>NC_138979.1:185005651-187746901 GCF_964341445.2 Mesoplodon mirus
CAAACATTTAGAGAAGAGCTAACACTATTCTTCTCAAACTCTTCCAAAAAATTGCAGAGGCAGAAACACTCCCAAATTCAATCTACAAAGCCACCATCACCCTGATACTGAAACCAGAAAAAGATATCACAAAAAAAGAAAATTATAGACCAATATCACTGATGAACATAGATGCAAAAATCCTCAACAAAATACTATCAAACAGAATGCAACAACATATTAAAAGGATCATACACCATGACCAAGTGGGATTTATCTCAGGGATGCAAGGATTCTTCAATATATGCAAATCAATCAATGTGATACACCACATTAACAAAATAAGGAATAAAACCCACATGATCATCTCAATAGATGCAGAAAAGCTTTTGACAAAAGTCAACACCCATTTATGATAAAAACTCTCCAGAAAATGGGCATAGAGGGAACCTGCCTCAACATAATAAAGGCCATATATGACAAAACCACAGCAAGCATCATACTCAATGGTGAAAAACTGAAAGCATTTCCACTAAGATCAGGAACAAGACAAGGGTGTCCACTCTCACCTCTCTTATTCAACATAGTTTTGGAAGTCCTAACCACAGCAGTCAGAGAAGAAAAAGAAATAAAAGTAATACAAATTGGAAAAGAAGAAGGAAAACTGTAACTGTTTGCTGATGACATGATACTATACACAGAAAATCCTAAAGATACCACCAGAAAACTACTAGAACTAATCAATGAATTTGGTAAGGTTGCTAGATACAAAATTAATGCACAGAAATCTCTGGCATTCCTATACACTACCAACAAAAAATCAGAAAGAGAAATTAAGAAATCACTCCCATTTACCATTGCAAGAACAAGAATAATATATCTAGGAATAAATCTGCCTAAGGAGGTGATCAGTTGACCTTCCGATCAATTGGTTGGAAGAATCAATATTGTGAAAATGACTATACTACCCAAAGCAGTCTGCAGATTCAATGCAATCCCTATCAAACTACCAATGACATTCTTCACAGAATTAGAACAACAAATTTTACAATTTGTATGGAAACACAAAAGACCCTGAATAACCAAAGCAATCTTGAGAAAGAAAAACGGAGTTGGAGGAATGAGGCTCCCTGACTTCAAACTATACCACAAAGCTACAGTAATCAGGACAGTATGGTACTGACACAAAAACAGAACTATAGATCAATGGTATAGGATAGAATGCCCAGAGATAAACCCACACACATATGGGGACCTAATTTACAACAAAGGAGGCAAGAACATATAATGGAGAAAAGACAGCCTCTTCAATAAGTGGTGCTGGAAAACTGGACAGCTACATGTAAAAGAATGAAATTAGAACACTACCTAACACCATACACAAAACTTAACTCCAAATGGATTAAAGACTTAAATGTAAGACCAGACACTATAAAACTCTCAGAGGAAAACATAGGAAAAACACTCTTTGACATAAACCACAGCAAGATCTTTTTCACCCACCTCCTAGAGTAACAGAAATAAAAACAAAAATAAACAATGGGACTTAATGAAACTTAAAAGCGTTTGCACAGAAAAGGAAACCATAAACAAGACAAAAAGACAACCCTCAGAATGGGAGAAAATATTTGCAAAGGAAACAACAGACAAAGGATTAATCTCCAAAATATACAACAGGTCATGGAGTTCAATATCAAAAAAAACAAAACAAAACAATCCAGTTAAAAAATGGGCCAAAGACTTAAATAGATATTTCACCAAGAAAGACATACAGATGGCCAACAGACATATTAAAAGATCCTCAATGTCACTAATTATTAGAGAGGTGCAAATCAAAACTACAATGAGGCATCACTTCATGCCGGTCAGAATGGCTATTATCAAAAAATCTAGAAACAGTAAATGCTGGTAAGGGTGTGGTGAAAAGGGAACCCTCCTGAACTGTTGGTGGGAATGTAAATTGATACAACCACTATGGAAAACAGTATGGAGGTTCCTTAAAAAACTAAAAATAGAACTACCATACAACCCAGCAATCCCACTACTGGGCATATACCCTGAGAAAACCATAATTCAAAATGAGACATACACCACAATGTTCACTGTAGCACTATTTACAATAGCCAGGACATGGAAGCAACCTAAGTGTCCATCAGCAGCTGAATAGATAAAGAAGACGTGGCACATGTAAACAATGGAATATTGCTCAGCCATAAAAAGAAACGAAATTGAGTTTTGTAGTGAGGTGGATGGACCTAGAGCCTGTCATACAGAGTGAAGTAAGTCAGAAAGAAAAACAAATACCGTATGCTAACGCATATATATGGAACCTAAAAAAAAAAAGTACTGATGAACCTAGATGCAGAGTAGGAATAAAGAGGTAGACATAGAAAATGGACTTGTGGATGTGGGGTGGGAGGGCGAAGCTGGGGCAAAGTGAGAGTAGCATTGACATATATACATTACCAAATGTAAAATAGTTGGCTGGTGGGAAACAACAGCATAGGACAGGGAGATCAGGTTGGTGCTTTGCGATTACCTAGAGGGGTGGGGTAGGGAGGATGGGAGGGAGGCTCAAGAGGGAGGGGATATGGGGACATGTGCATGCATATGGCTGATGTGCTTTGTTGTGCAACAGAAGCTAACACAGTATTGTGAAGCAATTATACTCCAATAAAGATCTATTAAGAAATATTTAATCATTTTTTCTCATGGTTTTGTTGATTTCTGTGTTTGCGTGCATGTGTGTGTGTGACTGTGTGTATTAAGGGTAAAGTTCAAAATTTCCATACAGAATAGTAGATGGCCAAGCTCAATAAGAAATAGAGAATTTGATGAAACATTAAATGATTAATAAATAAATGAAAACAGCATCTAATTCAAAAAAGAGTTTCATTGTTATGAAATTGAACTATTTACACAGTAGGGATATCATACTCTTTTTGGGTTTTGCAGATAAGAGAGTTTAAAAATGTTTGTGAATGGATTACTTGATCAGTCAATAAACAAATAGAAATGAACAAAGAACAGAGACATATTCATGGACCAAGTATGATGATCGTTTCAGGAATAGTCCTGAGCGATGAAAACATGTCTGAAACTCTGAGGTCCAACACAGAGCATAAGTAGTCTATTTCCTTTGTTAAAATTGTATAGGGAGATGTCAGGAATACCAAAAGATCATATTCTTTTTGATATCATAGAGTTGTAGTTGTTATTTGTAATTGATCTGTGATGGAATCATTAAGCAAATATAAATGTATAAGGAAAAATAGGGTGAAGTATTTTTCTCATATGAACACCTTTGTTGAAGCAAAAGATATTGTGAATAAAAACTGAAAATTCTGAATCCCATTAAATAAATGGGTGAGGGTCACCTCCTTAACCAGGTTTCTATAGACATGCCTTTGTAAGAGTCATTAAATTATTCCTTTTCAGACTAAAGATTGAGGTTTTTCTTTTAACAAGGTAAAAAATACATAGAAAAACAATAACTAATAAATAATTAAATACTGAATATATGAAATTCCAAAAACAAGGATCTGTGGCTTCTGGTCTCAGTATTTTCATCATCTTCTGTTTTTTGTACTCAGAATGAATGCACTAGAGATGGTTTAGAATCATCCATGGTCACCAGATCTGTGGTTGCCTCTGTATAATAGGAGGATGGAGAGTAATGTGAGTAATAGTTGAAGTTCTTTTTTCAGTTTTTTTTTTTTTTTTGGTGGTACGCGGGCCTCCCACTGTCATGGCCTCTCCTGTTGCGGAGCACAGGCTCCGGACGCGCAGGCTCAGCGGCCATGTCTCACGGGCCCAGCCGCTCCGCAGCATGTGGGATCTTCCCGGATCGGGGCACGAACCCGCGTCCCCTGCATCAGCAGGCGGACTCTCAATCACTGCGCCACCAGGGAAGCCCTAGTTTGTTTTTTTATTAAAGAAATTCACTGTAGCATTAAGAAATGTGGAATATGAGTAAAGAAGGTAGCTGCATTTCAGTGTTGAGTATGTTATTACAAAATTATATTGATTAATGCATATATGGAAAACTGAGCATTAATATGAGACATATATTAAACTAAGAATAATTCCATATACATCAATGCTCTTGTTTTTTTTATTGTAATGCTAAAATTATCAGTGAATTTGTGATTTATACAATAAAGAAATAAAAATGTATGTAGAAAAGAGGGTCAATATTGGATCAATGATGACTACCCGTGGCGTAAGAGTCGTGTACGATGAATATGTGTCTGGAACTCTGAGGTCCAATGCAAATGGAATCTATTCCATTTTCTTGTTTGAAGTGATCCTATAGGCAGAGGTTAGGAATATACAAAGATATTTGTTTTGGTTATTATGACCATGCATTTAAAAAATTTTTATGATTGGATCAATGAAATAGTCAATATACAAATTTGTAAATTAAATAATGATGAATATGAAGGCTTTTCAATAATAAAAATATGTGGTTAGTCAAAAATTACTATTATATACAAATACATTAATATATATTGAAAAGACGTTTTTAGGTAAAAAGTTATATAAAGATGTTATCTTTATATATATATCTTTATCTGATACAGAAAATGATAAGTATTAGTTACTGACTGAGTCAGTAACCACTTTGACATTTGATTCATTAAGGAAAAAACAAATAATTACCATAATTTAGTAAATGACTAAATTACTGTGCAAATAAATAATGAAATATTGGATAAATGGATAGTAAATAAATAAATAAATAGATGGATAAATCTGAATATTTTTATCACCTTGTCTGCTTGTTACTCTTCAGGACAGATGTTCCCACTACTTCAGCTTCTGCTGTGCTCAGTTGTCCTGCTGCTTCTATGTCAGAAAGTAATTAAGGTAAATAACAGGCAAGCTTGGTGTTCTTGGATTAGGTGATGTGTTTGAGGGTACTCATGGTGTTATTAAAAAGTATTAAATTAACCAAAAATTACTCATAGTTCAATGATAAATCTGAGAAGAAATAGTATTTTGAATAATTGATAGTGGGCAGGATTGAAGTTGAATAATGCAAGAGATGGACCCTTAATGGGAAATGATTCTTAAACTGAGAATTAGGGATATTGAAGGGTCTTATTCTTGGGATTATTACCAATTAATTAATGATTTAATCAATGCAAATATACAAATGAATGAAGAGAAGGGACTCAGTCGTGGACCAGTGATGATGATCGTTTCGGGAAGAGTCCTGAACGATGAAAACATGTCTGAAACTCTGAGGTCCAACCCAGAACATAAGTAATCTCTCCCTCTTTGAAATTACTTTTGTAGAAAGAGGTCAGGAATATTTAAAGATCATATTCTTGTATTGACTTCATGGATTTAGATTTGTTAGTATTAATGGATCTGTGATGGAACCATTAAGCAAATATAAATTAACGTATAAGGAAAAAATAGGGTGAAGCATGGTCCAAATTGAACATATTTCGTGAGGCAAAAAATACAGTTAATAAACATTGAAAACACTGATGTCCATTAGATAAATGGGTGAGGGTCACTTATTTGACCAAGATTAGATAGAAATGCATAAGTAGGTATCAGTTTAATTGTTCTGCTTTAGCCAAATGGTTGTGTTTTTTCTCTTAACAAGACAAAAAGTAGAGAGAATAAGAAAAAATAATAAATATCTAAATACTGACTAAATGAAATGTAGAAAACAAGGATCACTGGTGATTAGGTCTCAATATTTTTATTATCTTTCATGTTCTGTACTCCCCAGAATGAATGAATCATTTAGCATCTTCCATGGACATGAGCTCTATGGTTGCTTCTGTATAATAGGAGGATGAAGATTAATGTGAGTAATAGTTGAAGTTCTTATCTCAGTTTGCTTTTTTATTAAAGTAATTCACTGTATTGTTTGGAATTTGGAATATAAATAAAGAAGGCAGCTGTATCTCGGTATTGAGTATGGATATACAAACCATCATATTGATTAATGCATATATGGAAAACTGAGACTGTTAGTATGAGATGTATTACACTGAGAATAATTCTATGTACATCAGGGGTCTTCTTGGGTTTTTTGAATTGTACTGCTAAAATTATTATTGAGTTTTTAATTTAATTAATAAAGAAATAGAAATGTATGTAGAAAGAAGAACAGTACTGGATCGATGATGATTTCTGGTCATCATCAATATGAGTCATATACGATGAATACATGTCTGGAACTCTGAGGTCCAATATTAAATTAAGCTTGTCCATTCTCAACTTGAGAAGGTGTCCTATAAACAAATGTTAAGAATAAATGAGGGGCTTGTTTTTCGTCTTTGTGTTCATGTATTTCATTCTATTATTATAATTGGATAGTATGAGAATCTATAAATAAATATATAATTAAAACTAATGATGAATGGAGTAAAACACTTCCCAATTACCAAAATATGTGGTGAGACAAGAAATATTATTAATATATCATGGAAACCCTGAAGTTCAATTAGTAATGAATGGTACATGACCATTACCACTTAGGGTAAGAATGAGGTAGACAGGATAATTTGTAGACAACCTTCATCTTCTGGCTCAGTGGCAAGATTGAAGTGGTTCGTTTTCAACAGACTTAATACACACACTAAATTAATGATTGCCTAAATATCTGTGTGAATGTTGAAGTAAGGGAAAGTGGAGAGTGTCTCCACCATTTTTATCAGCTGCTTTGCTTTATACTCCTCAGAGTGGACACACTGGACCTGAAAGAAAGATTCTTCCTTGAGCACCAGCCTAGGATGGCGTCTCTGTTTTAGGAGCCAAGAGACCAGTGTGAGCAGAATCAAATTTGTAGTCTTGGGTTGGGTGGTTTGTCTAACATATTTACTGTATTAATAAAATATTTGAAGTATAATTAAAGAAGGCCATTTTTATCCTGTTGATAATAAAGAGATTAATATGAAGCATTATATTGATTAATGCAGATTTGAAAAACTGATCATAAATGTGAAAGAGATATAATTATGTGAGTATCTTTCTAGAGACATGTTAGTGGTATCAAGGCCTTGTTGGGTTTTGTGACTCATAGAGTTATAGATTATAATTAGTGAATCAATGAACTAATCAATTAACAATATAGAATGAAGAGACATTCATCTTTTCTGGATCAGAGATGATAAATGCCGGCGTATGAGTCATTGATGATGAATAATACATGTCTCGAGCTCTGAGGTCCAATACAAAAGAAATGTGGTCTTTCTCTTCATGCATGTTCATTGGTTATGCTAATTAAGCCAATGAAAGCATCAATCAACAAATCTGCGGATCAAAGGATAGAAAGTCTCAATCTCGATCATCACCTTCTCTGTTTGGTACTTTTCAGAATAGCAGCTCAAGGTGATTTCAGCCTCCATTATGATCAAGGCTCTCCTTTTCTGGTTGCTATGGGACAGAGACCCAGGTGAGTAATGGCCAGTGTTCCTTTCTTGGTTTGGGGAATTGGTTTAAGTGTTTTCATTGTATTTTCAAACATGATATATATCAAAGGGTTAATGATGGCCTGTTGATAAATAACCATGAAAGCTTATGCTGATGAAGTGATAATCTAGAACCTGGAAATTCATTAACCAAGGAGATCTCATGTATGGTGATAATGTTTGGAGAGAAGTTAGGGATATTCACTGGTCTGGTTCTTGGGTTTTGGGTATTCATGTTTTTCTTTCATTAGTATTAATGATGTAATGATTTAATTGATAGAGATGTACCAATGAATGAACTAAAATTGGAGCCAAGGGGACCAACGATGAAGTTGGGTAGAGACTGAGGCATTTATGGGCAAGGAACCATAAGTATCTGGAAGCCTGAGGGCCAAGAAGTGTACACACTCTATTTTCTACACTGATTTCATCCTACGGACAGATGTTTGAAATATATAAAGTCATGCTCTTAGTTTGGGTTAATAGATTTTGATTTAGTATTATTAATGGATAAATAATAGAACCATTAAAGATATATAAATAATAGCTTAAGAAGAAAAGGTAAATTATTATGTACCTATGAAAATATATTGTCAGCCAAAAAATAGTAATGAAAATTGCCAACACTGATGCCCATTAGGAAATGAATGGATCAATGGTGTCACCTCTTTGGCCAAGCATCATACAGATGTGACGATTAAGCATCAGTTTTATTGATCTGTGTCATTCTCAAGTTTGAGGTTCTTTTTGTTCATAGAAAAATTCTCTAAATTATGAAAAAGTTATAAATTCCTAATGATTTGAGTACTATAAATCTAGAAAGCAAGAATCAATCGCAATAAATTTTCCTTTTTTTTAAAAAACATCCCCTGTGCATCGTACTTCTGAAAATGGACACATTCGAGCTGATTAAGCATTATTCCATGGTCATGCATCTTATGATTGCATCACTGTGATAGATTCACAGGAACCAATGTGAGTAATAGTCAAATTTCTTGTCTCAGTTTCAGTGATTTTTTTTTCCTGTGCATTTATTCACTGTTTTATTTGAAAGTTCCATACAGAATAAAAGAAGGCCAACTGTAGCTCAGTGATATATATTGAATACTGCATAGATGAAAAATGGCATCATTATTTTTAAGAAAGATACTCTGCTGTGAGAATGAATTATTTACAGAATAAGGATATCATGACTCTTCTTGGGTTTTGTGAATAAACTGTTTTAAATTATTATGATTGATTTTCTGAATTAGTCAATAAACCATGTAGAAATGAGTGAAGAAAAGAGGAACAATATTGGATCGATGATGACTACTGGTGGCCTCTGAGTCGTGTACGATGACTGGAAGTCTGATGTCCGATGCAAATGGAATCTAGTCCATTGTCCTATTTGAGTTGATTCTAGAGACACTTGTCTGATATATACAAGGGACTTGTTTTTGGTCTTTATGTTTATGCATTTTCTTTATATTTTATAACTGTGTTAATCAAATAAGCAATAAACAAACATATAAATAAATAAAGATGAAGGCAGTGAAATATTGTCCCATTATAAACATATGTGGTGATAGAAGAAACAATATTAGTAAATTTGAAAACAGTGAAGTCCAAAGAGAAATAAATGGTACATGAAAAATCTTTGACTAAGAGAAATATGGACAATTGTAGTAATAATCACTGCTCATTTTCTCGGTCAGTATCAAGTTTTAAGTTCATTTTCTTAAGAGAAATTGAAATAAATATACTCCAAATTAATGATTGTCTAAACCACTGAAAAATGAAATGCAGAAGCAAGGATCAATGGAGATTAGTTCTCAATTTTTTATCATTTGCTCTGCCCTGTACTCCTCAGAATGGATGCCCTTGAGCTGATCCAAGCATCTTGCATGGTCAGCAGCCCTGTGGTTGCATCTGTGTGTTAGGAGGAAGCAGAACAATGTGAGTAGTAGTCAGTGTTCTTGTCTTGGATTGAGCCGTATTTTTAAAAAGACACTTATTGTATTGTTAAAAAGTATTAAATATAATAGAAGTCCAAACTTGCCAAAGTCAAATATAATTGATATGAAGGAATATGATCATTAATCCATATATGAAAAACTGAGTTCAGTCAATGAAAGAGTTGAGTGTCAGGGGAGATGATGGTTTAGATAGATGTTAGGGATATTTAAGGGTCTTATTCATGATTTATTTGTGTGACTTTTGTTTATTTATTTATTTTAAAATATTTATTTATTTATTTGGCTATGCCGGGTCTTAGTTGCAGCATTCAGGATCTTTAGTTGTGGCATGCAGGGTCTTTAGTTGCAGCATGTGAGCTCTTAGTTGTGGCATGTGGTATCTAGTTCCCTGACCAAGGATCAAACCCAGGCCCCCTGCATTGGGAGCATGGAGTCTTAACCACTGGACTACCAGGGAAGTCATTTAAATAATAGTGAATTAATCAATAAACAGATGTAGATGATACTGGAGAAAAGAGCCCCTCCTGGACCACTGATGATGACTGGAGGCATAAGAGTCATATATGATGAATACCATGTGTCTGTAACCCTGATTCCACACAATACAAAATCTAGCCAATGTTCTGTTATAAATGACCCCATGGGTCGATGTTAGGAAAATACAAACATCATATTCCATTTTTGGGGTTAGATGTATTAATAATAATAAATCAGTAATTGAGCCCTGAAAAAATGTAAAAAAAAAGATGAAAAGAAGAAGGTGAAGCATTGTCCACCAGGATCATATGTGGTCAGGCAAGAAATATTATTAATAAAATAGAAAACATTCATGTCCTTTAAGCAATAAACGAATAAGTGTTTTGCCCTTTTGCTGAAAGGATCATACAGACACTGATAAGTAAGAGTCAACATTCTTGCTCTGGGTCAGTCTCAAGTTTAAGGTTTTCTTTTCTTAAGAGAAAAAATACTGTTATGAAAAATTAATGAATGCCTAAATGAGTAAGTGAAATGTGGATAACAAGGATCAATGGAGATAAGGTCTGAAATTTTTTATCATCTTTTCTGCTCTGTACTCCTTAGAATGGGAGCACTTAAGCTGGTTGAAGTATTCTTCTATGGTCCTGAGAGCTCTGGTTGCATTCACGTGTTAGGACTGTGGAGTCCATGTGAGTAATAGAGAAATTTTGGCCTTAGCTTCAATATTTTATTTAAGGCTATTGACTGTATTATTGCAAGTTGTGAAATATAATCAATGAAATCCAAATAGCCCAGTGTGAAATATGGGATTAATATTAAGTATTATATTGATTCACTCATAAAATGAAAAATGAGAGTAATTAATGAAAGATGTTGACACGAGAATGATTCTAAATATATATTAGAGATTTCTAAGCTCTTCAGTGGTTCCAATGAATAACCATTTTAAAAATTATAATTACTGAATTATGAATTGACCAATAAATAATGTGGAAAGGAATGAAGAAAAAGAGATACAGTACTAGGTTAATGATGAGTACTGGCAGCGTGTGAGTCGTATACGATGAGTGTGTGTCCGGAACTCTGAGGCCCAATAAAATTAATCTAGTCCATTTTCATTATTTGAAGGTATTCTATAGACAGATGTCAGGAATATACTGAGATCTTGATTTGATCCTTATGTGCATGCATTTTCAGCTATTATTATAATTGGATAAATGACAGAATCTATAAATAATTATATAAATCAGTAAAGATGAATGCATGAAACATTGGCCATTATATAAATATGTGAATGGTATATGACTGTTAACTGTTTTCTAAGGGAATAAAAGTCTTACATAATGTTCATAATTTGGTCAAGGGTCAAACTTGTTCATTTTCTTAAGAGAAATGAATATTCACACCAAATTAATGATTGCCTAAGGACTGATTAAATGAAAGTTAAAAGCAATCAATAAGCAGTGGAGAGAATGTCTCAACCATTTTTATCATCTGTTCTTCCCTCTTCTCCTCAGAAGCGACACAGTGGACCTGATTTAAAGACCTTTCCTTGATTGACAGCCTTAGGATAGGATCTGTGTTTTAGGATCCCAGAGATCTATGTGAGTAATAAGCAAATTCTTTCCTTGGTTTGGATGTTTTGTTAAGGGTCTTCACTGTATTAACAAAAAGAATTTAAAATATTCCAGAAAGTCCAATGTGTCCTTGTAACAAATATGTGATTAATAGAATCACAATGATTAAAGCATTTATGAAAAGTTGTATAATTAATAACAAAGATACATTGATTTGAGAATGACTCAAGATACATATCAGAAATAACAAAGACTTCTTGGTGTTTTGTGAATCATATTGTTTTAAAGTTGTAATTAGTGAATTAATGAATTAACCAATAAATGATATAGAATGAATGAAGAGAAAGTCATCTTTTCTGGATCGATGATGATAAATGCCAGTGTGTGAGTCATTGATGATGAATAATATGTGTCTGGAACGCTGAGGTCCAATACAAAAGAAATGTGGTCTTTCTCTTCATGTGTTTTCATTGGTTATGCTAATTGAGCCAATGAAAGCATCAGTCAACAAATCCGCCGATCCATGGTGTGAAAGTCTCGATCTCGGTCATCACCTTCTCTGTTTGGTACTTTTCAGAATAGAAGCTCAAGGTGATTTCAGCCTCCATTTTGATCAAGGTTCTCCTTTTCAGGTTGCTATGGGACAGAGACCCAGGTGAGCTATAGCCAGTGTTCCTCTCTTGGTTTGGGGAGTTGGTTTAAGTGTTTTCATTGTATTCTTTGAAAGTAGTAAATATAATAAAAAAGTTAACTATGGCCCAATGATAAATATCATATGAGACCTTATGTTGATTAATTGATAATATATAACATTCATATTTATTAATGAATGGTATAATCTATGTTGGTATTAGAGACAAGTCAGGGATATCCAATGGCTAGTTCTTTGGTTTTTGTTACTCAAATATTTATTTTATTATTATAAATGAAGTAATCATTTAATTGATACAAATATATAAATAAATGAACTAAACATGGGCCCAAATGAATCAATGATGATTAACACATGACCATGGATGATGAAATATAAGGGTCTGGAACGCTGAGGCCCAACACAGTCCATACTCTTTTTCTTTGTTTATTTCATCCTATGCACAGATGTTAAGAAGTTCAAGTGCTTAGACCGAGTTTAAAAATTAGTAATACAGCAATGAGAGCACCATAAAAGATATGTAGATAATAGATGAAGGAGAACAGTAA
Organism: Mesoplodon mirus; assembly: GCF_964341445.2. Lineage (NCBI taxonomy): Eukaryota > Metazoa > Chordata > Mammalia > Artiodactyla > Ziphiidae > Mesoplodon > Mesoplodon mirus. The sequence goes on from NC_138979.1 coordinate 185,018,279, forward strand.
ATTATTGTCTAATTTGGAACATATATAATGAGGCAAGAAATATTAATAAAAATTGCCAACATTGATGTCCATTATGAAATGGATGGCTCAAGGGTATCACCTCTCTGGCCAAGTATCAGATAGACTTGAACTATTCAGAGTTGATTTTATTGTTCTGAGTCAATCTCAAGTTTGAAGTTGTTCTTTCTGTTAAGAGAAAACAATGCCTGCATTATAAAAAAGTTATAAATTCCTAAATGACTGGGTAAATGAAATGTAGAGTGCAAGAGTCAATGGCAATAAATTTGTTTTTTTTTCTCATTGACTGTACTTCATATTGTTCAAAATGGACACATTCACACTGATGAAGCGTTATTCCATGGTGATGCACCTTAATGATTGCATCTCTGTGTTAGAAGCACAGAGACCAATGTGAGTAATAGTCAAATTTCTTGTCTTGGTTTCAGTGATTTTTTTTCCTCTGTGTGTGTATACAGTGTACTATTTGAAAGTTCCATATAGGATAACAGAGGGACAATGCAGCTCAGTGATACAGAAGTTTATGAAACATTAATTGATTAATGCATAGATGAGTAACAGCATATAATTTAAAAAGAGGTACATTGCTGTGAGAATGATCTATTTATAGATAGCAATATCATGACTCTTCTTGGGATTTGTGAATAATAGGGTTTTAAAATTATTATGAGTGACTTACTGAATTAGTCAATAAACAAATAGAAATGAACAAAGAAAAGAGTGAAATGGGCCAGTGATGGTGGTCGTGATGGGAAGAGTCCTGAACGATGAAAACATGGTTGAAACTGAGGTCCAACCCAGATCATAAGTAGTCTATTCCCTGTTGAAATTATTTCTATAGAGAGATATCAGGAATATAAAGAAATCATATCTTATATTGATTTCATAGACTTAGATTTGTTGTTATTAATGGATCTGTGATGGAACCATTAAGCAAGTATAAATAAACATATAAGGAAAAGTAGGGTGAAACATTGTCCAAATTGGAACTTTGTGACAAAAGTTACTGTTAACAAACATTGAAAACACTGATGCCCATTAAATAAATGGCTGAGGGTCACCTATTTGACCCAGTTTGGATAGAAATGCATATGTAAGAGTCAGTTTGTTCTGCCTCAGACTAAAGATTGAGCTTTCTCTTTTAACAAAATAGAAAGTATTGAAAGAAAAAATAATAACTACTTAAATACTGAGTAAATGAAATTTGGAAAATAAGGATCAATGGCAATTAGGTCTGAATATTTTTATCATCTCCTGTGTTCTGTACTCCTCAGAATGAAGACAATAGAGATGATTTAGCATCTTTCATGGGCATGAGCTCTGTGCTTGCCTCTGAATAGTAGGAGGATGGAGATTAATGTGAGTAATAGTCGAAGTTCTTTTCTCAGTTTGTTTATTTATTAAAATAATTCAATGTATGATTAAGAAATGTGGACTATAAGTAAAGAAGGCGGCTGCATCTCAGTGTTGAGTATTGGTATAAGAATCATTATATTGATTAATGAATATACGGAAAACTGAGAGTGTTAATGAGAGATGTATTAAAGTAAGAATATTCTACATACATCAAAGCTCTTCTTGTTTTTCTAATTGTACTGATAAAATTATTAGTGAATTTGTGATTTACACAATAAAGAAATAGAAATATATTTAGAGAAAAAGGGACAATATTGGATCGATGATGACTACCGGTGGCGTATGAGTCGTGTACGATGAATACGTGTCTGGAGCTCTGAGGTCTGATGCAAATGGATTCTAGTCCATTTTCCTGTTTGCAGTGACCTTATAGGCAGTGGTTAGGAATACACAAAGATGCTTATTTTGGTTATTATGACCAGGCATTTTTTCTATTTTTATAACTGAATCAATGAAATAGTGAATATACAGATGTGTAAAATTAAAAAAATGATGAATGTGAAGCCTTTTCCAATTATAAAAATATGTGGTTAGGCAAAAATTACTATCATATATTAATACATTAATATTTTTTGAGGGACTTCCCTGGCGGTCCAGTGGTTAGGAATTCGTCTTCCAATGAAGTGGGTGTGGTTTCGATCCCTGGTCGGGGAGTTAAGATCCCACATCCCTCGTGGCCAAAAAAACAAAACATAAAACAGAAGCGATATTGGAACAAATTCAATAAAGACTTAAAAAATGGTCCACATCAAAAAAAACCCCATAATTCTTTTTTAAAAAATTTATTGAAATTATAAATTTATAACCATTGGGAAAGAAGTGCTATATCACCTCTTTGGCTAGGGGTGATATAGAAAATGACAGGTATTTGTTACTGACTGAGTCAGTTACAACTTTCACATTTGATTTATTAAGGGAAAAAGAAACAAATATTACTATAATTTAGTCAATGCCTCAATTACTGTGCAAATGAATAGTGTGATATTTGGATCAATGGAGAGCATATCTCAGTATTTTTATCACCCTGTCTGCTTGTTATTCTTCAGGATGGATGTTCCTGCTATTTCAGCTTCTGCTGTGCTCACTTGTCACACCGCCCCTGTGTCAGGAAGGAAACTAAGGTGAGCAATGGGCAAGGTTGTTGTCTTGGACTGGTGGTGCGCTTGAGGGTACTCATGGTGTTATTAAAAAGTATTACATTAATGAAAAACTTACTCATAGTTCAATGATAAATATAAGAAATATTCTTTTGAATAATTGATAATAGATAGGATTGAGGTTGAAAATTGGAAGAGATGGACCCTTAGTGGGAAATGATTCTGTAAACTGAGGTTAGGGGTATTGAAGAGTCTTATTCTTGGAATATTTAGTGAACCATATATTATTTTTATTATTACCAATTAATTAATGATTTAATCAATACAAATATAGAAATGATGGAAGAAAAGAGACTCAGTGATGGACCAATGATGATGATCGTGACGGGAAGAGTCCTGAACGATGAAAACATGTCTGAAACTCTGAGGTCCAACCCAGCCCATAGTAGTCTCTTCCTTCTGGTGAAACTGTTTCTGTAGAGAGATGACAGGAATATAAATAGATCATATCTTTGTATGGATTTCACAGACTTAGATTTGTTATTATTAATGGATCTGTGTTAGAACCTTTAAGCAAATATAAATAAACATAAGGAAAAATGAGGTGAAGCATTGTCCAAATATAAATGTGTTTTGTTTGGCAAAAGATACTGTTAACAAACATTGAAAGCACTGCTACCCATTAAATAAATTGGTGAAGGTCACCTCTTGGACCAAAGGTAGATAGAAATGCATCAGTAAAAACAGTTTAATTGTTCTACCTCAGACTAAACATTGAGTTTTTTTCTTTTAACAAGATAAGAGAGAAAGAAAAACTAATAATACCTAACTACTGAGTAAATGAAATGCAGAAAACAAGGATCAGTGGTGATTAGTTCTCAATATTTTTATCATCTTCCGTGTTCTGTACTCCTCAGAATGAAGGCAGTAGAGATGATTTAGCATCTTCCATGGACAGGAGCTCTGGTTGCCTCTGTATAATAAGATGGAGATTAATGTGAGTAACAGTTGAAATTCTCTGTTTTTTTAATTAAAGTAATTTACTGTATTATTAAGAAATGTGGAATATAAGTAAAGAAGGCAGCTACATCTCAATGTTGAGTATTGATATACAAACTATTATATTGATTAATGCACATATGGAAAACAATGTATTAAAGAGAGATATATATTTAAGTACAAATTATTCTATATACATCAAGGCTTTTCTTGTTTCTGAGTTGTACTGCTAAAATTATTAGTGAATTTTTTATTTAATCAATAAAAAAATAGAAATATATGTAGGAAAATAGGAACAATATTGGATCAATGATGATTTCCGGTCATCATTATGAGTGGTATATGGTGAATATACCAATATATTCTGGAACTCTGAGGTCCAATATTAAATTAATCGAGTCCATTCTCAACTTGAGAAGGCATCCTATAAACAGATGTCAAGAATAAAGGAGGGGCTTATTTGTGGTCTTTGTGCTCATGGATAGTCATTCTATTATTGTAATTGGAAAATGCGAGAATCTGTAAATAAATATATAATTAAAAATAAAGATGAATGGAGTAAAACAATTTCCAATTACTGAAATATGTGCTGAGCCAAGAAATGCTATTAGTGTACCACGGACACCCTGAATTTCAATTAAAAATGAATGGTACCTTACTGTTACCACTTAGGGTAAGGATGAGAGGGCCAAGAGAAGTGATGGACAATCTTCATCATGTAGCGCAGTGTCAAGATCAAAATGGTTCATTTTCATAAGATTTCACATATCCGCTACATTTGGGATAGCTTACATAACGATGTGAATGTGGAAGCAGGGATGCGTGGATTGTCTCCACCATTTTTATCTTCTGCTTTGTTTTGTACTCCTCAGAGTGGACGCACTGGACCAGAAATGAGGATTCTTCTTTGAGTGCCAGCCTAGGATGGCATCTTGGTTGTAAGAGCCAGAACACCCATGTGAGCATCATCTAGTTCCTAGTCTGGGGGTGGGTGTTTTCACTAAAAGTAATGACTGTGCTAACAAAATGGGTGAAAGAAAATTAAAGGAGGGCATCTTTATCCCACTGATAAACAAGGAACTGTTGTGAAGCAAAAACCCGATAATAAATATGAGAGAGATATGATGACGTGAGAATGGTTCTAGAGACAGGTGAGTGATATCGAGGCCTCGCTGGGTTTTGCAAACCCAAGAGTGTCAAAATTGGCATTAGTGAATTAATGCATGAGTCAGTGAACCATATAGAATGAAGAGAAGGTCATCTTTTCTGTATCGATGATAATAAATGCCAGCATATGAGTCATCGATGACGAATAATACGTGTCTGGAACTCTGAGGTCCAATACACAAGAAATGTGGTCTTTCTCTTCATGCGTTTTCATTGGTTATGCTAATTGATTCAATGAAAGCATCAATCAACAAATCTGCGGATCCATGGTGTGAAAGTCTCAATCTCGGTCATCACCTTCTCTGGTACTTTTCAGAATAGAAGCTCAAGGTGATTTCAGCCTCCATTGTGATCAAGGTTCTCCTTTTCAGGTTGCTGTGGGACAGAGACCCGGGTGGAGTCCTATCTTGGTTTGGGGAATTGGTTCAAGTGTTTTCATTGTATTCTCAAATGTGATAGATATCATCAAAAGGTTAACTATGGCCCAATGATAAGTATGATATGAAACCTTATGTTGATTTATTGGTAATATATAACTTTGATATTTATTAATGAAGGTATAATCTATTTTGGTATTAATTAGAGACAAGTCAGGGGTATTCGAGTGTCTTGTTCTTTGGTTTTTGTTAATCATGTATTTATTTTATTATTATCAATGAATAAGGATTTAATTGATACAAATATATAAATGAATGAACTAAAACTAGGTCTCAAATGAACCAGTGATGCTTAGCAGATGAGTCATGGATGACAAATGAAAAAGGTCTGGAACCTTGAGGCCCAAGACATTTCATACTCTATTTCTTTGTTTATTTCATCCTATGGACAGACGTTATGAATGTTTAAAGTTCAAGTTCTAAGATTGAGTTTTAAAATTATTAATACATCAGTGAGAGTACCTTTAAAGATATAGATAATAGATGAAGAACAGATACATTATTGTCTAATCGTGAACATAAATGGTGAGGAAAGAAATAGTAAGAGAAATTCCCAACACTGGTGCACATTATGAAATCAGTGGATGAAAGATGTTACCTCTGTGGCTAAGATTCAGATAGACTTGAAGTATGGGAAGTCGATTTTGTTTTTCTGAGTCAGTGTCAAGTATGAGGTTTTTCTTTCTTTCAAGAGAAAACAATGTCTACATTAGAAAAAGCTATACATTCCTGAAGGTCTGGGTAAACGAGACATAGAATACAAGAGTCAATGATGATAAATTTTCTTTCCTTTATTTTTCTCATCGACTGTACTTCATATTGTTCAAAATGGACACATTCGTGCTGATGAAGCATTATTCTGTGGCGATGCACCTTATGATTGCATCTCTGGGTTAGAAGCAAAGAGACCAATGTGAGTAATAGTCAAATTTCTTGTAACAGTTTTGTTGATTTCTGTTTGTTTGTTTTTGTTTGTGTGTGTATTCATTGTATTGTTTGAATGTTCCATATAGAATAACAGAAGGCCAAGTGTAGCTCAGTGATAACTATTGAATTTTATGACACATTAATTGATTACTGCGTCAGTGAAAAACAGCATCTAATTTAAAAAATGATACGTTGATGTGAGAATGATCTATGTACACAATAGGGATATCATGACTCTTCTAAGGTTTTGTGAATAATAGGGTTTTTTTAGTTATTATGAGTGCATTACTGAATTAGTCAATGAACAGAATTGAACAAAGAAAAGAGACTCAATCATGGACCAATGATGATGATCGTTTCGGGAAGAGTCCTAAACGATGAAAACATGTCTGGAACTCTGAGGTCCAATGCAGACATCAGTAGGATATTTCCTCTGATGAAACTTTTTCTGTTGAGAGGTTTCAGGAATATAAATAGATCATATTCTTGTATTAATGTGTTAAAGTAAGAATAATTCTTTATACATCAAGGCTCTCTTTGTTTTTTTTTAATTGTACTGATTAAAATTATTAGTGAATTTGTGGTTTACACAATAAAGAAATAGAAATGTATGTAGAAAAAGATGGACAATATTGGTCTGATGATGACTATCCGTGGCCTATGGGTTGTGTATGATGAATATGTGTCTGGAGCTCTGAGGTCTGATGCAAATGGAATCTAGTCCATTGTCCTGATAGAAGTGACCTTATAGGCAGTGGTTAGGAATATACAAAGATCTTTGTTTTGGTTATTATTACCGTGCATTTTTTTCTATTTTTATAATTGAATCAATGAAATAGTCAATATACAAATGTGTAAAATAAAAATATGATGAAAGTGAAGCCTTTTTCAATTATAAAAATATGTGGTTAGGCAAAAGTTGCTATCATATAGTAATACATTAATAAGTATTGAAAAGACTGATAACCATTGAGAAAGATGTGGTATAAGGGTGTTACCTCTTTGGGTGATATAGAAGTGACAGGTATTGGTTAGTGACTGAGTCAGTTACAACTTTCACATTTGATTTATTAAGGGAAAAAGAAACAAATATTACCATAATTTAGTCAATGCCTCAGTTACTGTGCAAATGAATAGTGTGATATTTGGATCAATGGAGAGCGTATCTCAGTATTTTTATCACCCTGTCTGCTTGTTATTCTTCAGGATGGATGTTCCTGCTATTTCAGCTTCTGCTGTGCTCACTTGTCACACCGCCCCTGTGTCAGGAAGGAAACTAAGGTGAGCAATGGGCAAGGTTGTTGTCTTGGACTGGTGGTGCGTTTGAGGGTACTCATGGTGTTATTAAAAAGTATTACATTAATGAAAAACTTACTCATAGTTCAATGATAAATATAAGAAATATTCTTTTGAATAATTGATAATAGATAGGATTGAGGTTGAAAATTGGAAGAGATGGACCCTTAGTGGGAAATGATTCTGTAAACTGAGGTTAGGGGTATTGAAGAGTCTTATTCTTGGAATATTTAGTGAACCATATATTATTTTTATTATTACCAATTAATTAATGATTTAATCAATACAAATATAGAAATGATGGAAGAAAAGAGACTCAGTGATGGACCAATGATGATGATCGTGACGGGAAGAGTCCTGAACGATGAAAACATGTCTGAAACTCTGAGGTTCAGCCCAGACCATAAGTAGTCTCTTCCTTCTGGTGAAATTGTCTCTATAGAGAGATGACAGGAATATAAATAGATCATATCTTTGTAGGGATTTCACAGACTTAGATTTTTTATTATTAATGGGCCTCTGATAGAACCATTAAACAAATATAAATAAACATAAGGAAAAATAGGGTGAGGCACTGTCCAAATATGAATGTATTTGGTTTTGCAAAAGATACTGTTAGTAAACACTGAAAACACTGATGCCCGTTAAATAAATGGCTGAAGGTCATCTCTTTGACCAAGCTTAGATAGAAATGCATCAGTAAAGACAGTTTAATTGTTCTGCCTAAGACTATAGATTGAGCTTTCTCTTTTAACAAGATAAAAAGTATAGAGAGAAAGAAAAATTAATAAATACCTAAATACTGAGTAAACGAAATGCAGAAAACAAAGATCAGTGGTTATTAGGTCTCAATATTTTTATCACCTTCTGTGTTGTGTACTCTGCAGAATGAAGGCAGTAGAGATGATTTAGCATCTTCCATGGACAGGAGCTCTGGTTGCCTCTGTAAAATAGGAGGATGGAGATTAATGTGAGTAACAGTTGACGTTCTCTGTTTTTTTATTAAAGTAATTTACTGTATTATTAAGAAATGTGGAATATAAGTGAAGAAGACAGCCACATCTCAGTGCTGAGTATGGATATATGAACCATTATATTGATTAATGTATATATAGAAAACAATGTATTATTGAGGAAGATATGTTACAGTAACAATACTTCTGTGTACACCAAGGCTCTTCTTGTTTTATTTTTTGAATTGTACTGCTGAAATTATTAGTGAATTTTTGATTTAAGCAATAAAGATATAGAAATGTATGTAGAAAAATAAGACCAATATTGGATCGATGATGATTTCTGGTCATCATCAATATGAGTCACATATGATGAATACATGTCTGGAACTCTGAGGTCCAATATTGAATTAAGCTAGTCCATTCTCAACTTGAGAAGGCATCCTATAGACAGATGTCAGGAAGAACATCTCAGTTGATTATCATCTCCTCTGCTTTATATTCCTCAGAATGGACGCACTGGAGCTGATTGAAGCATCTTGTGTGGTCACAAGCTCACTGGTTTCATCTGTGCTGTAGGAGTATGAAGACCATGTGAGTAATAGTCAATGTTTTAGTTTGAGTGGTTTGTTTAAGGTTATTCATGTATTATTCAAAATATGAAATGCAAAGAAGGAAAAATGCCATGTTAGTATCAGAGTGACATGAAATGTTATATTGATTAATCTATAAATGTATCCTTGAGGTCAGTTTTTGAAACAGAGTTAGTCTCTGGAAAAGATTTTAGAGATAGATATTGACAATATTTTAGTTTATTTTTTATTTATGTGTATTTAGCAATGAATTTATCAATAAACAGATGTTTATGAGAATGAAAAGAAAGAGGGCTTTCATGGGCCAGTGATGATGAATGGTAGCAGATGAGTCTGGGTAATGAGTAATATATGTCTAGATACTGAGGTCCAACAAAATACCTAGTGTATTTCTTGTATTTCATGTTAAGATATACCCAGTAAACGTATTTGATTCATAGAAATAGAGTTATTATTATTAATGGATTAATTATAGAACCATTAAATAAATATAAATAATAGGTAAAGAAAAAAGGGTGAACTTTGTCTAACTATAAGCATGTGGCGAGACAAGAAATACTATTAATAAAATTGAAAACATTGAAACTCAGTCAGGAATAAGTGGATCAAGAGCATCGCTTTGACTAATACAGATAATTAGGAGTCAATTATTTCGTTGTGGGTTTGTCTCAAGTTTGCTGTTGTTCCTTTTGTTAAGATAAAAATATCTCCACTGTGTATTCCATGCAAATGGAAACCAAAAAAAACTGCAGTAGCAATTCTCATATCAGACAAAATAGACTTTAAAATAAAGACTATTAGAAGAGACAAAGAAGGACACTACATAATGATCAAGGGATCGATCCAAGAAGATATAACAATTGTAAATATTTATGCACCCAACATAGGAGCACCTCAATACATAAGGCAAATACTAACAGCCACAAAAGGGGAAATCGATAGTAACACATTCATAGTAGGGGACTTTAACACCCCACTTTCACCAATGGACAGATCATCCAAAATGAAAATAAATAAAGAAACACAAGCTTTAAATGATACATTAAACAAGATGGACTTAACTGATATTTATAGGACATTCCATCCAAAAACAACAGAATACACATTTTTCTCAAGTGCTCATGGAACATTCTCCAGGATAGATCATATCTTGGGTCACAAATCAAGCCTTGATAAATTTAAGAAAATTGAAATTGTATCAAGTAACTTTTCCAACCACAACGCTATGGGACTAGATATCAATTATAGGAAAAGATCTGTAAAAAATACAAACACTTGGAGGCTAAACAATACACTACTTAATAACGAAGTGATCACTGAAGAAATCAAAGAGGAAATCAAAAAATACCTAGAAACAAATGACAATGGAGACACAACAACCCAAAACCTATGGGATGCAGCAAAAACAGTTCTAAGAGGGATGTTTATAGCAATACAATCCTACCTTAAGAAACAGGAAACATATCAAATAAACAACCTAACCTTGCACCTAAAGCAATTAGAGAAAGAAGAACAAAAAAAAACCAAAGTTAGCAGATGGAAAGAAATCATAAAGATCAGATCAGAAATAAATGAAAAGGAAATGAAGGAAACGATAGCAAAGATCAGTAAAACTAAAAGCTGGTTCTTTGAGAAGATAAACAAAATTGATAAACCATTAGGCAGACTCATCAAGAAAAAAAGGGAGAAGACTCAAATCAATAGAATTAGAAATGAAAAAAGAGAAGTAACAACTGACACTGCAAAAATACAAAAGATCATGAGAGATTACTACAAGGAATTCTATGCCAATAAAATGGACAATCTGGAAGAAATGGACAAATTCTTAGAAATGCACAACCTGCCAAGACTGAATCAGGAAGAAATAGAAAATATGAACAGACCAATCACAAGCACTGAAATTGAAACTGTGATTAAAAATCTTCCAACAAACAAAAGCCCAGGACCAGATGGCTTCACAGGCGAATTCTTTCAAACATTTAGAGAACAGCTAACACCTATCCTTCTCAAACTCTTCCAAAATATAACAGAGGGAGGAACACTCCCAAACTCATTTTACGAGGCCACCATCACCCTGATACCAAAACCAGACAAGGATGTCACAAAGAAAGAAAACTACAGGCCAATATCACTGATGAACATAGATGCAAAATCCTCAACAAAATACTAGCAAACAGAATCCAACAGCACATTAAAAGGATCATACACCATGATCAAGTGGGGTTTATTCCAGGAATGCAAGCATTCTTCAATGTATGCAAAGCAATCAATGTGATACACCATATTAACAAATTGAAGGAGAAAAACCATATGGTCATCTCAGTAGATGCAGAGAAAGCTTTTGACAAAATTCAACACCCACTTATGATAAAAACCCTGCAGAAAGTAGGCATAGAGGGAACTTTCCTCAACATAATAAAGGTCATATATGACAAACCCACAGCCAACATCATCCTCAATGGTGAAAAACTGAAAGCATTTCCACTAAGATCAGGAACAAGACAAGGTTGCCCACTCTCACCACTCTTATTCAACAGAGTTTTGGAAGTTTTAGCCACAGCAATCAGAGAAGAAAAGGAAATAAGAGGAATCCAAATCGGAAAAGAAGAAGTAAAGCTGTCACTGTTTGCAGATGACATGATACTATACATAGAGAATCCTAAAGATGCTACCAGAAAACTACTAGAGCTAATCAATGAATTTGGTAAAGTAGCAGGACACAAAGTTAATGCACAGAAATCTCTGGCATTCCTATACACTAATGATGAAAAATCTGAAAGTGAAATCAAGAAAACACTCCCATTTACCATTGCAACAAAAAGAATAAAATACCTAGGAATAAACTACCTAAGGAGACAAAAGACCCCATATGCAGAAAATTATAAGACAGTGATGAAAGGAGTTAAAGATGATACAAATAGATGGAGAGATATACCATGTTGTTGGATTGGAAGAATCAACATTGTGAAAATGACTCTACTACCCAAAGCAGTTGACAGATTCAATGCGATCCCTATCAAACTACCACTGGCATTTTTCACAGAACTAGAACAAAAAATTTCACAATTTGTATGGAAACACAAAAGACCCTGAATAGCCAAAGCACTCTTGAGAACGAAAAACGGAGCTGGAGGAATCAGGCTTCCTGACTTCAGACTCTGCTACAAAGCTACAGTAATCAAGACAGTATGGTACTGGTACAAAAACAGAAATATAGATCAATGGAACAGGATAGAAAACCCAGAGATAAACCCGTGCACATATGGTCACCTTATCTTTGATAAAGGAAGCAGGAATATACAGTGGAGAAAGGACAGCCTCTTCAATAAGTGGTGCTGGGAAAACTGGACAGGTACATGTAAAAGTATGAGATTAGATCACTCCCTAACACCATACACAAAAATAAGCTCAAAAGGGATTGAAGACCTAAATGTAAAGCCAGAAACTATCAAACTTAGAGGAAAACATAAGCAGAACAGTCTATGACATAAATTACGGAAAGATCCTTTTTGACCCACCTCCTAGAGAAATGGAAATAAAAACAAAAATAAGCAAATGGGACCTAATGAAACTTATAAGCTTTAGCACAGCAAAGGAAACCATAAACAAGACCAGAAGACAACCCTCAGAATGGGAGAAAATATTTGTAAATGAAGCAACTGGCAAAGGATTAATCTCCAAAATTTACAAGCAGCTCATGCAGCTCAATAATAAAAAAACAAACAACCCAATCCAAAAATAGGCAGAAAACCTAAATAGACATTTCTCCAAAGAAGATATACAGACTGCCAACAAACGCATGAAAGAATGCTCAACATCATTAATCATTAGAGAAATGCAAATCAAAACTACAATGATATATCATCTCACACCAGTCAGAATGGCCATCATTAAAAAATCTAGAAATAATAAAAGCTGGAGAGGGTGTGGAGAAAAGGGAACATTCTTGCACTGCTGGTGGGAATGTGAATTGATACAGCCACTATGGAGTACAGTATGGAGGTTCCTTCAAAAACTACAAATAGAACTACCATATGACCCAGCAATCTCACTACTGGGCATATATCCTGAGAAAACCATAATTCAAAAAGAGTCATGTACCAAAATGTTCATGGCAGCTCTATTTACAATAGCCAGGAGATGGAAGCAACCTAAGTGTCCATCATTGAATGAATGGATAAAGAGGATGTGGCACATATATACAATGGAATATTACTCAGCCATAAAAAGAAACGAAATTGAGTTATTTGTAGTGAGGTCGATGCACCTAGAGTCTGTCAAACAGAGTGAAGTAAGTCAGAAAGAGAAAGACAAATACCGTATGCTAACACATATATATGGAATATAAGAAAAAAAAAGTGTCATGAAGAACCTAGGGGTAAGACAGGAATAAAGACACAGACCTACTAGAGAATGGACTTGAGGACACTGGGAGGGGAAAGGGTAAGCTGTGACAAAGTGAGAGAGTGGCATGGACATATACACACTACCAAACGTAAAATAGATAGCTAGTGGGAAGCAGCGGCATAGCACAGGGAGATCAGCTCGGTGCTTTGTGACCACCTAGAGGGGTGGGATAGGGAGGGTGGGAGGGAGGGAGAGGCAAGAGGGAAGAGATATGGGAACATACGTGTATGTATAACTGATTCACTTTGTTATAAAGCAGAAAATAACACAGCACTGTAAAGCAATTATACTCCAATAAAGATGTAAAAAAAAAAATGCTGAGTAGCCAGGGGCCACCGGGAGGTGGGAGAAATGGGAGATGTTAGTCAAAGGGTACACATTTCCATTACACAGTGAATAATATCTAGGGATGTAACACACACCTTCGTGGCTATGGTTAATAATACTCTATTGTATTCTTGGAATTTGCAAAGAGAGTAAGTCTTAAGTGTTCTCATCACACACAAAGTCAACTAGGTGAGGTGATGGATGTGTTCATTAACTTGATTGTAGTGATCATTTCACAATGTGTATGTGTGTTAAATAATGTTGAATAGCTTTAAAAATCATTTTGTTTAACTTAGACATGAACAATTTTTATTTGTCCATCTTAGCTCAATAAAGCCGTAAATTTAAAAAACAAACAAACAAAAAATATCTCCACTGTGAATAATTTATAAATACCTAAGTGCATGAGTAAATGAAATGCGGATATCAAGAATCAATGGGGATTATATTTGAACGATTTTTATCATCGACTGCTTTGTACTTTGCAGAATGGAAACACTTGAGCTGATTTAAGCAGTGTACGGTGATGGTGACCTCTGTGATTGCATCTCTGTGTTAGGAGAAGAGACACCAATATGAGTAATAGTCAAAGTCTTGTATGGATTTCAGTGATTCCTTTCAGGGTATTTAGTGTGTTATTGAATAGTACCATATATAATAAGAATGGCCAACTGTAGCCCAGTGATAAATACTGAATTAATATGTAACATAAAAACAAAGGATATAAACAAAGAGATATACTGATGTGAAAATAATTCTATTATATATACAGAATAGGGATTTCAGGGCTTTTCTGGCTTTTTGTGAATAATTGGGTTTTAAAATTATTATTAGTAAATTAATGAATTAGTCAATAAACACTGTAGAAATGAATGAAGAAAATATGTACAACATTGGATCCATGATGACTGTTCGGTGCGTTATGAGTTGTGTATGATGAATACGTGTCTGGAACTCTGAGGTCCAATGCAAATGGATTCTGGCCCATTGCCCCTATTTCAGGTGATCCTATAGACACATGTCAGGAGTATACAAGGATCTTGTTTTATGTTCATTCATTTTCTTTTTATTTTTATAATTGGATCAATCAAATAATAAATAGATAAATAAAGATGAAGCTGGTGGAACTTTCTCCAATTATAGAAATATGTGGTTAGACAAGAAATACTATCAACATATATTAAAAACAAATGTATGTTAGGAAACATATGGTACAAGGGGGTTATTCTTTGACTACGTATGATATAGTTATTGATAAGTCAAATTTTCTTTTTCTCTGTCATTGTCAAGATCGATTTTGTTCATTTACTTAGGAGAAAATAAAATACAAATTATCCCAATTCACTACCTACCTAAATGACTGACTAAATGAAAGGTGGAATTCAAGGACTAATGAAAATAATATATTAACCTCTTTTTTTATCTTCTACTTTGTCTTGTACTCCTTAGAATCGTTGCAATGGGCTGACTTAAGTGTTCCACCGATGTCACGAATCCTGTGGTTGCATCTATGTGTTAAGAGCTTGGAGAGCAAAGTGAGTAATAGTCAAAATTATTTTCTTGGTTTTGTGGTTTTGTTTTTTATAAGATTTTCACTGCACTCTTAAAACCTGTGAGGGACTTCCTTGGTGGTCCAGTGGTTAAGACTTTGCCTTCTGTTGCAGGGGGTGTGGGTTCGATCCCTGGTCCAGGAGCTGAGATCCCACATGCCGTGGGGCCAAAAACCCAAAACATAAAACAGAAACAATATTGTAACAAATTCAATAAGGACTTTTAAAATGGTCAACATCAAAAAATCTTTTTAAAAAATGTGAAATATAATTGATGATTGTCGACCATGGCTAAACAGTAAAAGTGGGGTTCATATGAAGCATTAATGAATCTATATAGGATTCATATTAATGAATCTATATAGGAAACTTTGAGGTCAATTAATGACAGTTTCTGTGGGAAGTAATTCTATAGACAAATGAAAGAGCCAAGGACCTTGTTTGTTTTAACTTTTTGTGACCGTGAAGCCTTTATTTTATTATTATTAGCGAATTGATGAATTAATTGATAAAAAGTGTTGACGTGAATGAAGGTAATGAGGACCAGATCTGGATAAACAATGATGACTTGTGGTACGAGTCTTTGATGAGCAACACTACGGGTCTGGAGTTCTGAGGCCCAACACAAAAGAAATCTAATATTCTCCCCTCTTTTGAAGTGATCCTGTAGGGAGATGCCAGGCATATATGAGGCTCATGTTCTTAGTCTTAGTGTACAGAAATACCTAAAATTATTTTTATTAAGAAATCAATGGCAGGATAAGTAAATAAATAGGTAAGTAAATAAATATGAAGAGCGGAAACACTGTTCATTGTGTTAAAAAGTATTATGAAGAAATCTGATGATGTAAATTGGGATGGAAAATAAAATGATCAAGTGCATATGTCTTTGAGTGAGAATAATAGTGATAATTGTCATTTACTGATTTATTTACAACTTTGACATTTGATTTCTTAAGAGCAAAATAAATAAATCTTACCATGAATTAATAAATGCCTAAATGACTATGCAGATGAGTTGTGGAAACTTTAAATCAGTGGAGAGAAGGTCTCAACATTTTTATCATCTTGTCTACTTAGTCCTCTTCAGAACAGATGCTGGAGATGACTTCAGCTCCTGTTGTCATCAAGATTGTCTGCTGCTTTCTTGTGTGGAAAGAGACCAAGGTGAATAATGGTCCACACTGTTGTCTTGGATTGGGTCATCTGTTTAAGGGTATTTACAATATTATTAAAAAGTATTAAATTCATTTAAAAATTCCTAATGATAAATAGGATATGAAACATTATGTTGATTAATCAATAATGTGCAGGATTGAGGTCTATTTTTTTTATTAGTTTCTGCTTTATAACAAAGTGAATCAGTCATACATATACATCTGTTCCCACATCCCTTCCCTCATGCATCTCCCTCCCTCCCACCCTCCCCATCCCACCCCTCCAGGCGGTCACAAAGCACCGAGCTGATCTCCCTGTGCTCTGCGGCTGCTTCCCACTATCTATCTACCTTACGTTTGGTAGTGTATATATGTCCATGCCTCTCTTTCGCTTTGTCACAGCTTACCCTTCCCCCTCCCCATATCCTCAAGTCCATTCTCAAGTAGGTCTGTGTCTTTATTCCCGTTTTACCCCTAGGTTCTTCATGACATTTTTTTTTTAATTCCGTATATATGTGTTAGCATACGGTATTTGTCTTTCTCTTTCTGACTTACTTCACTCTGTATGACAGACTCTAGGTCTATAGATTGAGGTCTATTAATGAAAAAGGTATAGTCTGTGTGGAAAATGATTCTGTAAACCAGTGTTAGGAATCTTGTCCTAGAGTTTTTATGAACCATGTATTATTTTGATTCTTATCAATGAATTCATAATTTAATCCGTACAAACATACAAATGAAGAGGAACAGACCAAATCATGGACCAGTGATGATGTCTGATGGCATAGGAGTCATGGACAATGAAAACATTTGTGTCTGAAACTCTCAGGTCCAACACAGAACAAAATTAACCTGTTCCTCTGTTGGAATTGTTTCTATAAAGAGATGTGAGACATATACAAAGATCATGTTCTTGTATTCATTTCATAACTTAGATTTGTTACTATTATGGAATTACTGTAGAATCATTAGACAAATATAAATACATACATTAAAAAACAATAGGGTGAAGCATTGTCCAATTATGAATGTATGTTGTGTGGCAAAAGATATTATTAATAAAATTGAAAACATTGATACCTATTCAGAAATGGTGATTAAGTCTCGTTTTTTTAATTGTCTGCTCCGTGTTGTACTTCTCAGTACAGATGCCCTCGAGCTGCTTTCAGCATCTTCCACCCTCATGAGCTCTACGGCTGCCTGTATATACTAGGAAGACGGAGATTAATGTGAGTAACAGTGAGGTTACTCTCTTGGTTTCAGTTTTTTTTTTAAAGTTATTCATTTAAAAGTGCAAAATAGGGGGCTTCCCTGGTGGCTCAGTGGTTGAGAATCTGTCTGCTAATGCAGGGGACACGGGTTCGAGCCCTGGTCTGGGAAGATCCCATATGCCGCGGAGCAACTAGGCCCGTGAGCCACAACTACTGAGCCTGCGTGTCTGGAGCCTGTGCTCTGGAACAAGAGAGGCCGCGATAGTGAGAGGCCCGCGCACCGCAATGAAGAGTGGCCCCCACTTGCCACAGCTAGAGAAAGCCCTCGCACAGAAACGAAGACCCAACACAGCCAAAAATTAATTAATTAATTAATTAATTTTTAAAAAAGTGCAAAATAGATTTAGAGAATGCAACTCTATCTCAGTGATAAATATGGGATAAAGTTGTCATATCAATGTATATATGAAAAACTGAGGATAATTAGTGAGAGATATACTGTTGTGAGAATAATTCCACATATAGATTAGGGACACAAAAAGTATTCTTGAGTTTTTGTGAATCATAACATTTAAAAATGATTATTAATGAGGTAATGATTTAATCAACAAACCTATAGAAATTAATGAAACAAAGGAGGCTCAATATTGGATCAGTGATGACCACTGATGGCGTATGAGTCTTATATGATGCATGTGTGTCTGGAACGTGGTCCAACCTGAAAAAAATCTAGTTCATTATCTCTGTTTGAATTGACCCTTTAAACTAATGGCAGGAATGTATGAGGAAAAATAATATTATAATTTGGAACGGACAATAAATGTACCATGTGTATTTTGCCAAGTGTGTTTTGTTTTTGACAAAAGGATGATAACAGAACCTTGTAAGTAAGAGTCAGTTATTGTTGAGTCAGTTTCCAGTTTGATTTGTTTGATTTATTAAGAAGACATATATTAACCTATTTTAATACATACCTCAACAACTATGTAAATGAATGGTGTCATCTATAGATCAATGGGTAGAATGTCTTATTTTTTTATCCTCTGCTCCTCTTTTTGCTCCTCAGAATGGACCCACTCGAGCTTGTTTAAAGATTCTTCCAAAGTCACAAGCTGTATGGTTGCATCTTTTTATTAGGAGTGTGGAGAACAGCATAATAGTCAAAGTTCTTGACTTGGTTTGAGTGGTTTTTTTAAAACAACTATTCACTGTATTATTAAAAAGTATTGAATATAATCAAAGAAAGCCAAGCATACTGATGCTTAATATCAGATTAATATGAAGCATTACATTGATTAATCCATAAATGGAACATTGAGTTCAGTTAATTGAAAGAGATGATTGAAATGAATGAGTCTATAGGTGGATGTTATAAGATATTCAAGAATCTTATTCTTGTCTTTTTTTGGTGATTTACATGTATTTCCTTATTAGTGAATTAGTAAACAAATATTGGTGACATAAAGAGAAAGTTGGCCAATCATGGTCTAATGATGATGACTAGTGTATGAGTCATATACGATGAATTCTACGTGTCCAGAAGTCTGAGGATCAGCACAAAGGGACTCTATCTATTCATCATATTTTAAGTGACTATAGATAGATTTCAGGATTATACAGTGATCTTTTTCTTGGTCTTTGTGCTCATGAATTTTTAAACTATAATTATAAAAGAATCAATGGCAGAATAAATTAACAAATGTGTAAATGAATAAAGATGAAGAGGGGTGAAGCATTGTTAATTAATAAAATATTTAATCAACAAAATGAATATTAATATATACTGGAATAGATAATAAAATGGACCAAATATATTATGTCTTGAACTAAATAAGCTTGATATTGACAGTGATAAGTAGTAGCCAGTCATTGCCCTGAGTCAGTTACATGTTTGATATTTATTGTATTGAAAGAAAAATAAAAATTACCATGAATTAATAAACAGTTAAATGACTATGTACATGGAGGATGGAAATTGTGGATAAATGGAGAGAAGAGAATGTCTCAGCTTTTTTTTATCATTATGTCTGGTTGGTACTTTTCAGAATGGATGCACTGAGCTGATCTTAGGTTCTGTCGTGATCAAGGTTATGTTGCCTCTGTGTCAGGAAAGAGAACAGATGAGTAGTAGTAGTCAGAGATCTTATTTTGGTTTCAGTCATTTGTTTGAGTATTCCTGGCATTATTAAAAAGTACTAAATATAATGAAAAATTATCCATAATAGACAATAAGAGATGTCATAGGAACCATCGTGTTGACTAATCAATGTTGAAGTCACTTAATGAAAAAATATAGTGTATATGGGAAAAGATTCTGTAGACAGACTTCAGGAATATTTAAGGATCTTGTTTGTGTGTTTTCTTAAATAATTTGATTTTTGTTAAAATCCATGAATGAATTATTTAATTGATACCAATGTAAAACAAATGAAGAAAATGAGGGTCTAATGTGGACCATTAATGATGTCTGGGGCATGTGAGTCACAGATGATGAGTAGTATGTGTGTGGAACTTGGGGTCAACCTGAGATCTAGTCTATTCCCTCTGTTTGAGATGATCCTATAGACATATGTCAGCAATATACAAATATCGTGTTCTTATTTAGATTCATAGATTTAGATTTGCTGTTACTAATGAATCAATGATAGAACCATTAAACAAATATAAATAAATAGATAAAGAAGAGGAGGGTGAAGCATTTTTCAACATGAACATATGTGGTGAGACAAAAAATATTGCTCATAAAAGTTTTCATGTTAATATTAAAAAGTTGTTCCTTAAGAAATAAATGATTCAAGAATGTTACCTCTTTGGTTTAGGATCATCTGGACACTGTTTTGTAAGAATCAATTTTTTGATCTGGATCAGTTCCAAGTTTAAGGTTAGTCCTTTTTTGTTAAGGAAAAATGTATATTTATGCAAAATTAATAAATACCTCAATGAGTAACTGAAATGCAGAAATCAAGGCTCAATGGAGATAAGGTCTGAGTTTTTTTTATTTCTTTGTCCTGCTTTGTACTCTTCAGAATGAATGCACTTGAGCTGATTTAAGCATCTTCCATTGTCAGGAGCTTTCTGGTTACATCTGTGTTAAGAGCATGAAGACCATGTGAGTAATAGTCAAAGTTCTTGTCTTGGTTTGGTTGGTTTGTTTAAGAGTATTCAAAATATTATTAAAAAGTGTGGAAAATAATCAAAGATGGTCAACTCTAGACTAGCAATAAATATGAGATTGATATGATGCATTGTATTGTTTATTGAATGTTTGTAAAACTGAGGATATAGTGAAAGATATATATTGATGTGAGAATTATTCTGTGTACAGATTATGTATGTAAAAACTCTTCTTGGGTTTTTGTGAATCATAGTGATTTAAAATTATTATTAGTGAATTAGTGATTTGATCAATAAACACACAGAAATGAACGAAGAAAAAGAGGGGCAATACTGAATCGATGATGACTACTGGTGGCGTATGAGTCGTGCATGATGAATACATGTCTGTAACTCTGAGGTCCAACCGGAAAGAATTACCATAAACTAAAAAATATTAAATGACTGAGTCCATGAAAGGTGGAATGCAAACAGTCAATGCATAGAAGGTCTCAAACTTTACTTTTTATTCTTTTTTGTACTCCTCAGAATGGTCACTCCTGCACTGATTTTAGCATTCTACTGTGGCCTCAAACTCAGTTGTCTTAGGAACATGGAGACCAGTGTGAGTAATAGTCAAAGTTCTTGTCTTGGTTTGGGTGATTTATGGTGGTCAATGCATTATTAAGAAATAGGAAATATAATCAAAGAAGGGCAACCATAGTCCAATAATGGACATGGAAACATGTTGAGGCATCCATGTATGAAACACTGAGGTCAATTCAAGAAACAGATCTAGTGTCTAGGAAATGATTTTATAGATCTACATTAGGGATATCAAGGTTCTTATTTTGGTTTTTTTCTGATTCATGTATATTTCTTTATTTGTAAGTCGTAACTTAATAAATAAAATCAATAGGCAAAGTATAAATGAAGAAAAAAATTCCATGCTTGGACCTTTGCTAACAACTGGTGGTGTCTGAGTCAAGGATGTTGAATAATATGCGTCGGGACATCTGAAGTCCCACAAGAAGAATCTAGTCTATGTCTGTATTGGAAATGATCTTATAGACAGTTGTTTCGAATATTCAGTTATCTTGTTTTTGTGCTTTTGTGGGTCAAGGATAATGATTATATTAGTATAAGTGAATTAATGCATGGAGGTTTAAAAAATAGGAATAAGTGAATAAAAACATGGCCAGTCCTGGACCAACTATCGCAGACGTGATGAAACAAGTATCAGGACTAGTCTATTTTTGAGGAGCTGGGATTCATGTTCCTTATCTCTCAGAATGCAGCACATACAGACAGATGCATGAATTGTCAATGTTCTCATTCTGGGATGTCTTTGGTCTACTGGTTGTTTGTTTTATTACTAATTCGGAAACATGTTTATAAAATTAAATAAAAGATTAAGTGCTGTTTAAATTAAAGAAGGCCAGTGATAAAAGTTTGTCAGGCAGCATGAGCTATTGTGCTCACTGAATTCCACTGCAGAGTTACACAGTCTGTTATCAGCTTGGTGATGAGAAGCAAACTGCGCATGTATTACTATTATTCATGCTATTGCATTGAGCGTGTGCAATTTTATCATTACAGTGAATAAATGAATAAGTTAATAACAGTCACTAGCTCAAAGGGACAAAGTGTGGGCCAGTAATGAGCGTGTCTTGAAATAATTATGATTTAACCAGTTCCATTCAGTTGATGTCCTTCTTAGGACAGAAATTCTGGCTCTTGCTAGTTTGGGTGAGAAGAATATTGATATATACAGTAGCATTTCTGTTCAGGGTTTTGGAGGTTTTAAACGTTGTTCCATTTCTTTAAAAAGAATGAATAGTTTCCGAATTAATTTATGAATAAATAAATAAATAAAGTAGGATTGAGTATTGTTCATTGGTGTGAAACTGCCTTGGAACAAGGGCTGAGATGAATCTAATTCTGCACAAGTAAGGCTCAGAGATTCAGGTGGTTGTATGTATGTGTGGAGCATAGAGACGGATGCCTCACAGATGCTCTTGTCCTTGGTTCAGGTACTGGATTCAAAGGTATCCCTTTTTTATGTAAACTTTATCATTGAATTAATTAAATTAAAAGAGGGGTTACTTTTTTGCCAGTTGTAGCAAGTAACATGGCCCAAAGTTTTAAGGTTAATCTCAACCTGCTCACCCTGCATCCATTAGTGTATTAGAGCAAAGTCAAAATCTAGTCTGTTTCATTCTTTTTAACATTTGCTTTCTACTCCCCAGAATGGCTTCTCATGGTTAAACGTCATGGCTGGGGAGTCTCTGGGTAAGAAGCCTATAGGCCTGTATACGTGGTACACAAAGTTCTCATCCTTGGGTGGGTAGTTTGCTCATGGGTGTTCACTGTATTACAAAAAAATGGATAAATGTCTACATATGTACACAAAAATTTAAAAGACCAGAGATGAGAATGAATTACACATCAAGGATTAGTATGTAACCAGTCAGTACAACTGTTGAGCTATATATTTTTAAATATCATCCTAGAACACTGAGTTTCATTAATAAACAAACAAATCAGAGGTGTTACCTGTTTGGGATGAAGGTCATTTAGACAGAGAATAGTCATAGTCAATGTTCTTGGTCTAGATCAGTGGTGAGTTCTAGTTTATTTAATTAAGAGAAACAGAAATAAATAATGAAATGAATTAATACCTAAATAGCAAGTCAATCAAGCAGAAAACATGAATCAGTGGAGAGAATTTTGCATATTTGCCTTTTTGGGGCAAAAGATATTCTGTCATATTTTATTTAACATTTTAAAAGTTATAAAAGAATCCATATTCATTTCCTCCTCCCCCACTTTTTTGTGCTATTTGCTTTGTACTTCACAGAATGGACATGAGCTGATAATCGTTTTGTAATGATCAAGACCTTCATGGTTCATGTGAGTAATGGTCAAGTTCTTGTCTTTGTTGGGATAACTTATTTAGGATATTCCTTGTAGGATTTAAAAGTATGGAATACATTTGATGGCTGTTCCTCTCACTACTTTACATCTTGGGTAGTGGGATTTTAGTCCATCATATAGCAAGCTGATCTGTTTTCACTCAGAGCACCATGCGGATGGATTGTCTGTCCGATAGTGACTCCTGATTTTTGCAGATCGAACAACTGAGAAAAAGAAAGTATGGAATCTAATCAAAGAAGGCCACATAAGGACCAATGATAAGATTGTGTCGTAAACCAAGGTTCGTGAATAATCTGATTCAGCACAACAGACACCTTTTAAGAAATGAAGTTCTACAAATGTATGAACACCAAGGGGGGTAAGGGGGGCGGTGTGGGATGAATTGGGAGATTGGGATTGACATATATACACTAATATGTATAAAATAGATAACTCATGAGAACCTGCTGTATAGCACAGGAATTCTACCTCACTTCGCTGTATGGTAGAAACTAACACAACGTTATAAAAGAACTATACCCCAATTAAAAAAAAAATGAAGTTCTGACTTCTTAGCTCTGTGGGTAAGGGATCTAGAGTCTCTTGTCTGCAACACTCATAGTTCTTCTTATATTGGGTGGTTCATTTACAGGTGCTTATTGTGTTATTAAAATGAATAACTGAATACAGTAATTAATAACATGAACCAGAGATAAGAATGTGGCATAAATCATGTGTGCAATTAATTGTTGTCATGGTTACCTCACGTTCACTAAATTAAAACCCAAATCCAGGCCTTTTCATCTGTCAGCATCTTACATTCCACAGGATGGATGGACTATAACTAATTAAATTATTCTCCAATCATGAAGATCTTTACCTAATCCCTCCGGGGGAGGAGCATATTGTGCCATGTAAGTAATAAAGTTCTTGGTTTGGGTGGTTAGCTCATGGGTTTCTGTTGTATCATTAACAAAGAATAAATGTAATTAACATTAAATGCCATGCATAGACCTACGATGAGAATGTGTTATGAGCCAAAGTTTATGATTAATGCAATTTAGCACAAATGAAGTACAAGAAAAAAACTTAACTTTTCCCATTCATTTCAAAACTGAAATGTCCCATTTTATGTTTGTCCTGTTGATTATTTAAACATCCCCCTCTTGATAAAGATCTAGGCTGTTACTCATTTAGGAAGTCAGTACTCTAGCTGTTCAGTAGGACAACAGTTTCATGGTTGTTCATTGTATCATCTAAAAATTGTTCAAATTAAATGCAGAAGGGCCACATCTGGACCAATGATGTGAATGGAATGCATCTGAATAAAAATTATGATCAATCATTTTTTGAACCACTGAGGTCCATGGCAAAAAGAGAACTAGTGTATGACTTTTTGGGGAATGATCTCAGGAAAGTTTGAGAATCTAGTTCATAAATATTGGTTTTATACTATTAGTGAATAAATGAATGGATCAATAAACAAATACATTCAAAAGAAAAGAAAGAGAGGTCAAAACACGGACCAATTTTTAGGATGTGTTATAAAATAAGGAATATAATTACTTCAGTTCTGAAATATGTTGGCCCAATAAGAAAGCATATACATAAAGTTGTTACCACTTTGTGTAGGAAGCAGCTAGAAAGAGGTATTTAATAATCAATGTTCTGCTTTTAGTCTGAAGTGGGTTACTAGATGTTTGATTCGTGAAGGAAACAAAATTAGGATTAAACAAATGGTTAACTAAATGAAAGAGTGCAAAATATGAACCAATGATCAGTGTATGTTATTCTTTTTTCCATCTGCTTTGTGCCCCAGAATGGCCACGCCTTGGTTGTTTTAGTCATTATTTAATGATGAAGATCTTGACTGTTACCTATGTGGCCAAGGAGAGTATAGCTCAGGGTAAGTAAGAGATTAAGTTTTTATTCTTGGTTTGGTCATTTTGTTTATGGATGATGACTATATTCTTTAAAAAGAATAGATGGCTTCATGTAATTATAGAACAAATCAAAGAAGATTATGCAGGGACCAATGATAAGACTTTGTCTGACAAGGATCGTGGTTAATTCATTTTGCAAAACCAAAAAAAAAAAGATTTTTGTTAAAAAATAGATTTAGACTGCTACCTCTTAGAGTAAGAAGAGCATAGATGAATTCTAGGCTTAGTCAAAGACCTTGTTCTTGGGTTGGTTGTGTTTTCCTTGGGTAATAAACAATTAAACAAATTAAAGATAAATATGCTAGTAAAATCACAATGACCACTCATGACCAAGGATGTGATTATTCATGAAACAAGGATTTGTTTAACTCAAGTCAGCTATTTTACCACTCTGTTTAAAGAGTATATAGGGAGATGTAATAGTCAAAGTTTACCCTCTTGTTTGGAAGTGGATTCTTTACTGTTGACTTTACTTTTGAAAATGAGTTCCTGACTCAATTAATAAATAAGAGAAAATCCATATATAAAGAAAATTAAAATGACCAAGAGTATTTCAGTGATAACATTTTATGAAACAAGAATTATGAGTGGCCCAGTTTTGCTTCTCTGAGATCCATTTAACCAAAAAGATTTAATCTGTTACCTCTTTTTATAAGGGGGACACAGATATTAAAATATTTGCTGTTTTTTGTTGTTGTATTTTAGTGGGTTCTTGGGTGTTACTATTATCATCATTATTATTGTTTAGTAAATCAATCTATGAAAACGTAAATTAGAAGAGGGCCAGTGATGGAAATGTGTTTTGAAACAAGGGTTATGATTATTATAGTTCTGCACCACTGACATTTATAAAAGTAAAACACTTTAAAAAATATTTGTTTTAATAGCCTGTAGTATGCAGTTCATGTTGTACTGAACTAATTTGGATATTTTTGCATGCTGCTTACCTGGATTTTTTTTTTTTTTACCCTATCTCAGGAGCAAATACTAATGACCTGATCGGAGGTGATGGCAGGAGGTCCCTGTACCCCATATTTTATTTATTTATTTATTTATTTATTTATTTTTAAATTTTTATTTATTTATTTATTCATTTATTTATGGCTGTGTTGGCTCTTCGTTTCTGTGTGAGGGCTTTCTCTAGTTGCGGCAAGTGGGGGCCACTCCTCATCGCGGTGCGCGGGCCTCTCACTATCGCGGCCTCTCGTTGCGGAGCACAGGCTCCAGACGCGCAGGCTCAGTATTTGTGGCTCACGGGGCTAGTTGCTCCGCGGCATGTGGGATCTTCCCAGACCAGGGCTCGAACCCGTGTCCCCTGCATTGGCAGGCAGATTCTCAACCACTGTGCCACCAGGGAAGCCCTGTACCCCATATTTTAAAATTTTCTGGCACTTGGTATCTGAGAGAGTGCAAAAATAACTGATACTAAGGTATTAATTTCAGTTCAACAAGTATTGATCCAAATCTGTGTCAGGCTCTGTATTGGTCATGACATTCATATCTAAATCTGATCTAGTTCCAGCAATCAAGTAGCTCTTTGGGATTAGGTGGAGACCTACTGATAAATATAATAATTCAGTATAAATAGGGCAAGTAGATGGGCTTTCCAGAAGCACAGATGGCAGGACTTCAGCTCAGTCTCAAGTATCAGATGCTTTATAAAAAAGAAGATGCCTGTGCCAATGACCACCTCCCTGGGCTGTAAGGTCCAGGGCATTAGGACTCACACTCCTCCTACCCACTGCACAAAGAGCACATGTAATACATTTGTTGAATGAGTCATTGAATAAAAGGTGAATGAAATAAGGAATGAATGAAGCAGTGAGTAAGTGAATGAATGAGTCTTTTAAAAATTATTTTATTTATTTTATTTTATTTATTTTATTTTTGGCTGCGTTGGGTCTTTGTTGCTGCGTGCCGGCTTTCTCTAGTTGCGGCGAGCAGGGGCTACTCTTTGTTGTAGTGTGAGGGCTTCTCACTGTGGTGGCTTCTCTTGTTGTGGAGCATGGGCTCTAGGCAGGCGGGCTTAAGTAGGGTGGCATGCGGGCTCAGTAGTTGTGGCTCGTGGGCTCTAGAGCGCAGGCTCAGTAGTTGTGGCACATAGGCTTTGTTGCCCCGTGGCATGTGGGATCTTCCTGGACCAGAGCTTGAACCCGTGTCCCCTGCATTGGCAGGTGGATTCAAAACCACTCTGCCACCAGGGAAGCCCCTGAATGAGTGTTTGAGTAAACAAAGGAATGGGAAAAAAGGAGTGAAAATGTGGAGTACACAAATGAGTGAACACATTGATAATGCGTAGAGTAACTAAATCAATGAGTACTTAAGTGTATGATGAATTCATGAGCCGATGTGTAGGTACAAATGTCAAGAGGTGGATGGTGAGTGACGAATGAGTAAGCGAAGGAGGGAATGAATGAAAGACTAGTAGTTCAGTGACTCAATAAGAGAAAGATGAGTACGCAGCCAGATGAGTGAATTAATAAGTGGATTCCAGAATGAGTTTATCAGTAAATGGATTAGTGAAAGTTAATTAGTAAGGACAGAATGAGTGAGCCAGTGAGTCAATGAGGAACCAAATGGATTAATTGATGAATAAGTCAAAAAAGGAGTGTGGGAATAAAGAAGTCAATGAAAAGAGGACAAAGTTGAATCATTTAACTAATGACTAAGTGACTAGATAAGTAAGTCAAGGCATGAGACAACTTAATGAGGGAATGGACAGGCAAATGGATGGAGGAATGAATACCTTAGAGTCATTGAATAAAAGAATAATAGTTGAGTGATTAAACGAGTCAATGAATATGTCACCCAAGAATAAATTGAGTGCTCTATGAATGAACGAGTGAATAAGTGAACGAATCAGTCAATGAATGAGTCAGTGACCCGTGTGTGAGGCAATGAGTAGATGAGGTCCCACTGGGCTTCCTTCCCTGACCAGTGCAAAGTCAGCCGCACCCCAGCCTCAGAGCACATTCTGAATACCACATGGAACACCCATCCTACTCCGTTGTGGGCATTTGTTTACATGTCACCATTAAACTGACCTGCTCCATGAGCCAAGCACTGGGTCACATTCTTCTCTGTCTCCCCAGGGCCTGCCCAGCCTGAGCCTAGGAGGCGCCCAGTAAATTACTGCTGAATGAATGAATGAATAGCTAAAAATACATGTGCTTTTGTGGAACCGGGACGGCCCTTCTCAGAACGGCCCAGGAGTTCTCCTGCTGGGAGGTGTGCTGTGTGTCAGATGGTCTGTGGCATCCTCCTACCCAAGTGCAAATTCTCCCTTGAGTCCAGCTTCCTGTGGCTGGTGCCAGACAGTGAGACAGGATCCTGGCAGTTCTGACTGCCCTGGACCTTGGCCCATACTTGGGCAACATTGGCTTGGACTGGTGGAATGGAAGCCCTGGGTCTTCCCGAAAGCTGCCCCGGCCTCTGCCAAGACAGGAGATTGAAAATAACCCAGTCTTGTTTTTATGCCTCCAGTGAGGGAGGCCACTCCTCGCCTTTCATCCTGCTTCTAGCTGTGGGACTTTGGGTTAGACAGGAAGCACTCCGGACCTCCAGCCTCAGCGTCACCTATTAGATGAGAATAACAATACCTACCTGGCTGGATTGTTGTGATAATTAACCTTGTCTAACAGGAGCTTATTATAAGGCCCTTATCTGGCGTAATACCTATCCTATACATAATAGCATGGTACCAGAGAGGAAAGAGATGCCTCAGAAATTACCTGAAGGAACTGTAATTGATGATGTCAACTGCATTCATTTAAAAGCTCCGAAATGGATGTGGTACCCAAATTCCCCTGTCCCAGAAGAATGGAGAGTTCAACTAAGTTTTGGAAGAATACCAGTTTGGATAGGACAGGCCAGCCCAGACCATGCACATTTAAGGCATCATAACATACCCTCTACCAGGGACAGACAACAAGAAATGTGAGTTGGCAACACTTTTGCACTGTGTGGGGCATTTGCCCAAGATTCTCCCTCCCTCCTGTCCTCCTTCCCTCCCTCCTTCTATTCCTCCCTCCTTCCCTCCAGCAATTACGTATTCAGTATCCACTATTTACCTAATACCGACCACTCCTCTTCCTCTCTTGTCTTGACCAGCTCCTGACCCTGGATTCCGTCTCCCACTCCTGGTCTTGCATCCTTCCTTCTTTTGAACTTGGTGATGATACTTGGTCATCTGGCTTGGAATATAGCCATCTCCTTCACAAGGATTTGATGTCAGCTCAAACCATTCACCTGAATCAGGTAGAACCCCCCTTCTTAACTGTGGGCATCTGGGCCTCTAGTTTTGAGTCTCTGGGTCAACTCTCTCCCATCTGGGCAAACTCCAGTCCCTCCAGAGAGGTGTTCAGACCATGTGGGTAGCAGATGGACCCTCCGAATGCTGAGGGTGAGCAGCATGATCAGCATTGATGCCTTTGGGCTAGTGCCTAAGATGCGGCTGTCAAGTGTGTACACATATGGGAATCAGGTTCTCACATTTCCCCAGAATTCCTGGGTAAACGAGGTGTGCTTCCCACACTGCCTAACACAGATGTCACCTGCCTCTCACATTCGCACAGCCCCCTGCCCCTCCTTTGACTTCCCACATCCCTGTGTCCAAATTTGCCCTTCCTCACTCATTCATCCTTCATCAGTACCACTGACAGAGCCCATATTACATTGTTAAACTATGAGCCACCAATCTCTCCCAAAGGGCTATGAACTTCTTGAAGTTGGGGTCTTCTTTCTGAGTCATGCTCACCCAGCAGAAGGTCTGGGCATCTGGAAATGCTTGGCGAATTAATCATTCATTCTTTCATTTACTCAAAAAATATTGGGCCCTTTCTATGGTGCCAGAGGCTGGGTGATAAATAGCAAGAAATAAGACATATCCATCTCTACCCTGGTGGAGCTTCAAGTCTTGAGTGGGAGATAGATTTTAAACAACTATGCATGGCAAAATTACCTGATTACACATGTGACCAGTGCTATGAAGCCCAGGTGCCCGGGGCTTTGTTAACTTGCCAGCTGGACTGGTCTTGACCCTCATGAGAAGCTGCATCTGCTTCTCTCCTGTGTTTTGGGGGGACACTGAAAGGAGGACAAAGCTATAGACTTGGTGGGAGCTGGTCGATGGCTTTGGCTCCCTGGGGTCAATCAGGTCAGCAGAGTCTTTGGACATCCTTGGAGGAAAGAGAGACAAGTGTACTTTGGAGTTTGTGCAGCAGCTGCCTGGTCATTTCCTGGGCAGTTGTGACCAGCCAGCCCACCACAACATTCACTCAAGCACCGTGCTTGTTAAGGAAAGTTCTGTTGAGTGTCAGGGTTTGATCTGCCCTGTCAACTTTCAAGTATTTCTCTTAGACGTGTTGCCAAATGACAAACTGAGGGTAGAATGGAATATGTGTTGATCTTTTTGCTTCCCTCTACTGTATTTCTTTGAGTTTCTCAAAATGGCTGCCTGGGACACTGGCTATCGCTAACATTACTAGAATGTTCTACAGCACTCCCGGCAAATGGGCATATGTTGTTTCAGTGGCCAGCCCTGATGCCTCCCTCCCTCTGCTTCCAACTCCAGTCCACTCCCTTCAGCATCTCTCCAGGGAGCCCATGAGTCTACGGTTCTCATCACCATCACCCCCATGCTGGTCCAGGCTCCTTGGGCTGTCATCCGCCTCCAACTGGTCGTCTTGCTCCTCCTCCAATTTGCTCTCCTCCCTGTGCATCTTTCTAGAATGACTGAGAAAGAGTCCCCTGCTCCTTAGAGCTCTCTCATGAGTTCCCAAAGCCCAAGGGTGAAGTCCAAGCTCCTTGGCTTCATGCTCAAGGATCCTCATGACTTGGCTTCCCGTCACACCTCCCACCACAAGCTCCCTGACCTCGTGCATCACCCAGCAGACCATCCCCCCACCCCCAAGTTTGCGTGCATCTGTGCCCCTGTGCCTTTGCACAAGCTCACCCTTTAGCCCTCTCCCCACGGTGCTCAATCACTGGAGGGCTTGTCCTGCCCCTCCAGATGGGATGAGTCCCTCCACACTCAGAACTGTTCCATGGCCATGAACTTGACTTCCATGCGGAAACTGGTCCTGTTGCTTGGCCATGATCTGGTTAGGCATCTGCCTTCCCAACCAGACCTTGAGCTTCCCGACTGGGGGTGCTCGGCCTTGGGTGCCTCGGACTTCCCACTCTCCAGTACAGAACCTGTGCAGAGTATCTCATCCATCAGTAAGAATACGGGTTGAGTGAAAGAATGAATGAATGCACAAAAGAATGATTGTGAGGCCGTGCTGGGGGGAAGATTATATCCCTGGCAGAGACCCGGGGTCCTTGGCGCTGAGGACTAGCACCTCCTCAGGACTCAGGCTGGTCCTTCTCCTCCAGCCAACTCCACTTTGCTTTCTGCCTGTGACTCATTAAGAGATATGTAACCTTAATCCTTGAAATTGCCTGTGATGGAGTGTGTTTTCACTCAATGGCCTGAACATGGGGATTTTATTCCTTTCTTAAATAAATCTCGCTCCCCCAGGAAGTTTGGACAGGATGTGGGCAATCGGACCAGGACTCGAAACTGAACATTTTGCAAAAGGCCCGTTTCAAAATTTGAAACCCCATGGCCACTGGCCAGAGCCGAGTCTGGTTTGTGGGGGTCGCTGGGGCCTCCTCCCAAAGAAGGGAAGGGAAGATTGAAAACAAACCTTCAGCTGTCACTGAATAGGCTGAAGGTTTGCAAGACAGAATTCCGCGGTTTGGTTTTGCTTCTCTGATGAAACTTGAGCGGGCTGGGTCACCCTCATCAGCTCTTCTTTCAAACTTTCAGCGGAGGCCTCAAACCCTCCCGAAGCCAGAGGGGAGTTTGAGCTGGTCCTGAAATCAATGGGACAAGTGTGTGAGCCTACAGGGACCGGGGCTTTGGCCCAGGCCTGGAGGAGAGAGATGCTCAGGGGCAGGCCCGGGGACCATCCAGCCCCACTTGGGGGACCACGGCGACCAGAGGCACCCCTTCCCTTTGGGAGCAGGCCCGGAGGGGCTGTGCACTGGAGCTCAGTGGGCCTGACGTTGGGGAGAAGGAATAATGACGTTATATTGTGTCTGCTGTCGCAGCCCAAAGTTTCCACATCTCACCTGGACATGGGTGACACCCATTCCTCACTGTGGAGACAAGAACACTGGGGCCTGGGGGAGGGGTGGAGATGTGCCCTGGGTCCCGTCAGGGCCTCAGTTCAGCCAGACAGTCCTGATTCCACATCCTGCGCTCTCCCTGGGCTTTTCCTCAATGGGCACCCGACACACAGAGCAAAGCCTGAGGCCAGGCTCCAGAACCACAGAAGCGGTGGTGCTGGGGCACAGGGCTAGACAGCCCTGGAGATCAGTTCTCAGTGTTCACACCCTGTGGCCCCTGTCCCTGCTGTCCCTGCTGTTCTTGGTGAGTGGACACTGGCCCTGGACTGGCCCCCGAGGACAGGTGTTTCTGTTGTCTCTCGTTCTCTTCTGACTTCTTTGTTCTTTTCTCTGCCAGGAAAGAGAGCAGACAGTGCCCTTGGAGAAGTCACCAGGCCCCTCCAAGTCCCATGCCTGTCATCTGTAAAAGGGAAGTAAATTTCATTCATTTATTCTGCAAACATCTCGAAAGTGCTAAGAGCTGTGCACTGACCAGAGCTCGTGGCCCCTGCATGCAGCTCCGCCCCTGTGGAGCGTGTGCTGTGCCATGGGTTCTTCTCCTGTCCCTGTCCCGGAGCCTCAGAGGTGCTCACTCACATGAGGGATCTCCCACTTGCCTTTTCTTCCTCACGTCTTCCCTCCACTGGCCTCCCAGGCTCACGGGGTCCCCCAGGGACCCTCACAGAGGGTGATGTTTCCTCCTTCCAGCATCTGAGACTTGAGCTGGAGCCAGTGGCCACCCAGCCTGGCCTGTTTCCCCATCTGCAGACCTGGAAGAAGGGTGATGACTTGCCTGCTGGGGAGAGAGATAAGATGTCTCCCTATTTCACTGTGGTCCTGACCCCACTCTCTTCTGTCCTTCCAGGCCCTTGAGCCTCACTTGTAATTTGGGGCCAGTTTTCTTTTCTTCTTTTTTTTTTTTTTTAATATTTATTTATTTATTTATTATTTTACTTATTTATTTTGGCTTGCTGGGTCTTAGTTGCGGCATGTGGGCTTCTCAGTTGCGGCACGTGGACTCTTAGTTTCTGCATGCGTGCAGGATCTAGTTCCCTGACCCGGAATTGAGCCTGGGCCTGCATTGGGAGTGCGGAGTCTTACCCACTGGACCACCAGGGAAGTCCCCAGTTTTATTTTCTTTTCCCTGAGATCCGAGGCTTCTCCCAGCACGTGTTTTTTCAACATGATACGATGACAGTCCCGCTAGCTTGGTGGGGGCTGGACCCTGTCTGTGGCAGATGTTCCTGGTATCGGCCTGAGCTGCTGGCAGCTGCCCAGCGGGCAGGAAGGTGAGCCTGGGCACAGGTGTCCCTGCTGCAGCCTTAGCTGTCCATTCACCTCTGCTGCACCACCCACCCCCGGTGCCGCCGGGCTCCTGGCTTCATTTTCTGATGGCCCCTCCTGTGGAGTTCTCCGGGAAACCCCGGCCCACGTTCAGACTTCTCAAAGGCCATGCGTCCAGCTGCCTCTGCCCCTGGCCTCTCCCTGCATCTCTGGGCCCCTGCCTCCTCCTGTTCATGCCCCTCCTCTCTATACAGACCCTCTGCCCGGCCCCCCTTCCCTCCCCCCAAAACACCCCCGCTGACCTGCAGGTCACATATCCAGATATTCAGTACCCCGGCAAGCCGTGAGCCCACATTCCTCGGCTCGGCTGTTCATCCAGCTGGCGGGTGCTTGTCACACTTTGAAGGAGCCGTGCTTGAAGGGCGGGGAGGTCACCAAAGGGGACTCATTCCCTTCGCAGAAGACAGGGAGTGAGAGGGCCACTGGGACCCTCGGGTCTGAGTCCTTCGCTTTGCGCGTCTCCCAGCCTCTCCTCCCAACTCTTTCTCCCCGCCACGCCTTCTCAGGGACTGCGCTCGGTGCCCGGTTTGGAGGGAGACTGGGGGATGTGAGGGCGGGGATGCCTGGAAGATGAGGCTCCCCATATGATAGCCCTTCTCTGGGCTGCAACAGGGCACACAGAGGGAAGGGTTTTATGAGCTAGAAAGTGCTGGGCAGTTGTTGGAGACACAAGGGAGGGAGAGGCCCTTCGGGGACCCCCAGCCCACCTCTGCACATCCTCCCTGCCCCCCGCCCCGGGAGCCACTCTCCCTTCCCTTCCCGCCCCTCCCCGGGAGCTGGCTGAGTCAGCGGGTACTGCTGCATTTGCACCTCACCAAAGCCCCCAGTGCTACAGGGGGCACATCATTGGCTCCCCCTTGCAGAGAAGGAAACCGAGGCTCAGATGATTGTGATGAGCCCAGCTCTCTGCCTGAGCCCAGGGCGGGTCCCCTGGGTCCCGCAGCAGTCCCAGCACTGGTCACCTCCCTGGGTCATAGGGTAGGAGAGAGTGAAGCCGGAGGGGTGCTCTGGGGGCAGAGCCTGGGTGTCTGCCATCCTCACCTGTGGGATCGGAGGCAGTGTCCCCTTTCGTGCGAGGGGTCGGGTCCTGAGGGCATCACGTGTTTATGGTTTGCTCATCAGGATGAAAGAACTGAACAAATGTTCCAGGCCGACTCTGCCAGCGTGGTGACCTTTCATAAAAGCCCTGCAGGGAACCTTCTGGAAAATGCTTTTCTACTCCTGAGTGTTGCCCCAAACAGCATGTTTCAAAATACACTGAACACGAGGCTCCAACCATCAGGGGAGCAGGTGCAGGGCCACCCTTGGCCCGCCCGAGCTGCCCCCTGCCCCAGAGCACACTTGGTGCCCACTTGCCCCCAGACCCTGGCTTCTGTGACCTCAGGGAGAACTCCAGCTGGGGCTTTGTCTGAGACCAGCCCATTTCTTTCACAGCGGCGAGAGCCTGGCCTCGCTTAGTTCCCAGGCCAGGAATGGTGTGGCTGGAGTGGATCGGAGCAGGGAGTAAATAGCTGGGGCATGGCTCCCAAATCCAGAATCGGGGGTTGTCAGCCTCCAGTGGCAGGGCTGGAGGGGAGCCCCATGACCCCGGGGCTCTACAGAACGGCCACCCAGCCCTGGGGGATGCCACTTACAGTTAGTGTCCTAGCTCTGGTGGGTTTATGAATGAGCATTACATCCTTAAGAAATTAAAAAGAATAAACTAAAAGAGCCATTTGTGGACCAGTGATGATTGGTGTCATGGGATGAAGACCGTCATCAGTCCACTTCTGTGTGTCCCTTGAGACAACAGACAATGGCAGTGATACTAATGACAGCGCTAACCCGATGGGTGGAAGTCCGAGGGCACTGATCGGCTGGGCCAATCCACAGGCCCCTGTGTTCTTTATCTCGACAGACGTCCCAACTGGCCAAAACCGAGGTCATCCTCTCCTTCCTCCCTTCCGCCCTGCTCCAGCCTGAGCTTCTCGTCCTTTCCCCATTCACACCTCCTATCACCCCGACCCAGATCTGCCCCGTTCGTCTCACGTTGGGTTAGGAGCATCCTGAGTCGGGGAGCTGCCTCTGCTCTGGCCCCACGTCCCCAGGGCTGGCCTCATTAGCCAGCCACCCCTCCAGGGATGGACCCTGTGGGTCAGACACGTGCTCACACAGTCGGACGTGGTTTTGTGACTCGTCCCTCTTGTCTTGGAAGGTTGTTCGCACGGAGCCTGTGGAGGTGTGGTTGCTTGAGCACAAGGCTTCCTGAGGACACTTCCAATGGGTGGAGCCCTTGCTTCGCTGGGTGAGTTGTGCTTTTCCTGGTTACACTCTAAGAGGCTTGTGTGCCCGTGACTAAGGGCCAGGCTTGGTCTAGAAAAGGTAAAGACTAGAGGTGATACTAGCATGCGTGAAGGCCTCCGAGGGGCCTGAATGCACGCACTGCCCACCTGGGCAGTGGCAGGTAGAGGCTGGGCCGTTTCTGGCAGCTGCTTCTCTGAGTGAAGGATGAAGCCACTCAGAAGCTACCCAGAGCATAGAGGGGTCAGCAGGTTCCCGACCCCAGACACCTGGCCCTCATCTCTGGTCCCACCCAAGTGGTCACTTTGCAGCTGACCAGACGCCAGAGTCCTTGTTGGCCGCGTGAGCTGGGACTCAGGGTTACCTTCACGCCCCTGCCCCCGGCTGAGTCTCTTATAAATTATACAGATAATTGTGTTTTGTGAACTCATTTCTGTCGTGGAGAATGAAGACGGGGGAGCCATGTGAGTTTTTCCCGTAAAAGTTACTAAGCTGATAACTAAACTTTATTGCATGTAGTAATTCTAGAAAAAAGAAATACGTTTATTGTGAAAACTTGTAAAATACTAAAAAGAACAAGAGTCTCACTGCTCAGAGATGACCACTGCCAGCATTTTGGTGACCAGCCTCTGGTCTTTTGGTTTCACCTATAAATTGCAAAAGTGTGTGTGTATGCGCGTGTGCACGTGTACACACATATGTATCTATATTGTCAATTGGGTTCATCACAGTCATCCTAAGTTTTCACCTAACTATGCATCCTGAACATTTTCCCATGCCATTAAGTAATTTCCTGTCTTGTGATTTTTTTTACCTAGTATCCTAGCAAATGACTATATCATAATTGATTTAATTGACCTGCTCTTGTCAGATATTTACATGATTTTTAAAAGTTGGATGGTGTAAGTTGGGCTGAACAACTTTGTTTTTTTCATCTTTCAGTTTCCTTCAGTGCATTCTGAAAGTGGAATGGCCATGTCAAAAGGTGTGAGCATTTTATGGCCAAATTGCCCTTCTTTGTACAACTTACTTACATTCTCAGAATTAGTTTAAGAAGTGACTGTTTCTCTGGGAATTATCAAAGTTTTTAAACATTTGCCAATTTGTCAAAATGCAATATTTTATTCTTCTCATTTTCAGTTATTTTATTACCTGTGATAAGAGCACTTCCTCCCATATCTTTATTGGTGCTTTGTATCTGAGTTGTCATTTCAGGTTCTTTGCATTTTTCATTGAGTTTTATTTTTGTTGACGTTATGCACATACATCATTTTAAGCATCACATAGTTTTACAAAATTTTGTAGAAGCATCAGCCTTCTCCACTCCAATCCCATATCCTGCTCCACAGAAGCAACAGCTTTTAACTCTTTTAACTGAGTCTCTTGACATTTACAACCATTTTTCTAAGTAACATTCTGATTTTTCTAGTTCTCAAAAAATTTTTTTTAGCTTAAGCATTACCTTGACTTTTCAACCACAGAAGATGAAGATTTAAATCTCTTTCACAAATGCCATTGGCTTCACCACACACAGGAAGACCTCTCTGTCCCATCCTTTCAATATATTTAGCTCACATTTTTGGTTTGATCAATATTCAGTGTTTACATTATTTTAACAGTGTAAATACTCTTGATAGCGGAACAACAGCATGATGTTTATTTACTTCTCCTTACAACTTTTTGTTTTCTCTGGAGGTAATAATTGTCTTGGTTTTTGTTTCTTTTTTTCCTTCTCTCTTTGATTGGTTGGTTAGTTTTTAATGAATTTATCACAAATTTATCCCCAGCCTCTCAAGACATTCAAGCACATTAGTATTTTTTGTTTTTATTTAATGTGTTTTATCTTTTTGAAGAAATCTCTTCTTGGAGCCTCCTTGCCGGTTCTCTTCTGGATTGGTTCTTCTTTGGGCTTCCTGCCCTTATCTTGGGATCTTCTCCTCATTCTCTACCTGGGGATTCCCTTGACCGTCTCTCCTTGGTTGGATCCCTGATTTTGTAAATCCTGTGTTATCCTCTTTTTTGGTTTACTCCCTTGTTTAGCTAGAGTGCATCCTCTAGCAGTTTCCTGAGAAAGGGTTCATGGGAGGTAAATTTTTGGAGGCCTTTCACATCTGAAAAGGAAAATGTCTAGTCTACCCTGATGTTGATGGCTTGTCTGGGAATAGAATTCTACTTAGTAACTTTTTTCCCCTTCAGATTGGGAAAGCATAAATAATTGCTTTCTGGCTTCTAGTGCTATTGATCAGAAGTCTGAAACTTTTTTTTTTTTTTTTTCTTTTTGCGGTATGCGGGCCTCTCACTGTTGTGGCCTCTCCCGTTGCGGAGCACAGGCTCCGGACGCGCAGGCCCAGCGGCCATGGCTCACGGGCCCAGCCGCTCCGCGGCATATGGGATCCTCCCAGACCGGGGCACGAACCCGTATCCCCTGCATCGGCAGGCGGACTCTCAACCACTGCGCCACCAGGGAGGCCCAAGAAGTCTGAAACTTTTTGATTCCTCATCCATTGTATGTGATCTTTTTTTCTCCTCCCTTTCTGGAACTTGCAGTGTTTTCTTATTGTCTTCTTGTGCTTTGAATTTCATATGTGCGTGTCTTGATGTGGATCTACGTTCATCCATTTTTCCAGGCTGTTTTGATCTGAAAATATGTGTCCTTCCGTTGTGAAAATTTTTCTTAAACGATTCCTTGGACAATGTCCTCCTATCACTTTTCTCTTTCTTGAACTTATATTGTTTGTATGTTGGATCTCTGACTGGTTCTCTACTATTCATGTATTTTTCCTCTGATTTTCATCTCTTCACCTCTTTGTTCTCTTCCTGAGAGATTTCTCTGTCTTCTTCTTTTAACTGTTTTCACTTCTGCAATCTCTGATATTCAAGGTTTTTTTTTTTATTATACCCTAAAGAGTATTTTATAGCATTTTGTTTCATGGATGTAATTGCTTCTTTGATATTTCTGAAAATATTAATAATAGGTTTTCTGAAATTTTCTTTCTCTTACAGAGTCTCCAAGCTTTTTTTTTTTTTTTTTTTTTTGTCTCTTCCTCCTTCCAACTGAGTCTCTAACTTCCATGTTAGGTGCTTTTCTCAACTCTCTGGTCATATAGATAGATATATAGATATAGATGATATAGATACATATCTGTAATGCACGCATCCAAATACACTAATGAGCTATTTGGAAGCTCTCAGTATGTGGTTGGGCCTTGTAAACTATGGGCTTTACTGTAGAGTGAACTAACTGGTCTTTTTTATTGGGGAACCCAGGTTTCAGCATTTTTATGTTTTTTTCTTTTAGATTGCTCAGATGCTCCAAAGAAAGTTTTTCAGTTTCTGGTCTAGAGTATTACTAGCTGCCAGTGCTCTGGGAGATTTGTGGAGGAAGACTGGGTGGTCTCAACATCCAACTTGCAAAGCTTTGCCTTCTTCTTCTTTTTAAAATTTAGGACTCTTGCCCTCAACTGGGCATGCATCTCTGCTCCAGTCACCTCTGCTCTGCTTTCTGCATGTAATACATTTTCAGTCTTCTCTCACAGTTAGGGAAGGCTTTGCCTAATGGGTGAAGATCTGGGGCTCTGTCTTCTTCTTTAACAGACTTTTAGCCAATTCATCTTATTTAGGCCCAGGTTTTCCTGCAGGCACCTGGTACTGCCAAGTCCTGAGACTTCAGTGGGTTCCATGGCATACCCTGGCCTTTATTTCAGCTTTCCTCACTGCCAGTCTAGTGTTCCCAGCTCTGAATCAGTTACCACTGCCCTATCTTCTTGTCCTCTTCCCTGTGTACTCACGCTCCAAATGAAAAGCCCTTCACTTTCATTTAGTGCAGTTTCAAGAGAGAAGGCAGGTGAATATCTATATGTAATTCACCATATTGAACTGAAAGTCATTTTCCCATTTTTCTCTACTAGTGTACCTTTTATTTTTATTTTATAATACCTTTCAAAATAAGCATAGTTGCTCTTTTTCCATCCTATATTACCAACATTGCCCCCCCCCATTTTTCATTTGCCATTCCATTTTGTTCGTGGGGCTTTCAACTTTTTTATTTAAAAAATTTTATGTTCTAAAAGTCTATCACTAATTTGTTCTTATATTTGTCCTTCTTGCTTAGAAGCTCATATAATTAGTCACTTTTATTTTTTCCTAGTTCTTTCATGATTTCTTCTTTATATTGAATCTTTAATCCTTTAATTATTGTGAGAAACAACTATATCCTTCATTTCCACGTTTACCACATGCTAGATACTTTTATAGTTTTTGTTTCTCATTGTGGCTTTCTATTATGCCATTAATCTGTCTATTCTTACCCTAGTATTGCTTTGTTATAATATATTGTATAGTTATAATATGTATTATTATTTGATAGCAATAGTCTTCCTTCATTCTTATTTTTCAAGATTTTCTTGTTTAGTCTCATTTGTTTATTCTTCCAGGTGAATTTTAGTAATATGGTGAAGTTAAAAACATGCTTTATAGATATTCTGTGGAATTTTATAAAATTGTAAATTAAAGAGAATTAGTATTTTTTGATACTTTGGCTTTACATATTTTACAGTTTAATATGTATATTCAGAATTTGTCAAATTTGACAAATTCACAATTTGTCATTAAGTTTATTTCAAGGAATTAAGTACTGCTTCTATTGTGAATGTTTTCTTATATTTTCTGACTGGTTGTTACTGGTATGTAGGGAAGAGATTATGTATGTATTGTTTTGGTTATCTCATTGAATTCTCTCATATGTTCTACAAGTTTTTAGTTGAATGTTTTGGAATTTCTAGGTAAAGAGTCATTCATATCTATACAATTATAGCAAATTAAAAAAAATTTATCTCTTCTATTTCTCTTCCTTGTCTTATAGTATTGGCTAGATCTTCCAAAACATTAAATTGTTGATAACAGAAAACTTTGTCTCATTTCTGGTTCATGTTAAGTATGATAACAGATACTTTTTTAAGGCTGTATGTTGTTATAATGCTAATTAGGTATTTATTTCTATTTCATGTACAATTAAAATCAGGAATGGATTAGAATTTTATGAAATACTTTTTTGATATCTATAGGGATATTGGTGTTGTTTTTCTCCATTGATCTGTTGATGCAATGAATTATAATAATGTTTCATAACTTTGAAACATTTTTGGATCAAATTCTACCTGGTTGTGGTATACTGGCCTTTTAATTTACTACATGATTTGGTCCGCTAGTATCTCAAATTAATTTTTTGTTCATTTGATTTCAAAGATATGCTGGCTTTGTAAAATGAATTAGGGAACCATCCACCTTTTTCTGTATTCTGTACCATATATACATCATTTAAATGATCTATTTCATGAAAGCTTGAAAGAACTCAGCCATATAACTCCTGGGATAATTCTGGCAACTTTTCCTATTTCTTCTGTATTTATTGGATTCTATAGATTTTCTAAATCTCTAGAATGTTTGCTTCTTTTCCTAATATAGCTCAGTGTTTACATGTGCAGGCCCTGGAATCAGACAACTTGGGTTCAAATTCTTGCTCTGTCATTTCTCACGTGACCTCGGGAAAACTATGTCTTCTCCCTAATTCTTAGTTTCCTCACTTGTTAAATGGTTAATGAGAGCCTGTAGCTAAGAGGGCCACTGTGAGAATTAAAGAGATAAAGTATCTTGCACTGAATCTGGCACATAGCGAGTGCTCCATGATTCTTTTAAAGCTAATCTTTTTAAAGCTAAGCTTTTAAAGCTAATCCTAGAAAATAATCTACTTTTCTGAGATTTAAATATTTCTTAGCATAGAATTATAAATAGTATTTTTATAATAAAATTTTATCTATTTCTGTGATTATATCATCTTTTTCATTCTTAATTTTGTATATGTGTACTTTATCTCTTTTTTTATTAGGTGAGGTAGAGGAGTGTATATTTTAGAGGTTTTTCAATCAGTTCTTGGGAATAGTTTATCAATTCAACTGTTTTTGTGTGTGTTCAAATTCACCAATATCTGCTTTTATCTTTATTGATCCCTTCCTTCTGCTTTCCTTGTTTTATGGATCGGTTCATATGTCCCTTATGTTATTCTTCTTTAATAGTGAAACTATTTCGTAGTATGAATTTGCCTCTGGTTGCAATTTTGACTGCCTGTCATAAGTTTTAATATGTAGTCTTTTCAATATTTTAAAATTTTTATAATTATGCTTTTCATTTCTTCCTGTAATTATGCTTTTCATTTCTTCTAGTTCTTAGAAGAAATGATTATCTGAATTAAATATGCAAAAGTAGAGCTTACTTTTTAAATTAATTTCTACTTTATTTGGGTTGTGTATTGTTGCTTATACTTTTTTATTCAATTGTGGTCATATTTCATTGCGTTTAGAGAATGTGGACACACAAATTCTACTTTGGGGAACTTATGGATGTCTTCTTTGTGCTTTCTTTAATTAATTTTGTGAATATTTCATGGGCCTTTAAAAGTAAGGTGTACCTCTTGTTTATAGGATACAGATTTTGATGTAAAGACATTTAGTTTTACTAGCTTTTCAGTTGATTCTTTTGGATTTTCTTAGTAAAGAATTAAGTAATTGTAAATAACCATAATTTAAATGTCATTCTAATAGTTTATAACATTTATCTATTTTTTGTTTTATTGTATTGATTAGAGCTTTTAGGACAGTGTAAACTAATATTGATGAAGTAAGCATCTTTATTTCTCATTTTCTAAGTACAATGTTACTTGCCTCTAGATTTGAGGTATGTTTCTCACTTACTTTTTGCCTAATTGATGTCTTTATGACTGAGAGGGCTCTGGACACTGTTTCTGTTTCCCCATTTTTGGATGCTATTTTATTCCTAATGTAAATGTTTGTGAATGTCGTTGCTGTGGATGGTACCTTCTGTCTCTGAGAGGTGGTTTTCTTCAACCTGCTTAATGACTTTGCTCTTGGGTACTTGAAATTCAGAAGCACCTCTGCTTTATTTTCATTTGTGTTCCCGAGTTAGGTAACCCTGCTTTCTCATATAATTGTTTCTGGAAGTCTGTCTTCAAGGCAAAGTGTTGTTTGAAAGTTGAACCAGAGACTTGCACGTTCCAAAGAATTCTGCTCTTCCAGAGCTCAGCATTCTGTACCTTAACAGGCAATTTCTAGCATTCCATGGATGTTCTTTCATTTCGTTCTTTCCAAACACATAGTTGACTGCCTTAAATTCAATT
The DNA here is from genome assembly GCF_964341445.2 of Mesoplodon mirus. Lineage (NCBI taxonomy): Eukaryota > Metazoa > Chordata > Mammalia > Artiodactyla > Ziphiidae > Mesoplodon > Mesoplodon mirus. Next base: position 185,061,751 of record NC_138979.1, read on the forward strand.
ATTGAGGCTAAAGACTGGCCATATTAGGTTCACCTAATGATTTCCATCTTTGTCTTCATTTCTTAAGTATATATGAGATCTATGTTCTTACCACCGGTATCAGCGATTTTATTTTTCCATTTTCCACTTATCTTTATAAAACAATAAGAGCAAAATGTAATTAAACACTGGTTTTCAAATGCAGCCAAGTCTTTTATTCAGACCAAATATTACCCAGAAGCTCAATAAGTAAAATAGATCAAATCGAAGCTGCCCTATTTGGAGCTGGGTGGAGACCTTGAACTGTGGGCACCATCCTGACAGTGACAGGGGGCCCCAAGTACCCCTAAGAATACCCTTTGAAAGCCTCTGCAACGAGATATTTAAGGAATTGCAGAAACAAATTGAACAAATTGCTGTGTATGCAAAACTGGGGATGCTGTTGATAAGGAGTTGATTGGTGGCCATCAGCTGCTGTATAAATTCCGTAGTTTTTTCAGATGTCAACGCGTGATTGTGTGGGCTCCCTGAGAGGCAAATGCCTGAAAATAGAGGCCCATCCCTTGGATTTGGGTTTTTTTGAGTTAATTTATTGAAAGTGTGCTTCAAATAGACAACATATAGTTGGCTTTGAGGATTTTTGACTTGAAAACTCCCTCTTTTAAGGGCGTTTAACTCATTTACATTTTTTTCTGGATTGTCTTGTTTGAACTTAAAAAAACTGCACTTAATGCTTGTTTTCTTTTTTTCACCCTTTCTTTCTTCCCTGCTATCTTTTAGTATATTATATAGACTACATTTCTCTTAAAACTTTTTTTTTTTGCTGATTTAGGAAGTACACAACAAGTTTCTAAGTCTGTTAGTGCTTACGCCTCAGTTAAAAACCAAACAAAACCAAACATGCTTACGTCTAAAGTTCTGTGTGGTAAAGCAGTGAAATAGTGTTGTCTTCACTCTGCCCTCTGTGATTATTAAGCTGAGGAGGTATCTGTTTCTCCCCTTCCTCCTGAGTATCCCCTTCCAAATGCTAAGATATGAGTGGGATTTATCACCATCTCCCCTACTTAGCTTTTCCACCCCTGTGTCCTAATCTTTGGGAGGAACAAATCACCCATCTGCTTTCTGTGGTCCAGCCCCCCTCTGAAGTAGCTGAAACTCCATACTGTTTCTGGACTAGAGATCATGGAAGCCTGAACTCCTAGCACGCAGCATACCTCCATCATCATGTATTGGTGTGTGGATTGCGTCTGTCTTCTCCCAACCTGTGAGCTCCTGGGAGGCAGGAACACTGAGGTTGCCCCTCGGGCAGCCTCGGGCTCCACACGGAACTGATGCTAGCACATGTGTGCTTACGGTTGAGTGTCTGCGAGGATGTGTGGGCGAGTGAATGCAAGGATGAGTAGCAGAGAAGTAAATGTGTGCCTGAAGGGGTGAGTTTGTGAGACAGAGGAGTGCACGGGTGGGGGTATCGATATGCCGTTGAAAGAGCGACCGAACCGGTGGACAGGTGAGGGAGGGGAGCGATGCCTGGGGAAGTGAGAAGGGCCACCAGCCACCAGCCGTCTGGGGTCGGGAGGCTGGGTGGGGAAAGTGAGCTCACCCACGTCTCTAGAGATCCAGGAGGCTAGTAGGGATGAATGTCACTTTATCCAGGAGGACGAGGGTACTTTCAGGGTCCACCTCTGCTATTCAGAGTTGTCTGTTCTTTCCTTGCCCACTACTCTGTGGAATATCTGGTGCTGGGCACTGGAGATGCAAAACCAAGGTCGGTGACCCCTTCCTGCATCAGAGGAGCTCCCATACCAAGGAGCAGCGGGGTTGAGTTCCTCTCCCATCACAGACACAGGGAAAATAAAAGCCATCCAAATGAACCCCCGCAGCTTCCCACCATCTTCCTCGCCCACTGGCTTCTCTTTCCCTAGGACCAGGGAGGAAGTGACCTGCCGCTGGGCCAGCGGCACCCGCCCCCCGAGCTTGGGCTCCATCCCTCCAGCTTCTCAGGAGTCTCACACAGCCCTCCCCTACCCTGCAGCCTTCCCATTGGCCCCTACCACACTGCTGTCCTTTGAGTCTGAAAAACCCCAGGAGTCTACCTCATCCATCGAGCTACCACCCTCTTGGTAGAGCCTCTGTATCTCATTCGCATTTGACTTCTCACCTTATCTTTCCCCTGGAAGTGCTTTCATTAGGATCACCAGCGACCGCCATCTGATTGCTGACTCAGCATCTCCGCTAGGATTTCTCACCAGTACTTCAAACTCAGAGCACTCAGAACTAAACTCCCGCTCCCCCACCAACGCTCATTCCTCATCAGATGCTCCCCAGCTCAGAGGCAGGTGCCACCTCCTCCTGACGTCCGTTCCAAACACGTGCACAGATTCTTCACATTTTCTTACTGCTCCACATTCCTCACCCACATCTGGGACCTTACCAAGTCTGCTATGGCCTTCCTTCTAACTATTTCCAAACATGCCCACTTTCCTGCATTTCCATGACTCCTACCCTGTCCAGGGCGCCACTCTCTTCTTTTAGACCCTATACTCTTTCTCCCTGCCTCCACTATTCCCCCCAGCGCTTTCTCTTCATATCAGCAAGAGATGTAACAATGTAAAACTCAAGTCCCTTATCAACTAATAAGAGCTTTCCCTTGGCTTAAGGATAAAATCTATAATCATTAACCTTTGCTGTAAGGCTCTGAATGGTCTAGTCCCCACCTAGCTCCTCGGCATCATTTCTGGCACATTTCTGGCTCTCCATGTACCATTCACATAGATGCTCTTTTGCTTACTATGCTCCATCCAGACCATGCTCCACCTGTCTGGTACCTGAGCCACCTATCTGGTCCATGAACCATTTATCTGGTCCATGCTCCATCTGGTCCATGAGCCATCTGTATGGTCCACGCTCCATCTGGTCCATGAGCCATCTGTCTGGTCCACGCTCCATCTGGTCCATGCTCCATCCATTCTGTGTTCCATCCGGCTCACGCTCTACCTGTCTCGTCCATGAGCCCTCTCTATGGTCCGTGCTCCATCCATTCCTCTGCTTCAACCCTGCACTGTCCACTCTTGTCCCCTCTCTTCCTAGCTTAGTTTCCTCATCCTTCATCTTTTATTTTAAACTTCTTCTGGGAAACTCCTCCTGATTCATCAGACCTTCTTCTTATATGCTCCCTGCTCCTTCGCAACATTTTGGCCCCTTTTAATTTTGAAATCAATGCTCTGCAATAATTATTTCCATGTGAGTCTCCCCTGCTAAGCTAGAAGCTCCAGGAGGACAGAGACCATTTTTATTCACAGCTCCAGCACCTCATGGTTTGTTTTTTTTTTATAAATATGAGCTTATTTCTCTGAGTCACCACATGGAAGGTGTGATGGAGCTGGGGGAAAGACGTGAGCAGGGTGCTGTGGAGGGTTGGGGATACAAAGCTTGGAGCTGGAAGGTAGTGTCAGAGCTCAGGGATCAGGGAAGAGGACGGAGACAAAGGCTGAAGCCTTGAATGCTGTTCTAGGGAGTTTGTTGTTCAACATCTGGATTGTGAGCAGGGGGGTGCCATGCAGTGGGTTTCGAGACATCGGAGGATAGCCATGCCCCCCACCATGCTGCCCAGGAGCCTGCCCTTGCCCTTTCCTTGGAGACTAACTGACCTCATGGCTGTGCCTCCCATTCATGCAGGGTGATGGTATGGACAGTTGGGCTACAAGAGGGGATGGAGAGACCCAAGGAAGACCTCTGGGAGGAAGTGGAGGTGTTGAGCAGGATCTGGAAGCACCCACTGCCCACTCAGCTCTGTGGCTTGAGTCTACAAGGGCATGTGGCACGTGGCGAGGACTTTCAGAGCTTGGGTGAGCTCAGGCATGTTGTTACCCAGAAGTCGAGGCCGCCCTTTCACATATGAGCTCTGCTCTTAGAATTTCCCATCCTGCCATGCAGAGCAAACCACTGCCCTTCTCTGTGACTAAGAAACAGTTGACCGTGTAATGGCCAAGGCACGATCAACATTGCATGGTTTGCTTCTTCTCGGTCTTTCCAAGTTGGCATGGCCTTCCTAGGGGAGATGCTGCTTCAGGGGAGAAGCACGTGTTCCCTATCAGAAATGCTACCCCAGACTCGAGGGGAGCAGTTTATGTTCATTACGTGCCTGCTTCCCAGTGCCAAATCAGGCCTCAGAAAGTTTTCTGGAAGCCTAGAAGCGACACCAACTTCAGGGACAAGTCCTGGTTCTGGGGTCAGCACCACTCCATGGTTCCTGCAGAGATGGTAGACTATGGAACGTAGGCTTTATGATTTTTGACCTATGTAACATGGTCCACTAACTCTCAGTATCCAATCCATCCTCGGAGGGCACCCCGGAGGTGTTGCCAACGTGAGGGAAGAGGACACTGGGTTTAGCTGCGGCCCTGCTCCACGGTAATCCCTGGGGCCCGTGTTTGATGTCTGAGTCTTACAACAAGGCCTATTAAATGCAGCCCCTGGGGGCTTTTCTGGAGGTGATGCAGCTTTGGGGAGAGACACCAGTTCCAGCCTCAGCCATGGTCCTTGAAGAGATGGCTTGCTGTGTGGCACATGCACAAGGAAAGATTTGTGTGACGTGGCCCACCACTTCCCAGTAGCCTGGCCAGCTTTGGAGGGCTTCATGGAACCGACACCACCTTCAGGGAGACCCACCATCCCAGCCTCCATCACACTGTGTGGTATTGAAGAGATATTTCCCTGTGTTGAAGTTCCTATGTTTGTACGAAGGCCCACCTCTGATCAATATTAAATTCAGTCTCAGAGGTTTTCTGGAGGCAGTGCCAAGACTGGGGATGAGATGGAGGTTCTGACTTTAGGGAATCCATTGACCAAAACGACATCCACCTGGTTTATGAAGATGGCACGGTGGTTACTGCTCAGATCCCATCTGGCCTGAGAGGACCTCCCGGAAATGCCCCTGGCGTTGAGGCAGAGACGGCCGTCAGTCTTCCCTTGTGGCACAGTTATTTTTTTTAATGCTCAAAACGAGCGCTCATGACCTGGGCTTCACGTGCCCCGAGGCTATTTGCTTGGCCTGCTCAGGATAACTAGACAGGTGTTCTTTTCAGTGGTGCACACGCCATCTTCTATCTCTCATTTTGCTCTCCACCATCCCCCACACAGTCCTGTTAGCCACATGCCATGCCCACCCCCCCACCACGCCCACCTACCCGTTCCCTCAGATCCAACATGGTGCCTGGCACCTATTAGGCACGTGATCGGTATTTCTGGAATGATGAAATCCAGAACATCGTCCACTTCCGCTCAGTGGGACTTTCAGCCTTGGAGGGCTTCCTGGAGGAGTTGCCAGCTTTGGGGATAAGCCACCAGTTCCAACGTCTGCGTCAACTCCTGACAGTGGAGACAAGACTCCTAGCCTGTGTGTGCTTGTCGCATGATGCATGTGTTGTACTCGACCTGCCCTCTGATTCCCTCCAGCTCTGGAAGGCTTTCTGGACGTGTCCTCAGCCTCTGTCCTCGGCATCCCTGTGTGGTACTTGGAGAGATAGTAGACCGTATAGCGTACGCTTTATCTGTGACGTATGTAACACGGTCCACTAACCCTCAGTATCAAATCCATCCTCGAGGCTCCCAGAAATGACGTCATCTTCAGGGAGGCGCCCTTGGACCCAGCATCAGGCCTCTCCATGACACTCGAAGAGATGGTTTTCTGTATGGCATGTTCTTTTCTGCATGGTGCGAAATGACATACTCTCGCTCTTCTTATATCAAGTTCTGCCTCGGGAAATCTCACCATCTCTGGGGAGGAGATCTTGATTCTCTTTCTGGGATCAGTGCTGCTCTCTGACATGGTTGACTTCGTGACTCTTGTTTAGTATGACACCATGACCTGCTTCTTCTCAGCATCAAATACAGCCTTGAAGAGGTCCCCAGAGGCAACTTTGCAGACGCGAGCCTTCTTCCAGCCATCACTGCCATTGTGCGGTACTTGAAGAAATGGTTTACCGTCCCACATACATTTTGAATATGTATGTGGGACGGTAAACCGCTTCTTGGTATCCAGCCCAGCCATCCAAACCATCCTGGAGAGAGCCTGAAGTTAGAGAAGCGACACTGGTCTCAGCATCCTCCCTGCTCCATGGTACTTGGTGGAATGGTAGACTGTTAGATGTGTACTTAATCTGTTAATGCTTGCGACAGTCTTCTCCTCAGTGTCAAATGCAGCCTCTAAGGGCTTCCCTAGGACAATGATAACCTCTAGGAAGGTATCCTGTTTCCACCTTGGTGCATCCCCCTCCATAGTACTTGAAGAAATGGTGGTTGGCACCGCGAATATTCACGGAGGAGGGCTGTTGTTCCACGTTCTGCCTCTCGTCAGCCCCAAAGCTATCCTCAGATGGCTCCAGGACCGAGCGCCCGTGTAGAGGTGGATATGGGTGCCCACGAGACGATGACACACCAGGTACTTGAAGACACACTGACTCGTATTTTTCACTGACGGTGCGTGTACAGTCTATCTTTTTTCCATATCAAGTTTAGTCTTCTTGGGGAAGACGCCTTGGCTCTGGACTCAACATTGCTCCTCCACGAAGATCTGATGGGCCACATATGCTCACAGACGATGTATGGTCCGTGGGCCCACTTCCTCCCCTCCCTCCAACCCAGCCTTGGAGAACTTGCAGAAGATGCTGCCAGTCTGACAGTAGAGTCCGAGCCCTGGTTCTGGCGTCAGCGCCGACCTCACGGTACCTGGAAAGGGTTCAACCGCACTGCATGTGTTTGATTAACAGCATATGTAACGTGGTCTGCTTCATTTCAGTATCAGATATTCAGCCTCATAGGTCTCCAGGGAGGTCATGTCAACCTCTGGAGACAAGGTACTGGTTCTGGCACCAGGACCACTTTGAGATACTTACTAGAAGTTGACCACGATTCATATGTCTTACTTACAACGCATGTGACTCGGTCCACATTTTCATAACAGCCACTGCACCTTGGGGGCTTCCTGTAGGCAATGCTGAGTATCAGGCATAGCGCCCGTCCTGGCGTCATCTCCACTCTGGGTCCTTGAGGGGTTTCTCTGTGCCACGTCCACCACGCCTCTAGCAAACATTGCATGGTGGCCTCTTCTCAATACTGCATCTAGCCTCAGAGGGCTTCCGGAAGGTGATGCTAATGAGAGGAAAGAGATGCTGGGTCCAACATCAGCCCTTCCCACGGTACCTGAAAAGATGGTTGACCATAGAACATGCGCTGTCTCTATGTCGTATGTAATGTGGTCCACGTCTTCTCAATATCAAATTCAGTCACAGAGGGCTTCCCAGAGGCAAAGCCAACTTCGTGGGAGATGCACTGGTCTGGCTTCAGCTCCATTCCACTGTATGTGGAGAGATGGTCGACCATAAAACGTACGTGATGTTTATGACGTATGTCACATGGTCCACTAATTCTCAGCATCGGTCAGCCTGAGGGGACTTCCTGGAGGCCATGCCAACTTGGGAGCAGGGCCTCTTTGGTAGGTGCCATCCAGCACAGATCACGTCCTTTATCCCCCCAGCCAACACTCAGCACTCAATCCCAGCCTTACAGGGCATCCTGGAGGTGGTAGCGGCACTGGGCATGGGTTTGTGGTCGTTGCCACCCTGGCTGACGGCTGATAACTCATGATGCAGATTGCAAGGGCTCCCTGGAGGTGATCCCAGTGGAAGGGAAGAGAGGCGGGGTTGGCGTCCCTTCCTGGTATTTGAAGACGCGGTTGACCATGGTGTGTACGCTTTATTTATGACGTAGGACACATGGTCTACTTCTTCTCAATATCACATCTCGCCTTGGAAGACTTCCAGGAGGTGATCTCAGCTTTGAGGAAGAGCCACTGCCCTGGTGTCAGTACTGCTGCTGCTTGGTACTTGGAGAGAGGTGGTCCGTGGCGCGTTCGCTTTATTTATGGCGCACATTACACGGTCGACCTCTTTGCAGTATCTAATCCCGCCTTGCAAGCTTTCCTGGAGCTAACATCAACAGTGGGGTGGGGACACTAGGTCTGCGCTCCGTGCAGCTCGGCAGGGTTTGTTTGTGATGCGTTTGTCTTGTGTGTGATGATAACTCACGGGTGGCAGCCTTATTCCCAGCAGACCACGCTGGCTTGGCGGCTTCAAGGGCAGGGCTAACTTGTGGACGAGCAGAGTGGCCTCAACACGTGCCTGGGTACATGAGATGGTTGACCAGAGAGCACACGCTTTATTTGTGCCGTTTGTGACCTGGTCCACTAACCCTCAGTATCTAATCCCCCCTTGGAGAACTTCCGGAAGAAGTGCCAACTCTGGGGAAGACAATAAAGCAGGGCCAGCTGGGCTCCACTAGACTTGGAAGAGAGAGCCTCCTCAAGGCGTTCGCTACCCATGTGCCAGATACTGCAAACTTGGACTTGTTTTCAGTAGGATCTTTCTTTGGAGGGCTTCCTAGATGTGGGGCCATCCAAATTCAGGGGGAGGGGCATGCTGTCTGCACCACCCCAAAGTACTCAAGTGATCCACTGGCCAGGGTGTGTGCACTTTCTTTATGACCCAGGTCACTTGGGCCATCACACCTCCATATCCAGGGAGTCCTTGGGAGGACCCTCGGGGGAGCCCGCCTTGGCTTGGGGCATCCATGTCTCTATGATAACTGAGAAAAGTTTGCCCTGGGGGGGTGAACCAAAAATGGGACAGCTTTTATGAGCAGTGTCTCTATAGCCTCAACACCCTCTGGCCACGATGCCAATGTCAGGATGTTGAGGATGCCGTCGGGGTCTGCTCCACTGGGGTACTCGGATGGACGGGTAATGGACAGCATGCATTCATCCAGTGGCTTACACCAGCACTTCAACCACTGCGGTATCCAATTCCATACTAACAGGACGTCCAGGATTGAATGCCAAGTCTGGGGAAGAATCACTGGTGTGCTGGTCAGTGTTCATCCGTGGTACCTGAAGAGAGGTTTTCTGGGTTTCTGTTTCTTTAATGAGGATGAAACACACCTGGTTAACCTCTTTTCCAGTATCAAATCCCATCTTGAAGGCCTTCTGGTCCAGACCTCAGCTTCAGGGAAAGATGTTACTGTCAGCTTCCACCCAGTGGACAGAAATAAGTGGTTGACCACAAAACTTGTACCTTATATTTATGACTCATGTCACCTGTTCTACTAACCATCCATGTCCAATCCGTATTAACAGGGCTTCCAGGACTGGTTGTCAAGTCTGAGGAAGAACCAGTGGCAATTGTACCAGTGTAATTGGTGGTACCTGAGGACAGTTTTTCTAGGTCTCTGTTTCTTTCATGAGGATGAAACACACCTGGTTAACCTTCCTTCCAGTATCAGATCCCACCTTGGAGGCCTTCTGGCACAGATCTCAGCTTCCAGGAAGGGGCCCTGTGGACACGAATTAATGGTTGCCCACAAAGCCTGTGCCATATTTCTGACTTTAATTATCCGTTCCACTAACCATCAATATCTTATCCATTCTTAGGAGTACTTCCCAAGGGGATGCCCACCTGGAGGAAGACTGTGGTCCCCAAGATAGCTCCATGCCTGGAACATGCAGGTAGGTTATCTGTGGCTGCATTTATCTTGGACTTAGCCCAACCCATGTTGGTGAATGCCTGTGGCACAGAGAGCATACCCTGGACAGTGTAGGTGGACTGGACCACTGCCCCTCAGCCTCTGGTTTATTCTGAAAAGATGTCCTAGACATAATGACATCTTTGGGAAGAAAAGCCAGTTCTGAGATCAAGATGAGGCCTCGGGGGTCTCTAGAATTGGTCGGTAGTAGGACCTGTTTATTTCCAACAGGAATTCTGGAGTGGGCTTCTTTTAAATCTGGAGGAATGCTTGATTTATGCCAGTTTAGGGGGAAGGGCTTTATCATCAACCCTGGGTCAGGAGAAATAAGCAGAGAGCTGACCACAGGCCATGTGCTTTACCAGGGACACACCTGGTTCACTTACCATTGTATCTAATTCATCCTTAGGAGGCGATGCTGCTGTTAGGGAAGAAGCTGTCTGTAGGTGGTTCTTCTCTGTGGTACTAAGGAGAGGTTTCCTTTGGAGTACTCGATCTTTTATGACAGATCATTCCCACCGACCACTCTTCAATATCGAATACCAGCTTGGAAGGCTTCCTGAATGAGACAGAAGTTGTCAGCTCCAGTCCAGGGTGAGTGAGCTGAGATGTCTGCTTCCCTTGATCTGCATGTGGTGTGTGACACTGATGCTTCTTACCCCATCCTTTTCAGGAGGACTTCATGGAGGCGACGCCAACCTCTGGGAAAGGAAGTGGTTCTTGGCCGGCTCTAAAGCGGGGGCACAGAGGTAGGTTGTTGGCAGTGCATTTGTTTCGATGGCAGTAGACCGTGACTCAGTTCTGGGCTTTTTCGTGGCATTTGGGGAAGGAGCCCCGGGTTCTTGAAAAGGCCCAGGTCTTTCTACTTCAACCCCACTTGGTTTGATGAGGGTCAGAAGAGTTGCGGTGGCAGCCATGACCTTTCACATGCGGCACAACCGATCTTTCCTCTTAGATGGTGCCCGAACCTTATTCCTTCCACCCGGAAAGAGCCCCGAGGGAAAAGAGAGAGAAAGATGGGGAAACGGGGCAGTGGTGAGGTGCCATCACCTCTGATAGATCCAGCGCAGGTGGCTGCTACATTCTTGCAGGCTGGGCACTCTGGTGGCTAAGCAGGGGTCAAAGGCAGACTGTCAGGGTGGAGGGAGGCTGCATGGCCCATGACCTTCTTTGTCCTCTGTTCTAGAGGCCAGCTTCAGAGACAAGGGAGGGCACAGTTGCACAACTTTGTAAGAGAAAACCTGGACTTTTCTTTTCCTTGATTTTTGACTCCTGTGTCTCCATGCCTGTTAGGGTGGGCCTACATCCCCGTGGAAATGATAAAGAGTCTGAAGAGATCAGTGTTCCCCCTACAGTGAAAAAATTATGGTCAAAGGCATTTTGCAGCAAAACAGAAAAACCAGTCCAGATTTGGCACAAACATTTGGTGAACTGACTTCCAGAAATGAAAATTGTTCTTCTTCCTTAATTCTACTGAATCAAATGGAAGGCAGCAGCAGGTGTTAAGTAGTGTTTCATCTGGAGGATGGAGACCTGGCCCTGTTCCCAGCTGTCCCTACCCTACCTTGGCGCTCACTTGACTTACGACTAACCTGATACCATGCATCTATTTTTAGAACCAACCACAGCTTACCTGGAAGATTACTTGGACCCATAGCCAATTCCATGCAGGGGCCTGGGTGTCAGTCCACTGCAGACCATGTCACCTGCCTCTTGACCACAAAATGCGGGATTTATTTGTGAATTCTCTCCTGATGCATTGACCTTGGGATGCAGACCATTGCTGGGGCACTTCCTGCTGAGGCCTGATGGACTTCCAGAAAGAGACTATGGTTCCCCCATCAGGAAAGCTCCAATTCCTGGAGAGTGGTGTAACTAAATGTTCTCTGTACGGTGGAAAATATTTCACAAGTGACCTCTTTTCAGTATCAGGTCTTAAAGGGTTTCTTGGCTGACCTCCAGAAACCAACCCAGGACACTCCATTCAGACTCTCCACTTGCGTATGACACATGACATCTGGTCTACCCAGGGCCATGTAGACTTGGGAAAACTTCCCGGAGGTGTCACCAACGTCGCTGAAGATTCAGCAATTTTGTTTTTGTTTTTGTTTTCGTTTTTTTTGATGAGTGCTAATCCTTGATACTCGAAGGAGAGGTTGTCCGTGTTGTCTTCTCTTTATTTATGATGAAACATACACGGGAAACCTCTTTTTTAGTATCAAATCCCACCCTGGAGGCACTTCCTGTTCCTGATGCAGCCTTCAGGGAAGGGACATGGCCAGCTGCACTCTGAGTAGGCACGAGGAAGGCGAATTGTGTGTCGTGTGTTGCAGAGTGGGGTGGAGGGTGGCCTTCAGGACCCAGCCCTCCAAGGGCAGCTCCTGGAAGGGAAGCCAGTTTGGAGAAGGGCCCGTGTTTCTGTGGTGGAGGGAGGTTGCTTCTTGTGCTTTTCACCTGTTTGATGCCTCATGATGGGTGGTAGCTCTTCAGGGTGAGGTCCTGCTCGCATGGCTTTCTGGACACACCAGCCAGTCTCCAGGGTAGCTGAAAGGATGGTAGACCGGTGACGTGCACTTCATTTATGATGTAGGTCACCCGTTTGACTATCCATCAGCACCCAGTCCATCTGTGGGATGACATCTTGGTGCACATGGCGACTTTGGAAAAGATGTAGGAGAATTTGGAGCCAGTGTGAATCTGCCGTATTGAGAGAAGGGCTGCCCTCTTGGCTCCTCCAACCCCCACCCCCGCCTTTTAAAAATAAATAGAAGCAGTTGTCAATGAATAATCTCTTCTCAGTCAAATCCTTCTCAGGAGGACGGTTAACCTGCACAGAAAATGTCAGCGAGGAGGCCTTGGTGTCAGTGCCTGCACCGGGGGAGGCCCACCGCACAGCACAGGTTGAATGCAGGATGCATGTAGTACCTGCTTCAGGGGTCCAGTCTGTCCTCAGGATGGTGTGTGTGTGTGTGTGTATGTGCAGTAGTACTAATGCTGGGAGCATCTGTGGTTGTGATGTCAACTCTCTTCCATGGGGCCTGAAGAGAGGCTGCCTGATGAGCTTGTCATGTATAAGATGAATATCACACGGCTCATCTCCTTTCAGTAGTAAATTCCACCCTGAAGGATTTCCTGGATGTGAAGCCCAATTCCAGGCAGGGCCACTGGTGTCTGTACCACTACTGGTGAGTGAGTGGATGGGGGACTGTCCTCACTGTCCTCACAGAGAGGTTTTGATGTGACCTTCTGGGTCGTTATCACCTAGAATCCAGCCTCTCCTTGGGCGGATTTCAAGTCCATGATCATGACTTGGGGAAGGAGGCTTTGTTGTCATCACCCATCTCTGTGTTGGTTGTCCAGCTTTGCTTGACTTAGGAGGACCCAAATGGACTGGTTACTCAGATCTCAGTGTCAGATCCTGCTTAAGATGCATTCTGGACGTGACACCAACTTCAGAGAAGGGGTTTTGGAGTCACCATCCATGAAGGTATGGACATGGATGTTTCACTCGAGAACATACGTTCAGCTTAGCACGTGTGTCTCCTGGTCCACTAATCCTACCTATCCTTTCCATCCTTAGGTCGACTTCCGGAGATGAGGCCTACTGTGGGGGGTGAAGGTGGGGCTCGACGTCTGTCACCCTCCTCTCGGGCTGGCCAGCGCATTGGTCTCACAGTGATGGCAGGGGCACCAGAAAGTTAGTGGAAACCCAGAGGCTGCTTAAGACTGAGACTTGGAACTGGCACGTTTCTGTCCGTGTCTCATTGGCCAAAGCAAGTCACATGGCTAAGCCCAAAGGCAAGGGGTGGGAGGTACACGCCACCCATGAGGAGGTTATGGTGAGGGTGTGGAGCCAGTTGATCAGTCGTCCACATGGACCGCCAAAAACTTGCGTTTCATTCATTGTTCATTCGCAGCTCATCAACCTCCAGCGTCCTGTCTGCCGTGGGAACACCTCTGCAAGCTGAGGCGGTCAGCAATGGTAATAGTCAGCATCAAGGTCATTCCCTTTACTTTGAGGCAGTGTTGTCCATGAGCCATCGTCTGTGTTTTGACAATCGTGAAACATCCCTTCTGGCACCCGTTTCATGAAGACATGTTGCCTGGTGGGCTAGCAGGACCCGTTTGCTCTCCGGAAGTCCGCCGAAGTGACACTACCGCGAAGCAGAGTTGCTGGACGATTCTGACCTGTGGTACTTAAGGAGAAGTTGCCCGTGTCTTTTTCGCTTTATATGTGACGAAACATTCGCGGTGCACTTCTTTTTCAGTATCCAATTCTGCCTCGAAGACTTCTTGGTTCTGGTGCCAACTTCAGGCAAGGCATGTGGACACTTGTAGCGGACCGTGGTCAAGATTTTTGCCACCCTGCGGCTTTTCCCTTCCCCCATGTCCCCTGATGTCTCTCTGGGTGTCAGAGCTTGGGTTGAACCTCCCCCACCACCCTTCTCTCTCTCTCACACACACACACACACACACACACACACACACACACACACACACACACACACACACACACACACACACACACACACACACACACACACACACACACACACACACACACACCAGCCCAGGGCTTAGTGAGTCACTTTATCCCTCCCCCTTTGATGCTGTCATTGGTTCAAAAATGGGCCCTTAACTCCACTGAGTCAATGAGATGCAAGATGTTTGCTGAGGCTTCTGGGAAAGGAACTATCTTTCCCTTCCCTGTGAGAGCTGCCAGAGTAGACCATCTATGTTCCCTTCAGCCTTGTGATGTGATAATGTGAGTCTTGAAACCCCTACAACTATTTAAAGATCAAGAGGAGAGTGCCTGGGACTTGCATGGGGATGTTATGCAGACTCAGAGGAGGAAACCTATACCACAAAAGGCATATTGGGCCTTTAGAAAGGAAACAGGACCTGGGAGACATTGTTTGAGCCCCTGGATCAAACCCTGCCTGAAGCTTGCCCTGCCTCAGCACTTTTCAGTTGTATAAGCCTATCAGTTATATAAAGCATATAAATCCCTTTATTGTTTAAGCCAGTTTGAGTTGGGTTTTATCTTACTTGGGATAGAAACAGTGATGCCACAGTGCTGTGGTGATTGGAAAATCTGCATTTCTTTTCAGTTCTATGTGTCCTTGGTTCAGCTATCTTCAATATCCCAAGGTGGGTTCTTGGTGAAAAGTGACTTTTTCTTGTGGACTTACTGTGTTTGTTTGTACTTCAGAAGTGTTGTCCTCGTGGTTTAATTTATGGATGACAAATAATGCCTGATTAATGTGTTCTGTGTCCAGGGAAGGTCCATTGACATGGGCCCCTCTCCAGGAGACCTGAAGGATGGTGGACCCCAGAGCATCTCCCCTGCCTCCTTCACCACCAGGGCCCCCTTCTCCCGGGAGGACTTCCTGGAAGTGACAGTGACTTTGGAGAAGACATCATTTCCTCGCCCCTGCTGTTCTGTGGCTCTCTGTGATGGGTTTGCTGTATTTGTCACGTCATATTGAATGGCCGGCATTATAGAACTAAACCACGTCTCAGAGGAACCAGGAGTGCCTGTAAGGAGGGGATACTGGAGTCAGAACCATGCCAGGAGCACGGAGGGATGGTCCAAGGACCGCAGATGCTGCTTCGGTGGCTTGTTTCACCTAATTCGAGGTCCGCGGTTTCCCATCTCTCAAGAGGATGCCTTACTGGAACCACTGATTCACAGAGGAGATTTTCTTTCAGGGTCCAAGACCATCCCGTTTGCTCTGAAATGACGCTCTCCCTCAACGTTTGTGGAGCTGATATCAGACAGTCTGGAATCCACCTGCCCTGATTATTGAATTCTGCCCATGAGCTCTTCCTGGAATACTGAAGCAGAGGGAGGCTGGGTTGGTTTGCTTTATCCATGATGACGACTGCGCAGCCTGCCTCTGCTCTGTGTCAACGTCACCTGCGAGGGCTTCCCAGACGCTGCAGGCAAGGGGTGCCATCTGCCTTCTCCAGGGTGAGCAGATGCCCCTTTGCTTTCGAGCACACGTTGAACACATGGTGTTGGCCACGGCCTGGCCGCTGCACCCTAACACTGCTGATCTCTGGTACCTGAAAAGAAGTCGCCCATGTTCTTTTCGCTTGATACGTGACGAAACAAACATGGTGCACTTCTTTTTCGGTATCAAATCTCACCTTGAGGAGCTCCCTGGCCCTGATGGAACTTTGGTGTCACTGCCTCTCTGGGTATGTAAGTGGAGGATTGCCCCTTGTCCGCTGTGTGATGGCCCATTCAGTGTCCAGCCATCCTCGGTCCGAACGCAGGCAATGCCTGCCTCTAAAAACGGGCACGGATGGCGAGGCCTTGATCGTACGTCCACTCCCCGCTGCAAGGGAGGCTGGGGAAACATGTTTCCAGGTTCTATTGCTAAGAATTTCCCCCAGCATTTGAGAGGGGTTCAGATGAGAACAGCCCGCCCCTGAAATAATACAACTAAATAGCAGCAGTGACAAGAGAAGCACGGAGCCGATGGAAACGATGCACCGGGTCTCTCCAGAGGTGGAGGTGCATGGTGCCCAGGTGCCTGGATGTTAGCTGTGATTGTCACCTTGGGGAATGTCACCCACACATCCATAGTGGAGTTGATCGGGGACACCTGCTGTAGTGGAGGGTGGCAGTCCCTGTGGCTCTGGGAGAACGGTTTTCCCAGGGCAGCCGTTTTGTTGGGACTAATTCTGCTCAGCCCACCTCTTTCCAGGTTCCAGCCCTGCCCCGGAGGGATGTGCCCCCAGATGCCAGAGAAGGGACATTGGTGTCAGCCCCAGATCGGGACCAGCACGTGGACATGACTCCTGAAAGACGCTGCTGTCCAGTCTTTTAGCCTCAGTGCTCCATCCATTTCGAGGCCGTCTTCCTGTAGGAGGTGCCATGGGGCTCCACGGACCGTTGTGTTCTGTGGTACTTGAAGAGAGGTTTTCCCAGGTGAATTTGTTTTCTTTATGACGAATCAGTCTTGGTCAACCTCTTTTCAGTATCATATCCAACGTGGAGGAGAGGCCGTCGGAACTGGGACTCTTGGTGTCGGCGGCTCTGTAGGGTGAGTGGCCAGTTGCTGTCTAGAGAGTGTTCTAGTGGCAGTCCTGGTCGCTCGGTCCCCTAACGCTCAGCATCTGTCTTCCCTAGGAGGAGTTTCTGGAACTCTGCCAGCTGGGACCAGAGGCCTTAGGGTTACTCTCGGTGCTATATTTTGGTACTAGAAAAGAGGTTATCCGTGTTTCTTCGCTTTATTTATGACGAAAAATACGGGTGCACTTCTATTTGAGTATCATACCCCATCACTGAAGCCCAGCACTGACTTCCGTGAAGAGATGTTGACGGCAAGCCCCATCGGTGGCACTTGGGCGATGCTGGCCTCAGCCGATGCCTGTGTAATGGTTGGCTCCTGCCCCACCCATCCTCGGGGGCCTGTCCTCCTTCAGAGACCTTCATGGGGGCAAAAACACCTTGGGAGAAGAAGCAGCTGTCATCTGAGGTCCGTCGAGACAGGCTGTCCAAGATGTGGTCTACGCAGTTTACCTGTTTTACTAAGTGTAGTACCGCCTTCTGGATGATGGGAAGGTCCCGATGTGAGAGCCCTTGCCGGGGTTTCTGAACCGAGATGCAGGGCCGCTGGGCATCCTGGGTCGGACACATCCCACCTGGCCCCAGGGCCCTAGCGTCTCCACAGCCCAGAGGACCTCCTGGAGGGGATTCTGGTTCTGAGTCGCCTGTGGAATGTGGACAGTTGCCCGATGATGCCTTTGTCCTATGCCCAAGGAGACATGAAAGGTACAGCTTTCATAACTGAGCCTCTTTTCCCACCTTGGAGGCCATCAGCATCCTGCAGCTGATGTCAGGGAGGGCCACTCATCCCTGCACACCCAGGTATGTCAAAGGAAGCCTCAGGGGGAGCGTGAGGACTTTGATAGCGTCTGTTCTCTGTGCATGAACCCTCACTGTCCACTTCCTTTGCAGGAGGATGCCCTGGCGGCTGGAGGAGAAGCAGGTCACAGAAGCTGGTCTCAGATGTTCGAAAGGAGGTTGTCCGTGATGTATTTGCTTTATTTGTGGCAGATATTGCACGGTTGATCTCTTTTCTTCATCAAATGCCTTCTCGAAGGACTCACTGCACGTGGGGTCATGTTCGGGTGCGGGGAGGGAAGTGGGGAGGTGTTAGCCCCTCTCTGGGGGCAAGTGAACAGATGGTTGACCAGATGACGAGTGTTCCTCTTTTGTTTATTTTTTATTTTGCGAATTAAGAATTTATTGAATGAATCACCCTATCACCCTGTTTCTTAAGGCAAATCTATCCATGTGAAAAATGAGGTTGTGTAACACCCATTTCTTGAAACAACTGACCAATAAATGTGAAGAAAAACTTGTTTAACACGGTTTTCAGATTTTAAGAAGAATCCTGAAATATACACCATCCAGTCCCTTGGCTTCCAAAGCTTAACCTCTAAAAGAACAGATGAACCATGGGACATACACTGAACAAATTATAATGATAAAGATGAGCTGATATGGGATTATTTATTTATTTATTTAGTTTTGTGTGGTACGCAGGCCTCTCACTGCTGTGGCCTCTCCCGTTGTGGAGCACAGGCTCCAGACGCGCAGGCTCAGAGGCCATGGCTCACGGGCCCAGCCGCTCCGCGGCATGTGGGATCTTTCCGGACCGGGGCACAAACCCATGTCCCCTGCATCGGCAGGCGGACTCTCAACCACTGCGCCACCAGGGAAGCCCCCATATGGGGATTTTTCTGACTACATGGCAGATGTACTGATGTTTCAGTACATAACTTATTTTCATGTAAAATAAAATAACTTTAATAATAACTTTTTGAAGTTATTATTAAAGGCTGGAAAGTTATTATTAGAGACTGGAAAATACCAGCCTTCTTGGGAAAGTTACAATTTCCAAATGCTTAACAGGAAGAGACCACGAGGTCTTTACACTCTCTCCAAATGTCCCTGTATCCTATCCCATCTAATTGTCTCTGACTTACCTTTCTGTTGTTTTCCTGTGGGCCAGACTGCTGTTATTAACACGTACTTCTATCTTAAGCTTGGAGGGGGTTCCTCAAGACTTGTGAGCAAGTGGCTTATTCAAGGAGAGCTCTCCGGGAAGGTCATTCCAGGAGGAAGTGGGGGTAACAGGAGAGGGAGGGGGTTAAGCGAAGCAGTGAGTAGACAGTTCTCAGCTCACAGGCCCTTGGTACCCCAGCTGGCATTTTAGCTTTAGCGGGACACTTACGGCGTGATGCCAGCTTCTTGGAAGAGACAATAGGTAGGCTGACATTGCTTTCCCAGGGTACCTGAAGTGGAGTTCCTTAGCTAGTCACTACATCCGTCCCAAATCTCACCTGGCTGCCTACCGTTCAATTTTTTTAAAAAAACCAACTGGGAATTATTCCTTGATAGCATGCCCTTCTCATTCATGGCCATGCCTGTTAGAACCGCTCCTGGGTACATGAAGGATGTTGGCCTCAGACTTAGACCCTCTGATCCCCCAACCAGCCATGTGTCTCACTTATTCTGGACAAGGCTCCATGGAGAAAGCACCAACCTGGACGGCGTGGCATAGCTCTCGATGGTGCATGAAAAACACTGGTCCCCGTGTGTTTGCTTTATTTATGACAAATGATGCTTGGGGGACTTTGGGGGATCAGGATTGCTTCCTCAGCAAGTCTCAGCTGCAAGGGAGGGGCTGTGGCTCTGCAGATGATGGGGGTGACCTGGTCCACCCCCCTTGGGATCCATTCATCTCTAGGAGGAGTGCCTGACTCACCCTTGTGACAGGCACTGCTTTTTCAGGTCAAGGCTTTTTTGAACCAATTCCAACTTGAGAAAAACAATACTGGAGTTGGGTGCCTCTTTGTGGAATATGAACAGAGGGTCAACCGAAGAACGCGTGCTTTGTTTCCGAAGAATGCCGATTGGCCCATTTTTCTTCAATACTGAATCTGTGTTTAGGAGGACCTGGTGGAGGTGATGGCAACCTTGCAGAACAGGGACTGAGTCTGGGATTATTGCTGACTTATTGTTTGCTTTTGGAGGCGCGCTGTACCAGGAATTCACAGCACCTATTTCGGTAAGTCCCTGTATCCCCCAATCCACCTGAAAAATGATTTTTCTGGAAGTTGTGCAATTTTTTTAGTGGGGGTGGTGGTGGCTGGTGAACATCGTGCTTTGCGGCCTCTTGGTTGCGTTTGAAGAGATATTGTTTGTGACCTATTTGTCTCATATACCCAACAGCCTATCCTGCCGACTTATCCACTACTGCCCACTGGGACCTTCCAAACACAAGTCTTGCTTTCTGGAAGGTTCTTTGATGTCCTCATCCCTCCAAGGTATGTGGAAGGCTGCTTGACTGTCCCACACACTTTTCTATGCCCTGTGTCATCGGGTGCCTCAGGAGGGCTCCATGGAGTCGACCTTGACTTTAGGAACTTCATAGGATTTTGCTCCTTCTTTCTATGATCTGTTTTAGAACTTGAAGGATGGTTATTCCTACTGTATTTGCTTTATTTATGGTGACTTTTTGAAGTACATCCACTTTTCCAGAATGAGACTCTGCGTTTCCAGGCCCCATCAGGGAGGAGACGGCAGGGGAGTGACACTAGGGCAGACCCCAAGCCATGTGCCTCCGAATCAGGCCCATCAGCGGGAGCCCAAGAGGCTGGGGTATGGTGTCACAGTTCCTTCCTGGAGCTTAGAAAGGGCTCGACTGCCCAAAGCTGTTTTTATTCTGGCTGACTCGTGTTGTGGCTTGTGCTTCCCAGGGCTGCTCAATGTTTGATATTCAAAAAGTGGATATTCCTTCTATGTTTACAGGATTTACAGTTAAGCATAGAGGAAAATCCACATTTTCAGTATCTAAAGTTGCTTTTAAAACATTTCTGTACACAAAATCCCCCCTCAGGGAAGAGAGAGGAAGGTTAATGCCCCCCCAACACACACACACACACTGACACTCACACACACTCACATTCACACACACACACACACACTCACACACTCACACACACACACGGAGGGAGTGATTGGAAGGTGGACGCCAACCCCTTTGTCCCTTACTGATGGGACAGGTGACCTCCCCGAGCTCGCCGTTGTGGCCGCCAGCTCCGCAGGCCCGTGCCCAGTGTACCTGTCCTGTGTTACCTTTATTTTTGATGGATTGTGCTCAGGTTCATGCTTCCCGGGACTAAATCCTTCTTTGGTATTTAAAAGGTGGATATTCCTTCTATGTTTATGTTATTTATGGTTAAACATAGAGGAAATTCCACGTTTTCAGTATCAAATGCTGCTTGGAAACTTTCCTGGACTGAAATCTCCATCAGGGAAGCCAGGTGGGGCTAAGCCCCTCCAGGGTAAGTGGAAGTCGGTGGACCCCAGCACATGTGATCCATTCGCGCCATATGTCTGTGGACCACCCGCTTGTCTTGGGGAGACCCTTCTCGCTGAGCTGCCAACTAGGGGGAGAGGCTGGGGTCCCAGTTTCTCCAGGGCAGCTCAACAGTCTTTGCTGTGTTCCGTGACTCTAATTTTGGATGGATTGTGCCTGGGGTCATGCTTCCCAGGATTCATCCTCTTTGGTATTTAAAAGGTAGATTTTCCTTCTATGATTACGTGTTTGATGGTTAATCATAGAGGAAAATCCACATTTTCAGTATCAAATGCTGCTTTGGAGACATTGTCGGGACTGACACGGCAGGCAGGGGTGTGAAGCAAGGCTGAGCCCCCAACCCGGGTGAGTGGAAAGATGGTGGGCCGCAGAACATGTGCTTCGTTGGTGTCATATGTCTGCTGACCATCACCTTTAGAAGCCCCCTCTCGCTGAGGAGCCCACCGGCCAAGGAGGTCGTGGCGTGTGGTCACAGCTCTGCCACGGGACTGGACACAGCTTCCCTGGCCGTCTTGCTTCCACTTTTGGTGAATTGTGCACATTGGTCCTTTCCAGAACTCCATCTTTCTTTGGTATTTAAAAGGTGGATATTCCTTCTATGTTTACGTGATTCATAGATAATCATAGAGGAAAATCCATGTTTTCAGTATCAAATGCTGCTTTGGAAATATTTCTGGAAGAGACTGGAGGGCCAGCCTCGCTCCCGGCCCCCTGGGCCTGGAAGGCAGAAAGATGGTGGGTGGGCAGCATGCTGTGTCTTAGTTAAGGACGGTTGCCTGGGGGTCTTCCATACTCAGGAGCCATTTCTGGCCAAGCAGCCCACCCAGTGAAGTTTACATTGTGGGTCTGCCATCTGCTTATCCGTGGAGGCTTGTCCGCCAGATGTGACTTTCATGTTTGATGACTCAAGCACAGATTCAAGCTCTCCTGGACAGAATCCTTCTTTGGTATTTAAAAGGTAGATTCTCCTTCTATGAGTACATTATTTATGATTAATCATAGAGGAAAATCCACGTTTTCAGTATCAAATGCTGCTTGGAAACCTCCGAGGATGTGACTTCGCCATCAAAGAAGAGGTGGTGCAGGGGTGTCCTGTGCTTTGTGTGAGATGTGCGGTCCGGCTGACTTACCCTCCGCCTGGTTGTGTTGTCTCGAGGCTGTGCTCTCAGGATTACTTCATTGACCTTGAATGAATTTTGTTCTCTGTGTGTTCACCATGTTGATAATGCATTTTCCAGAATCCCCTCTTCTGCAGTAATCTTAGAGATTACCTGGGTAGGCTGTCAGTGTTAGGAAGAGGCACGGGTGGGGGTACCGTTTCTGGGCATACGGAAGGAAGGGATGCGTGATTCACCCACGGGCGGGAACTCCGCAGGCGGCCGTGTGTTGCTTGCTCGCTAACCCTGCAATATCCAATCTGTTTATCTTAGGCTCACTGCTGGAGCTGAGGCCAACTTTGTCACCATGAGAGTGGCTTTCCCACCAGTGGTGTTGTTTGCTACTTGAGGAGAGATTATCCTTCCTGTGTTTGCATTCTTTGTAATGAATATACACAGGGCGAGTTCTCTCCGAGGAGCAAATGCCTGCCCGGAAGACTTCCTGGAGACGAGGCTGGCCTCTGGGAGCATCAGAGGCCAGAACCGCCGCAGGGTAGGCAAATGCATGGTCGACCACGGGGCATGTGCCTCTCTCTTACTGTTTGTGACCTGGTCTCTCGCCCCCCTCATCCCCTGCATCCTCCCGAGAACTTTCTGGAACAGATGATGGCTTTGGAGAGAATGCAGTGGTTTCCTTTTCAGAGATGCTTTTCTGTTTAGAACGTGGTGCCTTCCTTGGTGGGCCTATTTAGTGTAATGAGGAGGCACCCGTGAATGGTTACTCTGGCCGGTCTCCCCAGACACGATACCAGTATATCTCCCAGATATGAGAAAGAAGGGTCCACAACAAACCAGTGTCTGGTTCATCCTTGGGTCATCTGGTCTACCCACTCTCCACACCCCGGCCATCCTTGGGCTGACTTTTGGACCTTAACGTCCATTTGAAGGAGGGAATGGGTGTTGCTGCCAGTCCAGAGTAAGGGGATGGGGTAGCCCCAGGGCACCATGTTTTATGGGACTTGCCGTGGGACCATAAGCTCCTGTGCTCTCTTGGTCTTTAGGCCTCCTCTTGGCATCATTGCCAATTGTGATGGGAGGACGCTGGGATTACTGACGTCATTATCTGTTTCATTAGATAGAGTTGGCCCACGGGGACTCCATTTTCCTTCGGTGAATCTTGCTCTAGTCGAGTGCTTTTGAGTAATAGCTCAAGTGGCTTTTTGGTCACAATGCCAAGTTCAGGGGGAGGGACACTGGTCTTAATGCTGCTATATGATTTGTGGATAGGGGTGGATCATGGAATGTGTTGCTTTTCTCTTTTGCTTTTTTCCTTTAACGATGCACGCTATTGTGTCTGCTAACCGCAGCAGCCCACCTGTCACCAGGGGGACGTCCTGGAGGGAAAGGCTTTGGGCAGAGGGCGGTTTTGCAGGCTCTGAAGGAATGTCAGCCAGCTGACACTTGCTGTCGAGTCATACAGGATCACCCTGTCTTTGGGAGACAGTCCTATCTTGGAGAGACGCTGGGAAGTACAGCCCATCCCAGGGCTGGGTCACAGTGTGCAGGGTCAGTGTTGTCACTGGCCCCTCCCCCTTGGTCTCAGGCCCCGCAGGCAGCGAAGCCCCCTCTGGGGAAGGTGCGGCGTGGTCCTCACTGGAGCTGCTCTTTGGTACTTGAAGAGAGGATACCCTTTGTATGTTCACTTTATGAATGGCGACTATACAGAGGGAGACTCTTCTTTGCGTATCAAACTCTGACCGGGATGGCGCACGGGCCCAGCTCCATCCTCAGGACAGAGACACTGTTGTCAGCCCCTCTCAGGTATGTCCTAGCTTTCCAGGCCCTAACGTGGGCTTCGGCTGTGATACGGGCCCCAGGTCCTCCTCTGGGGGACTCCCCGGAGGCTATGCCATGCTGGCAGGGGACAGGGGTGGCCTTTTGTACATGCTGTCTATTGTCTGCACTGACTTGAATGGCGGTTTGCTTTTTTAAAGATGATTCGTGCGTGGACCTGCCCTTTGTCACTACCAAATCATACCCCGGAGGCTTCCCGGTACAATGTCAAGCTCAGGAGAGAGACCTTGATGTCAGACCCTTTCAAGGGTAACGCATGAGTGATGGTGGACCACAGGGCTCTGGCTTTATTTACGACGGTTCCAAGCAAGCTTGACCAACCCCTGCAAGTCCATCCTGGAGGGCTTCCTGGAGGTGGCACCCACATGGGGGGAAGAGGCTGAGATTTGCTCATCAGTGCTCCTCTTCGGTGTTCGGGAGGACACCCTCCTGCTCAAGGTCCCTGAGCTGAATCTGTAAGAACTATTTCTGTTAGTGATCTGTGGCTCCAGTCCCTCCTGGAGACAGTGTCCTCCACGGGGACTGCCCGGCTCTGGGGAAGAGCCACGGGAGCCGTTGCCCTGGGGCCAGGTACGTGGATGCTGAAGGTCAGAGGGCAGTGTTTTTGCCTCGATGTTTGTTCTCTAGTCCTCTGACCTTCCTGCATTCTGTTCGTCTCTAGGACGATGGCCGGAAGACGAGCGCTCTGGTTCTGCGTTTGTGGAGACATTTCTTGGGCCACATGACCATCCACTTGGCACAGCCTGACTGCCCTGGGGGTCCTCAGGCCCTGAGGCCAGAACTGGGGAAGGGGACTGCAGCGGCCGCTGTCAAGGAGAGGGAATGTCGTCTGCGAGAGGTGGGCACCTCACCCAGGGGATGAGTTAGGTCACCTGCTGGCCGGTAGCCTTCAGTTTCTTCTCCTTCCATAGGGGCCTCCTGGGGGGCAGAGGCTGCTGTGGGGAAGCGCTCGTGGTCTGCTGTCTTCATTTCCTTGTGGTACGTGGGGTTTGACTCCTTTTCAATATCAGCTCTTTCCTAGCATGGCTTCCTGGGCATAATGCCAACCTCCGGGGGGTAGGGGGTGTGGGGAGGAGGCTGGTACTAGCACAGGACATTGATGTCCACACCCCTGTGGGAGGTATGAGGGTGACCACAGGGCTTCTGCGTTATCTACGATGTAAATTTGCCCAATCCCCTTGCCCTCAGTGCATTATCAGGAGAACTTCCTGGAGGAGGTGTCCAGGCTGGCTCCACCCCCAGCGTTGTTCTGCAGAAAGTGAGAGGCTAGCTGAGCTCTGGGCACACTCCTGAAGGTCATGGGGTTGATCTCCGTTTCAGGAACAAGTCCTAATTTGGAGTGATTCCTGGAAATGAAGCTGATTTCAGTGAAGGAGCACTGGCCTCTGCCCCTCCTGGGCTAGTGGGATGGAGAGCAGACCAGTGGGCACCCACCTGGCAGGAGGTGTCTGCCCCCTGGTCTCCCGATCCTGCATCCCCCACCCCCTCCCTAGGATGTTTCCCGGGAGACGAGGCCAGCTCTCTGAACGGTAGCGATGGACCTGCCCAATGCTATTGCTTGGTACTTAAAGCGAGGTTGCCCTTTGTATATTCGGTTTTTTGACATAGAATATACAAGGGCAAGCTCTCTGTGAGTATCAAACCTTGGACCCAGTCCACAGGCAGCGAGGGATTCGGTACGTGTGTGCATGACCTTGTGCCCATTGGTGTGTGGCATATCGCTTTAAGGTCACCACTTTGCAGAGGTGACTTCTCAGGCACACGGCTGACTTCAGAGAAGGCGGTGGCCCCCCGGGAGCATCACCCCTCCCAGGACTGCATGGGCGGGGGCGGGGGTCAGGAGGCATGCACTGCGTGTGTGGTCCGGGGCCTGAGAAGGCCAGGTCGGCGCTTGTGTGGGCCGCGGTTGCATCATCACTGCACGTGTATATGCCGGGCGCCCGTGAACTGACCCACTAATGCTCAGCGTCTAATTCATCCCCAGGACCGCGCCTTGAAGACCTGCTGAGTCCCCCCAAGGCGGTGGCCCTCTTTTCCGTGCTGACCTTTGGTACTTGGAGAGTGGTTATCCCTGTCCTGTTCGTTTTACTCACGTCGAATCGTACAGGGTCATCCACTTTTTCAGTATCAAGAGCGCAGACCGTAGAGTCCGATTTCCTGTGTTTGGATTCCGCTTCTGACACTTACTAACTGGGCAACCTTGGGTGAGGATTTCATCGTGCCGTGCTGCCGTTGTGGAAGGGGAATTGGAGAGATCCTGGGGGCTGAGTGAGTTAAGACTTGTACCCGGCTTAGAGCAGAGTCACAGCCAGGACTCTCTGTGCTAGGAAACTGTTGGTAATGGTGATGTGATTATTAAAATCTCTCCTTGGTGTCTTGGAGCGATGTTGAGATGTGGACAGCAAACTCCCCCTGCTCAGGTATGTGAGTGGATTCTCAAGCCCAGAGTCTATGCTGTATTCACCATGGGGGTGGCCTAGGCTTTGGAAGTACAGCAGCTATAAGCGCTTCCCGTGATGGCATTCAGAAAAGGAGGCCAAGGGCAATGGGGGTCGTTAGGCTCACGACAGCGGGGCCACTGAGAGCGTTCGCTCTGGGGAAGGGGGACAGTCCTTGGCTACTCGGCTGAGCCACCCTCCGCCCTCTGCAGGGCGCCAGAGTGTGGTCCCTGAGCAGAGCAAGGAGCAGCTCTGTGTGCCCTCCGCGGTGCCCAGAGAGACGTGGTCCACGACGCATGCTTTGCGAGTGTGTGAGTATGGTGTGTGCGCGCATGTGTGTGTGCGCGCCTGGGCTTGCTGAGTTGCAGTCACTGTCCATCCTTGAGCCAAAGACCTGGAGGTGCCGGTGTTCCTGTCCACATTGCTGTTTCATACTTGGGGAGAAATTATCCTTGGTGTGTTCGCTTTATTTGTGATGAATCATACAAGGACAATTTCTTTTTGAGTATCAAATCCTGCCTCGGCGGACTTCCTGGACCCTGTGATCAGTTCCATAAAGAGAAGCATGTGTCGACCCCTCTTGGGGCTCCTGCCTGGCTGGGGGCTGGGAGAGCTTGCAGTGGCTCGTGCTGGGGGACCAGTGCTCTAACCTTCATAACCCTGACCACAGGGCCAAGCTTGGCAAGGGGCCGGTGGACTCCCTGATGCTTCTTTGACCTGCATTGGTCGTGGGTATGTGTTCAAGGCTCATCAAATCCCGCTTCTTGAAGGTCCTGCTTGGACACCAAGCCAACTTTAGGGTCAGGTCATTGGTGTCAGCTCCCCTCCCCAACCTGAGGATGTGACTGACCCCCAAGCATGTGGCTGACTCAGTGACTGAAGCTGACCCACTAACCCTCATTGTCTGGCCCACTCGAGAAGAACTTTCTGGAAGGGACACTGACCTTAGAGAAGACGCCAAGCTCTTCTGGATGGCACAGTTCTTTGGTGCTTAAAGAATGGTTGTCTGTAGTATGGTCTCTGTATTTATGGTGATTAATATCGGACAACCATTGTTTTAGTATCCAAATTTGCTTCACAGGTTTTCTCGAGCAAGGTGCCGACTTCAGCAAGAGGATGTGGAGGCCTGCCCCACCACGGAGCATGGCTTTATTGACAATCTGTAACAACTAATTCAGTGACCTCAGAATGCACGCCAGCAGTGCGATGCCCTTGAGCTAATACACACCAGCTTTGGGGCGGACCTTCAGTTCGGGTGCTCAGGGCCATTTGGAAGATGCTGATAATTATTCATCTGTCTTTCTCTTCTTGTTATTCAATCTCAGCCATGAGGAATTCCTGGAAGAGAGGGTGCTGTCAAGCGTCTCTCTAGGCAGCTGGAAGGTGGACTGGGGTGTCTGGGTCCCATACCCCCTGATCTTTGGCATAAATTCTGAGCATGGAAGACGTCCTAGAGGAGATGCAAAATTAAGGAAAACACAGTCCATTTCCTGCCACCACTACTGTTTGGCCCTTCCAAGGAGCTGCCTATGGAATGTTCCTTTTGTTCTTGATGGACATGGCATGGCTACATGCCTGTTTCTGGATCTACCTCATCTTAGAGACACTCACATGGAACACAGACCCTGGGAATAAGACACTGTGGTCAACGGCACCTCTGGGGTGTGTGCGTGTGCGTGTGTATGTCTGTGTGTGTGTGTGTGTGTGTGTGTGTGTGTGTGTGTATGAATTGTTGGCTAGAGGGGTGTTTCTCAAACTTTAACATGCTTCTAAGATTTTCATCACCTAGGGATCTTGTTAAAAGGCAGATTCTGATTCAGGGACCAAGATTCTGCATTTTTAGCAAGTTCCCAAGTGATGCTAATGCTTCTGGTTGGTGGACGACACTCGGAACAGTTCGGGGAGACGTTGTGCTTTCTTTGTGATGTGTGTCCCCTGCTTCCCACCTTGCATACGTCCCCCATCATGAGAGCACTGCCCAGATCAATGCGTTGCTCTTAGGTTTGTGAACAATGGCTATATGAGAAGGGCTCTCTTATGCATAAATGTCATGAGATTACTCTTCCTTAGAATCAAATCCTGCCTCAGAGGGCTTTCCGGATACAAGACCCGTGTCGGGGAGAGGCCACCAGTGTCAAGACTTGTGAGGCACCAGGCCAACAGCCGTATTGATGACTGGGGCCATCAAATTCTGGGATTGTCCATTTCCAGTCAGTCCAAGGCAGCATTCCTGGGACCGAGGCCATCTTTTGGGGAGCTCCTATCTTGGGGATCCATGCTGCACTCCGTTTTATCAGAAAAGGTATTATCATGATGGCTTTGCATTATCTGTGACGCATTCATCTCCTGGTTTCTTCTTGTCATCAAATCCCACCTCTCAGGAACCCCTGGAGGAGATTTTGTTGTTGTTGTTTTCAGGACTGAACCTGCTTTGGAAGTCTTTCTGAGCGTGGTTCCAACTCTGGGGTTTGGACTTTGGTGTTGGGGCCCAGGACCCAGGTACGGGGATGGAGGATTGATGCCAGCACGTGGGCTTTCTTTACAGGATCTGAGCTCCCGGCTCCCTGACCCTTGGGATTCAGCTCATCCTAAGAAGAACCTTCCGGAGGCAAAGACGACCGACGTCGTCGGTGGGGAAGAGGCCATGGTTTTCGTTTCAGAACTGTTCAGGGATATTTGAGGAGAGGTTATCCGTGTTCTGTTCGCTTGGTTTATCATGAATAATACATGGTTAACCTCTTTTTGAATATCAAACTCTGCCTCGAGGGCCGCCCGCACAGGAGACGTGAGAGCGTGTGCCTGGTGTGAGCTGTCAGCCCGGGGCCTGGCTGAGCTGTGGAAGGCATGCTTCCTGGAAGGGAGGCTGGCCGTGGGAGGGGCCCGGGGCTGCTTTGCAGTGGTTTTGCAGTGAACTTGATGTGTTCTAACGATTTGGACAAAGTCACCCAGCCTTTCAGCCCAACCTGCCTTGGGGTGAGGGTGTGATGCAGGGTCAGCTCCAGGGACGGGACCGCTGAGTTCACGTCACTGCAGGGCCAGTCAGTGGGCGCCTGACGGCTGAGCCTCCCTCAGGGAGTGAGAGCTCTCCCCGGCCCTGATCTTCCAGACCCCGTCCTTTACAGGGTGGCTTCCTAGAGGCTATGCCGGCCCGCGTGGAGAGGATGTGGTTTCTGCTCCCTTGGGACCTTGAAGGAGCGGTCACTTCCTTCACGAAGATTCCTCTGAGGGCAATCTGCTTTCGAAGGTCAAGTCCCACCCAGGACAGCTCCCCAGAAGCAGGGCCACCATCCGTCTCTCCAGGTGTGTGAAAGGCAGGCCATCCTCTGCTCGTTTCCCTGTTTCTCTCCAAGGTCACTGACCCCCGTGTCCATTTGCTCTCCAGGTAGATTTCTCCGAGGCACTGCCGGCAGAGCCAGCGGGGTTCCTGTTCCTCCACGTGGCACTTAAAGAGACTGGCTTGGGGCTGCATCCCCTTGCCTTACTCAGGAGGAGGACTGGCCGGCTGATGCCTCTGCAGCCCCGCCTCAGGGCACTAATCACATGCAGTGCACCCCCGGGACTGGATCTCCCCTGCCTATGGGGGCGGGAGGCTGGCCCAGATCCCACTTGGTGGAGAATGGTGGCTCCTGTGCCCCGCCACCTCTGGGATCTTGACGGTATGGACATCCCGGGGCTGCCGCAAAGCCCTGCTGCTCCCGTCTTCCTGGCTTTATTGGCTTTGTGGCGGCCGGCCCAGCGGAGTCCTTTCATGGCATCAGTTCAGGATGGACGCCCGCTGGGGATGCCAGCTTCACAGTAAGAGAACTGTCCACCTCCCCCTAAGGTACGTGACTGCAAAGTTGACCCCAGAGCATGCCCTGGATGGAGGCACGTGCCCTCAGTCCACGAACCCAGAGAATGCCTTCCATCCTCAGGGGACACCCCAGAAGTGACCCAAGCTTCGGAGGCGAGACGCCGGTGTTCTTGTCGGTGTGAGCACGAGGGGCCGTTGGGGTGCTCATCCGTGGTTCGTGGCGGATATTCTGGCACCGTGGAAGACTGAGTGGTGGTATTCCACTTCCAGGGCAGGGATCTATGGCAGCCCCCTCCGCAGGTCCACGGGTGGAGGGTGGGCTGTGAGGACCCCCGGGCCCTCAGAACACAGTCATGTGTAGGGGACCTCAGGGGCCAGGCTGTTTCAGCACTCAAGTTCACTACATCTCCCTTGAAGAGGCTTTTGGTCTGGAGAGCACTGTGTTTATGGCTGTGTGACCGGTCCTCCTGCTCTGGTTATCCCACGCTGCCCAGGACAACCTCTTGGAAGATACCTCTGTTCCAGGGAAAGGTTATTGCTCTCGGTACCAATCCAAAGTCTAAGGTGGGCTCATGGGACCCCTGACCCTCAGCATCTAGTCTGCATACAGGAGACACCCATGGGAGAGGGGGGCTTCTCCTCCACCACACCTGATCAGGCGTGGTCCATGGCAGGGTTGCTCCCCAACGCTTGTTCTGTTATAAATGTGGTGCCGTGGTTCATCCTTCCTGGACCTAATTCCATCTTCAGGAAGGAAGTACCTCCCCCCAACGCTTGAAAGAATGGCCCATCTCAGACCCGGGGCCTTCATTAGGATGAAGCCACCTAGTCCCCCAGCTGTAGCATCGAGGCCTTGAAAACTCAGCCTCCAGGGCTGAGCTGCAGCAGGGATGACTGTTGGGGCATCACCGTGCGTATGGCTAATCACATCTGAGCTGCTGTTTTTCAGGACAGGCTCCCACCTGGAGATGTGCTCCGACAGGACTCCAACCCGAGGGCAGGGCGTGGTCCATGATAGGGGAATGGATGGTTGATCAGAGAACATACATTTTATCAATGATGTATGTCAACTGATCCACAGTCCCTACCTATCCAGTCACTTCTTGGGACAGACTCCGGAAGAAGAGGCAGTGGCTTGTTCCTTCTCCATGCTAGTACCTGGCCCTTGAAAAGACCTTCTCCTTGCCGGTTGGCTCTATTTGTGCTGAGTCATATAAGGGAAGGTCTGTGTTTTTCAGTATTGATCTTGCCTGGGAAGCTGCCTGGGAAGAGCTGTTGGCCTCAGCCCCTTCCCAGGGGACAGGAATCCATGGTTGGCCAGAGAGCATTTACATGCATGGTTGGCCAGTGGGCTTTTATTTACAACGGGCCACACCCAATCCTCCTAACCCTCAGTCCCCAATTCCTCCTTAGGAGGACTAGTGGGAGGGAAGGCCGACTCTGGTGAAGACGTGGTTCATCAGCGTTAGCCTTCGGTACTTGAAGAGTGGCTATCCCTGCTGTGTTCGCTGTATTTATGACGAATCATACAGGGACATCCAGTTTTTCAGTATCAAATACTGCTCTGGAGGGCTTCCCGGACAGCATTCCACCTTCAGGGAGGAGGTCTTGGTTTTCATACCCACCCAAGGTATGTACGTGGATGGTGGATCACAGTGCACATGCGTCCTTTAGGATGCCTGTCACTTGTCGCACCCATGACCGGAATCTAATCTGTGCAGAAGGTGGCTGCCTAGGAGGGCTGCAATCTTCTGGAAGGGATGCTGGCATCTGCACCAAACCATCCTAAGATGTTGACCCCTGAGAATCCCATTCATCCAGCACACCTGCCAGTTGTCCCAAGGGAACCCAGACCTTTCGTAAAATGAATCCCTGGAGACCATGCAACATGAGGATGTGGTGGTGATACTGTCAGATAACCTAACTGGTCACCTTTATGGTGTTTGTTCCAGGAAAGACTTTTTGATGGTCAGCTCTTGCCTGGGAAGGCTCTCTGGAAGCAGTGCCAACCGCCGGGAGACGTGTTGGCATCCCATCTTTCCAGTGCACATGGACACTGAGTTGAGCAGAGTCTGATCTTTGTCTCTGGTGGGTCGCACTTGGTTTCCTCTCCCGCAAGACCCAGCCCATCGGAGAATTACTTTGGGGAAGGGATGTCTGCCTTGGCCGTGATGCTTTTTCAATAGGGCTCTTTCTTTATATTGTCAGATTCTCTTGTTAATAGCATAACCACATAGCTAATGAATTGTCCATGAGTTGATCAATGAATGAGGAATGATGCAGTCATTCCAAAAATCATGATTGACTGCATTACTGTCTTCTAGATGATTCTAGACCTTAGTTGTTTCCTCTAAGCTGGGGGTAGAGCAGTGAACAAGATAAAGTCCTTGTTCACGTGAATTTGACAACCATAATTTTGTCCACTGTTAAGTTTTATGAAGGAAAGGAAAGCAGGATAAGGTGCGAGAAAGAAGCCCAGGTAGAGTGGACGTTTATGTTAAATACAGGGCCTGGAAAGCTCTCTCTGGGGAGGGGAAATGGGAATGAAGTTGGGGTGGGTCAGATGGAGAACTTGGGGTCGGAGCATTTCGGAAGGAGGGTGTGGCACTTGAAAGCCCTCTGGCATCTTTGAGAAAAAGCGAGAAGGAATGTGGGGCTGGACTGAGCTGTGGGGTGAGAGGGGTGGCCTCAGAGGCTTGGGCACCTTTGGATTTTATTCTGAACGTGATGGAAGCCATGGGCGGGTTCTGAGCAGGGAGGGAGGTGTGGTCTATGTTGAAATGGTCATTCTGACCACAAGGGTGGCGATAGAGAACCCATGTGGACGGCTGTTGTGTAGATCTAGGGGGGCGCCCCCACAGAGGTGGGAGACACAGAGAACATGGGATGTCCCAAAGGTGGAGCCAGTAGATCCTGGGATGGGTTGGATGAGCCCAGCCAGGGTCACAAGTGAGAAGGTGGGGGCAGGCGATGAACCAGGGGTTCTACAGGTGTGATCACTGCTGAGTCAGGGCTCTGGAGTGAGTCAGTGGGTAGCCAGGAGCTTTGGGAGTATTGCCAAGATCCAAGCTGAGGCAGCGACCGTGGGGCTGGACGGCCGGGTGGGATGGAGGCAGAGGTAACTGGAGGTGAGGCAGCCCCCCGGCCAGTGCTGGGGAGCTGGGGACAGCGTTGCTATGTGGTCATTACCATGAGGGAAATCGGGAGGTTTTCCAGGAGGAAGATGGTGACCCAGAAGGAGGACCTGAGTGGCAGTTATCCAGGTAGTGGGCAGTGAGGTCTGATGAATATGCTATGAATGAACTGGAATTTTGAAAGGAAAAGAGAGGAAAGATGGTCTGTAGGTGATATAGAACCAGGATGCCATGTACCCACTGCAAGCCTTTGGTGTAGGAGATGGGGGGACAAATGGCCCTTGGTGGGTGGACGGCGAATCGTGTTGGAGAAGTGAAGGCACGGTGATGGGCCATGGTTCCAGATGTGGAAGAGCTGTGGGGCGTGAGGACTGGGTGGTGAATTTGGGAAATGGGACCTGGCCCTACTGGTCTGAGGCTGTTGGGGAGAAGGTGGGGACCTTTGATGTCAACCTTCTTGGAATTGCTTTCCTGGGTGGTTCATTGGGGTGAGATGGGTGGTGCAGTGGAGGAGTGGGAAGGGAGTGGGGGTCTCCCGGGATCTTGAAGAGCTTGGTGAGCCTCCCTCAGATCCTCCTGAGGGTGCCTCGGGGCCCAGGCTGGCCAGACTCTCCAGGGCACCCCGTGGTGGCCGTCAGCTCTTTCTGGAACTCCCCTAGTCTGGTAGATCCCACAAGTCCCACCAAGGAGCTTGACCAGTGCCTCGATGTGCTTGATGGAGAACCGAGTGTGCTCTGTTGAGAAGTCCAAGGTCCCCATTCCGAAACCCCAGGGTCCACACCCATGTGGAGAGTTCCGAGCTGCGACGAGGTGCCACTGTGAAGCCCCTGTCTTCTTGTTTCCAAGCTCTGCCCCTGAGGACTCAGGAATGCAATCGCCGCTCCAGGGAAGGGACAGGGCAATCAGCCCCAGGGAGGTGAGTAGCCAGCCCCCCTGAGTCCCGGCGTGTTCTCGGGACACACGTTGTCCATCACACTAACACTCGGTGTCCAATCTGCCCACAGGACGGCAGTTGGAGGCCGCACCCCTCAGAGACGTGGAAGGGGACCCCTTGTCTGTCTTGTCTCTGCTTTTCTGTGGTACTTGAAGAGAAGTTGTTCGTGGTGGATTCGCTTTACTTATGACGAATCATTCACGGACAACACTTTTTTCAGTACCAAATACTACCACTAAGGACTCCCCAGACATGACGGCCACTTCGGGAGAGAAGTCTTCATGTTCTCCAGAAGACGAGAATGGCTGGCTGGCCAGGGCCATGGGCTTGTCCTCGCTGTAAGTCATCTGGTCCACTAAGCTGAGCGTCCTCCATGTGGAGGAGGCCTTCCCAAGGGCCACGCCAACTCCGGGGAAGCGGCTGTGGTTCTATCAGTGTCACCTTACAAGACTTGGAAGAGAGGCTTCCTGGGCCCAAGGCCAACTTCCAGAAGAGATGCTGGTGTCAGGACGGTTCAGGGTGTGTGACTGGTTGACCAGAGGGGCAAGCACTCTGTTCACCCTCTGGGCCACCTAGTCACCGACCCTCAGCACCAACCCCACCCACCCGGAAGACTTGGAGGGGGTCCTGCCGACTTTGGGAAGCAGCAACGGACTTGCGACGGTGGCTGCCCCGTGGACAACCGTGGTCGGGAGGGCGTGTGGACTTAAAACGTGATGAGTCACCTTGGTAGTGGCATCACTGTCATTGCCACAGCCTCCTTGAAGCGCTCCTGGGACACAGCGTTGTCTTCCATTGAGGGACCTGAAGCCAGCGGCCTGCTCCTCTCGGGGGTGTGTGACTGTGCACACAGTACGTGCTTATTTTTAGATCTGGTACCCGATACTCTAACCCCCGGCTTCCTGTCTCTCCACAGGAGGTTCCGTGGTGATGCCTGCCCAGGGAAGTAGCCACCGTTCTTGGGTCATTGCGGCTCCATCACAGGAGCCAAGGGGCCACCACAATGTGCTGACATGATGATGACTGTGGGATGGCAGCCCTTCTGGTCCAGGAGGACTAGCGAGAACAGCCCCCACTTAGGGTAAGTGCGTCTCGGGTGAGCATGCAATGAATGTGCTCGCATGTCACTCGGCCCACTACCCAAAATTGTTCCACCCCTTCCTTACAGGGCAGCCATCTTGGCAGGACAGGCAGTGGATTTCTCACAAGTGTTCACTTATGGTACTTGAAGAGAGGCTGGCCGTGATGAATTCGATTCATCAAAGCGAGTCATACACGGCTCTCCTCTCTTTTAGTGTCAAATTCTGCCTCGGAGGGCTTCCCGGGCCAGTGCTGCTTCCAAGGTAGGTGCCAGGACGGCTGAGCCCACAAGTGCTTTCCTGAGGATGCCTGCTACTGACGCTCACCCCAGTGTCCACACTGACCCTGAGGCAGATTCCTGGGGCGCTGCCAACCTTAGGACAGGCTAGCGAGGCTGTGGGAGTGCCCTAACTGTAAAACAATTAACATTGAAATACATGTGGCTGACTTTTTAAAATTATGGAATCCAACCTTGAAGAGGCATCTAGAAGCATCTTTTATCAGTCAGCTCTCGGGATATAGGAGAGAAGAGGGGACGGGACCTGTGTGACCCCTGGTTTACTAACCCTCTGCAGCCTCACACCTTCCAGGGACCTCCTCTAGGGTGAGGCCAGGTTTACCAAGGAGGGAGGCGCTTCCCTGCTCTGGCAAATGTGTGGTCTTTCAAGAGCTCGTGGCTTCACTGGTGATGACTCACGTGGGGCTGACTTCTTTGCATTACTGAGTGTCGCTTGCATGGCCAGCAAAGTACAGGAAGTTGCACTGCCACCCACACAAATCCTGGGTTGGTGAACCAGGGGCATGGGTTTGACTTGGGGATTGACCCAATTGGCCCACTCATCCTCAGCATCCCGTTCACCCTCAGAGGCCACTCCCAGGCTGCCCAGACCACTTGGACGCGGGGATGCTGCAAGCACTGCCTCCTGGTACTCGGAGGGAGGTTGTCCGTGGTGAGTTCGCATTATTTAATGATGCCCAATACACGGTCGATCTCTTTTCGGTATCACATCTCACCAGGCGTCTTCTTGGAGCTGATGGGGATTGCGGGGAAGACACACTCATGTTGGCTGCACGCCAGTATACTGGAACGTGTGGTTGGCCCTGGAGCTACCAGACGGGTGCCACTAGTGTTCCTGTTGTTCAGTTGATTCATGGATGACCTTGCCAGTCTGGGGGGAGAAGCATATGATTTAGGTTTAAGACCCAAGTGATTGGGGTAATAGGGGCGTCCAGCCCATGATGCTTCTGGCGGAGGGTTGTTTTTCTTAAAAAAAAAAAAAAAACCCGATGGATAATTCCTTTATCTTTCAATATTATATATTGTCCTGGAGGGAGGACCTCTGAGACATGTTGGCAAAGTCAGGGAAGGGGCCATGAGTGTTAGCATTTTTTCTGGGCTAAGTGAATGGATGATTCACCATATCTGTCAACCGGGAAGCCCTACCGAATTTGAGGACAGAGGGCAGTTCTATTTTCAATTGCTTATTTTTCTTTGAAAAAAGAATAATTATTTTACTTTATTACCATATGTATAAAAATGACATAACCTTAAAATAAAAATTCAAGCAGTGTGGGAAAATGTAAGTAAAAGACAATTACCCAATTTCTGAGCACCTGGAAATAAACATCAGGGTTTTAGAAATTTCCAAACACCTGTCTGAGCGTATATCCAGATAGAAAGGTAGACAGACAAAGTGAGAGACAAATATTTTACAAATATGGAATCGCACTGTGCCTAATCTTTTTTTTAAACATTAACTATAATTTTACTTGGATTTAACATAATAAGCTGAAGAAGATTGGAAGAATTTATAAATATTTCTTGCTCTTCCAAAATAAGTACTTATTCCTAAAAGATCCCTATAAAATTAAGAAAAAATACTGTGTAAAACATGAAGTATTTGGGATCATTATGTATTTTTACTGTTTTAATTTCACCCGAGGTTCTGAAAAATAAGGAAATCAGCTCCACCTCCTGCTTCTTTCTTTTCAGTTATACTGTACAATATAATTTTTTCATTATAAATATTTGCACTGTATTCTGTAACCACAATTCTTATAGATGTTTAATCATAGTTCTGTATTTAAATGGATTCATTACTGACCACTAGTGTTTTTTTCCCTTAAACTAAACCTTCTCTATTCCTGAATTTTTAATTTTAATTCATATATCAAAATGGATTTTATAATTGTTTCTTCAAGAATGGCTCATAAACACTGTTTAGTCCTTACACATTTGGAGATACCTGCCTCTTGTTTATATACACAAGGGACATTTAGCTAGGTATAAAATTCTCAGCCTGCTTTTTTTTTTTCCTCAGAACTTTGTAGATGCTGCTCCACCGTCTTCTGCATCTAGTGTTTCACTAGCTTTTTTCATGTGGCTTCTCTACATACCTCTTGCTTAGCTGGACTGTATTATGTAGTGAATATTCATATACTTCGTTGGAAAGACTTTGGGGCACTGTCTTCTGTGAGGTCTTTCATCTCTGAGAATGTCTGACCATGGCTCTTACACTTTTACTCATCTATTTTTTTTTCATATTCTTCTATTTGGCTCTATGATTTCTAGTTCTTTTTACTCTCTTTAGTCACTTTAACAATACTTATTGTTAATTTCTCTCAGCTTTAGGGGTATAAGAGCTACGCTTCGTTGAGTCAGTTGACTCATAATAATACTGTCCTTCATGGGTTTTGTAACTTTTCGCTGTGAGGTTGTCATCGGGGGAATTAAGGTTTGTGTTTTGTTGTTCCCTTTGCAACATTATGGTTCTACATTTGGTTTTGTATGGTATCAGGCTTTCACCAGTCGGGACCAGTTCTCCTACTCATCTGTTGGCCTAAGGAGTTCCATACCTTATGGCTGGTATAAATCCTCACCACATCTTGGCCCAGAAGGTTGGTTTCTCACAGGGGAACTCGTTCTACCCACAGCCTGGGCGGAAACAAACTCTCTTGTCATCTCTCTGGGCCAGTATAGAGTTTTCTGGCTTTCCTTTCCATTCCAATTCCCCATCCCTCTTGGGCCCAATGTCACATGTCCTGTTCCTGCTTGGACCTGAAGACGACAGACCCTCTAAGCCTCTAGTGCAGCATCCCTTAGGTCCCTTGGTGGCAGGTTGCAAACTTCTTGCTCTCTTCACTGACAGCTGAGGGTTTCCCGTTCTTTCACTCCTTTCAGCTGTGAATTTATTTATCAATTGATTTTGGCTATGGTTGCATTTTATCCATCATTTCTCTGTGTTTGTGGAGAAGAGGGTTCTCTGTTACCTCTTTACCAGGATCTGACTCAGTCATTACACTTCTTTAGCACTTTTTCTGAATCATATTATCCCTTCTTGATTAGCCAGGTTAATTGTTTCTTCATTTCAAGGATGTCTTCTATTATTTCTGTGATTACTTTTCTATTCTATATGTTGGTCTTGTCTTGGGATAAATGGTCATTTGTTGTTTATTTCATTAGATACTGGAGGAGGAAAAAACCTGTGGTCTGGCCCCACAGTGCCATCCTTATCTGGAAGACTCACTATTGTCATTTGCACTCTGCATTTGTCTATTGAACATGAATCATACCTGGATTCCCCCTTCTCAGTATTATCTTCCCCCTTGGCAGGATGCCTCATTGTAGCACCACCTTCTGGGATGGACATGGAGTCAGTACCATTTGCTAGGTATGTGAATTTATTTTTAACAACAGAGGATTTTTTTTCATCATATGTCTGCTGGACTATTAACCCTAAGTATGCAATTTATCCTTAGGGAGACTTCTTGGAAGTTATGCCCACCTTTGGAGATGAGGCTACAATTCTGAGGTCAGCGCCATACCTTGGTATAATAAGGTTTGTGTTCCACACTGTCATTTTCTTTATGAGCAGTATTGCAAAGTCAACTTCTTTGGAAAGATCTCTAGCCTTGGAGGGCTTCGTGGACATGAGGTATAAGCAAGGAAAGGATCACTGTTGTCAGTTTTGATGCCAATGTAAAATGAGGAAGTGTTCCCTGCTGTGATAAATAATGAATTCTTATGCCCTTGACCTCTCCACATGCAATAACCTTGAAAGTGCTTCTTAGATATCCTGCCAAGCAGGCAAAAGTGTTGACGTCTGGACTACTTCAGGGTCTAGGATGGGACGGTTGAACTTGGGGGGCGGGGGTGTGTGTTTCATTCATGCCCCTCTCTGTCAGTCTGTTAACACTCAATGCTCACTCTGTCCTTAGGGGGACTTCCCGGAGGAGGCCAGCTTTGAAGACAAGGCACTGGCACCTGGTCAGTGCTAATCTGCGGGACTTGAAGATAGGTTATCCGTGTAGCCTTCGCTTTACTTGTGACGAATCATACACGGTTCACCTATTTTTCAGTACCAAATCCCGCCTTGGGGGGCTTCCTGGGGCGGAGCCCCACTTCAGGGCAGGACCTTGGTATCAGCTCCTCTGCAGGGTAAGTGCAGGGGCTGTTGACTACAGCTGGACAGCAGAACACGTGATTTCCTGATGCTCTGCATCCTGGTCCTCACCCTGTGTGTGTTAGACCATCCACGGGAAGATCCTGGAGGTGGTGCCAGCATTAAGGAAGAAGTGGGGCTTTTCTTACCAGAGCTACTTGGTGGTACTTGAAGAGAGGTCTTCCATGGTGCATTCGCTTTATGTTTTGACGAATCATACATGGTTGACCTTTTTTTAGGTATCAAATCTGGCCCTAAAGCACCCAGGAACTAGAGTTGGTGTCTGCACACCTGGGTGGATGGTTGAGCTGGGTGTGTGCTCTTCTCCCCGTGTATGTGTCACCTGTGTTTGCTCACCTCTGTGTGTTGTCCAGCTCTAGGGGTACCGCTGGTCCACGATGCCGGCTTCCCTGAAGAGGCAGTACCTTCACTGTATACCCACTTCCTGTCTGACAGGAAGTCATCCCTGCGGCGCTCTCTTTGTATAGAACATGATGCTCTCCTCCTCTTGGTTGCAGCGTGTCCGTCCTGAATGGCTTCCTGGAAGGGGTGCTAATTCCAAGGAAGGGACACGGGGTCCATGCTTGTTTCATGGATGGTATGTGTTGCCAGCATCTTCACTCTTGGTATCCCATCTGTCCTTAGGCCCAAGGTCTGGGACACGCCAGAAGCCAGCACCCCAGTTGGGTACTTGAATGGAGGTTGTCCATGGTGTGTTCATTTTATTTATGATGAGTATTACATGGCCAATCACCTTTCAGTACTAAATTCTTCTTGGGAAAACTCCACAAGGGGAAGTTTCAGCCGGCGCTTATCCAGGGTAAGGAAACCGATCATTCACTGGTGATAAATGCTTGATGTGTGACCCATGCCACTCAACCCAGAATTCCCAGGAATGATGCTGACTTTTTAGGTCAGACCTTGGTTTTCTTCCCTTCCTTGAAGACTCACTGGTGAATAAAACATATTTGGTAAGCCCCTTTTTGATATGAAGTCATGGATATGAGGCACCTTGTAGGGCAAGGGCCTTCTGCATCATCCCTGAATGAGTGGAAGGCACACACTTTATTTATGCAACGTATTACTGCCCCTCAAGTATCCTAATCCTCAGGGTGACCTCTGGGAATCAAAGCCAACAATGGCGAGGTGGTGGTGTGTTTGGGGAGGGGAGGTGGCGGTGTTTCCTCCACAGGGAAAGTTGACGGCATCTGAAGACAGGTTTCCATGACTTGATTCATTTATTCCTGGTGCAAGATAAGAATCAGTAACAGCATTT
Organism: Mesoplodon mirus; assembly: GCF_964341445.2. Taxonomy (NCBI): domain Eukaryota; kingdom Metazoa; phylum Chordata; class Mammalia; order Artiodactyla; family Ziphiidae; genus Mesoplodon; species Mesoplodon mirus. The sequence goes on from NC_138979.1 coordinate 185,102,756, forward strand.
ATTATTACCTTATGTTTGCTAGCTGTGTGATCTTGAGCAGATTACTTGATCTGCCACCTCTCTGTGCCTCAGTTTATTCATCTGTAAAACGGGGTTAATGCCTACTCATAGGGTAGGTATAAAAACTCAATCATATGCAAAGTGTTCAGACAGTGTCTGGCACATAGTGAAGATGAAAAGCATTGACTCTTATGACAATGGTTTATATTATGATATTGTCATCACATCTTAGATCTTCCTTTCTTGTCCCCTCACCCACTAGACTGCAAGCTCCCTGGGGGCAGAGTCTTTGTCTGTTTTGCCTAATGCTGTGTCCCTAGCTATACACAGTGGATGTGATGTTGGATGAATGAGTAAGTGGCTGGTGATGTATTTTCTTTATTAAATGCTCTCTTTGAGGCCTCCTGGAAGGAAGGGTGAATGAAGGATGGTGGTGAGCCTGTGCCTTCCCGGTGATGAGGCCTACTTGCCCTTGTAGTCCTACCCACCTCGAAGGAGTTGCTGGTCTTCTGGTCAGGGATCCCGCAGGCTTGGAGCAGGATGGACCCAGCGTGGCCTCAACACTTATGGATAATATTAAATGGCTGCTCCCTTCTCTGTGTTCAATCCCAGCTCAGGGACTCCTCGGAGATGCCTGCCTTGGGATAGGACCTTGCCGTGTGTGCCTCTTCAAGGTAAGGGACCACATGCTGCCCCAAGCATGGGCCTGACTTGTCACGTGTGTGCTCATGGCCTCATCCACCACTCAGGCCTGGCCTAGGCCAGCTCAGGGGACCATCCCCCTACCAGTGCCATTAGAGCTGGTGCATGATACCCTCCTTTATGGGAAAATACCAAAAACAAACGTGTTTCAGTCACATGCGAAGGGCTCCTTGGATGTAGTGCCAGCCTCTCCAGAGACAGAGGAGTTGGAGTCTCAGCAGCCCCCCCAAACCCCCGCCCAGGGGGACATGGACAGCTAGACCCTGGAGGCAGTGCTGCCTTTGCTGAAGAGGCGTCTTGGTGCTCTTGCCCCGCTGACGTTTGATCCTTGAGCAGAGGTTGCCCTTGGTGAATTCGCTTTATTTATGTTGAATCACACAAAGGCAACTTTTGTTTGAGTATCAAATCCTGCCTGGGATGGCTTCTGGGACCCAGTGGCAAGCTCAGGGTCTACGCCTCTCCCATGATCAAGAACGGACGGTGTGGCAGTGAGGGTCTACGCCTCTCCAGTGGACGAGGATGGATGCTGATCAGAGAACACAGGCTTGATTTGTGATGTGGGTCATCCGGGCCCTTGAAGGAGGGCGTTGGTGCTGCATCTGCTTCAGTTCTTACCTTGGACCCTCTGTAATCACCTTTACGTTTGGCCGTTGAGCCCAAAGACGTTCTTCCTCTACCATTTTTTCTCTGAAGGTACTTTGACCTTGTGGATAGGTACAGAGTTTGCCCTCGGAAATTTTAGAAGCTGCAGCTTCTCATTGTGTTTCTCCCTCTCTCTCTGTCTTCCCATCTCCCTGCCAGACAGTGCTCTCAATTTTCTCCTTGGTTATGAAATGAATAGAGGCTATCGGTGTTTCATCCCATTTGTATCAAATAAGAGTGATAAAAATAATCAACACAAAATAAAACTAAAAACAACTGAAACAGCACAGAGCAAAGCAGAGCATATTCAATTGACTACAAATTGGCAGAAGAATCCAATTTTCTTGACAACATGTCAGCCGCCACATTTGACCTGGGGAAATAGAACATTGTAGACATGGTGGCCATACGATGAAATTGACAGTGGCAGCCGCTCTAGACAGTGAGATTTGATGTAGACAGAGTGTGTTGAGGAAATCAACTCTTCATTCAAATTTGTAAGTGGAAAAGAATTGATCCTAATGAAAATGATTTGGGGAAAATAACCAGGGAAATAAAAGAAATGAAAACAGCTCAACAGCGTAGCCAGGAAAGCTAAACCGGGAATTGGATTAGTTTAATGGAATTCACCCTGATAAACAAGTTTTTATGAAAATCAATGTTGGTACAATTCTCATTAAGATGGTTAAATTCATGTTGTGTTTGGACTGGAGTCGATGGGGTCAGTAGGAAGATGGGGTCAAAACACAGCATCCTTTATGCAGCTGACCTTTTCTTTCTTTCCCAAATCTTCCCAGAGAGCTTTCTGGATGGACGTGCTGACTCCAGGGGTGACATGCTGGTGAAGTTGGGTGCATGTTGTCACCAGAGTTGGTGCCATCTTGGTGACGTGCATCACCTGGTCTGCTCCTCCTTGGTCTCCTTCCACCCCCTTGTAGGGTTCTGGATGACAAGCGGATTCCAGAAGTGAGGCAGAAGTCCCTTGGTCAGTGGGGTCTGGTCCTTCAGGGCCGTTGTCTCCGGTACTATTGTTGAATACACAGGAAGGCTGGGACATGCCCAGGTGTAATCCTTCCTAGTACCCCAGTGTTGGCACCTCTCAGGGCCCCATGCTGGCCCCACAGACATGCCCCTCGTTGGTGCTGAATGTCACGTGGACATGGAGACTGAGCCTTGCTTGGGGCGTGGTCCTGGAGTTGGTGCTTCTGCGATCAAAACCATTGCCTGGGATGTGAAAAGAGCTTGTCCTTTGCTGGCACGCTTTATACATGACCAACGTGGCATGGTGGATCTCTTTACAGAACCACGCCTGCCTTGGAGGATTCCCAGAAGCCGTGTCACCCACAGGAAGTGGCCAGCAGCCGGAGCCCTCTCCAGGGTAGGTGAATGAATGCTGCCCCAGGAAATGCCCTGAAGGTACTGACGATGTATGTTGTCATCTGGTCCACTAGCTTTCGCTGTCCAGCCCATTCTCATGAGCACTTCCGGGAGGTGATGCCAGCCCTGGGAAAAGTCTCAGAAGTGCAGGTCAGTATCCACGATTCCTGAAGGGAAGCTGCCCATAATATGTTTTCTTTCTTTAGGACAGACCTTAGGTGGCTGGCCTTTTGCTCCAATTGTAGCAAGACCCACGGGGCTTTCTGAACTCATGCCAATGTCAGGGAAAGGATTCTGCTGTCGGTCCCACTCCAAAGTTCACAAAATGGGTGGTGGGCACAGAATCCGGCCTCTGGTTGTGGCATACATCGTCTGCTCCCCAGCCCTCACAGGCCAGTCCATTACTGGGGGCACATTCTGAGCATTTCAACTCTGAGAGAGACTGGGGTTCTGAGAGCAGAGCTGCTTTGCCTTGTTTTGGAGAGAGGTCATCTGAGGTTCATTTGCTTTGTTTATCCTCTTCCCCCCCGCCCCGCGCCCTTTATATTTGGTGTTTCACTCGCTTTGTGTATGAGGCTAATCAAACGGTCAACCAGTTTCTTTGTGTTAAATCACCCTGTGAAGGATGCTGGGGTGACGATGCCCACGTGGGGCCAGAGGCAGTGTTGGTGGGACCTCGGAGAGTGCAGCTGTGGGCGTCAGTGTCATGCACTCGCACAGCACCTCACTGAGCTCCCTCCAAAGGCGGCATCTTCCGGAGGGAGGCCCTGTGCCCGTGCGGGGTGGGAGGCCTGGAGTCACCCTCTCTGGGGTCTGGGGATAGAGTTGGCCCCGTGGAGTTTCATCTTCATCAACTCTGCGTCAGGGTCCACTCCACTTGCAGAGACAGTCCGTGGGTGGGATGACTGGGGGGAAAGGGCATTTCACATGTCCACGGTCTCCCATGGGCAGCCGTCGGGGCAATGCTCCCAAGCATGGGCACCTCTCTGCAGTGTAAGATCCCACCTGGGTCTCTCGCTTAACTTCCTCTATATTCACCTCACTCCGGGGAGGTGATGTTGGTTGGCCTTGGCCACTGGGAGGGTCCCTGTCGAGGGTGGTGTCCCAAGTCCCTGAATGCCCAGCATTCAAGCTGCCCTGGGGGAGGGTCTTCTGGAAGCACAGCCACCTTGAAGCATCGCCTTAGTCCAAGCATCTGAGCCTCTCCATGGTACGCGGGGAGAGGTTACCCGAGCAACTTTGCATCTGGACGACGAATGTTGCTCGGTGAACCCCTTTTCGGTATCAAATTCCACCAGAGAGGCCGTCTCGGAGGCCGTGGCACCTCGGGGAAGAACGTCGGTATTGGCACCACTCTGGGGTACAGGATGGATGGTCGACCAGTTGGAAAGTAATTGTTTCTAATGTACTTCACCTGGTCCACTAGCCGTCCGTACCCACTGCGGCCTGTGGGGCCTGCGGGCCTGGGCAAGTCACTGGCTTCTCAGCTCAGCATCTCTCCTGGTACCTGAAGGGAGATCGACCGTGTTATATTCGCTTTATTGACTTCGAATAATACATGGTTGATCTTTTCTCAGTATCAAATCTCACCTTGGAGGACCGCTTGGAGACGAAGCCCTTGCGGGGGTGGAAGCAGAGCGGGGGCTTTCGTGCCACTGCCGGGATGGGTGCCCGGATGGAGGCCAGGTCCTCAAGGCGGGGCGGGGCGGGGCGGGGCGTGCGCCGCCTGGGATGTGTTCTGTCCCTCTCACCTGTGGTATGTGATCCACCCTCAGGACGGCTCCCGGGAGGCCACCAGCCTTGCTGTCCAGCTGCGGCCGGCGGAGTAGGCACCACTTTGGGTACTTGAGGAGAGGTTGTCTGTGATGAGTTCGCTTTATTAATGACGAATATAACACAGATGGCCTGTTTTCAGTACCACCCGCCCCTCATGTGCAGGGCCACGCCTGAGGCTGGCCTCCTCCACGGTACGTGAATGCATGGGCTTCGCGTGTGATACGTCTCATCCACCCTGCAAGTGCTTCCTGTTGGGCACGCTGACTTCGGGAGGGAGGCGGGGCTTGCACTGGGACGCTGGTCACGAAGCATTTGCTTGGTGTGTGACGAATGGCCCGGGTTCCGTCTGTTGCCCGTGCCCGATGCCACTGAGTCGCAGGCGTCCCCAGAGGGCCCCCCACTGGCCTGCACCTGCCACTCTGCAGGGCGTCTCGCCGAAGGCTGACCCTGTGCATGGCTGCGCCTGGAGGTGTGTCCTCGCCACTTCCCCTCCCATCCCAGTGCCCCCAGACCCAGAGGGATGACCCCCTTCGGGGAAGAGCCCGAGGGCCTGCCTGCTGTGCGTGCTGATCTTCCTGGTACTTGAGGAGAGGTTGCCCGTGGCCCGTTCGCATTCTTCATGACGCACAATACACGGTCGGCCTCTCTTCAGTATCACATCCCGCCTTGCATGCCTCCTGCAAGCTCGCCAGTGTCCGGTGCTCAGCGGCCAGCGTCCGCGAAGGCGGAGCACGCGCCGACTCATCCGGGGCCATGGGGCGGGACCGTGGGCGGGGCCGTCTGAGGAAGGAGCCTCTGTCTGCAGTCAGCCCTGCTCAGTGGTACCTGGCATAGGTTGCCTGTGAGGTGTTCACTTTCTATACGATGAATATTATACAGTCAACCTCTTTCCGGTATCGAATCCTGCCTTGGACGACTTCTGCTCCGGTGCAGACTCCGGGCGGCAGAAGCCTCCACGTGGGTTGACCCGTGGACTTGGTTTAGGACCTGTGCCGCTGGCCTGCTCATTTTCCAGCTGCATCCGTTCTGGAGGGTTCCTGAGAGCAGTGCGGAGCGGACTCCGTGGTTCCCGCGGTCCCAGACGGCCCTGCTACCGAGGTGCTGGGCTAAGTTTACCTGCTGATTCTTATTTCACGCTGGCACCCTCACCCCCACCCCAGCCCTGCCGAGACCCAGGCACGGCAGGATCACCCAGGACAGGGGAAGGGTCCAGGGCCCCTGAAAAGGTGAACTCGAAGAGCACCTCCAAAGGATGACCTAGGGCTGTTTGGTATTTGCTAATTGCCCTCTGGGCTCCAGGAAGCCCTTTCTGAGCCCGGCTTGCATCATCCCCACTAGCAAGAGATAACTTCCTTGCCTTGGAAGTCTCAGCTCTGGGCATGCCTTTCCCCATGGGCTGCTCCTCGGGCCGTGGCCTCTCTGTGCCCAGCACGTAGCGAGGGGTTGCCCCAGCTCCAGGAAGATCAGCAGTGACCTTGCCAGTGGGGCGTCAGGCCTTCAAGTTCTACAGATGTGCCTCCTTCTGCTGGGGTGCCCACCCCTCCTCTCCAGCCCCTCAGCCATAGCCCTGCAGGAGGGATCGCCCTTTCCGGCCTGGACCGCTACCCAGGCCCCCCACCTGCGCCTCCTTCCCGTCCCCCTCCTCCTTCTGCCAGGGAGAACCTTCCAGAGTGCAATCTGGCTCTCTCTGCCCGGCCCAGAGCCCCTCCGCGGCACCCCTGCCCTCATGCTCGGCTCTAAAACAGTAGCTAGTGTCTCAAGGCCCCCAGACTGGCCAGCCTCGTCCCCTGCCCCTCCCTGCCTATGACACTTGACGGTGTATGCCCATTTTACGTCCACCCGTCCTCCTGCTGGGAGCTGAGTCCTTGGCGGCCGCCTCTGTGCAGCCTTCCCTGAACTCCCTTCCCCCCCATCCAGGGTGCAGGCCTCCCTTCCTCAGCCCCCCATGCCCTGCATGCTTCTTTCTTGGGCCACTCTGCAGAATCCCTTGCTCTTTGCTTCACCCCGCCCCCACCAAGAGTCGCCCCCTTTCTAGAGCAGGGGTTTGGGATTCTGGAGGTGTGGAAGTGTCCCTTGCTCAGCAAGGCTGTCCCTCATCACCCAGCCGAGCTCCCACCTCTTCCCGGCAACCTTCTCTCATCGCCTTGTTACCATTGTCTTCCTAGCTTATCCAAAGTTACCTGATGTTCATCATTTCTTTCTCTCTCTCCTCTAGACTGTAAAATTTCTCAGGGCAGGAAATTCTTCTGTCGTGTTACCTGCTGTGCCTCCAGCCCTGGGATCCAGGCCAAGCCCATAATAGCAGAATGGTGAGTGTTTGTCGATTGAGTAACGGACTCCCTAAGGACTGGGACCTTATCAAGTTAATCCCTAGGAAAGTGCCAAGCACAGAGGAGGCACTCCAGATGTGGTGATGAGCATATGAATATGGTAATTGGTTTTTAGAATTTCTTCACAGTTTTTAAAGCCATTTGATTTTTCATCATTTTCTGCCCCTTCCAGGATGTCATTTGAGAGTCTGAGGTCTGCTGCTGGGTCTGGGCTCTTCTTTCCACTTTCCAAGAGGCCCCCAGGGCCCGGAAAGGAGTGACAAGCCCCAGTACAACCCCACAGACCCTAATTGAGGCCCCCCCCACCTTCTAGCAAACTCTACAGCACTCAGAGCCGGGCGCTCTGGGGGACTCCATCTGCAACAGGCTGGAGCGTGGCGTCAGGGCTAATATTTTATTCATGGAACTGAATAAATGGGGACATTTGGAGATGAAAATTCTTGTTAATGCATCCACACATCTTTGGAATACATTAAATGTGTGTAGAGGGGCGGGAGGGGACCTTAGCCTTATTTAATGGCTCCAATGTAACCATCCCCACACCAGAGCACAGCACTAATGAGTACAACCGCCTTGGCCCCCTCATCTCCCAGGCTGCTGCACGGGAGAAGCACTGGGTACATTGCCGCCACTTGAGAATTATGCATGAGACAAAATGTCAGCCCAGGGTACCAGACGCTGGGCAGCGTGCAGCTTCCAAACTCATTTTAGACCCAAAGATGGTGACCCTGTGCCGCTTGGTGCAGAATTTCATTAAAAGCCAAATTACTGGTTTATCTGCTGTTTGAGGAGAAGAGAAAATAAACAAAGGGCCTTTTTCATCTGACAAGTCGAATGAAAATGTCTGTACCCACAGCAGCCAGGAGGAAAGTCACCATGGACCCTGGAGCCAGAGGATCGGTGACTCGGGGCCATTGCCCAGGCGCCATAAGTAAACCAGCCGCAGGTTCAAACTCAGGGGTGCTTGCTGAGTTCCGGTGCCTGTGTGGGCAAAAGGGCCCCATGGCCCAAGATTCTCTTCGCATGATGAGGTAGACTTACTTTTCCCAACACACAGCTTGCCACCCTTTTTGTGGTTTTCCCCTGCACCCACCTGGCACCTCCAATTTGGTGCCATTCCTCCTGGAATGGAGCGTTTTCAGTTGGGTGCAGTGCCCACGGCCCTTGGCCCGGAGAGTGGGCAGCTTGCTCCATCAGAAGACCCAGAGCACAGTGGGGGTCTGAATACCAAAGACCACGTTGAGTGTCTTTGAGCGCACTTGACAGCTGTCTCCACCCCTTGGGTGAGTACAGATGAAGGCAGGACAGTTGGTGAGCAAGAATGAGTGCTCAGACCAGCCCGGTGAGCTCTGCAGGGTGGACTTGGCACCCCTCCCCTCCCCCAGGCTCCCCATCCTCTCTCTCTGCCCCACCCTTGCTTGTACCACCCTGCACAGTCAGCGGCTGGTGCAGCTCTGGGGACCCATGGAGGTCACAGTCCTCATGGGTCCTTGAGGATGCAAAGACCCCCCAAATGCCAGGGCTGAGCGAGACCCTTGAGTTTATTCCCCTCCTCTTCCGTCCCTCTACTCACATCCTCATACACGTAAGAAAACTGACATCCAGGGGGGTAGAATGCTTTGCTGTGACTTTTTTTTCCTAAGGGTGGTCGTAAGCTTTGGGGTCTAGACCACCTCTGGCAAATAAGCAGTTTCCCTCTTGGTAATGACAGGGGTGACCCAGCACCCCAGGGCTATGGGAGCGCCAAGCGGGACTCAATGCCTCAGTTCTCAAGGGCTTGCTGGGGGTGATGCTGCTGCCCTGCTCCAGAGCTTCTAGAAGCCAGGGCCTTCGCTCTGCAGTGCCAGCTCATAGTAGGTGCTCAGCTAATGCCTGGATCAAAGCTGGTCTCAGACACCAGCGCAAAGTAAGTATTCGACCTGGGAGTGTATTGAATCAGGTCTTTATTGCCGGGAGGAAGCACACAGGAGGCACTGGAAGGACATTTCTGGAATGAATAAATAAAGCATGCTCTTTGAGGGCATAAAGGAGCAGAGAAACCAAGAAGAACCTGGGGGAGACGGACATAAATCTCCAGCAAGCGCCGCCAAGCTTCTGCAGTCAAGGTTGCTGAAAAGACCCTGCGGAGACAGAGGGGCCATTTGTCACGGCGGGGACGGGCTTGAGGGCCAGGAAGCAAGGGCAGGATGGAGCTTGTTCATCATTTTCGCATTATCCCGGTGACAACGGAAGGGAGCCCGCGGCCATGCCGCCTGCCTGGCGGAATGAGTGCTGCGCTAGGGGTGAGGAAGGACCCCGAGGAGGAGGCAGGCATCTCAGGGCCCACCTCATGCCCTTGGTGCTACAGTCGTTGTTTTCATACCTATGAGTCCCTATCCAGGGCTCCGCTCCAGCGCCACTTCCTACAGGAAGCCCTCCCTGATCCACCCCTCCACACAGAACCTCAATTTGCAGTCAGATGTCTGTCCTCTGATCCTTTGATCAATAGGTATCTCCTGGCCCAGCCTGCAAGCTCCATGGGGACAGCGGCTGTTTCTGGTATGGTGGCTGTGAGGCCCCTGTGCTTGGTTCGGCCTGGGGAAGGCACTGCATGATGCTAGTTAGCCCTGTCTTGCCTTTGCAGGCACTCTGGACCTGACACTCGACAGGTGCCCAGTGCATGGACATTCCATGGGCGGAGCCTTGGGTTGACCCCAACCAGGAGCCAAGGGCTGGGCCAGAGGTGGCTGCAAGGACCACTTCTGCCTAGAGAGGTGCGACTGTGAGCTCGGGATCCTGGCCCAACCCTGGAGGCATTCCTTGGATCTGGTAAGTGCTCATCGAAAGGACCACTGGTTGCTTCCCAGTTGGGCCTGGAACAGAAGTGGGGTTTGCCCAGGGCACACAGGGTCCAGGGAGCCACGCCCATTATGAGGGTCAGGGCCACCTTACCCGACGTAGCTCCCCTGGCTTCCAACAGTGTTTGTTGAGTGAATGAATGAAACAGGGCCTCCTGACTCCTGCCCGGAGCTCCCTCGACCCCCACCGCGGCCTTGCTCCAAGCAGAGGCCAGCCCTCCTCCCTCTGGCTGCAGAGAAGGGAGGGAACCCCACAAGGGCAGTGCTGCAGTAAGCGTACGGGATGCTTGATCAGGCTGGGCCCTGACTTGGGTGCCCCGAGCCCCACGCCCAGGGTCCCCGGTCTTCCCAGTGGCAGGACGCTGCTGAGAAGGTGCACAGTCTGGGGTGTAGGAAACCGTCCAGGATGCTGCTTCCCACCATCTGCGATCTCTTCGTTTTCGCTAACACTCAAAAATAGACGTTTCTGTTATGCTCGTTGGCAGGGGAGCGGCGGGGCCTGCCAAGGCCTGGGGGAGCCCGCCAGCCTGCGGAGCTTTACTGTACAAACAGTTGGGGAGGGGGGCGTCTCTGCTAACTTGAAATCCCCATCAGTAAACATGCCAATTTAAAGTGTAATTAACTCAGGCCGGAAAACATTCAGCTTTGGACTGCCTTTCACAGTTGACGTTGTTTTTCTTTTATTTATTTATCTCTTTCCGGGTGTGGTGGTGTCTGCGGCAGGTTTCAGCCAGGAAAAATCCAAGGGGGGCTTGAGTGGGGAGGGGGCCGGTTTGGGAGAGGCAGCGATGGAGGGAAGAGAGGCGAGGTCGGCCCGACACCCCTTCGGCCCTTGGCCTGGTGTCTCGATCCACTGTCTGTCCAGGGAGAAGGGCGCCAGGGGAGGAAACAGAGGCAGAGGGAAGGAGGGCCGACCCCTGTGCCCGCTGGGCCCAGCGATTCAGAGTCGTGGGCGCATCGGGGACCCCGGGATGACACTGGCTTGTGGAGGGGGCTCTGGTTGCCCCTCCTGACTCCCCTCTGTTTTGCCTCCCCTCTCAGTGGCCAGCTTGCTTTCTCTGAACCCATCTTGGAGTCTCAGCCCTTTCCTCTCCTGATCCCATCTCCTGCTTCACACGACTGCACCATGGTCCCTGGTGGCGATCGAGGAAGAGGGCACCCACGCCCCAGCAGACAGATGCACAGCGCCCTCCCCGCCTCACCCAGGAAGCTGGGGGAGGCCCCTGCGCTCCCTACCGTTTGAAGCACCCAGATTGAGTACCGGGGGACCATCCCACGGTGGGAAGGACCAGCCTTCACGTGGGCCATGGGGAGGACCGAGGACCGTATGGGCTCAGGGAGATGCCAAGGACCGTGCCCTGTCCCACCAGACAGGGGCTGGGAGGTGCAAACGCTGGTTAGAAGGACGTAAGAATGCCTGATCATCCTTTTGAAACACTTTGAATGTTGTCAGACCATTTGAGTAATAAATACACATCATAAAAATCTAAAGACGTGTGTGTGTCTGTGTGTTCAGAGATGGTGTTCGTTAAGTGGAGGGTTTAAAAGCAGAGGCCGTCTGCCTCTGGGAGGGCTTCTCACGTAGAGCCCCCGGCCTTGGCCCGCGGAGCACTGCGTGGGGAGCATCTTCCTGCGGCCCACCCCCAATCTGTGAGCTCGCGTCCCACGTGGGAACCAGAGCCACGGAAGGACGTGCTTTCCTCGCAGTCTCAGGTCTGAGACGGTCCCCCAGCCGCAGCTGCCAGCCCCCACGAGGGGCAGAGAGGCCAGAGCCCAGGGGCAGGGTCGGTGCCCACGCCTCGCTCTGCCAGCCTCCGCCTGGTCACGACACAGCCGGGCTGACTCAGATGCAGCCCCGAGCGGAAGCCTCATCAATTACATAATTACCTATGAAACCTGCCACCACTGGTTCTCAGCCGGGAAGGACACGCTCCGGCCGGCGGGTGACTCATGCTGTTTTCCCCAGAGCCTTTCGCCCGCGCTCTGCCCGCCGCCTCGGCCTGGGCTGGCTGGAATGGGGGGGAACCAGCTTGGCTTCCTCCCCGGCTCCCCAGCCTAGGAAAGGCAGGCAGCCACCGTTCTGCCAGCGCTTTGGGTTGGGGGGCACCTTCTTCAGCCCCGCTCTGCACCCCCCATGGCCCTCCAGATGGACAGTCCCCATCTGACAGAGGAGGAAACTGAGGCCCAGAGAGGTTGCTCTGCTAGTATCGGTGACCCACCAGCGTAGACCTTTGGATGAGCGCAGCCACTGGGTAGACCCCCCAAACCTCCGGCCCCTCCCCTCTTCTCCAGAGTCCCTTGATGTGGGCAAACTCTACCTCTGGAAAAACACTTCTACTCTTGAACGTGGCTTTGACTTTGGGCAACAGGCATGAGGTTGCCTTTCCAGCCTGAACTGGGTGTATATACCTGGTGGGGGATGCTGGGGGAGGGGATGCTATTCTTATAAATGTACAGTGGGGTCTGGGGAGTGTGGGCTCCAGATGAGGACTTAGGTTCACATCCAGCCTTTGTCACTTACTGGCACTGAGCTTCGGTTTCCTCATCTACAAAATGAGCACCCACCTCGCAGATGGGATGAGAGTGAAATGGGCTTCAAGTATATAAAAAGTGCTGACCGGGTCAGGTTCTCACTGAAGTGGGGTTTCCCTCCCACTGACCCATGGCCGGTTAGGGTCCCCGGGGATCCTGAAGTCACAACACACCTGCAGCCTGACCTACCCCGGCCTGGAGACCACCCACTCCTAATGGTCCAGACTACCCCTCGTTACTGGCCACAGTGCCCAGGGTCTGGACACTCCCAATCTGCCTCCCAGCTCCTGAAGGCATGCCCCAAACAGAATCACAAGGAACAGAGCCCGTTATGTTCAGAGTCACATGCAGCTCTGCAGCAAAGTTCCATAGCAGGTCATGAGGCTGCTGAGGGTCCCCAAATAAATGTGCTGAGGGGCTGGCTTCCTGGGGAAAATCTTGGAGCAGGTACTTTTCCTCCGATGGCCTCAACCTGCCTTTCCTTCCTCATCATGATCCCCCTGGAGCTGGCCCACCATTCCAATAATGATATAACAGCCACCCTCTCCAACTGTGCACCTACTTGTGCCAGGCAGGAGCTGGATGCTACATCCAAACCCACAGGAGAAGGTCCTGGCAAACAGCACAAATCTGGAGGCGGATCTTGTCAGGATCCTGGCTCCAAGTTAACCCTGGGAGGTCACTTGCCTGCACTGGGACTCAGTCTTCTCGTCTGTAAAATGGGTGTAACTGAATCAGACTATGTGACATCGACGTCCCAAGAGTCCCTTCCTGTGCCATCACCCCATGTGACCAGGTTTCCAGGTTATGGGGTCACCGTCCCCTCAACCACCAAAACACCCAACCACCACTCTGCTCCCTCCATTATCCAGGGAATCTCAGCCCCTCCACAGTTCTGCATTCACAGGGAGGTGGGACAGGGTGGGGCTCATACGCCCTCTCTCCCTGGGACTCCTCACCCCCTCCCTGCCTCCACTCCACAACCCCCTCCTCACCTCCCTCTGCTCTCTGCCCCCTTGCTCTTTTCTTCCCCATGCACCATCAAGCCAGAAGTGTCCACGGAAGTTTCTAGAAGTACCTCGGGGAGTTGCAGCTCCCTAGAGGGAACACCCAGAACCTGAGCATCAGGCCTCATTGCTCATGAAGCTTCAGTCTGCCACAGGATGGGGAGTGGGGCTGTTGCCTGGGTCCAGCCCCTGTGGCCTGGGGGCCAGGCCTCCCCTCATCCCTTCCTGTAGCCCTTCATGGGACTCTGGTCCTATCAGGGATGCTGGGGCCTCAGAAGGGCTTTGCTGGCTCCCTGGGACACAGAGCACAGCCATTTCCTCAAGGCAGTGCAGCAAGTGCCCTGGGACACAGGCTCTGCCCACCAACTGCCTCAGTTCTCATCCCAGTTAACACTGTGTGCAGTATTTCATCTCTGTGGGCCTCAGGCTTCCTATCTGTTAAATGGGGCTGTCATGAGGATTAAATGAGTTAATCTGTGCAAGTGGATGAATATTAGCTGTGAGACGCTTCACTGCTCATCATCTCTGAGACCCCGTGAGATACGTAAGGTGCCCCCCTTTATTTTTCTGATTGAGGTGGTGGTGTGCCCCACTATTTTTTTGCTCCCTTCCCATGATCACTGACACCTTTGGTCCCCAGAGTGAGGGGTCACAATTCGATTATCGCAGAGTTCAACTTCTCAGCAGCCTCCAGACCTTTCTCCGCTGGGGACACTCCTGTCCCGGCTTCCGGGCTGTGAGGGCTGGAGATGGGGAGGGGTGGCCGGATGCTTGGATGGGGGTGGTCCAAAGATAGAATTCAAGTCAGGGGCGTGGAGCTAGATGCTGGGAGACAAGACCAGAACTCAGCACACAGCCCGGCACCTGGGAAGAGCCAGAGAATTAATGACAAAATGGGGGCCCCCGGGCTTGGGAACCCTTGGATGTATCTTATGCAAAAGGGCTTGGGGTCAGAGAACAGGACAGACAGGGCCAGGCAATGTTGGCCAGTGGTCAGCGCTGTGACTCAGGCTGGTTCTGGGTACCGTGGGGACCCCTGAGCTGGCAGCCCCAAACCTCAGCAAGGGGCCTTGTGGCATGGTGCTCCGTCCTGCCAGCCCACGACCCCAGCAGGGACTGTCAGAGGGTTGAGGAATGTGTGTGTATGTGTATGAATGATTGCCTACCCCACCATGTGCACATGCACACACACGCAGATATGCACATGAGGAAGAGGAGGCTTTCTGTGTGCTTACCAAGGTCAGGGACCCTGGACAGTGTGCATAGGGGTCAAGAGAGTCAGGAAGCAGAAGTGTCTACTGCCAGCGATGGTGGAGAGTAATGGACATTAGTGGAAGGTGAGTACTGGATTGGGAACTGAGCTAGAAGAAAGGTCTGGGGTCAGAGTGGACCTGGTCCTCTCTGAAGTATGGCTACTCACTAGTTCTTTCTGAGACTAAAGCAACTGACACCCTGTGCAGCTGTCCCTGGGTCACTCTGATGCCTCTGAGTCACAGGACTCTCTCCTCCTCTGCTGGTCACTAATGAAGCTGACCCCACTGTGGCCTCCTGGTGACGAGCCCTCTCTGCTCAGAGGTGGGCGGTCGCTTCCACTCACACCCAGTTCCCCTAATGGCCACGCTCATTTGCTTCCGGGGGCACAGGGGGCACTGTCTCTGCTCTGAGGACTGCTCAGCAGACACACCCCTCCTTTGGCGGCACACCTGACGGAGCAGGGCTGGGGTCACGCACTTCCCAAGAATACAGTCAAGTTTTCTCACAGGAAGGAAGTTTATTTTCCAGAATACAACTACATTTCCAGCCCCCAGGACAGGGATGGGAGATGGGGGTGTGGGGAGGGCAAGTGGATGATAGGTTAAAGGTGCTTCACTCCCCACGTGGGCTCTAACCATTTAACCCTGAAGACAGGGATGGGGAGGAAAGTGTCATCGATGCTGCAAGCACCACACGCTCCAACACCTGAGCCACCAGCCCAGCTCTGCCAGGGACTTGCTGTGTGACCTTGGGGAAGTCACTGAAACCCTATGCACTTCCGTTTCCGTACTGCGTGACCTGAGTTTTTTGGAGAGAGACCTGAGACCCCGCCTGACACAGCGTCGTGCGGAGAGCTGGCGCTCTGTCACCCCGAGGGCCCCCTGCCAGCGTCCTCGGCCCCTCCCACCCCTGCCCCCTGCCTGGTGCAGACATGGGGGATGCTGGGTGCGTGGAAAAGACCACCTTGAGCTTGGGGCATGGCCGCTGTGCACCGGCCTCTCCCCCGCAGAGGGAAGAAGACGCAAACCGAGCCCTCCAAGGGGCCATGGGCGATGACTGGCGCAGGGGCTCTCAGTCCCCAGGATGCAGGGGCGGAGGCCCCTTCCTGGAGTCCTGGCTGGGTCGGTAGGGCTGTTGTTTGTCTCCTGTCTGCTGTCATCTGCCATTTAGCATCATCCTCACGGTGCTGATGTTTTCCTGAGGCCAGTCCAGGAGGAAGGGAGCTGGTGGCTGCTCGGGACACGCAAGGGTGGAGACGGGGTGTGGGTGGTGGGCCTGGGTTTTACCAAGGCTGCCTCCCCCCTGGACTTGCGGTGAAGAGGTGGTACGGGCCCCTCGCCCATGGCGGGTCACGCCATCGGTCCCCCCCAGGCCCCGACAGCCGTAGCTTTCCAGCTTCCCCGCCTCATGTGTGTACAGCAGAGCGGGTCCCTGGGTAGCTCTCCAGCCTGAAACGCGGCAGCTGTCCCGTTCCCTCCTACATCTCCCTTCCCTGGGACTCAGTGCCGGTGTTTGCAGCAAAAGCAGTCTCAGCTGGGGACTCAGTGGCCTTTCCTAGCCACCTGGCACGTCGTAACCTATAACAAAACAATAGCCATTAGCGTACGTTAATATTCAAGCACGCAGCTTCCACTTAACCAGTGGTTTCCGAGCACCCCACGCTCTGGACAGAGAGCCAGTGGTGCCCAGTCTCTCCCTAGCCAAGTGCAAGGCCAGGAGACAAAAGAGTGAGACCCTAAGAGGCCTGGGGCAGTTAACGGGACGGGGTGGCCACTCTCAGGGCCAGGGAGAAAGAGCCTTGGGTCATCCCCTCAGCGCAGTGGGATGAACCCACGGCCCCAGGATGCCGTCCAGGGCCTGGGAAGGCAGCGGAATACAAAGAGCGTAAATGCGTCTCTATCCTTTATCGCCAGGAATGCACCTGCTGCCTGTCTGGCAGCTTTTAATACCACCTCTCCCATTTTCAGCTGGAAGAAAGTCAGCTTCGGCTTGGAAACCCATCTGCCTGAGGTCCCCGTGGGAAGGCGGCGGTGGTGGAGATAGAGCAGCAGGGCAGGCACAGCCCCCAGGGGCAAACCCTCCGGAAAGGCAGGTGCTGGCTGTCACTGTTCCAACTGACATCCTTGTACCCCGGGGTGGCCGGTGGGTGGTCCGGGCTGCCAGGCTGAGGGGAAAGACCCAACTTGGGACCCAGGGAGGTGGATTTTGAATGGGTGCCGGGAGGGGGCAGAGCGGGAAAGCCACTGACGGCAGAGAGAAGGCCAGACACGGCTCGGCGGGCAGAGGGAGGGCTTGGGGCGTCCCGGGGGTCCTGCCCTCTGGCCCGAGGCTAAGGCAGGACATTGTACCCCGGGCTGCACAAAGAAGAAAAGTTTGTGCTCTTCTAGGGGCGGTGTCCCCCCGCAGCCCAGGGCGGTTCGGCGGAATTACTGAGAATGAGGCTGCCGGTTGCTAATGGGCTTGGGGAAAATGGGATGCAATTTAGCCGCTATTTTTCAGGCCCGGAGCTATTGAATAAATGAAGTGCGCTGGGTCTGAGTCACCGGCTGACACACCGCCGGGCTCCTGGCGTCAGGGCCGGCGGGGGCGGGGCGGAGGGGGGGCCTGGCGGGGGGCCTGGAGAAGGTCTGTGAGGGTGGCGGGCGGATAGCTGGGGGGCTGCTCTCAACTTGCCTGGCGCAGGATGGGAGGGGGAGGGGAGGGGGGAGAGGTGGCCTGGGACGGGGGAGGTGGGGGAGGGACGCAGAGCAGAGCTTGTTAAGCGCAGGGGACAACGGGGCAGTACGAGGGCGGGCGACAGAGGGGGGTACTGAGAGGGGAGAGGGCGGTAGGCAGTGAGGGGCTTGCGAGAGCTCATGACCTTGCCCCAGGCGGGGGCAGCCGCTGGGGGACCATTTGCTATCGTCACTCACAATTAGGGCCCTCCCCCAGGCTTGGGGACTCGTGGAAACGTGGGCAGCAAGCAGACTACCACCGCTTGGTGGAGGGGGGAGATCAATCCGTCTGAGCCTTCGGCGTCGCCCGCTTAGGACCCCCTCCCGCGCGCCCCGCCCCCCACCCGCCGCGGTGGGGAGGGGCCGGCAGGGGGGCCGGCGCTGGGGTTTGTCCGCAAGCAGCGTGTCTGCCGGACAGCAGCCCGTGAGCTGGGGGCTGCAGTGGGGCCAGGGCTGCAGCCGGCGGGCCCTGCTCAGCGCTGGGAAAGCTGAAGCCCGCCTGGGACCCTCTGGTGGGGAGAAGGGAGGAAGCTTGCCAAACAGCCCCACGGGGGGTCAGCTCCAGGCCTGGGGGGGCCGGTGCGCGGCTGGGTGGGGGTCCAGAGCTCCCACACCTGTAGGAAGCCCCGCCCCCCCACACCCCGAGTGGAGGCGGAAGACCTGGGACATCCCTGGCTCCTCTGAGAATCTGCTGTGTGACCCTGGGCGGGCGCAGGCCTCTCTGAGCCTTCAGTTTCCAGGTGGTAAAATGAAAAATGCAAACAGTGGGAAGTCCTCCTGAGTAGGTAGTCGGTGTCCATGTAAACATGCAGTCTGCCCCGCCAGCCCCCGTGATGGCCAAAGCCTACGGGGCCAGGTTTGGACCCTAGCTCTGAGTTGCTGGATTCTTCTCACACTTTCTAGAACACAGTCGGGGCACACATGAGGGGGCAGGTGCTCCCCACAGACAGCCCCCTCCCAGCCCCAGTGAGGCTGTCACAGGGGAGCCTCCTCTTCCTCTCCCCGATACCCCCTCCACCTCACTCATGTCACCCCAGAGCCTCCTTCCAGGGTCCCATCACCACCAGCCCCCTCCAGGAAGCCTGCAGGAGGACATAGCCAGCTGTGAGCCCGGACCAACAGAGGGGAGGAGAGGGGTTACAAGATTCGGACCTCCCGGTCCAGGGGGCTGAACTGTGGAAGGACACTGGCAGCTTGGCACAGAGCACCCTGCGATGGGTGGCTGTCCCCAAGAGCCACCAAGCCCACCCACTTGCCCTCAGGTCCCAGATGTCTCTGGGGGACTCCCTCCTCCCCTGCCAGCACCACCACACTCCGGAGGTCCCCGGGGCAGTTGCTTCAGAAATGCAGGATATAATGTGGCCAAAGTGCCTGTGCTCTGGGCTCCCTGGTGGGCGGGGCCCCTGCTCAGGATGCTCACCCCTATCTGATCCTGAGAGCAGGTGAGATCACCACTAGGCAGCCGGCCCAAGGCTCTTCCTGTAGGAGGGACGGCCAGGGTCAGCCAAGGGTGGCCCTGCTGGTGGTGGAGAGCCTGGCACTCTCGCCCTCACATCACTGAATGCTCCCCTTTGCTCCCTAATGGAGCAGCCCGGAGCCACACAGCTGGCGTGTCAGTGCCCTCAGCCAGAGGCCAGCAGGATCCCACCCGCAGGCGAACAAGTCGGGGGTATTACATATTGCAGCGAGGAAGCCTGGGGGCGTCTCGGTGTGCTCCAATGTGGCTTTGATTAGGAGGCTTGGGTCGGGGTGGGGTCTAAGCAATCTCTAGGTGGACTGGATCCTGTCGAAAAGCGGGAGCTTCTATGACTGGGTGTCTCAATAAACCTTTTCTGCAGACCAGAATGAAGATGAAGCTGCAATTGGGAAAGAAGCCGCTGTCCCTCATTTTAAGCCAAGAGAGGGGCTGCTTGGTATTCCGTGGAAGGCGCAGCGACTTTGTTTCTGTCTGTGCTGAGACAAAGTCATGAAGTGGCCTTGCTTTGTCTCATCCCATCACCGTCTCTGAGGAGCCTTGTCTGAGGCTGTTCTCTGTGAGATGGTTTATATCCAGGAGGAGAGTAACCCTGCCCAGCTGGGAGTGCCAGGCCAGCTTCTGGGGGTGGGGCCAGCTCCTTTCTCTTCCCTAGGAAAGAGCGAGGTAAAGCTCAACCAGGTAGTGAAAACTGTTAGAGCACACCTACCTGCAGAGCATGATTCCAAGCATTTATTTTTAGGTTAGGGTTTCTTTCTTCTTTTCCCAGCTTTATTGAGGTGTAACTGACAAAACTGTGTACACTTAAAGTGTACAATGTGATGATTTGATATACCTATACATTATGAAATAATTACCATAATCAAGTTAATTAATACATCCATCACCTGACAGAGTTACCTTTTTCGTGTGTGATGAGAATGTTGAAAATCTACTCTCTTAGCATCTTGCAGGCATACAAAACATTAGAGTTAACGATAGTCACCACGCTGTACGTTAGATCACCAAAACTTCTTCACCTTATAACTGGAAATTTGTACCTTTAACCAGCATCTTCACTTCCAAGGTCCAGGCAACTACCCTTCTACTCTCCGTTTTCTATGGGCTTAACCTTTTGTTTTAAGATTCCACATATAAGTGATATCAAGTGAGAGTAATTGTCTTCCTTTGTTCAACTTACTTCACATAACATAATGTCTGCCAGGCCAGGCTCATCCATGGCAGGATTTCCTTCATTTTTATGGCTGAATAATATTCCATTGTACACATAAACCAGTTTCTTTACCCATTCCTCCACTGATGGACACCTAGGTTGTTTCCATATCTTGACTCTTGTGAATGATGCTGCAATGAACGTGGGATGCAGATATCTTTTCAGTTATGCTTTTATTTTCTTTGGATAAATACCCACCAGTGGAATTGCTGGATCATGTGGTCATTCCACTTTTAATTTTTGAGGAACACCCATACTGTTTTCCATAGTGGCTGCACCAATTTACATTCCCACCAACAGTGCACATGGGTTCCCTTTTTTTCACATTCTCGCCGACACTGTTATTTCTTGTCTTTTTGATCATAGTCATTCTAACCGGTGAAACGTGTTATCTCATGGTGGTTTTGATTTGCATTTCCCTGATGATTAGTGATGTTGAACATCTATCTTTTCATGTGCCTGTTGGCCATCTGATTGTCTTCTTTGGGAAAATGTCTATTCAGGTCCTCTGCCCAGTTTTTGATCAGGTTACTGGCTATTGAGCTGTATGAGCTCCTTGTATATTTTGATACTATCACCTTATCAGACATATGGTTTGCAAAGCCTTTCTCTCATTCAGTAGGTGGCCTTTTCATTTTGTTGATGGTTTCCTTTGCTGTGCAGAGGCTTTTTAGTTTGAGATAGTCCTGCCTGTCTATTTTTGCTCTTATTGCCTGTGCTTTTGGTGGCATATCCAAGACATCACTGTTAAGACCAATGTCAAGGGACTTTGCCCCAGTGCTTTCTTTTAGGACTTCTGGTTTTAAGTCTTAACATTCAAATCTTTGATCTATTTTGAATTAATTTTTGTAAGTAGTGTGAAATAAGAGTTAAATCTCCTTCTTTTGTATGTGGATATCCAATTTTCCCAGCACCATTTATTGAAGAGTCTATCCTTTCCCCATTGTGTGTTTTTGGTGTCCTTGTCAAAGATTAGTTGACTGTATATGCATGGGTTTATTTGTGGGCTCTCTATTCTGTTCCATTGATCAATGTATCTGTTTGTTTGTTTGTTTGTTTTGCCTTTGTTGTCTTTATTTAAAATTTTTTTTATACAATTTGTAAAAGTCACAATCCATTTACAGTTATTACAAAATACTGGCTATAGTCCTTGTGTTGTGCAATATATCCTCGTAGCCTATCTTACCTCCAACAGTTTGTACCTCCCACTACCCCCTCCCCACTGGTAACCACTAGTTTGTTCTCTATATCTGTGAGTCTGCTTCTTTTTTTGTTATATTCGCTAGTTTGTTGTATTTTTTAGATTCCACATATAAGTGATATCATACCTTATTTGTCTTTCTTTGTCTGACTTATTTCACTTAGCATAATGCCCTCAAAGTCTATCCATGTTGCTGCAAATGGCAAAATTTTGTTCTTTTTTATGGCTGAGTAGTTTTCTATTGCGTGTTTTTGTGTGTGTGTGTGTGTGTGTGTGTGTGTGGTATCTATCTATCTATCTATCTATCACATCTTCTTTATCCATTCATCTGTTGATGGACACAGGTTGTTTCCGTATCTTGGCAATTGTAAATAATGCTGTTATGAACATTGAGGTGCATGTATCTTTTTGAATTAGTGAGGGTTTTTTTCAGATGTATACCCAGGGGTGGGATTGCTGGGTTATATGGTAATTTTATTTTCAGTTTTTTGAGAAACCTCCATACTGTTTTCCACAGTGGCTGCACGAATTTACATTCCCACCAACAGTGTATGAGTGTTCACTTTTCTCCACATCTGTGCCAACATTTGTTATTTGTGTTCTTTTTAATGACAGTGTATCTGAAAGCAGCAGAATACACATTCTTTTCAAGTGCACATTGAACATTGTCCAGGACAGATCACATGCTAGGCCACAAAACAAGCCTTGTTAAATTTAAGAAAAAATCATATCAATCATCTTTTCTGACCACAACATTATGAGACTAGAAACCAACTATAAGAAAAAAAACTGCAAAAAAAAAGCACAGCTATATGGGTACTAAACAATATGCTGCTAGACAACAAATGGACCACTGAAGAACTCAAAGAGGAATTCAAAAAACACCTAGGGATAAATGAAAACAAAAACACTATGATCCAAAACCTATGGGAGGCAGCAAAAGCGTCTCTAAGAGGGAAGTTTATAGCATACAAGCTTACCTCAGGAAACAAGAAAAATCTCAAATAAGCAACCTAACCTAACACCTAAAAGAACTAGAGAAAGAAAAATAAACAGGACCCAAAGTTAGTAGAAGGAAAGAAATCATAAAGATAAGAGCAGAAGTAAATTAAATAAAGACTAAAAAAGTAGAAAAGATCAATGAAACTCTAAGCTGGTTCTTTGAAAAGAGAAACAAAATTGTTAAACCTGTAGCCAGACTCATCAAGAGAAAAGGGAGAGGGCCCAAATCAATAAAATCAGAAATGAAAAAGAAGTTACAACCAACACCACAGAAATACAGAGGATCATAAGAAACTACTACAAACAACTATATGCCAATAAATTGGACAACCTAGAAGAAATGGAGCCAGAAAGAAATAGAAAATCAAACAGACCAATTACTAGTAAGGAAATTGAATCAGTAATTTAAAAACTCCCAACAAACAAAGTCCAGGACCAGACAGTTTCACAGGTGAGTTCTACCTAATATTTAGAGAAGAGTTAGTATCTATCCTTCTCAAACTATTCCAAAAATTTGCAGAGGAAGGAACACTTTCAAACTGATTCTATGGGACCAGCATCACACTAATACCAAAACCAGACAAAGATATCACAAAAAGAAAACTACAGGCCGACATCACTGATGAAAATAGATGTGAAATTCTCAACAAAATCCTAGCAAACCAATTCCAACAATACATTAAAAGCATTATACACTGTGATCAAGTGAGATTTATCCCAGACATGCAAGGATTTTTCAATATCCACAAATCATTCAATGTGATACATTAACAAATTGAAGAATAAAAATCACATGATCATCTCGATAGATACAGAAAAAGTTTTTGACAAAATTCGACCTCCATTTATGATAAAAACTCATGAGAAAGCAGACATAGAGGGAACATACTGCAACATAATAAAGGCCATATATGACAAACCCACAGCTAACATCATATTCAATGGTGAAAAGCTGAAAGCATTTCCTCTAAGATCAGGAACAAGACAAGGATGCCTACTTTTGCCACTTTTATTCAACATAGTATTGAACATTCTAGCCACAGCAATCAGAGAAGGAAAAGAAATAAAAGGAATTTAAATGGGAAAGGAGGATGTAAAAAGTCACTGTTTGCAGATGACATGATAGTATACCCAGAAAATCCTAAAGACACCACTGGAAAACTACTAGAGTTCATCAATGAATTTGGTAAAGTTGCAGGATACAAGATTAATACACAGAAACCGGTTGCATTTCTATATGCTAACAATGAAGTATCAGAAAGAGAAATTAAGGAAACAATCCCATTTATCATCACATTAAAAAGAATAAAATAACTAGGAATAGATCTACCTAAGGAGGCAAAATACCTGTACTCTGAAAACTATGAGACCTTGATGAAAGAAATTGAAGATAACACAAACAGATGGAAATAATATACCATGTTGTTGGATTGGAAGAATCAATGCTGTCAAAATTACTATACTACCCAAGGCAGTCTACAGATTCAGTGCAATCCCTCCCAAAATACCAATGACATTTTTCACAGAACTAGAACAAATAATTTTAAAATTTGTATGGAAACACAAAAGACCCCAAATAGCCAAAACAATCTTGAGAAAGAAGAACAGAGCTGTAGGAGTCCTGCTCCGTGACTTCAGACTATACAACAAAGCTACAGCAATCAAAACAGTATGGTACTGGCACAAAAAGAGACACATAGATCAACGGAATAGAATAGAGAGCCCAGAAATAAATCCATTCACTTATGGTCAGTTAATCCACAACAAAGGAGGCAAGAAAATACAACGGAGAAAAGACAGTCTCTTTTTCATTGTGTCCAGTTTTATGCCAGTACCATACTGTTTTGATTCCTATATCTTTGCAGTACAGTTTGAAATCAGGAAGTGTGATGTCTTCAGCTTTGTCTTGGCTATTTAGTGGTTCCATACAAATATGAGGACTATTTGTTATATTACTGTGAAAAATTTCATTGATATTTTGATATGGATTGCATTGAGTCTATAGATGACTTGGGGTAGTATGAACATTTAACAATATTAATTCTTCCAATTCAGCACCATGGGATATCTTTCCTTTTATTTGTGTCTTCTTCAATTTCTTTCAATTATCTTATAGTTTTCAATATACAGATATTTCACCTCTTCAGTTAAATTTATTCCTGAGTATTTTATTCTTTTTGATGCAATTGTAAATGGGATTAGGGTCTTAATTTCTCTTTCTGATAATTTGTTATTAGTGTATAGAAATGCAACAGATTTTTGTATATTGGTTTTGTATTCTGAACATTTACTGAATTCATTTATTAGTTCCAAAAGTTTTTTTAAATGGAGTCTTTAGGGTTTTCCTTATATAATATACCGTTTATAAATAGATGACATGTAGAGACTCCATATGAGTCTCTCATGTTCCTTTGTATTTTTCTGGTATCAATTGTGATGTCTCCTCTTTCATTTCTGATTTACTTATTTGAGTCTCCTCTATTTTTATCTTGGTCTAGCTAAAGGTTTGCTAATTTTATTATCTTTAAAAAACCAGTGCTTCACTTTGTTGATTTTTCTATTGTTTTTCTTCTGTTTCATTTATTTCTGCTCTGATCTATATTATTTCCTTCCTTCAGCTACCTTTGGACTTAGTTTCTCCACTTTTTCTAATTACTTGAGGTATAAAATTAGATTGTTTATTTGACATGCATCTTTTTTTCTCAATGTAGATGTTTATTTCTATAAACTTCCCCTCTTAGAACTGCTTTTGTTGCAGCTTATAAGTTTTGGTATATTGTGTTTCCATTTTCATTTTTCTCAATATTTTAAAATTTTACCTTTTTATTCCTTCTTTGACTCATTGATTGTTCAGGAGTGTGTTGTTTAATTTACACATATTTGTGAATTTTACAATTTTCTTCCTGTTATTGATTTCTAGTTACATACCATTGTGGTCAGAAAAAACACTTGATATAATTTCAATCTTCTTAACTTTGTTAAGACTTGTTTAGTGGCCTAACATATGATCTATCCTGGAGAAGTTCTGTGTGTGCTTTGAGAAGAATGTTGTATGGAATTTTCCTATATATTTGTTAGATCCATTTTCTCTAAAGTGTAACTCAAGTCTAATATTTCCTCATTGATTTTCCATCTGGATGATCTATCCATTGTTGAAAGTGGAATATTGAAGTTCTCTACTACTTTTGCATTGCTGTCTATTTTTGCCTTCAGGTGTGCTAATATTTGCTTCATATTTAGGTACTACAATGTTAGGTGCACATATATTTATAATTGTTATATGCTTTTGATGAATTCACCCCTTTATCATTATATAGTGGCCTTCTTTGTCTCTTGTTACAGTTTTTGACTTAATATCTATTTTGTCTGATGTAAGCATAGCTATCCCTGCTCTCTTTTGGTTTCCCTTTGCATGGAATAGCTTTTCCCATCCCTTCACTTTCAGCCTATCTGTGCCCTTAAAGTTGAGGTGAGTATCCTGTAGGTAGCATATAATTGAGTCTTGGTTTTTTGCCTATACAGCCACTCTATGTTTTTTGAGAGTAAAATTTAACCTACTTACGTTTCAAGTAATTACTGATAAGTAAGACCAAACTATTGTTATCTTGTTGTTTTATGACTATTTTGTAGTTCCTTTGTTCCTTTATTTCTTTTTTTTCTTTCCTCTCTCTTCTTTTGTGATTTGATGATATTCCATAGCATATTCTTTGATTCCTTTCACTTTATCTTTTGTGCATCTACTATAGATTTTTTCCTTTGTGATTACCATAAGGCTTACATAATACATCTTATAGTTACAACAGTCTATTTTAAGCTGGTAACAACTTAACTTTGATTGCATACAAAAGGTCTAACCTTTGATTCATCCCCCACATTTTGTGTTTTTGATGTCACGATTTAAAATTTTTATACTGTATATCCATTAACAAATTATTGTAAATATAGTCATTTTTAATACCTTCATCTTTTAACCCTTATACTAGAGTTAAGTGATTTATATACCACCATAATATTATTAGAGTGTTCTGAATTTGACAACATGCTTACCTGTACCAGTGAGCTTTATACTTTCATATGTTTTCATGTTACTAATTGGTGTCCTTTCATTTCAGCTTGAAGACCTCCCTTTAGTATTTCTTACAAGGCAGGTTTAGTGGGGATGAACTCCCTCAGCTTTTGTCTGGGGAAGTCTTTATCTCTCCTTCATTTCTGAAGGTAAACTTTGATGGGTAAAGTATTCTTGGTTGGCAGGTTTTTTTTTTTCCCAGCACTTTGAGTACCTCATTTCATTCTTTCCTGGCCTGCAAGGCTTCTGCTGAGAAATCCATTGATAGCTTTATGGAGGTTCTCTTGTATGAGATGAGTTTTGTTTCTCTGACCCCTTAAAAATTCTTTCTTTGAAATTAAAGAGGACAAAAATAGATGGAAAGATATCCCATAATGTTGGCATAGAAGAATTAATATTGTTAAATTCCAATGGCATTTTTCACAGAAATAGAAAAAAACTACCCTAATATTTATATGGAACCATAAAAAACCATAAATAGCCAAAGCAATCTTGAGAAAGAAGGACAAAGCTGGAGGCAACACATGTCCTGATTTCAAACTATATTACAAAGCTATAGTAATCAAAACAGTATGGTACTGGCATAAAACAAGGCACATTGACCAATGGAACAGAATAGAGGCTCAGAAATAAACTCATGCCTACACAGTCAACTAATCTTTGATAAGGACACAAAAAACACACAATGGGGAAAGGATAGACTCTTCAATAAATGGTGTTGGGAAAACTGGATATCCACATGCAAAAGAGTGAAACTGGACTTTTACACCATTCACAAAAATTAATTCAAAATGGAGTGAAGATTTAAATGTAGAACCTGAAACCAAGGTCTGAGAAGAAAGCACTGGGGAAAAGCTCCTTGACATTGGTCTTGACAGCGATTTCTTGGATATGACACCAAAAGCACAGGCAATAAAAACAAAAATAGACAGGCAGGACTATCTCAAACTAAAAAACCTCTGCACAGCAAAGGACACCATCAACAAAATGAAAAGGCCACCTACTGAATGGGAGAAAAACTTTGCAAACCGTATATCTGATAATGGGTTAATATCCAAAATATACAAGGTGCTCATACAACTCAATAGCCCAAATACAAATAACCTGATCAAAAAAATGGGCAGAGGACCTGAACAGACATTTTTCCAAAGAAGACAAACAGATGGCCAATAGGCACATGAAAAGATAGATGTTCAACATCACTAATCATCAGGGAAATGCAAATCAAAACCACCATGAGATAACACGTTTCACCGGTTAGAATGGCTATGATCAAAAAGACAAGAAATAACAGTGTCGGCAAGAATGTGAAAAAAAGGGAACCCATGTGCACTGTTGGTGGGAATGTAAATTGGTGCAGCCACTATGGAAAACAGTATGGGTGTTCCTCAAAAATTAAAAGTGGAATGACCACATGATCCAGCAATTCCACTGGTGGGTATTTATCCAAAGAAAATAAAAGCATAACCGAAAAGATATCTGCATCCCACGTTCATTGCAGCATCATTCACAAGAGTCAAGATATGGAAACAACCTAGGTGTCCATCAGTGGAGGAATGGGTAAAGAAACTGTGTTTTATGTGTACAATGGAATATTATTCAGCCATGAAAAAGAAGGAAATCCTGCCATTTGGAACTACATAGATGAGCCTGGTGGACATCATGCTAATATTTTAAGCATTTATGAATATGGCCTCATGAAATCCTGACCTCACCTCCAGTGGGTGGGTGTTACTGTTAGCCCCTCTTTACTGATGAGCAAACTGAGGCCAGAGAGTTTGAGCAATTTGCCCAGGTCACAGAGATGCTAAATGGCCAGCTGGGGTTTGAACTTAGGCCTTTAGGCTCTTGAGTCTAAGCTCACCTTTGGGGATATAGCTTTCCAGCCCACTGAGAGGGTGAGAGAGACTGGGGTGAGTAATGGGGTCACTAAAGGTCCGCACCAAGTCTAGCCCCAGGGTTGCTGGGGTAGAGGGTCAGAAGCTGTGATCAGGGCACAGCTGGGATCCAGGAACCAAGGTGTGGTTGACCAAATAATAACCCCAAAGATGTCCAAGTCCTAATCCCCAGCACCTGTGAATATGCAACTTTTGCAGATGTGATTCAGTTAAGGACCTTGAGTTGGGGAGATGAGCCCAGATTATCTGCATGGGCCCAATGTAAACACAGGTGTCCCTATCAGAGCAAGCAGGAGGGTCAGAGATGGCAAAGGGGAAAAGAGAGGAGACAGTGGAAGCAGAGGTAAAAGAGAGAGAGAGGTAGGAAGATGTCGTGCACCTGGCTTTGAAGATGGAGGGGGGCCGTGAGCCAAGGACTGCGGGCGGCCTCCAGAAGCTGGAAAAGGCAGAAAACCTAATTCTACCTCGGAGCCTCCAGAAGGAACCCAGCCCTGCCAACACCTTGATTTTTAACCCAGTGAGAACCATTTTGAGCTTCTGACCTCCTGAAGTGTTAGATAATAAATTTGTGTTACTTAAGATGCTAAGTTAGTAATTTATTGCAGTAGCCATGAGAAACGAATACACGGAAATACAGCTGGGGCATTTCAGGACACGGGAATCTTGCTCATGGCAGCTGGGGCTGGAGAGGCACTGGGAGCGCGGGCCGTGGCATGCTCTGATTTTCCCACTCAGGAATCCACCCTGGATGCCGTTGGGGGTATTTGGGGGGTGAGGGGCAGCAGGGAGACCAGGCAGAGTCTCCTGCCTCGTCAGGTGGAGATGGAGCTGGCTTGGTCCAGCGGCTGGAGAGAAGCTGATGGGTCCATGGGATATCGAGATGGTTAGGACTGCGGGGGCTGGAAGCATGAGGGGAGGGACCTCGGGGCTCCTGGCTCAAGCCCTAAGTGCTCTCTGAAGCTACTTGTAAGAAGAGGGCCCAGGAGGAGGGACAGACTGGTGGTGGGGAGGTGACAATTTGCCCGGGAGCCCGTGGGTCCTTCTCATCCAGCAGGGAGGTGTCAGGGAGCCCCGAGGGCAGGGTCCCTCCGCCCCTGAGTTGGCCTCTGCAAAGCTAGCCCAGCTCCCTGGGATGAGGGGCCCTTGTGAGGCCTGGACTGGGGGATAGAGTGAGGGCCTGGCCTGGCGGCATGTGGCTGTGACCCTCGAGTGATGCCCCAGAGGCAGTGTGGACACCAAGTCCAGCTCTCAGGCTCAGCCCTGAAGGTGGGAGGCCAGGCCTGGCACCCCGCACGTGTTTTTGGAACAACAGCCTTCCGAGACTCGTTTGGCACCCGTCGAAGACCACGAGCAAATTGCCAGTGGTAAAACATCACAGAAACATTGTTTCTTGCAAAATACTGGAAATAACCAAGGCAGCGTTACCCAACAGCCTATGTGCGCAGCCGGGGAGCCAGGCGCCGGGGCTTGGACGGCGTGTCCTGCCAGGCTGGGAGCATCCCCACCTCTGCGGCCAGATTCCTCAACGACCACTTGGAAACAGAATGGACGGGGACTCAGGGGACAGGAGCCTCTTTCCACTCCCACTGATAGGAAGTGTTTACAGTCCAAGCCGGCCTGGTCTGGCAGCCCCCCGGCCTCTGTGGCCAGCAGACCATGGCTTTTGGGCTGGAAGACGTGCCCAGACTCTGTGGGATCGGGACCGGGATGGCCCTGGGCCTGGCAGGGCTGGCGGAGCGGGCGGAGCTGGCTGGGCACGGGCCTCACCCCTCCCAGTCTGCCCGGGGCTTTAGGAGGAGAGTACTCTTATAGCCTCGGCTCATCTGAAGCCATAACTCCTTCCACTTAGTCCAGGCGTGCACTTAAGTGGGTGTGACTGGGGGCTTGGGGGCAGGGTCCTGGCAAGCAGAACCCAACAGTAATTCTCCATCATTAAAACAGGATGGAGCTAAGTGGTCATGTGGGGAAACTAGGAAACATGCATAAAGAAAATATGAGAGACTTAAGAAGTTTATTGTTTTGAAATCTCCCCTTGCCCGCCCTCTTCCTGATACACCCTGCAACATCCTCCGTGCACATGGGGTGAGTTTCCCTGTTTGCAGCCCTGTGTCTGACCCGGTGACTTAAAGGGCCGTCCAGGGCCCGAGACTGCACTGAAGGCCCCAGACATGCCCTGCTGCCCAGGCTTATTTATTCCTGGGGCCCCAGGTACTTGGCCTGCACCGTAAGCAGTGTTTACCACCCTACTTCTCTGATTGGCAAACTGAGGCTCCAGCTCTTAAGAAACCTGGGATCTCAGGGGCAGTGAGTGCGGAGCTGGGACTCCACCCCAGGCGATCCTGACCCATGACCTGGGCTGACCACACAGCACGCCGCCCCCGACTCAGGCCCTCGCCACGTTCATAGGCCCTCACCCGGCTCCTCTGAAGGGCCCTCATTTCAGGGCCGTCCCTGGCTCACAGCCCT
The DNA here is from genome assembly GCF_964341445.2 of Mesoplodon mirus. Classification (NCBI taxonomy): domain Eukaryota; kingdom Metazoa; phylum Chordata; class Mammalia; order Artiodactyla; family Ziphiidae; genus Mesoplodon; species Mesoplodon mirus. Next base: position 185,133,247 of record NC_138979.1, read on the forward strand.
GCTGTGCCTCTGCCCCTGCTGTCCCGGCCACCACGAGCTCACTGCGCCCTCCTCTTCACACACCTGTAGGCACTGGCCTGCCCTGGGCACCCACCTGGGCTGCACCATCCCAGACCCAGACCCAGGCTCTGGGTCACCCCATCCGTTGGGGAGCATTATGGGCTGAATTGTGCCCCCTCCAAAAAGTTATACGTTGGAGTCCTAACCTCTAGTACCTCAGAACATAACTTTATTTGGAGACAAGTTTTTTTTTTTTTTTTAAACAAGATGTTGGGGGTAGGAGTTTATTAATGTATTTATTTTTGCTGTGTTGGGTCTTCGTTTCTGTGCGAGGGCTTTCTCCAGTTGCGGCAAGCGGGGGCTACTTTTCATCGCGGTGCGTGGGCCTCTCACTATCACGGCCCCTCTTGTTGCGGAGCACAGGCTCCAGACGCGCAGGCTCAGTAGTTGTGGCTCACGGGCCTAGTTGCTCCGCGGCATGTGGCATCTTCCCAGACCAGGGCTCGAACCCGTGTTTCCTGCATTGGCAGGCAGATTCTCAACCACAGCGTCACCAGGGAAGCCCCGGAGACAAGGTTTTTACAGAGGCAGGTAGTCAAGTTCATATAAGGAAGGCAGGCCCTAATCTAACAGGACTGACGTCAGTATAAGAAGGGGAAACTTGGACACACAGAGAGATGTACGCTGGGAGAACACCACACAAAGGTAAAGGCAGAGATCAAGGTGAGGCGTCTCTAAGCCAAAGAACACCAAAGACTGCCAGCAAACCACCAGAAGCTGGGGGAGAGGCCTGGAACAGATGCTCCCTCCCAGCCCTCAGAAGGAAACACCCCTGCCGACACCCTGATCTTGAACTCCTGGCCTCCAGAACTGTGAAACAGTAATTTTCTGTTGTTTAAGCCTCCCAGTGTTGTGGCAGCCTGAGCAGACTGATACAGGGACACAGGCCAGCTCACCCCAGGGGCACTCTGCTGTCCCAGCTTTTGCCCAGGCAGTGCCCCCACCCCTGGATGCCATCTGCTTTACCTGTGAGAGGCCGCACCTTGCCAGCCCCCTCCAGGGATGGAGAATGGCTGCTGTGAGGGATGGTGGCCCTGACTTGGGACACGAGTCTCCAAGTGGACCAGAAGTCTGACCCCTTTGGGGTCTGTGGCTTCCGTGCAGCCTCTTGGTCCCCGGGGGGGGGGGAGCTTCCCACCAGCCTGGGGATGGGGTGCGTGGTCCCTGCAGGGAGACGAGACTCCACCTTGGAGCATTTGAGACCTTGGAGTGTTTGGACCAGGCCACCCCTTGAACAACCATTCATTCTCCAATTAGCTGTGAATGAATCAGAAACACGCAGATTCAATTTCCCATGAAATGTAAATGGGTTTATAGATGTTAGGGAGTGAGTCTGGATTTATTTTAAGGGCATTTGAGCACCGGCCCGCCCTGGTTGCCGAGGACGCGTAGAGACAGACGGGCTCCGAAGAAAAGCTGAGCGCAGGTACCTGCCTCCCATGGGGCTGGTGGCCGTGCGCTGAGGATGCTGCCTGTATTCCCTCCGTCACCTGCCAACAGCCCCGGAATCGACGCAGCCCATTTCACGTACAGAAAAACAGACACAGTCTGGACAAGGCCCTGGAAGGAGGCACAGCCAGGGCCTGGACCCTGCTTTCCCTGACTCTGGGCCCCGAGCCCTTTCCTACACGACGAGGATTTCAGGAGCCCCGGGGAGATCAGAGTGGCTCCAGAAGGGAACAGGACTTGAGCAGGGCCCTGGGCAGGGTCGGAAGCTGGCTGGGGCCTGGGGCTGGCGGGGCAGCCTCGGCTGTGGCATAAGGAATACCGAGTCCTGACTGAGTAATGTGTTCTGGAGGGTTCTAGGCACCCAGGTGGGCCTTGGGCTGTAAGCAGGCACTGTGTCTCCCCCGTGGTCCAGACACACTGGCAAGTGGTCGGTGGGCGCCTTGGGCCACGGCCAGGTGGTGTAAATGACCTCAGGTGGGGCTGCTCGCTCCAGCTCTGGAATCCCAGCCGCTGCCCTCACCCACAGTGTCCTGGGCTTTAGGCCCAGCGCTCCGAACGGCTCTGTCCTGCTGTCCAGTGACTCTCCCTGGAGTCCCGGCAGCCAGGGCGGCCTGCTGTGGGTCATTCGGGACCACTTCCTCTGGACGGAGTGATGTGGAATGTAGGGGAAGGGGAAGGAGGGGCTGTGAGCTCTGAGTGCCCCCCGGGAAGCTGAGCCAGGGCCGCTGGGGGACGTTGGGGGACCCCTCACCAATGTCAAGGCCAGTCGAGCGCTCCCTGCGGGACTGTGGATACGCGGCCCGTTTCTGAGCCGTGCGGTGCAGCTCCCTGAAACCCAGGCCCACCCAAGCCTGGGTGTCTTCAGCCCTGCCGTGCCCTCCCTAACCGGTGTCCCTCACCTCTGCAGCCCCCTCCGCTCCCGCCCGCGCGGCAGCTCCTGCCCAGCCCCGAGGAGTGGTCCCTTTGCCCGTGGCCCCGCGGGGCTGCGTGTGGGCCCGTGGAGATCAGCATCTTCCCGCTGGTTCTGGGGATGACGTCACCGTCCGCCTCCCCCGCATCACAGCTTGAGAGCAGCCGCGCTGCCACGCCCTCCTGCCCCACCCCAAGCAGAGCCGGCAGCCCCTGGAAGCTACGTCGCCGGTGTCCCTCCATCTCCCCCAGGGGCTGCAGGGCAGCCTGGCTGCTCTGGGTGTCTGCCCGTCCCCGGCAGGCCCCTGGGCCCCGTGCCCCGGTCTCCTCCATAAGAAGACCTACAGGAGCAGCGCTAGAGGGCGCCTGCGAGGGCCCCGTGCGGGGAGAGGAGATGCTCTGTAAAAGTTTGCTGTCATAGTTAATAACCGTTGTCCCAGCCGAGGCCCTGGGGCCCGCCCCATACTCTCCCTGAGGGCCGAAAGGAGGGCAGGGGCCAGACCCAGAGGCAGGGCCACCAGGCCTGTGTGGCCCCCTTGTCCAACTGGTGAGTGGAACTTAGGCTGTATGGAGGGTGGAGGCCCCGGGGGGCAGGGCCCTGTGGCAGCCGAGGAGCTCAGAATGGAATCTGAGTATGTATGACGGCTCTAATCAGGGGCCTCGAAAGCCCTGGGGCGGTGGGAGGTGACTCCCTGGATGGAGAGATTCACCAAGTGCTCCAGAGCCAGCCAGCCAGGAGGCTGGGACCCCGCCCTGGGGGTCTGGGGCCCTGAGCTCCAAAGCCCGCCAAGGCAGGAGATTTCCCAGCCATGGAGGAGGGAAGCAGGGGGTGGATATCACTCAGCAGCTGAGAATCGGACTGACCCCCAGAGACCTGTGTGGCTTCTCACCTTCCAGATGAGGAGACCCAGGGCTGAGTCAGGCTGTGAAGGGGACAGGCCCCTTTCAGGGGTGGGGTGGGGACCGTCTGGAGATGAGCTGGTCAAACGCCCCCTCACCTGCAGAGCCAGACAGAGCCCAGTGCAGGTGGTCACCCTCTGGGGCAGGTGAAGAACACAGACACCCACTCTCCTCTCGGTGCCCCTGAGTCGAGACCTGTTTGCTGCACAGATGCCACGGGAACCCCTGAAACCACAGGGATCAGTGGCCCCAGGGGCGGGGCTTAGCCTGGTCTCTTCAGATAGTGGGAAGCCCAGATCCAGGAACCCGGCTCTTGTAGCTGCTGCCACTGACCCTCTGGAAGTCTTTGGTCAAACGCTCATCCTCTCTGGCCTGAATCTTGCCCCAGACCAAGGGGCGTGGGTCACACCCCGATGGGTCTGCCGGCCCAGGTTCCAGTAGGGCAGGTGACTAAGCTCGGGCAGGGCCCTCATTCTCTGGACCTCAGTCTACCACCCATGGGTGAATCGTTCTCACTCTCCCTGGCTGATGGGCTGGTCACGGTCATGGCTGGAAGGGGGTGGTCAGAAGCCCCTGGACAAGGCTGAGGCTTGCCTCAAGTCCGCCCTCTGGCCCCAGTCCATGGACGGTGCTGTCAGTGGATCCAGCGCCTGTCTGTCCTCCAGGCACTGCCGGGCAGTGGGTGGGGTGGCCAGGCTCTGGGATGGAATCCTTGCTCTGCACGGGACTCCACTCCCTCCCCCTCAGTTTCCCCATCTGTAAAATGGGCCGACCCTGCGATTTCGTGTGTGCTGAACACGAGCACCAGCTGGACTGGATCCTGAAGGTCACTGGCCCTGTCCTAGCCCCAGTCAGCTAGGCCGAGCTGGAGGGCAGGGCACCAGCTGAGCACTGGGCCCAGCGTGGCCATGTCTGGTCCCGCTGCGCAGCCTGGGAGGCTGAGCTGCCAGAGTATCCTCTGTCCTCTGGTCTGAATTCTTGCACAATCTCAGGGCTTTCTTCTCCCTGAGTTTGCTTGTGGATTGGCTGATTTCCTGCTCATGGCCACATGTCTGTCCAGATGCCCTCTTTGCTGAGACAGAGGAGAAGGCTGTTTCACCCCAGAACCTGCTGCACTGCGCACAGCCTCTCGTGCCCCCATTCGCCATCCCAGGCCCCATGCCACTGTGACCCAGTGCTTCACTGGGAGCCCAGAAGGGTCTGCTTGGGGAAGCACCACGCGCTCAGGGGCTGCCAGGCTGTCCCACCAGGGTCAGTGTTATGTTTGCCCAGCAGGGATGAAGGACAGCGACCCCAAATGCATCAATCTTCCAGGAAGGAAAAGAACCCTGGGAAACCAGAGATCCGCAGACACAGGCCCATGCTTCTGGGGCTGAGATGTGAGCTTCTAGAAGGGCTTCCCTCCTGGTGATGTCCTCCTACTTGGCCGAGACCCTCACAGATGATGGGAAAGTCCCAGGAGGTGAGTGAGGGAAAGACCACCTGCCAGGCGCCTGCTCGCTTTGAGCAGCTCACGAGCCTCCTCTCACTTCGTCCTTGCAAACTAGGAGGAAGGTTGGTACGGGGGCCCATTTTACAGGTGGAGAAACTGAGGCTCAAAGACGGGAAGGGAGCTGTCTGGGTCATGCAGCAGGTCTGAGATAGAGCCAGCATTACCTAGTGTGAGTTTGGGAGGTGGGGTAGGTTCCCTACGGTGGCACCTGGGGCCGGGGAGCCTTGAGGGATCTCAGGCCAAGCCAAGTTCTGATGTCCCTGCTCTGCTCACCCACACCTGAAGGTGTCCTCAGGTGAGGGGTCAGCTTGAGCAAGGGCTTGGAGGTGGGAAATGACCCACCCTGTATGTTTTGGGATTACCGGGGGGTAAGGCCGGCTGTGTTGGGGATGACCCTGAGGGCCTGGGAGCACCGTGGAGTCGTAAGGGGGCAGGGCACTTTTGAAAGTTCACCTGGCCACCCCCCTGGGGATGGTGGCAAGAGGGGAGGTGATGAACAGCCAACGCCACGTGGGGGTCTGGGGAGACAGAGCAGTAGAGCGAAGCAAGGGGCTGGTCAGGCCGAGAAGAAAAGCAGCTTCCGGAAGGAGGGGGTTGGGCAAGTGTCCCCAGTGGTCCCCTGACCAGCAGGAGGAGGGTGGCCTGGGAGGACACTGACGGGGCCTCCATGGCAGTGGTGTCGGTGAGCGGACGGGGGACTGGCAGCGTAGGCACGCCTCCAGGGTGTGCAGAAGGAGGCCTAGGGGTCAGAGGGAGGCTCCAGCCCCAGCCCCCACTTCTCAGATGAAGACAAGACCAAGAAGCTCAGAGACTTGCTGGGGCCCGGGGCCGGGGATGGGGCAGGGTGCCCCCAGGAATTGTGGGGGGCTGCCACCTTTACTCCCCGCTGCAGCAGGTCTGCAGCCCGAGAATCAGTACCTCTAAGAGGTTCTCGGATGATGCTTATGGCGCTGGTGCCAGGGACCACAGTGGGAACCGATGCCCCAGAGAGCGAGAGACAGACACAGACAGACAGAGAGATACAGAGAGAGACAGGGAGAGAGAGAAGTGCAGAGAGACAGAGAGATACAGAGAGACAGAGACAGAGAGAAAGACAGAGACAGAGAGATACAGAGAGAAAGACAGAGACAGAGAGTCACAGAGTGTTACAGATTGACAGCAGGACCTCAATCGCAGTGACGTGGCTGGCACCTCTCTGCAGATCTGGGAGCGAGTGGACCAGAACAGCTGGGGGACTGGGGACCCCACGGGGAAGCCATGGGAGGCTGGGGACCTCTTCGTGTGAGTCACATTGGGGCCTCTTTTCCTGACCCGGGAGAGTGTGGTGCAGGTGCTTGCACCCAGGCCAGCCAAGGCTGCAGGACACGGGCTGGCGGGGGGGACAGGTGGTGACGTTTCGTGCCACCTGCAGTCCTCGGGCCTGCTGCTGGGTGGCCGCGGACATGCTCTCGGCGGGCTCAGAAAGGGCCCTCTGTGGCAGCGGTCTCTCTCTGCCGTCATTAGAGTCATCAGCCGCGGTGGCCTGCCCCAAGGGACCACCTCCACTAGGCTCGTCCCTTGATGGCCGGGCTGGCGGGCTTGTGGTGGTTGGTCTCCAAGCAAAGCTGGGCGAGCTCTGACCCTTCTCCGGTGGTAGGGGCTTTGGGGGCTTCAGCCTAGGGCCACTCTCCCAGTCTGACCCTGGCAGCCCAGGGCCCTGTAGGCGGGCAGCAGTGACCCCAGCTCACCCCAGGGAGGAGGGCCGTCACGTCTCCTGTCTGGCCCACACCCCCCTCAGTGCCTGTAATTGGCAGGGCCACAAGGAGGGTTTTGTTGCCCCCGGCGAGGGCAGGCGCATGGGGGGGATTGGCCCCCTTTCATCTCCTAGGCCCCCCAGTCACCCCTTTCTCTGGCTGGGACTTAGATGCTTTTAAATAGCAACAGTCAAGAGGCCGAGGGGGAGCGAGGGGCCCGAGGGGGCTCGGGGCCTCTGAGGCTGCTCACAAAGGAATGAACTCCTGGCTCCTGGAGGTGCCAAGAAAGAGGCCCCGCTTGGGTTTAAAAATAGACGCCTGGTCCATGATGTTCTGGCCTCCCTGCCCAGCTCAGAACACCTCCCGTGACCATCGTCTCACAGCGAGGCACCCCTTCCCCCAGTCCGCCCTGGCCGGTGTCAATCTCAGGACATCCTCTCAAAGACACTCAGTGAAGGGGCCGTGGCAGCGGGGTGGGACGGGGAGGGGGGCGGCGGCCGGCAGAAGTCCCGCCTCCACGGCCTTTCCTGCGCTGTGCCCTCAGCCTGGCACACCTTCCCTCCTCCCTCTACCTGGGAGTCTGGTTTATCTCTCCAGAGCTACCTCACATGCCACCTCCCCAGAACATCTCCCTGCATCCAGGCACAGCTGGAGCCCCAACTCTGGCCCATGGGCCACTCGCCACAGTGACCTCTGTCACGATGTCCCCCACTGGCCCGGCCACTCCCGGATGGTCGTCTTTGAGCTCTTGGTCCTGACACAGGGCCTGACACTCGGAGAAGGGAGGCGGAAGCAGTACAGGAATGAATGAAGTTCCGTACCCTAATCTGCCTCTCCTGGCCTCATCTTTCCTTCTCCCCACCACTGACCCCTCCCCAGGTCTGCCCCTGCATCCCCTGGCCCTGCCTGTACCCCCTCCATATGTGCTCTGTGGTCCTGACCCTCTGGGGTGAGGACACTTTTCCATGGCCCATGGCAACTCATTCTGGAGGGAAGAAGCATGGCCATACTAGTAATCTCTCGCCCCACATCCAGCATCCCCACCTGATGACCCTCATGCCTCTTCAGCTCACAGTCATGCTCAAGAGTCAGCTTTGAGCCGACTATAACTGATCTGTCTTCTTTGGTTCCTCCGTGTGTCACCTCCCTCGAGAGCCTAACTTCCTGGAGGGAAGACGGGGTCCCGGCTGCTCCCTCCTGCCTCCTCAGGGCCCCCCCTGGAGGGTCTGGGGATGGATGGCTATGGAGGGAGAGACGGAGAGTGGGCTGAAACGGAGCCCCCAGGCTACAGACCCCCGAGACACCTCTGAGGGAAATCGCAGGCTGGCCTCAGCTTGCAGGCAACCTGGGTCTTGGCACAAACTAAATAATTGACTGAATTAGCCAAAGCAGGACCTGAGCGGCTGAGACCCGGGGATTTGGGTAATTTGGTGTAAACTGGGAAAATGAAAGCCACTTCCCTGGATGTGGCAATTGCCGCTGGGTGGTGGGGTGGGGAGAAGGCCAGCATCCCTGCCCCCTGGGCACATCTCTTTGTGAGGCTGGTGGGCACAGTGCTGTAGGAGGTGATGGAGATCGTGAACTTGGACTGTGGCTGTGTCGTCCCTGCCCCCAGCAGTCCTGGAACTATGGGCTGCTCCGGAGCCACTCGGGCACCTGGAAGTTTGTTTATTGTGGTGCAGCTGGTCAGCTCTGGATCTGTTGAAGGGATATTCGAGTTGCTTCCTCTGATCACAAATGTTTTGGCATTCAAGGGCACAGCTGGGAACCCTGAGGGGTCCCAGGATTTCCTGTTCTCAAGAAGGAGCACAACTGCTGAGCATGGGCACTGTGAACAGCGGGGCTTCAACGTGCACACTTGCGTTGGCCCTGAGGCCACAGCAGCCGTGGAAACTCCCTTTTCTCCTGTGAGCACCCCCAGCTCGGCACCCCACCCTGCAGTTTTCCGAGGGGAGCCACAGATTCTGGTGTTGATGACTTGGGCTCCACGTCGAAGCTGCTGCCACTGTGTGCAAAACTCAGATGTAGCTGATGCTCGGGGGCTGGCCCGAGGAACCCACTGACCTGACCGTGAATGGGCCCGACGGCCCCTCCTGCCTGGACTCTCAGGGGTGAATGCACGAACCCCATAACATTTCGGTGTTCACACTCTCAGGCAAGACCTCTGCTACTGCCTGGCATCCTCTGGCTCCATCTTCTTCCCCAGGAAACTGCAGAAATTGAAGCTGAGCCAACATACCCTCTCCCACCCTGGGCACCCAGCAAGCTGCCACTCCCTGTGGGCAGGGACCAGACTTATTGGGGGAAAAGGACCTGAAGGCTCGACTCTGCAGGGTCAAATTCTGACTGGCTGTCACTTACTGTCTGAACTTGGGCAAGTCCCTTCCTCTCTGAGTCTCAGTTTCTCTGTGAGCAAAATGTGGATGATGCTCACCTCTCCTTGGTTGTAAGGATTAAATGAGGTTGTGAACACGTTTTGCATATTGAGAATGAACATGAAAATGATTATTATGGTTGTCCTTCTATAGGTGACTGATTCTCAGTAGCACATGAAGGCCACCTGAAGCTATTTACTTCCCATCCCTTTCATTTTGCTCATGACATTGGAAGGCTGAAAAAAATCAGAACTGGAAGAGTCTCGAGAGGTTATTAAGCCTGGTCTAAAGCCTTGGAAAGTTGTGGTTCTAAAATTGCCAGCCAGTCGGCAGGGCTGAAACTCTGACTTTCCCTCGCTCCCCCACTCCTTTCCTTCTTCCCTTCCTCCATCCCTCCATCCATCCATCAAGCTCTCTACCCATCCATCTACCTATCACTCATCCAACCATCTAACTGTCCATCCATTTATCCATGTTTTTCTATTCACCATCCATCCATCCATTTATCCATCCATCCATCCATCTATCCATCCATCTATCCATCTATCCACCCATCTATCCATCCATCCATCCATCCATCCATCCATCCATTTATCCATCCATCCATCCATCCATCCATCCATCCATCCATCCATCCATCTATCCATCCATCCATCCATCTATCCACCCATCCATCCACCCATCCATCCATCCATCCATCCATCCATCCATCCATCTATCCATCCATCCATCCATCCATCCATCTCTCCCTCCCTCCATTGATCCATCTATTCATTCCTCCCTTCATCCATCCATACATTTCTCCATCCATCCACCTATGACTCCTCCAACCATCTGTCTGCCATGGATTTACCCATCCACCATCCATCCATCCATACATACATACATTATCCACCTCTCCTTCAAGCACCCACAAACACTTCCTCCATGTGGGGCACAGGAAACCCAGACTGAATCAGACCCACGCATCGGGAGGAAAACCTAGATTGCCATGGGAAAGTCCAACATGGAAACCCAGAATGGAGAGTGGATATGGGGGAATCCACAGTAGGGGGATTATACAGGGGCCCAGAGGGGAGCTTCGGAACCTGCCAAGGGAGAGGCATGGTCCGGTAGGAGCCTTCCTGGAGGACGCAGCACCAAGTTTTCCCTGCAGCTGTCTGAAGGGCCAGAGAATCCAATCACGTTCTCCTCCTTGGCCCACCCTGGCGTCTTCCTGCTCAGCTAGCCAAGACTGCCTGCGCTCTGCAATTTAATCCCTGTTCCTGTAGCACCGCAGGTTTCCTAGACTTGAAGCCAAAGATAAAAACATCATGATAACCACAGTGAGATGCAAAATAATAACAATCCCCAGGGCTGAAAAAAAAAAAAAAAACGAGAGGCTGTCGCTTACATCTCGATAAATTGTAAAATTTATCTTCTTGTGCCATTTCTCCCCTTCTCTATTTCATTTACAGTGGGTTTTTAATAAAAAAAGTTGACAAAAATCAAAGCAATATAATCAAAATAGAAAAGCTTGACATTTATACATGTTGTTTATTACTTTAGCGTTTTAAAGTAATAAAAAGGCACACCAAAATTAGTTTCTTATCAAATGTCAAATTTTCATCAAGTTCTCGCCTACAAACTAGTTAAACTTTGTTCTTTGGAACCAAGTTGAGCGTCTGCGTGAGGATGTGGGGAGAGTCCCCACAGACTCGCAACGATGTTTTTCTCCGCATCATGGCTCCGCTGAAATGATCACATCATGCTTTCTTCCTAAAAAGCTTTGAGGATAAGTCTTGTTCTTTTTTTGTTGTTTTTTTGGTTTTTTTTGTGGTACACGAGCTTCTCACTGCTGTGGCCTCTCCCATTGCGGAGCACAGGCTCTGGACGCACAGGCTCAGTGGCCATGGCTCACGGACCCAGCCGCTCCGCGGCATGTGGGATCCTCCCGGACCGAGGCACGAACCTGCGTCCGCTGCATCGGCAGGCAGACTCTCAACCACTGCGCCACCAGGGAAAGCCCCTTTCTTTTCCTTTTCACAGGCATAACTGTTGCTGTTTTTCTGTATCCCGTGCAACATAACGTAGATGGAAACTGCCGTTGTGGAAAGGTCTTCTGACCTAGGCTTAGCCCCAATTTCTTCAAACGAATCTGATCTTGGCCCTGAATGAGCTGATCCTTTCTGCATGTATAGTTGCCCACGATGGGCAAAGAAAGATGGTCTCTTGGGAGACACAGCAGCAACCCCATGGGGAAGATAGGCAGGGTATCAGGCTGGAGAGTTTGAATGCCTGGAACAGAGACCAAGTTAAACCAGCGTCGCCAGGAAGGGAGAACCCTTGGAAGGAGAGGGGGTTCCTGAGGGCTCAGGGAACACAGAGCACCTGGAACAAAGCCTAGAAAGTTGGGTGCAGCTGTGGCCTGACGGGGGCTGGGTCTCCCCTTCTTAAAGATGGAGGTCAGATTTCTGGCCCCTTGACCACCTTGAACATGTTGTCGGGGACAGAGGCAGGGGAATCAGAGGAGATGGGTTTGTATGTATCCACCTTGTACCACCCAGTACATGTCCTGAGCCAGGTCACTTCTCTGAGTTTAGTTTCCCAATGACTTGACCTTTCCTGGCCTCCGATTTATCATCTGTCATATGAGCAGAGTGACACCCCCACCCCAGCACAAAGGGGTACAAGCACCAAACATTCGTACTTTCTGCTTCTGAGGTCTTCCCCCAGTTTGGGGATTCTGCAAATCTGTGGTCGAGCAGGGCTGTGACCCAGGACCCTGTCTCTGATGGAGTCTTGTCCAGCCAGCAGCACTGGGGTACCCAGGACACAAGCTCTGAGCCCTGCTTCTCTTTTTGCACCCTGCACTCCCCCCCACACATCCCCAAGGAAGGGCCACCATCTAAATTCCAGAACCTTCTGAAGGGGATTGCATCCTCCTCCAGAGCCAAATCTCTCCAGAATGCTGTGAGCCGGACAGCTGAAGAATGGAAGACAGGGGAGACAGAGAAGCCAAGAGACACAGCGTTTCCAGATGATTAGAGGAGAGAAGCTAATGAGGCTGCTTGTCTCAGAAAAATCTGTGCAAACAGCTGTCAGGGAGATTTCTTCCCATCAAAGACACATCAAGAAGGAAACCAGGGCAAAGGAGTCCACTAGCCCTGGGGTAGACAGGAGACAGAGGAAAGTCAATGATGAATACATTAGCATGAGTTTCCTCTTTAAAAACTGCCGCCGTGGGACAGCCTGTCCCTAGGACACCGCCTCCAGTCTGTGGGACCCTCCAGTGCAGGCAGGGAGACCAGTGCACAAACACCAGGATCTAGAAAGGTACACGTCCCCCAGGGGATAAGCCAGACACTGAGGAGATTCAGAAGAGGTGGGAATAAGCTCCAGCTTGGAGTTTAGAAAATACAGTATATTCAGGGACAGCTGGAGGTTGATTATTTACACAGACCCATATTAATAAAATTATAATATTTATAATATTATATATTATATATAATATATAATTTATATATATTTATATAAATTTATATAAATATATATTTATATAAATATATAAATTATATATTTATATAATATGTATAATATATAATATATAATTATAATAATGATCTATATATAGATCAGAACAAGCAAAACCTCCAATGTCAGGGTGACTTACGATCACACTGCTCTGTCTGGCTTCCTGCCCTCTTCAGTGCCAGTTCTCCGCCTGACCAGTGGACCACCTTCCTCCATGGGTGACTCAGGGACCCAGGCCCCTTCCATCTTGTGGCTCTGCCATCTCCTGGAGCATCAGAGTCCTCTGTGCACAGCCAGCAGATGGGGAAAGTGGCCGTGGTGATGGTGTCACCTTGTCTCAGAAACCCCAGCCTGGAAGTCGCCCACATCCCTCCCACTCAGAATCCTTTGGAGGACAAGCACGTGGAAGCAAAGAGGGTGGGAAATGGGGACAGATGAGAGATGAAGACAGAGTAGGAGTTTCTACCAGGAGAACAGAGCCAGAGGCACCCAGAGGACGGAGGTGTGGAGTGGCACCTGGGAAATGTGTGAGGCCCAGAAGAGAGGCCCCAGGGACCCAAGGCTGCTCACCACGTCTGCTTCCCCTTTGCCCTCCCTTGTGTTAAGCAAGCTTGTGGAAGTCTCCAGGCTGGGTCAGCTGTGCTGAGGGAGCTAAAAAAGCAGTTGGGTCCCGGGGTGGGCAGGGGCAGTGAATCTGAGAGCCCTGTGTGTGGGGGGTGGCGGCAGGACAGAGGGAGGGACCCCCTCCTGCCACTCACCAGGACCCCTCCTCGGCCAGGCTCAGCTAGGCCCCTGGGCGCTCTCTTTCCATCTAGTCATCGGCCTTGGCCTGCAGCCTGCCCTGGGCCTACAGAGGCCAGTTTGGGCAAAGAATCTGCTACATCCGTTTAGTGAGAATCCCCTCACCCTTGACATCTGACCAACTTCCCCCTGTTACTTTTCCATCCACTGACCCTCTCACTCTGCTTGTTGGCTGTAAATCCCCAGCTGTCTTTGCCGCATTCAGAGTTCGTTCCCTCGCCCCCTATTACAATAGTCTTGAATAAAGGCTTTCTTGTAATTTTTAACTGGTTGGGGGCCAACTTTTCTGTCTAACACCATCAAGAGTCTGACACAATCTCTTCGTCTAGAACATTCCTTCCAGAACCAATCTTGCCTGCTCGGGGTTAGGGGCTATGGAGGAGGGCTTTCCCCATGTGGACAGTGCTTCAGGAGCCTGGAAGGTCACGGCCAGCTAGTTGGAGGGGAGGGGGACCTCCAGCCCAAGGAGGGGCTGCAGGGGAGAGTCTGATAGCTGAAGTCACCCTTGTTCTATGGCCCCAGGTCTGGGACGGGAACTCCGCTGGAGAAATTCTGGCTGAGCTGGAGACCTCCCACTGGCCAGGCTGGAAGTGTAACAGGGCAGGACCCTATGGGGCCTTCCTTGGACAGCCCTCTGCCTTAACTCCTCTCAGAAGGACCCAGATGACAGTACCTGATGCGCATGTCCTGAGTTGTTTTACAGGTGTGAACCACCCCCCACCCCTGCCAAAGGGAAGATGTTACCTACTTGAGGACCATGAGCACATAGCCCCAGGCCTCCTGGAGCCTAAGGACTGATAATGTGACCCCCTGTGACACCACCCTGTTCCCTCACCAGCAGCCAATCAGAGAACTGTGCATGATCTCATCACATACCCTGTGACCCCCTCCCTTACCTGACTTTTATTTTATTTTATTTTGTTTTATTTCAGACTCTTCAATAACTTAAAGAATATTTATTGGAGTACAGTTGATCTACAGTGTTGTGTTAGTTTCTGCTGTACAGCAAAGTGAATCAGTTATACATATACATATGTCCACTCTTTTTTAGATTCTTTTCCCCTATATGTCATTACAGAGTATTGAGTAGAGTTCCAGTGCTATACAGTAGGTCCTTGTTGATTGTCTATTTTATATGTAGTAGTGTGTATATGTCTACCCCAATCTCCCATTTTATCCCTCACCCCACCCTTCTCCCCTGCCCGCACCCCTCCCCCCTCCCCCCCCAACCCCGGCTTTTAAGAATGCTTTGCTGAAACCCTTCCAGGGAGTTCAGGGTTTTTTAGGGCATGAGCCGCTGATCTCCGTGCATAGCACTGCCATAAACCTTTCTCTGCTCCAAATTCTGACGTTTTGGTTTGTTTGGCCTCACTGTGTGTTGAGCACGCGAACTTGTGCTAACAGAAAGGAAGGCTTCCATGGCGGGTGCAGGGGTGGGAAAGGCACTCACCCCGGGCTCCTTCATCCACCCCAGGAGCCTGCGCTGGCCTCTGTCACGCAGGGTGCGAGAGTTCACATCTGCCCCCGCTGCTGGGGACACGGATGAGTTTCCCTGGGGAACAGGTCCCTGGGCCCTGGCATGAAAATGCGTCAGTCCAGGGACCAGGGCATCCTTTGAAGACTGTTTCTGGTTTTAAATCTCTCCTGCCCAAGTGCCAGTTGAGGCTATTTTTTTGGGATTAACCATTCACCCCAGGGCTGTCTGGCCCTTCTGAATGCCCTCATTAAAGTGTTCATCAGCAGAAAGCAAATACTTGGCCCCAGGGGTATCCAGGTTTCTTGAGAGCCCCGGATGCCCTTGATTGTAGGGCCTCCTTGTTCAGGCCCTTGCCGGAGAGGCCAGGGAGGGAACTTGGCTGGCCACCGAGATCTTGTTAGTGTCTTTTCCCTCAGAAATCCAGATCTGTCTTCCAAAACCACCATTTCCCCATAGTTCATGAATACTCCTTCTGTTGACACACAAATACCCACGCACACGTACACATGCCCCTCAGTCCCACTCACCACCCCCGGGAGGGGACAGCTTCCAGTAAGTAATTAATCAACACAATGGTTCAAGGGCAAGACCCTGGAAGTGGGGGTGGGAGGCTCTGTTGTGGGTGATCAGGGAGGGGTGGGAGCTCCAAGGGCCAGGACGGAGGCAGCCCCTCAGCCTCTCTGCCTTCTGAGGACCCCTAGAGAGCTAGAGTCGACCTGGCCCCTTCCAGGGCCCCAGTCCTCTGCCGGGTCGGACAGGAGAAGCCCACAGTCTTATCTCCCCGAGGGAGAGTTATGGGAAACATTAAATTTGAAGTCAAAATCATTTTCATTTGCTATGGGATAACTGGGTCAATTATTTAAACTTTCTCTAAAATTAAGGGAAAAGAAGAGGGGAGCAAAATGTTTGGGGGAAACTTCTTTAGAAGAAAAAATATGATTCTTTGAGTGAAATGCAGAAAGGACCACACTTGAAGTTTGCCTGGTGTCCAGGCCCTGTGCTGAGCACTTTAAAATAGCATGTCATTTAATTTAATTGTCATCATAATCATACCCATTTTCAAGATTGAGAAACTGAGATTCAGGGAGTCAAGCACTTGCCCTTGGCTCCCAGCTCCTCAGTGAGAGGCTATGCAGTGACCTTCAGTTCCAGCTAACAGAGCTGGGTCCTGGACACACAGACTTCCCTCCTTCTCCAGTGACAAGTGTGGCCCAGAAACCTGGGATGGGATGGGATGGGGTGTTAATTCCAGGGCCTTCTTCTCAGAGACCCTGTGGGAGGCTGTCCTAGGGCTGGGACACAGGGAAGGACAGGCTGCCCCAGGGCCTCCAGGGACACCCCATCAGTGAGCACCTGGCCTCTGTCTATAGCTCTCATGCTCTGAACTGCTGGGTGGGGGGTCTTCAGCCTGGTTGGGGAGCAGTGGATATGATTTCCCTCCACCACTGACATGGTGGGTCTCTTGTCTCCTTGAGCATCTGCCTTTCCCGAAAGGCTCAGGCAAGTGGGCAATGCTGAGGAAGTAAAACCGAGCCAGACCCTATAGGGGCTCCTGGGCAGGGGAGCCTTTCTGTTTAGCCTCTGTGACCTTCCCTGAGTTCCAAACGGCAGATTCAAACAGCTGCTAATCCAGGAAGAGAAGGGATGCAAAGTCAAGGGGAAAACAGCCAAGAAACAATAATACAGCCTTGGGGCAGGGTCCTGGTTCCACCTCAAGGGACACACATAACAGTATCTTTAAGCCCTTTTATAGAATTAAAACCTAACAAATGGAAGATGTCAGCATTCTCCATACCAGAGAAGACCACCTGAGGCCAGACTAAAGGAACCAGAGAAGCTCATCAAAAAGATTACCAAAGACCAGATTGAGGGCCGTCCCTGCACATACCCTGATCTTATCAGCAACCCCACCCCGAACTATTGCTATAAAACTCCTCAAGAAATCCTCCCAGGTTGGGACACATAGTTTTCGAGGGCAGGAACCCACTGTGTTCCTCCTTTGCCTGGCAAAGCTATAAAACTATTCTTTTCTACTTCACCCAAAATTCTGTCTCTGAGATTCGATTCGGCACCAGTGTAAAGAGAGGCTGAGCTTTCAGCATCAGTAGGAGGGGAAGAGGCAGCCCTGGGTTATAACCAGAGTGGGTGGAGTGCTGGAGAGAGCCCTAGCCACATGCCCGCCAATTGCAGTCTGGGCAAATCCATCAGTTAGAGCCATCAAAGGAATACTACACAGCCAGGAAAAGGGATGAAGTACAGACAGGCAACAACACAGATGAATCTCCAGGACTTGCCTTTGAGCAGGTCGACACCCAAAAGAGCACATTGCTCAAGGCCATTTATACTTGCCCAAATCTGGCAGAACCAAGCTTTGGTGATAGCTTCATTGTTACCTTTGTGGGAGGTATTGACTGGGAGGGGCAGGGGGCTTTCTGGGATAAGGGGGATGTTTTATGGTTGGATGGTGGTTTTCTGAGTGTCTCTGGATGTAAAATCCAATACGCTGCCCTTTTAAGATTTATGCGCTTTTCTGTATGTATTAATATTCTGTCAGTTTTTTAAAGTTCTCAAAAATTTAATCCTAAACAACCCCCGACACCCAGAAAAGAAACAAACAATAAAACATCCCTAGCCTCCTGGCGCTTGCCTGGGTCACCCACCACCCCCTGGGCCTCTGAATCCTCTAGAAGCCTACAGTCAGACCCCTGCCCCCAACAAAGAGGAGATTTGAAGGCATCTCTCCGGCCCGGTGTTGGAGCCTGCTTCCTACCCAGGGGGCTTTAAATCTTCCAGATCGTGAGCTTTCCTTGAAGAGTGCTTTATGGAATGTCTTCTCACCACAGAGGACAGCTGCTCGGGTCAGCTGCTGCTGAGGGAGGAAAATAATCACAGAGAAGGAGGGGTGGAAAGACGCCCAGAGCCTTCCCCTGCAGGACTCGTGGGGCTGGTGGGGCTATCACAGCGCTGTCCCGCCCCGAGCCGGGGCCCCCGCCCCATGACGAGAACCATCTCGCACATCTGGACGCCACACCCTTACCATTACCTCATGTTTTCCTCTGCAGCCTCCCAGGCTGGGGTCCCAAGCCCCCAAGATGCTGCTGGGCCGGTCAGTTTCCAAGCAGGGCTTGGACGTGGCCTCCTTGAAGAAGCAGCTGGACGGACCCCACTTGTGGCCTGTGACCGTGGAATTGAGGTTATGCTGGCCTCGTGTACCTCCAAACCCCAATCCCTACTATTCCTGAGGCCCCCAGAAGAAGATCCCCAGACCTTCGGCTGTGGACTGTGTCTCCTGACATCCAGCTCTCTCTGCTCTGGGGACCTGTGGGAGCTGATGACGACAGGCTGGCCCTGGGGAGGGGACACGGCCTTCTATTCTCCTGGGGTTCTGGGGAGATCGGAGGCTCAGAACAAACAGTTAACTTATTACTGCAGCAGGCATGGCTGGTCCCAGAGCCCAGGGCTCCTACCCTAATGTTGGGGCCCTACCCAAAGTTGCCCCCCCCCCACGCCACCTCTAGCAGGGTCTACTTAAGCCCCACACCCAACACAATCCTGTGGGCATCTGCAGGCCTCCGAGTCCAGCCCCAGTCCCACAGCCTGGATGACAGGTGGAGGGCGGAGCATCCTTGGGGATACCAACAACCTGGTCCGAGCAGCGCAGGTAGCGCCCTCATGCCGTGTGGAGGTGGAGCGGGCCTGCAGGGCCCACAGGCAGGGGTGGAGCCGAGTTCCCGCCACACTCTGCTCCGTTCCTCCGTTGGCTCCCAAACCACGTCCTCTCCCTGGGCTTCAGCCCCTTCTTACACGCATCCCAAATCCCCCGCCAAGCCAAACGCTAGAAACTGCCAGGTGCCCTGGAGGGAGGGAGGATCCTCAGGGTGGGGCCTGTGGAGGGGAGCTCAGTGGGTAGGAGTTTTCCCTCCCCCGCAACCCCAGCCAGCACACTGAAGCCTTTCTCTTGAACCTATAGCTTCTTTCTCAACTAAGTGGGTTCTAACAGGAACATGGGCTTGGGAGGTGTTGTGGATGCAACAGTGGCTCCCACAAGACAAGTCCATGTCCTAAGTCTCCGAACCAGTGAGTGAAAGTGACCTTTTTTGGAAATAGGGTCTTTGCAGATCAAGAAAGGATCTTGAGATGAGGTCACCCTGCACCTCACTTGGACACCTAAATCCAATGACAGGTGTCCTTATAAGGGGCAGGAGAGGAGACACAGAAGAGGAGGCCCTGTGGAGTCAGAGGCAGAGATCAGAGTGATGCAGCCACCACCCAAGGATGCTGGTGGCCACCAGAAGCTGGAAGAGGCAAGGGAAGATCCTCCCCTGGAGCCTTAGGAGGGCACGTGGCCCTGCTGACACCTTGATTTCAGACTTCTGGCCTCCAGAACCACGAGAAAATACATTTCTGTTGTTTTAAGCCCCCCCCCCAGAGTGTGGTCATTTCTCCCGGAAGTCACAGGACAGCACAAGAGGCTAGAAGATCTTGGTTTACACCCAGGGTCTGATAACAACTCCTGTGTGACCTTGGAGAAGTCACTTTGCCTCTCTGGTCTCTGCCTCCTCAGCTGAAGTCTCCCTCCTCCATCTTCCCACACCATGAGGAAGAAATGAGACATGTTCTCTGTGGCTCCGCATAAGCCTTTGCGGAGTGACCGGTGGGGAAGCAGTGGTTCTGGGAAGATGTGGCAGCCATGCCGGTGAACTTGGAAGGCCACGTTCTGCTAGAAGAGAGACTTGCTGCGGCCCCGCAGCGAGAACTTTCTCTTAGCACTTGGCTGGCGGCTGCTGCGGTGATGGACAGCTCGTCAGGAAGACGGTTCCAGACAGCTGAAGTAATGTTTATTGTATACGCGCCATAGATACTGTCCTGTGGTCAATTAGCCGCCAGTGCGGCCAGGACCATGGGAAGGGACGGGACCTCCTCCTTTTCCAGCTTGGCCTCACGCCCCGAGATGTTTGCTCTGGAAAGCAAAGGCCAGCGCATGCAGCTCCCCAGGCCTGCGGGGTCCTGCAAGTGCGTTGTGGCGGTCGGTGGGCAGGGCCAGGGCCACGTGGTCCCTGGACCCCTCGCTCTCAGTTAGAGGGGCTGACAGTGGGAGGATATGAAAAGTCCCCAACTCTTCCTCGGCCACGGTGGGCGTGAGAGAGCCCCACTGTTTTGTGGAATTTGAGAACAAAGCATCTGAAGGGACCACAGGGATCACCTTGCACCCTCCCCATAATCTTTCAGACACGGAAACTGAGGCCCAGCTGGGGAAAGGGTTTGTTGGACTACAAACAGCAGGCAGAGGAAAGTCAGAACAGAGCCTCTGGTCTGCAGGGCTCACAGCCTCGGAGGCCCCAGCTGGCCCTAAACGCGAGGTCCTAAGACCCTCATCCAAGGCCAGGGCTCCCAGGCACTAGGACCTTTCTGCAGACTCTGAGACGGGGGCTCACCACCTGGCAAGGCTGCCCACCCAGTTCTTGGAGAACAACTCCCAGTGATAGGACACCCTGTGTTGTACCAGCTGAAGCCCCTTTCCTGGGGACCCCTCTCCTTGCCCAGCTCCACAGAGCAAAATACTTCTCCGTTTTCCATTCTGCCCCCTGAAGAGACGCTGGAGACAGTGGTCTCAGTCCCCGTGGCCCGACTCCCCTCTCTGGGGCCCAGCCTCTGGACCCCCTTGGCCACCTCCCTTGGCTGCTGGTTGTGGGCCCATGGCAGGAGGAAAACTCGTCTGAACCATGGCTGCTTACAGTAAGGAGGGTTTTCGTAAGCTGAGGTCATTCTCCCATCAACTGGGAGAAGAGCTGGGGAAACACTTCATACATTTAAGGAGGTCACGGATGATTATTAGATTATATATGTCCTGCCAGATGTCCATAGAAACATTCACCGTCAGATGTTATGAAACTAATCGTGTCAGTAGCCATGTCCAGGCTCACGCCCTCCCTAACCAGCCCCATATGTCAAATGTACACACGCTGGTAAAGAGAACTGACACATATGGAGCCCTTCCACAGTGCAGGCCCTGTTCTCAGCCCACTGCCAGTGTTAACTCATAAACCCCACAGCACCGAGAGGGAGGTATTGCTGGGATTCCTGTTCTGCTAAGGCAAACACTGAGGCATGGAGATTGTCGCCTTTTTTTTTTTTTTTTTTTGCGGTACGCGGGCCTCTCACTGTTGTGGCCTCTCCCGTTGCGGAGCACAGGCTCCGGACGCACAGGCCCAGCGGCCATGGCTCACGGGCCCAGCCGCTCCGCGGCACGTGGGATCCTCCCGGAACGGGGCACGAACCCGTGTCCCCTGCATCGGCAGGCGGACTTTCAACCACTGCGCCACCAGGGAAGCCTGAGATTAAGTCCCTTTTTGCACACACACACACTGCACATGTAGGTACATTTGTATATGAATCTGCTAATTCATGTATTTATTTCAGGGCAGGATTTCAGGAAGGGTACGCACAGGGTTACCTAAAATACAAGGGTAGAGGCGAAGCCTGCAATGTCCCTGCTGACACCTCTGTCCTCTTTACTCCTTGGTTCCCGCCACATGAGCCTCCCTGCTGTTCCCAGAACATCTGAGGTCTTTCCTGGGCATAAGGCTTTGCCATTCCTGAGCCACGGCTGGCTCCTTCTCATTAATCAGCTCCTTCTCATTAATCAGCTCTCAGCTAAAATGTTGCCTCTTCAAAGAGCTCTCCCCTGTCCACACTTCCCCACCACTGTAAAGCAGCCCCTGTCCATGTCCATGTCAGTTACTACCCCATGTTCCTGTTTTATCCTTGTCCCAGCACTCATCACCGACTTGAAATGGTCTTGCTTATTTACTTGTTGACTCTTTTTTTGTGTGTGGTATGTGGGCCTCTCACTGTTGTGGCCTCTCCCGTTGCGGAGCACAGGCTCCGGACGCGCAGGCTCAGCAGCCGTGGCTCACGGGCCCAGCCGCTCCAGCGGCATGGGGGATCTTCCCAGACTGGGGCACGAACCTGCGTCCCCTGCATCGGCAGGCGGACTCTCAACCACTGCGCCACCAGGGAAGCCCTACTTGTTGACTCTTAAATGTCACTGAGCACCATCTCGTTTGGTCGCTGCTATGATCCTAGCCCCTTGCACAGTGACTGGCACGAGGTTGTGCTCAGCAAGGGAATGAATGAACAAAATGAGAAGTGAATGAGGAAAGAGAGGCTAGGGGAAGACATGGGCGAGGGCAACAAATGGACCCAGACCTGAGGCCTGGCTCACTAAATGCCTGTCTTGAAGTGCTATTTACTGAGCTTCCTGGCAGCCGAGGGGAAGAGAGAAACACAATCGGTTTATGTGAGTGAAACAACGGCGAGACAGGCCAAACCATCGGGTCAGGAAGCATAGGACTGTTTGGGGTCCTGAGACCAGTTGGATGCTTTCCTTAAGATTCCTACTAAAAGGACTTCCATTGTGATGTCACCCCCAGGTGTGCCCTGACCTCCTCATGGGGAGCACGGGGACGCTTTGGGTGCAGCTGATTTCAGCACAGACAGAAGGCTCATCTCACGAAATAGTCAAGACAAAAGAGAAACGGGGTGGAGGGTACTGTGGGTACCTTGAAGGGAGGTGGCCAGGGGCTGTAGGTGCCCTGCCCACTCTTGGGGTCTGACAAGAGCTGGGCTGCAGCTTCTCCCAGTGGCATGCTATGTGGCTCAGGAGCAGACAGAAGGGGCGGGACACGCTCCCATCCCACCTACGGAAGAGATTATTATCCTTAGAAAAACTGTTTCCACGCAGCCAGGGGCTCCGGCCAGGCAGGTGGGATCACAGGGCAGGTTGTACGTATGTACGTCAGCCTCACGCTGCACTTCAGCCGGCTCTGTCAGTAACTAATCCCTTCCCAGAGAGGCGGAGGCGGGGCTGGTGGATACAAACTGAAAGCAGTCTGGAATGTTTTTGACAGATTTCTCCTCAAGGTGGTAAAAAGTCTAACAGGGGTCTGCAGTGTCTTGGCCGTGTCTAAATCCGGTCTGCTAATCGGAGGCACCAAGGCGCTGGTGTGGAGTGAGCTCAGTATCAGTTCCCAAGGCTCTGCTAAGCCCACCAGGGTCAGTCCCCGTCTGCCCTGTTGTTTCCACTACCTCCTTCACCAAGTCCACACTCTGGACCTGACTGTGTATTGAGGGGAGCAGCGATCAAGGAAGACATTAAACAGGCAAAGGGCATCATCGCAGCCAGGCAGGCATAGAAAAGAAATTCCACTTAATATTAACAAAATCATCCTGGTAGCACGGCCCAGCTTTATAGGAGATCGCAGTACTGGGGAGCATGGGTCTGTGTTTAGAATCCCTGAAAATTAAAACAACATTTGAAATGGGAACCGTGTGTTAAGTTACACTTCTAACCCACAGGATTGAATCAGGAGAGTGAATAAAATGGAGAGTAATTACAAGGGAGTACAGGAAGTCCTGAAGATATTCTTGCCTCAGTGAAAGGTGCCAGAGAGAAAATTGACATCAGCGAGATAATGATAGCTCATCTTGTGTCTAATGTGAGTACTCACCTCTGGGCAGATCAAATGGTATAAAAAAAATAGAAATTGACAGTGGTTCTAAAGTTGCTTATTGATGAAACCCTGGAATTATGTGACAGAAGAAATCAATTAGGTACTCAGAGGTGAGACCCCTGCTGAAAGGAGAGGCTAGGAAATTAACGAGTGAAATTGACATGGGTGGTGAGAAAAGGGCTAGAAATTATCTTGCCAAAGGAAAAGTAAAAATAGAAGGCTACTCTGAAAGACTATATCATTAAAAAAAAAAAAAGTATCATGGAAGGGAGAAACTTGAAAATTGCATTTACCACGGAAAGAAGGAAGAAAAACAGGAAGAAGATTGGGAAGACATTTGCTGACCGAGCCCCAAAGCAAAACTAATAAAATGCATGGAGAATGACAGCCAGAGAGAGAATAGTGGGTGCACGCCGGCATCTTTCAGATGGGGAAACTGAGGCCCCACAAAGCACCGGCCCTGTGGAGGAAGTCCTTCCCACTCCAGCCCACCATCCAGGGCTCAGTGGGGGAGGCGGACTGTCCAACGTTAGAATTAAGTCATGGTGTCCAGCCCACGGGCCGAGCAGTGGAGGCATCCATGTCCTCTCAGAGGGAAGAGTAGCAACCCCCCAAAGCCTGGCGTCCCAGGTGTAATAGCACAAAACCAGAGAACTCTTGCTCACTGCCCACATCCCATCCACCAGCAAGTCCCTCTGGCTTGACTCCAAAGCATAGCCATGGCTGGGGCAGCCGTCCGGCACCCTCTGCCCAGTTATCACCTTCTCCATGAGGCCCTCCTTGACTACCCCGTCTGGAGGAGCGCCCTGCCCCAGCATCTGTGGCCACGCTACACGCATTACTGATTTCGCTTTCTTCATGACATGACTGTAGTCTAACATTACCATTTTTGTACTTCTCTATTGCCACCCACCCTCTAGAATGTCAGCTCCAGAAGGCCGGGGGTCTTGTCCACTGCTGGTTTCTTTTGCCTATTCAGATACTCAGTAAGTGTTTGTTGAATGAATAAGTGACAGCCTCTGGCCTGGGCCAGAGACCCCTTCTCAGAGCTCCCCCTGCAGCCCACACTCCACCACACTCCCCCCCCACCCCCATCCTTATCACTCAGCATGGTCAGCCCTGGTCAGACCTGACGCCTCATGGTCAGCCTTATATCTGAGACCCAGCACCCAGCATCATGCCTGGTCCAGAGCAGGTGCCCCAGGAGTTTACTGAATGTTCTAAGCTCAGAGCAGCCTGGAGGTGGGAGATGGTCTCAGAGCAAGATTGCAGGGCTTGGAGGGCTCACGAAGCCCCTCCATTTCATAGGCACGAAAACCAAGACACTCAGAGCAGCCGGGGGACCTTGGAGGGTGAGCTGCTGGCACCCCTTCTGCTCAGCTGGGCCAGGAGATGGGCAGCCTCTGGTCTTTCAGGCACAGCTGGTGCGGGGCTGCTTGGCAGCTCGAGAAGCAGCACCCACTCCCTCATTCCACTTTTTCCCAGGTGAGAATTGGATCTTCCCACGAGGAGGCTCAACCAATTCTGAGCCCTGGCAGCGGCTGCTCTGTTAATAATGTTCAGGGGGGATGGTCAGCCATGGGCCTGGACGCCATCCCCCTCGGGCTGGGGCAGAAGCCCCCACACACACACTGTGTCCAGAGCCCCTGGGGAATGGGCAGCAAGAATTTTCTGTGCGGGAACAAGATACCCGTCCTGTGATTGGGCTGTTGATGCAGAATCAGTACATGACAGGATGCCTGAGTCCAGCTTGGCCACCAGGAGCAGGTCAACACCAGGTGTGGCACTTACTGCCCGTTCCTTGGACCAGGCACTGAGGAGGTGAACAGGCCAGGGAGTCACTCCGTGTCCTGGATGTCGGCCCATATTCTGGACCAGACATGGTGTCAGGGCCCATATCTGTGAGACCGTGATTCTGCCTCCCAGGGCTTAGCGCAAGCTCTGGGCTGGTCCTGCGTCCCGGCTGGCTTCTCCCACTGAACCGAAAAGCAGGCATTTGAGGCCCAGCCGGACCACTGGGGATGGAGTTGGGGTTCTATGAACTCCAGTCTTCCTATCTGAAGGATGGATGTCAGCTTCCAGACGACAAGGCCTCCAAACTGTGACTCTATGGAGGGCACTGGGGCATCACTGTCTGTGAGAAGCTCAGCCTCCTTCCTCGCCAGGAGGCCACCCTCTGCTGCAGGCATCCTAGGCAGTTTCCCCAGCTCCAGCGACAGCAGGTCCAGGACACGTGGCAGACCCAGGGGTTGGTCCAGGACTCCCAGCACCTTCGTCCTCACCTCCATGGAGACAGGCTTGGCCTGTGTCTCTTGCCAGGGCAACCCCCCACCCATCCACCCAGCCAGAAACTCACCCCAGCAGCATGCCCCTTGAGTCACTCCCCAGTCCCTGTCTTCGGACTACTGGTGCCACCACTCGCCGAAGAGAGCACAGGGGGATCAGGAAGGGGGGACCAAGGCATGTGGGATGGACAAAATAAATAGAAAAAAAGGAAGGCAACCGAGTGCGTACACCAGGATGGGGACTCCAAAGCAGGATGCAATGAAGAGATCAAATGGTTATTTTATGGCACAGAAATGGTCCTTTTCTGGGTGATTGATAAGAATGCCTCACAATTGGAGGACCTTTGGCGTTCACGAAACAAGTTAATTTTTCTTTCTCATTTAGCAAAAACCATCTGGAGTGGAGGTATTTTCTCCATTTTGTAGAATAGGAGAACAAAGCTCCCAGTAGCAAAGAGAGGAATTCCTCAAGTCTCAAGCCCACTGGCATCTTCGAGGGCATCAGCCCAGGTCCGGCTGGGCCAGCATCAGCCATGGTCCCAGATCACCCCACCTTAAAATCTCTGGAACCAGCATTTAAGCAGCCGTCTCCAGGGGGGCCTTGGGAGGTGAGCCCAAGGTGGAGGGGATGAAATTTTATTCCCGATGGTCTTTTGGGCACCCGGAGTCACTCCACCTTGCAAGTTCTTGGAGTTGACAAGTCTTTAGCCTGACCCAATAGCCCAGTTCCTCCAGGACTCAAAGTCATCCCATTTCCAAAGACTTAGTGGGGTGGGCTGTTTCTTTGTTCTAAATGTTAAGGAATCACAAGATCAAATTCATTTCGTAAAGGTCACTCTAGCTAGACTATGGAAACTTGATTCAAAGGACAAGTTGAAAGACAATTTGGTTGTACCAGACACATTTTAAACTATGAATACTCCTTAACCAATCAAGAGCACTTCTAAGAATCCATCCGATAGAAATAGTTGCAGAAATGTGCATGCAAGAATGTGTTTACAAGCATGTTTGCCAGACTGTTATTTGTAAGAGCAAAACAAAAGTCCTTCAACAGAAAACTCATTCAACAAAATGATTCCTCCATACGATGGAATATGACACTGTCAATAAAAATGTGGTAGATTTACATGTACTGGCATGAAAATCTGTCCATGAGTGAAAAAAATCATTGTAGGAGAAGACTGAATGATCTCTTTGGTAAAATAGCTACCTAGACATTTGTACATGCAAAGAAAATGGTCTAGAACACAAACCAGTATCAGTGGTTCCCCAGAGAGATATTTTTGCAACAATAAAGGAAATATCAACAAGCCATGGACTTTCCTTAAATGACCTGTGGGTGCCCTCATTTCTGCGATGGAGCCTGGTGCTGAGAGTGGGGACCAGGAATGGAACTTGGGGTGTTCCTGTGTGTGGTGTGCTTACCTATGTGTTTCCCT
The DNA here is from genome assembly GCF_964341445.2 of Mesoplodon mirus. NCBI lineage: Eukaryota > Metazoa > Chordata > Mammalia > Artiodactyla > Ziphiidae > Mesoplodon > Mesoplodon mirus. The sequence continues at coordinate 185,160,193 of NC_138979.1, forward strand.
ATTACTGAGTGACAATCGTGGAAACGGGGAAGGCACAGGACAGGGAGTAAGAAAGGACAGACTGAACATCCCAAGAACATTCTCCCTGAGGGTGAGTCGAGACGCTGCTGAGCCCCTAGATCCCTCCCCTCCCCTGCCACAGCTCCCAAGGAGCTTGTAGTCTCGAAGCAGTGGTCCCAGGGCAGCTGGTGGCAGGAACGCTTGCGACTGAAATCTTACAGACACCTCTGAGGATGGAGGCTGATCAGAAATGGATCTGGGAGCTATCAAATGAAAGACAGGCCTCGCTTTGCCTTCACGGTTGTTGACTTGAAAAAAAAAAAAGCCTGACCACAAAACATGAGCTCATGTGGGCATTTGCTGGAAAGGCAGCAAGTGGGGCCCCAGGGACGACGCTTGCAGGATGGATGTTTCCACTGTAGCCAGCAAGGAAAGCCAGGGCCTCTGAAATGGGGCTTCCTGCAGGAGGGGAAATAAAACACAGTGGCATGGGGTGGACCAAATAGGATGGAATGGATAAAATAAATAAAGTAGAAGGGAAGGGAATATACACACTGGCATGGAAACTGTACAACAGGATGGAATGAATGGATGAAACATAATTAGCCAAGGTCAATAGAGCAGGCTGGAATGGGAAGTAGAGAGAAATAGATAGAACAGACTGGAATGAAATAAACAAACTGAATTAGGTTGGAATTGAACAGCCAGAGGAAACCAGAAAGGACTGGGGAAAGCAAGGGGCTGCCTTCTTACAGCAGGAGGGGGCTTGGGTCATTGTATGGATGAGGACACTGAGGCCTGAGATGGACAGGACCAGCTTCCCTCCATCTTCACTGCCAGGACCTTTGTGGGGCCTGTGGCTGAGGCTTGCAAGGTTCCGAGGTGGGGAGCGTCTTGGCGTTGGGGGGAGACCTCCTGGGAGGGAGCCAATTTATGTGCAGACCCCATAGAAAGCCCTGGGTGAGGCCAGGCCCTGCTTCTTGCTCCGGCCCTGCCCCTGACTTTGGGCAAGCCCCGCCCCTTGGACCTTTATTTTCCTAACTGTTCAAAGAGCAGGTCTGCTAAAATGACCTTGAAGAGTCCGTCTGTCCCCAAACTCTAAGTTCCTTTATTTCACAGTTATTGAACCCGGCCATGGGCTACAGATACAAAAATGAACGTGAGAGGAGCACAGAACCTGTGATCCATGCTGGAGCCCAGGGCCAAACAGCATCCAGGCCACCACAGGCCAGGTCTCCGGGTGACACCATGCCCTGATGGCCCCGGACACCCAGGACCACCCACCTCCTAGGACAGGCAGTGTCATGCCGAGGGTATGGGAGCTTGAGGCCGAAGAAAACCTCAGATATACTGATTCTATCTTCATTTACAGTTTCGATATTTTGTTCATCATGGATACATCTGCATTAATTTTGACTTTTTTTTTTTGCGGTACGCGGGCCTCTCACTGCTGTGGCCTCTCCCGTTGCGGAGCACAGCCTCCGGACACACAGGCTCAGCGGCCATGGCTCACGGGCCCAGCCGCTCTGTGGCATGTGGGATCTTCCCCAACTGGGGCACAAACCTAGGTCCCCTGCATCGGCAGGCGGACTCTCAACCGCTGCGCCACCAGGGAAGCCCCAATTTTGACTTTTTAATAGATGGTGTTAAAGTATTATTTATTTTGATTACTGAGTTTTTGGCGCCTCTTTAAATGTTGCACCTCAGGCAAGGGCCTCTCTTGCCTCACCCAACTCCCGGCCCTGTTGGTAGGTGCTATGATGACCCCATTCCACAAAGGAAAAAACAGTTTCAGAGACACCTGACTGGTAAGACACCACCAAGGATGCTTGTGGGAGGGGCCACTTGCTCTGCTGGAAGAAGGGTGACAATGATTGTGCTTGGAGTGGCTGTCTTTAGGAGCTGCGTCTTTCGGAGGACATGTTACTCCACCAGGGGGGAAAGAGAGCAGGAGGGCTCTCTCTTTCCGGTCTAAACAGAAGGACTGGCCCGTGCAAAGCAGCAGGGAGTTCTGGGGTTGGAGTGCACGTCAGTATGGCCAAATTCAAGGCCAATGGCGGGGGTCAGGGTTGGACTTAGAGCCTGCTCCAGTGCCCCATCTGCCTCTTGGCTACATCACCTCCATGTATCCCCTGGATAAAACATCAGGTGCGCGTGGATGATAGAATGACAAGCAACGGTCAGCCGCTCCCAGCAGAGGTGGAAGCAAAAAGCCCCAGCGGTGATGAGCACATCTGGGGAAACTGCTTTCTGTGCATATATGGTCCCGGCCCCTCGGGGGCTTTGAGTTGTCAGTGTTGAGGGGGAAAGAGAAGCCCTTCCCAGCCTCAGCTTGCAGGCAGATTTATTTGGAAAATATAGGATTTACAGAAATCCTCACCAAGTGCAAAGCTCTGAAACCCAGACAGGAGATTTGAGCCACATGCTGTCTGCGCAGATATGGGAAGAGATTGGAGAGTGACACTGAAACCTCTGCTTCTTCCCGGTCTTGGGCAGCTCCCCAGGCTTTGGGGGACAGCCCCTCCATAGCCCCCACCTGCCCTTCCTTGCTGCAAACCCACAAGAATCAGGCAAAGCATGTACAAATGTTTGTGTCTTAGGGCTCTGAGCTCTCTCAGGAAAGTGTCCTGGCTTTAGGGCTATCAGATCCCTTAGGACAAGAGTTCTGTGGGCAGCTGGTGGCCGCCATCTGCTTGACCCTGGGCATCCCAGAGCTAGGGCATCCCTGGGGAATTTGCTGTGCCCAAGGCCTGGTGCCTGTCCTGAGAGAAGAGACAGTCCCCAGGGAGCTCAGAGATCCACACTATGGCCTGCTAGTCCTGAAGCCCTGCCCCTGCCCTGAGCGTGTCCACAGCTCTAAACCAGGGCCCTTTCCACAGGAACTCACAGGTGTACAGTAGACCCTTCTCCTGAGGGAGGTCACTGCATTGAAGCCACGAGTCCTGAAGAAGCCCATGGCCAAAAAAGCCATGGCTTTGTCCCAAGGGAACCCATAGCCCTAAAACACAGCCTTGTCTTGGGAGAGATCATAGTCTTAAATTCTGTGTCCCGTCCTGATGGAGAACTTAGCCCTGAAGACATGATCGTGGGAGACCGAATACACAAAGGGACAATAATCAGATCATACGGAGAAACAGAACTCCGACCCACAGCCTGCAGCCACCTGCCCGGGAAGCCAAGCCCTCCCCTGCAGTAAACAGCCCAGGAAGCCAGCCTGCAGGAGGTCAGACCAGCAGGAGGCAGGAGCAATGACGCTGTAACAATCGGCCCCAAATGGCCGGGACTTGATCAATAAATCACCGCTGCCCTGATTTTTGTCCCCGCTTCCAACTTGGGACCCAACAGAGAGAGCAAAACACGCCCCCTAACGGGTCACCTAGGAGCCCCTCCTCCAGCGGGCTGCTCCCACCGTCCCAGACCAGCAGCCCCGTCGGGTCAGGAGCCTGCCTTTCCCGCCGTGAAGCTCCCCCTCCGCCTGCCCGTGAGGCTCCCCAGTCGTAAGCAGGGGTGCTGACCCCCCGGCTCGAGCGGCTCCGAAAGAACAGCCTTTGCTTTTCCCATCTGGTTGGTCTCCTTTATTCCCACGCTTGCCATTGGATTTAGGGCCCCCCGCTAATCTCATCTCGAGATCCTGGACTTCATTACATCCGCAAAGACCCTTTCCCCAAATGAGGCCACAGTCACGGGTTCTGGGGGTTCGGATGCGGACACAGCTTTGGGTGGACCCCATTCAAGCCACACAGGAGGGACCTCAGCCACTCCCCTGCCTCCGCTTCCGTGGGCATAAGTGGCAGATGATAACAGGACCGGCCCCACGTGGTTGCCTGAATGTGTTCTGGGAAAGCCAGCAGAACAGGACCTGGCAGGGGGGTACAGTGCACACGGAGAGTCCATCATTGTTCACAGAGTCGGGAGAGGAACCTTGGCTTTTTCTCCTTTGGTTGGTCTTCATCTATTTCCACAATCTCATAACCGTGTCCTGCAGGAAACTCCAGCCCTAAGCTATGGCACTGCTATAAGGCAACACTTGTCCTAAGGAATCTGATAGCCCTAAAGCCAGGACACTGTCCTGAGAGAGCTCAGACCCCTAAGACCACAAACGTGTCCTAAGGGAGCTCACAGCCCTAAAGTCACGGCCCTACTTGTATCGAGTGCATTGGCCCAAATCCACGTCCCAGCGGAGTTTCGTGTCTTGGAAGCCCGGGTCCTCCTCAGCGATTCTTCTCACCCTCTGCTCCATCGGACCCACACGTCACGGGTCCACCAGTGTGATCCTTCCAACAGCCCCTTTCCTAGGTGGCCAGCCTGGCGCCCCGGAGCCTGGGTGGGTGGCCGGCTGCTGCCGACTTCCTTGCTCACCTCCGCTCCTTCTCTCCACCCAGCTGTCCCCTGAAAACGGGCCAGATTTGGGTTTCTGCTTCTGTGGAGGATGGAGAAAGCTGCAAAGAATGTTGTTTCCACCCTAGTAATGAGAAAAAGCCAGAAAAAGTCAAACTCACCAGTCACAAACGCACCATTCATGTCATCTGAATGCCCAAGAAGATGACCCCCTCCAGACCAGGACGCACATGGGCTTCACGTGGCAGAGCGTGGCAGGAAGTGGTGGCCACCGTGCAACCGGGTAAGAACAAAGCAGCTGAAATGTTAGTGAGGCCAAGGGCAGGCTCGAGTGCTAGCCTGGAATAGCTGGGGGGCTATAAGGGGGGCTGGACACAGGCGGGGGGTGATGCTCATGCTCGCTCAGAGCTTTCTCATCAGACTGAGTTGTACTGAAAGAGGTGCATCTGTGTGGGATCTTGGGGGATGGCTGCGAGGGGGTGGGTGTTAAGGCCCACCCACTTTCCCAGACCCTTCTCTCCTGAGAATCAAATGCCTTAAGCTGCTGGTGGAGGGGTGGCAAAATCTGTCACCTCCAGGACACAGGCAAACACCCGTTGTGGCTGGACAGAAAGACAAAAGAGAAAAACCCTCTACCTGGGGGCAGGGCAGGAACACACCTGGGACCTAGGATCATACACTGAAATCAAACAGAGGTCTGTGCTGTCAGAAAAGGGTAGGAAACTCCCCCACGAGACCAACTGTGGACTCAGGGCAGAGTTACAAGGGTCAGGAAGGCAGCTAACACCCCACCTGAGCCCAGGTGCACAGAGCCTGCCTGAGATGAAGACTTAGCACTTTGTTGAAAATCAATTGATCACAGATATAAGGATTTCCATCTGGACTTTCAATTCTGTTTTGCTGATCTATATGTTTGATCTTTATGCCACTGTCTTATTGTCTTTTTTTTTTGTATATGTCTACTGTTTTTTTAAATTTATTTTATTGAAGTATAGTTGATTCACAATGTTGTGTTAATTTCTATTGTACAGCAGAGTGATTCAAGTTATACATATATATACATTCTTCTTCATATTCTTTTCCGTTATGGTTTGTCACAGGATGTTGAATATAGTTCCCTGTGCTCTACAGTAAGACCTTGCTGTTTATCCATCCTATACATAATAGTGTGCATCTGCTAATCCCAACTCCCAATCCATCCCTCCCCCTCCCCCTCCCCCTCCCCCTTGGCAACCACAAGTCTGTTCTTCACGTCTGTGAGTCTGTTTCTGTTTCGTAGATAAGTTCGTCTTGATAAGGCAGCAGCTTTACAGTAAGTTTTGAAATTGGGACCTGAAAGTCCTCTCTAGTGGACTGGTGGCCCCCAAGAGGCTATGTCCGCCTATGCTAATCCTGGAACCTGTGGACGTGGCCTTATTTGTAGAAGGGGTCTTTGCAGATGTGTTTACAGTGAGGATCTTGAAATGAGATCATCCTGGATTATCTGAGTGGGCTCGAAACCTAGTGAAGTGTCCTTAGAAGGACACAGAGGAGAGAGGAGAGGAGGGGAGCTACCGTGTAAAACTGGAGACAGAGATTGGGGTGATACAGCCACAAACTGCAGGGGCCACCAGAAGCTAGAAGGGACAAGGGACACAGTCTCCCCTGGGGCTTGCTGACACCTCGATTTCAGACTTCCAGCCTCTAGAACTGTGATAGAATAAATTTAATGATTATGTATAACTTATTAATAATTTGTATAAGGGACTTCCCTGGTGGTCCAGTGGCTAAGACTCCACGTTCCCACTGCAGGGGCCGCAGGTTTCTTCCCTGGTCGGGGAACTAAGATCTCACATCCCCTGTGGCCCCCCAAAAATAATAATAATAATTTATGTAATAAGTAAATCTGTTGTTTTCAAGCCACCTCAGCTGTGGTATTTTGCTATGGCAGGCGTAGCAGACTAATGCAATATCCTCCAACTTTGGTCTTCTTTTTCAAAACTGTTTTGGCCATTCTTGGCCACGTTTGCCTAACCATATAATTTTTAGGGTCAGCCTCCCAGTTTCTGAAAAACAAAAATTCTGCTGGAATTTTGATAGGGATGGTGTTGAGTCTATACATCAATTTAGGCAGAATTGCCATTGTCACAATATTGAGTTCTTCCATCCATGAACATGGAATGTATCTCCATCTAAATAGATCTTTTATTTCCATCAACCCGTTTTATCAATTTCAGCACATCTGGCCCCTCTTTTGCTAACTTTATTCCAAAGTATTTTATGTTTTTGATGCTGTTGTGAAAGGTATTGCAGCCTTAAAATTTCATTTCAGGTTGCTCATTGATAGTGTATAGAAATATAACTGACTTTTGTACATTGATCTGGTAACTTTGCTGAATTCATTTATTAGCTCCAATAGTTTTTCTGTATGGGTTCTTTAGGGTTAGTTATGTGTAAGATCATGTTACTGCAAACAGAGATAGTTTTGCTTCTTCCCTTCCAATCTGGATGCCTTGTATTTCTTTCTCTTGCTTAATTTCCCATCTGGATGCCTTGTATTTCTTTCTCTTGCTTAATTTCCCTGGCTAGAACTTCCATACAATGTTGAATAGAAGTGATGAGAGCAGACATGTTTGTCTTGCTCTTGATCTTAGGGGGAAAGCATCCAATCTTTCACCATTAATTTTGATATTCACTGTAAGTTTCTCCTAGATACTCTTTATCAGGTTGAAAACGTTCCCTTCATTTCCAATTTTATTTAGAGTTTTTATCACAAATGGGTATTGGATTTTGTCAAATGCTTTTTTTCAGTATCTATTGAGATGATCATGTGGTTTTTATCTTTTTTTATCTTCTATTAATATAAGGTATTATATTAATTGAATTTTTTGTTGTTGTTTAACCAGTCTTATTTCCTGGGACAAATCCCACTTGGTCATGGTATATAATCATTTTTACTTATATATTGGTGGATTCGGTTTGCTAGTATTTTGTCGGAGATTTTTGCATCTGTATTCACAAGAGCTATTGATTTTCTTTTAATGTGATGTTTTAGTCTGGTCTTGGTATCAGGACGATGTTGGCTGCATAAAGTGAGTCGGGAAGTATTCCCACCTCTTCTACTTTTTTGGTTTTGGTTTGGTTTGGACTGGTGTTAATTCTCCTTTAAACATTTGTTAGAGTTCACCAGTAAGGCCAGCTAGTACTTGGCTTTTCTCTGTGTGAAGTGTTGTGATTGCTAACTCAATTCTTTACTTTTATAGATGGATTTGAATTTTCTAATTTTTTCCCATGCTTGTATTTTGTGCTTTCTAGGAAATAGTTTCATCTAAGTTATCTAACTTGTTGGCATGCAATTGTTCATAGTATTTCCTCATAATACTTTGTACTTCTATGAGATTGAAAGTAGTGTCAGCTCTTTCATTTCTGCTTTTATTAATTTGCCTTCTTTTTCTTTTTCTCTTGGTCAGTCTAGCTAAAGGCTAAAATGTCAATTTTGTTAATCTTCTCTAAGAACCAACTTTTGGTTTCATTGATCTTCTCTACTGTTTTTCTATTCTCTCTTTCATTAACTTTTACTCTAGTCTTTATTATCTATTTTCTTGTACTTGGTTTGGGTTAAGTTTGCTCATCTTTTTCTAGTTTCTTAAGGTAAAATGTTAGCTTATGGTTCTGAAATCTTTCTTAATTTTTAATGTAGGCATTTGCAACTGTAAATTTTCCTCTGAGCACTGCTTTCTCTGCATCCAGTAAGTTTTGGTATGTTGTGATTTTGTTTTCATTCATCTCTACATAGGTTCTGCTTTCCCTTGTGATTTGTTCTTTGACTCGTTAATATTTAGGGGTATATTATTTAATTCCACATATGTGTAAATTTTCCAAGTTTCCTTTTGTCATTCACTTCTAATTTCATTCCATTGTCATCAAAGAACATGCTTTGGGGCCTCCCTGGTGGCGCAGTGGTTGAGAGTCCGCCTGCCGATGCAGGGGATACGGGTTCGTGCCCCGGTCTGGGAGGATCCCATATGCCGCGGAGCGGCTGGGCCCGTGAGCCATGGCCGCTGGGCCTGCGCGTCCGGAGCCTGTGCTCCGCAACGGGGGAGGCCACAACAGTGAGAGGCCCACATACCGCAGGAAGAAAAAAAAAAAAAAAAAAAAAAAAAAGAACATGCTTTGTATGATCTCAGGCCTTTTAAAGTTTTTTAAAATTTATCAAGACTTTTGTTTTATGGCCTAACATATGGCCTATCCTGGAAAATGCTCTGTGTGCACTTGAGAAGAATGTGTATTCTGCTGTTGTTGAGTGACATGTTCTATAAAGTCCTGTTAGGTCTAGTTGGTTGATAGTGTTGCTCAAGTCTTCCAATTCCTTGTTCTAGCTAGTTGTTCCATCCAGTATTGAAAGTGAGGTTTTGAAATCTCCAGCTATTCTTGTTGAATTGCCTATTCCCATCTTCACATCTGAGTTTTTCCTTCATGTATTTTGGGACTATGTTGTTAGGTGCATAGAAGTTTATGATTGTTACTTCTTGATGAATTGTCTCTTTAACTGCTATAAAATGTCATCTCTCTTCCTAGTAACATTTATCTTAAAGTACATTTTGTCTGACATTAAAATAGCCACTCCAGCTCTCTGTTACCATTTGCAAGGTATATCTTTTTTCCATCCATTTACTTTTGAGATATTTTTGTCTTTGTATCTAAAATGCATGTCTTGTAGATCGAATATAGTTGGGTCTTAATTTTTATCCATTCTTCCAATCCTTGCATTTTAATTGGAGTGTTTAATCTATTGATACTTAATGTTAACAAACAGGATTTATATATGCCATTTGCTATTCATTTTCTATGTTGTGTGCCTTTTTTGTTCTTCTATTCCACAATTACTGCTTTATTTTGTGTTAAATAGATACTTTCTAGTATACTATTTAAAACCTTTGTCATTTCTTTTACCCTATATTTTTGAGTTATTTTCTCAGTGCTTGCTTGTGGATTAAAATTATCATCTTTACTTATAACAATTTAGTTCAGATTAATGAAAACAAGTTCAGTACTGTGCAAAATATTTGCTCCTTTATAGCTCCATTTCCTTTCCACTCTTTTGTGCTGTTATTGTCTTACAAATTATATCCATATACATTGTATGCCCATCGACACAAATCTGTAATTATTGCTTCATGCAATTGTCTTTTTAACATCTATGTGGTTAGCTTTACTGGTCCTCTTTCATTCTTCCTGTAGATCTGAGTTACCATCTAGTGTCTTTTTTTTTTTTTTTTTCCAGCCTGAAGGACTTGCATTAGTATTTCTTGTATGGCTGATATGATGACTATACATTCTCTCAGCCTTTGTTTATCTGGGAATGTCTTTATTTTTTTCATTTTTGAAAGACAGTGTTGCTGAATATAAAATTATTATTGACAGTCTTCACTTTCAACAGTTTACAAATGTCATTCTTCTGTTCTTCCCAGTTGCTGAGGTGAAGCCAGCTGTTAATCTTATTGAAGACCCCCTGTACATTTTAAGTAAGTTTTTCTTGCTACTTCCAATATGTTTTTTCTGGTTTTGACTTTTGTCAGTTTGACTATAATGGGTTTAGGTGTGGATCTCTTTGAGTTTAATCTACTTGGATTTTGCTGAGCTTCTTGGATGTGTACATAAATATTTTCACCCACCTTGGGAAGCTTTTGGCCATTATGCTTTCCAGTATTTCTTTCTGTCTCATTCTCTCTTTCATCATATTTTGGGATTCCCATTGTGAATACATTGGTACAAGTGATGAGCTCTCTCTTTTTCTCTCTCTTCCACCAGTGACCTCTAGATTGCCACATCCAATGATCAACATTATCATTTTAATTTTTATCTCAGCAGCATTCCACATAATTTATCACTCCCTCCTTCTTTTTAATAATAGCTTTGTTGGGATATGATTTGCATACCATAAAATGTATCCATTTAAGATGTTCAGTGGTCTTTAATATATTGAGAGATAAGTGCAACCAGCACCATAGTCAATTTTTATCACCTCCAAAAGAAACCCTGTGTTCTTTAGCTATGATCCCCCTACTCTCCCATTACTCCTTCCACTCCCACCCACAGACCTAAGCAATCACGAATCCATTTTCTCTCTCTATGGATTTTCCTGTTGTGGACATTTCATATATATGGACTCCTATAATCTGTGGTCTTTTGTGACTGATTTCTTTCACTTAGCATAATGTCTTCAAGGTTCATTCATGATGTAGTATGTATCAGTGTTTCTTTTCTCTGTGTGGTCAAATAATATTCCATTGTACTGCTACACCACGTTTTGTTTATTCATTTATTTGTTGATAGACATTTGGGTTATTTCCACCTTTGGCTATTTCAAGTGCTTATCAGGTACATGATTTGCAAATATTTTCCCCATTGTATGAACTTTCTTTTTACTCTTTTGATAGTGTCCTTTGAAGCACAAAAGATTTTAATTTTGATGAAATCCGCTCTACCTATTTTTTTTTCTTTTATGGCTCTTTCTTTTGGTATCATAACTAATAATTCATTGCCAAACTGAAGGTCATGAGGATTTACCCCTATGATTTCTTCTGGAGTTTTATAGTTTTTGCTCTTACATTTAGGTGTTTGATCCATTTTGAGTTAGCTTTTGTATATGATGTGAGGTAAGAGTACGACTTCATCCTCTTGTACGTGGCTATCCAGTTGTCTCAGCACCATTTGTTGAAAAGACTATTCTTTCTCTGTTGGATGACCTTGGCACTCATGTCAAAAATCCGTTTACCATAAACACATTGGTTTATTTCTGGACTTTGAACTGACTTCCATTAATCTATATACCTATTCTTATTCCAGAACCACATGTAATGATTATTGTTGTTTTGTAGTAAGATTTTTTAAAATAAACTTATTATTTATTTATTTATTTTTGGCTGCATTTGGTCTCTGTTGCTGCATGCAGGCTTTCTCTAGGTGCAGCGAGCAGGGGTACTCTTTGTTGTGGTGCATGGGCTTCTCACTGCAGTGGCTTCTCTTGCTGCAGAGCATGGGCTCTAAGTGAGTGGGCTTCAGTAGTTGTGGCACATGGGCTCAGTAGTTGTGGCTTTCAGGCTCTAGAGTGCAGGCTCAGTAGTTGTGGTGCACGGGCTTAGTTGCTCTGCAGCATGTGGGATCTTCCTGGACCAGGGATCCAACCCATGTCCCCTGCATTGGCAGGAGGATTCCCAACCACTGTGCCACCAGGGAAGTCCCTGTAGTAAGTTTTGAAATCAGGAAATGTGAGTCTTCCTACTTTGTTCTTCTTTTTAAAGATTGTTTTGGCTACTTTGTATTCTGAGTCCCTTGAATTGTATATGAATTTTAGATCCAGCTTGTCAATTTTTACAAAGAAGTCGGCTGGGATTTGGACATGGATTGTGTTGCACCCATAGATCAATTTGGGGAGTATAGCCACCTTGACAATATTAAGACTTCTAATCCATGAACATAGGATTTTTAAAAATTTATTTAGAGCTACCTTAATTTCTTTCAGCAATGTTTTATAGTTTTCAGAGTATAAGTTTTGCACTTTTCTTGGTAAACTTGTCCACAAGTTCTTCATTCTTTTTTATGCTATTGTAAATGGATTTGCTTTCTTAATTTCTTTTTTGGATTGTTTATTGCAAGTATAGAGAAATGCAATTGATTTTTTATATATTGATCTTGGGTGCTACAACCTTGCTGTACTAGTTTATAGATTCTAATACTTTTTAAAATGCATTCCTTAGAGTTTTCTATATGCAAGATCATGTCTGCTGCAAATAGAGATAGTCTTACTTCTTCCTAATATGCCTTTTATTTCTTTGTTAATTGCCAAGACTAGAACCCCTAGTACAATGTTTAAAAAAAAAGGATGGGAACAGACATTCTTGTATTGGTCCTGATCTTTCGGGAAAGGGACCCAGGATTTCAGCATTAAGTGTAATGTTAGCTGTGGGGTTTTCACAGATGCCCTTTGACAGTTTGAAGACGTTCCCATCTACTGCTTTTTTGTTGAGTGTTTGTATGATGATGGGTGCTGGATTTTGTCATGTGCTTTTTTATGCATTCTGAGTTGATTGTGTGGTTTGGGTTTTTTTATTCTATTTATGTGTATTATATTAATTAATTGATTTTTGAATGTTAAGTCAACTTTGCATTCAGGGGATAAATTCCCCTTGGTCATGTTGTACATTTTCTTTACGTGTTGCTGGATTTGATTTGAAAGTATTTTGTTGTGGATTTTTGCATGTATATTCATAACAGGTATTGATCTGTAGTTTTCTCTCCTTGTGATATCTTTTTCTGGTTTTGGCATCAGGGTAATGTTGGCCTGATAGAATGATTTGAGAAGTGTTTCCTCCTCTTCTATTTTTTGAAAGAGTTTGTGAAGAATTGGTATTAATTCTTTTAAAATTGTTTGGTTCCTGATTCTTTCTTATGCGAGTACAAATTTGTTGTTGAATTTCTCTAGTGAATTTTTCATTTCAGGTATTATACTTTTTTTTTTTTTTTTTTTTTTTTTTTGCAGTACGTGGGTCTCTCACTGCTGTGGCCTCTCCCGTTGCAGAGCACAGGCTCCGGACGCACAGGCCCAGCGGCCGTGGCTCATGGGCCCAGCCACTCCGCGGCATGTGGGATCCTCCCGGACTGGGGCACGAACCCATGTTCCCCGCATTGGCAGGCGGACTCTCAACCACTGCGCCACCAGGGGAGCCCCAGGTATTATACTTTTAAACTCCAGACTTTCTACGTGATTCTTTCCTTACTTTTTTTTTCTTTAATTTAATTCTTTAAACATAGTTTTAAAAGTTCTTTGAACAGATTTACCCTACCTGATTTAAATTGTTTGTCTCCTAAATCCAACACATGTGTCGCCACAGGGACAATTGCTGTTGGCTGCTTTTTCCCCCTGTGTATGGACTATATTTTCCTGTTTCATTGCCTGGGACATAATTTTTTGTTGAAAACTGGAAATTTTAAAGAGCAATTTGTAACAATTCTGTCATCAGCTCCTCTCCCTCCAGGGATTGGTGTTGTTGCTGGGTTGTTTTTTTTTTGAGTGTGTTTGTTTGCTTTTGTTTTCCCGTTTGCTGCCTATTTGTTTAGTGGCTTTCCTGGGCTAACTCTGTATTCCCTGTGGTGTGCAGCCACTGAGTTCTCTGCTTACTTTTTCTTCTTTTTTAAGTTCTTGTTTATATTTTAAAGCCTGGCTTCCTAGGGTTCACCCTGTGTCAGTATAATGTAGTGCTCAGCCAGTGATCGATCAGATTTCCTTAACTGCCTTGACTATAAGTTTTCCATCCTTTGTCAAGATTATCTGTGAGTAAAGGTAACTTTCAAGCTTCAGGTGGTTTAAACATTGTCCCTAGTTTTTACTTCCTGCTTGTGCAGGGCCTCAAAGTCAGCCAGAGGTGAGTGACAGGGTCTTTGCTTTTTCCATATCTTTCCTGGGTATGCATATAGCCCTGTGCATTCGCACAACATTTTAGAGACTCAGGAATATGTTGGAACTCTTCAAAGTTCCCTTTGCTTTTCTAGTTCTCCAGGTCTTCCTTTTAAATTTTTGACCAGGCTCTTGTTTGCACCAACTGAAACCACAGCCTCCGGCAACTGTGATGTTACCAGCAGATTCCTGTTTTTTTTTTCAGTAACACCCAGGGCATAGGGCTTTATTCACAGAGCTGAGCTCACAGTCAAATCAAAGAGTAACAACGTCCTGGGAATAGAGATTTTCCTGCAAATTCTAGTTCCAGGTCAAACTAATGACTGTGCTCTAGGTCTGAGCCTTTCAACAGAACTACACTACTGAACTGGAAAAGGAGCATGTACCAGAACAGCCCCAAATTTGAAATGCCACAGACTTACTATTCTTTTTTTTTTTTTTTTTTTTGCGTTACGCGGGCCTCTTACCGCTGTGGCCTCTCCTGTTGTGGAGCACAGGCTCCAGACGCGCAGGCTCAGTGGCCATGGCTCACGGGCCCAGCCGCTCCGCGGCATGTGGGATCTTCCCGGACCGGGGCACTAACCCGTGTCCCCTGCATCGGCAGGCAGACTCTCAACCACTGCGCCACCAGGGAAGCCCGTGACTCACTATTCTTACTGAGGTTCAGTAGTTTTTCTTGAATAGGTACTTTTCAATTTGTTCTGTGCCTATAGTCAATTTCTATCATTCCAAAATTGTTGGATTTTATTGCTTACAAGACTTTTTGTTGCTTTTGAGGGAGGGTATGTACACTGAGTTCCTTGCCCTGCCATGCTTAGCATAGGCTTCTAAAAATTTTTTATTTTATTGAAGTATAGTTGATTTATCATGTTGTGTTCATTTCTGCTGTACAGAAAAGTGATTCAGTTATACACATATATATAGTCTTTTTCATATTCTTTTCCATTATGGTTTATCACATGATATTAAATATAGTTCCCTGTGCTATACACTAGGACCTTGTTGTTTATCCATTCTGTATATAATAGTTTGCACCTGCTAATCCCAAACTCCCAATCCATCCCTCCCCCACCCCCACCGCCCAGCCCACCCCCTTGGTAACCACAAGTCTGTTCTCTATGTCTGTGATTCTGTTTCTGTTTTGTAGATATGTTCATCTGTGTCATTTCTTAGAGCCCACATCTAAGAGATACCACATGATAATTGTCTTTCCCTGTCTGACTTATTTCACTTAGTGTGATAATCTCTAGGTCCATCCATGTTGCCGCAAATGACATTATTTCATTCTTTTTTCATGGCTGAGTAGTATTCCATATATATATATATATATATATATATATATATATATATATATATATATATATATATACACATACACACTACATCTTCTTTATCCATTCATCCATTGATGGACACTCATGCTGTTTCCATGTCTTGGCTCTTGTAAACAGTGCTGCTATGAACTTAGGGGTACATGTATCTCTTTGAATTATAGTTTTGTCCAGATATACTTAGCATAGGCTTTTGAGTCTCATTGTGTTGCTCCATTTATCCATGGTTTGTTTCTATTTTGCATAGCAGTCCATCTTATGGATATATCTCAGTTTGCTTGTGAATTTATTGGTCAAATGGTATTTGTGTCATTTCCAATTTTTGGTGACTGAATAAAGTCACCACAAACTCTTACATACAGGTTTTTATGTGACCATGCATTTCCATTTCCCCTGGATAAATACCTGGGAGCTGGGTTTCCAGGTTGTGTGGTAAGCATATGTTTAAAGTTGTAAGAAACTGCTAAACTCTTGCAAAGTGGTTGTAACATTTTTCATTCCAATCAGCAAAACTGAGAGGTCCATTGCTTCACACCCTCTCCATCATTGCGGCATTAGGGTGTTTTTTTTTTTTCTTTTAAACGTTGTAGCCATTCTAACAAATGCACAGTGGCATAAGATATGGTTTTAAATTGCATTTACCGAATGCTCAGTGATGCTGAGTATCTTTCCCTGTGCTTATTTGCCATCCATATATCTTCTCTGTTGAAGTGTATCTGTTCAAATCTTTTGCACATTAAAAAAATGTTTTTGGGGTTTTGAGAGTCTTTATATATTTGGGATATAAGGCTTTTATCAAAAATGTGCTTATCAAATATTTCCTCCTATCTGTGGCTTGTTTTCTAATATTAATAACGGTCTGAAACACTAGAATTACTCCTTTTAAGGTAGCCCAATCTATTACTTTTATTCTTTTATGAGTTGTACTTTTGGTGTTGTATATAAGAAATCTTTGATAAAATCAAGGAAGGCCGTAAAGATTTTTTCCTATATTTTCTTCTAAAAGTTTTATAGCTTTAGGTTTTACATTTACGTCCAGGATCCATTTTGAGTTATTTTTTTGTGTAAGGTATGCAGTATGAGGCAGGGTTCATCATTCACATTTGGATGTCCAGTTATTCCATCACCAATTTTTTCTCCATTGAATTGCCTTTACACCTACATCATAATTGGCCAGATGGGTGGATTTATTCCTAGAGTCTCCATTCTTCTTCATTGATCTATATGCCTATCATCTCACCAACCCCACACTGCCTTAAATTACTGTAGTTTATAATAAATCTTCAGATCAGGTAGTGTAAATCCTCCAAATGTGTTCTTCATTTTCAAAATTATTTTGGCTCTTCTAGTTTCTTTGCTTTTCCATACAAATATTAGAATAAGCCTGTGAATAGCTAGAAAATATACTTCGGAGATTTATAGATCAATTTGGGAAGATTTGAAGTCTTAACAGTAATTGGTCTTCTAATCAATGGACATTATTTCATTTATGTGCTTTCATCAGTGCTTTGGAGTTTTTATATGCAGATCTGGCACATATTCTGTTAGCTTTATACCTAAGTATTTTATTTTGGGTTGATATTGTTAATTATGCTGTTTTAAAATTTTCTCAATTTCCATATACTGGTATATAAAAATACTATTGATTTTAGTATATTGACCTCACAACCTGCAATCTTAGTAAATGCACTTAGTTCTAGGAGCTTGGTTGGAGATTCTTTGAGATACTCTACATAGACAAGTATGTTGTCAGCAAATACATACTTTTCTATTTTCACTCAACCTGTATATCTTATTGTCTTTCTGCACTGGGTTGGACCTCCAGTACATGCTGAAAAGAAATTATGAGGGTGGCTGTCCTTGCTTTGTTCTCTATTTCAGAGGGGAAGCATTCAATCTTTATCATGGTTAAGTGTGAGATTAGCTGTGGACAGCTAATCTTCTGTTATGCCCATCCAGTTTATATCTCAGGTTAGATACTTATATTTTTCAATTCTAGAATTTCCTTTTATTCTTTTTTGAATAGTTTTCTTTGCTCTTTTGATGTTCTGTATTTGTTTCCTCTTTATGGACATATTTTTCCTTAAAGTCAAGATCATGTTCCTAATAATTTTTTAAATGTTTGTTTACTAATTCCATATTTTGGGGGTCTATTTTTACTAATGGTTTATGAATCCTGTCTTTCCTCTTTTGTTAAATTCCGGACATTATGGTGCTATTTCACCAAACGTCTGGTTTTGTTGTCTCCTTCATTTAAAATGTTGAGTTGTGTTTCAGTCAGTAGTTAAGTTTCTTGTGGACAAGGTTGTTCTTTGCAAGACATTTCTAAACTGTGTAGCCTTTACTCTTGGCCTGGTTTAGTCCTACTTTTAAAGTGTGGCCTTTCCAGTATCTCCAGTCCAGCCAGTTGAAACGTGAACATCTCCCAGCCCCATGTGAGCTCTGGAGACTGTCCAGCCCACATCTGCCCAGAATGATTCCCCAGCCAGCCTCAGGGAGCTTTGTTTGGCACGTGTACAGCTTAGTATTCAGAGACCCAGAGGGATTCCTCTTCAGATTCCTGGAGCTCCTTTTCTACACAGAGCCCCTCTTTCCTGACCTGATGCTGCCAGTTCCAGTGGCCCCAGTAGCCCTGACCTGCAATCCTGTCCTGCTCATCAACATGAGGCCACCATGTCCAATTCAATGCCCTCTTCCTTCTGCTGTAGATCAGACCTGAAAGAGGTTCTAAGCAGAAAGCCAGCTCACCTCATTCTTTGTTTCTTTCAGGGATCACGGTCCTGCCCTGCTTACTGACCAGAAAACCACTGTAATAGCTCCCTAGGGCTGCTGCAACAAAGCACCCCAAACTTGGTGGCTTACAACGACAGAAATGTAGTCTCTCACAGCTCTGGAGGCCGGACGTCCAGAATAGTTTCACTGAGCCACGACCAAGGCGTGTGCAGACTGGAGGCTCTTGGGGAGAATTGGTATCCTTGCCTCTCCAGCTTCTAGAGCTGCGTTCCTTAGCTCATGCCCCTCCCTCCGCCTTCAGAGCCAGCACTGTAGCATCTCACTTCAGTGGGCACATTGCCTTCTTGTGCTGTATCAAGTCTTCCTTTCATGAGGACACCTAGGGTTTCATTTAGCAGCCCATGGCTGGGAAATGACTGTCCAGTGAGTGCCCGTTTCCCATGACGTGACCACGGGGGTCTGAAGTGAATTGAAGACGACATGTGTTCCTTTCAGTCTTGTTGACCCCTCTCCAGTTACCGCCCCAGGTCCCCCTGACCCCTGCCGTCTCCTGGTCATTGTAACAGCCTCCTTGCTGGCCTCCCTGCCTCCAGCTTCTGGCCACCTATGATTCATCCTCCAGCCATGGCACTTTCTCAGAACCCTTTTCCGAAGCCCGTGGCCCTCTGGACATCTGGCCTGCCACTCCAGGCCATGCAGGAGCTGCCAGTCCCAAGGAGGAGGCCCATTTACCTCCTGGGCTCAAGGTCAGCCACCCAGGGCATGGCCAGGCCCTGCCCTCACCTGCCATCTCCCTTTCCTGCGAGCACCTGCTGCCTTTTTCTGCAGGACTCCTGCCTCTCCCCGGCCGGGTCTGCACTCCCTTGTCAGCGTCTTAGAGGACACATCCCCCAGATCTGAGACCACCTGCCTATTGGTTCCTCCTCCACGGCCAGGAGCCCTCAAGGGCTTATTTCTGGGTCCCTGGGCTCCACACCCACAGGCCCAGAGCAGGGACCTGGGGCGACTTGCAGGTGTAGGAAGGAAGGGAGAGATTAAAAAAGAGGAGAAGGAGGGGAGATGGGGGAGCCCATCCAATGAAGCTGGACTCCTTCTGGCCTCATCTGGTCCTGCAGGGAGGGCAGGAACTGGGGGTGGGCAGGAGGGAGGCCACCAAACCCGGACCCCTCCCCTCTGTGCACCTCTGAACGCAGGATGGAGGCACAGGGTTCCTGCGTGGACGGGGCGTGCAGAGCTGAGCAGGGCACCCAGGTTCCAGGCCTGGCCCTGCTGCACACCCACTGTGCAGTCGGCAACAGCACCCTACCCCTCCGTCTGGGGCCTCGGTCTCCCCGGGGTGAGTGGGGGTGTGCCCAGACACCTGCTGGCTGGGACACCCCAAGTCCAGACTCTCCAGCCTAGCATCTGCCCTTTCATATCTTTTCCGGATGGAGAGAAGCTCCTAGGGTTAGATCTTTTGGATCAGAACCAGTTCAGAATGCTCAGAGAGCTTCTCTCCTTGCTTTCCTGAGCCTCAAGGTTCTCACCTGTAAGATGGACATAACCCTTGCACCAGAGAAGGTCCCGGCTGCCTGGCCTCATTCCTTCTTTCCTCCCGCTCTTCCTCCTCTTCTCTTCCCCTTCCCACTCCTCCTCTTTCTCTCCCTCTCTCCCCCTCTCTCCCTCTTTCTTTCTTTTTCAAGGAGGTAATGCGGGTATTTAATTGAGGGGACCTGACTGTAAACACAAAAGTTCGGGGTATCAGCGATGCTCCCCGCCTCCCCGCCATTGTCCCAACCCCATTCTCTGCCTCCCTGAGCGCCATCCACTGGGGTCTGAGTTGGCCTCTCCCAGTGGACAGGAGGACTCTGGCCCCTGAGCCCTGGGCTCGGACACCACCATCAGGTAGAAGAACTATAGACAGGAAAGGCGACCAACACTCAGAGCAGGGACGGCCTTGCCCAGGGCGCACAGGGAAGCCTGGGCAGACCCGGGGTCCTGATTGCTCCTGACCCCTGGGCCCCCAGGGCTCACCAATCTCCCCAGGAGGAGAGGAGTTTCTGCCACCCCAGGGTGGGCAAGAGGCTGTGTGAGCAGGGCAGTGGGGACCGGGAAGGATGGCTCCTTCACGGCAGCGTGGTGCTGGCCTCTTCCAACTCAGACCATGGGGAGGACTCTGTGGCGGCCAAGCTGCCTCCTCTGAGCCCTCGGCCAGGGATTCCGACGGAGGGGAGGCCAGATTCAGGCTGGGGGACGGGAGGAGAGTGAGTCACGAGAGGGGAGCGAGCCCAGGGCAGCTGTAACCCCTGCCGCAGAGCGCGGAGGGGATGCTGGCCAGGTACCGGCAGGGCCCGCGGGGACACGGCCCTGGGCTCTCTGCCCTGGGCTCCTCGAGGCTGAGGGACAAGCGACCGACCTGCCCGCCCTCAGGGTCTCTGCCTCCCTCCCCTTTGCCGTCTCCTCCCCGCTCCGTGGCTGCACCCTATCTTCCCTCATCACCCCCTACACCTCTGCCTCGCTTCCTGTTTCCTGGGGCATTAATCACCCACCAGTGGACACTGAGCCGAAACCTATGTGGCCCTCACTCAGTGCCCCTGCCCTGGGGACCTCTCCCCACGCTCCAAGCTGTGCAGCCATGGGATGGCTGGCTGGCTGGCCGGACGGACAGCCAGGAGGTGGGCTTTCAAAGGAACAGCAAATCAGTTCCGCTGGGGCCATGGCCCTGCCATGGCGGACGCGTCTGACGGCTTTGCCACCCCAAAGAAAACAACCTCCTTAGTGAAAGATGTCTGGAACATGGATGGGGCTCTCCTCCCTCTCGTGTGCGCCCTCTTAGCACCAGCTCCTGGGCACAGGCTCATGTGTTTCAGAACTCACTCAGCGTTACAGCTATTTGCGACAGCTTGGTGCCAGGGCCAGCGAGCAGGGCCAAGTCCTTTCGGCCTTAAGTGACCCTGGGACTCAAGGCTCCCCTTCCAGGGCCTGTTGTTGGAGGGGAAGGGCAGTGGGTCTTGGTTGGGGGCAGGGGGCACCCAAAGCAGGGAGACTCTGTGGTCACCTGCGAAGGTGCCGTCCCAAGAGCAGGGCCTCGGAAAGAAGGATTCAGACTGGCCCGGGCCTCCCCACGGGGGAAGGATGGGAAATCTTAGGCCTGGTGGTGGAACTTGCAGGCTCCACATGCAGACTCCCCACAGGAGGTGGAAGACTCACCTCCTAGGGCTGGATTCCTAGAGAGGCCACCAGCCCCCTCCTGACGCTTCTCAGGGTCCACTTGGTGGACAGGTGAGCTGGGCACACGGAGGCCTGGGGGCCTGGCGCAGGACTAGAAGTCTCTCCAGCTTCCAGCAGCCTTACTGTGAGCAGTAGCGGAGCCCAGGTCGCCCCACCCCCATCTCATGGAGAGACGCTGATGAATGCTGGAACATTCTTCCTTGGAGTAGGCCAACAGGTCTCTCTGGTACTTCACACAGAGCAGTCATAGGCTTTTTTTTCTTTTTTTTTAGCTGGAAGGGATCTTGTACACCACCTGCTTAATCTGCCTCATTTCAAAGATGGAGAAACTGAGGCCCAGAGAAGGGCAGGGACTTCAGTGTGGTTACACAGCAGCAAGGCAGGTCCCAGACCAGTTAAGGAGCCTGACCTCTGCTTTCACCCACCGGCCCTCCCTCTGCTCCCGGAGACAGCCTAGCTGGCAAAGGGGGGGCCTCTCCCCCAGCTCCTCTCCCCGGGCCTGAGGGGGCCAGTTCCTCTCCAGTTCCAACTCACCCTGTTTCTGGCAAGCTCACCATCCTGGTCATCTTCACTCAGGCACCTCCAAAAACATCTCAACAGCCCTCTGACCCCCAGAGCTGCCTCCCTGGGCCCCCCACCCCTCAGGGGGCCCTTGCTGGGTGTTGGGGGGCACCAGTCACCTCCAGTGGCACCTGTGAGCCCCTCCAGGTCCTCCTGTCACCCTTGTTCCCCCAAACCTGGAGCTGATGTTTACCTTGGTCGGGGTTGGCTCTTCACATCCTAATGGTTATTTCCTATTGCCACGTGTGCCAGGACACCTGCTGCTCCATCTTGTGTCCCAGGGAAGACTAGAGACCATCTTGGTATGAACCCAGAGCTGAACATAATGGGAACCACCCTGCTTTGCTCTGCATGAGAGGGTGCTGTCTGACCTGAGGTCATGGTGAACAGCCTCCATCCCATGAGAGCAGGTGAAGAGATCAGAGAACTTGGGGTCACGAGCTTTTCCTTGTATCCCATGGGAAAGTGAGAAGAGGAAGCAGTCATGTCCTCTTCACACAATTGATGGCAAATGAGAAGCCCTCCTGGGCGTCTTTATCTTGGGCCTGGCCAGGCAAGGGAGGTGGGAGGAGCAGAAAGGCCTGGGGGTGGCCAAACCAATGGTTGGGTCACCCGCCCATGGCAGGTGGGCCAGCTCTGTTTCCAGGGCCCGGGACGACCTGTGAGGGTGGCTCACGCCTCAGGGTCCCCGGCTTCTGTCCCTGACAGAGAGCTGTCTCAAATCAGCAAGATTCAGACTCTTAATTTAATTTTATTAATATATTGTTTTCTGTGGAATTCCCTAGTCCTTTAAAAAAAAAAAGAAAAAGGTTTTAGAATTGAAGTACAATTTACTTGCAGTAAAAAAGATCTCAAGTGAACAGCTTGACGAGTTTGGAAAACGCATACACCCATGTAACTAACACACAAATCAAGACAGAACGTTTCTGTCACCCTGGAAAGTTCCCTCATTCCTTTCCAGCCAAGATACTCCTCCTCTCCAGAGGCAATCACTGTCCTGCTTCCTATCCCCATAGGTTGGTTCTAGCCCCTCTAGAGCTTCACAGGACTACACCCATTCATCTGTTTGCTTCTGACTTCTCTCACTTGGCAAACTGTTTTGAGATTCATTCATGTTGTTGTGTGTAATATTTCCTATTATTGCTTAATGGTATTTCTTTGTGTGAATATAGCATATCCAGTTACCCTGATGATGGGCATTTGGGTTGTTTCCTGGGAGTATTATGAACAAATATGCCGCTATGAACATTTGCGTAATCCTTTTGTGGATACATGTTTTTACTTCTCTTGGATAAATACCCCAAACTGGAATTGCTAGGTCATAGGGAAGCTGTATGGTTAACTTTGTACAAAACCACCAAGCAATTTTCCAAAGTGGTTTTACCATTTGACTCTCCCACAGACATGAATGAAAGTCCCAGGCACTCCGTGTCCTTGCAAACATTTGCTACTATTAGCCTTATTCTTGTTCATGTTTGTCATTCTGCAGGGTGTACAGGGGTATCTTGTTGTGGTTTCAGTTTGTATTTCCTTAATGAAAGCTCTAATGTACATTTTCATGTGTTAATTGACCATTTGAATACCTTCTTTTGTGAAGTGTCTGTTTGAATCTTTTGCTCATTTAAAACAGTTGTCTCTTTACTATTGAATTGTAGAAGTTATTAGTATATTCTGGATTCTATTTCCAGACATATGTATTGCAAATACTTCCTGCCCATTTGTGTCTTCCTTTTTCATTTTTTTTAACACTGTCTTTTTTGGTAACTTTTAAAGGTTGATATAAAATTGTGGGGCTAGTACCAGGGGCTCCTTTATACCCTTCACCCAAATTCATGAGCTGTTTACATTTTATTGCATTTGCTCAGTTTTTCTTACCTTTCTCCTTTTCCTTTTTTTTAAAAAATAAATTTATTTGTATATTTATTTTTGGCTGCATTGGGTCTTCTTTGCTGCGCGTGGGCTTTCTCTAGTTGTGGCGAGCGGGGGCTACTCTTTGTTGTGGTACGCAGGCTTCTCATTGCGGTGGCTTCTCTTGGTGCGGAGCACGGGCCGTAGTCGCGCAGGGTTGAGTAGTTGTGGCTCGCGGGCTTAGTTGCTCCGTGGAATGTGGGATCTTCCCGAACCAGGGCTCGAACCCATGTCCCCTGCATTGGCAGGCAGATTCTCAACCACTGTGCCACCAGGGAAGTCCCTCTCCTTTTCCTTTCAAGTTTCTAGGAATGTGCACACACATGGTGCACATTCATGTGTGTTTATATGAATATGCATATGTATAAAGATACAGAAGTATATATAATATTATAAACATGTAAACACACACAGATAGCTGTGTATGCATTTTTCCCTGAACTGTTTGTGGGGAAGTTGGGGATATCATGACCCCTTTACTACACAGTGCGTGTGTCCCAAGGACAAGGGATTATTTTCTACATCCACAAAACAAATATTGAAAAAAAAACTTTGGGACTTCCCTGATGGTCCAGTGGGTAAGACTCCATGCTCCCAGTGCAGGGGGCCCGGGTTTGATCCCTGGTCCGGGACTAGATCCTGCACGCGTGCTGCAACTAAAGATCCCTCATGCTGCAACTAAGACTGGCACAGCCAAAACAAACAAACAAACAAACATTTAAAAAATCCTCTGGAAAATGACTCCTGGAGGAGGATTTAAAAAAATAAAAATAAAAACTTTGACACTGATACAATTCTATTATCCAATCCACAACCTATATTCACATTTCAGTATTGTTACAATATGTCCACTGCAGCTACTTTGTGACAAGTCCAGCATCCAATGCTGGATAGTGGAGAGAACTCGGATGGTGTCTTTTTAGTCTTCCTTCATCTGGACTAGTTTCTCAGCCTTTTTTGATCATTCATGTCCTTGGTACTTTAAAAAGTGCAGGTCACTTATTTTGTAGAATGTCTTTCAGTTAGGGATCACCCGACATTTCCTCATGGGTAGATTCCAGTCATGCACTTTGGGTGGATATTATTGAAGAGATGTGTCTTCACTGCATCACAGCAGAAGGAGAGAGCTGTTAGTTTGATATTAGTGATGTTCACTTTGACCTCACTGTGAAGTTGGCATTTGCTGTAAAATTATGATCTTCCTTTTTATTTATAAGTAGTTTGTGGGGAGACTGGGTTAGCTCAGGCTGCCGTAACAGGGTGGCTTAAACAACAAAAGTGTATTTTCTCATAGTTGTGGAGCCTAGAAGTCCAAGATCAAGGTGTGGGCAGGTTGGTTTTTCTGGAGGCTCCTCTCACTGTGTTGCAGGAGGCCACCTCCTCCTGTGTCTTCAAGGGCCCTTCCTCTGTGCACACATCACTGGTGAATCTTCCTCTTCTTGTAAGGATACCACTCCTATGGGATTAGGGCCCCACCCATACGACCTCACTGAACCTTAGGGTCCCCTTTAAAGCAGTCACATTCTAAGGTACTGGGGGTGAGGGCTTCAACATATGGGTTTTGGAGGGACACAATGCACTCAATAACAGAAATACTTCGAAACTCTGTAAATATCTTGTTCCTCATTAAGCTTCAGTAGTTTTAGCATGTGTCGATTTTCTAATTTCATCTTTCCTTTTATACTTATTAGTTGACTTTCTTCTGAAGGAAGAGCTTTCCCTTCCCCATGTTTATTTATTTACTTATTCATTTTTTGACTAGCTCTGTGTATTTTTATTCTATTTAATGGATTATAACCCATTTCTATTGTTATTTACTTTTGTGCTCGAATTGTCCTAACTTTGGCCAGTAGAGGCTCCTTTAAGCTGGTTCCTCTGTATTTTTGACATGTGCCTGTTTTTGTTTTGTTTTGGGTTTTTTTTTTTGCTCTATTTTTTAGAGCAGATTTAGGTTCACAGCAAAACTGAGCAGAAAGTATAGAGATTTCCCATATGCCCCCTGCCGACCTCCCCACTAACACACATGTTCATGATTTTTTGAGGACTTCTTCAGAATATTTATGCTTGTTCTCATTCCTTAGTCCCTTCAGACTTGTGTTACGTCCAAGTCTTGGAGTTGTTTTCTGTAGGGTGTATGTGTGCTTGGGTGTGGGGGGGAGGTGTGTCCTTCAGTAGGGTATTACTACACCATGCCCCAAAGCAGAAATCCTACATCTTTCTTTTGTCAGCTGAACTGATAATCTTTGCCTCTGAATTGGAGGGTTTGATCCATCTGCAGTCAGTAAAATGATTGATATGGTCGGGTTCAAGTCTGCTGTCTTGACACTTGTTTTCTATTTTCTCCTCCTTAATTTATTCCTTTGTTTTTCCCTGCCTTCTGTGGGTTAATTGGTTAATTTTTATATTCCATTTTATTCCTTTAATGGGTTTTCAGCTATACTTCTTTCTGTTATTCTTTTTTTTCTTATTAGTCATCAATTTTATACACATCAGTGTACATATGTCAATCCCAATCGCCCAATTCAGCACGCCACCATCCCCACCCCACCGTGGTTTTCCCCACCTTGGTGTCCATATATTTGTTCTCTACATCTATGTCTCAACTTCTGCCCTGCAAACCGGTTCATCCGTACCATTTTTCTAGGTTCCACATACATGCGTTAATATACGATATTTGTTTTTCTCTATCTGACTTACTTCACTCTGTATAACAGTCTCTAGATCCATCCACGTCTCAACAAATGACCCAGTTTCATTCCTCTTTATGTCTGAGTAATATTCCATTGTATATATGTACCACAACTTGTTATCCATTCATCTTTCGATGGGCATTTTGGTTGCTTCCATGACCTGGCTATTGTAAATAGTGCTGCACTGAATATTGCGGTGCATGTGTCTTTTTGAATTATGGTTTTCTCTGGGTATATGCCCAGTAGTGGGATGGCTACTGGGTCGTATGGTAGTTCTATTTTTAGTGTTTTGAGGAACCTCCATACTGTTCTCCATAGTGGCTGTATCAATTTACATTCATACCAACAGTGCAAGAGGGTTCCCTTTTCTCCACACCCTCTCCAGCATTTGTTGTTTGTAGATTTCCTGATGATGGCCATTCTAACTGGTGTGAGGTGATACCTCATTGTAGTTTTGATTTGCATTTCTCTAATAATTAGTGATGTTGAACAGCTTTTCATGTGCTTCTTAGCCATCTGTATGTCTTCTTTGGAGAAATGTCTATTTAGGTCTTCTGCCCATTTTTGGATTGGGTTGTTTGTTTCTTTAATATTGAGCTGCATGAGCTGTTTATATATTTTGGAGATTAATCCTTTGTCCGTTGATTCATTTGCAAATATTTTCTCCCATTCTGAGGGTTGTCTTTTCGTCTTGTTGATGGTTTCCTTTGCTGTGCAAAAGCTTTGAAGTTTGATTAGATCCCATTTGTTTATTTCTGTTTTTATTTCCATTACTCTAGGAGGTGTATCAAAAAAGATCTTGCTGTGATTTATGTCAAAGAGTGTTCTTCCTATGTTTTCCTCTAAGAGTTTTATAGTGTCCGGTCTTACACTTAGGTCTCTAATCCATTTTGAGTTTATTTTTGTGTATGGTGTTAGGGAGTGTTCTAATTTCATTCTTTTACATGTAGCTGTCCAGTTTTCCCAGCACCACTTATTGAAGAGACTGTCTTTTCTCCATTGTATATCTTTGCCTCCTTTGTCATAGATTAGTTGACCATAGGTGCATGGGTTTATCTCTGGGCTTTCTATCTTGTTCCATTGATCTATGTTTCTGTTTTTGTGTCAGTACCATATTGTCTTGATTACTGTAGCTTTGTAGTATAGTCTGAAGACAGGGAGTCTGATTCCTCCAGCTCCATTTTTTTCCATCAAGACTGCTTTGGCTATTCGGGGTCTTTTGTGTCTCCATAAAAATTTTAAGATGATTTGTTCTAGTTCTGTAAAAAATGCCATTGGTAATTTGTTAGGGATTGCATTCAATCTGTAGATTGCTTTGGGTAGTATAGTCATTTTCACAATATTGATTTTTGCAATCCAAGAACATGGTATATCTCTCCATCTGTTGGTATCATCTTTAATTTCTTTCATCAGTGTCTTAGAGTTTTTTGCATACAGGTCTTTTGTTTCCCTATGTAGGTTTATTCCTAGGTATTTTATTCTTTTTGTTGCAATAGTAAATGGGAGTGTTTCCATAATTTCTCTTTCAGATTTTTCATCATTAGTGTATAGGAATGCAAGAGATTTCTGTGCATTAATTTTGTATCCTGCAACTTTACCAAATTCATTGATTACATCTAGTACTTCTCTGGTGGCATTTTTAGGATTCTCTATGTATAGTATCATGTCATCTGCGAACAGTGACAGCTTTACTTCTTCTTTTCCAATTTGTATTCCTTTTACTTCTTTTTCTTCTCTGATTGCCATGGTTAGGACTTCCAAAACTATGTTGAATAATAGCAGTGAGAGTGGACATCCTTGTCTCGTTCCTGATCTTCGAGGAAATGCTTTCAGTTTTTCACCATTGAGAATGATGTTTGCTGTGAGTTTGTCGTATATGGCCTTTATTATGTTGAGGTAGGTTCCCTCTTTGCCCACTTTCTGGAGAGTTTTTATCACAAATGAATTTTGTCAAGAGCTTTTTTGCATCTATTGAGATGATCATATGGTTTTTATTCTTCAATTTGTTAATATGGTGTACCACATTGATTGATTTGCATATATTGAAGAATCCTTGCATCCCTGCGATAAATCCCACTTGATCATGGTGTATGATCCTTTTAATGTGATGTTGGATTCTGTTTGCTAGTATTTTGTGGAGGATTTTTGCATCCATATTCATCAGTGATATTGGTCTGTAATTTTCTTTTTTTGTAATATCTTTGTCTGGTTTTGGTATCAGGGTGATGGTGGCCTCATAGAATGAGTTTGGGAGTGTTCCTTCCTCTGTAATTTTTTGGAAGAGTTTGAGAAGGATGGGTGTTAGCTCTTCTCTAAATATTTGATAGAATTCACGTGTGAAGCCATCTGGTCCTGGACTTTTGTTTGTTGGAAGATTTTTAATCACAGTTTCAATTTCATTACTTGTGATTGGTCTGCTCACATTTTCTGTTTCTTCCTGGTTCAGTCTTGGAAGGTTATACCTTTCTAAGAATTTGTCCATTTCTTCCAGGTTGTCCATTTTACTGACATAGAGTTGCTTGTAGTAGTCTCTTAGGATGCTTTGTATTTCTGTGGTGTCCACTGTAACTTCTCCTTTTTCATTTCTAATTTTATTGATTTGAGTCCTCTCCCTCTTTTTCTTGATGAATCTGGCTAATGGTTTATCAATTTTGTTTATCTTCTCAATGAACCAGCTTTTAGTTTTATTGATCTTTGCTCTTGTTTTCTTTGTTTCTGTTTCATTTATTTCTGCTCTTATCTTTATGATTTCTTTCCTTCTGCTAACTTTGGGTTTTGTTTGTTCTTCTTTCTCTAGTTCCTTTAGGTGTAAGGTTAGATTGTTTACTTGAGATTTTTCTTTTTTCTTGAGGTAGGCTTGTATAGCTATAAACTTTCCTCCTAGAACTGTTTTTGCTGCATCCTATAGGTTTTGGATCGTCATGTTTTCATTGTCATTTTCTCTAAGTAGTTTTTGATTTCCTCTTTGATTTCTTCAGTGATCTCTTGGTTATTTAGTAACGTATTGTTTAACCTCCATGTGTTTGTGTTTTTTACGTTTTTTTCCTTGTAATTCATTTCTAATCTCATAGCATTGTGATCAGAAAAGATGCTTGGTATGATTTCAATTTTCTTAATTTTACTGAGGCTTGATTTGTGACCCAAGATGTGATCTATCCTGGAGAATGTTCTGTGTGCACTTGAGAAGAAAGTGTAATCTGCTGTTTTTGGATGGAATGTCCTATAAATATCAGTTAAATCTATCTGGTCTATTGTGTCATTTAAAGCTTCTGTTTCCTTATTTATTTTCATTTTGCATGATCTGTCCATTGGTGTAAGTGAGGTGTTAAAGTCCCCCACTATTATTGTGTTACTGTCTATTCCCTCTTTTATAACTGTTAGCAGTTGCCTTATGTATTGAGATCCTCCTATGTTGGGTGCATATATATTTATAATTGTTATATCTTCTTTTTGGATTGATCCCTTGATCATTATTTAGTGTCCTTCCTTGTCTCTTGTAACATTTTTTATTTTAAAGTCTATTTTATCTGATATGAGTATAGCTACTCCAGCTTTCTTTTGATTTCCATTTGCATGGAATATCTTTTTCCACCCCCTACTTTCAGTCTGTATGTGTCCCTAGGTCTGAAGTGGGTCTCTTGTAGACAGCATATATATGGGTCTTGTTTTTGTATCCATTCATCAAGCCTGTGTCTTTTGGTTGGAGCATTTAATCCATTCACATTTAAGGCAATTATCAGTATGTATGTTCCTATGACCATTTTCTTAATTGTTTTTGGTTTGTTTTTGTAGATCCTTTTCTTTTCTTGTGTTTCCCACTTAGAGAAGTTTCTTTAGCATTTGTTGTAGAGCTGGTTTGGTGGTGCTGAATTCTCTTAGCTTTTGCTTGTCTGTAAAGCTTTTGATGTCTACATCGAATCTGAATGAGATCCTTGCCAGGTAGAGTAATCTTGGTTGTAGTTTCTTCCCTTTCATCACTTTAAGTATATCATGCCACTCCCTTATGGCTTGTACAGTTTCTGCTGAGAAATCAGCTGTTAACCTTATGGGTGTTCCCTTGTATGTTATTTTTCATTTTTCCCTTGCTGCTTTCAATAATTTTTCTTTGTCTTTAATTTTTGCCAATTTGATTACTATGTGTCTCAGTGTGTTTCTCCTTGGGTTTATCCTGTATGGGGCTCACTGCGCTTCCTGGACTTGGGTGGCTATTTCTTGTCCCATGTTAGGGAAGTTTTCAACTATAATCTCTTCAAATATTTTCTCTGGTCCTTTCTCTGTCTCTTCTCCTTCTGGGACCCCTATAATGCAAATGTTGTTGAGTTTAATGTTGTCCCAGAGGTCTCTTAGGCTGTCTTCATTTCTCTTCATTCTTTTTTCTTTATTCTGTTCTGCAGCCATGAATTCCACCATTCTGTCTTCCAGGTCACTTATCCATTCTTCTGCATCAGTTATTCTGCTATTGATTCCTTCTAGTGTACTTTTCATTTCAGTTATTGTATTGTTCATCTCTGTTTGTTTGTTCTTTAATTCTTCTAGGTCTTTGTTAAACATTTCTTGCATCTTCTTGATCTTTGCCTCCATTATTTTTCTGAGGTCCTGGGTCATCTTCACTATCATTATTCTGAATTCTTTTTCTGCAAGGTTGCCTACCTGTGCTTCATTTAGTTGTTTTTCTGGGGTTTTATCTTGTTCCTTCATCTGGTACATAGTCCTTTGCCTTTTCATCTTGTCTATCTTTCTGTGAATGTGGCTTTTGTTCCACAGGCTGCAGGATTGTAGTTCTTCTTGCTTCTGCTCTCTGCCCTCTGGTGGATGAGGCTAGCTAAGAGGCCTGATGGGAGGAACTCCTTTCTGTTATTCTTACTTGCTTCCCTGGGGTCATACGTATTCTTAACCCATTATAGTCCAGTTTGAAGGAAAGATATCTCACATATAACATAAAATGCTTGCAACAATATAATTCCATTTATGCCCTGCAATCCTTTGGACAACTATTGTCATAATTTTTGCTACTACATATGTTTTAAGCCTTATTGTTTATCCAGTAAATAATTGTCTTTTAAGGAATTAGAAAAATAGCTTTTTTATATTTACTTACATAGTAACTATTGCCAACGCCCTACATTCCTCTCTGAAGGTCAGAATTTCCTTCTGTTATCATTTGTCTTCAGTCTAAAGAATTTCCCTCAGCATTTCTTACAGTGTATGTCTGTTGGCAAGGGATTCTCTTGTGTGTCATTTGTCTGAGAATGTCATTATTTCTCCTTATTTTTAAAAGACATTTTAACTGAACACAGAATTCTAGAATGACTTTTTATTTTTCTTTCAGCACTTTAACAGTGTTGTTCTGTTATCTATGACCTCTTTTTTTCTGATGAGAAGTCAGTTAATTCTTTCTTTGTTCTCCGTGTATTAAATGTGCCTTTTATCTTTCACTACTTTTACGATATTTCCTTTTATCTTTAGTTTTCACAAGTTTTACTATGGTACACCTGGGTGTGGTTTCCTTTTTATTTGCTCTCTTTCAGCCCACTGAGAATCTTAGTTAATGCTTTCAATTAAATTTTGAATTTTTTACTACTATTATTTAAAATATTTTTTCTGCCCCATTTGACTTTTGTTTTCTCCTAGGACTTCAATCACAGAAATATTAGGTTGCTCAAAATCATTCCCCAGTTTGTTGAGGCTCTGTCCCATGTTTTAAAAATCTTATTCTCTCCACGTTTCAGTTTGGTTAGTTTCTATTGACCTGTTTTCAAGTTCACTAATGCTTTCTTCTGCAGTGTCCAGTCTGGCACGCAACACATTTTTCACTTCAGCTATTGTATTTTCCAGTTCTAAAATTTTCATTTGATTCTTCTTTAGAGTTTTTGTTTCCCTCTTGATATTTCCCATCACAGTGGGAATATATACACAATCAATCCATCTTTTCCTGTAAATTTTAAAAAACATATCTATAATACTTATTTTCAAGTTCTTGTCAAATAATTCTGATAGTTTGGTCATCTGTCAGTTTGCTTCTTCTGACTAAGTTTTTCTTTTGATTATGGGTCACATTTTCTTGCTTCTTTGCATGTTTAGTAATTTTAAATTAAATAATGGACGTTGTGATTGATATATTGTAGAGGCTCTGGGTTCTGTTATTCTCCCCTGAAGAATGTTGCCTTTTGTTCTAGTGTCAACCAAATTACCAGCAATCACCTTGACCTTGTGGAAGTTTGGGTTTAGGCTTTGAGAGGGCAAGTTTATTGCAGTTTTCTCTTAGTCCTACAGTGCCACCCTAAGTTCTAGGACACATGATCCTTATGCCTAAGGCATATCCCTTCTTTGGCTTCAGTTGAAGGACTAACACTGAAGAAATTGAACTTCAAATTCTGTATCCCTTGAACTGAGCAGCCAATTAAATTTCTGCTCTCATTTTAAAGGCTGATAGTGTTGCTTTTCACTGATATTTTTAGAGTGTACCCCTGTGCGTGTACAATATACGAGTCAGCCAAGAGGCATTTGTATGCAGATTTCAGGATATCTTCTTCCACCCCTGTGCTCTCTCTTTTCTCGGATTTCCTCCCTCACTTTCTAGCTTCTCCAGTTTCTCTGAATTCAGACCTTGACTCCTCAGCCTCTTTAAACCGTCACTTTCTTCCTTATCTCTATTCCTGTGTGCCATATAAACTGGAGAGTGCCTCCAGGGCAAAAGCCCATTACACGCCTCATCTACTCTGTCCCTTGTTTTAAGTGTCCTATTCTTTCAAGGTTTAGCCCATTGTTGATTGCTCTTAAGTGTCTTCAAATAGTTGTTTTTATCTTTTGTCCAGAGTATAATTATTGTCAGGAGAAATCATGGTCTGTTATAAGCTACCCCACCATTATTGGACTACTCAGACTTTTCATTTTACTTTAACTTAAAAATATTATTATAGACTCATTGGAAATTGCAAAAATAGTACCTAGAGTTCAATATATTGTTCTCCCAGCTTCCCTTAATTATGATAGCTTTAGTGCAATATCAAAAAAAAGGAAACTGATGTTGGTACAATATTTTTAATTAGACCACAGACCTTACTTAGTTTCCACCTCCATTCATGTGTGTGTGTGTGCGTGTGTGTGTGTGTAGTTCTATGCACTGTGATCCCTTATATCATTCATGTAACCATTTATCACACAAAGGAGCTCTCTTGCACTATCTGTTTATATTCTCACAACCCCTTCCATTCTTGTCCCTGAGAAACCATTAATGTGTTCTCGATTTCTATATTGTTGTAATTTTAATAATGCTATGTAAGTGCAATTACACAGTGTGTAAGATTTTTCAGATTGACTTTTTGCACTGAACACATCCTTGAGATCCATTCAGGCTGTTGTATGTACCAACAATTGGTTCCTCTCTTTCTTTTTAAATTTTTGAATTTTTAAAAATAAACATAATTTTAGAACAGTTTTAGATATACAGAATTATTCCAAATGTAGTACAAAGAGTTCCCATATATCCCATACCCAGTTCCTCATATTATTTACATTTTACATTAGTATGGCAATTTGCCACAATTAATGAGCCAATATTGATATGTTTTTATTAACTAGAGTCCATATATTATTCAGATTTCCTTACTTTTCCCTTAATGTCCTTTTTCTGTTCCAGGATCCCACCCAGGACTCCACATTACATTTAGATGTCATGTCTCCATAGGCTCCTTTTGGTTGTGATAGTGTCCAAATAAAAGTTCCTTTTATTTTATTATTGAGAGTTTTGAGGAGTACTTGTCAGGTATTTTGTAGAATGTTCCAAAATGGGGATTTGTCTGATGTCTTTCTCATGATTAGAATGGGATAAAGTGTCTTGGGGAGGATAGACCACAGAGTAAAGTGACATTCTCATATCGTATCAAGGGCACATACTATCAATATACCTTATCATTGTTGATGTTGACCTTGATCACCTGGCGTGGGGTCATGTTTCTCAGGTTTCTTCCTTATGGACTTACTCTTTTGATCTCCCCAACATACTGTCCTCTTTGGAAGAAAGTCACTATGGGCAGCCCACATTTGAGGAATGGAAGATGTGTTCCCCCTCCTGAGAGCTGAATGTCTAAACAATTATTTGGAATTCTCCTACACAGGAGATTGTTTATATTCAGCCATCCATCCATCCATCCATTCATTCATTCATTCATTCATGTCAGTATGGACTCATGGATATTTAGTTTATACTTAATCTTATAATCTAATACTATGTTTTTATTTTGTTACATTGGGAGCTCTTTGAATTGGCTGCTTTATCCCATTGACGTATGTCAGGTCATTGTGACTTTTCTCATTTGGTTTGATTTTTAAGCACTTTCTGGCACTACAGGATGCTCCAGGCACATCTAGTACTTCCTCAGCTCAGTCCTACAATCAGCCATTTTTCCAAGAACCTCTGGTTCCTTTCATTGGATAATGTTACTAGATAGCAACATTGGGGTACAAGATGTGCTCATTGCTACTGGAGACTCATTGCTTCTCAGCCCTCTAAGCCAATAGAGCAAGGAGATGTGTTTGCTTATATCAGTACTAACTCATGTATATGCACATCTATACATATCTCTATATGGAACCATCTGTGTTTATATTACACTAAGCACAGTTCACACTGATGTCTCCAACTCTACTGCATTAGCACATGGATCATTCTAGACTCCTCCCTTTATTCATACGTAACTTCTCACTCAGACAGTGAGAAATTTGGTTCCTACCATCTGCCATCTATTTTTTAATTGTTCAATTTCATTGTACATGCATAGTGGTTTCACAATTGTTTACCTACACATCCCCTATAGGAAACAGTTCCTTGAAGTAGAATATCATGCTTACATGAATTCTTTTGCCTTCAGTCTTACAGACTCCACTATTTTCAAAGTTACTTACCCCCAGCCCATTCCCTTCAGTAAGGTCATGTCATACATTTGTAATATATTTAGATTATTCTGTCACAGTCTGCGCTTTATCCTGAGATGCCTCAACCCCTAAATGATTTTTTAATTTGCATATATTACAGTTTGTGCTATAAAGTTCTATGGGTTTCAATCCAAAAATGGGCAGAAGACCTAAATAGACATTTCTCCAAAGAAGACATACAGATGGCTAAGAAGCACATGAAAAGCTGCTCAACATCACTAATTATTAGAGAAATGCAAATCAAAACTACAATGAGGTATCACCTCACACCAGTTAGAATGGCCATCATCAGGAAATCTACAAACAACAAATGCTGGAGAGGGTGTGGAGAAAAGGGAACCCTCTTGTACTGTTGGTATGAATGTAAATTGATACAGCCACTATGGAGAACAGTATGGAGGTTCCTCAAAACACTAAAAATAGAACTACCATACGACCCAGTAGCCATCCCACTACTGGGCATATACCCTGAGAAAACCATAATTCAAAAAGAGTCATGTACCACAATGTTCATTGCAGCTCTATTTACAATAACCAGGACATGTATCAACCTAAGTGTCCATTGACAGATGAATGAATAAAGAGGATGCGGCACATATATACAATGGAATATTACTTGGCCATAAAAAGAAACAAAATTGAGTTGTTTGTAGTGAGGTGGATGGACCTAGAGTCTGTCATACAGACTGAAGTAAGTCAGAAAGAGAAAAACAAATACCGTATGCTAACACATATATATGGAATCTAAAAAAAAAAAAAAGTTCTACCTAGAGGCAGGACAGGAATAAAGACGCAGATGTAGAGAATGGACTTGAGGACACAGGGAGGGGGAAGGGTAATCTGGGACGAAGTGAGAGAGTGGCATGGACATATATACACTACCAAATGTAAAATAGATAGCTAGTGGGAACAGCCACATAGCACAGGGAGATCAGCTTGGTGCTTTGTGACCACCTAGAGGGGTGGGATAGGGAGGGTGGGAGGGAGATGCAAGAGGGAGGAGATATGGGGATATATGTATATGTATAGCTGATTCACTTTGTTATAAAGCCAAAACTAACACACCATTGTAAAGCAATTATACTCCAATAAAGATGTTAAAAGAAAAAGTTCTACAGGTTTGACAAATGTACAGTGGGCATATCCACCATTACAATACAATACAAAATATTTTCACTACCCTAAAATACCCCTTGTGCTTCACCCATTTAACCCCTCCCCCCAACCTCTTAGCAACCATGGATTTTTCAACATCTCTATAGTTTTGTCTTTCCCAGAATATCATATAATTGGAACCCTACAGTATGTAGCCTTTTTAAACAGGCTTTTTTCACTTAACAGTATGCTAAACAGTATAAATTATTTCACTTATAAATTCTTTCCATCCATGTCTTTTTGTGACTCGGTAGATCATTTCTTTTTATTGTTGAATAATATTCCGTTGTGTGGATGAACCACAGTTTGTTTATCCATTCTCCTAGGAAAGACACCTTGGTTGCTTCCAGTTTTTGGCCGTTATGAATAAAGTTTCTATCAACATTTATATGCAGGTTTTTGTGTGGGTACATACTGAGTTGGGTTGGGTAAATACTGAGGAT
This sequence comes from Mesoplodon mirus, assembly GCF_964341445.2. Lineage (NCBI taxonomy): Eukaryota > Metazoa > Chordata > Mammalia > Artiodactyla > Ziphiidae > Mesoplodon > Mesoplodon mirus. The sequence continues at coordinate 185,196,932 of NC_138979.1, forward strand.
TTTGATGGATCCTATGGTAAGACTATGTTTAACTTTGTAAGAAACTGTCAAACTATCTTCTTAAGTGGCTGTGCCATTTTGCATTCTGACCAGCAACATGTGAGATTTCCTGTTGTTCTGCACCCTCAGCAGCAATCAGGTATTGGATTTTAGGCAACCTAGTGGGTATGTTGGTATCTCATTGTTGTTTTAATTTGCAAGTCCCTAAGGACACAAGATTTTGAGCACCTTTCATATGTTTATTTACTATGTGTGTATCTTCTTTGATGAGGAGTCACTTCGGATCTTTTTTCTATTTTTTATGTAGATTGTTTGTTTTCCTGTTTTTGAATTTTAAGAGTCCTTTGTTTATTTTGGATACAAGTCCTTTAGCAGATATGTGTTGTGCACGTATTTCCTCCCAATACGTGGATTGTATTTCCCTTCTCTTAGCAGTGTCACTTGCAGAACAGAAGTTCTTAATTTTAATAACATCCAATTTATCACCTTTTTCCTTCGCAGAGTATGCTGTTGCTGTTGCATGTAAAAGTTCATCTCCAAACCCAAAGTCAAGTAGAATTCTTCCCATGTTTTCTTCTAGGAGTTTATCGTTCCCTATTTCAAGTTTAGGTTTATGATCTATTTCCCTTTTATTTCTGAAGAATGTTTTTTTCTAGATATTGGATTTAGAGACTGACAGTTCTTTTCTTCCAGAACTTGAAAAATGTGCCACTTCCCCTTGACCCTCATGAGAAATCTGCCTTCATCTGGACTGGGGTTCTCCTGAATATAGTATGTCTTTGCCTTCTGGTTGATCTCAGGAATTCTTTGTCTTTAGTTTTCAGAAGCTTGATTATGATGTTTCTTGGCATGGATTTCTTTGGGTTCATTCTATTTCGATTCACTCAGCTTCTTGAATCTACAGGTTGATGCCTTTTGCCAAATTATAGGAATTATGAGCCATTCTTTCTTTAAATCTTTTTTCAGCCCTACTTCTTTGTCCTCTCCTTCTGGGACTCCAACGACATGAGTGTTAGAACCTTTGTAAGAGTCTTACATTGTTGAGTTTCTGTTTACTTATTTGGCTTTTTTTTTTTTCAGTCTATTTTCTCTCTGTGTCTCAGGCTGGTCCTTCTTTGATTTTGCTGGCCTCTGTGAGTTCACGGCTTCCTTCCTTAGCTATCTCCAATCCACCCTTGAGTCCATTCAGTGATTTTAAAAACTCATTTATTGTATTTTGTTTAGTTGCAAAATTTCCCCTTGGCATTATTTTATACTTCTACTTCTTTGCTGAGATTTTCTGTTTTTTTCGTTTGTGTGGAGTGTGATCACAATGGCTGTAGAAACATTTGTGTGATCGCTGCTCTATAACCCTTGTCAGATAATTTCGACACCTGATTCCTCTCAATGTTGGCATCCGTTGATCACTGTTTCTCTTTCAGGCTGTGATCGCCTGCTTCTTGCTACGATGAGTGATGCTTTATTGTATCCAGGTTCTTTGGGGTATTATATAATGAGAGTCTGGACCCTATTTAATCTCTGCTTAGGTCTCTTTGTTTAGGTGTCGTGTGCACGCCTGGTTGCGGGTGGATGTTCAGCTTCCTGCCTGATGCCTTGAACACCACCTGCGCTAAAGGGAGTCTCTGACTCTCACCCCCTTGTTACCAAAAGGTGAGACTGGAAGTTCAGTTCCCCCCCCCAACCCTGCTGATACCAGCAGGCTCTTCCTGAGGATTTTTTGTCCATGGCTCAGCATCCAGTGAGGGTTGTACCAGTGCAGGATGGATGGAAGGCAGAGAGAAAGCCCAGGGACCCCGTGCCACGTGTGTCTAAGTCCTAAGTCCCCTTGGCCATCCTTCAGAATCTCCCCAAGTTTGCTATGTTATGTCCAGGTTCTTATTTATTTTTTTAATTGTAAAGGGGAATAAGGAAGAAGGGGGCTACTCCATCTTGGATGGAACTGGAAATTTCCATTTTAACTGCCCCCCTCAACCCTTTTAGACGGAAACAGAGTTCTTAGGTTCCCCAAATAGGCCAGTGAACCCTCTCAGGGACCACAATCCTTGGTGTGGAAAACACTTGAGATGTCCCTGCAAAGAGAAGTCTTACCTTTATAACCGTCAAAACGATTTTTTAAATTGTTATTAAAAGGAATACACGCATTCAAAATACTCTCATAGAATGTGTAAGCTCCTGAAGCTCTGAGCCCAGACCTGGAAAACTCGGTTTGGGTTGAGGAGGGAAAAGTGGGCTCCGGTGCATATCCCTCCGCCCCTTGCCAGGTCTCCACGGCTGCTGTCCTCCTGCATCTGACCCTCCTTCCGATTCTAATTCCCGATTCTTAGCTCTTCTCAATGTGGCAAAGAAATGATGCAGACCCGGGTTCAGTTCCTGCCCCCGCCACTCACTAGCTGAGTCCCAATGGTGCTCCAAAACTGGGATGACATTTATACAGACCTTCGGGGGTAGCTGTGATGATTCGATTAAATAATGCAGGCAAAGATGAGAGTTCAAGGGTGCACAGTAGGCTCCCAACAAACGTTTGTTAAATGGATGCAAAGAGAGTCTGGCACAGTGGCTGGCTTGTTGACATCGATTCTTAACATACTACGGTGTTTCTGCCTGGCTGTGTCCTTCTCATCCTTCCGGGCTCTTCTCCAGGAGCCATTCCTTGACTGCCCCCAGGACACAGGGACCCCTTCCTCGATCCCTTACTGCCTGTTATTGGCTCTATGGTGGCCCGAGTCACTCTGCACTCCGGTTGCCTCTTCTGGTCTTGCTGCCCCTGGAGACTGGACCCTCCTTGAAGGGTTCCTTTCTTGCTGTACCTGTGGGATCTGTGAACACCATAGCATCACTGGGCGCAGCAGGGCGGCAGAAGGGAAGAATCCTAAGGCTAGTGCCCTGAGGAGCATCACCGAGGAGTGGGTGTGAGCAGAACAAGAGCCGACAAGGAGGACTGAGATGGGACAGCTGATGCCACAGATGCCAGGGAAGAAGGAATTGTTAGGAAAGAAAGGGAGACATTGGATCTGGTGACACGGATGTTGTTGGTGACCCTGCTGGCATTGTGTGGTTGGCTTGGGGGTGGTGGGGTGGGGCTAAATGAACACTACTCCTGGTGTAAGGTGCTCCCTGGCTTTGTCCATGGCCCAGCACAAGTGATCCTTCAGGAGATGCGCCCAAAGCATCAAAGCCTGGACCCTGCCTCCCCTGCACGATGCTCCTCCTTTTCCAGAAACATCCACAAAACCCACAGTGTATCTAACGATCATAGCAACTATTGCCACCATCGTCACCAGAGCCACACCACCGGCTTACAATCAATGAAGCATCCCCATCCCTTATCGGAGACAAGCTCGGGTACGTCTTCCCCACCCCATGGTACAGAGGAAGAGACTGCAGGCCAGAGTGCAGACCACCATCCAAGCTCAGCTCTGCCTGCATCCAGCACCCGCCGTCACCCCAAGTCACTTCACTGGGAGTGGAGATTCACGGGAGCCAGCCACAGTGGACTCCGGGATTTGGGAGGGGGATGGCCGGGTCTGGGGTGACTCCAGATTCTGTGCTGTGAGAAGCGGAAGCAGACAGAGGCCGGCTTTACAGCTGAAACGTCTTCCAACTGCAACCCCAGAAGTGACCTCTTCTCAAGGCTCAAGACCGACGCTCCCTCATTTGGAGAAAGCATTTGCCCTGCAGGCTTCCTGTGGAGAGTGGGGCACGATGCTCTCCCTGGGAAACGTGCGGAGAGAACAGATACGCGCCACCTCCCGCTCCTCAAGCCCAAATCGAGGAGGAACAGAGTAGCTTGTGCAGCCCGTCCAGGAGTCCCCGTCCCTGAAGGGAGCGACCTGGCCTCCGCGAGATCACAGACGCCCACCGGCCCTCTTGCTGTGTCAGGGTGCTTAGCAAGTCCTGCAGGTCGCCCTGGACTGTGCCCGCACTTCAGCCAATTTGGTAAACGTATTGAGCAACTACTGCGCACCTGGTGTATTAGCTTCCTACTGCCATTGTACCAAATGACCACAACTACGTGTTTCTAAACAATGCACATTTATCACCCTACAGTTCTGGAGGTCAGAAGTCTGGAGGTTTTATGGGGCGAAAATTGACATGTCGGGGCTTCCCTGGTGGCGCAGTGCTTGAGAGTCCACCTGCCGATGCAAGGGACACGGGTTCGTGCCCCGGTCTGGGAGGATCCCACATGCCGCAGAGCGGCTGGGCCCGTGAGCCGTGGCCGCTGAGCCTGCGCGTCCGGAGCCTGTGCTCCGCAACGGGAGAGGCCACAGCAGTGAGAGGCCCGTGTACCGCAAAAAAAAAAAAAAAAAAAATAATAATAATAATAAAATAAAATAAAATAAAATTGACATGTTGGGAGGCTGTATTCCTTCTGGAAGCTCCAGGAGAGGATCTCTTTCCAGCTCCTAGAGGCCACCTCCATACCTCAGCTCAAGTCCCCATCACGCTGACCTCGGCTTTCATGGTCACATCTCCTCTGACTCTGACCTTCCCGCTCCCCTCTTACAAGGACCCTTGTGATGACACTGGGCCACCAGGATGATCCCAGATCACACCCCCATCTCAAAACCCTAAACTAAATCACACTTGCAAATCACCCCTCCTTTTGCCATGCAGATTCGCAGGTAATGGGTATCAGGATGTGGACATTTGGGGGCTGTCATTTTATTCTGCCGACCACACCTAGCTCCCTGCTCAGCACCTCGTGTAACATGGCTCTCACAGGGCATCAAGGAGCCGGGCGCCCAGTTCAAGAGGCAGAGAACTACCACCTCTACGTGTGGCCTTCCAGCAGAAATGTGAGGTAGACCCTCTGGCAAACACCCTGTGCGTGTTGGGGGTGGGTCCAGGCATGGAGCCGAGATTCCGATGGGACCTCGAGGCACCTGAGGTGTCCACACGCCTAAGAGCTTCACCACCACCTGCCTGAAGGCTTGAAAATGTGGCTGGAACTCCCCCTCACGCCTGCCCGAATCCCCGCCGGCTCCTGCACTTTCATAGCGCGTGCTGACTCCAGGCCCGAGTAATTACTAAGTGAGGTTACAAGCTTCCTGTCGCTGTAAAATTTAACAAGTTGGAGTTCACGAATAAAAAGGGAACACTTCCCGCACAGCTGTGCACGCTCGGAGCCGCGAGCCTGCATCCAGGGACGCAAACCCCAACCCCGCCTGGCTTTCGGTACGGGAGGGTTCCGGGAACCCCGGGCACAGGACATCTTACACGGAGGCCAGGGACGGGGCGGGGCTTTCCCGAGCTCCAGGCTGGGAGACCCTCTTGGAACGCTGTTTGACATCACTTTTTCCAAACGTCGGTCGGCCCTGCGGAGGCCGGAGGCTAGCAGCATCCTGGGCTGGGCCGGGGGCGGTGGGGTGGGAGTAGGGAGGGGTGGTGGGGGCGGGTAGGGAGTGGCGGGGGGCGGGGTTGCCTTTGGAAAAGGCCACTTAGAAATACCGAGAACGTGTTGCTGGCCCTGTGAGCCCGCAGGGTGGGGTCTCGAGGTGCCAGCCGGCACAGGGGTGGCCGCTGTGTGTCTGGGTGAGGGCTTTCTGGGGACAGGAGCGGGGGGGAGGGGCTCCTCCATCACTTGGCGCCCGCCGCCCACGGCTCCCCTTTGTGGGAGAGGTTCTGGCTTCTGCGCGCCCGTGGTCGTGGGGCTGGCATCTCCCATCATTCGCTCGGGCATTCCTGCCTGTATTTCTCCGCAGCCCCTCCTACAGGCCCTGTACACAGGCGGCTCACTGCTTGTCTCTCTCTCTCTCTCTCTTTTTTTTTTTTAAAGAAAGAGGAGGAAAACGTTGGGGTTTTTTTCCTACAGAAAGCACAAGGCTTGGGAGAGTGAGGAAGGGCAGGTGTGGAGATGCCAGCTTTGGGCCCTGGCCTGTCCTTTGCTTGGACTCCCGGGCCACCATGTTCTTACCCCCAGTCGCCACCAGGGTCTCAGGGCCCATCCCTTCCTGGGTCACACTGTGTCCACTGTACAGGTGAGACACTGGGCTCTCCCCTAGTCGGCCACCTCCCCCCTCACAGCAGGGAAGACTTGGGCCCAGAGTGGGTGAATGACTGACCCCGAGTCACAGAGCAGAGCAGGCCCAGGATGGAAGCGTCCAGGACATGTGCGGGGCGGGAAGGATTATGCTCGGCTAAAGACAGGCCTGAGACTCGCTTCTAACCAGTAGAACACGGCAAACGGACAAGATTTTGCAGATGTAATGGAGGCCCCAAATCAGTTGATTCTGAGTTCATCCAAAGGCATACAGTAAGTCCACTACATACGAACGAGTTCCAATCTGAGAGCGTGTTTGTAAGTCCAATTTGTTCATAAGTGCAACAAAGTTAGCCTAGGTACCCAACTACACAATCGGCTATATAGTATTGCAGTGTAATAGGTTTATAATACTTTTCACACAAATAATACCTAAAAAACAAGCAAACACAAAAAATAAAGAAAATCTTTTTAATCTTACAGTACAGTACCCTGAAAGGTACACTAGTCCAGTACAACAGCTGGCACACAGGGGCTGGCATCGAGTGAACAGGCAAGAAGAGTTACTGACTGGAGGAGGGAGAGGAGGTGGGAGGTGGTAGAGCTGAAGAATCATCAGCAACAGGAGACGGAGGGCAAGCTGCCATGTCACTCACACCTGACGTGGATGGCACAGGTTCTGGTTCCTTGCTGGAGTCAGTTCTATCTACCCCCTTGAAAAAATGATCCAGTGACGTCTGGGTAGTAGCTCTTTTTTTTCCCATCATAGATGACTTGGTAGCACTGGCTTGCATTCTGAGCGGCTGCTGCAACCCTCGTGTACTGTTCTATGTTCGGGTCCTGTGCCTCAAAAACTAACTGTGCCTCTTCAAGTAAAGAAAATCCCCTTGGCATTTCCTGCATCGTGAATCTACTTCTTCTTCCTCTTGTCTCTCTTCATCCTTTCTCTGGGCATGTTCACATCTCTGAAAGTTCAAAACTTGAAGGTTCGTATGTAGGGGACTTACTGTGTTACACTTGGTGGGTCAGACTTAAGCAGGTGAAAGCCCTAAAAAGAGGGACTGGGTTCTCCCTGAGGTCAGAGAATCTCCTCCTGGCCTTGAAAACAAGCCACCATGAGTCCCAGAGCTGCGAGGAACTGAAATCTTCCAACAACCTGAATGAGTTTGGAAACAGATACCCCCTCCCCAGTTGAGCCTCTAGATGAGAACACAGCCCCTTGACTGCAGTCTTGTGAGATCCAGGCAGAGGACTCAGCTCAGCCATCCTGGACTTCTGCTCCCTGGAAACTGTGAGAAAAGAAATGTGTGTTGTTTTAAGCCACTTGGTTATGATAATTTATTACACAGCATTGGTAGCTGATACGAGAGGAGAGAGCCAACATTTCCTCCAGGGCATCGCTTTTGGAGCCAAGTCTGCTCAGTCACTCACCAGCAAGGTGACCTCAGCATTGTCGCCTGTGAAATGGAGTCACTGGACCTGATTTTCCTGCATTTCCTCCCACACCTGGACCCGCCCCTCGGGCCGGGAACCCCGGCCACACATGGTGTGCGGAAGATCCTTGTGAGAGCTCTAGGACAACACGGGGCAACATCTCACTCCGCCGAGTCCCAGGCCATTCCTGGACACCTGCACATCAGACGCCACCCCACTGCCCTTACCTGATGTTCAGGCCCCCAGCCTGGCCCTCCTGGACACGCCTGACCCAGGCCACTACACGTGCAGCGCCATGCTGAGCCCTGGAGAGCGCCACATAGGGAAGCCATGGGCCTGCCTGGGTCAAAGACTTCTTGGTGCCCTGAGCCTGTACTCACCAGGCACTTAGGAGACCCAGGCAGGTCGCGGTGATCGGGGTGATGGCCATGCCTGGGGGCACTTCCCCGTCCATTACACAGGGAGTCATTTGGCCAGGCAGCGCTTTGAAGGACCAGATCTGTACGTGGCAGTGGGCTGGGCACCAGACAGAAAGGGAAGACGTAAACACAGCTGGAGCAGATGCGCTGGGCTCACTGCTCTGCATCTCCTTGGGTCGAACACTTCAGAGCGTGCCAGGAGGCCTTCCAGCTGCCAGCAACTGCGTCTCTGCCTGAGGACTTTCTTTGAAGCTGCAAACGTCGGCTCTACTCATGCATGGCTGGGCCGAAATAATGGGGGGGTTAACATCCTCCAGAGCAGCCCAGGAGCTGCTGTGCAAGTCTGCCAGCTCCCTGCCCCCACGTGCTCTCCACTGGCTCACGGAGACCCCAGGGGGATTGCGCCCCAGTTACCCTATGGGGAACCTGCTTGGAAATGCAGCCTGCGCCCTCTCTTCGTGTTTCAAGGATCACCTTCCAAATAAACCGATAGCATTGGCACCTTGTCCACAGCCTGCTTCTGAGGAACCCAAACTAAGACAATAATTAGGAAATGCCCCTGCCCTCAGGAGGCTCACCACTTGGTAGAAGTGACTGATCATTGCCACTGAACACCGGGGGCAGGTACAAAGCCCCTGAGCTGCTGCAGAGACCCGATGCCCGCCCAGCGCCCGGTGCTGTGACTGGCATCCCAGTCTGACATCCCAGGGCCTCCGAGGATGTTGTTAGCAGGCACAGAGAAGGGAAGAGTGGCGTTTCCTGGAAAACAGGCTGGCCTGCCAGAGCACTAATCACAGGAAAAATGACAATCATTCCAGCCAACCTTCGATCGTTGATTGGGGTAAACACAGTGGGATTAAAAGAAACCACCAGAATTCCAGCTCATTAGAGCTAAAACGTTTCTCAGCTTGGAACATCATTTTGTCAGGTCCCTCCAGACCCAGGCAGCCGGTGGAAAATCCGGCTAATTTAAAAGTGAGTGTGGGAGCCTGCTCTGTCCCAGGCCCTGCAGGTCATGGATCTGGCTGGAGGGACGGTGGGCCCCGGGCTGGCCTGCACCAGCCTGTGACAGCTATGACCTCATCGAGTCCTCCCCACTCCCTGCGAGACCGGGGTGATCACCCAGTGAGAGACATCAAGGGATCACCCAGAGAGGACTGGGGGCCAGCTTGGTCCCCCGGAGATGGGCTCGACCCCCACGTGCAAATCAGCTCCCCGTCCTCATCCTCTCTGGGTTGTAATAGAGGGACAGTCCCACATACAACCTTCCCGTGTGGGAAGGGCTCCCCAGACTTTTCTGTAAAGGTCCAGAGAGTAAAATTTTAGGTTTTGCAAGCTGCGTATGGTCTCTGTTGCATATTCCTCTTCATTGATTTTCTATAATCCTTCACAAATATAAAACCACTCTTAACTTACAGGCCAAGCAAAAAATAGATCTCAGGCAGAATCTGGCCACGGGGCTATAGTTTTCCAACCACTGGTCCCAGGGATACAGATGTCCATGTGGCACTGATTCTCCACTTCTACCTCTCAGAGACTCCTATGCATCCTTCACAACCCAGCTCAAATGACCCTCTTCTGCATGAGCGAGGTCTTTCCCAGCTTCTCTCCTCCAGGCACCTACACCCTGGAACTGCCCTCTGGCCCAGCAGGGCTTCAGGCGGTGATGACACCACTCAGGTGTCATCCAGATCCATCCATCCTGCTCTCCAGTACCTGCATGGGGCATCATCCAGGCACCAGGGCTAGAAGGGCGCGCTCGGTGGCAACATTGCTTGGTCTCGAAGTCACAGGTTTCCAAAATGACCCAGTGCAGGGAAGCCAGCTCACACCTGAGTGATCGTTAGAGGTACAGACCCTGGGTTCTGAGAAACAAGGACAGGATGAGGTGGACTGCACTGACTCAGGAATGAGTTGCTTCCAGGAAAGAGGCAGGGAGGAAGGACCATAGCAGCCAAGACTGGGCGGGGCTGGGCTGGGGCTGGAGAAAAGCATTCTTGGGAGCGAACAACACAGACAAAGTCCTGAGGTGGGAAATTCGCAGTGCGGTTTGGGAAGCAGTGAGCGCTGGGGTTTGGACGTCCCTGTGGGTTCCAGGCTCTCGACAAAGGCCAGGATTCATGTCTGTGCTCTTCCCTTAGCTCCCAGCACAAGACTGAGCCCTGTTGCAGCTTAGGACACACGATGGAGGAGCTGAGTGCAGGGGGTGGAGAGGGAGTGGATCTGTGCGTGGTTGGAGACGGAGCAGCTGGGGTGGCGTGGTGCTGGCATCCTTGCCCGCGGTGTCTGGGCACCAAGGGCTCTGATGGGCGAGGTCGCTTTGGGCAGGAGAGGCCGATGGGTAAGAAGGCCAGGCGGGCCCTGTGGAGGGTGGAGAACAGCGTGGAGATTGCTGGGGAGGCGCTCGTGGGAGATGGTGGTGGCGGTGAGGACCAGGGTGGGGTATAGGATGGAGAACTGGGTTTGTAAGTCAGGCCAGATGGGGTGTGAGAAGCAGGAGGTCTCCCCCGAGGCTGGAGTCCAGACCCCACAGTCAGCATCATGGCGCCATTGATGAGGGCCTCGATGAAGCCAGAGAACCTGAGGGCGCCTGAGTGTCTGGAGCCCAATCAGGACACATTCAGCCCTTGGTCCGACTCCCTCTGAGGAGAGGTAAAGGCCAAAGACTTCCAGGCACACGTAGAGGGGAGGGGGCAGGGGCCCAAACCCAGACTAAGCCCAGACCCTTCCACCAAGCTGAGTCTGAGAGGCCGCCATCTCATCTCCCTTGTGACCTTGGCTCGACCTTCCCATCTAGCCCCGTTCAGGTCAGAACCCTCCCGTGGGCTGTGCCGGGCTCTAGGCTAGGGATGGGGTGATTTCACGCTCAGCCCCCTCTTCCCTCCCCTCCTGCCTCGTCAGCTTCAAAGGCCTCCCCTCCGCAGGCAGAGCTCACAGGCTCGGAATTCCAGTGCAGCCCCTCCAGGGCCGTGTGCAGCAGGCATCCCTTGTGTGCCAAACCAGGATGGAAAACATACTCTTACAGTCTTAATGTAAAGCATGTGTTCCCAGCTGTACGGGAGCAGGGGCCTCAGAAGAGGCCAGTGACCCCCAGCTTGGCCCCAGCTGCAGCGGCTCACGGGGTTCTGTCCAGCCACGCCAGGGCCATGGGGAGGTCCCCACCCACACCGGCCTAGCCAGCAGGGCCTCAGACTGACCCGATTCAGAGATGATGTCTGGGGTCCCAGGGAGGGCCCAGGCTTCAAGCCCGCCAGCATCTCTCCAGGGCCTCAAGAAAAGGTCCAAGCCCCCGAGACTGGGCTTCAAGACTGTCTCCAAGGAGCTTCTTTATAGCCTTGCCAGCTGCCTCGCTTGAGAAAATCACATACTCTCTCTGGGACCCCAAAGATGTCTGTGTCCTAATCCTTGGAACCTATGAATGTGACCTTACATGGCAAAGGGACTGTGAAGATGTGATTAAGGACCTCAAGAAGGGGGGGGGGGAATGATCTTAGACTCTCCAGGTGGGCTCAGTGTCACCCCAGGGTCCAGATACAGGAAGGGGGAGGGAGGCAGGAGGGGCAGAGTTTGAGAAGACACGACATTGAACTTGAAGCTCAGGCAGCTTCTGGACGCTGGGAAGGGCAAGCGATGGACTCCCCCCAAGAGACTCCAGAAAGAGCCAGCTCTGCTGACATCTTCATTCTCGCTCCACGGGGGACTGCTGACCCCCAGAACCATAAGATGATAAATCTGTGTTGTTTCAAGTCGCTATTCGTGGTGATTTGTCACAGCAGCGATAGGGAACTCATACACCCTCCAATCTGTCTCCCCACGGTGCCTGCGCTGGGGCCCCTCCAGCCTCCGTACCAGCTGCTCCCTCCAGCCTGGGCTCCCCAATGCACAGGGTCTGCTCCAATGGGCAAGTCCTCAGTGGGCAAGTCCAGACTCACTGGTGAGCCAAGTGGCTTAGACCCTCCTCTTCTCCCACCATCACATTCTCAGCTCTGTCCACCTCGCCTGCTGAGTGCCGGGACTGGGACACCTCCTATGACAGGGAGCTCATCACCTCTCAAGGCAGCCCAACCCACCTCATCCTCCCAGGACCGTGCAGCCTGTTCCTGCTTACGGGCCCAGGCTGAAGAGGTGGGTGGGGCTGAAACCCAGCCCAATATGGCCATGGGGGGAAGGGGGTCAATTCTCAGGCTCTGGTTTTCCCAGTTACGTCTCCAACTCACATCTTCCCCAGATAGAGTCCTCGTGCCCTTGTCATAGGATTGCCAGATTTAGCAAATAAGAAAAAGGACATGCCATTAAATTAAAATTTCAGATTAACCATAGGTACTTTTTTAGTACAAATATGTCCCAAATGCTGCACGGATATACTCTACTAAAAAATTCCTTGTTGGTTATTTGATGCTCAAATCTAACTGGGCATCCTGTATCTTATCTGGCAGCCCCACACTGTCCTTCCTCCAGAACGCAGTGCACAGGGCACCGTTCACCACGGCCCGCCCAGCACCGGAGCCGTAAGGGCACAGGCTAGGAAGTGGGAAGACTCATCGGCCTCAGAGCCGGGTGCAGGTGCCTCTCTGATCCCCGCCTCTTCGTGGGATGCCTGGGGGTTCCCCCAGGGTGGCTTTGGTCTCCATATTTAGTGAGGGTATATGAAGTCAAGTCCTGGGGTCAGGACACCTGGTTTGGGGACAGCGGCCTGCTCATCACTCTGCAGAGATTCTGCCATGGCCTCAGGCCACTTCCTTCTCTTCTGGGTCCCAGATCCTGACTCTCAATGGGTGTGGGGAGGGACTAGATTCAAACTCCGCTTGGCCACTTGTGGGATTGCAGTGACCCCTGTCTGTTTAGACAGACCAGGGAGACCAGCATCCTGCACAAGACCCCCACCCTGCCCACCCACACCTCCGCCCCCAGGCTGTCTGCCCCTACAGTGCTCCCAGAGCTGAAGTCCATTGTGAGTGACTATGAGGTCAGTTGGAGAGTTCGGGAGGGCGGCTGGGGAGGACCCTGGGAGGGGAAAGTGGATGGAAGCTCTCTTACTGACCCCCACTCATTCTGGTCCCACCCTTGTCAGAGTGCAAAGGGCCTTCTCATATGGAAGCACCACCAGCCAGCGCATGTCTCCCCCTGGCTGGGAGCCCTCAGGACATCACATCTCCAGGCCAAAAGTCAGGCCCGTGCCCTGCCGGGCTGTCCTGCCAAGGAAGATACTCCAGACCCTGAGCAAAGCAGCAGGGGCTTCAGGCAAACCCCACCTGCTATAGGCCTCAGTTTCCCCATTTGTAACTCCAGGACTGAACCCAAAAGAGCCCTTGATGACCAGACAGTGTCCAGAAAATGCCCACACCCACTGAGAGGCAGGCCTCCAGTATTAGCTATCTATGCTGTGTAACAAATAGCCCAAGCCTTAGAGGCTGGAAACAACAAACATTTGTCATCTCTCACAGGCTCTGAGGGTCAGGAGTGTTGCCGTGGCTTAGCTCCCTGCCTTGGTCTCAAGGTCTCCTGGGAGACCACAGTTGTGGTCAGCTGGGGCTGCCATCTCATCAGAAGGCTCACCTGCTGGGGGAAGTGTCCACCTGCAGCCTCACTCGATCACATAGCTGTGGGCATCCTCAGCCCCTGGCCACATGGTCTCTCCACGGGGCTGCCACCTTACACAGCAGCTTCCTTCCTCCAGAGCGTGCTATCTGAGAGAGAGAGCAAGTGACATCTCCCAAGATGGAAGCCACAGTTTCTTAAAACCTAATCTTAGGAGTGACATCCCACCCCTGTGCTGTTTTCTGTTCATTCTAAGCAAGTCAGTAAGACCAGCTCACACTTGAGGGGAGAGGATGACATGGCGTGTAAATACAAGAGAGCGGGGTCAGCGGGGGCCGCCTTACAGGCTGCTCCCCTCACCTCCCAGGGAAGTTAAGAGAGTATTGGTGCAGAGGGGGGGCCTGACATTCAAACCCTTTCATAGAGGAGAAACACACACTTTCTCTAGGGAGCAAGGAGGCTGGTGTCTAAAGCACTTTGGGGGTGAGTGGGGGCCTCGGGGGTGGAGCCCTTGGAATCCTCAGCTCCATCTCTCCCGCCTCCCCCTCCCTCCTCTCTTCTCCCTCTTTCTCCCTTTCTCTCCCTCTCCCTTATTCTTCAATCCTTCCAGCTCCTTCTTCCTCCCCTCCACCCACCGACCCTCTCTTTCACCCCCTTAACGAGCAGCCCCCCAGTAAGTCCCAGCCACCTCCCACCCTCCAGGAGGAGCTGCCCCCTGCCTCCCATCCCACCTCGAAGGAGCCTTGAAGCAGGTGGACCCTGGCCAGCCGGCAGGACCCAGCCACAGGGGAGCCCATGTGCTGCACCTGGGGGTCGGGGTGTGACCCTATTTTTATGGCGTCCAAGGTGGGCACTTTAAAGATGGATAAGGAGTGATTTGGATGCGATGTGTCCTGGTGACACAGAGAGAAGGATGTCCCTGCACGGAATGCTAGATCCCTCCAGGGCGGAATTGCTGGGTCCGAGGGGGCCGTGCATGTCACATCATGGAACATTCTGCCAAAGCCCCCTCCCCCAAATGCCGTCCCAGGGCACGGGTTGTGCACGCGTCTGCACGTGCCATTCTCCATACCCTTGTTAGCCCTGGATGTTGGGCCACTGTCATGGGCAAAGAACCCTCCAAAAAACCTCACTGTTTTATTTTGTAGTTTAAATTTCCCTGGTTGAGGAGCTCTTCAGACATTTACTGCTGTTTCTACTGCTCTTCTGTGAATTGCCTATTCAGAGCCTCTGTCCATTTTTCTATGGAGAGCTATTTCTAGTTACTTTGTAGGAGACTTTGTTTATTGAGTATCGCCCCTCTGTCTATCAGAAACATTGCAAATATTTCCTCCGGTCTGCCATTCATCTGTTAATTTTAGTCTGCATGTGAGTCTTCAGTACTCAGAAGTCTTGTGATTCTCCTTTATGGCTTCTGGGGTTTTCGTTTTGGGTGGGAAGGCTCTCCCCCACCTCAGAGCCTAGTGTTTTCCCTCTCTTTTCTGATGCTCTGTTATTTGGAATTTGTAACATCTCCAGTGCATTTAAGACATTTGTTTGGTATGAAGTAAGGGACGAACCGTCGTAGGTTTTTGCCAGCTGGGTGACTGTGGCCCCCTTGCCCCTCCAGCACTGGTCAGGAGCTCTGGGGTCCTCACAGGAGCTGCAGGCCCTGGACCGGGAGGAAAGGCTGATGCACAGGAGGAAGACCGCACACTGGGCCTTCCCAGTCACCGACCCTCAGTGAGGGTGTGGTGGAAAGAAGCTTCCCTGGGAACCGCACCCCTGAGGCCCCTGGTCTGGGCCCTACCTGAGGAGCGGGACCCATGTCCGGGCCGAGCAGAGCTGTAAGGTTCTCCACAGCTCCAGAGCAGTTTCTAGCGCCTCCCCTCCTCACTGGGCCATGCCGATCTCCGGGGTGGGGTGCTGGGTGCGTCCAGAGCTGCTGTGGCTCTCTCTACTCTCCCCACTCTCGTCCGGTACCAGGTGTAAAGAGAATGGGTGGTCCCTGCTCAGCTGCAGGGACTGCCAGAGATTTTCACTTGGGTCATAGCCAGCAGGGTCTACAAGGTGAGGAAACCAGTTCTGAGGTTCCCTCGAGGAAACCAGGGAGGCTGCTGGGGCTTCGAGAACCTACCTAGGCACTTCTTGAGCCTCTTCCAAGGGTAGAAAGAGCTTTTTCGACTTTTTCTTCTTTCCTCCGAGACCAGATGCAGAGACGGTAGAAAGATGATCATCAGAGCTGTGACCGTGGGCGTGTCTGCAGGCTGAGCCCCAGGCAAGCTCTTCGCCTTATCACCAGTCCACACAACAGCCCTGCAAAGTAGACTACATGATCCCTACTTTACAGAGGATAACACAGAGGCTCAGAGGGGTTAAGTAACCTTCGAAGAGCCACACAGCATGCAGGAAAACTGAAGTCGTCTTAGGTGGTGCTGGGATGGGCACGCTGGAGCACAGCAGCTGAGTGCCCGGCGGGGCTGGCGCATAGGAGTCACTCAACACACTTAGCTGTCCTCCCCCTCCCTCCCTCCCTTCTCTCTGTTTCCTTTTTTCTTTCCTAGGAGATTCCGTCACCACCCGAGATCCATGATGACTATGACAAGCAAACTCCCACTTTGAGACAGGATACATTAAAATATGGGAAGAAACAGGAATTCAGCAACTGAGTGGCAAGGACCATTCATTCAAGAACTTGTTCCAAAAACATCCCCCTGGGTGGCAGGCCCTTACAAGGTAACCCCAATAGTTCCTACCCCTAAATAGCTCCCTATCCAACCAGAGGTTCACACTGAACCAGAAGGGGATGGAGTGGGAAAAGTTTCCACCCACAGGATGGCTCTCAGGAGGAAGGGAAATCCAGAGGGGGTCCCTGGAGCAGGGGGTGTCTCCTTAAGGATTTGAGGTGTTAGTAATGCGAGGGGGTGGTGGGGAGTGACACTGTGGGGCCTGTCCCAGATGTGGGGAGGAAAGATGTTCTGTTTCCCGGGGCACAGAGATAAGGGACATAACATTTTCAAAGCTTGCTGAACAAACCACAAAAAAAGTACACAGCATGGTGTATGATTCCATGTATAAAAATGCAATAACTGGTAAAAAAAAAAAAAGCATAGAAATCAGGTTAATGATCACCCCCGGGGCCAGGGAGCTTCTGGCCTGAAGGGAGGTGTGGTGGCAGGTTTCTGGGGTGGTGACAAGATTGCGTTTCTTAATCCCGAGGAGGCTGAAGAGGTGTGCCTGTCACTTTATGAAAATGTCCTCTGTACCCGCAGGATCCATGTACTTTTCCGCCCATGTATTACACTCCAATAAAAAGTTAGCGTGTTGCAACTCGAGCTCAGGGAACAGGAGAGTCTGACCATGATTCCGGAGGCAGCGGGCAGATCCAGAAGGACACGGAGCGCTGGCAGTTCGTGACCAGAGCTATGTTTTTGGATGATGAATCTGGCAGCGTGTGTGAGACAGATTAGCTGGAGGAGAGGGCGGGCTGCTGAGTGCAGGTGAGAGGCAATTCACAGCCACCCTGGGGAGGACCGCCGTGCACCAGCTGTCTGTGGCTTCATTAAACCCCAGAAAGAGAAGTGAACCAATTTCGCGGCCCCAGTCGGTGCCTTCTCCCAGGATGTGGAGTCGAAGGCTCCGCGACTGAAGGCCAGTAGCAATCCGATTAATTCCCCTGGATAAAGCCTTTAATCTAACACATAACAGCAAATTCTTGTTTTTCCATTAAAAACAATACCTCAGCCCCCATGGTGGCTGCCAGGGCCTTAATGAGATCCCTTTCCCACCCGGGAGGCTGAATTGGACCTTTGTTCCTCACAGCATGGGGTTCGGAAGATTGCTAGTTTGGTGGTAGGGCCGGTTGGGGGTACTTGCGTTGATGGGGAGTTCTCGGCGACCTCAGCTGAACTGAAAGTTGGCCTAACTACTCAGAAGAACGTGTGCATGCGGAGGTTTGCTAGGGCCAAGACTGGGCATGGGACGGGGCGGAAAAAGCCATGGGCTGGGAGGTCAGAGCCCTGGGGTCTGCCTAATCCATTGACTCACTGAATAACCTTGGGTAAGTCTTGCTCCTCTCTGGCTTCTGTCTCTTGCCACATCTGATGAGACGGTTGGCCTCTTGGGATGACCAGTTGCCTATAGAATCAGGCTCCTGGTCGCTAGTCCCCTGGTGCTGAGGAGTGAACAACTGTGGGCAGGAACATGCTGGTCTGCCTAACCTCCAGGGGCAGAAGAGATGGAAGAACAGCCCATGCAGCTGGAAGCAGCTGCGGGAATCTTAACGGTGTTGCACAGGAAGCGCTCTGGCGCCTGTGCTCCTGCAACATGGCGGGTGCAAGACCTGTTCAACGTGGACCCCAACAGAAGGTGACTTGTCACCAAAGGAGTTGGCAGCATAGACACTGCCTGCCTCTCAGGATAGGGTGACCAACTCATCCTGGCCTGCCCAGGACTTTCCTGTGTCAGCTCCAAAAGCTCCACATCCCAGGAAACCCCGTAGTCCCCGGCAAAACAGGATGGTTGGGCACCCTATTTCTGGATGGCTGAACAGAATGGGACTGTCCTCTAGACTCAGTCTATGGTTGGGGTGTTTGGTGTGGTGGATCAGATGTACCCCTTCTAGGCTGTGGCCCCATCATCCCCATCAAATCTTCTTCTTGTCTCTAGAAATCCCTGTTAACAAGACGCCCTCCAGGAAGAGCCAAGGAGGGGCTTCTGGGCCTCATGGTCCCACCTGACTTCTGCAGCCAGGCTTTGGAATCCGGAAGGGCCAAACCAGGTGAGTGGCCCTCCTCCAGGACCTTGACCATGCCAGGCTCAATTCGGACTGGACGTGTGCCAGGCACAAGCTCGCCAGCTAGGGCCTCAGGGCCTGGCCCACACCACAGGGCTCCCCAAGATCCAGCAGCTTCTGCTTCCAACAAGGAGCCAGGCCTGTGGTCACTGGGTGGCCACCAAGCCAGGTCAGAGGATCTCAGACGTGAGATATCACTTTCGAGGGAGTGTTTTGGTAACTTTTTGCCCAGCCATAATTTTCTGGGGCTGGAAGTCTCACCCTTGTTAATGAGGTGTCACTGGAGAGGGTGTCCAGGACAGGCCTGGATGCCGGACTGGCAGACAGAGCTCCCAAACAGATTTCACACTGGGGAGTGCAAGTCCAACTTGGATGCCTCCCGTCTGACGCTCAGTAGATGGAGGACGCTACGCGTGGGAAACGGCAACAAGCAGTGACTTACGAATCAAGAGCAACAGGATAAAAACGTTTGTCACTGAGAAAATATGTTTATGCTTATTAGAACAACATTTTTCGGGCTCACGTTAAATAAACATATTGGGTCAAATGTTGCTACGAGTCCAGCGTTTCCCAAGAAGCGAGGAAGGTATGAAATTGTGGTCGGGAGTTGGCAAGAATGAAAAGTCACAGTGGGATTCGCTGCTTGTGCTAAAAATTGGAAAATTCAGAGATGTGTGGCACCGCTGTGGAGGCCCGAACTTCTAAATGAAATGTATTATTTCTGTAAAATCTGGAAACAACATCTTCAGGGATAACAAATACAGAGAAAACATGATTTCAGCCTTGATATTTGGTCTCCTTGCATACGGTTTTCATTAAAAAGGGCTTTATAAAAATGGTAAAAATGTTACAGTTTGCTAAATAAAGTCTGAAATGGCTCTATTTAATAATCTGCTGCATTTTAATCATTTTTTGAAAAGCCTGACATATGAGAAAGAACCTCAGTCTTGGGCACTACCAAAAAAATGAAAAGGGAAAAGAAATACTCTCAGCTCCTCTTGGGTTGTTTTGTGCATTTCTTAACTTAAATTTGTCCTCCTCAATGAAACTTGGTGCCAAGTGAGTGAGCACCTGAGGCCCAGCACTCCAGGCCTCCAGAGCCCTTGTAGCTGTGATAGGGGCCAAATGACAGTGGATTTTCTTTGTTCAGTTTTCTCTCAGGCACCAGAATACAAAAGGATAACCAGTCTGTTTCCGTCTCTTGGCCCCACGATGCAAAACTGAGGGAGGGACAGGGAAAAGGCAGAAGGAACAAACCACAGTTTGAAGCCTCATACGTAGCTCTCAGGCAAAGTCTTTTGCCAAAGAGCGATCACAAGGGCCTTCCAAGGGGTCCTTAGAAAAGGTCTCAGTTTTGGAGGCAGAAGTTGAATTTGAGAGGCAGCTGTGGGGATTTGTAAGAACACTGGGCTCAGACTACAGAAATCCAGAGCTATCACACCTTCTAAGGCCAAAGATTGGATGGATGCATGGATGGATGGATGGGTGGATGGATGGATGAGTAGATGATGGATAGATAGGTGGATGAATGATGGATGGATAGATGGATGGATGGTTGAGAGGATAGATCAACAAGAGGCTGTATAGGTGGATGGGTGGATAGATGGATGGATGAGAAGATGGATAGAGGGATGGATGGATGAGTGAATGGATGGATGAGTAGGTGATGGATGGATAGTGGATGAATGATGGATGGATGGGTGGATGGTTGAGAGGATAGATCAACAAGAGGCTGTATAGGTGGATGGATGGATAGATGGGTGGGTGGATGGATGGATGGGTGGGTGGATGGATGGATGGGTGGATGAGAGTTTGGGTCTTAATGACCTGTCATGGGGGAAGGACAAATGCTCATACTGACAATGTACCTGACGCTTGCCAAGCACTGAGTACAGTATCACATGATCTTGCTCAGTCTCTGTCACAGTGATATCAATTTTATGTGAGAAGATAAAGACTCAGAGGACAATGTGCCACAGGCAGCATGACAGCCCTGGTGAGACTGACCTGGGCTTCCAAAGTCTGTGTCCTGTTTTGGGACACTGCAGCATTCTACAAAACTGTCCTCAAACCTGTGATTATTTTTATTGTGAAAGATAATGCCTTTGGTTGGTAGAAGTTTCTAGAACTCAGCTTTCCTAACCTCCACGCTATGAATCTTTCCACGGTCTTTCTGATATCCAGGTCAAAGGACTGGGGGAGATGAGCTTTGATGAGGAGCCCGTTGACGTTGAAGTAGTACTGGGGAAATGTTCCAGAACATTGTGAATTGTAAGAGAGGAGGGATAGCGCACCTGAGGTACCAGGGCCTGGTGCTGGGTGCTGGGTGCTGGGGGAAGGCCCCTAATGGGGGGGGGATCCAGGACATATTGGGTTGGCAGGAGAAGGTAGACCCAGAAGTAGAAATCCTTGTCTTGGATTTTCTTCAAAAGCACCTCTGGGTGGGAAGATGTTTAGTCACAGAATACGGTCCAGAAGGCCCAGGGTGCAGTGGGAGCAGTGGGGCTGGAAGCCAGGAGGCCTGCATCAGCCTGACCACATCCTCTCTGCTCGGTGTGCCCTTGGAAAGCTACCGCACTTCCCTGGGCCTCACTTTCCTGCTGCCTAACAGGGCATCAACTCTGTCTACACCCTGGATCCCCGGTGAGGGCAGGTGAGAGTGGATATGGTTTGTCACTGTTGAGCTGTAAGGGACCTCCCCCATGCAGACGGGGCCCAGGACCCTCACCAAGCCCTAGAGCTCACCTCTGTGAATCCACCCCCTTCTGCAACCTCCCCGCCATGAGCACAACCGTGGCCTCAGAATCTACCTTCCCCTCCCACATTCCTAACTCTTCTCAGACTCACCAAACTGCTTCTTAGAACTCTGGCGGCTTTGGGGCAGGAAGCAGACAGACCCCAGCTCTGGCAAGTTTGGATGAACAGACTCTGGAACAGTCACACCCAGAGATGCTTTGGAAGCACCTGGGGCCCTAGTGGGTGTCAGGGCAAAACCCAGAAGGGATGTCACCATCTCTGGCCGGCTTCTCCCTGAAAACAAGGCTGCCGTGTGGTTACCTCATTTGCTTTTTCCCTTCTTATTTTTCACGACCTCACTAAAGATTACTTGACTGCAAAGTAAAACCGTCCTCAAGCTACTAAGTAGGACGTGACTTAGTTCCCAAGAGCAGGGTGGCCTGTGGGTGGGCAGCTTCTACAAGGGCGTCCACCCCTGGAGTTGGCTCATAGCAGGTCGCCGGGAAGTGGGACAGTCCTTCTGGGACTGGCTTCTTCCTTCCCCTTCATCTCGTGCAGAGCCAGGGCGATGCTCTCAGTTCATCAAGACGGAGATTCCAGTCTAATCAACACAGACGTAGACCTGCTAAGCCCACCATCCCGCCTGCGCATGGTTGGCCAGTCACCCATAAGATGGGGTTCCCTCCCGGCTCTGGGCAGTGTCTTCCTCCAGATGATGGAGGAAACCACTGGGCAGAGCAGGACAGCAAGGGCCTGGTGTCTGGGCCCCTGCCCAGGGTCTCTGCTATATCCTTGAACACGATCATGGATCTATAATTCCTTTCTGTGATTTTATGAAAAGAACCCGTGTCTCCATCTTATTTCCATGGCTGCCCAAGGGACTCTGTCAATTCAGTCCCTCACTAAAAGCCAGAAATTATCTGTGTTTGCCTGTCCACTGGCTACGAGTTTGGCAATGAAATCAAAGCAGCAAACATGGTTGATTCTTGGTGAACCCCTGTTGGGTCCCAGGACCACTGGTTTCTGGCCCTGATATTCTCAGGCCATCTGTTGTAACGTCTCTTCTGGA
Source organism: Mesoplodon mirus (assembly GCF_964341445.2). Classification (NCBI taxonomy): domain Eukaryota; kingdom Metazoa; phylum Chordata; class Mammalia; order Artiodactyla; family Ziphiidae; genus Mesoplodon; species Mesoplodon mirus. Next base: position 185,218,882 of record NC_138979.1, read on the forward strand.
ATTTGGTTGGGAACCACCAGGAAGTGTTGTCATGCAAACCTCCTGGGATCTGTAGGATCCCTATTTGAAAACTTCAACTTTGGCTCTGTGGTCTTAAGACACCTGTCTTGTTCTGAAGGACTCCTGTGCCTGGTGCCATAAGGTGCTCAGAGTGGGCAGAACAAGGTATGATTCCTGCCCAGGAGTTAACTCACCCGAGAGGGGCTCACAGGAGGCCCCAGGGAGCTGGAAAAAGGAGCAGCAATTTCTGGCAGGGGTGGGGGAAACCAAGAGGGAGTGGGGACCGCTTCCTGGAGGAGATGATCTTTGAGTTGGGCCTTCAGGGGATAGGAGGGGCTCCATCCATGTCTAAACTCACCTGGCAAACACATCTGGGCAGCCATATATTCACTGAGGGGGACCAGCCAGGCAGCTGGAGCAGCTTCCTGTAGCTGTGGAGGCAGTGTTCACACAGGGCCAGCTCACTCATTCCCGGGGCTATAAGAGCCGAGGCAGAGGACAGAATTTCCAGTAAACACCACCATGCTCTGTGCTTTCTTCTCAAGAGGAAGCCTCCAGAGAGTGATTCAGACAAGCCGACCCCAAGAGTCTGGGATACAACTTCACTAGAATGTCATTTAAAAATGGCTCTCGTTCATTTGTTATTCGTTATCACAAATCACTCCCCGTTCTGCGGCCGCCAACAGCCCTGCGTCCAGATGTGATGAACTGTGATGAAAAGTGGGAGGCCCCCATCTCCCTGCAAGCTGCGCGCTGCCCGAAGCCCCTCCACGCACTGGCGTCTTTCCCTCCATGGCAGCTGCAGGCAGGGTCGCCCTGGGAATCCTTCTGCTCCTCCTGGAAGAAGGTGGCACTTGGCCTGCTCCCCAGAGATGTCAAGAGAAATATCTCCGGGGAGATGTCAGGAAAAGTAGGGGAACAAGCTTTTGCTCCTGGGACCTTGTTTCCTCACAGGGAAACAGAAGACAGTAAGATCAGGTCTGAGCTCGAATGGGCGCAGTGCACGGCACAAAGGAGGCATCCCTTGCTTCCAGAACTTTCTCTGGCTCCTTCCGCCCAGGAGCTTTATAGACATGGGAGGGCAGTTCTCACACTGAACCCCCCTCCCCGCCCCCACCAGCACACCCTAGTCTTCCTGTCCTCAGACTAAACACCCCGGGTCCTTTAACAGATGCCTTCTCTGGACAAGTTGGGTCCCCCAGTGTGGCCTGAGGCTGGCACTGCCCATCGGGGGGCTCTCTCCCCTGACAGGAGCCCGTGGGACCCACACAGGCTGCTTCAGCCCCTCTTCATTTCTCTCCGAGCCGAGCGCTGGTCTCAGAGGCTGGAGCTCGTTTTCCCAACATTCGCCTCTCATTTCAAAGTGTAAACCAGGCGAGTGGAAGAAAGTTCTGTGTTTTTCCCCTCTTTATGCTCCCCTCGAGCTTCCCACCTTCTTGCAGGGAGAAGTGTCTCTAAAGTTGATCTTGGGTGTTGTTCTCAAATAACTGGGCCCCAGGAACTCAGCGGGGCAAAAGCCAGACAAGCCCGAGCGCCTGGCAGGCTTCTGTTTCCCGCGGATCTTTCTAAAGAGGTTTTTGTGCAAAGGGTGTTTCTTCAGCACGTCGGGCTTTTCCTGTCCGCCTTGACGGCCGTCCACACATCACCACGTTTATCATGGGAAGGGCGGGCCCCACCCGGCTCTCCACCTCTGCCCTTCCAGCCGTTTGCGGAGCCCAGCTCCCTGCCCACCGCTGCGCCAGCCCCCTTCTTCCCGCCACATCCAGTGCGCACGGTACTCTGGGCTGCGGATCAGAGCTCCCTCGTTCCCTGCGAATTCCACTTTCCAGCAAAGGTTGCAGGAAAGGTGAAGGGGCGAGCGGGTGCTCCCCGGGTGCAGCCCCACCGAATGTAACCCGTGGGGTCCCTGTTGCATCGTCTGTCTGTCTACGTGAGGGCGATGAAAGCAGCGCCCACTCCATCGAGGCCGTGGGGTCTGGCACAGAGGGAGAGCCCTACAGGCAGCTGTAGCCGTTGCTGTTGTTTTCCTGCCTCTCCCGCTCTGCTGATCAGAGCTCCCCACTTCTCTAATTTCTACTTTGTTGACGTTACCACCTCCCACCTGAGCTTATGGAGGGGTGCATGTTTCTAGGGAGGAGGGAGTATTAAGGGCTAAGGATGAGCTCCTCGTTGGGGAGCCACGCCGCCTCTCCAAGAATGCAGCCTATAAAGGGGTCCCCTCTTTTGCCCCCCTCCCAGGGCCCCAAAGCAGGATGGAGGCTCCTCGGCCAGGTGGCAGGAAGCTGGGGCGAGGGGCACAGACCCTGCCCCCCTTCGCCAGGAGGCTCCTCTGACCAGACTAAGCCAGAATGTGAGCCCAAAGCACCCTGCACTGCCCTGGGTCACCCGGGGCCAAGAAACTCATCACAGGGGTGGGGAAACTGAGGCTGTGTGTCCCCGGGCAGTCAAGGAGCGGAAGGCAGCAGCAGAACGGCCGGGTCCCCTCGCCAGTCCCTGGAGATAGCGGCAGGCCTCCGTCGCTAACTAAAGGTCAGACCAAATTACCCCGGAAATGCAAAAGGCGCAGGTCCCTGACCTTTCCAGGCTAATAAGGATGAATATTTGATGCTATAAAACATTTCATTATTAAAGCAACGAAGAAAACCTGTACAGAGGCACAGCCAACAGGCTTACTCAAATTAGCAAGAACATGGGGCCCCCCCATCCTCTCCAGGCCGCCCACCCGTGCTTCCAGAAGCCAGCAGAGGCCTGGCCCAAACCGCAGTCTCTCTGGTCGGGCAGGGCCCGGTTGAGTGTAGGGCTCTGAGCAGGGCTTGTTTTTCACTGGCTGCCCCACCTACCCCATTTGGCTTCGGTGCTGTGCCCGTGCTGGCCCTGCATCTGGGACAGGAGTTGAATGTGGATCTGCCTGGCGAAGCTCCCGGGGTGGCTGGGGGCAGGTGGGGCAAATAAGTGCAACGAGGGACCACAGTGGGTCGGGGGTCTGGCCCAGCTGGGGTCTCAAGGGAGGCTTCCCAGAGGGGAGGACGTGATGGGAGCTGAGTGTCAGAGCAGAGGCAGTAGAGGGAGCCCGGTGGAGGACCTCGCTGGAACCTTCTGGAAGCCAGGGTGCGGCTTGCGACCTAGCTCAGCCCATCGCTTCCGGGAACTGCTTACGGACCCCGTAGCTGCTGGAGGTGGGCACAGCTGGCTTCCGTGGCTCACAGCCCAGCGCCCACCGCACGGCGCTCCAGGCCTCTGCTTGCAGCTCTTCTCCTGCCCTGCACTCCTCCGTCTTCTCCCCCAGAGCTGCCCCGACTCCATCCTGCTTTCTCCCCTCCTCTCTCTCTCCTTTTTTTTTTTTTTTTTTAATAAGGAAGATGTTTGCGCAAATGGGATTATCCTAAACAACTGGTAGTGATCTTCAGTTTTACGGTTTCTTTTTTGGTTTTTGCCTTATTTTTGGTTTTCTGGTTTTTGGTTGCACCGTGAGGCATGTGGGATCTTGGTTCCCTGACCAGGGATTGAACCCGTGTCCCCTGCAGTGGACGTACTAAGTCCTAACCCTCGGGGCAGGACCAGGTTTCCCCGCACCCTCTCCCTCCAAGGCCAGCACCCAGACTCTGGTCCTTGTCTTCCAAGGGGTGCTCAGAACGTAGAAGCAAGGAGCTCCTGTGCCAGGCCAGCTACAAGAGTGAGGTCCCAGGGCAGCAGGGGTGAGGAGAGGGGGGCCAGGCAGGGAAGGAGGCGAGTGAGCAGAAGACAGTGCCGTCCTGAGCTCGCCCGGCCTCCTGAGCCCTCAGTCCTGGCCCTCGGAGGCCGCCTTCAGAGACGCTGCATGATCCGACGTCAAGAAGCCTCTCCCACGGGGCCCCGGAGCATCACTTCCTGCGTGTCCGGCAGTGCAGGGTGCGGCCAGGTCCTGCTGGCTCTCAGCTGCAGCTCAGCAGGGCCCCCTAGGGACCCAGGCCAAGCAGCTGGGAGCAGCAGTGACCTGGCCCCCTAACAACAGAGCAGCGAGCCGCCCAGAAGGGCCTCCCCGGGCAGCAAGTGAGCAAGGTCAGCGCCTGGGGCCCAGGGCACACCCAGCCCGGCACATCGGTTAGGGTTTCCTCGAGCAGATACCCAAGTAGCCCCACAGCAAGGAGGCCTGACTCTGGAATGACCCCGCCCCGGCCCCCGATCTCCAGTTTCCCCCTTAGTTCTGGGGGAGCGCAGCCCACCACCCCTCCCTCCTCACCCTGCAGTCAGGTCCGTCCCTCCCTCTGGAAGCTCCTCTGAGCTGAACTGGCCTGCACTTACCTGGGCCCGCCTGCGCTTACCTGGGCCCACCTGCACTCACCTGCACCCACTGCGCCCACCTGTGCCTCTGTGAGCCAGAGCCAACCCGTCTCGCGCCCCAGCAGTACCCGGGGGTAAACAGAGTCTGCTATAAGGGGAGGGCGTCTGGAGAGCCGAATTTCTTTTATATAAACTTATTCTCTTAGAGGGGGATTGAAAACACATCTGTAATGTCTTTGTCCTCGATTAAAAAAAAAAAGCCTCAGCCCTTGTTTTCGGATGCACTGTGTCATTTGTTACTGCTTGGTGATGATACCCCACACAGACTTTATGTTACCCACCCCCCCGGCGAGCCCAGAGCTGAGACCAGGTTGGGGCATGGAGGCGGGAGACCTCGGCCTCCCTCCATAAACATGGGACTCTGGTTGGCCCAACCCAGAATCTGAGCACTGGAGCCCAGAGAGGTTAGGCAGCCAGGCCCAGGTCACACAGCACGTGGCAGCCTCCATCCTCAAGACTCCTGCTCTTGCCTCAACTCTGCCCACAGCCACCTCCTTCCCCGGTGCGGGGCAGGCCAGAAAGGCTCCATCTGTGTTTGTGGCATGATCCTGGAGCCCAGATTCCTCCTCCTGGCGTCCCCACCCCCGGATCTGTGGTTCCAAACCTGCAGAACGCCTCCCAGGGTGCAGCACAGCCCAACAACCTGTGATTAATTTTCCCGTCCTCATTAATTCCCGGATTTTGCCCTCTCGTTACAAGGCGATGGCGGCGCGGCCGGGGCTGCATGCCTGCCTGGCTCCGAGGAGCAGTTACGGGAAGGCCTGGCACTCCTAATTGCCTTGCCTGGCCTCAGATGGGCTCATTAGAGGTAATGGGATGTGGGAGTCCAGGGCCGAGGGAAGCGCCCGCATCCCTCCAGGGAGACGTGCAGACAGGAACTCTGCAGAAGAAAAACACCCCCAAGAAGCAAGCAGGTGCGGAGGGCCTGGTCAGGCTGGGGAGTGGGATCTGGTGAGACAGCAGGGGGAGGGGGCCGGGGCCGGGCCTCCAGGATGCAGGCCCAACCCTGAGGACGTGTCCGGCTCCTCCTCCTCTTGAAGCCGCACCATGAGTTACCTTTTCCGGGAAGAGCAGACCCTGGAGTCCCACCCTAGCCACCCATCCGGATAGGGAGTCTGGGCCGGCCCCCCTTCTCCATCCCACTGCCCCGTGGGCTGAGCCCATCCCCCTTGGCCTCCTCCCGGCCTCAGTCTCCAGTCTCAGCCCTGCCCTCTCCTTGTCTGCTCGGAGAGAGCCCTCTAGAACCCACCTGGCTCCCAGGTGCCCCGGAACAGGCCCCCAGTCCTCAGCTGCACAGTCGTCCTCCGGGTGGGTCCTCAGCTCTCAGGATCCTCCACGCAGCTTGGCCTCTGGTCCTCTTCCACCTGTGCCCTCTGCTCGGGCCATGCTGGCCCCAGCTTTCTTCTGGGCGCTGCCCTGCCCTGGATCCACAGGGCCGGGGCTTTCTGGTGGCCACCCCTCCTGTCTTCCACTGTTCCTCTGCGTACGTGATGGACTCCTTTCCCAGAGATCCGAGCAAGAGAACGAGCAGTGCTTCCCTGCTTCTCAGGAGAAGCCCGAATTGAGGAGGCATAAGTGAGGATGAAGGTCAAGGCGGTGCGCTGCGGCCCCGCCCACTCCACACGTGAGGCCTGCTGGTGAGCTGGGCTGGGCTGCCTGTGTGGCTGGCTCCAGCCCTGGTGATGGTGACAAGCGCCACTTCCCCTCAGGGCCTCAGGGAGCAGAGAGAGTGGCCAATTTCTTGGGCATCCTCCCGGGGAGGCACTCAGGTCTGATCTGCGTGCATCACTGCCCTCGTGCTGCTACAAGGAATCAGCACACACTTAGTGCCTGACGACAATACAAATCTACTACCTTGCAGTTCTGGAGGTCAGAAGTCTGACACAGTCCCCGTGAGCTGATAGGGAGGCATTAGCCGGGCTGGGTCTATCTGGAGGCTCCAGAGGAGAATCCGTTTGCTGGCCTTTTCCAGCCTCTAGAGGCTGCCCGCACTCCCTGGCTCGCAGCCCCTCCCGCCATCTCCAAAGCCGCACTGGCCGCCAAGTCTTTCTCACGTCACGTCACTCTGACCCTGACCTTCTTGTCTCTGCCTTGGCCTTATGAGGACCCCTGTGATGGCACTGGGCCCACCTGGATGACCCAGGCTCATCTCCCATCTCCAGATCCTTAACCACACCCCAAGGTCTCTTTGCCGGGAGAGGTGACATAGTCACAGATGCCAGGAATTAGGTATGGACACCTTTGGGGCCCTTATGCTGCTGAGCACAACCTGGCCCTGCCTGGAGTTGTTTTAGGAAGACTGGAGGTCTTGAGGAATTTGGGGAAGTGGGTCTTCACCCCCAGGGCAAAGGGGAGGCAGGTGACAGAGAAAGTTCCGGTCTGTGCAGCTGACCACAGCCCTGTCCCCCGACGTGAAAGAGCCAGCTGCCCCCCAGGCCACCTGCTGGCGGCTGAGGCGGAGGCCTGCTGGGAACTCCAGGGTGCTGGTGCCCCTCACCGCCAGGCCGCCCCTCACCTCAGCCATGTCCACAGCTCTTCTCTGCCGTGATCGGGGTTTCCTCTGACTCCCATTAGCGGTTCGCGTGAATCAGATCTGTACCTTCTGGGCGCAGCACCTGGAAGTCAGCTTCCTCCAGGGTGGCTTGATCTCTAACTGGCCATCTCACATGTGGCAGGCTGGGCGTCCAGATGGGCCCAGGGGCCGTCCCTAGAGTTGGTCACAGGCGAATCTCAGGCCAAGCTCACTCTGCCTAGAAAACATTTGCATAGGCACACGCGTGCACGCTTTGCCTCTGGGATGACCTCTACCTCCCCTGTCACAGACCACTGAGAGGTGGCCTCATGACATGGCTCTGGCTCGCCTCCTCTGAGGGTCCCCTGAGAGCTTTGGGTCCCCTGAGCTCCTCCCCTACCTCTGATGACTCCAGAGGTCTTTGCTCTGCCCCTGGTTCAGCCCTGAGCTCCCGCAGGCTGGGCCCTCCACCTCCCTCTCCCAGGGCACAGAGGGCCTGGCTCAGAGCACGTACCCAGTGTGCATTTGCAGACAGGCTACAGACACAGAATGTCCCCAGGGCTGGCTGAGCCCCAAGCTGGCCAGGTGGGCCTGTGCTGGCCCCTAGGGCCGTGTGCTCATCTTCAGGGACGTGGCGCCCCTGAAATTCTCCAGAGCTGAGAGGCTGAGCAGGTTGATAGGACTGGACAGGTCACCAGGGCAGGCAGCGAGGCCAGATCCCAAACTCCCAGCCCTGCAGCCTGTCGGACAACCCTCTCGCCGCCACCCGCCCAGCCAGCATCACACTTTGCCTTCAAAGACAGCCCTCCTCAGGGCTTACCTGGTGGTGCAGTGGTTGAGAGTCCACCTGCCGATGCAGGGGACACAGGTTCGTGCCCCGGTCCGGGAAGATCCCACATGTCGCGGAGTGGCTGGGCCCGTGAGCCACGGCCGCTGAGCCTGCGCGTCCGGAGCCTGTGCTCCGCAACGGGAGAGACCGCAACAATGAGAGGCCTGCGTACCGCAAAAAAAAAAAAAAAAAAAAGACAGCCCTCCTCCACGTGGAACCCATGAGTGTCCTCTCTCCCTCTGCGCTGTGTCCTTGATGACTGCAGGATCAAGCAGGGTGATCTTTCACTTGGAACAGAAGCAAGCGCCTCAATTCCTGGAGCAGGAAGTGTGTGGGCCCCACCTTGAGAGCGCTGCCGTCGTGGCCACCGTAACATCCTGGGGGCCTGGCCTCAGCTGATGGACATCGGGGTTGTTTCCAATCTGCGCAAATATGCGTACAGATGCTATAAACACTAAGAACAAGTCTTTGTGTGGATATATGCTTTCAGTTCTCTTAAGCATGTACCTAGGAGTGAAACTGCTGAGTCGCGTGGTGAACCCATCTTTGAGGAGGTGTTTTCCAAAGAGGAGGCACCGTTTTCCACTCCCACCAGCAGTGTATGAGGGTTCCAACTTCTCCATGTCCTCACTGAAACTAGTTATTTATGTCTTTCCCATTACAGTTACCCTGGTGGGTGTGAAGTGGTATCTCATTGTGGTTTTGATTTGCATTTCCCTCATGACTAATGATGTTGAGTATCTCTTCACGTGCTTGTTAGTCATTTGTATATTTGCTTGGGAGAAATGTCTATTCAAATCGTTTGCACGTTTTAAAACTGGGTTATTTTTTTTCTTATTATTCAGTTGTATGAATTCTTTATATATTCTGGGACTAGAAACTTATCGGATACATCATTTGCAAATATTTCCTCCCATTTGCTGGGATTTCTATTCACTTTCTTGGTAGTACTCTTTGAAGCACACAGTTTCTATTTTGGATAAAATTTAACTTGTCTACTTTTTCTTTGGTTGCTTGTGTTTTAGATGTCGTAGCTAAGAAACCATTATCTAATTCTCGGTCAGGAAGATGTACACTTGTATTTTCTTCTAAAAGTTTTATAGTTTTAGATCCTCTTAAATTTAGGTCTTTGATCACTTTAAGTTAATTTTGTATATGACCTGAGGTAGCGTCCCAGCTTCATTTTTTTTTTTTTTTGGCACATGGATATACAGTCGTATCAGCCCCAAATATTGAAAAGAATATTCTCTGAGAACTGAAATTTTGGGTACCCATTTTAAAAGTCATAAATGTACATGTAAGTGTTAATTTCTGGACTTTCAGATCTATGCTACTGATCTATATGCCTATTCTGATACCAGTTCCACACTCTGATGACTGTAGCTTTTTCTTTTCCATTCTTTTTCTTAAAGTTTTTATTGAAGTTTAGTTGATTTACTATGTTGTTTTAATTTCTGCTCTACAGCAAAGTCATGCAGTTATACATATATATACATTCTTTCATAGTCTTTTCCATTATGGTTGATCACAGGATATTGAATACAGTTCCCCTTGCTATACAATAAGACCTTTTTGTTAATCCATTCTATATATAATGGTTTGCATCTGTGAATCCCAAACTCCCAATCCATCCCTCCCCCAACCCCTCTCCCTTGGCAACCACCAGTCTGTTCTCTATGTCCATGATTCTGTTTCTGTTTCATAGATAGGTTTATTTGTGTCATATTTTAGATTTCACATATAAATGATATCATATGGTATTTGTCTTGATGACTGTAGCTTTGTAGTAGGTTTTGAAATCAGGGAGTGGGAGTCCTCCAACTTTATTTTTCTTTTTCATGAGTGCTTTGGTTATTCTGAGTTCTTGCATTTCCATGTGCATTTTAGAATCAGCTTGTCAATGTCTGAGAAAAGTCAACCAGGATTTTGATAGAGATTGCACTGACTCTGTATCCATTTGGGAAGTGTTGCTATCCTAACAATATTAACTCTTCCAAACTATGAACATGGGCCGTCTCTCCTCTTATTTAGGACTTTATTTAGGACTATTTATTCAGTGATACTGTATAGAAATACAGTTGATTTCTGTATATTGATTTCGTATCCTGAAACCTTGCTAAATCCATTTATTAGTTGTCATAGTATATGTGTGTGTGTGTGTATTCCTTAGGACTTTCTATACACAGTATCATATCATTTGTAAATAGAGTTTTATTTCTTCCTTTACAATATATATGCCTTTATTTTTAATTCTTGCTTAATTTTCCTGGCTAAAACCTTCAGTACAATGTTGAGTAGAAGTGGAGAGAGTAGACATCCTGTCCTTCTCCTGATCTTAGGGGGAATCTTCAGTCTTTCACCATTAAGCAGGATGTTAGCTGTGGGGTTTTTGTGGATTTTTTAAACATCTTTATTGGAGTATAATTGCTTTACAATGGTGTGTTAGTTTCTGCTGTATAACAAAGTGAATCAGCTATATGTATACATATATCCTCCCTCTTGCGTTTCCCTCCCTCCCTCTCTACCCCACCCCTCTAGGTGTTCACAAAGCACCAAGCTGATCTCCCTGTGCTATGCGGCTGCTTCCCACTAGCTATCTATTTTACATTTGGTAGTGTATATATGTCCATGCCACTCTCTTACTTCGTCCCAGCTTACCCTTCCCGTGTCCTCAAGTCCATTCTCTACAACTGCATCTTTATTCCTGTCCTGTCCCTAGGTTCTTCAGAACCATTTTTTTAGATTCCATGTATATGTGTTAGCATACAGTATTTGTTTTTCTCTTTCTGACTTACTTCACTCTGTATGACAGACTCTAGGTCCATCCACCTCACTACAAATAACTAAATTTCATTTCTTTTTATGGCTGAGTAATATTCCATTGTATATATGTGCCACATCTTCTTTATCCATTCATCTGTCGATGGACACTTAGGTTGCTTCCATATAGATGCTCTTCATTAGCTTGAGAACATCCCCTTCTATTTCAAATTTGTTGAGTGAAACAACTTAAAGGCAGTATTAGAATTTTTTAAAATTCTCTTTTGTACCCATTGAGATGATCATGTGGTTTTTATCCTTTATGAATATGGTGTATTAAATTGATTGACTTTTGGGTGTTAAAGCAACCTTGTATTCCTAGGATAAACATCACTTTGTCATAGTGTATAATCCCTTTTGTATGCTCCTGGATTCGGTTTGCTAGCATTTTGTGGAGGCTTTTTGAGTCTATATTCAAAAGGGATATTGATTTGTAATTTTCTTTTCCTGTGATGTCTTTGTCTGGATTGATATCAAGGTAATAGTGGCTCATAGAATGAGTTAGGAGGTGTTTGTTCCTCTTCTATTTTTTGGAAGTTTTTGTGAATGGTTGGTGTTAATTCTTCCAATTTTGGTAGAATTCATTAGTGACTCCATCTGGTCTTATGTTTCTCTTTGTGAGAAGGTGTTTATTATTATTACTATTATAGTTGACCCTTGAACAATATGAGTTTGAACTGTGTGGGTCTACTTATATTTGCAGATTTTTCAAGAAATATAGTACTTCTACTTTCATTTTATAAATCTTTATATTAAATAAGTGTGGAGAGAAGTTTGTGTTCAATTAAGGATCACAATATGTGGAATCAAAAGAAATAGGGTTTGAGTCCTGATTTTACTCAAACTGTTTTAGCTTCCTGCTCTTGGGTGAGTCATTTATCAATTCCTTTTCATGGAGGCAGAGATAGCAGTACAGAGATTTTCAACTGCTTAGGGGTTGTTGCCCCCAACCCCCCAACTTTATTATATTATTATTATTATAGTTATTATTAATTCAATCTATTTGTTACAGGTCTATTCAGATTTTCTTTTTCTTCTTGAGTTAGTTTCAGTAGTTCATGTCTTTCTAGAAATTTGTACATTTCATCTAGGTTATCTAATTTATTGGCATATAATTGTTTATCAGATTTCTTTATCATCTTTTTTAAATTTCTGAAATATCAGTAGTAATGTTCCTCCTTCATTCCTGACCTTAGTAATTTGAGTTTTCTCTCTTTTTTTCTTGGTCAGTCTAGCTAAATGTTTATCAATTTTGTTAATCTTTTCAAAAATAACTTGGTTCCACTGATTTTTTCCTATTTTTCTATTCCCTATTTCATTAATTTCAGGTCTAATTTTTATTATTTGCTTCTGAGTTTAGTTTACTCTTCTTTTCCTAGTTTTTTTAAGATGGAAGATTAGATTATTCACTTTAAAATCTTTATTTTTTTAATGTTTGCTTTAAAAAAATTAACTGCCATGAATTTCCCTCTGGGCACTGCTCTAACTGCATCCCATGAGTTCTTGTATGTTGTGTTCTTATTTTCCTCCATCTCAAAATGTTTCTTAATTTCCCTTATGATTTCTTCTTTGACCCATGGGTTAATTAGGAGTGTGTTGTTTTATTTCCACAAATTTGTTAATTTCTCAAATTTCCTCTATCATCGATTTTTAATTTCATTCCAGAATATGCTTTGTATGATTTATTTTGTAACTTGTTGAGACTTGTTTTATTGTCTAATAGATAGCCTATCTTGGAGAATATTTCATATGTACTTGAGAAGAATGTATTTTGGTGTTGTTGGGTAGAATGTTCTGTGAGTATCTGTTAGGTCTAGTTGGTTAATATTGTTGTTCAAGTTTATTTCTTTATTCTCATTAGTTGTTCTATCTGTTTTTGAAAGTATGGTATTGAAATCTCCAGCTATTATTTTTGAATTATCTATTTATCATTTCATTTTTGTTGCATGTTTGTAACTGTTATATCTCCTTAGTGGATTGACCCTTTTATCATTAGAAAATGTTGTCTCTAGGAAAAATTTTTGTCTTAAAGTCTACTTTGTCTTATATAAATATAGCCACTTCAGCTCTTTTTTTAAATTATTGCATGGCATGTCTGTTATCCATCATTTTACTCTAAATCTATCTGATATTTTAAACTCTAAAGTGCATCTCATGGGGACTTCCCTGGCCATCCAGTGGTTAAAACTTCACCTTCCAAGGCAGGGGGTGAGGGTTTGAGCTCTGGTTGGGGAGCTAAGATCCCACATGCCTCATGGCCAAAGAACCAAAACATAAAACATAAGCAATTTGTAACAAATTCAATAAAAGACTTTAAAAATGGTCCACATGAAAAAAATCTTTAAAAAAATAAAATAAAGTACGTCTCATGTAGAAGGAAAAAAATTGGATCATATTTATTTCGTTCAATCTGTCAGTGCATGCCTTTCAAATAGGATGCTTAATCCATTTACACTTAACATAATGACTGATAAGGTAGTATTTATGTCTGCTATCTTGCTATTTGTCTTCTATTTGTCATGCTTTTATTGTTCCTCTATTCTTCCATTATTGCCTTCTTTTGTGTTAATTACTGTATTTCCTAGTATATAATTTTAATTCCCTTGTTGCTTTTACTCTATATTTTTGAGTTACTAGTTTTTGCTTTGGTATTACAATTAACATCTTTACTTATAACAAATCTAGTTGTTCAGATTAATACTAACTTAACTTCAATAGTATTTAAAAACTGTTCCTCTATACTCCATTTCCTCCCCATTCCTTTGTGCTATTATTATCATAAAATTACACTAATATGCACTGTATGCCCATCAATCTATATTTATAATTATTGCTTTATGCAATTGCTTTGTTAACTAGGTAGGAGGAAACTATTCAAACTGAGTAGTTTCACTGCCCTGTTCTCTGCCTATTCATCCCTCCTTCCCCCACTACCCTTGACAACTGTCTCCAAAGTTTTGCCTTTTTCAGAATGTCAAATAGTTGGAATCATGCAGTATCTAGTCTTTTCAGATTGGCTTCTTTCATTTAGTAAAAAAGTCATGTCTTTTCATGGCTTGGTAGCCCATTTTTTTAAGCACTGAATAATATTCCATTGTCTAGATATACCACAGGTTTTTTTAATCCATTCACCTACCGAAGAACAACTCAGTTGTTTCCAGGTTTTGGCAACTATGAATAAAGTTGCTGTAAACATCTGGGTACAGGTTTTTGTGTAGACATGAGTTTTCAGCTCCTTTGGGTAAATACCAGGGAACATGATTGCTGGCTTGTAGGTTAAGAGTATGTTCATTTTTTAAAGAAAACACCAAAGTGCCAAAGTGGCTGTACAGTTTTGCACTCCCACCAGCAATGAATGAGAGTTCCTGTTGCTCCACATCCTTGCCATCATTCAGTGTTGTCAGTGTTCTAGATTTTGATATCTACATCCATAGGTATGTAGTGGTATCTCATTGTTGTTTTAATTTGCATTTCCCTGATAACATATGATGTGGAGCATCTTTTCACATGCTACTGTTTATCCATGTATCTTCTTTGGTGAGGTTTCTGTTAAGGTGTTTGAGCTATTTTTTAATTAGGTTGTTTGGTTTCTTATTTTTGAGTTTTAAGATATCTTTGTATATTTTGGATAACTGTTCTTTATCAAATCTTTTACATATATTTTCTCCCAACATGTGGTTTGCCTTTTCATTCTCCTGACAGTGTCTTTCATAGAGCAGAAGTTGTAAATTTTAATGAAGTCCAGCTAATCAATTCTTTCTTTCATGGATTGTGCCTTTGTTGTATCTAAAAAGTCATCATCAAGCCCATGGTCATTAAATTTTATCCTATAATTTCTCCTAGGAGTTTTGTGGTCTTGCATTTTATATTTAGGTCTGTGATTCACTCTGAGTTAATTTACTGTGGCTTTATAGTAAGTCTTGTCAACTAGTTGTATTTGTTCAATTTTGTTCTTCTCTTTCAATTTTGTATTGGCTATTGCTGTGATCTGAATGTTTGTGCCCCCACCCCAAATCCACATATTCACATGTTGGAATCCTAATTCCCAGTGAGATGGTGTTAGAAGATGGATACTTTAAGTGGTGATGAAGTCATGAGAGTGGAGCCCACCTGAATGAGCTCATTGTTATTATAAAAGAGATCCCATAGACCATGTTAGCCCCTTCTGCCATATTAAGATACACTGAGATGTCAGTGATCCAGAAGAGGCCTTCACTTGACCGTGGCACCCTGCTCTCATACTTCCAGTCTCCAGACTGTGAGAAATAAAAGTTTGTTGTTTATAAGCCACCTACTCTATGCTATTTTGTTAGAGCAGCCGCAAAAGACTAAGATAGCTATTCTGGGTCTTTTGCCACTCTGATAAACTTGTCTATATTCACAGACTAACTTGCTGGGATTTTGATTGGGATTTCACTGAATCTATAGATCATGTTGGGAAACTGACATATTGACAATATTGACTCTTCCCACACATGAACATGGAATATTTCTTCATTTATTTAGTTCTTTGATTTTTTTCATTAGAAATGTTTAGTTTCCCTCATATAGATCTTGTATATATTTTGTTAGATTTATACCCACGTATTTCATTTTTTCCAGTGTTAAAGTAAATGGTCTTGAGTTTTTTATTTCAAATTCCACTTGTTCATTGTTGGTATATAGGAAAGTGATTGACTTTTGTATATTAACATTGTACCTTGCATCCTGCATCCTTGACATAATCATTTTTTAGTGCCAGGAATTTTTTTTATCAATCTTTTTGAATTTTCTATACAGCCAATCACGTCATCTGTTAACAAAGAAAATCTGTATACCTTATTTCCTTTTCTTGTCTTATTGCATTAGCTAGGGCTTCTAGTACAATGTTGTAAAGCAGTAGTGAGAGAGAACAACCTTGGCTTGTTTTTGATCTTAGTGGGAAGGCCTCTAGTTTCTCATCATTAAGTATAATGTTGGTTGTAGGTTTTTTGTGGCAATTCTTTATCCAGCTGTGGAAGTTCCTTCTCTATTCCTAGTTTACTGAGAGGTTTTTGTTTTTGTTTTTATCATGAATGGATATTGGATTTTGTCTTGTTCTTTTCCTGCAAACATTGGTATGATCATGTGATTTTTATTCTTTAGCCTGTTGATATGATGGATTACATTAATTGATTTTCAAATGATGGGCCAGCCTTGTAAACCTGGGATAAATTCTACTTGGTCATGGTGTATAAATCTTTTTATACATTGTTGGATTTGATTTGCTAATATTTTGTTGTGGATCATTGCATCTATGTTCATGAAAGATATTGGTTTGTAGTTTTCTTATAATGCCTTTATCTGATTTTGGTATTAGGGAATCGTTAGCCTCATAAAATGGTTTGAAAGTATTCCTTCTGTTCCTCTCTTCTGGAAGAGATGGTAAAGAATTGGTATAATTTCTTCCTTAAATGTTGGGTAGAATTCACCTGTGAACCCATTTGGGTCTGGTGCTTTCTTTGTGGAAGGTATTAGTTTTTGATGCAATTTCTTTGACAGATATAGTCCTTTTAAGATTGTCTATTTTGGGCTTCCCTGGTGGTGCAGTGGTTGAGAGTCCGCCTGCCAATGCAGGGGACACGGGTTCGTGCCCCGGTCCGGGAGGATCCCACATGCCGCGGAGCGGCTGGGCCCGTGAGCCATGGCCACTGAGCCTGTGCGTCCGGAGCCTGTGCACCACAAGGGGAGAGGCCACAACAGTGAGAGGCCCGCGTAACAAAAAAAAAAAAAAAAAAAAAAAGATTGTCTATTTCTTCTTGTGTGAGCTTTGGCACATTGTGTCTTTCAAGGAATTAGTCCATTTCATGTAGGATATCAAATATGTGGGCATAGAATTGTTCATAGTATTCTTTGATTATCCTTTCAATGTCCATGGAATCTGTGGCGATGGCCCCTTTTTCATTTTTGACATTAATAATTTTTATCCTTTCACTCTTTTTTTAGTTAGCCTGAATAGAGGCTTTTTGATTTGATTGCTCTCTTCAAAGAACCAGCTTTTGATTTCATTGGTTTTCCCTGTTTATTTCTTGTTTTCAATCTCATTAATTTCTGCTCTAATTTTTTTTATTTCTTCTCTTCTGTTACTTTGGAATTAATTTTCTCTTCTTTTTCTAGTTTCCTAACGTGGAAGCTTAGATGATTGATTTTAGATATTTCTTTTCTATATATGCATTCACTGCTATACATCGCCTTCTAAATATTTCTCTCACTGCATCCTACGAATATTGGTGTGTTTTGTTTTCATTTTTATTTAGGTCAAAATATTTAAAAATTTATCTTGAGATTTCTTCTTTGACCAATGCATTATTTGGAAGTGTGTTGTTTAAAATACAAGTATTTAGGGATTATGCAGCTGTCTTTGTGTTTTGATTTATATTGTGGTCTGAGAGCACATATTTAAGAGTATATGACATATACTCTTAAAATTTGTTAAGATGTGCTTTATGACAATATCTTGGTGAAGGTGAACATTTCCTGGTGAATGTTTCATGTGAGTTTGAGAAGAATATGTGTTCTGCTGTTGCAGATAAAATGGTCTTTCTTTTCTTCCCTTCTTTCTTTTATTTCACATATGTTTTTTTAAACTGGACATTTAAAATCATAAAAGGTGCTAACTTTGGAAATCAGATTCCCCCCTTTCCCCAGGGTTTGTTGGTGCTGCTGTTTGCTAATTTTGTTTTGTTTTGTTTTGCTTTGTGCCTTTTCTAAACCAATTCTGTAAAGTCTATTCTTTGTCATGTGTGGCCACTGAAGTCTCTTCTCACTGAGCTTAGTATTCAGCTAATGATTTGGCAGAGCTTTCCTTAAGTGCCCGGAAACCATAAGTATCCAAGTCTTTGCCAAGGGGCTCTGTGTGTGTATTGGGGGCTCCTTCAGTGCTCAACTGAGCAGCTGATAACTCTGCCTCAGCTTTTACTTCCTCAAGATCAGTCACGGGTGAGAGCTTAAGGTCTTCTTCCTGAGCAAGCACATAGCCTGCATGTGACCTTCTAGAGCCTCAGGAACATGTTGGAAGTTTTAAAAACTCCTGTGGACACCTCATTTCCCAGCTTTTCTTTCAAGCTTTCTGGTTAGCCTGCTATTTGTCCCAACTCTTACCCACTGCCTCACGTTGCCCTGAAGCTAAATATTTGCCAGCAAATATTCTGGAGAAAAGGCTTTTTTGCTCCAGGAGAACTCCAAGTCAGATCAATAAAGACAGCTTTGCAAATGGGGTCTTTTAAGGAACCATCAGGCTGGGTAAGTAATGGCAATTCTCTGGTACTGAGGATTTGAAGTAGGTGCCGTCCATTTTCCTGTCCAATGGCTACGAGCTGCTGACCCTCATCTTGACCATGAGTGGATGATATCAAGGCTACCACAAAGCTGGAGAAAGGGGTATGGGAACAGGGTAAGTTAAAATGCTACAAAATCTGTTCTTATCAAGATCCAGCCGTTTTTCTGGAATAAATGCTCCTACAATTGTTGCGAGCCTTTGGCCAATTTGCAGAGCTCCAAAAAAGTTGGTTGTGCCCATTTTTGCCGGATTTCTCATTGCTTTCATGGAGGAGAAAACTGTCAGAGGTCTGTTTTCACTGACATTATCCCTCTTACAGGAATTCCTTCCTGTATCCCCAGGAGGAGGCCGTGGGAGGCCCCGGGCCAGAAGACCTGCGGATGGCCTGGGGAAACAGTCTGTGCTCCTCTTGGCCTCATTTTCCAGAGCTGTAAAAGAGATGTTCAACAGAGTTGATCCCAGAGGGCATTCTTCCCTCAAATATCCTGTCTCTGTGCCTTGCCTAGAGGCATATCAAAAACAGAGAGTGGATCCCTTTATTCTCCACATCCCCTAAAGCAACAGCTTTCAGATTCTTTTCCACACTGACTTGAAAATCATGACCCAGCCCATGCCCTATGCAGACACATTTATCCACATGCATTGTGAATAAATGTGAATAAATTCCCCCAAACAATAGCTACTGCTTTGGGAACATGCTCTGATTTTTTTTACATGTGTTGGTTGTAGCCTACTAAAAAAACTCTCCTGACCCACCAAAGTGTCACCACCCACAGGTTGAAAATCCCAGCCCTGAAGGCACCCCATTCAGGTGCTGAGTGACCCTAGCTGAGCAGAGATCCAGTGCTCCGTATGACAGCAGGTGGGCAAGGGGAGCCTGAACTCAAGCTGTGGCCAGAAATGTTTGGTCCTTAGAAGAATGTTGATTTGGAGGTCCAGGGGAGTGGAAGGTTGGGGCATCAGGGTCCTGGAGCTTTGGGCAGATGGCCTAGCGGGGCAGATAGAAGGACTCTTCCCTGTGACTCTGGCTTCCCTGTGACTCTGACTGCCTCTGGCAGGCTAATCCTACATGTGAGCTACTGACCCACTTCCCCCACTTCTACGAGCTGAATTATGTCTCCTCAAAATTCATGTCCTAAAGCCCTAACTCCCAATGTCATGGTATTTGGAGATGAAGTCTTTGGGAAGTAATTAGGTCATGAGGATGGAGCCCCATGATGAGATTAGTGCTTTTTAAAGAAAAGACTGAGATTTTTAGAGTGTGTGGTACCCAGTTATCTGACTGACATGTCCGAGGCATAGTGCAACTCCAACCATGCAGGGTCCTGTGACGTATATTAACCACAGCCGCACTTCGGCTCTCGCCACCCTACACACCGATGACTGCATTGTGCTCATTACTACAATCTAGTGTAATGGCACCTCCCCATGCCAAAGAGTCTTAACAAGGAGAAAGGGGGCGCCTTCAAGATGGTGGAAAAGTAAGATGTGGAGATCACCTTCCTCCCCACATATACATCAGAAATACATCTACACATAGAACAACTCCTACAGAACATCTACTGAATGCTGGCAGAAGACCTCAGACTTCCCAAAAGATGCCCTCAGGTGACCTACATGCAGAGGCCGGGCCAGTCCAAAGTTGAACCCCAGGAGCTGAGCAAACAATGAAGAGAAAGGGAAATTTCTCTCAGCAGCCTCAGGAGCAGCAGATTAAATCTCCACAATCAACTTGAGGTACCCTGCATCTGTGGATTACCTGAACAGACAATGAATCATCCCAAAATTGAGGCGGTGGACTTTGGGAGCAACTGTAGACTTGGGGTGTGCTTTCTGCATCTAATTTGTTTCTGGTTTTATGTTTATCTTAGTTTAGTATTTAGAGCTTATTATTGGTAGATTTGATTACTGATTTGTTTGTTTTCTTCCTTTTTTATTTTTATATATATATAAATTTTTCCTTTTTCTCTTTTTGTGAGTGTGTATGTGTAGGCTTCTTTGTGTGATTTTGTCTGTATAGCTTTGCTTTTGCCATTTGTCCTAGAGTTCTGACTGTCCTTTTTTTTTTTTTTTACTATAGTTTTTAGCACTTGTTATGATTGGTGGATTTGTTTTTTGGTTTGGTTGTTCTTTCTTTCTCTCTTTCTTTTTTCTATTACTTTTTACTTTTAATATTTTTTTCTATTTTAATAACTTTATTTTATTTCTCTTCCTTTCTTTCTTTCTCTTTATTTCTTTCTTTCTTCCTTTCTTTCTCTTTCTTTCTTTCTTTCTTTCTTTCTTTCTTTCTTTCTTTCTTGTTTTTTCTCCCTTTCCTTCTGAGCCGTGTGGCTGACAGGGTCTTGGCGCTCTGGCTGGGTGTCAGGTCTGAGCCTCTGAGGTGGGAGAGCCGAGTTCAGGACATTGATCAACCAGAGACTCCCTGGATTCACATAATATCAATCAGCAAAAGCTCTCCCAGAGATCTCCATCTCAACTTTAAGACCCAGCTCCACTCAATGACTAGCAAGCCACAGTGCTAGACACCCTATGCAAAACAACTAGCAAGACAGGAACACAATCCCACCCACTAGCAGAGAGGCTGACTAAAATCATAAAAAGTTCACAGACACCCCAAAAAACACCACCGGACATGGTCTTGCCCACAAGAAACACAAGATCCAGCCTCATCCACCAGAACACAGGCACAAGTCCCCTCCACCAGGAAGCCTACACAACCCACTGAACCAACCTTATCCACTTGGAGCAGACACTCAAAACAACAGGAACCATGAACCTGCAGCCTGCAAAAAGGAGACCCCAAACACAGTAAGTTAAGCAAAATGAGAAGACAGAGAAATACACAGCAGATGAAGGAGCAAGGTAAAAACCCACCAGACCAAACAAATGAGGAGGAAATAGGAACTCTACCTGAAAAAGAATTCAGAGTAATGATAGTAAAGATGATCCAAAATCTTGGAAACAGAATGGAGAAAATACAAGAAACATTTAACAAGGACCTAGAACAACTAAAGAGCAAACAAATAATGATGAACAACACAATAAATGAAATTAAAAATTCTCTAGAAGAAATCAATAGCAGAATAACTGAGGCAGAAGAACAGATAAGTGACTTGGAAGATAAAATAACAGAAATAACTACTGCAGAGCAGAATTAAGAAAAAAGAATGAAAAGAATTGAGGACAATCTCAGAGACCTCTGGGACAACATTAAATGCACCAACATTCAAATTATAGGAGTCCAGGAAGAAGAAGAGAAAAAAAAAAAAAGGACTGAGAAAATATCGGAAGAGATTATAGTTGAAAACTTCCCTAATATGGGGAAGGAAATAGTCAATCAAGTCCAGGAAGCACAGAGAGTCCCATACAGGATAAATCCAAGGAGAAACATGCCAAGACACTTATTAATCAAACTATCAAAAATTAAAAACAAAGAAAAATACTAAAAGCAGAAAAACAACAATTAACGTACAAAGGAATCCCCATAAGGTTAACAGCGGATCGTTCAGCAGAAACTCCGCAAGCCAGAAGGGAGTGGCAGGACATATTTAAAGTGATGAAAAGGAAAAACGTACAACCAAATCACTCTATCCAGCAAGGATCTCAGTCAGATTTGACAGAGAAATTAAAACTTTTGCAGATAAGCAAAAGCTAAGAGAATTCAGCACCACCAAACCAGATCTACAACAAATGCTAAAGGAACTTCTCTAGGCAGGAAACACAAGAGAAGAAAAAGATGTACAATAACAAACTGAAAACAATTAAGAAAATGATAATAGGAAAATATATATCAATAACTACCTTAAATGTAAATGGATTAAATGCTCCAACCAAATGACATAGACTGGCTGAATGGATACAAAAACAAGACGCATACATATGCTGTCTACAAGAGATCCACTTCAGAACTAGGGACACATACAGACTGAAAGTGAGGGGATGGAAAAAGATATTCCATACAAATGGAAATCAAAGGAAAGCTGGAGTAGCAATTCTCATATCAGACAAAATAGACTTGAAAATAAAGACTATTATAAGAGACAAAGAAGGACACTATATAATGATCAAAGGAACAATCCAAGAAGATATAACAGTTGTAAATATTTATACACCCAACATAGGAGCACCTCAATACATAAGGCAAATGCTAACAGCCATAAAAGGGGAAATCAACAGTAACACAATCATAGTAGGGGATTTTAACACCCCATTTTCACCAATGTACAGATCATCCAAAATGAAAATAAATAAGGAAACAAAAGCTTTAAATGATACATTAAACAAGATGGACTTAATTGATATTTATAGGACATTCCATCCAAAAATAGCAGATTACACTTTCTTCTCAAGTGCTTATGGAATATTCTCCAGGATAGATCATATCTTGGGTCACAAATCAAGCCTTGGTAAATTTAAGAAAATTGAAATCATGTCAAGTATCTTTTCCGACCACAACGCTATGAGACTAGATAACAATTACAGGAAAAAATCTGTAAAAAATACAAACATATGGAGGCTAAACAGTACACTACTAAATAACCAAGAGATCATTGAAGAAATCAAAGAGGAAATCAAAAAATACCTAGAAACAAATGTCAATGAAAACATGACGATCCAAAACCTATGGGATGCAGCAAAAGCAGTCTTAAGAGGGAAGTTTATAGCAGTACAATCCTATGTCAAGAAACAAGAAACATCTCAAATAAACAACCTAACCTTACACCTAAAGCAATAAGAGAAAGAAGAAAAAAACCACCCCAAAGTTAGCAGAAGGAAACAAATCATAAAGATCAGATCAGAAATAAATGAAAAAGAAATGAAGGAGATGATAGCAAAGATCAATAAAACTAAAGCTGGTTCTTTGAGAAGATAAAAAAAATTGAAAAACTATTAGCCAGACTCATCAAGAAGAAAGGGGAGAAGACTCAAATCAATAGAATTAGAAATGAAAAAGAAGAAGTAACAACTGACACTGCAGAAATGCAAAGAATCATGAAAGACTATTACAAGCAACTATATACCAATAAAATGGACAACCTGGAAAAAATGTACAAATTCTTAGAAAAGTACATTCTGAGACTGAACCAGGAAGAAATAGAAAATATAAACAGAACAATCACAAGCACTGAAATTGAAACTCTGACTAGAAATCTTCCAAAAAACAAAAGCCCAGGACCAGATGGCTTCACAGGTGAATTCTATCAAACATTTAGAGAAGAGCTGACACCTATCCTTCTCAAACTCTTCCAAAATACAGCAGAGGGAGGAACACTCTGAAACTCATTCTACGAGGCCACCATCACCCTGATACCAAAACCAGACAAAGATGCCACAAAAAGAGAAAACTACAGGCCAATATCACTGATGAACATAGATGCAAAAATCCTCAACAAAATACTAGCAAACAGAATCCAGCAGCACATTAAAAGGGTCATACAACATGATCAAGTGGGGTTTATCCCAGGAATGCAAGGATTCTTCAATATATGCAAATCAATCAACGTGATACACCATATTAACAAATTGGAGGAGAAAAACCATATGATAATCTCAACAGATGCAGAAAAAGCTTTTGATAAAATTCAACACCCATTTATGATAAAAACTCTCCAGAAACTAGGCATACAGGGAACCTACCTCAACATAATACAGGCCATATATGACAAACCCACAGCCAACATCGTTCTCAATGGTGAAAAACTGAAACCATTTCCTCTAAGATTAGAACAAGACAGGGTGGCCCACTCCCACCACTATTCTTCAAAACAGTTTTGGAAGTTGTAGCCATGGCAGTCACAGAAGAAAAAAGAAATAAAAGGAATCCAAATCAGAAAAGAAGAGGTAAAACTGTCACTGTTTGCAGATGACATGATACTATACATAGAGAATCCTAAAGATGCTACCAGAAAACTACTAGAGCTAATCAATGAATTTGGTAAAGTAGCAGGATACAAAATTAATGCACAGAAATCTTTTGCATTCCTATACACTAATGATGAAAAATCTGAAAGAGAAATTAAGGAAACACTCCCATTTACCATTGCAACTAAAAGAATGAAATACCTAGGAATAAACCTACCTAAGGAGACAAAAGACCTGTATGCAGAAAACTATAAGACACTGACGAAAGAAATTAAAGCTGATACAAACAGATGGAGAGATATGCCATGTTCTTGGATTGGAAGATTCAACATTGTGAAAATGACTATACTACCCAAAGCAATTTACAGATTCAGTGCAATCTCTATCAAAATACCAATGGCATTTTTCACAGAACTAGAACAAAAAATTTCACAATTTGTATGGAAACACAGAAGACCCCGAATAGCCAAAGCAATCTTGAGAAAGAAAAATGGAACTGGAGGAATCAGGCTCCCAGACTTCAGACTATACTACAAAGCTACAATAATCAGGACAGTATGGTCCTGGCACAAAAACAGATATATAGATCAATGGAACAGGATTGAAAGCTCAGAGATAAACCCACACACATATGGTCACCTTATCTTTGATAAAGGAGGCAAGAATATACAATGGAGAAAAGACAGCCTCTTCAATAAGTGGTGCTGGGAAAACTGGACAGCTACATGTAAAAGAATGAAATTAAAACACTCTCTAACACCATACACAAAAATAAACTCAGGGCCTCCCTGGTGGCGCAGTGGTTGAGAGTCCGCCTGCCAATGCAGGGGACGCGGGTTTGTGCCCCGGTCTGGGAGGATCCCACATGTCATGGAGCAGCTAGGCCCGTGGGCCATGGCCGCTAAGCCTGCACGTCCGGAGCCTGTGCTTCGCAGTGGGAGAGGCCACAACAGTGAGAGGCCCACATACCGCAAAAAAAAAAATAAAAATAATAAAAAAAATAATAAGTAAACTCAAAATGGATTAAAGACCTAAATATAAGGCCAGAAACTATAAAACTGTTACAGGAAAACATAGGCAGAACACTCTATGACATAAATCACAGCAAGATCCTTTTTGACCCACCTCCTAGAGAAATGGAAATAAAAACAAAAATAAACAAATGGGACCTAATGAAACTTAAAAGCTTTTGCACAGCAAAGGGAACCATAAACAAGATGAAAAGGCAACCCACAGAATGGGAGAAAACATTTGCAAATGAAGCAACTGACAAAGGATTAATCTCCAAAATATACAAGCAGCTCATGTAGCTCAATATCAAAAAAACAAACAAAACAATCCAAAACTGGGCAGGAGACCTAAAAAGACGTTTCTCCAAAGAAGATATACAGACTGCCAACAAACACATGAAAGGATGCTCAACATCACTAATCATTAGAGAAATGCAAATCAAAACTACAATGAGATATCACCTCACACCAGTCAGAATGGCCATCATCAAAAAATCTACAAACAGTAAATGCTGGAGAGGGTGTGGAGAAAAGGGAACTCTCTTTCACTGTTGGTGGGAATGTAAATTGATACAGCTACTATGGAGAACAGTATGGAGGTTCCTCAAAAAACTAAAAATAGAACTACCATACGACCCAGCAATCCCACTACTGGGTATATACCTTGAGAAAACCATAATTCAAAAAGAGTCATGTACCAAAATGTTCATTGCAGCTCTATTTACAATAGCCAGGAGATGGAAACAACCTAAGTGTCCATCAACAGATGAATGGATAAAGAAGATGTGGCACAAATATAGAATGGGTTATTACTCAGCCATAAAAAGAAACGAAATTGAGTTATTTGTAGTGAGGTGGATGGATCTAGAGTCTGTCATACAGAGTGAAGTAAGTCAGAAAGAGATAAACAAATACCATATGGTAACACATATATGTGGAATCTAAAAAAAAAAAAAGGTTCTGAAGAACCTAGGGCAGGACAGGAATAAAGATGCAGATGTAGAGAATGGACTTAAGGTCATGGGGAATGGGTAGCGTAAGCTGGGACGAAGTTAGAGAGTGGCATGGACATATATACACTACCAAATGTAAAATAGATAGCTAGTGGGAAGCAGCCGCATAGCACAGGGAGATCAGCTCGGTGCTTTGTGTCCTCCTAGAGGGGTTGGATAGGGTGGATGGGAGGAAGAGGCAAGTGGGAAGAGGTATGGGGATGTATGTGTATGTATAGCTGATTCACTTTGTTATACAGCAGAAACTAACACACATTGTAAAGCAATTATACTCCCATAAAGATGTTAAAAAAAAAAAAAGAAAAAGAAAAGACTGAGAGATCTCTCTCTCCTCCACGTGAGGAGACAATGAGAAAGTAGCCATCTGCACACCAGGAAGAGAGCCCCCACCAGGACAGAAGGGGCAGGCACCTTGATCTTGGACTTCCAGCCTCCATAACTGTGAGAGAGAAATTTCTGTTGTTGAAGCCCCCCAGTTTATGGTATCTTGTTGCAGCTGTCCAAGCTAACACACCCACCCAAACTTAAATCCTGGGACACTCCATTCAGATACCTGGACCCAAAGACTGAACAGTCCTTTCAACCATCCAGCAAAGACCCCTATGTGC
The DNA here is from genome assembly GCF_964341445.2 of Mesoplodon mirus. NCBI lineage: Eukaryota > Metazoa > Chordata > Mammalia > Artiodactyla > Ziphiidae > Mesoplodon > Mesoplodon mirus. The sequence continues at coordinate 185,245,153 of NC_138979.1, forward strand.
AGCCCCAGCGGGCACAAGCTGAAGGAGAATTTCCCTGCCCCCAAGACTGGCACTTGTAGGAAACATCTGTTTTACTTTATAAAGCTCCTTCATTTCTCGTAACATGAGTTCCCACCATCAGGACATCTGTGAGGAGGGGGCGGGGTGGATGTTCCTGGCATCATTCCCACTGGCAGGAGAGGAGTCTCCACGAGAAATCACACAACATGGAGATGCTGAGCTCGTGTCCCAGGATCCCACCCTCTTTTATTTTAATTGAATTTAAAAATTCTTTTTAATTTCTTTAATTTTTTTTCAACTTTAAGTTGGTTTACAATGTTGTGTTAGTTTCTGATGTACAGCAAAGTGGTTCAGTTGTGTGTGTGTATATATATACATATATATATATATATATTCTTTTTCAAATTCTTTTCCCATATAGCTTATTACAGTATATTGAATATAATTCCTTGCGCTGTACGGTAGGATCTTGTTATTTATCTATTTTATATATAGTAGTGTGTATCTGGCAATCCCAAACTCCTAATTTATCCCTCCTCCCTTCCCTTTTGGTAACCATAGGTTTGTTTTCTAAGTTTGTGAGTCTGTTTCTGTTTTGTAAATAAGTTCATTTGTATCTTTTTTTTTTTTTTAGATTCCACATATAAGTGATACCATACGATATTTGTCTTTCTCTGTCTGACTTACTTCACTTGGTATGATAATCTCTGGGTCCATCCATGTTGCTGCAAATGGCATTATTCCATTCTTTTTTATGGCTGAGTAATATTCCATTGAATATATGTACCACATCTTTAGCCATTCTTCCATCAATGGACATTTAGGCTTCCATGTCTTGGCTATTGTAAATAGTGCTGCTATAAACATTGGGGTGCATGTATCTTTTCAAATTAGAGGTTTCTCCAGATATATGCCTGGGAGTAGAATTGCTGGATCATATGTTTGTTCTATTTTTAGTTTTTTAAGGAGCCTCCATACTGTTTTCCATAGTGACTGCACCAATTTACATTCCCACCAACAGTGTAGGAGCAGAATCGCACACTCTCTTCACTTGGTGCCTCTGCCTCCCTGAGGGGCGGAATCCAGCTGATGAGAGGGCTTTGAGGACCGTGGCTATCCCTGCCCCACTCAACACCCACTGATGAGCTGAGGAGCTGCCCTCAGCAAGGAGCCCCCAGAATGTCTGCCCTGCCTTGAGATCACCACCATCATCAATGGCATTGTCATCCCCACCACCATCACTCACATCTTGACCTTCCCCAGTGAGACAAGAAGAGTAAGCACAGGACCTGGCACATAGTAGGTGCTCGATGGACATTACTTCCCTCTTCCTCACGTCTCAGGCTCTAATCTAGGTATCTTGATAATAGTGTTTAACCAAAGCAGAAATAATTGCCATTATCAAGTGCTCCCTGCATGCAGGTACATGAAATAAAGGCTTCCAGGCATTAATTCACTGAATCCCCACAATTTTCCAAAGTGGAACCTATAAGGCCCATGAGGAATCAGAGGAGAGACCAAGGGCACCATATTTGTGTCAAGGGCAGAGCTGAAAGAAGAACCTGTTCTAGGGAGCTGGGGTGCAGGGCTCCCTCCGTCCTCCAACTACAGGAAATAAGACCAAAACGGTCCCAAGACACATGCACACACACACACACACATACACCACACAACATACACTCACACACCCCACACAGACACACACCACACCCACTTACATACACATACACCCCCTCACATACATACATGCTACCACAAACTCATGTACACAGACACACCAAACACACATTCACACGGTCATACACCCATCCACAGATGTTTATTCACACATACTCCTCCACAGACACACACATATCCACAGACACAACACACACCACACAACCACACTGGGATGGTTAATTTTATGTGTCAACATAGCTGGGCCATGGTGCCCAGGTATTTGGTCAAACCTTCTTCAGATTGTTTCAGTGAGGGCAGTTTTTGGATGAGAGTAATATTTAAATCAGCTACTCTGAGTAAAGCAGGTTGCCCTCCAGAGCAATTAGTTGAAGGTCTGAATAGATTGAAGACTGACCTCCCCTGACAAGAAGGAATTCTGTCAGCAGACGGCCTTTGGACTTGAACTGCAACTCTGCCCTGAGTCCAGCCTGCCAGCCTACCCTGCCAAACCTCCAAGTTGTGTGAGCCAATTCCTTAAAATCGACCTCTCTCTCTCTCTCTCCATACACACACAAACACACAGCACGCACACACATATATAAACACATTGCACAAATATACACCGCACACACACCCCACGAACACCCATCCACATACAGCATGCAGGCACCCCACACACCACACACACACACACACACCACGGCCATAGACAGCCAGACATACAGTCACACTAAACCTATGCATACACCCACAGATCACAAACCCACAGACGCACACGCTCGCCCACCATGCCACCACCCCAGAGCCGTGCACACACACCATCCCGTAAATGATCATGGACTTGGTCCCAGGGGAATAGTCTACGAGCCAGTATAGACAGTCCTCAGGCCTTGGGACCCTGTTTGTGGGTTATTGTCATCCAGACCCCACTTCCGAGGAGGGGCCTCTTTGTTTTTCTTTCTGGACCCCTAGATGAAGCGTGCTGTCCTTGAACATATCAAAAGGAAACTGATCTATTGATATACACGGAGTTGCCATTGTGCTTGTTTTTGAAGTCAGCTTGGTCACTCGGGCCCCAGATGGCTCCCGACATGCTTCTGGCTGAGCAAGTGGGGGGCTCACACTTTTGTGGCTTGTCCTATCCAGTGACACCCCGGAGCTTGGGCTCCCCTTCTCAGGACATGGAGACAACGAGCAGGATGGGGGGTTCTTCTGGAAGACCCTGGCCCCTCCCACACCCCCAGCCAAGGCAGGAGGTCAGCGACGGTGGCTGAGCCACCATGGGTGTCCCTCAGAGAGGACCCCAGCTCCCTCACTGGTCTCAGATCCACATCCCTTGGATCGCAAATACAATCCAAGCGAAATAGAAGCTATTCCAGAAACATCTGCCGTAAATGTTCACTTCAGCTTCTTAACACGTGGAAATGATGACATCCTTTCCTCAAACACACACAAAAAATTTTAATTGACAGCAGAACTCTTGGTAGAAGCTTCCATGATCTCGATGGGAGTCTAGCTTTCCAAGGGAAAAACTAAATCTATGAAATTTCAATCAGTGGCCATCCCAGCTGGCTCCAGCCCACATGAGCTGGGAGGCCACGCTCCCCTGAAACATTTGGAAGACATCATATGACCTAACACAGAGTCTCAGCTGAAGGACAGCAGATACAGCTGCTGCGTGTGACGCAGACCAGAGTGGACCAGGCCAGGGAAATGGGGGCTGGGGATTCTTGACTGGACCAGACTGGTGGACCCTTCCCACCCTCCACCCAGACATTTACATGGAAGAAAAAAAAGGAGATAAGATGGCAGAAGACCCACTCCGGGCAGACTGTTAGCCCCTTAACAATACACAATGGGGCCTATGATATGAGCCCATTTTGAGGCTGAGAAAACTGAGGCTCAGTAAAATGATCAAGTGCTTTTTGTTAATAAAGAGGAAAGAGGCAGCTCCTCCCCACCCTCTCCTCTTGAGGCATCTCCTTGAAAACATAGCAGGTCTGATAAGAGGCCGAAGCTTTTGGTTTTACGGGCAAGGTCATGGGCCTCCTGACCCTTGGAACTGAAAGCACACACATCTGAGATTATTTTAGAGCCCCTCACCGTGCATCCTCTTGTCTCTCTAGAAGATACGAGAAGGTTTGCTTGTTCTCTCTTCCTCACACTGTATAAATTTGATGAAATTATGTCCAGACTTTGTAGTCACTTTCATGCTACATTGCATGCATGGAAACCCACTCATGCTTGTGATTAAATTGCATTCCCTCTCCGATATTGGTACAGAAGAGCCTTTTGTTGGCAGGACTCTCTTTTTTTCCCCAACAGTAATTTGCCTGAAGCCTCACAGAGGCAATGGGGGCTGTAACCTCCAAGTTGGTTCCTGTACCACCCTTACCTCCTTGGCACTCTGCCCTTGAGCTGGAGGGTCTTGGGAATCTAGGGGATAACATCTGGAATGGGAGGAAACAGCCCTTCTTTGTAAAGAGTTAACCTGCATGAGATGCTTTTATGTGTTACCTTGGCCCAAAAGGCCACAGAATGACCCAACAGCCCATAAACTCAACTGACGCCAATGACCTGAAGACAGTGATGACACCATTGCCTGTAGAGCCCCCTGCTGTGTCCCCAGCATGGCTACAGTGGCCAGTTCCTTTATTTATTTTTTTGGATTTTTAGAAATTGAAATATAGTTGAATTATCATGTCAAGTGTACATCAAAGTGATTCAGTTATACATATGTATATCTATTCTTTTTTCAGATTCTTTTCCATTATAGGTTATTACAAGACATTGAATATTGTTCCTTGCGCTATACAGTAGGTCCTTGTTGGTTATCTATTTTATATATGGTAGTGTGTATCCCAAATTCCTAACTTATCCCTCCTCACCCCTTGCCCCTTTGGTAACCATAAGTTTGTTTCCAACGTCTGTGAGTCTGTTTCTGTTTTGTAAATAAGTTCATTCGTATCATATTTTAGATTCCACATATAAGTGATAGCATACGATATTTGTCTTTGTCTGACTTACTTCATTTAGTAGGATAATCTCTCGGCCCATCCATGCTGCTGCAAATGGCATTATTTCATGAATATATATATATACATATATATATATATACACACACACACACATATATGTATATATATGTGTGTATATAGATATGTATATATATACATATATACATATCTATATATACACACATACATATGTACCACATCTTCTTTATCCATTCCTCTGTCAACGGGCACTTAGATTGTTCCCAGGTCTTGGCTATTGTAAATAGTACTGCAATGCACATTGGGGTACATGTACCTTTTCTAATTAGAGTTTTCCTCTTTTCTCAATATATGCCCAGGAGTGGGATTGCTGGATCATATGGTAACTCTATTTTTCGTTTTTTAAGGAACCTCCATACCGTTTTCCACAGTGGCTGCACTAATTTACATTCCCACCAACAGCATAGAAGAGTTTGGCCAGTTTCTTCAATGCTTGCCAACCACAGCCTGCCTCTATGAGACTGGCTCCTCTCACCAGGTGTACGATGCTTGAGATCCATCCCACGTCCTGTGTGTCTCAATAGCTGGCTCCTTTCCATGGCTGAGCACGTTCCCCCAGCTTTACTCCCAGGCAGCCCTTGCCATGGGTTGGCTTTCATGGGCCCGCATCCATACTTGCCATCTCTTCAGATACTGCTGTTTTCTCCTCTTCACTGAAAGGTTGTACTGAGCCAGGCTTTACCCATCACAGTCCACAACGTGAACTCTAATTATCATGCAGTTCATCAGGCTTCTTTGTTTAACTCAGCCTCTTCCCTCCGGCTTCATCATATACAGATGGATCCCATGGAGGAAAGCTAATTGCATATGGCGCCACTATTTTAGGTTGGTCAAACTAACAAGCAGCACGCATCTTAATCTTTTCAACCACTTTATTTTTAAAAAGCTGAACATCTTTTATACAGACACTACTGGAGCCTCTGTGTTTAGGGAGCTGGCTGTATCTTGCTGAAAACTCCTTGCTGATGTTAATATTTGCCAAATGTGATTATGGTTCCACCTCCATTTTGCTTTGCTCTACACACATTCAGTTCACCAGAGATGGAATAAATGAGGGATGAATGTCAAATCCCAAGCGTAGACAGTCACCCGCGGGTCAGCATCAGGGACATGCACGGTCAACGTAAATGCAGGATCTTGATCAAGCCCGTGCTGTGTAAACACTACTTTAAACCTCATTGATGCAGGGCCCTAGGGTGGCTGCACACAGGTGCCAGATGACTTCTGCTCCACCACCGAGGTAAATTCTACAAGAAGGGCCTCTTCCAGGTAGAAAGTCCTATAAGGAGAACGCGTGCCATTTGCTGACTGTTTGCAGGGGCAGCAGGAGCTGTAGCTTCAGTTATGGGCAAAGCATGCTTGGGACAACAAGGCAGCTTATTCTTTAGTGAAGAACTGGGTTTCACGCCCCCTGTTAGTGCCTTCTCTTCATGCATGTGAAGCTCACAGACATGCTCCAGACGAGATTCCCAGCACACGCCAAATAAAGAAATGCCACAGTCTGTGTCGTCAGACTCTTCCATCTCCAGCATTCGCTTCATCAGATGGCCTGGCAGTGCACCTGGTCCAGGTGCCGTCAATGCAAGGCTCTGGGCTCCTGAGTCCTCCTAGCACCCTGATCCACAGCACTGAGACTAGAACCTACCTTCTGGCACCAAGGGACTCAAAATTATCTTTTACAGAGATGTTTTTGAATAAGAAAAAATTTGTGTATAACATAAGTTTATATATAAAAATTATGTAATATTTATCCCTCACACACACACACACATCTACACAGTTCCTGTTTCTAGTGCTTTTCATTCCATTGTGTAAATTCTAATATCCCTCCTGTATCCATTTCTTTTTGCCACAAGGACTTCCTTTCATGTATTTTGTAGTGCAGCTCTGCTGATTATAAATTCTTTCAGCCCTCTCATGTCTAAATAAGTCTTTATTTTGCCTTTATATCTTTTCTTTTTTTTTTTTTTTTTTTTTTTTTTTTTTTTGCAGTACGCAGGCCTCTCACTGTTGTGGCCTCTCCCGTTGTGGAGCACAGGCTCCAGACGCGCAGGCTCAGCAGCCATGGCTCACGGGCCCAGCCACTCTGTGGCATGTGGGATCTTCCCGGACTGGGGCACGAACCCGTGTCCCCTGCATCGGCAGGCAGACTCTCAACCAGGCGCCACCAGGGAAGCCCTTGCCTTTATTTCTGAAAGATATTTTTTGCTGGGTATAGAGTAGAAAGTTTTTGACAGTTTTTCTCTTTTGACACCTTGAGATGTCTCCCTCGAGATCTTCTCACTTGCTTGGTTTCTGATGAGAAATCTGCTTTCACCTTTGCCTTTCTTCCTCTATACTTACTTTATGTTTTTCTCTGGTTGCTTTCAAGGTTGTCTCATTTTTTAATTGAGTTTTAAGCAATCAGGTCATGATGTGACTTGGTGTCATTTTCTTCGTGTTTCTTGTGCTTGGGTTTCAGTAACCTTCTTGGATCTCTGAGTTTATTGTTTTTCAGCAACTTGGTAAAATTTTCCACCATTGTTTTTTCAAATATTTTTTTTCTGCTCTTTCTCCCCTGCGTCAGGACTATTTTTTTCATACACATCGAGCCACTGGAAGTTATCTCATAGCTCCCTGAAGCTCTGTTTGTTTCTTCAATCTCTTTTTTGTTATATGTCTCATTATGGGTAGTTTCCATAACTACGTCTTCAAGTTAATTAATCTTTTCTTCTACAGCGTCTAATCTTTTAATTTCATCCAATGTATTTTTCATCTCAGACATCGTATTATTATCCCTTGACATTTGACCTGTGTCTCTTTTTTATCTTTTTTATCTTTCATGCCTCAACTGAACATGTTCAGTCTTTCCTTTACTTTCCAGAACATAGAGAATAGAGTTATGATAACTCTTTTTATATCCTGCTTACTGATTCTGTCATCTCTGATGGATTTTCCTTCTCATTATAGGTCGTATTTTTCTGCTTCTTTGCATGCTTGGGTAATTTAAAAATTTTTTATTTTATTTTTTATTGAAGTATAGTTGCTATACAATATTATATGTTACAAGTGTATACTATAGTGATTCACAATTTTTAAAAGTTATACTTCATTTATAATTATTATAAAATATTGGATAATATATATATTTGTATATATATTATATATATACATAATATATATATACATACATACCACATCTTCTTTATCCATTCATCTGTTGATGGACAACTTAGATTGCTCTATGCTCCATATCTTGGCTATTGTAAATAATTCTGCTGTATCTGGGTAATTTTTCTTATTGGGTCCTAGACATTGTAAATTTTACCTTATTGGGTGCTGAACATGTTTCTAGCCCCATAAATATTGAGATTTGTTCTCAGACATAATTACTTGGAAACTGTTTGATACCTTCCAGGCTTGGTTTTAAGCTCTGTTATGTAGGACCAGAGTGTCATTTAGATTTATTTTAAGGCTAATTTTACCCCACTCCTGTGCCAATATCCTTCTGAGTTCCCTACCCAATGCCCGTGACTGTGAGGCTTTCCAGTTGGGTGTGTGGGGACAGGCACTGTTGCCAGCCCTGCATGACCACAGATGCTGTTATCTATGATTCTTTTCCATGGTTCATTTCCCCGCCTGGGGTAGTTGGCTCACACACATTGCTGACTGTTCTTCCACTGAACACTCAAAGGGGCCCCTCTGCACATCTCCCAACGCCCCCTCTGTTCACCCCTCTCTTGTTCATTACTCTGCCTGTGGACTCCAGCTGCTTCTGCCCGCTCAAACCCCCAGTTCCCTCCCCTCAACTCAGGAAGACCCCAGGCTTTGTCTGGGCTCCCCCTCCCAGTGCCAGGGCCTGGAAACTCTCTCCAGGCAGTAAGCTGGAGCAATCACAGGGCTCACATTGTTTGTTTCCCATCTCTCAGGGATTACAGCCTTGAATTGTTTGACGTCCAATGTCTGAAATCTGTTGATTGCATATATTTTGTCCAGACTTTTAATTGTTTCAGGCAGGACGGTGAATCTAGTTCCTGTTTTTCCATCTTGGCCAGAGGTAAAAGTTCATCAAGTATTTGCTGAATGTCAAATATTTACTAGGTGCCAAAGATTATTGAATGTCAGGCAGTCTTCTGTACTTTGGGGATGTGTCTGAGGACAAAATCCAACATCGCTACCCTTGGGGAGACCAGTGGTGGTCAAAAAATAAAAAATGAATGTAAGAAATCAATAAATCATATGTACTATGGCATTGGTTTGCTCAGGCTGCCCTAACAAATACCCCAGACTGGGGGCTTGACCAACAGAAATTTATTTTCTCATAATTCTGGAGGCTACAAGTCTGAATTCAAGGTGTGGGCAGGCCTGGTTTCTCCTGAGGCCTCTCTCCTTGGCTCTCAGGCAGCTAGTTTCTCCCTGTGTCCTCAAGTGGCCTTTCTTCCCTGCGTGTATGTCCTAATCTCTTCTTATCGGATGCCAGTGTACAGATTGGGGCCCACCCATAGGACCTCATTTAACCTAAATCACCTCTTTAAAGGCTCTATTACCAAATAGAGTCACATTTTAAGGTACTGGAGTTTAGGACGTCAACATAAGGATTTGGTTGGGGGGCGGGGTACACACAATTCAGCCCATAACGCTGTTGGAAGGTAGAGAGTGCTGCAGAAAAAAAAAAGAAAAAAGCAGAAGGCTTAGGGGGATCAGGGAACAGAAATGGTGCACTTTTTAATAGAGCAGTTAGGTAGGTCTTACTGAGAAGGTGACATTTCTGCTTCAATGCAAACCTTAATGAATTCAGAAGAATTTTAGAGCCACCAGGAAACCAGAACAGCTTCCCTGGAGAGGCTTCACTCCAAGTCCTGGATTCCTGAAAGCCGCCCCCCCTCTGTCAGAAGGGTCTGCTGATTCCCCAAGGCTGGGAGGAGCACGGAAAGGAAAAAAGGACCATGGACGGGTCTTCTCAGACAGCACGCGGGCCCCGAGCCCTGTCCAAGCCGTAATTAATTGGTATACATGTTCTCAGAGTTTACAAATGTTTATTCTACAAAATCTAGGACTCAGATCCAATGAGAAAAGGCATTTTTCATGGTGAGAGTCTGGGTCTGATCAGGCCTCTTGTGACGGAGGGCAGCTCAACTGAACACACGTCACGCTGGTCAGGACAAAGCATCTGGAAGACCATCATCTGTGCTCGAAATGAGCAGAGTCTCCAGAGCTGAGTTCACGCGAGGTCCCCACCATCCGGGAGGAGACGCTCGTCTGTGCACAGGCCACACGTCTAGGGACGTCTAGGGACGTGAGTTGGGCCGTGTCCGCCCCCATCCTCACCAGCGCCCACCTCCCCCACTGCATCGGCTCTCGGCCTCGGAACCTTCCTCGCCAGCCTGTGCTTCCTCCCAGGGGGAGGCCTGCAGTCTGGGCGGGACGTGGGAGAGGCCTTTTGAGGGGTCGGCTCTTCGGAAAGGTGACGACCGCTGCCCCATCCCAGGAGCCAGCTGAGGGCACCGCACAAAGACAGACACGCCAAGGCCCCAGCGTCACGATGTGTCTCCCGGTCTCCTCCCTGCTCCCCGCTGTGGGCTGAAAAAAAAAAAAGCGCAACCTAAAAGTTGAGAATTGTGTTTGATTTGGCAGACAAAACTGAGGACTTAAGCCTGAGATGCAGCCTCTCAGATCGCACTGAGGGACTGATCCAAAGAAGTTAGAGAGGAGCCAGGATATTTAGGGGGTTTTGGAGCGAAGAGCAGGTAGTCAGAGCATCAAAAGATTACTGTTGAATAAAGCAAACCAGACGCCTCAAGTTAAGGGATTTAGCACTTTCCTATGCGTGGGAAGATGCAAAATCTGGGCTCATTGAAACCATTCCTTTGACATGCACCTTAGCTCTTTGCGGCCAGTGTCCCTGCTTTCCAATCCTGAGGCCCCTCAGGGTGCACCTCTGTGGGTGGCTGCAGTGGCTGAGAGCTTGGCAGTGGTCTGTCTCCATCCTGAGCTGCTCAGGGCTCACCACTGAGGGCAGCTGTAGTGGCTTGATGGCTGCAACATTTTTTTGCAGGCGACGTTTTTCATTCATATCGCCCTCCCATCACCTTGGAAACTCACCCACAGAGGTTGGGAGAACCCAAGGTCTGCCAGAGGTCAGGGTGTCCCCCGAAGCCCATTGGGATACCCCGATGCAGGGGCCCCGGAGGAGGGGCTGGTTGGAAGGGAGCGAGAGGTCTGCTCTGTATTTGGGTGTTTTGACCCCAGCCCGTGATTTCTTTCCAAATCGGTTGCATTGGAACAATTTCCTAAAGCTTTTCTAACACACCCCTAAAACTTAAAGAAAAACTTTGCCCTCCCCTTTCCCCCAAACCCACAAACCCTGAAGGAGGCACAGAAGACAAACAAACAAAGCAATCAAACTTCATCTTTGAAACTCAGGCAGTAATGGACCTTAAACAGCGGGTCCATCTCCCAGGAGAGGACACAGCTTCCCATGCCCAGCTCATCCGGGCCAGAGGCCTGTGAGCTGATCGAGGGTCCCTGGCACACCCCAACCCCCATATGGGAAGAGCTGTCCTTATCCTGTGCTCCCCTGTCCCTGACTGAGGATCCTGGCAGCTTCTGGAATATGCAGAAACCAAATCTCTGCCAAGTCAATTCTCTTCAATGAGCTTGGGTTTAACTTTTCTAAACAGTTCCACTAATCAATATCAGACACAAATCGTATATTCGATGCTTGTAGGCAAAATATATAATCTGCTTAAGGAAACAAACCAAGACAGTTTAGAAACTCCACCTTGCATTTTCCAGCCAGCCTTTCTTGGTCGTAAATGTGATTCTTTAAGACTCGGGGTTCGGGGTTCAATTGGAGCCTGGGGCAAGGAAGAATGTGGGGCTTAAAAACAGCAGGCTGTGTGCACATCCCAGTTACAATCCTCCTCTATGCGGCAGGCTTCTCCAAGTCGCCAGTCCACCACATACACATACACGTGCACACACACACACACACGCACACCTCAGTTTCCTTATCTGTGGAATTGTCCATGGAGCGATTGTGTAAGGTTAAAATGCAGTTTGTAAAAAGGTTTCATTGATTCGTGATGGGAATATGATTTATTAACATGTGAATGTCCCCAGAGGCCAATAGAATAAAGAGAATTTTGACCTTGCTGGGTCTGCTGGCTCCGTGTCACCCCCGCTCTAACCCCCCCAGGGAGAGTTCTCTATTTGCCAGCTGGGTTTCAGGCTTTTTTATGATGTAGATTCGGGAGAGAGGGTACAAAAGAGAGAGATGTCAAGGGGAGAGAGAGGGGGGCGATTCTTACTGGCTTGGTGAGTTTCAGGGCCCTCCCTTTGTTGAGGAGAAATACGGCGAATGGGCAATACAGAAAGGAAACAAAAAAGAAGCCAGGCTGAATCTAGCACGTCGTAGAAAGCCAGGAGAGGGGGGCCGTGAGAGAGAGAAAGCCATCTTGTGAGATAGGCAAGGAGTGGGGGTTTTGCAAGTGCTGGGACGAGGGAAAGACTACAGAGCATCCAGAGAGCGGGAGGAATTGGAGAGGGGAGAGATGAGAGGGTTTACACCAGCCTCGCTGATGCTCTGCAGTGTGCCTCCTGAGGTGTGGTTTCCAAAGACACCAGCCAAGACTGGGATCTCTTTTCAATTCTTTTGTCGCTGGGCTGCTGCTTCTGTGTGTGACTCAGTGCTGTGCCTGGGACACCTGGGGCCCTAGGTTTTTCCCGGATACACAGCCACCCATCCACCCATTCGCTCATGACCTCATCAAATACTGAGTCCCTGTTCTAGCTTTAGCTCTGTGGCTGGCCATGCACGAGGGTGGTGGTTACAGAGACATGCAATACACGTGCCTGGTGAGAGGAGGTGCCAGACCATGCCAGGGAATGTTTCCACTCAGAATGTGCTGGGTGTCATGCCAGGGACAAGCACAGGGGGCTGTGAGTGCAGAGAGGGGCAAAAGTCCCGCTCTTAGAAAAGCTGCGTTGCAGAGGTGGGTCCAGAGGGACAAGGAGTAACTGTTGGTAGGTCAAGGAACGAGGGTTGGGAGAGGCACGTGCAGGCACACTTGGCTGAGGGCACAGCATGGGCAAAGGCCCAGGGGCCAGAATACGTGTGGCAAGTTTGTAAACACAAGCATGGCAGAAGCTCTGACCAAAGTGCTATGCAGTGAGAGACGAGAGTTTGGATTTTTACCTGAAGGCGAAAGGCATCAACAGAAGGATTTAAACCGGGGGATGACAGGTTTTCATTTAGAAAGTTTGCTCTGGCAGCTGCAGGAAGAAAAACACCTGAGGGGTGAAGACTCCACCTATTGCACAAAGCTGAGATTTCTTACCTGCAGCCACTGCCTCCAGGTGGTCAGGCACAAGAGTGTGTGTGTGTGTGTGTGTGTGAATGCATGTGAGCGAGTGCATCCGTATTCCAGCTCTGGGACTTCCAGCCGGGGTAGGAACACTGGACCACGTCCCTCCCTCATCCTCAGACCCCGTCCCCAATGTTCCCGGAGCAGGGGAGAAGCTGTGTGGGGCACAGCAGGTGGCCTGGGGCTGAGCAAGGACAGATGCTGCAGAAACAGCTGGAGGGGAATCAATTTGTTCTCTGCTACAGCCAGACATACACCAATTAGAGCAGATCCACCAGGGGCCCAGTGCTGGGAGAAACGAACCGGAGAAGGGCAAACCTGGGCAGTTCACCCTGGCTGGGACCTTCCAGTTGCCAGCGGGATACAGCCTGGGCTCCAGGAAGGCGGCCGAGACCGCGGCCGTCCTCTCCGTCCCCTCTGCCTCCTGCCCCTCCTCACCCCGCCTGGACACACGGGCCGCAGACAGTGTGGGCTCTGGCCGGGGGCCTCTTGCTGGTCCTCTCCTGCGAACGCTGCCCCTGCCTCTGCCAGCCCCTCCTCCCGGCCCACCTGCCCCCACGTGCTCTCCTCCAGCCCCGCCTGCTGGGTCTCCTCTGGCCTCTGTTCAGTGAGGGCTCCAGTGGCAGATGAGAGACCAGGAGCTGGACCGCAGGGCTCCCTTGGCGCTGCCTGACGGGAAGCACTGTGACCGTCTCCGGACCCCTCAGGCCCCCAGCCCTGGCCCGGCCACTGGTGGGCACTCGGGAAGTCTGGCTGCTGCTCCGTGGCCCTGCTGCTGCTCTGATCGCAGTGCCTCCCCCCTGGGCCCTCCCACCCACCCCTCCCCCAAACCAGCCAGCTGTGTCCCAGGACTCCTCCCACCCTGCTGGCTCTTGGCACCCGTGCCAGCTGTGAGCCATCCCTGTGCGGCCCCTGTGGGCGGTGAGGCCCTGTTTTCCAGGAAGCAGCACCTCAGGGTCTGCAGCCTGAGACGGGTCCAGGCCAGGCCTGGGGGTGCTGGTTCCTCGAACGGGCCTTCCAGGAAGAGGGGATAGGAACTTGGGCATGGCAGCTAGGCAGGGCTCCTGTGCGTCCTCGGTGCCCGTCCAGTAGGCCGGGGGGGGGCGGTCCTGTGTCCCCATGTGCGGTGCTGCCACCTCTTCCCTGTCCCCACGTCCCTTCACACCCACCGCTGGTTTCTTGGCCGCTGAGTGGGTGTTCCCGCTGCAGGGCCTGGTCTGGTGGTTGGCATGCTTGCTTCGTGAGTGCCTCTTGCCTGCCAGTGTGGGGCAGGGGACCAGGACTCACCGTCCCAATTTAGAGGACAGGAAGTCATGTGGGTCTTGGGAGAACTCTGTGAGCAGTCCTTGAGGGCTGCCTGGAGGAGGGGATGCTTGGGCTGGCACTGAAGGACAAAGTGCCCCTGGTGAAAAGGGAGGAGGGGTCCCATCCTCATGGCTTCACATCTTCTACGTGCCTTGTGCTGTCCCCCCCACCTGGCACCCCGCCCTCCCCATGGAGTCCCAGGGCTCTGGCCCTACCCACCCACTGTCCCAGCCACTCAGGGGACCAACTTTCCAGGGCCTCCTTTGGTCCTTGCAGAGACACAGAGAGCCCAGGAAGCTTCTTTCACTCTGTTTTTTTGGTTGTTGTTTTGTTTGTCTTGTTTTAATCTCTCTCTCTCTAAGGGAAAAATCCACGGAGAACTTCCAGTAAATAAAATCACCCACCTCGTTCCAAGTGAATTGGTGAGTCAGCTGCTGCTGATTTGATGTCAGGACTGAGTCTCTACCGTGGGGACTCACAGGCCTCCAAGAATACATGTGTGGACACCCAGGTTCAAGGACTAGAGCCTGAGGACCCCTCAGCCAAGCCCACAAGGCCCCCGCCTCCTTCTCAGCTTCTCTCCCACCCCCCACTCGTTCTGCTGCAGTGCCGCCCACCTCGAGCCCGTGATCACCCTCGGCGCTCCCCCGCCGCCGCCCCCGCTGCCTTTGGGCACAGTACCTTCCCTGTCTCCGTCTGGAAGTTGCTTTCCCCCTTACTTGCTGGCCTGGCAAGCTCTTCTCATCCCCACGAGCCATCCCCGGCTGCTTCCCAGCCCCGCCCCCCGCCCCTACCCAGAGGGCATGGACAAGAGCGTCCCCCCCCGGCCCCGGCTCCCCAGGCAGGTTCTGCCCCCCAGCACATTCCTAGGGGTCCCTGCACTCTTCCGCGTAACCTATTCACGTTTGCCCCGCACCCCTTTCTGAGGCTGAGCTGACCAGTGGAGCTCTGTCATCCCCAGATCCACCCACAGAACTGCCACCCACGGCAGGTGACATGCTCTGCCCCAGGATAGGGCTGCTTGGCTCAGAGCCACCTCCCCTCCCATCGAAGCCACTGCTGGGCCTGGGCCACGGAGGTAGCTACCCATGACCAGTGGTGGCAAGAACCTCCGCGCCTGCCATCTTCAGCAAGTCAAAGAGCCCTGGAACCACAGCCTGGGCGGTGTACCCCAGAATCACCGCTAAGTCTAGGGGGACACAGGAGGGAAGAATCATAGAACTGGCGGGGGGGGTGGTTACAGAGCCCTGGGTATCCTGCCACCTATGGCGCTATGACCTTCTGAGAGCCTCAGGAGCCTCATCTGTAAAGTGGGCTGATAGAGCCAATGGTACGGGGCTGTGGACATAATCTCCTCCCCAGGTCCTGCACACAGTAGGTGCTCAGTGAAGGCACAGTGACCTGCCACATGCTGCAGGTGGCATTGCACCCAGCTCCATCCTCAGGCACGACTGTCTGAAGCTCACTGTCCCCTTGCAGCCTCTGTGGTTTGGAGACGTGCCCTCAGCTTTCACCAGGAGTGATTTCAAGGAGCAGTTTTATGAGACTTGTCATGGCATTTGCTGTCCAGATGTTCTTGGGGACATTATCCATTTTTCATTTCTGGGCCACCTAGATGGAGCCTCATGGGAAAAGCATCTTTCAGAGCCAAGGCTGGAAAACTCTGTATGCTTTCCAGAGCACTGAATGACCACCACCTTTGATGGAGCATTTTCCTAACATAGGTATGCAGAGGCACTGCTCTGGTCAACCCTTGGGACAGTCATCTCCAGGCTGATGGACTGGTCTTATCCGCCTTCCCCAGGGGCCTCACACAATCCCCGTGTGACTTGATGGGGAGAAAGGAGGGAAGGCTTTTCCTAAGGGATGGTGAAGACAATCGAACTGATCCTATTTCCCTTTTCACTTTGGCTGCCAGGAATCTCGGAGCCAAATTGAAGACTCCACCCAAAGCTTCTGTGCCGGACCTACTGGCCTGCATATTCATGTTCCACTTTTCTCCTTGTAGTTTAATTCCTACTGTCATTTATATTTCCTCTAACCTGGAAACTTCTGTGTGTTTGCATTTCACTCATTTTCGCTATATCTTGCTTGGAGGCTGATGTCATCCTTCAAGTAAGGCAGGGTTTTTTTGTTTGTTTGTTTGTTTTAAACATCTTTATTGGAGTATAATTGCTTTACAATGCTGTGTCAGTTTCTGCTTTATATCAAAGTGAATCAGCTATACATATACACATATCCCCATATCTCCTCCCTCTTGCGTCTCCCTCCCACCCTCCCTATCCCACTCCTCCAGGTGGTCACAAAGCACCGAGCTGATCTCCCTGTGCTATGCGGCTGCTTCCCACTAGCTATCTGTTTTAGGTTTGGTAGTGTGTATATGTCCATGCCACTCTCTCACTTCGTCCCAGCTTACCCTTCCCCCTCCCCGTGTCCTCCAGTCCATTCTCTACGTCTGTGTCTTTATTCCTGTCCTGCACCTAGGTTTCTCAGAACCATTTTTTTTTAGATTCCACATATATGTGTTAGCATACGGTATTTGTTTTTCTCTTTCTGACTTACCTCACTCTGTATGACAGACTAAGGCAGGGTTTGAAGAATGGATAGACCCAACCACTCCCCCAGATCCCACATGGCCCCCCAGTCCCAGGAGCAGACCCTCCACTTCCCCCTCCTTCTCTTCTCCTAAGGTCACGTCCATTCAGAACCTGCAGTGGATGCTGTCTTTGGAGGGAGGACGCACGGACCCACACTCCAGAGGGAATTTTTGACTCACGGAACTTGGAGCCTAACGGGATGCCTGGCCCCAGGCCTTCATTCTGGGTGACAAAGAAGCCAAAAAAGGGTGGGTGGCAGGTCTTAGGTCACACGGCATGATGGTGGCTCTTCCAGCGTTCACCCACACAGGACGTGCACCAGCTCACCCACCGCCGGCTTCCAACAAGGCAACAGGTCTCCTGAATGGAGATCCTACATAAACATGAGGCTCATTTATTATGATGATTGAGTGTCAGTTGCCTTGGCTAGAGGCTTCGGGACCAGAATGAAAACTGTAGACAGGGGGATGTTACTGCCTGTCAAACCTTTCAGCAACCACCCTGAAAGCAGCCACCAGTCCTCACCATGGGGCCGGTAAACATCGTTGCCAGGGCCACCATGGAGAGGAAATGGCCAAGTCCACAGAAGCAAGACTTGGTTTGTGAGAAGGAAAGGAAAAGAAACTTTCCAAACAATACCTGTTTGAGCTCTTCAGCCCACTTCCCTTGCTTATTTCCGGCAACCTGGAATGCTTTGTGACATGCTGCCAGCGGGCAACTGCAGTGCACGTACGCACGCCTGCTCACACGGGCAGGTGCTGGCACACACACCCCTGTGCGCGGGCACATGCATTCACACACTCACATACACTCGTGCTCACACAAAGCACACTCGTGTGCACGCACTCACACGCACACATAAAGCACATGCCCACGCTCATACACACACACACGTGCCTGTGCTCACACGTGTGCACCCGTGGTCACGCACGCGCACACACGCCTGCACGCGCAGAGCACGAGAGCGCTGTCTAATGGGAGGCCAGTCCGTCCCCGAGCCATCACCGGTGATTAATGTGGATGCGGTAATGGCTCCGGGGGCTGTTCTAATCCCGTGTTGAGCAGCATTCTCAGCCCCAGTAGCCGGAGTCTGGGAAAAGCTGCGCCTCACTGTCAAAAAATATTGGCAGCTGGAGAGCAGAGCTTGCAAAGCCCAAGAGAACTGCGGCTCTTTTCGGAGCTGCGGCAAAACGATAGCCGCAACGCGCCCCTGTCCTCAAGGGCTCCCTGCAAACCCGCCCCCCCCGGGGGGATCTGAGGTCCCTGGAGCCCACACAGACCTCCCTCGCCCCTCCCCACCCAACAGCTCCTTTCAGCGCCTTCTGGCTCCTGCCCTGAGGCGGGGGACTGCTGGCAAAGGGGGCCTGGTGGGCATTGCCTGGGGGCGGGGGGAGGCCCCTCGCCCGTCCCCTCCCTGTGTCAAGCCGCGGGGCGCCCCTCCTCTCTGAGCCCACCCAGAACTGGGACTGAATCTTGGTGAAAAAGATTGATGGCAAAGGATCAGAGCCCTGGGGAGGCTCCTGCCAGGCGCAGGCCTGGGAAAATTGAAAACATCACATCAGCAGTGTCTCGGGGATGGAGGAGCTCGGAGTGGCATCTTGAAAGAAAACATCAGTCTGGGTTTTACTGCATTAATAATTCAGGGCGCGGGGGATGGGGGGAAGAGGAGACCGCTTAGCCTGATAGCAGTAGGGGTCCCCCGGGACCTTGCAGCCCCCTTCCTGGGGTGCGCTATGGAACGGGGCCAGCAGATTTGAATGCCCACCCTGTGCTACATGCTTTACGCAAACTGATCTTCACAGCAACCCCGGGCCCGGGTGGGCGGTGCTCACAGGTCCCCACGTACAGAAGAGGAGGGGCTGAGCCTGAGGCCCCGCGGCTCCCCATGGCCACCCCGTGGGGGGACCAGAATGGGGCCTGACCTCCTCCCCTCACCCCCTGGGGCCCCGGCCCACCAGGCATACTTCTGTGAGTGGAAGCTCTAACTACACTTGTCTGAACTCAGAGCTGAGCAAGGTATGGGAGCAGAAGGTATGGGATTGGGGTGGCCGTGAGGTCGTAGCGGGAGCGGAGAATCCTGGAGAGGGTGGGCTCAGCCTTGCAGAGGACCATGTGGTGGAGGTCCGAGCCATGAGGGGGCAGGGTGCCCTGGACCCAGAGGATGCAGTCTGGCTGGATAAGGGGTTCCTGGAAAGGTGGGGCTTGGCGGTGGGCCCTGACAAGGGGGTGGCCCCCCATCAAGCAGTAGGGCCTGTCCCAGGACCCCCAGCTGGGCTGCCCAGAAGGGGAGAAACAAATGGAAAAGTCACAGTCCCTGTATTCCCAGGAGGGTATTTGGTGCTTCTGCAACCCACCCAGGCCTGTGTGTGTGCAAAGTGTGTGTGGTGGGGTGTGCGTGTGCACTCTGTGTGTGTGTGTGATTGTCTATGGGGAGGGGCTGTGATCACAGATATTAGGGAAGTTCCCAGCCCCAGGCAGAGCCCTGGCCCCAAGCCCTCTGGGGCAGGACAGCCAGGGTCCTGGGCTGACCCCCGAGGGGGTCCTCTCGCCTGCCCAGGCTGTCTCCCTTCTGGACAGGGCTGGCCGGCCAGCACCTCCGGGTGGATCCCTGCCAGGTGTCCTGGCTCACACTGCCCCCCAGTGGCCATCCTGGGTGCCCAAGGGCCTGGGGCCGGAGTGGACCGAGAGCTGGCAGACAAGATCCCAGAGTGACCAAGGCTACAGTCCATAGGGGGGTCTGTAGCCTTGGTCACTCTGGTAGGGGGTCCATGCCCTACGGTCCCTCTAAAAAAATGGCAGATATTCTGGCCTGAGACCTCCGGACCCACCAAGATGGTACCCGACACCTTCCACCAACCTGGGAGAGTGAAGAACCAGCCCCCTTCAACTGCCTGTACTGCCAGAGGATGGGCCAGCCCTCCGGTCCACCAGCATCTCATGGAGGCCTCTGATCCATCACATCCCTGCCTCAGACCTTGGTTGCCACATCTGGATTGGCACGGCCTGGGGGTCCTCGCAACTCAGACATCTTGTGAACTTAGGACTGCAAGATCTGCTGGTGAGGGTCTGGGAGCTGCTGGAGGATGTAACCCTCAGACCCCCCTTGGAGAGGACCCTTGAGGCCCCTCCAGGATTGGACTGTGCGTCCACTCCCAGAGCTGCAGTGGGAAGGAACCAGAGCCAGCCTACTCAAGGCTCTCATTTGGAGGAGAACTCAAAGGAAGAGGAGCCCCTCCCTGGGCCAATGGGGATGCAGAGGGCAGGGAGCTGGCCCCAGGGCCCCCAGCTCAGCACATTTTCAAAAGTTGCTATTTCAGGAAAGAGAGTGCCCAGAAGAGAAAAGCACTTGTGAGTGAGAGGCAAAGTGGTCCTTTCACGGCCAAGGTGACAGAGGGGGCGGCCAGCAAGCAGGGGGGCAGGGGGCGGGGGAGGCTATTCTCCCACCACAAAAGTTCCCCCAAATGGCCAGGGTCATGGTCAGAACTTGGCCTTTCTTGCAGGGTTGCCAGATAAAATACAAGAGTTACATGTGAGTCTCTGAGAAACATGCAATATCTGGGACATATATATACCGAGACGTTATTTGTTGTTCATTGGAAATTCAAGGATAACTGGCTGTCTGTATTTTTATTTGCTGATCTGGCAACAGCAGCACAGTCTCTCCCCTGGGCTGGCAGTGACTTCTCTCTCTCCCGGGCACAGAGGAGGCCATAGGGGCTAAGGGTCCGTCCCTCTCAGAATCCCCAACTAGGACTGACTGAGCCATGGGCAGGTGGAGTCCACCATCCAGGGCCCCATGGATGCCCACATCCCTGGGGTCATGAACACAAAAGACCGAGTTTATGGGCCAGTCCCATCTGCAGCCCTATCAGCCATGCGCTCAGTGCATGTCGATTGGATTCGTCTCCAGGCATCTCTACGGAGGTTTCAGTAGAAACACTCACTTTCTTCTCACCGAGGGGCCGACAAGGACCTCCAACCACATGGCAGAAGGAATGTTGTGGAATGCTCCTGGTCCCCCTCCCTCCTGCCCCATGGCCGGTCTTGGACCTTATCTTCTGCGCCGTGTCCCCGAAGCCCCCCAGAGTTAACCACACAGCCGCTGGTCTGAGTGCAGGACCACAGGGTATAGACAGGCTTCTTGTAGCTAATTTGGAGGGCTCTGTGTTTGGCACGGGGTTCCTGGGAGAGGTCTGAGGCCCAGGGTCTAAACTGTGTAGACACCGATGCCGCAGGTGTCTGGGTGCAGCCTTTGATCCCCCTCTCTTTCCCACCTACCCTGCCGCCCCCTCCGAGGACTGCGGGGCTCCGTGACCACTCCTGACACCCCCTCCTCCTGCGTGCCCCAGCCATGCCCGCTGGCAGGGAGCATCCAGTCTCATGGAGCAGCATCCAGGTGAAGGGACCCCACCCCGGGCAGGCTGCAGAGGGCCAGACCCAGATCTACACCATGAGGGCAAACAGGAGCTGGGCCACAGAGAGCAGGGGCTTCTGGGCTGAGGGGAGAACAGATTGGGGGTCTGAGAGTTCCTTCCGGTGGGCGATGGAGCCCAAAGTTTGGGGTGAGACGGGCAGGGGAAGGCCAGGGGCCGGCACGCTTTTCCTGCGATGGGCCAGATGATAAATATTTTAGGTGCCGAGGGCCATATGGTCCTGGTCGCACCTACTCAACTCTGCCACGAACCAGAGTCACCGTCTGGGTGGGCATAGCTGTGTGCCCAAGGAAACCTCACTCCCCAAACTAGAGGGCGGGTCAATATGGTCCGCAGGCCACAGTTTGCCAACCCGCCTGGTCTAGACTCAAGAAGACAGGAGGGAGCCATGGGCCTGGGGCCAGGGAGCAGGGAGGGGAGTGAGGATGGGGCAGCTCGGTGAGCCCTGCTTCCAGAACCGCACGAGGCTGGGCACTGCAGAGCCAGTGGAGGAAAACGGGGTGGCCTGTTCCCATGCCCCCTTCCTGTCCAGAATGGAGGAGGAGGAGTGAGGGGGCACAGAGACTCCAGGTGGAGTCCATCCCAGCAAAGGAGCGCCCAGGGGGTGGTCCCAGACCCCCAGAGGAAATCAAGAGAGGAAGTGAGGCGAGAAAGCTGTGGGTCTGGAAACGGGGAAGGAAGGAGATCCTTGGTCCCAAGGCCAAGTTTTCTGGGCCACAGAGGAAAGGTCGAGGACATCCTCTAGCCTGGCTTGGGAACAGGCCACCCTGGGGACCAGGCTCTAGGGCTGAGGGGGGCTGCCATTCTCACTCCTCGAGGCGGGTCCAGGGTCCGCAGGTGGGTGAGAGGGTCTGGAAGATGCAGCCTGCCCTCCGGCATCGACCCCTGATCTCCTGAGTGCACTGGCGCCCCTTTGCGGGGTGCAGCCTCTGGACCCCTGGACTCCCACCTGGTGTATCCAGAGGAGGCACTTAGTCTTAACTTCCAGCCTCCCCCCAGTTTCTGGGGCAGAGACGAGATACATTTTTGGTAAATTTGGCCGATTTCCTGAGCTCGGAGCGCCGGCTGCCCCTGTCTGACTCAGCGCCTCCAGGGCCTCTGATAGAACCAAGGGCCAGGTTGGTTCCAGGTTGGAATGCCTGTCCAGCCCCCTGCTTCCAGGAGGTTCTCAGACCCTGGACACTGTCCTCCATCCCTCGAGCCCTGAAGTGGGGCCCGTCCTCCACAGGACAAAGGCCAACCTCCCTGCGTGGCCCTCCAGGGCTCCAGCACTCTCCTACTGACCAGGCCCCCTCATGGCCCCCTTACTCCTCACACAGACCCTGGGAGTTTCTCCAGGCCCCTCACCCTGTTTCTAAGAGTGTCCGTGACCTGGGTCTGAGCTGAGGTCCCCCATCTCACAAAAGGAAGCCCTGTCCAGCTCTAAGTAGCACTGCAAGGCAATGGGACAGTGGAGGCCAGCGGAAGGCACTCAACGTCAAGTGCACGGTGGTTCCCCAAGGGAGCGGAGAAGCCAGGTCAACCACCAGCACCGGCTGAGCTCCGGGCACTGGCCGTGATAGTATTATCATCCCAGGCTGTAAAGTTTCTTCTCCCCAGCCTTCCACGAGCTTTCAGGAGCCGGGGCTGCATCCCCCTCGTGCCCATGTTCCTTGGGGAGGCCAGTCTCCAGTACTTAACAGATGCACAGTCAATGGTCAATGAATGTGGGGATAAACGAAGAGTATGTACTCTTTGCTATATTCTGAAATGTGATGATCAAATATAAAGTTGCAAATAATCTAAGGCAAAGTGGATGCAGTGTCTTTTCTCAACAGTGATTCTCAAGGAACGATTTTCATAATTATTCAGGAGGTTTACGTCTGCTCACCACTCAACAAGTGATGTTTGACATTTTCACTGATATTTTCACTGATCCACGTGGACTCCTCGCGGCTCAGCACCCACGATTCCTGGCAAGGAAGCAGCTTGCAAGAAGCACTTGATGAATGAATGAAGAAATCAACAAAGGTCGCTCGTCACAGGCTACCCTGGAGCAGTCTGCCGGTCAGTGTGTCTCTTTCCTTAGACTGTGAGCTCCTGGAGGGCAGGAAAGATTTCTCATGTATCTTTTATCCCCAGGAGCTCTCAGGATGCTCAATATTTGTTGAATGAAGACACACCTGTAGAAATAAGGGCATCACATTCCCATTCTATGAACTAGACCACCGAGATTCCAAATGACACCTACAAAGCTACAACAATGGGACCCATAATGGGACCCATAATGACAACACCACTCTGGGATTCTGCCAGGAAGCCCTACTCAGTGGTTTCCGGGTCCATCTGCAGACAGGCGGCTCTCCGAGGCTGAGCAGGAGCAAAGTACTGCCCTAGATGCTGGCCCCTCACAGTTATGTGTGCACCGCCCTGCCCTCTGCTCAGAGAACTCAGTCCCTTGAAACACACCTCTTTGAAATATTGAAAGGGCAGGACTTCCCTGGTGGTGCAGTGGTTAAGAATCCGCCTGCCAATGAAAGGGGCTCGGGTTCGAGCCCTGATCCGGGAAGATCCCACATGCCGCGGAGCAACTGAGCCCATGCGCCACAACTACTGAGCCTGCGTGCCACAACTACTGAAGCCCGTGCGCCTAGAGCCGGTGCTCTGCTACAAAGCCCATGCACCACAATGAAGAGCAGCCCCTGCTCGCCGCAACTAGAGAAAGCCCATGCGCAGCAACGAAGACCCAACGTAGCCATAAATAAATAAATAAATAAATTTATTAAGAAAAAAAGAAGAAAGGGCAATTTCCAAGAAAACGGGATCAGCGTGCTCGCCATCCTCCTCTCCCAGTGCCTTCTGTCTTTTGGGCTGATTTGTAAGACTCACAAGAGAAGCCCGAGATGGAGGGAAGGATTTGGTTAAGAAGAAAAGCTCATCGCACGTTGGCAGGGGCTTGGTGATCTCCCTGTTTCGCATCTGAGGAGTAGCACACGCGTGTAGATCTCCTGGGCCACGTGGCGAGACCTGCGTGTGCCTTAGAACGAGAGTACACGGGTTCAGGCTGTGGACACACAGATACAGATGTTTCAGCTCTGAGAGCTCCAGATGTGGCCCATTGTTCTGTAGTTTCTCCTTCTGCAGCTCAATCCTCCAAAAAAGAACTTAAAGAAGCAAAGAACTGAGCCATTAAAATCGCATCAACAAAGCTTTCCTCTGGCCCACACTCTACTTTTTGTTTTCTTTCACGGAGGAAGTCTGCTTCCAAAACTTTGAGATTAATGACTAAATTCATTGCACGTTCCAGCTTCCTAAAATGATCGATTTAAAATTTAAAATTCATTGGATTTTTAAATGCCCTAAAGCATTTGCATTTCACCCAAATCACCAGTGTAAACAGTGGAGGACTCCACATCTCCAGAGTCAGACAGACGTGGGGGACGAGGGGTGGGACTCGGGCCCCCACTTTTGAGACAGGTCACCTCAGGGATGTCACTTGGCTTCTCTGAAGCTCACATCCTTCCCCTGTGAAAAGAGGAGGATGATGTTCTGAGAGGTCAGCGATAGGAACCCGGAAGAAAATGGGTGGAAAGATCCAAGAGAGCATCTGGTCAGATGGGGCGAGCTCCAGGCACCTGGTCCGACGATGATAGAAAACTGTCATTGAGTTAGAAGCCATTGCTCTTCCCTGCTGCAATGGCCTGACCCAAGGGTTGGAAAGGATCTTGGAAATTGTTTGGCCTGCTTTCTCCTACGGGGAAAACGAGCCTCAGGCCAAGGGGTTTCTGTGGTCAACAGAATAAAGCACCCCTCCTTCCCCCGCCCGCCCCTGCCGCCAAAGATGTTGACATCCTAATCCCAGGAATCTGGGAATATGTTACCTTACATGGAGAAGGGACTTTGCAGAGGCAATTAAGTTAAGGATTTTGAGATGGGGTATTTTTTTTAACACCTTTATTGGAGTATAATTGCTTTACAATGGTGTTAGTCTCTGCTTTATAACAAAGTGAATCAGTTATACATATACATATATCCCCATATCTTCTCCCTCTTGCGTCTCCCTCCCACCCCCTTATCCCACCCCTCTAGGTGTACACAAAGCACTGAGCTGATCTCCCTGTGCTATGCGGCTGCTTCCCACTAGCTATCTATTTTACATTTGGTAGTGTATATATGTCCATGCCACTCTCTCACTTTGTCACAGCTTACCATTCCCCCTCCCCATATCCTCAAGTCCATTCTCTAGTAGGTCTGTGTCTTTATGCCCGTCTTACCCCAGGTTCTTCATGACCTTTTTATTTTTTTTCTTAGATTCCATATATATGTGTTAGCATAAGGAATTTGTTTTTCTCTTTCTGACTTACTTTACTCTGCATGACAGACTCTAGGTCCATCCACCTCTCTACAAATAACTCAATTTCATTTCTTTTTATGGCTGAGTAATATTCCATTGTATATATGTGCCACATCTTCTTTATCCATTCATCTGTTGATGGACACTTAGGTTGCTTCCATCTCCTGGCTATTGTAAATAGACCTGCAATGAACATTTTGGTACATGACTCTTTTTGAATTATGGTTTTCTCAAGGTATATGCCCAGTAGTGGGATTGCTGGGTCATATGGTAATTCTATTTATAGTTTTTTAAGGAACCTCCATACGGTTCTCCATAGTGGCTGTATCAATGTACCTTCCCACCAACAGTGCAAGAGTGTTCCCTTTTCTCCACACCCTCTCCAGCATTTACTGTTTCTAGATTTTTTGATGATGGCCATTCTGACCAGTGTGAGGTGATACCTCACTGTAGTTTTGATTTGCATTTCTCTAATGATTAGTGATACTGAGCATCCTTCCATGTGTTTGTTGGCAGTCTGTATAATCTTCTTTGGAGAAATGTCTATTTGGGTCTTCTGCCCATTTTTGGATTGGGTTGTTTGTTTTTTTGTTATTGAGCTGCATGAGCTGCTTGTAAAACTGGAACATGTAAAAGTATGAGGTTAGAACACTCCCTAACACCATCCACAAAAATAAACTCAAAATGGATTAAAGACCTAAATGTAAGGCCAGACACTATCAAACTCTTAGAGGAAAACATAGGCAGAACACTCTATGACATAAATCACAGCAAGATCCTTTTTGACCCACCTCCTAGAGAAATGGAAATAAAGACAAAAATAAACAAATGGGACCTAATGAAACTTAAAAGCTTTTGCACAGCAAAGGAAACCATAAACAAGACCAAAAGACAACCCTCAGAATGGGAGAAAATATTTGCAAACGAAGCAACTGACAGAGGATTAATCTCCAAAATTTACGAGATGGGGTATTATCCTGGATTATCCGGATGGTCCCCATCTAATCACACGAGTGCTTAAGAGGGGAGAGGCTTTCTTGGCTGTGTTCTGAAAGAGATAGAATGAAGGAAGAAAGGTGAGAGACATGTTACACTGCTGGCTTTGAAGATACAGGAAGGGGCCACGAGCCAAGGAACGTGGGCACGTCTAGGAGCTGGAAAAGTCGAGGACATCGATTCTCCCCAGAGCCTCCAGAAAGAGCTCAGCCCTGCCCACACCTTGACTCTAGGGCAGTGAGACTCATGTCAGACTTCTGACCTCCAGAACTGTGTGCTGTTTTAAGCCCCTGAGTGTGTGTGGAACTGTTAAAGCAGCAACAGGAAACTTAGTCCAAGGTCAGGCTCCTGGCTCCCAGCTTGTGCTTGTGCCCCAGGGCTCTGCGCTCTTTTCTCCCAAAAGTGGTCCTAGCAGCTGGCATGCCCCCCTTCCCTCCGGGAGATAGAGCACAGATGCTCACTGTTTCTCCCAGCAGCCTTGCTGGTTCACTCGTCCATTTATTATTCAGCAGGTATCTACTGGGCACAGGCTCTGCACCAGGCGCTGTTCTAGGCACTGAGGGCACCACCGTGGGGTCATACAAGGTCCCTGCCCTGCAGCTCCCGATCCTGAAGGGCCTTCAGGATGAAGCCCTCGAGGCACCCAGATGCTCCGGGCAGCCTCAGAGGGTGGATGGACAAATAAAGGGTGGTCTATCCACACAATGGAATACGATACAGCAGTAAAAAGGAAAGAAGCACTGACGCGCACTACAAGGTGGATGAATTCCGATAACATCACGCTCAGTGAACAAAGCCGACTCAAAAGGCCACGTGTTGTATGATTCCTCTGATACGAAATGTCCAGAATAGACAAATCCAGAGAGTCAGAGAGTAGATTAGTGTTAGCCAGGGGCTGGAGGGAGAAGGTAGGGAGTGATTGCTTCATAGGTATGGGGCCCTATAAGTAAGAGTTCTCAGAGAAGTAGCACCAGTGGGATATATGTATAGAGAGAGGGGGATTTATTATGAGGGCTTGGCTCACACAGTTATGGAGGCTGAGAAGTCCCAAATCCGATGTCTGCAAGTCCAGGGTCCAGGAAATTGGTGGTATAGTTCCAAGAAGGGCCAAGAACTAGGAACACCAGTGTCGGGGCAGGAAAGACGACGTCTCAGCTGAAGCAGAAAGAGAATTCACCCTTCCTCTGCCATTTTCTTCTATCCAGGCACTCACCAGATGGGATGATGCTCATCTGCATTGGTAAGGGCAATTTTCTCCACTCAGGTCACCAATGCAAACGCTAATCTCCTCCAAAAACACCCTCACAGACACCCCCAGAAATAATGTTTTCACCCACGATCCAGGCATCCCGGAACCCGGTCAAGTTGATACCTAAAATTAACCATCACAGGGGGCTTTGTTTGGGGGGATGAAAAAGTTTTAGACCCAAAACAGAACCAAACAGGCAATGAAGCAATGTGCATCTGGTTGGTTCTGTCCCAAATGCATCAAGAGGTCCAGGAGGTTCTGTGGGTTTGGTGGCAGGTACCCACCTGCAGGTCAGGCAGCCCTCACATCTACGGAGGATGGAGATGGGCACCCTGATCTTGTAACGTGTGTGCAGTGGCCTGCTGAGAGCTGGCCCCCGCCCCCGCAAGGGCCCACCTCCTCCCAGAGCGCCCTTCTCAAGGGGGCTGATCAAGCCCCTCACTTACTGCAGCCCACTGCCTGCCCGATTTCACATGGTTTGGTTATCACCTGCATTTGTTTATCTTTTTAATTCAGTCCATGTCGGAGCACGTCTTACAGCAGACCCTGACTGCTATGCAAGAGTTAGAAGGGAGTTTGAAAAACATAATGGACTTAGAAGAAGAATCCAGAGAGAGAGAGAGAATTGTGAGTGTCTGTGCCCGTGTGTGCTGCCCAGCTGTGGGGGGAGCATGGGGAAAAGTATATGAGGACGATTTGGCAAACCTGGGACACAAGGCGACTCTGTTCCCCTAAAGGCTCAAACCCCAGAGATACTTACACACCAAGGCAACATATATTTCACAATTTATCCAACATTGAGCAGCATTTGGTACAAATGCTTCCAGAATTTTCATTAACCAATTTAAACATTTGTCTAGAGAAGGGACCAAAATGTTAAAATGAAGAAACATCCTTAGGGACAAATGGGGGAAAATCTCAACCCACGATCTGCATGCAAGACCCTCTTGTTGGGGTTCAGGGCTTTGTCTTCACGGGGCTCTGTGTCCCTCGCCAGCCTGGCCCCAGGGTAGACAGTCCCATGGTTCAGAGAAGGGCAGGGTTGCCCAAAGGCTGCAGCCATCCAGACAGGCATGCGCTGGACCAACCTGTTCGGCTTATAGACGTACGAGCCGATTGCTTGAAATAAAGTCAGCCATTCCTCCAGCTAATGTGTGGATGGTGGGATCAATCGGGTACACAGAAACAGATTACCAAGCAGGTGGCTTCGGGCTAAAGATAAATTGTGTCCTCATGTAACTTAGCAGAGTGGGATGTAGACAGCTCCTAATATGCAAAGCAAGACTGTGTAATTACTTATTGCTGCGGGAAGCCCAGGCTGCGGCTCTCTCTTGGCTGCAGAAACCCCAGAAGACCCTTCCCTGGCGGAAATGTTACTGCTGGAAGAGCCACCCCGTGCTCCAACTGAGATCGGGGCTGGTTCTCCGGGCGGGGTGGGGGGTGCTAGGGGGATGACACAAGCCCTTGCCTGCCCCCTCACAGCAGAGAGCAAAGAGGCCAGGGGACACACTCACTCCGGGCTGAGAGTCACATCCTGTTCCCAGCAGGACAGTTCTTGGAGGCACGCTCCTTGCCTGAGTTAACGCCCCCCAGACGTCTGACCTGGCAAATCGGCCTCCAAGGTTGGAACAAACCTGCTTGCCACACATTTCTCCAACTTCTCACATCCCTGCTATACTTGGCCTTTGTCCACAATGTAAGCCCTTTGGGCATCTGTCCTCTCCCTTACTTCTTTTTTTTCTTTTTTGGAAATAATTAGAGATTCACAGAAACTTGCAAAAATGGTACAGAATCTCACGCACCCTTCACCCAGTTTCCCCCAGTGATAGCAACTTGCATAACTGTAGTTCAATATCAAAAGCAGGAAACTGACCTCAGTGTAACCCACACACCTTACTCAGATTTCACCAGTTTTACATGCTGTCTTAGTCTGCTTGGGCTGCCGGAACAAAATACCACAGACTGGGTTATTTAAACAACAGACACTTATTGCTCCTCATTTTGGAGGCTGGGAAGTCCAAGATCATGTGGCTGACCTATTCAGTTCCTGGTAAGGACTCTCTTCTTGGTTTGCAGACAGCAGCCTTCTTGCTGTGTCCTCACATAGGGGAGAGAGATTACCTCTCTGGGTTCCCTTTTATTAGGGCACTAATCCTAACATGAGGGCTCCACCCTCATGACCTAATCACCTCTCAAAGGCCCCACCTCTCATACATCACATTGGGCATTAGGCTGCAACATATGAATTTGGGGTGGGCATGGCAGTCCATAGCATGTGCATCATTATGTGCGTATTTAGTTCTATGCAATTTTATCACATGGATACATTTCATGTAACCACCACCACAATCAAGATGCAGAACCATTCCATCACCTGGAAGATCCCCCTTGCTACATACTTATTGTCACACTCCCTCCCTCTTTTCCCCTCTCGCCATATCTAGCCCCTGGCAACCGCTAATCTGTTCTCTAATTTTGTCGTTTTGAGAATGTTATATGTAACGTTTCGAGATCAGTTTTTTTCACTCAGCCTGATGTCCCTGAGTTCCATCCTCACTGTGTGTACCCACAGTCTGCTCCTTTTTGTTCCCGGGTAGTGGTCCACAGACCAAGGTACCGTGGTTTTTCTAGCTATTCCTCCATTGAATGGCATTTGAGTCTCCAGTCTCTGGCTATTGAAGCTGCTATGAGCACCATGCACAGGTTTTTGTGTAAACGGAAGTTCTCATTTCCCTGGGATAAATGCCCAGAATGTAATTTCTGGCTTCTAAGGTAAGTGTGATGTTTAGTGCTTTTGTTTGTTTGTTTGTTTGTTTTAAACTGCCATACTTTCCCAGAGTGGCCATTTTACATTCCCAGTTAATGTATGAGAAATTTCATTCCTCTATATCTTCACCAGCATTTGGTGTTATCACTATTGACTTTTCTGAGTATTTTGTAGAAAGTCCTTCAGTTGGGAGACACTGATGTTTTTCTCATGGTTGTCACTATTCTTTATTTTGGCTGTTCTGATAGGCATGTAGTGATATCTCACTGTGGTTCCTGTTTTTTGCCCATTTCCTAAGTGGATTGTTTGTCTGTATACTGTTGAGTTTTGAGAATTCTTTATATATTCTAGATACAAGTCCTTTGTCAAATATGTGCTTTGTCAGACACAAGCTACCGAGTCTGTAGCTTGCTTTTTCTCTCTCTGAGTGGAGTTCTTCATGGCTCAGAATCTCTTAACTTCAATGAAGGCCGACCTATCATTTTTCCTTCCACAGATTGTGCTTTTGGTGTCGTTTCTGAAAACTCTTCACCAAGCCCTCAGATCCCAAAGTGTTTCTCCTATGTGTTTTTCTGTAAGTTTTACATTTTTTTTTAGTTTTACATTTTTGCATGTTTACATTTGAATCTTTGATCCATTTTGAGTTGATTTCCATATACAATGTGAGGTTTAGATTTTATTTTTAGGCCAGTGGGTGTTCAATCACTCTGACACCCTGTGCTGAAATATCCCCTCCTTTTAATATACGGAAGTTCTCATCTTCCACGCGCCCCACTCCAGACCCATCGTGCCGCACCTGATTCCTGGAACCTCCAGACTCCTCTCCATTCCTCCTTGGGCTCCCAGCTGAGCCTCCCTTTTCACCCTCCGAGTACACCCTGCCTTCTCCCACCCCTCAGTGTCTGGGGAGAGAGGCAGAGCCCCTCCCACCATCGCTCTGTTCCCGGAGGCGTCCGCCAGCCTCACCGTTCTCTCCCCAAACCATCACTCCCCACGCACGTGGCCAGCCTGGAGGGGGCAGCACTCGTTCCGTGGCTCTGCCTCCTTGACCCCTCACCACTCACGACTGAGAATGCCATCCCAGGTCCCCACCTGCACCCCTTCATCCCTGCATGTCCTCCCCTGAGCCCACCCCCCAGACCCACCCCCAGCTTCCAGCCACAACATCCAGTCCCTCCAGCCCTGTCGTCAGCCCTCCCCAAACCCCAAACCTTGGCCTTCCCAGGACCTCTCCCGGGTGAGCCTTGTGTCCTCTCCTAACTGCCTGTGGCCTCTTCACGTCTTCCTGTAGACTCAGTGACCATCGTTGAAGGATGATGTGAACTCTGTCCTCTGAGCGCCAGATCCGTGTTCCAGAGCCTGGTGGGCATGTCACAGGCCTGTCAACATCACCATGTCCAAATCTTAACTCATCACCTCCCTCTCGTCCCACCCCACTCATCCTCCTGGGTTCCCTCAGTGTGAACAGCAATGGTAGTGACCCTGCCACTCAGAGCGGGCACCACCCCCAGTCTCTCTTCTCCCACCCTCTGGAAGTCCCATCTATCACCCCCACCCTTGACTCGGGCCGCTGTTTCCATCTCTTCTGCCCCTCCACCCCCAGCTTCTTCCTGTTCAGATGACTCCATCTCGCTGCCTTCTAATCCATTCTCCTCACTGCAGTGAGACATGCACACCTGAACGTCTCACCTGTGATGAGAACCTGCCTGGGTTAAAGCCCACACTCCTTATCCTGCCACACAATGCCCTGTGGACACGGCCTCCACTGCCTCCCTAGCATCCCCGCCCTCAGGTCCCCCCACATTCCTGGAGACCCATTCCTGGTCTCTTGTTTCCAGGTGTTCGCCCATTCTGTTCCTCTGCTTGGCATGCTATTCCACCCTTTTCATTGGTCAGTTCTGATCCAGTCTTCCAGTCTCCACGGAAGCATCGTGTTTTCTGAGAAGCTTTTCCTGACCCCTCTGCTTCGCACACCTGCCCTGACCCCAAGAGACCCTGGTCCCCATCAATAATTGCTTATCAATGTCTGTCTCATGACCTAGAGTGTAGGATACATGAGGACAGGCCTCCTCCTGCTCTGGGCCTCTGTTTCCCCATCTGTAAGGGGGCAGAATTAGACTCCAAGATGTCAAAGACCTACATCCTCTTAGAGGTCCAGGTCTGAGTTTTATTTCACTCTGTCTCCCCGTGTGACAGAGAAGGGGCTTGGGGAGTGTGTGTCAAGTGGAAGACAGAATGATGGGGAGAAAAATGCAAGAAGAGGAACAGCAGGAAGAGGAAAGCAAACACAAGACAATTCGGTTAAAACAAGTCCAGCTCAAGAGCAGTGGGAATCCTGGAGTCACAGGGAGGGACCAAACCAGCCGGCAGACACCCCAGATGAGGGCAGATGAGGGTTGTTAGGGCTGGAGAGACGAGTCCTCGGTGAAATTCCATGGGGGGACACTGGGCCAGAGGGGTGGCTGGTGCTGACACTGTCGTGGCCAGTCTGGCTGTCCCCAGTAGAAGGAGCTGGGGAACCACAGCCCCACCAGAATGACCATGCAACTTGCAGGACACCCACCTCCCCGCCCCCAAAGTCCATCACAAAGCTTCTGCCCAAACTCCCTCCCTGGAGCCAAAGATGCCACCTCCGGTAGCTCATGCTCTCCACCCTGGCCTTTCCTAGCAACTGTATTACCTCGAACACTTGCCAGAGACAGTTATGGGCCAGCTGTACCTGCAGTGCCTGTGGGCAGCAAGGGTGGACACTTAAGAGCCAGACCCCAGCCAGCCAGGTGCACCTGGCCATGTCCTTGGCTGTGGTCTGCCGGGGGAGCACATCCTTCACTGCCCGGGGCTCACAGCCCAGCAGGGACCCAATGCCCAGCTATGGCCCCTGCCATTCGGCTGTGGAGAATTTGTATGAGTTTTCATGTTTGGGCTCAGCTTGGGCATGAACCACCCAAAAGAACCTTGCGTCACCGGTGGGGCGAGGATGACGCAGAAGGGACCACTCACTGCCCACCGCTGTCACGGTCCACGAGCAGGAGGCCATGGGGAGTGCTCCCAGCCCAGGCCAGGATGCAGTGCCCTGGAGTCTGTGTCCTTCCATCAGAGAGAGATGGTGCTCTGGGCGAAGATCAGCAGTGTGTGGTTGGCACAGCTTGGGAGGCGTGACCGTGGACCCCACTTCTCCTGTGCCGTGTGGCCCCGAGCTTGGGGCAGGGCCGGCCACGTCATCTGTGGGTACCTGTGCAAAAGGAAAATGTGGGGCTGGCTCCCTGTGAGGAGTTTCTAAGCAGTGTGGCCCTTCTGAGAATGGGTCCCCAAAGCCAGCGTAGCTTGGGAGCCCCAAGCATAGATTGGCCTCCGTGCCTGAAGAGATGGATAGCAAGCTATACGAATGGCCTCCTTTTGCTGTTTTATCCCCTCATGCATCCCCCAAATGCTCTTTCTCTACCACACCCTCCTGCTGACTTTAAACTGTGGAGTGCCTCGCACAATGGAATCTTCCAGATTCTTCTGTGGGTTTCCACTCGGGAAATGCCATCAGCTCTGTGCCTCAGCTTTCCCATCTGTGAAGCGAGGGTGCTGGGCCCGACGGGGGCTGGTCTGGTCTACTTGGAACAGGCCAGCGAGTCCCTCATGCTGCCCTGGCTCGGTTCTGAAGGCAGGGTCTTGCGGGGTCGTGGGGAGCCAGCGCCCTAGTGCTGCGGCCGCACCCGGATGCCGTCTGCCCAGCCCGCTGGTCCTCACCCCGAACTCTGCCTTACTTTCCTCTCCTGGTGTTTTTAACAAGGATCCCACATACTTGGACCAAACCCAGCTGTTACCCTGGAGGCCACCAATAAATTTTGTAGGCAAATAAAATTGACTGAAAATTAGCATAAGAAGCCTTAAATTAACAGGATGTAATTTTATGAGTATCTCACAAACTAGTCAAAGATGTGTGTCAGCCAGGGGTGAGTCAAGCCTTTCAAGTGTCTTTCATTATATAAGGCTGCTAATTTTTCTCAAATGTAAGCAATGTGTTTTCTTCCTAAGCATTATGTTCTTTGTCCTGCAATTTGGAAAAATAAATTCCCCTTAAAGCCCGGCTTTGCTCAACCACAAAACAAGGCAGTGAGGCGGGATCAGAGGTGCCCCGGCCACCCCCTGGGTCTAGGAAGCCCCCAGCCACACGTTGGAGGTGCTTGCTTGGAGCGGCAGAGACTTCAAGTTCAGGGTCACGGAGGCTGGGAGCCAGGAGGCCTCCAAACATAGGCTGGGAGGGAGACAGAGGTGCCAACCCCCTGGGCCAATGGCGTTAATTAGGAAAAACTGGCCTTCCCGTTCTTGCAGTGCATGGTTGCCTGCACCATGGGCTTGGCTGAGGACACGGAGCACACAGTGAAAGCCAGACCCAACATGTACCAGGGGCTGGGCACACAGACAGGGGCACCCTGGCCTGCCCCCAGGATCCTCAAAGTGTAGTGTGACCAGAGCCGCCTGGGGGCACTTGTAGGAGGTGCACCACCCACCCAAGGGCTGAGAAGGCTGTAGGGGGAGTTTGAAGGAAGCCTTACCGAGTGAGCAAGGATTCGCTGGAGCCGGGGAAGGCATTACAGAGGTAAGAGGAGCAAAGGGCCTTAGGATTCACAGTGAGAGAGCTTCAAGTTCATCATTCCAGGGAAACACAGGACCCACAAGAGTCTTGTCCTACAGGCTGTAGATTTGGAGAATAAATGACCCGGGAAACAGGGCTGACACTGATTCAACGCTGTGTTCGCCCTGACTGCCCCCCATGTGTCAAGAAGATGGGCGCTGGCGAAGCCAGGCTGAGGCCCTCATCGGTGCCCAGACTCCTGAGTGACACTTATAAGGGGGAGCTGGAAAGTCTCCCCTCTGTTCTGGAGTGCCCTCTTTAGTTTGCCATGGAGGCAGATCTGGTCTGGATGGGGTGGGGGATCCTCAGCCTTCGGAGGCTGGTGACGTTATGAGACCAGGTGAGACCACCCAGGAGTGCAGAGATGCAGGTGGGAAGCTGGAATGGTGTGGCCACCTGGCAGGGAAAGACAAGAACCTGTCACCACGCCCGGAAAATAAGAGCAGATATAAGACAACAGAAAATGCATATGTTGGTCTCTTCCCCCAAACCCTCAGAATTTCCAAAGTGATCAGAGCGCCGGGAGCATCTCTTGTTCTAATGTTTAGTCTCCGCCCCCAGTTCTGACACAGGGCTCCTAAATCCTTTGGAATTTCCTGGGTGATAGGAGTGTCTTTTGTTCTAATTGGGTGGCTCTGAGTGGATGGGGGCTGGTCACCAGAAAGATGGAGCTATGATTAGAAGCCTGGAATTTTCAGCCCTGTCCCTGCATCTCCAGAGAGGGGAGAGGGGCTGGAGACGGAGTTCATGACTGATCATTCCCCGTGAGGAAGCCTCCATGGAATCCCAATAGTAGGGGATTCAGGGAGCCTCCAGGTGGGTGAACATCCACATACGGCGGAGGTGGGAGGGTGATGCACCCCCCAAGTCCCCAGGGGCAGAAGCACCTGTGCTCAGGACCCTCTCAAACCTCGCTCACGTATCTCTCCATCT
Organism: Mesoplodon mirus; assembly: GCF_964341445.2. Lineage (NCBI taxonomy): Eukaryota > Metazoa > Chordata > Mammalia > Artiodactyla > Ziphiidae > Mesoplodon > Mesoplodon mirus. The sequence goes on from NC_138979.1 coordinate 185,281,453, forward strand.
GGATGTACATCTGTGTCTTTTTTCATATCCTTTCAGAAGCTGGTAAATATAAGTGTTTCCCTGAATTCTGTGAGCCGCTCAAGCAAAGTAATTGCCAGTGGGACACAAGTGATAGCTGCCCTCGCCCTCGTCACTGAAAAGAGCTGTCGCCCTCTCACCGTGACACTCAGGCCTGTCCCCTCCGTCCTCACTGTCACGATCAGTGCCCGGGAGGCCCTTCTGAAGGGCACTGGGCAGAGTGGCGGACTTGAACGCAACCTCAGTGGTACGCTCTTGGCTCTGAAGAGGAGCCCAGAAGGGGAGGAAAAGTGGGCAGAACTCAGACTCAGTTTGTCCCAGACATTCCAGCTGCGACTTCCTTGGGCTCCTGCCGTGCACCCACGTGATTTCAGCTGCTTCCCAGCCCCCAGGACCCCCGGGACAAAGGCACAGCCATCTGCACTTGGCAGACAGGAAGCCACTGAGCTGTCCCACGTGAGCGCAGAGACCTGGGCGCAGACCCTCCTGGTTGTCTTCTCCTAATCCGTCCTCTTGGCCCCTGAGCTCTGGGCATGAGGAAAACTTCTTCCCAAGCACAGAAAGAAGGATGACAAATCTGCCTTCTGAGCACGTCTTGTGAGTCCTGTGCAGGAAGGCTTGCAGGTCAGAGATGCAGGTCACGTTAGGGATGCCGTTAGCTCCCCGGGGGCCACACCTTGGCTCCAGTGGAGCTGAAGGACCATATGATCACAGCGAGCCCATCCCCCCCACCAGGGGCCTCTGAGCCGATGGATTTCTGGGGTGTGAGGTCAACATGAAATGGTCCCTGGTAACTCCCATTATGCTCCAGGAACGGATGCTGTGGGGCGGCCCATCGGGTAAACAGTCACCTGGTCCAGCTTGCCACCTCTGCCCTGATTCTGTGCCAGCTCGACGTTTGGTCCTGACTCACCTTCCATGGACGTCCAGCTGCAGAAAGAGAATGCCCTGGTGATGCCCACACAAGTCCAGGCCACGTGACAGGCTGTTTCTCACTGAGCGCTGGCATGTTGGCACCTGGTTTTGTGAACTTGGCTCTAGAAAATCCACCCCCAGAGCCTGAATTCAGGAAATCCTCCAAGGCCATGAGAGACAAACCGTCAGCCTCCAGGTTCACCACGGGCCCAAGAAGCACATCGCTTAGCTGTTTTACTGCAAGCCCACCCTGCTACTTCCTGTACCCTTTTCCTTCTTATTCCTATTTTGGGTAGTTCTGTCACAAGCCCCCGTCACTTTCAGCTTTCTCCTCGGAGGTGACACAGAACAAAGGGGTGTGACATGTGCAGGGAACACCTCAAGGTTGGGGGGAGCACACAGGCCAACAAATGGGCGTCTCGTGCAGAGGGGGGACGGGTTGCCTCCAGGAGAAAGGAGCACCCATATTTCTTGGACCTGTGATTAGAAAACAGACAGCTCCTTGGAAAGATGCAGGATTTGAGGGTAGGGATGGGAATAGACAAAATATGCCCCCAAAGGCCAGTATGGGCAGGTTGGAGGGTGTGGAATTTACTGGAGATGCTGAATAGGGGATGGATCAGTCTGCACCAGTTGCCATGACAAAATACCACAAACGGGGCAGCTCCGACAACAGACGCTTATTATCTCACAATTCTAGAGCCTGGAAAGTCAGGGATCAAGGTACCGGCAGGGTTAGTTTCTTCTTAAGCCTCTCCCCTCAGCTTGGATGGCCGTCTTCTCTTCTCTGTGTCTTCACCTCAACGTCCCTCTGTCAGGGTCTGTGTCCTACTTTCCCCTTATCTTAGAAGGACACCAGTCCAATTAGACTAAGTCCCACCCCAAGCACCTCACTGTCACTTATTACATCACAAGGACCCTATGTCCAAAGACAGTCACATTTTAGGTACTGGGGGTTAGGACTTCAACATATGAACTCTGGGCGGGGGAGACACATTTTTGTCCATACCAGGGAATGAAGGTTGTATCTGAAGAATCTGAAAATGAACAATGAACATAAAGTGTTAATCTCACCAAACCCGCAGTTCCTTTGGTCTGGGGAGAAATTGACACGGCAGGATAGCCAGACCGGCTGGTTAATCAGCAAGCTTTCAGTGAAGCTCGTCAAGGGATAAGTGGGAATTAATGCACTTCTTATCAAGTGCATTAATCTGCCCTGAAATCAGCCAAGTATTCATCTTGATGATGCTGATTTTCCAGGAAAATTAAATAATTGCAGCCCACATGAGTGCACCTTAATCTCTACCTCATTTTCCTGTCTTTCATGCCATCCCCAAGGGCTCAGCTCTTCATCCACAGGGGTGATGGAGTCTGATAGTACAGGCGCTCGAGAAGGCTCTTGTGCATGTCAAAACCGCAAGACGCGGACAGCTACTTCCTGAGAGCCGGGGGCAGCCGTCACAGATCCACACTCTCTGGACATGAGCTGTCTAAGGGCCAGTAGTAATGACCACTCCAGCAGAGTGTGGGCTGGTTGGAAAGCTGATCAGAATCTTCTTGTCTCTCCAGCTCCTGGTCAAGTCTTAAAACTTTCCCAATTACAGAGAAGAAGAAAACTGGGGTGGGAGCCCCTAAGGGAAGCCCTTTGTCAGGTAGGTTAGGTGAGGTTATGCTCTAGAAACAAGCAGCCCCCATGTTTCAGTGGCATCTAAGTCCGCTCAGCCTTACACATCCATCTTTAGCGGCCTTGTTCTCTCTGATCTGCACCCCGGGCAGTCAGCTCAGCCCCCATCCTAGGCATTGCTGGCCTTGGGGTCACGAAGAAACAGCCTCCAGCTCTTAAATCTGTTCCTGCTGGCGTTCACAGATGGAGAAGGCAATCCTGCAGCCGAGAGCCACAAGTGGTGGGAACAATGTAACAGTGTGACGTAGCCCACGTCACCACCTCCCCTCGACCCCCAGAAAAGCCCCTCTCCAGGGAAAGCACTAGGACAGCCGATAGGCTCCCGCATAAAAGAATGTCCAAGCAGAGGAAGACAGGGCTTTCTGGGAGTGTCACCGAGAACTTTGGAGCTGGGAGCACCTTGGAAACCAGGCTCCACATCTCACGGTGTGTATCTTTTTAAAATTTGTATCTTAGCTTCAGACAATTGAGTTCATCACACTCCTTACTTCACAGCACAGAGTTATTACTGTCTATTATCTTTCGTGTTATCAATCTTCACCTTTTGTCCCCAGTTTTCACCTTTATTTCCGCCTTGCCTCTGAAGACACTCACTGGAATTATTTCATGTACATTTTTGAATTCAGACAGACCTCAGAGATACTGCAGGTTGGGTTTCAGGCCACCGCAATAGTCACTATCCCAATAAACGGATCACACGAACTTTTTGGTTTCCCAGTGCATCTAAAAGTTATGTTTACATTATACTGTTAAGGAACTAACATAGTGTTATGTCAGTTATAATTCAAAAGCAAATAAACTCATGGAAAAATAGATCAGATTTGTGGCTACCAGAGGCGGGAGTTTGGGGAGGGGGAATTGGATGAAGGCCGTCAAAAGGTACAAACTTCCAGTTATAAAATCAACAGGTAATAGGGATGTAATGTACAACATAGTAAATATCAATATAATTAACACTACTGTATGTTATATACGAACGTTAAGAGAATAAATCCTAAGAGTTCTTATCACAAGGAAAAGAAGTGTTTTCTATTTAATTTTGAATCTATAGGAGATGATGGATGGTTACTAACCTTACTGTGGTCATCATGTCATGGTGTATGTAAGTCAAATCATGATGCTGTAGCCCTTCAGTTATACAGTGCTCTATGTCAATTACATCTCGGTAAAACTGGAAGAAAAAGAAAGTGCTGTTTACACCATACTGTTAAGTATATTAAGTGTGCAATAGCATTATATCTAAAAAACAATGTAACACCTTAATTAAAAAATACTTTATTGCTCAAAAATGCTAACCATCACCTGAGCCTTCAGCGAGTGGTAATGTTCTTGCAATAGTAACATCAAAGATCACTGATTGGGGCTTCCCTGGTGGCGCAGGGGTTGAGAGTCCGCCTGCCGATGCAGGGGACACGGGTTCGTGCCCCGGTCCGGGAACATCCCACATGCCGCGGAGCGGCTGGGCCCGTGAGCCATGGCCGCTGAGCCTGCGCCTCCAGAGCCTGTGCTCCGCAACGGGAGAGGCCACAACAGTGAGAGGTGTGCGTACCGCAAAAAAAAAAAAAAAAAAAAAAAGATCACTGATCACAGATCATCATAACAAATATAATAATAATTAAAAAGTTTGGAATGATGCGAGAATTACCAAAATGTGACACAGAGACACAAAGTGAGCAAGTGCTGTTGAAAAAATAACACCGATCCACTTGCTTGACGCTGGGTCACCATAAACACTTAATTTGTAAAAAGGCAGTATCTGCGAAGCGCAATAAAATGAGGTCTGCCTGTAAGTATTTAACTTTGAAAAACACGTTTAACTGTTATGTTTTTTTGGTAAGTGTTGTTTCAGTTGTAAGTACATTTTGTTGTGCTATAAAGCTCCTGTTTCTTACTTTTTTGCATTCAACAATATGCCTTAAAAATCTGTCCGTGCTGCTTGTTGCTGTGTACGCTGTTCCTTCAGAGACTTAAATGATGCTACGGAATTCCACACCCTGCGCCCTCCATCTTCCCCGCTCCTTCCCCTGCGGTGGAATGTGGGCTGTCCTCTCCACATCGAGGGCTGCAACGAAGGTCCCTTTGTGTGTCCCCTGGTTCTGGCCCCGTCGTGGACTAAGGAGGAGGGTGATCGAGTTATGAGCCACAAAGCACAATGTGAAACGTGCTGTCAGACTGTCCGCCAGCAAGGCTCAGGGCATTAGGGTCCCCAATTCCCCTCATTTCCACCAACATTTGTACTACCCAACGCATCTTTTTTACAAAATCGGCATCTTATTATTATTTTTGCATTTCCCCCCAAATTGCTAGTGAAATTGAGTATCTCTTCACAGACTCCTTCACTTTTCAGGTTTTTTCTTCTTCGAATTGTCCATTGTTCTCTGCGAGTTGCCCATCTCTTATTGATTTGTCAGAGACCCTTGCATGTTCTAGATAGTAATCCTTTATCAATTCCAATATTAAACACCATATTATCAATACCATCTGTCCTCTGCCTGTTAACCCTATTTCCCACGGACCAACATCTTTAATTCTGATGTAGTCAAACCCATCAGCAAGTCATCCTCTGGGTTGTGATGTGTAAAGGACCATATTTCAGAAGTCCCACCCTATCTGAAGGTTGCAAGACTATGCTGAACACTTTCTAATAATTCTATAGTTTTACTCCTCACCCACGGTATTTAATCCATTTATATTTAAGCCATGTAGATTCACCATGTGTGTGGTATGAGATCGTAGGAAATCAATCTAATGTTTTCCTCTGTATAGACAAATTTCCTTATGGTGGAAATCAGATAATTTATCCTTTCCCGTCTGGTTTGTGATTCCATCTCTCTTATATGCTATGTTTCCATATATAAAGGGTGGGGTTTTAAGCTCTCTATTCTGTTTTTTCTATCATGGTGTGGTAGATGGAATTCTAAGATGGCCCCAAGAGGCCACCCTGGTGCATCTGCTGTGTATAATCCCCTCCCCTAGAGTCCTATGGTGGAGGCATCACTCCTGTAATTTCAAATGTGAGCAGGATTCAGTGTAAAGGAGCTCCTCTATTGCTGGTTCTAAAGATGGCAGGCCCACCTGGTAAGGAATGCAAGTGGTACCTGGATGATAAGAGCACCTGCAGGCTGACAGGCAGCAAGGAAATGGGGTCCTCAGTCCTACAACCACAAGGAACTGGCTTTGGCCAACACCTTGAGTGAACCTGGAAGTGTATTCTTCCTTGGGCTCCTAGAGAGGAAAGAAGTAGCTGACACCCACACTGAGAGACCTCCCCCGAGCAGAGAACCCAGCCACATTACCCCAGACTTCTGACTCACTGAACTAGAAGATAACAAATTGTTTTGAGTCATGAGTTTGTACTAATTTGTTACACAGCAGTGAAAATGAATCCATTGTCTTTGTAGGAGGTCTCCATCATACAGCCAACCACCACCACCAACTCTGAGCCCTTCTCTTTCAAACCAGACTTGGCAATTTGGGGACATACTGGCTTCTACGTGTTTTAGAATGAGTTGAAGTCCATCCAAAAATTCAGCTGGTACTTTCACACAATTACATGGAATTTATAGATTAATGTGGGAAGATTTGCCATTTTTACAATTTTAAGCACCCATAAAAAGAGTCTCTTTCCATTTTATTCATGTTTTCCTTTAAGTCTGTTATGGAATGAATGTTTGGGTCCTCCCCAAATGCTTATGTTGAAGCCCTAACCCCCAATATGATGGTGCTTGGGATGGGGCTTTGGGGAGGTAATTAGGGTTAGATGAAGTCATAAATGTGGGTCCATATGAGCAGATTAGTTCCCTAATAAGAAGAGACACCAGAGAACTTTCTCTCTCGCTTGCTCCATCGTGTGAAGACCCAGCAAGAAGGCAGCCGTCTGCAAGTCAGGAAGAGGGCTCTCACCAGAGCCTGACAGTGTTGGCACCCTGATCTCAGACTCTCAGCTTCCAAAACTGTGAGAAGTACATTTCTCTTATTCAGGCTCCATGTCCCCATCCCCAGTGTTTTGTGACAACAGCCCAAGGGGACCAATACAATGTCCTTTAAATGTTTTCAAGTTTCTTTCTCCATATTTTCATGTCTTCTTTTGTGGACTTTACATTTCTTAAATTTTAATTTTTTTCCTTCATAATGGTTTTCTGCATTCGTTTCTGGCTTAATTTCTAGATACTTCATAATTTTTGTTCCTCTTGTGAGTGTATCTCTTTTTCTATTATATTTCTAATGGGTTAATACTGGTATAGAGGAAAGCCACTAATTTTAGTAAGTTGATCTTGTATTCAGCAATCTTGCTAAACTCTATTATTCGTTCCAATCAATGTTCTGTTCTTTCTGGTGGGTTTCTATGAAGATGATATATAATCTGTGAGTAATGACAGTGGTGCCTCTTCCCTCTTCCCTTCCCATCCCTTCATTTTCTCATGTTATGGAATTAGCCAGAGCCTCCTGTAATTAGCGTGTATAGCTGTGGTGTGTCTACTTGTTCTGTTTCCAGCATTAAAAGAAATGAATCTAAAGTTTGTCTACAGCGTAGTAGGTTTTCTGAAAACTTTTAATATGCAAAACCTTTATCACATTAAGAGTGTTCATTTCTACTCAGCGTTTCCTGAGGATTTTTTTAAATCACAAAAAGACACTGAACTTTATCAAATACTTTGCTGCATCTTTTAAGAGTCATTTTGCTCCTTTGGTCCGATAATACGGTAAATAACCTTGAGAGAATTTCTGGTGTTCTTGCAGTCCTGGAATAAACTCAACTAGATCATTTTTCAAAATACTCTGTCGGGTTAATTAGCTAGCAATTTATTGGGAATTTTGCCTCTATTTTTATAAGTGAAATAGACCTATTGTTTTCCTTGTATTGACCATATCTGAACTTGGGATAAATGTTATTTTCACCTCATAACTTGGCAGATTTCCCTTATATTCTATTTCGTTTTCTGGAACAACTTCTCTAAGAGTATTTATCTGATCCTTAACTGTTTCGTAGAACTCTCATCTAGAGCTCTCTGTCGCTGAGGATTTTTTGAGGGGAACGTTTTTGATTGTTATTTCAATTTCTTAAGAGCTCAAGTTTATCATGTTATTCCAATCTTCTGTCTCTTTGTTTTATGTTTTTGACTGCTTGATCTATCAGTTTCTAAGAGGGATATTTTAAATGACAGTTTTAATTGTTGATTTATCTAGCTTAATCCACAGTTTCATTGCCTGTGGTTTCATGTATTCCAACGTTATCTTTTTAGGAGAACATATGTTCGTGACTGCTATATTTTTTCCACAATACTTTTTTCATTGAGGCCTAATTTACACGTAGTTAAATGCACAGATTAGAAGTATACAGTTTGATGATTTTGACAAATGTGTACACCATGTACCCAGCTCCCAAATCAAGATGTGGAACATTTCTTCACCTCAGATAATTACCACATGGCCCATTCCAGTCACTGTTCTTACTTTCCAACAATAACTAGTTTGCCTGTTGCAGAACTTCCCATAAATGGAATTGTACAGTAGGCATACATTTGTTTTCAAGACTTATTCATGCAACATAATGCTTTGGATATTCATTCACGGTCTTGCATGTATCAATCACACAAAATCAATTCCTTCTTTCTGCCAAGTAGTAAACCACAATTTATCCATTCTCCTGTTATTGGTCATTTGGGCTATTTCTAGTTTTTAGTTATCATGAATAAAATTTCTATGAATAGTTTTATACAAGTATTTTATGTTTTCATATCTCTTAGGTTAGTAGCTAAGAGTAGAACTGCTTAATTATGAACTAAGTGTATACTACTTGTATAAGTAATCATTGAAGGATTTTCCAAAGTGGTTGTAGCACTTGACATTTTCACAGTAATATATGAGAAGCCTGATTGTTCTATATTCTCAGCTGCCCTTGATATTGTCAGTTTTTAATTTTAGTCATTCTGTGGGTATGAAATGGGCTAAATTCATTGTGGTATTAAATTGCATTTCTCTGGTCACTAATAATGCTAAGTACCTTTGCACGAACATATTGACCATTTGTATATCTTTTTTGGTGAAGTATCTGTGGTGTGCTCCAAGGACAAAGAACAAGATAAACTCAAAGGGCCAATATTGCCAGAACAAAGGGTTACAGGACTCCTATCACTCTGTCACAATGTGACCATTGCAATGTCCCAGAGCCCTCCCAAGCAGCATGCCCTGTCCCTCTTCCATCCCATATAAGGAAAGACATTTGCCCCGTTTTTCTCCCACTCAGCACACTGAAAGTATACATACTCTGCCCAGTCAGTGGATGACTTAACAGGTTCCCTGGCTATAAAAACAGACAAGCAACCCATGCTCATTGTTGGCTCTCCCCGGCTACCAGGAAGTCGGCCCACTGTTCTTGCAGTGACCCTTCTCTTTAATAAACTCTATCTTCCTTACATTCTGCCTTGTGTCTGGAAATTCTTTTCCAACCCATGTGTGGACCACAACAGTATCTATGCAAATATTTTGCTCATATTTTATAGGGCTATCTTTTTCATTTTGATTTATAGTAGTTATGTATATATTTGGGCTATAAGTCCTTTTTCAAATATATGTACTGTAAATATTTTCTCCCAATCTGTTGCTTGCATTTTCACTTTACTAAAAGGAGCCTTTTAATGAGCAGAGCTGAAATCTTTAATTTTTATAAAATCCAGTTTATCATTCTTTTCCTTTATAGTTAGCATTTTTGGACCCTCTCTAAGAATCCATGCTTGCACCAGGGTCTCATAGATATTTTCCAGTGATTTATTTTTTAAATTTAGGTCAACGATCCACATCAAAACAATTTTGTATGGTGTGACGATAGAGTCAAGATTCATTTTTTTCCCATATGGTTATCAAGTTGTTCCAGTATCATTTGTTGGAAAGAGCTTCCTTTCCCCATGGAATTACACTGGAGCTTTCATCACATTTCAATTGGCCATATATGTGTGAATCTATTTCTAGACTCTATATTCTGTTACATTATCTGTTTGTCTAACCACACGCCAATACCATACTGAAATAATTACTGTAGCATTATGGCCATTCTTGAAATCAAGTGGTGCAGGTCCATCAACATTGTTTATCTATTACATTCTTGTGTTGGCTATTCTAGATTCTTTATATCTCCATATAAATTTTTGAACAGCTTTATTGAGATATAATAACTGACATGCAATTAACTGCATATATTTTAAGTGTGAAATTTGATAGGATTTGAAATATATGTGTATACCTGTGAAACCATCACCACCATCAGGAAAATGAATATATCCATCAACCTCTGAAGTTTCCTTTGGTCCCTTTGTAATCACTATATTCCCTCCTCTCCCTCCCTCCAGACAACCACTGACATGCTTTCTGCACTTAGATTAGTATGTATTTTCTAGAGTTTACTTATATGGAATCTACTGTATGTACATTTTTTAATCTGATATCTTTCACTCAATTTTTCTGAGATCCATACATATTAAGTGTATCAATAATTCTTTTCTTTCATTGCTCAGTAGCATTTCATTGTATGAATATACTAAAATTTATTTATCCATCTACTGATTGCTGGAGATTTGGGGTTGCTTCCCATTCTGAGGTATTAAAAACAGACCCACTATGAATATTCATGTACAAGTATTTTTGTCAACATATGCTTTCTTTTCTCTTGTGCAAATATCTGAGAGTGGAATGGCCAGAACATATGGTGGGGGTATGTTTAACTTTTTAAGGAACCGCCAAACTTTTTCAAAGTGGCTGTGCTGTTTTGCAACCATACCAGCAACATATGAGAGTTTCAGTTGCTCCACATTTTTGTCAGCATTTGGTTTGGTCAGTCTTTTCATTTTAGCCATACTCTGTAGCATGCAGTGGTATTTCATTGTGGTTTTTTCATTTTTATTTTATATTGGAGTATAGTTGATTTACAAATTTACAATGTTGTGTTAGTTTCAGGTGTACAGCAAAGTGATTCAGTCATACATATACATATATCTATTCTTTCTCAGATTCTTTTCCCATATAGGTTATTACAGAGTACTGAGTAGAGTTCCCTGTGCTATACAGTAGATCCTTGTTGGTTATCTATTTTATATACAGTAGTGTGTATATGTTAATCCGAAACTCCTAATTTATTCCTCCCCTGCTTTCCTCTTTGGTAACCATAAGTTTGATTTCCATGTCTGTGAGTCTGTTTCTGTTTTGTAAATAAGTTTTTTAGATTTTAGTTTTTTGTATCATCTTTTTAGATTTCACATATAAGTGACATCATATGACATTTGTCTTTCTCTGACTTACTTCACTTAGTATGATCATCTCTAGGTCCATCGATGTTGCTGCAAATAGCATTATTTCATTCTTTTTTGTGGCTGAGTAATATTCCATTTATATACATACCACATCTTCTTTATCCAGTCTTCTGTCAATGGACATTTAAGTTGTTTCCATGTCTTGGCTATTGTAAATAGTGCTACTATGAACATTGGGGTGCATGTATCTTTTCAAATTATGGTTTTCTCTGGACATAAGCTCAAGAGTGGGATTGCTAGATCATATGATAGCTCTATTTTTTGTTTTTTTAAGGAAACTCCATGCTGTGGTTTTAATCTGTAGTTCACATATGATAATAATGTTGAGCCTATTTTTCTGTTTATTTGCCATCTATATGTCTTCCTTGGTGAATTGTATATTCAAGTATTTTGTGCACTTTAAAAATTCATTTTTAACATCTTTATTGGAGTATAGTTGCTTTACAATGGTGCATTAGTTTCTGCTTTATAACAAAGTGAATCAGCTATACATATACATATATCCACATATATCCTCCCTCTTGTGTCTCCTTCTCACCCTCCCTATCCCACCCCTCTAGGTGCTCACAAAGCACCGAGCTGATCTCCCTGTGCTATGTGGCTGCTTCCCACTAGTGTTTTACATTTGATAGTATATATAAGTCCATGCCAATCTCTCACTTCATCCCAGTTTACACTTCACCCTCCCCGTGTCCTCAAGTGCATTCTTTATGTCTGTATCTTTATTCCTGTCCTGTCCCTAGGTTCTTCAGAACCTTTTTTTTTTTTTTTTTAGATTCCATATGTGTGTGTTATCATACGGTATTTGTTTTCCTCTTTCTGAGTTACTTCACTCTGTATGACAGACTCTAAGTCCATCCACCTCACTACAAATAACTCAGTTTCGTTTCTTTTTATGGCTGAGTAATATTCCATTGTGTATATGTGCCACATCTTCTTTATCCATTCATCTGTTGATGGACGCTTAGGTTGCTTCCACATCCTGGCTATTTTAAATAGATCTGCAATGAACGTTCTGGTACATGACTCTTTTTGAATTATGATTTTCTCAGGGTATATGCCCTGTAGTGGGATTGCTGGGTCATATGGTAGTTCTATTTTTAGTTTTTTAAGGAACCTTCTTACTGTTCTCCATAGTGGCTCTATCAATTTATGTTCCCACCAACAGTGCAAGAGGGTTCCTTTTTCCCCACACCCTCTCCAGCATTTATTGTTTGTAGATTTTTTGATGATGGCCATTCTGACTGGTGTGAGGTGATACCTCACTGTAGTTTTGATTTGCATTTCTCTAATGATTAGTGATGTTGAGCATCCTTTCATGTGTTTGTTGGCAATCTGTATATCTTCTTTGGAGAAATGTCTGTTTAGGTCTTCTGCCCATTTTTGGATTGGGTTGTTTGTTTTTTTGCTATTGAGCTGCATGAGCTGTTTGTAAATTTTGGAGATTAATCCTTTGTCAGTTGCTTCATTTGCAAATGTTTTCTCCCATACTGAGGGTTGCCTTTTTGTCTTGTTTATGGATTCCTTTGCTGTACAAAAGCTTTTAAGTTTCATTAGGTCCCATTTGTTTTTGTTTTTTTTAATTTCCATTTCTCTAGGAGGTGGGTCAAAAAAGATCTCGCTGTGATTTATGTCATAGAGTGTTCTGCCTATGTTTTCCTCTAAGAGTTTTATAGTGTCTGGCCTTACATTTAGGTCTTTAATCCATTTTGAGTTTATTTTTGTGTATGGTGTTAGGGAGTGTTCTAATTTCATTCTTTTACATGTAGCTGTCCAGTTTTCTCAGCACCACTTATTGAAGAGGCTGTCTAAAAACATGGAACGCTTCACGATTTTGTGTATCATCCTTCTACAAGGGCCATGCTAATCTTCTCTGTATAGTTCCAATTTTAGTATATGTTCTGCCAAAGCGAGCACAGGTTTTGTTTTTTTACTATTGAGTTTTGAACATTTTTATATATTCTAGATACAAATCCTTTATCAGATATATGCTTTGAAAATATTTTCTCTTAATCTGTAATTTGTCCTTTCATTCTCTTAAGAGTGTCTTTTGAAGAGCAGTTTTCAATTTGGTGAAGCATAATTTATCAATTTGTTCTTTTGTGAATCACACTGTTAATATCATATCCAAGAAATCTTTGCCTAACTCAAGGTCACAAAAATTTTCTCTTATATTTTCCTTTAGAAGATTTATGGTTTTAGGTTTTACATTTAGGTCTAAAACCTGTTTTGAGTTAATTTTTGTATATGGTGTAAGTTACAGATCAAAGTTCAACTTATGGGCTACTGGTACCCAATCGACAGAGCACCATTTGTTGAAAAGACCTCCATTTCCCCATTTTTGTACTCTTGTCAAAAATCAGTTTTGCGGTCCAATTTTAAACTCACTGTTTTGTTCCATTAAACTATTTGTCCATCTTTGGTCCATATCATACTATAGCTTTTTTTTTACACAGTTACAAAACATTATTTCTTGTGATGGGGACTTTGAAGATCTACTCTCTTAGCAGCTTTCCAATATGCAACACAGTATTATCAATTATAATTACCATGCTGTACATTACATCTCATTGACATTATTATTATTATTATTATTATTATTTGGCAGTACGTGGGCCTCTCACTGCTGTGGCCTCTCCCGTTGCAGAGCACAGGCTCCAGACGCGCAGGCTCAGCGGCTATGGCTCACGGGCCCAGCCGCTCCGCGGCATGTGGGATCTTCCCGGACCGGGGCATGAATCTGTGTCCCCTGCATCAGGAGGCAGACTCTCAACCACTGCGCCACCAGAGAAGCCCATAATTTTATAACTGAAGATTGTACCTTTTGACCCCTTCACCCACTTTACCCACTCCTCCCCCCCCCACCTCTGGCAACCACCAGTCTATTCTCTGTATCTGTGAGCTTGGTTTTTGTTGATGTTTGTGTCGTTTGTCTGTTTTTAATTCCACATGTAAGGGAGATCATACAGTGTTTATATTTCTCTGTCTGATTTAATTCACTTAGCATAATGCCCTCAAGGTCCATCCATGCTGTTGTAAGTGGCAAGATTTCATTCTTTTTTTATGGTTGAATAGTACTTCATTGTATATATACACCACATTTTTTCATCCATTCATCCAGCAATGGACACTTAGGTTGTTTCCACGTCTGGGCTATTGCAAATAATGCTGCAATGAACATGGGGTGGTGTATATATCTTTTCAAGTTAGTGTTTTTACATGATAGTTTTTTAATAAGTCTGGAAAGCAGAGTTAACCTCCTAACTTTACTTTTATTTTTTCAAAGTTATTTTGGCCATGTTAGGTCCTATGCATTTTTATGTAAATTTTAGAATTGGCTTTTCCATTTCTAACAACAACAACAAAAAAAGCCTGTTGGGTTTTTTTATTGTGATTGCATGAAATCTATAGATCAATTTGGGTCAATTTGCAATTTTAACAATACTTAGTTTTCTGATTCATGAACAAGAGACTTTTTCTCAATTGTTTCCTGTCTCTCAGGGATCACTGTCCTTCTTTGCCTGATGTTGAGGGTCTTGAAAAATATTGTTTTATATGTTTGTCTTATTACTGTTGTTTCAGAGGAGAGAGTGCATTTGATCCCTGTTACTCCGTCTTAGCTGGAGGTGGAAGTCCATTTCTATATAAGTTTTAGAATCTATTTATCAAATTCTATTAGAAAGCCTGCTGAGATATTGATTGAGATTACGTTGAATCTGTAGACCAATATGGGGAGAATTGACATTTTAATAACATTGAGTCTCTGACTCATGACTATGGCATGGCTCCCCATGTATTTGCGTCTTCTTTAATTTATGAACACAATACATTTAATTTTTTACGTTTTATGTTTTATGTTCTTTTAAATGGTATTATGTTTAAATTTCATTTTTCAGTTGTCCTTGCTAGCATTTAGAAATAAATTTGATTTTCGTATACTCACCTTTTATCCTGAAACTTTGCTAAATTAACTTATTACTTCTAGAATAAGGGGTTTTTTGGGTAGATTTTTTTTTTAGAGATTTTCATATACAGAATCATGTTATCTGAGAATAAAGAAAGTTTACTTCTTTCTTTCTAATTTTTATATCTTTTACACTTTCCTTGCTTTATTGAAATTGCTATGACCTCCAGAACAATGTGGAATAAAAGTAGTAAGAGTGAAAATCTTTGCCTTATTTTTCATCTTGGGGGAGAAAGTTCAGGCTTTCACTATCAAGTGTGATATTAGCTATAGGGGTTTTTTTTTTTGGTACATTTCCTTTTTTGTGGAAGTTTTCTTATATTACTAGTTCACTGAGAGTTTCTTTTTAATTTTTAAATCATAGGTAAACATTGAACATTATAAATGTTTTTTATGCATCTATCAGATAGATGATCATATAATTTTTCTCATTAATTTCTTAATGGGATGACTTATCCTGAACTATTTTTTAAATTGTTAACTGAAATTTGCATTCCAGACATAAACTTAACTTGGCCATTATGTATTATCATTTTATATACTGTTGGATTTGATTTGCTAATATTTTGAAAATTTTTGCCTCCAGTCTCTGAACAATATTGATCTGTAATTTTCTGTTTCTTTTAATATGCTTTTCAGATCTTGGTATCAGATGGTCCTCATAAAATGCATTGGGAAATGTTCATTCCTATCTTCTGAAAAACTTTGCCTAGCGTTGGTATTATTTCTTCCTTAAAAGTCTGATAGAAATGAAAAATGAAGCCATCTGGACCTGAAGTTTCATGGGCCTTTAATTATAAATTCAAGTTCCATAATAAATAAATATAGGAATTTTCAGATTTTCTGTTTTTTCTTATCTTAGTTTTAGTAAGTTGAGTTTTTCAAGGGAATTTTCCATTTCATATAAGTTGTTGAATAAATTTGCATAAATTTGCTCATGATATTCCCTTATTATCTTAGTAGTGTCTGTAAGATAGTAGTGATGGTTTCTCTTTCATTCCTGATATTGAAGGTTTGTTTTCTCTCTATTTTAAAAAATCAGTCTTGCTAGATTTTTATCCACTTTATTAATGTTTTTAAAGAAGTGACTTTTGGGTTTCTTGACTTTTTGTATTGCTTGGCCATATTCTATGTAATCTACTTCCATGCTATCTTAACAAAGAAGATAAGTCATTAATTTCAAATTTGTATTCATTTTTAATATAAACATTTTAACCTACAATTTTCCTTTAAAATTGATTTAGCTGAGTTCCACATATTTCTTAAAATATTAATTTTAAGAATACTTTTAGATTTATAAAAATTTTAGAAAGACAGAACAAAGAGTTCCTGTATACTATATACCTAGCTTCCCTATTGTTAATATCTCACAGGTATGATGTAAGTATGCATACAGATATAAGACAGATTTGTCACAACTAATGAACAAATACTGATACATTATTATTAATTAAAGTACATACTTTATGTGGATTTCCTAAGTTTTTGCCAAATGCCCTTTTTTAGTCCCAGGATCCCATCCAGGGCACATGCAACATTTCGTCATCATGTCTCTTAAGGTTCCTCTGTGACCTTTTTTCAGACTTCCCTTGTTTTTGATGATCTTGACAGTTTTGAGGACTACTGGTTAGGTATTTTGTAAATGTGTGTACCCCACATATTTTGATATGTTGCATTTTCATCAAGTTTGAGAGTTTTTCTAAGTTCTCTTGTCTTTTCTTCCCACCCATTGGTTATTTAGAAGTGCATTGCTTCATATCCCCCAATTCGAAAATTTCTAGTTATCTTTTCTGTATTGATTTATACTTTAATTCCATTTCAGTCAGAGAACTTACTCTTCATTAATTCTTCTGAAATACTATACTAAAATTTGCTTTATAACACAACATATGTTCTGTCTTGATGAAGTTTCATGGGCAAGAGGAAAGAATGTGTATTCTGCATTTGTTGGCTGTAATAGTCTATAAATGTCAGTTACATCAATATGGTGGAGAGTGTTATTCAAATGTCCTATATCTTACAGATTTTTGGTCTACTTGTTCTACAAATTTATGAAAGAGGAACATTATAATCTCCAACTATAATTTTGGACATGTTATCCCTCCCTTTATTTTGTCAGTTTTTGCTTCGTGTATTTTGAAGCTCTGTTTTAAGGTGCAAATGCAGTTAGGATTAGTAAGTCTCCTTAATGAATTGATACTTCTAGTATGAAATGTCCCTCTTTAACACCAGGAGAATCCGTTTACATCTAATGTAACTATGGATATGGTCAGGTTTAAATAAACTATCTAGCTTTTTTTTAAAACATCTTTATTGGAGTATAATTGCTTTACAGTGGTGTGTTAGTTTCTGCTTTATAACAAAGTGAATCAGTTATACATATACGTATGTTCCCATATCTCTTCCCTCTTGCATCTCCCTCCCTCCCACCCTCCCTATCCCACCGCTCTAGGTGGTCACAAACCACCTTAGCTATTTGTTTTCTATTTGTCCCTCTTGTCCTTTTTCTTTGTTCCTCCTTTCCTGCCTTAATCAAGTATATTTAACAATCCATTCTATCTCCTATTTTGGATATTTAAGTATATTTCATTGCATTATTCTTTTCACGGTTACTATAAGGATCACAACATGTAAGCACGTCTACCTTGAATGAATAATATACCCCTGAATATATAAGAATCTTATAACAGTATGTTATTTACCCCTCTCCCATTTTTTGTGCAATTGTATATATTTCATTTCTACACGTAAGAAAATCCACATTACATTGCTGCATTGTTATAACAGCAATCACTTGTTTTAAAGAAATTAAGAAAAAATAGTCTCTTTATTTACTACATATTTACTATTTTCATTGATCTTCATGTTCTCTCCTATAGTCTACCTAGTAATATATCCCTTCATCATAAAGAATTTCCTTTAGCATTTCTTTTTTTTTTTACAATTTCTTATTTCAGCACTTCTTCATACTTTTTGTTCTTAAATAGCTTTATTGAAATATAATTGATAGACAATAAGCTTCATACATTGATTATATAATGTGATGAGTTTATACACATGCATACACCTGTGAAACAATCATTATGATCAAGGTAATAGATCCATCACCTCCAAAAGTTCCCTTGTGCCTCTTTGTGTCTCTGTGTGTGTATGTGTGTGTGTGTGTTAAGAACTCTTAACTTGAGATTTTACAAAATTAAAATTTTAACAAAATTTAAAATTAAAAAATATTAAGAGCATAGTAAATTATTGTCCACTATAGGCATTATTCTGTACAGGAGAACTCTTGAACTAATTCATCTTGCATAACTGAAACTTTACACCAATTGAGCAACAACTGCCCTTTCCCCACTCCTCCAAGCCTGAATTCTGAAAACAGAAAGAGAAAAGTGACTCATCACATACAAGGGAGCTCCCATGAGACTATTAGTATATTTCTCAGCAGAAACCTTGCAGGCCAGAAATGAGTGGGGTGATATATTCCCATATGAAGGAAAAAACTGCCAACCAAGAATACTGTATTTGGCAAAACTATCCTTCAGAAATGAAGGAAAAAATAAAGACTTCCCCAGACAAACAAAAGCTGAGGTAGTTCATCTCCTAGACCTACCTTACAAGAAAAGCCAAAGGGAATTCTTCAAGTTGAAATGAAAGGATGTTAATTAGTTACATGAAAACACATGAAAGTATAAAACTTAACTAGAAAGGTAAGTATATAGACAAGCATAGTTGAAATAAATGAAAAGTAGAAAGTTTTAGCAAAGAAATAGAAAATATTAAAAAATTCCAAATGAAAATTATAGAATGGGAAAATACAATAGCCAAAATAAAAATATCAGTGGGTGTGCTCAACAGCAGAATGGGAAGGACAGAGAAAAGAATCACTGAACTTGAAAAGAGAAAATAGACTTTTTAAAAATGAAGAGAGTTTCAGGGACTTGTGTGACTATAACATGAATGTAACATTCATGTCATTGGTGTCCCAGAAGGAGAGGGGAAATAGGGTGGGGCTGGCTGAAAAATCCCCAAATTTGGCAAAAAAAACCCCCATAAACCTAAATATTTAAGAAACTAAATGAACTCCAAAGAGATATAAACCCAAATAAATCCATGGCAAGACATGTCATAGTAAAACTCCTGAACACTAAAGACTATATATATATATATATATATATATATATATATATATATATATATATATAGTTTTTTTCTAAACTTCCCTTGAAATAGTAAAATGATGACATCAGTAGAATGTGATGTTATGTATATAAACTAGATCAACCACTAAGAAAAGCTATACAAAGATATACTCAAAAAGAATTGAGGAAATGGAGCAAAGATTGCTATATTTTCTCAGAATTAAATTGTTATTAATCTGAAGTACATTGTGATAAATTAAAGATACATATTGTAATCCATAGAATGATTAAGAAAAAATATACAGATAAAAAAGTCAAAGAGGAATAAAAATTGCACCTTGAAAATTGCTTTAAACAATATAGGAGGCAGGAAAAGAGGAAAAGAATAACAAAAACACATGAGTCATATAGAATACAAATTGCAAAATGGTGGACATAAACCCAACCACGTTGATAATTATATTAAATGTGAATGGATTAAATGCACCAATTGAAAGTTGGAGCTTGTAAAACTGCATGAAAAGCAAAATCCAACTAATTGGTGACTATGAAAGACACACTTTAGATTCAAAGATACAAATAGATTGAAAGTGAAAGGATGGGAAAAGGTAGTAATTTTAAATGACCTGCAATAGCTATAATAATATGAGGCAAAATAGACTTTAAGACAAGAGACATTACTAGAGCCAAAGAGGAACTTTTCATAATGATAAAGAATTGATACATCAGGGAGAAAGAATAGTTATGAATGTATATGCACCTAAAAACAGAGTCCTAAAATAATGAAGCAAAGACTGACAGAATGGAGAAGAGTAATAGATACTTCAACAATTTTATACTTATATTTAATATAGTTAATCTAAATAATCTTCTTTGGGTAAATGATATAACAGACAGAAAATCTATAAGAATATATAAGACTTAAAAACCACTAGCAAACATGACCTAACTAATACATATAGAACAATCCACCCAACAGCAGAAAAACACACATTTATTTTCAAGTACACCTGCAACATTCCCCAGGATAAATCACATACTAGGCATAAAAAGTAGTCAACAAATTTAAAATAATTGAAATAACATAAAGTACCTTTTCTGACCACAACAAGTTAAATTAGAAATCAACAACAGAAAGAAATCAGGGAAATACTCATATACCTGGAAATCAAACATCACACTTCTAAATAATACATGAATCAAAGAAGAAATAAAAAGGAATTGTAAAAGTATATCAAACAAAATGAAAACATGACATTAAAATTTGTGATGTAATCAAAGCCATGTTTAGAGGCAAATTTTATATTTAAAATATTATGTTAGAAAAGAAGAAAGATTTAATAAAATCAAGATTGAAAGAGGAGAGAACAATACAGACTTCTGGGAAGTAAAAGGATTTTAAGGGAAGGTTATGAACAATTTTTGTCAAAAACTTAAACAGTTTAGATAAGGAAAAGTTCCTGGAAAATCATAAAATATCAAACCTTAGTAAAGAAGAAAAGGAAAAAGGAAAATCTCTAAGCAAAGTAATGGGAATTAGTAATTTAAAACCTTCCCCAAAATAAAGCCCAGGCCAGGATGACTTCACTGGTGAGTTCTAGGCATTTAAGGAAACATTTAAGGAAAAAATAACAGCAACCCTTCACTAAACCTTTCAAAATACAGAAGAGTACAAAATACTTCCCAGGAAGTATTCAATTTATGAAGCCATATTCTCCTGATATCAAAGATTGACAAAGACATCACAAGAAAACAAAACTATGGACCAATCTCCCTCATGAAAATTGATGCCACAACCTTAGCAAATTGATCCAAGTGATAAATGAGGATGATTTTACATGATAAGCAGGAAGGTTTATCCCAGAAATAGAAGGTTGGTTGACATCCAAAAGTCAAATAATGTAGTACACAATATTAAGAGAATAAAGGCAGGAAACAACTATATCAATAGATCCAATAAAATCACTTGACAATATCTAATACCCATTCATGATAAAAGTTCTCAAAAAACTAGGAATAGAAGGGATCTTTCTCAACCTGATGAAGTGCATCTACAAAAAACCTATAGCTACCATCACACTTAATAGTGGAAAAAACTGAATGTTTTCTCTGTAAGGTTGAGGAGAAGACAAGAATATCTGCTCTTACCACTTCCCTTCAATATGTGCTGGAGGTTCTAGTCAGTGCAATAAAGCAATAAAAGAAAATTAAAGGCATACAATTTGGACAAGAAGAAGCAAAATTGTCTTTATTCTCAGATGACATGATCTTACATATAGAAAATACTAAGGTGTCTATAAAATTACTACCAGAACTAATAAGAAAGTTTAGCAAGGTCACAAGATATGAACACAAAAAATCAATTCTATCTGTATGTACTATCAATGAACAATCTGAAGAATAAATTAAGAAAATAATCCCACTGATGAAAGCATCAAACATATTTAGGAATAAGTTTAACAAGAGAAATGCAAAAATTTTATATTAAAAACTGTAAGAGAAATTAAAGCAGACAAATTAATAGAGAGATATACCATTTTCATGGATCGGAAGACTTAATATTTGTAAGAGTCCATTCCTTTCAGCTTTTCGCTGTTCAGTGTGATGCTATCTATGGGCTTGTCATATAAAGCCTTTATTATGCTGAGGTATCAATAATTTCCTGTACCTAATTTCTTGAGCTTTTTCATCATGAAAGGATGTTGAATTTTGTCAAATGCCTGTAATTGGCCTGTAATTTTCGTTTCTTCTAGTGTCCTTATCTGGCTTTAGTATGAGAGTAATGCTGGCCTTGTAAAATGAGTTTGAAAGTGTTTGCTTTAACTTTTTTGGAAGACTTTGAAAAGGATTGGCATTCATTCTTCTTTAAATGTTTGGTAGAATTTACCTATGAAGACTGGGCTTTTCTTTGGAGGAGGTTTTTGATTACCATTTCAATCTCTTTACTCATTATTTGCCTGTTCAGATTTTCTATTTCTGGTTATATATCCAAGGAAACAAAATCAGGATCTCAAAGAGATATCTGCACTATTATTCACAGTAACCAAAATATGGAAACAACCAATGCATCTGTCAATGTATGAATGTATTAAAACATGTGGTACATATATACAATGAAATATCATTCAGTCATAAAAAAAGAAGAAAAACCTGCCATTTGGGACAACATTGATGAACCCAGGGGACATTATGCTAAATGAAATAAGCTAGACACAGAAAGACCAATACCATATGATCTCAATTATATGTGAAACCTAAAAAAATAGAACTCATAACCAGAGAGTAGACTGATTGTCACAAGGGGTTGGGGGTGGTGGTGGGAGAAACAAGGAGATGTTAGTCAAAGGGTACAAACCTCCAGTTATAAGATGCATAAGTTCTGGGGATCTAATGTACAGCATGGTGACTATAGTTAATAATAATATATTGTAAACTTGACATTTGCTAAGAGAGAAGATCTTAAGTATCCTCACCACACACACCCCCAAAAATGGTGAGGTGATGGGTTAACTTGATTGTGGAAATCACTTCACAATGCATACATATATTGAATCATCACATTGCACCCTTTAAATATATACAAGTTTTACTTGTCAATTCTACCTCAATGAAGCTGGAAGAAAATAAAAGTCAAAAAAGCCCAAATAGAGACTTCCTTAGTGGTACAGTGGTCAAGAATCTGCCTGCCAATGCAGGGGACAGGGGTTCAAGCCCTGGTTCAGGAAGATGCCACATGCCGCAGAGCAACTAATCCTGTGCGCCAAAACTACTGAGTCTGTGTGCCACAACTACTGAAGCCCATGCACCTAGAGCCCGTGCTCTGCAACAAGTGAAGCCACTGCAATGAGAAGTCCATGCACCTCAACACAGAGCAGCCCTCGCTCACCACAGCTAGAGAAAGCCCGCACGCAGCAGTGAAGACACAACGCAGCCATAAATAAATAAATTCATTTTTACAAAAATTATTTAAAAAGCCCCAAATAATACGACCCCCAAAAAAACAATAATAATAGAATGTGACAGAATTGTTATGGAGGTGAAGTCAAGAGCAGGAGATGGTCAGCTGACACAGAGAGTGGGAGACACTCAGCGTAAGGTGAGAGGTGGTAGCTCAGCTGAGTTTTAAAGAATGAAGAGTGACCCAAGGGAGAAAAGAGGGGACATTCTGGGCAGAGATGGACAATCTGCTAAAGGTGTGGAAGGTTATGTTATGCGATGACCAGAACGACCGTTTTGCCAAAATAGGAAGAGTAATAAAGGACAGAGGGACATCCTCAAAAGGTCTACAAATAAAAAATGCTGGAGAGGGTGTGAAGAAAAGGGAACCATCCCACTGTTGGTGGGAATGTAAATTGGTAAAGCCACTATGAGAACAGTATGGAGGTTCCTCAGAAAACTAAAAATAGAGTTACCATATGATCCAGCAATCCCACTCCTGGGCATGTATCCAGAAAACTATAATTCAGAAAGATACATGCACCCCTATGTTCATAGCAGCACTATTTACAATAGCCAGGACATGGAAACGACCTAAATGTCCGTTAACAGATGAATGGATAGAGATGTGGTACATATACACAATGGAATACTTCTCAGCCATAAAAAAGTGAAGTAAGTCAGACAAAGACAAATATATGATATCACTTATATGTGGAATCTAAAAAAAAAATGATACAAATGAAGTTATGTACAAAACAGAGATAGACTCACAGACATAGAAAACAAACTTATGGTTACCAAAGGGGAAAGGGGGTGGGGAGGGATAAATTAGGAGTTTGGGATTAAAATATACTCACTGGTATATATAAAATAGAACCAACAAGGACCTCCTGTATAGCACAGTGAACCATACTCAATGTCTTGTAATAACCTGTAATGGAAAAGAATCTAAATATATATATACACACATATAAATAACAGAACCACTTTGCTGTACACCTGAAACTAACACAACGTTGTAAATCAACTATATTTCAATAAAAAATTTTTAAAAAACATAAAAAAATAAAGTGCAGAAGGAGATGAGCCTGGACAGCTCAGGGAGCAGGCAGGGGAGGGGCTTTAACCTGTAGGCGGTTGGGAGCCAAGGTGCAGTTCTGGGGAGAGAAGCGCTCAGATCTGGGGAATGTTTCTGAAAGCCATCTCTTGCACATGAGTGGGTAGGAGGCCCGGGGGTGGGGGCATGGTTTTGAGCTCTGCCATTTTGGTGTAGAGGGAGCACCGATGCTTTTCTAATGGAATGAAGAGTGACGCACTGTTTGTCTGAGTCCCAGTCTCCCATCTGTAAAAGGAGGGGTTTGAACGACTTCTGGTCAGTCCAAGGTGGCGCACAGTGGTGAATGAATGTGGGTTGTCAGCTCTATGCCCTGAACAAAGTCCTGGAGATGCCACGTGGGAGGTGGAGGTCAATGAGCCTGTCAAGCTTGGAGAGAAGACGGGCTGAGCCCTGGGTTGTGACCCCTCGGTCCTGCACCTGGGAGGAGCCCAGCCGAGCCTGGACCCCAGGCCTCCTGCCCTGCATTCTGGGGTCCTCCACACACCTCCCTGCCTCCTGGGCTTGGTGCCAATAGGGGTGCTTGTTATGCAGCTGCTGAAGGCCTGGAACAGGGCACGGCAGGGTGGTGGCAGGGCCGGAGGAGCCAGACACGTGTTCTCCCATAGGATTCGCTCTGGTGTGGAAGCCAAAAGAAGAGCATTGACGTGGTGGTGGTTCAAATCAACAAGGGAGTGAAAACGGAGAAGGAAGTGAGGCACCAGAAAGCACAGGCTATAAAGATACTAGCTCCCTGCCCAGCTGATTAAGTGGGACTTTGGGGATGGGAAGCATCCCATGAGTGAACAAATACAAGGTCTCCTACCCGTGTAACCGGATAAGATGGAAAACACATTAAATGATGAAACCCTATTTAAAAGCACAAGTCAAAACAAACAGATTAACTTAGTAGGTTATGAAACAATGACAGCGGTACCCACTGCCCTGGCTCCACGCCCCACCCCAACTCTAACTAGAGGTCTTCCTTCTGGCTTTAACCCTGGGGTTCTGGCAATATTTTAAATGGCTTCAGAGTACAGTGTGTGCCTTTGGACCCGACCGGCTGGCTTTACTGTGTGCACGGACTTCATTAGCGTGGACGTCTGGCGGGCTCCCCCAGCCCAGCCTCCCTGCTTTTGCTCCCAGTTACAGAACAGGGACGGCCCTGACTGCTCCTGCCGGCCACTGCCCACCAGCCTGCCTGGGGCCGTGCCCTCTGGAAACGGGGGCTTGTGGGACTTGCTGGGTGGGGTCGCTGTGCTGTCCTGACTGACCTCTGCCAGGACTTCCTTTTCAAAAACTGCCCCATTTCTCACCTCTTCTCCCCTCCCCTCAGCCTTTCCCTACCTTCCAGGGAAACCCCATAGGAGATCTGTCCTTTTAGGGTAGGGAACCCTAATGTCACCACCCTAGTCCCCAGGGAGCTCTGCTCACTCCAAGAACCATGTTAAATGCCACCCTCTCTGGGAAACCATGTGGGCAGAGTAATGTCACCCCACAAAGAGGCCTACATCCTAATCCCAGGAAAGCTGTCGACGTGTTACTTACATGTCAAAGGGATGGACTAAGGTTGCAGGTGGGATTAAGGTTGCTAATCAGCTGACCTTAAGATAGGGAGACGATCCTGGATTCTCCAAGTGGGACTCCGTGTAATCAGAGGGGTCCTTAAAACGTGAACAAGACACAGGACTTCCCTGGCGGTCCAGTGGTTAGGGCCCAGAGCTTCCACTGCAGGAGGCCCGGGTTCAATCCCTGGTTGGGGAACTAAGATCCCGCATACCGTGCAGCACGGCCAAAAAAAAAAAAAGTGGACAAGGCAAGCAGGAGAGGATGTATGGGCAGGACCCAGCCGCTGTTGCTGGCTTTGAAGATGGAGGGAAGGGTCACAAGCTGAGAAATGCATGTGGCTTCCAGAAGCTGGAAGCGGAAAGGAAACAGGTTCTCCCCGGAAGCCTCCAGAAGGGACACAGCCCTCCTGGCAGCTTGACTTTAGCCCATCGAGACCCATCTCAGAATCCCAACCTCCAGAACCGGAAGAGAATACATCTGTGTTCTTTCAAGGTGCCAAGTGGATGGTGATTTGTTAACAGCAGCCATAGGAAACTTGTGCAAAAGCCTTCCCACCCGCTCTTCAGGAGGAGGTGGACAATCCCTCTGTGGGTCCCACGCAATTTAGGGCAGGTTTCTTGATGCTACTGTGTTGACTTGGGACATTAGAAGCACAGCTTTTAAATCATGTCTGGGTAGAGTAAGATCAGTCCCCACCTTTGCCCTTGTGACCTTGTTCTCTCCTTGACCCCTACACACTTCAGGGTTCATGTTAACGGAACGGGCCCAGCTCTCTCCCTGCCGTTTGAAACTGATTTTGAAGACAGATGTTACGGAGTCAAAAAGGGCCGAGGCTGCCAAGCCCCGCTGGCGGAAAGCCACGTGGACTTGGGCTGCAGTGGGGGTCCCGCAGGGGACCGCTTGCCCCTCAGGGTGACGGAACAGCTGTGGCCAGAGCGTCCTGCTTGGAGCCCGGCCTTCTTGTGGCACCTATGTCACCACCTAGACCTGTGTTTGTTCCACCATCTCCCTGAGGACAGGGTGGGCGGCTGGTGGAGCCCTGCAATCCCAGAGCTGGAGTAGACACAAGGCAGGGGCTCTGTGCTGAGTAACGAATAAAGACACAGAGCTGTAAAAAGTTAGCAAAAACCGAAAGATGGTTTCAGAAGACATTCTTGCGGTTCATAGCATCCCATTTTCCTTATGGAGGACCACTTCCAAGCTGGCCTCTCTTCCATCCCCAACCTCTCCAAAAGGCATTGCCATTCCATACTTGCTTCCCTTCTCCCGGGCTGGCTCCTGCGACTCCCAGCCGCGGCTCAGTGCCCCCCACACCTGCTCCCTGGCGCTCCGGGCACGTCCACAGCACATCGGCTCCCAGGGCTTTCTGCCCCTCGTCCCAATCTTCCAGGTCCCTGAATCCAGCTCTGGAGGAGGGGCCCCATGAAGCTCTGCCAAGTGGGGTTCCCCAAGGCTGGGAGGGTGCCGGGTGCAGGCACCGATGGGCTCTGGAAATGTGGCAAGTTTGACGCTACTGTATTTGCATTATCTGTCTTCATTTCCTCTGAGCTTTCCCAGACTTTAGTCGTTGCTGCCTTAATGAAAAGAGCATGTGCCCTCTGCTTATTTCTCTCATGGTGCTCACTGCCATGTCATGAGATTTTATTAACGTGGCTCTCTCCTTGGAGCCAAGCTGGAGCTTGGAGGGGATACCAGGTTCCCGGGAGTCAGTGGTGGGGACAGGAAACAGAACTCAGGGGCCCTCGGTGCCCTGAGGAGGGTCCCTGACCTGCTGGGTCTCTACACGGGGATGGGTGGCCCACCGGGAGCGGGTAGGAGGTGGAGGTCTCAGTGCATGCAGGAATCATCCTTCTTCCCTTGTGTCTTAACGGAAGAATCAGCACCGCTCTCTCACACCGCCAGATGAGTCACTTTGTGTCCAGGGAGGGAGGTGACAGAACAGACTCCCGAGTTGAGCATGATAAGCGCCTTGAAGACCCCGTTGCTTGAGATCCAAGTCAGGTCAATAATTACAAAAACGGAAGCATGGCTTGTTCCCAGCCCCTTCCCTGGGCCTTGCCATCTGTCACAGAGTCACCAGCCGCAGCTCTCAAGCTGGTGGCCACTCCCAGTAGCAGGGAGGAGTGGCAGTGATTACCCAACTCTGACTGCAAGTCCAGCTTCAAATTAATTCATGCTGAATTAGGGCCTCCCCCCCTTTACCCCTCCCCCAGGGGAGTCAGGCTAGACTGGGACCTTTCACTTCCACACCCAGGCAGCACAGCGGAAATCAGACAGTACTGTCACTCCCCTCCAGGCCGTCCCTGCCCCCAGCCCCTGAAATGGACAGATCCTCAAAGGAATCTCCAGGGAGGTTAGATGGTCCAGGCAGGTGAAGGGTGGGATGCAGAAATTCCTCCCGAGGAGCAAAGGAACTTTCTGGAAATGGTGATTCTCAAAGACCAACCAAAGTGGGCAGCCAGCTGGACGACTTCACACGTCTCTAACAAAGGGGCATGGGCTGTCCATGAGGACTCAGGACATCTTCTTTAAGGAAAGGAAAGGCACTGCCAGAGAGAGGTGAAAGTGTTCCCTAAATGCTGCATGAATGACTGGCAGCTTTTGTCCAGAAACTTCTACAGCAGCACACAGTGGGGCTGATGGTGAAGATGAGGAGAAGGCCATCTGCAGGCAAAATAAAACCCAAACCCACATCGTCTTGCTGTTTAAAAAAAAAAATTATTGAATTATAGTTGACTTACAATATTATATTTGTTTCAGGTAAACAACATAGTCATTTGATATTTTTATAGATTACACTTCATATAAGGTTATTATAAAATATTGGCTGTATTCCCTGTACTGTACTATATATCCTTGTACCTTATTTATTTTATACCAAGTAGTCTGTACCTCTTAATCCACTTCCTCTATCTTGCCCCTCCCCCACCCCTCTCCCTACTGGTAACCACTAGTTTGCTCTGTGAGTTTGTTTCAGTTTTCTTATATTTGTTCATTTGTTTTATTTTTTAGATAACACATATAAGTGAAAACATTCAGTATTTGTCTTTCTCCGTCTGATTTATTTATTTCAGGTCCATCCATGCTGTTGTAAATGGCAAAATTCAATTCTTTTTTATGGCTGAGTAATATTCTATTGTCATATATATAATCATATATATATTGAAATATGCCACATTTTCTTTATCCATTCATCTGTTGATGGATACTTAGGTCGCTTCCATATCTTGGCTATTGTAAATGATGATGCTATGAACTCTGGGGTGCATATGTCTTTTCAAATTATTGTTTTTGTTTAGTTCAGATATATCCAGAAGTGAAATTGCTGGATCCTATGGTAGTTCTATTTTTAATTTTTTGAGGAACCTCCCTACTGTTTTCCTTAGTGGGTGTACCAAATTGCATTCCCAGCAACAACATACTAGGGTTCCTTTTTTTCCACATCTTCATCAACACTTGTCGTTTGTTATCTTTTTGATGATAGCCATTCTGACAGGTGTGAGGTGATATCTCACTGTGGTTTTGATTTACATTTCCTTGATGATTAGTGATGCTGAGCATCTGTTCATGTGCCTGTTGGCCATCTGTATGTCTTCTTTGGAAAATGTCTATTCAGGTCCTCTGCCCATTTTTTAATTGGGTTGTTTGGGTTTTTTGATATTGAGTTGTATGAGCTGTTTGTATATTTTAGAAATTAAGCCCTTGTCAGTTGCATCATTTGCAAATATTTTCTCCCAGTCCATAGGTTGTCTTTTCATCTTGTTTATGGTTTCTTTTGCTATGCAAAAATCTTTTAAGTTTTATTAGGTCCCATTGTTTATTTTTGTTTTTGTTTCCCTTGTCTGAGGAGACTGATCCAAAAAAAAAATATTGCTAAGACCTGTGTCAAAGAGTGTACTGTCTATGTTTTCTTCTAGGAGTTTTATGGTTTACAGTTTTACATTTAGGTGTTTAATCCATTTTGAGTTTATTTTTGTATATGATATGAGAAAATGTTCTAATTTCATTCTTTTACATGTAGCTGTCCAGTTTTCCCAATGCCACTTATTGAAGAGACTGTCTTTTCCCCCATCTTGTATGCTTGTCTCCATCATCATAGATTAATTGACCATATGTGCATGGGTTTATTTGGGGGCTCTCAATTTGTTGCATTGACTTATGTGTCTGTTTCTGTGCGGTACCATACAGTTTTCATTACTATAGCTTTGTAGTATAGTCTGAAGTCAGGAATCATGATACCTCTGGCTTAGTTCTTTTTTCACAAGATTGCTTTGGCTATTTGGGGTCTTTCATGTTTCCATGCAAATTCAAGGGTTATTTGTTCTAGTTTTGCAAAAAATGTCACAGGTATTGTGATAAGGATTGCATTAAATCTATAGATTGCTTTGGGAAGTATGGACATTTTAATAATATTAATTCTTCCAATCCATAAACATGGGTATCTTTCCATTTATTTGTATCATCTTCATTTTCCTTCATCAGTGCCTTACAGTTTTTAAAGGTCTTTCATCTCCTTGGTTAAATTTATTCCTAGGTATTTTGTTCTTGATGTGATTATAAATGGGATTATTTTCTTACTTTCTCTTTTTGATAGTTCATTATTAGTGTATAGAAAAGCAACAGATTTCTCTATATTAATCTTGTATCCTGAAACTTTACTGATTTCAATGATTAGTTCTAATAGTTTCTTTTGTGGTGACTTTGGGGTTTTCTATATATCATGCATCATGTCATTTGCAAATAGTGGCAGTTTTACTACTTTCCTTCCAATTTGTATGCTTTCTATTTCTTTTTCTTGCCTGACTTCTGTGGCCAGGATCTTTAGTACTATGTTAAATAGAAATGGGCATTTTTGTCTTGCTCCTGATATTAGAGTAAAAGCTTTCAGTTTTTCATCATTGAGTACGATGTTAGTTGTGGGTTTGTCATAAATGGTCTTTATCATGTTGAGATATATTCCCTCCATAGCAACTTTGTTGAGAGGTTTTTTAATCATGAATGGATATTGAATTTTATCAATACTCCTTCTTCATCCACTGACACAATCATGTCATTTTTATCATTCATTTTGTTAAGGTGGTGTATCCCATTGATTGATTTGTGGATATTGGTCCACTCTTGCATCCCTGGGATAAATCCCACTTGATCATGATGTATGATCCTTCTTATGTATGTTGAATTTGGTTTGCTAATACCTTGTTTAGGATTTTTCCATCTACATTCATCAGAGATATTAGCCTGTAATTTTCTCTTTTTTGTCATGTCTTTGTTTGGTTTTGGTATCAGGGTAATGCAGGCCTCATAAAATGAGTTTGGGAGGGTTCCCTCCTCTTCAATTTTTTTGAAATAATTTGAGAAGGATTGGTATTAACAGTTCATTATATGTTTGGTAGCATTCCCCTGGGAAACCTTGCAGTCCTGGACTTTTGTTTGTTAGGAGTTTTTAAAATCACTGATTCAATGTCCATACTAGTAATCAATCTGTTCAGATTATATATTTCTTCTTGATCCAGTCTCCGAAGATTGTATGTTTCTAAGAATTTATCCATTTCTTCTAGGTTGTCCAATTTGTTACCATATAGCTGTTTGTAGTATTCTCTTGTGATTGTATTACTGTGATATCAGTGATATCTGATACTGTGATATCTCCTCTTTCAACTCTAATTTTGTTTATTTGGATCCTCTCTCTTTTTTTCTTAATGAGCCCTGCTAAAATCTTAAATTTTTTTTTTATCTTTTCAAAAACAGCTCTTGGTCTCAGTGAACTTTTGTATTTTTTTATCTCTATTTTATCTATTTCCACTGTAACTTTTATTATTTCCTCCTTTCTGCTGACTTTGGGCTTTGTTTGTTCTTTTTCTAATTCCTTTACATGGTAGATTAGGTCAATCATTTGAGATTTTTCTTGTTTCTTGAGGTAGGCCTGTATCACTAAAAACTTCCCTCTTAGAACTGCTTTTGCTGCATCCCATAGATTTTGGAAAGTTGTGTTTTTATTTTCCTTTGTCTCAAGGTGTTTTCTGATTTCCTCTTTGATTTCTTCAGTGACCTATTGGTTTTTTTCAATAACATGTTGTTTAGTCTCCATGTGTTTGTGTTTACCATTTTTCTTCCTGGAATTGGTTTTTAGGTTCATATAATTGTGTTCAGAAAAGATGCCTGATATCACTTCTATCTTCTTAAATTTGTTGAGAGTTGTTTTGTGGCTTAGCATGTGATCTATCCCTAGAAAATATTCCATGTGCACTTGAAAAGAATGTGTATTCTGCAGTTGTTGGATGGAAAATCCTGTGGGTATCTATTAAGTCCAAGTGGTCTAATGTGTTATTTATGGCCACTGTTCCCTTATTGATTTTCTATCTGGATGATCTATCCATTGATATAAGTGGGGTGTTAACATCCCCTACTATTATTGTATTACTGTCAATTTCTTACTTTATGTCTATTAGTATTTTCTTTATATATGTAGGTGTTCCTATATTAGGTGAATATTTGTTTATGAATGTTATATCTTCTTCTTATACTAACCCCTTTATAATGCCCTTATTTGCCCTTTACTACAGACTTTGTTTTAAAGTCTACTTTGTTTGATATGAGTATTGCTACCCAGCTTTCTTTTCATTTCTATTTGCATGGAATATCTTTTTTCATTTTTCACTTTTAGTCTGTGTGTGTGTTTAGCTCTGAAGTGAGTCTCTTGTAGGTAGCATATAGATGGATCTTGTTTTTTTTATCCCATCAACCACCCTATGTCTTTTGATTGGAGCATTTAGTCCATTGACATTGAAAGTGATCATTGATAGGTATGTACTTTTTTTTTTTGCGGTACACAGGCCTCTCACTGCTGTGGCCTCTCCTGTTGTGGAGCACAGGCTCCAGATGCACAGGCTCAGTGGCCATGGCTCACGGGCCTAGCCGCTCCGCAGCATGTGGGATCTTCCCGGACCAGGGCACGAACCCGTGTCCCCTGCATCGGCAGGCGGACTCTCAACCACTGTGCCACCAGGGAAGCCCAATAGGTATGTACTCATTGTCATTTTGTTACTTGTTTTCTGCTTGTTTTTGTAGTTCTTCTCTGTTCTTTTCTTCTTCTTTTAGTCTCTTTCCTTGTGGTTTCATGATTTTCTTTAGTGTTATATTTGTATTCCTTTCTCTCAAGTATTTGTGTATCTGTAGTAGATTTTGATTTGTGGTTACCATAGAGTTCATATATGTTGACCTATAACTATATACACTTGTCTTAAACTGATAGTCATTTAAGTTCTAAAAGATGTACAGTTTTTACTCTCCCCTCCATGTTTAGTGTTTTAGATGTCATATTTTACATCTTCATGCCTATCTCTCAACTGCTTATTGTAGTTATAGTTGATTTTTACAATGTTGGCTTATTTAAGAGGTTGATCCACTGCTTTTGCTATATATTTGCCCTTACCAGTGGGATTTTCCCCTACTTATATTTTCTTATTTCTTGCCATAGCCTTTTCTTTTTCACTTAAAGAAAATCCTTTAACATTTCTTTTAAGTTGGTTTAGTATTGATGAACTCTCTTTTAGTTTTTGCTTGTCTGGGAAACTCTTTATCTCTCCTTCAACTCCAAATGATAACCTTGCTGGGTAGAGTATTCTAGGCTGTAGGTTTTTTCCTTGCAGCACTTTTTAAATATATCATGCCACTCCCTTCTAGGCTGCAAATTTTCTACTGAAAAATCAGCTGATACCCTTATGGGGGTTCCTATCTATGTGACTCTTTGTTTTTCTCTTGCTACCTTTTAAATTCTCTCTTTAACTTTTGTCATTTTACTTATGATATGTCTTGGTGTGGGTCTCTTTGACTTCATCTCCTTTGAAACTCTCTGTGCTTCTTATACCTGGATATTTGTTTCCTTCTCCAGGTTAGGGAATTTTTCAGCCATCATTTCATCAAATACATTTTCTACCCATTTCTGTCTCTCTTCTGTTCTGGGACTGCTATAATGTGAATATTAGTATGCTTGATGTTGTTCCAGAGGTCCCTTAAACTAGCCTCATCTTTATTTATTTTTTCTTTTTGCTGTTCTGATTGGATGATTTCCACTATTCTATCTTCCAGATGGTGTATGTGTTCTTCTGTGTCACCTAATCTGCTCTTAACTCCTTCTAATGTATTTTCCATTTCCATTGTTGTATCCTTCATCTTTGACTGATACTTTTTTTATATTTCCTATTTCTTTGTTGAAGTTCTCACTGTTTTGTCTATTCTTTTTCCAAGTTCGGTTATCATTCTTATTACTATTGCTTTGACCTCTTTAACAGGTAAATTGGGTTTTATTTCAGGACTTTTATCTTGTTCTTTCATTTGAAACATATTCCTCTGTTTTCTCATTTTATTTAACTTTCTATGTTTGTCTCCATGAAATTAGGTGTAACAGTTACTTCTACTGATCTTGAAGGGGTGTCCTTGTGTGGAAGTATCCCTATGCCGTTTGCATGTGCCCAGTGGATTTGATGGGAGAACTGGATCTGAAGTGAGCATGGGCACTGTCTTCCCCTGGGGTGTGCTGTCAGCCACTACCTTGGTGGGAGGTAGGGCTGGATTTGAAGGGACTAGAGCCAGAGCCAGGTGCAAACCAGGGCTTCTTCTATGTTCAGATGCAGTCAAAGACCTGTCAGGGGAGGGGTGGGAGCCCAAGAGGCCGGAGCAGGAGCCCTGAAGGAGTTGGGCTTCTCCCACGCGTGACAGCAGGCTCTGCCTTGGTTGGGGATGTGGCCAGGGCCCAAGGGCTTGGGTTGCACTTCTGAGCTGGTTCCACGTTTTCCCTGGTGTGCAAGCCTTGGCTAGTGGCTGGATCGGGGCCAGAGGGGTTGGAGTAGCACTGCTGAACTGGTTCTTCTTCTTCCCAGTGCATACATGCACCTCCCCACAGGCAATGGTGGTCTCTGCTCTGGCCAGAGGCAGGGCTGGGGCCAAGCTGGCTGCATTCCCTCTAAGTGCACACACGCTCATTGATAAGGGCAGCTCCTCCTTAGCAGGGAGCTGCGCTGGAGCAGGGGGTGCCCTGGGGCCATCCTGGCAGGGCAGCCAGAGCATCGGGCAGCTTTCCGTATGCTGCTTCCAAGCTGTGATTGGGAGCAAGCAAGTCTGTGCATGGATTCTTCAAGAGTGGAGCCTCAGTTTCTTACAGCCCTCCAGAAAGCTCCACTGGTTTCCAAACCAGCTAAGAGGGCTCATCTTCCTGATGCCAGACTCCAGGGCTGGGTGCCTAATATGGGGCTCAAACCCCTCCGCCCCCAGGGAGGATCTCTGAGCCTGTGATTTTTCCCTCCTCTTTTGGGTCGCCTGTTAGGGGTGTGGGTCTTGACTAGATCGCTTCTCTTCCCCTCCTCCCCGACTCCGTACGGGTCTTTCTTCACAGCTTTGGTCGTAGAAGAGCCGCACTGCTAGTCTTCAGGTGGTTCTCAGCAAGGTTGCTCTGTATGTAGTTGTAGCTTTGATGGGTTCATGAGAGGAGGTGAGCTCAGGGTCCTCCTACTCCACCATCTTGATCTTGCCCCCCTCCCCCGTACAAATATTGCTTTTTATTTACCTGCATGATTCCCAGGCTGAAAACTGCACAACCAAATTCCATCAATATACAGTGAAACAGATTCCCTGGCCGAAATGTTGGTTGTAAACATGTTTGCACTTTGCTCTCCCAATTACACCTAAGTTCATCAGTTGTGTCACAGAGGAAAGTTAACCTTGGCCTGCCATAGTTAATTTTTACCAAGCCCCTTTTGGTAAACAGGGGACTTAGCAGAGTTGTATTCTTTTTTCTAGACCAGAAGCCTCAATATGTTTGTAGTATAAGAAATAAAAGCGTTTTTTTGGAAACTCCAGGAAATGAATGGCTCGTTTCTCCTGGCCGATGGATGTGAGGGCACTCATCTACCTTACACTGATGACTAAAGACAAGCACTGTTGCCTCTAGGTAAACAGAAAAAGAAAAGAAAAAAATGAAGCCCATTAGCAAAAGGGGGCAGTGACGTAAGTGATAATGAAAAAGGTGCGTCTGTGTGTCTACTTGAGTGTGGTTTCCAGATGCCACAAAATGGGATCTGATGGAGCTGAGACCACATTTTGTCAGGAGGCTGCCTTCTGAGAGTTCGCCTAAGGAGATAAAAAGCGATAGTTAATTTCTAAGGACCTACTGTGCATCTGACCCTTGCACCTAATTTCCCAGCTAATTACTCAGCCATAAAAAGAAACGAAATTGAGTTATTTGTAGTGAGGTGGATGTCATACAGAGTGAAGTAAGTCAGAAAGAGAAAAGCAAATACCGTATGCTAACACATATATATGGAATCAAAAAAAAAAAAAAAAAGGTCATGAAGAACCTAGGGACAAGACGGGAATAAAGACACAGACCTACTAGAGAATGGACTTGAGGATATGGGGAGGGGGAAGGGTAAGCTGGGACAAAGTGAGAGAGTGGCATGGACATATGTACACTACCAAATGTAAAATAGATAGCTAGTGGGAAGCAGCCACATAGCACAGGGAGATCAGCTTGGTGCTTTGTGTCCACCTAGAGGGGTGGGATAGGGAGGGTGGGAGGGAGGGAGACACAAGAGGGAAGAGATATGGGGACATATGTATATGTATAACTGATTCACTTTGTTATAAAGCAGAAACTAACACACCAAATTAGTAAAAAAAAAAAAAAGCCCTGCGTGGTAGGTTGTGTTGTCATCAACTTGCAGCTCCAGGAACAGACGTGTAGAGCCAGTTTCCTCCCTGCATGGAGAGGTGGGACAACAGTGTGCCCCTGGGCCTGCTGGAGTGTGAACCCCAGCTTTCAGGAAACTTTGTGCCTGGCGGGGAGCTCAGCACTGCCCAGGTGGGGATGGATTTATTAGGTCACTGGAAGTCTCTGGAGTTAGGGGTAGATTCAAGGGGTGAAGGTGTCCAGACCTGTCATTTCCCCAGTGTTTCCTGCCCATACCACTGGCAAACATGCACACACACACAAACACACACACCATGCACACAGGTGGAAATATCCTGGATAAGCCCCCCACCCCAAGAAAGGAGGAAGGAGGCTGAATGGTATCAGTGGAAAGATGGCCAGTCTCAGGAATCGGGGCTGACTTCTAAGTCCCTCTCTGGCTCTCAACAGCTTTGCCACATGGAATAAATCTCTCTGTCCCCCCTTCCTCTTCCTGTAAAATGAAGGGCTGCCCAGGGTAATTTCCAAGGTCTTTTCAGTTTTACATTCTATGATTCTATTAATACTGAGAGTGGATTTTAAATGCTAAATGGAGTCCATGAAGGCTGAATATTTCTCGAGATTTAAAATGTCTCTCTACTAATTGAAACTAATTCTCCGAACCACACATTAAAAGCCCCAGGCTGATTTTTCTATCTGATGGGCCCTGACAAAGTGGCGCGTGGAGACGGAGTGGCCCCAGGTGGGCACTCTCACGCGAGCCCTCTGCTGTTCCTCCCCAGCGAGGCTTCTGCTAATTTGTATTAATGCATCTCTGCTTTCCCCCTCCCGCCCCCTGGCAAGCCCTCACCCCGGTCAGCCCCACAGCCTGTGTCACTTAAATCTCATAATGCACCGCCGCTTCTCTCCCCTTCCTCTCACCATTTCCCCCTCCTCTATCTCTCGACTTAGAGCTTGGCAGACTAATGGCCGTAATCATGATGATGAGCATTAACAATGACAGGCAATGCTCTCAACAGAATGCAGCTCTTCCTCAAGAGAAGGGACATTAAAATCCCAACTAGGTAAGTGGGCTCGACAGTGGTGTCAGCCCCGGAGCCGGGAGTCTGCAAGAGAGGCTACTGGGAGCTGGACGTGGCAGCAGGTGCATCTAGGAAAACAGCGGTGAAACAAGACAGAGAAGCAGGGCAAAGATTTGAGGTTCTGTGTTCACCTTCCCCGGCCCTCAGTACCAGAGAGTCTCCAAATGTGGTACCTTCCACCTTGGAGGGGGTTGAGTTTGGAGCTGTTTAAATTCATGAAAAACCAAAGTTCATAAAGCAGTGTTTGCCCTTGATTTATGTGCTGCACGCTTTTTAAAATTGTGCTGAAATAACCATAACATAAAATTTACCGTTTTAACCATTTTTCAGCATACAGTTCAATGGCATTAAGGACATCCATGTTGTTGTACCAACGTCACCACCATCCAGCCCCAGAAGGTTCTCATCATCCCAAACAGAAGCTCTGTACCCACAAAACAGTAACTCTGCATTCTGCACTCCCCACAGCCCTGGAATGTGATGGACTCTTACGTTTTGTGATTATTCTGGTCTCTTCCATTGAACAAATGCTGGTTAGGACTCAGTAGCAACCTACGTTTTGAAACACTGTACACCCCTCTTTCCAGCAGCAGAAACTGAGACACGAAGAGGGGAAGCAGCCTACCCCAAGTAAGCGGAGAGCCAGGGGCCATGAAAGCAGCAAGGCAAGTTGCCAACTCTAACCCTAACCCCAGTCTCAATGGTCTTTTGACTTTCACGGCACTTTTGGTACGGCCAACATGGGTTCGTCCATTCCTTTCTTTCATAGGAAATTAAGAAGACATACAAGAGTGAAGAGAATGACATGAAAAACACTTGGGTGGCCACCATCTAGAACTGAGGAGTGTTAATATTTTCTCACAGTTGCTTGACGTTTTTCTAAAAGAAATGGCATATTCGTGAATGCTGCCCCCTGGTCCCCCTCCCGGGGCATCCTCTCCCCGTAGGTAACCTGAATTTCGCCCTTCTGAATTTGGTGTGTGTTTTTTCAGTCCACCATTTCCATGTTTACACCTACAGAGAAAGATATTCATGAATATTTCATTGTGTTGTCTGCAGTGTGTTTTTAAACATTTTCATAAACGATATTACACAGGAAGCTTGCTTTTTCACTCAACATTATGTTTTGAGATGTAATCACGTTGCTATGAGGGAAGGAGTGTGTGTGTGTGTGTGTGTACTTAGGTTGTTTCCAATTCATTTTCCTATTCCAAGCAATGCTGCGATTGTGCACGAGTCTCTCTAGGTCATAGATCTATAGCAGTGCAATTGCTGAGTCTTTGCGAACATGCATTTCCAATTCCAATTTTGCTTTGGATATTGACAAATTGCTTTCCAAAGTGGTTGAATTAATTTACACTCCTACCAGCGGTGGGAGAGTTCCTATTTCCCCTTTATCTTCACTAACTCTTGATATTGTCTGTCTTCTAAAATTTGACCCATCTGATTACTGTGAAATGTTCTCTTGTTTGTTTTAAATCACATTTATCTGATTATTAGGAAGGCTAAGCCTATGTGCATTAATAATTTTCATTTTTTCTGTGAATTGTTTATTCTATTGTTTTATTGCAAGGATGGTCAAACCACAAGCTGTAGACCAGCCCATGGGCTTTTTATACTGCTTGCGAGCTAAGAATGGTTTTTACATTTTAAAAGAGTCATAAAGGAAAAAGGAGAGACAGAGGTTATATGTGTCCTGTGAAGCCTAAAATATTTACTATCTGGTTCTTTAAAGAAAAAGTTCACTGACTCCTGCTGGATTATTTTGTCTTTTTATTGATATATATTTTGGATATTAACAATTTATTTGAACTAGCTCCTCCCTCTGCCTCTCCCTCATCAGCTACCCTGAGCATGCCAAGTTTCTACTTCCCTGGGGCCATGGTCTATGTTTTGTTAGAAGCAAAATGTTTTTTCAACATCTTGTCAAGTTTCAATTACATTTGGGATGTATCATCTAAATTTATCTCCCTCTCAAATACTCACAGTAAAACCAGTTTAATGCTCTTTACCTTGTGAAATGCATACTGTAGAATTTTGCTTCTGGCTCTGGTGGAATGACTGCTACTGAGCTTGCTTTCCTGTCATAAATAACCAGGAAAGTGGATAAAACATATGAAACAACTGTTTTCATATATAGGAAAACAAACAGCAAAGATGGTAATCTCCAAGAGCAGGGAAAGACATGAGATAAGCCTGATTGTTTTGACTTTCTGTCTAGAGGAACTTTAGACCATATCCCTGGGAGGAGGACCCAAGTGCAGTATGAAGGTGTCACAGAGGTAAGGAAACAGAATTTGGAATTTAGGGAAGCTGAGGCAGCAGGTGCCCGTGGGCCAGAGCACCAGAGAGAAGGTAGCTACACAGAGAGGGATGGTTCCAGAATCTGGATAGGGGCTCTCTTTAGACACCGATTGAATAGTAAGATACACATGTGTAGTGTGAAACTTCTTGAGGCCAGTTAACAAACAACTAAGGAAGTCAAACAATTCCCAGAGCTCATTCAGGATTGAGATAAATTTTCATTCAGACTAGTCAGAGTGGAGAGACCTCAAGGAACACCTAGGACATCCATGAGACCTCAGAATGGCCATTGCAAAGTAGTAAGGCTAAATTAGCTCTAGGAAAGCCTTCTTTAAATACACCTTCATAATCCTTAAAAACAAGCCTTAAAAATAAGTAAATAAATAAATAAATAAATGGATGCTCAAGCAACTTAGCTGCCTGCTAAAATAAACTCCACCACTTTTTGGAAAACAACAAAATCTAGACACAATAATGTAGCATGCACAGGTTCAGCATCCAATCAAAACTTGGTCAACATATTAACAATGAGGAAAAGGTGACCCATAACCAGGAGAGAAATCAATCAAGTGGAACAGGCCCAGAAATGATAGAGATAATAGAACTAGCAGATAATCACTTTACAAAATAGCAATTATAAATATGCTAAAGGCTTTAAAGGGAAACATGAACATGATGAGGAAAGATATAGAAAGTATAAAGAATTAACAGCAAATTCGATACTGAAGAAGTGATCAGTGAACTTGAAAGAACATAAACTAAACAAACTAAAACAAAGTGAAACACAGAGAAGAAAAAAACAAATGAAGGAGCCTCAGTGACCTGTGAGAAAGTATAAAAGTCTGACATATGTGTATTTGGAGACCCAGAAACAGAAGAGATGCATGGAGACAGAAAAAATATTCAGAAAAATTGGGCAAAATTTTTCTGAATTATATGTAAACCATTAACACACAAATCTAAGAAACTCAACAAACCACAAGAATAAGCATACACATGCAAATCACATAAGACACATCATAATTGAACAGCTAAAATCCAGTAACAAAGGGGAAATCTTAAAAGGATCCAGAAAAGGGAAGAAAGAGAAAGAGAGGAAGGAAGGAAGGAAGAGAAGGAGGGAGGGAGGGAGAAAGAAAACATACAGGGGAACAAATATAAAATTCCTGTTGCTAATTTTGTATCAGAAATAATGCAAGCCAGAAGACAATGGAAAATTTCTTCAGAATAATGTAATAAAAAGATATCCATAGAATTTTACATCAGTGAAAATATCCTCCAAAAATTGTGGTGAAACAGAAACATTTTCAAATAAACAAAATCTGAGAAAATTCACCACCAGCCAGTCTAAATTATAAGAAATATCAATAATAAAGGAAGTTCTTTAAGCTGAAAGAAAATGATACAAGTCAGAAACTCAGATCTACACAAAGGAGTGAACAGCAATAAAATGGTAAAAATGTGAATAAACATAAAATGTACTTGTTCTCTCATTTTAATATTTCTTTAAAAGATAATTGACTCACCATTTCTGGTTCAGAATGTAAGGAGGTAATAGCTCTTTTTAGATCTGCAATGAGGTGAGGACACAGGGCAAACCACTGTCCCCAATACTGGAGACAGACAGCAAATGCAGGTAATCACGGCTTCTCAG
This sequence comes from Mesoplodon mirus, assembly GCF_964341445.2. Taxonomy (NCBI): domain Eukaryota; kingdom Metazoa; phylum Chordata; class Mammalia; order Artiodactyla; family Ziphiidae; genus Mesoplodon; species Mesoplodon mirus. Next base: position 185,322,801 of record NC_138979.1, read on the forward strand.
AGACAGACTCACAATTAGAAACCACCATGGGAACTAAGGCTGGGATAGAAAAACCAGAACCGTGATTGATAAATTGCTGGAGGCTCAATGTGGACAACTCCAAGATTTAAAAACTCCAGGGGGACTCCACAATTGTGAGATTTACCTCCAAAAGGAGCTCAACCAGGTTTCCTTGTAAATATCAGAGAAAAATCCCTCTTGCTTCCTGAAGGGAGAGAGGAAAAGGAACCATTTTGAAATACGCCAGAGCATTCTGTTCTTTCTAAAACGGCCTGCCCGTGAGAAATTAGTTAACCAGAGTGTAGCCTGCTGAGGTGTTACCAGAGCCTAACTGACCTAGGGAAAGGGAAATACCTGACTCCAATCAGCTCTAGCCTTTCACGTGGGAGAATGAAAACACCCAACACCAGCCCACTCTAGCCATTCTCTCCCACCTAAGGGAGTAGGAAAAACAAAAAACCAAAAAACCTGAGAAACACTCATGAAGTTCACAGTCCAGGACATAGACTCACTGAAAGACCGAGATATACTCACACAATTACAGATGCTTCTCCCACCACACCTTACCACCACATTACTAAAGTCCAATTTACAGCAATTACTTTTACCTCATATATCATGTCCAGCTATAAGAAAAATTACAAGGAATACCAAAAGGTAAAAAACATACTTTGAAGAGACAAGAGAAAGCATCAGAATCAGACATGGCAGGAATGTTGGAATTATCAGATTGTGAATTTAAAACAAATATGATTATTATGCTAAGAGCTCTAATGCATAAGGTGGACAGCAGATGAGACAGATGGGCAATGTCAGCTGGAAGATAGAAACCCTAAGGGGGAAAAGAAGGAAATGCTAGAGATTTTTAAAAAACATGGTAACAGAAATGAAGAAAGCCTTTGATAGGCTCGTCAGTACACTGGACACAGCTGAGGAAGGAATCATTGAGATTGAGTATATTTCATTGGAAATATCCAAAACTAAAAAACACAGAGAATAAAGACAAATATGCATAAAAGACAATATGCATAAAAGGGAATACCAGAAGGAGAAGAAAAAGAGAATGGAACAGAAAAAATATTTGAAACAACAATGACTGAGAAGTTTCCCAAGTTAATGTCTGACACCAAACCACAAATCCAGGAAGGTCAGAGAATACCAAGCAGGATAAATGCCCCCAAATCTACACCTAGACATATCATTTTCAAAGCACAGAAAAATCAGAGATAAAGGGAAAAATCATGAAAGAAGCCAGAGGGAAAAAATACCTACCTATAGAGGACCAAAGATAAGAATTACATCTGACTGCTCTCAAAAACCATGCAAGCAAGCAAGAGTAGAATAAAATATTAAAGTATTGAGAGAGAAATGCCATCAACCTAGAATTCAGCACTGTGCAAAATCATCCTTCAAAAGTGAAGAAGAAATAAAGATTTCATCAATCAAACAAAAACTGAGGGAATTTGTCATTAGCAGACCTTCCTTGCAAAAAATATTAAAAGAAGTTCTTTAGAAAGAAGGAAAATAATATAGGTCAGAAATTTAGATCTACACAAAGATAAAGAAAGGAAAAACGTCAAAAAAGGAATAAGTGAAGATCAAATATAAACTTTATTTTTCTTATTCTTAATTGATCTTACAGGTAAGTTTGTTCAAAAAATAATAGCAACAATGTATTTGATTATGCATGCTTATGTATATATAATACATAAGCATTATATGCTTATGTATATAAGCATATACATTATGTATATGTATATGTGGATATGTGCTTATTTATGCTAATATAAAAGTGAAATAAATGACAGCAATAATACAAGGAACAGAGGGGAGGAATTGGGATTATTTTGTTATTATAAGGTACATTACCCATGAAATGGTATAGTGTTATTTGGTAAATGGTTAAGAGACTTACTTGGATTAGTTGTAAATGCATATTGCAAAATCTAGGGCAACCACTAAAAACTTTTTTTTAAGATATATAACTGATATGTTTTAAAAGGAGAGAAAATTAAACCCTATAAAATTCTCAGTTGAAACCACAAAAGGCAGAAGAACAGTGGAAGGCAAAAATAGGAAAAAAGAACCAGGGTAACAAATAGAAAAAAGTAACAAATGTGGTAGACATTAATCCATACACATCAATAATCATTTTGAACATTAATGGTTTAAATGCACCAATTACAAGACAGAGATTGTCAGAGTGGGTCAAAAACAAGATACAACAATATGTTGTCTATAACAAACCCACTTTAAATATAAAGATGCATATAAATGAAAAGTAAATGAATGGAGAAAAATATACCATGCTAATACTAAGTCAAAAAAAAGTAGGAGTAGCTAATTAATTTCAGACAGAGCAGACTTCAAAGCAAGGAAGGTTATCAGGGATAAAGAAGGGCATTACATAACAATAAAGGAGTCAATTCTCAAAAAAACATAATAACCCTTAAAAAGTATGTGCTGAACAACAGAGCATCAAATTACATGAGGCAAAACCTGCTAAAACTGCAAGGAGAAATAGATTAATCCACAATTATAGTTGGAGACTTCAACACCCTTTTTTCAGAAATGGGCAGATCCAGCAGGGAGAAAATCAGTAAGGACATAGTTAAACTCAACATCACCACCAATCAACTGGATATAATGGACACCTATAGACCACTTTATCCAACAAAAGCAGAATACACAGTCTTCTCAAGCTCACATGGAATATTTACCAAGATAACCATGTTCTGGGGCACAAAACACCCCTTAACAAATGTAAAATAACAAAAATTATACAGTCTGCTCTCATACCATAATGGAATTAAAACTAGAAATCAATAACAGAAAGACACTGGAAAATACCAAAATACCTGGAGACTAAACAGCACACTTCTAAACACACAAGGCAAAGAATTCTCAAGAGGAATTTTTAAATATTTTGAACTAAATGAAAATGGAAGCACAACTTATCAAAATTTGTGGGATGAAACAAAAGCAGTGCTTAGAGGGATTTATAGCATTGAATGAATGGAGAAAGATCTAAAACTAATCATCTCAGTTTTTACCTAGGGAAAAAAAAGAGCAAATTAAATTCAAAGTAAACAGAAAAAAATAATAAAAACTAAATCAATAAAATTGACAACAGGAAATCAGTAGAGAAAATGAACAAAACCAAAAGTTGCTTCTTCTTTAATAAAATTGATAAACTTCTAGCCATGGTAATTAAGAAAAAGAAAGAAGGCAAAACTTACTAACATAAGAAATGAAATAGAGGTCATCAATACTGATCCCATGTACACTAAAAGAAGAATAAAAGAATATTATGAACAACTCTATGTCCACAAATTTGATAAACTAGAAGAAATGGACCAATTCCTTGAAAGACACAGCCTGCCCAAACTCACACAAGAATAGACAATCTGAATAGGCCTATAGCTATTAAAGAAATTTAATCAACAAATAGTAACCTTCCAATATAGAAAGCACAAGGCCCAGATTGGTTCCCTGGTGAATTCTCCCAAATTTTAAGGAAGAAATTATATCAATTCTCTACAATCTCTTTCAGAAGCTGAAGGAATACTTCCTAACTCATTCTATGAGAGAAGCATCACCCTAATACCAAAACCAAAGACATTACAAGAAAGGAAATCTACAGACCAATATTTCTCATGAATATCAATGCAAAAACCCTCAACAAAATATTAGCAAACCAAATCTAATGATATATTAAAAAAATTCTACACCATGACCAACTGGGGTCTATCTCATGTATGCAAGGTTCGTTATTTGAAAATCAGTGAATGTAATCCATCACATCAACAGACTAAAGAAAAAAATCATATATTCATATCAATAAAAGCAGGAAAATCACTAGACAAAATCCAGTACCCATTCATGATAAAAAAAAAAAAAGAGTCTCAGTAAACTTGGAATAGAGGGAAACTTCTTCAACTTGATAAAGAATATCTACAAAGAACCTACATCTAACACCATACTTATTGGTGAGAAACTCAAAACTTTCCCACTGAGATCAGGTACAAGCAACAATGTCCCCTCTCACCACTCCTCTTCAACATTGTACTGGAGTCCTAGTTAATGCAATAAGACATGAAGAATTTAAATGTGTACATATTGGGAAGGAAGAAATAAAACTATCTTTTTCACAGATGGCATGATCATATATATAAAACATCCAAAGAATGAACAAAAAACTGTTTTTAATAGGTGATTATTAAAAGGTTGCAGGATACAAGGTTAATATAGAAAAGTCCATTGCTTTCCTATATACCATCAATAAACAAGTGTAAATTGAAATTAACCCAGTAGCATTTACATCGGATTACATTAACCCGATACCAAAAAAAAAAGGAAGGAAGGAAAGAAGGGAGGGAGGGAGGGAGGGAAGAAAGAAAGAGAGAGAGAGGAAAGAAAGAAAGAAAGAAAGAAAGAAAGAAAGAAAGAAAGAAAGAAAGAAGGGGAAAGTAAGGTATAAATCTAACAAAATATGTACAAGATCTATATGAGGAAAACTACAAAACCCAGATGAATAAAATCAAATAATTAAATAAACAGCTCTTCCACACTCATGAATAGGAAGACCCAATACTGTCAAAATGTTAGTTCTTCCAAGTTGATGTATAGATTCAATGCAATCCCAGTCAAAATTCCAGCAACTTTTTGTGTGGATATCAACTAACTGATTCTAAAGTTTATATGAAGATGCTCAAGATCCAGAATAGCCAATAAAATTTTGAAAGTTAAGAACACAATTGGAAGACTGACACTATTTGATTTCAAGACTTACTATAAAGCTACAGTAATCAAGACAGTGGTATTGGCAAAAAGACAAATAGATCAATGGAACAGAATAGAGAGCCCAAAATAGACCCACATAAATATTGTCAAATGATATTTGACAAAGAAGCAAAGGCAATACGATGGAACAAAGATAGTCTTTTCATCAAACTGTGCTGGAACAACTGAACATTCACATGCAAAAAAAAAAAACTCAATCTGAACACAGACTTTACACACTACACAAAAATTAAGTCCAAATTGATCATAGACCTAAATGTAAGCAAAAAACTGCGAAACTCCTAAAAGATAACATAGGAGAAACACTACATGGCCTTGAGTATGACAATGACTTTTCAGATGCAACACCAAAGCACAATATTTGAAAGAAATAATTGATAAGCAGGCTTCATTAAAATTAGAAACTTCTGCTCTGTACAGCACAATATCAAGAGAATGAGGAGATAAGCCAAAAGCTAGAGAGAATATTTGCAAAACATATGTCTGAAAAAGGACTTGTATCCAAAATATACAAAGAACCCTTAAAACTCAACAAAAAGAAAACAAACAATACAATTAAAAAATGGGTCAAAGATTTACTAGCTGCCTCATCACAGAAAATATACAGGTAGAAAATAAGCATATGAAAAGATGCTCCACATCCAATGGCATCAGAGAAATGCAAATCAAAACAACAATGAATTACCACTACACATCTATTAGAATGGCCAAAATCTAGAACACTGACCACACCAAGTGCTGGTGAAGATGTGGGACAATAGAAACTCTCATTCACCTGCTAATGGGAATTCAAAATGGTACAGTCACTTTGGAAGACAGCTCTCAACAAAAGTAACATACTTTTACTATGAACTCCAGCAATCATGCTTCTTCATATTTACTCAAAGGAATTGAAAACCTGCATCTACACAAAAACCTGAACACAGGGACTTCCCTGGTGGTCCAGTGGTAGAGAACCCACCTTCTAACGCAGGGGACGTGGGTTCAATCCCTGGTCAGGGAAATAAGATTCCACATGCTGTGGGGCAACTAAACCCGCGCACCACAACTACTGAGCTTGCACGCCTCAGCTAGAAAGCCTGCACACCACAAACTACAGAGACCACGTGCTCTGGAGCCCACGTGCTACAACTACAGAGCTCACGACCCCTGGAGCCTGTGAGTCACAACTAGAGAGAAGCCCACACGCCAAAACGAAGAGCCTGCATGCCACAACTAAGACCCGAAGCCACCAAAAATATAATTAAATAAATTAATTAAATAAATACATATTTTTAAAAAGAATTCTAAAATTGAGATCATTAATAAAGAAAAACAAACAAACAAACCAAAACCTACACACAGATATTTATAGCAGCTTTATTTGTAATCCCAAAACTTTGAACCAACCAAGGTGTTCTTCAGTAGATGAATGGTGAACTGGGCTTATCCAGACAATGGACTATTATTCAGTGCAGAAAAGAAATGAGCTATCAAGCTGGAAAGACACAGGGAATGTAAATGCATATTACAAGCAAAAGAAGCCAATCTGAAAAGGCTGCATTTTGTATGACTCCAACTATATGATATTCTGAAAAAGGAAGAAGTCTGGAGACGGTAATAAAGATCAGTGTTGAAGGGAGTGGGGTGGGAGGGATGAAGAGGAGAATCGCAGAGAACTTTTAGGGCAATAAAAATACTCTGTACGATACTATAATGATAGATTATACATTTCATTATACATTTGTCCCAAACCATAGATTGTATACCACCAAAAGTGAACCCTATGGTATACTATGGACTTTGTGATAGTGATGTGTCCATGTAGGTTCATCAATTATAACAAATGTCCCACTCTGGTGAGGGATGTTGATAATGGTAGATTCTGTGCATGTGTTTGGGCAGAGGGTGTATGAGAAATTTCTGTACCTTCCTCTTAATTTTGTTGTGAGCCTAATACAGCTCTAAAAAATAAAGTTAAAGAAGATTGGCTGTTTAAAGCAAAAATAATAGTAATGCTTTATTGAGTTAGTAACATTTGTAGAAATAATATATAGGCCAATAATAACACAAAAGACAGGAGGGAAAATGGAAACATACAGTTTATATTTCTTACTGAACACGTAAATTGATACATTCTCTTAAGAAAGACTGTGATCTTAAGTGTGCATATCAAAACTCCTAGGTCAACCTTTAAAAAATTAAACCGATATTGCTAATAAGCCTATAGGGGAGATAAAAGGAAATGCTAAATTATCCAATCCAAAAGAATGCAGGGAAAGGGTGAAAGGACCAAGGAGCATTAGGGGAGGGCAACAAATAACAAGATTATAGAATTAAATAAGAAATACAAATGGTCTAAATGCACCAATTAGAAGCAAAGATTGTCAGACTGGGTTAAAAAGCAAGACTTGAGACATCCGATTTCAGCTCTGAGTGTAAAGTGCTTGAAAGTAATCACTCCCATTCTTAGACCAAAGAGAAAAAATTTGAACAAGGTGAACATCAATGGCTTTTGTTGGACGCATCAGAGAATTGAGGTCACAGGGCAAACCACCACTCAGAAATGGGAGAGACAGGAGAATACAGAGTCCCAGCTGAGATCTGCTTACCTGGAGCAGAAGTCACTGGAATAAGAACTGGTAGAAATACTTATATGGTCACTGCGACAAACTGCAGAGAGTGTGGACAGCATGAGAGAGAAACTGCTGGGGATTGTGTTCTTGGGGGGGGGCACAGCTGAGTGGATTTTATCTCTAGTCCCACCAGACTCACCTTGAAGAGCCAAAAAAAATTCCCCTCCTGTCTCAGGTGGGAAGAGGGGAAGAAAAGACGCCTGAAATGCTCTCAGAGCATCTTCACAGCAAAGGCCAGCTCAGCAAGAGGAAGACTCTATCAGACCTGTACTTCAGCTAGGAGGGAGAACAATTACCAAACTTCAGCACTCTCCATCCTTCCTGTCTCACTTAAGTGGGGGGAAAAGGGAGGAACTTAAGAAGCACTTGTAGGGCTTCCCTGGTGACACAGTGGTTAAGAGTCGGCCTGCCGATGCAGGGGACACGGGTTCGTGCCCCAGTCCGGGAGGATCCCACATGCCGTGGAGCGGCTGGGCCCGTGAGCCATGGCTGCTGAGCCTGCGCGTCCGGAGCCTGTGCTCCGCCAACGGGAGAGGCCACAGCAGTGAGAGGCCCGCGTACCACAAAAAAAAAAAAAAAAAAAAAGAAACACTTGTAAAGGCCACAGCCCAGGGACACAGGTGCACTAAAAACCTAAGATTTAATCATAAGATTATAGAACACTTCCCTCATCCACACCTCACTATCACGTCAACAGGGCTACAATATAACACTGGTGGATTACAGCTGAAAGAGCTGCAAGGCACAGACTCTATTTAGGAAGTAGTTCCTAGAGAAATCCAAAGATAAGATGAAAGATAAAAAAACAAGGACACTAGAGGAATTTGAAGCCTCTGGAACTTATATCCATAGCAAACACTGAACACAATTCAACTCATAGATTAACGTGAAACTTCACACTAAAGGCCTACTTACCTCAGTGATTATCACCAGTTACATCATGTTGGGCTTTCATCATGTTGGGCATCTCAAAGGCAAGAAAAAAATAAGGCCAAACTATATGCTGGCGACAAATACCCCCATTTAAGTATAAAGACACAAATAAAAATAAAAGGATGGGAAAAGAGATATTATACAAACACTAATATAAGAAAACTGGGGTGACTATGTTACTAGGAGACAAAGTAGACTTCAGGACAAGTAATAATCCCGGGGAAAAGAGGGACATTTTGTAATGATAAAATTCTCAGTTCATCAATATGACATAAAAAAAAAGCATGCTCCTAATAACAGAGCATCAAATTATGTGTAGGAAAAAATTGAGAGAACTGAAAGAAGAAATGAAAATTCACAATTAATTTGAGATTTTAATATTACTTTCTCAGTAATTGAGAGAACACGTACACAGAAAATCACTAAAGAGCAACATTAGAATTACACTGGACTTTTCTTCAGGAACTATGGAAGCAAGAAGATACTAGAGTGAAATTTTTAAAGTGTGGAAAGGAAAATATTGACCAACCTAGAATTCTGTATCCAGTAAAGTTATCCTCCAAAAGTGAAGTAGAAATACTTTCTCAAACAAGCAAAAATGTATGGAATTTGTCACCAGTAGACTTGCCTTGAAAGAAATGTTAAAATTAAGTTCTTCAGAGAGAAGGAAAAGGATACAGAAGAGAAACTCAAATCTACAAAAAAGAAAAAGCATAAGAAAAGGAATAGCGGAAGGTAAAATAAAATATTTTATTTTTGTTATTCTCAATTGAGCTAACATAAAATAATAGCAACAATGAATTCAGTGAGTTTATTTATGGAAAAGTGAAGTGAATGGCAACGATATTTTAAGGGGCAGGATGGAAGAACTGAGAATGCTCTGTTATAAAGTACCTGCACTCCCCATGAAACAATATCATGTTACTTGAAAATGGACTTGGATTTGTTGCAAATGTATATTGCAAACTCTGGGGCAGCCACTAAAAAATGTTTTTTAAAAAGGAGTATAATTAATATGCTAAGAGAGGAGAGAAAATGGAATCATATAAAATGCTCAGTTAAAACTATGGAATGCAGAAAAGGAGTGGAAGACAAAAAAAGAAACAAAAAAACAAGGGCAATGAATAAAAATGAATTAAAAATAGTAACAAACATGATAGATATTAACCCAACTTCTGTGTTCTGAATGTTCGTGTCCCCCCCCAAATTCATATGTTGAAATTCTTCCTAACCCCCAAGTTGACCCTTGAACAACATGGGTTTGAATTGTGCATGTTCACTTACACATGAATTTTTTTTCCAATAAATATGTACTACAGCACTATGCAATCAGTGGTTGGTTGAATCCTCAGATGCAGATCTGCAGATACAGAGAGCTGATTGTAAAGTTATACTAGGATTTTCAACTGTGCAGGGGTCGATGCCCCTAACCCCCAAGTTCTGTTCTTCAAGGGTCAACTGTATTAGGACATGGGCCTTTGGGAGGTACTTAGATCATGAGGCTTGAGCCTTTGTGAATGGGATCAGTACCTTATAAAAGAGGCTCCAGAGAGCTCCCTCACTCTTTCCACCATGTGAGGGCACAGCAAGGAGGGTCTGGCTATGAACCAGGAAGAGGATCATCACCAGAACATGACCATGCTGGAACCTTGATCTTTGACTCCCAGCCTCCAGAGCTGTAAGCCATAAACTTCTCTTGTTTATAAGCCACCCAGCCTGTAATATTTTGTCATAGCAGCTTGAATGGACTAAGACACGAACTATATCAATAATCACTTTAAACATCAGTGGTCTAAACACACAAATCAAAAGACAGAAATTGTCAGAGTGGATAAAAATAAGACCCACTATAAGTTGTCTACAAGAAATCCACTTTAAATATAAAGACTCCGATAGATTAAAAATAAAAGGATGGAGAAAGTTACACAATGCTGATACATCAAAGGAAAGCTGAAGTAGCTATATATTAGTTTCAGACCAAGCAGACTTCAGAGCAAGGAAAATGATCAGAGATTTTAAAAAAAGGGCACTGGATAATGATAAAGGGGTCAATTCTCCAAGAAGACATAACAACACTTGATAGATTAAGGAGAAATAGATTAATCCACTCTTATAGTTGGAAACTTCAATGCCATTCTATCTGTAATGGACAGACCCAGCAGGCAGAAGATCAGTAATGACAGAGTCGAAGTGAACAGAACTATCAATCAACTGGATCTTACTGATATCTATAGAATACGTCATCCAACAACAGCAGAATACTCATTCTTCTCATGGAATGTTCAGCAAGATAGATCAAATTCTAGGTCATAAAACATACCTCAACAAGTTTAAAAGAATAAAAATAATAAAATATGCTCTCAGACCACAATGGGATTAAACTAGAAATCTGTAACAGAAAGACACTGGAAAATCTCAAAATACTGGAGATTAAACAACACACTTCTGAGCAACACATGAATCAAAGAATAAATCTCAAGAGCTATTAATAAATATTTTGAACTAAATGAAAATGAAAATACAACTTATTAAATTTTGTGAAATGCATTAAAACAGTGCTTAGAGGAGACTTTTTAGCATTTAATGTATATCTTAGAAAAGAAGATCTAAGATCAATAATCCCAGTTTTTACCTTAGGAAACTAGAAAAAGAAGAACAAAGTAAGCAGAAGAAATGAAATAATAAAAACTCGGCAGAAATCAATAAAATTGAAGACAGGAAATTAGAGAAAATTAGCAAAACCAAAGCAGCTTCTTTGAAAAGACCAACAAAATTGATTAACTTTTAGCCAAGGTAATTAAGAAAAAGAGAAACACAAATTACTAACATCAGAAATGAAATAGAGGCTATCACTACTGATCCCATGGACATTAAAATGACATAATAAAGGAATATTATGAATGCCTCTATTCCCACAAATTCAATAACCTGGATGCAATAGACCAATTCTTTGAATATACATTTTACCAAAACACAAACAAGAAGAAATAGATAATCTCAATAGACTTGTATCTATGAAAGAAATGGAATCAGTAAATAATAACCTTCTAAACAGAACGTACCAGACCCAGATGAGTTCACTAATGAATTCGACCAAACATTTAAGGAACAAATTATACCAATTCTCTACAGTCTCTTTCAGAAGACAGAGCAGAGGGAATATCTCCTAACTGATTCTATGAGGCCAACATTACCCTAGTCAAAAAAACAGAGAAAGACATTCCAAGAAAAGAAAACTACATTCCAAGAAAAGAAAAGAACAATCTGTATTATACAAATCTGATAATACAGATTTATAATCATGAACATAGATGGAAAATTCTCAACAAAATATTAGCAAATCAAACCCAACAATGAATAAAAAGAAGTATACACCATGACCAACTGGGATATTCCAGAATGCAATACTGTTTCAGCATTTGAAAATCAATTCAGGTAATTCATCATATTAACAGGTAAAAAAGAAAAATCTTATGATCATATTAACAGATGCAATAAAATCATTTGAAAAAAAATCCAATACCCAGTCATGATAAAAACTCTCAGTAAACTAGTAATAGAGGGGAACTTCCTCAACTTGATAAAGAGTAAGTACAGAAAATAAAACAGCTAACATCAGACTTAATGGTGAGAAAATAGATGCTTTCCTGCTAAGGTGAGGCAGAAGGCAAGGTCCCTTCTCACTACTTCTTTTCAACACTGTACAGAAGTCCTAACTAAGGCAATATGACAGCAAAGGGAATAAAAGTTACACAGACTAGGACTGAAGAAAGAAAACTTTGAAGACGACATGATCATGTATGCAAAAATCTGAAAGAAGCAATAAAAGCTTTCTGGGACTAATAAACAATTACAGCAAGTTTGCAGTATACAAAGTTAATATACAAAAGTCATTGCTTTCTCATATACCAACAATGAACAACTGGAATTTGATATTAAAAAACCAACGCCTAGGGCTTCCCTGGTGGCGCAGTGGTTGAGAGTCCGCCTGCCGATGCAGGGGACACGGGTTCGTGCCCCGGTCCGGGAAGATCCCACATGCCGTGGAGCAGCTGGGCCCGTGAGCCATGGCCGCTGAGCCTGCGCGTCCGGAGCCTGTGCTCCGCAACGGGAGAGGCCACAGCAGTGAGGGAAAAAAAAAAAAAAAAAAAAAAACAATGCCTAAAGCAGAAACTAACACACCATTGTGGAGCAATTATACTCCAATAAAATGTTAAAAAAAAAAATGGAACAGCAGCAGGCAATAAGCCCAAAAGACAACTTAGGTAACTAGATTACTTCGGGCCTGGTAGACAGGCGTGACAACTCTGTTCTTTGTGTGATGGGAATCTGTTGTAAAATTTGAGCGGAAAATGATGTGATCTGATAAATGTTTTCCAAAAAAAAAAAAAACCAATGCCATTCACATTAGCACCAAAAAAACCCCCACAAAGAAATACTTAGATATAAATCCAATAAGATATGTTCAAGATCTATATGAGGAAAACAACAAAACTCTAATGAAAGGAATAAAAGATATAAATAAATGGAAGGCTAGTGCATGTTCATGAATAGGAAGACCAATAGTGTTAATTTGTTAGTTCTTCCCAATTTGATCTAAAGGTTCAACACAATCTCAATCAAAATCCCAGCAAGCTATTTTGTGAATATTGACACTCTTGTTCTAAAGTTCATTGGAAGAGGCAGAAGATACAGAACAGCCAACTTAATATTTAAGGAGAAGAGGAAAGTCAAAGGACTTCAATATCTATGATGAAGCTACAGTAATCAAGGCAGTATTGTACTGATGGGAGAATAAACAAACAGATAAATGGAATAGAATAAAAAGCCCAGAAATACACCCCACAAATGTAGTCAAATGATCTTTGACAACAGAGCAAAGACAATTCAATAAAATAGTTTTGAACAAATCGTGTTGGAACAACTGGGCATACACATGCAAACAAATAAATCTACATGTGTACTTACATCCTTCAAAAATGAACTCAAAATGGGTCACAGGCCTAAATGTAAACCACAAAACTAAAAAAATCCTAGAAGATAACATAGGAGGTAACACAGATGACCTTGGATATGATGATGACTTTTCAGAAACAGCAACAAAAGCACAATCTATGAAAGAAAAAAATCAGCAAGTTGCACTTCACTAAAATTAAAATTTCTGGTCTATGAGAGACACTGTGCAGTGAGAAGAAAAAACAGACTGGTAGAATATATTTGCAAAATATATATCTGATAAAGGACTTGTATCCCAAACATAGAAAGAACTCCTGAAACTCAACAATTAAGAAAAAATTTTAAATGGGCAAGAGATCTGAACAGACCCAAAGGAGGTATACCAATAAGATACGGAGAAGTAAGTTGTGGTGCATCCTGACAATGGGACATTATTCATCAATTAAAAAGAAAGGAGTGGGGCTTCCCTGGTGGTGCAGTGGTTGAGAGTCCGCAGGCCGATGCAGGGGACACGGGTTCGTGCCCTGGTCCAGGAGGACCCCACATGCCGCGGAGCGGCTGGGCCCGTGAGCCATGGCCGCTGGGCCTGTGCATCCGGAGCCTGTGCTCCGCAACGGGAGAGGCCACAGCAGTGAGAGGCCCACGTACCGTAAAAAAAAAAAAGAAAAAAGAAAGGAGCTCTCAAGCCATGAAAAGATGCAGAGGAAATGTAAATGAATGTTACTAAGTGCAAGAAGTCAATCTGAAAAGGTTACATACTGTATCATTCCAATTCCATGACATTCTGGAAAAGACAAAAACTATGGAGACAGTCAAAAGGTCAGTTGTTGGCAGGGATTTGGAGGGAGGGAAGGAGGGATGCATAGGTGGAACATAGAGGGTTTCTAGGGCAGCGAGACTATTCTCTACGACACTGTGATGGTGCACACGTGACATTAAGCCCTTGTCAGAACCTCAGAACGCACACCACCAAGAGCAAGCCCTCATGTGAACTCTGGACTTTGGTTAATAATGATGTACCAAGACAGGCAGGTCAATTGTAACTGATGTGCAGACCACACTGATGCAAGATGGAAACCACAGGGAAACTGTGAGCCGGAGAGAGGGAGCGTGTGGGAACTCTGTACTTTCTGATCCATGTTTCAGGAAACTCGAAACTGCTCTAAAAATGTGAAGTCTACTAATTAAAGAGAAAGAGCCTCAAAGGTTCATCCCCAGCCCCAGGCCTGGCATTTAAGACCCCACATGGCCTTGGCCCAGCCCGACACTGGCTTGTGGCCCCTACTGCGGCCACACAGAGAACGGGTCCTGCCACAAGTGGCACTGTCTATGACTGTCCCTGAAGGGAGGTCTGCACCTGCCCCTGGTCCTGGGGTGTCCAAGAAGGAAGTGGTGAAGACAGCAGGAAGAGGGCCTCCCCTGACCTGGTTCTCCCTGGGCTGCATCCCCTGGGGTCCCTTTCTTATCTCCTCTCCCTGAGGTTACTTTCTCACTCCCAGGGACAGGCAGCCAGGAGGTGGGTGCTTCTCATGTGCTACTTTCCCAAGCAACTTCTAGAAAGTGATGTTTCAATGCCTCTTTGCTATTCCTGTTAGTACTGTTCCTGCCTGTCCATCGCTGGCGTGCAGAAAGACCTCGGGCTGCTGCCTTGTAGACCAGGAGGGTGAGAAATTCCACCTCGTCCTCCGTCACCTGCACATCCCGCTCCCCAGTAACCCGCCTGCCCCGGTGGCTGGGGGCGCGGGAAGCCATCCTGCAGCGACACACGGCCGTGCGTCAGGGTATTGCTCGCCAGGTCCCTGTGCGTGCGCGTGTGCCTGTATGTGAAGGCGTGTTCTCTGCACCCACAACGTGTACCCTTTGTCTCCCTGCCCGGGTGTGCGTGGGTGCGCGTCTCCCCGTGAGGATGGCTGTGCCCTTGGGGAGGTGGGTCTCCTTTGACCTGGCGGCACTGTCCCTTGTGTGCCTGTGAGTGGCCTCCCGAGCCTTGTCCCAGCTCTGCCCCTGTTCGCTTTTTAAAATGTAAGGAGACAAGCAAACTAATTTGATAAATGGATAAAAGATTTTTATAGACCATTAACAAAAGAAGATACGCACAGGGCTGATAGCAGGTGGAAAGATACTCAGCATCGTGGGTCCCACGTGAAGGGCGAGTGGAGAACCCCAGGGAGACACCAGGACACAAAGCCGCATGCTGGCGAGCATGCGGGCAAACAGGCACCATCCACACAAAACAAAACCGAAAAACACGTACGTGGTGGCTGTACGCGGAAAATGGTACAACCAGTTGGGAAAGCAGTTTGAAAATGTCTTAATAGTTAGGCATACACTTATCCTGTGGCCCAGAACCTCCATGTATAAGATATTTACACAAGAGAAATGAAACTACATGTCCATAAAATAACATACCCATATAAGTGATATCATATGATATTTGTCTTTCTCTCTCTGACTTCACATAGTATGATGATCTCCAGGTCCATCCACGTTGCTGCAAATGGCAATATTTCATGCCTTTTTATGGCTGAGCAGTATTCCATTGTGTGTATATACCACATCTTCTTTATTTATCTGTCTAAAAAAAATGACACAAATGAACATATTTACAAAACAGAAACAGACTCACAGACACAGAAAACAACCTTGTGGTTTCCAAAGAGAAAAGTAGGGGTGGGCTAAATTAGGAGTTTGGGATTAACAGGTACACACTACTATATACAAAATAAACAACAAGGACCTACTGTATAATACAGGAAACCATATTCAATATCTTGTAATAACCTATAATGGAAAAGAATCTGAAAAATAATATATATACATGTATGTATAATGAATCACTTTGCTATACACCTGAAACATTGTAAATCAACTATACTTCAATAAAATTTTTTCAATAAAATTTTTTTAAAGTGAAAAAAATAACACACCCAAATACTCAAAGCACAACTATTCATAATAGCCCCAAACTGGAAATAACCTGAATGTCCACTAACAGGTGAATGGATAAACAAATGATGGCACCTCCATCATTTTATTGCTACACTTAGCAATAAAATAAAAAACTACTCATATGCGCAGTGACATGGACGCACATCAAAAATATTTTGCAGGCTTCCCTGGTGGCGCAGTGGTTGAGAGTCCGCCTGTCGATGCAGGGGACACGGGTTCGTGCCCCGGTCCGGGAAGATCCCACATGCCACGGAGCGGCTGGGCCCGTGAGCCATGGTTGCTGAGCCTGCGCGTCCGGAGCCTGTGCTCCGCAACGGGAGAGACCCCAACAGTGAGAGGTCTGCGTACCGCAAAAAAAAAAAAAAAATATTATGTTGAATGTAATAAACCAGACCTGAAAGCCTGCATTGGGTAAGATTCCATCTTTTCTGTGACAAGATGGAATCCTACACAATGTAGAGGAGGAGGAGATGGACAGCAAGGAGGGGAACTTTGGGGGGAAAACGTTCTATGTTGATTGTGGTGGTAGCTACCACAGCTCACATTTGTCACACCTTATGGAACTGTCCCTTAATAAAATGAAGGAACAAAAATTTCTTATGTACCTAAAATAGGTGGTTTACTTTTAGAAGGGATAGGGTGTCTCCAAAGTAAGCAAATAAACTCTGTCCCTTACTGTTTACAAATAAACATGCTTGCAATTACACCCTTCCCTACAGAGTGTACTGCAATAAAGGCAAACTAGATGAGCAACCAAAAGTATAGAAATTAAATAGAAAAGCTTCAAGTCAATCATGAAATGGAATCAATGAATGACAAATCCCTGTCTAAAAGAATGAGAACCTGGACTGATGCTTGTATAGTTTGCAGCTGTGCCACAGGCCAACTCACATCACCCGAAATCAGCATCCCTGGATGAATGAGCCCCCCAACTCTCTCAGTCACCAACCAGATGTGGAGTCTCAGGCAAACAAGTTAATGCTGGCTCAAAAGACACATCAGTTTCTGGGTCTGAAAGCTGTAATGCTATTTTGAAGGACAAGGATGAGACTAACGACTTCCATGATATGGTCATCACTGATTTTATTTATGAGGATTCATGGGAGACTTAAGAATCAAATAAGCAAGCAAGTCTGCTGGTGAGAATTTCCCCAGTTTTCCTCTGAGAATGTCTTTATTTCACCTTCATTCCTAAAGGATATTTCCAGTGGATGTAGAATTCTATGTTGGCAGTTCCTTTTTTTTTTTTTTCAGCAGTTTACAAATGTTCCACTGCCCTTGACCCTCATGGTTTCTGTGGGAGAAATCTGCAGTCGTGGAGTCACTGTCCCCACACAGGGGCAAGAAAGAACAACAAACACACAGGAGAGGAGGGGTTTCCTTCACTCTCTCTGACTGTGGTCCCCAGACCAGAAATAGACAGCTTCCCTTGGGACTTTTTCTGTTCACACTTGGTATGTAGTTCTAAGCTTTCAGCTGCCTTGAGTCCAAACCAGGAGATGCTGGAAAATAAAGGAAAATATATGGGTGGGGGGCACTCACCACCTGGGGAGGGCTTCCTCCACCAGCCTGTTACTGCTCACATTTAGGGGTCCCCAGAGAGCTACTGCATGAGCCCTGTCCCAGGGTTAGTGTCATTCAGTGGGAGACACAGTGGAACGTGCTCACTCCTTTTCCATCCCAATTACTTTTGCTTATCTTTCTTCCCTGACACATTTCAAGTTCTACCAGTGCAGAGACTGAGTCCAGCTTATTAATCAGTGCATCCTCTGACTTTGGCTGAGTGTTTTTCACATAGTAGTTCCTCCTCTAAAGTTCACGGACTAAATCAATAAGCAGTGCAGACTGAATTAGATGATGTTGGTCAAGCAACTGGCACGATGTCTGCCATGAAGATGTTCGAGATCAATAAATGATTGCGTCTATTATTACCTGCAGAGACTTGAAGTCTGCCACTTGTAGCTCATTTAGTTAATGCAGACACATGCTAAACAGAGCTAGAAGTTCCTACAGGTCACGAACTTATCTGAGTCAATGAGACACCTCTCCGAAAATGTTATCCATAAGTCTCCCCCCAAATCAGAGTTTATTGTACCAAATGTTTTACAGAAAAGTAATAGTACTGTACATAAAATAGGTGGTTTACTTTTAGAAGGGAATAATAATAAAAATAATAAAAATATTATTTTATATTATATTAGATATATTAATATATTATTAATAAATATATTATATTATATTAAATATAATTAAATTAAATATAAATATATTATTATATTATGACAAAAAATAAATATAAATTTAAAAATAATAATACTGTTTTGCATGCACACACACACACACAGATGCAAACGGTGTCTACATTACAATTCTTTGAAAGAGGATTTTCTCCATTTCTTGCATTGCTTCAAGTGACAGGAGGGAGATTCTATCTTTGGGGGCAGCTCTCGGTACCCAATACTTTGACCAGATGCATGCCCACTCTCGTCTGTGAAGTGATCCTGCAGACTGTTCCAGATGGGCATTTACACCACAGCCTCTCATGTGAAAGGTGGCCTCAGGGCCAGGCAGTCTAGTGCCTGCTCAGCTACTAAACAGTCCTGTCCCACACGTGCTGTCTAGTCTTCTCCTTCTTTTGCTCACCAAACAGGGAGTGCCTCTCATCGGTGGAAATTAAACAGGGACCCTGTGGCAAGGAAGTCTGGGAAATGTAGCTTCCAGACTTCCAGCCCTCACACCACAGGGATGAGTCAGGTAGCAAGTCGGGTAGAGAGGTGGTCGTATCGTTTTTCTGTTTTAACTGGTATTATAGGGAATTACACCAATAGATATCCTAAACTTGCACCAACTTTTCATTCCTAGGATAAATGTGGTCTTCTAATGCAGCAGTCCCCAACTTTTTTGGCACCAGAGACCCGTTTTGTGGAAGACAATTTTTCCACGTTGGTCGGAGGGATGGTCCGGGCGGTAATGCGAGCAATGGGGAGCGATGGGGAGCGGCAGATGAAGCTTCACTTACTCTCTTGCCGCTCACCTCCTGCTATGCAGCCCTGTTCCTAACAGGCCACAGACAGGTACTGGTCTGTGGCCCGGGGGTTGGGGACCCCTGTTCTAATGTACTGCTGTATTTTCTTTGTTAAGTTTCTAGTTGGAACTTTCTGCACCATTTTTATAAGTGGGTGGCCTACATATATTCTGTGCTAGCCTTGTCCAGATTTAGTGTCGGATATATCACTGAATGAACTGGAAACCGTCTTTTTCTGTTCTATGGAATAGTTTATGGAAGTATAATATAGGTACCACCTATTCCTTAAAAATTTCAAGCATGCCTGCTAAAGTCATATGGGCCTGTTTTTTTGGTGTGTTTTGTGTTGTTTTGTTTTGATTCTCTGTGCAGCCCTCCTATTACCTCTTGCACTTTTTTCTATGGGTTGTTTTTCTTTTTAGAACTTTCCTCTCTGGGAGGTACACTTTAGTTCATCCGTTCTCAATTATTTCTAAATGGCTTTTAATTTTGTTTTTAATTTTCTTTTAAACTCAATTTATCTAGAAAATTGTTTTTTAATTTGCAAGCGGATGGATGGATTCTTTCTTAATGTGGCAGAAATATTATTCATCGATGCTGACTGCAATTTCCTCCTTCTTCTTTGCTGTAGGAATCCACATTCTGTTCAGGGTGGCAATATGCCCAGCTCTAAGGCATGACTCACGATTTGTCTAAAGTGATCCTTGAACTCTTGCTTCCCACTGCCAGTTACTTTCCCAGCCCCCTTTGGGACCAGGGTAGCCATGTGACCCTTCTGGCCCCTCTCAGCTTTGGCTGGGAAAAAGCAACATCTGGACACACAGTACAACTTAGAAAGGTAATCACCGACTATGGGCTGCGTCTCGCTCCAGCTCCTGCCTCCATCAACCAGGAATGATTCCACTTGGGACAAGTTATTGAATCCCTCTTGGCCTCAGTTTCCCCATCTTTAAATGAGAAATAGTGGTACCTACCTTATGGATTGATGTGAATATTTAATGAGTGGAAATATGGGAAGGGCTTAGAATGATGGTTGGCATAAAGTAATTCAGACCAAGTATCTTTACCATTATAATAATAATCCTTATTATTATTAATGCTATCATCATCATCATCTTGGGGCCATGAGGACAAATAGCCAACATAATGAGAATTCGGAACAGAGGGCTTGGAAAGAAAAGAAAGGGCTTGGATAGAAAAGAAAGGGCTTGGATCCTTGATGAATACATTGAACTGGAAACCCCGCCTTCAGACATTTGGAGAATGGTGAACATCCTGTCTTAGGTCCTCTGCTAATTTCCATGGAATGCATTCTAACTGATATGCCTGATTATATTTTTCATTAATTCAAAGACTGGTACCATGATCTCTTCTAGGCTCTGATAAAAAACTGTGAACAACCAAAAAAAAAAAAACACCCCTCTGCCTCTTGGAGCTGATATTCATTTTATACTAATTTCCAACTGTATTTCCACTGAAGTCAGAGAAAGTAGCCTAGTGAGTTCACTGAAGCACAGGACACGACATGCTCTTCATGAGCTTAAAATCTTGCTGAAAGACGAGGACCCCCACTGCCATCACATCCTCCACAGCTGCACAGTACAAGGGACCAAGTGATTGCATCCACGTGGTAAGCCTCAGCTCAGTCAGGCACAGTAATGCTGCCTAAAATCCCGTGTCATTTCCTGCCTAGAGCACTCTCACCAGGAGTTGGTCTGTGCCATGAGCACGCAGCTCTTTTTGAAACCGTCATGTTGATGGCACCGCTAATGCAGCGTGTCGCTGAGGCAGGCTGTGGACCCCACAGTAGTTGTTAGGGAACCAGCTAAGAAGTACTGAATGTATAGGCCTGTCTACAGTATTGACAGAGCAGCACAATTTCCAGAGCACCACAGAGCCCCTGCGCGCTCCTGTCGGGAGCGGGAAGTCTTCTTTCTTTTCTATGAGAGTGGAAAATTGCTCCATTCTCTCAGGGGAAAGCCACAGGGATTAACACCCTCAAAGGCACAGAAATATCCTGTGACCAGAGCTTTTTCTACCTCTTCTCTCTGTCTCTCTCTCCCTGAGCTTTTAGGGCTCAGAGAGGGGATGCTGGAAAGCCAGGCCCGCATCTTTCAATATTATTAGCAGAGATTAGAGAGAGAAAACTCTCACTCCCAACCCCGAGGCCCCCACGTATGGCCCAGGAACGTTTTTGCTTCAGTTGTGAAGAGCGTGAATTATAAGGCAATGTGAGATTGGGGGCTAATGGGCCGAAGTCATCAAGAAATAGTAAACTGTTGAAATCATCTAGATATAAACTTTCTTTAAAAGTCGTGCCATATAGCTGTCACTTATGAATCACTATGTTCAATAATATTTAGTTGTTTTAATAAAGATTCCCACTTTTCCTACAATGGAAAATATCTAATATCGCCACTAGGTAAAGACCACAGAGATAACACAGACCCACCATTCACGATAAAGGACAGAGGTTCAGGCCATTTTATCATCTCATGGCATTTTGCCTTATCTGCAATGAACAGTTCCATTGAGTTGAGTTAAATACCGACATCTCCAAATTAAGCTCACAAAACATTGACAGTGTCCTGGCATCCCAGCATCATAAACAACCTGAGAGCATGATCGTCATACTCATCCATGGTTCTAAGGGGCTCAGGGACGTATACACACACACACATGCACAGGAGCTGGTGTCTCCTTCCAGGGGGGCTGTTATCTCCACGAGGGACCTGACCTCCTAGATCCAGATGCCCCTCCAGAGCACATCTATAATTTCCCAGAAAACCCACTGAAGCTGGGAGGGACCTTAGGTGTCATTATATGGGGGAGGTGGGGAATAGGGACCCGAGGGAAATGGTTTGTCCAAGACACAGAGAAAACTCAGCGGGGCACAGATGGGACCAGCACCTGCCTCCAAGTCCAGAGGTCACCTGGGGAGACAAAGGGGGGAGTTATAACATTCACAGTAGGGTCCTGGCCTGAGCTTTCCACCTAAGCCCTCGGGGACCCTGAGATGGGTGCCGTTAGCCTCCACTCAAGGTTGGGGGTGGGGTTGGCTCCAAGGTGTTGAAGGGGTTTCCGGAGATCAGAACCAGGTAAGCGACTGGCAGGCGTCCAAAGTTTAGCCAATGTTGCTGCAATCACCCCTGCCTATGCCAACCCTCTCCTTAGAAAATCAGCTCCTTTCTTGAACCCGAGTCCACCTTTGAGGAGCTCTGCATGGATCTAGATGGCTCCAATCCACCATGACCCACAGGGCCATGCCCAGGAGGATCACTACCAGGCAGCTCTGCAGGGTCGTGGCCGTTATCAGACCTTCTGCCTCGCCTTCCTCCTGCTCCACCGTTGCCAACCACCCCAGCCCCCAGACCCCCCAGGAGTCCAGAGTCCAAGGCTAGCTGTTGTTGACTTGGTTCCAATAAGAGATACATTTCCAGGAAAGAAAAAAAAGCCCATTATCAAAAAATAAACATTTTCCCTGAGAAAACTATAATTCAAAAAATACATGCACCCCAATGTTCATAGCAGCACTATTCACAATAGCCAAGACATGGAAACAACCCAAGTGTCCATCAACAGAGGAATGGGTAAAGAAAATGTGGTATGTATATACAATGGAATATTACTCAGCCATGAAAAAGAATGAAATAATGCCATTTGCAGCAACATGGACGGACCTAGAGATGATCATACTAAGAGCAGTAAGTCAGACAGAGAAAGACAAATATCATATGATACCACTTACATGTGGAATCTAAAAAAAAAGGGTACAAATGAACTTATTTACAAAATAGAAGTAAAGTCACGGAGGTAGAAAACAAACTTATGGTTACCAGGGGATAAGGAAGGGGAGGGATAAATTGGGAGATTGGGGTTGACATATACACCCGACTATATATAAAATAGATAATAATAAGGACCTACTGTATAGCACAGGGAACTCTACTCAAAACTCTGTAATGACCTATATGGGAAAAGAATCTACAAATGAGTGGATACATGTATATGTATAACTGATTCACTTTGCCGTACACCTAAAACTAACACAACGTTGTAAATCAACTATACTCCAATAAAAATTTTTAAAAATAAATAAATAAAAGAAGCACAAGAAATTGCAAAAAAAAAAAAAACCCAACCATTTTCAAGGGCCCCACAAGTGGGTTGTGCTTAAACCACTTCTGTGGGGCTTTCCCCTCCTTACAGCCTCTGTGCAGTCATAGACAGAGCCCCCAGGGAGCCCTCTTCAAGAACCTCAGCCCAAGTGCAAGTGCAGGCACGGGAGGGTCCTCGGAGCAGCAGGTGTGGGTGGATGGTCCCCCGGGCAGAGGAGGAGGGAGGGCGGTTCAGGTGGCCAAACAAGAATGCAGCTGCGGGACCCCAGACAACAAGCCTGCTCCCTTCCTACCCCTGCTCTTGGAGAGGTGCAAAGGTTTCCCCCGAAGTCTTCTTATCACTCAGCTGTGTTTCACAGGGAAATACAGTGGAAAAGGCACAGATCTGATGCCTGTGTCAGATTGCCAGGGCCACCGTAGCAACGTACCACAGACAGGGCGGCTTTAACAGTAGAACTCTATGCTCAGGGTTCTGACAGCTGGAAGCCTGAGATCAGGGTGTCGGCAGGGCTGGTTCCTTCGGAGGGCTGGGAGGGAGGATCTGTTCTGGTCCTCACCCCCCCCACCCCCTGCTTCTGCTGTCAATCTTCTGCATTCCTTGGTTTGTAGCAGCATCCCTCTGATCTCAGCCTTCATCTTCACATGGTGTTCTGTGTGTGTGTGTGTGTTTGTGTGCGTGTGTGTGTTTGTGTGTGTGTTCAAATTTCTCCCTTCTATAAGGCATCAGTCATATTGGACTTGGGGCACACCTTATCCAGTAGGACCTCATCTTAACTAACTACATCTTTGGCAACCCTATTCTGGATAACGTCACATTCTGAGGAAGCCGGGATTCAACATATGGGTTTTGGAAGATGCAATTCAACCCATAATCATGTTAAACCAAAGTCCAGCTCTGCCACTTGCCTCGCTTGGGCACAAAGTGTGATTGTTATCAGCCCACAAAACACTCCCTTCCTCTGCAAGATGGGAAGGCTACACCTGCCGCTCAGGGTGGGAAGGGACCAGTGAGACCTCAAGCACCTCTTATGTGTGTTCCAGGCGTGAGGCTTCACACATGCTCAGGAGACGTAAATGGTGTGATCCTCCTCCTCAGGTGGCCCTTCCCGGCTCTCCGAGGCTGGGAGGCAACACCCTGCCCCCACAGGTGCACACCTCCTTTTCCTGCTCTTGGCCATGAAGAGGCAAGCTAAGCGTTGGAGAGCCATTTCAAGGGGCTTGACTGACTCTTCTCTTTCAAAGCCTTCCCTGAGCCTGCATTTCTCTCTTTAACACATTTGTAGTGGAGCCGGGCTCCGGGTGCTTGAAAGAAAGAAGTCTTTTGCAGTGATGTCCGTATTCCTCTGCACGTGTTGAAAATGGATTTACTTGATTTATTCTTATATCCCGCCTTGCTCCAGAAAGGATTTGAGGGGGATACGTGTAGAATAAAATCCATTCCAGCTTGGAAGATCTACCCTTCACGGTTAGTAGGACGGGCCTGAATAATTGGAAAATACAAATAATCCCTAACTCCCCTTTGACCCCAAACCTTGCATCTCAGACTGGATGCACCTCTCTTAAAGGCGTGTTGCTTTTAAACTGTTAGTGCTCAGAGCTGTAAGGGGTGTGTGCACGTGATGATAACGGGAGATGGAGGATAAAGGTGACACAACCAACGCATAAAAGCGCCTCTTACAGACGTCTTTGTGTTTTTTTGTTTTTTTCCGTACGCGGGCCTCTCACTGTTGTGGCCTCTCCCGTTGCGGAGCACAGGCTCCGGATGCGCAGGCTCAGTGGCCATGGCTCATGGGCCCAGCCGCTCCGCGGCATATGGGATCCTCCCAGACCGGGGCACGAACCCGTATCCCCTGCATCGGCAGGCGGACTCTCAACCACTGCGCCACCAGGGAAGTCCCGTCTTTGTGTTTTAAAGGAGGAAGAAAGAAGGAAGGGAGAAAACCAGCGCTGAGAACAGAAAGCAGGGGTGGGATGGGAAAGGAGGCGGAAAAGAAGAAGCGGGCTGTGTCAGAGACCCACAGCGCCAAAGGCAGTGCTTTTGCTAAACTCTAACCAAATTAAATCCCCGAGAGCACTTTCCTGTCTCTTCAAGACTGTGAATTCTTTTCGGGGAACCCTCTGGGGGTCAGAGGTTGATCCTGACGAGCCGGTCGCCTCTGTAGAGCCAAGTTTGAGGCTGGCTCTTGCCTCCTGGCTCCGGTGATTTATATTTTGGTCCCTGGCAACTCCTTTGCCACCTCAAACGCGGTCTCACCCGCAGGGAGAAAGCTGGCGGGCTCGGCTCCAGCGCCATCCCCCAGGGACGCCCCCGCTGGCCCAGCCACCGTCAGTGCCTGGAAAAACGCTTCAGGAGAGACCGCGGGGCAGCCACTCGCCTGCTCTGCGTGGCCCCCGAGCCCGCCTTCCACGCCTGCCCCCGACTCCTACGTGGCTGCAGCATCACGGGTGGCACTAGTTATCCTTGAGCTTCCCGGCGACCCAGAGAAAAGGGGAGAAAAGTGTGAGCTGAACTTGGGTTTTGGTGAAGAGCTGATGAGCTTGCTGTGCCCGTTGCCCGGGCGCTGGGGTGGGGACCCTGGGAGATGCCCTGCCCGGTCTGGTGGGCACAGGCTCACAGCCACAAAGATACGTCATGGGGAGCCTCACACTCTGCTCCCCGACTGGGTTCCAACAGCGTTGTTCCTGCTGAGGGCCCCCCAGACAGCTCACGCGGCCTCCGAGTTCTCTCGTAAGGATGGGAAGAGGGCCCCACCGTGACCCCTTTTACATCAAGGAGGCTCCTGTGCAAACGCACCCACATCCTCTCAGAACTTTCTCTGCAAACCCGGAAAGGGGAGGGTGGCCTTTGAAACGCCAGGGGGGCCCTGAGTCCCTTCCCGCAAGGCAGTGGGGGCCTGGCTAATCAGCCTGTACAATTAAGGACTCAGCAAGGGTGACAGGTAAGGACCAAGGAGCTCCCACGTGACCTCTGGCGGATAAAAGGACACGGACGCAGTCGGTGGCTTTCCTCCGTCACAGGCTTAGGCTCTGCCTGGCTCACGGCCCCGCCAGGAGATGTGCACTGTGTCCGGGCTGTATACTCCCATCCCATCCTGCCCTCCCGCTGGGGAAACCGAGGCACAGGGAATGGCAAGGCCTTGTCGCCTCGTACATGGGGAAGGTGGGATGGAACCAGGTCCAGGCATACCTGAGACCTCTCTTCCCTTTGACCTTTGGCAGAAAGGAAGAGCACGACCCACGAGAGAGGAAGCAGTTTGCAAAGGTCTGGTGGCAAAGCTGGGGCCCCGATCACACTCCCACGTCAACGGCTATCTGCCGTAGAGTCTTGCAGGCACCTTACACTGGGCAGAAAAGGAGCACAGAGAATCAGGGGGCCCCTCCCCCAAGGCTGCAAACCAGGATGAATTGAGGCTACTTAATACATCCGTCCTAGTAAAGCCTCATAATTAAGATTCCCAGGAATAAAGTAACGCCAGGGAGTTTCATGGAAGATCTGCCTCAGGTCAGCCTTAGGCACAGGCAGCGGACTAATGAACGGCTCCCTTCGGGTCCAAAAGAAAAGATGTAATCGGCGCACACAAAGCACGTCCTGTGCAATTACAAGAATCCACATGGATGGGCTGACCTGTGACCTATAAACCAAAATGAAGATTTTCAAATATCACCAGGAGGTCGGGAGAGCCATGGCTGGCCAGCTGCTCCAGACTTCCAACTCCCCAGGGTGCAAAAACAGAATAAGCGCTGGAGAGAAATGTGGCAGACTTTGAACAGCCGTTGTGCCACTTTTCAGTTGTAGTTGTTTTTGGGGGGGGCAGGTGGCGAATGCTCACTTTTTTGGCACCAGACACCCAGATGCATATCACAAAATCACATTTCTCTGAAGAAGTTACTTCTTTCTAAAGAAACCAGACTCTCCAATAGCCAGAAGATGTGTTCATTACATTTTGCCAGAGTATTAAAGAGGGCATATTTGGGGGCGGGGCGATGTGGGAAGGTGTCTGACGTCATGGTGGGAAGCACAGTCATACTTGCTCTTTGCAGGATCCGAACTCCTGACCATGGGGCTGATCCCCAGGTTCTAGGGCAGAATCAGTTGAGGACAGCTAAAGCTGTTTCTCCAGGCTTGGGGAGCTGTGCCTGTCTCAGGAACCGGCTGGACACATCACGCCTCAGTGATTCATCTATCAGGGACCCCCACGCCCAGAGCAGGAAGGTCAAGGAGGGGCCACAGTTCCTCCTGGAAAGTCTGCAGAAATGGGCCTTTGCCTCCACACCACCGACCGGGAGGACCTGCAGCCAGCAGCGAGCTGCTCTCTCCTCTTTTAAAATCAACGCCCATTCCCAGATTTGCTTTTGGCAAACATTGCTTAACTACTGCTGTTTTCCCTGAAGTCTCTGAAGACAGAGAATTGGATAACGAGCTGGCATGCTCTTTTGAAATGTTTACTGTGTTCCTTAAAGCAAGGGACATGCTGGTTCCTAAACTAATTTGGGGTTGCTAGATCTTTTCTACTCTTTTTTGGAGATCTCCGAAGTAAACACATAGACTTAAGGGTAATTATGCTGTATCAGAGAGTCAGATAAACAGTCACGGGGCTTCCTAAGGGATAAACCATTGCAGATCTGTCGATAGGTAGAGATGTTTTTCTGAATTCTCCTGGCAGAAAAAGAAAGAGACATGCACGAGCATTAAGATGATACATGATGCACACCCCAACGATCAGAGGATAAAAGGCTCGGGGGTCTTGACAGTGGCATATAGAATGGACCCAGGTGTTCATGGACAACCCTCCTAAATGCAAACTGGTTTTCGTAATGGAGCTTATATTCGAAAATTTTCTGAGCCTTGACCCAGCATATTTCACAGTCTTGTTGAAAAATAAATAAATAAAACTCAGGGCCTCCAGTCGTGTGTAATTTCTGTGAGAACTATAATAAATGCGTCCACATAAGCCTTAAATTCCCCCTTTCTAAATGGACATCTGGGGTTAGGATGACATTTATATAAATCTCACTTGGTATTTTGCTTGTGTGTTTTTCACAAGGAGTTCAAAGGCATTTATAGACATTCTGATTAGCGCTTGTGATATCCTGCTGGGGTGGCGAATTCTATTAGCTCAGTTTTACAGTTGAGGATAGAAAATCTTAGAGCAGCCAAATGGTTTGGCAAAAACCATATGGCGTGTCACTGATAACGCTTTGAGAAGAAAACAGGGTTTTTTTCCAGCATCTCTCCCCGCATCAGTCCTCTGTCCAATTTGCTTGTAGGATTTTTTGTTTTAATATTAGATAATGTAGGGTGATTGCTAGGGTCTAAAATGTCACCTACATCTTCAGCCTGCTGGGGCTGTGTTCACCTGGGAAGAGGGAGGGACACTGAGCCCCTCTCCTCCATTTGCTGGGAAGGACCCACTTCCCTGCATCACTCCAGCCATCTGAAGAGTGGAGTCCGGAAAGCAAAGATGGGCATCCTGGCAAGTGATGCCCAGAAGAGGAGATGTGAGAACCTGGAGCAGAGAGTAATTGCCAAAGACCCCTTTCCCTGCACAACCCTCTCAGGATCGCTGTGCCTGAGCTAGGATGACTTCCTCCACTGCCGTAGTCCAAGCAAGAAGTGGAGAAGGGAGAACAAGAAGAAAGACGTGGGCTTGCTGTCTAGGGCAGATGGTGTGTTGGGAACAGATGCCAGGGACAAAGAAGACACTCGACTCCTCGGCGGCTGCCATCGCCTCTTCAAGGAGAAGGAGAAGGAGAAGGACCTCTGTCTTCAGAGAACAGAGCAAGTCGTGACCAGGGTGGAGGGGGTGCTGCCCGGGGCCGCAGCTCATGGGAGGAGGGTCTCCTGCTTCTCGGCCAACGGAGTCCGTTCCCAGGTGTTTCAAGACCTTGCAGATGAAATTGTCCAACTGGTCCAGGAATAACATTTGAGGAGTTGTGATGGGGCAGCGGCCAGAAGAAGGTGCCAAAACACTGTTGCCATGAGGCAAGGTTTGTTGAGGGTCTAGGAACGCCCACCCCTCCTCCACCCCCCGCAGTCCAGTTCCGTGCACAGCCCTCCTCCCCCCTGGTCCTGGCCATCTCCTTCTCCAAAACCTTCCCTTCCTGCATCGGATCCCCAGGGGCCACGCCATCTGCTGGGAACACCCTTCCCCACCTTGGACACGTGCACGCATCCTGTTCAAACCCAAGCTCCTCATGGAAGGCTTCCTCCCCCAGCCTTCAATCTGGGGTCAACTCTGCTGCTTGCAGACTTGTCGCCCTCTCCTGCAGGTGACCCACAACAACCGAGATGAAACCATTCATTGTGACCTGGGTGTGTGTTGGGTGTTTCCCCCACTGAGAGGCAGGTTCACTTTCCCCTGATCACCACTGTCTGCCCAGTGCCAACACAGCACCCACGAAAACTCAGTAAATTGGTAAAATAAATAGTTCACCAGTTAGGTGCAAAGAAACAACCACACAAATGGGGGGGGGCGTGGGTGGCAGTGGGGGGAGTGATGGATTTAACAGCTCCCTCATGAAAACATTTAACATGACGTCATGAGGTTTTCCCTCCTCTCCCCTCCGTGGCCTGAAGTTTCCTTTTCTGGAACCTTCCCCTTCCAACTCCCACGCCACACTACTATCCCTCTCGTTTGCCCACACCCACTACCTAAGAGGAAAAGGGCAGGAAGGGAGATGTCAAGGCTCAGCCCGTGTTTTCTACGCGGGAATGACTGGCGCGCTTCCTCTTGACGTCGGCCTTGGAAATCCACAAAGGTCTCCTCCCTAAAGGGATGTTCCTTCTTCTGCTGGAGAACAGTGAATTCAGTTGTATTTTCTGATATTCAAATTCTGTTCACAGTACCTTTTTTTCCATGGAACTTTGTAGTCTGTGCTTGTTTGGGAGGAATCAAGTTTGTTATATCATAGCCATGTTTCAAAATACACAGGAGATCCAAATCTAATGGCTGTATTTTATAAAATTAGGATCGTTCATTCAATTATGAATAAAGCCTCCATCAACATTAATGGCATTGTGGGAAGCTTAGTTTTTGTTTTTTATTTTCCCAAAGAGAATTCCACATCTCTCCCTGGGAACTTCATAAAAATATCATTAGAAACGGAAAGGAATTAGCCTCTCTTCACAGCTCCCCCAGCTGCTTTCTTTTCCAAATAATCAGAGGTCCTTTTTCAAAAGCTGAGAAGTCCTCCAAGCAAGGAACTGCGTGGAGATCTGTCATTGCTGCTAGAACATGACCACCAATCTTCACAAGTGGTAAAAAATAAATCTAGAGTAAGTTAAGCAAGAGGTAAATGGACTCTTAAAAGAGAGAAAGGGGCTTCCCTGGTGATCCAGTGGGTAAAGACTCCACGCTCCCAATGCAGGGGGCCTGGGTTCGATCCCTGGTTGGGGAACCATATCCCACGTGCTGTAACTAAGAAGCCCGCACGCTGCAACTAAGACCCAGCAAAGCCAAATAAATAAATGAGAGAGAGAATGAGGGGAAAGGAGGAGGGAAGGGTAGGAGGCAGGGGGTCGAAGGGAAAGAGAACAAATAGAAAGAGATGACAAGGCTGTGGATGTGTGGCCGATTCAGCCCCCAGGGCCGGGAAGCCGGCCAGAGTTGAGAGAAGTCAGTCCTGGGTGTAGTGGAGATTACAGTTTGTCACAGAGCTCCTTTCTAATGATATAAAATGTCCTGAAACTTTGAGACCTATGGAGTAGGGGCAGCAAACTTTTCCACTGATGCGATCCTGAAGTCCGCAAACCTAAAACTGCATGCATTATGCATCGCTCGATGTATCCAAAATTATCAGTTCATAAAATGTGAAGGTTTATTTTATTTCGGTAATAAGTACACACTTAGAACTCACATTCACTTCAAATGTTTTTAATTTTTTAATGACAAATGGCACATCCCTCTTTGCCAATTACCCAGAGGCAGACCCAAATCTGAGAACAGAAGAAGCCATTAGCACCATAGTGAAAAACAAATACAAGTCCTCTGTTTTCTCAACTTCCTATTTGCTGCAGGGTCAAGTTGTCATTTCCATAACAGGAAGGCAAGGGGAAAAGGACAGAGGGAAACCCGAAACTCAATGAACACATTTTTAGCAGGAGGGAACTTGATCTCATCCTTCTTGTTTGCTGAGCTACGAAGATGAGCAACTTCTGTTTCTTTAGAAATTCCTTTTATCACCTTCGCAGATTCTAGAAACTGAAGATTTTCACCCAGATTGAGACTGGCTCCTCTCCCCTTTCACATGTTAGTCTATTTTCATATAATCTGTGCGTTTCCCAACATGCACCAAATCCCCCGCACCTGTTGTACATGAGGATGCATGTCCCCCTGGGCTGGGGACCGGCCAGTGCAGGTGAGGGACACCGTTAACAGACTCTCACCATCCAGCTCAGCGCCTGGATGACCCCTAATCCTAACCCTAACCCGATCCTCCGCTCCTGTGTCCTCACTGGCCTCCTAGTCCCTTCTTCTCAAATGTCCTCCAAGCTGCGTGGTCAGCGTGATTTCTGAACCACAGATTGCCCCTTACTTAAAATCTTCCCGTAGCTTCTGTGAGGAAGGTCCAATTCCTGAGTTTCAGGCTGAAGGCCCAGGAAAGTGTGGCCCCAGGAGACTTTCCAGCCCCATCTGCCACCCCTTCCCCAGTCGTGACCTTTGCTACAGCCACACGCTGACTCACATAATCCCCGAAGCTGCCTACTGGTCACTCAGCCACGTCTCCCAACCAAGCAACAGTCAGGGCTTGTCAGGCACTGTGATGGGTGCCAGACGTGGAGATGGCCACAGAGAGTTTGCAGTGCAATGAGCTATGTGCAATGTTGTGGGGTGCTGGACTCAGCTCCCGGGGAGCACCCTGACCGCCATCACCCAGCTTGACTGAGAGGCTGTTCTTTCACACCTGCAGAAAAGTTCAAAGATTGCATATGTGATGCACCTAACACCCATTATGATAGTTACTATCCAAACACATAAAATAACAAGGGTTGGTGAGGACATGGAGAAATCAGAATCTTTGTGCATTGCTGGTGGACATGAAAAATGGTACAGCTGCTGCAGAAGAATCTTGTGATGCCTCAAAAAATTAAACATTGAATTACCATATAATCCAGCAATTCCACTTTTGGGTGTGCACCTGAAAGAATTGAAAGCAGGACTTGAAAAGATATTTGCTCACCATATTTAGAGCCGCATTATTCGCAATAGCCAAAAGATGGAAACAATCCAAATGTCCATCAACTAATGAATGGATAAACAAGATGTGGTATATTTGTATAATGGAATATTATTCAGCTTAAACTTAAAAAGGAAGGAAATTTTGACACATGTAAAATATGGATAAACCTTGAAGACATTATGTTAGTGAAATAAGCCAGACACAAACGGACAAACATTTTATGATTCCACTTATATGAGGTGTCTGGAGCAGTCATATTCATAGAGACAGAAAGTCAGAATGGTGGGTGCCAGGAGCTGGGGGAGGAGGGAATGGGGAGTTAGTATTGGGGGCAGAGTTTCAGTTTGGGAAGATGAAAATGGTTCTGGAGACGGATGGTGGTGGCAGCTGCATAACAGTGCAAATGTACTTCATGTCACTGAACTATTCTCTTAAAATTATTAAAATGGTAAACTTTATGTTATGTGTATTTTACCACAATAAAAAAAAATAACATATGTAGAATTTCTGCTTCTGACCATGATGTAGTCATGGGGACTAGATTTACCCTTCCACATTAACAAGAACCAGACAAAACAACTTAAAAAAGAAAAAAGCAAAATCATCTTCAGATATAGGACAGCAGGCAGCGCAGGACAGTGATCCTTGGGAAACAGGAACAAATAAAGTGAGCCTGATGGTTGCCTTCACTTGCTACCTGGAAAATGTTCCCAAGTCACACTGCAGGGAGAGGCAACCCAATCAGAACCTGGGGGTTCTCCCTCAAGTGAGGACACTGAGTTGAGAATCCTGGAAGCCGTGGAGGCTGGAACTGCAAGGCAGCATTCCAGAGAGGAGGGACTGCAGAACAGGAGCAGGTTGCTTGGAGAGAGAGCTCTGTAGTCCTGCAGAGGGCTTCCTTGGAGACTTCAGCTGAGTACCTGTCAGCATGTGCATATGAGACCAGGAAAGGCTCACCAGAAAGGAACACAGAGAACCATCTTGAAGTTCACAGAGGACTATGAATAGTTAGTGTTCTCACCAAAGCAGAGAAACCTTATAATACACAGTACGTCAGGAAGAGTACTCAGAAGGATATTGTCTTAAGAGTGGGGCAAAATTAGCCCTCTGCTAATGGTCATTCTGATTTTGCCTAACAAAGCTGAAAAGTTAGCCTCAAAAGGACTGAGCTGTTTCCAAGTAACATAATGGCTCCCCAAAACAGAGCTCAAGAATATATAAGGAATATAAAATATCCAGCACCTGAAACAAAATAAAATTTACAATTCTGACATCCAGTAAAAAATATTAAGAATACAAAGTAACAGGAAAACATGACTCATATCAAGGGGAAAAAGTCAATAGAAACAGGGTCAGAAATGATACAGATGATGGAGTTAGTAGAAAAGGGGCTAAACAGTTATTATAAGTAGATTTTGTATGCTAGGAGCATAGAGGAAAATGTAAGAATTTTGAAAAGATATGTAAAGATTTTTAAAAGACACAATTGAATTAATAGAGATTTTTTAAAAAGATGTCTATACAGATGGCCAAAAAGCACATGAAAAGATGCTCAACATCACTAATTATCAGAGAAATGCAAATCAAAAGTACAGTGAGGTATCACCTCACACTGGTCAGAATGGCCATCATCAAAAAGTCTACAAACAATAAATATCGGAAAGGGTGTGGAGAAAAGGGAACCCCTACACTGTTGGTGGGAAAGTAAATGGGTAAAACCACTATGGAGAACAGTATGGAGGTTCCTTAAAAAACTAAAAATAAAACTACCATATGATCCAGCAATCCCACTCCTGGGCATATATCCAGAGAAAACCATAATTGAAAAAGATACATGTACCCCAATATTCATTGCATCACTATTTACAATAGCCAAGACATGGAAGAAACCTAAATGTCCATTGACAGAGGAGTAAAGGAGATGTGGTACATATATACAATGGATATTACTCAGCCATAAAAAAAGAATGAAATAATGCCATTGTCAGCAACATGGATGGACCTAGAGATTATCATACTAAGTGAAGTAAGTTAGACAGAGAAAGACAAATATCATATGATATCACTCATAGATGGAATCTAACTTAAAAATGATACAAATGAACTTATTTACAAAACAGAAACAGACTTACAGATATTGAAAACAAACTTATGGTTACCAAAGGGGAAACACTGAGGGGAGGGATAAATCAGCAGCTTGGGATCAACATACACACACTACTATATATAAGATAGATAACCAACAAGGACCTACTCTGTAGCACAGGGAACTCTACTCAATATTCTGTGATAAACTATATGGGAAAACAATCTGAAAAAGAATGAATATATGTATATGTATAACTGAGTCACTTTGCTGTATACCTGAAACTAACACAACTTCGTATATCAATTATATTCCGATAAAAATGTTTAAAATTAAAAAGAGATGTCTAGGATTAACAGCAGATTACACAGTACAGAACAAAAATTTAGTGCCCTTGGAGACTAAAGGGAAATAGATGCCACCCAAAATAAAACAGCAGGAGTAAAATGATGGGGAAAAAAATGAACAGAGCTTTAGTGGAATAAAGTCAAACAGCCTAATGTAGATGCAATTGAAGTCCCTAAAGGAGAGGCAGGTGGGGAGAAAAATATTTGAAGATACAATGGTTGAAATTTTTCCAAATTTGGTGAAAACTATAAATGCATGAATACAAGAAGCTCAATGAACCCCAATCACAAGAAATATGAAGAAAGGTACACCAAGGCACTTCATCATAAAATTGCCCAAAACCAGTGATAAAGAGAAAACTTTAAAAGCAGCTGGAGTGAAGGAGGGAGGTGTGCATTATGTGCAGAGGAACAAACATAAGAATGACAGCCAACGTCTCATCAGAAATAATGCATGCCAGAAGACAATACAGCAACATCTGAAAGTTTAAGAACTGGGAATCTAGAATTATTTATCCAGAGGGGAAAAATGTGAAAAAAAGGACTTTTTCAGATATACAAAAGCTGAAGAAATTTATCACTAGCAGAACTTCACTCAAGCAATGATAAAGGAAGTCCTCTGATCAGAAAGCAAATGATTTAAAAATTTTTGATTATACATAAAGGAATGATGAGCATCAGAAATGGTGAATATTGGGTAAACGTAAAAGAAATATTGTCTTATTTTTTAAAATCTTTAAAAAAGATAATTGATTAATTCAAGCAAACATAATAATAATATATTGTGAGGTATAAAACTCAGGTAGAAATAAAAGATGTGGCAGCAATAGCATGGAGGCTGGGAAGGGAGAAATGGAAGTACAGCCTTGTAAGATTATTATGCTGTATGTGAAGTGCTCTGATATTACTTGAAGATATACTGTGAGAACTTTAAGATGTATACTATAAGCTCTAAAACAAATTCTATATTAAAAAAAGAGGTATAGTGAGTAAGCTAACAAAGGACATAAACTGAAATAATAAAAATCACTCAGTTAATCTAGAGGAAGTCAGGAGAAAGACAGCAAATAACATATGAGACAAATAGAAAACAAATAGCAATATAGTAGCTATAAACTCAATTATATCAATATTATATTAAATGTACATGCTCTAAACACCTCAAATAAAAGGCAAAGATTGTCAGATTGAATTTTAAAAAGTGAGAACAACTTACATACTGCCTAAAATAAACCCACTTTATTAAAAATACATAGATAAATTAAAAGAATAGAAGTAGAATACACCATGCTGAAAATAATCAGAAGAAGGATGGCATGGCTACATTAATATCAGACAAAGTAGACTTCAGAGCAAAGAGTATTAACCAAGATTAAGAGAATCACTTACTGATGATAAAGAAGTCAATTCACCTACAAGATGTAACAACCCTAAATGTTTATGCCCCTAATAAGAGAGCTTCAAAATACTTCTTGGAACAAAAACTGGTAGGAGTTAAAAGGAGAAATAGACAAGTCCACAGTTGTAGCTGGGGACTTCAGAAACCCTCCTAATTGATAGAACAAGTACACAGAAAATCAGTAAGGGTATAGATGTCTTTAACAATACTATAAGTCAATTTGACCTAATATGAGGTTTATAGAATATGCTACCAAACTACAGAATACACATTCTTTTGAAGAACACACAAACATTTACCAAGATAGAAACCAAAACATGAATAAATTTACAAGAATTCAAATAATACAAGTTATGTTGTCTGGCCACAATGAAATTAAATTAGAAATCAATACCTGAAAGATATCTGAAAATCCCCAAATACTTGGAAACTAAATAATATGCTTCTAAATAACTCATGGGTCAAAGAAGAAATCACAAGGAGTATTACAATGTACTTTGAAATGAATGGAAATAAAAACATGACATGTTGAAATGCGTAAGATGCAGCTAAAACAGTGCTTAAAGTGAAATTTATAGCACTAAACATCTAATTTTAAAAAAAGAAAATTCTTGAAACAATGATTTGAGTTTCCACCTTAAGAAATGAGAAAAGGAAGAGAAAATTGATCTCAAATTAATCAAAAGACAAGAAATAATAAAGATAATAGAAATCAATGAAATGGGAAAAGAAAAATCATATGAAAGAACAATGAAAACATAAGCTAAGTATTTGAAAAGATAAATCAAATTGAAAAACTTCTGGCCAAATGGACCTGGAAAAAGAGAGAGAAGAAAGAAATTACCAATATCAGAAATAAGAGAGAGGAGAGACGTCACTACAAATCCTACAGTCAAAAAATAATAATGAGAGAATATTACAAACCACTTTATATAAATTCAGTAACCTAATGAAATGGGGAAATTACTTGGAAAACACAAACTCCCAGAGTTCACTCAAGAAAAAATAGATAATGTGAATAGTTCAGCTTTATCTCTATTAAAGACATTGAATTTGTAGTTAAAAACCTTCTCTCAGAGAAAAATCCCAGGCCCATATGGCTTAAGTGCAGAGTTCCAACCAGCATTTAAGAAAGAAACATAATCAATTCTACACAAATCCTTCCAAAAAACTGAAGAGGAGGGAGCATTTTCCAATGTATATGAGGCCAGCATTACCCTGATACCAAAACCAGAAAATGACATTACATAAAAACCATAGAATAATACCCCTCATGAGCACAGATACAACTATTCTTAACAAAATTTGAGTATATCTAATCCAACAATAGGCAAAAAGATACTACACTGTGGCCAAATGGAGTCTATGAAAGATTGCAAGGTTGACTTAACATTTGAAAATCAAATAATGTAATTCACCATATTGTCAGGATAAAGGAGTAAAAACAGGTGATCATATCAATAAATGCAGGAGACTCATTTCACAAAATCTAATATCTCATCCTTTATAAATACTGTCAGCATATTAATATTAGAGGAAATGCCTCAATCTGAGGAAGGGCATCTACAAGAAAGCTACAACTGACATCACTAATGGTAGAAGACTAAATGTTTCCCCCTAAGTTCAAGAACAAGATAAGGATGTCTGTTCCCACCACTTTTATTCAATGTTGTATTGGAGATTCTAGCTAATGCAAAATGGCAGAGAGAAGAAATAAAAGGCATAAACACTTGAAAGGTAGAAGTAAAACTGTCATATTTGCTTATGACGTGACCATCAACATAGAAAACCCTAAGGAATCTACAAAAAACAAAAGCCACCAGAAGTAATAAGTGAGTTTACCAAGTTTGCAAGATACAGGTCAATAGAAATGATTGTATTTCTATATATTTACAAGTGAACAAAAAACTGAAATTTAAAAAATAAAATCATTAGGGCTTCCCTGGTGGCACAGTGGTTGAGAGTCCGCCTGCCGATGCAGGGGACACGGGTTCGTGCCCAGGTCTGGGAGGGTCCCACGTGCTGCAGAGCGGCTGGGCCCGTGAGCCATGGCTGCTGAGCCTGCGCGGCCGGAGCCTGTGCTCCGCAACGGGAGAGACCCCAACAGTGAGAGGCCCGCATACCGCAAAAAAAAAAAAAAAAAAAGTACATCTAACCTCTGTTAACTATTAGGTGAAGCTATGCCCATTTTGAAGATTAAGAAATAGTCTTTAAGCAGGATATCAGGGTTTTAGAGGCTGTTCCTGGGTCCAGCTTGGCATCTGGTGGCTCCTAGAAGACCCAGCCTTGCCTGCTCTGCAGGACTCAGACTAATACAAGCTTCCCCTCCCTCTGCCCCAGCCACCCCTGTTTGCCCAGTTAATTGCTATTGGTTTGAGGAAAGTTAGCTCTTCCTGGACCTCTTCCATGGACCGAGGCCAGATTTGGGACTTTGACTGTCATTCATGATCAGTCTGGTGTGAGTGCCACCATCTGTGGGTCAACCCTAGGACACTGTGGACAATTTGATCCCATAGCCCCAGGTCACAGCACAATGCCTGGCCCGAGATATGTGCTTGGTGAATAAATGACAAGCACAGGGGTAGGACTAGGTCTCAAACAAGGGCAGGAACAAGGCTTCCTTTTGGAAGATGTAGAAACAGCTGATGTTGAAGGTCCAGGAGCCAGGAAGCTTGACCTGCATCTACCCCAGATGCCAGCCCTCCTGCTGCTCAGGAAATGGGGACAGAGAAGTGACCCACTCAAGTCTCCAGATGAGCACTGGCATGTCTTCCTCTTTCTGGCTCGGGAGGGCCTTCTCAGGTGGCCAGGGTCATCTTTGGCCTTCCCAGGACCCACAGGAGAGGCTGCAGACGGGGCTGGGCCAGCGTCGACCCTCGCAGTGAGGGAGGTCTACAAGGAGAGGCAGATGCAACTGTACCGAACCCTTGTTTGTTCCCTGAGAGGCCAAAAAGGAGATGAATGTCCACGTCAATGGGCGCGAGCTTTTGACCAGAACTAAGCTGACTCATGCAGCATCTCCCCTTTTGGACAGGGTCCCTCAGTGGGTTCCAGAAAGACTGAGTACAGCACCGCCTGACCCTGCCCCCAGTAACCACAATTCATTCCTAAACGAGCATTCCTTTCTCTCCCCCACATTCCCATCAGTCCCCAGATCAGCATCGCCAAAAGAGCCCTCGTGGGAATCTGGCTTACACCACCTGCCAACGCCCGCCTGGATGCCAGGAACTCGGGCTTCCTGGGCCGGGCAAGTTCCGGAATGCATGCCTCTCTGGCTTCAGTGCTTTGCTTTTGTAGGCGGTTGTTTCCTAAATGCCAAAAAGTGTCTTAGATGGGCAAACTGAAGAGCGACGGGAGGCCATCTGGATACCCCAATTCACTCATCCCAACAGAAAGCTGTGCACCTGCCCTTTCTTGGGTGTTGTGCTACGAGGAGAAGAAGATGAGGGAGGAGAGGAAGGCAAGCCCAGCCCCAGGAGCCCACGGGTGGTGGAGGATCCAGAGTAAGAAAGAGAGGAGAGACAGTCACGGGGGCAGTGAGGGGAAGAGGGGAGCGGTCAGGAAGAACTTCCAGAGGAGGCGAGCTCACCCAAGGGTTTAAGAAGTGAGTGCCCTAGGCGAGGCACTACCAGAAAAGGCCCATCCTGGGAAAAGGCATCGGGGGCAAGGCAGGTCTGTAAACAGTGTGGTGTGATGGGTGGGGAGGGGCTGTGGGTACCAATACCCAACACGACCTGCTCAGAGCAGGGGCCCAAATGTATGACTGAGTGCCCTGCTTGCATGCTAATGCATACAACAGCTCTAATCCAACTTTTTGAATCACTGATTTTAGTTGTGCACCCTGGTAGGTAATAAATAGCTATGGTACAAATTTCAAAGGGCATAAAGTGAAAACTAAGTTTCCTCTTTCACTTTTGTGAGACTTGGGGGAATACTATGAAATAACCAGATCCGGCACCTACACAAAGGAAAAAAGGAGGGAACCCCTTCTGGTGCATTGCTGGACTCACAGGAAGTAGTGAAATCTCTAAAGACCAACTCCCCCACCCCCCACCCCCCACATACCAATAAAAGAAGAGCCAGCATGAGGGGGAACAGGAAGAACCCTGGAGCTAAAGCAAGTGGGTGCTGAGTGAGGCCCCCTCCCACAAGGCCCCAACAGCAGCGCTGCCTTAGGACAGGGAGCTCTGCAGCAGTGGGCCAGCCTGGAGCCCCCTGCCAAGTCCAGGCCCCTTGAGGATGGTGACCTGGCTGCAAGTACTCTTAGAGGGAAAACCCTCCCCGTCTGGGCCATCAGAATTCCCACAAAGCAAAACGCTTGTATGGGTTTACAAAGATCACCAAGCACAGAGGAGGTGGACCCACGTGTGTGAGTCAGTAGAAATGACGAAAAGACTCAGACCCTGAGGACTCCAGACACTAGAATTAGCAGAAACGGAATATAGGATAAGTATGCAGAATATGCTTTTTGAACGAAAGGATGAACTTCTAAAGATAAGCCAATAAGGGTCCATATAAGGAATGACCGTGCAGATCTTAAAATGAACCAAAACGAGCTTCTAGAATTGAAAGGTATCATTTTGGAAATAATTAATTCAATGGATGAATCGAACAATACATTAGACCCCACGACCCAAATGACTGTTTCGTGTCTTGTCCTTTCTCCTCAAATCCCAGCCCCTCGTCTTTCATCCTCACTGACACTTCATCGAGAAGTGGCCAGAGTCAAAAGAGCTCTCCCACAACCCTCCACGTGCATGGCCACCTGCGTGCCGGCCCCTGCAACCACACGCTCAACCTTCATTCCTATCTCTAGTGATGGACTTCGAGAAATGCCCCAACCTGAATACCATTCCATCTGTGTTCCAGAACCATCTCTCCACATCCCCCAAGGGCACTGCTCCAGACACTCTCTTCTCTCTCCCACACTATTCACTTTCTCTCTCGACCAGAATATTTGCCTCACCTTCTTATGACTTAACCCTAAAGTTAAACACTCAGAGCCAATTCTCTTCTTTCCTCCCTGATTAGCTAAAATTCTACCTCTAGTAGCTTCCTCGAGAAAGGCTCCAATAAACCACACATCCCGGGTTCTTACATATTCACCAGGGTCTGTTGCCTCTATATGTGCATGACACTTTGGTTGGGTATGAAATGACTCTCTGGTATGTCATAGGCGTTGCTCCTCTCTGTTCTGGCTGGAAGACAACTAAAGCCCGATTGATGTGTTTCCCCTCCTCGGTGACCTGCTTGTTTTCCTTGATTCCCTCTTTATCTTGGAATTTAATAAGTTTAGTCAGGAATGCCTTAGTGGTGATCTTTGTACTCATTTCCCTGGAACACAGTATTTCCTTTCAATGTGCAGCTTCGAGTCTCCTTTTTATTTCCAGACACACTTCTTAAATTACGATTTTTATTTTTACTTTTTTTCTTTCATGATCTTAGTTCTTTTATGCTTCAGACTCGCTGGGCACAGATATTTGGGGTCCTTTTTACTGCCTCCCATCC
The DNA here is from genome assembly GCF_964341445.2 of Mesoplodon mirus. Lineage (NCBI taxonomy): Eukaryota > Metazoa > Chordata > Mammalia > Artiodactyla > Ziphiidae > Mesoplodon > Mesoplodon mirus. The sequence continues at coordinate 185,364,720 of NC_138979.1, forward strand.
TCAAATCCTCTTGAATAGCTTGTTTACTTCCATTTTGTCTTGCGTATTTCCTTCTCAGTCCTGTCCTCCACATACCCTGTTATGTTTTTGGCAGTGTCTGTTGTTTGTGCTGCTACCAACATGCCTTTTACAGCTGTGAATGGTTGCATTTTTCTCTTGCACATTTTCCTGAGTTCTGCAAATGCATCTCTCATTGCCTCTTCTCTTTTGTCCTGTCTTCCCTGAGGTCCGTCTCTGCTTTAAGCTCTTGTTTTATAGAGGCAATTAGTCCCTGTTTGCTTCTTTAATTCAGGACAATATGTTTCATCATAAATTCTATCTGTTCCATGATAGCATTTTTTGATTTAAAAAAAGGGGGGGAAGGAGAGGTTAAAAACATGCATGTACATTATCTATTTTCAAAGAAACCCAGTGGGCCTACCTTCCGTGAGTACACTGATGGTTCAACAAAGCAGTGAGCCCCTCCTTGGGAAGGGGGTCTCTCTGGGTCTTCCTTCCATACCTTCTGCCATCCCCTCATGAAGGGTCTCTCCCCACTTCCCTCCCTAAGATCCCCTCCATTCCTTGGCGCTCTGTGAACTGCTGTGTCTCTGCAGAGAGCTCTGGCTATTTCCTATAATATGAAGCAGGAGGTTAAGGACTGCCCCCCACACCTCTACAACCAGGTGTATATCCTTCAGCCAGATGGCCTACCAGGACAGCTGATCTGTCACTGGAACCATGATCAGGTTGCCCTGGATACCCTCCAGCCTTTCTAGCTGGTGGTATAGAGTAGAAGGCTCAGTGCCAAGGGGAAAAAGCTAGGGAAAGCGCCTTGGCCATCCTGTGAGTGGACAGTCTTCTCTCTGCTTTGGGTGCTAAGAGCTCAGTTGCGTGTAGAAGAGTCAGGTAGCACGTCCTGTGCACTGATTTTCCTCTGACTTATTACCATGCACCCTTGCCTACAGAGCACAGCGTCTTGCTTTCTTTACCTATTCTTGCTTTAGTGTGTGCCTATATAATATAACTAAATCCATAGCAACCAGAGGGGCTCGTCAAGGAAGGCATAGGGCTGGAAGTGGGGATGTTGTTTCAAAACCGCTGACAATGAAACAGTGACAAGATGCTCGTGTCCTTGAACATCAAGCACAGTAGAGCTAATGTTGGGGAGATCATGAGTGGGAAATGATCTCTGACCTATTTTTCAACGTCTCGTGAGCAATAAAGACCAGACCAATCCTTATGCAGCCTTTTGCCCAGGCCAATCAGGGCCATAAGGGGCTTTCTTGGTTTATCCAAGGCGGACACTGCAAAGCCGCAAGAACAGCACAAAGTGGAGCATCAGGAAACTGGGTGCTGTGACATTGCAGAGGGCGTCTTACCGCTGCCCCTCATCTATGTACTGCAGTTGAAAACACCTGCCTCAGAGAGTGGTTGGGAAGACTTCATGAGATATTACTTGTAAAAGCATCAAGTCCCTGGCACTCAGAAGCTTGAACACACCATCGTGCTCAACTGTCCTCTTTTTAAGCCCTGCAGAAGTTGGAGGACAGGCCTGCTGGTACCATCTTCCTTTCTCTGATTCAGACCACCACACGCTCAACTCTTACCAGACTGTTGTGATGCCAGGGAGTTTTTGCATCTATGTCAAAATGACCTTGTCCATTACTTAAAATTGGATGTCAATTACTTAAAATGTCCATAAACAAATCTCCCGAACACTTACTCCATCCAACATCCTTCTCCAAGTATGTCACGATAGACTTTCCCTTCCATTCTCTACATTTCTTTCCTTTTCCAATTCCACTTCCTATGTCTTCATTTCTTTTTTTTTTTTTTAATCAGTGGCTCTCATTTTCTTTACGTTTGCTTTGTCCGAATTCTTATAAGTAGGTATTATTTTTATAATCAGAAAACATCCCAAACATCTTACAACGAATAACACAATCGTGTTGCTGCACATGCTTGACAGGCCATCGGAAGTTTAACTGTGCAGCGCACCGCTGAGAAGGAGAGTACCCAGTCAGCCAACCTCCTCCACTACCCGGAAACCTCCGAGAAGCGCAGCCCTGGGGCAAGAGTGCAATTCTCTCCATTAGCATCTCTGAGTGCCTTTCGCCGGCTGTGTGACTTTGGTTGAGCACTTAACTAACCTCTCTATCGCTCAGTTCCTCACCTGCCAAATGCAGATAAGAACAGCTCTGAGCTCAACAGGTAACCACTGAGTTAAGAACATAAGACACTCAGAACAGTCCCTAGCACATCAGAGCCATAACTATGCGCACAAATAAGGGCAACAGAGCCAAACAGGTTGGGTCCTTCAGCCTTAAAAAGGGATAAAGAGTGGTTCAGGCTACAACGTAGATGAATCTTGAAAACATGGTGTTAACTCAATTACCAAAGACTGCATGTTGAACGGTTTCGTTTATATGAAATGTCCAGACAAATCGATGAGGCGAAAAGTAGATAATTAGTTACCCAGGGACGGGGGGAGGGGAGCGGAGAGAATAGGAGTAACGGGCACGGCTGCTGAATGAGTGCGGGGTTTCGTGGGGGATGAGGAAAAAGTGCCGGAACTAAGAGTGGTGATGCAAAGTGTGCATTTTAAAACAGTTAAAATGGCAAATTTTTCGTTATTTGTACTTTACCATCCAAAAAAGAAAAAAAAAAAAGGTCCAGCCTATGAATTTTCAAATGGAAACCAGAATAAGCTGCATGATGAAGCAGCCAATTTTATATCTTAATTGAAAATCAATGAGCAAGACCCGCGGAGTGCCGAGGGAGGGATCGGACTCTTCACAGACAACGTCATAGCACAGACTTGGCTTCGGAGGATCAATGGCTGCTGTGTCAACAGCTTTGCTGCTTAGCAAACAACTTCAGCATTTCGTGGCTTGAAACAACATCCATTTTTATTAAGCTCATGATCGTGTGCATCGATGGGCTGCTCTGGTCCGGGCCGGCTTGGCTAATGTCCGCTGGGCTCTCTCGCGGGGCCGTGGTCAGGTGGCAGGTCAGCTGGTGGATCTAACAGGGCCTCACTCTCACGCTTCGGCGTTGGGGGCTGGTTGGCCAGGAGGCCTCTGGTGGGAGGGCTGGTCTCTGCTCTGCATGGTCTCTCGTGCCCCAGGGGGTTCAGCTGCCTCCACAGGGCAGCCGGAGGGAGAAGCCGCAAGTCTCCAGAGGCCTCCCGTCCCCCACGTTCTACTGGTCAGAGCAAGTCGCCAGCCTAGAATCAAGTGACAAGGGAACGGACCCTAGTTCACAATGGGGGAGCTGCTGAGAGGCTGTGGCTCTTTGCCCCCTAACACTGCACCCCTGAAATGAAGTGTTAAAGACCCCAGACACCTCGTTTCTGTGGTTTCCCAGAAGGTGCCTCACGCCCACTTCATCTCTTTGTCCACCATCCTTCCCACCTCCAGGTGGGCTTGAAAAGGGTGAGGCTCAGGCATGAGGTCTGGGAGTCCGTTTTGCACATCACTTAGTAAAATAATACAGCTGAAGATGTAACGGCTTGCATTGCAAGGATGCCAAAACAGCTCCATAAGAGGGCTAACATCAAAACTTCTTCCTTGGGCTTCCCTGTTGGCGCAGTGGTTGAGAGTCCACCTGCTGATGCAGGGGATCCGGGTTCATGCCCCGGTCCGGGAAGATCCGACATGCCACGGAGCGGCTGGGCCCGTGAGCCATGGCCGCTGAGCCTGCGCGTCTGGAGCCTGTGCTCCGCAACGGGAGAGGCCACAACAGTGAGAGGCCCACGTACCACAAAAAGAAAAAAAAAACCTTCTTCCTTGGTTTTTCTTAAGACTCTACATTTCTCTCTGTTTCAGAACTAAAGAGGCTTTTCACCCCCTTTCTTCTCTCTCTGTCCTGAGCCTCCTCTCCTCTTCTCAGCAGCTGACGAGGCCTCTGAACATTCCCCGCAATCCCAGAGGGGTTCCCTCCAGGTGGGAGGAATAGAGTGAGCAAAGATGGGGAGAGGGGTGCATGAGCCTCTGTCCAGCGTGGCTGGAACCCAGGGTATACAAAGCAGAGTTCTTGCGGCAATAGGGAGCCATTGAGGAGTGCGGAGTGTCACCCTCAGGGCCAAGTTTAGGAAAAGTCATCAGCAGCAGGTGCAGACAGATGAAGCTGAGAGAGCTCGGAGGCAGAACGGGCCGTCAGGAGGCTGTCGACACAGTCTGGGCAATGGGGACTTGAGCAAGGACGTCACAGAGGTGGAATTGACATGAGTGCACAACTGCTTACATGTGGGAGGAGAGGACAGTGTGATGGGAGGGGGTGGGTGACAGGGAAGGCAAGGGCAGAAATGAGGCCGGGAAAGACGCAGTGCACTTCCAGAGAGAGAGGAACAAAAGACGGTGAATTTGCTGCAACTTCTAAGAGGTCCAGAGCTCGGGATGCTACTGCCATGGGTTGGAGCTCCCGGGGCAGCCCACCAGGCAGAGGGGTGGAGAGGAGCCCTGGGTGCTCTCTCCTTGTCGCCTGAGGCCAGCCCTGCAGTCTGAGGTGCCGCCTGGACCTACAACTCAACTTTCGAGATTGAGCAATAGCCTTTTCTCCTCCCAGACGGAAACCTGTCCAAAAACTGGACCCAGATTTCTCCCCTGCTCTCTCCAACACTTGGAGTGCTCTGTGGTTGGCCACAGCTGTATCACTCACAACAGATTTTACAAGGCTGTCCTGGTGCCAGGGTCCTTTTAGAAGTAAAAATAGCTGAAATCAGCCTGCTGTCCCGCAACCATGAAAACATTTCACCATACCTCAAGCTTTCACCTACTGCCGTGTCATCTTAACTCCCAGCACGCTGCTTATGAGACCGGTTCCTGGAGCCTTGAGAGGCTGTCCTGAGGATGCATTTTTGCACACGGTTGGACTCAGGGCTCAGCTATGAAATGGGGCATCCAGCTGGTGACGGAGCGACTCCCGTCTTGGTGACCGCAAGGTGCACCTGATCACGCAAGACACACCGTTCATGCTCATGACAAAGAAATGCTTCTGACACCTGATGGCACCCTGCTGGGGGTGGTCACTAACCCTTGGCTCGTTATTACGCCCCAGCATGGTTAGCCTCCCCCGTGTCAGGGTCCTGGACTTTGGTAACCTGCTGTCAGGTCAGCCACAAAAATATCTCTGAGATTTTTCAGCCAACGGTGCATTCGCGAGGTCATTCAAGGCTAAGACCAGAAGGATTAAAAGATCTGATTCCTTCCTGAGGCTCTTAGCTGTAAAGGAGCATAGGAGCCATAAAACAAAGATTTATTCAGTTTCAGCCGGACAGCTCAATGGCGCAGCCCCGTAAGAACCAGGAAAAAAGAAACATCTGGCCAGAAAAGCACACTTGTTTACAAAAAAAAAAAAAAAAAGGGTTTAAGAGTCTTCTCCAGCTTCACCAAGTTCTTGGACTAAAATTAGGCTGAAAACTAAAAACAATGTAGAATTTTGAGAGCACAGAGGCAGCACGGGCAGGAGAAAGAACATCTTGTTTCTTCCCTATCCAGCTGCCTCTGACGGCGGGTCCCCTCCCGAGCGCCCCCAGGGAGAGGCTTTGCCCTGGTAGGTAGCGCTCCTGGGACAGCACAGCTGCGGCAAGTCCCACACAGGTGGCCAGGGCTGCCTCTGCTCGGAGGCCGAACCCTCCGGTGTGGGAGAGTTTTGGGTGAGCTCAGAGAAAGGAGAGGGCCTCGTCTGGCTGGCCCCCACCATCAGACTTCTCTCTTCGGAGCTCAATGCAAACAGCCCTTGTGCTGCTGGCACTTAGATATTGACAACTGCCTGGACTGTGGGTGGGTGCATCTTTGGAGGGGTGACCATGGGGGGAAGGGGGGTAGTGGGATGAATTGCGAGACAATGGCCGTTTTGTAAGGAAGGAAGGCTGCACTGGCAACGCGGCCCTTGGCCTCAGTCGGGAAACTCTGCTTCTTTTCCAGGCTTGCTGTTGACTCAGCGAGGATTCTCAGGCCAAACCCTCTCTGCTCAAGTCTGCCCGGCCCCTCCCGACATGCATGGAGGCTGGGCGGATGGGAGTCACAGGACTGGGCAGGCGCCTTCTGCTCTCCCTGGGATGCTAATGGGATTAATGGGTTAAGGTTGGAAGATGCTTTGAATTTCTAAGCACAAAGCTGTCTCAAGCGTGGTAATTAATAAATCTTATCAGAGAGTTGAATTAAGGTCAGAAGTCACCTGGGGACCTGGGGAACAGAGTCGGCTCTGCTCTGTGGCCGGGTCTCCAGAGCCGATGGGGAGAGACAGGGCGTCGGCCACGTGCAGCCCTGTGCACAGTGCAGGAATGATGCGAGCAGGTGGGCCTGGGTCCCTGGGCCCTGCACTTGAGCAACCCAGACCCACAGCACTGGAGGAACAGAAAGGCACGCTCGCACCATGAAAGTAAAGGCCAGAGAAGAAAGGAGAGCATGCTGCCGAAGGAGAATGGTGGAGTTCACCAGCCTGACCGCCACTGGGTTAGGAGTGAAGTGCAACATTGTGGGAATCGGGGAGAAAGCTTCCAACAGCAGCCCGTGAGGAAGATGCTGAGCAGACATCGAACCACACAGAAGGTTGTGCCATGGCCATCTTCAAAGAGGGCCTGGAAATCTTTGACAAATCTTGAGCAATCAGGACCTAAGTGTTTCCACATCCTACCAGAAAGACGACGTTGCTAGGAGCCTCTTACCACCGGATGCCAAGTGGAGAAGACTTGAACTCAGCTGGCCTTCGTTACCGCGGCCGATTCCCTTTCTCTGGAAAATGGGAGGGTCAACCAGCCACGGCCTCAATGCTCTGAATCACCCAGGCTTCCAGTCCTTTATGCCCTGAGCCACCCCCTTTATGGACGGTCACCCTTCGGCTGCCCCCCAGGGCCTTGGCGAGACATTCGGGAACTTGTGAGTCCCGACCCCCCGCTACCCCTGCAGTGACCAGACTTGGGCCTCTAGGAGGAGGTCAACAGAGCGCTCTTGCACTCCACCCATTCAGCTCTTCCAAGTGTTCCCGTGGCATCTCCTAATTCCTTTCTTGTGCCATAAATCACTGGGACAGGGACAGGAAGGCAATGTTCCCTGCCCTTGAGTCCCTTGCCGTGAGCTGGAGTCCATGCCAGCCCGGTGAGCATTGCAGGTTGCCACGTCCTCTGCACACTGGCTTTGCACTAAGTGTTCCCCTTCCCAGCGAATCTCCAGGGACCTGCGTTCCTTGGGAAGTCTCCCTAGGTCACCCTCAGCCAACCCTCCCATCAGGGAATCACTCCTAAAACCTCTTGTGCATTCGGAGACGCACTGCCGATCAAGGGGTCTGGCCTTTGGGCTGACAAAGTCCATTCCTGCCAGTAGGGCACCGGTCCCTTCCCGATGGCTCTGAGAGTCCCTGCCCCAATGGGAATGTGTTTGCAGGCATAGGATGGGTTCATGCAAAGCCTAGAATTTGTTCTGCTCATTTGTCCCGCTCCTTCTGATGTTATAGACAGCAGCAGCTCGCCATCAGCCCCCCTGGGGGGAGCTGAAATTGCCAAGGTTTGAGGAGCCCTGCATGCTCTACAGCCCTTCGGCACTGTGTCTGGTGGGCTTATTAATCGTCCCTAAACCCCAAGAGGTGGGCAGCATCCCCCACTAACGGACAAGGACCCTAAAGGTCAACGATGTTACCCAATGTTTCACACCCTAGATGGCAGAGTCTGGATGTGAACTCGTCTTGTAACTCTGGGGCACACCCTTCCCACCAGACCCGCGAGGCTCTCCATCCTACAGCTCCATCCCCCAACGGCGGCAAGCTCTGGCTAAATACGATCATCACAGCCTGTGATGTCCACCTCTCAAGTCTTCCTCCACGGCCATGAGCTTGTTGCATCTCGAGCCCAGGCCACTCACCTGGCAGGACGCAGCAAGATGGCCTCGGAGTGCTGGTCACTTCCTTGCCTGGGCCCAGCCTCTCCAGGCCCTGGACCCTGAGCACGGCCACCTCTCTGCTCTGCACACTTACACGCCCAACCCGGCTGACCCTGTCACCCCTCGGCCACCGTCACTTCGGTCCTGGCCCCTCCTCCTGAGACACACATATTAGACTCTGTACGAGATGGCTCCTGTGCGCTCCCCGGGACCTGAGGTTTCACACATCCAAGCCTTGAACTTTTGCCATCCCCCTTAGTCTCCATCTCTGGTCCCTGAGACTGGTTCCTCCCAAGTGACCCTCGCCCTTCCCTCTTCCCCCCACCTCTGTCCCATCCACCACGGCCACACCCACGGGTCGCCACGCCTGCTCCCTTCCATCTCCCACAATCTCCAGTCCACCTTCCGCTTCCCATCACCACCCCCCACCCCCGCCCCCAGCGCCAGCACAGTCTTTCCCAAACGCTTTCTCAGCATCCCCAGCACAGGGCCTGACCGAGGTGGTCCACGAGGGAGTGCACGAGCCCAGCTGTCGACTGGACCGTAGTGTCCTCTCTTCTGAAAAAGCCAAGGGCTCCTCTGGTGCCTTGAGGACTAGACCTGGAATCTTCAGCGTGGCGTCAGAGCTCTTGCAAGCTGACACCCGTCGCCTTACCTCTCATCGACAGGCCATGCTTCATTCAGAGCCACCCCAGACCATTTGCCTCACGTGCCCCATGCTGTTTCCAAGCTTTGCACGCACGGCTTCTGCCCAGAGCACCCACGCCCGCCGCCCCTGTCACAGTCCTATCATCCTCACCCCTCAACTCCCCTTTCTCTGCAGCAGCTCTGCTGACCTCCCCAGAGGGGCTGTCCCCCGGCTCCCAGCAGGGGCTGCACCAACCTCGGCCAGGCCACATGCACATCCGCAGGGGCTGGGGGTCCACAGCCCGTAAGCCCTTCCGGGTCGTATCGGCATCTCCGTGGCGGGGTGTGTCTCTTCCCACGAGGACACAACGCAGTCCTGCATGCAGAAGGAGTCAGTGACCACGGCCGGCAGCCTCCTCTTCAGCTGAGGCTCAGCATCCGAGCCGGGCTCGCTGCCTTGGCTGGCTCCACAGCCAGGGGAGCCCCTCCTTTGAAACTGCTTTGTTTATGCGCGTGAAAGGCCAGCGTACTCCGGTTATCTCAACACGGTTTCCATCTCACCGATGAGTTACGACTAAAATGGAAAGGCCAGAGGGTGCCAGTGTGGCCCGCACACCAGCCAGATCGCGCTGCCCTCTCAACCGCGGGTTTCAGAGCCTCCTTCGCCAGGCCTGGGTGTTCCAAAGTTCACCGCTAATAGCACAGTGTTCTGGAAAATCGCAGAGAGCGAATCAGCCCAGCTCCTACCCCAGGCTCTGAGGACGGGCTTGGCCTGGCCCTCTGATTCAGGCCAGTGGGACTGGGGCTCGTGGCTGGAGCTTTTCTCCCCCATTTGTGTGGTCTCCCGTCCTCTCCAGATGGAGGGAAGAGATAGCGTAAATCATCTGTCCCCACCGTCCCTAGGAAAATAGTAAAAATGCTCAGAATAGGTGTGGTTTTAGCCCAGAAAATAGCAGGGCCAGGCTGAGGTCCTGTGGAATTGCCAGCAGGAGTCTGAAAGCGCTGTATCAATGGGATTGCCGAGGGCTCTGCCCTCCATAAATCACCCGGAGCCTTGGCCTCCTTACCGGGCGCTTCCCGCTCTGGTTCACACGAGGGTGAGGGGGGCTGCTGGCCGAGGACCCCACCGGATGCTGCAGGCCTGGGGCTCGGCTTCACCCGGCCTGACCCCCGTAGAGGCCCACACACTCAGCGTCCCACACACCGCACGCGGCCACGGGATTACACAACTCCGTTTTGATACTGCAGAGAACATCATGTCCAGGCAAGCCCAACCCCTCGGGCACAGCAGGGAGGAAGGAACCTGGGTGCTGCCGGCAGGCGGGTCTCACTCCGATCTCAGCCCCGTCGCTCGCCGCCAGGCCACCATGCGCACGAGATGCCGCCTCTCCCACCGGCTGCTGCTTCCATAGGACGAGAATAAGCAGCACCTGGTACGTGGGGTGCACGGCACAAGCTCAGTGGACCCCGAAACTTCCCCAGGGGAGTATCAGACTTTGTCAGGGTGAGGCAGATGGGGGAGGGGTGCAGCATGAGAAGGAAGGACGTGGGGTGGATTTTTGCTGGATTCCCACTTAATCGGGTTAAGCTGACTGGAGAGAAGGGGCTGTTATAATCTCCCCTTTCATGTCTGGCCAGGAATATTGCTACTCAGAGCAGAAGACTGCATCTGGGCTCCTAAGCCATCTCAGGAGAGCCCACAGTCAGCTGTCCTGGGACGTCTCTGGCCACGGCTGGGGAAAGTCTCTGCCAGAAGGAATGGCAAAAGCAGAAAAAAACAAGGAGGCTTCCTGCAAACAGAGCCTCGGAGCCACGGGAGCCTTTGTCCCTATCCCCAGAGCCGTGGGAGCCTGGAGGAGCTCTTTCCCTGACCTCGGAGTCTGAAACCACTGGGAAGGAGGACCCGGACTTCAGGTCGACAAGGCCTGTTCTTCTCAGGGAGGGCACAGGCACTGGAGTCACACGTGCCCAGCCGGGCAGAGCTGCCGCTGTGACACGTCCAGCAAGCCATGCGTCTCCGTAAGATGGGGCGTTCCTGAGCGGCCTCTCGTCTCTGAAGTCCCAGCACCTGTTCAGACAAGATAAGGGCAGTGATGGAGACTCAGAGGATTTTTGGAGCCAGAACAACCCACCTTTGACGCCCCAGCGCCGCAGCCCTAGTCGCTATGTGACATGGGGCCCGTGACTAACGTCCCATCTCACGCAGGAGGGAGCACAGGGCGAGGACAGAGGACAGATGCTGTACAACCCCTCTTACGTGAGGAGCCAGAGGAGTCTAACTGGAAAGTTGGAGAGGACGGCGGGGGCGTCAGGGGGGACGGAGTCTCAGTTTGGGGGCTAAAATAGTCCTTGAGAGGTCTGGTGGTGAGGGCTGCATGGCATGATGAATATACTTAATACCAATGAAATGCACACCTACAAGTGGTTAAGATGCTACGTTTTATGTTCTATGTATTTTACCACAATTTAAGAATTTGAAAAACATGTTCGGGGCCTTCTCCCTCGGTAGAATTTCTACGGGTTCAGTGGTGTGGGGCACATAGAGATGACAGTTCTGGAGTGAAGAGTCAACTGCTGCATCCGATCCCCAAAAACATCCAAGAAAGAGGCATAGCTCCGGGCGCCTCCTTGGATCCTGCAGGCAATCACAGCCCTCACCTGGGTGGGCTACTCCAGCCCATGGACGAGTCACCTGAAAAGCTGCTGGCTCTGAAGGGGGCTCGGGACAAGAGGAGCAGTGAGGGTGAGGGTTGGGACGGAGTTTCAGTCTGGGGAGACAAAAAAAGGCAGGAGATGGATGGTGATGATGGGCTCACCACAATGTAAACGCACTCAATGCCACTGTACCGTGTGCTGAAAAATAGTTTAAACGATCAATCTTATGTTTGTCTGTTTTACAATTTTAAAAACCTGGGGAAAAAAGGTAGGCTACATTTTAAAGTATTTAAAAAATATGGCATCGCCTGGATAATTTAATTCAGGATGTTTATAAACTGTGTAGAACCTGCATAAACCTATTTAAAATGTTGAAAGTAACAAAAGCAATAATGAATAAAGGTGGGGAGGGGGAGGGGGAGGGGGAGGGGTGGCGCGAGTCAGACCGAGTCAAGTCTCATCTTTTTTTCTTTTCTTTTTTTTTTTTTTTTCCGGTACGCGGGCCTCTCACTGTTGTGGCCTCTCCCGTCGCGGAGCACAGGCTCCAGACGCGCAGGCTCAGCGGCCATGGCTCACGGGCCCAGCCGCTCCACGGCATGTGGGATCTTCCCGGACCGGGGCACGAACCCGCGTTCCCTGCATCGACAGGTGGTCTCTCAACCACTGCGCCACCAGGTAAGCCCCCAAGTCTCATCTTTTATGGTGGGGAGTGGAGGTAGCAGATGAGTTAAAAGATCAACATCTAGGAGAAGTAATATCGTTACAGCTATCGAGTAACTAAGGAGAAGAATCCGAAGCAGAAGTGGCGCACTGGGGGTGGAGGTACACTGACTTTTCCTTCTCGTACCTTTCTGAAGAATTTAATCATCACTGAAGCATGTATACACATTACCCTTAAAAATAATTTAAAACAGCTGTGACTCAGCCATCCGTGAAGCCCGCTAAAACTTTCACCTCCGGCGTGTGCGTGGCCCGCTACTCATCACCCAGGACGCAGCTTTGGGGGAAGGAGGGCTGGAACGAAGGATATAGGGATTCCCCCCCGCCCGGGCAGCAGAGGGGCTGAGAAGAGCAGTGAAGTCCTGGGGGGTCGAGATGAACAGGGGCTTGAACACACACTTCAGTGGGAGAACAGGGGGTCCGGAGGACGAAGCAGATGCATGGGGACGCTGGCGCCCAGGAGAGGACAGGAGGGGAAGCTGGCCCGTGACTGCTCCAAGGCCTCTCCCCGTCCCCGCCTCCTCCCCAGCCCCTGGCCTCCCCTCTCGCACGCACTCCTGGGCACCGCAGGCATGTGATAAACTTACTGGCACCTCAGAGTGGTAGCTGCCACCACGCCTACCTCTGTGACGGGGCATTTAATGGCCCCGACGTAGGAAGAGATGCCGGCTCTCACTCCCGCGGGGCAGGGGCAAGTGTTCACTTAAAGTCAGGGCTCCAGGAGCTTCCCTGGTGGCACAGTGGTTGAGAGTCCGCCTGCCGATGCTAGGGGACACGGGTTCGTGCCCCGGTCCGGGAACATCCCACATGCCGCGGAGCGGCTGGGCCCGTGAGCCGTGGCCGCTGAGCCTGCGCGTCCGGAGCCTGTGCTCTGCAACGGGAGAGGCCACAACAGTGAGAGGCCCACGTACCGCAAAAAAAAAAAAAAAAAAAAGGCAGGTCTCCAGGCCCCGGGCGCCATGTCTGGCACTGGGGGATTTGCCAAAGGTTGCTCACGAAATGAGTTTTATGCGCTGACCTCCGTCGGGCAGTTTAACTCCAACTGCTGCTGCTGCCCTGCGGTGGCCCTGCCTCCAGCAAGGGCTCTGAACTCTTCATACAAGGAGCTCAGATACGAGGTGCTACGATGGGCCAGTGGGCTTCCTGCCACCGGGAGGTCCTGGGCATGGGAGGTAGACCCAGGAGCCCAGAGGCTGGAGCTGGTGCGGTGAGGGAAGTGCTGGCGGCCTGCACGCGGCACGTGGCGTGCGTGGGACCCACAGCACAGGACACTCGGTGGGGGGGGCGGGGGAGGGGCGGAGTGGGACTCCACAGAGCAGCCCCCAAGCTGCCTGTTTAAAGACACCCTTGTAGTATTAAATTTCCCTCTCCTGCGCCCCAAGTCAAATAACTGATGACGTGGGGATGAGGAATGTCGATTTGTAAAACTGGACAGGGCCAGGGGACCCGTGCAGTCCAATCCTTCCTTCACAGATAAGCTGAACACAGAGGCCCCAAGGGCTTCAGTGCCCTGGCTCGGGTCCATGCGGGTGCGGGCCGGAACCATCAAGGCACAAGTGCACGCGAACTACTGCGTGGACGGCCAGGGATGGTCTCTTTTCGTCTTCCTGTGAGCCTCACAAGGGGGACGCTGGGGTCCTGACTCAGAGATAAGACGGCTCCCCAGGGTCCTCTGCTTCCGAGGGCCAGAGCCGGGGTCGGAGCCCGCATCCAGGGCCCGCAGCCCGTGTCCTGCCCCTGGGGCCCTGCCCACCCGACCCTGCCTGCCTGTCTGCCTGGCTCGCGGGCAGTCGGCACAGTGTGACATTTCCTCTCAATGGGCGTTGCCCGTGAACCCTTGCCGAGCGGCCAGCTGGCCAAGGAACACCCGGAGCTAGCCATGAAGGTCCAGGAACAGCCCCGCGTGGGATCCCCAAGGGCAGAGCAGTGGATGCAAGGCTTCCTCCGCCACCCGCCTGCTGGACTCCATCGGCCTCACCTTCTAGTTTCTTGGCTGCTGTTCCTTTGTTGCATTTTTCCTCCTCAGCACTTAATGATGAATTAAATTCTTTTCATTTTTGTTCCTGATGCAAAATAACAACTGAGAAAGAAAGAAAGAAAAAAAAAAAAAGCAGGCTAATGAAAACTCCTAATGTGTCTGGTAAATCATTTCAAAGCACATTAGAAGTCAGCAAACACAAGAGGGGCAGCCGTGCTGGGGGTGAAGCGGAGCAAGGCCGGGGGAGCTGGACCCACGTAGCCCAATTCTGCAGCTCAGCTCTGCGAGGCCTTCAGCATGTCCTTTTGGTTTGGGGACCCTGGTGTCCTCACCTGGGACATGGATGCAACCACACCTGCCTCCAGGCTGTCGTGAGAAGGAAAGGCAACCACTGGCACATGGTAGCGGCTGCGTGATAATAACGACCTTTGCTAAGGATTAAGTCCACGTTAGTCCTTTGAAGAGGGCACGAAAGCATTTCCAGAGCAGGACGTCCCAGCCCGGAAGTCAGAGTAAGACGGTAAACTGTACAGTATGTGTGCTTCACAATGTTTAAAATTAAAACAGCAATTAAAAAAGGATGTGTCAGAATCTCCCCAGCTCACTCTGTCTCCATTCCAGCCTTATCATTAGCTCCTCCGACACATTCTGGGTTTGGGTTTTCTTCAATGATTCTTTTTGGAGCCAAGTCCACATCCCTGAAGGCCGAGGGGCAACAGCAGCAGTAATGCCATGGTTTGTTCTGCACCTGCCACACTGCCTAAGCCTTGTGACAGCCCTGCAGTGCAGGTATTGAAACCCCTGATTCACAGAGAAGCCGGCTGAGCCTCGAAGAGGTCAAGTCACAGCCCAAGGCCACAAAATCAGTGAGGGTCTGAGGCCAGGTGCCCCAGCTTGAAAGCCAGGGGTCTCTCCATCCCAGGCCCAACTCAGCCACCCAGGCTGGGATAAGCACCCAGCAGGGGTGACGCGTGCTCAGTAAACAGAAGAGTCAATAGGACTGTTACTTTCGTCTCACAACCACTGTGTGACCTGTGCCAGCCCCGTGAAAAAGGCCCATTTCCTTGTGTGTAAGGAGGGTGCTCATACACACTCTGCCAGTTTGCAGAATTGTTATGGTAACAACATTAAATAAGCCATGTGAAAGTTCTTTCAAATTCAATTATTCTTTGCTCCATCCATCAGACAATCGCCGAGAGCCTATTATGTATCTGACATCATGCAGGACACTGGGGAGACCCAGGAAAGGGAGGCCTGGGTCCTGGCCTCAGGATGGCCGTAGTCTGGCCGCGGAGGATGGGGGAGCTTCATCTAGGATGGGAAGCAGGTGCTCGCCCAGGAGGAGTGATGCTCTTCAGGCTGGTACACGGGTCTCCCGAGGTGCAGGGCCCCCAGAGCTCCCGGGCCATGTCCATGCCCCTGTGGACAACTAGCAAGGGAGTCCAGGACTTCCTGAATGGACCAGTGAGCTGCAACCAGGCAGCAGCACACCCTCTGCATAGCTAGCCCTGCCCATCCTCTGAAGGAGGGCAAGAGGGACCCAGCCAAGAAAGCAATGAGGGCCCAGAGCTGGGGTCTCCCCCAGTGGAAACCCAGGCCAATGGGCCTTCCGTGCAGTGGTACCAGGGGCACCCCTGGGACCTGGGTGGAAGCCCCATCACTTAAACGGTCGTCTGATGGAGAGAACACAGCTTCGCCTGCTTGAGTCTCTATTCCCTCGGCTGTAACTGGAGTTAATGCCAGTTACCTCAACTGTTGTTGTCAAGATTTGAGATGGATATAAAGTGCCTGGCAAAGCACTTGGCTCTGTGAAACTGCTTGATAAATGCCCACGTTAATTAGTCATAATATCCATAATAAGAACAAAAACAGAGCAGGTCACACAGGAGAGTTTTCTGAATTCAGATTAACCAGGAAACAGCGCCCAGGTTTCCTGGGGACCCAGCCATCTGTGTTCAAGTGAAAGTGTGAATTATCCAACAATTTTAGCTAGCCACACCATGTCCCTGGCAGATGTTTGTGGCTTCTTTCTGCCCTCTCAGACCCGGGGACAAGTAGAACCAGAAATTCCCCTGCAGGAGCTGTTTCGTTTCAGTTCCAGGAACCACTGGTTATCAGGCCACTGTGGTGCACGGACACATCAGTGTAGGAAAGAAAAGAAAGTCACCAACTGTTTCTAGCACTGTGAGGGGCTTTTGTCAACCTGGAAGCCCGGCCGGGTCCCTGCAGATACACCTCACACACCTGCCCTGGGAAGCCCTTCCAGAAGACAATCTCATCATGAAGCTTCCATCCCAATTCAGTAGGTTGTGTCATCCCAGCAACCTTTAGTCTAATGACCAAAGTCACAGAAATCCAACTACTCAAAAAACTAAAAGTCACCCAAACTTTCCCCCAAACCTCTCCGATCAGAGGTCAGCAACCCACAACCCAAGGGCCAAATCCAACCCACCACTGGATTTTGTAAATAAAGTTTGACTGACACACAGCCATGCCCACTTACTGACATGTGGTCTATGGCTGCTTTTGTTGGTAGAGTTGAATTGTCGGTTGTGTACTTTGGTCTGAATGTTTGTGTCCCTCCCCAGAATCTGTAGGTTGAGATCCTAACCCCCAGAGTGGAGGGTGTTTGGTGGTGGGACCTTTGGGAGGAGGTAAGGACATGGGTGCAGAGCCTAATGAGAGATTAGTGCCCTTATAGAAGAGGCCCCAGGGAGCTCCCTCGCCCCTTCTGCCGCGTGAGGACACAGCGAGAAGACGGCCATTGATGAACCTGAAAGCAGGCCCTCACCAGACACCAAAAGGGCCAGTGCCTTGATCTTGGATTTCTAGGCTCCAGAACTGTGAGAACTTTCTGTTGTTTATATGCCACCCCGCCTCTGGTAATCTGTTGCAGCAGCCCACACAGACTAAGACAGAGGCCCACAGAGCCTAAGATATTTACCACCCACCCGGGCCCTACAGAAAGAGTGTGCCTGCCTTGCTCTATGTGAACACGGGGACACATGTGGTCTCCCCTAGCCCACACCTCATGGCCCCTGCCGTGGTGTCAGATGGCCCTCTGATCCCGGATGCAGACAGTGATCGGCATCCTCCCCCTTGGCTGGCCCACCTGAGCTGCAGGTAGGATCCAGACTGGATTTCCGGGCTTGCTTGCGGGAGCTGAGATGGTTGGTGGGGGAGGGGGGGGGAGTGCCAGGGGGACAACAGAAACTCTTCAACTGAAGGCCCCAGCTGGTGTCTAGTGAACAATTTGCACGTGGGGGTTAAAAATATTGGACTGCAGTCTTACACATTTAACCTATATTTTTCAGCTCCTTCCAATTAAAGCGATAAAACCTTCCATTTATTTATTGCTTT
This sequence comes from Mesoplodon mirus, assembly GCF_964341445.2. Taxonomy (NCBI): domain Eukaryota; kingdom Metazoa; phylum Chordata; class Mammalia; order Artiodactyla; family Ziphiidae; genus Mesoplodon; species Mesoplodon mirus. The sequence goes on from NC_138979.1 coordinate 185,381,919, forward strand.
TACATTTATAAAGGGGCTCCCCATGCCTTGCCTCATTTAGTTTTCACACCAATCTCATGAAAATACCTCTGCCTAACTCGCAATCGAAGAAACAAGCTTGAAGGCATGGTAGGATGTGCATGGGGCCACCTACAGAGTCAGTGTCAATAGGGGACCAATAATCTAATCAGTTGATCACCTGGGTCTCAAGCCTTTGCTCCCTGAGCCTCTAAGCATCTCTGCAGGTCACTGTTATGGTCTCTGTGCAGAAGGGTGGTTCTAACCGACGGCTGGTGTTCAAAGCTGAACTTCCCAGCAACCCTGCCTAAGTGACCGTGAGCGAAGTAGTGGTCATGGGTCCCATCTTGGAACTCAGAACAGCAAGCAAGCGCTCCCTGGCAACCTCCAACTACACATGGGGTGAGCTGGGTAAGAGGGCATGAGGATAAAAGCGCCTGGTGGTACAGAGGAGGTGATGGGAGCAGAATGAGAGGGAGAGCCAGCAGGGACAGTGGAGTTGTCTGGTCCACCTCTGCCCTCCCCTCGGCTGCCCATTTTGCTGACAGTCCCAACTGAGTCACCAGAAGACAAGTGAGGCCACGATTTAAAATTCACACTGGGATCGCTGTCATTTTCACAACTAGATAATTTTGTATATTGGTTTCCTGTGGCTGCTATGACAAACTGCCATACACATGGTGGCTTAAAGCAGTAGAAACTCTTTCTCTCACAGCTCTGGAGGCCCCAAGTTCACAGCCAAGGTGTCGCAGGGCCATGCTCCTTCCTAGGGCTCTAAGGGAGGCTCCTTCCTGCCTCTTCCAGCCTCTGGTGGCTCCAGGTGCTCCATGCCCGTGGCAGCATCCCTTCAGTCTCTGCCTCCATCTTCCCATGGCTCCTCCTCCGTATCTCTTTGCATCCTTTTCTGTCTTTTGTAAGGACATCGGTCACTGGACTTAGGGCTCACCCCACCGTGGTACAATCTCATCTCCAGCCAAACCTTAAGTACATCTGCAAGGATCTCATTTCCAAATAAGGTCACATTCTGAGGTTCTGGATGAACATGAATTTTTGGAAGACCCTCAAATGTACTACGTATTGTTTCAGATTTCCTCTTTGTTATTCCAAAATAGGTTTAATCCTACAGAGCTGCGTCTGTGTGATGCAGCAGGAAACCCTCTGGAGCTTATGGCGAGGGCTGTGGTTTTATGATTGCCCTGGCCCCTGCCCACTGCACCAGAGAATCCTGGGATTCTGAAAGCAAGAAGCAGCGTCCTACTCCCACCCCAGTCATGGTGTACGGTGCATGGCAGCATGTCGGGTGTCGTTTTGCAGTCTCGTGACAGGTTCACGCATGTTTATCTGATGTCCTCTGTTAGACTGTGGGCTCCCCGGGGTCAAGGACCAAAGCCTCAATCAGCTCTGTGTCCTGCCTTCAGCACAGTGCTCAGAAGAGAACATCCTTGTTAAATGCTTGTCAACCTGGTGTAGACACCTGCTCCAAACATGCACCTGTTCAGTCCAACCACCCACTTGGACTCACCTGTGACAGACCCTGACATCTCCCCAAGTGACTTTTCGGGGTGGACCTCGCCCAGAGGAGGGAAGGCTCACAAGCTTTCTTCCTGGAACACACTTTTGGAGACATCATGCCGCTTTATGTATATGCAAAAAGAGAATTCCGACAGTGTGTTTCCAGTTAGCTAAAAGTAGAGAAGAAAAATTATAATTTTTTGGATGATTCTGGAGTTACCCAGAACCAAATGGGCAAACTGCACAGCTATAAACAGACTAGCTGCTTAGGCCCACTGAATCACAGAGGCAGAAAGGTCAGAGAGGGCGCGGTCCAGATAAGAGACGTCTGACCTCTCCTCCTCACCTTCTCCTCCAACCCCAAAATTCACATGGGGTAACAGCTTTCCCAGCTGGGCAGGAATTCAGCTACAGAATTGCTCATGTTTTCCCGAATATCTAGTGATTAGCTGGAGAATGGTGTGAGCCCAGCTATTTTGGGCAAATCTGCTAACACTCTTTAAAGGAGGCACCAGAAGAAAGATCCCGTTACCCCTGCTCCATCTTGTCTAGGACCCTACACTGACTTCAGTCCAAGCCCTCAGCATGGCCTGCAGGCCTTGCAACCAGCCCTCTGCTGACAGCCTCCCCTGCCCCCTCCGGGCCTCCCTGACAGCTCGAGGAATAGACGCTGCTTTTCACACCTCTGTGCCTTTGCCCCACTCTGCAGCCTCCCTCCCTTGGCGAACCCTGAGCAACCCTGAACACGCAGCTCCAGTATCTCCTCCATGCGACGTTGTCCATCCCTTCCCCAGCCTCCTCCTGGCTGGTCACCCAGAGGCCACCCAGTTCCCTCTGCCCCCACTGAGCCCCTCTCACCCACAGGCTTGCCTCTCTTCCCCACCTAATGACAAATTCCCCTGAACCCCCCTGGGTCTCATTGCTTCCTAAGCCCCCATTGCCTGGTACATGTTTCCTGCCTTTATAGCTTTGTGTTGATAGTTTGTTCCTAGATTCCTTCCACTCATGTAGCATTTGGTCTGTGGTAACAGAGGCAAAATGAGAGCTAGAACTCTCAGGTACTGATTTGTTCCACCCCCGTTCCACCAGGGAGCCCTGACCAGCAGGGCCAAGCATGTCCATCTTTGTGTGCCAATGCCACATTGGCAGTCAGAGGGATCAGGGCACTAATGTCCTTGTCCCCCCAAATCTACTGTACCCAGAGATCCCCCCTTTTACTCTTGCAAACCTGCATCTCAGACACTCATTCAGTCATCTGTGCAACAAACACGTGTGACCCCTTCAGGTAAGAATGGAGGTGACTAACACCCCACTCCTGCCTTGAAGGAGCTCTCAGTCTAATGGAGAGACGAGATGAACCCAGGTGCCACGATGAACTGTAAAATGCGGGCATCCTTCCCGGCACCTACAATAGCCTTGTCACAACGGTCGAGAATTCCTGGATCACCTCTTCTCCCTCAGTGGCAGAGAATGCATGGTAGGCACTGAGGCACTAAGTATTCGAATGAATAAACAATTAAAGGGAACACTTCCGGGTGAAGATGGCAGAATGAAGAAGAATCACAGACTCACTGTCCTCTGATACCCAACAAAGAGAAAAAAATTCATAAAAGCGAAATTCACCAGCACTCACCACCTTGTGCCAGAAGCATTGGAAAGCACAGCCAAGAGAAAGGGGCAGGAGATTTCCAACTTGGCACAAAGACGTGTGGTTCCTGACCCCGCCCTTAACCCCTGGAAGCTTTTCTGAGGAAAGACATTAATGCTGAGAATTCTCACACAGCTCCTGCAACGGGCGGCTTGTAGGGGTGGTGGGCACGGGCAGTCTGGCAAAAGTGAAGGTAAAACTCTCAAGAGGAGAAGTCCCTGCTTATTAGAAGGAGCTCAGCAGAGGGGAAAAGACTTTGCCGTTTTCCAGGGCATGGAGTTGCCAGATTTAAAGCATAGAAATGTGCCAAAATGTCCCATGTGGGATACACTTACACCAAACAATTACTCATTGTTTTAAGTTAAATTCAAATTTCACGGGACAGCCTACATTGTATCTGGCAACCCTACCAGGGCACTGTGTTGAGCTGGAGTCACAGTCTGGTGCCCCTGGCAGGAAGAATGTGCCCTGGCTGGGTCAGTGGGCCCTGGGACAGGACACTCAAGGAAGACGTCAGAACTGGGGCTCTTGGCACCAACTGCACTCAGCCTTGGCAGAGGGCTGCTTGCAACCCCTCACCGCCCCCAAACGGTGACCACAGGAAATCTGAGAGGGACATGGAGTTTCAAATTATGGTCCGTCCTCACTATCTGCAGGTCTCACATCCACGAGGTTCACATCCAAGGGTTTCACATCCACGGATTCAACCAATGCGAAATTTCGATGCATAGTTGGTTGAATCTGAGGATGCAGAAATCCGTGGATTCAGCGGGCAAACTGTGTTCATCATGCTACGCCATTTTATGTAAGGGACTTGAGCATCTGCGGATTTTGGTATCTGAGGGGCTCCTGGAACCAATTCCTCCTAGATGCTGAGGGATGACTGCATAGCTCAGAGAGGGAAAGACAAATTAATCCCATGTAAGATGGAAGAATGTGTCACACAAATAGGAAGGCTAGACTGAGCAGCCCTGTCACATGATGAAAAGGCTGAAAGAACAGTAAGGCAACAAATGAAGATATCCTGCCAAAAGGAGGGTGGCACAGAAGGAAAGAAGGAGGGGGAGGAGGGAGGAAGGAAACATGAGACACAGTGGAAGAATAAAGTCTAGAAGAAAACATGACCTAAGACACAGAATCAGAGTTCCTGTGAGTTTTGCACACCAAATATATATTTTAAAATGAGTGCAATTTCACAAAAACCAAAAAGTGAGATTATAAAGTAAAAGAATAATATTGCCCAGCAAAGGAACCAAATTTAGAGACAATTTATATATTTTATAGATCTAATAAAGAAATGATCATCAAGAAGAAACTAGACATTGCTGAAAATCAAATAAATGACATGGAGTTAATATCTGGGGCAGTCACAGAATATGACAGAGAAAAAAAAAACGAAGAGATAAAAGTAAATCAAAGAGAAGATAATGAATACTGAGGGCAAGCAGCGTATTCCAATAAAAGGAAAACACTTCCCCTAAAGTAGATAACAAGTGGAATAGAAGAAATTAGTCCAAGATACAATGCAAGAAATTTTTTCCCAAAATGAAGGAAAAAGTAGATGTACCAACTGAAAGAACACACATATACCAGGGAAAAGATTATTTCTTGATACAAAAAGATTATGAGATATCCCCTGGTTGTTATTAAACATCAGGTTAAAGAATTAGTTCTTTAAGCATACAACCAGAAAAAAAGTACATAACTTACAACAGGGAAAAAAATCCATTAACTTCACACTCACCCAAAGAGCAATGTCTACAACAGCTCAGAGGGAAAAAAGTGATTGATTTAACCAAGTGGTCCATTAGGAAGAAAGCAAAAGTCAGACATTCTTGAATATAAAAGGGTTCAGGAATATAGAACACGTGATTCCTTCTTGAAAGAAATATTCGACAAGAAATCCAAGCAAACAAAAGACAAGCCAAAATTAAGAACCCTAGCATAGCCATGACATGGTAAAAGTGCTGGTGGTTAGTGATGCAAATACAACTATGACTAAAATGAAACAATGAAGGATTATGCTATGATGATGGTAAATATTATAAACCCTGGTGTGGCAGACAGGGAGATGCTCCTCTCAGAGCCCCCTGAGATGCAGTTGTGAGGAGTTAGCTCCAGCGGTTCCTTCTTTCTGCTTTTGAGCAGAGGTCATGTTCTTCTCGGAGTGGTCACAGCCAATGACTGAGCAGGGTGGTAATGGAAGGGTCTGGCCAGTTCTGCCCAGCGTGGGATTCCTCTAAGGGGCAACCTTTGCCCTGGAACTCCTCATTGGATGGGCAGAGGGTCAGCCAGGTCTGCACCACAGACTGATGGCTCCCCCGCCCTTTTCTTTTGCAGGTGTCACCCCCCAATCAATCTTTTGTACTTCCAGCTATTCTCAAAGAACCCATGCCAGAACACCAAGCAAAACAAAAATAATATATGCAACAAAAAGAGGTAGACGGGAAATGGAGGAGTGGAGCGGTGTGAGAGACCTACTCACCCTATATTTATAGTGGGGAGTCAAGAGCGGCTGCAAAAAATCAAAACATGTGCTTGAAAAACAACCTAATGACTCATCAACTTAATGGTTTTTTTAAACTTTTTTCTTAAATAGGATTTTTAAAGATTGATATATCTTGTAGTGAGGAAATTAAAGTTCAGCTATGCCATCAGATTTTTTAAAAAATCAAATCAAGGGCTTCCCTGGTGGCGCAGTGGTTGAGAGTCCGCCTGCTGATGCAGGTGACACGGGTTCATGCCCCGGTCCAGGAAGATCCCACATGCTGTGGAGCGGCTGGGCCCGTGAGCCATGGCCACTGAGCCTGTGCGTCCGGATCCTGTGCTTCACAACAGGAGAGACCACAACAGTGAGAGGCCCATGTACCGCAAAAAAAAAAAAAAAAAAAAAAAAAAAATCAAAGCAAATTAAAATTTAATATTTTTAATCATGCAAAACATGATACTACTTTTATAAAAATTAGTTCATCTTGTCTATATATTCACCTATTTTTCTATCTATTCATAGAGAGAAACCTGGCATGACGTTCACCAAATGTTATCCTATTTGTTTCTGGGTGACGGGTGATTTGTTGGTTTTCTATTTGCACTTCTCTACATTGCTTTAGTTTTTATAATGCACATGTAAAACCTTTATAAAAAAACAATAAAGCCATTGCTTTAATAATAATGGGAACAATATGTATAGCTCACAATTCTAAGCACTTTACATGTATTACTTCTATAACTTATAAGCAGGTGAATTATTATTATTATTACTATGTCATTTTTAAATAAAGAAAATGTGACAACTGTCTACATGGAGTCTCAGAAGAATCTAAATAAAATATTAGGGTAATAAGTTTAGCAAGGGGCTGGCTATATACAAATATAAATTGCATTACTATAGACCATCAGCAAACACTTGGAGTCAATTAGTAAAAAGAAAGACACCTTTTATAATAGTGACCAAAGTCAAAAGGTATCCAGAAATGAATCTAATTAGAAATGGGTAAGATCTGTATGCTTTAAACTCTATTGAACTCTAGAGTTTTTGAACTCTACTGAAATTCACGAAAGAGTGCCTACATAAGTAAGAGGTAGTCTATGTTCATGGATAGGAACACTCAATATCATGGAGATGTGAGTCTTTCCTGAAAGGAGGGCTACAATCCCAATCAAACTTTAACTGGGCTTTTTGTGAGATTGACATGCTGATTCTAAAATGTCTATGGAAAAGCAAAGGGTCAAGACTAGATAAGGCACTTTTGAAGAATGAGTTAGAGACTTGTCCTAATACAAAGGTTCATTCATAAAGTCAGAGCAAATAAAATAGTGTGATAACAGTGCAGATATCGACAAAATGGCCATTGGAACAGGACACAGAGCCTCTAAATAGACCCAAACATACGTGGAACTCTGAGATATAACAGAGGTTGCTCTGCAGGTCAGTGGAGAGAGCAGGAACTGTTTAAAATGATGCTGGTACCAACAGCTGCTCAGATGGGGTGACACTAGACCTCCACCTCAAGCCAATAACAACATCAGTTCTAAATGGGTTAAAGTCTGCAATGTGGAAAACAAAACAAAAACTGTTAGAAGAAAATATTTATTTATTTATTTATTTATTTATTTATTTTTGGCTGCGTTGGGTCTTTGTTGCTGTGCGCGGGCTTTCTCTAGTTGTGGCGAGCGGGGGTTACTCTTTGTTGTGGTGCACGGGTTTCTCATTGCAGTGGCTTCTCTTGTTGCGGAGCATGGGCTCTAGGTGCATGGGCTTCAGTAGTTGTGGCATGTGGGCTCAGTAGTTGTGGCTCACGGGCTCTAGAGTGCAGGCTCAGTAGTTGTAGCACACGGGCTTAGTTGCTCCGCAGCATGTGGGATCTTCCCGGACCAGGGCTCAAACCCATGTTCCCTGCATTGGCAGGACGGTCCTTAACCACTGTACCACCAGGAAAGCCCCAGAAAAAATATTTTTTTAATCTTGGTATAAGAAAGTATTTAATAAGACACAAAAAGTATTACACATAAAATATGATAAATTTTAAGTTATTACAATTAATAACTTATGTTCATCAAAAGTTACCATAAAACAGTAAAAAGAAAAGCCACAAACTGGGATATAATGTTTGAAACACATTGTCCTATAAAGGACAAAGAACTAACATCCAAAACATATAGGGAACTCCTTCAAAACAAAAGAAACTCAAACCAAAAATCCAAGTGAAAAATAAGTAAAACATGTTAATAGGCATTTTATAGAAGAAGCACAAATTCCAATACATTTATGAAAAGGGGCTCAATCTCATTAATAATCAGAAAAATACAAATCAAGGTCATTGATAAGCTATCACTTTACACTTTGTTGGTAAAAATTAAGAAGTCAGACTGTACCATGTTGAAGAGGGTATAGATAAACGGATACTCTTAAACATTGTTAGTAGGAGTATGAATTGATACAAACACTTTGGAAAACAACTTGGTATTATTCTGTGAAGTTGGCTATTCACATACTTAATGACCTGACAGTCCCACTACTAGGTGTATCCATAAGAGAAACCAACCCAAACACCCCTCACAATAGAATATTATGTGTCAATGATGATAAATACACTACAGTTACATGCAGCAACATAACATTTTTTTAGAGCCCAGAAGCAAATAAAAATTAAACACATACTTAGGCATAAATACACAAGTGAGTTTTTTTCTCTTAAGTAAAAGTATAAGAAACTGATTTAGTTTATTTCTGGGACAGGCAGATAGCATATAGGAGGCCCCAAGTTACTGGTTCATGGGCTGTTTATCATTCTGCTTTACAACCTAAATACATGTAACATAGAAGCTTTCTTATGATTCACGTATCTTAAATAGTCATAGAGAACGAGATTAATTAAAAAGAAACCAAGGCATAGAGAGGTTAGGTAATGGCTCAAGGTCATGGAGGTCAGAGGTGGAGGAGGGGTGCCGAGCCCACACCTGCCTCCAGCTCTTCTCTCCCCTCCACATCGCCTCACTTTCTTGACGAGCTCGCTAAAGGAGGAGGTGCCACGCAGTGAAAAGGAGGATTAAATTATATCAATGCCAAGTATCTTCTAATTTAATGGTAATAGGCCACACTAGCAGAAGTGAACATGGAAAATGAACAGAAAAAATAAAAGTCACTGGGGCGACGGCCCCTGGAAAGCATTTGGACACCCAGCATTCTGAAACTTCCCCCAGCAGTTTGATAGGTGAAAATGCAAACCCATGTGTAAGCCCTCAGTTTTGTAAGGAAAGTCTTCATTTCTCTAAATATTTAGTCTCGGATTCCTGAGTCCTTCCAGAGAAACACTGTGAATGCTGGCAGCCATAAACAAGATAACACATCCCAAACCCCAGCAGAAGTGTTCCACACGGGGAGGTCTGACCAAAACTCTGATAAGAGTGTCTCAGACCCAGACCACTCCTTATCCCTGTGTTCTGAGAAAGTCTTCATTTCACTTAAGCCCCCATATCTAGGGCTGGAATCCTGTCTCCACGGCACTTAATTCCTTCATTTTAAAAGCACGTTTGATTTCCCTAAAAATCAGTGCTTTTCTGATTATACAAGCAACATATGCTTACTATAGAAAATATGAAAAGCACCAATAAACATAAAGAAAAAAGGAGTATAAAGCACACACAATCTCAACTCATAAAAATAATAGCTTTATCAGTGGGTGCATTTCTCTTCGGTCCTTTTTTCTGGGTACGTGTAGCTATGGATTTATGTGTGGGTTTGTACTCAGATTTTTCTGCTTAACTGCTATCTTAGTGTTTATACAGTCCTAAATACTTTTTGACCGATCAAAGAAAACACTGATGCTCCCCTCATTTTATTTTTTAAATTAATTTTTATTGGAGTATAGTGGCTTTACAATGTTATGTTAGTTTCTACTGTACAGCAAAATGAATCAGCTATACTTATATATATATATCCCCTCTTTTTTGGATTTCCTTTTTCTCCATAGTGCATTAAGTAGAGCCCCCTGTGCTATACAGTATGTTCCCATTAGTTGTCTATTTTACTCCCCTCATTTTAAAGATAACACTTTGCCTTTCTTTCCTGAGCCTATGACCACATCTGCCACACCCTCAGTTTGGACTGGGGTGATAATGGCTTCATGAAGTTCTCTGTGACTGTCTCTGTTTCTTTAATGTATCAATCCTTCAGATGAGATACGTTCTGAGCCAAGTACAAACAAGATGAACTTTCCCAGGACATGGTCACTGGCACTTTGGGGAAGAATTACAACGATTTTAATAGCATTTATGGTTTTTTCCTATTTTCTTTAAAATTTTATTCGAGTATAGTTGATTTACAATGTTGTGATAGTTTCAGGTGTACAGTAAAGTGATTCAATTATACATATACATGTATCTATTCTTTTTTAGATTCTTTTCTCATATAGGTTATCACAGAATATTGAGTAGAGTTCCCTGTGCTACACAGTAGACCCTTGTTGGTTATCTACCTTATATGTAGTTGGGCGCATATGTTCATCCCAAGCTCCTGATTTATGTTTGTATAGTGCTTTAAGCTCTATGACCCAATTTCATGTAGAAATATAACTGTCATTCCTATGGAGAGGGAAGGCAAAGTGGTAGAGATATCAATCTGGCCTCTTGAGTTGGACGGCCAGAAATTAAATCTCCATCTCAGAATTCTGAAAGCCTGAGTTTCCTCATCACTAAATTGGGAGTAATAAAAGTACGTGACTCGGATGGTTATGAAATGGCAATTAAAAGACCCAACACACATAAAGCACTTAACGGTTCCTGGCACATGACAAGTATTGATAAATGTTGCTACTGTTGTGGTATTGTTGGTGGTGGTGGTCATGATGGTGATGATGATGACGACAGTGATAACATAAGAAATAATTTTAATCCACTTTGGGGATTAAGGGAATCATTTATACACAATAAAATGGACTCATTCTAAGTCTCCACATGAGTTTGGACAAATGTATACACTCAAGTAACCAGGTACAGAATATTTTTATCATCCCCCCAAGTTCCCTGAGACCTGTTTTCAGTCTATACTGAATTATACCACCGCACATATAAGAAACTTACTTCCATTTCTCCCGACCCAATCTTTATGCTGTTGTTTCATACGTTTAACATACACATATGTCATAAAGCACAAAATACATTGTGACAGTTTTTGTTCCAACAGCCAGCTCTCCTTTAAAGAGATGGAAATAAGAAGAAAATGTCTCCCTCGTTTGCCCACATAGTTACCATTTCTGGTGCTCCTCCTTCCTTTGTGTTGAGCCCTGTTTCATCTGGTATCATTTTCTTTTTGCTTAACCAACTTGCATTCACATTTCCTGCAGTGCCCGTCTGCTGGTGATAAATTCTTTTGGGTACTGTATGTCTGAACCCCCCTTCACTTTTGAAAACTATTTTCTCTGGATACAGAATGCTAGATTGAGAATCTATACTTGCAGTGCTTTAAAGATGTTGCTCTTCTCACATCGTTTCCAAGGAGAAATCTGCTGTCGTCCTTATCTTTGTTGCTCCATATATAATGTGTCTTTTTCCTCTGGTGCCTTAGAATACTATCTCATTATTGGTTTTGACCAACTTGATTATGATGTACCTCAATGTGGTTTTTATCTTACTTCTTGTCCTTGGGGTTCATGGAGCTTCTCAGGTCTATAGGTTGATAGTTTTCATAGAATTTGGAAACCAAATTCTATGAAATAGGGGGGCCATTATTTCTCAATATGTCTTTCCTATCCCCCATCTTTCCCTGTTTTCAGGACCTCCTGTTCCACTTATATTAGGCCACTTGAAGTTTTCCCACAGATCACTGACGCTCTGTTCTTTTTTTCTGTGTGTTTCATTTTGGATAGTTTCTATTGCTATGTCTTTGAGTTCCTTAATCTTTTCTTCTGCAATGTCTAATCTCCTATTAATCCAATCCAGTGTACTTTTCTTCTCACACATTGTAGCACTCATCTCTGCAAGTTTCATTCAGGTCATTTTTATATGTTCCAGGTCTCTACTTAACTTTTTAACATACAGAATACAGTTATAATAACATTTTAATGTCCTTATCTGCTAAATCTAACATATGTGTTGGTTCTGGGTCAGTTTTGATTTATTGGTTGGTTGATTGATTATTCTCATGACAGGTCGTATCTTCGTGCTTCTTTGCATATCTGGTAATCTGAAACTAGATGCCAGATGGGAATTTTACCTTGTTGGGTGTTGGACTTTTTTATTTCTATAAACATTCTTGCACTTTCTTGGCATAACTTGAATATGACATTAGGTTACTTTGGAAAAGTTGATTCCTTCAGGTCTTTTTTCATGATTTATTAGGTGGGTCTGGAACACAGCTCAGTCTAAGTCTAATTATTCCCCACTAGGAAGGCAAGACTCTCCTGAGAATTCTACCAATGCCCATGAGTTATGAGTTTTTCCAGTCCAGCTGATGGGAGCAGGCACCATTCCTGGTCCTGTATCCGTGCCTTTTGGATGTATTTTTCCCAGCTTCAGGTAATTTCCTCTCATGCATGTGTTGATCATGCTCTTCTGGACTCCTGAGGTTCTCCCGACGTCGCCATGTGTAGTTTTCTGCTCTCCAGTGCTCTGCCCTGCAAACTTCAGCTCCCTAGACGCTCTGCTCCTTGTCCTCAACTCGGCAAGTCAGCCAGGCCCTGTCTGGGTTCCACATCCTTGTGCAGCAGCCCAGAAACGTTGTCAAAGCAGTAAGTAAGCTAGGGCAACCCTATGGCTTACTCAATCACTTACCATTTCTCAGGGATCCATGTCCTTTGTTGGGTGATTACCCAGTGCCTTGAAAACTGTTGTTTTATATCTCTTGTCTGGTTTTTATTTTTTAGTTTTTTAGTTGTTTCAGGCATGAGGATACATCCAGTCCCTGGGACTCTATCTTGTGTGGAAGTAGAAGTACCAAAATAAATATTTGTATCAGCTTTGGGGAATTAAAGCTATAATTTACATCCAACAAAATAAGCCCATTTTAAGTTGCCAGATAAATTCTCCCAATGTTAAACGGATTTATCTCCATATTACTGTTTTTAAAGTTCTCTCTGTATACTACATACAGGATTTTGTAAGATATGTATAATGAATATTTTCTCCCATTCTTTTTTTTTTCTTTCTTTCTTTTGGTTGTGCCAGGTCTTAGTTGCAGCTCGCCAGCTCCTAAATTGTGGCGTGTGAACTCTTAGTTGCGGCATGCATGTGGGATCTAGTTCCCTGATCAGGGATCGAACCTGGGCCCCCTGCATTGGGATCGTGGAGTTTTAACCACTGTGCCACCAGGGAAGTCCCTTTTCTCCCATTCTTTGCTTTACCTTTTAATTTTAACAGTGTATTCTGAAAAGCAAGTTTATGCTTTTGATAAATTCCAAATTAATTTTTATAATTTTTGACTTGTGTATATGTGTCCTAACAAAACTTTGCCTACTCCAGGATCACAATATTTTTCTAATGTTTTCTTCCAGAAGTTTCATTCTTTCAGATTTTAGGTATAGGTCAATGCCCCACTTGGTGATAACTTTTTGCATATGTCATGAAACAAGAGTCCAGTTTCATATCTTCTCATGGATACCCCGTTGTTTCAGCACCAATTGTTGAAAAACGTTTCCTTTCCCCATTGAAATTTGGTTCTTTTATCAAAACTCAACTGACCACATGTCTGTAGATCATGCTTCATCTATTTCCAGACTCTCTGTTCTGTTCCACTGATCTATATGTCTGTCCTCAAGCCAATACTACACTATCTCAATTCCTGTAGCTTGATAGTAGGTCTTAAAATTGGGCAGCCCAAGCCCTCCAGCATTGCTATTCTTATTCAAAATGCTCTAGCTATTCTAAGTCCTTTGACTCTCCATGTAAGTTTTAGAATCACTTGTCAATTTCAACCAAAACACATACTAGGGGTTTTACTGTGATTGCACCGAATCTATAAATTAATCTGGTGATAATGGACATCTTAACATTACCGAGTCTTCCAGTCCACAAGCAGGGATATCCCTTCAATTACTTAGCTCTCCTTTAATTTTGCTTAAAATATATATCATAATTTTTTAGCATTCAGGTCTTTGTATATTTTGTTGAATTTATCCCTGATTATTCCAAGCTTTTCTTAAGCTACTATAAATTAGCTACCAGTATATAGTGATACTAAAGGTATACTAAAATTCTGCTAAGCTCACTTATTAATTCTAGTAAATTTTAAAAATAGGTTCCTTAGGATTTTCTTCTTACACAATCAGTCACCTGTGAATAAAGATGGTTTTGTTTCATCTTTTTCTTTCTGAATGCCTTTCATTTCTTTGTATTGCCCACTAGGGCACCCAAAAAATGTTGAATAAAAAAGTAGTGAGAGTGGACATCTTTGCCTCGTTCCTCATTTAAGGAGGAAAGCATTCAGTCTTTTACCATTAAGTATGATGTTAGCTGTAGGCTTTTCAAAAATGCTCTTTATCAGATTGAGGAAAATCCCTTCTATTCCTAGTTTAATGAGAGTTTTTATCATGAATGAGTACTGTATTTTGTCAAATACTTTTTCTGAAACTACTGATATGATCATATGGTTTTTCTCTTTTGTTCTGTGAATATGGTAAATTGCATTAATTTTTTTAATGTTACGCCAACCTTACATTTCTGGGATAATCACACTTGATCATAGTTCATTATCGATTTATTATATTGTCAGATTTGCTTTGATAATAAGCAAAGATTAAGGATTTTTGCTTCTAAGTGTATGAGGGATACTGGTCTGCAGTTTTCCTAAAAAGACACCCTCTGCATTCAGTACTGGGCTAATACAGGCCTTATAAAATGAGTTTAAAAGTTTTTCCATCTTCCTCTATTTTTCTGAAAGAAATTGTGTAGGATTAATATCATTACTTAAATATTTTCTATAATTCACCTGTGAGGCCATCTGAATTGGAATTTTTGTGGGAAAGTGTGTTATTACAAACAGTTAAAATAATAGCTATGGAGTTATTCCATTGTTTTATTTCTTCTTAAATCAGTGTTGGTTATTTTTGTCTTTCAGGAAATATGTCAAACAAAAAAAAGAAATACGTCCATTTCTACATATATACAATGGAATATTACTCCGCCATAAAAAAAATGAAATAATGCCATTCACAGCAACATGGATGGAACTAGAGATTATCATACTAAGTGAAGTAAGTCAGAAAGAGAAAGATAAATACCATATAATATCACTTACATGTGGAATCTAAAATAATACACAAATGAACCTACTACAAAAGAGAAACAGACTCACAGACATAGAGAACAGACCTGTGGCTGCCAAGGGGGTGTGGGTATAGGGGAAGAATGGACTGGGAATTTGGAGTTAGCAGATGCAAACTATTATATATATAGAATGGATAAACAACAAGGTCCTACTGTTTAGCACAGGGAACTATATTCAATATCCTGTGATAAACCATAATGGAAAAGAATATGAAAGAATGTATGTATATGTATAACTGAATCACTTTGCTGTACAGCAGAAATTAACATTGTAAATCAACTATACTTCAATTAAAAAAAGCCTAATGTAAGGAATATGTCTATTTCGTCTAAGTTGTAAAGGTATGGCCTAAAGTTGTTCATTGTATTATCTTGTTATCTTTTTAATTTCTGTAGGATTTTCAGTGATTTCCTCTCTTTCACTCCTAATATTAGTAATTTGTACTTTCACTCTTCTTTTTCAGTCTTACTAAACATTTATTAATTGCACTGATCTTTTCAAAGAAGCAGCTTTTTGTTACATGGATTTTCTCTATTTTTTTTCTCATTCTTCTTTCATTTATTTCTGCTTTTACCTACCTTATTTTCTTTTTTCTACTTATTTTGATTTCAATTTGCTCTTTTTTTCCTCTAGCTTAAAGTGGTAGTTGATTTAGGATCTTTCTTCTCTTCTAATATAAATATTTAAAGTGATACATGTTCCCCCTAATCATTTCACACATTAGAATACACTGTGGTCAGATTTGTACTCAGCTCAAAAAATTTTCTCAATTGTCCCTGAGATATCTTTTTTGTCCCATGGGTTATTTAGAAGTGTGGATTGTGTTTAAAATTCTGACATTTCAGAGATTTTGAAGATTTCTTTCTGTTACTCATTTATAATTTAATCTCCAAACCCCTTAGTTCAGCATTCAAGGCCTAACACCATCAAGCACCATCTGATCTGCTGCCATGCCTTCATGACCCAACATAGGTCAATCTTGTTTCCCTAAACAAACCGTGTCCTCTCACACTGCTACATTCTGCTGAGGCCCCTTATAACTTCTCTGCTTTCTAGAGAACTCAGGAGCTCATCCCACACTTCTAAGATGGACCACAAGCAATCAGTGCACACCTCCAGCTCAGCCCCTGCCGCACTGACTCATGAGGATTGGTTTACCGTCTATCTAGTGTGTGTTGCAGGAGGCAGGAACCAGGTCTTCTCAATGTGTGGAGCCTCAGCCTGCAGCCGGGCAGGAAAAAGGTACTCGGTGAATGTGGGAGGAGAAGGGGATGAAGAGGAAGTGCCATGGACTGAATGTTTGCATCCCTGCAAAACCCGAATGTTCAAGCCCGAACCCCAGTGTGATGGTATCTGGAGGTGGGGTCTTTGGGAAGGAATTAGGTTTAGATGACATCATGAGGGTGGAGCTTCCACGATAGGAGTGGTGCCCTAATAAGGGGATGAAAGGACCAGAGCTCTCTCTCCATCACATGAGGACACAGCAAGAAGGTGGCTGTCTGCAAACCAGGAAGTGGGTCCTCACCAGACATCAGGTCTGCTGGCAATGTGATCTCAGACTTCCAGCCTCCAGAACTGTGAGACATACATGTTTGTTTTTAAGCCACACAGTCTATGCTATTTTGTTATGTCAACCCGAAGTGATGAAGACAGGAAGAAAATGCCATTCGGTATGTGGGGCTGCCACCAAAACCCATCAGGAGACGAGGGTGGGGTGCATCTAAGTATACAATTCCAAGATTCTCAGGAACAACATAACAGCCCAGTAGCTCACCTTTTCTCATGCTCAAGTTCCTCAGATGTTGACTGGAGACCTTCAGTTACAAGACTGGGCTCACGGAGACAATTTGTCTCCAGTCCCCACAGGCTCAGCTCTCATTCTCCACCACCTGGGTAAGGATCCTCAGCCCAGGCAGCTCAGCAACTTGAAATGGATCCAAGAGCAAGAACAGGCAACCGTTGGCAGCTTCAGAGACCACGCTCCGAATCGAGACATGGCATTAAAAAAGCACATCCAGAAAAAAAATTATATAATACATGGAAATCAGTCCAAGAAACTGGCTATGGTCTTTGCACCACAGGAGCTGAGGTACAGCAGAAGCCTGGGAACTAGTAAATCCATCCATTGCAGGCACTGAAATGTAGCTAAAGAGTAAACCAGTATTTGTAAGAGGCTTCAGTTGTCACTTGGAACAAACAGCTCCTAGTAAAAAATGATACTCCTCTCCCGCTTCACACTATCTTTCTAGAAGTTGGAGGGTCTAGCCTTATCTTTAAATAATGAAAATTGTAAATAGTGAAATGATTTAAATGCTCATGTGATAAGACTAATAAAATAATCGAACTCCTGAGGGAGACAGAGTCTTCCTTCAGGGCCCCTCTAGCATGCAGTCAAGTCCCGACCAGGCTTTGTATACAGACACCTGGTTTGGTGGGAGGAAGTGGGGAGGATTTTCTAAATGTTGGAGGATCCACAAACACAGAGCTCCCGAACTAGAAAGAAACTTGGAAAGAAAAGCCTCCCAACCTTTCACTTTAAAGTCTGAGGACTCAGAGATAGAGAGGTGCATAATAAATATGTGATGACAAGGAGGGCATTCCTGGACATGGGTACCAATGAAAATATGAAATAACGTACCACTCTCTAATACTCTCTGTCCTTGAGCTCACTGGGACCCTGCTGAACTGTCCCCATCTTAACAGCGCCCCTTAAAAGGGGGGAGAATCTGCAAATCCCCTTTGGCCAAAATGTGTGGCGTGGGATGACTTGCCATCAGACAGCCCCAGACACAGGACAGACCTTTCTAAAATGATGTATGTAGCCAAAGACCTTGGCCCATCAAGGATATGTTATATGTGGAAAGAAGAGCTTCTGCCTGCTTTCTCAGCTCTCATGTGGTTTCAGTAGACATTCTGTATTGTTTTAACATGCTTTTAAAATGTGTGTAAGAGAGAAAACTTACATAAGCCTTTGGATCAGTTCCCTAAGGAAGAAAGAAACCTTAAATGTCAACTTGCAGTTAATAAAGCGCAGATACTTCTTCAACAGGGCTGCCCTCACCAGCTGGACATGGGATGGTGACGGCCGAGCGGCAGGCTGGCTATTCACTCTACGAGGTGCTTGTCTCCCCAGTAAACTATGGGAACATTTTGAGAACCCGCTTTCAACCGTTTTGACTTTAAGCACATCCATCGATTACCAGGAAGAGTTATGCCTCAGGTGAACCAAGCCAGGATTTTCCACAAACTATGTTTAATGCTCTTTACTTATGTCTCAGCCTACACTGCGCTATTTTTGCAACTTCTTGTGAGTCTTAAACTACTTCAAAATTTTTAAATTGTATACAAGGAGATTGGTTATGCTATCGCCATCTTTTCAAATACGGATGCCAAGTTCACGGAAGGTAGGGGGCTTGCCCAAGGTACACTGACGCAGTGTATCAGTCAGGATGGGCTTGCTTATGCTGTGGAAAAGCAATCGCCGATCTCAGGGACTTAATACACCACCTATTTATTTTTCTTCACGCTATGTGGCCATCGCAGGTGGGCTGGGAGCTCTGAGTCAGGGTCATCCTTAATCCAGAGGACAGATCCAGGACTGAGAGGGCAGCCCCTCTCTGGAGCACTGGGGGCACCATGGCCGAGAGGGGGCATGGCCAGTGGTGCTCTGGCTCTTCATGCTGCCACCTGGAAATGACTGATTTCACCCTCATTCATAGACCACTGGGCACAGCCAGTTAACTGGCAGTGGGCAGAGAAAGTCCATCCTACCATGTGCTGAGAGAGAGACAGAGAGAAGAGAAAGAGAAACAGAGCCAGGACCTCATATTAGATAGCGGGTGTCTTTGAACCAAAATGGGATCCATGTCTCTTTGATCACACAGCCTGTGCCCTTTCCTCTGTACTCTGCAGTTGCACTGTTGTTTTTAATAAAAAAGTTTAAATATTATGTATTTCAGCCTCTCCTTTAAAAGTTAAAAGATGGAGGCATAAAACCTAAGCATCTCTTAAACTACCCCTGAGTTTAAATCATGTCTCCTGAGTTCCTCAGAGAAGAGTTGGCAGAAAATATACCAGACACTCAGTTAAATTTGCATATCAGATAAACAACCAAAAATTTTGTATGAGTATGTCCCAAATATTGCACATGGACTACCTGTACTAAAAAATTATTTATTGCTTATCTGAAATTCAAATTTAACTGGGCACCCTCCAGGGGCAGTAGGGGTGGGGGAGGTGTTATTTTTATTTTGTTTGTTTTGTTTTGTTGCTAAATCTGTCAACCCTACCTCAAAAGTGGGTCCATCATCCTACCAAACAGTACATAAAAGGATGAGTTTTGGAAAATTAAAATAATGGCAAAATATGTAAGATCAAGGGAGTGCTAAATACCTGCAGGGGAGCCAGAAATGGTTACTCAGATAATGCCATAAACTCAGAGGAAGGCCGTTGGGACAATGTCTGTGTTCCCTAGAGCTCCTTTGTCACCATTAACCCTCAAAGAATACTTGTTTGCTGGATCTACTGAGCCTGCTTCCAGATAAAACTCCAGCTTTGATGGATCCCCCATTCTGCCTAACATGGCCTTTCAGAATCGAAAGAGTTGGGCTTAGTTTTGACTCTGTTTCCTAACAACCAGCACATGACCTGGTACTGTTACCAAACCAAACTTGAGTCTGCTCATCCCCGAGTGGTAAAGCCAATTTACTGACACCAGGTTGTGCTGAAGGAAAGTGCAGGGTTTATTGCAGGCGCCAAGCAAGGAGTCCAGGCAGCTAATGCTCAAAAAGCCTGAACTCCCTGACAGCTTTCAGGGAAACGTTTTTAAAGACAGGGTAAGGGAGAGGGTTGTGGGGTGCCTGATCAGCTCATGGACATTCTTCTGATTGGTTGTTGGTGAGGTAATCAGGAGTCAACCTCATCAGCCTTCTGGCTCCAACTGGCCTGGGGTCTACAGGCTTGTGGGTGACAGACAGTTAACTCCTTCCACCTGGTGGGAGTTTCAGTATCTGCAACACAGCTCAAGGACACAGCTCAGAATATTATTATCTATCACCCTTGAGGAGGAACTAAAGGTCCTTGATCTTGTGTAATAGCTAAACTATTATTATTTTGTCTTGCTTCACTGTTTTTCTTTGTTTCTGCATTTTCTCACATCTGACTAAGTTTATTCTTTGGAACTCAGGGAAAGCCTAGGAGGCTAAAGTTTTTCTACAAATAAGAAGCGGGTGAAGGACATGGGAGGGGTGGGTCCTGTCCCAGGAATGCTGCATAGGGTCCTGCTCTGTTACAGTACAATGAGGATCTTGATAAATGTTCATTGTACAGAATGGAATTGGAAGGAAAGAAGAAGGAAGGAAGGAAGGAAAGAAGGAAGGAAGGAAGGAAGGGAGGGAGAGAGGGAGGGAGGGAGGAAGGAAACACACACACAATGTATTGGCTGGGTGTGAACTCTAAGCTAACAATTCTACTACAGTGGCGCCTGAGAGGAGCTAATCCAATTAAATATTTTCCAGATGGAGCCAAGGGAATATACATTCTTCTCACTTATTTTCACTTTTTCACTGTCTTCTTGGTGTTTCTGGTGCTGCTTAAAAATGATTTAATGAAACCAAAAAATAAAAAGACATTACAGGGTTGAGTACAATGAAATGAGGAGGATTGCAACTGAGGCTGACACTTATTCTTTAGTTAATTCAATTGTGCCTAATTATCGTGTTGCTTTGCAATCCAGCCTTCTCCCAACCAACACCAGCCCCTGGAACACTCCTCATAACGGCAGAGCAGCGCAAGACGATATCTTAAAGATAAGATGAGTAATCCTGTGCACCCTAATTTCTCTGCCACGTCCCCGAATGCCTCTGAGTATGTGGAAGAGAAAACTTCAGAGACCAGCTTTTTCCTTGAGACGTGCAAGAAATCTGTGACTGCACTTCCCATCATGCACCACCCTAAATACCAGCTGACACTTTTGGTCCACTTGGAAAACGATGGCCCCTTTTAGAGGAATCCCAGAAAACCGGGCTGAGATGAGATGAACCATCTCAAAATGAATTAACTCCAAAATCTCCACAGAAGAGAAAATATACCAAGATACGTATCAGCCTTGAGCAACTCTCGGCTTTGAGGCTGTGACTTGATTGCTTGATTCCTCTAGCCAGTTAGTCCAGGTTTTTACAAATTTTCCTCTGTGCCTATGTTGTTTTCTGTAATTAGAAAAAATTTTCAAATATTCCGAAACTCCTCTAAACTTCAAAATGATACCCTACAGTCAAATTTGCAACAAAAGTGGGACTTCTCTGGTTTACCTTCATTGTAATTTGGTTTGGGAAAATGTGGTTTTCAGCCATAGCAAAGAAAAATTGTCTTCAGAACTCAAGCTGTCTTTGGTGAAATGTTATTTTTCACCGAATATGTGTTTCCACGAAATGTTCTCTAGCAGCTGGGGGGTCAGCCAGCTGAGCTCTGCGTTTCAACACACCCAAGCCTAGAGTAACTTCTTGGGACACTCACCTTCAGGTCCTAAGAATGATCTGGTCTTTCTCTTATAAGGACCAGTAGAAATGGCCTGAGGAGCAAATAAAGGAAAGAGTGAAGTCTTTTGTCCAAGGCACTAGGGTATAAGTAGAGGAATAAAATGGTAAAGGATGAGAGCTCTCTATTCCAGGTACATGTGGTACCAAGGAAAGAGAAGGGGAAAAAAGGTACTTAACCTAAGAGATTAAAAATCAGATTGGGTAAAACGAAAGGCAGAGGTGGGATATTCTGAAGTAGTAACAATATGTATGTACCCCCCCCTTCTCTGACATCTCTAAATCCAGAACTTTCTAACATTGGATGGAAAAGTGGTTCAAACCTGAGAGGAATTATGGAAAAATGGAGATATCAGCCTTTTTGCAAACCCGATGTAAAGCTTGGTGATGCAAACTCACTGTGGCTGACACACTTGGGCGAAGAGTTCAGCTTCCAAGCCAGATGGCCTGTGTTAGGATTCTGGCTCTGCCACTTAAAAGCTGTGTGACACTGAGCCACCACTTAACCGCTCTGTGCCTCAGTTTCCTCATCTATAAAATGGAGCTGATGATGACATCTTACTCACTTGTGGTTTTGAGAACCAAACCAGTTAGTCCATGTAAAGTGCTCAGAACAACAGCTGGTAGGTAGAAAACACGCATTTATGGTCAAGAGTCCAGACAACTTCAGGTGAAGTCCCAATGAGAATCACCCTTTGGGAGGATCTCAGTTCTTTTGTTGACCTAGAATCGTGCAATGGTAGGGTAAATGGGATGGGAAGTCTTTCAGCTGGGGATAAATGCCCCCAGGGAGTGGGCGTGTCTCCGCTCCACAGCTCACCTCTGGGAACGTTTATTGAGAGCTTTCCCCACTCCAAGGAAGCGGGGTTATGATTCCCATGTCACCGGAAAGCAAATGGAGGCACCAAGATGTTAAGTAACTTGCCTACAGCCCCGAGAGCAACAGAGCAGAGACTCAAGCGCCCACCTGCCAGAGCCCACCCTCCTCCACCAGGCTGGCCCCACTGCACTGCACACATCCCTGAGGGGGCACCGAGTGAGCTGGAAAGGGATGGTTCATCAGAGAAGACGTGTTTGCAGGGCTTTTGAAACACGGAAGGTCCATGGACGAGAGCTGGGATTTGCACAGATAATTTAGCCACATGCATCTGAATGTCCCTCCCATGGATGCCCCAGCTGGTAAAACCAAGCAACAAGACCGCCTCTGCCCTGCTGGAGGGAGGGCTCGGGTCCTGCCACCCACCCTGCAGGCTCACAGGATCACAGCCTCTCGGGCAGCGAATCTGCCTGGGCACCTGGGACTCAGAGCCAGTTTTCTCATTCTGGGGATGATACACTGGGGCCCAGAGAGAGCAGAGGGCAAGCTTCCCAAGTGTGCCCAGCTAGCTGATTAGAACTCGACCTCCCTGAAGAAGGGAAGAAAATCAAAGTCTCTGAGCCGGGACCCCGGAGAGGTCTGTGTCACCGGAGAAGAAAGGCTGTGATGGGAGCGGGAAGGATGGAGACTGGGAAACTCTTGCAATGGTCCATCCAGGCACGAGACAGGGAACATGCAGTGATGTCCCAAGTCACCAGGAAAGGGGAGCAGAAAGCAAGACTGTGCTCTCTGCTCTGCTTCCAACATATTGTATTTAAACTATCAAGTGTTTTAGCCAATCTGCAGAAAATAAACTCTTTTCACAGGGGGTAAATCTGGCTCTCTCTCCTAGCAGAAGGTCCATGGCTCCCACAGAAAACGCAGGCTTTCTGCAACTTCCCGGCCCTTCACCCTATCTCTGGAATTTACATAATCGCTGGCAAATAAAGTGATAAAAGCATCCTCTTTCATAACGGGCATATTGTTACTATTATTATTCTGAAGGCAAATTATCTTCTGATTATAGAGATTAGTCAACACCACGGTTCTGTTGATTGTGAGGTGGGGACTGATTTTTTTTTTCCAACCAGGAGAAGAGCTGTTGTTTCCATGTTAGAAAATTACATAAAATGCACTTGGAGGGAAATAAAGTTTCTGAGACTCATTTAATTATCATTTCTCTCGGAAGAGTTCCAGCCTTTCACTTGCCTGTCTAGTCAAATATTGTTCCCCAAAGTTGATTCACTTCTTTTACTGCAGATCAACTTCTTCCTTTTAAAAGTATCTCCAATTTTTCAAAACTCTCTTTTTCTTTAGGCGGGGGGAGGGATAAATTGGGAGATTGGGGTTGACATATACACACTACTATATATAAAATAGATAACTAATAAGGACCTACTGTATAGCACAGGGAACTCTTCTCAGTTCTCCATAATGGCCTCTATGGGAAAAGAATCTACCAAAGAGTGGACATATGTATATGTATAACTGATTCACTTTGCTGTACGGAAGAAACTAACACAACACTGTAGATCAACTGTACTCCAATAAAAATTTTTTAAAAATATAAACGATTTTTTAGATATCAGTGTATGGTTATTGGGGGTTTCTCCATCATATAAGGAATGCACGCTTCAAAAGAAAGAATACTTGAGCACAGTGGCTTTGAAATGAAGAGATGCTCATCTTTCCTGGAGCTCTGGGTGGGGAGGCAACCAAGAGGAACTGTCTCCTGCCCTGGCAGAGAGACGGGCTGGGGCGCAGGGCCGGCAAGGGCCCCGTCAAGACCTCACCACCCACAGGACTCCAAGGCCAGAGCAGAGAAGAGAGGAGAGCTTCTGGCTCCTCCCGGCAACACCAATCCTCAGGGGCACGTGCAAACCCTCACCTGGAGAGGAGCATCCACCTGGCTTCTCCCTGGACTAATCCTGTGGTTCCCACCTCGGGGTTGGGTTGGGGGGACGTTTGACAACGCGTGCATACAGTTTGGGCTGCCATGACTGGGAGAGGTGGGGAAGGTGGTGCTCACTACTGCCATCTAATGGGTGGAGGTCAGGGCTGCTGCTAAGCATCCTGCACGGTACAGGACACCCCTCCCCTAGAGAATCCTCTGACCCCAATGGCAACAGTGCCGAAGCTAAGAAACCCTGGTCCAGCTGATCAGAAATCGGGTGAGACTTTTTAATAGAAAACCACGGGGATTGGAGGGGCTCTATTTGAACCCTCTCTGCTCCTGTAGGTCCAATAGGAGTGGTGCTCCAGATTCATGATGGCATTTTGGGTTGAATTACACAAGAACAAGGCCAAAACTGTATAATTGATTATACCTCGATGTCTGAATTGAGGAAGAATTGCAAACAAAAAGATCCCTCTCCCAAAATATATACATATAAACTTTTAGGGATGCAGATAAAATCGCCAAAGCTCTGTCAATATGATTAGTCCACATACTGGTCTATATTGCAACTGTTAGGTCAGGAGAAACTTGATGGAATACTTCACTGTCTTCCTTTTAGATCCTCTCTTTGGTTTCGCTAATATGCTGATTGATACTCATTAAAATACTAGGAATTTCGAGACAATATTTCATGACTACTACAGAGCAAGTCATAGTAAATAAGTTTTCCTTCTTTTAGCTTGTTGGAACTAAGAAACACTAATTATGTGCCCCAGTCCTCAAAGAATTAAACATTTCAGCATCTCTTACAACAGAACGCTGGCAACGTTTTCTGCAAAAGGTCAGATAGTAAATATTTTTGGCTTTGCAGGTCACATGGTCTCTGTCACAAGGACTGGACTCTGCTGTGGAAGCCTGGGGCAGCCACAGGCGATATGGAAATGAATGGGTTTGGCAGGCTGCCAATAAAACTTTATTTACAAGAACAGGCTGAGGGAGGGACTTGGCCCCAGGACCGTAATTGCAGAGTCCTGTCTTACAACATAGATTTCCTGAAAATAATGCATTTAGGCAAAAAGGATGGGGGAAAGTTCAGAGTCAGCCATTGTAAAATATCGGCAATAGTTCTCACCATCTTACAAAAGCAGCCTGTGTACGACTTATGGCCAATCCAAGGGGACCGAGAGGCAGGTGGGAACAGGATTTAAAGATCATACAGAAATCTGGAGGAGGAGAGGTACTGCAAATACACTGGCCAATATCCAGTTTACTTTCATTTCTCCACTAAGTTTCTCTTTCAGTTTAAAGCCTTGCTTTTAACTCAGAAACTGCCCTTTCCTCCTCCTGGGAAGGGAGGAGGTCAGCGGGCGTGGAGGGGCTGGGAGGCCTGGGGACACCCTGTGACAGGGCCTGGTCTGCAGGCGGGGAGTCTGCTCTGATCTGGGGAGATGCACTTGGGAATCGTTAGCATAGAGATGGGAGGGCATCAGGGTCCCGGCCGGGGACAGACACACCCTCTGCAAAACTTAGGGGCCACGCCCTAGACGAGCTGCTTCATGGTAACCAGGAATCTTCTCTAGACTGCAAGTCCACGAAGTAGGGACTGGGAAAGGAGTCTCTCATGGGTGAGGAAACCCCAGGAGGTGGTTTGCGGAGTGTCAGGCAGCCAGGACTTGCCCTCCGGCTGTGGGCTCTGGGCTGGGACCCTAACGTCCTCCAGGAGGGCATCGCCCTCCTCCCTCTGCCTCATGCCCTTCGCCTAGTCATGGAGTTTTTTTGTGTTTTTTGTTTGTTTATTTTTAGGAACAGTAGTAGCACTGATTTGAGTGGGCACTTAAAACTTTTTTTCTTTTTCTTTTTTTTAATTTAATTTTTATTATATTGGAGTATAGTTGATTTGCCATGTTGTGTAAGTTTCAGGAGTACAGCAAAGTGACTCACTTACACATATTCATATATCCATTCTTTTTCAGATTCTTTTCCCATCTAGGTTATTACAGAATACTGAGTAGAGTTCCCTGTGCTCTACAGTAGGTCCATGTTATCTATTTTATATATAGTCGTGTGTCTTTTTGTTTTATTATGGTAACATACAAAAACATCAAATTTACCATTTTAACTATTTTGTCCAATTGACTCCCAACCTTCCGTGACGAAAGGTCCCTCCTGGAGTGTTAACGTCCGTGGCCAGAAGAAGCTGTCAGGTAGAAAGACCCAGGAGGCTGTCACTGTGCCCAGCGGGTGACCACTGGGGTAGACAGGGGGATAGAGACAAGGTGCCCACTGCACCCGCTGTGACTGTCAAGGCACCAGGCACGAAGGCGGCTCTGTGGCTCATGGTCTGTGGGGTCTGCCTCTCTCACAGGGCTCTGAACTTCCTGGAGGCAGAACCCACCACCAGTTTATCTCTGTTCCCCCAGTGCCTGGTGGGTGGGAGGGGTCCAGAAAATGTGGCAAAGTGAGTGCCCAAATGTCTCTGTGGGAAGGAGGCACAGGCTAGGTCTTTGGGGGAGAGAAGGCCCGAGGGCACTTGGGAAAGGCAGGAGAAGACAGTGGCAGGGACTGAGGAAAAGGCAGGCAAGGTCCTGCCCTGTCCTTCACCGTGGCCTCGGCAACTTCCCCTTCCAACGGCCGCCTGGCCCTCTGCCAGCAGCCCGCCCCATCCTCTCCCACGCGGTCTCTGTGGGGAATCATGCCCTTACCTAGCAACAGCTGCTACGGAGAGCCAACTCTCCTGAGAGCCCCACGATAAAGCACAGGGCTGACTACAAGTCCCAGATACTACTGAAAGGAAAGGCAGATTTATTTCAAGGCCAGGCTGAGAGAAGATCTGGTTTTCAGAACTGGAGTCGTGGCGCATTCGATGGCTAGCCCGACAGGGCTCATCCGAGGGCACCGTCCAGAAAAGGAGCGAATTCATCCGCCCTGGTCGGCGATGGCCCTTGTTCCTAAGGTTCCCGTTGCTCCCTGTTCCCATTCAGCTGGGTCAACATGTGCCTGTAAATTCCTCCCAAAAGGGGAATCATAACAGCATCAGCAGCCCCAGAAATGACAAACAACTCAAGTATGGAAAGGCAGCAGCCAAGTATTCAACAGGACTCATGTTGCACCAGAAAAAAAAAAAAATCAGATAACAAAAATAAACCGAGTTGTGTGCATATTTCCTTAAATATGTATCCCATGTTGTGGTTCCTTCCAGTCTTTGGTGTAATGAATATATCCATTTGTCAGGGGTCATGGAGTGGCAGTCCTAGGAACAAAGCTGTCTTGCACTGGTGAACCCGGCCGTCCGGTTCTCTGCCCTCTCCAGAGCACAGAGTGGTGCAAAACAGAGAACCACTGGCATTAATTCTACTGGCCTACTGGCTCAATGACTCTCCAGCTGTGGCCAGCCCGTGGGCCTGGGCCTCAGGCTCTATTGCGTTAAATCGACTTGGCAATCCGTATTTGCAAAATGCTTTGTCATCGTCGAGTGGAAGATCTCGGGGTCACTTCTGCACAGCAGACAGTCTGGGAGGTGGTGGGTTGTCACAGTCACCCATCCCCCTTTGTTGACACAGCTTGACGTCATGATTAAACACCAGAGCCATCCGAAGATGGGGTCAGCCGGGGAAGCCATGAGCCGAGATCCGGGGAATGGGTGTGATGTGGAGGACTCACGTGAGGCTGGAGAGGCTACATGTTGCCCAACGACATGGAGCTGGCCAGGACACCAGGGCGTCTGCCAGCCTACGGAGGCCATGCTTGGCATGGCTGTGAAAGCCGCAGCCACAAACACTGACGAGGCAAGGGAAGAGTATAGTGAGAAACCAGCTTGCCTTTGCTTCTCAGACTCCTCAGAAGATTCTGGAAGGGTATTTTCTCATCCTCTGCTGGAAGAGCCCAGATTCCTCTAGTGTTCAGTGAGGAACCATGACCAAGCATCTATCAGGGCCAGGGCCTGTGCCTGACACCTGGCCCCTGCCTTCAAGGTGCTCACACTCGCAGGACTTAGACCAAAAATGATGATGCAGGGTGGCCGGCACGTGACCCTCTGTAGTCAAGGTGGTCTAGTCACGGGCAAGGGGACCCAGAGGAGAGAGGTTGAATCCAACCAAAAATAAACACCAAGGACAACAGGGCCTCACCAAAGAGGAAGCCATCTGCCATCTACCTACCACATCTTTCCTTTTTCCTACAACGTGTGCTTCCCAGGAGAACAGAGCCACGATGCTTAGATGCTAATCAGCTATGGCAGGTACTCACTTTTTTTTTTTTTTCGTGCGGTACACGGGCCTCTCACTGCTGTGGCCTCTCCCGTTGCGGAGCACAGGCTCCAGACGCGCAGGCTCAGCGGCCATGGCTCACGGGCCCAGCCGCTCTGTGGCATGTGGGATCTTCCCGGACCGGGGCACGAACCCGTGTCCCCTGCACCGGCAGGCGGACTCTCAACCACTGCGCCACCAGGGAAGCCCAGGTACTCACATTTTTAATGTGCCATGGACAATCAGGAGTCAAAATGATACCCCTGTCCCTGAGAACAGCATCCGTGACCCCCTTCTGCTTAAAAAGGAACAAACAGGGCATGAAAAAAGCCTCCTCGTGGTCTGCCACCTCTTCAGAGCTGCAGAGACAGGGTCTGGCCCCAGCCCACTTGGGCCACCAGTGGCAGTGTCTTCTGCTCAGAGACAAACATTTCCGTGGAGCGGCAGCTTTAAGTTTCCATTTAGGTTGTTACATAATATTGAGCAGAGTTCCCTTGTTGGTAGGGAACTTGTAGGTCCTTGTTGGTTATCCATTTCAAATATTACTCAGCCATTAAAAAGAATGAAATAATGCCATTTACAGCAACATGGATGGACCTAGAGATCATCATATTGAGTGAAGCAAGTCAGACAGAGAAAGTGAAATATCATATGATATCGCTCATATGTGGAATCTAAAAAAAAAAAAGATATAAATGAGCTTATTTACAAAACAGAAACAGACTCACAGACTTAGAGAACAAACTTATGGCTACCGGGGGGAAGGGTGGGGGGAAGGGATAGTTAGGGAGTTTGGGATTGACATGTACACACTGTTATATTTAAAAAGAAGTGTTTCTTGAAACTGTCACCGAGCAAGGGCGCAGAGGAAGCCAGTCCGCCTACACGTGAATGCCCTCCAGCCACAGCTCTTCCTGCAGCTTCACCAGCCTGCTGCACATCTTACTGCAATTCACCTCAAAAGGCAAAAATTTTTAAAGCCATCACTGGGCTTATTTGTCACAGTTTCTGTGTGACGCTCATCCCCCATAGGATGCTATTTTTCACGGTCGGTGAGAGAGAGCCAGGTGCTCAGGAAGGTTGGCATCTTCAGGGCCAGCCTCTGTGCGCTCAAAGCGGGCGCTGAGCAGAGTCCCCCAGGGTCGGGCCCGGGACAGCCACCTGCTCCAGCTACTTCCCGGTGTCACCTCTCTGCGTGCTCTACAGGTGTCTAAATCAGAATAGAAAGGAGTTGTATTTGAGCCAAACTGAGGACTCAATTTTGTGAGAGTCCTCAGACAAGTAAGACAGTTGTCTGACAGCCTCTCAGATTACTCTGCGGCGCTGCTCTGGAGAAGCATGGTTTGCAGCACAGTTTTATTCTTGTCAGAACAAAGAACATCAAGCAAGTCAGGGATACATTCCTTCAAGGTTTCAGAAAACAAAGATAGATCAGCATGTACGCAGCGAGTCAGGATGGCCTTGGCACCTGGGAAAAGAGTCTTAGCACTGAAGGAGCACAAGCATTGGCGTCTTTATTTTTAACATGGATATTCTTTACTTCTGGTCAATGCACCCTTTTCTTCAATGATTAAAGCAGATGTACAATGAACGTCTGTTAGGCCGCAAATGGGCTGTTTTAGCTAGCATAAAATTCAAGTTAAATCACGGGTAAGCCAGAATGACTTCCCCAGATGTGTCAAAGTGTCTTTCATGAACTTTGGGTTGGTTGGAATCAGCCAAATTCAAATCCACTCGTGTCCACATGTGTTTTCTAACCACTCTGTGTGAGTGTGTCTACATGTGTGTGCACACGCGTGTGTGACGAGCTCAACACTCTGTTGACCCCCCAAAGAATCAAGAAGTCATATTTTAGACACATAAAGTTGTTTCATTTCTCCAGTCCAGTAACATAAGTGTCTAAGAACTCACTGAACGAAAAGCTACACAAATACCTTTTTCTGCATTCTTCTATTACATAGTACATTGGCTAATTATTTCTCTATGGAGTGAACATGTGTTTGTTCCATGACTTTTGGGGGGCACAGAAAAAGAATTCTTTACAGCTCTGGCATGATGTCTTTCTTAAATGGGTAGGCAATGTGAAACTCCACAATACGTCGTGGCATATTAGGTATTTATGGTTACTCTTAATAATGCACATTAAATAGAGAGCTGGACGGTATCAAGAAGAGGCATGTGTTCCATGACAACAGCATCTCCATCCTCCCAATGTAAATTGCCATCAAATGCCTTGTCGGGTACCAGAACTCATAACCAATCCTCACATTTTCCTAGTATCACACATCTAGTAGACGACTTAATAATATCATCTGGTGAGTCTTTGATTCTGTGGCACTTACTGACGAATAGATTGTTGAATTTTTGCCTAAGGACTTGGCCAAATACAAGTCAGATCTAACTATAACCTTTTTAAGGAAGGCTAAATTGAGACAGAAAGACCAGGATTTTTCTCCAAGTGGAAATGAAGATTTATTATTTACGAGATTGCCTAAATGTTGCTATTGAGGTTTTATAAAGACTCACATAGTTTAAAAAAAAAAAAAAAAAAAACTAGTCCAATAATTGGATTCTGTACCACTTATTATGTTTATCCTGGGTAAATTACCCACCTATGAGTCATATCTGTCTACATTACCCCGCCCAGGGTTAAGAGAAGCATCACAAATAAAAGGGATCTGGAAAAAGCTTTTGATGGTGCTCATGAAGGGGGGCGGGGGCAGGGAGCAGGTTTCAGTGACAACCTCAGAGGGGAATTCGCCACTTCTTACAAGCAAATCCTTTCTCCCGTTTCTAAAACAAAAATTATGATTTTGTCAAAATGTTATATAGCCTGACCAGCAAAATCAACGGAAGATGGAAATATAGTCATCTCTCGGTATCCGGAGTAGGGGGGCAGGGGTTGGTTCCAGTACCACCAACCCCCGCCCCATATACCACAGTCCTCAGATGCTCAAGTCCTTTTTAGAAAATGGCCTAGTACACTCAGCCTCCATATCCGGAGGTTCAGTATCCACGGATTCAAGCAATTGTGGATGAAAACTTCGACCTGCAGTTAGTTGAACGCACAGATGCAGAAACCCAGGAATACAGAGAGCTATGTATTTATTGAAGAAACTCTGTATGTAAGTGAACCCTTGGCTTTCGAACCCGTTATTCAAGGGTCAACTGTAATTAGTAGCTGGTCTTCTCGACAGAAAGAGAGAGGATAAGGACACAGTGGTGTCAGTGGTAGTAGGTATTTATTTCCAAGTGGGGGGGGGGTGGAATATGCAATTTTGACCTATAAATGTCCTTTAAGGAATCCGAGTGTCAGCTTTTCAAGGACTGTACTTTACTGCACTTTCAAACTGTCATCAGGTCTCATTATAGAAAAAGAAACAAAATGCTTGAATAAAATAATGACCTCAAAACGCAACTCCAAATCTTGGTTGCTTCAATGCCTAACGTCTCATGAACCGTATTTGAAAAGAAGGCAAATAGCTCTTTGATGCCTTAAAAGGTGCTGTAAATTTCTTCTGTCAGTTTACAGTAGAATGCAGATCAGAACTGGTTTTTCTTAAAAAATCCCCCATTGGGAACAGCCTACCTTTTCCACAGACTTCTGTGCACACTTACACACACCTTGGACACACAAGCTGAGCCTTCTGGCCTCCCTGTCTTCCTGAACATGCCAAAGGGACCCACACACAGAAAGGGATCATTCTATATTTTAGTTATACACCTATTAGGACTGGATGCTTTTTTCTCCAGTGGGGGAGGGTATATTTAAGAAATTTTAAAATATCTTTAAAAAAAATCAGGCAGATCCAAAAACCATAGAATTTCTTTATTTTATTTATTTATTTATTTATTTTGCGGTACGCGGGCCTCTCACTGTTGTGGCCTCTCCCGTTGCGGAGCACAGGCTCCGGACGTGCAGGCCCAGTGGCCATGGCTCACAGGGCCAGCCACTCCGCGGCACATGGGATCCTCCGGACCGGGGCACGAACCCGTGTCCCCTGATCAGCAGGTGGACTCTCAACCACTGCGCCACCAGGGAAGCCCCATAGAATTTCATTTTTGCCATTCCTAGAGATTCATGCATTCTTAAGAATATAATGTTACTTAATTTTGTTCGTATTAGGTTTAATAGTGTCCCACCCAAATTCATGTTTATCTGGAACCTCAGACCGTGAGCTTATTTGGAAGTAGGGTCTACGCATACATGATTAGTTATAATGAGGTCATATTGGGTTAGACTGGGTTCTTATACATAGAGAGGTGAGTAGGAAAAACTCACTTCTTCTCCTGTGCATCCCTCCTTTGCTCTCATACCACGACTCCACTGGCAACACTCCTGACACCAGGTGTGTGGGTTTTTTCCCCTCACCAAGCAATTCAGAGACACCGGCTGGGTGTCCTACAATTCAGTTCAATTCTGAACTAATCACAGGTAGTACAGACCCCACGGGTTAAAGGCTCAGGCCCATGCCAGTCAAGCGTAGTAGGTCTCCAGGTTACTCACAACTTCTGTCCTACTTGGTTACAAACAAGAGGTTCCCATGCCCTCCCCCCGCCCACCACGCCACTTTGGATTCAATGATTTGCTAGAACAGTTCTTAGAACTCAGGAAAATGCTTATTTACGTTTACCAGTTTATTATATAATAAAGGCTATGACAAAGGATACAGATGAACAGCCAGATGAAGAGATACACAGGCGAAGTCCGGGAGGGTCCTGAGCACGGGAGGTCTTTTCCCATGGAGCTGGGGTGCGTCGTCTTCCTGATGTGTGGACGTGCTCATGCCCACATGAGGAAGCCTCTATAAAAATCCCAACCCCGTGGGGTTTGGGCAGCTTCCAGGTTGGTGAACCAGCCCCCATCCAGGAGCCCATCCAGAGCTGCCACATTAGAACAAAAGACATTCCTATCCCTCAGGAAATTCCAAGGGTTTTAGGAGCCCTGTGTCAGGGACTGGTCAAAGACCAAAAATCTAAACAAAAGATGCTCCTGGCGCTTTTATCACTTAGGAAATGCCACGGGTTTTAGGAGCTCTGTGCCGGGAACCCAGGGCAGAGATCAATGTACATACTTTCTATTCTTTCACAAGGAGGCAGATACAGAAAGACAAGAAACAGATACATAAGGAGAAGGCCATGTGATGACTGAGCCAGAGATTGGACTGAGGAAACTACAAGCCAGGACCTCCAAGGATTGATGCCACCGCCAGAAGCTAGGAGGATGCAGGGAAGGATTCTTCCCCAGAGCCTTCAGAGGGAGTGTGGCCCTGCTGACAGTTGAACTTCAGACTTCTAGCCTCCAGAACCCAAAGAGAATACATTTCTGTTGTTTTAAGCCACACAGTTTGTGATAATTTGTCACGGCAGCCCCAGGAAACTCATACACTGTTAAAAACATGTCTTTAAGTGATGTGATTTGTGCCTATTCCCATATTTGGACAAAGAAATGAAATCGTATGGTATGACCGAAACCATCTGAATCTTTTGCAGTGGGTGGCATCCTTGGTTACATATAAGAATCCCCTGGGAGCTTTTTAAAAAAAATCCCACTGCCCAAACTGCACCCCAGCCCAATTAAATCAGAAACTCTGGAGGTGGGATGGAAACATCTGTGTTTTTTAACCTTCCCTGGGTAACTCCAATGTGCAGCTGAGGTCACAAGAACCACTGATCCAGGTGGTACCACAGCTGCATGGTTTTCTAACAAAACCACGGGCTTCTGAGTTAGTTTTGTGTCTTGGTTTGATTTCCAGCTACTAGCTGTGTCCTTGGGCAAGTCATTTTCAATTTACCTGATATTTACTCTTTCAAACTGAAAATGGGATTGTGAAGATTCATCTTTTGAAGGGTGTAAAATATTTTAAAATGCAAGGCTCAGAGTAGACATATGATAAATGCTACTTTCCTTTCACTATTGCAACATACAGAGAGGCAATTTAGCAGGATGCATAAGAATCCAGGCTCTGGAGCAAGAATGTGGGCTACCAAATTCTGATTTCACCATTTACTGGCTATAAACCCTCTGGCACTTCTCCACACTCAGTTTCCTTATCTGTAAAACGGGGCCTCGGAGAGTCATCATGAAGTTTACGTGGGAGAGATAATAAGATAATTTGATCCAGCTAAAGCACTTAAAACAGTATCTGGCACATTTAAGCATTCAATAAATGTTAGCTCATACTATAGACATTATCTGATAACATTCTGCACACGCCACCTTGATAATACGGAACTCCATGTGATAAATTCCAGCACGCTTCCCTTCCCGATCAGAAGCAATATGACATATTTGAAAGAGCTGGATGAGACCAGGTGTCAAGATACTTGAGCTCTGAGCTCAGCTGAGATACACCAAGCTTCAGGACCTAGGTCAAGTCACTTTTCCCTGCTCCCCATTCCAGGATGCAATTTAAAAGAAGGGTTTAATAAGCTGACCTCTAGGGTACCTTCTAGCATAAAAAAAGGGGTGATTGTCTGAATATTATAAACTGATAGATGAAACTTTAAGTGTGCTCAGCAACCAACCCCAATGCTTTTATGGCATTTAAGGTTTATTCACAAAAATCTGGCATTCATAGAAAAAGAATCAAATTTCATTTTTTTTTGTAGCAAAGGACAGTCCTGGGATGTTTTTCTAGATGTTTCAGGCCACAGGTACTCAAGTCCACCGTGTGACATCTGATGCAGCTGGGGGGGACATCAGCCTCACTGCACTACAGTTTAAAACTTCAAAAAGAGCCCTAGGGGCTTCCCTGGTGGCACAGTGGTTGAGAGTCCGCCTGCCGATGCAGGGGACACGGGTTTGTGCCCCGGTCCGGAAAGATCCCACATGCCGCGGAGTGGCTGGGCCCGTGAGCCATGGCTGCTGATCCTGTGCGTCCGGAGCCTGTGCTCCACAACGGGAGAGGCCACAACAGTGAGAGGCCCGTGTACCGCAAAAAAAAAAAAAAAAAAGAGCCCTATGTGGGAACAGAAGCAGATACAATCTCTCTAATGGGTAAGTAGGTAATATGCATCAATAGTCTAAAAAATACACAGTCATGACATTTCTAGGAAGCTATCCTGCAGAAACACAATTCAAATCTGCTTTTCTCATGCTTTGGGGATCAGCAATTAGACCATCTGGTCAATTCATTGAAAAGTCAGTTAAATAGGGAATCATCAACAATGGCAAAATTATACTATAAAAATTGGATTATGTTATAATCTAAAGTGTGGATTCATTCATCAGTCTTACAATGAAGGACCAAGGCCTTTCTCAGAGTCTGATCCCTGATTAGAATTCTTTGGCATCTTTCTTGCATAAACCACACCTGTATGATTCATGGTCTTAATGAAGTTTGGGGTACAAACTTCAAGATATTTGGGTATCAATATGAAAGTGGGCTCTTTCTTTAGTTTATAATTCTTTTTCTCAGATTGTTTACAGTTGCCTTGCCCATAACCTTATTTTATTGCAATCGTATTGTTATTTTATTGAGTCTCCCCAAAGCGTTCAGGTCTGTTTTTACACTTTCTATAGAAACAACTAACCTCTTTCATTTTTCACTCATATTTCATAGTTTAGTATTCCAGTCAACTAAGTCACAGTAACAACTGGCATAAACAGGTTTGGGAATAAACATAATTAGCTCTTGGTAAGTGTACATTCCAAATAGTGGAAGTAGACGAAAAGTGAAAGTTTTCTGTACAGTCAGCACTGCAGAAGGTGTAGAAAATGTCAATTTAATCCAGACAGTCAACTGTCAATTAAACGGAGGAGTGGTTAAGAAATTTCTTCTATAGCCAGATATGTCATCAAAGGTTTATGTACAAAGATGTTCAGAATAGTAACTAATACAGGCAAAAAATATGGAAACAGGAACTACACATCCATATGATGAATAAATATATAATATATATGTGTGTGTATATATATATATACACACACATATATACACACACAATGAAATGGTATATACTAAAACTATATTTTTAAACTATTTTATGATATGTAAACTGCTGATAACATTATCATAATGCTTATTCATTCAATAAAGATTTACTAAGCAATAGAACATTTTATAAACTTTGAAACAAAATTAGTATTTAGTATCTTCCTTATAAAATTAAAAGTGGGCCAGATCTTAGACAAATGGGTCTGATGTCCTCTTGAGCTCTTCATTTATTTTCACCTTAATTTATTTGGAGCGTAGGCATTGTTTTTAAGAAAGAACATACGTCACATAGTTTCTCTGAAAATAAAATGCATTTAACCTCCATGAAAGGAGGAAAGGTTTTTCCTCCTAGTATGGCCAAGAGAGCTTCTTGTAGATCCAAGCCTCCTGCAGATAACAACTATCAACTCTGAATAAAAATATAAAACAAGACTTTGGTTCACTGGAGGATGAAGAAAAGGCAGGCAGACTCTAACAGAAGTCGGCATTTGGAAGGAAAAAAATGGCATGAGATGAAATTCCCATTTTTATAACTTTTAGCCTGAGGGCAATTCAAAATTGCCACCACAGAAGTGGCTAAACCTGTAAAGGAAAACCCACAGTTTTGCTGGCCTGAAGAACAAAAGGACAGAGTTCAGGGCAACCAGGGTCACTGGAAAGTGAGGGGGTAATTCTGAAAAGGATAGAATCAGACAAGGGGCACCCCAAATTCTCTAGGTAACACCTGAACCATTAAGAGGTGGATTCAAAGTAGCTAAGCAAAGGACAAAGAACGGAGCTAAGATCTGAGCTATTCCAAGAGAAAGAGTTCACAATTTGAGTCCAGTTAAGTTTCTAGTCTGCTTTAAAAAAAAAATCAACATTCTTCAGAGAAATATAACAGAATTCATATGGCATTCACAATGTCCAGGACACAATCCAAAAATACACAACACAGAAGAAAGAAGAAAATGTGACCTATCTTCAAGAGAAAAAACAATAGATGGAGACTAATTCCAAAATGACCTAAATATTGAAATTATAAGACAAGGATTTAAAAGCAAGGACAGAAATGAAAATACGCTCTCCATGCAGTAAAGATAGGAAATGCCAACAGATAAGTAGAAGCTATAAAAAAGAAATAAATGAAAATTCTAGAGCAGAGCATCAGTATACAATATACAATACATGAAATTTGAAATCCCTGTATATGCTTAACAGCATGATGGATGCGACAGAGGAACGAGTCAGTGAGCTTGAAGATAGGCCAACAGAAATTATCCAATCTGATAAATACAAAGAGAAAAACTAGAAAAAAATTAAAAGAGCCTCAGGAACCTGTGATTCAGTACCTACTATAAGTGTAATTGGTGGGATGAGGAGGAAAGAGAGAATAGGATAGAAAACACTTGAAAAAATAATGACAAAAAAGTTTCCAAATTTGATGAAAGACTTAAATTTGCCAATAAGAAAACCAGAGAACCTCAAGAAGAAAAACTACAAAGGAAACCACACCCAGAGCCTAAACAGTGCCTGGCACATAGTAGGTGTTCAACAAATATTTGTTAAATGAATAAGTGAATTATTAAAAAAGGTCAAAGAATGAACCTTACTCCAATGCCAATGGGCAATCCAGAACTCTAATGCCAATCAGCAATCCACTAGGCTACAAAGATTATACTCCCTAATGGTGATTATTCTGTAATAAAATCATTTTTAAATTCTAAAAAAAAAAACCCACACCCAGGCTCCCATAGTCAAACAGTTCCAAATAAAAGATAAACAGAAAAATCTTGAAATCAACCAGAGAAAAATGAAACATTGCATAGAGAAGAACAATTCAAATGACCTCTAGTTTATGATGACAGAAGGCCAAAATACACTAGAACAACATCTTTAAAGTTCTAAATTTTAAAACTCTTTAAAACCTGTTAACTCAGAATTTTATGTCCAGTTGACTATATCCTTTCATAATTAAGACAAAATTAAAACAGTTTAGGTAAAGGATAACTGAAAATTCATTGACAGCAAATCTGTACTAGAAAATGCTATAGGTAGTTCTTCATTCTGAAGGGAAATAGTACCACATGGAAATTCAGATCTTCTGGGAAAAGAATGGAAACTACTAGAAATGATGAACATGTGAAATAGCTGGATAATGATAAAAATATTTTCTTACTTTGTTTAAAAATACAACTATTTTTTTGAATTTTTGAATTTTATTTATTTTTTATACAGCAGCTTCTTATTAGTTATCTATTTTATACATATTAGTGTATATATGTCAATCCCAATCTCCCAATTCATCCCACCACCACACCCCCACCACTTTCCCCACTTGGTGTCCATATGTTTGTTCTCTACGTCTGTGTCTCTATTTCTGCCCTGCAAACCAGTTCATCTGTACCATTTTTCTAGGTTCCACATATATGCATTAATATACGATATTTGTTTTGCTCTTTCTGACTTATTTCACTCTGTATGACAATCTCTAGATCCATCCACGTCTCTACAAATGACCCAATTTCATTCCTTTTTATGGCTGAGTAATATTCCATTGTATATATGTACCACATCTTCTTTATCCATTCTTCTGTCAATGGGCATTTAGGTTGCTTCCATGACCTGGCTGTTGTAAATAGCGCTGCAGTGAACATTGGGGTACATGACTCTTTTTGAATTATGGTTTTCTCTGGGTATATGCCCAGTAGTGGGATTGCTGGGTCATATGGTAATTCTATTTTTCGTTTTTTAAGGAACCTCCATACTGTTCTCCATAGCGGCTGTATCAATTTACATTCCCACCAACAGTGCAAGAGGGTTCCCTTTTCTCCACACCCTCTCCAGAATACTTATAACTATTTAAGTGAAAATTATAGCATTGTCTGGATGGCTTTATAATGTAGATATAATACATATAATAACTATAGAATAAAGGGAAAGGAGAAGTAAATAATTTTATGCAGTTGCAAAGTTTCTACATTTTAATAGTGAGCTACAACATTAATACTAAATAGACTGTGATAAGTTAAGGATATATATTGTGATGTTCATAGAGAAATCACTAAAAAACTCAAAGAGGAGCCAAAAACGTATGGGACAGATAGAAAACCAATCATAAAATGGTAGACCTAAATCCAATTATATTAAAAAAAAAGTACATAAAGGTTAATTGACTAAATACACTGATTGAAAGGCAGAGGTCATAAGAATGGATTATAAACCAAAAATCTGGGCCTAACTTTATGCTGTCTACAGAAGAGGCACATTTTAAATATAAAGATACAAATAGATTAAGAGTAAATGAGTAGAAAAATATATATCATGAAAACAGTAAGCATGAGAAGGCTAGAGTGAAGGTATGAATATCAGATAAAATAGACTTCAAGAGTGGAATATTGACAGAGATAAGAAGGGATATTTCATAATGATACAAGCATAAATCCATCATAACACATAACAATCCATAAATGTATATGCACCTAACAGCAGATCTTCAAGTATGTGAAGCAAATATCAACAGAATTAAAGAGAGAGATAGACAATTCTACAGTCATAGTTGGAGATTTTAACACCCCCTCACTCAACTATTAATAGAACAACTAAACCAAAAAAAATCAGTAAATACATAGATGATTTGAACAATACTATCAACCAACTTGACCTAACTGATATTGATAGAATACTACATCTAAAACCTAGAGAATATTCTTTCTATTCAAATGCACATTATATATACATCAAAAGGTAAAACAGCTTCACTTGAATCATACAAAGTATAATCTTTGCCCACAATGAAATTAGAAATCAGTAATAAAATATTTAGAAAATCCCAAATATTTCAAAATTAAACACAATTCTAAAAACTTCATGGGTTAAGGAATAAGTCACAAGAGAAATCAGAAAATATTTGAACTGAATGATACTAGAAATGCATATCAAAATTTGTGGGATTGACCTAGAGCAGAGCTTAGAAGGAAATTAATAGCTTTACATGCTTATAATAGTTGATAGAAAGAGAGACCTAAAATCAATGATCCAAGGTTCCAACATAAGACACTAGGAAAAGAGGAGCAAAGGAAACCCAAAGTAAATAGATAGAAGGGAATAGTAAACATAAGAACAGAAATCAGTGCAATATAAAACAAAAAAGTACAGAACAATCAATGTAACCAAAAGCTTGTTCTCTGAAAGGTAAATGTGAGTGATATACATCTAGCTATTCTGATCAAGATAATAAAGAAAGAAAGCACAAATTAGCAATATCAAGGGCAAGACAGGGGACATCACTACAGATCCTACAGATATTAAAGAGATAATGCCAACTTTAACAAATTTGACAATTTAGATAAAATGGACAAATTCTTTAGAACAGAATTATCTCAATTGTCATATATCTATAAAAGAAATTACTTTCTTTACCAAGCACATGCCCACCCAGATATCTTCACTAGTTAATTATGTCAACATTTAAGGAAGTAAGAGTACCAACCTCATACAAACTCTTTCTTAAAATAGAGGAGGAAACACCTGGCTTGTTGTATGAGGCCACTGAGACCCTAGAATCAAAGCCTGACTGGGACATTACAAAATATAATTATGGATCAATATCACTCATGAACATAAATACAAAAATTCTTAACAAAATATTAGTAAATAGAATACAGAAAAACATTAAAAGGATAGTATATTATGAACAAGTAGGGGTTACCCCAGAAATTTAAGTTTGAATTAACATTCAAAAATCAAGCAATGTGGGCTTCCCTGGTGGCGCACTGGTTGGGGGTCCGCCTGCCGATGCAAGGGATGCGGGTTCGTGCCCCGGTCCAGGGGGATCCCGCGGGCCGCGGAGCAGCTGGGACCATGAGCCGTGGCCGCTGGGCCTGCGCGTCCAGAGCCTGTGCTCCACGGCGGGGGAGGCCGCGGCAGTGGGGGGCCCGCGTACCGCAAAAAAAAAAAAATCAAGCAACGTAATTCACAGTATTAATGGACTAAAGGAGATAAACCACATGATCATTTTAATAAACGCATAAAAAGCATTTAACAAAACTCACAGCTCATTCACGATAAAAACTAGAAACAACATCAGACATATAACTAATACAATATCTAATGATGAAAGGCTGAAATTGTCCCTACTAACATTGGAAACAAGATGAGCATGGACATTCTCACTCAGCATTGCACTGGAGGTTCTAGCCAGTACAATAAGCCAATAAAAATAAATAAAAATTGAACAAATAAATGTCATCCAGGTTGGAAAGGAAGAAGTAAAAATGTCTCTATTTTCAGATGACATGATTGTTTACATAGAAAATCTGAAGGAATCAACAAAACAGCTACCAGGTTAGTAGTTAGTGAATTAGTGAATTTAGCAAGGTCAAAGGCTAGAAGGTAAACTTACAAAAGTCAATTGCAGCAAACAATTGAAAAACTTTTAAAATTATTTCACTTATAATATCATTTTTTAAAAGCATGAAATACTTAGGGATAAATTTAACAAAGTATGCGCAAGACCAGTACACAGAAAACCACAAAACATTTTGAGAGAAACTGAAGAAGGCATACATAAATGGAGAGATATACCATGATAATGGATCAAAAGACTAACCACTATTAGGATGTCAATTCTGGCCAAACTGATCTCTAGACTCAAAGAGATCTCAGTTACAATGCCAGTGCCTTTTTTGGTAGAAATTGATAAGCATATTCTGAAGTGTATATGGAAATGCAAAGGACCTACAGCTGCACTGTACAGGATGGTAGTTACTAACCATGTGTGGCTTCTTAAATTTATATTGAATAAAATTAAAAATTGAGTTCCTCGGTTGCACTAACCATACTTCAAGGGCTGAATACTCACATATGGTTAGTGGTTGCCTTTCTTAACCAGTGCTGGTATATATTTTTATCACTGCATGAAACTCTATTGGACAGCACTGACCTTGAATAGCCAAAGCAACCTTGCAAAAACCTTTAACAAAATTAGAGGACATACTACCTGACTTCAAAACTTACTACAAGCTACAGTAATTCAGAAATTGTGGTATTTGCATAGGAAAACACAGAAGAATATGCTCACGGCTTGAGGATAGGCAAAGGTTTTTTAAACAAGTCACATAATGCAGTAATCATAAAAAAAATCATGCAAACTAAATGTTTCTGTTCATCAAAAGGTGTCATAAGGAAAATTAATAGGCAAGCCACCATATGAGAAAAACTACGTGCAAAACAAACACCAGACACAGGACTGGTATCCAGGATATACAAAGAACCCCTACAATTTAGCAAGTATAATAAAAGCACAAACAATCCCTCTCCTCAAAAAGGGAGGGGGGCAAATAATTTAAAAAGAGACTTTTCAAAAGAAGATATGATGTCCAATAAGCACAAGAAAAAGTACACAACATTATTAGAAATCAGGGACACATAAGTTAAAACCACAACGATATACCACTACACATCTCCTAGAATAGCAAAAATTTTAAAAATGGAAACATCAAATGTTGGTGAGGATTCAGTGCAACAGGAACTCTCACATATTCTTGGTGAGAATGAGCCACTACTCATAGCGGCTGTAATGAGACAGCCACTTAGGAAAAATATCAATACCTGGAAGTTTCTTATAAAAGTAATCATACGCCTATCCTAGGACTTAGCAACTCCACAACTAGGTATTTACCTAAGGGAAATAAAAACAGATATTCATTCACAAAAAGACTTATTTAAAAAATGTTTATAGCAGGTTTACTCACAATCACCTAAAACTAGCAACTGTTCCTGTGTCCATCAACTGAAAAATGGTTAAACAAATTGTGATATATTCACAGAACAGAATAACATGCAACAACAAAAAGGACCAACTACTGACACACACAACAATGTGGGATAAATTGCAAAAATATTATGCTGAGTGAAAGAAAACAAACAAAAAAGAGAGCATACACAGTAGGATTCTATTTACATGAAATTGTACGGCAGGCAACATTAATCTATAGTGTAAAAAGCATCAGAAGAGTTTTTTGCCTCTGGGGGGTTTGAGGGTCAGGGGACTGACTGGGAAGTAGCACGAGGAAACTTTCTAGGGTAATGATAATGTTCTCTATCTGGGCAGAAGTTTGGATTGCAGAGTATGAATGTGTCAAAACTCAGTGTATTTGTTTTCTACTGAGTCATAAGAAATGACAATAAACTGGAGGATTAAAACCACACATGTATTAACTCATAGTTTTTGTTAGTCAGAAGTCCACATGAAACTTAACTGGGTCCTCTTCTCAGGATCTCACGAGGCTGCAATCAATGTGACAGCCAGGCTGTGTTCTCATCTGAAGGTTTGACTGGGAATCTACTTCCAAGCTCATCAGGGTTGCTGCCAGAGTTCATTTCCTTGCAGCTATTAGTCCAAGAGCCCCAGCTTTTGCTGGCTATCATCGGCAGACTGCTTTCAGGTCCTGGATCCCCTCCACAGCCCCTTGTCATGTAGTATTCTCCAACATGGCCACTTATTTCATCATGCTCATGAGAAGAGTCTCTGGTCCTCTCTGCTAGCAAGATGGAGACGCTGAGGGCCAACCTGTTTACACCTTCTAGAGGTCCTCTGGCTTGATGGAGAGGATCTGTGAGGCATAACCCTTCCAAAAATCCCTTCATTGGGCTGACTTATCTGACCTTTTGATCTTTCAGGTTTTAGCAAAAGCTTATGTAGTCACAACTTCAGATTTTTCTCTAGACAACACTGTCTT
The DNA here is from genome assembly GCF_964341445.2 of Mesoplodon mirus. NCBI lineage: Eukaryota > Metazoa > Chordata > Mammalia > Artiodactyla > Ziphiidae > Mesoplodon > Mesoplodon mirus. The sequence goes on from NC_138979.1 coordinate 185,426,028, forward strand.
AATTTGAGCACCTGCTGTCCTCTGGAAAGGCTTAGAATTTTCAAAAATCACCCAGTCCTACTCCCTTTTTGTTTAACAGTTCTTCCATCAATTAAGTAATCTCTTTCCTTTCACACTTTACTATATGTGTTTCCCAGCGGAAACCAAGGAATACCTTCAATACTTTGCTCGGATTGTCCTTAGCGACATAACCAAATTCTTCACCTACAAGTCCTGCTTTCCACACCAGGATGGGAGACAATATCACTTAACTTTCTGCTACTCCATGTCAAGGACTCTCCCTTCCTCCAGTTTCCAGACACATATTGCCCACTTCCTATGAGCTGTCACCAGCAGTATCCCTGAAACCCAGATTTCTACTATTCACAGTCTTTTCAGGAAGACTTGGGCTTTGTCTATCATGCTCCTCTGCCCACCGGTGCGTTCCTAAACCACTGCACATTTTTAGGTATTTGTTACAACAGCACCCCACCTCCAGGTACTAATACCTGTATTTGTTTTCAATGCTGCAAAACAATTTCCAACAAACTCAGCAACTTAACACACATAAACTATCTCATAGTCTCTGTAGGTCAGAATTCTCGGCATGACTTAGCTGAGTCCTCTGTTCAGGGTCTTATAAGACCGTTGTGCTCATCCAGAGGTTCAACTGGGGAAGAAACTACTTCCAGGTTCACGCTCATAGCTGTCTGGAGAATTGTTTCCTTGCTGTGTGGCTGAGGGCCCAGGCTTTTTGCAGGCTCTCAGTTCGTAGATGCCACCCATAGTTCTTTGTCACGTGAGCTTCTCCAATATGGTCACTTACTTCATCAAGCCCACCAGAAGTCTCTAGGTCCAGCCTACTAGTATTATGGAGCCTTAAATAATAAAACAATCACAGGAGTGACATCCTAAAATCTTTGCCATTTACCATTGGTTATAAGCAAGTTACAGGGGATTATGCAGGGTGTGAGTACCAGGTGAGTATCATCGGGGGCCACCTCAGTGTATCTCCACCACACTCAGGGAATGAACACTCAAGATTTGGGACTTTTAGGGCTTCCCTGGTGGCGCAGTGGTCGAGAGTCCGCCTGCCGATGCAGGGCACACGGGTTCATGCCCCGGTCCGGGAGGATCCCACATGCCGTGGAGCAGCTGGGCCCGTGAGCCGTGGCCGCTGAGCCTGCGTGTCCGGAGCCTGTGCTCCGCAACGGGAGAGGCCACAACAGTGAGAGGCCCGTGTACCGCAAAAAAAAAAAAAAGATTTGGGACTTTTACATCAAAAGGAAACATAGATTGAACTCTAGATATGCATGCTAAATTGCTGAAATGCATCAATGAAATAAGATGGATTGATGGGAGAGAGGAATAAATAAATGGATAAATATACAATAAAGCAAGTATAGGAAAATGTTAATAGCAAAATCTAGGGGTGGGTACATGAGTGTTCACTGAAAAAGTTTGCTATACATTTGAAATTTTCATAATATTAGAAAAATAAATGTATACTTACTACAAAGAGCATAGACATGGTGGTTATCATTGAATAATGAGAATGAATAATATCTATTTCTTTATACTTTTCAGCATCTTTTCACTTTACTATGATAAGCATGAATTTTGTGTATATCAGGAGTTGGGAAAATTTATTTAATTTATAAGTAACTAATGGATCAAGCCAAAGCTCTCTCCAGCCCAGCACTGGGTCTCTTAACAGCATCACTGCCATCCCAGACATCAGTCTCCACGAGATTGGGATGTGACACCCCACCCCAAACAACCTTGAACTTCCCTAAGAGCCAGCTATGGATTGATCATTCATGAATTCATCTAAAACCTCCAAAGCCTCATGCTTTCAGAAGGCACCATCCTTTGGGCCTAACAGTTGCATACTACCACCAGAAGTTAGGTACAGCTGTTCTTCTTTTTCTATGTCCTGAAACTGTCTTAGTTCTCTCTAGTTCTAATATTTGTGAATTTGGTAAATAAATCTAAGTCCATCTAATCTTGGTGATTCATTTCTGCCATAAAAACAAACACTCTGTAAAACTGGAGTGCTTAGGGCTAAATAAACAAATTCCCTAGCAGTACCTATTAGCGTCATGCTTTGTAGGTAAATTAATTAGTCAGTATTATTTAAACCATGTCATACCACAGCCAAAAAAACCAACAGATGTTTGAGGAATGAAGCGACTGGTGTATACAGGCCTAGACATCACCTTTTTCATTTTCTTTTTTACAAGAGGAAATGGTTCTGTCCAGCCAAGCACGTTATTAAGGCATTCATATTCAATAAGTGGGTCCTGACAAATGGAGAAAGCTTCACGGCTACTGACTGGCTGTTAATGGATTCTCTATGCTTTCCCCAAAATCATTTGATCTCTAAGAATTAGTTACTTCCTCTGTGTTAAGTCTGTGCTAGAGGCAAGAATATAGAAAAGGAGAAAGAGTAAATACAGAAAATCATTAACAAATAATACAATACAGCACATAACATGCTAAAATAACTTACAGTTTAACTCAGCATTTGTTAAGCTAGACACTGGAAGCACAAATTAAGATATTACTCCTGCCTTAAAGAGCTCGTGGTGCTAAGCAGAATGTAGCAGGGATGCAGGCCCTCAGTAACTGTTTGCTAAACTGAATCAGACCTAGAAAAGTCAGAGTTTACGGAGATGGTAAAAATTAGTGGTCAAGAAAGCTAAGATCCTTAAATGATGAGTTGGGTTTGGATAGGCATAAATAAAACAAAACAAGAGCCTTAAATATCATCTTTAATTTGGGAGAAAAACAACAGCAACAAACAATGATATTGTTTGAGGCTTTAACAATAACCTGGCTGCCCCTGGGATGGAGAATAAACTCACACTATAGCATGAGGCTTTGCGGGGGATAATGTCTCTTAGGATGTGGCAATCGGGATGAGGATAAAGGATAAGTAAACCATCAACAATTTCTACATTCTCAACCAGTGTTCTCAGTGAAAGTCTGGGGGGCATTGTGGAAAAGTAGGGGGGAACAATTTTGCAAACAATGTTGCTTGGGAGGGGCTATTTGAATTTTTAACAACCCTGTTGATATAAAATGGACATACAATAAACTGCACAATTTGAGATATATAGATATACATAGATATGCACACACACACACACACACACACCTGTGAAACCATCACCACAATCAAGATAATAAAAATATTCATCACCCCCCCACGAAAGTTGCCTTGTGTCCCTTTGTAATGCCTCTGCCACCCCTCTCTTCCACCATCCTTAGGCAACCACTAATCTGCTTTCTGTCGCTGTACATTGGTTTGTATTTTCTAGAACTTCATGTAAATGAACTCATACTATATGTACTCTGCCTGGCTTCTTTCACTCAGTATAATTAACCTGAAATTCATGTTGCAGCACATGTTAATAGTCCATTTCTATCTATTGATGCATAGTATTCCATTGTACGGATATACCACAGTTCATCCATTCACCTATGAAGAGACATTTGGGTTGTTTCTAAATACAGGAAATCACAAATAAGGCTGCTATGAACATTTGTGTACAAGTCTTTGTATGGACATATGTCCATACAGATGTCATTTCTCTTGGGTGGAGTGGAACAGCTGTCTGTTTCCTTTCCAAAGTGGCTTCCTCATTTTACATTCCCACTTGCAGTGTATGAGAGTTCCAGATGTTCCACATCCTTGCCAACACTTGCTATGGTCAGTCTTTTAAAGTTATCCATTTTAACAGATGTGTAGTGGTAGCTCATTATGTTTTTAATTTACAGTTCCCTAATGACTAATGATGTTGAGTATCTTTTCATGTCCTTATTTGCCATCCATATATCTTCTTTAGTCAAGTATCTCTTCCTGTGCTTGCCTAATTTTTAATTAGATTATTTGTTTTCTTATTACTGAGTTTTTAAAGTTCTTTATACATTCTGGATACATCTTTTATCAGATACATGATTTACAAACACTTACTCCAGCCTTCTCATTCTCCTAAAAATGTCTCTTGAAGAGCACAAATGTTTAATTTTGATGAAATCCAATTTATCAATTTGTTCTTTGATGGACCATGCTTTTGTTGTTGGATCTAAGGAATCTTTGCCTAATCCAAGGTCACAAAAGTTTTCTCCTACTTTTCACCTACAAATTCTATAGCTTTAGTTTTATGATTAGGACTAGGATCCACTTTGAGTTAATTTTTTGTACATGCTTGTATCAAAGTCCTGGCACCAACTGTTGAAAAGATTATCCTTTCTCCACTGACAGGCCTTTGAACCTTTGTGGAGTTTTCCATATGTGGGTTTATTTCTAAACTGTATTCTTTTCCACTGATGTATTTGTTTTTGTTTTTTGGTATTTTTTTTGCGGTACGTGGGCCTCTCACTGTGTGGCCTCTCCCGTTGCAGAGTACAGGCTTCGGACGCACAGGCTCAGCAGCCATGGCTCATGGGTCCAGCTGCTCCACGGCATGTGGGATCCTCCCGGACCGGGGCACGAACCCGTGTGCCCTGCATTGGCAGGCGGACTCTCCACCACTGCGCCACCAGGGAAGCCCCGTATTTGTCTATTTTTAAGCCAATACTGCACTGCCTTCATTGCTGTCATTTTATAATATCTTGAAATCAAATAATGTTTATCTTCATTTTCAAAGTCATTTTGGCTATTCTAGACCCTTTACATTTCCATAGGAATCTTAGGATCAGTTTGTCAAGTGCTACAAAAGAACTTGCTGAGATTTTTTTGATTGGGATTGCATTTAATCCAAAAGGCAATTTTGGGAGAATTCAAAGGCGAACGATTGACTCTTCTGACCCATGGACAGTGTATGTCTCCATTCCTTTAAGTCTTCCTTGATGTCTTTCAGCAATGTTACAGTTTTTGGTGTACAGAACCTGCACATCTTTTGTCAAGTTTATCCTTAATATATTTCATATTTTTCATGCTATTATAAAAATATTTCTAAATTTTGACTTATGAGTTTTCATTGTTAATATATAGAAACACAATTGATTATTATGTATTTATTTTGTATCCTTACAATCTTACTAAACTAACTTATTAGTTCTAGGAACTTTTTTGTAGATCCCATCAGATTTTTAAGGGACAATCACATCATTTGTCAGTAAGATCAGTTTTACTTCTTCTTTTCCAAACTAGTTGGCTTTTATTTAATTTTCTTCCCTGACTGCCCTGGCTAGAGCTCCAGTACAAGAATGAATAGAAGTAGTGAATAGAACGCATCCTTGTCTTGTTCCTGATCTTATAGTAAAAGCATTCAGTTTTCAAAGCTGAAGGTTTTTTGCAGATGCCCTATATAACACTGAGGAAATCCCTTCAATTCCTAGATTGCCGAGAATTTTTATAAGGATGGATATTGAATTTTGTTAAATGCTTTTTGAAAAGAGAGGAGGAGGGCCTCTACTGAAATGACCATGTGTTTTTTCTTTCTCAGTTGTTAATATAATGTATTACATTGATTGATTTTCTAAGATTAAATCAAACAATGCATTCTTGGCATAAACCACACAGTGGTCATGATGTGTTATCCTTTTCACATAGTGTTTGAACAAATCGCTAAACTTTTGTTTAGAATTTTTGTGTCTATGTTCATGAAGGATGTTGGTCTATAATTCTCTTTTTTTGTAAAATGTCTTTTTCTTGTTGGTATCAAGGTAGTACGGGCCTCGTAAAATGAGTTGGGAAGTAGCCCCTCCCCTCCCATTTAAAAAAAAATGTTTGTGTAAAACTGGTATTATTTCTTCTTTAAATGTTTGGTAAAATTGACCAGTAAAACCATTTCAGCTTGACATTTTCTTTGTGGAAAGGTATTTAACTACAAATTCAATTTCTATAATAGATCATAGGGTTATTTAATTAATTAGTGAACACTGGTAATTGGTGTCTTTCAGAGTATTTGTTCATTTCATCAAGTTGCAAATTTATTGGCATAAAGTTTTTCACATTAGTCTCATTATATTTTAAATGACTGTACAATCTATAATGATGTCACCCCACTTATTTCTGATATTGGTTATTGTTTCTTCTCTCTTTTTTGCCTCATCAGTCTGCATCATGGCTTATCAGTTTTACTGATTTATTCAAAGAACTAGCTTTTGGTTTTATTGATTTTCTCTATTGTCTTTTGCAGTCTTTTTTGTTGATTCCCATTCTGATCTTTTTATTTCCTTTTTTCTACTTAATTTCACCTTCTTTTTCATGTTTCTTAAGGCAAAAACTGAGGTCACTGGTTGGAGATCTTCCTTCTTCTATAAGACAGGAATTTCATGCAACATTTCCCCTTTACTACTTGATTAGTGGCGTCCCCACAAATTCTGATATGCAGTATTTTAATTTTACTTCAGTTCAAAATACTTTCTAAGTTCCATTTTTATTTTTTCTTTGCCTCATGCATTATTCAAAAGTGTGTTATTTATTTTCCAAATATTTGGGCATTATCCAAGTGTCTTTCTGTTGCTGACTTCTAACACTCTTCATTAATTTGAAACTTCTTTAATTTATTGAGACTTGTTTATGGCCCAGAACATGATCTACCTTGGTAAATATGTCCAATTCAAAGAACGCACATTCTTGTATTTTTGGATGGAATGTTCTATAAATGTCAATGAGGTCAAGTTGTCCAAGTCTTATCAATTATTTAGAAAGGTGTATTGAAATCCTTGACCATAACTGTGGGTTTTTCTATTTCTCCTTGTGGGTCTATCAGATGTTGCTTCATTTGTTTTGAGTCCTGTTATTAGGTGCATAAATTGTTAAGATGTCCTCTTGCTGAACTGACTTCTTTCACTGTGAAATGACCTTCTTTATCCCTAGTAATAGTCTTTACTCTGAAATCTACTTTGTCTGACATTAATATAGCCACTCCAATTTTTTTATTATTATTTATCACAGTAAATCTTTTTCCATCTCTTTGTGTTTTCATCTTTAAGGTGTATTTTGTTTTATTTTATTTTTTGTAGGTAGCATAGAGTATTGCTTTTTAAATCCAATCTAACAATCTCTGCCTTTTAATTGGGGCATTTTCACCATTTACATTTTATGTGATTATTGGTATGGCTAGTTTAAATCTATAGACTTATTTGTGTTCTATTCATTTCAGCTATTCTTTGTTCTTTTGTCCTTATTTTTTCTCTCATTTTGAGTTCGTTGTATTATTTTGTACTTCTATTTTATCTCTTTTGTTAGCTTATGTCTTTGTTTTGCTATGCTAGCAATGGCTTTGGGACTTATAGTATACATTTTTTTACTTATTACTACCTTCAGCAGATATTATATGACTCTGCATAGGGAATATGAACCTTAAAATAGTCAACCTCCATTCTTCCCCTCTTGACCTTTATGCTATTGTTGTCCTTCATTTTCCTTTTACATATGGTATAAAACACTACATTATGATTTTTTAAAAGTCAGCTATCTTTCAAAGAGATCTAAGTAATAAGAAAATTATCTTAAATGTATGCCCATGTAGTTAGCATTTCCAGTGCTATTCATTCCCATATGTAATCCATATTTCTATATGGTATCAATAGCCTTTTGCCTGAAAGACTTCTTGTAAACTTTCTTACAATGCAGGTCTATTGGTGATGAATTCTTTCAGTTTTTGAATGTGTTTATATTTATCTGACTTTAGGATGTAACTAGACATATACCCAGACAAAACTATAATTCAAAAAGATACATACACCCTATGTTCATAGCAGCACTATTTACAATAGCCAAGACATGGAAACAGCCTAAATGTCCATCGACAGATGAATGGATAAAGATGTGGTATGTATGTATGTGTATATGTGTGTGTGTATTTTTATATATATTTATATATAAATATATATATATATTAAATATATATATATATATATAATGGAACACTACTCAGCCATAAAAAAGAATGAAATAATGCCATTTGCAGCAACTATGGATGGACCTTGAGATTATCATACTAAGCGAAGTAAGTCAGAAAGAGAAAGACAAATACCATATGATATCACTTATATGTGGAATCTAAAATATGGCACAAAGGAACATATCTACCAAGCAGAAACAGACTCACAGATACAGGGAACAGACTTGTGGTTGCCAGGGGAGAGGGAGGGTCGGGGAGGGATGGGTTGGGAATTTGGGATTAGCAGATGCACACTAGTATATATAGGATGGATAAACAACAAGGTCCTACTGTATAGCACAGGGAACTATATTCAATATCCTGTGATAAACCATAACACAAAAGAATATGAAAAAGAATATATATATGTAAAACTGAATCACTTGGCGGTACAGCAGAAATTAACACAACATTGTAAATAAACTATACTTCAATAAAAATTTTTATAATAAAATATAATTATTCTAAGCAAAAATATAAAAATTAAAATTTAAAAAAGAATGTAACTAGAATTAAAACTGTATAATTCTATGAATAAACACAAAGGGTTTGGGGGTACAGTTTTAATGTAAAATTAATTCTCTAAGGATCTGACTGCTATGTCAATACAGGTAAACTATTACTTTTTGTTTTTCTGAACTCAGCCAAGAATCGATCACCATTTCAGGAATCACATTACAATGGCGACGCCCTCGTGGTTTGTGATTCACCCCCACTCTAGCAGCCTGCACTTGAAGCACATGAGTCCGTGGTGATTCTAGGTAGTTTCTACTGCATCACTACAACTTCAAGGGTAGCTGACCTCTAGCATTTGCACATCATTTGTTTACCTTCCTATTTTTCCATTTGTATTACGATTAAGGTATTAACGTTTTTCTTTTTAATTTTATGCAGAGTAGTTCATCTAACCTATGACTTTCAAAGAAAACAAAGAAGGAGTATCAGTTTTCTATTGGTGCATAAAAACTATATGGTATCAATGGCTTTAAACAATAATCATTTCTTGCTCATGATTCTGTGGATTGGCAGTTTGGGCAGGGCCTATCTGGGATGGCTCCTCTCTGCTCCACAGCACGCTGGCAGAGAGCACTTTGCCTTTGGAACTAGTTGGCCCATCAGCCCGGGACTGAAGGTCATGATGGCCACGTGTCTGGCAGTTGGCTAGGACTATCAGCCTGAGCACCTAGCTCTCCTTCCTGTGGCCTCTCCAGGTGGCTAGCTCAGGCTTCCTGACACAGTCACTTGATTCCAAGAGGGAGAAGGTAGAAGCTGCAAAGCCTTTTGAAGCCTTGGCTCTGAAGTCACCCAGTGTCATTTCCACGGTGTGCTATTGGTCACAGTTAGTCACAAGACCAGCCAGGATGCAAGGGGGTAGAATACCAGACACAACGTCTTGATGAGAGGAGTGGTAACCCCACATCGCAAAGGGAGAGCCTTCACGGATGGAGGGAATTTGAGCCATATTTTGTAACTTACCACAGAGCATTACAAAATATGTGTTATAAAAGGGACCTCAGGTCTGTTACCATGGAGAACCACCGCTGTAAACAACATTTTCTCCATTTCACCCCTCACCTGTCCCAAAGGACACACACCCTTTCTCAATTCCTCCTGCAAACAAATAAGAAAACATTCTCTGTGTCCTCAAAAGACCCTTACCTCCACTGATGATGGCAGGCACAGGGCAACATTTGTCTGCACCAATTAGTGTTCTTCACTGAGCACTTCTTAACCTGTCAAAAAGACACAAAGTTAAATGGGGATTAGGTCATTACCTTTTTCTTGCTTTGTTTGGTTTTTCTAGAAATAGATGAGCCAGGACCCTGATAGCCTATAGCAAATTTTCACGTAAGGGGTCTTTATTATTGGGTGGCTGGAAAATTACTTTGAGAACTGAAACATTGACTAGATACATGACACAGTTCTGTTGCACTGGGTGCCACACAGACTTGACCCTGACATTCAGCCAGTGGTACCCCCAGATCCTTCCTCCTGCACTAGGGAAAGCCAGAGACTGGCACCCAGGACAGCAAAGGGCCTGGTCAATGAACACAATGCATGACCCAAGGGATGGGTCTGGTCTGGGGAAGTTCTGGACATTGCGTGCCATGCTATGAGCAACTGTAGAACTTTGAACTCCTCCAAAAGGACAAACTGACCAGACCCAGATTTTCCTAGCCTGGCCTTTCCTTATACACTTTTCTCACAACCATGGGTTACAGTACACACAGCAAGAGTGGGTACCAATCACAATGAAAAACAACAGACATCACGCTCAGAGGGCACAAAGTCTCAGTGGTTTTAATTATTTATGTCCAGGCTGGGAGGGCTGGGCACGCCGAGAGTCAGGGTATTTTCTTTTCATTCAGGAAAGTTCCCCTCCTGCCACTGTAATGCCAACAGTCATTTCTGTTTGCATTCATGCCTAGGGAACCTCTCCTCGACTGCCTTCCGACAGGTCCTAGATGGGCAAAATGACTTCACACCCACGCGGAGCCTGCAAAATACTGAACAAAGGCAAGTTCATGAGCCGTAGTAACCTTGGTGTTCCTGACAACACCTACTGGCCAAGGAAGCGTGCCAGCCAACCAGAGGCCTGGGGACAGTCTTCCTCGAGACAGCAATCCCATTTGGCTGAACTAGGGCACAACCTATTCCAAGAAATAAGTGTGAAATCCTACCAGGCAACAGACAACAGATATGCTTTCTTGCCGGATTCCACATAAGAGGGGACATTTGGGTGGTGCTCATGGCCTATAAAAAGCTGAAATGGTGGCAGCATATAATTATATAAAAAGAAGTAGAGACCCCCCACCCACCCAAAAAAAACCAGCGTACTCCAAATCCTTGGATCTTCCATTGGAATTAACTTAGGGAACAATTAGGCCTCATTTCATCCTCCAAGAGTGGGGACCTCTATTAGGGAATCGGAGCTCCATGCAGCAGACTTGGCTAGTAACCCACCCAGAGGCCTTCACCAGGTCAGTGTGCCTGTCTCTGCTCTGTGAGTGTTCGGGCTCCTGTGGTCTCCTTCACAGGGTTTCCTCTCTCCACCCCGCGGGAGCCACGCCCCTGAGAGGCAATGCCCCTCCCACAGGGCAGTCCAAAGACAGAGGACACAAGAGCCCTCCCGCCTGCCTCAAGGTAAGACCAACTCTGGGGGGCAATCCCTGCTCACTGAGCAGGGATGCTCCCCCAGATGTTAAAGGGAACCACGCAGCTGCCCTTGTGCTGTTAGCTTTTCATGCGTCACAGCTAATGTGTTTACTATTCCACTTGACGATGACTTTAAAGATAGGAGCACCCTGGGGCTTCCCTGGTGGCGCAGTGGTTGAGAGTCCGCCTGCCGATGCAGGGGACACAAGTTCGTGCCCCGGTCCGGGAAGATCCCACATGCTGTGGAGCGGCTGGGCCCGTAAGCCACGGCCGCTGAGCCTGCACATCCGGAGCCTGTGCTCCGCAACAGGAGAGGCCACAACACAGAGACCCACGTACCGCAAAAAAAAAAGATAGGAGCACCCTAACGTTTAATGTTTGCTGAATATTCCCTACAGCAGGAACTTTCCAGTTTTTTGACAACCACCCAAAATAAATAAGTATACTATTCATGGTAATCTACTACATACATGCATGCGTGTGTGTGTGTTCATCTGAGACATACATTCACGACACAGTATTTATCTTTACTACTACTGTTTTCTATTGCATTTTTAAAATGTGGGTCACAACTCACGAAACTGGCTTTACTAAACCCCTGGTGTGTGTGATACACAGTTTGAGAGTCACTGCCCTGCAACTCCTAGCAAAGTGCCTCATACATAAGAGGCACTTAATAATATTTGATGAGTGATTTAGTGATTGGCTGGTTATGAGTATGTCCAAGTCACCCTCTGGAAGGGCCTGGATCTTTGGCTCTGGGTCACTGGATCTTTTTAATTTGTTAGACTTAGTGGCAAGTTATATGATTTACCTCCACAAATGGTGAGGTCTCTCAAAGGGGCCCAGGGAGGAGGGGGAATCGATCCAAAGGTACCACGGATGGTGTGTTTATCCAAGTCCTTGGGCTCCTAAACACATCCTGTAACTTTAGAAATATTTAAAGGATTGGCAACTTTAAGAGGACGAGCAATGACTGGAGATTAGCTCAAAGGGTGACCTCCAGAAAACAACCGCCAAGAAAGGCTTAAAATGAAAAATATGGGAACCATGAATGAAAGCAGAAAAATCAAAAATAATAATAATAAAAATTAGAAACTGCAGGGTATTTGTGAGAGCATTTGGTATGATCTTACTATAAGATTTTGGACTGCCCAAGCCTCGATCTGCAAAGCACTCTTTCTCTCTGTGGGTTTCTGTAGAAGATATACAAGGAATCTCAGGCTCCTACCAAATATAAAACAATACGGTTGCATGCTATTTTTCAACTAGGTATTGGCTTTCCAAAGATTCTAAAGGAAAAAAAATTCCCCACAGAAAAGGGCAGCAGGGAGCGCTGTGTGCTGGGCCCCGCTGGTGTGTCTGTGGACGCTGTGGGGCACAGCAGCCATGGCCTTTGGTCCTGCTCACCCTAGCTGACCACCCCACTGGCATCCAAACTGCATCAGTGTCCAGTGCCCTGGCCCGGGGACAAACCTAACCCCCGAGCACCTCTGGCTCTGTCCTTCCTTCATCCCAGTCCCCACAAAGACTTAATTTGACTTTGACCTATGTGTAGCTACGACTTACTGCAAAGGGTCCATGAACTTGACTGGGGGGAAAAATAGAATATCTTTATTTTCACTGCTCTCTAACAGATATTTATAATCCTCCCGTCAACTGTGAACTTGGGCATAATCTCAGTATAATGCCTCAGCAGTTCCTGTGACTTGGCCATCAACAGCAATCACACATATTTCCTTATCACACCAAACTTGTTGCAAGTATCTCAAACATTGCTTATACTCATTACTACTCTGAAATTAGGGTAGCTGTTCGATTTAGTGGATCTTATTTAAAATATGAATAAAGAAGCACATTTATTGCTACATCACAAGTTTGGCTTTTAATACATTGTAACTTTATTTCAATAGCATGGGTTCCCTCTGTAAGCCTATATATTTTAATTTATTCATTTAAAAACATTAGTCTGAGAAAGGGTCCACTGGCTGCACCAGACCACCAGATGTGGACACCAAACTAGTCCATGGCACAGGAGAGAACCTCTGATGAATGCCTCTGCATGCCAGGCAGTCTGCAACACTTGTTTCTTCTCATTTTCAATCACCTTATTTTTTAATTTTTAAAAATATTTATTTACCTATAGTCTCAAATTACAAAAATAATTTAAGCCTATTATAACAAGTAAAACAATGCAGGAAAAGATTATACAAAGGCAGGTACTATGATCACCTCCCAAAGAAACCCACCACACCCTTCTTTTGGCTTCTGTAAACACACGAGAGGGCTGATTTATTGCTTGCTTTTACCAAAATAGATTCATTCTACACACATTATTCTGTCATTTATACTTGCCACTTGGCAACTCACACTGTAACACAGATATTCCTACAAGTCTGTGACTGTATATTTTTCTAGTTTCTTTATGCACATTTATATAAAATTCATGTGAATGAAATCATATCATGCACACTCTGGTTTTTAGTACAGCCTTTTACTTTTTGTCTGCCTTCTCACATCCTTAATTTGTATTAATTATCCATTACTATGTAACAAAGCAACTCAGAATTTAGCAGCTTAATACAATAATAAACATTTATTATCTTAGAGATTCTGTTGATCAGGAATTTGGAAGCACTTAGCTGGGTGGTTCTGGGCAGAGGGTCTCTCATATGAGGGCAGTCAAGAGGGTGGGGCTGCCATCATCTGCAGGCTGGACTGAGGCTGGAACCTCTGGTTCCAAGATGGTGCCTCACGTGGCTGGCAGGCTGGTGTGGGTTGTTGGCAGGAGGCCTGTGTTCCTCACCACATGGACCTTTCTGTATCGGGCTCCTTGTGTGTCCTCAAAACATGGCAGCTGGCTTCTCCCAGAGCAAAAACTGAGAGAGCACGGTGGAAGCTACAATGTCTTTCATGAGCTAGAGTCAAAGGTCACACCTCTTCATTTTGTCATACCCTACTGGTTACCCAGGTCATCCCTATTCACGGTGGGTAGGGACGACACAAATGCATGAACACCAGGAGGCAAGGCTTCCTGGATGTTGGCTACCACAGCCTTCAACAACCTCAGCCTGCAAGGGCCACCTCTCCCAGATAATCCATGTTAACAACCTGGCGTGTTCCACACTTATATGAGCATAAGCAAGTCAATCTATACAAGAACCTACATAGACTACAATTGCCTTATGAGTTAGGCATTATTGAAATTAAAATTTTAAATACTTTTAAATAATATAAATCTCTAATGTATAAATAAATTTTAAAATAAATATTTTTCAACATTGAAAAATAAAGAAACTGAAACTCAAGTCCAAGGTCCTGTGGAGCTGCCGGAACCACTATTCACAATAGCCAAGTCATGGAAACAACCTAAATGTCCATTGACAGATGAATGGATAAAGAAGATGTGGTACATATATACAGTGGAATACTACTCAGCCATAAAAAAGAACAAAATAATGCCATTTGCAGCGACATGGATGCAACTAGATTATCACACTAAGCGAAGTAAGTCAGAAAGAGAAAGACAAATACCATATGATATCACTTATATGTGGAATCTAAAATATGATAGAAATGAACCTATCTATAAAACAGAAACAGACTCACAGACATAGAGAACAGACTTGTGATTGCCAAGGCAGGGGCGGGGGAGGGAGGGATGGATTGGTAGTCTGGGGTTAATAGATGCAAACTGTTACATATACAACAAGGTCTACTGTATAGCACAGGGAACTATATCCAAACCATAATGGAAAAGAATATTAAAAAGAATATATTTATGTGTATAACTGAGTCACATTGCTGTAGAGCAGAAATTAACACAATGTTGTAAATCAACTATACTTCAATTTTTTTAAAAAAGTGGAGCTTCTGGAATTCAGAGCCAAGACCACCAGACTCCAAAGCCTACACTCTTCCCACGACACTAAGCAACGGACATCACACCATCTCACCAGCCTCCCTCTTGGTGACACCCCTGAGCCTCCTTACAGAAGACGGTCACTCATCCTGCTTCCTCATGGAAGTGAAAACTCAAGCCTTCTCTTCCAAGCCCTGTGCTCTCTGCTCAAAGCCCCAGGCGAACACTGGATGCTACCTACTCAGCCTTGCCAGGTAACTGAATCTCTGTCTGCTCTGAGCCTCAGTCCACCCCATTATTTCTTTTCCCAATTTTACAATGAAAAAAAATGTTTTATGCTTTTATTCTTGCAAGTGCAAAGAGAGGTAAAGAGTCCTCCAAAGGTACGTGTTTTCCTCTGAGAAAATGGAATGCAGGAAAGAGAGGGCAATTGAACTGGACTAGCTCTGCGTGTCTTTCTCTCCATTGTCTCCCCTGCTTCTAACCCTCATCACTGTTAGCAGGTCCAAAGTGCGCCTGGGTCCTTGCATGAGCCACCGTGGGACTAGCTTTCAACATGCAGGAATCAAACGCTTCCTTCCTTGCAGCAGGCACTTTGGGGACACAAAGACGAGACAGGAAAAGCGTCTGTCCTCAAGGAGCGTTCAGAATGTCCTGAAAGCCGGATACACACACCACAACAGACCGTCCAACACCACGGACGTGAATAAAGCACCACAGAGCAAGCACAAACAAGGACAGACAGGGCAGATCAGTTGCTAGTGGGCAGCGTTTCTGCTGTGGGTGAACTAAACAGGACTTCTCCTAGGACGCTAGCAGGTGCCCCGTGAAAAGGACTCTGGTCACACCGGATGAGAGAGTGCTGGCTTAAACCAAGGCAAACAGCATTCTCTTAACAGGCTAAAGAGCATCATGAATCTCCAGAGGAGGGGAACTTATATGCAAGGTTTCTGAAACTGAGTTGTTCATGAAATCTTTCTCCCCTCCTCCCCAGGCACTATCTTATATTCCGTGGAACATGGTTTGGGAGTTGCTGAAACAGGGTAATCTAAGTTTTGTCTTGACCTCAGCAATGGAAAACATGCAACCAACAAAGGCTGCATCTTTCCTTTTTTTCCTCCTTAGGTCAGTAATGAGATACGAGGTTTCTTTGTCTTGCCAGAATTCTTTATTTACATTAAAAAAGAAAAAAAATATATATATATATAATCACCAACAAAGGTTTCAATCTCCTTTGTGCTAACAGACTTCAGACTCAGCTTTTACCTTGCTGGAGGGAGAACTTAATTACTTACAGGTTTTTCTCGAAGAGTCCTCAGTTCAACCCTACCACAGTTTACACTGCAGCCCACATTACAGAATTCCACTGGCATTTGGCTCCTTGGTGGCCCTCTTTAGAGTGGTAACGCTGTGCTTCCAACGATATACACAGAAAAGTTTAGGAAATACCAGCCGCTTGAGAAGGCATGGATCGAATGATGGGCCCCTCTACCCTGAAATTTACAGAAAGCGTTTCACCCCCTGCCCACCCGAGGACGACGTCAGGAGATAAGATTTCCCACTGGCCACGCAAACAAAGCGTGTGTGTCCTCACTCGGGTATCAGTGGCCAAAAGGTTAACCCCCGTAAGTGAATTCCTTTGGAAAATGGTGGCCTCCAGAAGGGGGCCCTGGGATGTGAAAGAAACTGGAAAAGACGACAGATTCTCACTCCCATAAGGAAACGTCAGGAAACTGAACATTTCTTTCCAAAATTGCTTTTAAATGGTTAGCTAACAAATTCCGGTTTGTTCATGGTCTATAAATGATCTCGCCAAGTTCAGAAAAGACAGACTTCTCCGGACAACCTCTGCCCACGCACAAATAATCGGTACCTGAAGCCGGCCGCCCACTTCCGAGGCCGGCTCTGCAAGTGCGCATGCGCATTGAAAATGACAGTGGTTCCGTGGACGACGCTTCTGATGGGGATGCGTAGATGACACCCGGCTCTGCCCCCACTTGCTCCCTTCCTCCGTGCAGAGTGGCCCTCCGCTCCCAACCAGAGCCCCATCGAGGCCAGACCGTGGCCTCAAAGTGGATGATGACTGTCCTTCCCTCGCCCGGAAGGGCCTCAAAATCAGCGTTTCTAAAGAACACCAGAAATGGAGGAGCCTCCCCCGCAGTAAAAGCGCTTTTATGGATGACTAATCAGCAATAATGCTGCAAATGACCCGTCTGCAAAATCTTCAGTGCCTGGAGATCTAAATTACTCTCATCTTTCTCCCCCAAAATTGGGTATAATAGTATAATTTCAAGGAATGCAAGAGCAATTTCTCCCTTCATTGGATATCAAGCTCAAGATGTTACAGGAAAAAGAAATAGCTTTTACCGCTGATACGAGAAATTTAAAAGAGAGACAAGTGTGAGCAAACAAAAGCTGTCACATCAAATACTGTGGGGGAAAAAAATCCAGGAAAAAAATGCCAGAAACGCTCAAGTTTAAATAAAGTCATTTATTTGTTATTTTAACCCCTTCACTGTCAGAGTTACCGGCAGAGTCTAGGTAATTCTCCACAGGTGGGACTGACTGAAGACAGCTCTCTTGCGCTTATAAAAATGGTTGTACTGTGGCCTGTTTCTTTTAGTCCTCTGATCTCTTAAAGGGTTTCCAAAACACAAACAGAATGGCACTGATGCTCCTCTGTGGGTATCCTTTCTTCAGAGAATTCAATCTTGCCCAATTTCTGCCCCGTTAAGCAAAGGTTCTAGACCATGAGATCCCAAAGGGCAGCGGCCACACGCCGTTTGTGTGTTTCTGGTAGATGGTAGGTATTTGGTAGAATGTGGCGGAAACTGTTTCTTGAATTTTGCGTCCTGGGCAGCTAACATGCAACTAAAAGATAAGACGCTTTCCGTACGGGGTGGGGGCGGGCGGGGGGAGGAGGGGGGACGCTCTATGAAGCCCCTCCCCCCGTACAGAAGGAAAAGTGGAGAAAACACAGACTGGACAGATCTGGGGGTTCATCCCTTGCTCCTTTTTGGTCAAGTTCATAAGGCCATTTCCTAAGTCGAGATTATGTGCTTTCATTAAAATTGAGTAAGATAGGGTTGGTGAAAGAGCATTGCTGAGGAAGGTCTACGGAAAGAGAGGCAAGTATTTCCCATTAACCAGGGACTCGCTCTGTGCACCAGAGCGGACCCTGGGAGGAGTAAGTCCCAGCCGCCGTCCTTAGAAATCTACCCACCTCCGCCTCCCACTCACTCCTCTGCCCAACACGGTAAGGCTTCTGTCTCCAGTAAACTGCTTTGGCAGTGGTTACAGAGCCTCCTAACTGAGAGAGTTCCACAGACGCGGCTCCCATCACGGTCCGTCCTAACCCCTCAGCGCAGCACACACAGTCCCCCAAAGCCACCAGGTCCCCCCACCTCTGCAGCCCTGCACCCTGAGGCCACCCCTTCACCAAACACGATCCTGGTTTCCCACTCCCTCCAGCCCTCAGCCCATGGCCACTCTACACTCCAGGGCTCACCCCTCTCCCACTTCAGGGTGCCCACCCTCCCTGCATTTCCTCTCCTGACCACAGGGCACCGGTACTAGTCCAGCCCCTCATGGTTTATGCATCTGACTGTCCTGCTAGTGATATAAGCACCTTGCAGCAGGAACCCAGCTGCTTTGCCTTGGAAGCCCCAGGGCCTAGTACTGGGCGAGAGGCAGGACAGATCCTCAAAATGAGGCTGAGTGAGTGATGCTTAATCTATCTGCTTAAACGCGGTGCTATGGTTTTCGGTTTATCACAAACAGGCTGAGCGCACAGAGGCCACCATCCAGAATGACAGACTCCTTGGGCCCATGTGACCATTTCTCCATACTCCGCCCCCCCACCCCCAAGCCCTCCCATCGCCCAGCGCCTTTATTTTAGGACTTTCTTGATCGTTCCTTACCTCATGCAGATTTGCCATGAGCGGAAGAGGCGGTGTCTCTGTGGTCCTGGGTGCCTTGTGGTGACCACCTGCTTCTCCGACGTGCTGCATCTTCAGCCCCTCAGCATCGCGAAGGAGCCGCTCCGAGGGACCCCTCCTGTGTGCGGAGGGACGCTGGGGAAGCCAGGGAAGGGCGGCCACGTGTTCGTGGCGCAGACATTCTGATGTGGGTTTGTGCGTGGGAGGCCAAACGATGCACACGCTCTCCGAAAGTCTAGAATTTGTGGTTTATGTTATCTCACAACTTCATATTTGGAAGAGGTATTTTAATTTCTTATGAGTTGTGAATAATTATGTAATTCTGCCACCTTCTTAAAACTAAGACGTTTCAAACTGACTCCTGTCCTCCAGGGCTGACAGCCTTAAGGGGACTTGGCTTTTTTCCCTTGGGTTTTGAGCAAGTGTGTGCCAAGCAAATTCTTTAGTCCGGTTAGAAGAGTTCATGATGGAGAGCCATCCTACACAAAAGTGTAAAGGGAACTCCCTCTTCCCCTCAAAATTAATCCTCAAAAATTACTGCTGCAAAACAAACGCAGCTCGCACTCACCTCAGAGCCCGCTTTCCGATTTGTTTCCAATCCGCTGCAGTCTTTAGTGCCGCTGAGGTCCTCCAACATTCTATTTCACTCATTTGTAAATTAGCCGTGTCTTCTTCGAAATTCCTCCGCGGGTCTTCCTGACTCTTCTGCAGTTGTTTAAGAACCTAGGGAAAGGTTCAATACGATTGCATTATCAGATGTCACCGGGAAGTTCTCAATGGTCTACTGATGTATTTTATTTTTTTTTCTTTGCGGTATGCGGGCCTCTCACTGTTGTGGCCTCTCCCGTTGCGGAGCACAGGCTCCGGACGCGCAGGCTCAGCGGCCATGGCTCACGGGCCCAGCCGCTCCGCGGCATGTGGGATCTTCCCGGACGGGGGCACGAACCCGTGTCCCCTGCATCGGCAGGCAGACTCTCAACCACTGCGCCACCAGGGAAGCCCTACTAATGTATTTTAAATCACTGCCTAAACGGCACTTCTCTATCGAGGGCCTCCCATTCTAGATTCACTCCTGTCAATCATTAAATCACTTGATCATCAACAGTTCTGAGCACCTACACCATCCCAGACCCTGTTGGGAGCATTGGGAAGCCAGAGTGAGCAGGCAGCCAAAGTCACACATCCCGGAGGGACCATGTGAAGTTCATACTCCAGTAGTGCCCGTAGCTGACTTCACGACACTCACACCAGAAAGCGATCATTTCATTAGACACAAAGGATTCTTAGTAGTTAGGATGCGCTTATCTTTTTTTCCGGGGCCTAAGTTTTTTTCTCATATGTATTTCATATTCCTAGCTGGAGGAATATCAAAAGAATCTGAATATCACCATCTGGAAGTTATGCCATGGACTCCAGTGGGCAGGATTAGAGCTGAGTTTCTCTTCTTCCTCTAAAAGTGTATTTCTTCTGCTTTGAAATGAGCACAAACAGGTCCGAGTCCCTAATGAGACCAACCCGCAACCTAAAAGTCACTTACCCGTCACCTCCCACCCTCCACCGGCCCAGGTTCTGGGGATCCTCCAGTGTAGAGGGGCTGTTGGAGGTGAGGGGTTTCTCCAAGGATATTTTATCATCGGTGACTTCACTTAACCATTAAATCAAACATGCTGAAATACACAAGTGCCAGAAATGCAGTACCCGGTACTCCCCAAACAGTGTGTTGGTCTGTCCGGGTCTGGATTGTGTAAGGAAGCCCCAGGGAGCCGTTCTGGTCTCAATAGCATGCAGTTGTCAATCAATATTTCATTACATGTTACTGTCCTTTACTAGTATTCCCCAAATTGATGTTTAACTTGTTCCTTTTGAAGCTACTGGTATTCTTAAGAAATGGAGGATTGTTATTTGAAAACGTTCATTTTTTACATCTCCATTATATCACTTGTACATTGATGAGTCTCTTCCTGTCCGTCTAGAAATGTTCTTATTATCTCTTGACTTGGTTCTCTCTCGTGCCAGACCAGCCTGTGAGCTCCTGAAAGAAGACTCTCCCAGCACCTGGCAGGTGAGAGAGCGCGATAAACATAGAATGATTTCTTAGTTAAAACTGTATTTTTAACTCTCCCCTATTAAGTATTCAGCTAACAGTTCTCATGTCTGTAGAGCCTGTATTTATAATATCACATTAGTTCTCCCTTACATTTCCACAGGACAAATGCAATTTGGAAACATCCTCTGATCATCAGGCAGTGATTCTGTCCACACTGGGTGAATGTTTCTAAATTCCACAGCTATAACGGGCTGCCTGTCAACAGAAGTGTATTTCAAGTGGAAGTTCAAAACACTTGCCATTGTGAAATCTGCCCAGTAGTCCTAATTTACAAGCATTCATGGTGACTGTTATAGAGCTGGTAATATGATAAGCTGCCACTGAAAACAAAGAATCCCCAGATTCCTCTTTAATACTGAGAAGCACGCAGGCTCTTGAAGTCTGACGTCTGGTGTGAATCACCGCTCAACCGTGGATGAGGCATCTAGCCTCACGGAGCTGCACTTTCCTCGGCTGTAAAATGGAGATAATAAGAGACCCCATCTCACCAGACAGAGACTGGAAACAAATGAGTCAACACAGGCAAAGCCCTCAGAACAGCAGCAGGCACGGCCATTAAGGCCAGCTCTTATTAAATCCCTTTAGCCTCAAGACAAAGTAACTGAAGACACGTATAGAAAGAACTGCAGAAGAGTTTCATGTGAGGCTCTCTTTGAGGGAAAAAATACACAGTTTTAATACATCTTCCAAAAATGTATCACATAATCCATCTTCAGAGCTTCAATCAAAAATGTTGTCTTGGGACACATAGTTTTTTGGGGCAGGAGCTCACTGTGTCCCCCTTTGCCTGGCAAAGCAATAAAACTATTCTTTTCTACTTCACCACCCCCCAAAAAAATATTGTCTTTTCAGGACCTACTGTATAGCACAGGGATCTCTACTTATTATTCTGTAATAACCTATATGGGAAAAGAACCTGAAAAAGAATGGATATATGTATATGTGTAAGTGAATCACTTTGCTGTACACCTGAAATTAACACAACATTGTAAATCAAGTATACTCCAATATAAAATAAAAATAAAATTTTTAAATGCCTTTTCATACACAAGATTCACATTTAGACTCTGTCTATGCACACAAACTAGCGTTAAATATCACCCAGATGAAATCAAACAACTGATCATTAACAATGTTTCATACAAATTGGTTTATATTTGTGGATCCAATCCTCAACATTTTTTACCATATTTAAGTTATCTCAAATATGTCATCTGAAAGGTTTTAGTGCACAGATTTGAACCTAATTCTATAGCTTGAGAGTAAATTAATAGTATATTGTGTGCATTTTCTAAAATAGTAGGTATGTAAGATATTTTAATACTGGGCCTATTCTACTGTCCATAGACAAAGTCCCTCAACATTTACAGTATTATCTAGCACAATTATCCAGAATGAACTGGGTAAGAAAGCACCTGGACTTTAAAAAAACTTTTTCAGGCCCTTAATGTGAGAAGTTAGAAGGGCCTTTTGGTGGGGAAGTAATTCATGGTGTGAGTTGGCTTTCTCTTCTCTCCAACACAAAGATAACCGCAAGGTAGGAAAAGCTCTTTTGAAAAATTGCACACTCAGCAAAACAGATGTACAGAAGGCAGGACTGGACAAAATATGTTACCACTTCTATCAGATATCCAACTGTTGTTTTTTTTTTTTTTTTTTTTTTTTTTTTTTTTTTTTTGCTGTACGCGGGCCTCTCACTGCTGTGGCCTCTCCCGCCGCGGAGCACAGGCTCCGGACGCACAGGCCCAGCGGCCACGGCCCACAGGCCCAGCCGCTCCGCGGCACATGGGATCCTCCCAGACCGGGGCACGAACCCGCATCCCCTGCATCGGCAGGCGGACTCTCAACCACTGCGCCACCAGGGAGGCCCGCTATCCAACTGTTTTATCCACCTCCAGCACTTATCACAGTAAACTACTTCAGAAAGCAGTTGCCTCTTTTCCAGCTAGGATGTGGTGTTATTACACCGAGTGGCATCTATCACCTACCCTGCTTCTAAAGGGGGATGGCAGGTTACTGCAACTAATCTGGGTGACATGAGCTAATCTTCACACAGTAGAAGGAATGTGAGGCTCTGGAAGCTTCCAAGACTGCCCAAGGCCCAGGAGGGGTCAGATCTGTCCAAGACCATCTGTGGTCCATGTTCCTATCTTCCAACCTGCTCATGCCTCCTTCTGCCAGGGACTAGCTGGCACCAGAACCACTTGCCAGGTGCACCTGGGGCAGTGGCCCCTGGGCCCTGGCTGCCCCTTTCCAATAAGAGGAAGAGGAAGGAAGCCCTCCTCCAGGGGTGCCAGAGGGGAACAGCCTCTGAGCCCCCATCTCCCAAGCCCGCCCTCCACAGCACCCTGCACTTCTGCAGCCTACGGAGAGGCACACACTCACACACAAGGGCTCTCAATTTTGGTGGTGGTGTTTTTGGTCCTTTCCAAGCTGACATGGGTCATTTCCAAGCAGATATGGAGATTATACCAGCCCTATTGTTATTATCTGACAGCCTACAAAATGTATACAAAATGTATACAACGGCTGGACACGCTGAATGTATATACAAACACACACACACACACACACACACACACGTAACCTAATAACTTACATGGCAACCAATTTTTAAATCTCTTTAGGTCTCCGATATGGTGAATATACATAATCATATTAACTGATAACAGGCTAGTATTCTTTTTTTTTTTTTTTTTTTGCCTCATGGCATGTGGGATCTTTGTTCCCCAATCAGAGATCAAACCCACGCCCCCTGCATTGGAAGCACAGAGTCTTAACCACTGAACTGCCAGGGAAGTCCCCCACCCTCATTTTTTTTTTTTTTTTTTTGCGGTACGCGGGCCTCTCACTGTTGTGGCCTCTCCCGTTGCAGGGCACAGGCTCCGGACGCGCAGGCTCAGCGGCCATGGCTCATGGGCCCAGCTGCTCCGCGGCATGTGGGATCTTCCTGGGCCGGGGCACGAACCCGTGTCCCCTGCATCAGCAGGCGGACTCTCAACCACTGCGCCACCAGGGAAGCCCGACAGGCTAGTACTCTTAATATGCCATTTGGAAAAAATACATATCACTCATAAGACAAATATCCAGCCCCCTTCATTTTCCTAGTTTTGTTTTTGTAAAATCCTGTTTTCTCTTGAACGATTGATTCCATGCGTGATTCCATACGACTACACACGTGATTACGTACTGTACTGTGTCATGCACTGCGCTTAGTACTTTGTCTGGGTCGTCAGGTTAATCCTTACAATAGCTACCTGACCAAGGCCCTGATGCCCACAGCTTCTGCAGATGAGGAGACCTCGGCATCGAGATGCTTACATGACACAGTAAGTGCTTCAAAGAACTTACGTGACACAGCTCCAGAGTGAAGAACCCGAGCGAGGTCCGAGGCGGCCGGGCTCCCAACGCCTACACGATGCCTGATTCTGACTGAACATCTTTCTCCTCCAGCAGCTTAGCCGTGTAAGCCGTGTATTATTTAACTCACCTTCTCCACAATGCTGAAGAGCAGAGGCGAGTTGATACTTTCACACAGGAAGGTGTTTTCCCCCATCCTCCTGATCTATAGGGAACTACATAAAATATAAATGTATATTATAGATTAGTAACCGATCGACATAATACAATTAACTTAAAAATGATTTCAAACAATAGAGGAACTACTTTCCATCCTCCGTAGATCCAATAATTGTTTGGCTGAAGTTCATTATTGGTCAAAAACACAAGCGTTGGACCCTGGGAGGAAGAATAAAAAGTACGAGGTCTCCTCTTGTCCCCAGGAATCCAAGTTGGGTCATCAGATAAGCTGCATATTCTAGAAAGTTCTACTTCTCATGAAGACAAATCGATTCAGCACTAGAAGCTCCCTTATCAAAAACGGAGGAAGAGAAGATGAAAGTATTTCTTAGGGAGTAAAAACTACTTGAGCTTTTCATACCCTAAGGGGGTTTTCTTTTCAAGAACAGGCTACAGCCACTCAGGACATACAGCGGGAATAAACAGGAACTTGACGGAGGCAAACGGCAGATGCAACTTTGCACAAAGCTAGTAATATTGCTGACGCTTTACTACTTTTAATATGCTATGAAATGGTTTTTGTCTTTTCAAAAATTTTTCACAGATTAAATTGCACTACATTACAACATTGTAAATCAGCTATATTTCAATAAAAACAAAGTCTTTAATTGCACTGCTTTAAGTTAAACCCGTTGGGGTAGACATTTCTCCTTTTCTTTAGGTGGGCAGCCTTTGAAATCATTTTAAAATCAATGTCTGATTTCTCCAGCATCACGGCTGCTACCCTGGGTTTCTGTCTTTCAGCGTGATGAGGCTTGTGCTGAATACTGATTTGAAGTGTGGTTCACCATGTAGACTTAAATTGTCCTTCCCACAACTTTATCTGAGAAGCCTGACAATGATGACAATCACAGGACTAGTTTTATTGGGTAAAACTATTCTGTCTGCAATTTACTGTGACAGGCTCCACAATTTTTAAGTGCAATTAAATCCTGAAAATCTGCCCAGAAGAAAATAAAAATTCTACCACATTAAAAAAATTTTTTAAGAGAAAAACAGTTGAATTGCACAACTAATTACTAATCGGTTGGTCTTTAAAAAAAAAAAAGAGAGAGAGAGAGAGAAAGAAAAGAAAAAGAAAAAGTATTCAGCTGAGCCCACAGATCAATTTCATTGTACAGACAGGGAGCTCTCTCGGCCTGAGAAGGAGTCACAAGCAGGCTGACCAGCTACTTCGGCCGCTGCTGGCATCCACTGCTTTGGAGTAGAAGGCTCTGCCACACACCAGGGAGAAAAATAGGAAACTTGCAGAAAACCACCCTCAGAACTTGCTATCACCTGATTCCCCTCAGCAAGCGCAGACCCGCTGGCTCCAGAACAGGTGGGAGCAGCTTGCTTCCCGCTGCCATCCTCACGTTTCCTCCTCCTTCCTAATCCAGAAACGGTACCCAAAGGTACAACACATGTTAAAAAAAAAAAAAAAAAAAAAGTTACAACGCAAGCAGTCATCCCGAGCTACCCAGCTGGCCACAGGGCCAGCGGGAGGGAAGTCTTCCTTTGTGATGGTCTGGGGAAACATTCATCAGTGTGATTGGTCTCACTGCCAACCTCTTGTGAAATTCAAGATGCATTTCTAATCCGCAGCGAGGGTCACTGTTGTCCCAGAAAAGGACCCATGTCCCTACCAGCTCTTGGCATTCCACACTGGAAATCTTTATTCAGCAGGAAGTTTAATCTGACATCAAAATAGCTATCCAGGTGACATTTGGGAAATCAGGTTTTTTCTTTTAAGTGATGTCCAATTATACCTAACGTTGCAGAACATTTTGTATAAAATATGAACTTAATTCAGTAGAATATCTTGATGGGATGACTTCAACCTTCATAATTCTTGTCATCTGGGAGCATGTAATTCAACGACTGCAGACAAGCCCAGGAGAAGCCAGCCCCAGCCATCTGGCTCTGGCCCCTCACCACTGCCATCCCACCCTCTCCCCCAGCCCCCCAAAAGGCATATTGTGCCCCAGAGACAGTCAGCTGTTTGGTGGTCTTCCCTCCTCCTGGAATGCCCCATGCGTAGTATTGAATACTCCTTCCGTGTGCCCCCAAGACCTCTACCACTGCTAACACTCGAATGACCTTCCCTGTCTTTCCCTACCAAGCCCTGAACCCTTTGAGAGCCGGGGCCACCTCGCATCTCACAGGGCACCTGGCACATGGCAGGGATCCTGGAGATGTCTGCTGAAGGTTCCTTTCCTTCTGAGCTGCTGCAACAGCAGGCATTAAAGAGCCACCTGAATCACATGATGTTGCTGATATTGTCCTGAAGAGTCTCCCTCTGCAGACTGTAAGCCCCACGAGGGCAGAAACCACACCCATCCGCCCACCATTTACCCCTGTGCCTGGGCCAGCACTCTAGACCCATTAGACGCTCAACAAAGGTTCACTGAATACGTGAGTTAAAGACAATACAGAAAAAAAAAAATGTCATGAAGAACCTAGGGGTAAGACAGGAATAAAGACACAGACCTACTAGAGAATGGACTTGAGAACACTGGCAGGGGGAAGGGTAAGCTGTGACAAAGCGAGAGAGTGTCATGGACATATATACATTACCAAATGTAAAATAGACAGCTAGTGGGAAGCAGCCAAATAGCACAGGGAGATTAGCTCGGTGCTTTGTGACCGCCTGGAGGGGCGGGATAGGGAGGGTGGGAGGGAGGGAGACGCAAGAGGGAAGGGTTATGGGAACATATGTATATAACTGATTCACTTTGTTATAAAGCAGAAACGAAAAAAAAATTTTTTTAAAAATAAAGCAGAAACTAACACACCATTGTAAAAAAAAACAAATAAAAAAAATTTTTTAAAAAGACAATACAGACACAGAGATGCTGAGTGTTAAGCCAAAAAGGCCCATGAATCAGTATCTGCAAGCCTCCCTCTATATCGATTGTTGGAAAATTGTCCATCGGGTGTTTCTCTTCTGTGAGTACCTATTAAAGTCTGCAGAACTTGAACTTGCTGCAATCCAGGCCAGATTTAGGCAGATCAAGCTGTAGGTAAAGAGATCACCCCCATCGACTTGCGGCTGAGGAACGGAGGCCTGGTGATGGAGAGGGGTCCCCAGAGCACTGCCTTCCCTTCTCAGGCCGTCCGTTCTCTCTTTCTGGACCATGCTCTTCCGTGCATCACCCCGTACCATCCCTAGTCTTGATCAATGCCAGTTCACCCCGCGGGCCTCAGCTCAGGCACCACCTCTCCAAGGGTGTGTCCCCTCTTTGCCTGGCCTGGATGGTGGGTCCCCCATAAACGCCCCCTGTTGATGCATTTAACACAATGCCTCTCCCCAGTGGCTCTCACTGGGCCTTGGGTAAGGAAGAGGCAGAGACGATTTCTTCTTTACCTTGAGGGCAGTGACTTCACCCCCTGCCTCAGGCAGTGTCTGGATTTGCTGTCACTCGTCCCTCTGACCCTCTGTGTAACCCAGCTCTCTCTTCTCCTGCCTACATCTTCACCTGCCTCCCCAAATTTTAATCATGCAAAATTAAAGAGACGCTTCATCCGTAAAGAGCTCAGTACAACACCGTGATGATCTCACCTTGAGATCATCAGTGCTAACGTGAGAAACATTAAGAAGAACTTGAGATGAGAACGTTGCCACAGGGCAGGCCTGGCCTCTGCTCCTGCGGGGGTGTTCATCTGCCAGCATTTTAAAGTTTTCTGAGGTCGGGCACTTCCTGGCAGTGTGAGCTTAAGTATACATGTCAGGTCACAAATGCTGGGCCAGTGGGTGAGAGATCAGACAGGATGCCACCACTTCAGTCATCTTTTCTTTTCTTTTTTTTTTTTTTAAAGAAGATGTTGGGGGTAGGAGTTTATTCATTAATGTATTTATTTTGG
Source organism: Mesoplodon mirus (assembly GCF_964341445.2). NCBI lineage: Eukaryota > Metazoa > Chordata > Mammalia > Artiodactyla > Ziphiidae > Mesoplodon > Mesoplodon mirus. The sequence goes on from NC_138979.1 coordinate 185,454,396, forward strand.
CTGTGTTGGGTCTTCGCTTCTGTGCAAGGGCTTCCCCTAGTTGTGGCAAGCAGAGACCACTCTCCATCGCGGTGCGCGGGCCTCTCACTATCGCGGCCTCTCTTGTTGCGGAGCACAGGCTCCAGACGCGCAGGCTCAGTAGTTGGGGCTCACGGGCCTAGCTGCTCCGCGGCATGTGGGATCGTCCCAGACCAGGGTTCGAACCCGTGTCCCCTGCATTGGCAGGCAGATTCTCAACGACTGTGCCACCAGGGAAGCCCCTTCAGTCATCTTTTGAAGTCCCATCCTACTACTCTGGGCAGCTCCAAAATATGCACCAGGATAGCTCCTGGCAGGGTTTTCTCCTGGGAGCCCCCTGCTGCTTACCCCTCTGCCCCTCTCAACTCTATCAAACACAGGGGATGCAGGCCTCCTAACCTCCTCTTCCTCTTTTATGAGTGTTAAGCTGCCATCTCCATGAAGCCAAGACCTCTGTACACTTCCAGAACCCCAAGACCCCCTCAAAAGCTGCATGACTAACCCGGGACCATTTTGCTTTGAGCACCGGATGGATTCCTGAAGCATGCAAAACTGAACACTGGCCTTGTGGATCAGCCCTCTCCAGGATTTCCACTTTACCCGCACAGGTGCGTTCCTGTAGGGGGAATACTGGCGTCCAACACAAGGTAAAATTGAACAGAGACTTCTGACATTTCTGAGAGGGCACGCGGCCCATGTGCATTTAATTGGCTCTTACGGGCCTACGAAAACTCAATCAACTTCACAAACAACTCGTGACTTTTCCTATAAAATAAAAATGTCATCATTAAAATGTACATTCCATTCCCATTTAAATTGGAATGCTGGCTGTTTCTGGGCAAACTGTGTGTCTCTCTTGAAACGGCTGATGTTTATTAGAACTTAATATAGGTCACGCCGGCTTACTGAGCCAACACTGGATGGGGTGGCAGGGCTTATGCAGCCAAGGTTCTACTCCCTGCAGGAGGCCCGTCCACATGCTGGTGGCCAGTGTCCATCATTTTAAGGACCTCTTAGTACCTTAGGTTCTATTAGTCATGTACAGTTTATTTTCATTCAAAAGGTCAGAGGCAAATGAAGTCACTTGCTGCTTTTTTCAGCCTGGGAGACTTTCCTGGCAGGCGGAGGAGTGAGACATCGCTATTGGAGGTCACCTGCTGTCCTTGGCGCTGTGTCCAGCCAGTAGGATGCCTCCTGCGGTCACTCTCTTACCTACAGTAGGACACGTGGAAGTGGGCCTCGGAAATGTTAGAACGGGCTCTCTTAACACACTAAGCATGGTCTTTAGTCCATAGGTTTCTGGGAATTCTCTGAAAATATATAAGCATTCTCTAAACAAATAACACTGAAACGCTGATGCTACAATTAAAACTGACCCATGGGAAAGGATCTTGAAGGAGCCTGGAATCGGCGCCTTTTTTTTTTTTTAAGGAAAAGAGTAGGGGTTCTGTAATCCAGGACCACAGTTCCTTACGTGCAAGCCCCAAACTCCAGAAAACTCTGAAAACCAAACGTCATTTCCTAAACTTAGCACGTGAGGTTATTTATAGTCTCAATTTTATGCCTCTGAAAGTGAAGATTCATATGTTTACTGTGAAAATGTCCAAGGGTTTGATAAAGGAGTGCTTCTGGGCTACCAGATTCCAGAATACACAGCCTCTACACTGTATTCCCCTTTTCAAATATGGGGGAAAAGAATCTAAGTTCTGAAAAGCATCCAGTCCCAAAGGTTGTGTGGACTGGTACTGTCAAAACCTGATGCAAGGGGCCTGCTGTGTAATTAGGATAAAGAAGCCCCCAAATTACTGTGAATAAGAAGGGCGGGGCTTCCCTGGTGGTGCAGTGGTTGGGAGTCCGCCTACCGATGCAGGGGACGCGGGTTCGTGCCCCGGTCCGGGAGGATCCCACATGCCACGGAGTGGCTGGGCCCGTGGGCCGTGGCCGCTGAACCTACGCGTCCAGAGCCTGTGCTCCGCAACGGGAGAGGCCACAACAGTCAGAGGCCCGCATACCGCAAAAAAAAAATAAAGAAAAAAGAAGGGCGACCCTTCAGATTCAAACTGATGACCTGGCCTCGACCCAAAGCTGTCCTTCACAAACCCCCAACACACAGCACCGGTCACGATCGGTGGCCCCAATATTAATTCTGTGTTGAACCGTTAAGTCTAAAGGAGCTATTTTTGCTTTGTTTTGTTTTGTTTCTGTCTCCTCCCACCCCAGAAGTACACTGAGCGAACCAATTTAAAATGAACCTGAACCTACATATTTTCTTAAACGATTGAACTGGAACAAAATCAGAACATGAAAATATTCTCCAAAAATAATGTGAACAGGATCTGCATTTCATCCAGTCTAAGGCCGTGGTTGAAGAGACACAGGAGAAGGTGGTCAGGGATTTCATGGATGGGAAAGGCTTAAACCACCCAGCCATTTGTTGAAACTTTTCCTCAGGGAGAAAGAGAGGAAGCTTTTCAAAGTTTTTTAAACAGCTCGAGAAGAGTGCCACGTGTACGTTTTAACCTGGCGGTCCTCCAAATCCAGCTCTGTGTCTTATATACCTGCTTCTTCTTTTGATTTCTCTTACTGTTCCTTGCAAACAGGAGCTGAGAATCTGATATTCCAGAAGGAAGTTCCATGTCACCGCTGAACATGAAGGCACTCTCAGGATGGCCCCCTTCAGAACCACAGTGTGTCTCTAAATGCTAACGCTCCTGGTTTGGTTGACTTGATTAAGTGGTGAGATAAGATACCTTGCTCTCAGACGGATGGTTAACACGTTGGCACTGAATTCTAAATGTTAAATTTTCCTCCTAAAAGTTCCTGAGTCATTTTCATCATTTTCCTTTATTCCTGTACCACCGCAATTGCTAATCTCTTTGTTCCCTGAAGAGTTTTCAAGGAGCCTTTGTTCACGTCATTTTTATCTTGTACTTTAATCATGCACTATTGACCAGAGTGGAATTCATCATCCTCTTCAGGGCCAGCCCTGTCACCAGGTTTTCAGTGGGATCCAGGGTAAGCTACGCTCCTTGAAGAAAGTGCCTGTCTTCAGCCTCTCTGGGCACACGGGGACGGCCCTGGATGGCACTTTTTCTAAAGTATCCAGGACCTGCGGGGGCTTAGGACCACCTCCTAGAAGACAGCCAGGGCAGCCCTGCACCTGCCACAAGACGACACACGACGGCACTTTTAGAATTTCTTGCTTGTTTCTCAGGAGTGTGCTCCTTTTCTTGGGCAAATCAAGACTATCCAAAGCAGACTGAACTGTTTGGATTTCTGGATTTGCTTTTGTTTGGTTTTCCTCCACTTTCTCTTGCAGTCCAACTGAGTCATATTCACTTTTTAAACAGTTTAAGATTCCATTTAATTTAAAGAGCTTTACATTGTTTGAAAAAGTCCAGGGACAGGTCCTATGAGTTCAGCAAAGAAGCACGTGGACCTTGCTTGCGCCTCCGGGAACAGGCACATTTGTAACTGCCCCTCGCTGCCTGCCCAAATGAGATTCTGATTTACACATCCACATGCGGCTGACGGATGGATGGCCTATTTTGTGGGTGCTGAGTGCTGACTGAGCCCCAGGAGGGGTGTAAAATGATACCTGCTCTCAAGGAGCCTCCATTGTTTTCTCTTCAACCAGAAACATCCCCAAAGTCAAGCTACACTGTGAGAAGGAAGCACAGGGCAATGAAACACAGGTGGGAGCACCAGGGCCTCCAAGACGGCCAAGCTGGGAAGACAGTTCCCCGGGAGTCCGAAGCGGGCCACGTCGATGTGGGTCTGAGCCTGGTTTGAGAGGTGCAGTCTGGACAGGTAGACAGGAAGGTGGAAGGTGTTTCAGGTGAGGAGAGGGTGAGAGGGAAGTCTCGAGGCAGGACAAAGAAAAGCTGGTGAAGGAATCACGAAGAAACTGATATGGCCGAGGCAGGAGATTTTGAAGGCCCGGCTGCAAAGTGCCTGAGGTTGGATTTCGGGGGGCTTGAAGCCTGCTGTCCTTTTCCACTCAGGCTAGCAGAGGTCTGGATGTATCCAAGCAGAGGAGATGCAGAAACCCAGCAGACTGGCTGAGGGTGCAGCGTGCACGCAAAACAAGAGGTCACAGGCCGGGGAGCTGAGCCTGGTGGCAGCACCAGAAAAAAACAATAAAACAAGAGAAAAGGGGGCAACTTTGAGAAAAAGTTCCAAATAATTGGTGATGAGTACAAACTTCAAAAATCAAAAATCCACCTTTTGCATGCTCATTTTTAACTATCCCCTTATAGATTTAGCAAACAACCCATTTGCCCCAAACTGATGCTCATTTCACTACCATCTAAATTATAACTCATTAATTACGAGCCCATCACCTATTCTCCTTTCCTAAAATCAATCCAGAAACTGCCATATACAAACTTCTATTTAATAAAATGAACAATTGTGATGACACGCCACGAGCAAAACCCTAATTGTGTTAAACCCGGCATTTTGCTTTGACAACCAAGTACCTGTTTTATTTTTTAAAATACTTTCTCTCTTTAAAGCACCTGCTTTCTTTACATATTGACTTCCAGAGGAAGAGATTAATTTTTATTGACAAGAACAGAAGTTATTCTCGACAACAACAAAGGAAAAGCTATGCTCTATAGAAGAGTCGCCTGCTACATTAAATAATACACAAGAATATCAACCCAAAACCACAAATCAAACCGGGGCCAACCCCGTTTTCCCACATGAAAGCCACAGTGTGATAACCTCACCCCTTTGGAATTAGGCTGCAGTTCTTATTATACGACTGTGGCCCTACCAACCCAGGTCGGGATGGCTGTATTTTCATTAGAATTGCCTGTCCTTCATTGCCTTTTCCTCCACCCCCCTGCGCCCAAGTCCAGTTATTCAGTGAGTTATAATTTGGCACTAACATTCAATTAAGCTGAAACTTTGGTCATACGTGGTCTTTTTCTCAGCAAAGCATAATTTCTTTGACCCATTTTCCAAATGTCTGCTGATCGATTTGAAAGCAAACAGAGGTAAAAGTTGATTTCAATCGAGCTCACATTTCTAGAAACTGGCTGGAAATTTTTTTTTAAACTTCAAATAAACAGTCAGGATGGGGAGTTACTTATGAAAGTGCTTGAGGTTTTCATAGCCCTTGTCAAACAGAGACCTCGGACCGCTCGGCAGACTTTAATTAATGTCCACTCCGGCCCTGCAAGCCATTTTCCCAGTGGAAATTCCGATGAGAAAGGAAGGAGTGAGGGGTTCAAGGCCGCACTCTTGTGAGTGGGCTGCGGAGCTAGGGATGGAAGCCCCGCGGTTCCCAATGAGCCGGCGAAAGTCTGTCGAAGTACTGAGCACCCCTATTGAGGACTGTGGGAGTTTGGGCCGCTTTAATGGGATTGTGTTCGGTGCTTCAGGCTGTCCTTTAAAAGATTCTATGGCACCAGCGAAGCTCCAATAAAAGGGCCTCCCTAATTGCTTTCTGACTTTCTATGAAACTTTCTAAGCTATACTGACATCCTCGACTACAACGACGGAATTATAGAGCGGAGAAAGGCGAGACAAAGTGGGTGTGCGGAGAGAAAGCGGTTCTCAGAGAAGCGTGTGGGAGGTCGGGGGTAATTCGGGGGAGGGGAGACGGGGCGGGTGTTAAATCGGTGCCGAGGAAAGAAAAATATGAGTGTTCTCTTTTGTGCGAGACAAACAGCCGAGCGCGGGGAGGTCGGGGCCGGGGTCACGCGGCTCCGGACTGCAGCTGCCGCCGTGGGGCCGGGGTCCTGGGCGGCCCCCGGGCGTCGCGGCCGGCGGCGGGCGGCGGCCTCGGCATTGCGGCAGCGCGGGCGGCCGCTGTCCTCGCACGACCCCGGCCCGTCCAGAGCGCGCCCCGCTCCGACCCTCAGGAGGAGCGAGGGGAGCGCTGTTCGGGCGCCCGAGCAAGGTAAGCCCCCCTAGGGGACCCTCAGCCCTCGACCGCGCGCTCCGGCCGGCTTTGGGCTGGCGAGCCGACGGGAGGCCGCAGGCCGGCCCCACCGCCCCGGCCTGGTGTTCCCCGCGCGCCTGGGGCCCGACGCCGGAGCCTGGGCCCCCGGAGACCTGCCACCGCGGCGCCCGGCCTGGGCCTGGCCCCGGGACCCTCGGGAGCTCACTCCGGGCCCGGGAGGCCAGACGGAGCCCAAGAGAGCACCGGTGACCTGCCCAGGCCGCCCACGGCGGGGGTCACCCTCCCTCCGAACCACTCCGTGGGCAGGGCCTTACCAGGGTCCCGGCCGGGCGCTCGGCGTCGGCGGGCAGGCGACGCGTCCCGGGCGCCCTCCGAGAGCCCCCCGCCGCCCCCTCAAGCGGTCCCCGTGCGCAGGCGCGGGCCGGAGGAGGCCAGGCCTTTCAGCCTTGGGGGCGCGGGCTCCGGCCCTGGGTCGCTGCCCTGCCCGGCCACCCGGTCACCCGAGGGCGATGGCATATTGAGGGGGGGAGGGGGCGGGGGGCGTGGAGGGGCCAAGAGATGGCGGCGTCGGCGAGGCCCAGGCGCCGGCAATCAAAGGCTGGGGATGGCGGCCCGCCGCGTTGCCCCAGGCCAGGCCCGGGGCATGAAAGGATCTTTATCCTCGAGTGACTCGGCCAGCGGTTTCCTCCGGCCTCCCCCGCCCGCGTCCTTAATTGGGGCCGGCTGCTAATGTGATTAAAGGCTAGTTAAATGTTTCTCGGGGCAGACGGTGGGAAGAGGCCGAGACCCCTTCCCCTCCCCGGGGTCACGCCAGGCCCTTGGTCAGGGGGTCCACGATGGTGCCAACCCCAGGACGGCCTGGCCAGGGGCCCGCCGATTGTTCGCCCCCGAGAAGGGAGGCCGCGGGCGGGCGGGCGGGCTCCTGGGGCTTTATGTAAGCCGGTGGGCTTCGGGCCCGGCCGGATTTGGGGATTCTTTTCGCACAGTTTCCATTTTCTGGCCGTTGGAACAGCGCCCCGAGCCCTCGGGGCCCTCCCCCTCCGGTGCCTGGCGCCTGCGGGGCCCAGCCGCCGAGGCCGGCCTGGGTTGCGGGGCGTTGGGGGTCGGGCGGGCTCGGAGTAGGTCGGCTTGGGGGTCTCCCCACCGAGGACGGTGACTCGGGATGGTGGTGCGGGACTGAGGAGTGGTGGCCAGGCAGAGCCCCCGACCCGCAGCGCCCCCGGGCCTCGGCTGCGGCCGGGTTCCCAGGTCGGCGGCGGCGTGGGTGGTCGCGCCCTCCCCGGAGGGCAGGGCGTCCTAGCCTCCCGGGCCGACAGCAAGTGCCTGCACCGCGCTGCCCCACCGCGCCAGCTTCCGATGGCGCCCGCGGGCTCCTGCCCCGCGCGCAGAGGTCCTGGGGACCCCTCCTCCAGCCTGCCCGACCAGGCGGAGGCAGTGCGCCCCGGGACAGCGCCGTGGCGCCCCGCGCAGGGAAGGCCGGGCCAGTGCCTAGGGCAGCGGAGGGCGAGCTCCGAGCCCCGGCGTCATAGCTCGCTCCCTGCCCATGGCCCTGTCCCCCACCCCGTGCCCCGCAGGACCGGCCGTGGCTTGCGGGGGGGTCATTGTTGGGGGAGGGGTCCCCGAGAGGCCAAGACCGCGGCCCAGCTGAGTTCCCGCGCCTCTGAAGTTGCAAATCTGGAACCAGTTAGGATGGGGGAGGCAGATAAAAGCCCAGTGGAAGCCAGGCGGAGAAATGAGCTCAGGGTGTCCGGCAGGCGGCCTTGGCCGTGCGCTTCGGCGGTGGCGACTCAGGCGCACGGGGCCGGACGCAGCAGGTGGGACGGGCCGCGCACCTTCCTCCAGCCCCTGCGGGGGTCTCTCCCCCGCCTCTGTGCGCCGCAGAAAAGGAGAATGCTAGCAAACCCGAAGGCCGCGCCGTGCCCAGGCCGCGGGACAGCAGGAGTGCGCCCAGGGGCTGCGGGCCGAGCCGGCCTCCGGGCAAGGACGGGGTCGTCGGGCGCCCTCACCGCGCCGCCTCCGAGAACCAGGACCCGCGCCCGGGCAGCTGCCCCGCCGTGCCCGTGAGCGACACCTGCCATTTTAACCACAACACGCTGTTTTAAACTAATGTTACCTAAGCAAGCGTGCTTCCGTGGAAATTTTACATATCGATAGTTTACTTTTTTCCAAATATTCTCTGAAATAGTCTGCAGAACTTTTTCATATCTAACAAATGTCAAATTGAACAGAAGATATGAAATGAAAAGAATGACATTTTAATGTAAGTGGAGTGAACGTAGACGGTATTTTTTAATGTTTTTGTCAAAATGTATGGAGGCTCTAAAATTTTGTCATGTTCAAAATATATAATTATTTGATATTTAAAATACACATTTTGTACATTTTTCAACCCCCAAAAAACCCAGTACAAAATAAAAGCCGGAAACCAAGAAAAGCCTAAAGAGAAAATGGGCAGCGAGGAACCAAAGCCTTTGCCCCGATATCCTGTTTTCTTCTTTTCTTCCCTAAGAGCCTGGAGGAAAATACAGTGAAAATAAAATAATTTCATTTTAAACTAACACGTAGCTGTAATTAATTTCGTTCCAGATGGGTCTAAGGGACCTGGCTGTTGTAGTGTACTCAGAAAATGCTAGACTCAAGGTGATTTTCCTTCCTTCAGCTGCTCAGAGAACTGTAAGGAAAAATAATGAGCTCCAGCCTCATGATTTTTTTTTAATCTGCTTTTTGAACACAGATAAAATTAGAATCATCTTCCACTTGAGATAAAAGTTGCACAGGCAAAATCACCAATTGTTTTAACTGAAAGAATATCTGGCTTTGTTTTGTACAAAACAGCACTATTTCACTATTATGTAACAAACTGATTGACCTTGGGTTTGTTTGAACTACAACTGCCCTTAAGTCCGTAACCCCAATGGTGGTTGAAAAAAAAAAATCCATTTTTCAACTCATCTACCATTTGTACTGAAATGGCTTTTCCAGTGATATTGTTTCAATAAGTGAGTAGCACAGAGTAAAACAAATAACCTGTGGGTTCCTGGTAAATAATTTTCTGCTTCAAAAAATCAAAACTAAGTGGGCTGTTGCTTTTTAGGAATAACCTTTAAACTGGACAGGAAAGGGAAAAATACGTTTTTGTTGGTACTTGGAAACCCGGGAGCACAGCTGGGATGCAGCTGGTTTCACTACAGTGTGAGGGGAGACAACACTCCACCCGGTGGGACTGGGGCGACGTGGGGCTTGTTGGAACGCCAGGCTCGGATGTTTGTTTATATCTATGCAGACACGGCTGGGACCCCTTACATGCGTGAGGTTGTGATGAAAGGAAGCCAGGGGGTTGTGTGTGCATGGGAGTGCAGGGGTTGCCCTGGGCGTGCAGATCGGACCCACACCCGGCCTGGCAGCCTGGGCACCTCACATCCTGCTACCCCCGTGTCCATGTTTTGGTCCCATCCGGAGGGCCCTCCTCCATTTTATGATGCTTTCTCTCCTTTAAAAACTCCCCAGAGGCCCACTCAGCAGCCTCGTTGGGGGGCCATTGGTCATTTTCACAAAAACAAGTGACCAAAGTATGGACCAAAACTTGGGATCCGAGGAATCCCTGGACTCCCTTGGCACATCGAGAGGTCCAGCCCGAAGAGCAAGGCACCCAGGGGACAACTTTGTCCACATCGTACGAAGCCGGACGACAGTGCTTCCAACCTCAGCCCTGATTATGGACAGAGTTCCATTTATATGTGAGAGTGTTTGGGATTTTTTTCGGTTCTGCTTTTGTTTCGTCTGTTCTTCTGGGAAAACAAACGTCCCTTCTGTGGCACCTGGGCTGGCCAGTGTAGCAAACGGGAAAACCAGCCAGGGCAGGAGGAGGATGTGGCCTCACGTTGGAATGCCAGTTTGCTTTGTGCTTCTTTATTACAACTGAAGGTTTCAAGGGGCCTAGAGTTGCCCAAACCGGAGGCCTGTTCCCAGGAAGGGAAGGAACACTTCACTGCCACAAGGAAGCCCCTGCAGACTTGGTGTCTGAAGATTCTCCCCAGCCTTCCTCAGGGAGGTCGGCCCCCGGCACCCTCCAAGGATCAAAACAGCCAACTCACGTGTTCTGAACATCAGAATGTTCAAGGATATTTAGAAAACTAGACGGCTGGTCTCTGGTGTTGGAGACCTTAAAAGTAGATGGCGATAATAAACAAAAGGAGTGACAGTGTCTGGGAATGCCCAAAGGAGAGGAGAAGGTTTCACCTGAAAATGGACACGCTGGGGTTTTCGCCCACGTCCGGGGCTCCCAGCACAAGCTGGCCTTTCTCTGGTTGGAGCAGGACCATTTGGAGAAAATCAGATACATGGGGCCAGACCCCCACTCCAGCCAGACTGAGTGACCCGACTCGAAAACGAATCTGATCACCCCAAAGCCTTCCTCCAGGTGCACACTGCTGGCTGGAGGGAGCTCAGACTCCTTCCCCAGCAGGCCTCCCAGCCCGGCCTGGCATTTCTTGGCCCCTGCCCTCCCATCCCCCAGACCTCCCTTTCCTCCCCAAGACACTCTGCTCTCTGTCACTTACACGGCCCTGGGGCAGGCCAGCTCTCACCCCGCCCACTCCCTGTGACCACAGGGGCTTCGGTGCCTCTCAGCGCCTCTCCTGGTGGAGCAGCTTTGGAACCTTGGTTTGGGGACCTTGGGGGCACCCCTGGCCCTCAGGTGGGAACTCGATGGAACTCACAGAGAGAAGACAACATTGCCCGTCGGCCCCAGGGCCAGGGTCTTGGGACCCCGCCCCCCCCCCACATTCAGCTGCAGTCAAACATCAACACCCTGAGGGCTCGGACCGCACAGTGGTGCCGCCACCTTGCTGAGCCAGCCACACTGGCATGCGGACGGGGCCTCGGGACGGAAACCCTCCAGCATGTCCTGGCTCCTGTGCTGTACCCAGTGCTGGCGTTCTTGTTCAGAGAACAAAGGCCCGGAGGCCCCTGCAGAACAGAGAAAGGCTGAAAGCAGTGGCTTTCGAAGCTTGCTGACCGTGGCCAGGGTAAGAAAGACACCGTCCGTCGCATCCCAGTGCGCACATAATGGCTCCATGTTAAATAAGTAACGATCTCTTGATGCACGTATAACTGAGAAGTCTTCCACGAAAGAAGACTTCTCTAACTGTGCATCGTGAATTCTGACATTTGATACCCTATTTCTTTTCTGCCCAGTGATGGCTGCCACCTGCTAAAATGATCCCATGACCTCAGTGGGTCGCAGCTTGGAGTTTGCAGCTCACTGTTTTCAGAGCTGTGGGGCGGGACTGGGGGGCTCAGGACTCAGCCCCACCATCCCCACCTGCTACTCTTGCTTTCCCCAGTTCCAGCCCCGGACTCAGACCCTCCGGCTGAGATTCGGGCCACCACTTCCTAGCACCATGGCACTGGGGAAGTCACCTCCCTTCACCCAACTTCCTCTTACAGTGGGGATGACAGCAACCACCTCCTAGGGTGGGATCAAATGAGATCGTGCGGGGCTTGGCTTCCCGGGGCTCCCTGCCACACCTCTGGTGCTGCCCAGGATGCCTGCCCCCAGATCAGCCTCCCAGTAAAATCCTTCTCCCGCTGCCGGCTCAGCTCCAGGCTTCCCTTCAGGCCCCCTCCTGGGTTCCCACTGCAGATTCCAGGACTCCTGGACCCGTGCAGTCCAGGGCAGCGTCAGCGGAGCCCGGATGAAGTCGTGCTGCCCCCGTCGAACTCCAAGGCATGTGGGAGCGGTTACTCTACCACCCATGCCGGCATCTGTGGACAGTCTGTCTGCCAGGTGCCTCAGTGCCAGGCCCTGACAGCAGCACGGGAGATGTGGGTGCTGCTCTAACCCATGTGTGGCCCAGAGAGGGTAGTCACGTGACTGTGGATCACACAGCAGCGGGCAGAGCTGGGGTTAGGCCAGCTCTCCTGGCCTTGGAAGACCATGACCCTCTGCCTGACGAGCAGCCGCTGCGGTCCGTGGCCAGTGTCCTCCCTCTAGGGAAGGGGCGCTGAGCTCCTGGGTTCCATGCGGAGGCCCCCAGAAGACAGGGAGGAGAGCTAGTCCCTGGCTGCCCATCTTCACCTCCCGGGCCCTGGGAGAGCTGAGTTCATTTTCCTCTGACTGCTTCTGAATGGCCACCCTCAGGGGCAGAGCCATAACCCTCCTGCTCCAGCCTCAGTGGGCTCTCCCGCCGCCTCCGTGATTGTCAGACACGTGACCAGGAAGGGTTGCCCCTGCGTCCTCTGTACACACATGCGCACACACGCAGGTGTACATGCACTCGTACACACACACCTACGCACACACACACGCTCTCATGCACATACACGCACACTAGCTTACAGGTACACACACATGCACACACGCACGCTTCCCTTGTGTGTTTTAGGTGGAAGATTGCTTTCATACTCTTTGACCTTTTTGGCCTTTCTGTAAGCAAGAAATAAAAAGTAGGATATGGATCGCTAACTTACTCTTGGGGCAAGTAATAGAATTGGGGGCAATATGGAATCTGGTGGGAGTGGTCTGTGACTGGATCTTTCCCCTCAAGTCTGTTTCCAACTCCGTGAGTCTCCGGTGGCCCTAGGATGGGAGACGCCATGCAGGGAAGCTCCGTGCCCACCAGACGTGGCCGGAAGCCTGCTGTAGGCCCAGCCCTGCTCTCGACGCCGGGTCCCTGCCCTGGAGCTAACTTCCTAGTGGGAGATGGACAGGCGGTGCAGGGAATAGAGCGGAGATGGACCATGTCTGGAGCAGGTGGCCAGGGAAGGTGGTGCTGAAGAGGAAAGTGCCAGTGAGGCTCTGCAGGAAGGTTCTGGCACCTGTATGTGCAAAGGCCTGATCCAGGACCTGGCTCAGCACCAGAGATGCAGGAAGGGGCAAGTGACAGGAGAAGAAATGGAAAAGAACGGTGGGGTCTTTTTGGCCCCTCCAACCCAGAATATTCCACCTCCCCCACCTCAGAGACCAAGGGTGCTGAGGAGCCCTCCTAGAGCACCCATTGAACTGTGGACCTGCTCTGTGCAGCCAATCCCATCTGTGTGGGTTTTATAACTGTCCTGAGTTGATATTCCCCTTTACTTGGTTTTGTTGATCTGGAAGCCTTTTTATAGCTTTGAAGTTGCTCTTGTATGATCCAACTTCTACCCTGCCCATCAACAGATGAATGGATAAAGAAGATGTGGTATGTATATACGCAATGGAATATTACTCAGCCATAAAAAAAGTAAAATATTGTCATTTGCAGCAACATGGATGGACATAGGATGATCATACTAAGTGAAGTAAGTCAGACAGAGAAAGACAAATATCATACGATATCACTTATATGTGGAATCTAAAAAGTAATACAAATGAATCTATATACAAAACAGAAACAGACTCACAGACATAGAAAACAAACTAATGGTTACCAAAGGGGAAAGGGAGGGGGGAGGAATAAATTCGGCGTATGGGATTAATAGATACATACTACTATATACAAAACAAACAAGGACTTACTGTATAGCACAGGGAACTATATTCAATATCTAGTAATAACCTATAATAGAAAATAATCTGAAAAAATTACTGGATCACTTTGCTATACACCTGAAACTAACACAATACTGAAACTCAACTATATTTCAAAAAAAAAAAAGGGACTTCCCTGGTTCATGCTTCCACTGCAGGGGGCTCAGGTATGATCCCTGGTCGGGGAACTAAGATCCCCCAAGCCACGCAGTGTGGCCAAAAATCAGAAAAAAAAATACAGACACTTACTCTGTCAATTCTGGAAGCCAGGAGTCTGAAATAAGGTGTGGGCAGGGCCCTGCTTCCTCTGGAGGCCCTGGGGGAGCTTCCTTCCTGCCTCCCGCCTCTGGTGGCCCCAGGCATTCCTTGGCTTGTGACCGCATCACTACAATCTCTTCCTCCCGGGTCGCTTGCCATCCTCTCCGTGTCTCTGTGTCTCTCCTCCACTACTTACAAGGACACCCATCATTGGATTTAGGGCTCACCCTAATCCAGTATGACCTCATCTTAACTGATGCCATTTGCACAGACCGCATATCCACGTAAGGTCACGTTCTGAGGTTCTGGGTGGACATGAGTTTGAAGGGATGTGGCTCAACACTGTACAACCCCCCTGCCCCGAGCTTTCTAAAGAGAGAAGGCTCTTGGACGGCCGGGGTGGCTGTGGTGTGAGACAAAGTTTGCTTCTACACTAAGGTGGGCGCCACAGAAGCTGCTGGGAATTTCCTGACCAGCGGGGCCAGGGGTGTTCACGTGGCTTCTGCCGTGTCAAGTCGGGGGCAGTGACGGTATGGGGGCAAGCCAGCAACCAGTGGGAAACCAAGGGCCTGCAGAAGACACTGTGGGCAGGAGGAGAGCAGGCCCCGTGGTGTGTGGCCTTTCCAGGCTGGCTGTCCCTCCAAAGCCCTCTTTTTACAGCATGTATGGTAAACATCTACAGTTCTGTTGGCCCGACATCCCAGGGTTTACCTTCCCCGCTGTGGATCTTATAGTTCGGGTGGAGATGAAGCAACAGGGTCCCAGCTGGACACGTGACCCATACCTGGACCAGCAGCGTATCCCATCCCTCTGATGCTGTGATTGACCACTCAGGAGTGGACACAGGGCAGAGATGGGCCAAATCAGAGTCAAGTCAGGAGCTGAGCGGGAGCTGAGATTGTTGAAGGGCGGAATGACCCGAAGACCTGACAGCCACCCTGCACCTTGTTGGGGGGCCCGCTGGGCAGAGAAGATGACCTGGAGGAGAGCTGAGCTCAGACAGGCAGACGTGGTGATGCCATTTAAGCCACTGGGTCCAGCTGAACTTGAACTCCTTGATCAGAAGAACCAGTAAATTTACCTTTAAGCCAGTTTGAGTGGCATTTCTATGCTGGCTGCCCGTGTCCGTACCCCCCGCCATGCCCTGCATACCTGAAGGACAGGAAGGGTTTCACAGAAAGTGTGTCCAAGCCGGGAACCGAGTCTACACACAGAGCTCTGTCCACACTCCGGTGGGACATCCTGGGGAGGGTTGTGGCCATGCCCCAGGGGCAGAAAGGCTGAAACCAGGTCCCAAGTGTGACCGAGAGGAGACGTGCCCCAGGGCTCCGCACAGATGACCAAGACCAAGTCTGTGTTCTCACCCTGGGGCACCAGGCCCGCCCCGCCATCACTCTGTGGGCAGGCTGGGCTGTGCACACACTTCAAGGGGAATCTTGGCCCCCCCAGTCTCTGGGCATGGAGGACCCCCGGCTCCTGCATCTAAGGCCTCCCTTGTAAGTTGGCAGCTAGGAGGCCAGGCTCAGGGACATGAGGACTGGGGCTTGGGGGGCCATGTAGAGGCAGAAGACCCCCTTTGCAGGTGGACAGACGTGGAGAAGGAAAGTCACTGATGGGGATGGGGTTGTATTGCTCTTCAGCCTCGGGGGTAAGGGGCCTCAAGCCAGCACTCAGGGGCCACACAGCTCCTCTGCAGCCTAATTTTCTCCCCTGTAAGGTGAGGGCCTTTGTCTTTTGGGGTACCTCCATTTCTAATGTTCCAGAGCTCTAAAAATCAAGGTAACCCACCAGTAGGAGGCCTGTGGCTGGAGCCCCCCGTTTCCTGACATGACCATCAGGAGACTGGCCCAAGAGAGAGCGTGAGCTGGTCTCCATCGAGACAGGACCAGTATCCCAGAGGCCCGCTGGTCCATCCTTCCTCTGACCTGAAGCAGCAGCAAGGCCATGTGCTGGCACCCACCACCGTCTTAAAGGCCTGAGGTCATCTAAGCCACTCCCATTGTTTTACAGATGGGGAAACTGAGGCCCAGGGGAGGGGAAGCTTCTGGCAAGATCACAGAGCTGGTTAGGGGCAGAGCTGGATGCCTGCCACGCCGAGGCTCCTTCGTCGCCCCTGGAAACCTGGCCCTTGTTGGAGCCTGAAGTAGCCTTTCTGCACAGGCTGCCGAGACACCTGTGGTCACCAGTGGCAACATTACCCTCTCAACAGCCATGTGAGTTACAGAGCAACAGCCTCAAGCTCAAGTGCGCGCTGGATTCAGAGGCCAGACAAGACGAGCAAGGCAGCCACTTGGGGACCAAACGGTCTTTCAGTTCTGTCCTGGACTAAATATAATTCCTGGGCAGGTTTGATCTTGGTTTTCAAGCAACTGTGGCACAGAAATAACTGGTCTCATCTTTCCCAGCCCCAGTTCAGGGTGGCAGGGCGGCCCTGTGGGCCTGGCGTGGGTGCCAGATGGACCCCCTGTGATTCCTAGAGCAAGGTAGCCCCTTCCCTTGGCCCCCGCTTTGCCCACTTTGGGCTAGAACTCATGCAGGATTCTCCCACGTCCCACATTCTAGAACTCATGGGAAATAGCTATTTCCATAAGCAAGCGCCCAGGGACCCTGCCAAGACTGGGGGTCACTTGCTGGAGTCCTGGTTTTTTCTTTTTTCTTTATTCTTCTTTTTTTAAAAAATTTTTGTTGGAGTATAGTTAATCTACAATGTTGTGTTAGTTTCTGCTGTACAGCAAAGTGAGTCAGTTATACATATACATATATCCACTCTTTTTTAGATTCTATTCCCATATAGGTCATTAGAGTATTGACTAGAGTTCCCTGTGCTATACAGTAGGTCCTTATTAGTTATCTATTTATATATAGTAGTGTGTACATGTCAACCCCAATCTCCCAAGTCCTAGTTTTTTCTTCAATTCTCTTCCTAGAGACAGTATTCTCTCTTTTGGGGGAGTGAGTTTTTAAAATGACATGACTGTGTTTGCCTCTCTTAATACAGAAAAGCACAATAAAGGTGTTAAAGGCTTTTCACCTCTATCCAGGATACCCTTTGACATTTTCTCAAATAGAGTCACACACTCAGCTGGGAAGAAAATGCAGAGGACACAAAGGCAAACAAGGAGAACTGAAAGCCCCCGCCCCGCCCCTCTCCAGCCGATCCCGAGGCACACACGGGCCAGTGGCTCGGGCTCCCATCCCCGCCCCCTCCTTACCTCCCGGGGCCTCGGTTTCTTCATCTGCAAAGTAGGTAGGATGGTAATACCCACCTCCTGGGATCTTCTAAGGACCCAATTAGTTAACAGCTTGCAGAGACCTGGGAGCTGGGTCTTGGTAACCGGGGTCCATGTGCCCACTGCCCGTATTCATCCAGAGCACATACCTCCATCTATTGCATTATCTTTTTTTAACTCAAAAATGGATCACACTTTGTTTGGCATCTTGCTTTTTTCACCTTGTTTATCTTAGAGGCCCGTCCGTCCCAGCACACACAGGCAGACACACCTCCCTCTTTCTTAAGAGCCTTTAGATGCCCGTGTCACATCCTGTATGGTTACCGACACCAGGACACCAGGAAGTTAGATACCCAGAAACGTCGATTCTCGCCCAAACTGTATGCACTTTCAACTTGGCTGCATTTACATTTCCGTAGACCAGGATGTGCTTCGCGTCTCCACACACCCCTACCAGCTCGGGGGCATCCCCACTGTTAGGTAATGTACAGTCTGACCCCAGGAACCCAGATGGGGTCAGCCTTGTGAGGCGTGCAGGGACCATGAAGGCCATGGTGATGGGGCAGAGAGGTAGGGAGTGGGCCCCAGGGCTCTGAGTCACCTCAGGGCCCCTGGAAGGATGGGCTGGAGCCACAGCATATTCGTCTCCCAGGACCTTTACAGAATGAAGTGCCTGCCTTTGCGCCGGGAAGTTAGCTGGGACGTTGTCAACCAAATTCCTCTAGGCCCATCCTGAGGAACCCTCTGAAACCCTGGGGCTGGCGGAGACGCCTGCCCAGTGGCCCTTTGGGGGCAGCCCGGAGACACAGCCTATCTTGGAGTGTCCTCGGAGTTCAACTCCAAACTCAGAGAGCCGGCGACTTGTGGAAACAGCCAGATCCATTCTGAGCCAAGCCCAGCAGAGCTGCTGCCGGGGCCAACCCAGGTCACCCACACGAGTGGCCACAAAGCAAGGAAGAATGGCTGCCCCTGGACCATCCCTTGCTTAGAGAAAGTTCTAGAGGAGAAGCTGCACATCTGTTTCCCGTGATGGGTGAGGCGTTGCTGAGGGAGGAGGGGACTCGCTGGGAGAGGCTGAAATTTAGCACATTGGACAAAATATTCCCGTGCTGAGGCCGACCCTCCGCTGAGAAGGGGGTCGGCCGCAGCCACCAAGCTCAACCCATGTCCGTGGCTTCGCAAACCTGCCGCGTCCGCCCCGCCTGGCCTTCTGTAGTTCCTGCTGCTTCCTGCGGCCCGCGAGCCACCACCTCATCATGCAGCCACTTTCTGTCTCCTTGTGCATCTTCCCTATCCCAGTACCCAGATTATGAGCTTCTAGAGACCAGAGGTCACGTCTTCCCACATCTGTGTCTCCATAGCACAAAGCAGCGTGGCAGGGATTTCGTAAGTCAGGGATGGAGGAAGACAGGATGTGGAGTAGCCCTTGGAGGAGTGCATCCAAAGACCTGGTGTGTTGGGTCCTGGGCTGACCACCAGGACTGTGATCTTGAACCTCAGTTTCCTAGTCTGTAAAAGGGGGTTGGAATGACAGTTAGCAAGGGTCCCTTCTAATTCTGTAATTTATGAGTTTACTCACAGCAGGAGCCGGGATGAGGGGAGGCCGAGAAAGCCCCCGGCTCTGTGCCCCACGCACACTGGAGGGGCGGCCTACCCCACAGCCACACCGGCTGCCCGCCGTCCCCTCAAGATCGTTCCCCGGCTCCACGGTGTCCCGGGGAAGGCAGCAGAGGTAGACAGGAGGGCATGAGAGGACACGCTTCCCTGAACATCCAGCCCAGCAAAGCTAGAAACCATCAAAAAGTAAAAATTCCATTTGTAAACAAGATTGAATTATTTGATTGTGAAACCTGGGTCCATGGAATTTAAAATAATTTAATATGAAACAATATCATTTAAAATGCTGGCCAGCCAAGGACCTGGGGGCAGGAGGGGTTCTAGCCTCCTGTGGCCAGACACGTGGAACCCAGCCTCAGGGAATAATAACAAGTCATCGTTCAACAAGCATGGCTGAGAGTCAGCTACATGGCCACCCTGGGCCAGGCACGGGGCAGCCAGCCCATGACTCCCGTACCCCTGGGGCTCACAGTCAGGATGGGCAAGCGGGACACAGACAATTAAAAAGCAGTGCCGGAGAGCAGGAGGGGGCGGTTACATGGCATACAATCCAAGCCAAAAGGGAGGCTGAGATGGATCCAAGGGCAAGCGCCATGGGCCACAGCGGGCACTGTCGGGGGAGGCTCTGGGAGCTTCGGGATTGTGGTGAGAAACTGAGGCATTGCCCTGAGAGGAGGGGACACAGAGCAGGAACATTAGGATAGAAATGGAGATCATTTTCAACCCCAGCTTTATCTTGTGCTGCCCGTGTGACCTTGGGCAGGCGAGTCACTTCCAAGCCTCAGTTTTGTCATCTGCAGCATGGGAATAATTAAGCCTCGTCCCCACTCCCTGGCTGCAGCAAGCGTCAGAAATCATTCACGTGCAGGCCCCGGAAGCTGACGTCACCAATGGACCGAGGCGCTCCAGGTGAGGCAGGGATGCAGTTGGCTCCTGCAGCAGATGCCGTGCAGGGGTGAGGCGGTGGGCAGGTGCCCCGGAGGCCCAGCGCCTGTTCAGTGGGTTCTGTGCTGGGCTTCTCAGGATCCTGCTGGTGCTTTGCGGAAGGATGGTGGAGCCGGGGCCCAGCCGATCCTGGTACAGCAGCACTCTGCCTCCACAGCTCCTGCCTCAACATAAACATAATTGGGAGTATTTCAGGGCCGTAAGGGCAAGATAAACAAACCCAGGGAACCCAGACAAAGAGCACGCAAATGCTCACTTTCATGTCACATCCAGAAACCACATGTTCATCAAGCCACCTGCGGGCTTGTAGCTCCACGGGGAAGTGCGGGCTTGTTGTGTTTAGAAAACCAAACTCGCCCGTACAGCTGCGGGGGACGTCCGGGTGCCGCCGCCCCCCACCCTGCCAAACACAGCTCCAGCCACAGAGCAGCCCTTGAGGCAGCCGGAGGATTTCAGGGGGTCCCGGTGCTGCTGGGTTTGAAATCACCTGCGAGGCAGTGGAACAGCAGTGGGCACTTCTCGTCACTGCGGTGCCACCTGGGGCACGTCCCCTAACCTCTCTGTGCACAGCAGGGTCTGGAAAATGCCCAAGGTCACCTGGCCAGTAAGTGACTTACCTAGAACTCAAACCAGGCCCCCAGCTCCCTAGTCCCCCTCTCTCCCCATCACCCCTAACTGAGTTCAACTGCCAAAGGCAGCCAGAACGTGGCCAGGACTGAGGAGAGACCAGCACACACAACCAAATACCTGTGTGCTCGGAGAGGACTCCAGAACTCTCCTACCCTTTGAGGCGGCTATGCTGAGAAGCGTTATTTTTATTCCTCCCCAAGCCTTGCCAGATTACACCGTCAAGGCCAGCACTTGGGAGATATTTCCTTGGTTTCGCAATTCACGCGGTGACTAACACATGTTACATTTTGAAAACCTCTCTTGGTAAAAATTTAAGCTGAATTGTAAATACATAAAAGTCTCAGTGTTAATGGGGTGCACGATTTCTCAGTGGCTGTTTTGTAATCCCAAGATTCAGAAGGGATGTGGAATTCTGTAAAAACGGATAACAAGCACCTGTCCGGAGCCGTCCTTTGAGACCATCACAGTGGGCAGCAGCCCTGACATCTGTCCATCGTTATGTAAGTTACAAAACGCCTTCATGTTCCCTGCCTCATGGGGTGCCCAGAGCAGGGGTTGCAGAAGTTCACGACGGGTGATGGATTCCCTCCGTGGGGCAGGAGTGCACGCGACCACCCCGCACTGCCAGGGGCTGGACATACCCTACCTCATTTCGGTGCCATTCGGTATAGGTTACAGTGACAAAGCTGAGGCACAGAGAAGTTAAGACTTGCTCAAACTCGTAACCCTGATAAGGGACGGAGCAGGACTCGATCCCAGGCTTCATGCCTCTCCGCAGCATGGCATGCCCTGTCACCCCACAGCCCCTGCTGCCGGGCACCCGTGTCCCAGGCGAGTCATCCACTCTGCACCGGCCTCAGCTGATTGCACCAGGGTGGTACCCACCTGGGACAGCCGATGATGCATAGGCTGGACAATGGGTGTCTCTGTCTGAGCATCCGAAGTAAGAAATGAAAGAGAGTGGGACAGTTGGCTGCAAGGCGCCCCGACGTCATGTGCACGCCAGAGCCACGGGGCCACGTTGGAGTTGGCGTGGGAAGGGGACTGGGAGAGCAAGGAGGAAGGAGAAGAGCTCAGAGCGCTGGAGGAGAGACCATCCACCACGAGAGGGGCGAGTCAGGAGAGGCCGGACCACTGGCGGCTCCAGCTCAGTACCAAGTGGCCAGAGTGCGGGCAGCGGCCTGTCCACCTGCAGCCCCGCCCGGCCCTGCCCCCGCCTCCATCACAGCCCTGATTTATTGCTTAGCCGATGACACTTATCAGTCTGCAGTGTGTCTCGTTTACCTGTGCAGCGTGGATCTCCACACTGGACTGTA
This sequence comes from Mesoplodon mirus, assembly GCF_964341445.2. NCBI lineage: Eukaryota > Metazoa > Chordata > Mammalia > Artiodactyla > Ziphiidae > Mesoplodon > Mesoplodon mirus. Next base: position 185,475,834 of record NC_138979.1, read on the forward strand.
GACTCGGTGCTTTAAGTGGCCCGTCTGGCCGGCTCCCCGCGGCATCACCGGAGCCTGGCCCAGCATCTGCGCGTAGCAGCTGGGTGATTATTTGTTGAATTCATGCCCCCCTGGAAGATGGAGGAGCCACCCTGCTCCGCCCCGCTGCAGCAGGTGATCTGAGTGGGTTTTACCACCACAAGGAGCCCCGGCGGATGTAAGGTCTCCGGGCCAGGCAGGGGTAGGGCGGGCAGGTCTCTAATCGGCAGAGCAGTCATGGTTGGGGTGGTGGGGAGGAGCCCGGAGGTGGCCATGCAACCAGGGACGCGTTTATGATGCAGGAAACTCCGGGATGAGTACTGATTTTTCTTCAAAGTCCAGGGCCTATCTGTCTGGGCGCCTGTTGGCTCCCTTCCCACCATCGGCACCCGAGCTGCCTGACAAGCCCAGGCTCGGGCCATCAAGGCACAAGTCTCCTGGGTGCAGGTCCCCCCGCCAAGGCGTCCTCGCCAACATTCCGGTAGCTTGGACCTTCCAACCCCATGGCCTTTGCAGTCCGCTAGATTCTAGCAGCCAGAAGATGTGTCCATCCAAAGATAAAACGTTGAGGGTGCTTGCTGAAGAAATTATGGCTATGGTGGAAGGGGTATAAACTCAGTTTGGGAAGTGTCGTACGTGCTTCTGTTCTGTGATCCCTGAGCGGGCGACACGTGGTCTGAGCTCTCAAGAAACACACACATTTGGGGGATAAACGGGGCGTGGAGAGACCGAGAGAGAATCACAGTACAGCGTGATAAGCTCAAAAGTAAAAGTGTGTCCAGGGCCCACGAGGGAAGGACCAGATCTAAATGGGGGGTCGGCAAGGGCTCCCCAAGGAAAGGAAATTTCCATTGTCTCTTGCGATTTTAAGTCGGCGTCCCCAGAATGCCTGTTATATTAGAGCCAACGGGGCCCTTAATGGAATTACTCAGCTTTCAGTAATAATGAGTTTGTCTAGGTCATGTAAGGAAGTACTTTAAAGTTATTCTTCTTTTCTATGATTGCAATGACGTACAATGCTTGAAAAGACATTTTCCTTAATTCAATTATCAAGTGAGCTAAATGCATTTGCTGGAGATAATTAAGAATCTTTATAAATATAAAACAATTATCCCTTCAAAATACAGTGTTAGATGTTATTATTCAAGCTAGCTTCTCCATCAGAAACCCCCTTTTTCAAAGCAATTCCAAAGCACTCAGTGCTAATCTCCCCAGACAGAGCTGCCGGTGTCCGGCTTGCAGTGCCCAGGCTGCTCTGTCCTGCAAGCATCTCACTGAGATGCAAGCGCTGGCCCACATCCGCCCACCCCGAGCTGCCTGCAGCCAAAGCTCTCCTCACTCACCTCTTGGGTCCTAGCCTTGGCCCAGAGCAGGTATCAAAAAACACCGGGACAGAGACCAGAGGAACCTGAGGACCTGAGATGACACAATGCCGTGTGGCACCCTGGCTGGGATCCTGGAGCACAGAGGACATTAATGGGAAAATTGGCAAAGCCCAAACAAAGCCTGGAGTCCAGTTAACAACCACGGACCGATGTCAGTTTCTGGTGCCGGCAAAGGTACCCCAGTAACGCATGATGTCTACAAGGGGAAGGGGTGGATGGGATTCTCTGTACTATCTTTGCAGCTTCTGTACATCTGAAATTATTCCAAAATCAAATCTTTATTTAAAAAACAAAAACAAAGGTGACTGACTGGGCAAATGGGAAGGCAGAACCTCACTACAGCTCCGTAGTAAAGCCCCTCCACCCCTGCCACCAGCCGGCTCACCTCCAGGTGACGTAGTGTGGGCCATCCAGTAAAAGGGGGTCCCCTCCGGGGCAACTCAAGCGTTAGCACTTTTTTGGTAAATATTTACAGAAGTTTTATTTGTAAGCAGAAAGCACGTTTTTTTTTTCTTTTTTCTTTTTTTTTTTTTTTTGCTGTACGCAGGCCTCTCACTGCTGTGGCCCCTCCCGCTGCGGAGCACAGGCTCCGGACGCGCAGGCTCAGCGGCCATGGCTCACGGGCCCAGCCGCTCCGCGGCATGTGGGATCTTCCCGGACCGGGGCACGAACCCGTGTCCCCGGCGTCGGCAGGCGGACTCTCAACCACTGCGCCTCCAGGGAAGCCCAGATAGCACTTTTAATAGAAGTGTGTTTGATGTCAGGGTACGGGAACCACCACAGCCCTGCAGGAGCACGCTGCACCCACACGCTTTTCTTGACCTCCCAAGAGCCTGGGATTCCACTTAGAATCCCTCGGAGATGTGCTGTGACTTCCACGGGCCCCTCCCACCATAATAATATCTATATTAAAAAAAATATAAGCCTTCAGATACTTGAACATTATTTTTCTGCTTTAGGCAAAACTGAACAGATGTTCATCGGCCCCTAAAAAAAATCGTGTTGAGACAGACATTCTTGTACCACGTCTGCCGCGTCTAATGGCGAAGACGATCCCCGGGCCACGCTTACCAGCTAAGTGACCTGGGGCGAGTTACTTAACCAGCACATCTTCCATCCCTCTTCTGAAAACCGGGGATAATGATACCTGTTTGCAGGCTTTTACTAGGAGTGCCTAAGCTAATGGGTGTGAAAGCACTAATTTGAGCCTGGCCCCCAGGAGGAGATCAATAAAGAGAGGCTTCTGTAAAGCATCCTAGCCATCCGAGCAGACCACAATATTTCTGTCTTCTAAAACGCTTCCGAGAGAACCTCAGCTTGACTCTGCAAATAAGACCTCTGGATTTTATCCTGCAAGCTTCAATCTATTCAGCTCTCTCACTACCGGAAACTCAAAGGACTTAAACAGTGTCTGAAGCCCCTACACCTGGCCCCAAGTCCTGTCTGAGCCCCTCACGTCTCACCTAAGGCCCCCTCTGCTAGGTTTCCCATTGACATTTGCCTCGGTGGGCTTTTCTGGATCTAGCCTTTCCTCCAGGCCCGGGGCTCAGGTTCCCTCATTGTAATAAATATGAGGGAGGGTGTTTATGAAGGAACGGGGAGTTGAGTGAAGTCCAGGCTGAACTTGGCCTTGCCCTCTGTTTGCTTTCTCCTCCTCCTGGGCAGGCTGGTGGCGCAGGCCTGGGGCCCTCACTCAACCAGCCTGGAAGTGCCAGGGATTCTACCCAGAGCTGCAGACAAAGGCTCCAGCGTCTCCACTTCCACCTTGGGTCCCCTCTGAGTCTTATTTCGCTAATGAGATCAGACAGGCTTGTAATTTTAGGTAACTGCAATTGCTAAGACTGGAAGGGAGACTCATTCCCTGGCCTTCCCACAAGTCCTTCCCAGTTTGTTTAGCTTGGGAAATTAGGCAAGAACAGGTAGAAAAACTCCGGGTCAAACACAAGCCATCGCAAGAGTCTGATTCAGGCTTTACCGACAACGTTATTCATCCTCTCGTTCCTCTTGTGGGCTATTTATTTATTCATTTATTCAGCAAATATTTATGGAGCGGCTAACATGTGTCCCGACCTTGTCACACCCTCAGGCTTCTGCCTGGTGTGGGTCACAGCCACACCCCAGTACCCCAACCTCCTATCCTCCCAGACCTGGTCGAAGGTTACCTCCTCTGGGAAGCCTACACCCGACTTCTATGCCAGACACACTTCCTGCCTCTCCCAAGGAACCTCCTTGGGCAGGTTACCGAAGCTTTTACTCTGTTTCCCCATCTATAAAGTGTGGACGATATTAATAATGATGCTTACCCCCTAAAACGAAATGCCTGGGAATGCTACATAAAATATAATAAACATCGTTTGCAATGTGCAACCGAGCTCGCAAGAAAGTGAAGGAGTTACCCAGAACTGCGGGGGGGGGGGGGGGCGGGGGGGGGCTGAACCTGGGTGATGGGTTAGCTGGTACTGATGCTGAAGGGACCCCAGGCCTTCAGGCAGACCCAGTGCCCTCACAATGTAGGTCTCAATTGTCACTGGGGACAGGAGAGGGCCTAGGACACATGCAAAATGGGATGTTGGGACCAGCATCCTTGCCCAAAGCCAGGATCTCAGGGGGCTCCCAGTACAGGTATGGGCAACTAGGGAAAATCTACCTTCTGGAGCAGGAGAGACATCCAGTGCCCCCCAGAGTCAGTCCTCTTTCTCCAGGCACAGATGGACACATTCCCTGCCCCTTTCCAATTGACCTGGCCTTGGGACTGGTTCTGGCCAGTGGATCCAGAGAAGAAGAGATGTGAATCACTTCTAGACCAAAGCAATGAACAGACAGCACCAGATTCTCCAGGCCATGTGTCAAGATGGCAAAGCTGTGTTGGGATTGGGGCAACTGGGGTCGCTGAGTTGTTCTATGTGGGACAGTGGCCAGGAGAGTTGCTCAGATTCCCTGCAAACTTTGCAAGAGCAGGAAATAAGCCTCTGTTGGGTTTAGCCAATGAGAGGGACTATTTGTTAGTGAAGCAGGGCTTATGCTATTCTGACTAATACAGCTGGCAAAGGAGATGACAAGCAAACTTGCTGTCTCCCCCTGGGATCTAGGTGGAGAAAAACAGTCCCTCTGATCTCCACCTGGGATCTAGGTGGAGAAAAACAGTCTCCTCTGTTTTTACTTCACAGGAGTTTGGGGGTCACATTTATACTACCTTTTGGTCCAGGAAACCCCAAACTGTAAAATTAACTTAAAGATATTTCCAATAAGGTTGTACTGCTAGAAACAAACTCAAATCCCCCTGCAACCTGGCCTCACAGGATCCCCACAAATAGAAACCCACCAAAGAGGCAATCACAGCCCCAAGTTCATCAAATAAATGCAACTGCTAATTAGGGAACTTAAGTAAACTTTTTTTTTAATGTTTTAAGAAATGAAATTGGAAACAAAATTGTGGGGAATTAGCAAAGTACTATCAAAAAAAGACCAAATAAATTTGAAAAAGAACCAAAGAACTAGCTATGAAAATCTTACTAAAGGTAATAAAACCTTAATACTTGGTAAAACAGCAGATTAGACCTACCTGTAAACAGAATTTGTGAAATAAAAGGTAGAATGAAAGCAATTACCTAGTGACATACAGAGAAAACAAGAGGTCAGAAAAAAAGACAGAGGTTAAGAGACACGAGAATCGAATTAATAGTATAATGTCATCTAATTGACGTTCTAGAAGAAGCCAATAGGAAGAACAGGACTGAAAGGTGAACTATATGAAGATATAATGACTAAGAATTTCCCAGAATTGATAATAGATGGGAATCTTTAGATTCAAGATGCCTCGTGAGTCTGTAGCAGGATAAATAAAAATGAATTCATGCCCTACATATCAAAGTAAAGCTGCAGGATACCAAAAACAAAACAAAAGCATAAAAGCAGCCATTTATTCATTCACCCATGTATAAAAGAGATATTTTTTGAACGCCTACTAGATGTCAGGCACTCATGTAGACGTTTGGGATACAGCAGTGAAAAAATACACAGAATTCTTGCTCATTCTCACAGGGGAGATAGATAATGAACAATAAGCATAATAAGTAAGTAAATTTTACAGTGTGTTAGAAAGTGATGGATGTGCTATGAGAAAAAAAGGAAGAACAAAATGGGGGGATTTGGAATATGAGTGCGGTGGGGAGAAGTTGGGGCACAGTGCAGTATTTAATAAAATGCCAGGGGAGGCCTCTTTGAGAAGGTAAAGTCTGAGCAAAGGCTTGAAGTACAGGATGGAGTTAGTGATACAGAAGGAGGGGGTGGCATTTCAGGCAGAGGGAAATAGCTAAAGGGTCCCTTGCCTGCATAGCTTCTTCTGTAAAGTATTTGTTCAAAGCTTTTGTCCAATATTTTAATTGCATTGTTTGTGCTTTTATTACTGAGTTGTAAGAATGTTTTTATATATTCTGCTTAAGTCCCTTATCAGATTGTGAATTACAAATCTATTCTCCCAAGCTGGCTCATCTGTCCAGTGTCTTAATGAGTCATTTGAAAGGCAGATTTTGTTCATTTTGATGACATCCATTTTTATCAAGTTTTACTTTTATGTTTTGTGGTGGTTTGGGTCTTATTAGGAACACTTTGCCTGCCCCAGGGTCACAAAAAATTTCTTTCTATTTTCTAGAAATTTTATATTTTTGGCATTTATGTTTAGGTCTGTGATCCATTTCAAGTTAACTTTTGTGTGTGATGTGAGGTAGTGGTTGAGGTTTATATTTTTATGTATGTTTATCAATATTTGTTTTAAAGACTTTATTTCTCCCAATGATTTACCTTGGCCCATTTTTAAAAAATCAATTGGTCATATACATGTGATCCTATTTCTGGGTTCTCTATTCTGTTCCATTGATCTAGATGTCTATCCTTACACCAATACCATACTATTGCTTCATAGTAGGTCTTAAAATTCAGCAGTATAAATCCTCCCACTTTGTTGTTTTTCAAAATTGCTTTGGCTATTCTCAGTCCTTGAATTTTCATATAAATTTTAGAATCACCTTATCAACTGCCACAAAAAGACAGGTGTCATTATAATTGAGATTCCCACTGAATCTATAGATTATTGAGGGCAAAACTGACATCTAACAATATCAAGTCTTTGGATCCATGAACAGGATATATCTCTTTATTTCTTTATGCCATCTTTAATTTCTCTCAGCAGTGTTTTATAGTTTTCAGAGTACACAGGTCTGGTACATATTGTGTGAAATTTATCCCTAGGCACTCATGTATTTTATGCTATTGTAAATAGTATTGTTTTTTAAGCTTTTTTTTCAAAACAAACAACTTTTTATTGACGTACAGTTGATTTACAATGTTGTGTTAGTTTCAGGTGTACAGCAAAGTGAGTCGGTCTATATACATACATATGTCGAGTAGAGAGTTACCTTATACCCTTCACTCACCTTTTCTAATGATATCACCTAAGTCATGGAACAGTTATGAAAACTAAGAAATTAACACTGGTAAAGTGCTATGAACTAAACTACAAATTTTATTTAGATTTTACCAGTTTTTCCACCAACGTTCCTTTTCATTTCCAGGATCCAACCCGGGATCGCACACTGCCCGTAGTCGGCGCCCTCCTTAGCCCACTACAGTCCGTGCAGTTGCTCAGTGTTTCTGTCTTTCAGGACTTGGCACTCTTGAAGAGTAGAGGTCAGGTGTTTCCTAGAACATCCCTCAGTTTGTGTTTGTCTCACACCTTCTCATAATTATTTGAGGTTCAGCATCACTAAGAAGAATACCACGGGAGTAACGTGAGCCATATCAGTGAGTCCCGGATGCTACCGTGTCTAATTGCTGGTGACACGAACTTTCATCACTTGGTAAAGATGGTGTCTGTCAGATTCCTCCACTGTATAGCCACTATTTTTCTTTTTGTAATTCGTAACTTTAGGGCAGGGAGATACTTTGAGACAATGCAAAGGTTTTGTTTCCTCTTAAACTTTTGCCCACTAGTTTTAGCATCCATTGGTGTACCTTGCCTCCATGATTTCTGTGGAATTCTAACAGTGATTTTTCTATTCCTCCCTCACTCCTTTTCACATGTATTGATTGGATTTCTTCTGTACGGAGGTATCATTCTTTGTCCCCTATTTATGTATTTATTACATTATTAATTTATATTTCTGTAAACTAAAATATATTTACTTTATTATTTGGGTTATAATCCAATACTATCATTGTTTATTCTGTTGCTAATATTATTACAGCTTTGGCCATTGGGAGCTCTTTCAGATTGACTCCTGTGCCTCTTCAATATTCCCCCATCCTTTTGCTTTTTGTTTATATAATGCATTTATAATACAGCATTTAAAATTTTCAATTACCAACTGTTCTTAGCTAGTATTGACTTTTGTATGTTTAAAATGGGTTTCTTTTCTTTTTCTAACATCTTTATTGGAGTATAGTTGCTTTATAATGGTGTGTTAGTTTCTGCTTTATAACAAAGTGAATCAGCTACACATATACGTATATCCCCATATCTCTTCCCTCAAGCGTCTCCCTCCCACCCTCCCTATCCCACCCCTCTAGGTGGTCACAAAGCACTGAGCTAATCTCCCTGTGCTATGTGGCTGCTTCCCACTAACTATCTATTTTACATGTGGTAGTGTGGATGTGTCCATGCCACTCTCTCACTTTGTCCCAGCTTACCTTTCCCCCTCCCCGTGTCCTCAAGTCCATTCTCTACGTCTGCGTCTTTATTCCTGTCCTGCCCCTAGGTTCATCAGAACCGTTACTTTTGTTTGTTTGTTTTTTAGAGTCCATATATATGTGTTAGCATACAGTATTTGTTTTTCTCTTTCTGACTTACTTCACTCTGTATGACAGACTCTAGGTCCATCTACCTCACTACAAATAACACAATTTCATTTCTTTTATTGGCTGAGTAATATTCCATTGTATATATGTGCCACATCTTCTTTATCCATTCATCTGTCAATGGAAGCTTAGGTTGCTTCCATGTCCAGGCTATTGTAAATAAAGCTGCAATGAACATTGTGGTATATGACTCTTTTTGAATTAGGGCTTTCTCAGGGTATATGCCCAGTAGTGGGATTGCTGGGTCGTATGGTAGTTCTATTTTTAGTTTTTTAAGGAACCTCCATACTGTTCTCCATAGTGGCTGTATCAGTTTACGTTCCCACCAACAGTGCAAGAGGGTTCTCTTTTCTCCACACCCTCTCCAGAATTTATTGGTTGTAGATTTTTTGGTGATGGCCATTCTGACTGGTGTGAGGTGATACCTCATTGTAGTTTTGATTTGCATTTATCTAATGATTAGTGATGTTGAGCATCCTTTCATGTGTTTGTTGGCAATCTGTATATCTTCTTTGGAGAAATGTCTATTTACGTCTTCTGCCCATTTTTGGATTGGGTTGTTTGTTTTTTTGATATTGAGCTGCATGAGCTGCTTGTATATTTTGGAGATTAATCCTTTGTCAGTTGCTTCATTTGCAAATATTTTCTCCCTAAAATGGGTTTCTTATAAGCAACATACAGTTGAGTCTTGCTTTTTTATCCAGTGTCACAACCTCAGCCTTTTATTGAAGAAGTTAGACCTTTACATTTAATATAATTGTCAGCATCATTTGGTATAGGTCTGCCATAATTTCATTTGTTTCTTATTTGTCCCATCTGTCTTTTGCTCCTTTTTTCCTTTCTTCTTTGCAATTAGTTGTGGGTTTTTTATTCCATTTTCTCCACAGATATCTAATAAACTGTATCTCTTTGTTCTAATTTTTAGGAGTAGCTCCAGGATTTAAAATATACATAGCTAATTTATCACAGTCTACCTTCAAGTGTTGTAAGTCACATACGACGTAAGTATCCTACAACAATATTCTTTCATTTAATTCTCTTATCCTATGTGCCATTGTTGTCATAGATTTTACCTTTCAATATCTAGTAAGCCCCAGAGTATATTGTTGATATTTTGTTTTAAATGGTCAGTTGTCTTAAAATTTTTCTTTTAATAGGTGTTTTTAAATGCAGTTAGCAGAATAATGTTAAACATTTCATGCAAAATAAAAAATTATATTACATCTATGTTTGTATATTTTAATGTTTCATATACAAAATGTATAGAAGGTTGACAAACATTACTTCTTTCAGGGAATAGATTGAAAAGTTTATTATTATTAAGTTTCTATTTGTATCAAAATGAAATGAGTATACATGACATCTATAATTTAGCTATATTAATTTAAGTTTTTAGATAACACTTATGAACTGCCAGAATGCCACAAATATCATCGTGAATAATCACTCTTAAAATGAGCTTTTGTTTGTTTAAAAATTTTTTTTTACATTTCTTACATATTTGCCACTTCTAATACTCTTGCCTCTTTTTTTGTAAATCCAGTTTTCCATCTGATATCATTTTCTTTCTGCTTCCTTTATTATTAACTACCTTTCATATTTCTTGTAGTGCCAGTCTGCTGGTGCCATTAAAACTCTTCATTTTGCCTTCGTTTTTGAAAGATATCTTTGCAGAATATAGAATTCTAGATGCACAGTTTCTTCCTTTCTTTCTCTATTTTAAAGCTGTTACCCCATTGTCTTCCAGCTTGCACTCTTTCCAAAAAGAATACTACTGTCGTTTGTATATTGTTTCTCTATATGTCTTATTCTTCTCTGGCTGCGTTTAGAATTTCTTCTTCCACTCTGGTTTCAGAAAATTGCTTATGATGTATCTTGGTGTGGCTTTCTTTGTATTTATTCTACTTCATATTCGTTACACTTCTCAGATTTGTAGGTTTATAGTTTTTATCAAATTTGAGTGTGACATTTCAGCTGGGCTTCCCAGAAAGAACTCCTCTGTCCTTGAGAATAAAGGCCAACTGACGTGTTATTAGTGACCCTGATAACCACTCTTCTCCAAACGCTGTCCAGGAGCCTGAACAAACCAGTCCCAGTTTCGTGTTACCAGTGCTGTGGTGTGGGTTGGAATCTGGTGAGAATCTGAGGTTCTCTCAGCTCCTTGGAGGGTTGGGACAGCACTGCCACCATCTTTGGGTTTGGCTGTGGTGATGGATACACCACATGCTGCCCAGGGTACAGGAAGGGCAGGAGTCCTTTGGAAAAGGGGAGCGGTTTGAGCTTGGGGAGTGGGCCTCTCCAGCAGACACGTCCACCGGGCAGGTCCACAACTGGCGGGGTGGGGGGTGAGTCTCCACTGTCTCTGGGGTCTTCCTCCCCAGGAAGGATCCAGACCGTCCAGGCACACATCCTCGAGCCTCCCTGAGAGGTTGGCATTGCTGAGCATCCGACGTCTCCAGGTCACCTCTGCATCCCCATCCTTAGCACCACATCTGCAGCTGTTCCTTTACCTCTCCCAGGGGTTGGCCCAAGCATGGGACTCAACCCTTTTCCCTTCTTTTCTCTAATAAACCACATGTGGGAGGCTCCTGCTGGAGTGGAGGGGCTGCTACGTGGCAGCCATGAGAACACCAGGGGTCAGAGCTTCCTCAGCCCTCTGCCTTGCCCTTCCCACCAGGCCCCCGCACCCCGCTCCCCCTCATCTGCTCTTCTCCCACCCTGGGGGTCTCCCTCCCCTCCAGGAATTTTCCTCCCCCAGAGAACCAGGGCTGGAACTAGGGTAAGGCAAATGAGGCACTCACTTCAAGCAAAATTTAAGGAAACACCAAAAAACTCAGCAATGAAGATAAGTCACATTTAATGCAATATTTTTTAAAGTCAAAAGTTATGCAAATACAGCTCAACAACAATGAAAAATAAACAGCCCAAATCAAAAATGGGCAAAGGACTTGAATCGACATGTCTCCAAAGAAGTTACAGGAATGGCCAGCAAGCACATGAAAAGACACTCAACATCATTCGTCATTAGGGAGATGCAAATCATAACCACAGTGAGATACCACTTCATACCCACTGGGATGGCTAAATTTTTTTTTTTAATGGAAAATAGGAAGTGTTGGGAAGGATGTAGAGAAACTGAAACTCTTGTGCATTGCTGGTGGGAAAAAAAAGAATGATGCAGCTACCATGGAAAACAGTTTGGCATGTCCTGAAAAAGCTAAACATAGAATTACCATATAATCTGGGAATTCTACTTCAAAAAGAATTGAAGTCAAGGACTCAGAAAAATACTTGTACAACAGTGTTCATAGCAGCCCTATGGAACAAACCGAAAAGTTCATCAACAGGTGAATGGATAAACAAGATGTGGTCTACTCATACAGTGGAATGTTATTCAGTCTTAAAATGGAAGAAAATTCTGACACTGTCTACAGTGTGGATGGACCTGGAGGATGTTATGCTGAGTGAAATAAGTCAGTCGCAACAGGACAAATATTTGTGATTCCAATTCTATGAGTTACCTAGAGTAGTCAAATTCATCAAGACAGGAAGTAGAAGGGGAGTTTCCGGGAGCTGGGGGAGGGGGAATAAGAAGTGTGTGTTTAATGGGGACAGAGTTCCAGTTTGGGAAGATGAGGAAGTTCTGGGGATTGACGGTGCGGATGGTTGCTCAACAATATGAATGTATTTAATGCCACTGAATTGTACACCTAAATGTGGTTCAAATGATAAGTTTTATGTTATGTATATTTGACCACAACTTAAACAAACTTAGTGCAAAAAATCCATGATGAACAGAATACCAAAATTTAAAATAAAGACAAGATCTGTGCTATGACAACCCTTACTGGAGCCTGAGACAAAGAGAAAAACCACTAAGACTAATCCTGTCTTCCCTTCAAATTTTGGTACTTTGCTCTTCATAGATTTTTTGCATTACTTTGATTTTGTTAAATACTGCAGTAAAATGGGATTTATCTGGATAACTGAGATTGCGGATGCCCCCTGAAATTCTGCCCACAATACCAGTACCTCACCGTAGTTGCGGCCCTGCGGAATTCCATGTCAGCTACTGAAGTGGTGAAGTCTCCCTCAGTGCTCCCACAGTCAGCCTCAGCAACTCCATCGCAGCCGCCCCCTGCGGAGGCCACTCCCACCCACGGCCCTTCTGGCGGCTGGATCAGGGCCAACCCCACTTTCTCTCTTTGAATTCCCCACTGCCGTCACTCCACAGAATAAAACCAGAGGCCTCTTGGAATATTATTCAGCCTTAAAAAGGAAGGAAAACCTGACTTATTCTATCACGTGGCTGAACCGTGAGAACATTCTTTTGAGTGAAATAAGCCAGACACAAAAGGACAAATAGGGCTTCCCTGGTGGCGCAGTGGTTGAGGGTCCACCTGCCGGTGCAGGGGACGCGGGTTCGTGCCCCAGTCCGGGAGGATCCCACATGCGCGGCTGGGCCCGTGAGCCATGGCCACTGAGCCTGCGCGTCCGGAGCCTGTGCTGCGCAACGGGAGAGGCCACAGCAGTGAGAGGCCTGCGTACAGGAAAAAAAAAAAAAAAAAGACAAATAGCATTCCACATAGTGAGGTCCTCAGAGGAGTCAAATTCATAGAGACAGGAAGCAGAAGGGTGGGTGCCAGGGGCTGGGGGAGGGGCTAGGGTGTTGTTTAATGGCACAGATGGTGGTGACGGTTGTACGACAATGTGAATGTACCTCATGCCACTTGGCTAGACTTAAACATTATTAAAATGGTGTATAATATGCTATGTAGATTTTACCACAATTTTTTCTAAAGGTGAAATACAAACAAAAAACAGTGGCCACCCTTGGAATATCCAAGGTAGTTGGACACAGTGAGGGTTCACGGCGGAGCTTCCTTCCCCGCTTTGTCCTCTGAACTCCGTGGACCAAAGTCACCATCTCATCTGGCCAGAGGCCACTGCTTGTAAAACAGCAAAGATAAATATTTTCTACCTCGACTTGGGTAGGAGAATATAAACAGAAAGGATCCAGATTGATTTTTAAAGTCATCACGTTTTGTCCCCAAACACTTTTTCCAACCCTGATATTGTCAACCGTCCTTAATTTGGAAAATGCACCTGGGACCACTCCTCCAGCCTCTGCTGTGATTCACTCACTAGTCACAGCTCCTCTGGGACTGCAGACTGTCCTCACACAAGAGACGCCCTTGGCTGCTGTGACAAAGCATTTCTGTGCTCATCGTAACCACGCACACAGGGGCTGCGGCAGTGAACACGCATGATTTACATCTGAGGGACGGGACGTGAGCCCAGGGTGGCCAAGTGACTTGCCCAAGGTCACACAGCTGGCTGAACACTGGGCTGTGGGCTCTGGCCCCTGCCCCGTCACCCCTCCACCTTCCAGACACAGGACACGTCCTTGGGCATCTTAACGACAGCCGTGGACCTGGTTCAAGCCCGTCTCCCCACCAGGCTCCCCAGCCCCATGGCAATTAATGCACGCAAATCGGAGTCCCCAGGCCCCAGCCTGGCACAGCCAGGACCAGCCAGTCCTCTCAGGGCCTGCCTGTTTCCTCCTGCAAATGACACTGGGGGCGTTCGTGGGGGGGGGCAGAACCCCCTGATAATGAGGCTTGATTGGGCAGAGATGTTTCTGCCGAGGCCAGGGTGGCGCCTTGGCCAGAGCAAGTTCCCGGGCCGGCCTTTCCCAGACGGCCCCCGTCTCTGCTTGGTATGCGACAAGGGTCTGAGCTGGGGTCCAGCTGCCTTCCCAGGCCATTCAAGTCAACTCCCGCAAAGGCTTTTTTGTTGTTATTACCACCCTCCGCCCTTGCCAGGGGCCGTTTTTGTCTTCCCAAATGGGAAAGTATCTTTTACTTTTCTCTTTTGACACTGACTATTTGGCCTAAAGCAGGGACCAATTAAACTAATTAATCCCCAGGCGCTTTGCCGATGGAGAGGCTAGGCTCTCACACTTCGGGTCATTGGAGAGGGACTGAGCGAACTTGAGCATCCTTTGTATGGCTGTGACCTCTGGGCTGGACAGGCTTTGGCATGGCCTCCCCGGGCCGCCAGGGCTGCGTGTCCTGAGTCTCCCCGCCACCCCTACCTGCCCCACTGGGGGGCACCAGGCCCTCCCAGCGGCTCTCACATCTTCACCTCGGACTCAAGCCAGGCTGCAGCTCCCAGGGGGACTGCTTCCCACTCCCATGCACAATTAGCACTTTCTCTTAGAAGGGGGAATAAAGAACCCCCAAATCTGGGAGGGCACAGTCAGCTAAAAGGAGGGTGCTCCAGGTGGAGTTCGAAGACCCCTGGGGTGGGAGTGCCCATTCTTCAAGGCAGCGCAGCCCCCAGCTAATGGGTCCCTCGTCAACGCGTTTTCTTCATGGACGACAGCAGAATTTCTTTGGCTCCTACAGGCAGGAGCAGCTGTCCACACTGTTTACTCAAATACCATTCTGGCAATATTCCGAATGGTTTTTTTCTCTTCCCTGCAGGATCTGAAACCATCCGTGGGGCGGTTGGACGCACGCGTCTACACGTGGCTTTCCGGGGTGGCGTCTTTGCTGAGCACAGAAATCCTGTTCTCCAGAGCCCTTTGCCGTGTTCCTCTGGGCCTACCCACCCCCGTGCCGCCCACTCCCGCTAATGGGCATGTTTCCGTGAACACTGAAGACGAAAAACATGCAATTTGGAATGTGTCTCTCTCACGGTCACACATTTCTTTTTATTGTGCATCTTGGCTGGGCCGCACTTCAAAATTCCCAGGGACCCTCCCCAGATCGGCTTTCCGAGGGTCTTGCACGTTTGACACCCCTCCCCAGAAAGCCAAAGGGCACTGGACACGGATTTTTGTAGGGTGTCTCCGAAAGCACTTTCAATAAAAGGCTCCGTGTCTTTGCCTCTGGTTTCCCTTTGCTGTGGGAGCTCCGGGCTTGCAGACCCAAGATCTGTTCCGCGGCCGTGCACACCCGGGTACATCTTGACAAGCACCGGCTTCCAGAACTTTGCACAACACTGCGACCACAAGCACTCAGGATGTGTGAGGCCGCCTTTCCCAGTTGCCTTCTGACACTCCGGTCGTTTCCTGGCCCAGAGGCATCTCCATGGGCTTGAAAACCCCAGGGGGTCTCTCTTCCTCCAAATTAAGTACAAGCCCCTCAGTGGGGTTGTTCAGGGCCCCTCCAACATGCCCCCCCGCCTTCCTGCCCAGCCTCCCCCTGGAGCCCCTCCCTGCATCCCACATGCTGGTCTGAGAGGCTGCTTACCATCCAGCAAAGAGCCTGCACGCTCCTTCTGGGCCTTTCCTTGTATGCTTCCTCCCAGCCCTCTGGTTCTCCATTTGTCCACATCTCGGCCAGCTGCAATCCCACTGAGTCCCAAGACCCCCGGCCCCTCACGTATCTGTCTCTTGTTGCTGTTGTAACAAATCATCACAAATTTCGTGGCTGAAAACTACACAAATGTATGCCCTTACAGTTGGTCAGGAGCCCAAAATGGTCTCACTGGGCTAAAATCAAGGTGTGGGCAGGGCTGGCTCCTTCTGGAGGCTCCAGGGGAGAATCTGCTTCCTTGCCCTGTACAGCTTCTACAGGCCACCAGAACGCCTTGGTCGTGGCCCTTTTCTCTGTCTTCCAAGGGCATCGCCATGACCTCTGCATCCATCACTGCATCCTCTTTTCTCTGACTCTGACCCCACCATTTCCCTCTTTCCCTTATAAGGACCCTCGAGGTTGCATTGGGCCCATCTGGGTAATCCAGGACCATCTTCCTGTCTCAAGTTCCTTAGCTTCATTCCATCTGCAAAGTCCCTTTGGGGTCCCTCGTTCAGCCATGCACAGTGCACAGTGCCTGGCCTGTCCCAGCTGACGACCTTTCGCCTCCAGCCTCCCATCTGATTTCCCAAAGCAACATGGGAAGTAACAGGACAAAAGCATTAACCCCATGTTACAGGTGAAAAACAGGCGCACGCAGCAGGCAACATCAGAGCAAGACAGGGAAGGAAGGTGGGGCTCGGCGGCCCTGCCAGGACTGCGGTAGGCACCAGCAAGTGCTCACCCACAAGCTGGCCGGCTCACAGCTGCTCGGGCAGCGGGCATCCCGGGCCTCGAGGGCAAATGACCACAATGCACAAGGCAGGTCAGCAATTCGTTCCATGCCCTGGGTTCCCAATTCTGATCACAGGCATTTCACGGTTGGAATGGAGAGTCTCACTTCTCTCCCAGACCTGCTTCTTTCCAGTGCAGCTGCTTGAAGAAAGAGCACGGGATGAAGGCGTGGCGAGACCTGGGCAATACAACAGCTGACGTGGACACATGCGCACACACACACACACACACACACACGCGAGCAATGGGGCATCCTGAGCCTCAGATCCCTCCTCACTGCGGGATGTGAGGAGACTGACAGGTGCACATTCCAAGCCCTGGGCTTGAGAGGAAGAGGCGGGTCGTGTCCTCCTCTTCCTCTTCTCTCCTTGGCCCTGGCAGGAATGCAGATGGGATAGAGGGAGCTGCAGCAGCCATCTTAGACCATGAGCTCAAAGTTTCTTTTTGAGGCCCGTAGACCTGCAGGCTACGTGTCTAGATTCCTGATGTTCTGGTGTCACCATATCATCCTGAACCATTTGGACTGTAACATGAGATAGAAAGAAACTCCCATCTTGTTTAAGCCGCTTTGGGGAGGGGGGGATCTGGGGGAAGATGTTTGTTCTAGCGGCCAAACCAGTGTCCTGACCGTTACAGATGTGGGTACACAGACATGGTGGGGCGAAGGGCACTGCTACAATAAACTCAGACCTCCAAGGTCTGGCCTCCAGAGTCCAGGACTCAGATTTTGTGAGCTGGAAAGCTGTTGACACTTGTGCTGCGGAAATCCTGTCATAAAAATGCTCCCTGTGACGCTTGGAAAGCTGAACACATCCTGAGGGCCCCTGGAACTTTAGAACTGGCTTGAAAGACTCAATGCAGGTGTGTGTTGGCTGCTGCGTGCTGCCTTCAGGAAGGGAGACAGGAAAGTTATGGAGATGGCTTTGGAGGTGCAGTCCTGGTGGAGAAAAGAGGTGGCTCGATCCCTGCCCAGCTCCTCCCATGAAGAGTTCTCAGCCGGGCAAGGGGAGCCAGCCTGGGGGCCACGGTATGAATGAGGTGCTATCTCCCCACCCAAGCCTGTGGTTCAGATAACATCAAGGTAGCTGCTATGAAATGGGCTGAGAACAGAGGACTGGAAACAAAAGACCAGCTTCAGAAGACTAAAAAGCCAGGTCTGGACAAGATCTTTAGGTGAAGTCATATGCAACATGGAACAACTAGATGCAAACAAACCAGATGCAAAGAGACCTACTAAGTTTTAGAGGGAACTGTGTTGCCACGTAAACTACAGTCCAGCTTTCCAGAGCTTGCTGTTTTTTGAGCGCCCCCCAGAGAGATCCCTGGACACCCCAGAAATGTAGACACAGCCTGAATTATGCTGTGCAGGTTTGGTGGCCACCAGGAAGGGCACAGTCGGCAATGCCCAATCCTGGGGTGGGTTTGGGGAGGGGGGTGGGAAAGGAGGGTGCTCCCAGGGGACCCAGCGAGGACAATGGGGGACAGTGGACAAGGCGCTCCTCCCAGCTAGCAGAGGCAGGGTGACCAAAGGGGTCAGCTACAGCAGAGTGGTGGCGATGCCTGCCCAGCCGAGTGTGACCATTGTCCTGGACCAGCACCAGCTGCATTGTCTGAGCTCATCTCTTCCAGAGGCAAGGCTTTACAGCAGTTCTGCTGTTACTGCCCCATAATCACCTCAGGGGGGGCTATAAACCACTTGTCTTTTTCATTTATAGGTTCCCTGTTCTTGACGCATCTCATCTGGCCTTGATAGGAGGACTGTGCATCACCTTCAGACCCCAGATGTGGCCAGACGCAGCACCTGGGCGGGACTTCAGGGTTGTTCCAAAGAGAAGGGGCTGAGTGTGTCCAGGGTCCTGAAGGCAGAGCTTGCATGGAAACCAGGGGGCCCAAAGGGGCGGACTGTGGCATAGACTGTTAGCTGTTCCCCGATGTCCATTGGCCCCTTCAGCCCTTGATAACAGAGCGCTTTAAGTTTGAGCTAGGAACAGAGCCACCCACCTAAGATGATGTTCCCCTTTTCCCTGGCAGCTAGAAGTGGCCATGTGACCAACTTCCAATGAATGCAATGTGAGCAAAAGTAACACATGCAGCTCCTTAAGGAAAGGGCCATGTACTCCACTCTCTTTCCCCTCTTTCCCTGGCTGCATTGGGGTCTGATTGTAGGCCCGGCCTTCTTGAGCTATGAGGTGAAAGGTACTTGAAGGCATCAGAAGTGGGGTAAAAGGAGCCCGTGCCCCAGGAGCCGGGAAGCTGAGGTATCAGCCCTGTGTGGCTTATATTGAAAGGAAGAAAAAGAAACACCCTTATTTTGCACACTATGATGTTGGCATCTTTGTTACAGCCACCAACCCTGTAACTAACTAATAGAGCAGCAGTGTCTCTCCATGCAGGTCCCAAAGGGCAGGTTGGGGAGGAAGGGCGGGGATCTTGCCATGTTTTTGTTTGTCTTTTTAACCAGGAATTCACTGTAGTGTGACTGTCAGTTACTCCTAGGTCTACCTCTCAGAGGGAAAGGCTGCATCCTCCGTCTCCATAGCAATGTAGAAAAGTACTTTGTAAACATGAAAACACTTTTCCACGTGTCTGAAATTACTGTTGATATCGCTCAATTCCCATTCCCCCAGCTATCATCTGGGGTTAAGTCGATGGTTGGATTTTTTGGGAAATACTGGACTCACTGTGTGTCGTCCAGTAGTTTATTCATCTGGGTCTCAGTTTTGTCATCTGTGGGAATGGAAGTCACAGTGGTTGCTGCCTGCCAGGGCTGTTGCTGGGATTCAGCGAGGTGGTGAGGGTAAAGCCCTCGGCACTGTGCCTGGCATTCAGCCAGCTCTCAGGGATGTTTGCCAACTGCGTTATAATCCGCGTGCCAGGGTCGTGGGACCCCCGAGTCAGAAGGCAGCCTAGATGCTGCTGGTCCAGGAGCAGTGGGGCCAGCACCTGAGATGGGCACCAAAAGAGCCTAGGCAGCTAGGGGGGCACGTGAAAAGCTAAGGAGGGACGCACGTAGGGTGAGATGCCTGGAGGTTCCCGACACGTAACTGGACCACACAAGAGGGGCCTGGAGATGCCAGAGTGGAGAAGCACACGGCATCCATGGTGGTGAAGACGCCGTCTGTGAAGATGTGGGCTGAGTGAGATCAGCTAGAAGAAAGGTGGGAAGAGCAGAGGTGTCTGGCCCAGCCCTGGAGAGCCATGACCTTGGGAAGAAGAGGAGGAGCCAGACAGATGACGGGAGCAGCAGTGCGTCCAGGGTGATGTCCAGTCCCCTGGTGCACTCAGATCCCCCCATCGCTGCATCCTGGCAGGACCCCCGTGGGTTTCAGAGGAGCAGGGTCTTCATATGAGTCATCTCTCTCTCCTCTGGGGTCTACACCCCTTCAGCATCATCTTCATCCATCTCCCCACCAGCATGCATGGCGAGGTGATCCTGTCACTCCTGTGCTCAGAGCCCTCTCATGCCCCTGCATCACATGGTGGGTGCTTAGGAAATGTTTGGTGGGGGAGGGTCTGGTACACAGTAGGTGCACAGTCTACATCTGACAAATGAATATAGTAGGTGCTCAATAAATGTTTGGTAGGAGAGGGCCTGACACACAGTAGGTGCTTTTACATTGGCCCAATCGGCCTTTGGGTCTCATGCCCTGAGTGGGTCTGGGAGCTCCCGGGCATGATCCACTGTGCTCCTGACCCACTGTGCGCCCATCCCTGGGCGATCTTGCTCGCCAGGCTTCTCCTTGGCCACTTCTGCCAAGATCTGGGTGTCCTCAGGAGACCCACAGAACTGGGAGGCAATGTTCCTCTCCATCTTCCCATCGGGCTAAGACTCGAAACAAAACTGTCAGATTTCAGAACATTTCACAGCGGCAAAAATAACTGCACTTGGGGAAAAAACACACAGACATTTCTCAAAGTCATCTAGTGCTTCAACAATGTGCCAAAAGCTTCTGGAATGGACAGGTTCGGTTTGCCACGCACCAACTGCGCCTACCCTGCCAGCCTCGTCTCCTGAGGCCCCCGAGGCCCCCCTGCGCCAAAAGCTCGGCACAGACAAGGCGATGAGAGAGACGCTGCAGAGCCACCTTTGTCTGCCCTACTAAGAGCTGATTCCATAACAGTACCCAGGATTCACAAGCCACAGATGCCAAATCCCAGGTGATGGGGGCAGGGATGGGAAGGAAAAAGGCAACACTGGAGAAGCACCTGACGGGGTTCAGAGCACTCACACACTATTTACCATCTCATCGGATCCTCACGGCCCCCCACCCCGTTTTGCAGATGGGCATCGAGGCTCAGAGAGCTTACTCAGGGTAGGGGCGGACCATGTTTTTCTGGGAAGGAATTCCAGCTGTCCTCCATTTTTCTTTCCCCTTCTTCTGTAGTAATAGAAGAGTTGGCACACGACCACCCAGCCTAACACAATATTTCCCAGCCTCTTTGGCGGCCTGGTGTGGCCAGGTAGTGAAGCTTGGTCCATGGCCATGAGCAGGACCGTGTCCACCTTCCTGGTTGCACTCGCCCTCCCTTTCTCCCCTGCCCACCGGGATGGCAGGACCTCAAACAACCACCTTAGACCCACGAGAACAGCAGAGCCACAAGACAGAAGGAGCCTGGGACGCTGACCCGGAGGAGCTGCACGGGAGCCTGGACGTGTCCCACGAGTCAGCAGGTAAAAGGGGAACTAACTCCCACCCGAAGTTAAGCATCTGGCAACAGAGGTTTGTTGCTGCAGCCGTTTCTGTGGGAGGCTTGTAGATGCTGAGGACTCTGGATTTTATCCCAGGGGGACAGGACGGGCGCGGAGAAGATGGCTCTGAGCAGGGCAGCGATTAGATTCCATTTGTGTCTTTCCAAGGTCCCGCTGGCTGTTATTATCCAAGTGGACTGAAGCGGGCAGTTTGGTGCCTGAAGCATGAGAGATGACAGTGCTTAGACTAGGAGGGCGGTGGAGAGAAGGAGAGAAGTGGTCAGATCCCAGACACGTTCCAGAGGAGGGAGGGCTCAAGAATCGTGGAGAGCAGGAGCGGCGGAGCGCTGATACTCATCTGGCCACAGAGACCGCAGGGGGAAGAGCCAGCTCGGCGGTGTGGCGGGAGTGGGGGTCCAGGGCTCAGCCCAGGCAGTTAAGTCTGAGGGGTCTGGGGGTGTCCAAGGGGAGATTTCCAGCAGGCAGGTCGGGATTCCAGAAGATGGCACGGAGATGCAAGTGGGGCTATTATCAGCTTATAGTTGGTAGTAAATGCTGAAGGAGGAAATGAGACCAGCTAAGAAGAGAGCAAGGAGGGCATCAAAAACAATATTTCAAGGTTGGTAGAAGCGGGGGTCCTCAGAGGAGCCTGGAGGCAAGTATCCAGAGAAAAGAGGGGATGCCACAGGAGTGCGGGGTCCAGAAGTCCTGAGAGACAGCAGCCACCTGTGTCAGTGCAGCCAACGGATCTTCCCAAAGGAGGCCACTGGACCTCCTTGAAGAGTGGCGCTGGACCACTAAGATGGCGGCCTCTGCGGGTGGAGGGAGCAGAGGTCAGACTGCAGAGCGTGTGAGAGATGGAGATACAGAGGGGGTCATTCTTTGCAGGCGTTTTCCCTGAGACAGAATGGGGTGTGGAGAGCTGGTCAGAGGTTGGGGTCCAGGGAGAGGGCTTTGAGATGGGAGGTATCGGGGCACACGGGGATGCAGATGGAGCCCGAGGGTCCAGAAGGGAGGATGGTTGACGGAGGTGGCTTGTACAACACTCGGTTTTATCTCAAGTCCCTGATTTTCTGCCATCCTCCAATCAAGACCAGATTTTTGCTTCATGTCATTCTTAAATTCAATCCTGAATAGTTTTGCTTCTTAAGCCTTGATTTTCTCCTAGGCAATATTCACAGTGAAATCACAGATTTGATGGAGTACCTTGTTTTCTAATGTACGATTACATAAAAGTCCATCCATGGACCTCTAACACGCTCTTGGGATCCACCGGGTCTACCATACTTTTTTAAGTTGGGCGGGGAGGGGAGAGGCCCCAAGGGCAGTCAGCAGAGTCCGGTGACCCTGGGGCGGACCTCCACGGTGTGACCTCAGGCAAGTGATGGAAACCCTCCGAGCTCCGCTCTCCACCACCATCGTATGAAGATGGCGCTCTGTTCCAACTGGGTGTGAGGATGGAGATAATAAACCACACAGAGCCCATAGGAGACAGACGCACTCGGCTAAGCTAATAAGTGCTGGATGCAGCAGGATGGTCACCGTGACTGTTTATTAATATCGGGGCGAGCCGCGATCCCGCAGGGCATGCTGGTTCCTGTATCCAGCCAGGCCCTGCCAGGGTTGTAATTTGCTCCCGCAAGACTCTGGAATATATTACACACCACGAGCTTCAGAGCCTCCCTGCCAAGCACGAGCAGAGGAAGAGCCTACGTGTGTGCCAGTCCATGCCACCCTTACCCCGGGCAACATCCAGTTTCTTTGAGGACCTACCAGGGGAAGATGCTGTAGACAGGCAGACGGGCCCTGCCCATCCGGGGGTGGGCGAGGGCAGTGGGTAAACAGCTCGGCACAGAGGAGGCCGTCGTTCCCCGTGTGCAGGCTAGAAACACTCCATCTCGCCCATTTTTCACCATTTTAAAATGTGCTTCTCTTCAAGCTACCGGGATCTGCCAATCAAATCTCACACTTCTTTTCTGAAGCTGCTTCCTGAAGTATCTCCTTTTACAGGTGGGCAACCGAGGCAGAGAACATCACATGACAATATTTGAGAGCAGGATGGGACTCTAAAGGACAATCAGCCTGACCCTCCCCATTTGACAGATGGGGAAACTGAGGCCCAGTAGGGCAAGTGACTCAATGCCATCACCCAGCCAGGAAGAGGTTGATGGCTTGCCTTGCTGCCACAGGTTCAGAAAATCACTTTCCTGGGGACTTTTCTCCCCAGGTAATACCTTATCACCGTGCAAAAGGGGATACAGGGGTCTCATTTCTCTCTCTGCAAAGTTCCCAACCTACCCATGGAAGCCAGGCAGCCTGGCCGGGTGGCAGCTGTCTGGGGAGAGCAGAAACCAGCTGAGTTCGGGGTCAGAGCCGGGATTGGGCTGGGCAAACACACGCCTTTCTACACTGGCTGAGCACTTGGCAAAGGGCACTAAATTCTGACCACAGAGGAGGCCAGGTGGGTCCCCTCCTCCTTTACTCTCAGCAGCAGGACCCAGGCCAAGCCAACGACACCCCAGGGGCCAGATCTCCTGCGCAGATAAGAAGTGCCTGTGATTAGCATGAGGTCATTTGCCCCAGGACACCTGGCTCTCCAGGGCCAGGGACGACCCTCTGTCTTCCAGGGCCTCAGGGGGCAAAGGTGAGCCCCACCCAGCCCTGTTTAAATTACTCCAAATTCTAAACGCGCAAAGTCCAAAGAGCAGACCTGAACACACTGCTATAAAAATGTGTTTGAAAAGAACATTCTCCACTCATGCTGGAACTCTGCCTGCTTCCACTTTGGGGTTCTGGGCAGACTTTTAGAAACAAACTTCTCACCAATTACCAAGAGCAAAACAACTCCCAGAAGATCTCAGCTGGTGCCAGACGGAGCCAGGAACAAGCCCCCTTTGCAAAGAGTTTCTGCTCAGTCTCTGGAAATCCCAGGAGATGCCCGTCACGCTGGCACAGCTGACCCGGTCCCTTCTTCCCCCTGCCCCCGCCCACTCCCTGCCCCTAGCCATCTGTAGCCCTCCCCCTCAACCCCCGGACCAGCAGGAGCACCCCAGCTGCCAACAGCCAGCTCTGAGCAACTCCCCTCCCCGACCCACAGGTCCAGGAGCACCAAACAGAGGGGTGCAGGGAAGCCAGGCCAGGCTCCCCTGACACCCACCCTCTGAGATTCAATCACCTCCTTCCCAGCATCGTCACTGCAAGTCCTTGGCATTGTGGGCAGGGACAGGCCGGGCTCACTTCTATGCCACACAAGGATGCTGCATACCATGGGATGAGGCCTTGGATGTGGCCAGAGGCTGCCAAGGAGAGAAGGGCTCTGGGGGGCTCATCTCTCTTCATCTCCAACCACCCCGTCGCCAGGAAAAGCAGGAGGGAAAAACGAAAAAGGGGAAAGCAGGAGAAAAGAGCTTCAGACGTGCTCTGCGCGTGGCCAGGCCTGGTGAAGTGGGCCTCACCGTGTCCCGGAATGATCCCAGTGTGCTCAGAGCTGGGCCTTCCTGGAGCAGATTGGAAAATCCCCCGGAGCGGGCGGGGGCCTTGCCAGCCGCTTGGGAAAATGTCTTTCCAGAGCTTAAGGGCGTCATCTCCTCGCTTCCCTCTCATTCAGGCTGTGGGCTGCGCTGCCCTGGGCTGCAGGCTGGAGGCTGGGGCCCCAGAGAGGAATCCAGTGCGGCCCCTAGTCTTGCTTGCAAAGCCTCCACCTGGAGCAGGAGACAGTCCTGGCAAAAGACGGCAGTGATCTTGCGGGATAACCGAATGGGCCGTGTGCTGTGCTAGGGAGGGAATCAGAGAAGGCTTCCTGGAGGAGGTGACTCCCGAGGACCAAGTAGAAAGTAAGCAGAAAACAAATGGGGGATGAGCATCCCAGAGGGGCAGGAACAGAGGAGCAAAGGCCTCGAGGGGGGAGCAGGAGGTCCCTGTGAGCAGAGCCACCACAGAGTATGTGCGACAGTGAGGGCCAGAGCAGCTGGCAGCCTGTGGAGGGGTGGGTCTAGGAGAGATGGTGGATGGGCTCTGCCCGGATGGAGCGTCTGTGCCAATGAAGGAGTGTGGGCTTTAGCGCAGTGGGGAGCCACACAGGGCTTCGATCCCATGGTGACACAGCCTGGGTTTATGTTTTGGAAAGTTGACTCTGGTTATCCACCAGGCACAGGGCAGCGTGAGGAAGGCACGCTTCCAGAAGACTTGGAATGTCCTTTCTGGATCCTCAGCAGAGTATTCCCAGCCCTCCCCACTGGCCCCTTCTCCAGCCTCCCAGTCCCTCAAAATCGCCAGGATTCCCCTGCCTCTGAACATTTGCCTATGCTGTTCCCTCTGAGTGTGTGCCCTGCCTTGCCTTCTGCCTGCAGGACACGTGCTCAGAGGCAGCCGGAGCGCCCGTCATGCTGCGCCTCCCTGCCCACCCCTGTGCTGGGGAGACTTCGTTGCTCCTTCAATTGTTCTGGCGGGGCCTGGCCACACCCCCAGTGCAACAATCCTCTAGTCAGGAGTCGACCTCCCCTCCAGGCTGGGGTCAGGGGTGTGCCTGGAGCCCCTCTGGATCCTGAGCCCTCAAGCAGGCAGGCTCTCGGGAAAGGCTGGCAGGGTGTCCTGGGGGGCCTGGCTGTGAGGTCCCCTAGCTCACCGTGAGCAGTGCAGCCCGACGTGGGCGAGCTCACTTTATTTGCCCTGAATCCCTTGGAGCAGGGACCAGCTGGGTTGTTATCGAATCATTTCCCTTTCCCAATGGTCCAAAGTAGCCTGTGCTGAGCTCTGCCCAATGCAATGTGAGACTCAGCCCTCCAGCCTGGCCCATGGCAACGGCCCAATCTGTTCTACTCCTGCTGTCCCTCGCCTGCTAGATGGATGGGGAAAGTCCAGCGGGAGGCCCAGGACCCTAAGGATAGAAAAGCCAGTACAATAGGAATGGATCCCATGATGTGCCATCCAGACATGTTGAAGCCTGTTGGACACAGGGTTTGAGTTGACCATTGTACCAGAGACCTGGAAGGTACACCACTCACCAAAGCAGTAAGGAATGCAAGGAAAGCATGAGCACCACGGAGAAGCTCAGCGACGTCTGTCTTGCAGATCCAGGGCTGATGACAGCCAGGAGGTAACACTGCAGAACCAGGCTCACCGATAGCAAGGGGTAGCAGGGTCCGGACATGGTGGAGGCGAGGTGGGGGTAAGCAGCTGTTGGAAACCAGACAGAAACAACCCACTGTAACGAGCAGCAGGGTCGTGGCGGCAGCCAGGGGGCTCTGGAAATGGTTAATCGGTTAATAGAACATGGGGCAAAAAGAGCTGGCAGTCAAGTAGGGTAAAGTACAATCTGTACAGTAAAAAGAAATCAGGAATGGGTGATCAGGATCCTGAAGGTAGCTGCCCCAGTAAAAAAAAGTCATGACTCCTTTCCTGATTTCCAATCTGGAGCCAGTTTTCAGACCAGGAATCCATTCGTGGAAGGTGGGCACTTCTCCAGGAAGAAGAGCCCTGGGCCACCACAGGGGTACATGGTAGTAATGCTCCAGACCTTCTCCAGATGAGCGTTAGGGTTACTGATCTGAGTATCTTTACAGTGGGAAAGGAAGATGCCCAGACATGTTGAAGGCTGTTGGACACAGGATTCGAGCTGAAAATGATACCAGAGACTGAATGATCCTGTTAGAACGAGGCCGATGGGGACAAGGTGGTCAGTGGAGTCGTGACCCTGGTGTGGCTTCCTGTGAGTCCCCAGGTCTGTGGTCCTGTGGTTTTTCCCTGGTTCTGGAATGAATGATTCAGATAGACCTGTTCGGTAGTTGGTACAACCCCCCTTGGCCTTATCCGAAACTACCTTCCCCCATCTGGGCCAAGAGAGTAAACCAAAAACAAAACACACGGGAGAACGGCGCAAACGAACGCCACCTTTAAAGATGTAAACGACACAGGAGTGGTGGTCCCCATCATATTTCCATTTAACTTGCCTGTCAGCCCCAGAAAAACCTGAGGGACCTTGGATGGTGGCAGTGGATTACTATTAACTCAGTCCAGCAGCTGCTGCAACCGCAACCCCTGTGCCAGATGTGGTCTTTGTTGGCCCAGATGAACACGGCCTTGGGTACAGGGTGTGGGGCTGTAGTGTTCTTGTCATCCCCATAAGAAATGAGGATCCAAAACAGTGTGCGGTGACTTGGAATGGACAAAAGTATACATTTAGCCTTGCACTAGGGCTATCACCGCTCTCATCCCTGTCACGTTAGAGTCTGAAGTCTCTATCATATTCCTGCCTGGACATCTCACAGAACATCACTTGGGTCCACTACCGTGATGATACCATGAGAATCAAACCGGAAGAACACATTGGAGACCTTATTTCCAGAGGATGAGAGAGAAACCCTGTGAAGATTCACATGCCTGCTGCATCAGTAAAAATATTAGGGACCCTGTGATCTAGGGCATCCCTTCAAAAGCAAAGGACAGATAATTGTGTCTTGCCCCCCTACCCACACCCCCACCATGAAGAAGGAAACACCACGCCTGGTAGTTCTCTTTGCGTTCTAGAGGCAGCATATTCCACACCTGGGAATACCTCCCTGACCCTGTACCAGGTGGTCCAAGAGAATACTAGCTTTGAGTGGGACCCGGAGCAGGAAAGGACTCTGCAGCAGGTTCAGGCTGCAGTACAAGCATCCCTGCCCCTTGGACCATACGATCTGTCAGATGCTATGATCTTAGAGGTTATCAATGGTTGGAAAAGATGCCAAGTGGATTTTATGGCAGACCCCAATGGGAAAATCTCAAATCAAATGCCTCCATTTCTGGAGCAAGGCCATGACATCTGCAATGGAGAATTATGTATCTTTCAATAAATAGCTTATGGTGTGGACCCTGTTAGAGATAGTGCTCATCCATGGAAATCAAGTGACCATGTGGCCAGAATTGGCCACCATGAAATGGGTTCTGTCAGACCTACCAAGACATAAGGTCAGTTAGGCCCAGCAGTGTTCCAACATAAAATAGAAGTGACGCATCTGAGATTAAGCACAAGTTTAATCAGGGACCAGATCCCATGACTTCCACCGGTGCCTCTCTCTCAGCTCACACCTCTAACCACATGGGATCTTTATAATCAGCTGATGGAGGATGGAAGTCTGAGCCTGGCTCACGGATGGGTATAATAGATGGTGGGTATAGTAGATGGTGGGTATATCATAAGGTGAGTATAGTGATGGTTCAGTATATGGGTACAAACTAAAAATGGACGGTGGCTACTCCAAGCCACTTGGAATGGCCTTGAAAAATAGTAGAGAGGGAGAATCTTCCAAATAAATCTGCAAGACTTGGGTCCGTCATGCTCTCTGTGTGGAAAGAGATGCAGCCCAATGTTAGAGTATAGATGGACTCATGGGCAGTGACAAATGGCTCGGTCAGCTGGTCAGGGGCCTGGAAGGAGAAATATTAGAAGATCAGAAAAATTAGAAGATCAGGGAAGTCTGGGGTGGAAACATGTGGATGGAGTATACACAAAGTATTGCATATTAATACCCACTAGAAAACACCCAGTCCAGGAGCAGCCCTGTAAAACCAGATAGACTAAGTGACTTGGCCTCTTGACAGCAGCCAGCCTCTGAATGGCCACCCCAGTGCTGGAACAGTGGGCATGGGAATGGAATAGCCATGATGGCAGAGGTTAAGATAGCCCAGCAACATGGGTTCCCACAGTCTAAGGCTTGTCTATTTAGTGTCATTGCTGAATGTCCAATCTGCCCGCAACAGGGACAAAGGCTGAGCCCCTAGTGTGGCACCATTCAACCCATCAGCACCTTAGAAATAAGTTAACTGCATTGGACATCTTCCATCCTGGAAGAGGCAAGGATGGGTTTTGACAGGAATCAGGAAATAGTGTGGACGCGGGTGGCCTTTTCTTCCCATGGGGTCTCAGTCAGCACCACCATCTGAAAGCTCACAGAATATTCAGTCCCATGGCATGAGGCCCATGTAACATCACATCAGACCAAAGACCCACTTTGCAGAAAAGGGGGTGCTGGAGGGAGTCTATGACCGTAGGGTCCACTGTCATATCATGGACCACACCACCGAGGAGCTGCCAGCCCGATCGAGGGATGCGGTAGCCTGTCCAAGGCAGAGCTGAAGGCCAGCTCAAGGCAGGTCCTTGCAAGGACGGGGTGCTGTCCTCAGGACGCAGTGCACACTCTCAATCAGTGACCTTTTTTGTCCCTGCTGGGTGGAATATATGAGTCCAAGAACCACGGGGTGGAAGCAGAAGTGGCCACACTTACTATCTCTCTCAGCGACCACTGCAGGATTCGTGCTTCCTGTCTCTGCAATTCAGGGCTCTGTTAGAGCTTCCACCAGGGACACAGTAAGAGTTTCATTGAACTACAAGCTACAGCTGACGCCACGCACTTTGGCTTCTTATGTCGAAGGTCCCGCAGAGAGAAGAGGCATCGTTATCCTGGTAGGGCTGATGGAGCCTCATCAGCAGGAAATAGAACTGCTGTTCCTCAGGGGCAATGCAGAGATATCTGTGTGGCGTGCAGGGGATCCCACCGAGCACCCCTTGGTACCCCGTTGCCCAGTGTTGATGGTAAAATGGGAAAGTGCAGCAGCCACGGCCTGAGCAGGACAGGATGACCCGGGGCTCCTACATTTCAGGGATGACGGGCTGGGGGAGCCCCTAGGTGAGCCCACAGGTGTTGAGCAGAAGAGGTACAGGCTGAGGATGAGGGGAATCTAGAACAGAGAGCAGGGGAGGGAGGTGATGCATATCGTTGCAGCCTGAAGGCCCACTGCAGTGGCCAGGGCTGAAGTTTGTCCACGACCTTTCCTCTTCTGAGTTTCTGTTAGGGAGAGAGACCCACCGGAACCCTGAAGAAGTGGCTCCCTCCCGGAACTTAGGTGGGTCTGGGCCATGCACGGGGCCATCTGCAGTGGAGGCCGTGGTGTGCTGCCCGGATGCCCCTGCAGGACCTTGCGTCCCGATAGACAAACCTCAGTTTCCAGCCCCTTTAGGTACACGTGGCCTGAAGAGAGCTGCCCAAGGCTCACCCCCTCTCCTGAAGGGCACCCTGCACCCAGTGCCTGGTCAGCATGAGAGCAAAGGCCCACCAGCATTCTGCAAACTCAGGACCACTCTGAAGGGCCCACCAGCCCCTGAGCTCCCTGTGGGGTCGGCGGAGGACTTGTTGAGGCTTCATCACAGCTCAGCTTTGCCGAACTCCACCCCATCCCGCTTCTTCACCTTCCATCCACGGGCATGGATCCTGAGCCCACGCCCTAGACATCTTCCAGCCCGTGAAGTCACCCATGGGAGTTGAGGTTCCCGGCCTGCAACTCTGGGGTCCTGAATGACCCCCCGGAGCACAGCCCTACCCACCGCACACCCACGTGGACTGAGACACGAGCAGGTAAACCCCTGTGTTGTGCAAGCCGCTGAGGGTTGTTTGTTGTAGCGGTGAGCTTACCTGACTCCTGTCTGGACGGCAGCCAGGACCCACCCGGAACAGGTGCTCAGGGAGCGAGAGGTGAGCGGACCAATGGATGAAGGGATTCCAGCCTCTGTCCAGCGTTCCCCTGGCCTGAGCTGGCCTCCGCCTCGTGAGCACCTCCTCCCTCCGAGGCCTCTCTAGGACCATGTCCTGTGGGCCCTGGCACACACTTGCCCCACGTGGGAGCAGACCCAGGCCTTCACCCAAGCGTGGCACATCCGGCCGAGAACAGTTCAGGGTGTTGTGGGTCCAGGCCTCTCTCTCCCAGCAGAACGGGAGCCCTGGAGCCTGGGGCTCTGGCAGATCCTCCTCTGGGTCCTCGGGATCCAGAACAGAGCCAGGCACTTGTAATACCTGTGGAAGAATCCAGAAAGCCTCAGTTTCCCCATCTGTGGCGGGCAGGCACCTTCAAGCTACACAATCTCTCAGGACTCACACCCAGGGTCTGTGACCCAGCAGAAATTGGTGAGGGGCTGGCATCCTGCTCCAGGGCCCCAAAACACGCCAGCAGATTTGAGAAGGTGCGCATCTGTGGGGCTGCAGAGACTCGGTCAGGCCCCCTGGGAGCCAAGGCCCTGTGACCCCAGCCTGCCCTCCATCAGAAACCCAGCTCACTTCCCTGACCCAGAAATGCCACCCCCAGCCTGTCGCACAAGCTGGTGGCTCTCCCCGCCCCGCCCTGGCCCTGGTCCACCCCCAGCCGCCCCCCAGCAGCTGGATTTTGTCCCCCTGATGCATCGAGGTGTACAGTAAACTGCCTGAGTACTGGGGATGTGGGCAGCTCCTCGGCCACTTCCGGAGGAGCGAGCTACAAAAACACCCCCACCACTAACAAGGGCACCCAAAGAGCCTGCCCCGGGGACCCCAGGTTCCTGGCCCTCGGCCTCAGTGTGCGAACAGGAGCGATCCACAGGCAGGCAGGTCAGGCCGTAGAGACAGGCAGGGAGGACCTTCCCGCCTCCGCCTCCACCCCCATTCCCGGAGCCCTCCAACCCAGACCACAGCCACTGGCAAACCTGCGTTGAGTGCCTGCTGTGTGCCAGGCCCTGTGCTGGGTGCAGGTGTCCCAGGCAAGGAACCACAGGCTCAGGGTGGGGGGCAGCCCACCCAAGGTCACAGAACTGGGGGTGGAGGGGAGTGGGACTCAAGCCCAGGTCTGTCCGCGTTCCCTGCCTGAAGCTCCTTGCAGCGCAGCCAAAGGGCCCCCAAGGAAGGTGGTTCCATGCACATGTACAGTCCCCGCACCCAGGGGAGGTAATTTTGAGGAGGTCGGGACTCAGGAGTTTGGGATGCTGCCGTGGGAGAGTGTGTGTGTGTGTATGTGTGTGCACGTGCCTGTGTGCACCAGCCCTGTGGATCCGCATACCTTGCGTCCCTGCCGGGCCCATCCTTCCAAGCCCAGCTGGGACCCTGGAGTCCTACCCTCCAGTAAGGAGAGCCTGGAGCCCATGACCTTGAAATGAAGCAAAGGACTGATGCCCACCTCTGTCTGCAGCTTTTTTTTTAACATTATTTTTTTTAATATTTATTTATTTACTTATTTGGCTGTGACGGCTCTTAGTTGCAGCATGCCTGTGGGATCTAGTTCCCTGACCAGGGTTCGAACCTGGGCCCCCTGCATTGGGAGCGCGGAGTTTTAGCCACTGGACCACCAGGGAAGTCCCTCCGTCTGCAGCTTCAATTCTGCTGGGAAAGGGCTCTACACCCAAGTTTTCATCACCTGCCTTGGGAATCCAGCCCAGTGGACAGTGTGGGGACACCAGCCATGCCGTGCACAGCCTCTCTGAGCCTCGGTCTCCCATCCTCGGAGGGTCATCCCGGCCCCAGGGCACTAAGGTGTCGGCGGGCACCTGTTCCTCAGGTGTCTGCATGTTCAATTCTGCATCTCCTACAGTGGACCTGGTGTGGCCAGATTCTTCTTCCCAATAGCACCCTATTTGCTGAGAAAACTGGATGGGCCCGGGGAGGAAGCAAAGGGCAAGTCTGGGTGGCAGCTGGGACTAATCACACGGAGGGAGGGGCCCCTTTGATCAGAGAGCACCTTTCTGAAAGGTGGTAAGTTCTCGACTCTGAGCTGGAAGTGGCCGCCAAGGAGGCGGGAGGGACGTAGCCTCACCAAGAATGCTCCCACTGAGCCCCAGGCCCGCACTGGGGCTGCCCACACCTGGTCCCAAGTGTGAAGGGAAAAACTAAGGACAAAGTAAGGGCGAAGTCAAGTGGCTTCGGGCTCAGCTGTCCGCATTTACTGACAGGCCCGCCCTTTTCTTGCAGATGCCGCCAACCCTTTCTGTGTCCAAATACCACTTCTTCTGTGAAGTGATGGTAACAGTAGACGGTAGCCGATGTTTGGGTTTGTTTTCAGTGTTCTTGCTTTGGCAAAATATAAAGTTGGCACCCTGCAACAGGAACTCAAGTTGATTTTTGAAATTTTAATTGTTTGCGAAATCCACGGGCCTGGGACTTTGTCTGAATCCTCTCGTTTTATCCTCACAGCGTCCCCCAAGGGATGGGCATCCCTGTGCCCATCTGATGGATGGGGAAACTGGTGAGCGGGGGAGGACCTGCCCGAGATCTCACCCCATAGGGTGGGGCGGCTGTCTGACCGGCCCCCCTTCCTGCCCCCAGCCTTTCTCCTGGGACCAGCCGACAGAGTCCGGGATGGGGGCCTCCTGCTCGCACCCAGCCAACGGCAGAAGTGGTCATCCTGGCACTGGCCACCGATTTGTGTCCACCCACCCCAACGCAGGGCTCCTTCCCCAGCAGCCCCTTAACCGGCGGCCACCCCAGTAAGCCCCACACCCACCTTCCCCCGGCCCACTGACAACCAGGGCTCCCTGGAAGAGTCATTGCCCAGACTCCGTCCTCCTGACCCAGCCAGCCTGTGGTCCTCCCCTCCAGAACCAGGCTCTGGCCCATAGCCAAGGGGGTTTGGCCTGGGCTGGTGAGCCAGGGGGTCCCGGGCCACTCCGCCTGGGCCGCCGCCAGCCCGCTGTCCTGAAATGGCCCGGACCAAAGGGCCCAACTGCAATTACTCAATGACAACGAGGACAAGTTGTTTGCCGTGGCCACAGGCCAAGGGCTCCGACTGTGGTCTTGCCTCGCCTCCGCCTCGAGAGACATCTGGGATGGGGGTGTGGCCGCACGAGCCCCTCGGGGCAGCTGCATCCTCAGCTCTGGCTGCTCTACAGGGCGAGTGGGCCCTGGTCAGGTGGCCCATCCCCCAGGTTGGCGCCCCAGGCCCCAGCACATCCCCTCACCCGAGTTCCAGGGCCCCCACCCCGTGCATCCTCAAGTCTGGCCAGATCCCATCCTTTCCTTTGCTCACGCCGTCCCCTCTGCCTGGAAAGCCTCACCTCCTGCCCTGGCCGCGGGATCTGCCAACTCCTGGGGGTCCCAGAGTCCGCCGCAGCGACACGTCCTCTCGATGCCCGTCCGGTTCCCCCAGGAGTTCTCTCCGCGCTCTGAGTCCCTGTGGCCCTTTCTCAGAGCCTCCGTGTTGTCTTCTGTAACACAGGCACAGTAATAGTGCCTTGCACACCATGTGCTGGTGAGCACTGGATAAACGAGACAGTCCATGTAAATACCAGCCACTCACACTTAGTAGCTGCTCCATAAACGGTGGATTTATCGTTGTCGTCGTCGTTATTGTTTTTGTTATTATTACTGTGTTGCCCCATCGTCACGGGCAGCTCTTTTTCTTCCGACCACCCCGCAGATGCTGCTCCTGCCTGAGCTCTGCCGGCGCCCGCCGGCCTTCTCCGTCTCCCCATCTTCCCTGAGCAGCCCCACCCACGCCCGCGGCCTTGGCCGCCACCCATGGCTGTCTCTGGGCTGCTCTCCGGGCTCCTCGCTGCTAATCCAGCTGCCTCGTGGGCACATTCCCCCGGATGCCCCTCAGACCCAGCATTCCCAGCTCTGCCATGTTCCCACCTCCTCCTGCATCAGCAGATTCTGCTGCTTGGGTCCTGGAAAATCATGTCCAACCCCGCTCTTGGAAGCAAATCCTGTATTATTTAGGAATGCTTTGGGCTGCAAATAATAGAAGGCCCAGTGAACGGTGACTTAACCAAAGAGGGGTTTGTTTTTCCAGCATAACAAAGAGCCTGAGGTCCATGGCTGCTGGTGCTGGTACCACGGCCCTGGGTCAGCCCCTGGTGATTTCTCTTGACCTTGACCTCATTGTGGCAAAATGGCTGCCCCAGCTCCAAACACCAAGTTCTCAAACAATATCCAAAGGCAGGAAAGCAAGAAGAGGTGCAGGGGTGGCCTCCCTTCTCAGGGAGGACACAACCTTTCCCAGAAGCCCTCCAGTAGACGTCCCCTTGCAGCTCGTCCCCCTACGTCTCACTGGCCAGACCCGGTTCCTGGTTCCTGGCTTCAAGGCGGTCTGGGAAGGCAGTTTCCTATCACGATGAATGGCACCCCAGGTACCGGTCACCCGTGCCAGAACCTGGACTCCCCCCTCCACCCCACCCCAACCTCCAGCCACCCCTGTGCCCCACCTCTCCCTGTGCCTCCCTGCCAGACCCTAGACAAGGTCCCAGGACAGCAGGAGAGGATGGAGAGGTCAGCAAGGGGCCGGCGCAGGAGCCAGCCAGGCAATACCACCGTGGGAACCAGAGCATGTTGCCACTGGGACTCTGCTGTCCCACCTGAAGGGCAAGGGAGCTGGGGGGTATTGGCCCACCTGCTCCCACAGCCATTGCTGAGATCTGCCACTGGGGTGGGACAGGTGGGCCTTGATTCTCTGGTACTTCTGGCCTGACCTGCTCCCTCGGGGAAAGCAATGCAGGCGCCAGGGGTGGACACCAGAGACTGGACCGCAGGGCAAGGGGAAGGAGTGCAGGCGGGGGGTCAGCTCCCACCCGACCCCCCAGCACACCCACCTCCTCCCAGGGACTCCAAGCCTGCAGTTTCCTGCCCCATCCGTCCCTGTTATCTCTCCTGGCCTTTCAGATGGCTCCCCTCCCCTCTCCCCACCCACCTGAGCTCCCAGCCCAGCCCAGCCAGCCTCACCCCTTCTGTGGGACCGAGAACCTGTAAGTGGAGCCCTTTTTCCCACAGCCCCAGCCCAGTTCTGGCTTGAGTGATGGGTCAGCCTTAAACCTCCACCTTTGCTGTGGCTGCAGGCCTTGGGACCTTCCCTGACCCTGGGAAGGGGAGGCAGAAAGCACTGCCCCCCCCCCAGGCCGGGCACAGCTCCAGCAGGGAGCAAAGCCGAGATGCCAGGGCTGCCCCTCCACTGCTGCTGGAGGCCGCGGCTGAGCACGGAGGGAGGAGGAGGGCCAGGAGCGGGGCACAGCTGGACCGCCCAGCCCGTCACCCGAGGGTGCGAGACGAGAGCCCTAAGAAGGAAGGAGCCGGGTCTTTAGAGCCACCAGGGCTGGGCTCAGATCTCCCATCGGCTGGAGAACTCCAGTGCGATCTCAGCAAGCCACTCGCCTCTGTGGGCCTCACTCTCCTCATCAGGAGAATGGGTACAGTCCCACCTATGTCACAGGCTGGCTTCGAGGAGAGCACGAGGTGTGCACACACTCAGAAGGCACGAAGCCCAGATCTCAGGGCTGGTTAAGGAGGGAGGGGCCGCCCCAGCTTCCCGCCTCAGGGCCCCGCACCCCACCCTGGCTGTCCTGCCTCCCTTCTGCCTGCCAGGCCCAGCCCAGACGTCGCCTCTGAGTGCCAGGCAGAGAGGGCCACTTCCTGCCCAGGCCCCTGCACGCTGTGCAGCTGAGTCATGGTGGCTACAACCGTCTGTGCCCGCGTGGGTCACCCCACCAGACCCGCAGCTCCTCCAGGCAGGCCCGAGCCCCCCACCATCCCTACCCTGGGCTCCGACTGTGTCCTGGCTGTCCGTGTTCTCCAACCCGGTCCCCATCGGGCCACAGAGAGCTCTGCTGTTCAGGCCCCCGTGGGACTCCTCCCTCAGGCCCCACCCTGCCCAGGCAGCCCAGCTCACAGTCAAGGTTAGGGTTAGGGAGCATGCGGGCTCTGAGGGGTTAAGGCAGCAGGGCCCCAGGGGAATCAGTGACCACGTGGGGCTGGGGTTTGGCAGTGTGTCCTCTGAGGCCGGTCCTCGGATTCCCTCCCACCTCCTGTAGGGTGGGATCTGAGAGAAGGGACGTCCCTTAGAGGCCATCTGAGGCGGGAAGGTAGAGGCCCAGAGAGGGCAGAGCTGTGTCCAAGGTGGCACAGCAGCTCACAGCCGGGCTGGGCACAGAGCCTGGGCCTGTGCCTCCCAGCCCGGGGGTTCTCCTTCTCACCCCCGTTCCCCCATGACCTCCGGGAGCAGAACCAGCCTTTGAAACCATCCCTGGGCTGTGGGAAGGGGCGGGAGCCTGGGGGCTAAGGCTCGAAGCCACTTCCGCTCACCGAACCTCAGTTTCCCCTTTAGGAAGAGGCCCTCAGGGGATCCTGGGAGACCCACCAGCTTTTGCAGTGCATCCTGGGGAGGAAGCTCAGTCAGGAAGGGCACGTGTGACCTGAGTGCCCTGGGAGGGAAGACTCCCGCCTGCCCATCCTCCATGTGCCCCGGGCCCACCTAACTGTCCCGTGGTGGTAGGCAGGCAGTGGGGACAACCCGCAGGCCAGCGCCTACCCTAGAAGCAGAGAGAGGGCAGCAGGCACAAGCTCCCTGGCCCCCTTGCCACCCCCTGAGGCCCTCCCCATGCCCACCCTCATCCCCTAGGGTCCAGGGCTGGTGGTGAGGTCTCCGGCCAGGTGGTGCCCATGTATGTGTGCGAGACCCTCAGGGGTCTCACTAATTGTACCCTGGGGCGTGGGCCCCTGCGGGCACCCGGGCCCATGAGGCAGACGGCGGGGGCGGAGACGAGGCCGGGAAAACCCCAGGCTGCAGTGCAGGGTTGGGCGGATGACAGGCGGCCCAGCGCCCAGGCCGAGGACAGGACACTGTGTTTTGATTATTTCCAGTTTCCTGACCCCCAAGTAGTGATTTAATGTTCCTGTTTACTCTGAGGGTTAGGACAGGAGGCGGGACGCCTAAGCTGGCTTCCACGGCCTCCCCCCACATCGCCCCCAAAATCCCAGCAGGGAAGCCATCGGAGGGAGCCAAGGGCCCCAGGGGATTGTGTAGGGTCTCTGGGTACATGGAGGACCTCAGATGGGCTCAGGGCGGGGCCTTGAGCAGAGCAGGTCCTGCTGGGGGTTACAGGGACCTGCCCACAGGAAGCATGGCTAGGTGACCCTCAGAGCTGGCCTGAGAGGCTGTCCCCCTGTGGGGGGCCAGTGCCCAGGGTTCACTTGCCCCGCTCACCTGGTCAAGGGCAGATGATCTACATTCCTGGGCCTCCCCAACATGATCCGGGGCTTAGACTTTGGCTGGGACCCTGTCCCCTCTCGGAGTCAGAGTACATTTCAGGGACTTCTTGGCAGGCAGAGCCAGGAGCCTGTGGCTGGCTGGGAGGGACTCCAGAAGTCATAAGCCCAGCTCCTTTTGCTCCTGAAATCTTGGCACGTAGGGGCCAACTTGTAAAACCACTCGAAATACAGCCTTCCACAGCATCCTCTGAGGTTGTGGCTGCACAGGGTAAAGGGAAGGGTGTTACTTTTTTAAATGACAAGGTATCCAGCTTTTTTGTTTACATCAATGCAAGTTCACGTCATCATTGGCAAAAAAAGATTAAAATGCCGATATATTTTCTGCACAGGGACATCCTACCCTATGCAGCCCATTCCTTTATTCAGGAAGCACCCACATCAGCACTGGGCAGGCGCTGGGACCACAGACGAAGGGCTGGGGGAGGGTGCAGGTGAGGGAGAGGCTATGGCCAGGGCGGGGCTGGGGAGAGCCCCTCAAGGAGGACCGAGGGCCATGCAGAAGCGACAGGGTGAGTCCCACGGGGACATGGGAGGGCTGGGAATGAGGCCCACACAGCCGTGGAGGTCTCAAGTGCACCCGGAGCCCAGGAGCACTGCACAGAGGACCTGGGCACACCCGGGGTCACCACAACTCCTTCTCCCTATAAGCTATGGAGGAGGGACTACAAAGTCACAGAGGGGAGGTGTGGGACTCAAGGATCCAGCAGTTCAGGGTTCCCCAAGGGATAACAGGGGCCAGCATTCTAGTCTTCAGCTGTCAAAGCCCAAGATCCCAGGAGGACGGTGTCTGCCGGGCGCTGTCCTCGCCAAGGGGAGCACAGCACACCCTCCCGCCTGCCCTGACATCACTAAATCCTGGGATGGCAGAGCTGGGCAGGCCCAGGAGACACCAGCCCCAGCCCTGTCTCCACCTCTGACACCCTGTTGCACCATGGACTCCGTCTTCCCCTCACTGAAACCACAGTTAGGTCCGAGGACCCCTCCAGTGTTCCACCACCCACCACAGAGGGACGGGGTGACTGGCAGGGGGGCTCGTTTCCGGGGCCGGGCGCTTCGTGTACAGAGAGCTCACTCCTGAGCGCAGGCCACAAACATGCACTAGAACCAAGGTCCCCTCAGCCTTGCTCAGACAGCGTTCGCACCACCTGTGTCCAGTCCCTGCCCCGCCGCTCAGCTGTGTGGCTTCGGGCAAGTTCCCTGACCTCTCTGAGCCTAAGTCCTCAATGTCTGGAATGGGAGTGAGAGTCGGTTCTGAGCAGACCTGGGAAGTCCGAGGCTGGCCTCGAGGTGACGGCAGCTCTGGAGGACGTTGAAACCACACAGAACGGTGCATCGGCAGGGCTCCCCCAGTCCGGGATGCTCAGAGACAGCACGGCAGCTGCGGGGACACACAGACACATCTCTGAAGCCCAGTCCTGCCCTTGCCCATTGTCCTCCTCTGAGGCCTCTGGGGTGCAGCTGATGAGAAGCGCCTGGCCTGTGCCCTGCACGTAGTAGGTGCTCAGGAAACGTCCCTCGGGAGCTTGCACTCTAAAGCGACTGGACAGTACGGCCCCAAAGGCTGAGACTCCAGGCTCCAGAGGTCGGCGGTCACCGCCCATGACCCCTGCCCACGACCCCGCCCCAGGGTGACCCCTGGCTGCCACTGGGTCTGGAAACGCTTGGCCAGGGTGCTGGGGGCGGGGTGGTGAGTGGGTGCTGTTTGTGGAAAGAAGTGGAACAACCAAAGCCAGCTCGCTCAGAGTTAGAGTCCCTTTTTCCAGAGTGGTTGTTTAGAAGGGAAAAAAAACATTGTCCAAATCACAGCCGAGAAAACCTGCAACTGCCAGAGAAACGGGAGTCGGTGGCCAAGAAGGATTGCAAAACGCCGGCCCTGGGGAAACGGCTGCTTGTGCCCAAGCCCTGCAGAGCCAGGCTCTGGGCACCTTCTCGGGTGCCGGCCTGGCCTCGAGGCCCAGAGCCCAGATGGCTCACCCCAGCCGTCCCATCTCCGAGCCTGGGACACAAAAAGACACAACCAGGTGGCCAAGGGACTTCCCGGTTTGCAGACACCCCCCCCACCCCGAGGGCCCCTGGGAGCCTTTGGGAGGACGGTCCTAGCACCAGGAGGTGAGGGAGAGGGTCGGACAAGTGGGGATTGGTCGGGGCAGCCCCCAGCCTCAGCACGGGGCCCAGGGTCCCGGACAGTGGGCGGGAAGCATGCAGGAACTGGGGGGAGGCCAGTTTGCAGCCACAAGGGGAAGGGAGGGAACCCGTCACTGTATTCCTGTCCCCAGGCCCCCAAGGCCACCACATTGTGCCCACCGCCCACCCAGCCCCGGCCCTTCTCTCCAGCAGCCCTCCGGCCGCAGGACGTCCTGACCAACCCCCTGAGCCGTGCAGGGCCCTGCTGTCAGGGCAGCCTGGCCAGGCCGAGCAAGGGGTCACTTCCTGCATCCATCGGTCTGGAGGATCAGGTTCCACGTCGTCGGAGCTATTCTGCTCCAAGATCCCTGCTGGCTCCCACCCTACCGCCCCACCAACTCTCCAGGGGCTCAGATGAGGCTACGGGGTGAAAAGGGGCCCTCACAGCTGTTTGCCGCCCACCTACTGTGTGCTGGACTCCGGGAGAACTCAGAGGAGAGCAGGCAAGCACCCTGTGAGGACGCGGGGTCCCTCCGGGAGAAGGCGGTGGCCAGGACGTTCCGACGCGCTGCAGCTCCCTCATCTCACGGGAAGGGCTGGTGCCCACGGACCCCACTCTGCCGTGGCCTCCGTCACCCCACGCCCGCGTGGCTGATGCCCAGAGCCCTCCACAGATGACATACAGGAGGGGAAGCGAAGAGAGAGCCGTGCGCTCATTTGGTGGCTATGCCAGCTCCCACCTGGACTCCCCGCTAGGCAGGGCCCAAGTCCCACAGCAGCGAGTTCATGGTTGGGTGTAGGAGACCCCATCCTGGGACCAAGGGTGCAGCTTCAGGGGCCATCCACAGTCTCTGCAACGTGGTGTGCACACCTGAGCTCCATTCTGAGCCCCGGGAGAGCTGGCTCCACAGTTGGCCCTGAGCAGGGTCTGACTCATCCACGGGTGGGCAGCAGCCTCCAGGCTACAAGTTCCTCACATCTGTCTCCCTAGCCTCCACCAGCTGCCGGAAAGCTCAGGCTTCCTGGAGGTGGTAGCGTTTGAGTGGAGCCTCTAAGGACAGCAGGCTTGAGGGGCAGGAATTTTCATTTCAGGTAGAGGGCACAGCACAGCGAAGGTGAGAACCCGTGACAGACCAGTGTGACTGGCATGCAGCCGGTGACATCATGGTCAGTGGAGGCCAGAGTGGAATAAGCTTGAATACTTACACCAATCAGGGGGTGCCACCCTGGAGGCACAGTGTGGGTGGCAGGGCCTTCCCCGTGTCCATTTTACAGAAGGGCACACTGAGGCCTGGTGCAGCACCACCACCAGGGGAGCTGATCACAGAGCGTGTTCTCCCAGGTGGACGGTGTGGCCTCCTAACCCCAGCTGCTGCCCCAGGGTTCTCGTGGGCAACAAACAGGGGGTCAGTAACCAAGGCAGCTGCCAGCCCTTACAGTGCCTCTGTGGGATTTAGAGAAAGGTCCCCCTCCAGGTGGGGTGCAGGCTGCATCCCAGCACCCTTGCCCCTCATCCAGTGGCTTTTGCTGGGCTCAACCACCCCAGTAATAACCCCAGTCACCACGACTGCCACTTTTTAGTGCAGCAAGACCTTGACATTGTCCGTGCAGAGCCCACCTAAGTGTTTTGAGTCTACTATTGGATTGGCCAAAAAGTTCATTCCGTTTTTTCCGTAAGCTGTTACAGAAAAATCCAAACGAACTTTTTGGCCGACCCAATATTTTGGGACTGACTATTTGAGCAAAGTCTGTCTCTCAGAACAGTAAGCAATGTGGGGGCAGGACCCACGTGTGTCTTGCTCACCTGTGACTATTTTGTTCACCAGCACCAAGCCTGCCTCATAACAAATGCTCACAAATATTTGTAGAACGAAGGGTCTCTTTGAACCCTAAAACCACTCGATCAACCCCATTTTACAGATGAGGTTGGAGAGGTGATGTGACTCACCCAAGGTCACACAGCTAGAAGTGGTGGGACTGGATAGGAACGGGGACCCTGGGCCCCCAGAGCCCTCGCTCCTCTCTCCCACCATGGTCCCGCCTGCTCCAGGCCACCTGGACTACTTCCCACACATGGGAAGCAGAATGCTTACTCCCCAGCCTGGCCTGTGAGCCCTCTCCGGACTGGAGCAGCCTCTCAGCCGTTAGGAAAGAGAGGCAGCATGGGCAGGGGACAGAGCCTGACCAGCTGGGGTTAAAGCCGCATTCCGCTCTGCTCTTCCCTGAGCTCGTCCTTGGTTTCCCCGTCCATAACACAAGAGGTTTTGACACAGTAATGTCCAAGATCCTTTCCTGTCTGACAGTATATCTACAGTCTAGAGCAAAAATGTTAAATCTACAGCACACTTACCCCTACTTGTGATTTCTGCGCTGACGGAAGACATCACTAATCAATCACCAATCAATCTTTCCCACTGAGTTCATGTTGAACATCAGAATCCTTCTCAACACAGTGCACAAGGAAACCATTTGATCAAAGTTGACAAATAAGATAAAACCTCTGGTCTGGGGTGAAGCTGGGTTGGGAGCAGACCCTGAGGAGTAAGCCTCATACTATTATGAAACAGCACCTGCCTTTCCAAGGGAAGCACCATGAATAGAGATCTGTGACCCATGCTGGTGAGGAGTATCAAGGCTGCACTGGGTCCATGACTGCCTCCCCCGCCAGGCTGACAGCCCCAAGACCAGCCTCGAGACCCAGGCCTGGCCCTACCTGCACCGTCAGAAGTTTTGCCCCGTGGTCATCTCTTTGATGAGTCCTCATTTCTGACTTTGTTTCATGCCAACTCCTCCTTTGGTCTCAGCTCAGATCTCACCTCCTCCAGGAAGTCCCCCTCCAGTTTTCCCTCCCATTCAAGGCAGGGGTCCCTGTGGTACCTCTACCGTTCATCACACCTTCAGTCATCCAGCAAACACACTGTGTGGTATTTGTCCATGAGTGTGTAAAGCTGTGGCCCCAGCTACAGGCCCCGGGGCTGCAGGCAGAGCCCTGGTAAGTAAGGCTGCAATGCGGGGGGTGCACCGATTCACCTGACTCATTTACCAGGTCCCCAGGGATACAATGCAGGTGCCATCCTTGCCCTCTGGAGCTTACATTTTGGTGATGAAGAGAGATACAGCTATGATACTATGGAGAATAGTATGGAGGTCCCTTAAAAAAGTAAAAATAGAACTACCATATGACCCAGCAATCCCACTACTGGGCATATACCCTGAGAAAACCATACTTCCAAAAGACACATGCACCCCAATGTTCATAGCAGCATTATTTACAATAACCAGGACATGAAATCAACCTAAATGTCCACTGACAGATGAATGGATAAAGAAGATGTGGCACATATATACAATGGAATATTACTCAGCTTTAAAAAGGAACGAAATTGGGTCATTTGTAGAGACGTGGATAGACCGAGAGAGTGTCATACAGAGTGAAGTAAGTCAGAAAGAGAAAAATGAATATTATATATTAACGCATGTATGCAGAATCTAGAAAAATGGTAGAGATGAACCTATTAGCCAAGTAGAAACAGAGACACTGACGTAGAGAACAAATGTATGGACACCAAGGGGGGAAGGGGGTGCAATGAATTGGGAGATTGGGATTAACAGATATACACCACTACGTATAAAACAGATAACTAATGAGAACCTGCTGTAAAGCACAGGGAACTCTACTCAAAGCTCTGTGGTGACCTAAGTGGGAAGGAAATCCAAAAAAGAGGGGATATATGTATACACATAGCTGATTCACTCCCCTGTACAGCAAGAAACTATCGCATTGCAGAGCAACTATACGCCCCCCCCCCAAAAAAAAGGCAGCTTACATATAATTAAATGGCAATAAGTAGGAAACTGTCTAAGTCGGAGGCCTCGCTGGGGGACCCGTGGGTCTCCCTCAGGGTTTCATGTGTGATCACAGCCCTGAGGGGGGACGGGGGAGGGTGGGCAGCTTTGTCTCCCCCCTTCCTTAACCTTCTCAACCACCACTTTGCAGAGGAGGGCCGGAGCCCTAGGGGAAGTGAGCGGCCGAGGGCCCCCAGCCAGGAAGCAGAGACCCTGATGCCCAGCGCCCAGCCGGATCCCACGTTCCCCTGGGTCCCCCACTCCTCTCAAGGGGAAGCGGCTGCCTCAGGCTGGGCCCTTCTGGGTCAGCCTACAGCGGAGTCAGGGTCAGGAGGCCACCCATGGGAAGCTGGCTGTCCTGGGGGCTGCAGTGGGCCCCAGGCTGCCTGGGCTGGCGGCCAGGCAGG
Source organism: Mesoplodon mirus (assembly GCF_964341445.2). NCBI lineage: Eukaryota > Metazoa > Chordata > Mammalia > Artiodactyla > Ziphiidae > Mesoplodon > Mesoplodon mirus. The sequence goes on from NC_138979.1 coordinate 185,520,063, forward strand.
TCTCCTGGTGGCGGGGTGACTTCAGCTCGGCCAGGAAGGCTGGGGCCCACTGCAGCCCCCAGGGGTTTCTACCTGGGCCGCTGGGGTTCACTCGGCCGTGGCGGACGGGCGCGGTGAGCGGGGCTGACAGCTCTCCCACCCATCCCCCCGCCAAATTGTACTCAACCGTAACGATAAGCGATGGCAGGCGTCCACGGCCACGTCGCAGAACATGACAAGCACGTCACGTCTCCGAGCCAGCCAGCCCTGCTCCCCCGCGGCGCTGGCGCTCCTAACAGGAGGCTGCGAGGGGGCATCTCAGGCCACGGGCAGCCCCACAGCCGGCCCAGGCTGGGCCCCGTCGGTGGGCACTGCTGGGCAGGGCCCGGGGCTCAGGGTCCCACGGTCACCAGAGACCCGGGCCCGACCCCTTGCCCATCCCCTGGTGTCCTTCCGTGTCACCTGCTCATTCTAGCAAAGCAGGAAAACAGCAGCCCACGGCCCCGTGGGGAGGGCCGCCAACAATCTCAGAAGCCACCTTCCCTCTGGAGCAGCGTCTAAAATCGTCACTCCAGCCACGCCACCCACGCGAGCCCCAGCGGCCGCCAAGGGGTCTGCAAGGACCTGCCGAGACCCCCAAACCGGGAGGCCTGGCAGGGGTCAGGCAGGGCAAGCCCCCGCGTGAGTCGGGCCAGGGTCCTCGCCTTCCTCTCTCGGAGGCGGAGGGGTTATTGCAGGGAGCGAGGCAGCCCCGGCTCCCATTCCAGCGCTACTGGGCAGAGGGGGGAAGCGGCTCCACCTTTCTTAATCATAGTTGCGGGTGGGACCTAGAGACAGCACGCAGGGGTCCTGGTCCCGCTGTGTGGCCTTCAACTGAAGGACGGGGCGTGCGCTCTGTGTGAGCTGAGGCTCCTGGGCTCCCCACCCCGACCCCCGTCTGCCTAGGACAGGGGGTCAGAGCTGGGCCCACAGACCAGGAGAGGAGGGGTGACCCAGGCAGGCGGAACCACATGTTAAAGGTCTCAGGGTCAAAGCCAACCTTGAATTCTCCGGGATGCACTGGAAAGCAGCTGGAGGGGGAGAAGCTGGGCGAGGGGCTGGGAAGACCCACAAGGCCTGCGCCAGGAGGGCGGTGACCCAGGAAGGCTGCCCACTGGGCTGCAGGTGGATTGAAGTGGGCCAGGCTGGGTGCAGGGCCGGGGAGGAGCTGCCCCTCGCAGGGGAGGGACCAGGGTGTGGACGGCAGTGCTGGGAGCAGAGATGGCGGGTGAGAAGAGCCGCTGAGGGGGCTGGAGACACAGGAAGCCGTGGCTGGGGAGAAAGACCCTGTTTCCAGTCCTGAGACAGGGACAAGCAGGTCAGCCGGTGTCTGGGGAGTGTTTCCCTGAGGCGCCCAAGGGCAGCTGAGTCCAGGGAGCATCTGGGCTCAGCACAGAGGTGTTGGCCATCAGCAATGTGTAGCATCCGTTGACGCTTATGTGTGGGCGAGATGGCTCGGGCCAGGGAGAGGCAGCGAAGACCAGGTATTGGGCCTGGCCCCCGGACACCTGGGGCAGAGCCCTGGCACATCCCGGAGCCCGTGAGCCAATGATGGGTGTGACAGGGAGAAAGGACATCAGAGTGTGGGCCCCCAGGCACCCAGGGAAGAGAGGGTGTGGGCAACGGTGCTGAATGTCACCAAGAGGAGGAACCGTGGACTGCAGGATAGGGAGCCATGCCCGTCGGGTTCCAGCAGGAGACCGTTGCCCACGCAAATCAGGTGAGGTAAGGAGAGCTCAGGAAAGGGGAGGGTTATGCAGGTGTGGGCAGGGTGGGGTGACCTGCAGGGTCAGAGCAGTCTTCCAGGGCAGTAACTGCAAGCAGAGTTACCCCCTCTCCAGGCCTGCAGGAGCGCGGGGAGGGATGAAGTTACTAGTACCTAGAGCCAGAGGGTGGAGTTGGGTGGAGGGTACCCTGAAAGATGCAGGAGGTGGTGAGGATGCAAGAGAGAGGATGCAGGAGGCGGGGGCGGTCCTCTGTTCAGTGGTGCGGGCAGCCCACAGCACCCTAGCAAGGAAGAAGCCAGAAAATCCGTACCCAAACTCACTCTCCTCCTGCCTTCCATTTCCTGCTGGTACCTTCCATGGGCAAAGCCAGGTGGAGGCCAGTGGGCCACAGAGCACCCCCTCCGTGTGGCCATAGAGCAGGCAGAGGGTAGGCACAGGAGCACGGTGCACCTGGGGAAGGCAGTGCAGAGAAGCAGGGAGCAGAAGTGTGCTCCAAGGAGGAGCCCTGAGTGGAGACAGATTCTCCTACAAAAGGCGGGGGGCTGGGGCAGGAGCTGGGGGAGGCTGAGCATTGAAGGCAGGTTTTGGTTTTGTTTTCTAGAAGCCTCATGCTGTGGATCCAGTAGTGCAGGAGAGACTGAGGATGCAGGAGGTGGTGAGGATGCAAGAGACAGTGGGGAAAGCCCAGTGGGTACCATGGTTTGGCGCCAGGAGCTATAGCTTCCACCTCCCCCATGCACCATAGGACAGAGGCTGGATAGGGGCCAGTTCTCAACGCCAGAGATGCAGGCGCAACATCTGGATCAGATGGGTGGCTTGCTCAGGTGTGGAGGGCCTTGTACTCTCCCAGGGTTGGGGTTTGGTGGCCAGGCGTGAGGAAGCCGAGGACTCGCATGATGGGACCACGCCTCCAGAGTGGCCAAGAGGGATGTGACACGACAGGGCTGATGGATGAGGGGAAAGTGGAGGGGTCAGGCGACAAGGAACCAGGTACAGGATGACCTGAATGAGGGGTGAAGGATATAGAAGGGGAGTAGATGTTTGAGGCACAGGTTTTCCGAGTCAGAGGGGGCTGGGTGAGGATGGAGTCCGGGTGTGCCATGGGAGGGGTGGTGACCCTGTGGAGGGTTGTGGGAGCCACGGGGGTGGAGGACTGAGAGGCCAGGGCGGCGACTGGGGCACCCATGGGGATGTAGAAACCCGGGTGATGGCCAGTGTGGGGTGGGAAGGAAGACAGGCAGGGTGGGGGAAGGTGGGGCTGGAAGGAGGGAGCCTGGCTGGAGGGGAAGCGGGGGGAGCAGTGGAGGGGCGGTGGAGCGGGGGAGGCACCAGCAGGTGGGCTGGGCAGAGAGAAGGGAGCCAGGTCAGCCTCAGCCAGAGGGCAGAGGGGGAGGAGAGTGTGGAACTGGGTGGCCGGCACCTCCAGGCTCCCTGGGCATCACCAGAACAGATGGGGAGACTGAGGCCCAGAGAGGCAAGAATAGGCACCCACCCCCAGAGCCCGGACCTGCAGGACCAAAAGTGCCTGAGACCTATTTTCTGCCCCCCATAAGGTTGATCCTGCTCATTTGGGGGGGTGGCAGAGGGAGTACTTAGGGGGAGGTGGTCTGCCAAAGGCCCATGGAAACCCCAGGCCTGGCTCCGCCCAGCCCGCGGCCAGGGAGGGCGAAGGCCAGGCTAGGCTGCGCACGGGGCTGGGAAAAGGGGGGCGTGAGTGGCGGGGGAGTCAGTGCGGGGGCCGAGTGGATGTGCTCCCCGTGTGGGTAATTATGACCGCAGGGGTGATGGGTGCCTGCAGGGAGGAGATGCTCTCCTGTCTCCAGGCAGCGGGGGCGGGGGCGGGGGCGGGGGCGGGGCAAAGGGGGGCAGCGGGGGCGCCTGGGGTAGGCTGCTTCGGGGGCTGCCTGCAGAGGGGGTTGATGGGGTTGCGCGGATCTGGGGGTGGAGGGTGATACGGGGGCGCTTCGCAGTGTGCACGTGAGCCTGCGTGTGGGAGGAGGGGAGAATGTAGGTGGGTGGGAGCTAATTAGCTGGAGCCTGGTCTCCGTGCAGAGCCTGGACGCCAGCCCGCGTCTGGCAGCCTCGTCTCATCCTGCGCCAGCGCCCCCCTCCCCAGTCTTACTGAGGCTCCCCCATCTGCCCCAGAACCCCCGCCGCCCCCAGCTGCCCACCAGGGACGGCCAGCAGTCCCACCTAGAGGCCCCCGGCGCTGTCTGCTGAGTCAGGGCCAGGGGTGAGCACAGAGGCCCATCGGGGAGGAAGGAGGTTCCCCCCACCCCCCACGCTGGCTCCCACGGGGCCCAGGATGGCCTGCTGACCCTGCCGGTGGAGGTCCGCACAAGCAGCCCCGGTCCAGGGGCGGGGAGGGCCCTCACCCACTGCACGGAGCCCGGGGAGCAGGGCCAGTCTGCCGGCCACGCCCTCACCCAGCCGGGACTCTGGTTCAGGCCCCTCCAGGGTTTCCAAGCTCCTGGGTCAGCGTGGGCAGCGAGCGGCTCCCTGCCTCAGGGTGACCCTCTCCTCTGCTCCTAAGAGGATGGGCACTTCTGCAGCCCCTCCCAGCAACCCCCAAAGCCAGCCCTGCCTTCGAGCTTCCAGGACTACCAGCCATGCAGAACAAGGCAAACAGAGAGTTTTTTAAAAGGCAGGAAGAACTAACCCAGATGGCGGGGTGCTCAGCTGAATGCCCACTGAGTCCCAGGAAATGGGCCCCAGCTCCATGGGCTGCAGGGTATGAGGGGAGGCCGTGTCCAATTGTCCCGGAGCACACGCTCCCTGGGGGATAGACCCAGAGGTCCTGCTGGGACCTCCTCTCCACTCCGTCCTACTTGATTAACATCAGTTCAGTAACTGTTTGATGCAAGAAGCTAAGGTTCACCTCCAGACATCTCTCCATCCTCTGACCATTCAGCCATCATCGTCGTTCCCTCTGCCCATCCGTCCCTATATACCTCAGTCCATCAGTTCATTGACCCAGCAAGCCAGCCAGTCAACATCCATTGATGTCCAGCTGTAGCTCTCTGTCCACCCATCCACCTGTCCATCCGTCCATCCTCCCATCCATCTAGTCATGTACCACTCTGTTCTTTCACTGATCCAGCTCTCCAGCCAGACACTGGTCCATCCAGCCATCCGTCAATTCATCCAGTCATCTGTGGATTCATCCATCCATTGATTCACCATCCACCATTCACACACAGTTCACTCAGCCAGCCAGCCAGCCAGCCATCTACAGCTCCAGCCATCTGACCATTTACCCACCCAATCACTGACTGACCCAGCCATCCATCTACCTGTCTACTCACCCATCCGTCCACCCACTAGCTCACTATTAAAATCGAGCACCTTGGTCCCTTCAGAAGTCTGAGAACACCCCACTTCCTTCCCCAGCCCTCCTCACTTGCTGTGTGTCCTTTCCCTGTGCACCCAAAGCCTGATCTCTTGTACAGAGGTTGTTTCGTGGGGCAGCCCTGGCTACTCCTCCTGGCCCACCATCAGGGTCAAGAGGAGGGGTATGCAGACAGCAACCAAGAACAGTGGGTGGTCCCACAGCCGTTTCCAACAGAAGTGTTGGCCCCACCCTGCCCCAACTACCCTGACCACGTCCATGCACAATGAGCAGGAAACTTCACATCCTCAAAGAAACTCCTCCCACGTTCTGCGCACACCTTGTTTCCTATCATAATAGTATCACAACTTCAACAACAATCACCCTCCTCCTGTATACGGCCCTTGGGGCCAGATGCTGTTCTAAGTACTTTACAGATATCAACTCATTCCAGCCTTGCCATCCCCCAGTCATCCTATGAGGCCTGTGGTACTACTGTACCCATTTTACAGAAGAGGCACAGAGAGGTTAAGAGATAACCATAGACGCTAACGGTGCCTGGGCCCTGTGCAATGTGCTCTACATGCATTATTCATTTGCTTCATCGCAATGGGAATCCTTACTGTCAGCCCCATTTTACAGTTGGGTTGACTGAGGCCCAGTGACTCACACAAGGTCACCAAGCTGGAAAGTGGGAGCACTAGGATTTGAAGGCAGCTTTCTGATTCCAAGGCCCATGCTCTCAGCCACCCAGGTTTCTGCTGGGGGCACCGTGGCTGAGCTATGGCCTAGAAATGGCGTGGGTTGGAAGTGAGGGGGCTCCCAGGCACAAAGGAGCTCCATTCGCTCTGCAGGGGACACAGTGGGTTCACCTGGCCCAGGCCTGGGGAGTACAGAGGAAGGGCTGAGGTCCAATGGGGTCGGGTCGAAGCAGGGAAGGAAGACCAGAAGGGAGGGAGATGAGACAGCCCCGGAGTCCAGGGCAGCGGGAAAGAGACCAGCGTCAGGAGTGGGGTGGCGGCCGAGCCAGGGGCCTGGGAAGCGAGAAGCACAGGCCCCAGAGGAGAGCCCCTTGCAAGCTCAGTCTCAGAACTGGCTCCGTTAACGGGTCTAGGGCAGGGGTGGGGGGCAGGTGGGCAGTGGTATTTCTGAAAAGTGCTCCAGGCCTGAGCACAGTGTGAGGGGTTCCACAGGGAGCTGAGCCAGAGGGATGCTTCTGACAGCATTCAGTAGGCGCTCAATACATGCTGGTTACCATCGGGCCTGGTTCCCCTGGGGCTACAGTCCTTGGAAAGTGTTAAAAATTCATTCTCCTGATTATTAAAGTAAGGCACGCCCATCATATAGCTGCAGAAAGTTTGGGGGAATGGAGGCAAATGTGAAGAAGGGAATCCTCTTGTCTGGAATGACCGGGAAAGCAGGGCTGCTGAGACTTTGCATCCGGACTCCGGGGGAACCACGGCCAGGGACTGCGGTGTTTCTCACCACGCACCAACAAACTCAGCCAGCCTGCCAGCCGCGGGGTGTGGAGACCTACTCTGGTTTTCACTGGTTCACCCACTCCTTAGCAAACATTTATTAAGCACCTACTGCATGCCAGATCCTAGTGTGCCAGGGGCCAGAGAAGTCCACAGTGGCCCCAACAGTGAGAGACCTACAGTGGTGAACTGTGGACACACAGAATCCAGGTCCTGATCCCCAGAACCTATGAATGATCCCTTGACTCAGTCTACCAATTTTTTTTTAAAGACAGAGAGAAAATTTTTTATTGAAATATGGTTGATTTAGAATATTATGTTAGTTTCAGGTGTATAATACAGTGATTCAATATTTTTATAGATTATGCTCCATTTAAAGCTATTATAAAATATTGGCTATATTCTCCATCTGTATAATATATCCCTGTTGTTGTTGTTTTTTTACTGCATAATGGTCTGTATCCCCTACTCCTATACTGTCCCCCACCTCTTCCCTCTCCCCACTGGTAACCACTAGTTTGGCCTCTGTATCTGTGAGAATGTTTCTCTTCTGTTATATTCATTTTTTTCTTCTATTTTTTTGTTCCATATATAAGTGATAACCTTCAATATTGGTCTTTCTCTGTCTGCCTTAGTTCACTGAACAGTCTACCAATTTAAATGTTAAACTCATCCAAAACGCCCTCACAGAAATATACAGAATCGTGTTTGACCAAATATCTGGCCACCCGAAAGCCCAGTCAAGTTGACACATAAAATTAATGATCTCAGTGGCCGTAGGAAACTATGACAGGCCTTGTGCACCAGGGTCAGGAGCTCCATCTTTATCCTGAGGCCAATAGGGATCCATAGGAGAGTGACGACAGGGAAGCGTCAGGGTCGGACTGTACGTGAGAAAGACCTTGTGCCATGACTGGGAGGGGAGACCCAGGAGGAGGTCCGGGGTGCAGCTGTAGGGACGGAGCGCATGAGGCACATCAGGAGGTAGACCGAGCAGGTCTGGGTGCTGAGGGACAGGGAGAGAGGAGGGGTCATGTGGGTCCCTGGGGCGGACGTGGGCAGGTGGCAGGGGAATCGGGGGTCCTGCTTAGCAGGGGGTGACCAAGGGCATCATGGCGTTTGCCCACCTCTGCCCCTCGTCTGCACAGACACCCGTCACTGGGATGTTCTAACAGGGGCAGAGCCAGCCTGGCTGCCCAGGAGTGTGGCCACAGGAGACGGGGCCCTGCCCTCACACCAGGAGTGCACCCTGCCGGAGTGACCTTAGCTCCAGCCAACTCAGGACTCTGAGGGCCCCCTTAACCTCTGGCCCTGGGGGAAGGGCATGGGAAAAGCATCTTTTGGACTGAAGAAAATGGAAAACCTCACCTCACCTCAGCTGCAATAAGCTAATTTTCACCTCTAAATGAGACTTAATCAAATTCAGCCCCATAGCCTCATTTCCAGGCAACTTTATTCATTGTTATTTTTATTCCAAGAATTCCTTGGCATTTTCTGGGAGCCACTGAAGGGTTTAATAGCTTCCTCAGTAGCAAAGCACCCTGTCTGGAGTGAAACCCAGGAGCAAATAGTCACAACCAGGGGTGCAGGTATCCTGGGAGGACACGTGAGGTCACCAGGCCCCAGCTGGCTCTGTGGGCAGGACGTGGCCTGGGTAAGGGGTCTCCGGCTCCCTGGGCGGGGTGGCCATTCTAAAAGACCAGGAGCCTGGACAGAGGAAAGAGACCGGGGCCTCTGGATTGATGGGGACATCAGGCAGAGGTGTCACACCTCGGACGCCGAGGGTGAGGAACCTTCCAGCCAGAAGACTCGGGTCCCTCGGGGCCTCTGGCTTGGCCGTGACACAGGGCCGCAGGGAACTGGGGAGGCCTGTGTGTGCAGCTCTGTTTCCCCGTTAAACCGAGATTCACAGTCCACGGCCTCCTGGGGTGGCCCCAGCACTCGGCAAGGATAAGAGTCACCATCCCCTCAGCCCACCTTCTCGGTGGCCAAACTGAGGACACCCTGGACCCGAGGGCGCCCCCAGGAGCTGAGCACGGCCTGCATCTCCCCGGCGTCCTCTGGGTCCATCCAGCACGGGGACACCCAGGCGGCGGTGGAAGGCCAGAGAGAGGGCAGCCAGAGGCCAGTGAAGAGCCTGTCACCGTGGCTGAGCAAACCTGGGCCAGGGCTTGGGGACAAGGGACACGAGGACAGCGCACAGGTGGAGCCCGCCAGGCTAAGGGGCCATTTGGACGCAGACAGTTAAGGCACAGAGAAGAGGGCGGCCGGGACTGAGGCTGGTACGGCGGGGCATGGAGAGGCTGGGCGTCCGGGATGTCGGTCCAGGGGGAATCCCGGTGCAAAGCTGGGTGTTTGAGAGCCCTGAGGGGTTCTGGATGCTGGAATCAGGAGAGGGTTTGGGGCGGAGGTTAGACTCACCTGGGGGGCTGCCCTGGCCACTCCTGAGCTCAGTGACCCCCGACTGCACCCACCACTGCCTGTGTCCCACAGAAGAGCTGCCCGCCCTCAGGACTATTTTTAGCTTCTCCGGGTCCCCTCGGTCTACGTCGCACATGGGCACCAATTCCCTCCCGGGCACTGTGAGAATGTGTGAGCGGTCAATGAGGTCCGGCCTCTATATTTTCCATTTGTGGTTCTTAAATCACAAAATGACTCCTTTGTAAGAATCATTTGACGTTCAGGAAGTCTTTTGATGCCTTTCAAAGGGCTTTTTAATGCGTTTCTAATCCTTTCCTCTTAAAAACAGGAAAGTACACTTTGTCAACCGTAAACACCAGAAGGTCCTACTTTGGTCAGAGATGCAGAAGCCACAGGCTCCCGGTGGCTGTGAAGCCCGCCTGGTCCTGGCCGGGGCCCCGTGCACCAGGAACTCTCAGGCCGAGGATGGAGCCAGGAGGCTCTGCCTACATCCCTGCTCCCAGTGCCAGGCCACAGACCACCGTGCTGGAGACCCCCCACCCCAGGCGGGATGCCACGACCCACACCGGTCCTTTGCAGGGACCCCTCCTCAGAGAACGGCCCCACCACTGCCCAAGCTAGATACCAGACTCATCCTCAGTGACCTCTCTTCCTGGGCCCGGACCCCCCTGCTGCTGCCCTTTCTACCCTGTAGATCAGGCCCCCCTCTCTCCCCTGCAGAGACCCTCCTGGCTGCTCCTGCCCTGAACAGGTTCTCAGAGTCTTCGCTTGCCTGAGTGGGGTCCCTAGGACTGGGCTGGGGCCCACCCGTCCCACCTCCCCCTCTGCTCTGACATCACCAAACAGCCTGTGAGACCCTAACGTCTCTGTACCTTCTCAGGTGCTGTTCCCTCTGCCTGGAAAACTCTACCCCCACTTCGCTGCGCAGAGAGGGCTGCCTCCCCATCCCTCGTGCCCCTCCTCTCTGAAGGCCTTCCTGGCGCACTAGGCAACCTTCCCCCTCTGCTTCAAGCCTCTGTGATGCTCCCGGGACACACTACTGCATGTTACTGCAAAAGTATTGATGTCACCCTGCTAAACTGAGAACCTCTCAGAGATGGAACTGTGTCTTTTGATCTCTGCCCCCGGGGCTGGCACTCAGCAGCCCCTCAGCAAGCAGAGTCCCGGGCCGTCCATCACAGGGGCTGCCCCCAGCCCAGGACTTGGCCTCCGATTCCAGCCAAGGGCCCGTGCCTCCCTAGGGAGGGAGCAGAGGTCTGTACCTACCAAACCAGCAACAGAACTTGGTAAAAGGTATTTGGCCACTACTCGTCTGTGCCCATACCAACCCCACACCCAGAGACCAGGCGCTCTTGGCCACGTTGCCTGGGGCCAGGCCTGCTGCAGCACCTGCTGTGTGGCAGCCCTGGGGCCGCAGGGGCCCACCCCTGAGCCAGAGGAGTCAGCCCTTTCTCCCCGACAACAGGATGCCAGAAGGTGCAGGGGTCTGGAGGTGGGCCGAGGCTGGCAGGGAAAGGGCCCGGAGGCCCCCTGCAGCCGAAGGGAGTGGAGGAGGGCCACCCTGTCCCCGGAGATGTGTAAACCCCGCCCAGTGGTCAGGAGCACAGTGGATGTGTTCATTCACTCAGTAAGGATGCTCAGCCCTGCACCGGGCAGTTGGGGCTCAGAGGTGGACCCAGAACAGCCCTGCCCTCCACGAGCCCCAGCACATGGGCAGACGCATCCAGAAATAAACAACCACTCGTCCAGAGTGCCAAGAACAGTCTTGTTCACCGCTGCACTCCCGATGTCCGCTAAAGGGCCCAGCAGACAGTAGGTGCTCCACCCACAGAGGTTTGCGGACTGACTAAGTGCAGTGCGCTGAGGGCCCAGAGATGAGGCCAGCGGGGGAGTAGGGCACGACTCTCAAGACATCAGTGGACTAAGTGAAAGGTTGGGACCCCCTCGAGGGTGCAGGGAGACCCCAGGGGTGTGGGGTTGAGGAGTGTCAGGGCCAGGTTCAGCCTGGGGCAACCTGGGAGAGGTGCTGGGCTGGGCCGGGGACCGTGCATGCAGGGACATCATGGTGGGACTGAGTGTCACAGACCCCAGATGACAGTGGCTCCAGCAAATAAAAACCTCCTTCTCACTTAGAAGTCTGGACTGAAGCACGAGCTCCTCTCTGTGTGGCTGTTGAGCTCGGCCTCCTCTCTGGTGGCTCTGACCTCCCAGGGCAGGGCCCACGGCCCCCGGTGGCCTCCCTTGCCCGGGAGAATCCGGAAGTTGCACTTGTGAGCGTGCCCAAATGAATTGCCAGGTGCAGGCCCAGGCCGCACTTAGCTGCAAGGGGAGCTGGGAAATGCCATCTTCTTGGGCAGCCGGGTGCTGGAGGAGTGGCTGGGGGGGACAGCTAGCGGGCTCTGCACGGCCACTGATTAGGAAGCAGTCTGTGCTTCGGTTCTGCAGAGAAGGTAGGAGGCCTGCCAGAGGAGGTGGCCGTGGGATAGAAGGCCCATCGGAAGGAGCTGGGGTGGCAGCCGGGACAGAGGTGGTGCGGATTTGGCCAGAGGGACGGTGGCGGGAGACACTGAGACATGTTTGACCGTGTTGAGTGTGACCTGCCTGGGGGACATCCTGATGGAGAAGTTCAGGTGACGTGGCAGGTGTGAGACACACCCGCAGGGAAGGCACAGTACCCAGTGGTGACTGGGCTAGAGACTGCACCAGATGAGGGGCGGCCACAGGGAGAAAGGGGGCTCAGACAGGGCTCGGGGGGCGGGGAGGTGGGCCGGAACATGCAGAGGGCGGCATCCTGTAGCCCGAAGGGAGATAATGTACTAGTGGAGGGGAAGGGCTGCTAACCAATCTCCAGGCTGACCTGCACCCTCAGATCCCGGGCCCGGGGGAGGGGAGCCACATCGGAGGAAGCTGAGGACTGAGCAGGCAGTGACGTTCCAGAAGACCAGTGTAGACAACAGAAGAGGGGGAGGCCGGGTGTGCAGAGGCCATCCACCCAGCCCAGCCCTGAGGACAGCCAACCCTCGGCATTCTCTGGACAGGGCAGGGTGCACAGCCCCTTTCACACCTGGGTAGGCTGAGGTCCCACCTCCAAGCCTCCCAGCCCCGCTGCTCCCAGAGGACACGTGACTGGGGGAGGGGCTCCAGACCTGCCTCTTCTTTCTCAGCCCGGGGGTTCACTTTAAGCAGGTTCCTGCACAAAAGGCTTTGTCTCACATGATCTTATTTGGCCCCGGAAACAACCCATCCTCCAGAAGAGGAAAGTGAAGCCCAGAGACGTGAAGGTCACTGCCCTTGGGTGCAGGGGAGCTTCTGCGGGGTGGGCAGTTCAGGACAAGCATCCCACTCCTCCTTTAGAGACCAGGAAGCAGAGGCTCAGAGAGGCCCAGGTCACCTGGTACCTGCGCCGGGCCTGCGTCCCAGGCTGTCATCTCTCCTGTCACTGTGCTGTGCACCTCAGCGACCAGGAGCACAGAGCACTCTGGGCGGGAAGAGGGGACCCAGAGCTGCAGAAAACCCCAGGGAGGCCTGTAGGGGGTCGTCCGGGGAAGTGGAAGTCAGGCAGGGGTACCCTGCTCTGGCTCACCTTCTTCCCTTCCCCATGCCCGCCCCCCCCACCCCCGCCATGCCAACAGCACCAGAATCTTCGCTGCCTTCCACTGCTGCCCCTGCAAGTCTGGGGGCCCAGCCCAGCCACAGACTGCCAGTTCCTGGAAAGGCTGTGGTGGAACTTGCTGGCTCCCCAGCCCAGGTCACCGGAGCTGCAGCGGGTGGAGGTGGGACAAGGGCCCTGGGCCCCTCTGGGATCACTCACATTTCCAGGAAAATTGCAAAACATTTGAAAGACAAATGGTCAGTTCCTCATAACCCACTGTCCTGAAAAGGGGTGTTGGGGGGAGGGGGAGTGCTGGTGGAGAGGGTACCGTGGGGGGCCTCCTGGCCCCCGTAACCAAGCCCATCCCCAGGCGGACTTGGAGGCAGCAGGGAAGGCCAAAGGGGTCAGGGTGGGGCGAGGAAGGAAGCAGCCGGTGCTGGGAGATGGGGCGCCTCCCAGGGGACGGGCCACTGCGGGCTGTGAAGTTCAGAAACCCCTCCGCAGCTGTTGCCCAGAATGTTTTTCTACTTTCTCCTTGTCGCTGCTCCAGGTCACAGCCCAGCCACTGCCCAGCCTCAAAGGGCAGGAGCCAGGAGAAAGACTTCCATTGCCCCATGGGACAGGGGGCAGCTTGACTCACTTATCAAAAGTGATGAAATGTCATTCCCATAATTGGATCCTGAAAGGTTGGCCTTCAGTCTCACTGCACTCTGCCGCCTGGGGCCTGCAATAAAGCAAGCTGCCATGTTGGAGGGCCCCATGTGGCCAGGAACCAAGGGCAGCCTCTGGTCATGAGCTCGCAAGGGATCCTGCCAACCACCAGTGAGGGAGGTTGGAAGCTGGTCCTTCCCCGGCTGGGCCTCGAGATCAACACAGCCCAAGCAACACCTAGACTACTTAGCCTGGGAGAGACCCTGTGCCGGGGACCCAGCTAAGAGACGTCCAGAGTGAGAGCATAAATGCTGTCATCTTAGCCACTAAGTTTTGGGGTACTTTGTTACACAGTGATAGATGACTAATACAGGTAGCATCAGCTAAGACACAGTCAGATGCTGGCTCTGCGATCTGCAGGCTGTGACCTTGGAATCACCAAGTAGTGTCCCCCTCTGCAAGCTGCAGACAGTAATGCCCATCTCCCCACGGGGCACCAGGAAGGATAAATAATGTGATGTAGCTCCAGCACCCAGCACAGTGTGGTTGTGGAATGCTGCACTCACCTTCTCCTCCAGAAAGCCCTCCATGATCCCCCAGCTGGATCTTGCCTTCCCTCCCATGGGCGCCCCAGTGAAGTAGCTATGTCTCCATCTGGAATGCTTTTCTTTCCGCTGAGCTTCCAGTCCTTAGAATCCAGGCCCCAATACCCCCACCCCCACCCCAGAGCTGACACGATTCCTCCCAGCCCAGCAAGAATGCCTCCTGAGGGTCCCACAACGGGTGTCCCACCAAATCTTGCTCAGAAGAAAAGGAAAAGGCCCACCAGTCATCAGTGTCTGTGAGACAGGACCTGGGATGGTGACCAGGACAGCCTGGGCAGGTGAGACTGGGTCCCTCTGCTCATCACTCCTCCATCCCTGAGACCCCCCTCCAGGCCAGGATGGGGTTCAGGGCTCCAGGGCATTGAGGATGAAGGTGGAAGGAGGTGAAGCCCAGGTGGCCTAGGGGCCCTGGCCAGGCCAGCTGCAAACACCAGGTGCCACAGAAGGGCTCAACAGAGCCTCGGAATGCGGGACCGACTGGCCAGGGCAGGCTGCAGGCTGGAGAACAGTGGAATTAGATTCACTTCCCAACAAATCACTCTGTCCCTGAAGTACTCACCCAGGAGGCAATGAGGCAGCTATTAGAGGGCATGCAAATGGTCTGGGCCACTGATCAGCTGGACCACTGACTCTCAGATGCCTAGTCACATGACATCCCCTCACAGAGCCTCAGTTTCTCCAGCTAGGTAATTCAGGATTTCTCAAAGGAAGGTAAAAAGTGATTTTAAAGGATATCCGGGGGAAAACAATTGTAAATTTCAATAGTTATTTATGCTCATATGTATTAAGACAAAAGTATATAACTAGCATATCAGACCCAGAGTTTCAGATCCTATTGCTTAGGTCATAAGCATTTCAGTTTAAAAAGAAAATTGATTTAAATAAAAATATTAAGCAAATGATAAAACTGATGATACAAGGATATGACATAAGTCATGTCGTGAGATTCTAGTGACCCACATTTCTTGACCAAGCAACAAGCTTCTCCTGTGTTTAAGCCACCGTGATTTTGGATTTTACCATGGCAGCCAACCCTGTATCCACACTCATACAAGCAGCCATGCAGCTAAGGAAAGATGTTCAAGGCAGAGAAAACAGCAGGTGCAAAGGTCCTGGGGCAGGAACAAGATTGGTTCTTATCTCAGGGCTTCAGGGGCTTTGCACCTGCCAAAAAAAATGCTGTCCTGAGGTGCAGTGAGTGGAACATCTCCAAGCAGAACAGTCGGGCTGAGCAGGGCTCGGGTAGAGGATCCAGAGCCCACCAGCCTAGCCGGCCCCCTCCTGTAATGGCCTGTTGAAGCAGTTATACATTCTGGGAAACTGCCTGTGTCTGCAGAGGCAAGGGACCCCCTTCCCAAGGGCAAAGGCTGTGATATCTGTGTGTCCCAGCACCCAGCCCCCACCTGGCCAAAAAGAGGTCTCCGTGGATGTTGCTGAATAAATAAAAGAGAGGCTCTGGGGACCTGTGACTTCTGCATCTGGGCACCCAGTGGGCATAGGGGTGGCCACGTTCAGAGGGCACCAGAGGGCAGAGCCAGGAGCAGGAGGCCAGGGGGGCACTGGGCTCCCTGCCATTAGTGGAGGGGAATGAGGAGCTGCCGTGGGGCAGGACCGGGAGGCTGAGGGCAGCAAGTGTCAGCGCCAAGGGGAACAGAAGAGGAGGAAGCAGTGGGAGGGGCTTCAGGGTAAGTCTGGGGCAAAGGTGCCGCCTTATCTCCCCAGCGGAAAGGAGCTGCCAGCCCCTGACTGGGCCCCCCACGGGGTCTCACCATCTGTCTCGTCTCAGTGGCCAGGGCCTCTGGGGTCACAGGCTGGTTCAGCTCAAGGTAAACTCCACAGCTGGAAAGGAGCAGACTGGCTTTCTTCTCAGATGATGTGCTGGGCCCCAGCTCTCCTCAGGGGACCCCACTGCCCCACCCAGACCTGGCCTGGCTAAATTCTACTACTGCCCCTAAGAAAACTGCTATTCCTGGGCTGCAGGAGGCCACCTGGGCCTCCCATCACCAATGGATTCAAGCCAGACTCCTGAGTGGCGCCTCTGGGGCGCCCCCGTGTGCTGACTGTCCCACAGCCACCTCCCGCCACACTCCACACTGATAACCCTAGACTTTCACTGGGTTCTCTGGGCCTGCCTGAGGCCAGGCCCTGGTCCCAGAAGCTCACAGTACTGGGGACAGAGCCTCATGGTTTAAACCACACCGCGGTGCAGGTGCAAGGGCTGGCGAGCACAGAGGACTGAGCCCTGAGCTAGTCCTTGAAGGAGGAGGGCTAGTTTTCCCGGAGAAGAAGTGGGTGCTGCTGGGGGGCTGTGGTCTCAGCTGTGAAAGCTACGATCCCCCCTCCATGGAGGGGCATCTACCACAGCCATGCCCTTGTCCACGGGCTTCCACAGCTGCAGCGGCCTCCCAAAGAGACGTTTCTCAAGCCCACATCTGACCTTCTGCTGTTTAACACCTTCAGTGACTCCCCCTCTCCATCCAGAAAAGGCTATACCCAGCGGTCAGCAAAGTCACTGCCCCCAGCGACGGCCTCATTCGGACGCTGGAAACCTGAGAACGTGTCCTCTTCTGTGGCAGAGGGGACTTTGAAGAAGTGATCCAGTTAGGGATCTTGAGATGGGGGTGATCCTGGATTGTCTGGGTGGGCCCAGTGTCATCGCTAAGGTCCTTTAAATGAAGGGGGGCGCGGGGCAGGAGAGTCAGAACCAGAGTGATGTGAGGTTGAAAGGAGGTCGAAGAAGGCAGGCAGCCTCCAGAAGCAACCAGCCCCGCTGGCCCATGTTGGGCTTCTAACCTCCAGTACTGTAATATATGGTGTTTTCTACAATGAGGTATCACCTCACACCTGTCAGAATGGGCATCATCAAAAAATCTAGAAACAACAAATGCTGGAGAGGGTGTGGAGAAAAGGGAACCCTCTTGCACTGTTGGTGGGAATGTAAATTGATACAGCCACTATGGAGAACAGTATGGAGTGTTCCTTAAAAAATTAAAAATAGAACTACCATATGACCCAGCAATCCCACTACTGGGCATATACCCAGAGAAAACCATAATTCAAAAAGACACATGCACCCCAATGTTCACGGCAGCTCTATTTACAATAGCCAGGACATGGATGCAACCTAAATGCCCATCGACAGACGAATGGATAAAGAAGATGTAGTACATGTATACAATGGAATATTACTCAGCCATAAAAAGGAACAAAGTTGGGTCATTTGTAGAGACATGGATGGATCTAGAGACTGTTATACAGAGTGAGGTAAGTCAGAAAGAGAAAAATATCGTATATTAACGCATATATGTGGAATCCAGAAAAATGGTACAGATGAACCGGTTTGCAGGGCAGAAATAGAGACACAGATGTAGAGAACAAACGTATGGACACCAAGGGGGGAAAGTGGCAGGGGGTGATGCATTGGGAGATTGGGATTGACATGTATACACTAATATGTATAAAATGGATAACTAATAAGAACCTGCTGTATAAAAAAATAAATTAAATAAAATTCAAAAATTCAAAAAAATATATATATATATGTTGTTTTACTCCTTTTCATTTATGGCAATTTGCTGTTACAGCAGCAATAGGAAACTCATACAACCCCAACCCTTGCAGGGGTCTGCAAGGCCTTCCTGCACGCATGCCACCCTGGAGGGAGCCTCTCCCCTCCCCCACTGCTCTGAGCCCCCCTGCCCCTTTGGCCTTCAACCATGCGGTCCCTTCTACCTGATATAACCCTCCTTGGCCAGAGGCTGCCAGCAACCCCTCCCACACAGAGCCCTCATCCCAGTGTCCCATCCTCAGTGGAGCCTTCTAAATCCTTAGGGTTCTCTGCCTTGAACTAATGAGGAATTTGTTGGAAGCTAATGGGATAGTCCATGGCCTCTAGTTCTTGGATGGGATGAGCCTAGGGTTTCTAAAAGGCCTGAGCCTCAGGAAAGAAAGGACAGTCCCTAGCGGGTCCCACCAGCAGGTGGCTTGGCAGTGACCATCCCCTGGCCTTGGGTCCCCCTACTCAAGACCCAATTTCTGGCTTCTCGTGGGCTGTTATGCTCATTCAGGGTCAAAATGGGGTGGGGCACCTTAACCAATAACCCTGATCTGAGGCCCCAGAAAGGGCAGCATTTTAGGAATGAAGAAAAAAAAGGTGTCCCTGCCTGCTCCTGGTCCACCTCCCAGGGCTCAGTCACCCCCGTTAGAGTACACCTCACACCGGCACCCATGTAGCCCCTGACCCAGCCAGGAGCCCCTCAAGGGCAGGTGGCTGAATGCTCATCCCCTTTTCGGGATCTCTCCTCTAGAAGTCTGCCTGCACCTTCCTGAGCAGGCCTGTCCGGGAAGCATCCAGACTCGGGTGCTGGAGGGGGAGGCACATGGGGAATCACTGCCTAAAGCTTCAGGGAGCTCGGAGGCCGAGGGCTCTCAGGAAGGGCACGGGCCTGGGGTGGACAGGGGAGCCCCCCTGGGGTGGACAGGGGAGCCTGAAGGCTGGACTCCCCAAGGGTCCCCACCCTAGACCCATAAACAAACAGCCTTGGGACCAGCCGCCACCCTGCATCTCAGTTCATCCCCTGTGAGAAGGGCGGCTCTGACCCTGTGAGGACGGCTACTCTGAAATAAAATAGCAAAGAAAAGGAAACAACGCGCGTGATGAGGACGTGGAGACACAGGAGCCCCTGTGCACCGTTGGTGTGCATGTCAAGTGGGGCAGAGGAGGTGGAGGACAGTACGGACCTTCCTCAAGAAAAACAATCACAGGGCTTCCCTGGTGGCGCAGTGGTTGAGAGTCCGCCTGCCGATGCAGGGGACGCGGGTTCGTGCCCCGGTCCGGGAAGATCCCACATGCCGCGGAGCAGCAGGGCCCGTGAGCCATGGCCGCTGAGCCTGCACGTCCGGAGCCTGTGCTCCACAGTGGGAGAGGCCACAACAGTGAGAGCCCCGCGTACCACAAAAAAAAACACAATCACAGAATTACCGTATGATGCAGCAATTCCACCCAAAAGAACTGAAATATCAAAGAGGCATTTGTACATCCATGTTCGCAGCAGCATTATCCACAATAGCTAAAAGGTGGACGTCACCCAATGTCCATCAATGGGATCTTTACTAAAATGGAGCATTATTCAGCCGTAAGAAGGAAGGAAATTCTGACACAGGCGACAACAGGGAGGAATCTTGAGGACATTATGCTGAGTGAAATAAACCAGTCACGAAAGGACAAAGACTGTTATGATTCCACTTCTGTGAGGTTCATAGAGACAGAAAGCAGAAGCGTGGTTGCCAGGGGCCGGGGGAGGGGGAGGGAAGCTGGTGTCTAACGGGGACAGCTTCCGTTTTACAAGATGAACAAGTTCTGGGGATGGATGGTGGTGATGGTTACACAACCCTGTGAATGCCCTCAAGGCCACTGAACTGCACACTTGAAAATGGTTAAGATGGTAAATTTTTTTAATTTTTTTTTTTTTTTTTTTTTTTTTTTTGCGGTACGCGGGCCTCTCACTGTTGTGGCCTCTCCCGTTGAGGAGCACAGGCTCCGGACACACAGGCTCAGCGGCCATGGCTCACGGGCCCAGCCGCTCCGCAGCATGTGGGATCCTCCCGGACCGGGGCACGAACCCGTGTCCCCTGCATTGGCAGGCAGACTCTCAACCACTGCGCCACCAGGGAAGCCCAAGATGGTAAATTTTATGTTATATGTCCTTTACCACAGTTAAAACTGTTTAAAAGGGGGTGGCTTGGACCTGCACCATTTAATCTCAAACTATTGGTCTATAGCCATGAAACCCTTTGTAGCTTATTGAAAGGGACACCCTGGTCTTAAAGCAGGAGAGAGCAGGGCTGCCCAGGTGGACGTGGGGTGCGACCCCAGACCCACATTCTCAGCCCTACACCCTCAGCACCACCTGTGGGGAGCCTGAAACTCCAGGCCCCTCTGGCCCCTTCCAGGCAAGTGGGTTTTGTAGTTCAAGGTCCCAAAGATGGACGGGGCTGAGGGAAGCCTTCTCCTGACTTTGCTGGTCAGAACTTCAGGGGCCCTTTATTGTCACCTGGAGGTTGCCAAGGGGCCAGGTGTGGCCCACGGGGCACCGCGCAGCCAGCGAGGGGTGGGCGGAGGCCGCCAAGGAGCCTCCTGCAAAGGGTCAATTCAGGACTGCTTCCTGTGGGCAGCTGGGCCTAGAGGGGCACATGGGCAGCCCTGGGGACCTGTAATTCTGCAATATTAAAAACAGCTTCTGCAAAGGAAACTCCCCTTTCTCTTCTGCTGCCATTTCCAGAGATTCTGAGATCATTAATTTAAGCGCAAGAAAAGTCCTGGTGGAAAATATTCATTGTTACAAGCTGGATGTTTCATGTGGGCTCATTAAATCCACCAACCCTCCCAGGGAAAGGTGAGGGTGCAGGGGAGAGGAGGGCAGTCCCTTTGAATAGGAAGGGGGAGGGACAGGCAAGAGGAGGGGTGACCCTTCAGCTCTCATTAAAGCCAGTGCAGCCCAGGAGAAGAACCAACACGAACAAGCACCTTTGAAACCAGGCCCTTTACATGCGTCACCTCCTCTCAGCCACAAGTCACAGAAGAGGCATCTGAGCCGCCGAGCCATTACGCAGACTTGTCCAAGGGGCCACAAGTACGACAAGGCAGGGCCAGCACGCAAACCCGTGGACACACCCCTCCATACCGCAGAGTGCCCCGTGCTCTGAAAAGCAGCCTCCAAGCTGCAGCTCTCTGACCTCTGGTCGGTAATCACTTAGTCATTCTGCAAACAGTTGACTGACTTCTCTGTCTAGATCTGTACTAATTAGGATACATTTTGGCTGCTGTAACAAATGCCAGAATAACACTGGATTTAACGAGAGAAGGTTGTTTTTCTTTTTCCCCCCCTCTCATGTAACAGTCTGAGCTTCAGCAGTCTAAGCTGATGCCGTGGTGACGCAGGTCCTTTCTGCCCTGTTGCTCTGTGATCCTCAACATCCCGCTTCCATCCTGCAATCAACATGGCTGTTCCGGCTCCTGCCATCACCTCTGTCATCCAGCAGTGGGGACAGAAAGAAGAAGAAGGGAAGCCACCTCTCTTCCCATCAGGGGCAGGACCCAGAGGTTTCACACATCACTTCTCACGTGTCCTTGGTCAAAGAGCTACATGGAGCTATGAGGGAGGCTGAGAACTGGAAAGAGCAGCCATGAGCCAGCCCAAATTGGGGGGTTCTTTTACTTTAGGAAGAGAGGAGAGTGGATATTGGGGGACAACTAGCAATCTCTGCCTGGAACACCATCTCCCCTCCCCCCCAGGACCGTGGTGAGCCAACGTCATGAGTAAAAGGCCACGCAGACTGCAGGGGAGGGGAGAGGTGGTCTGAGGAACCAGCGTCCAGGCCAAGTCTCGAAGGACAGCTGGGGTTTGGAAGACAAGCTGGAAGGTGTTCCAGAAGGCGAGGTGATAGCAGTAGCAGATGGAGCACGTGTGCAAAAACTGTGGTTTGTTGTGAAGAACATGAACTTGGAGCCAGAGACAGGGGCCCAAGTCCAGACACTGAGTCAGCTGACGAGGAGCCCCATCCCCCTGAGCCTTGGTGCCTCGTGGAAAGGCTGATGGTCTCCATCACTGCTCGCAGGCCTGGCATTCGTGGAATCACGGCTGTGATGTTTCCATGGCAGAAGCGCTGGGTCAGTGTCAGGCAGGGGCAGGAGATGGACCAGAAGAGGGAAGCAGAGGCCCCACCTGGAGGCCTCAAAGGCCAGGCCGAGCGGTTTGGATGTTACTCAGAAGCTGCGGGCAGTTGCAGGCAGGGCAGCATCCTGAACAGAGAGCAGATTTTCAAACCCGGCTCTGGAGGATGGAGAGGAGGAGGTGAGATCGGAGGTGTAGAAGCCGAACAGAAGGCAGCTACAAAGTCCCCAGAGACAGACAGCATGGCACAGACCTGCCGATATCAGGGAACCGTTCAATCCTGAGCAGGCGTTTGGGTTTGGGAAGACAGCCTGGAGGAGGCAGCCCCGAAGCTGTGCCAAGGCAAGGGAAGGGAGAGGACTCGCCCTGGAAGGGACGAGCAAGGGAAGGGCGGATGAGCCGAAGCCCAGCCACACCCAGGGCAGACAGACCCTGCCCTCCCTGCCCCCGTCCCGAGGTACCCCATCCCAGCCACTCAGAGCACCATGGCAGCTGGAGCTGTGCCCGGCGATACACCCATGTCCCAGCTGACCCTCCCAGTAACTAGCAAGGTGGAGATCCTGCTCCCATTTACAGAAGAGAAAGCTGGAGCCCAGAGAGAGCCCATCACCTCACCGAGGCCACACAGCAGTCATGCCCAGAGCCCTCGGCACTCTTGAACCTTCCTGGGTCCAATAGGATGACCTTCAGAAATGCTCTGACCCTATCATCTTGGACTCGGGAAGCCTTTTTCATCCTGAAAAAAGGGACGAAGATCAAGAACTGCTTTATCCACATCACGTCCTCAAAGCATCCCTTATGAGGCAGGGAGAGGGGGACCCCATTGAACAGAAAGACAAACTGAGGCCAGAGAGGGCAAGTCGCCTGCCCGGGTCACACTGCCAGTCGCTGGCCGGCAGGACTTGCATCCAGGTCTCTCTGGCTCCGCGTCCTGTTTCCAGGATCCTCATCCTCGCGGAGGCCTCTCTCCCCTCCCCCTCCCCCTCCCCCTCCCCCTCCCCCTCCCCTGCTCCCCCGCTGTTTTCCTGGCTCTCTCTCAGGGAAGGGAGCATGCTCTGAGTCTCTGTTTCCCTGGGAGAAATCCATTTTCAGAATCTGGAGGTGTTGAAATGTGTTCTTTTTTCCTCTCCAAAGAGCCCTTCTTGAGGACAGAGGTACCCCAAGAATCCCTCTGGGGCCACCACCAGCCAGGCCAGGCTGCCTATCAGGAGGGTCTGGCCCCAGCAGGGGGCCCTGCATAGGGTCTGGGGGGGTGACCATATGCATCCTGGGATGATGGGCGGCTGGACTGCCCAGGACATGCCCACAACCTGCAGCCTGATTTCCGGAGACGCTCATTTGCCATTACTCGGCTCTGGCTGCAGCCCTTCTGGTCCCGGAAGCAGGGCGGTTCTGAGCCCATCTGCCCAGCTGAGGGCCGGGGGTGGATTCCATGTCTTTACCAGATTGTCCCCCCTCATCGTCAGCTGACCCCATGGTGCTCACAGAAGTTCTAGCCGTAAAAGGCTCGGACATTGCTGTGAGCACCTTCTAACCCTCAGAGCCAGCCTCCAGGGAGCACAGTCATGGGCACAGGGGTCGCCGGCCGAGTGAGGGAGGGAGAGGGAGAGGAAGGGAGGGGCAGGTGTGGAGGAGGGGGGAGGGGGAGAGAAGGAGGGAAGGAGGGCGGGGGCTTGGCCCTCTGTGCCAGCACACTCACGCTACACCTGCCCAAGCACGTGCCAGCCTGCCACTTTCAAAATCTGCTCTAGAATGAGGATCTGGCCTCTCCCTCCCCATCCTGGTCTCCGCCCACCCCATAGGCGGCTCTGACCCATCCTCCAGGGCTCACAGGCCCTCCCCTGGGCTCTCCTTGTCTGGTGTGCGCCCCACCTGCCGACCACCCACCCCCAGGGAGACCGGTGGCAGGCCTGGCGTCTTGGGGAGCAGTTCCTAGAGTTCCTAGAACCCAAATCCCAAATTGTGGACTCGTGGGCTGCCCAGGCTGAAGCCTAGAAGGGCCCCAGCAAGACTAGGCTGTCCACCGCTCTCCCCAGGCCCACAGGACTCCCGGGAGTTCTCAGCCTCAGTTCTAAGCCTTCAGGACAGGAAGCAGTCTTGGGGACACCAAGGGGCATCAGGGTAAGGGTGTTCAGGAACCCACCCCATGGGAGCCTCCCCACAGGGCGGCCACGTGATTACTCTGCCTGTCCCCCTCCTCCCCACAACCAAACCCACCATATCTCTTACATCCCCAAACAAGTCGCTCTAAAACTCCAACCAAACTGGCTCACTGTGGGTCCCAGAAGGGCCCATAGGAAGCCAGGTCCTTCGGGGATGGGGTCTCTTCCCCTACCATCAGCATTGGCATCTTGTCCCGCTGGCCACAGGGTATAGACCAGGTTTACACAGGCTTGTGAAGACTTCCAGACTGAGGGCATGACCACGCCATCATCTCTGCGATGCCAGCCCCAGGCCAACGTCCAAACTGACCTGGAATTCCAGCACTCACCGCCCCCCGACCGGAGTCCCACCAAGACAGGGCTGGTGTGGTCTTCAGAAGAGCTGAGCAATACAGGTGCTGAATGAATGAACCAACGAATGATTGAATGAATGGACATGCCACCCCACACGCCCTCGGCAGGACTCTGCGTGGACCCTTCCCCCAGGCAGGAAAGGGAGGCAAGATACGGCCCCTGATTCAGAGGGACCCCCACCCTGCCCTTCTGCCCAAAGACCTGCCCAGCAGGCCAGCTGACAGGCAAATGGGGGGTTTTCAGAGTCACAGAAGGGGGTTACATACCCCTGCACCCACCCCCCAACCCAGGGGCCTGCAGAAGCTTCTGGAAAGAGGCAAACATCAGAGGCAGGAAGCCTGCCTCCCAGACTCCTGTCTCTGCCTCTCTTGATGGCTCTCTCTCAAACCTACTATCTGTCTCTCTCCCTGAGACCCCTTGACCCCCCAGCCCTAGGCTGGAAGTTCCTTTACAAATCACTGGGTCCATCCCCATCGTATAGGTGAGAACAAGAGGCCCCTGGGAGCAGGAGTGTACCCCAGGTCACGCACAGGTCGGTGTCCAAGCAGGAAGCAGGGCCATTCCCTGAAGGACTCGCCAAGTGCATCAGTGAGCCCACGTGTCATTCGGACATGGGACATGGGTGCTCCGAGAAGGGTGCTGCATCCCCCTCCCTGTCGCTGACGCTGGCCAGTCCTCCAGCCTCATATAGCTGTGGCAGGGGAGGGGTGAGGGGGGACCTGAGACCCTATGGAAATCCGTCTTCCCTCGAGACACAGCTTGAGTCAGACAGGCTGGGTCTGGTCCAGCTTGGGCACCGGCTCCTACGTGACCTTGGCCCAGGCGCCAGGAGGGCAGGGTGAGGGTGTGACCAGCTCCAGTCCTGGCTCCATCCCCGTGGCAGAGGGTCCTGCATACCTCCCGGTGCCCCGAGCTTCCCCGGTAGCTCTGCAGGCCCTCACTCCCGCATGGGTGCTCCGCCGGGACCTCCGTGAGCCAGCAGGATGTGAGCAGACACAGAACCAGCAGTGGCTTCAAACGAGCTCGTGCATCAGGGCCGCTTCCTTTCTGTGCCTCTCTGCCACCCCCATGGGATCGGGCCCGGGTGAGCCTGCTAGAGGAAGAGGGACCCATGGAGCACAGCATCCCAGCCTGGGCCATCCTAGGTCAGCTGACACCGGCCCACACCCAGGCATACCAGGGAGCCCGCCAAGGTCAGCAGGGCACCCTGAGCCCCTGAACCCCACAGCATGTGAGAAACCGCGCTCGCCGCTGTGTGGTTATCTGTTACCCAGCATCGCATGGCAGCGGAGGGCCAACAGAGCCTAACTCACCGGGAATGCCGCCTGCTCTGAGACGCGCCGTCACATCCCCTCAAGCAACTGAAGCTTAGAGAGGCTGAGGGCTTGCTCGAGGTCACCCTGGGAGTGGGTTCAAGTCCAGAAGTTCTCCTGGGCCCACCATGCGCTGGCCTGGCAGACAGCTGAGTCAGTCCCAGTCTGCCCTCGGGGAGCCCGAGGTCAGCGAGGGGACACGGGGAAGCAGAGCTCTGTGTATTTCAGGGTGTACGGAGAAGGGGCAGCTGTGGAAGGACGAGATCAGCTTCTGCAGCTGGCGAAGGCGGCGGCAGGGAGGACCTCTTGGTCCACTGTGGCTGCACGGCCACCGCCATCACCACCCCCATCCACAGCCCATGGAACCCGTGACACCACCAGTACCAGTGAATTTCACCCTTGCAGAGCTGAGCTGCCGCCAACGCCTTCCATCCGATCCGTCAGACACTGGCAAAGGAAGAGCGGCCACATACAGACAGCTGCCATGTGCCAGGCACACCACATCCACGCCCTCCTGGGCTCTCCACAAACCCCCGAGCAGAGGGTACTAGCACCCTCCTTCAGAGAGGAGCAACCACAGCACAGAGAGGGTCAGGGACGCTCCCAAGGCCACACAGCCTATAGGAGGCGGAGTCAGGATTTGAGTCAAGTCTGTGAGATTCCAAAGGTCAAGAGCGACCCCTCAGATGGAAAGGCCTGGCCCTTACGGGGCGGCCTTGGCCGAGGGGCATCCACACTCTGCCACAGCCCAAAGGCCCTGGAAACGCCATCCTCAGAGAAGTGTTTGCATGGCTCGGGGCCAGCAGCCCAGCACTCGGTCCGCTCCGCGCGGGGTTAGCTGGCTTCTCCACCAAGGGGAAGGCACCGTGGAGTTTACCCCTCCCGCCATGTTCCCTCTGCTTGTCAGCAACCACCTTTCCCCACACAGTGTGAAATTCCAAAAGCAAAGCTTTATTATGCCCAGGATGCTGAGGCTCCACCCTCTGCCCACCCACCCCCACCCCCCGCCCAGTGCTGGAATCTTCTCCTGAGACCTGCAGGCACCTCCAACTCAGTGTGTCCTCAAAGACCACAGCAGACCTCCACTTCCCCAGGGCTCCCATCAAACTCAGAGGCCACATCCCCTCCTCCCAGCCTCCCCCCACCCAGTTCCCCTCCCTCCTCGGGTAGGCCCCTTCTGTCCCCAGAGTACGCTGATTGGACATCTCCTGTTAATCACTGAGTGTGAGTTTTGGAGTCAGACATTAGCTATGTGTTCCTAGGTAAATCACCTCTCTGAGCCTCAGTTTTCTCATCTATAAAATGGGAGTAATAAAAGTTCATACCTCATTAAAAGGTGGGGTTGAATGATCTGCCCATTTCACAGATGATGAGATGGAGGCACAGAGAGTTCAGGTAACTTGCCCAAGATCACACCCCTTGGCCATGGTAGAGTGACACAGAGGCTGCTGTGACACACAAAGCCACACAGACCCTGCTTTCCCTGAGCCTTCATGTCTCCCACCAGCTCCTGAAGGTCTCATCAAGGCCAAGGGGCCTTTCCCATGAGCACACCTACCCCTCCCAGGGACCTGGCTGGGCTGGGGGGCTCCTGGAGGGCAGACACCACGCCTAGTTCACTGTGCACCCAGGCCCCTCTGGGAGCCTGGCATGGACCAGGGCTTGGACTGGGGGCAGGGGGCGGGGCCCCAAAACAGTTCAGGAGCGCACTCTCGCCACAAGACAGCCGGGTCTGTGGCGAGCCATCCCTGGGGAGCACACTGCTACCCTCGCCGCTTTACTGGCTGTCTCTGAGCCCTCAGCAATGCCGGGCAAGGGTCTCTTTCTGCTCTGAGCTCCTCCACGCTGGCAGCCACGAGCCTCATGGCACTTAATTTGCACACACCCATGGTGTCTGCACCATGGTGATCCCCGGATTCAGAGACCCACGCTGGCTCGCCTCAGAAGCTGTATTGCTGGGATACCGACCAGCACGGCCACACCCACAGGCGCACATTTCAGGCAGCTGGACTGTCACTTTTGTCTTCTGGACATTGGGAGTCATAGCCAATTGGGTTTAACCACCTGGATATTCAAGGCAAAATCTGTGATGGGTCCACGGCCCACATGGAGGATGCTGAGGCTGCACTGGGTCCCCAGTGGGGAGTGGGTCCTTCCTCTTGTTTGCACTTTTTCTTCTCACCTGTGGCACCCCTGCTATTCCATGGCTTCCTACAAGAGGCCTGAAGTGCACTTCAGAACAAGGCCGGGTGTAAATAGACACACACGCACACACGTGTACAGCGAGCACTGCCCGGCATCAGTAACGTGAATACAGCACAGCCACTACATCAGGCTCATCTCTCAGTCGAGGAAACTGAGACGTGGAGAAGCAAAGTGGTTTGGGGGGCCAGTCTGCTGGCTGGTTGTACCCCACCTTTTTCCACAGAGGGTAAGAGATGGACAGGACAGACTGACCCCAAAGATGGCTCTCCAGCCAGCTTTAGGGCTCAGAGCAGGGTCTGCCCGTCACACGAGTGGCCAAGCCTCCCACCGCCCCTCTAGCCCCAGGAAGGTCCCACAGCCACGGCCTCCCATACAGGCCCTTGGGCAAGGAGTCGGCCCAGCCTCCACAGGGGTCTGGCCGAACACTAGGGAGCATGGAGGATGCTCAGTTGTGTCTGAGCTCAGGGCAGGAACAAGTCAGAGCCAGGCCGGGTTCGAGAGTTAGGGATGGGCCAAAATGTGAGGCCCCAGAGCTGCAGCAGGAACGGGGCAGGTGAAAAATGGGCTGGGAGCAGATACTGAGGACCCGAGGCCAGAGGCACCTCTGGCCTCAAGTGGGGGCCTCATCAGTCCCAGAGTGGCATGCAGGGGCAGGGCCCAGAGGACTTCCTAGAACCTTCTGGAATTGTGGAGGAAGAGCACAGGGAAGGCATTGGAAAGCAGCCATCCAGCCCCCTTGCAGTGCAGATGAGGCCAGAGGGAGGGACAGGACACAGCCAGGTCACCCAGCAGGTAGCCAGGGCCTAACCTCCAGGCCCTCCCCTCTCTTCGACCGGGAGCCCCGGGCCTCCCCCGGTCCTGGGACGCTGCCAACAGTCCTGCTCCACCCAAGCTCTGGGGCCCCAGCAAGCTCTCCGGGCTTGGGTCCCAGGCTGCCAACCACCCCAGGGCCCCACCGTCAGCTCCCGGGAGGGTGCCCGGCCGGGGTGTGTCACGTGAAGAGGGATGGAGACCCTCTGTGTCAAGGACACCTCTAAGCCCAGACCGCTGAGGCCACAGCCACCAACCCACCTGCAGGGCGTCCACCCTTCAGCCGAGCCAAGCTGGAGTCGAGAGAGGTCGGGTCAGAGGGGAGGTTTGGAAAGAAGAAGTCATTCCTGAAGCAAAAGAAAAGGGTGAGCACGTTTGGGGGACAGCCCGGGTACCCATAGGAGAACCTGCTTATCCCAGGATGGGAAACAGATGGACCAGCGGCCAGGGGACAGATAGATTCATCAGACACCACGCCTGAAGGGGACCTCCCGCGGACTGCCTGCCCACGGCCCCAGGTCCTCACCCTGCCCGGCCGCAGACACGCCCTACCTCGCTCACAGCTGCCTGCCAGCGTGCAAAAGGGCAGGATGAAATATCTTGAAGTTCGCCTGAAACAAGTTTTCAATTAGTCCACGCTGCACTCAGGTACTCATTTCACAAAGGTTTATTGGGCTCCTCCGGGGTGCTGGGTGCAGGTTAGTCACTGCAGAGGATCCCAGCAGGGCCTGAGTAGCAGCCGACACAGAAACTAGTGGTGAAACATGCCCGGGCTGAGGATGCGGCCATGAGGAAGGGAGAGGGCACAGGAGGGCGAGGAGGGAGGGCGGGCTCAGCTCCCCCAAGGATGGGGCAGGCTGGACCCAGGTGGAGGTGAAGGCAGAGGAAGAGAAAAAATGGGAGTCGCCAGGGGAGGGAGGAGAGTAGAGGGAACAGCATGAGAGGAGGCTCAGAGGCAGGACAGGGCCTGGGATCTCCCAGAGCATCAGGAGGCCAGTAGAGGGGGCAGGGGAGACAAAGAGTCAGCAGCCAAGGAGGGCTGAGGCCCAGAAGCCAGGTCACTATGATGCTGGGCAAGGACACAGCCAGGACACACCCGTCACTCTGCGACCCTCTTCGCCAGGTGTGCGGGCTGCCCCTCCTCCTCCCTAAAGCTCCAGGAGGCCCTCTGTAGGTGGCCAGACCCACCCCATGGTAAGTCTCAGCATCAACCTTCCTGGCGCTGGGAGCTGCTCTACCCATAAGGAAACGGAGGCCGTGCCCACCACACTCCCACCCACCAAGCCCCACACGGGGCAGTGTGGCAGAGGGGTCGGAGACAAGCCTTCCCTGTGTGGGTACCCAGCCCCCAGAGTACAGTCTGGGAAGAGGGGAGGCCCTCCCCACCCTGCCCCGGATGTTCCAGGGCCCCAGCTGCCTGCCCCTCCCCCTAGTCCGTGTCCAAGTTGCTCCTGGACACCAAATGGACCCAGTCCAACTTGTCTTTCCCTTTCTTTCCCCTGCCCGCCCCCTGCTGGAGCTGCTGGAGGGCAGGCAGGAAGGAGGCCAGCCTGCCCAGCCCAGTGGCGTGGGCACAGCCCCAGCTCCAACTCTGGTCCCCCTGGGCCCGAGGCCCAGTGCTCCCAGAGTCCCAGGTAGGACTTGGCCTTGGGCCAGGATAGGTCAGGGCAGGATGGCCAGCTGATAGGAAGGGCCCTGGGGAGGTGGGGAAGGGGGCAGGGGCTGCCTGGGAGGAGAGAGGGAGGGAGGAGTGGGGCGGAGGCACAGAGCAGTGGAGTGAGTCACCACACCAGGGTCTGCGTCCCAAAGGCCGGTACCACCTGGACCTTGGGTCTGTCCTCACCTGCACTAGGGTCTGTGGAGCCAGATGGTCCTGAGCGCCTTGTCCGATGTCCTGGAATCCCAAGGTGTGAGGTGTAGCCTGCCAGCCCAAGAAACAGAAGCACATCCGCCGGAACAGCTGACAGCCCTGAGGACAAGCACTGCTCTCCTGAGCCTCCCTGGGGCCAGAGGGCTTGTGGGTTGGTGGTCTCGCTGGATGCCCACAGAGGGTCCAGAGGGACCAGTCTTGCCTCTGCACCAGACCACGTCTTCCCCACGCACCACCACCCCCGCTACATCCCAGGCAGCTCCGAAGGCTCTCCCAGCCCATGGTGGCTTTTTAATTTTCTGAGACTAAATGTGAAAAGGGGGTAGGGGGGACTGCCCCATGCCCCTAGCCCAGTTCCTGTGTGGGTGGGGGCAGGGCACAGGTCCGAGACTGGCACCCCGCAGAAATCAAGGAAGCAGGGCTGGAGGGTCTGTGCAACAAAAGTTGGGACTTCCTCGGCCCCTGCCCGGGAAGGGGCAACCTCAGGCCCCCAAAACGCCTCTCAGAGACCAACCAAGTAGAAGACTTCTCTCCCTACTCCCCCCACCTCCCCCGCAAAACATAAGGCAAGGAACCGATTTGCCAACTCAGAGGTGCCCTGCGGGGGTGGGGAGCAGACAGGGGGGACGCCCCCCCCAGCCAGGTTTGGATCGGGGAGAATTCCCTAACCCACCTGAAGACCCCCCCTTACCCACTGTGGTGAGGGGCGGTGCGGGGCCGCTGAGAAGAGCGGGGAGGAGGCTGCCTTTCCTCTGGGTGGGAAGTTCTCCGGCTGCGCAGCCCCCAACACCGCCACCCCAGGCAGCAGAGAAATCGCCTGGCTGGAAGAAAGAGCAAAGGGTCTACCTTCACGCCCCGGCCTTCCTCCCACTCGGGTCTTGACCTGCTGGAGCCACGGTCCCAGGTGGGAGCTCGCGGGGCAGAGGGTCCCGCCAAGGCCGCGAAAACCGGAGGAGAGGACCTCTGCCCAAGATGGGCATCTCCCCCCGCGCCCGCTGGGGCCCGGTGAGTCCTGGGTTGGGGGCTCCTTGCCCCGAGGTTGACTCCTCCGGACTTGTGCCCTCGCCGCCTCCGCCGAGAGCGGTGCCCTCGCCGGCTCCGGCCCAGCAAGCTCCCACCTCCGCCCGGGACGCGAGCGCTGTCTCCGTCCCGGGAAGAAGTTAGGCGGCCGGTCCCCGGGGCGGGTGGCGCACGGGACGCAGGCAGTAGTGGCGCCGGACTCGGGCTCAGCCACCGCCGCCCCAGACGAGTCCCCGCGACCGCGAGGGCGTCCCGGGAGGCTCGACTCCCCAGGGGTCCAAATCGCTCGCGACCGCGTCCAGGCCTCGCCCCGGGGGGCAAGGCGGGCCGAGGCTCGGCGGGCCTGGCTCCCGGCTTCGGGGACCCCAGGTCAAGGTACTCCCCGCCCTGCCGCCCCAAGTCGCCGGCCCCGCGCCGCGCGCAGCGAGTCATCAGCAGATCTCGGACGCGGCGGCAGGGCCGACCCCGGTTCCACGGAGTTGGGGAGTTGCCCAGCACCCTAAAAGCCTCCACACACATTCCCCGTTGAGAGTACGCACTTCCCGCGTTCCGGCGCCTCCGCGGTGAGTCGAGCCGCAGCGCTCCGGGTCAGCGAAGGTGGCTCAGCGCGGGCGCTCCAGTCTCGACGTTCCCGGGGCAGAGAGCAACGTCCGGGGACGCACGGGACGGGTGCGCCCGGCGGCCGGGTCTGCGCCGGGCGAGGCGAGCGGCAAGAGGGGAGCGCTCCGGCGTTCAGGCAACAGCTACCCCTAGTGGGAGAGCCGCCCGGGGCCGCCGCCGCCCCGCGTCCGCCGCCCCGCGCCCCGCGCCCGCCGCATCCCGCGCCCGGAGCGCTCCCGGCTCAGCTGGGGCGCAGGGACGGTGCTGCCTTCCCCGGCCCTCTGCGTCTCCGGCGCCGGGCGGTAACGGGCCCGCCGGCCCTGCCCTCCGCACCTCCCCGCCGGGCCCCGGAGGCCGCTGACCCGAGAACTGCGGCGCCGAGCCGGGGCGCGATGGGACGGGGCGGGCGCGGCTGGGGCGGCGCTCGGCGGCCTCGGGCGGCTGCGGGGGGCGCCGAGCGCGGTGTGCGTGGCGGTGCGGTGCGGGGGGCGGCCGTGTGCGAGGCGCGAGTGTGAGCGCGCGCGGGAGGCGGGCGGGCTCCGGGAGGCGAGCGGCACCCGCGGGCGAACGCGGCAGGCGGCGGGGGCCCAAAGTTGCCTCCTCGCGGGCCCGCGTCCCTGGCGGGGCGGGAGCCGGGGCCGGCGAAGCGGCGGCCGCGGACCCGGCCTCCCGCGGCACCTGGGCAGCGGCCCCGCACGAGCAGCAGCGGCGGGGGCGGCGTTGGCGGCGGCGCGCGGGAAGCGAACCGGAGCTCCGGCGTAGCGCGGCGGCCGCCGGGGAGCTCGGCTCAGGTGCGCGGCGAGGGGGGCGCGGGCCGGAGCTGGGCCGCCGGGACCGGGGCGGCGCGGCGCTCGCGCTCGCCGGAGGACCTCCGCCGCGGACCGGGTCCCCGCTTCAGCTGTCTGTCCCGGGCGCCCGCTGAGGTCCGGGTTACCCGCCCCCGCGAGCGGGCTTCGGGGCCCGGCCCCGCCCCCTCCGGCCCCCGGCCGGGCCGCCCCGCCCTCCGGCCGCCGGTGCCAGCCCTCGGCCCGCGATTTCTAAGGCACTGGCCGCGCCGCCGGGCGATCCCTCCGGGCTCAAGTTGCAAGGGGGCGGACCCGGGCCGGAGGTGGAGTCTCCCGCCAATTGAAGCCTGGGCTATAAATTGAGCTCCCCGCAGAGCCCAAACCCAGATGCCTCGCCAAGCCACCCCGCGTCTGGTGGTGGGGGAAGGTAGAGGGTCCCAGGGGGCTCTGGGGGGCGCCGCCACCATGCTCCGCTCCCTGCTGCTTCACTCTCTGAGGCTCTGCGCCCAGACCGCCTCGTGCCTCGTGCTCTTCCCGCGCTTCCTCGGCACGGCCTTCATGCTCTGGCTGCTCGACTTCCTGTGCATCCGCAAGCATTTACTGGGCCGCCGACGCCGGGGTCAGCCCCAAAGTGAAGTGGAGCTCAACAGCGATGGCGAGGAGATGCCCCCCGACGACCCGCCTATCTGCGTGTCCGACGACAACCGCCTGTGCACCCTGGCGTCGCTGAGGGCAGTGTGGCACGGCCAGAAGTTGGATTTCTTCAAGCAGGCGCACGAAGGCGGTCCGGCGCCCAACTCCGAGGTGGTCCTGCCCGACGGCTTCCAGAACCAGCACATCCTCGACTACGCCCGAGGAAACCGCCCGCTGGTGCTCAATTTCGGCAGCTGCACCTGACCACCGTTCATGGCGCGTATGAGCGCCTTCCAGCGCCTGGTCACCAAGTATCAGCGCGACGTCGACTTCCTCATCATCTACATCGAGGAAGCGCACCCCTCGGACGGCTGGGTCACCACGGACTCTCCCTACAGCATCCCGCAGCACCGCAGCCTGGAGGACCGGGTCAGCGCAGCGCGGGTACTGCAGCAAGGTGCTCCCGAGTGCTCTCTGGTCCTCGACACCATGGCCAACTCTAGCAGCTCCGCCTACGGCGCCTACTTCGAGCGCCTCTATGTCATCCAGAGTGGCACCATTATGTACCAGGGCGGCCGTGGCCCCGATGGCTACCAGGTCTCCGAGCTGCGCACCTGGCTGGAGTGCTACGATGAGCAGCTGCATGGCCCTCAGCCCCGTCGAGTGTAAACAACCAATGGACAATTGACTGAACTTGGCG
The DNA here is from genome assembly GCF_964341445.2 of Mesoplodon mirus. Lineage (NCBI taxonomy): Eukaryota > Metazoa > Chordata > Mammalia > Artiodactyla > Ziphiidae > Mesoplodon > Mesoplodon mirus. Next base: position 185,554,008 of record NC_138979.1, read on the forward strand.
GGCCATGCCTTCGAGCCTTCGAAGCCCACGTGCAAACACACCCAAACAAAGGCAGGCTTGGCGAGGGCCCAGTGACACAGCTGTGCTGAGCCATGGATCTAAGGCTGAGTCTGCCCTCTCAGCCAAGCCACCTGAAGACTCTCCTCCGCCCCCGCCCCCGCCCCCCCACCCCGGGCTCTGCCTTTGTGATTGCCCTTGCCTGTACTTGCCTGGCTCGCTCTAAATCCCCTTCTGAGTGCGGAGGCAGCGCCACCCTTGCCTGTGTGCCCCTGGACTTGTCCTCGCAGAGGCCCCTGCCACGCGACCTCACACGCCCTCCCCAGAAGAGAATAGCCAGCGTGCCTTTAGCCAGGCGCATCGGCCCCGCGCGAAGAGACTGTCTGTGCCCGCGCGCCCTGAGCGCAGCTGGGTTCCAGCAGCGCGAGCCGCTCGCCTTAGTTGCCTGGCACCCACACCTGTCGCGCACGGGGAAGGGATGCCCTGCTGCTTTTGTGTCTATTTCTTGTCCCTGAGTTGGGGGAGGAGGTTTGGGGTGGGGAAGGGTAGGCAGGGTTATTTCCCCCCTTTATTTTGGGTGCTCACGAGCCCCGCTGCTGATGACGAACTGTCTCTAACTGGTCTTGACCACGAGCTGGTTCTGAATTGCAGGAGGCTTGCAGTAGCGCCTAAAACGAGAGGGGAAAGTGCTCTGGGTTTCCATGTGGAAACCGCGTCAACGGGGTGGGAGAGGGAGGTTGGGGAACTGCTTCGGGACAGAGGAAAACGGCTTGGGAGGCATTGGCGAGGTTTGCAGCGTCCCAGGGAGAAGGAAGGGGCTGGGGCTCCTGGCACACGGGGTTTGAGTGGTGGAGTCTGGGGGAGAGAGATGGGGGGAGAGCCTGGGAACCCCGAGCGAGGGGTCTCCCAGGCAAAGCTGCCGACTGCGGGGCCAGAAGGCGGGGGGGGGGGGGGAGGCGGGGCCTGATCTGAAGGCCATTTAGTGAGTGTTTTGCTGGAACTACTCCCTGTATATAAACTTCTTTTTACACTACAATAATAAAGGCTTGAAGTAAATTGCTTTCGGGTTGCCTTTGGTCCCTTTATTTTTTCTTCCCTCTGAATAGCGGTAGTAATTAAACACAAATCTCTCCCTTGCGTCCCCATAGTGACCCTGGGGGGAAGGGTGGAGAGAAGGAGCCTAGCGGGGGCGCGGGAGGGGAAGAAAGAAGGAAAGGGGTCCGTGGCGGTGCCCGGGAGGCACACAGGCACGCACGCACCCGCGGTGGGGAACGTGAGGTCGCGAGGAGAGCGAAGAAGTCGAGCCCGGCTGGGTCCTGGAGGGAGGCGGGAGAGGCAGCGGGGCCCGCGCTTGCCACCGCGCGCGCGCACACACGCACGCAGTTACGGCTGACCCTGCAGCCTCCCATCTAACTTCCCCCAGCAACAGTCGGTGGGGGGGAGGGGACGGTGGGGGGGGGCGCGGGGGTCTTTGGACCAGGTAGGGCTGGGCTCCGGCCCACCGCGGGCACCTCTGCGCACCTGGCTCCTCCCTAACCCCCTTCTATCACCTCCCTATTCCCTCGCGCCCTTCTCAAACCTACAAGATCTTCTCCCGCATCCCCCAATCGCCGCCTGGCTGCTGGGGTCCCCGGGAGGCGCTACTAGAATAGCGCAAGGTGGCGGAGGGAGGGGCGACGGGGGAGGGAGAGCGGGCCTGCAGCGCCATCACTCTAGCAGCAGCTCCTACTGCGGGGCGGGGGTGGCGCCGAGTGCGCCCCCTGCCCAGGACACCCCCTCCTCTTGCCCCTCCGCCGCTTCCCCAAGTTCAAGCCAAACATCGTCACCACCTCCAACGCACTCGGGTCTGGGAATCGGAGGAGAGCGTGGTGGCTGAGCTGAGAGAGACCAGAAAGAGAGGGATGGCGGTGGCCGGGACCGGGGCTTGGAGAGGAGGGGGTCGTGGCTTTGGGCACAGATCCCCGCCCGCTGCCCAGGCCAGGCGCTCTGTCGCAGTCCCCGCTCTCACTACCTCCCCTGTTGCTCCCCAGGTGAGGAGACTCCGGGAGAGCGAGATTAGCTCTCCCCCTCCTCCCTCTGCTATTGACCCCTTGAGCAGAAAAGTGGGTCGGGGGAGACAGAGAAAGGAGCGCTGGGACGGGAGTCCGTGGACCGAGAGTCGGGGTAGGCGAGCAGCCGAACCTCCCCGGCCAGAGAACCCAGGACCATCCCAGTCCCGGGATGGGGTGGGGGCGGGGGGCGGTGTCGGTGCGCGCCTGGGTGTGAGCGCTCGCGCCCGAAGCTGGGGCGGGGGGGGGTGGAGTGGGGGTCTGCGGGGATGAGTCTCCAGCAGGCTGGATGGAGGAGAGAGGCCCCTGCTCCACCAACGCCGCCTCCAATTCCCGCCCAGCCCCCATGCCGCTTCTCCGTGAAACTTTTTGGAACTGACACCCTGAGCTGGGGATTTTTTTTTTTTTTTTTTGCTTTAAAAGTATTTAAATTGAAAAAAAAATTACTCTTAAGAAAAAATTGGCACAGATCGTATTTCTGCGTCTCCTCCCCTCCCCCTCCTCCCGCGCGCTTCTTCTCACCCCGAAACCCCCAAGAAGAATACTGAGCAAGCGGCGGAGATGCGGCCGGGCGCCGGGGAGGATCGGCCTAGAGCTCTTGAGCGCGCCGCTCGGCGGGGGGCGGGGGGGGGGCGCTTGGTGGCCGGGAGGAAGCGGAGGGAGGCCCGGGACGGCGGGGCGCCGCTGCGGGGGTCCCACTGCGTGCTCGGGCAGCTCCTCGACCCGGTCCTCCACTTGGGGGTCTAGTTGGACGCGCTGAGCGCCCTGCCCTCCCCGTGGAGGCTGCAACCCCCTGAGCCTCCTCGGGCTTCCCGGACCGAAACTCGGAGCGCTCGGCGCCGGGACCTGCGGCTCCTGCCGCAGCCTGCGCGGCCCGGTGCGCTCACCGCTCCAGGGGCGCCCCGGCCACCCCTCTCTTCTTTCTCTTCTCCGGCCTCCCTGTCTCCCTTCCTCCCCTTCATCAGTCCGTTGCCTTCTCGCTCTTCTTTTTCCCTCCTTTTCTTGTTTCTTTCTCTCCTTTCTTTTCTCCCTTTTTCTTTAAAATCTCCCCTTCTTACAAAAAGAATGCACACTCATTGCCGAAAACACAGAAGAGTCCCAAGAAAATAAAATCAACCTAAGGTAACCTCCTGGTGTGTGCACTTTCTCACTTGCCTCTCGCATTCAAGAGTGGGATTACCCTTTTACAGGCTGGCATTAACTTTTGACTCCCTGGCACCCCTCTTTCCATGCACCCCTCCCCTCTTTCCATGTCTGTAAATAAGTATTGAATGACGCCAGGCCAGGTCTTGGAACAGAGGACCAGAGATGGCTCCATGGGTGCCCCAGGTGCGAGGGATGCTTCATTGTTATAAACATTCTTCAAACTGTGCCCACGGCTCTACACACTTTCACCCCACTAGCACATTTCTTAAAGTGAAATTGCTAGACACATGCACATCTATAAGATGCCTGTTTTGCCACATTTTGCTAAACTGCCTTCTAGAAAATCAATTTGATTTTATTGTTTTGTGTTTTCCCAGTGCACTCTCTCTTCCTTATTTTTAAGTGAAAAATATGAAGATAAGACATAAATGCATTTTCAATATTAAATTTTAAACACAGAAGAACATTGAGCAGAAAGTGCAAGGCTTGCTTAGAGCAGGAGCTTTCAAACTGCATGTCAAGTCCCAGCGGTGGGTCAAAAATAAACTTATCAGATCAAGTCAAGCATTTTGAAGAACTAAAATGGAATAAATACAATATAAATACCAGGGTACATGTCACCTAAGGTAACTATAGTTTCCTGAAACTTTTGTTTTAACTGTGCGTGTGTGTGTGTGCACATGTGCACACACACAAGCAATGTGGCTGATGTGAAATGTATTTCTCCCGAGGGACCAAAGATGTTTGGAAATGTTTGAAAGCCGCCACCAAGGGTCCCCCGTCCTTCCATCTCCAGACAGCCCCTGTGAACTGTTTTGTGTGTTTCCTTCCACACTCTGCTTCACCGATTGACAACCCTATCCGAGCACATTCTCAGATCTAGTTTCCGTCATTCTGTCATCAGGATCATGCTGCAGAGTGTTTGACCGTCACCCACACCGGCCCCACACACTTTTCATGCCGTTCCCTATCCCGGCATCCTCTGGCCATCCATACATCTAGTCTCAGCAGGTCTGTGCCTGCAGGATAACTTGTGCCAGGCACCATCTAGATGTCTGAGTGCCCCCCACCCCCAGAAGGAACTCATCTCTGCCCTCAAGGAATGCTCAGAGCAATGGGTGGGACCATCATCAGCATCCTCATCATTAGTATTTTCCAAGTCCAGGTCAGCTTAGCACACGGTTTAGCCTTAAGCAGGGAGAGGGGCATGAAATGAGTTCCTAGAGAAGGTCTTATTTGCCCCTTGAAGACACAAGTGCCGCCTCCAGGCAGACAGCGAAGGAAGGGCATCCTTGGCAGAGGGTACTGCCAGCGCAAAGCCACGGAGGCCTAAAAGTGCACGTTGTGTTCAGGAAACAATACCTGAAGGAAATAAACTGTTGGGTAAAGGGCTAGTTAGGTAACCAAGAGGTCCGTGGCCTCCTATTTATATTATCCAGACATCCACCTGCAGAGATGTAACATTTCCAACTGTGGAACTACCCACACGTGCCATAGTAGGAAGTGACATCTGAGGGTTTGATCTAGGGGCCAGGCAGTGGGCAGAGTGCTTTATCAGAATTATTTGATTTGGTCACCCTCACATCCCTCTTAGATGAGTACGATCATTAGCCCCATTTCAAGGATGAAGAAACTGAGACTTGGCGTGGTTGGAGTGAGCTGGGCCAAGGGGTTATGGGCTGAATTGTGTCTACCCCCAAAAGTCATATGTCGAAGTCCTTACCCCTAGCCCCTCAGAATGTGACCTTACTTGGAGACAGGCTCTTTAAAGAGGTAATAAGTTAGTATGAGGGCATTGGGGTGGGCCCTAATCCAATCTGACTGGTGTCCTTAAAAGAAGAGATTAGGACGCAGACACACACAGAGGGATGACCGTGTGAAGACACAGGGAGAAGACAGCCGTCCACAAGCCAAGGAGAGAGCCCTCAGGAGAAACCAACTCTGCTGATACCTTGATCTCAGACTCACCGCCTCCAGAACTGTGAGCATCAATTCCTGTTGTCTAAGTCACGCAGTCTGTGGCACTTTGTGACTGCAGCCCTACAAAGTGACATACAAGATCATGGACTAGAAAGCAGCTTTGACCACAGGCCTCTCTGACCCTAGTGTCCGGGGTTTAACGTCAGGCTACACAGAGTCCCTCTCACAGTGGCTAAAGGATCAAGGACCTTGAGTCTCCGCCATGCAGACCGTTTGCTCCCTCTGTGGTTACATGAAAACGCAGCTCATAGGACAGTGGGTCTGATTTGGGCGGTGAGTGCGCGTGCTCTTTTTTAATATCTGCAAAGAAACACACGCATGCAGCTCTGGAAAAATCTATCCCAAGGAATTCACAGTAGCTGTCTCCGTGTGGGCGGGATTATGAGTGTTTTCTTACTTCCTTCTTGTTGCTTGTCTGTAGCCTGTGATTTTTCTGTAGTGAACGTGTATTGCTCTTATGACAGAAAAATAAGACTAAAAACAGAAAAAACAATGGCTGTAGCAAGTAGAAACCCAGATGTCAGGGCAGAGAGAGGTTCTGGCTGGAGATGGGGAGCTCTGGACCAGACCCAGGGGTGGGAGGTGGGCGTTGGGTGGGGTGGCGCTGAGATCAGAGACCTTGGAAAGGGAGGAAGGGGGTAAGCCTGCTAAATCAAGTACAGGACATGAGTTACATTTGAATTTCAGATAAACAACAAAAAATTTTTTAGTATAGGTATATCCCAAATATTGCATGGATATACTTTTACTAAAAAAAATTATTCATTGTTTATCTGAAATGCAAATTTAACTGGACCTCCTGGGTTGTTTTTTTTTTTTCTTAATGTGACAGTCCTAAGGGGGGAGGTGACAATAATGCAATCTCTCAAGCCCAGGCAGGGCCAGCCTCAGAGCTCAAAGGACCAGAGGTGGGAACGGTGAAGCTGTGGGCTCTAAGATCTTGAGTTCCATCTTCCAGAGGCAGCTGGACCTCTGTGGCCAGAGAGAGGCCCCCAGACTCCCCAGGGACTGTAGCTGGCAACCTGGAGCCAAGGAAGAAAGGGCCATCAGTTCAGCCAGCTATGTCATTTGCAGGGCCCAGTGCAAAAGGAAAATGCTGAGCCCCTTGTACAAAAAGCAGGGAGCAAGGGGCCAGTAAAAGTACAAAATAGAACGCTTTTTTTCCTTTCTTTCCTGGTACCTCAACTTGTGGTGGTGATTTGTTACTTAACGTCATTATCAATAAAGAAAAATTAACATTTTGGATGGTGTATTAGGCTGGGTTCTCCAGAGAAACAGAGCCAACGGGAGAGAGAGGGAGAGAGATTTACGATAAGGAATTGGCTCATGTGATTATGGAGGCTGACAAGTCCAAGATTTGCCGTGGGCAACCCAGAGGCCCAGAGGGCCGTTAACATAAGTTCTAGTCCAAGTCCGAAGGACCAATACCCAGGAGAGCTGATGGAATAAGTCCCAGTCTGAGTCTGAGTCTGAAGGCAGAAGACTGATGTCCCAGCCCCAAGACAGTCAGGCAGAAAGAGCAAATTCTCCCTCCCTCACTTTTATCCTGGTCAGGCCCTCAACTGATTGGACGAGGCCCACCCACACTGAGAGAGCAATCTGCTTTCCTCAGTCTCCTCAGATTCCAATGTCATCCAGAAACACCCCACAGACTCACCCAGAATCTTGTTTGGCCAAATGACTGGACACCCCACAGCCCAATCAAGTTGACTCATAATGTTGACCATCTCAAATTATCAGCATGAATTTTGCCATTCATCTTTCCAGTTTTAAACGCAAGTAGAAAAGCATTTAGTCCATAGCATGGAATCACTGAAAGTACACGATTTGTATTTTGTAGCTCATACCTGCCCCTGTATTTCATCCTCACCAGCACAGTGGAAATACTATGCAAACCTGACTCAGCTGTTTCCATCTCACTTCATGGTGCACGTTTTAAGGACACTCTGCTGCTGAGGAAGACAGGATGGAAGGGGAAGGAGCTATGGGCTGCCCGATTGCCCCCCTCCTCCGTGCCATCATTTTCAGGGTAAGTGATCAACTGCTTCCAAACACACCTACATACTTCTGACTCACTCTGAGCCCTGCTTAACACCCTGCTGTTGCAGGGCTCCTGGCATCCCCTGCTCACCGCATCACGAATGCCACGCAGGAACTTGGCGGCAGGGAACCCGGAGGCGCTATCACCTCTGCTCCATGCATGCTCCTGTGTCCCATCCAACTTCAATGACAAAACACAGTGCAAAGACAAAAAGTATTAAGAATTTCAATTTGCATCATTTTTAAGATTCCACATATAAGTGATGTCATATGATATTTGTCTTTTTCTGTCTTACTTTGCTTAGTATGCTCATCTCCAGGTCCATCCACGTGGCTGCAAATGGCATTATTTCATTCATTTTTATGGCTGAGTAGTATTCCATTGTAATATTCCACATCTTTATCCATTCTCTGTTGATGGACATTTAGGTTGCTTCCATGTCTTGGCTATTGTAAATAGTGCTGCTATGAACAGTGGGGTGCATGTACCTTTTCGAATTAAAGTTTTCATCTTTTCTGGATACATGCCCAGGAGTGGGATTGCTGGATCTTATGGTAGCTCTATTTTTAGTTTTTTAAGGAATCTCCATACTGTTCTCCATAGTGGCTGAACAAATTTACATTCCCACCAACAGTGTAGGAGGGTTCCCTTATCTCCACACCCTCTCCAGCATTCGTTATTTGTAGACTTGTTGATGACGGCCATTCTGACTGGTGTGAGGTGATAACTCATTGTAGGTATCACTTATTTACAAAACAGAAACAGACTCACAGACATAGAAAACAAACTTATGATTACCAAAGGGGAAGTGGGGGAGGGATAAATTAGGAGTTTGGGATTAACAGAGACTCACTACTATATATAAAATAGCTAAACAACAAGGACCTACTGTATAGATCAGATAACTATATTCAGTATCCTGTAATGAAAGAATCTGAATATATATATATACATATAAATATATTCAGTTATACATATATAACTGAATCCTTTTGCTGTATACCAAAAACTAACACAACATTGTAAATCACCTATACTTCAATTTATAAAAAAGAATTTCAAGTCGGTGACCACAGAGCGCTGAATCCAGCATGGGGCCCTTCAAGCAAGGGGCCTGTACAGCTGCCCAGGATGCACACTTGGGAATCCAACCCAGACAGTCGGGCCCAAGTGCCCAGAGACCACCTGGGCCAGCCTCCTCATCACAGCCCAGCCCAGGCCTGCACACACCCTTCACACTCACACAGACACACAAGCCGTAGGTCCCAGGAGTAGGGTTGACCCCTCAGGTCGGCACAGTGGACCGGGTTATGGTTGCTCCCAGTTCTCCGGGGAGGAGAGTGGAGCTGGGCAATGTTAGGTAACATCCCCAGGATACACACTGTTGGCCTCCAAAGCCATGTCCCTGGCTCTTCCCGCTGTCCAGGGAGACAACCCCTACTGGGTGTTTGCTCACCCCGGGCCGGGCATCGTGAAGATGGCAGGTGGATGCTCGCCATCACAGTGTGCCAGGACCCTGCTGGCCCAGGGAGGCCAAGGCTTGAGGCACAGCTGGGGCGGGTAGGGGGAGGTGTGAGGCAGAGGAAGGAACGCGTGCAAAGGCCAGGAAAAGGCACAGCCCGCCATTCAACCAGAGATGCATTGCAGGTGTGTGAGGATGCGCCATATACCTCCACTCTCCAGACCCTCAGTGAGCCCCCAACACCCGCCAGGCCTGCACGAGGCACAGGGCAGGCCTGGTCCCACGCTCACAGAGCAATCAGGCTAGTTGCAGAAACAGAAACCAACAATGGAGAAAGCCCGGGATGTGGGAAACCCAAGGCAGGGGGACAAGGAGGGCCACCCAGAGGAGATGAACCAGGAAGGACTGGGAACTCAGGTGGGAGCCCAGGGCCTCGGGGACGCAAAGAATGACATGTGCGGAGCCTTGGCAGCAAGAACACTCTGGCAGGTTTGGGCAGCAGCAGTAAAGTCCATGAGGCCAGGAAGGGGAAGGCCGGGGTCAAAGTGGGGCTGGAAGGTCCTTTGTGGCACTGACACTTTAGCCTGAAGGCCCTGGGGAGAGACAGGAAAGTGCCATGTGGTGAGCAGGTGGGCTGTGGGACAAGCCTCTGTCCAGGTCCGGGGCTCGGGGCTGCTGTCTTTGGAAAAAGATCCTGACACCGCCAGGGTAAGGGAATCGAGCAGCTTACAAGTGATAACAAAAAAGTAAGGCAGCGGCCCAGGCTGGACAAGGACCACAGAGCCTAGAGAGAGGCTGGTGCCCCTGGGGGGACACCGCACACAAGGCAGGGGTGTCGGCAGTCAGTGCCCCACCCATGACCAGTGAGGAGGAAACTACACTGTATCCCTGTCCCACACGTACAAAAAAATAAGTTGCCAGTGGGCTACAGATCTGAGTATGGAAATCAAACAGTTACAACTTTTGGAAGAATGTGCCTCTGTCGTAATGAGCTACCACCTCGCCCCCATTAGCATGGCTACTATTTTTAAAAAAGAAGAAAGTAACAAGTATTGGTAAGGGTGTACTGAAACTGGAATCCTTGTGCTCTGCTGGTGGGAATGTAAAATGGTGCAGCCACTGTGGGAAACAGTATGGCACGTCCCCAAAAAATTAAATGTAAAATTATCATTTGATCCAGCAATTCCACTTCTGCGTACACATTCAAGAGAATTGAAAGCAGACTCTTAAAGAGATATTTGTACACCCACGTTCACAGCAGCATGATTCACAGTAGCCAAAAGGTGGAGACAACCCAAGCATCCATGGATGGAGGAATGGATAAACAAGACGTGATCTACACTAAAATGGAATGTTACTCAGCCTTAAGAAGGGCATTCTGACACAGGGCACAACCTGGATGTACCTTGAGGTCATTATGCTGAGTGAGGTAAGCCAGTCACAAAAGGACAAACATTTATGATTCCACTCATATGAGGTCCCTAAAGGAGTCAGATTCGTAGGGACAGAAATTAAAATGGTGGGTGTCAGGGGCTGGGGGAGGGGAGGAATAGAAGTTGTATTTTAACGAGCACAGTTTTAGTTGTGCAAGATGAAAAGAGTTCTGAGGGTGAATGGTGGGGATGTTTGCACGTCAATGGGATGTAACTTAATGCCACTGAATTACACACTCGAAAATGGTTTAAAATGGTAAATGTTATGTTATGTGTATTTTACCACAATTTTTAAATATATATTTTTTGTATAGACACATACAAGGTTGTTTTTTTTAAGAATATCTTTATGTTCTAAGGATAGGAGAGATTTTCCTATTTAAAAAAGATAAATAAACATAAAGGAAATATCACCCTATGGAAAAATTTAAAAATATTCTCTGTAACCAAAGATGCTATGAAAAACAGTTGGCGCTTGTCCTGGTGTTTATGCTTCTCCCTCCAGACCCCCATCACTGCCGCAGCCGGCTCTCCGCCGGCCAGCCTGGGTTCTCCAGCTACCGGGCTCTCTTCTACGGGCTCTGGGTTTTGCCAACAGGAGGCACCAGCAGAAGCCTGGAGGCGGCAGGGTGGCCTTGGGGGGACTTTCTCCACCCAGCCCTGCCTGTCCTCGCCCCTTAAGGCCTAGGGGTGGCAATGGCTCCCAGCCCTGCCAGCCCTGGGCACCGCCCCTTCCCTGTTGGTTTATTTGCACCTCGGTAAGTAGTCCTCTTATTAAACTGTCCTCAAACCTCCGATTTGAGGGTACCAGTTGTTTCCTGCTGGCACCCTAGCTGTTTAAAAAAAGGACAAAGCAGATCTGGAAGCATATTTGTGGCTCCTAGAGCCAACAGAAGAATATAGACAATGAACTTTCACACGTCATAGAGAGATGGACAAAGAGTGGAAACCGGAAACTGCCCAACGTGGAAAGGAAGGCGGCAAAGACCACGTGAGGCCACTCACCTTCCATGGTGGACAGAAGAATGCCCCCGATGGTGTCCGCATCCCAATCCCCAGACCCTGTGAATAGGTCCCTTTACAGGGCAGATGCGATGAAGTTAAGGCCCTTGAGGTTGGGGAGATGATCCTGGATTTTCCCACTGAGGCTAATGTCACCATCACAAGGTCCCCACAAGAGGGTCAGAGGAGAGAGAGACTGGAAGATGCTACGCTGCTGGCTTTGAAGAGGTGGGAAGGTGCCATGAGCCAAGGGGTGCAGGTGTCTCTAGAAGCTGGAAAAGGCAAAAACAAAGAGGGATTCTCCCCTAGAGCCTTCGGAAGGAGGACAGCCCTGCCAACACCTTGATCTCAGCCCAGTGAGACCCAAGCCAGACTTCTAACCTCCAGAACTATGAGAGAACAAATTTTCACGGTTCCAAGCCCCTAAATTGTGGTACTTTGCCACAGTAGCAGTAAGAAACTATTGCACCTTCACTAGGAACCAGGGAAATGCAAACCAAAACAGCAAAGCCACGCCACTTCCCACCTAGGTTGGCAACACGTAAGGGTGTCTGCACGGAGAACCCGGGATCGGTCCTCCGCCCTGTTGGGAGGGGCCAGCAGGACACGCGTTTTGGAGACACCCGACGGCATCACAGGAACTGGACACGCTCACAGCCACCACGCAGACAAGCCACCTTGAGCCCCAGAGCCTGGTCCTCAGAGACGGTCCCCAGCAACCACTCCTGCTGTGACCCCTCCCACTCTGGCTCTGGGCTGGCCTGTCCCTGGCTTTAGCCAGCAGAAGGGAGAGTGTAGGCATCGGGGTCCAGGCCTGAGGGAGACTGGCAGCTTCTGCTTTCCTGCTTTTGGGGGCCCAGGGCCAACATGTAGGGGGTGAGCTACCCTGCTGGAAAGGGAGAGAGGCTCGGCCGTCCCAGCATCTAGAGCCCCCGACACCAGCCACGACCTGACTGCAGGAGAGACTCTAAGCAAAACCAGTGGAAGGACCACCCGGCTGAGCCCAGTCAATCCCCAGAAGCAGAGAAACAATTGTTTTAAGCACTACATTCTGGGTGCCCTGCTATCCATCAGGTAAAGAGAACACCTGGATGGGGACCCTCCCCAGAAACACAGGGAGGTCCCCCAGCTGGGGGAGCACTGGAATGACATGTGGCAGGCACAGGGGGACGGTGGGTATAAATGATGGAGCAATGGACCCCGTATCGCAGCTAGAAAGAGCGAACCAAATGCACACGTCTCACCAGGGGCGAACCTCAGAAGCATGATGTGCACGTTCTGTATAACTCCATTTGTATGAAATATCTGGAAGATACAGAAAGCATATTGGTGGTTGCCAGACGGGTTATGGGGAATGACTGCTACTGGGTCTCAGGTATAATTTGGGAGTGACAAAGGGAACTAGACAGCAGTGATGGCCGCACAACTCTGCGAATGCGCTAAACGCCACTCAAGTGTACACTTTAAAAATAGTTAATTTGGGGAATTCCCTGCCAGTCCAGTGGCTAGGACACCACATTTCCACTGGTCAGGGAACTAAGATCCTGCAAGCCCCACAGCACAGCTAAAAAAAAATTAAAGATAAAAAAAATAAAATGGCTAATTTTATGTTATGTGAATTGTACCCCAATTTAAAAAAAAGTGATGTGGGCTGGAAAAAGCAAGTTGCAGAAGGATGTGTATAAAAGCACACCATGTATGTGAAAAGTGCACAGATTATCTAAGATACACTTACGGACACACACATAGACACAGTGAGGACATAGACACACGTGCAGGAGAGGTGGGATGGACCTTAAAGGGCTGCCTCCTCTGGGGAGGGGTGGGGGGTGAGTTTTGAAGCAGGACAAAGGGACTCTGGCTGTACTTAACATAGATTTCATGCTTAAAAATCAAAAACAAAGGTTGCCATGCATTAATTTTGAGTAGTGGCCACAGTCATGGCTATATTTTTCTCTGTGTTTTTCTGTAGGCTTGAAATGTTTCATAATTTAACATAAAAAGCAGAGCGCACTCCCCCTGTCCTACCACATTTCACCTCTCAAAACAGGTGAAATGAGAAATAAGACCTCAGCATCTAGGAGGACCCTCTCCTCCATGATGGGGTCACATTGGTCGCACAGTAGGACATCGCCAGGGGCCCTCCTGATCCAGGGCCCCGGTTGGAGCAGGTGCACAGGAGCCGGCACGTAACTGCGGGGCAACTCCAGGTACCACTTCACATAGTCTCCCTAAAAGCATCTTCACAGCAACGCTCCAAAGAAGACCTGATTATAATTCCCATTTTGCAGGTGGGGAGACTGAGGCACGGGAGGTTCCATTACCCAGCTAGCAAGAGGCAGAGCCGGGATCCCACCCCAGGCCATCAGGCTCCCAGGGGTGGGCTTAGCTGTATTTACAACTCTGACTAACGAACGTACCAGAACATCACTCCAGTCAAGTCCAAGTGACTGTGGCCTGGGCTGCACCGGCAGCCCCAGGGCTGGCACTTCCTTGCGGGAATACGGACCACTCTCCCCAAACGCACTGCCCAAAGGCCTTGTTTCTACAAACTTCTAGCACCCTTGCATGAGCCAAAGGAAAAGGTAAGGTGAGTCCCCACAACCATTGGGGGCCCCCAGATAGGGTGGCTCCACAACCACCCTTGACACTCCAGGCACCCTGCACTTGGGTTATACCACAGGCAGACATGGGTAAGGAGGAATTTCTAGCCATTTCTCCAAACCTGGGTGGAGGGCCACTGAGCTGCGCTGTGAGCTTCCATTGCTTCAGCCTCTGCCACGTGCCATGAAGCCACCCCGGGATCTACTCAGAGGAAAGGAAAGGCTCCTGGGGCTCAAGACTCCAGCAGGGTCCTGGGTGGGCAGCAGGGATAAGCTAGGGGTGGGGGACAAAATGAAACAAGATGCCCAGCTTTAGGAAGCCCTGATACATCTGCACAAGCTCTGAATGAAAAGTGCAAGGCGCAAGTAGTTACCATCTCCCCAGACCTCAGTTTCCCTCCTCTGTGACATGGAGTGGTGCTTCCCACCTCACTGCGTGGGTTTGGATTGAACAAGCTGCTGCCGCATCAGCGTGATAAGCTCCTTCCTTTCCTAGACTCAGTGTTTCCATCTGTGCAAGGGGTGGGCAGACATCCTGGAGCCAGAGGAGCTGACATTCCCTTCCGCCTTCCTGGACCCACTGTTCCTGGAGCCCCAGGAGCTCCACAGAGCCTCTTGGCTGGAAACGCGTGCCTTGGTTGAGAGCCTGTTGTGTGGGTGCATCTGCAGGGCAGCTCCCAGAGGGCTGGGGCCCAGAGCACAATCTTCTTGGTTTAGCAGATAAAGGCAGCCCCGGTGCTTGGGAGGAGTGCCACAGACCCCGGACCTGGGACAGACAATCTTACGGCTACCCCCATCAGCAAGCACCCATAGAGCCCCGAGGAGCAGACTTCCTGCAGTGGAGCTTCCAGACGCAAAGCGCGGGGGCTCAGGCTGCCAGGAAGCATTAGAGGTGGGATTTGAACTCGGGGCTGTGGATCGCCCAAAACCAGCCCTCTCCCCTTCGAATCACCGCAGCACTCAGGTTGCCCTACTCTGTGACCAAGGAAGGGTCGTTTTTCTCCCTGTGCCTCAATTTCCTTATTTGTAAGTAGCATTTTTCTATTTGTAAAAAACATATCTAATTTGTAAAAAATTATTTTCTCTGTTAAAAAATAATAATAGTAGCAGCTACATCATAGGGTTCTTATGAGGACTACTGGGGTTGATAAAGTAAGGTGCGTGCCACAGTGCCTGGATGCAGCACCAGGGAGATGTTGGCTGTCGCTATTTTGTGCCATGAGGGTTGCTGCTCTCACAGAGGCCCTGCCCCCCACTCCAAATAAATCTCATCTCTCCCCAGTGAGACCCAATTTGAACAATATGGCCCAGGTCTAAAAGCTTCCAGATTTCAGAAGTGTTTGCAATTGCCATGACACCTTTAGAAAATAAATCATTTACAGAAGGAGTCTTTTTTTTTTTTAATCACCTTTCATTCTTCCAGATATTGCACAGGCCACTTGAAAAGGAAAAGCAGCCGGCGGGCATCAGCAAATAATTCCTAGAGTTATAAATAGTCTAGATGCCTGAGCAGAAGGAGGCTCGGAGAGAAATTTATCCAAGCCCCTCGTCTTGCAAGGGCTACCCTTCGTCTGAGAACCGAGAGGCAGGGTCACCCAGATGCCAGGACGAAGCCCCGGTTCCCAGACCCCCACTCACAGCTCCCGTGGCTGCAGCCCCTCGCTGTCAGCAGCACTCCACAGAGAAATATCATCAATAAGGTGGAATTTTCTAAAGCAGTGGGGACAGGTGGAGGGCAGAGACGTCACCCAGGGGCTGTGTCCCTCCAGAAGGCCAGCACGTGGTGAGCGTAATGGGAGTGGAAGTGACGTTCCCAGAATTCAGAGCTTTCAGGGAAGCCATCAAGGGGTTCTTTCCCCTTGCTGATGGCGGGTAAAGGGCTTTTCTTAAGAATTACAAGAAGAATAGATGCATGTATATGTGTAACTGAACCACTTTGCTGTACACCTGAAACTAACACAACACTGTTAATCAACTATGCTCCAATAAAAAAAATTTTTTTTTAATTTTAAGGGCTTTTATTTGCATACCAGCTTTGTTTCCATGGCCATAACATGCCCATCTTCATGGAGACAGGTACCTCCCATCAATAAACAGATAAGCCTGGGAGTTTCTGGGGCTCCTAGACCCTGTGTCATACGACCAGAAAGAGAGAGTCTAAGAAAACAACTGGCGAGCACACCCAGAGTGTGGGAAGGCGGGCACAAAGCCCACCCTGGGGTCCAGCTCCTGGCTGCAGAGAATTTCTCTGTCCGTCCACACTCACCTGATTTGTAACTGCGCAGGGTCAACCCGGTCCCGCCCACATTTCCCAGGTGCCTGCGCCTCGCCTGGCACTGGTGTCAGCCCCCTATGGAGTTAGACTCCCTTAGACAGGGACACAGAGATGCCTCAGTCAGAGCAGTCTTCACCTGGAGCCCAGGTGGGACAGCATAGGTGGCTTCACCCCATGGGACTGTCAAAGAACACCTCTCGGAGACGTGGAAGGAAAAGGGAGGGTAAGGGATGGGGCTGCAGTTTGCGATTACCAGATACAAATTACTGTATATAAAATAGATAAACAGCAAAGACCTACTGTCTGTTATATTCAATATCCTGTAATAAACCATAAAAAAATCTATTCTCCTCTATTTGTGCCTGTGTGGCCTTGGGCAAGTGACTTAACCTCTCTGTCCTTTGATTTCTTCTCTGAAAAATGGGGTTCACACCATTGTAAAGCAATTATACTCCAATAAAGATGTTTTAAAAAATGGGGTTGAAAGAGGCACCTACCTGCCCAGGTGGTTTTGGGTGTTCGCGGTACACCTGGCCCATGCTCACTGAAAGCTGGCTGTTACCATGGTGGCTGGCCTACCTTGGCCTCTTAGCAAGACAACCCAACATCTCAATGGGGTTTTAGTAAAACCCACTAGAAGGTTCATTCTGGCTACAGTTGGGGAAGGCAGACGGAGTGGTGCTGGGCTCTGGCAGGTATCTGGCATCTGCATACAGGCCCGTGTGCCCTGCCGTAGCCTGGAAGTTTGGGGAACCTGAGTCAGGGAGAACCAGGGTTCCATGAAAGCCGTGGGAAATAGTGTGCCTGAGGAGAGAGGGTCCCCAGGACCCAATATGGGGGGATCGGTCAGATGCCCTAGACTGAGAGCGCCATTGGGGTGGGGCAGCAGAGACCCGGGTGCTCCCAGAGCTGACAGCGCTGGAGCCGACAGCAAAGGCTTGCAGAAGGAACCAGGGCTGCAGCCCCACTCCCAGCCCCAAGTTCACCCCCATCCTCTATCCCGAACAACCCTCCTCTGGGGCTGGGTCACTTCCAGCTGTGTCCAGCATGGCTTCTTGTTTTCAAGAAGTTCAGAAACAGTTCCTGGCTGCAGGGTGCTGAGAACTCTGGTTATTTAGACGGAAGTGGACCTGAGATTTTTGAGCTCAGAGCCTTAAAGAGAGCTTCTGTTTAGTGTGGAGCTGACCAGCTAAAGAGGGCAGAGAGGGCGCGTGTTCCACGGGGCTTCTGAGGCTTCACCCCTGCTCCGGTGTGTCTTCTCACTGCCACACACAGAGACACACACACACACACACAAGCAAGCAAGCACGGACAACACACGGGCAGGTGTGCACGCGCAGGAGACTCTACCCAGAGACCCAGGCACACATACAAGCACACACCCCCTCATGGACATGTATGTGCTTGTCTACACACGCAGCCCCAGGCTCCCACACTCAGTTTTCTCCAAGGATGACAGGCCTGGAGGAAAGGGGACGCAGGCCACCTCTGCATGCTTAGCTGATACACTGCACGACCCCGGGGGGAGCCATTCCCACAGAACACAGGGCGTCCCCGGGAGGTGTGGGATGCTCAGACACGGGGGCCCTGGGGCCCCATTTCCTAATGGTGTAACCATGGAGGCCAATTTCTCATTTCAAATAGCCTGCCTGTGCCGAGGTAGAGAATGGACTTGAGGATATGGGGAGGGGGGAAGGGCAAGCTGGGACAAAGTGAGAGAGTGGCATGGACATATACACACTACCAAACGTAAAATAGATAGCTAGTGGGAAGCAGCCGCATAGCACAGGGAGATCAGCTCGGTGCTCTGTGACCACCTAGAGGGGTGGGATAGGGAGAGTGGGAGGGAGACGCAAGAGGGAGGAGATATGGGGATATATGTATATGTATAGCTGATTCAGTTTGTTATACAACAGAAACTAACACACCACTATGTAGCAATTATACTCCAATAAAGATGTTAAAATATATATCTCCTGCCTAGAATTTTCCCGTGTTGTGTCCCTGAGTCTACCTATGTTTCTCAACCCTGAACCTTATAAACAACTCCCTGATTTCTGTTTCCTATCCTAGAATTCACTCCTGGGAGAACAAACTCCAGGATTAGGAGCCCAGGACTGAATAGGCAGTGGGCAAATCTGCCCAGGCACTGCATCCCTGTCCCTCCCCCTCCCCTCTTCCCCTCTCCCTCCTCCCCGGCCTTCCAGAACAGAGCCTGGGGAGTATCTGGGTGAGCTTATTGGGTGCTGAGCTAGCAAACCAAATCCTCACCCACCCCTCTTTGAGTGTCAGAGCTCGAGATGTAGGTGAGGGGACATGCCTTCCTTGACATGAGGCAAAAATGTTGGACTTCCTTGGAAGAATGGGACCCTGGTCTGAACACCTGCTTCCCCAAATTAGGAAGCTCCACCCATCTATCCAACCATCCAAAATCCACCATTCAGCCACCCACTCATCCATCCATCCATTCACCCACCCACGTACCCACCTGTCCCTCCCTCCCTCCCTCCCTCCATCCATCCATCCATCCATCCATCCATTCGCTCCACAATTCAATTGTCTGCAGTGGGGAAGACCATCAATTCAACAGATATTTCAGTGACCCCTCACTCTGGGATGGGCTCTGGGACTGAAATCATTAACAAGACCAAGGCTACCCAAGCCTTCCATGTCACCCAGCTTCTTGGTCTCCCCTGAGTTTAAATATTCCAGAGCCCTGGAGAAGGGTGGGCTGCAGTTTCGTTAGTTCTGTTGATTTCAGCGTCTGTGCAATTCTACAAGCGTCGGTAAGGAAATGGGATTCCTTTTGCCTAAGTACGATGTGTACGTCTCGGGGACCCCTTCTTCATGCGCAGCCCCATTCCCAGAGGAGAAACAGTTTTACAACTTCTGGAAATGCGATAGAGCTGTCAAAAGCTCACGAACTCAGCTAGGAAGTTGTGAAACATACGTCTCAGTTCTGTTCGATGCCACAGAAAACATGACAGCTGTTATCAATTAGAGTGGTTTGGGCCTCAAGTCACGGCTGACTCCAATTCAAATGGGTTTCCTGACGTTTAACCAGGAGCAGGGAGGGCTCCGTGATGCGGTGCCTCAGGAGCGGGGCCCCTGGGGGACACAGGTCCTCTTCCTCTCTCTGCTCTTGCACCCTCAGAGCTGGTGGCAGGATGGCAGCAGCCCTTCTGGTGTCACCCCCAGGCCCAACAAGGCTCAAGGAAGAGGAGGGAGAGAGGAAGCATCTCTTCCCCAGGGAGTCTGGGGGAGGAGGGAATTTCCCAGAAGCCCCCAGTAGAACTGGTCAGGGGACTCCCCAGAGCCAATCCCCTGCAGGCAGGATTTGGGGGTGGTGATGACTAACTTCCTGGAGGACTGGGCTGGGGGTCCCCATCACAGACGCCTCAGAGAAATCTGTGGCTACCCCATCCCAGCAATTTGTGTCCTAATTCACCCACAGGAAGTAGATGTGGTTTTCATTTTGTCCAGCATCCCTACCCCTCCTTTAATAATGAACCCCTTTTCCTATAGGAAGAGCATTCAGTGTGGCTCAGTGAGGCTGATCCCAGCTGGCCACAGGACAAGGCCCATGACCTGGGCCCAGCCTTCCATTCTTCCTGGAGATTTGCTATAGGGACCTGTGGGAGGTCTCTCCTCTTTGGCTATGATCATCAACTATAACAAAAATAGAGTGTTAAGGCCTTCCTATTCCCTCTGTGCAGAAGCAAGCAGGGGGATGAAAAGAGAAACTGAGTGCCACTGACACAGCTTGAGCTCCTGGATTCAGCTGTCCCTGAAGCCAGACTGCACATGGACTTCCCCATTTGGAAAGCCATTTTTTGTTTAAACCAGTCCAGTTGTGTTCCTATTGTTGGCAATAAAGAGTCTGTCTGATACTTTGTTGGCTACAGTAGACATTTATTGAGTGCCTGTTGTATGCCAAGGTCCATGCTGGGCACCGAGACAGAGGGGTCAGCGAGATCAACTTTGCCCTGTGCAAACACTTAACACTCCTTTACCTCTCTCAAGGGCGGGGGCAGGGGGGAGCTAACGCTCTGGCACCTGCTCTGTGCCAAGAATTAATCTTGACAAGTTTCACACGTCTTCTCACTTATTTGCTACGGCCCCGCAGCCTGTGAGCTTGCCATCCTCAGTGGTTGGGGGCGGGGGCAGACGTGTAAACCAGCAGTAGCAAAGCCTGGCTCAGTGAGCAGTAATCAAGCATCTCTGTAGGACCAGCCAGTGGGAAGGTCTCAGTCAGCAGACCGGTGCTGATGGATGGTCAGGAGGTGCCCAGGGCATCAAAGAGCAAAGAGAAAGTGGAACCAGGGCTTCCCTGGTGGCGCAGTGGTTGAGAGTCCACCTGCCGATGCAGGGGACACGGGTTCGTGTCCCGATCCAGGAAGATCCCACGTGCTGCGGAGCGGCTGGGCCCGTGAGCCATGGCCGCTGAGCCTGCGCGTCCGGAGCCTGTGCTCCGCAACGGGAGAGGCCACAACAGTGAGAGGCCCGCATACCGCAAAAAAAAAAAAAAGTGGAACCAGAAATAGAAATTCACACCGAAGGAAAAATAAAGTTGCATAAAATCCATGATCAATATGACAAAATCTGCATGGTCTCAGACATACACACACACACACACACACGGTTGTGTGTGAAGCATGTGTACATAGAAAAAAAGGTTGAAAATAAACACAAGGAAACATTAACAGGAAGAATTGCAGAAAATTTTTATTTCCTTTTTTATACACTTTGTGTTTTCCAAATTTTCTACAATAGAGGAAGTGTTTGGGTTTTTTTTAATTAAAAAAAGCAGCATGGGGCCCCAGGATGGGACTCATCCTAGGCAACGCTCGAGACCCTCTCGGGTCACCTCATATTCTGCCACAGCTGTGGTCACAAGCCCCATGTAGGCCTCAGCTCGGGAGCCCCCTGGCTCTCTTCCTGGCCCTGACCTGGGCTTTCTCCCAGAAATACCACTCTGCATCACGTGTGTCAATCTGGAGTTTGGGGCAGTTAGCACCCCAGGGGCGACCTCCGACCTCTGCAGGTCAGAGCGAGAACTTGCTCCCCCTTGCCTAGGGGCACACAATCCTAAGACATCGCCACAGCTTCCTGGAGGACCCAGTGGGCCCGAGCAGCCAGCCCCCAAGGTGGGCGCTCCCTCCCTGCCATTGCACCCCCAGCCCTGCTCCCACCCCTGGGTCCCTTCCCCAGTAAAGCCTGGCACCCAAGCTCTGTCTAAGGCTCTGCCCCAGGGGGCCCTGCTCAATGCACGGACCTCGTCACCCCATCCTATGCTGGTGTCACCGAAGCTCCTCTGCCTGGCTGTGTCCAGGTGGTCCCCCGCCCCTGCAGGAAGCCATGCCCATTTCTCCTCTTCGGCTGCAGGCAGCCCTGGAACCAGTCCAACAGAGAAAGGGCCTCCTCATCCTCCTAGGAAGTCATCTTGTGCCCAGCGAATGTCATGGGGTGACTGCTGCTCTGGCCTGTGCCCAGCTGGGGGGACAGGTGAACAAGCCCTCTGGATGCACTGGCTCATTGCTGCCAAGGAGAACTGTCTGAGTTGATCCATAAAAGCAGGTGGAAATGTCCAGAGCAGAAGCCTGGGGGCCGGAGGAGTGCTGGTGGGGGTCTGCCTCGGCCCCAGTGACCCCATCCTAAGAACCACTGGCCTGGAACCTGTGGGTGGGGGAAGGGCTGGGGGAGATGAGGTAACAGCCCGCAGACTGGGCCAATGGGGGCCTTAAACACCCGGGCGAAGACCTTGGACCTTTTCTTGCCGGCTACTGGAGCTCAAAAACAGGCCTTGGAGGCGGGAGCCAGGGGAATCAGTGGAGTTCAAAAGAATCCATAAGGATTACCCAGACTGGGGGGCCGGGCGCTGGCTCAGTAACGTGGCTGCTTTAGGTAATGGGGATTTGTCGTTTTCCAAGAACGCTAATGTGATAAACGCACTCGCTGCTAAAACCCTTCTCCACGCTGTCGAAGTGTCCTTAGCGATGCCAGAGGCCTCTGGCGGCTGGAGCAGCCTTTCAGGGCTGCTGTAAATACCCATTGTCCCCATACAGTGAGCTGCGGAGAAAAACATGCGTGTGTTGCCGGGCTTCGCTGGACGTGCTGGTTGCTTAGATTCAGATGAATGCTCGCAGGGCAGCTCCGAGGGGGTGCAGACGGGATCTGGAGGCGGGAGGGAGCTGGCCGGGGCTCTGTCCAGGCCTGCCAGCTCTGCGCCAGGGCAAGCTCTGCATTTCTGAGTCAGCCGCCAGCAAGAGCGCCTTCCCCCTCCCAGCCTCGTGGATGCTAACCTCGGGTCACCCCATCCACCCGGGGCCTCAGTGTCCTCTTCTGTAACATGGGGGCAGTAATCTCAACAAAAGTCCCTGTCCTTGGAGGCAGGTCACGAAGGGAAAAAGCTGTCACTGTAAAAGCCGGGTCAAAGCGTTCTCCCACCTGCGGTTGGCAATGCCTGCAGGACGCCGCTGGGCTCTCTGGGCACTTCCGCTGCTGCCCCCACCTCAGACCTGGGCCAGGATCCCTTTCCGGCTTTAACTCAGCACAGCAGACTGGGCACTTTGTCTGCCTTTCTTTCTGTCTGTCTCTGTCTCTCTTCATTTCTCTTTTAACCTCAGTTGCACAAAGTTGAGTTAATGGACCGCCCGGTTCACAGCACATGGTCCGTCACGCGTGCGCACACAGGTCCGCGGCTCCCTGTTTGGTTTTCAGACCCTCTCCTCCCCAACCCCCGACAAAGGGCGGCAGCCCTGCCTGTACGCTGCACGGGCACTGTTTGACTGCATGTGCTCCGGCAGACTGGTCCTCTATGTTTTGTCTGCATGTCATTTCAATTAACATAAACACCGCTGTGTAGCAGGTCACATGCTTTCTCTTACTTTTTCCGTTCGGCTCCGTGTCTATTGATCCGTCTCCGTGGCTATTGGCTCCGTGTCTATTGATCCGTCTCCGTGGCTGTGTCTATTTGGGTCTAGCCACAGCTCGGCTTCCACGGGGTGCGTCTTACACACCCACCCCGGCTCCCACTCACACCTCTGGCCACGCCCCTTGCGGTGGGGTGGCTCAGAGCACCACTGGGCTACATCCAGGAGAGCATCACTGCACACAGGGCGGGTCATTTGCCCAATGTCTCTGCAGCACAACCGCACCAGCCTGCACGCACTCGAGGATGCCGGGGCAGTCTGGTACACACGTCCACACCAGTGCTGGCCTTCCTTTTGCACAAGTCACATGTACAATGACAACAAAAGTCATAGGGCTTCCCTGGTGGTGCAGTGGTTGAGAGTCCGCCTGTCGATGCAGGGGACACAGGTTCGTGCCCCGGTCTGGGAAGATCCCACATGCCGTGGAGCGGCTGGGCCCGTGAGCCATGGCCACTGAGCCTGCATGCCCGGAGCCTGTGCTCCGCAACGGGAGAGGCCACAGAAGTGAGAGGCCCGCGTACCGCAAAAAAAAAAAAAAAAAAAAATAAAGTCATGATTATGCCAGCTGACACTTATGGAGAGCTGCTGTGTGCCAGGCATGTGTGTCATCTAACAGCCCTGGAAGGCAGGCACTCTCAAATCTCCACTTTACAGCTGAGGAAGTTAAGGTCTGGAAGGGTTAAGGGCCTTGTGCGATGCTTCCCTGCACCCCCAGGTCCCCAAGTCAGAGACAATGAGGGCCTGGGAGAAGTGACTTGCCAAGGCCACTGGTGAGCCAGCCCCCCAGCTAGGACAGCGCCCAGTGGCCACCTGCCTGTCCCAGGGCCACATCACTCCTCCTCTGAGCACATATCCGGGCCTCGTGAGGGTGGAGGATGCACTTTAAAGCCTAGAGAGGGCAATGCTTAACTCTGAGCCGTGGAGCACCGCAGTGGGGCTTCAGCCTCTGTAGCAGGTTCCTATCTGCCCACATCCACCCCCCTAAAAGCAGTGGCCCAGCACCCCACGCCCCCTTCCTGTTTCAGGGCAAAGGAGAAGTGATGCACTTCACATGCAAACCACTTTCCCTGCAAAGAATTGCATCTTTTTCCCTCTTACAGTGCTGGCACCAACTTTGGGCTGGAAATTATCTTGAGATTTTTCATGCATTTTCTCAGCGGGATGGGCATTATTAGTCCCAGTTTACAGATGAAGCTGCAGAGACTTACACAAGGTCTCCCGGGCAGGGGGCCAAGAACCTGGGAGGGTCAGTGTGAATCCACAGAGCCCCTGGAACCAAGTCAGCTTGCCTCCCTGTGGGACCCCGACAGGGGCTACAGTAGGCATCTGACCTGGAGGGGAAACACTTCACGCCTGAGACCACCAGCTCTGGGGCCAGGTGGGAGGAAGTGGCTGACCCAGGGAAGGAGGTCAGCCTGCAGGTCAGCTCCACCAGGGGCTACATCAGGGGACACAGAGGTCAGATCCCCAGACGGGCCTCCTTCATATCCTCCACCCCTCAGAAAACCCACTGCGTCATCCCAAAGGCACCAATATTCCAGCATCCAGACCACCGTCCCCAACGGGAGGACCAAATGTCTCTATGGGTAGCTCTTCCTGTTCTGGAAGACAAGGACAAAACCAGTTGGGTTTGGTGGTCTTTCAAAGATAGTCTGAGGCCGAGGTTTGCGGCATCTCCTGGAGATGGACACCTGGGCACAGGACATGACAGGGGCCACCTGCAAAAAGGGGACCCAGGGCACGCGTTTGGGCTGTGCAGGGTCCAGCCCTGACTCGGCTTCTATGGGTGCTATGGGTGTGGCAGGAAGTTCTAGGTCTCAGTTTCCCCACCTGTCACGTGGGGATACCTGTACCTGCTCTCATGAAAGATGAAATAAAATCATGCACAGGACACAGCCAGCCCAGAGTGGGTGTTCAGTGTTCGATTCAGCAACACTT
Organism: Mesoplodon mirus; assembly: GCF_964341445.2. Taxonomy (NCBI): domain Eukaryota; kingdom Metazoa; phylum Chordata; class Mammalia; order Artiodactyla; family Ziphiidae; genus Mesoplodon; species Mesoplodon mirus. Next base: position 185,578,865 of record NC_138979.1, read on the forward strand.
ACTTAGTGCCCCCTCTGTGCTCACAGCTGGGGAAACAGGCGACCAGACCACCAGGATGCCTGTGCTCGCGGAGGGGGGAGGTCAGGCCAGCAAATGGACACCAAGCGCCTGTGACTCAGCGCAGCAGGGGCTGTGACAGGCACGACGCACTGCTGGGGGTCAGGAGAGCGCCAGCCTGACGCGCGAGCTGAGACCGGGCAGGTGCGCCGTGGCCGGTGGACTCATTGCGAGGGACGTGCAGACGGAGGAGTGTGACAGAGGCCGGACACGCCCCCTCCACGGAGGACCACCACCTCTCGCGGGCAGTGTGGTCAGCAAGAGCCTCCTGCAGCCACTCCCCTGCCCCCCTGCCCGGGTCCCACCACCAGGCAGCCCGCATCCAGGGCCGGCTCCGTCAGGCCTGCCTCTCGCACCAAACCCACTTTTTCCCCATCCTTTTCACGGGTGCCGACCCTGATAACCATCTTGGACCCACATCCTTCTCAGCATCTGCTTCCAGAAGCCAACCAGGAGGCGGAGAGGTGGGTCCCTCAGGGCCCGGCCCCCACCCCCACCCCCGCCCGGCACCGAGGCCCCCGGCTGGCAGCAGGGGCACAGGGTGCAGGTGCAAAGTCACTGGGGAGAATCGGGAAGGGGCAGCGGTGGGAGGGAAGCTCTGTGTCGTGGTTAACGCATTTGAGTCACGTGGGGGACACAGGAGACGTGAGGATACCGGGAGTGGTGCTCCGTGGAAAGGTGACAACAGCTGCGGTGAGTGACAGGCAGTGGAAAGCCCAGTGGAAGCCCGGGGGCCTCTCTGAGGCTCTCCTCTCCCTCGAGGGCAGGACAGAGGGAGCCCCAGACCAAGCCCAGAGTCCAGCAGTCTGAGTGGCTGAAGTTCAAGGAAGACTAAACTCAACCAAGGCGGGGCTGTCACGTCAAAGCTGGGAAAACAGGGACTTCCCTGGCGGTCCAGTGGTTAAGACTCCGCGCTTCCACTGCGGAGGCATGAGTTCGATCCCTGGTCGGGAAACTAAGATCCCGCATGCCGGCTGCACAGCCAAAAAAAAAAAAAAAAAAGCTGGGGACCCTGAGTTCTGGGATGGAAGCAGATGTCCCTGAAGGTTCTCACTCCCCCAGCGACTCAGCCCTCAGGGCCTGCGGAGGTGGTCCCTCAGCCCCCCATAGTAGTAGCTACCCGCACCCACCCTCCCCCACTCCCACGCCTCTGACGAGGGTTAGGGATGTGTTGGGCCCTGGTAAGGGAGGAAAGGCACCAAGCCCCAGAGGAACAGCGGGATGCAGCCAGCATGCACTGGCCGGGCCCCAGGGCCCCCGGGGGCTCCTGTCTGGTCAGAGCCGGAACACAGAACTGTCTGGGAGAGGTCTGTTCACTCAGTAGCCTCTCCTGAGACACAGGATCAACTCCAGCAAGGACCCCAAGAGACGGTGCAGACACTCAGGGGACTCCTGGGGGCCCGAACCAGTGACAGCCACTCTAGTTGACGCTGAAATGCGAGGATGGCTGTGGCAGACCATGGTGAAGGGACTCGAAGGCTCAGGGAGACAGGCAGCTGGAGTGGACACACTGTCAGGCCAGAGGGCAGCCAGGTGACTACCTTCCAGGGAAAGGCCTAGAGGACACGTCAAGTGCAGAGGTCTGAGGGGCTCCAGCAACACCATAACATTCATGGGTGGCCATCCTCTGGAAGGAAGCCGGGGCTGATGGCAGGAAAGGCTGTTACAGGAGCCTGCCCCCTGACGGCCCTGGGGAGGTGGGACCCGAGCAATAAAGGCCAGAGGGCGGCATTTTCCACCAGGAGCCGGGGCTTTACAATCATTGCCATGACCAGCCAGAAGGCAGCCACAAAGCCCGGCCCACAGAGAGTTACGACCCAAGGGCCAGAGACAAAGAACAGACAAGGGCATTTCTTAGTTTGTGCTAACAGAAGAAATCAAGCACAGATGAACCACAGGCTGAGGGAGGTCCCAGCGATAAAACGTCGTGATCCTGGGCTTCCCTGGTGGCACAGTGGTTGAGAGTCCGCCTGCTGATGCAGGGGACACGGGTTCGTGCCCCGGTCCGGGAGGATCCCACATGCCGTGGAGCAGCTGGGCCCGTGAGCCATGGCCGCTGAGCCTGCGCGTCCGGAGCCTGTGCTCCGCAACGGGAGAGGCCACGACAGTGAGAGGCCCGCGTACCGCAAAAAAAAAAAAAAAAGAAGGGTAAAGGGGGAAACAATTCCAGTTAATTATGAAGGCAGGAGGTCAAATTCTTTGTCATTTTTCCATTGCATGCAGGCCTGCTGACTTCTCCTGATCTTCTCTGAGACAGTCTTGCCCACGTGGTCCGCCTGCAAATTTACTAAGGGGGAGGGAGGGGTAGAGAGTCAGTCCTTCTTTAACTGCTTAATTCTTCTCCCTTATTCCTTCTAATCTGGGAAAGGAATCAACAAGTTAGGTAAGGTGTTGTGTATATTTAGAAAAGAAATCAGGAGCTAAGTTAAATGTTGCCTAATGATCTCATCTTTATGATTAAAGGTCTAAGGAAAACAGGGACGAGCAAACAGAAAAGGGGCAAAGGAGCTGTATACACCCTGCCCAGCTTCCATTCCTGCCTCACTCTTTTGACGCAGGACTCGTCGACTGAAGAGACAGCTGAGTCCCAGGGAGAAAGGACCCCACAATATAACAGCGAGTATACACGGTAATATTTTCCCCAATTCTCCTCCCAAGGGGCCTATGTCCGTCTGCTCGGCTAATAATGCAATGGGGAAAGGGGAACACAAAAACATTTTCAGGACTGTTGGACACAGGGCCTGAACTGGCTTGGATACCAGGGACATCATGCATCATCACGGCCCCGGCTAGATCGGGGCCTATGGAGGACAGGTAATAAATGGACTCCTGTCCAAGGTCCACTTTACATGAAGCCACGGGGTCCACAGGCCCATCAAGAAGTGATTTCTATGATCCCCAAGTGAACAGTTGGAGTCAGCATACTCAGCAATCAGTGCGCTTCCTGCATTGGGTTCCGGCCTGGGGGGTGAGAGCCATGGGAAAGGGGAGGCCAAGTGGGAGGTTTTGAAACTGACCCCTCCTTGGCCAACATCACAAGTCAGAAACAGCATCACATCCCAGGAAAGCAGATGACAGAGATCAGTGTCACCTTTAAGGTGATAAAGGATGCGTGTTGGTCCCCATTATGTCTCAGGTTAATTCACCAGTCTGGCCTGAGCAGAAACGTAAAGGGTCCTGGAGGATGACGAAAACCACCACAGGCTCCACCAAGGGATAGCCTGGCCCACAGGGCTGTGCCAGAGGAGGGGGTTCTCTGCTATAGCAGATTAAAAGGGTCCTGCTCCTGGCATGCAGCCCCCCATTAGCAAATACATCCTTTTCTATCCCAGATGGAAAGAAGGATTAGAAATACTGCATATCCACACGTGGTACGAACGACAATATACATCTACAGTCCCCGGGGCGGTGCCAGCTTTCCTGCCTCTGTCATTATATAGACCAGAGAATCTGTGTCTTGGTCCACAGAAAATCATAGGGGTCAATTTTACCAACGGCATTGAGTTGACGGGGCCAAATAAGCAAGACAGAGCCAGACCACTAAAGGCCTTGGTGAGACACGTACGCTCCAAAGGGCGGGTGATAAATCAGGGGTTGCCACATCCTTATCCTTTTTAGATGCAGCGGTCAGGGGCGTTCTGGGCCATCCCTTCAAAGTAAAAGACAAATTGTTGCAGCGTGCATCTCCTACCATGAAGAAGAAAGCACTGTGCTTGATGGGTTCCGGTTCTAGAAGCAGCACCCACTGCCACCCCACCCCACCCCAGCCCCAAGGGACACTGCTCTGCCCACATCCTGGGTTAAGCAAAAGGCTGCCAGCTCTGAGTAGGGTCCAGATCTGGAGCTGGCTCTGCTGCACGTCCCAGCTGCAGTATAACAGCCCTGCATCCTGGGCCACGGGACCCAACAGACTCTACTGAGTGGAAGTACCTAGGGCAGGAAAAGATGTCATCGGAGTTTGTGGCAAGCTGAGTGGGACGATCACAGCACAGGCCGCCAGGCAGACCATCTGCAACAGAGAATTACACTTGTGGGGAAACAACTCCTGGAGTACTTTTTGGTCCTAATAAAGACAGGATGCCTGACCATGTTAACACATAGTGACCACGCACCTTCAGCCGCAAACCGTGAGTTCTATCAGGCCCAGGTCAGAAGATTGACCAGGCCAAGCAGCAGTCCAGCACCATATGGAAATGGTGCTCCAGGATCAGACACCAGCAGGACCAGAGGGCGCGGCTGAGGAGCAGGGGGCCCCCATTCCCACGGCACCCCTCCCTCTGCTCAGGCCCATGCTCATGGTGAGAAGGAACCTTGAATGTGATTTATGAATGAGTCGGTTTAGTATTTGGATACGAGCACAAATGGATGACACGGCACTACCCACCCATCCCCACCCCGGCCAAAGGCAGCCTTGAAAGCAGCAGAGCTCAGGTGGTCGCTGGCTCTGTGTGGAAGGAGAAGCAGCCAGAGGTCAGGGTAGATGGACTCCTGGACTATGACAAGTGGCCTGGCCAGTTGGTTAGGATCCTGAATGGAAAATAAGAAAATTGGTGGATGAGGGGCAAGGAATTCTGAGGCAGAGGCATGATGTACGCTTGGGTGCAAACACAAAAGGCAACGCCAGAAAATAGCCACGTGAAGGGAGGCCCTACGTTACCAAGTGGACAAGATGACCCGGCCACATGACACCAGCAGCCAGTCATGACCACCCCAGGGCCGACGCAATGGGCACATGAAGGAAGTGACCATAGTGGCTGCAGTGTTGAGGCCCCAGGAACGTGGACCTCCATTTATCAAACCTGGTGGGTCTGCCGCCTCCACAGGACGTCCAACAGGACAGCAATGGAGACCATCGCCGACCCCCATTGTGGCACCCTCCTTAGAGGTAGCCAACCAGCCACTTGGTGGCACCTTGACTACACCGGGCCACGTCCATCAAAGGCAGTTTGTTCTTCTAAGAACAGACACCTATTCTGGATATGAGTTTGCCTTTCTTGACCTCAGGGCCTCAGTCAGCACTGTTACCCAAGGGCTTACAGGGTGTTTACTCTGCCCCCGGCACGGGACCCTGCAAGACCTCACAGCAGCCCAGGGGAGCCACTCTACAGCAAAGGCTTGTGGGAGACGGCCCAGAAGCCTCTGCTCCTGTCAAGACCACGCCATTCGGAGCTGCCAGCCCCGCAGTGTCCGCTGAGGGCATCCCTGGAGCGCCAGCTTGGAGGCGGCCTCTGTAAGGACATGAATTGTGTGCAGCCCATGGGTTTCTGTGGTGCCATGTGTCCACCAGGTAGAGCAACCCAAGGGATGAGAGCGGGAAGGGCTCCCTGCCCCCCTAGGGAACTTTATGCTTCCCATCCCCACATTCTGGGCTCCACGGGGCTAGAGATCCTCATTCCGCAAAGGCACACCCTTTCACCAGGGGACAGAGAAGGGGCCCCATTGAATTAGAGGCTATGGCTGCTTCTGGGCAGAAGAATTCCTGTCTCAAGGAATGACTGACTGATGGACAGGAAGAACCAGAGCCACTGGTACACGACGGGGGCATGAAAGGACGCCTGTGGGATCAGGGGAGACTCGCGGTGCTTCTAATAAGTATAACAACACTGGCCTCCTCTCTTAGCGGGGAGGGAGGGTCTGAGTCACGCCTCCAGGTCAGCCATGGAAGCAGCAGAGTTCACAGAGTTGACAGCGGAGGGGGTGGGTCTAGAGTGGATCATGGAAGGTGGTGTCAGTGCGAGAGGGTGTCACGCACAAGACCAATTGTGGCGTCCAGTCACATCCCTCATCAAAGTTTCCCCTCGGGAAGAGAGACAACCAGGACTCTGAAGGAGCTGCTCCCCAAGTATACACAGAGGAGTGGGGCTGCGCAGCGGACCGCAGCGGGCCCAGACACACGCCGCCCCAGTGTCCCTTCCAGAAGGGACTGGTGTCCCGGGGGCAGTGTGGCCATCACACCACCGCCAGTGGGCAGCTCCTGCTGGCCCTGCCTCTGCCTCCCCGAGCTGCCTCTGCTGGCGTGAATGAGAGCGGGCTGGCCTTCTAGGGGCCCCGCCATGTGGGCCCTGTAAGGGACCCTCTAACAGGCTTGGTTGCGCCTGCATCTCACCTGGGCCTCTGGTTTCACAGCTGCCCATTCCCAGTAAATGTCTCGTACCCCAAGTTCTGTTTCAGGGTGAGCCCGACCCACGATGCCTCCTGAGGGATTCAGGCTGCATCTAATGATGCTGAGCAAGGCGAAGGCGTGGCGTGACGGGGTACGCAGTTTAGAAAGCTCACGCTGGCCCCAGGGCGGAGGAGATGCCGGGAAGCTGCAGGCGCAGAAACGACGGGGCCGCCCAGCTCGGAGGATGGAGGACACAGAGAACAGGCGTCCCAGGCAGCGGGGATGGAACCGGGCTCAAGACATTGGGTCTGATGTGCAAGGAGAGGGACAGGTGATGTCAGGTTTGCAGCCTGGTGTGCGCAGCGGTGCCTTTGACCAAAGCGCGGACGCAGAGCGCAGGGCGGGCGGGGCGGGCGATGAGCTCAGTTTCCTGGGTCATCCAGGTGGAGGCGCCCCTGGACAAGCCCAGAGCTCCACCCTTTGGCCGGTCAGTGGGGTTCACGGAGATGAGGTGAGGGATAGGAGAGCCACAGGGTGGCCGGGCTGTCCCAGGGACGTGCGTCCATAAGGAAAGAAGACACGAGACGGAGCCCCGAGGGGCTGCAGTGTTTGCGGCCGAGCCTGAGAAGAGCTCCTTTACGCCTGGTGGGTGTAACTCAGAGCCCACACCCAGACTCCCTTAACCCCACACCACCCATTCAGTGTACAGCCACAGCGTGCGAGTGCCAGCACCCTTGGGGGAGGGGAGTCAAGCCAGAGCAGCGAGGTCCCGCCTGGACCAGAGACCCGGGACACTAAACAGCAGCCAGAAGTTTTGGGCGGAGGAAGCCGGGCATGGGGGCGCCCCAGGACCACGCCCTTTGAGGAGTCTGCTCTGGCCAGGCCACGGCTCACGCCGGGTGGGGGGGGGGGCGGTGGTGAGCGCCGGGGGGTGTCCTCCGTGGTCGATGAGAGGACGCGGCCAATACCCTGTTTCTGAGGGCACGCCTCACCGCTCTGCAGAGTTGGGACCCAAGAAGAACAAAATGCGGGCAGCCCAGGAGGGAAGCAGCTGGAGAGCGGGGGCTCTGACCCACACCCCTACCCCGTCCAGCGCCCTCCCAGCCCCAAGACGCCTCTCGACGCAAGGATGCTCTGCTCTCGAGCGTCTCCCTGGCCTCCCCCCAGGGGCCCAGCGCTTCCACAGAAGAACGGAAAGCAGCTTCCAGTGGCCCCACTAGGGTGAATTTCAAGCCAGAGGCAAGAGCTCATGTGTGGAGTCACAGATTCCCGCAGAATCAGCCCTTTTTTCCTCCGTGAAGCCGTAGCTTTGGGGTTGTCTGTGTTCGTGGGCACCCTGAGATCTTTCCGAAGCAGAGGAGGGAAGGCACCCACGCTGCCCCCATCTCCTTAAAACAAGACGCCTATGATGGGGAAAATTTACAGACCCCAGGACATCCCAGCCTTTCCAGAAAGATGGGTTGCCCTCATTTCTGGGGTTCCAGAGGCCCAGGGAGTGGGGAATCCTGCCCACTAGCTGGCGCCCAGTCAGAAGGAGAAGCCCGAAGGTATTCCGGGGGAGGTTGGGGGAAGAGTTTGTCTGGAGGCCGGGATGGGGGATCCCAGTCGTCAGTACCCTCAGTGAGTGGAGAGATCTGGGATGAGGAATAGGAAACAAGAGAGGAACTTTCTTGGTCCCCAGCTGGACCTCACAGAGCTGACTCTTGCTGGGGAGGGGGGAGGGGGGGAGGGAGTCAAGACTCAGCCCCTGGAAGCAGGAGCATTTCTGAGTGGAATCCCTGGTCCCACCTCTAGGAGCTGCAGGTGCCCACAATGGAGGTGGCACCCTGGGAGTCCACAGCCGGAGTGTGACTTTACCAAATCCCAACATCAGTGCAACAGCCCCCGGCCAGCCTCTCCTGCAAAAGACCCTTTTTTTCCTGTGATCCTCAGAAGAACCCAAGGAGATGAAATTTTCCCCATCTTGTAGATAAGCAGATGAAGCTCACCTACTGTGCCCCCAAATACCTATGAAATCAGAAAAGGCAGAATTAGAAGAATAAAGACGTAGGTAAAGAAATGAGAGCAGGGCTTCCCTGGTGGCACAGTGGTTGAGAGTCTGCCTGCCGATGCAGGGGACATGGGTTCGTGCCCCAGTCTGGGAAGATCCCACATGCCGCGGAGCGGCTGGGCCCGTGAGCCATGGCCGCTGAGCCTGCGCGTCCGGAGCCTGTGCTCCGCAACGGGAGAGGCCACAACAGTGAGAGGCCTGCGAACCCAAAAAAAAAAAGAAATGAGAGCAGAAAGTCAATAATAGTACAATTCCTAAAACTGGGCTCCAGTTTTGCCACTGAGCTCCCTAGCAGCCAAAGCAAAAAAGATATGCAGTCTGTTTTAAGATTTATGTTGTCCATGGCATGGAGCCATGTCAGGGTCTCAAGAGAAGCTGTAACTTGCCTGTGGTCCCCCAGCTCAGGAGAGCAAAAGATGCAATACACCCTGGTCTCAGGAGGGCCAGGCATTTGTCAACTGCTTGTTTAGCCCCTATACTGTGTCAGGAGAGACAGTGCAGACAAGTCATGCACAAACCTCCTACTCCTGCACACCCCCAGGTTACCATCTCATCACCTGGACAACAGCACCCCAGCTTTTGGCTGCAGACTATGCATGTGGACACTTCCAGGTTGGGACAGGAAAAAGGGAAAAGCTGTGCTGGGGATTCCCTGCCAAGCAATGAAGACAGCCCTGTCTGCTGCAGACCAAGGGCTTCTATACTTTAAGTCCCTGGAACTGATGAGGCAAGCAGAGGACCCCAGGGTTCCTTGGCAGACACTTGACTCTGTGGGGCAGCCAGGGGGAATGAGGGAACTTAGCTCAAGCCTGTCATTGTCTGCCCTGCTTTGGGGACCCTGCCCCAGGAAATGACTCTCTAAAATGAGGTTTAAAAAATCACTGGGGTGATAAGATGGCATAAGATGGGACCACAGAGTAATTGGGAAATTATCACAGCCCAGCCCCAGGGGACACCAAATAAGCCCTGGATTCCCTCCTGGAGAGTGGCTCTCGAATGTGACTCACATGTGTTGTGTGATACAAGAGGATGTGCGTGTGAGAAGGTCAAGGGGAAAGGACAACACGGGTGGAGGCACAATGGTGCAGCAGCAGAGAACTTGGGAGTAAACTGTCTTCTCCTCACAGATCCAGCCCAGAAGGAACTTATCACCCACCCTCACCACCCCAATCTGCTCCTCTTCCCATATTCCCCATCTCTGACAGAGACGTCCAGTTTCATTTTTTCCCCTTACATTATAGAACCCCTGATTTTTGCCAGGCACCTGCTCACCCAGAATAAAGACTACATTTCCCAGCATTCCTTGCAGCCAAGTGTGGCCATGTGATTAATTTCTAGCCAATGGGAGGTGAGAGGAGTATACTCTCTGTTCCACTTCCCGGTCATGCTCTTAAAGGGGCAGCATGGGTCTGCTCCTTCCCTCTCCTCCTCGTCTCACCCTGGAAAATGCAACCCTGATGGGAGCCACCTCAGACCATGCAGATGAGGGCAAGACGCCAGGGATGGCAGGGGCCATGACAGCTTCGCGGAGCACAGCTGGCCTGCAACCCAGACTTCTATGGGAGAGAAATAAACATCTAACCTGTTTAGTCGCAGTTATTTTGAGTCTGTCCCATGCAGCCCAACCTATGTCCCAACTAAGAAACCATCTCAACTGATGGTCACTCCGTCCCCTTATCTCCCAGGGCAGTACCTGGGAGTCTCAATAGTTAAGCCCCATCCATTAAAAATAACCACAGCCACCAATTCCTGGGTGTTTCTCCTCACCTGTATTTCTTCATGAACAACCCCAAAAGACGGCATCATGACTCCAGATTTACAGCTGAAAAAAGCTGAGACTCAGAGAAGTTAAGCAACTTGCCGAGATCACTAGTGACAAGATCACTGGCGACTTGCCAAGATCACAGCTAGTGACCCAGAGAGCCACTATTCAGAGATCATCAGACTGGAAAGTCCACCCTCCTAGTGTCTCCGCTTCTGCTTCTCCCTCAAAGCCACACCCTCCTTTCCACTGCCCTGGGCCTGGCTGCCACTCCCCCTCCCATCTCATGGCCTCCACTCTCCTCCCAGCAAGGCAGCCTCCACTCCTCAGGCAAAGTGACTTTTTGAAGGCAATCTGAGGGCATCACCACCCTGATTTAGCTTGCTATGGCTCCCCATTGCCTCCGGGCAAAGGCATCTGCCTCACCACATAGCAACGTTTAAGGCCCCTGGTAGCCTGGTCCAGACCCGCCAGCCCAAAGCCACCCTGACCCACACGGACTACCTCGTTTCCACCGCTGCCATTTCCTACTTATTATGCCAGACGCCAAGAGCCCCTTCAGTGGGGCTGGCATCATGCCAGGCCCTTGGCCCCGCCGGAGCCCAGAGGGGGAGGGGCTGCCGCACCCATTTAACTGGAGAAGAGTCTGAGGCTCCAGCGGATGGGTGACTCACCCAGGGACCCACACTCAGGGGTCCTTGGAGCTGGGACTCAAACCCAGGTTGTCCATCTTGCGAGGATATTCACTTCCCGTGTCCTCTGATTCAGGAGTGAGTGAGGCCAGAGCAGACGCTGGACCCCCTGCCCTCGGGGGGGACCGTAGCTACACTACGTGGTGGACGGGGGATCCCATCACACAAGATAGAAGGCTCAGAGAGGTGAGGTGACTGCCAAGGGTGCACAGCTAGGGAGCACTCAGAGGGGACTGAAGCCAGAAGCCCAGGCACTCCTGGCTGAGCCCCCCTTTCACCGCAGCTTCCTTGATTCGCTCAACAGTGCTCTGACCTCAGGGGATCATGGGTCTGCACGTGGAAAGCGCCAGGCTGCCCCTCCTCCCACACAAACCTGGTTGAGTCCCGGCAGCTCTCCGAGCCTCGGTTTCCCCTCCTGCACACAAGGGGGCCTGAGCAGGTGCACGCAGAGGCTGGCGGCTCCCGTGCCTCCCCTGGGCTTCCCGGAGGAGGAGGTGTCCCAGGCAGGGCGCTGTGTATGCAGAGGGTGGGATGGGGGATGGGGAACGCCGGGCCTGGCAGCCTCCCTACTCAGCACTCAGCTCCCCTGGGGGGCCTCCAACCCCAAAAGAGCCCCCACTTGCTGGGCCGATGGTTCCTGCTCTAACTTGCAGTCCGCCCCATGTAATGTGCAAACAGTGGATGCGCCCGTCCAGGCCACGTGCTCTGGGCACCCCCAGCCCCACCCCTGCATGAGAGCCTGGGGGCAAGGGTGGACTGGGAGCCCCGGGGACAGGAGGGCCTGTGCTGAGGGCCTCTGGGAGCCCGCCCTGGTGCAGACTCCTGACTCCCCAGCCCCTGCCTGGGCAGGGGATCTTCAGGGGACACAGATCCCATTGCCTCCCAGCTGCTCCCCACAGCTCAGGGTCCTCAGGAGCCCCTTGCCCCTCTGGGCCTCAGTTTCCCCGGCTGTGACACAGGAACAGTAGGCCTTGCCCTGCCCGAGGACGACCCAGGTTTGGGAGAGCCCTGTGGCCCCGCCAAGGGTGGCAGCCCCGCCCCTTGCTGCCAGGCTCACCCTGGTGGCGGATCTCAGGGAAGGACAGAAAGCAGCAAGCAGGACCAAGGGCAGCCTCCTGGCTCCCAGGCCCTGGGACGATCGATCGAGGGAGTTGGCTGGGTGCAGGAACAGGGCAGGTAGCCTGCTGGAGCAGGGGATCCAGGAGAGCGCGGGATAGGGGGCCACTTGGGGGTCCTTGGAAGCCCTCCTCGAAGGTGTGCTGCTTCCTTGAGTTGGGGGGAGGGCGGTACAGAGGTCACCACGGTGTTGACCCAGTGACTCCTGACAGGCAGGCACCCGGGCGGGAAGCCCAGCTCTGCGGCTTATTTGCTGGATGTGCCCTTCCTCCCCTGTGCCGCGTCCCGTACCCTGGGGCAGTTACCCCCCGGCCGTGCCCATCACTCCAGGAACAGGATATGCTCTGTAGGCCTCCGCGGGGTGGTACCAGCAGCTCGATCCCAGGTGCTCACCCTGAGCTCAGTAGCCAAGCCTCCAGGGGCCTGAGAGGGAGGCTAGAGAGGCCAGGGAGGGAGCAAGCGACTCTGTGCCCATTTTATGATGAGGACACTGGGCCCCGAGGGGCAGCGACCCAGCAGGGCTGCCCCAGGACCAAGGTGACTAGAGATCTTCAAGCACCACGCAGCTGCCTGCGGCCTTCTTGCTAAATTGAATCGTCAACATGGCCCTGGAAGGGAACAGAGGCCATCTGAGGGCTGCCAGGGCCTCTGAAGTCCACGTCCTGCGGGGTCCTCCCACCACTTACATCCTGCCTTAGGGCTGATCCTCCAGACACGGTGTCCTTTAGCCTGGTCTGTGGTATGCCAGTGGGACTGAACCCTGGGTGTCTGACCTCATGGCATGCCTGTGCAGAGAGAGGAGCAGGGGAAGGCGGGGAGAGGGGAGGGAGGGAGGAGGGGGAAGAGAGGGGAGCGCACCCCATGCTGAGGGCCCTTGGCGAGCGGCCTGAGGGCCAAGCTGAGAGCAGACCCCACTCCCAGGACCTGCCTCAGTCATCCCCAAGACTCTTTGAGCTTTGTTCTCACACCAGACGCTTCCCTCAGTCCTCCCTTCCCTGGAGGATGGGGCTCAGCAGGGGGCTAATGGGCTTTTAAGCCTCCTCTGGAAAGGCCTTGTCACTTTTTCTTCTCTTCATTCTAGAGGGCAGGGAGGCTCCCTAATTAACCAGGGCAGGTGGGTCTGGGGCCCGGTGAGCATAGCTTGCTCAGGCAGGATCTGCAAGCCGCACCTGTGACAAGTTCCTACCTAGTGACTGCTGTGTCCTCTGCCCTGGGGGAGGCGGGGCAGAAATCTGTGCTCTGGGAACTAAGCATTCCAGGCCCACTGCCTGAGGTCAGCCAGGCCATCCATCCACCCATCCATCCATCCACCCATCCACCCACCCATCCATCCATCCACACATCCATCCACACATCCATCCAGCCATCCAGCCAGCCATCCATCCACCCATCCATCCACCCATCCATCCATCCACCCATCCATCCACACATCCATCCACACATCCATCCACACATCCATCCACACATCCAGCCAGCCAGCCAGCCATCCACCCACCCATCCATCCATCCCTCCATCCACCCACCCATCCATCCACCCATCCATCCACACATCCATCCACACATCCAGCCAGCCAGCCAGCCATCCACCCACCCATCCATCCATCCCTCCATCCACCCACCCATCCATCCACCCATCCATCCACACATCCATCCACCCATCCCTCCATCCACCCACCCATCCATCCACCCATCCCTCCATCCACCCACCCATCCACCCATGCATTGAATCAATAAATATTCTCTGAATACCTGCTCTTGCCAGACCATCTTGGCCCCAGCAGCTTCAGGGCACGAGGGACACACAGAGAAGTATTAACATGGTCCTTTACTGACAACAGACACATCAGCACATAATGATAACACAGGGCAATGCCTGCTGTAGGAGAGCTGTATATCCAGTGTAGGGGGATCTCAGGGGAAGAATTAAAAATACCACATAGGAATAGAGAAGGCTTACAAGAGAGGGAGAAACCAGGCTGGGCTTTGAAGGATATATAGGAGTTCATCCAGTAGGCAGAATTGAACTGGACATTTGAAGTGGAAAAGTGTGAGGGATAATAAGAAAGGGCATGTTTGGTAAGTCTGGGTGGTAAGGCTGGGCATGGGGGGTGGCAGGGCAGGCAAGTCTTCAGCCACTGGGCTCAGATGAGGAAGGGCCTTTATCCTGGGCTGTCCCTGAAGTACAGGGTTCCACCGAGGAGCCTTTTAGAAGGAGTGGCCTGTGGAAAAGACAATGTAAGCAGCTCTTCTCCCTCCCAGACCATCAGAAAGCCCATGTCTTACCTGCACTATGGGCTTCCAGCTACAATTTCTTCTGGGGAAAACAGGGGGAGGGGGAAATTGTGAAGAAGGAAGTTTGGGACTCTGGGTCAGGGGAGGGGGAGGGTGCTGGTAGACTGGGGTAGTACTGTGATCCTCTTAGGAGGACCCTGGCCCCCGGCTCTGAGATCCAAGCCCCTGGGACCTGCCTAAAGAAGTGACAAATCACAAGTTCCAGATGTGGGGCCCTGCTGGCCACCCCACCCAACCTAGAGGTGTAAGCAAGGCCTTCCCATATCCTGGACCCTTCGTCCGCAGAACCCTCTCCATTCACTCCTCCAGTGGCAAAGATCTCATACCTCCAAGGGCCCAGAGGCACATAGCCTCTTGGCTCATTCTTCACAGATAGAGAGTTTTTCCTTTGGCTAAGTTAGGTCCGCTCCATAACTCTCCCACCCTCACCCCAGCCCTGGCTCTGTCCACATGAGCAATGGAGAACAAGTCGGATGAGCTTGTCCCTGAAGGTTTAAACACTTCTCGCTTTTCCAACCTCCCTTATTGACTTTCTGTCAGAAAGTCTCCCAATGGCATGTCTAACATCTCTCTCCAATACCATGTTTAAAATCACTCACAGTGAAGTTACTGCTGTGGCTCTTATTTGAATCAGAAAATATAAACCCAAATTATCAGTCAAAGCATACATTCAGCATAGAAGGTGAGAGAGTACATAACTTTATAGTTTCACTGCTTAAACTCACTGCAGGATTTGTGTCCCCAAATTCAAGACCACCCCTCCAGTGGTCTCTTTAAGTCACTTTAACTAGCTTTATTCTACAAACAGAATGACCACAAGATCTGAAGCCCCAACCACGTACCAACACTCATCCAACAGGCAAACAAGAAAACATGAAAAGAAATATAAAGCTAAAGGGAAAAAGCAAGGTAGGGTGATGATAGTGGATCCCTTCTAACCTGAGTAAGGCCTGAAAGACCATCCAAGATGCCCCGGTGGCAGCGGGAACAACAGGAGCAAAGGTCCCGAGTCGGGACAAGCTCAGCTGTCCCAGCAAAGAGGCAGTGAATGTGGCAGGGGGGGCAGGGTGGGCGGGGGCTGCTGGAGAGGTAGAAAAATTGGGTGTCCATTGGAGGTCAAAAGTGCACATCTCCAGGGCTTCCCTGGTGGTGCAGTGGTTGAGAGTCCGCCTGACGATGCAGGGGACATGGGTTCGTGCCCCGGTCCTGGAAGATCCCACATGCCGCGGCACGGCTGGGCCCGTGAGCCATGGCCGCTGAGCCTGCGTGTCCGGAGCCTGTGCTCTGCAATGGGAGAGGCCACAGCAGTGAGAGGCCCGTGTACCGCAAAAAAATATATAAATAAATAAAAATTTTTTAAAAGTGCGCATCTCCACAGGGGGCCTTCTCATTCTCGGAGCAGAGAAAATGGATTAAGGACGGTTCTGGGTGGGGGACGGGCATGCTGAGGTTTGCAGAAGGGATGTGTCTGCGGGCAGAGGACAGACACCAAGGCATAAATCAAGACCCACCTCTTGACAGCTCTGGCTCACACATACAGGCTCAGGAGGCACCCCCAGCCTCTACCTGGGGGTGCAGGGGGCCCAGAGGGTGCCTGGAGCTGAGCCCAGACCCCTCCCCTCAGCATGAAAATGGGGCGGTGGTGGGAAAGACCCTGGGGTGGGTCCTCGTCCTCCTGTCTCTCAAAGGCGGTGGCCTGGAGCGCCCCATGCCCGACTTCCTCCACCCAAACCTCCTTGCTGCTGTTTAGTGCCCTGGGTCTCTGGTCCAGGTAGGACCTCACTGCTCTGGCTTGACCACCCCACACTCCAGGCCCAGGAAGTGCAGGATAGCTGTACTGGTCTCAGGTCTGGTCACCACCTCAGGGAACTAAGGCAGCCACAGCACCCGGGATGCAGGGTCCTACGTCCCCAGCCATGCCTGCTCCTTGGCCTCCAATCGCCCACTAAGTGCAAGTGACCCTTAGACAGTCCCCCAAAGGCCTCCCTACACTCTCCAATGCCTGCCTCGGGGACAGCAGCCCACCCTCCACCCCGAGCCCCTGGCCGCCCCTGGCTCCTGAGACCCATCCCAGCCTATTCTCTTCGTGTCCCCCACCTGCCCTTCCACCCTCCTAACCAGCAGCTCCATCTGCCCAGTACTCTGAACCAGAGATGGGGGACAGCCCCCAACTTCTCCCCCAAACCTCGTACCAAGTCACGCAGTCTCGCCTGTTCTACCTCCTTCATTAGACCTGAAGACAGCCTCTGTCGGACCACATCACCAGATCTTCTCCCACCCTGACTGTCCATCTTGTATTCATAACTAGCACTTTCACTGCACAGTGTACCCTCTCAAGAACCATCCATGGCTCCCTACTACCTAGAGGATCACATCCTTGCTCTTCAGCCTGCCTTTCTGGCTGTATCTCTTACCACTGTCTCTCATGTATTCGTGAGAAACTTGACTTGCATACGACTCTCTCCACACATTTGGTCAGGCTGTTCCCACAACCCAGAATGACTGTACCACACCCCCTTCCCCAGCAAGCTCCTATTTATTCTTCAGAACCCATCACCTCCAGATAGTCCTTCTCAATCCCCACTACCACCCACCCAAAACCTCCTTCCTCATGATTCTCACAGGTCTTATGCATTCTGTTCTGACATTTGTGTAAGTGCTTAGAAGCCTGTGATCACTATATAAATGGTAGCTATTATTGATCACTAATTTTTCCAGCGAGGTTTCCAGGGTTTTTCTTGTAGTCTTTGTATATTCTAGACATTAACCCCTGGTCAGTTTTAGATGTTGCAAGTATTCTCTTCATCTGTCACTTGCCTGTTAAATTTGCCTGTGACACAGATGTCAGAATTATCAGATCAAGAAATTAAAATAACTATGTTCAATATGCTAAGAGTGCTGGCAGAAAAAGTAGACAACATGCAATAATCGATAGATAATGTAAGCAGAGACATGGAAACTCCAAGAAAGAATCAAAAGGAAATGCTAGTAATTGGAAACACAGTAACAGAAATGAAGAATGCCTCTGATGGACTCAACAGTAGATTGGACATGGCCAAGGAAAGAATTAGTGAGCTAGGAAAATACGTCAATAGAAACTTTCCAAATTGAAATGCAAAGAGGAAAAGAATGAAACAAAGAGAGAACAAAACATCCAAGAACTGTGGAACAGTTTCAAAAGATGTAACATGCACATAATTGCAATAGCACAAGGAGAGAATGGAGAAGAAGAAATATTTGAAGTAAGAATGGCTGGGAACTTTCCAAAATGAATGACAGATAGCAAACCACAGGTCTAAGAAGCTCAGAAAACACCAAGTAGGAAAAATACCCCAAAAATCTACACCTAGGCATTTCATATTCAAGCTAGAGAAAAAGAGAAAATTTTGAAAGAAGCAATAGGAAAAAGACACCTTACCTAGAGAGGAAAAAA
Source organism: Mesoplodon mirus (assembly GCF_964341445.2). NCBI lineage: Eukaryota > Metazoa > Chordata > Mammalia > Artiodactyla > Ziphiidae > Mesoplodon > Mesoplodon mirus. Next base: position 185,596,370 of record NC_138979.1, read on the forward strand.
GGATTATAATTACATTGGATTTCTCTTCAGAAAGCAAGCAAGAATAGAGTGAAGTGAAATATTGAAGTGTTTAAAGAAAAGGCCCACCAACCAATATATACCTCTATCTCCAGAAAAACTATCCTTCAAAAATGAAGGAGAAACAAAAGCTTTCCAGACAAATAAAAATTGAAGGAATTCATCCCCATACCTGCCTTGCAAAAAATGTTAAAAGAAGTTCTTCAAAGAGAAGGAAAAACATATATAGGTCAGAAACTTGAACCTACATTTTTTTTAAAAAGGAAAAGTATCAGAGAAGTATTTTTAAAAGGTAAAATAAAATATTTTATTTTTCTTATTCATAATTAATCTGATAGATAAATGTTTATTTAAAGTAATAATAATAAAAACATATTTTGTGCTAATAGCATATGAATAAGTGAAATTAATGCCAACAAATTTAAAATATATAGGAGGAAGAAATTGGGAATATTCTGTTATAAGGTACTTTCACTACATGTGAAGTAGTATGTTATTTGAACATGGACTTAATTTAGTTAAAAATGTAAATTCCAAACTCTGGGGCTACCACTAAAATTTTTTTAAAGTACAATTGATATGCCTAAGAGAGGAGAGAAAATGGAACCATTAAAAAATGCTCAGTTAGGGCCTCCCTGGTGGCGCAGTGGTTGAGAGTCCGCCTGCCGATGCAGGGGATACGGGTTCGTGCCCCGGTCTGGGAGGATCCCATATGCCGCGGAGCGGCTGGGCCCGTGAGCCATGGCCGCTAAGCCTGTGCGTCCGGAGCCTGTGCTCCGCAACGGGAGAGGCCACAACAGTGAGAGGCCCGCGTACTGCAAAAAAAAAAAAAAAAAAAAAAAAAATGCTCAGTTAAAACTAGAGAAGGCAGAAAAAAGAGGAGAAGAAAAAAGAAGCAAAGAACAAGCACAATGAAAAGAAAACAGTTACAAATATAGTACATAGTAATCCAACTCTATCCATAATCACTTTAAATATGAATGATCTAAATACACCAATTAAAGAGTAGATTAAAGAAACAAGACCCAGCTGTATGGTATCAATAAGAAACCGACTATAAATATAATGACACATATAGATTAAAAACAAAGGAATGGAGAAAGATATACCATGCCAACAAAAATCAAAAAAAAAAAAAACTAAAATAGCTTCATTAATTTCAGGCAAAGCAGACTTCAGAGCAAGGAAAATTATCAGGGATAAAGAGGGACATTACATAATGATAAAGGGGTCAATTCTTCAAGAAGACATAATAATCCTTAATGTGTATGCACCTAACAATAGACTTCAAAATACACAAAGCAGAAACTGATAGAACTACATGGAGAAACAGACAAATCCACTATTATAGTTGGAGACTTCAACACCACTCTTTCAGTAATCGATAGATGAAGCATGCAGAAAATCAGTAAGGATATCGATGACAGGAACAGCACTATCAATCAACTTGATCTAATTGACATTTCTAGAATATTCCAACAACAGCAGAATATACACTTGTCGCAAGCTCACGTGAAACATTCACCAAGACAGGCCACATTTGGAACCCTAAAATACACCTTAACAAATTTAAAAGAATAGAAGTCATACAAACTTTCATCTCAGGCCACAGTGGAACTAAACAAGAAATCAGTAATAGAAAGATAGCTGGAAAATCCAAAAATATTTGGAGATTAAACAACACACATCTAAATAACACACGGGTCATGTAAGAAGTCTCAAGAGAAATTTTTTAATATTTTTAACTAAATGAAAGTGAAAATACAACTTTCCAAATTTGTGGGATGCAGTGAAAGTAAGGCTTAGAGAGAAATGTATAGCATTAAATGCATGCATTAAAAAAGAAACATCTAAAATCAATAATCTAAGCATTCATCTTAGGAAGCTTGAGAAAGAAGAACAATTTAAGCCTAAAACAAGCATAAGCAAAAATAATAGAAATTAAAGCAGAACTCAAATCAGGAAGCAAAAACAGGAAAACAGTAGAGAAAAATCAGCAAAACCAAAAGCTGGTTCTTTAGAAATATCAATAAAATTAATAAACCTCTAGCAAAGCTAACCAAGAAAAGATGACAGAAGACACAAACTACTAATATAAGAAATGAAAGAGAGTTAATCACAATTGATCCCCTGGACATTAAAAGGATAAGGATAATAAAGGAATACTAGAACAACTCTATGTCCATAAATGTGATAACTTAGATGAAATGGGCCAATTTCTTGAAAGACACATCTACCAAAATTCCCATAAGGAGAGTAAGGTCATCTAAATAGGCCTACTCCTATTTGTCAATTACATCCCAATAAAGCTGAAAAAATTAAGTAGGCCTATTCTATAGACTTGTCTATTAAAGAAATTGAATAAATAATTAATGATCTTCCAAAAAAAGAAAGCACCAGGCCCAGATGATTTCACTGTTGAATTCTATCACACATGTAAGGAAGAAATGATACCAATTCTCTATGGTCTCTTCCAGAAAATGGAAGCAGAGGGAATGCTTCCTAATTCATCTATGAGGCCAGCATTATCTTAATACCAAAACCAAATAAATATATTATAAGAAAGGAAAATGACAGACCAATATGTCTCATGAACATAAAGGTTAAAGTCATCAATAAAATATTATCTAATTGAATGCAATAATACACAAAAGAATTATATACCTTGACCAAGTGGTATTTACTCCAGGTATGCAATACCGGTTCAATCAACTGAAATCAATTGAAATTGAAAATCAATTAATGTAATCCACCACATCAACAGACTAAAGAAGAAAAATCGTATGACCATACTAATTAATGCAGAAAAAGCATCTGACAAAATCAAATACTCATTTGTGATTTTTAAAAATTCTCAGCAAACTAGGAATAGAGAGGAACTTTCTCAACTTGATAAAGAACATCTGTCAAAAAAAAAAGTTAACATCATACTTAAGAGTGAGAAACTGATGCTTTCTCTCTAAGATTAGGAACAAGGCAAGGATTTCCCTCTCACCACACCTATTCAACATCATACTGGCAGCTCCAACTATTGCTCTAAGAAAAGGAAATAAAAAATGTACAAACTGTGAAGGAAGAAATAAAACTGTCTTTGTTCATAGTTGACATGATTATGAAGAAAACCACAAAGAATTCACACACACACACACACACGGAACTATAAGCAAATATAGCAAAATCAAAGGATACAATTTTAAAATACAAAAGTCATTTGCTTTCCTTATGAAAGCATAAGCAATTGGAATTTGAAATTTAAAACACAACATCATTTACAATGGCACCAAAAATGAAATACTTAGGTATAAATCTAACAAAATATGTTCAGGATCTATATGCAGAAAACTATAGAACTCTGATGAAGGAAATCAAAGAATATCTAAATAAATGGTGGATATTCTGTGTTAAAGGATTAGAAGACTCAATATTTTGAGATGTCAATTCTTCCCAACTTTATCTATTGAATCTACACAATCCAAATCACAATCCTAGCAAGCTATTTTGTAGATATTGAAAAAATTATTCTAAAGTTTATATGAAAACACACCATAATGGAAAAGAATATGAAAAAGAATATGTATATGTATGTATAACTGAACCACTTTGCTGTACACCAGAAACTAGCACAAAACTGTAAATCAGCTATACTTCAGTAAAAAAAAATGAAGAAAAAGAACTTTGAAAAAAGTTTATATGAAAGCACAAAAGACCCAGAAAAACCAAAGCAATGCTGAAGAAGAATAAAGCTGGAGGACAGATACTACCTGACATCAAGACATGCTATAAAGCTACATAATCAAGACAACCTGGTGTTGGTGAAAGAAAAGACAAACATATCAATAGAATAGAATAGAGAGCCCAGAAACAGACTCACACAAATATGATCAACTGACTTTTGACAAAAGAGAAAAGGCAATACATTGGAGAAAGTATAGTCTTTCATCAAATGGTCCTAGAACAATTGAACAGTCAAATGTTTTAAAAAAAGAAACTAGAAATAGACTTTACACTTTTCACAAAAATTAACTCAAAATGTATTCTTGAAAATGGCACTTTATCTCTGGTTTTCCTCCCAAAACCCATAACTCCAGTATAACCATCAGGAAGACATCAGACAAATCCCAGTCAAGGAACATCCTACAAAATACCTGACCAGTACTCCTCAAAAGTACCAAGATCATCAAAAACAACAAAAGTCTGAGAAACTCTCATGGCCAATAGGAGCCTTAGGAGACATGAAAAGTAAGTGGGATAAGATTCTGGAACAGAAAGAGACTTTGGGTAAAAACTAATGAGGTCTGAATGAACCATAGTCATTAGTTAATAATGATGTAATAATATTCGTTCATTAATTGTAATAGAATGAAAGAGGAAAGAGTGAGTAACCTCAGACTTGCTCACTCTAGATTAATAGAAATTATCTCTGAAGGACAGAGAGAAATAGGATTGAAAAGAAATGAACCTTTCAGGGACCCATGGGGTGATTATCAAAAGGTCAAACCATAAATGTAATTGGAGTCACAAAAAGAGAAGGAAGAGAAAATAAGGAAGAATAAATAGTTAAAGAAATAATGCTCAAGATTTTCCAAATGTGGTGAAAGCCAAAATTTTAAGGATTCAAGAAGCTCAGCAGACCCCAAGCAGAATGAAAAAAAAAGTGACTAAGCACACAATAGCTGAATTGCTGAAAACCAAAAATAAAGGAGAAAAGTCATAAAAGCGGCCAGAGTAAACCACAATTATATACAGTAGAACAACGATTCAAATAACCACCGATTTCTCATCAGAAACTACAGAGATGAGAAGACAGTAGAATAACACCTTTAAAATGCTAAAAGAAAAAACTTCTCCCCTCAGAACTCAGATATAAATCCAAATAAAATACCTTTCTAGATCATAGGTGAAATAAGAACATTTTCAGATCAAAGAAAACTAAGAGAATTCATACTTAACACACCTGCACTGCAAGAGATCCTTTAAAACATTCTTTAGGCTGAAGGAAAGTGATACCAAATGGAAACTTAGATCAGGAAGAAATAAAGAGCCTCAAAAAATGACAAATATCTGATAAATATTTTTTTAAATCCTCTTATTTCTTAGAAGTAGTAAGACTTTTAAAAGCAAACCCCACTTTCCTGTGGGGTTTATGATACGTGTTGATATACTACATATAAAAACTATAACATAAATGGAGTGGTGATGGTGGACATACATGGTTGAAAGATTTCTAGATTTTACATGAAGTGGTAAACTATTTACTCTAAGTAGACTGTGAAAAGTTAAGAATGTACATTTTTTAATGCCTAGCACAACTACTAAAATTTTTTAAAATATAAGAAGGTATAACTAAAAATATCAATAGATAAATTAAAATCAATCTCTAAAAGATATTCAAATTATCCAAAGGAAGACAGAAAAGAAAATCAGAGGAACCAAAAACAAAGGTGATGATCAGAAAACAGATAATAAAATGAGAGACATAAATGTACTAAACACTACAATTAAAAGGCAGAGATTGTCAGAATGGATAGAAAAGCAAGAGTTAACTGCAGGCTTCACAAGTGATATTCTTTAAATATAAAGACAACAGAGTGGTTGAAAGTAAATGGATGTGAATAGAGAGAGGTGGGAAAACTAGTAATTATAAGAAGACTGGATCCATTATATTAGTATCAGGTAAAAGAGACCTCAAGACCAAGGGTTTTACTGGAGATAATTAAGACCAGTTCATAGAGATAAAAGGATCAATTCATTAGGAAGACATAACAAACATAAATGTGTATTCATATAATAATAAAACTTTAAAATATATAAATCAAAAGATGAGAGAATTAAAAGTAGACAACTCTTTAATCATCATTAGATATTTTAAGGCCACTCTCTCAATAATTGATAGAATAATAGATTGAAAAACTAAGTTCATACATAAATGACAGAGATGATCTGAGCAGTACTATGAACCATCTTGACCTAATTGATATTTATGAAATACTACATCCAACCACTACATAGTCCACATTCATTTCAAGGGCATTCACCAAGGTAGACCATATGCTGAGCTATAAAATGAGGTTCAATAAATTTAAAAGGACTGAAATCAGAGTATATCTGACAACAATGGAGTTAAATCCAATAACAGTACAATACCTAGGAAACCCCCAAATGTTTTGGAATTAAACAACACATTTCTAAATAATCAAAGAAATCACAAGAACTGAATAATAGTGAAAATACAATATATCAAAATCTATGAGATGCAACTAAAACAGTCCTTAGAGGCAAATCTATAGCTTTAAATGCTTGAAAAGAAAAGAGGAAAAATATAAAATCAGTGGCCTAAGGTTACACTCTAAGAAGCTATAAAAGGAAAGGCAAAGTAAAGTGAAGTGGAAGGAAAGCAATAATAAAGGGTGGAAGGAAAAAATAAAAAATAAAAAAATAAAGGGTGGAAGGAAAGCAATAATAAAAGAAATCAATAAAGTAGAAAACAATAGAGAAAATTAACAAGGTCAAAAGTTGGTTGGTTCTTTGGAATGATGAACAAAATTGATAGAAGACTGATCACTACAAAGAGAGAAAATACAAATTACCAATACCAGAAATTAAAAAGAGATTATCACTACAGATCCTGCAGACAACTTTATGCCAACAAATTCAACAATTTAGATGAAATGGACAAGTTCCTTGAAAAATGCAACTTACCAAAATTAACACAAGATGAAATAAAAATCTAAATAGCCCTCTATGTACTCCACGCCCAGATGTTTTCATTGGTGAATTATAGCAAGCATTGAATGAAGAAATACCAAGTTTATATAAACTCTTTCAGAAAATAGAGGATAAAGGGAGCACTTCTTAATGCCGGGGGGTAAGGGGGGATAATCTTAATACCAAACCCTGATAAAGATTTTGCAAAAGAAAAAAGAGAGAGAGAGAGAGAGCAAATTACAAACCAATATCTCTCATGAAAATATAGACACAGGGGCTTCCCTGGTGGCGCAGTGGTTGAGAGTCTGCATGCTAGTGCAGGGGACATGGGTTCGAGCCCTGGTCTGGGAGGATCCCACATGCCGCGGAGCGGCTGGGCCCGTGAGCCACAACTGCTGAGCCTGCGCGTCTGGAGCCTGTGCTCCGCAACAAGAGAGGTCGCGATAGTGAGAGGCCCGAGCACCGCGATGAAGAGTGGCCCCCGTTTGCCGCAGCTGGAGAAAGCCCTCGCACAGAAACGAAGACCCAACTGAGCCAAAATATATAAATTAATTAATAAAGCCTACTTGGCTTAGAAAAAATATATATATATATAGACACAAAAATTCTTAACAAGATATTAGCAAATAGAATCCAACAATATAAAAAGTAGGTCTTGGAGGTCTATCCCAGGAGTATATGGCTGTTTTAACCCTTAAAAACATATGTAATTTACCTTATTAAAAGAAAAAAGGAGAAACTTCAAAACTTATGATCAATCTGACACCCGTACCTGATGACATTCTCAGAAAACTGAGAATAAAGGGAGTCTTCCTAGATCTGAGCTAAGAAAAACATACACTAACGTCATACTTAATGTGGAAATATTGACACTTCCTCCCTAAGATTGGGAACAAGGCAAGGATGTCCATTCTCACCATTCTTATTCAACATTATGATGAAGGTCCTGGCATTGTAATTAGGAAAGAAAAATGAAATAAAAAGATTGGAGAGGAAGAAATGAAACCATCTATCTGGCAGATGTCATGTTGGTTTATATAACATGACGTTCTCTCTGGACAACTTGAGCAGAAGAGTCTGGAAGGCTGAGACCCAAGGCTGGGGCTTGCCAGAAGGCTGAAGCTTGGTCCAGGCAGGAAAGTTCAGGGCAGAATAAAGTCAGGGCCAGGAAGTCAGGCCTCTTGACCACAATGGGGAGGAAGGAAGCCCAGGCCCCTGCATCCCCTCACTCAGCGGGGGCAAATCGGGGACTTATGGAGAAAAAGGATAGCACCTTGGGGAGGAGTGCCACCCCTGCTTCACAGTCCTGTGCACAGCAGCAACAGGGACCACCCACTCAGGGACCCAAGGGCGTCACCCTTGCCAGCTGGGTGGAGAAGCCAGGTATGTGGTGGGCAGCTGGGAAAAAGCACTTCCTGAGGCCCGACCAGGGCCTTGCAGAAGACAGTGCCCCTGTCCGTGGGTCTGGGCTTGTTCCCAAGACCCAGAGAAGGCTTAACAGTCAGCAGCTGAGGCTACTGAGCCTAAGGGTAAGAGGGGTAGGGGTGCAGTACAGACCCAGCCCAGAGAGAGCTGTTAGTTTGAATCAAATGGCCCAGTGGTCCTACCCCCACCTCCCGATACACACAACTGTTCCCTTGTGTGGTTGAGCATTTTTGGATACCCCGTTCCCCTCTAAGTGTCCTCTCAACTTGGATGGCTGAAAATCAGAGGCAGACGCTGAGGCCAATTTGGGGGCTAGGACATAACTTCAAGGAAGCTGGAAATTGGGGGATAGCAAGCTGGTAGCCTGAGGCTGGGACGTGGGGTGCCTGAGGAACACGGGTTACCCACCCCAGCGGGTCAGAGGCAAAGATACAGCTTCCAGGGGATGCAAGAGCCAGGGACAGGTAAACCCCATGAAGGGTGCAGGTCCCAGGCCACGCTCCTGGGGCCTTGGGCCACCCCACTTTAGCCTTCCTCCCAGGTACCTTCTCAGTTCCCTCTGGCCACAACCCATTTCCTCTAGATTTTTCGGCCGCTTGGACCCAGCCACCCCTGGAATGATTTGTGCCAGTGGAAGCCACAATTTGCATTGCATGTATCCAAACTACCCCTCAGTCAGGGCTTGAGATGGGGAGCTGAGGGTCAAGGGCTTGGGGTGAGCTTGTCTGCCTCAAAGGAGCAGGTCCTTGTGGCCGTGCTGTCCTCATTTCTGTGCAGGTCCCAGGGTTGTGAAACACCTCAAAGGGAGGAAACCAGGGCCTACAAGCAGGAGGAGGGTGCATGGGCACCCCCAGGCATGGCATGGATGGGAGCCCTGGGGAGAGGCTCCCAAGGCCAGAGACCCCAGGCTGTAGGCCGGGGCCTGGGCTTTACACAGGACTCTTGATGCTACCATCGGACGAGTGGTGAGGACCCTGTCAATCCCGGAAACAGCCCCAGTCAGGCACAAGAGGCACAAAACCGGTCTCTGGGGCAGCCCATTGCTGTCCACAGAGGCCTCCGGGTTGGTGGGGTGGGGTGGGGGGGTACTGACCTGAGTGAGGCCCAGAGTCACACATGGTTTCTGGCCTTTCCATCCTCTGCCCCATTTCCTCAGGCAAAAGCTGAAAACCCCCATCACCCAGCACATGGATGGCACATTCAGCTATTAACACTTTAGCCAGAATTAGCTTCTCAGACAAGCCAGTTCCCAGCTGGGCTCTGAGAGACAGAACCCTAAAGAGAAGTCAGGAGTGGGGTGGCTTGAGAAATGGGTTTAAATGTGCCAGGTGTCCTCTCATACCCCCTCCATAAATAACTGTCCCATCATCTGTCTCTGCTGCTGAAATTCATCACTGGGGCTCTAGGAACATTCTCCAGCATTTTCTCCAACAGCCCTGGACATGAGAACCAGCTCCACCACTTGCAGGCTGTGTGACTCCAGCAAATCACTTACCCTCTCTGAGCCCCCGTAGACTCTAGCCAACAGGGCCCCTGCCCCAGGCCTCTGGTCTCAGGGGTCACCAAGCATTAGAGAACCTTCCTCAAAAACATCCAAGTGCCCCTGTGATGTCTGGGACAAGCTAGGACTGGCAGTGCCATCCAGGTAATGTAGTGCCCTGAGCCTATACTGGGACTTGTGTGGGCCCTTGTTCCCATTTGGAGCACTCTCCACCCCTCTACCCCACTGCCATGCCATGTGGGGTAGACCAGATGTCCCAATGAACCCTGGGCATGTTATCTAGGAGTTGTTCTGGGGCTGTGGCCAGGCCCCAGTCTAGGAGGGAAGCTTGGCAAGTTGATCACTCCTACTGGCCAGCACACCATTTCTTTCATCGGATCACATGAAACTAGGCCACCAGAATGGCATGGACGCTCTCATCTGGGATGACACTCATTCGCATCCAACACAAGAAGAGTTCAAAGCCCAGGCCCTCCCTCTCTGTTCCAGCCATGGTACCTGAGAAGGTGTGATGGCAGCAGGCATCTAACCTGGGCCACCTGTGCTGGCAGCCACTCTGTCCACAGGCTCCACACCACACGTCACCAGCTGCCATGGGTGGCCACACCGTTCTCCCCTGAGGACCTCAGAGACTATTGCCCACAATACCAACAGGCCCCTCCCACCCATGTCTTCTCCTGCCCCAATCCAAGTGGGGACATCATGCTCTCCGAGATCTGTCTCAGGCTGTGCAGAAGGAGGGTTCAACGTCCCTTGCATGAATGGGACAGCTCTTCTCACCCATCCACTGACCCCCACCCTCCCTGTGATGGGGGAAAGCACAGAAAGGGGACACATTCCAGGACTGTGGCAGCCGTGACCTGAAGAGTTCAAGCAGGAACATGCTTAGAGAAGGTGTTTATACTGTCTTTTGGCTATGAAGTTCCCAATGGTAAAGTTAACGTGACCAGAAGGCAAACTAGATCCCATTCTCCTGCACTGTGTGGGCACGACTTGCATTTGTGCTCATCATCAACCAAGAACAGCAACAACCTCTGGGAGAGTGTGGAAGGCCCATCCTCACCAGGACATGGGGGTTGATGGAGGACACAGCATCCCCGGGGACGCTGTCAGCAGTAAGTAAACAGCATCAGGGACCCAAAGGCAAGACAGGCTGTCACGTTTCAACACAAACGGGTTCTGGGGATTCCCGGCTCTGTGAGTCCTGGCAGCGTTGGTACCTTTTCCTCCAGGTGGGAGACCTGAAATTCTCACCTGGAACAGCACAGGTGGTGGTGAAAAGCACGGAGAGATGGATGGATTCTGGACCTGAGCAGGAAGACATGGAGCCTCCACACCAAGAGGCATATTCACGTATGTGAAAGAAAGGACGTCTTCTCTACCCATCACTCTCAACCACTCACGGGCCCGGTAACTGTACAATACGTTTTAATCAAATCACTGGTATAGACAGAGGCCCCACAAAACACGTTTTCCCACAGTCCTGTTCACAGTAGGTACAGCCCTGCCTTCCCCACCTGAAAAGTGGGTGAGCAACAAGGCCTCTTAGTGTTGTGATGATTGAGGAAGGAGGAATGTGATGCCTGCTGAAAAAGGTGCTCAACACACAGTGGCCGTGGTGGAGGCTGATCCTCCATCTTCCCTACACTCGAGGCTCTGGGGAGGAGGGACAGGTCCAACACCAATCAGAAAACCTTATACTCTCTCCAGCAAATCAGGAGAACATCACCCTCCCTCCAGCCAATCAGAAGAACCTCACCCTCCCTCCAGCCAATCAGGAGACTGCCCCACTTGCTACCTCCACACCTTTGCTCATGCTGTCTCCCCTTTTGGGAATGCCCTTCCCCTTCACTGCTTGGCCGAATTCTGTTGCTTTCTCAAGGTCTGGCTCAGCCATGCCCTCCTTTGGGAAGCTCTGTGTCACCCTGGGCAGGAAGAAAGAGCACTGGCCATCTTGGACTCCCAAGACCGAGCCATGCCCCCTTAGCCCAGACTATGAGGCTGGACGGGAGTCAAAGACCCTTGGCTGAGCACTGGCAGCAGCAGCTGTGTGGTGCTCGGCTTCTGGGGGCTGCAGGTGGCGGCAGCTGTGGCAGCGTGGAGGCAGGTTCACAGCTGTGTGGTTGACAGGGTCTTGGTACTCCGGCCGGGTGTCAGGCCTGTGCCTCTGAGGTGGGAGAGCCAAGTTCAGGACATTGGTCCACCAGAGACTTCCCAGCCTCACATGATATCAATTGGCGAAGGATCTCCCAGAGATCTCCATCTCAACGCTAAGACCCAGCTCCACTCAATGATCAGCAAGCTCCAGTGCTGATGACCCATGCCAAACAACTAGCAAGACAGGAACGCAACACCACCCATTAGCAGAGAGGCTGCCTAAAATCATAATAAGGTCACAGACACCCCAAAACACACCACCAGACGTGGACCTGCCCACCAGAAAGACAAGATCCAGCCTCATCCACCAGAACACAGGCACCAGTCCCCTCCACCAGGAAGCCTACACAACCCACCGAACCAACCTTAGCCACTGGGGCAGACACCAAAAACAACAGGAACCACGAACCTGCAGCCTGCGAAAAGGAGACCCCAAACACAGTAAGTTAAGCAAAATGAGAAGACAGAGAAACACACAGCAGATGAAGGAGCAAGGTAAAAACCCACCAGACCAAACAAATGAAGAGGAAATAGGCAGTCTACCTGAAAATGAATTCAGGGTAATGATAGTAAAGATGATCCAAAATCTTGGAAATAGAATGGAGAAAATACAAGAAACGTGTAGCAAGGACCTAGAAGAACTAAAGAGCAAACAAACAATGATAAACAACAAAATTACTGAAATTAAAAATTCTCTAGAAGGAATCAATAGCAGAATAACTGAGGCAGAAGAACGGATACATGATCTGGAAGATAAAATGGTGGAAATAACTACCACAGAGCAGAATAAAGAAAAAAGAATGCAAAGAATTGAGGACAGTCTCAGAGACCTCTGGAACAACATTAAACACACCAACATTCGAATTATAGGGGGTCTCAGAAGAAGAAGAGAAAAAGAAAAGGACTGAGAAAATACTTGAAGAGATTATAGTTGAAAACTTCCCTAAAGGAAATAGTCAATCAAGTCCAGGAAGCACAGAAAGTCCCATATAGGATAAATCCAAGGAGAAACATGCCAAGACACATATTAATCAAACTATCAAAAAATAAATACAAAGAAAAAATATTAAAAGCTGCAAGGGAAAAACAACAAATAACACACAAGGGAATCCCCATAAGGTTAACAGTGGATCTTTCAGCAGAAACTCTGCAAGCCAGAAGGGAGTGGCAGGACATATTTAAAACAATGAAAGGGAAAAACCTACAACCAAGATTACTCTACCCAGTAAGGATCTCATTCAGATTTGATGGAGAAATTAAAACCTTTACAGACAAGCAAAAGCTAAGAGAATTCAGCACCACCAAACCAGCTTTACAACTGCTAAAGGAACTTCTCTAGGTGGGAAACACAAGAGATGGAAAAGACCTACAATAACAAACCCAAAACAATTAAGAAAATGGTAATAGAAACATACATATTGATAACTACCTTAAATGTAAATGGATTAAATGCTGCAACCAAAAGACATAGACTGGCTGAATGGATACAAAAACAAGACCTGTATATATGCTGTCTACAAGAGACCCACTTCAGACCTACAGACACATACAGACTGAAAGTGAGGGGATGGAAAAAGATATTCCATGCAAAGGGAAATCACAAGAAAGCTGGAGTAGCAATTCTCATATCAGACAAAATATACTTTAAAATAAAGACTATTACAAGAGACAAAGAAGGACACTACATAATGATCAAAGGATCAATGCAAGAAGAAGATATAACAATTGAAAATATTTATGCACCCAACATAGGAGCACCTCAATACATAAGGCAGATGCTAACAGCCATAAAAGGGGAAATCAACAGTAACACAATCATAGTAGGGGACTTTAACACCCCACTTTCACCAATGGACAGATCATCCAAAATGAAAATAAATAAGGAAACACAAGCTTTAAATGATACATTAAACAAGATGGACTTAATTGATATTTATAGGACATTCCATCCAAAAACAACATAATACACTTTCTTCTCAAGTGCTCATGAAACCTTCTCCAGGATAGATTATATCTTGGGTCACAGAACAAACCTTGGTAAATTTAAGAAAATTGAAATCGTATCAAGTATCTTTTCTGACCACAATGCTATGAAACCAGATATCAATTACAGGAAAAAATCTGTAAAAAAATACAAACACACGGAGGCTAAACAATACACTACTAAATAACCAAGAGATCATTGAAGAAATCAAAGAGGAAATTTTTTTTAAAACTTAGAAACAAATGACAATGAAAACACAATGACGAAAAACCTATGGGATACAGCAAAAGCAGTCTAAGAGGGAAGTATATAGCAATACAATCCTACCTCAAGAAACAAGAAACATCTCAAATAAACAACCTAACCTTACACCTAAAGCAATTAGAGAAAGAAGAATAAAAAAAACCTCAAAGTTAGCAGAAGGAAAGAAATCATAAAGATCAGATCAGTAATAAATGAAAAAGAAATGAAGGAAACAATAGCAAAGATCAATAAAACTAAAAGCTGGTTCTTTGAGAAGTTAAACAAAATTGATAAACCATTAGCCAGACTCATCAAAAAAAAAAGGGAGAAGACTCAAATCAATAGAATTAGAAACAAAAAAGGAGAAGTAACAACTGACACTGCAGAAGTACAAAGGGTCATGAGAGATTACTACAAGCAACTATATGCCAATAAAATGGACAACCTGGAAGAAATGGACAAATTCTTAGAAAGGCACAACCTTCTGAGACTGAACCAGGAAGAAATAGAAAATTTACATGGAACAATCACAAGCACTGAAATTGAAACTCTGATTAAAAATCTTCCAACAAACAAAAGCCCAGTACCAGATGGCTTCACAGGTGAATTCTATGAAACATTTGGAGAAGAGCTAACACATATCCTTCTCAAACTCTTCCAAAATATAGCAGAGGGGGGAACACTCCCAAACTCATTCTATGAGGCCACCATCACCCTGACACCAAAACAAGACAAAGATGTCACAAAGAAAGAAAACTACAGGCCAATATCACTGACGAACATAAATGTAAAAATCCTCAACAAAATACTAGCAAACAGAATCCAACACACATTAAAAGGATCATACACCATGATCAAGTGGGATTTATCCCAGGGATGCAAGGATTCTTCAATATACACAAATCAATCAATGTGATACACCATATTAACAAATTGAAGAATAAAACCATATGATCATCTCAATAGAGGCAGCAAAAGCTTTTGGCACAAGTCAACATCCATTTATGATTAAAAAAAACCCTCCAGAAAGTAGGCATAGAGGGAACTTATCTCAACATAATAAAGGCCATATATGATAAACTCAAAGCCAACATCATTCTCAGTGGTGAAAATCTGAAACCATTTCCACTAAGATCAGGAACAAGACAAGGCTGTCCACTCTCACCACTATTATTCAACATAGTTTTGAAAATTTTAGCCACAGTAATCAGAGAAGAAAAAGAAATAAAAGGAATCCAGATCGGAAAAGAAGAAGTAAAGCTGTCACTGTTTGCAGATGACATGATACTATACATAGAGAATCCTAAAGATGCTACCAGAAAACTACTAGAGCTAATCAATGAATTTGGTAAAGTAGCAGGATACAAAATTAATGCACAGAAATCTCTTGTATTCCTATACACTAATGATGAAAAATATGAAAGAGAAATTAAGTAAACACTCCCATTTACCACTGAAAAAGAAAGAATAAGATACCTAGGAATAAACCTACCTAAGGAGACAAAAGACCTGTATGCAGAAAACTATAAGACACTGATGAAAGAAATTAAAGATGATACAAACAAATGGAGAGATATACCATGTTCTTGGATTGGAAGAATCAACATTGTGAAAATGACTATACTACTCAAAGCAATCTACAGATTCAATGCAATCCCTATCAAACTACCAATAGCATTTTTCACAGAACTAGAACAAAAACTTTCACAATTTGTATGGAAACACAAAAGACCCCAAATAGCCGAAGCAATCTTGAGAAAGAAAAACGGAGCTGGAGGAATCAGGCTCCTGGACTTCAGACTATACTACAAAGCTACAGTAATCAAGGCAGTATGGTACTGGCACAAAAACAGAAATATAGATCAATGAAACGGGATAGAAAGTCCAGAGATAAATCCACACACATATGGTTACCTTATTTTTGATAAAGGAGGCAAGAATATACAATGGAGAAAAGACAGCCTCTTCAATAAATGGTGCTGGGAGGGCTTCCCTGGTGGCGCAGTGGTTGAGAGTCTGCCTGCCGATGCAGGGGACACAGGTTCGTGCCCCGGTCCAGGAGGATCCCACATGCCGCAGAGCGGCTGTGCCCGTGAGCCATAGCCGCTGAGCCTGTGCGTCCGGAGCCTGTGCTCCACAACAGGAGAGGCCACAACAGTGAGAGGCCCACGTACCACCAAAAAAATAAAAATAAAAAATAAATGGTGCTGGGAAAACTGGACAGCTACATGTAAAAGAATGAATTAGAACACTCCCTAACACCATACACAAAAAATAAACTCAAAATGGATTAACGACCTAAATTTAAGGCCAAACACTATAAAACTCTTAGAGGAAAACGTAGGCAGAACACTCTATGACATAAATCACAGCAAGATCCTTTTTGACCCACCTCCTAGAGAAATGGAAATAAAAACAAAAATAAACAAGTGGGACCTCATGAACCTTAAAAGCTTTTGCACAGCAGAGGAAACCATAAACAAGAAGAAAAGACAACACTCAGAATGGGAGAAAAGATTTGCAAATGAAGCAACTGACAAAGGATTAGCCTCCAAAATTTACAAGCAGCTCATGCAGCTCAATATCAAAAAAACAAACAACCCAATCCAAAAATGGGCAGAAGACCTAAAAAGACATTTCTCCAAAGAAGATATACAGATTGCCAACAAACTCATGAAAGGATGCTCAACATCACTAATCATAAGAGAAATGCAAATCAAAGCTACAATGAGGTATCACCTCATTCCAGTCAGAATGGCCATCATCAAAAAATCTACAAACAATAAATGCTGGAGAGGGTGTGGAGAAAAGGGAACCCTCTTGTACTGTTGGTGGGAATGTAAATTGATACAGCCACTATGGAGAACAATATGGAGGTTCCTTAAATAACTAAAAATAGAACTACTATACGACCCAGCAATCCTACTACTGGGCATATACCCTGAGAAAACCATAATTCAAAAAGAGTCATATACCAAAATGTTCATTGCAGCTCTATTTACAATAGCCAGGACATGGAAGCAACCTAAGTGTCCATCAACAGATGAATGGATAAAGAAGAAATGGCACATATATACAACGGAATATTACTCAGCCATAAACGGAAACAAAATTGAGTTATTTGTAGTGAGATGGATGGACCTAGAGTCTGTCATACAGAGTGAAGTAAGTCAGAAACAGGAAAACAAATACTGTATGCTAACACATATATATGGAATATGAAAAAAATGGTTCTGAAGAACCTAGGGGCAGGACAGGAATAAAGACGCAGACATAGAGAATGGACTTGAGGACATGGGGAGGGGGAAGGGTAAGCTGGGACGAAGTGAGAGAGTGGCATGGACATATATACACTACCAAACGTAAATAGATAGCTAGTGGAAAGCAGCCGCATAGCACAGGGAGGTCAGCTTGGTGCTTTGTGTCCATCTAGAGGGGTGGGATAGGGAGGGTGGGAGGGAGGGAGATGCAAGAGGGAGGAGATATGGGGATGTATGTATATGTATAGCGGATTCACTTTGTTATAAAGCAGAAACTAACACACCATTGTAAAACAATTATACTCCAATAAAGATGTTTAAAAAAAGAGAGAGAGAGAGACCCTTGGCTGCGAGCTGGTGGGCCTGTTCTCTACCCCTTTGGGACCCCAGCATCCTCATGGGCACAAAGCGATAAGATCTCTGCCCTGGGGGATTTGAGAGAATCAGGGGAGTGGAAGCCCAGCCTGTCTACTTCTGAGGACAGGGCACTCAGCTGTTTGTATTATTCTTTCTCTTACCCTACTGTGTGCGAAACCCAGGGCATGCCTGAGAGAATCAGGCACAGCCCTCAGGTTGCTCCTGGGATGAAAATCAAGGAAACAGTGACATGAAGTGTGAAAAACACTGGGGGCTCCACAGAGGGCCTCAGGCAGCCATGGAGGGCTTCTGGAAAGAAGTGACACCTGAGCTCTGTTTTCTTGTAAATTTATATTTATTAGTCACGTGTGCCAGACACTGTACTACCCAAACCAGGTGCATCACTTCATTCATGCCTCCCAGCACCTGTGAGGCAGGTACAACGATTATTACCCTCATTTTACAGATGGGGAAGCTAGGGTTTGGGGAGAAGTCCCTTGCCCTGGTCACACAGATGGCACGCTCAGAGCCAGGTAGAAGAAGGTGGGGTGGGGGTGGGGCGTTCCAGGTGGAGGGGACCGAGGGAAGAGCAGTGTTGGAAGCAGGAAGAGGCTGGGTGCTTGTGGGGCAGTGGGGTGTGGGGACTCCAGGAAGTTTGGCCAGAGCATAAGTGAGCGGCCAGTGTGGTGAGAGCAGGGGCTGGAGAAAGGGCAAGGGCCTTGGGGACCTGTCTGGTAACAGGGGCAGCAGGGAGCCATAGATGGTAGTAGGCAGGGAGGCATCTGGTCAAATGGGTGGTTTAGAAAGATAGTTCTGGGCTGAGAGGGCAATAGATCCAGCCCCTAACCCCGCCCTGACCTCATCTCCGACCACTTTGTGTCCCCTCCACCAGCCTCCTTGGCCTCTTCAGTGGTCCTCAAACTCACTAAGTAACACCTGCCTCAAGGCCTTTGCACTTCCCGTTCCTTGCCTGGAATGTTGCCTCCCGAGACAGTCATGTGACTTGCCCCCCCTATTCATTCTGTTTAAACATCACCTCTTAGGCTCATTTGGGACCTCCCTTCCCATTATCTGCAGTCCCCCTTCCCCCTCCCCAATTTTCTTCATAGTACTTAGTCCTCACCTTGTGTTAGGTAATGATTTGTTTATTTGTTCAATCACTGTCCGCCTCCCTCTCTAGACGGTCAGTGCCCTGAGCTTATGGTCCTGACCTTATTCACTGCTGGAATCCCAGTGCCTAGAAGGGGCCTGGCAGAATATATGTTCATTGAATGAATGAATGACAATTTCGGTTGATGTTCCTGGCACTTTCCCGCTCACAGCTTTCTTTCACATCCATGGTTTCCCTGGATCACCCTCAGGAATGGGAGGCTCAGTGAGGGTGAGATGCTTGTGCGAAACCACACAGTTCAGGCTCTGTCCCTGGGTCTGTCTGAGATCGCCCTCCTCCCCTCGTGGGTTCAGGCAGACTCCAGTGCCTGTGGAGTAAGGAGAAACATCATCTCCCACTGGAAGGAGGGAGGGAGGTCCCACGGGTGCGATTCCAGGGACTCATGGCAGTAGTGCCTGAAAACTGCCAGGCTGGGGGTCCCACAGGCCGGAATTAGTCACTGGGTCCCTGGGCAAGTCAGGTTTCCTCATCTGTAAAATGCACGTTCCTGCAGTAAGAACAAGAAGAAGACAAGCACATATCACTATAGGGTCAAAAGCATAGGTTCTGGTGTTGGGCTGCCTAGTTCAAGTTCCAGATCCCCACCTCCTGGCTGCATGACCCTGGGCAAGTTACATCACTACTCTGTGCCTCAGTGGTCTCGTTTTTAAAATGGGCATAGCAATTTCCACCTGTCTGGCTGGGCTGGTGGAGGGTTAAATGAATTAATACATGACAGCATAATGCCTGGCCCAGGATAAAACTTCAGAAGGTAGCAGTAGTAATAATAACAATAATAATGGAGAGCTCGTGGCTCTGTGTGAACTGAGCAAGGGGGCACCTGGCACTGACCCCTAGTTAGTTCTCACTAACTCTTCAAGAATAGCCAGCACGCAAAGGTCAGCCAGAGAGCTGTACCTCCCATCCACTCCCTGACCCGCCCCTTCCTCCTCATTGTCCTGACCAACCGACCTCCCAGCCCACAGGTAAGCTAAGGCTTGTCTCCTCCATGGCTCAGAGTCAGAAGCAGGGTGGGAGACATGGGGACTCACCCAAGGTCACATATAGAGTGTCAGTGGGGGGCCAGGATTCATCCTCCTCAGGAAGAGTCCCCTGACCCCTGACCCCTGCCCAACTAGCTCTGGCTTCTCTATCATATGCTACTATAACAGCCTAACCCTCACCTTGCAGATAAGTCATCACACCTTTGGTCATTTCTTTACGGTCTGCCTTCCCTGCAAGAGCCAGAGCTGTTCATGCAAAATTCCCTGCACCTGGGCCTGAATCAGAGCTGGTTCTCAGTAAATATTTATTGAAGAGATGAGTGGATGGATGGATGGACGGATGGATGGATGGTTAGTGGATGAATAGATGGATGGATGAGTGGATGGGTGGGTAAGTGGATAGATGGGTGGATGGATGAGTGGATGGACAGATGGATGGGTGGTTAGTGGATGAGTGGATGGATGGATGAGTAGATGGGTAAGTAGGTGGGTAAGTGGATAGATGGGTAGATGGATGGATGGGTTAGTGGGTGGGTGAATGGATGAGTAGCTGGGTGGATGGGCAGGTAAGTGGATGGATGGATGGATGGATTAGTGGACTGATGGATGAATGAATGAGTAGATGGGTGGGTGGGCAGGTAAGTGGATAGATGGGTAGATGAATGGTTGGATGGATGGGTGGATGGTTAAGTGGACTGGTGGATGGATGCATGGGTGGGTGGAGGTGTGGGTGGGTAGGTGGAGAGGCAGACTCCAGAGACAGTGCTCTCCCTGTCACATCTCAGTCTTTCACCATCATCTGAAACACAAGGAGGCTTTAATGGTCCCTGAGATCTAAACGACACTCTAAAATCTTATGAGCCAAATGTACCTGACCTCAACAGTCTTGGTCCCTCCATGTATGAAATAGTGAGAACATGACCAGCCTGCCTACATTTCCAGATCCCCAGGATAAGCCAGTGAAAGGACAAGTATGGCAGCACCTTGAAAACGGTTTGTGCTGCAAAGAGCTCGTCAGAAGGTAATGTCAGCTTTGGCAAGGGCACCAGGGCACTGCTGTGAGACGGGCCCTGCCAGGCCTGTGCTTGGAGCGTGCATTGGGTGTGCCCTGCTGGCAGGCACGCTGGCAGAGGGAGCCAGCAGCCTTCAAGGCACTCGTGCTCTCTGACCCAGTAATGCCTCATCTTGGAATGGACCCTAAGGAGGTAATCAAGGATTCCCACAGAGGAATCCTTACGTACAAGGACGGTGGTTCTAGTATCATTGCAAAAGGGAAAGATCATCTGGATAACAGAGCTCAGCCGGGCACAGCACTCTGGTGGAATACTATGCAGCTGAGCAAATGCAGGTGTTTGGAGACTGACCCTATGACATGGAGAAATGCTTGTAATAAAACAGTGAAAAAAATCAAGATAGGAAACTGCGTGTGGAGCTCTTCTACGGGGGGAAAAGAGCCTGTTTGGGAGCATTTGCATGGAACAAGTCCCAGATGGATACATACCCAAATGCCTGGTGATCTCTAGGTGGGAGAACTTCCTGGTAGTTTTCCGTATTATCCACATGGGGTCCAGACCAGAGGGGTGGCCTGGGTGGGCCTCCATCTCTGAACTTCTTTTCTTGGGGGCCAAGCAGGGAAGCCCCTGCCCTCCCAGAAGGGGGTGGGTGTCTAAGATCAGGGGAGGGGGGAAAGATGTGCCCCCCTCTTCCTGGCAGTTTCGCTAGGAGCCTTGCTCTTTCAAATGTCAGGACGCATAAACCCTCCAGGCCCTACTGCTGCTTCTAGGAATGAGATTATGGAGACTTGCTCCCTTGTCTACTTTGCTGTCTCTCTCTCTCTCTCTCTCTCTCTCTCTCTCTCTCTCTATCTATCTATCTATCTATCTATCTATATATTTTTTTCTTTCTTTTTCAACCTTTCACATTTTCTACAATGCACAAGAACAACTTTGCTGACTGGGGAAGAAGCCAAGCCATAGTGAGCCAGCCAGGGGCGTTGGCTGGCTCTGCATCTGTGCAGACCCCCACTGCCCTCACGCCTCTGCCTGCACGGGGCCTGCTCCAACCTGCTGGTGCAGAAGCAAGAACCAGCGCTGGAGCCAACAGACAGTGTGGAGCTGGCTCGGGGGCTCTGCGCCGCACCGGCTGCGGGTCACGGAGCTCCTCTGGCCAAGACTCAGTTTCCCCATGTGTGCAGTAAGGACCCTCACACCCCCAACCCTCATTGGTAGGGTGGAAGGAAGGAATGAACCAGGGGTGGGGGAATGAACTGGGGAGGGCACATCCTTCCTGACTCTCCCAGGCCTGGGGGATACGTTTCCTAAAACCCCCAGGCTAGCGCGGGGGAGGAGGAAGGCACCGAAAGTTGGAGGAGGGGGGACAATGGCCCTGTCCCTGTGGGATTCCAGGTAGCTGAACGGTAACACCTCTGGGGTCTGAGGCTTGGCGTCCCCGGGGAAAGTAGAGCGGGTTCAGCGGACCCACCCCCTCTCCCTTGAGTGCCCGGGGCTGTAGAAGCCGGGGAGCAGCTGATTCAGACAGAGACAGAGACGGGATCAGGACCCCCGATCAGAACATGGTCCGTGCGTGAATCTCTGTAATTAACGCTCCGCTGTCTCAATTTATGAGAAAATATATGACATGTAATTGCCTTTGTATGTTGGACACTCATTAAGAGAATAATAAATGTGATTATTTATTAATATGGTAATGAATCATTCAGTTTTTTAAATTAAACATTAAACCGCTCACGAATTAAATGTAAATTATGGGGCCCGACGTTGATGGAGACGGCTCCCCAGGGAAGGGCCGCCCGGCCCTCCCTCCGCAGAAATGAGCCGCGTGGCCCTTTAATGAGGCGCGGGGGCTGGAGGCGGCGGGGTGACACGAGGACATGGCCGGCTCGCGGGGACATCCTGCCCCCTGCCGGCCGCGCGAGGCGCCGCGCGAGCTGCCCATCCCCGGCGCCCCTGACGCTCTTTCCAGAAGCAGTTAATCCGCTCTGGCAGACAGCCCCCCGAGTCACGCACGAATTCCGCGGCACAAATCTATTAGGAGTGGGGTGTTTGGTGCTGGAAAAGCCTGCTCCCCTAAGGGAAAAATACAGCTCCTGCTTGCGTCAGGCTAGGGCAGGGCTCCTTGCTGTGCTATCAGCACTGATCCCCGCTCGCACCGGGGAGAGGAAGGAGCTTTTATCCCCACTTGACACATGAGCAAAGTGAAGCTCAGAGATGTTAAGCGACTGGCTAAGGTCACACAGCCAGAATCTGATGGGCCCGGAATTCCAGCCCAGCTGTGCTGGGCGCCAAAGGCTGTTCTCTTCTCCTCCTGCCGTGTGGTCTCGGTGGCATTTAGGTTCCCAGGCCAGCCTCCCAGTGCCTGTTCCAGGCACACAGACATGGTATAAATAGGGTAAGGTTATTATTTCCTGAGGGCCGACTCAGTGACAGGCATCCAGCCAGATACTGCCTCAAATGCAGTAGGCACATTTCCCTCTGCCCATCTGACAGATGAGACGACCGAGGCACAGGAGGGCTTCAGTACTCGCCCAACTCAACAGCAAGGAAGTGGTCGTAGGAGTTAGAACCAAGCTTTGCCAAGTCCAGGGTCTGAGCCTGGTCTTGACCACTCCAAGGGCAGCCCAGGTTCTTCTGGTTCCCAGAAGAAGGAGGGAACACCCCCCACCCATGCCCAAAACACAGGGCACGGGGTCAATGGCTGCACCTTTGGCAGACAACTGAATTAAAGAAAATGAATCATTATTGACTTAAGCCATGCGTGCTGTGGGGCAGCGAGGCTGTTTCCAGCTCCTGCTATGAATAATGCTGCAGAGGGCATCTTTGGGTTCAGGACTATTTCCCCAGGAAAGATTCCCAGAAGTCAAACTACTGAACCAAAAGTTGGGACAGTTTTAGGTTTGGGATGCATGTTGCTCAATTACCTTCTAATAAGTGTGTCCCAACTTACACCCATTTGGGGAGGGCCTCCCACCCAGCCCCCAACCATGCTGGGCAGCCCCCAAGAGACAGGCTGTGACAGGTCCTGAAGCTCCCCCTTCCTCTTCACCCAGTCTGGCGTGCTGGAAAAACCCAGCTTGTCTGTGATTCAGCTTCTCGGCTAGTCATCCCGGATCTTTAGGGATGGGCACTGCCCCTTGAACCAGCTCCCCCCTACTCCCTCGGGGTGGGAGGTGACCAGGCGCAGCCACGGGTGGTCCCTAATCCCCTCACCTTGTCCTGGCCTTGCTCAGTAAGGAACCCCAGCCCAATGCCATGCTGCTCTTTGGTCCTTGGACACAGCCCCTCCCCGTGTTGACCCTCCCCTGCGTCAAACTTCAGGATTCAGTACTTGGTGAGTACCTTCCCTCACCCCATCAGACTCTGCCCCTCAGTCAGGTTATTGTCATAGCAACGGCCATCGAGTGCTCATTATTCCCCAGGCCCCATCTAAGGCTTCATTACCCTAACATGTTACAGGTGAGGAACCTGCCAAGTGGCCGAGCTGTGAGCTGACCCCAGGGTCATGCTCCATCCACTTGGGTCTCCGCTGCCTGCCCAGGTCCGGGCACAGATCCTCAGACGTGCCCTGGCAGGGAGGCCCTCGAGCACACGCGAGGTTGGGTTCACTGCTGGAGCCCCATCACTCCTGCAGAGAGCTGGGGCTGGGACCGGAGCGGCAGTGTGCCTGCAGGGACTCACAGCGCCTCTCTGGACTGGCGGTGCCCAGACCCCGGGGTCTATCCCAGCTTCTTCCCACACAGCCCCCTGTCCCCCTGCCCCTGGGAGTCCAGGTCCCCAGTCTTGTCTCAGGCCCCTCTTGCCCCAGTATCTGCTCTGGGAAACAGTTTTCCTCAGCCTGATACGACTCTGTTCTCTGCCCTGCATCCCAACCCTGCCTCCGCCTGCCTGGGCCCCCCGTCGCAGGAGGGGGACAGACAGAACATTCTGTGTTATTGCCGTTATCTCTGGGGCCCTCAGACAGCAACTAATTTGTTTCAATCTTGCCCCTCCCTGATTGATCAATGCTTTAACCAGAGCGTTGTGTTGCATGGCTTGTTCCCATGGCAACCATCAGATAAACGCAGGAATCTGATGTGTCTGTTTCCTGAGCCAGATCTCCTCCTAAGAGCTGAAGGGAACAAATCTCCTTTCATATCCGCTGCTGTTTTCTGAAAGCACGGGATATTGTTCAGAACAAGTCATTTTTTAAAAAAATATTAAAAAAAGGAACTTAACCAGGTTTCCCAACAGATATAAAGTTGTTTCTTAAGGTGCATCATACTTAAGAAATATGAAATCAGATTTTTTAAAAAAAAACCTTTGACCAAGTTCATCTTTCTTCTGAGACTCTCTCCTTAGGAAATAAGCTGAAATCTGCAAACAGCTCTCCGCATAAAGATATCAGCCCCATCATTCATAAAGAGAAAAATTGAACACAATCTGAAAGTTCAACAGCAGAAGATTCCAATGAACTGTGGTTCACACACTTACAAGGATATTATTGAGACGTTTAAAATGTTACCTGGAAGAGGGAAGCCTGTATCGAATGATGTGAAGTGAAAGAAACAGGATAAAAACTGTCTGCCCAGGAGACCATAATGAACGTAAACAAACCTCAACTCTGTGGTGGAAAAAAACACTCACAGAAAAACACACACCAAAACGCTGACAGAACTGTTTCTTGTTGGTGGACCCGCGCTCATTTTTCTCCTTATTCACTTGTTCAACAGATGTTCATGGACCACCTGTTCGATGCACTGGAAGCACAGCAGTTATTGCTACTTCCTACTGTGTTTAATGAGGATGTGTTACTTTTTAACGGAAAAACAGTGTTTTTGTTTTTTGTTTTAAGCCAGGGTATATGTTTCATCCATCAGGCTGGCACGAAAATAAAGATAATCTTTTCCCTCCGCGGAGAGCTTGTGGGGGAACAGAGGCCCCCTGCTGGCAGAAGTAGGACTTACACCTATTTGGAGAGCAATTACCCGCTCCCCCAAGCACCACCAACAAAGGCCATCTCCACTTCAAGTAATGTGAGGGTGAAGCGCCCCCAAGTTGATATTTATTTCTCTCTTGGGAGGCCTGAGCCCCAACGAGCCCCTTCTGCAGAGGAGGAGAAGAAAGTGCTAGAAACCAGGCACCGCCCAGAGTGTATCCTGCATGTTTAATCTCAGGGTGGGGAGGCTGCAGGGGGAGATGGGTTTGGGCAGATTCTCGGGGCTCCAGGCCACGTCCTTCCGCCTCTCTGGCCTCAGTTTCCTCCTGTGCACAAAGAGGGCAATGACGCCTCCCTGGCAGGCTTCCTGTGAGGAATACAGGAGGTATGATGTGGGACATGCCTGCCACACAGGCACCCAACCCCCTCCCCCCGCCTTTTTTTTTACAGCCAGCAACTACGCCAGCCTGGCATTTTCTAGTTCTGACATACAGGGTCTCAGGGAAAAGAGTTCCTTTTTATTCCCAAGGTTGCCCCCTTTTCCTCCAGTCCCAGATCCTGGCTTCCACCCCAAGCCCCTCTCCCCTCAAACCCAGACAGCAGGGATCACCCCAGGGCCCACTTTCATGCTAAGTTTGTTCAGCTGTTCCAGGGTATTTGAAAACTTATAAACTCTTTGCTTTAAAAAAAAAAAAAAAAGCAAAGTCCCATCTTTAATGGGAATCCAATGTTTTCTTAATAGTCCTAACTCATCAGCTGGAGGAATTTTCCAGATTTGAATGAAGAGGAGAGAGTAAAAAAAAAAGATCACCTCTGATTTCTCATGGAACGTGCATAATCCTGGCTGGATCCTGGATTTAGACCCAGGGAGAAATGGGGCAGGGAGAGAGATTCTGGCTTCTGGGCCAATGCCCTACCCTGGAATTTGTAGGACAGCCTCCCGAGCCTGACTGCTTCGGGGTTGTGATTCAGCTGGTGTGAGCCTCAGAGGGGAACAGCGTGGGGCTGGGGGGCTTGGAGGACGGTGGAGAGAGAAGATGGTTCCTTCCGAATTTTCCAAGTCTGTTCCACGTAACTGCATGTCAAGGATGCAACCCTCCCACCTGGCAGGTGGGAGGTGCCAGGTGTGGACCTGACTTTGCACTAGGAGGTGATGTAAGGCAGCAGAACAGGAGTGTGGCTCCCTCTGCCCTTCCTGGAGGGCTCTGTCACCACCCATCCCAAGTCTTAAAGCCTTGCGTGCCCTTGCCCTCAGCAACTCCACCCCAAGGAACTGATCGCAGGAAATAAGTACAGACAGGCAGGACCACTTAGCCCCTCCAGCGTTTGTTGCTGCAATCTTGTAAATGGTGAAGTGGACGACCACATAACGTTCACAAGAGGGGCTGAGTTGAGCAAATCATGGTTCAGCCATACCCTGGAATATGAATAAAAATATTATCATAGATGGGTCCTTGAGAAGTGGTCTCACTAAACTGTCCAGTGAGAAAAGCAGATTACAAAGTTCTATGGAATGTCGCCAATCGTGTTCAACAGAATAGTAGAGACATCTAAAATCTATATCTAATTTAGGCATAGGAAAAAGTCTAGGAAGAAATACGCCAAAATGTTAATGGCGGTCCCCTTTGACTGACTTCTCTTTTTTAATTCTCTGTATTTTCTGATGTTTCCCATGATGAAGAAATGTATCTTTTTGTTTATTGCTGAGCATGGCCTGGGAGACAGACTGCCTGGGTCAAACCCTTCCTGTGTACCCTTGGACAAGTTACTTAACCTCTCTGTGCTTCAAGTTTCTACTCCTAAACAATGACAGCACCCATCTCATGGACTTGCTGAGGTTAAAACAAAATGCTTAGCTCACTGCCTAGAAGATAATAAGTACCCAAAATGTTAGCTGTTGTTATTATTCGCTTGTTTTTCTACATATAAACATGTCACTGTGCTGGGTGCTGAGAATTCAGCAGAGACAGCTGAACTCCAGTAGAGAACAGACATTAAACCAACACTCACACACGATTAATTCACTGCATTAGAAGCAATGATTAATTCATTACAATGACGAGCGATGCTGTACAGGCACTTCGAGAGCACTTACCAGGGGAACGTTGTTGAGGATTTTGATCGTTATCTTAAGAGCAGTGGGAAGCCTGATATTGAAGGGTTTCAAGCAAGGCGGCGAGATCAGATCAGAAGTGTGTGGTTTAAAAACTCCCTGTCTTCCCCATAGACTGAGAGGGACCCTGGGGAGGTGCCTTCTGAAAAGGCTGCTCTGGAGATGTCCCAGGGAGAGGATGCTTTCTGGATTCCTCAGGACCAAGGTAGAAGGAGCGAAGTGGAGAGACTCCAGGGCCCTTGAGGAGGTGGTGTCGGAAAAACCGGGACACAAACCTTGAGTGACGACTTCCGAGTGGCAGTTGTGTTGGGAGTGACCCCAGGCTTCTGACCTGATGAACTGCGTGGATGGTTCCCAGATAAAGGGGACAGCGGGGGAGGAACAGGTTTCAGGGCTGTGGAGTGTTGGGTTCCGGATACGCTGGGTTCGAGGTGGAGGCGTCCAAGGGGAGAGGTCCTGAAGGCAACTGCTTTGAACTTGGGATTCCACGAGAGGCCAGGTGCAATCACCACTGTAAAAAAGAGAAACCCCAGGTTCTGGGGATGGTGACGTGCCAGAGCCCCTAGGACCGCGATCCCAAACCAGTTGGTCGGGAAGAGCCCACCGGGGCAGGTGTGGCCGGGAGGGGGCGCGGGTAGGGCCCCTCGGATGAGGCAGGCCAGGCTCCAGGTGCGCGGGTGCGGCGGCTCCGACCCAGCTGGGTCCCTGCAGGTCCGGACCCCTCAGAGCAGGAGGCCTCCAAGGTGGGCATGTGGTCCTCATTCCACCTGGCCCGGAAGCTGTCTCCAAAGCCCCCATCCCCTGCGCGCCCGCGTTCACGCTGGGAATCCGCTTCTCTGCCCGCCCCGCCCGCCCCTCCCTCCCCCCTCCTCTCCCACCTCTCCCCCCTGCCCCAGGCACCGGGGCCGCTTGCTGCCCCCCAACCAGCCGCCCCCGCCGCCAAGCACACTCGCTCGTCAGGTCCTCTGCTCGGGCAGCTCCCTCCCCCAGGACACGCTTCTCCCAGAGTCTGACAGGGCTCCCTCCTGTCTCAGACCCTCGCAAGAGGCGGCCCCCGTCCCCCACCCCCGCCCCGCCCCGCCCCTGTGCGGTGCTGTACCCGTTCCTGTTTTCATCCCCTCCCTCTCTAGACCTACGCCCAGGAAGGCAGGCACTCCACCCGTTCGTTGCATCTCTATCGCGGAGGGACAGTGCCTGGGATATAGTAGGTGTTCAGTAAACGCTGGTGGACTAAACGGAATGTAGACACAGGAGGGAAACGGAGATGGAGAGAGAAGAAAGCTAGGAAGAAGGGAGCCCAGGAGGTGTTCATCTCTCCTCTCAGGGGGATGATGAGTAATTTTATGTTCTAACTTACAAGCTTCAGCGCTTTCCAAATTTTCCACGGTGAACTGGCATTTCTGTTGGAGTCAAAAAAACACAAATTTTCAATCTCTTTTTTGAATGTGTGTTGACTACCAACTGAATACGGGAGCGCTCTGGGGAGGGGACCAGCCAGCTCTAACTTTCCCAGGTGAGGGGCATCGTGTGAGGGCCTGACCTGCACCTCCCCTTGCTTGCCGGTGTTTGCCTGCCCCAGGGGCTCCTGGTCAGCCTCCAACATGTCCTCTCCAGCCCCTGGGAGGAAGAAACAGGGCCCCTGTCACACATGGTCACAGGCGAGTCATGGCATTTGCTTCAACTACCTGGGAACAGGCCTGACCCCAGAAAATGTGAGGCCCCTCCCTCTTTCCTGGGAACTTGTTTGTGTGTATCGTTGTTGTTGTCAATATGTGTGTGTCACACACATACACACACGAGGGACCGGCCTCTTCTCTCCTGGTTGCCCAGGGCCCAGCATGATGTCCGCTGGTGGGAAAGCAGTGTTGAGTGTAGCAATTAAGAGTGTGGACTCTACATCCATACTATCGGCTGGTGACATCCAGCTCTGTCATGTCTGGGGACATCCCCTAACCTTCCAAGCCTTCTTTTCTTTAGATGGGGCTCATCACCTATACCTCCCAGAGTGGTTATAGAAATTGAGCAGCAAGAGCTTGGTGCAGAGCTAGCATGCAGTAAGCACTCAGTGTGTGCTAACTATTGTTATTCTTGGTAAAGTTCTAGAACAAAGTGAATAAAACTGTATTAAGCACTGACCATCCCTTCCCCCAGATTTCTGTTCTCGGGGCTTGTGTGACTTCACATTTTGGCCTGGCCAGTTTGGAAGTCACTGAGATAACCTGTGTCCTGTGGAAGGGCATCTGACAGGCTGAGACAGCTGTGACAAGTTAATGAATTCTGCCGCGGTTACCCAAGGCACACGGGGGGGCCACGCGGCCCACCTGTCTGGGTACTGACCTTTAAGGGTGAGCTTTTAATACCTACCTATCATTCATGGTCTGATCGAATGTTCGGAAGATGAAACCTGTCTCAGAGAACAGTGATCACTCTCTCCCTTTCCGCCACCACGCCAAAACACTGCCTCTCCTTTCTGAGTCATTTTAAAACTTGACAAATCTGTTTGGTTCTCTCACCAGCCCTTACTGTGAAAATTGCGGCACTTTCTGACATAGCTGCTGCTATGCGCCAGCCTGGCAGGGCTCCATCACCCACCAGAACCCACACCAGCCATCACCCCAGGGAAGGGGGACTCCAGCCCTCTCTCTCCGTACAAAGCTTGTACTTTAATCCCTTAATAATCTTCTTCTCATTCAACTTCCCATCTATCTACTGAGCAAACATTAAGTTTGTTCACCTCAGTTGAGATGTCTCTGGCTACAAAGAATAGAAAACACCCTGACTCAAGCTTCAACAAAGAGAACATGAATTATTTCATTTAACAGTTCAGAGGTGGAGTGGGTTTCAGGATGGGTTTATTCAGCAGCTCAGTACTGTCCTCACAGACCCAGGTGCTTTCCATCTCTCTGCTCTGTGTTCCCGTCTCTCCACCTTAGCGTTGGTTTTGTCTGCAAACTGGAACCAAGATGGCAGCTGCCACCCCAGTCATCAGAGCTGGACCTGACATCTCTTTCAGCAACTCCTTTTCTTGAGGAGGAATCTAAGCTAGATTCAGTCCAGCCTAACTTCCTAATTCAGTCCTTACTATTCTGGCACCTAAGATTGTCTGTACAGCCCCTCCTCCAGAAAGTGCCCTATAGGCTACACCCAATGGCATGACCCTGGCCTTCCCATCAATCCATCAGCAGGTCACATTGTGACACTGGTCTCCACTGTGTATCAGTGGAATTTTTGTTTTGCAAAGGTATGAAAATATTTCTTTTTCCTTTTGATTTGCTTTTTTTTCCCACATTTTTTAATTCTATCATTGGAGGTCTATAGTATTTTTTCTTTATCTTGATGGTGACGAATCTTGGTATTAGGTGTTTCCAAATAAGGCATAATTGGCTTTGCCAATTTTCCTGATTACTACTTCATTTATCATTTATTTTTTATTTTTTATTTATTTATTTATTTTTTAGATGTTGGGGGTAGGAGTTTATGAATTTATTTATTTTTTTGCTGTGTTGGGTCTTCGTTTCTGTGCGAGGGCTTTCCCCAGTTGTGGCAAGCGGGGGCCACTCTTCATCGCGGTGCGCGGGCCTCTCACTATCGTGGCCTCTCTTGTTGCGGAGCACAGGCTCCAGACGCGCCGGCTCAGTAGTTGTGGCTCACGGGCCTAGTTGCTCCGCGGCATGTGGGATCGTCCCAGACCAGGGCTCTAACGCGTGTCCCCTGCATTAGCAGGCAGACTCTCAACCACTGCGCCACCAGGGAAGCCCCTATCATTTATTTTTTACAACTGATGTTTACAATGAGCCAAAGTCTGATCCTTAATGAAATTTCATAATGAATTATTACTTGGTTTTAGATATCAAGAAACAGTGCTTACAGGTTTAAAAAATAATAATTTAACATACTTTAAGCAAATCAATTCATTAAAGAGGACTGTGGGCATTTAGAACATGAGGAAATCTAGCTTTTCAAAATGTATTCTACTATGCATGTGTGTAGGTAATAGTCACGCTTTGTGAATTTTTCAGAAATTTAATCCCAAATTAAATACAAATCAACATTTTAACACATCCTATTTTGTTTATCCCGAGCCTAAATTTATTTTAATTTTTATTTTTTTAAACGTTTAATGATGCAGACAGCCCTTTTTTTAAAACCCCTGAAAAATTGATCTTTAGAAGCTGCAAAGGCCTTGGGTCTCCTTAAGCATTTCATATCTGAATGCTGTACTTTTGCAGGTATTTATATTCCCTCCATAATTGACAACTTTTTAATTAAAGCTGGAAAGTTATCACAGTCACAAGACAAGCAGTTATTCTCCTCAAAAGTCTAAGTCGTTAATTAGGCAACATAATGAGAATTGTTGCACATTGAGATTCGTGTGCCCTGACAATTATCCCCCCCTTGGCCTAAATGTCTTATTTGGCTGGAAGAATTATCCAGCTAGGAAGCAAGCCAAGCGGACCTTGCCAGCACCTCACCGTGCACCAGGCGTGTTGGACAGAAAAAAAGCAGTGACCTTTTATCAGCATCCACAAGCATGAATTAAGGAACAAAGTTCTCTGCTGAGATCGATTGCCCTGGTCTCCGATGGAGCCCAAGGAGCTGGTTACAAGGTCGAGCAATTAACAGCTAAAACCAAAATGACTCACATAATTGCAGAATTACTCATTTTAACAGCCTGATTGGAAATTGTCAACACTGGGTCTGAGACTAATGAAGCAAAGGAAATGGAAAAGGTGACATTTTCAAATAATGTTATTAGTAAACGAATTGACGACACGTCAGATGACACAGACAACTCTGATCCAGGGGTTTATTAAGTCCAAAAAAGTTTTCATTGCTGATGGATGAATCTGTATATTAATGTATCACTAATTGGACTCAGTTAATGGCGTTAATTGGAATCCCTGAAGGAAAGAGACAGGGGAGACACGATTGGCTCTTTCAAGTAGTCCCCAAACAAATTACTGGGAATGAAGCATTCAAACTGGTAAATTAATACTTTGAGATGGAAAGCTCATTCTGGAGGCCCTGCTGTGTCGTGTACAGATGTGCTGGAATGATGAAAAGTGTCACAGCTCCACATCAAGAGTTTGTTCTGGAAAACCCTGAGATTCAAGTCATGCACAGCATTCTTCACAGCCTCTTATATCAAAAGTTTGCATGCAGATCTGACTTCCACACTAAATGACATGATCAAACGCGTGACTCTAATAAAATCCCAGCCGTGACAGTACTGTCTGTTTCAGTGTTATGTGTTGGGGGGGGAGGGGGAATGGCATCAGAATACCAGGCTTGACTGTTCCATACCGAAGCAGCTGTCCAAAGAATGAGATTTGTCAAGAGTTGAAGCACTAAGAGAGGAGATGGGGGTGGAAAAGTGTAAATGACTCACTTAGCAGATTGCACTTGGCTTCAAAATAAAAATGGTGTACTTAACCTGACATCGTGGACACCTGAATGAACTTAATGGGAAATTGCAGGGATTATCAGGCTGAGCTGTCCTTCAACCATCCAGGCTATGAAAAGCAGATTCAAATGGGCAAGAACCCAGGGAATATCCTACTTTCAAGCCTTTCCCGGGGAATCTACTAGAATCCTAGTGGCAAGCATTAGATGTGTTTAATTACAGATCTGAGACTAACATAAAGACAGAGACCAGAGGGGAAGGATAACACACAAATGTTACATGTCTGACAAAATAGAAAAAAAATGCAACTAAAAGAGGAAAGAGAAGGGAGAGAGAAAGGAGGACACAGAACAAACTCACTGATTGTCACATAAATGATAGACGGAAGACACAGGATGTCACTTCATGCTGACAGGCCAAATAATATTAGTTTGCACCGTCTGAAATGGCCAATATCTGACCATCTCTGACCTAGAGAAATGCCAGTTCAGTATGACTCAAGCTAATTAAACACTGTAAAAGATACTAGAATAAAGACAGCCAATCAAACCAAAACATAGACTTCCCCAACTTGCAAATGAAATGCAAAAACAAAAACATGCTCAGATGAGGCTAAACCTTGATAGACATTGTGCAGAGTGAAACGAGGCAGACATAAAAGGACATGTTCTGTATGATTCCACTTGTAAGAGGGACTGAGATTAGTCGAAGTCCCAGAGGCAGAAAGTCGACAAGAAGTTACCAGGGGCTGGAGAAGGGGGGTGGGGACAGAATTGCCATTTGGGGTCATGAAAAATTTTGGAAATACATAGGGATGGTTATTGCACAATATTGTAAGTGTACTTCACGCCACTGAATTGTACAAGTTAAAATGGTTAAAATGATAAATTGTGCATTATATATATTTATCACAAGTTTTAAAAATGAATAATATACCAAAAACCACTGAACTGCACACTTTAAATGGATAAATTGTATGGCATGTGAAATAGATTTCAATAAGCTGGTTACAAAAAGAAAAAGAAACATAATAAAGGAAGGTGTGCCTTAAAAATAAGAACAAAGAAAACAGGACACAGAGAGAGAGAGAGACATAGAGTAAATGTAATACCACATATACGGTGAATATTACATAAAATAATAGGCAGAGCGGGGACCAGCCTATCAGTCATAGCAGTGAGTGTGAATAGGCTTAAGTCACCTGTTAAAAGAAAAAGATTTGCAAATCAGCTCACAGAGCTGCACGCCATGACTCTAGAGAGAGTGATTTTAAAAGACTGGAAATCACAGGACCAGCAAATGGAAAAAATAAACAAGCAGGGGTTCGATCTGATGTTAGACAAGGTAGAATTCAGGCCAAAAAGCATTAAATGTGACAAAGGTGGTATGTTATTAGGCCTAAGGGGATTTAACAGGAATACTATGCAACAAATAACACAGCAGCCACCTTTATAAAGAGAAAGCTACAGGAGAGGTAAGAAAAAATGGACAAAATCACAATACTCACAGGAAACTAAACACACTGCTCTTGGTCAAGAGAACAATAAATATAACAACAATAAACCAGGAAGGTTATAAAATAACTAAGCAATATAATCAGTAAGATCAGGGAGACCTTATGGTTTTGTATGAAATTTACAACACAATAAAAGAGAATATACCTCTTCTTAAACACATGGAGCATCCACCAAAACACACACACACACGCACACACATTACATCACAATACTTTTTCATAAAGTAGAAATCACACAATTGAACTTTGTTGAATATAACGCATTAAAGGTGGAAATTAAAAATGAATTAAAAATTTTTTTCCTCCTGCTTGGAAATTTAAAATCTCGCTCAAATAACTCTCAGGTGAAAGGCAAAACACAAATTGAAATTGCAGGATTTCTTTAAAAATAATGACAACACTACCTATCAGCATCTTGGGATGCTTTTAAGACAGTTATCAGAGGGAATTCCCTGGCAGTCCAGTGGTTAGGACTTGGAGCTTCCACTGCCAGGGACATGGGTTCAATCCCTAGTCGGGGAACTAAGATCCCACAAGCCACATGGCGTAGCCACACACACACAAAAAAAGTCAATTATCAGAGAAAATTCATGACTTCAAATATTTGTATCAAGCAATCTACAGATTTAATGCAATCCCTATCAAATTACCCGTGACATTTTTCAGAACTAGAACAAATAATCCAAACATTTATATGGAAGCATGAAAGACCCAGAATTGCCACAGCAATCCTGAGGAAAAAAAAAAAAAAAAAAGCAGGAGGCATAACTCTCCCAGACTTCAGACAGTATTACAAAGCTACAGTAATCAAAACAGTGTAGTATTGGGATTTCCCTGGTGGCACAGTGGATAAGACTCTGAGCTCCCAATGCAGGGGACCCAGGTTTGATCCCTGGTCAGGGAACTAGATTCCACATGCATGCTGCAACTAAGATTCCACATGCATGCCGCAACCCACTGCAACTAAGACCCAGTGCAACCAAATAAATAAATAAAATAAAAATAAAAATAATTTTTTAAATACAACATAACAATAAAATAATATTAAAAACAAAAAACAGTGTGTTATTGGCACAAAAACAGACAGACAGATCAATGGAACAGAATAGAGAGCCCAGAAATAAACCCACACACCCAGGGTCGATTAATCTTTGACAAAGGAGGCAAGAATATAAAATGGGATAAAAGTCTCTTCAGCAAGTGGTGTTGGGAAAGTTGGACATCTGCATGTAGATCAATGAAGTTAGAACACACCCTCACACCATGCACAAAAATAAACTCAAAATGGCTTAAAGACTTAAGACAAGATATGACACCATAAAACTCCTAGAAGAGAGCATACACAAAACATTCTCTGACATGAATTGTTCCAACGTTTTCTTAGGTCAGTCTCCCAAGGCAATAGAAATAAAGACAAAAATAAACAAATGGGACCCTAATCAAACTTACAAGCTTTTGCACAGCAAAGGAAACCATAAAAAAAAAAACAGTGAAAAGACAACCTAAGGAATGGGAGGAAATATTTTCAAATGATTTGAATGACGAGGGCTTAATCTCCAAAATATACAAGCAGCTCATACAACTCAACAACAACAAAGAAACACAACCAATTGAAAAATGGACAGAAGACCTTAATAGACATTTCTCCAAAGAAGACATACAGATGGCTGGTAGGCACATGAAAA
Organism: Mesoplodon mirus; assembly: GCF_964341445.2. NCBI lineage: Eukaryota > Metazoa > Chordata > Mammalia > Artiodactyla > Ziphiidae > Mesoplodon > Mesoplodon mirus. The sequence continues at coordinate 185,632,823 of NC_138979.1, forward strand.
GGTGCTCAACATCATTAATTATTAGAGAAATGCAACTCAAAACTACAATGAGGTACCACCTCACACTGGTCAGAATAGCCATCAATGAAAAGTGTACAAATAACAAATGCTGGAGAGGGTGTGGAGAAAAGGGAGCCCTCCCACTGTTGGTAGGAATGTAAGTTGGCGCAGCCACTATGGAAAACAGTATGGAAGTTCCTCAGAAAACTAAAAATAGAATCACAATATGATCCTGCAATCCCACTTCTGGGCATATATCTAGAAAAAATTATAGTTCAAAAAGACACATGCACCTCTATGTTCACAGCAGCACTATTCACAATAGCCAAGACATGGAAACAACCTAAATGTCCATCAACAGATGAATGGATAAAGAAGATGTGGTACATATATATAATGGAATACTACTCAGCCATAAAAAGAATGAAATAATGCCATTTGCAGCAACATGGATGGACCTAGAAATTACCACACTAACTGAAGTAAGTCAGAAAGAGAAAGACAAATACCATATAATGTCACTTCTATTTGGAATATAAAATATGACACAAATGAACTTATCTATAGAAATAGACTCACAGACATAGAGAAGAGACTTGTGGTTGCCAAGGGGGTGGGGGTGGGAGGGATGGATTAGAAGTTTGGGATTAGTAGATGCAAACTATTACATATAGAATGGATAAACAACAAGGTCCTACTGTGTAGGAACAACATCCAATCTCCTGGGATAAACTATAATGGACAAGAATATTAAAAAAGAATGTATATATGTGTATAACTGAGTCACTTTGCTGTACAGCAGAAATTAACACAACATTGTAAATCAACTATATTTCAATTTTAAAAAGCAAATACTTATATCAATAAAAATAATGAAAATAAGTGAACTAAATTCCCAACTCAAAAGAACTAGAAGATGAACAACAAAGTAAACCAAAAGAATGCACAATAAGGAAAAATGGAGATAAAAGCAGAGATTAATGAGGTAGTGGGGATGGAAATGATGCAGCCACTTTGGGAAAACACTCTGGCAGTTTCTCAAAAAAGCTAAATCCAGAGTTACCATTCAGCTGAACAATTCCACTCCTAGGAATCTACCCAAGAGAAATGAAAACATATGTCCACACAGAAACTTGGACATGAATGTTCATAGCAGCATTATTATAATAACCAAAAGGTAGAAACAACCCAAATGCCCGTCAACTGGTGAGTGGATAAACAAAATGTGGTCTAGCCATACAGTGAATATTATTTAGCCCTAAAAAGGAACAAAGTACTGATGCATGCCACCACTTTGATGAACCTCAAAAAAACATTATGCTAAGTGAAAGAAGGCAGACACATGTTATTTGACTCCTTTTATATGATATACCTGAAATAAGCAAATGCGTAGAGACAGAAAGCCAATTACCAGAGGAAGCAAGGAGGGCAGAATAGGAAATAATTACTTAACGAGTACAGGGTGTTTTTATGGGGTGAGGAAAATGTTTTGAAACTAGAGAGAGGTGATTACACAACATGGTGAACACCAAGTACTACTGAACTGTACATTTTTAAATGGTTAATTGTACAGTATGTGACTTGTACCTCAATTTTCAAAAAGAAAAAGAAAAACAGAAATTAATGAGGTCAAAAATAGAAAAGCCCTAGAGCTAATAAATCAAAAATCTGGTGTCTTGAAACAATTAACAAAATAGAGAAGCCTTTTGTTATCAAGTAAAATTAAAGTACATGTATACAAAATAAAAAACAGTAAGAAAGTAACACATTTCAAAAGAGGAGTTTCAAAAAAATCATAATAGACTACTTTGCACAACTCTATGAAAATAAATGTGAAAACTTAGATGAAATCGATAGTTTTCTAGGAAAGTACAATTCACCAAAACTGATCTCAGCAAAGACAGGAAGTTGAAACAGCCTAATTTCACAAAAGAAATAGAGAAAATTATGGGGATCCACAAACGAAGTAGGAAGAATAAAACAGAAACCAATGAAATCGGTTAGCTATAAGAGTAGAAACCTTAAATATGTTTTTTAAGTGCTTAGATTTACTCAGATTAAGGGAAAGTGAGGGAGAATAAGAATGCTCTGAATATACCTTTTTAAACTATTTTGACTTTTGAACCATGTTAATATATTATACATTTTAAAAAATAATTAAATCAACAAGATTTGGGGAATACCCTGAAACTGAATACAAACAAATGGATATAACTGTATATCAGTTTGATAACATAACCACATGGAAGCAAAACGGAGTCATCCAAGTGCTTTCTGAACATGTCGCTCTATCCTTGTAAGGATAAGAAGAACTAAAAGGGACCCTGAACTTTACTTAAAAGTTTGTTGGTGGTGGTGGATTTGGGGCTGCAATTCAAACTATTTTCTGTGTATTATAGGACTGAGCAAAAAGTAAACATAGGGATGTTATTGAAAACTAGGCTTCCTTGTAGGAGAAAGGAGATGCAAAAATGGAATAGGGGAGGATGTTGGGATAAAATTAGAAGTATCAGTATGAACTAATTTTTAAATATTTACTTTTTAGGTCTCTCCACCAAACTGGCCTAGAAGACCTAACAGGTCTGGGGAAAGAAAAGTCAAAATTATTAGTGCCAGAAGTCAAGGAAGCATTCAAAACTGATGGAGACATGTCAAAATTTCACGAGAACCAGCTTGAAGAGGCTCCCATCAGACAAATTTGGGGAAATTTTATCATCAGTGAGTAAAATGCATTGAATTTTAAAAAGAAATGTTAAAAGAGAAGGGAATTCCAGCTCCAGCCATAATAGGATGCCTTGTAGAGCTAATCCTCTCATTGATAACAACCGGAAAAGGTGGATAAAATATATGAAATAACCATGTGAAGGCACTGGAGAACAACCAAGGCAGACAGAATTTGAAAGATTATTCCCAGTGGGAGGAGAGAAATACATGATGTGAATTCCACAAACATCCCCACTTGTTCCATAAGGGCATTTCTACTTCTGGATCCTAGGAAACCAAGTCCAAGCAGAAAGCATAAGACCTCATGAGTTGAGCACACAGAGGTTAGAGCTGCCAAGTCCCGTGAGGCTTGAGGGATAAAGTTCTGAGGTGGAGAAGACCACGAAGAAGTAAACATAAAATTCTTGAGGGGAATCCAAATTCCCCTCAAGTCACTGTCCCACCTTATGATTGCTTAGCGTGAGATGCAAAGAAACCATGCCAAACCCATCCAGAGGCTTAAGAGCTAAGCCGAGATGCACCAGCCCTGGAGGACAGTGGAGACAGAAGCTGGAGTTCACACCTGGCAAGACTGAGGGGCTTTGGAAGACCCCCTGGGCTTTCACATGAGGCAGCAAAAGAACCACACCTTAGAGGTAAGGGTGATGCTCCAGGAGTTTAGGACCACAGCCAGGGAGTACAGATTCTATACGAGGGGTAAGAGGAAAATTAAAATAAGTCAGCCCTACTAGAGCTTGGTCTACCCAAAAGTTTGGCCAAAGCAAGCTCTTGAAACAGAAAGGGAATGAAAGAAGGAACCTTGGAACATCAGGAAACAACATAAAAAACAAAAAGTGAGTAAGTACAATAGAGTCTCCTTCTCTCTTGAGTTTTCTAAATTATGTCTGATAATAGAACCAAAAAGTAAAGCATTGCCTGATATAGATTTCTATGTACATAGGAGAAATATTTAAGACAATTCTATTAAAAATGGGGGAGCTAAAGGAACTCAAAGGGAGGAAGTTTTCTATGTTTCACTCAGGTTGGTAAGATGTTGATACCCATAGGTCTTTGTGATGATGGAATAGTTAGCTCTATATCTCGATTGCAAGAGTGGTTAAATGAATCAACAAGCATAATAAAATGGCACAAAACTATACATACACTTTGTACCAATGTCAGTTTCCTGCTCTTGCACTATAATTATATAAGATATAACTATTGGGGAAACTGGGTGAAGAGTACATGGGATCTCTGTGTGTTATATTTGAAACCTACAGTAAATCTATAATGATTTCAATATTAAAATTTTTTTAAGAAAAAGATGAAGGTGAACTAAAGACATTTTCAATTTTCAGCGAAACACAAGCTAGGAGCTTTTGTCACCAGCCGACCAGCAATACAAGAACTAGTAAGTGGGGCTCCCCTGGTGACACAGTGGTTAAGAATCCGCCTGCCAATGCAGGGGACCCGGGTTCGATACCTGGTCAGGGAAGATCCCACATGCTGTGGAGCAAGTAAGTCCATGCGCCAGAACTACTGAGCCTGCTCTCTAGAGCCTGCGAGCCACAACTACTGAACCTAGATGACACAACTACTGAGCCTGTGTGCCACAACTAGAGCCTGTGCTCTAGAGCCCCTGCTCTACAACAAGAGAAGCCACCACAATGAGAAGCCCACGCACCGCAACGAAGAGTAGCCCCCGCTCGCCGTAACTAGAGAAAGCCCGCATGCAGCAATGAAGACCCAATGCAGCCAAAAATTTAAAAATATATATTTTAATTTAAAAAAGAACTAGTACGCAAGGTTTTTTTAAAACAGAGAGAAATAGCCCCAGATGGAAGCACAGAATTATGGGAAAGAATGGGAGGAACATAAGAAAAGGTAAATAAGTGGTTAAAAATATATTTACATTATTTTTCTGAATGCATGTTGACTGTTTAAAACAAAAATAGTAATGTACTCTGGGGTTATAAAAGAGAAGTAAAAATATATGGAAACATTAAAATAAAGGGCAAAAGGGGATAAATGGAGCTAAACTTTTATAAGGTTCTTGCACTGTTTGGGAAGTAATAAAAGTACTAACTTAAGGTAGACTGTAATAAGTCAGGAATTCATACTGAAATCTCTAGTCCATGGAAACCACTAAACTGATATAAAAATACCTAACTAGGGCTTCCCTGGTGGCGCAGTGGTTGAGAGTCCATCTGCCGATGCAGGAGACACGGGTTCGTGCCCCGGTCCGGGAAGATAACACATGCCGCGGAGCAGCTGGGCCCGGAGCCATGGCCGCTGGGCCTGTGCGTCTCGAGCTTGTGCTCCACAGCAGGAGGGGCCGCAGCAGTGAGAGGCCCGCGTACCGCAAAAAAAAAAAAAAAAAACAAACAAAAAACCTAACTATATATCTAAATAGATCAAATATACAAATACTTGATTATTCCTAAAATAGGAAAGATCAGTTAAGGAACAAAAAACAGATGGAACATATAGAAAACATAGTAGGATGGTAGACTTAAACCCAACGACATCATTCATTTTGCTAAATGTAATGGAATAAACACTCCAATTAAAAGATGAAAATGGCAGACTGGAGGGACATCAAGACACACCTGTATGCTGTTTATCAGATATATACTTTACATATAAGGATAACTGATAGATACAGAAAGGTTGGCAGTGAAAGGATGGAAGAAGATATACCATGCCATCACTAACCAAAAGAAAGCTGGAACGACTATAACAGCACAAGGCAAGGTACATTTTAAGGCCAGAAGTATTCCTAGAAACAAAGAGGGTTAATCCATAATGATTAAAGTGTCAATTCAACAGGAAAACATAAAAAATCCTAAATGTGTATGCACCAAATAATATAGCTTCAAAATATACAAAGCAAAAGTTGGCAGGAATATAAAGAGAAATAAGCAACTGCAAACTTAATTGAAGATTTTTACACTCCTCTCACAGACACTGACAGAACAAGAAGAGAAAAAAGTAAGTATGTAGCGGAACAACATGATTAATAACCTAATTGACATATATACACCTCCACTTCCAAAAGCTTCCAAATAAGTGTTCTTTTTAAAGGCACATGGAATATTTACCAAAATAGTCCATATATTGGGCCACAAATCAAATCTCAATAAGTTTCAAATGATTAAAATAATATGAAGTATGCTATCTCATTACAGTAAAATTAATCTAGATATCAATGACAGAAATATAACTAAAAACAACCAAATGTTTGGAAATTAAGCAGTGCATTTCTAAATAACCCATGGATCAAAGAATAAATCACCATGAAAATTAGAAAATACTTTGAACTGAATAATAATAAAAGTGCAAGCACAAAACTTTTGGAATTCAGCTAAACCAGGGCTTAGAGGCTTTAAGTGTGTATTTCAGAAAAGGAAAAAGATTGAAAAATCAATGATCTAAACTTCTCAAAAAATAATATCAAATTAAATCAAGAAAGTAAAAAAGTAAAATAAAATTCCAAAAGGAAGAGCTGAGATCAAAAAATATAAAACAGACATACAGTAGACAAAATCAGCAAAGCCAAAAATTGCTTCCTTGTATACATTAAAAGCTTAACCAACACTTAGCAAGCCTGGGTTTCAAAAAGAGAGAAGACACAAATAATGATTTAAAGAAATGAAAAGAGGGACACCACTGTAGGTCCTACACACTTTAAAAAGATAATAATAAAATATTGGAAATAATTTTACACAAATAAATTTGAAATTTTAGATTAAATGAATAAAATTACATAATATGAAAAACACAACTTATCAAAAATGGCCCAAGAAAAAATATAAAATTTGTATCTATTAAAGAAATCCTATCCATAATAAAAAACAAAACTTCCCACAAAGAAAACTCCAGTCAAGAGGTTCCACTCAAATATTCTTCCAAATATTTAAGGAAGGAAAATACCAAAACTGCACAAACTTTTTAATAGAGAAAGAGGGAACATTTCCTGATTCATTTTTGAGGCAGCATAACCTTTGTACCAATATCTGAAAGGACCTTCAAGATGAGAAATTACAGAGCAATACCCCCCATGAATATACATCCAAAAATCCTGAAAGAAATATTAGCAACTCAAATAAACTAGTACATAGTTTTTAAAAGGATAATACATCAAGACCAAATGAGATTTATCCCAGGATTGCAAAGTTGGTTTAACATTCAAATATTAAGCAATGCAATGTAATTCATTGCATTAACAGAAAAAAGTAGAAAACCATATAATCATCTCAATAGAAACACAAAAGGATTTGATAAAATCTAATACATTTTTGTGATTTTTTTAAACTATAAGTAAACTAGAAATAGGAGGGGACTCCCTCAACCTGATAAAGTGTGTCTACAAAAAAAAAAAAAAAAAAAAACACCTATAGCTAACATCACTCTTACTGGTAAAATACTGAATATTTTCCCCCTATGTTTGGAAACAAGACCTGAATACTCACTGTTGCCACTTCCACTTAGTGTCATTCTGGAAAGCCCAGACAGTTGGCCCTAGATCAGAGCTGGAGGCTGGTAATGGATTGAAGAAGGACACCCAAATATTGTATATACAGCTCCAATTCCAAAGCAGTCTGTCAAGCACTTCTGGACAGAAGACCAACAAGTAGATGAAAGATTTGAACAACATGGCAAACCAACCACGTTGAATGGACGTTGACAACACTCCACCAAAAAGCGGCAGAATATACATTCTTCTCAAGTGCACATGGAACATTCTCCAGAATAAACCATATGTTAGGCCATAAAACAAACCTCAATAAATCTAAAAAAATTGAAATCATACAAAATATGTCTTTTGACTGTGATGCAATGAAATTGAGAGTCAATAAGAAAGAAATTTGGGAAACTCACAAATGTGGAAATTAAACAACATACTCCTAAATAACCAACAGGTCAAGGAAGAAATCACAGGAGAAATTCAAAAATTCTTTGAGATGAAAATGAAGACATGACATATCCAAATACATGGGAATCCACTAAAGGAGTGCTTCGAGGGAAATTTATAGCTTCAAATCTATATTTAAAAAGAAGAAAGATGTCAAATAACCTTCTACCTTAAGACACTGGAAAAAGAAAAGCAAACTAAACCTAGAGCAAGCAGAAAAAAAGGAAAGGATAAAGATTAGAGAAGACCTTAATGAAATAAAGGACAGAAAAACAATCAACAAAACCAAAAGTAGTTTCCTTGGAAAAATCAACACAATTGACAAACCTTTAGACAGAGTGACCAAAAAAGAGAGAAGACTCAAATTACTAAAATCAGAAATAAGAGAGAGGACATTACTACTGGCACCATAGAAATAAAAATGATCATAAAGGAATCCTATGAACAATTGTATGCCATTAAATTAGACAAGTTAGATTAAATGGAAATTTTTCTTAAAAGATGCAAACTAACAAAATTGACTACAGAAGAAATTTAAAAACCTGACTCTACCTATAACAAGTTAAGAGCTTGCATTACTAACCAAAAAACTATCAACAAAGACAAGCCCAGGCCCAGATGGCTTTACTGGTGAATTCTACCGAATATTTAAAGAAGAATTAATACCAATTCTTTACAAACTCTTCCAAAAAAGAGAAGAAGAGAGAACACTTCTGACTCATTCTATAGGGCTAGTATTACACAATAGTATACCAAAATCAAAGACATCACAAGAAAACTACAGATTAATATCTCTTGTGAATATAGATGTAAAATACTGAATCCATCAATATATAAAAAGGATTATATACCATAACCAAACTGAGTTTATCCCAGGAATACAAGGTTGGTTTAACACATGGAAATCAAGTAATATAATACACCATATCAACAGAATTTTTAAAACCACATGATCATCTCAATAAACAGAATAAAAGCATTTGACAAAATCCAACACCCTTTCATGATAAAAACATGATATAAACCAGGAACAGAAAAGAACATTCTTAATCTGATAAATGACAATTATGCAAAACCCACCTTTTCTAATAGCATCACACTTCATGGTGAAAGACTAGATGTTTTCCCCTAAGATCAGGAATGAGACAAGGATATCTGCTCTCATCACTTCTATTCAACCTTGTACTGGACATTCTAGCCAGGGCAACTAGGCAAGAAACACAAATTAAAGGGATCCAGAATGCAAGGGAAGAAGTAAAACTGTCTCTATTTATAGACAACATGACCTTGTATATAGAAAATCCTAAGGAACCACTAAAAAAACTATTAGAACTAATAAACAAGTTCAGCAAGTTTGTAGGAACCAATTGTATCTCTTGCAATGAACAACCCAAAAATGAAACTAAGAAAACAATTCCATTTACAATAGCGTCTAAAATAATGAAATGCTTAGAATTAATTTGACCCCAAAAGTGCAAAACTTATAATCTGAAAACTATAAAACATAGATGGAAGACATTAAAGACAATCTAGGGGCTTCCCTGGTGGCACAGTGGTTAAGGACCCACCTGCCAATGCAGGGGACCAGGGGTTTGAGCCCTGGTCCGGGAAGATCCCACATGTGGCAAAGCAACTAAGCCCGTGCGCTGCAGCTACTGAGCCTGCGCTCTAGGGCCCACGAGCCACAACTACTGAAGCCCACGCACTTAGAGCCTGTGCTCCACAACAAGAGAAGCCACCGCAACGAGAAGCCTGCGCACCACAACGAAGAGTAGCCCCCGCTTGCCACAACTAGAGAAAACCTGCGCACAGCAGCAAAGACCCAACACAGCCAAAAATTAAAATAAAAATAAAGACAATCTAAATAAATGTTCATGGATCAGAAGACTTAATACCGTTAAGATGACAATATTCCCAAAACTGATCTACAGATTCAATGAAATCTCTATCAGAACCTCAAGGCTTCTCTGTAAAAGTTAAGCTGATCCTAAATTTCATAGGAAACCCAAGGGTCCCAGAATAGCCAAAACAATTGTTATATATAGAGAATTATGGGTAAGCATGTACTGCCTATCGGCAATTTAAAGATGCCTTTCTATTGTCTCTGGTTTCCATCATTTCTGCAGAGAACTCATATTTCAGTTTTACTCTTGCTCTTTGGAGGTAGTCCATCTTTTGTTCTCTGGCATCTTTTAATGTTTTTAACTTTATACTTGGTTTTTAGAAGTTTTGCTATGATTTGTCTAGGTGTAATTTTTTTCCTCTTTAAGATTTTCACAGCTTCATAAATCTATAAATTCTTTCATCAGTTTTGGAAAAATTCTATATTCTATATTACTTCTTTCCTGTTCTCTCTTCTGGGACTTCAGTTAAATTTATACCTTTCATTCTCTCTCACATACCTCTAATCCTCTTTCTGTATTTTCCTCTTTTTTTTCCTCTGTGTGCACATTCTATTAATCTGTTTACTAATTCATTAATCTTATCTTTTCCTTCATCTAATTCTTCTAGTGAGTTCATTCATTTCAGATACTGTATTTTTTGGTTCTAAATTTCCTGTTTGATTATTTTTATGGATTCCAGTTCTGTCTTGAAACTCTCCACCTTTTCATGGGTTTTCTCAATCTTTTTTTTCTGTTCCCTTGAGCACATTGATGATGATTACTTTAAAGTCCATATCTGCTAACTCCACTATCTAGATCAACTTTGATTCTGTTTTTGTCCAGTTTTTGTCTTGGTTCCCAGTTTAAAGCTATTATAAATGTTTTCATCAATGTGTGTATATGTGTGTTTAATATGCTCTTATCTTTCTGATTTAAGGTAGAAGCTAAGATTATTGATTTGAGACTTTTCTTCTTTTCTAATTTATATGTTTACTACTAACACCTTCCCCCTAAGTAGTCCTTTTATAGCATCCTACAAATCTAATATGTTTTCATATGCATTCTGTTCCCAATACTTTCCAATTTCTGTTTGTTTGTTTTTTTTGAGGTACGCGGGTCTCTCACTGTTGTGGCCTCTCCCGTAGCAGAGCACAGGCTCCGGATGCGCAGGCTCAGCGGCCATGGCTCACGGGCCTAGCTGCTCCGCGGCATGTGGGATCTTCCCAGACCGGGGCACGAACCCATGTCCCCTGCATCGGCAGGCGGACTCCCAACCACCGCGCCACCAGGGAAGCCCTCCAATTTCTGTTTTGATTTCTTCTTTGATCTACAGATTATTTGTAAGCTATTTATTTTTCAGTTATATGGGAATTTTTCAGAGATATTTCTGTTACTGATTTCTTATTAAGTTCCACTCTTATCAAAGGTCATATCTGATGACTTGAATCCTTTTAAATGTACTGAGATTTGTTTTATGGCTCACAATGTGGTCAATCTAGGTAAACATTCTGTGTGCATGTGAAAAATATGTGTATTCTACTGTTGTTGGGTACAGTGTTCTACAAATGTCAATTAGGTCAAGTTAATTGACAGTACTGTTCAAGTTTTCCATATCCACACTGATTTTCTGTCTAATTGCTTTCATAAATCATTGAGGAAGAGGTGTTGAAATCTGAGTTTCATTGTATCTATTTGTTTTTGCAGTTCTATCAGATTTTGCTTCATGTATTTCAGATCTCTGTTATTAGCTGCATAAATGTTTAGGATTATGTCTTCTTGATGAATTGAAACCTTCCTCATTATGAAATGAGCTTCCTTATCCTTGGTAGTAACTTCACTCTTTTTTTTTTTTTTATGAATTTATTTTATTTATTTATTTTTGGCCGCCTTGGGTCTTCGTTGCTGTGCGTGGGCTTTCTCTAGCTGTGGTGAGCTGGGGCTACTCTTCATTGAGGTGCACGGGCTTCTCATTGCTGTGGCTTCCCTTGTTGCGGAGCATGGGCTCTAGGTGCACAGGCTTCAGTAGTTGTGACACACGGGCTCAGTAGTTGTGGCTCCTGGGCTGTAGAGCACAGGCTCAGTAGTTGTGGTGCACGGGCTTAGTTGCTCCTCAGCATGTAGGATTTTCCTGGACCAGGGCTCCAACCCATGTCCCCTTCACTGTCAGGCAGATTTTTAACCACCACGGCTGCAGGGAAGCCCTCCTTCACTCTTAAATCCACTTTGTCTTATATTAATTTAGTGACTCCAGCTTTTTTTGATTAGTGTTAGCATAGATATTGCTTTCCATTCTTTTACTTTTAATCTATTTGTGTCTTTATATGTAAAGTAAACTTCTTACAGACAGAAAATAGTTGTCTCCTGCTTTTTTATCCAATCTGACATCTCTGATTTTAATTGGGTGTTTAGATCACTAACATTTAGTATGATTAGAGTTTTGATTAGGTTTAAGTTTATCTCGTTATTTGTTTTCTATTTGTTCCATCCGGTCTCTGTTCTTTTTATCCTCTTCTTCTGCCTTCTTTTGGATTTCTTGAGTATTTTTCATAATTCCATTGTATCTCCTTTTTTGGCTTATTAGGTCTCTTTAGTATTTTGTGGTTGCTTTAAATGTTATAGATACATCTTTACCTTACCACAATCTACCTTTAATGATACACTATTTCATGCATAAAATAAGAAACTTAACAATAGTATATTTCCATTTTTCTGTTCATGACCTTTGGGCTATTGTGGTCATACATTTTTATCTTATAAATGTATAAAACCAACAATATATGGTTATTATTTTTTAAGATTTAAATAATTTTTTAAATCTTACATATTTACCTATGGAGTTATCGTTTCAGATACTATTCATTCCTTTTGTAGGTCTGCATTTCCATATGGTACCATTTTACCTCTGACATTTCCTTTAACATTTTCTGTAATACAATTATGCTGCTCATAAACTTTTTCAGCTTTTGTATTTTTGAAAAGGTCTTTATTACACCCTCATTTTTGAAAGATATTTTCCCTAGATATAGAATTCTACGGTTGTTTTCTTTTGTTCGTACTTAAAGATGTTGCTCCACTGTCCCCTTGCTTTGATTGCTTCTGATGAGAAAGAAGCTTTGTTCCTCTGTACATAAAATGTCCTTTTTTCTCTGGCTGATTTTCTCTTTACCACTGGTTTTGAGCAACTTAATTATGATGTGCTTTAAGGTAGTTTTACTGAAGTCTCCTGTGCTTGCAGTTTGTTGAGTTTCTTAGGGGCTGTGAGTTTACAGTTTTCATCAAATTTGGAAACAATTTTAACAATTATTTTTTCAAATATTTTTTATATTCCCCCCTCCCTCCTCTCCTTCCAAGATTCTAATTACCATATATTAGGTCACTTGAAATTGTCCTGCTCCTCACAAATGCTCTTTTCATTTTTTAATTCTCTTTTCTCTCTGTCTCTTTTCTTCTGCAATGTCCAAACTTCTGTGAATACCATTCCATGTAACTGTCATCTCACACATTGTTGTTTCATCTATAGAAATTTGACCTGAGCCATTTATATCTTTTACGTCTGTACTTAACTTCTGAACAACTGGAATACAGTTATAATAACTGCTTTAATATGTCTGTCTGCTAATTCTAACATCTGTCTCAGTTCTGGGTTGGTTTCGATTGATCCATTTCTCTCTTCATTGTGGGCTGTATCTTTCTGCTTTTTTGCATGCCTGGTAATTTTTGCTTGAATGACAGACACTGTGAATTTTACCTGATTGGGTGTTGATATTTTTATATTCCTATAAATATTTGTTCTGGGGGGCTTCCCTGGTGGCGCAGTGGTTGAGAGTCCGCCTGCCAGTGCAGGGGACACGGGTTTGTGTCCTGGTCCGGGAAGATCCCACATGCCACGGAGCGGCTGGGCCTGTGAGCCATGGCCACTGAGCCTGCGCGTCCGGAACATGTGCTCCGCAACGGGAGAGGCCACAGCAGTGAAAGGCCCGCGTACCGCCAAAAAAAAAAAAAAAAAAAAAAAAATATGTGTTCTGGGATGCTGTTAATGTCCTCAGAAATATTTTGATCCTTTTGGGTCTTCCTTTTAAAGATCTATTAGGTAGGCTAGAGCAGTGCTTGATCTAGGATTAAATATTTCCCACTACTGAGGCAAAACCCTCCTGTGGACTCTACCCAATGCCCCATGAATCTCAAGTTTTCCAATAAGGCTAGTTGGAACAGGCTCTATTCCCAGCCCTGTGTGATCACTGAGGACTCTTACCTCTAATCCCTAGGTGGTTCTTTCTCTAGACTCAGGTAGCTTCATATGCCTGCACTGATCACTATTGAGCTGAATACTTGAGGAAGACCCTGTGCAGATCTCTGGGGGTCTGTCTCTGTGAAGCTCTCTCCTCCCAGGTCTTCTGTCCTGCAAACACTAGGTGCCCTGTCCTCCTCTGACTCTCAGCTCCATCTCCTCAACTCAGGAGTCCACCAAGCTTCACCTCCAAAATTATCAAAGCAGCAAGCTGGGGCGACAAGAGAGCTTCGCTCATTTATTCCTCATCTCTCAGGAATCGCTACTTCTTGCTGCCTGATTCTCCGTGTCTTGAAACCATTGTTTCATCTATTTTGTCCATTCTTTGGTTGACTCAGGTGATAGAGCATATCTGATCCTTATTATCCCATGTTGGTTAGAAGCAGAAGTCTCCATTCATATACAATGCAATTATTGATATATTGGGGTTTAAATATACTAGTAATTACTGACATACTTGGGTCCTTTGCACTTGATCTATGTTCCTTTTTCTCTCTTTTACTGTCTACTTTTGGATGAATTATTTCCTATTATTTCATTTCTTTACTCTGTGAGCTTAGAAATTATGCAGTCTTTTATATTCTTTCAGTAGTTACCCTAGAGATTATAACATGCTTCCTGAATTTATCAAAGTCTAATATTAAATGCTGTTTTTATGAACAATACAAAAAAATCTTAGAACATTTAACTTTATCTCCCTTCTCACAAATTATAAGCTAATGTTTCCATACATTTTCTATTCTATCCATATTTTTAACCCAACAAGATGTTGCTGCTGTTCTATACTATTAACACTGGTTTATATTTACTTACATACTTACTGTTTTGTTGCTCTTTATACCTTCCTGTACCTCTAACCTTCCTTCTGAGGTTGTCCTTTGGCCTGAAGAATACTTTTAGTATTTTCTTTAGTGTGGATCTCATGCCAGACTGTCTCTGTTTTTGTCTGCCTGAAAATATCTTTATTTAAACTTTAGTCTTTTTTTTTTAATTGAAGTGCAGTTGACTTACAATATTGTGTTAGTTTCAGGTTACCTTTAATCTTGAAGGATATTTTCTTTGCGTAGAAAGCCCTAGTTCAGCAGTTGTTTTTCTTATAGCATTTTAAGTCTCTGGTTTCCTTTATTTCTGTTGAAAATTAGCTGTAAGCTTAAGCGCAAGGGGTGGGAGTCCAGGACCCCCAGAGGTAGGGATCTGGGACCCACCCCCTTGCTCTGGGTGGGGACCAGTGGCTTGGTGTAAGTGTAACCCAGAAGCATTCAGCCTTTTGCTGGTGAGGAAGTAAAATTCACGTTTTCCTCTTACTTCCCAGAACTGGATTCAGGTGACCATAGAGTTCTGGCGCCCCCTGGTGCCCGGCAGAGGCAAACCTAAAGCTCATAGAGAAAGACTTCCTCCCAAGTCTTAGTTAAAGTATTTCTTTTTTCTTTTTTTGAAGTTTTGAATTTTATTTTATTTATTTTTTTATACAGCAGGTCCTTATTAGTTATCTACTTTATACATATTAGTGTATACATGTCGATCCCAATCTCCCAATTCATCCCACCACCACCACCACTCCTGCCTCTTTCCCCCCTTGGCGTCCATACGTTTGTTCTCTACATCTGTGTCTGTTTCTGCCCTGCAAACCAGTTCATCTGTACCATTCTTCTAGGTTCCACATACATGCGTTAATATACGATATTTGTTTTTCTCTTTCTGACTTACTTCACTCTGTATGACAGTCTCTAGATCCATCCACGTCTCTACAAATGACCCGATTTCGTTCCTTTTTTATGGCTGAGTAATATTCCATTGTATATATGTGCCACATCTTCTTTATCCATTCGTCTGTTGATGGGCATTTAGGTTGCTTCCATGACCTGGCTATTGTAAATAGTGCTGCAATGAACATTGGGGTGCATGTGTCTTTTTGAATTATGGTTTTCTCTGGGTATATTAAAGTACTTCCATAATGTGTCAAATACAAGGTCTGTTCCAGAATAAGCCAACAAGGAGACAAGACAAAATATGTGGGAAAACAAGCCCACAGGCCCCCAGATATTGAAATTATCATACACAGATCTCAAAATAAATATGCTTTCTTTGTTTAAGGAGGTAAAAGACAAGATTGAGAGTTTTGGCAGAGATCCAAAAACTGCAAAAAGAAAAAAGAACTTTATCACGTGCTTCTTAAGGCCTGTGCAGACTCTCTTGGCCTCACCCGTTCCAGAGTCTTTGGCTATTTGTTTGGCTTCAGCTGTCATGGCTGTAAGTGGTTCTAAGTGGGCCCACCTGACTCTATACAGGTGCAGCGGGCAGCACAGAACCTCAGGCCCACGCTGGGGTCACTTGGCTTCTGCCCAGGTCTTCCCTGTTACCACCGAGGCATGGAAAGCCCCAGGACTTGCTCAGCACTCATGTACGTGCAACACAGAAGTGCGGGGACTTAATGTTCCATGGGGTGAACCACTGATGAACAGGACTTGGGAGCTGACTGGTAAATGAACTATTCCACGAGCCTCCTCCTGAACAGAGTGTACCACTCAGTCATTCTACAGCCTCTTGGAAGATGCTGTTATGAGAGAGAGTGACCATCACGCTCACCCCCAGCCCTGTCTCTGTCGTGCCCCGTGTCACTCCACCTTTTCTCACTCCTGATTGATGAGTTCACTCTCTAACAAACTAATAGCACTAAGCCTCTGCTTTCTAGCTGCGTGTGTTTCCTGGGGCTGCCATAACAAAGCACCACAAACTAGGGGACTTAAAACAACAGAAACCCATTGTCTCATAGTTCTGGAGGCAGAAGTCTGTAATCAAGGCATCAGCCAGGCTGTGCTCTCCCCAGAGCCTCCAGGGGAGAATTTTTCCTGGCTCCCTCCAGTGTCTGGTGGCCCCAGGCATTCCTTGGCTGGTGGCAGCAACACCCCATCTCTACCTCCCTCTTCACATGGCCTCGTCCCCTGTGTGTCTTCCCTCTGTGTCTGCCAGTCTCCGTGTCCAAATTTCCCCATTTTAAGACACCAGTCATATTGGATTAGGACCCATGCTAATGACCTCATTTTAAATTGATTATTTCTGTTAGGACCTTGTTTCCAATTAAGGTCATATTCTGAGGTGCTGAAGGTTAGGACTTCAATATAATATTTTGGGGGTACAATTCAACCCATATCACTAGGGAACCCTGGCTATGATAAAAAAAAAGAAATAAAATCTTCAGTAACTAAGTAATAATAGACAGCAAACCCATTTGATGGGTTGAAGAGCAAATTAGATTGAGCTAAAGATGGGTTGGAAGAGAATATCCAGAATAAAGCACAGAGAGAGAAAAGAATGGAGGGGGGAAAAAAGAAGAGATGCTAAGATCTCACTACTCCTATTTAACATACTACTGGAAGTTCTAGCCAGAACAATCAGGCAAGAAAAAGAAAAAAAGGCATCCAAATCGAAAAAGAAGAAGTAAATTGTCTGTTTGAAGATAATATGATCTTATATATAGAAAATTCTAAAGAGTCTACTGAAAAACATTAGAACTAACAAACAAATTCGGTAGATTTTCAGGATACAAAATCAACATACAGAAATCAGTTGCATTTCCATATACTAACAATGAAATATCTGAAAAAGAAAGAAAACAATCCTATTTACAATTTATAATGCATCAAAAAACAATAAAATACTTAGAAATAAATTTAACCAAGGAGGTGAAAAATCTGCACAATGAAAATCATAAAATTTTGATGAAAGAAATTGAAGAAGACACAAATAAATGGAAAAATACCCTGTGTTCATGGATGGAAAGAATTAATAGTGTTAAAATGTCCATTCTGGGGCTTCCCTGGTGGCACAGTGGTTAAGAATCTGCCTGCCAATGCAGGGGACACAGGTTCGAGCCCTGGTCTGGGAAGGTCCCACATGCCATGGAGCAACTAAGCCCGTGTGCCACAACTACTGAAGCCCATGCACCCAGAGACCATGCTCCACAACAAAAGAAGCCACCACAATGAGAAGCCCGTGCACCGCAACAAAGAATAGCCCCTGCTCGCTGCAACTAGAGAAAGCCCAAGTGCAGCAAAGAAGATCCAATGCAGCCAAAACATAAATTTTAAAAATTTTTAAATAAAAAATAAATTAAATGTCTTGGGACTTCCTTGATGGTCCAGTGGCTAAGGCTCCACGTTCCCAATGCAGGGGGCCCGGGTTTGATCCCTGATCAGGAAACTAGAACCCACATGCTGCAACTAAAAAGATTGCGTGTGCCATAATGAAGACCCAGCACAGCCAAACAAATAAATAAATAAAAATATTTTTTAGTGTCTAAATGATGGTATTAAAGAGTTCTCTGCCCAGAGGGCTTTACAAATTAGTGTTAGCTAACACTCACATAAGGATCAGTTCTACGTTAGTCAAAGTATGCCAAGTCTTAGAAAAAGAAATTTCCTCAATTCAGTTCATGAAGTTAACATATCCTTAATATAAAAGCTTTCTTAAGTTATTCTAAATGGAGAAGTGAAATGTTTTCATTTCTTAACATAGATGGAAAAAATACATAAAACACTAAAACATTAAATCAAATATGTATTAATACCCTATGATCAAGTAGTTTTTATTCCAAGAAAACAATGTGTCAATATTAAGAAAACAATGGATAGAACTAATTAAAACAACAAATTAGAGGATTAAAACTAAATTCGAGTAGAAGGAAATGTCCTAAGCTTGATAGACTATTCACACAAAGCCAACAGCAAACATCTTATTAAACAGTGAAACTCTAAACTGTTCCTATAAATATCAAGAAGAACAGAAGAATAACTCAGTATCACCACTGTTATTCAATGTTTTTTGGAGGTGGTAACTAAGTTACAAAACATGAAAACTAAAAGCAAATTTCTGCTTCTGGCATCACTTTGCAGAACAAATTCCTTGAGGCATAGCTGATCTCACAAAAGACAGGAGAGGAAATAGCTATGACCTAGAACCTGAGCACCAGGTGACCAGGAGGGACAGGAGGGCTCTGAGGACAGATAGTGACAGTGTCCCTGGGGATGTGGAGTTAGCCAGTGGCAAGGAGCTCAGCTGAAAATTCTACAATGATGGCTGACCTTCACGTGGGGTTAGTGATCCCAAACTAGTACCATCCCTTGGCTACTCACAAAAGATGAAACAAATCATCTCTGGAGGAAATTATCCCCAATTCAGACGGAAGGCTCCTCTAGAAGAAGACTAAGCAATGAGTTCATAATCAAAGGTCACCAAGCATGTGAGGAGGCACGTGGGTGAGAATAGAAGGAAAAGCAAGCAGCACATTCAGACTCACAAAAATACTGGTGTTGGCATATCAGCATATAGAAAAATATGTGCAAAATGTTTAAAGGAATTAGGACATCATCACAACTAATCAAGAATAATTGGGGAAATGTCAACATGAAGGATCAAGGAAAGACTACAAGCGATGACACCTCAGTTACAGTGAACACACCAAGCATCCAGATCTTGGTTTCTAAATACCGTTTCCCTCCAAAGGGAACCTCCTTCAAGCAATAACTGATCTGTGGTCTGGCATAGAGAATGATAAGATGAGTCTGGAATATCTGTGCTAACATCAAGGAAATGTTCAAAGATTATTAGATTCTTGCCAAAAGACACAGAAGCCAGCTTGACACGACACTAAATTAACACTTTTAGTAAATAAAAGTTTATGCATCCATTTTGACATTCAAAAAGAGAGGGGGGGGAAGGAAGGAAGCTACTTACAGAATGGCAGCCAATTCAGCTAGAAGAAATAATACGTTTAGGAAATCACAACTCTGAAACCACCAATAACTGATTAATAACTGATTCATTAATTGAATTCATGGTAGTAATAACTGATTCAGGTGAGAGTCATCAGTGAATAACAAAACCACTAGGTGAAAGGTTGTTGAGTGAAGCAAACCTTATCATTGCCCTCAGACATTACATTTCGCCATGCTCCAGGTGACCTCCAAGTGCCATTTCTGCATCTCCACCCCAGGGCTTTCTGCCCACAGATGGGACAGGCCAGAAGCTCTGGTGCATTGAATTAGGCAGAATTCCCCAAAGAAAGAGAACCAATCAGCAACAGAGATAGAGATACAGAAATAGATACAAATACAAATATAAAAGGAGATTCATTACAGGAACTGGATCACAAAATTATGGAGCCTGAGAAGTACCACAACTTGCTGTCTGCAAGCTATAGACCCAGGAATTACTTGGACTATAATGCAGTCCAAGGCCAAAGACCCAAGAACCAGAAGAGCCTATGGTGTAAATGCCAGTTCGAGGACGGGAAAAGATGAGATGTGATGACCCAGCGCAAGCAGTGAGTCAGGACAAAAGGGGCAAATTCCTCCTTCCTCTGTGTTTTATTCTATTCAGATCTCAACAGATTGGATGATGCCCACCCACAATGGGGAGTGTGTTCTGATTTACTGAGTCCCCAGTTCAAATGCTAATCTAATCCAGAGACACCTTCACAGGTGTACCTGGAAATGTTTAATCTGGGCACCCCATGGCCAGTCAAGCTGACACTAAAATCAACCATCCAATGTATTAACAACTTTTGAAGAGTCCACAGCCAATGACTGATGGAGGGTGATGCACAATACGTCAGCCCCCTTGGTCCCCTCAAGGGAGGCATTCTAAGGCGGTTTCTACCACTTCCCAGGGCTCCCCAGCAGTGCGGGGCTCGAGCTGCCGTTGTGACAGCTGACTTAACAAGGCAGCTGTTATTGGCTGTATCCCTTCCAGGTGTCACTTCTCCACTCCCTTCCCAAATACATTTCTTACTTCCAAGTCCTCATCTCAGGGTCAACTTCGGATGGAACACACCCTGAGATAGTTGGTATCAGCAGTCATCCTAGGAAGCACATCTTCAGGGAGGGTTCTGGAAGTGGACCACTAGCCACAGGGATGCTGGTGTGAGTGGGGTCGTCACCACCATGGCACATGACAGCATCGTAATCACTAAGGCTCTCACCTGCGATGAGCTGGGGGGAGAGACAGGTAAAAGGGGAGGTACTGACGTGTGGAATATATCTAGCGCCAGGGAGATACGGTGGAAATGGTGATTTTTCAAGAGCAATGGAGTCGTTTGGTCGATGTTAAGTGCCTTTGATGTGTTGCAGGGCAGGGGAGGGGGGAATGACAGGTTTAAGCCAGCTTACCACTAACTCAGGGCATGATGTGGAAGGCAGAAGGCCTCATGACAGCATCTAGAGTGACTGTCATCCCCTGCAGCTGGAAGGTAGGACCTGATGGTGAGGGTGGTGGAATTACAGAGAAGCCTGATCGCACAACCTGGACAAATCTCCTTATGCTACATTCAGGGCTCCCGGAAATCTGGGATATGGATAGCCGAGTGGGTGCTGCAAGTGGCAAGCACTGGATCCTCCCCCAGAGCCTCTGGAGGGAGTGTGGCCCTGCAGACACCTTGATTTTAGCTCAGTGATACTGATCTCATATCTCTGTTCTCCAGAACTGTGATAGAATATATTTCTATTGTTTTAAGCTATCATGTTTGTGGTACTTTGTTATAGCAGCCACCAAAATTGGCCTTATGATGAATCATATAAAAACCTGCAACACACTTCTAAGAATTGAAAACATTCATACTACCTTCTCTAGTCAGAGAAAAATTAAGCAAACCTTTGTGGGGAAAGGGGGAGGTTGTCATTTGTTATTGTATGTAACAAAAAGTTAACTTTAAAAAAAATCTTCAACCAAAAAATTGAAGGGAATTCAGAAATATATTTCTTGGGCTTCCCTGGTGGCATAGTGGTTGAGAGTCCGCCTGCTGATGCAGGGGACACAGGTTCGTGCCCCGGTCCGGGAAGATCCCACATGCCGCGGAGCGGCTAGGCCCGTGAGCCATGGCCACTGAGCCTGCGCGTCCAGAGCCTGTGCTCCGCAACGGGAGAGGCCACAACAGTGAGAGGCCCGCATACCCCCCCCACACACACACACACACAAAAAAAAGATGGATGACCTGAAGGTAATCACGAGGAAACAGACAAACCCACAATGGGGGACATTCTACAAAATGACTGGTTTTAGTTTGTGAAGCTATAAAGGTCATGAAATTAAGGAGGCACTGAAGAATTGCCGAAGACTGAAGGAGACCAAAAAGACATGGAAACAAAGTGCAACGTGTGATTTTCGATTGGATCTTTCTGTTCTATTAGTAAAAATGTCCAAACTTGAGTGGGGTGTAAGGATTAGATGGCAATGATGTATCCATGATAATTTCCTGATTTTAATTGTTGCATTGTAGTTATGTAGGAGAATGTCCTGAGTTTGTAGAAAATATGCACTGCAGTACTAGGGGTGATGGAGCATTATGAAAGCAACTGACTCTCAAATAGTGCAGAAAACATTTAGAATGTTCATATTGCACTATCAACCCAGCACTAAACAATTGTCTGTCTACTGAAGGGTGAATAAATCAGCTATGCTCTAATCACACAAGGTGATAACTATGCAGCCACGAGAAAGAAGGAAATGCAACCACACACACAGTATGGATGAATCTCAAACCAGTGAAATTGAGAGAAGTCAGACATAGACGAATAAATAGAAATGGTTCTATTTAAGTAAAGCTCAAACAGACAAAACTAATCTGTAGGGTTCAACGTCTATAGAGAGGACACCCTTGGGGCCGTGGGAGGTATTAATAGCAGAAGATGCGTAGGAAGGCCCTGGAGGGTTTGGTAATGTTATCTTTTTTGATCCATGTGTTGTTCATTTGGTGATAATTGATCAAGCTGTACATTTATGTACAGCTTTATGTATACAAGACTTCAACAAAAACTTTTTTAAGGGGGGTGACCTATATAATCTCTGAGTACTTCTGTTTAATGTGTAATGACTTCAAGAGAGGTGGCCTAATGTGATGGTTAAGGGCACACACTGGAGACATGGCCTCTTAGTTTGAAACCTCATTTCTGCCAATGTCTAGCCATTTGACCAGGAAAGATGTCATGCATGTCTCACTTTTTTCTGCATGTCTCACTTTTTTCATCCTGTGGGCTTTTTTAAACCACTTCAAATATTGTTTCAAAGATTAGGTTAGGTATCCTGAATGATACCTGGCACAGGTTTATTTATTTGCTAAAATTTAGTTATTTCTATGACAAGTTTTGAATATTCTCAATAGGAAGGAAAGTGCCATTCTTCCTGACTGCTCAGCAGCTGATCCAGAAAGGCAATATTCATGAGTTACCAGGCCATTTATTCATTCACAAATATATTTTGATCATCTATTGTTTATTAGACACTGAACTGGGACTGAGAGGTCCACAACTGAACAAGTCAAGCATCGTAAAAATTTTAACATTTCCATTCATCTTTTAAAAACAATTTTAATATACTTCTAAAGAGCTTGTGGTTCCAAGAAATGATAGTGGAAATCTTAAAAATTAATATTGAACTGTAACAAAATGCTATATATCAAGACTTGTGCAAGACAAAAAGAGCAGTACTTAGAAATTTAAAAGCTTAAATGCATATATTAGTAACAAAGAAAGACTGTCCATTAACGAGCTAAGTGTTCACTTTAAGAAGATGAAAAGAAACTACAGAAAAAAATCTAAATAAAATAAGGGAAAACAATAAACATAAGAGATTAAATTTAAAAAGAGGGAAAAAGCCAAATTGGTTCTTTGAACAGGTTAATAAATAAGACAAATCGGGGCTTCCCTGGTGGCGCAGTGGTTGAGAGTCCGCCTGCCGATGCGGGGGACGCGGGTTCGTGCCCCGGTCCGGGAGGATCCCGCGTGCCGTGGAGCGGCTGGGCCCGTGAGCCATGTCCGCTGAGCCTGCGTGTCCGGAGCCTGTGCTCCACAGCGGGAGAGGCCACAACAGTGAGAGGCCCGCGTACCGCAAAAAAAAAAAAAAAAAAAAAAAAAAAAATAGGACAAATCTATGATGAAAACAATATGAAATAGAAAATGCACAAATTTAAAAAAGTTTAAAATGTAAAAAGGGCCAGCCAAACTAAGTAAAAATGAAAAGCAGCATACCAAAATGAGTGGGATATAGTTAATGCCATGCTTAAAAGGAAATTTATAGCATTACATTTTTTATTTTAAAAAAAGCTTTCAAATCAATCATCTAAATCTCTGCCTTAAGAAATAAAAAAAATAAAAGCAAACTAAAGTCAAAGCAAACAGAAGGCAGGAAATAATAAATATAAGAGCAGAAACCAATTAAGATGAAAAAAGAAAAAAAAAGGAAAAATATCAACGAAACCAAAAGCTGATTCTTTGAAAAGATTAATAAAGTTGATATACCACTAGTCAGACTAACAAAGAATATAGAATATAAAAGATACAAATTACCAGTATCAGAAATGAAAGAGGGGAAATTGCTATGCTCCCCACAGACATGATAAGAATAAAAAGGGAATATAAAAACAACTCTCTGCAAATGAATTCAACAATTTAGGTAAAATAGACCAATTCCTTGAAATGATGCAATCTACCAAAACTCACTCAATGAGAAATGGATAACCAGAACAATCTTATAGATATTAAAGAAGTTGGATTTGCAGTTTAAAATGTTCCAGCAAGGAAAATATCAGGCCCCATGGTTTCACTGGCAAATTCTACTAAATATTTATGGAAGAAATAGCAAGGGTTCTACACAATCTCTTCCATAAATTAGAAAAGGAAGGAACACTTCCACACTCATTTTATGAGGTGAGCCAGTATAAAAAAAAGAAAAAGAAAAACAGAGAAGGATGGTACAAGAAAGGAAAACTATAGGGCTTCCTTGGTGGCATGGTGATTAAGAATCCGCCTGCCACTACAGGGGACATGGGTTCAAGCCCTGGTCCCACATGCCACAGAGCAGCTAAGCCCATGCGCCACAACTACTGAGCCTGCATGCCACAACTACTGAAGCCCACAAACCTAGAGCCCATGCTCCTCAACAAGAGAGGCCACCGCAATGAGAAGACCACATACTGCCATGAAGAGTAGCCCCCGCTTGCCACAACTAGAGAAAGCCTGCATGCAGCAACGAAGACCCAATGCAGCCCAAAATAAATTAATTAAATAAATACTTTTTTAAAAAAGGAAAACAATAAACCAATAGCCCTCATGAATACAGATACAAAAATCTGTAATGAAATATTGGCAAATAGATTACAGCAATATACATTTAAAAAAATCACAACCAAGTCAGTTTTATCCAGAAGTATAAAGCTGGTTCACTATATGAAAATCAATCCACGTAACCCACCATATTAACAGACTAAAGAAGAAAAATAACTTGACAAATTTCTATGACTGAAATCATTCAGAGTATGTCCTCCAACCACAATGGATTTAAATTAAAAATAAATTATGTAAAGAGAATTAGAAAATATCCAACTATAAGTTAAACAATACATTTTAAAATAAGTTAATACATTTTAAAATAATCCTTGAGTCAAAGAAGATATCAAAATAGATATTAGAAAATGTATTTGAACTACCTTATAATAAAGATAGTACATCTCCAAATTTGGGGAATACAGTTAAAGCAATACTTAGAAATAAATTTATAGCTTCGTTGCATAAATTACAATTTTTAATTGGCTCAGAAGTAATTATTAAGTTTTAATCTCAAGAAAGCTGGAGAGAAAAACAAATAAACTGAAGGAAAGTAGAAAATATGAGCAGAAATCAATGCAATAGAAAATTCACATACAATCAATAAAACCAAAGTTGATTCTTTAGAAGAAAAATGAATAAAATTTTAAACCCTATCAAGAGTGATAAAAAAGAGGGGAAAAGTCGGGCTTCCCTGGTGGCGCAGTGGTTGAGAGTCCGCCTGCCGATGCAGGGGACACGGGTTTGTGCCCTGGTCCGGGAAGATCCCACATGCAGCAGAGTGGCTGGGCTCGTGAGCTGTGGCCGCTGAGCCTGTGCGTCCGGAGCCTGTGCTCTGCAACGGGAGAGGCCACAACAGTGAAAGGCCCTCGTATTGCAAAAAAAAAAAAAAAAAAAGAGGGAAAAAGTCAAATTGTCAATATCAATAAATAAAAGGGGACAGCTACAGACCCTACAAATGTCAAAAACAAAATGAATATCATGAAGAATGTACCAATAAATTTGACAATTTTGATTAAATATACAAATTCTTCAAACAATTCACCTTATCAAACTGACAGAAAAGGAAAATTAATAATCTCAATAGTCCAAAAAAGAAATTGAATCCATCTAAACTTCTAACAAAGAAGATCCAGAACCATGTGGCTTCACTTGTGAATTCTTCCAAATGTTTAAGGAAAAACTGACACTAATATTACCCAATTTATCCCTAGGAATAGAAAAGGAGGAAACATCTCCCAGCTCTTCAGGAGGCCAGCATAATTTTTATAAAGATGTTACAGGAATTTTTTAAGATATATAGATCAGTTATTTTCATGAACAGAGATGTAAAAAATTTAAGTAAGATTTTAACAAATCAAATTCAGCGATAAATTTTAAAGGGTAATAAATAGCAATCAACCAGTAAGGGTTAATCTATAACAACCAATCAGTGTTTATTCTAAGAGTACAAAAATGTCTCAACATTGGGAAAATAAAAAGAGTAATTCACCACTTATGAAGTTAATTTCATGTATCAATTTGACTGGTGTACAAGGTGCCCAGATATTTGGTGAAACATTGTTGTGGGTTTGTCTGTGAGGGTGTTTCTGGTGAGATTAACATTTGAATCAGTAGACTGAGTAAAGCAGGTTGCCCTCCCTAATGTGGGTGGTCCTCATCCAATCAGCTGAAGACCCAAATAGAACAAAAAGACTAAGAGAAAATTCCTCCCACCTGTTTCAGCTGTGACATTGGTCATTTCCAGCCTTTAGACTCTGACTGAAACATGAGCCTTTCTTGGGTCTTAAGGCTGCAGACTTTCAGACTGGAACTCATCACTGGCCTTCCTGGTCCTCCAGCCTTCAGAGTCAGACTAGAACTAGACGTCATCTCTCCTGGTCCCCAGATTTCAGATGGCAGATCTTGGGACTTCTCAGCCTCCATCATCACGAGAGTCAATTCCTTATAATAAATCTCTTTCTGTATATACATCTTATTGCTTCTGTTTCTCTGGAGAACCTTGACTAATACACCACGTTAACAGAGAAAAAAAAAAAAGAGAGAGAGAGAGAGAATTCTATGATAACCTCAACAGATGCAGAAAAAGTACCTAACAAATCTAATGATAAAAACTCTTAGCACACTAAGAATGGAATGAAATTTTCATAACCAGATTTTTTTTAAAATCTATAAAAACCATCACACAGGTTGGTAAAACATTGAAAGTTCCCCCTAAATCAAGGACATGGTGAGGTTGTCTACTGCCACCACTTCTATTCAAATTGTACTAAAGGTCCTACTCATTCAGTAAGTCATTCAGTAATTGAAAAGGAAAATATAAAAGTCATTATCTGTGGAGAACATAACTGTGTATTAGAAAACCCAAATGAACCTACAGACAACTGATTTTAAGTATTAAGTAAATCTAGTACAAGGTCAATATCAAAAATCAATTGTAGGGACTTCCCTGGTGGAGCAGTGGTTAAGAATCTGCCTGCCAATGCAGGGGACATGGGTTCGATCCCTGGCCCAGGAAGATCCCACATGCCATGGAGCAACTAAGCCTGTGCGCCACAACTACTGAGCCTGCACTCTAGACCCTGCACGCCTAGAGCCCGTGCTCCACAACTAGAGAAGCCACCATAATGAGAAGCACGTGCACCACAACGAAGAGTAGCCCCTGCTCGCCGCAACTAGAGAAAGCCTGTGCGCAGCAACGAAGATGCAGCCCCCCCCAAAAAAAAATCAATTGTATTTCTACCAGCAACAAACAGAACATGCGATGTTAGAAATGATATCATTTTTTAAAAATTTTAAACATAAAACTCCTAAGAATAAATATAGCAAAATGTATTCAAGATTTCTACAATGAAAGCAACAAAGCATTATCAAGAGAAATTGAAGACCTAAATAAATAGAAGAATAAAATTGTTAATCATTAAAGATCAACACGTTCATCTTTTGGAAGTCTCAATTTTTTAATGTCAATTCTCATCAAAATAATCTAAAAGTTTAATACAATCACATCAAAATCCCAGAAGAAACCATTATTGGTGGAAAACGATAAGCTAGTTCTGAAATGTATATATGAAAATGCAAAGAGCCAAGAACAATCCAAGTGATACTGAAGAAGGAAGAGGAGGGCAAGAAGGAGAAAGTGGAGGTAATTAGGACATGTGATGCTGGTACAAGGATAGAAAAATAAACCAACAAAGAAGAGTTTAGAAGCTGATTCACAACAAGGTGACCTAGAAGGGCAATGGCACAGTGACACCGGATGGTTCTTAACAAGGTGACCTAGAAGGGCAGTGGCACGGTGACACCAGATGGTTCTTACCAAGGTGACCTAGAAGGGCTGTGGCACAATGAAACTGGATGGTTCTTGTCAACAAATGGTGCTGGGTTAACTGGATATTTATCAGGGGAAAATAATTATCTTTACCTCCAACTCCATCCATGCCCAGCAATCAAGTCCAGATGGATCACAGATTTAAATGTTAAAAGTAAAATAATAAAGTTTCTTTTTGTTTTTGTTTTTAATTTAATTGGTTCCTACATTTGTGTCTGTGATTTTCTTCTTTCTGTTTTCTTTGGCTTTATTTTGCTTTTCTTTATCTAGTTTCTTAATGTAGAAGCTTAGATTATTTATTTGAGACCTGACTTTGCTTTTAATACAGGACTTTAAGGCTATACATGCTTAGACGGAAATTTACAGTGGTAAAATGTCACAATGTCTACACATTACTTTCAAATTGTTGGGGGGTGGGGGGAAGCGTGTATATACAAAAAGAGCCAAGAGAGCAGAAATGCAGCAACGTGGAAAAGGTGAACAATTATGAAGATTATGATGGATATCTAAGCATTCCATTTTTCTGTGGATTTGCAATTTTTTGTCCAGTCCCCAAACATAACCATGTGGCAAGCACACCTGTGCCCTGGGGCCGTGTGGTCTGTGCTCATTCATTCACTCAGGGAGCATCCAGAGAGTCCAGACCGGGGCTGGGCAGAGCAGAGAGGGCAGTGAGCCAAACCGGACCAACTCGGAACTGGGAGCACAGAGGGGCCTCTGACTCCGTCCCCGGTGGAGAGGTGGCTCGTGGCATCTCGCCTACAGCTTCAGATGGTTCACCTGCAAGATCGACCCCATGGGCAAAACACGCCCTCCCAGGGACTGTAGGACCACCTGCAGCCCCAGAAAGCCAGGGAGCAGCTGGGTCCTCATCCCACAGGGCCACCACCGTTCTCACGTCTCCTTTGGAGGTACTGGTCCTGCCCCTGCCCTCGGTCACCCTCCTGTCCCCAGTCCCCCAAGCACCACCGAGCGGGCTCGTCGGAAGCAGCACGGGCGCTGCCTCCCATCCGGTCTGGGACCGGGAAGGCAACAGGAACGGGACGTCGAGAGAGGGCCCAGCGCCTCACACTGAGTCAATGCGCTAGGGCAAGGCCTGGCTTCCTGTCCTGTCACCTCCTCTTCCTACGCCCATCCCACAGCAGGGCTCATCCCTGAGCAGGGCCAGACGGTGCTGAGGCCAGGATTTCTGCTCCTAACCGCCTACAGGAGGAACTGAATGATGTCCGAGGTTGAGACAGGAGGTTCCCAGCAAATAGGGTGAGGCAGGAGGGGACAGTGGGACGAAAAGGTCAGGCCAGGGGCCCGAGGGCAGAGCACAAGAGGGAGTGGCCCCCAACCTCCCCTCCACCCCTGGTACCATAGCCCCCAGGGCCCTGTACTTGCTGCTGCACCACTTTACACTCCCCCCAGACAGCCCTCGCCCTCCCAGGACTCAGGCCAGCATCTCCAGGCCTCCTCCCCTCCTCCCTCCAACTCATCCCCCGCCCCCGACCTCTGCCCTTCTCACCACCATCACACCTCTAGTCTGAAATCCAAAAGGTTCTGAGAATTAAGAACTGGTTCCTATGTTTGACACCAAAACTCATTTTTCAATAAAGCCAGACCTGGTGTGAATCTGTTCATAGTTGTCACTGGTCCCATTTTGTGCAAAGAGTCGCACATTTGCGCTGACGCTGGTACTGCCCGGACCTTACTGAGGGCGTCATTACACTGTCCAGACAGGCTCTCTGGGGCCTCAGAATAAACCTGACTGATTGAAAGGAGGGCCCCTTTACATGAGGAACAATCTCATTTCATCCTCCCAGCCCTCTAGGTAGGTGCTACTTTATCCCCATTTCACAGAGGAGGAGACTGAGGCACAGAGTGACTGAGTCACTTGCCCAAGCTCACGGGGCTAGTGTGCAGCCAGGCTGTGACCAGTCTGCCCCATAACCCCCCAGTCCTTTCACTCTATTTTGTTCTCTGGTGTCGGTGCCACAGGAAGGGTCATGGTCACATTTACCCTACACCTACTATGGGTGGCCCACTGTTTACACATGTTACACTTTAGGTCCAAAAACCCACCCACCCTGTCACATTTGGTCCCTGTGTCCTTCCAGGCCCTCCAGCCCCTTTCCCAGGACACTTATCATGGGCACCACCAGAATACTTCTTTAAAAGTAGCAGTGGGTGCTGAGGGTGGTGTAGTCTATTTCCCTTCTGTCTGGTCTGATTCAAGTTAGACACACACCTACTACCTAACCCAACCATCCCATGTCTAGGCACTTACCAAGAGAAACAACAGTACATGTCCAAAGACTTGGACACATGTGCAAAGCAGCCTTATTCTAATAGCCTAAAGCTGGAAACAGCTCCCAACTGTCCCCCAAAGGGTGGATGAATAAACAAACTGTGATGTGCCTTTGATGTGTATTTGGCAGGGTTCTCCAGAGAAGCAGAACCAATAGGAGATGATAGATAATAGGAATTCGCTCACGCAATTACAGAGGTGGAAAAGTCCCACAATCTTCTGTATGTAAGCTGGAGGCCAAGAAAGCTAGAATAATTCAATCCAAGTTTGAAGTCCTAAGGACCAGGGGAGCTGATGGTGTAAATCCCAGTTCAAGGGCAGGAGATGAGATGAGAAGTCCCAGCTCATCAGTGAGGCAGAAGAGGTGGGGGTGATTTCCTCCTTCCTCCACCTTTTCTTGTATTCAGGTCCTCAGTGGCTTGGATGATGCCTCACCCTTATTGGGGAAACTGACCTACTTTACTGAGTCCATCTACTCAGATACTAATCTCATCCAGAAACATCCTCACAGACATATGCAGAAATAATGTGTAATCTGGGCACCCATGGTCAGTTAAATGAACCCATAAAATGAATCATCACATCACATAATGGAATACTACTCAGCAATAAAAAAGAAACAAAGGGAAACATAAAACAGATGAATCCCAACATCAGTATACAGAGTGGAAGAAGCCAGACAAAAATGAGTACACAGTCTAGAAACCGTGACTATAGAATGAAATGCATCTGTGTGACAGAAAGCAGATCAGTGGTTGCCTGAGAAATTCAAAAATATCTTGAGACAAATGAAAACACAACCTACTAAAAGTTATGAGATGCAGCAAAAGCAGTCCTAAGAGGAAAGTTTATGGTGATAAATGTCTACATTTACAAGAAGTATCTGTTTGCAGTTGACACAATCTTATATGTAGAAAATCCTAAAGACTCCACAAAAAGAAAAAATACTATTAGAACTAATCTATGAATTCAGTAAAGTTGCAGAATACAAAATCGACAAGGAAAAATCTGTTGTGTCTCTATACACTAACAGTGAACTATCCAAAAAGGAAATTAAGTAAAGAATCCCATTCAGAATAGCATCAAAAAGAATAAAATATTTAGGAATAAACTTAACCAAGGAGGTGAAAGACTTGTACACTGAAAATTACAAGACATTGATGAAAAACATTAAAGAGGACACAAAAAATAGGAAAGACATCTCATGTTCATGGATTAGAAGATTTAGTATTGTTAAAACATCCATATTACCCAAAGCTATCTACAGACTCAAAGCAATCCCTATCAAAATCCCAATGACATTTTTTACTGAAATAGAAAAAACAATTCTAAAATTCATATGGAACCACAAAAGTCCCTGAATAGCCAAAGCAATGTTCAGGAGAAAACAAAGTTGAAGGCATGACACATCCTGATTTCAAAATATGCTACAAAGCTACAGTACTTAAAACAAGATGGTACTGACATAAAACCAGACATAGAGACCAATGGATCAGAATAGAGAGTCCAGAAAAAAATTGACACGTAGGGCCTCCCTGGTGGCGCAGTGGTTGAGGGTCCGCCTGCCGATGCAGGGGATACGGGTTCGTGCCCCGGTCTGGGAGGATCCCATATGCCGCGGAGCGGCTGGCCCCGTGAGCCATGGCCGCTGGGCCTGCGCGTCCGGAGCCTGTGCTCCGCAACGGGAGAGGCCACAACAGTGAGAGGCCCGCATACCGCAAAAAGAAAAAAAAAAAAAATTGACGTGTATACAGTCAACTGATCTTCAATAAGGGTGCCAAGGATAAACAATGGGGAAAGAATAGTCTCTTCAACAAATGGTATTGGGAATATTGGATATCCACATGCAAAAGAATGATATTGTGACCCTTATCTTACACCATACACAAAAATCAACTCAAAGTAAAGATTTAAATGTAAGACCTGAAACTGTAAAACTCCTAGAAGGAAACATAGGGGGAAAGTTTCATGACATTGGTCTGGCAATGATCTTGTGGATATGACACCAAAACCACAAGAAACAAAAGCAAAAATAGGACTACATCAAACTAAAAAGTAAAAAGCTTCTGAACAGAAATGGAAACTATCAACAGAGTGAAAAGGCAAACTACAGAATAGGAGAAAATATTTGCAAACTATGTATCTGATAAGGGGTTAATATTCAAAATATATAAGGAACTCCTACAACTCAATAGCAAAGAAACAAATAACCCGATTAAAAAATGGGTAAAAGACTTGAATAGACATTTCTCAAAAGAAGACATACAAATGGGCAACAGGTACATGAAAAGATGCTCGACATCACTAATCATCAGAGAAATGCAAGTCAAAACCACGAGATATCACTTCAGACCCATTCGAAAGGCTATTATCAAATTTTAAAAAAAGATAAGTGTTGGCAAGGGGAGAAATTCCAAGCCTTGTACACCATTGGGAATGTAAAATGGTGTAGCTGCTATGGAAAACAAAACTAAAAAAATTAAAAACAGAACTACTATATTATCAAGCAATCTCATTTCTGGGCATATATCTAAAGGAACTGAAATCGTTATCTGAGAGACATCTGCATTTCCAAGTTCATTTGCAGCATTATTCGCAATAGCCAAGATATGGAAACAATCTAAATGACCATTGACAGATGAATGGATAAAGAAAATGTGTTACTAAGGTAGACTTCATGTTAAGTGAAATTTTTTTTAAAAAAGACCCCTCCCCTCCCGCCAGCCGCATGGTGGACCATGGACTGAGAGCGCAAGATGGAGTCGGTGAGGTTAGCGACAGGGAAGGTTTTGGGGGTCATAACCAGAGAACTGGAGGGCCCAGGAGCTCCACCTAGTGTCACCCCATCCACCTCTGCCTCCACCCTGGCTCAGCCCCAGTCCCTCCCCTCTGGGAACAGCATCGTTTCTTCAGCCCATCTTCCCCCGTCCAAACCCACCATCCACACCCTCATCAGCCAGCAGAGTTGGCTCCATGTTTGAAAATGTCATGGGACTTCCCTGGTGGCACAGTGGTTAGGAATCCGCCTGCCAATGCAGGGTACACGGGTTCGAGCCTTGGTCCAGGAAGATCCCACATGCCACGGAGCAACTACGCCTGTTTGCCACAACTACTGAGCCTGTGCTCTAGAGCCCGTGAGCCACAACTACTGAGCCCACGTGCCACAACTACTGAAGCCCACGCACCTAGGTCCTGCGTTCAACAACAAGAGAAGCCACCACAATGAGAAGCCCACGCACCGCAATGAAGAGTAGCTCCCGCTCGCAGCAACTAGAGAAAGCCCGCGCGCAGCAACAAAGACCCAATGCAGCCAAAAATTTTTTAAATTTTAAAAATTAAAAAAAAAAAAGTCATGGATCCAGCTCTCTGGCTAACTAGTCTTCCCAATGGCCTGGAAAATAAAGTCTCAAATCACAGGGAGGGTGGACCTCGTGGTGAATAAGGCAAGAGCTACTGGCAGCCGTGTGGCATCTATGGGGCAGTGGGGGAGACTGCCTGCCACGAGAGCCAGAAGGAGAGAAAGAAACCAGGACGCGGACATGCACTTGAATGCTGAATCAAGCCTCACCTGAAGGCAGTGCCTGAACCAGTGGAGTCCTCTTATTGTTTGAGTCTGTTTGAGGTGATTTCCTATCACAACAGAGAGTTCCAACAGATATAACCCCTGCTAAAATACAAACTCCAAGAGGGCAGGACTGTGTCAGTCTTGGTGGTCCTGTAACTCTGGCACCTAAAACATAGTAGTTGCTAAATAAAAGTTGGTGGCATGGGAAGGTGCCCGGGAGGGAGGAGGGGTGAGGGAGGCCCACAGTGCTGGGCAATGTGTGAGGAACGAGCCTGCCCACGTCCTGACACACCCCAAGGCCTGGCCTGTCTCTGGCCACCCTGGAAACACTGCCCAGTGCCCTGATGCTGGCTTGATAACAGGGACATCCAGACATGTTGTCACAGTGGGAGCTTGTTAGGATTCACTTTTAAATTTTATTTTTCCCCAAGCAAGATACACTAGGCTCCTGCTACTCAGAATGGGAAGTACAGACTCTCAGGCCCCTGCCAGAGCGCTTGAATCAGAACTGGCATTTTACCACAACGCCCGGGGCCAGTGGATCCCCGCGTACCTCAGGGTTTGAGGAACCCAGCCACACTGTACAGTTTTGGTTCTCCTTGGCCTGGGGAGTGGGGTGGCAGTTGGGTACCACCTGATCCTGCCCAGGGGCTCTGTGCCCCCATGGGCCCAGGTGTGTGTGGTGGGGCTCGGGGGCAGGTCTCAGGCTCCTTCCCTGACCTCCTGCCCACCTAGCCCCTGGCCCCTGGGCTGTGGGGATCCCCATAAGGATCCCACACGTCAGGCTGAGACATTGGGAAGCCCGTCCCTGAACGGCCTCCCAGGGTGGGGACCCAGCAGCTGGGGGCCAGCTGTGGGCGAGGGCTGTGACCAGCCTGGCCCTGCCTGTACCCTTCCCCCCTCCACCGCCCCTGCCCAGTTCAGTCCCCCAGAGCCCTGCCTCCTGGTGTGTCCCTGGCCTCTGTCCCCATCCCTTCCAGGCTGACCTGCTTCAGGCT
Source organism: Mesoplodon mirus (assembly GCF_964341445.2). Lineage (NCBI taxonomy): Eukaryota > Metazoa > Chordata > Mammalia > Artiodactyla > Ziphiidae > Mesoplodon > Mesoplodon mirus. The sequence goes on from NC_138979.1 coordinate 185,667,892, forward strand.
GCCCAAGGGAATGTCCCTGGGAGCCCCTCCCTCCTCAGCTCTGAATCCATCAGTGGCTCCCACCGTCCCAGGAGAAGGCCCGGCCGCTCAGCCTGGCAGTCTGCAGCGGGCCGGCCTAGCCCCTGCCCTCAGCCACGGGGCACCCCACCTCCTCTTGGCTGTTCTCTAGGAAGTGGCTGAGGGGACTCCTCGGGTCAGTGACCTCACACTGCTTCCCAGCAGCGTGGAGACTTTGGGGCCCACCTGCCACCTACATACAACACAGCACAGCCGGGTGCCTGCTCCAGGTTCAGGGGCACCGTCGGTGGAGTCACCTGTGTGGCAGCCCCATTAGGAAACCACACACACACACACACACACCACCACAGCCTGCAATTTCTCCCCTTAGACCAGTGGTCCCCAGCCTTTTTCCACGGACGCGGCAGTGTGGGTGATGATTCAGGCGGTAACGCGATGATGGGGAGCAAGAGGGAGCGGCAGAGGAAGCTTCTCTCTCGCCCGGCGATCACCTCCTGCTCTGCGACCCGGCTCCTAAGGGGCCGAGGACCAGTACCGGTCTGTGGCCTGATGGTTGGGGACCCCTGCCTTGGACAGTCCTTCCTTTGTGTTAAATTCTCAGCCCCTTTAAAACGCAGCTCTCCTTGGGGGTGGCCACACATTCAGGCTGCCATTTGCAAAGTTGGGGTCAGGAAACAAAGCAGAACACGCCCCCCAGTGGGACTTAGGGAGGTCAGGGCCTCGCTGGGGAGGGTTTCCAGGTGGTCGCTGGTCCCCGGGGAGGAGAAGGCTGGTGGGATTTGGGGCCACGGTCAGGTTTCTAGGCTCTGGAATTTGGGCCCCAAGGGTGGCTTGGGGTTGGGGAAGGTGGACCCCAGGAAGATGGTCCCAGACGCCCCACCGAGGGAAAGCCAAAAGCATGTGTTGCCCCTGCCCTTACCATGGGTGCCCAGAAGAAAGGCAGTTGGGATCTTGCCCTGGGACTCAAAACAAGCTCTGGACAAGCAGGCAGATGCCTGAGGGGCCCCAGCTGCCCCGGGGGACAGCCACCATCCCAGGGAGCCACCTCTCTCAGCATCGTGGCCGCCAGCCAGCTGGGCAGAAGGGGGCACGTCAACCACTGAGGAATGGGCGCCAGTGAGGGGAGACCTCCAGCCTGCTCGTGGGGTCACAGCCCCGCCCCAGGACTGACTGTCATCCTCGGCCGCTCTCTCTCTGCTCCCCGTCAGTCCTCCAGCCCAGACCCTCCATGCTCTTCTCTGCCCCACTCCAATCCCAGGGTTTTCTCTCTCCTTCCAGACCATTGAAGTGGCCCTTGCCTGACCTCCCTGGGACCCTATAATTCAGCCTAGACCTCCCCTGCTCCAGGGTAGGACCCCTGTCCCACGGGCAGGATCTGGAGGTCAGGAATGGAATCCTGGCCCCCATCAGCCTAGGGGTGTCCTCGTAGGACCAGAGGGACCCTATGGGCCTGGGATCCATGTGGAAGATGTGGCCGCAGCAGACTGGGAGGGATCGCGAGGGAGGGAGGAGGGGCAGGACAGACTAGAGGGGGGGATATCTGGGTACCTGGGGAAAGTGTGAGTCTGGGACCAGTAAGGACCCCACACACTCAGCAAATGTTCACTGACAACTCCTGGGTGCCAGGCCCTGGGCTGGGTGCTGGGGACACAGGGGTGGAGAGTGCCATCAACGGGGAGGGACAGACCAGAACACAGACTTTCCTTGAGGTCAGAAGGCCCAGAGGAGGGCTGCCCTGTAGGAAGATCAAGGAGGTCGTCCTGGAGGAGGTGGCACCTGGTCAGACCTCGCAGGATGGGAGTGATATAGCCATTATTGTTATTGCTGTTGCTGTTGTTTGCCAGGCACCAGGCAAAGGGCTTCCTCTGCGTTGCTGTAACCGGTCCTCCTGATGACACTTAGTGGGTCACTGCCCCGTTTTGCCAAGGAGGACAGTTTGGCCTGTGCAGGACCACAGAGCATGGACGTGGGTGATGGACCAGGTCGCCCACCGCTCCAGGGCCCAAAGTGGGTGGGGCTTCAAGAATGATCTGCCCACCTGGCCCCCTGGGAGCAGTAAGAGGGTATGTGGCCTGTAGAGTTTAAAAACAGTAACCAAACCAACTACAAGTCCTTCCAGAGTCTAAACCTCAGACATAAATACCCATCTAGCCCCACCGCAGCCCCCAGGCCACGCTGGATACAAAAGGTCAGAGCAGAAACACTGTCTCCACCCTCAGTGACCTTCCTGGCGGTGACAGCACAGATTCTCCATTCCATCTCCTCACAAACTTCCCTTGCAAAACACAGGCGCTGAGTCTTCCAAGATCATGAAACAGTTTAAGTGCAGCCCTCAGGGGTGGGGGGTGGGGGGTGGGGCTGGTCACAGCACAGGAGCCGGAGCCCAGTGGAGGCGCACGCCCGGGTGGACCTGACCTCTCTGGTCCAATAGTCTCAGCACAGAATCGAGGGACGGTGCCATCTGTAGGTCCTGAGGCCCCAGGGTCCCTGTGAGACCCGAGGAAGCACCTGTGACGGAAGGCACGCGGACAAGAGCGGGGAAACGTTGGCTGTTACCACGTGACAGCCACAGGGAATGTGGCACAAGGGTTCAGGCCTCATCGCCAGCCTGGTGGACACGGACAGGATGGTGGAAGGGAGTGGGACCCTGGCACCCACCCTCTGGGGCCCCAACCGAGGGCTCCCGCGCCTGTGCCTGGCACTCCAACCCCCACGGAAGACCCAGTGCAGGGCAGAGACCCAGGCCATCACCGTCCAGAGAGACACATGGATCAGGGCTCTGGCAGCCCCAGGCCCCCCAAGCACCATCCATCTTCCCTCCAGAAACTAAGCCCCACGTCCCCCGCTGTCTCCCCAGCACCCAGCGCAGGGCCTGGCACACAGTAGGACTGTTGCCCAGGACAGGGACGGAGGGTAGGGAACCCACAGGGGTAGCAACAGCTGGGTTTGGAAAAATCTGGAACGAGGGCCATCCCGGAGACCTGAGGCTGGATCTCTCTCTCTCTCTCTCTCTCTCTCTCTCTCTCTCTCTCACACACACACACACACACACACACACACACACACACACACACACACACACGGGGTGGGGGGTGGGGGCGAACCGTCTCTAAGGCTCCTTCACCACCTGCAGTCCCAGCCCAGCTGCTACAGGGACCTGCTTTGGTTTTTTCTGTTTTTTTCTGTTTTTTTTTTTTTTTTTTTTTTTTGCGGTACGCGGGCCTCTCACCATTGTGGCCTCTCCCGTTGTGGAGTGCAGGCTCAGCAGCCGTGGCCCACGGGCCCAGCCGCTCCGCGGCATGTGGGACCTTCCTGGACCGGGGCACGAACCTGCGTCCCCTGAATCGGCAGGCGGACTCTCAACCACTGCGCCACCAGGGGAGCCCGGGACCTGCTTTGTTAATCAGCCCTGTGAGGACCTCACCAAGGCATCAGGCACAGGAGTTAGTTCTCCAGAGTCCAGGACAGGGTGGGAGAAAAGAGGCCTGTCCAATCAAATCCCTGAGGAGGCTGCCTCTTGCAGGGTCCAAGGGGTCGAAATGGATGAAGGAAGGCCAATGACCAGCAGCTGCTGGTGGGTCCATAGGCCGCAAGCGAAAAATGACCCACCTGTGCATAATCTAAGGTGTAATGATAGACTTTGACCACCAGAGGGCGGGCAATGATCATCTTTGCTTTTAGTATCGCAAAAATTACCACGTACTTATACAGCAGCAGAAGAGAAAAGGTTTACACTTACTGATCATTCAGCACGTGCAAGGCACTGTGCAAGTGCGTTTCTTTATTAACTCAGTCTTCACAACCACCCTACGAAGTATTGTAGCCATTTTACGGATGACGCATCCAAGACTCAGAGAGATTGAGTAACCTGCCAGAGGTCACACAGCAGTGACTCACAGAGGTGAGATCAAACCCAGGCCTTGCTTCCAGCGTCTGCACTCTGCACCCACTATACTGTTTCCCATTTGCCCTGTATGATTTCTCATGCATTCAAGTTCACGGTCTAGCAAATTCTCGCCTTAAGATGTCAAATTTTAACTTGAAATGTTAGGGGCAACACAAAGGAAGGTCCACTGTGCCACAGGGTACACAGAACCCTCCACGCTCCCTCTTCCACTGCAGTCTTGCAGGTTCCTGATTGCAGGAAGGAGAGTTGTGGAGATCGAGGAACAGAGGCGGTGTGAGTCAGACAGAGGGCAGCAGGAACAGACACAGCAAGTCCATTTGGGGACCGACATGTGGTTCCAAGGAGCTGGCCTGGGGCGTGGCAAGAGCTGAAGAAGGTCAATCTGTGGCCGGCAAGGGGCCGCAGGGGGAAGCTATGGGGAGTGTGAGGTTTTCCCTGCAGCTGTGGAGTGCTTGTCCTGGCTCTTGACAAGAGCTGACTATTGCATTTTCAGGAATTTCTAAGACCGATTGTTACACACACATTGTTAAAAAGTAAATTGTATAACTTACAACTAAATTATATTAAAAACAAATATTCAAAACCTCACCTTGTCACTTCTATCTGTTTATCGGTAGAGTGGAGACAGCGTACAACAATTTACTACTGTGAGTCTCTTCCCCAACCCAGTTGAATAACTTCAGATCGGTGGTTTGAAATTGGCCACAGTGAGTGTATTTACACCAGTGAAATTGGCCAGCGTTACAAATCAGGGCTTTTTACCCAGAGAGTCAGTTGTTACACATTTACACACAGTGAACCCCTGCCTGTAGCAAAGGGCACAGCGTGGTAAGAGCTGCACTTTGCAGAGATCTTGAGGTCAGGAGAACAAGAGACAACGTGCAAACAGGGAGCGCAGCAACAAAAGGATGCGCAGCTCCGCGAGTGGGACCCGGACACATTTGAAGTTCCCAAGTACTTTCTGAGACTCACTGGCTGACGTCCAGACATGGGAGATTAAGCCACCCCAAATCGGGTCCTCTGGCTGGGCTCCAAGGAGATAGTTCAGACAACTGGTTGGAGTTTTGTTGCTGTTTTAAATTTTATTTATGTATTTATTTTTGGCTGCATTGGGTCTTCGTTGCTACGCGTGGGCTTTTCTCTAGTTGTGACGAGCGGCAGCTTCTCTTGTTGCAGATCACAGGCTCTAGGCGCGCCGGCTTCAGTAGTTGTGGCTCGCGGGCTCAGTACTTGTGGTGCACGGGCTTAGGTGCTCCACGGCATGTGGGATCTTCCCAGACCAGGGGTCGAACCCATGTACCCTGCATTGGCAGGCAGATTCTTAACTACTGCGCCACCAGGGAAGCCCCTGGTTGGAGCTTTAAACCCCCCAGCGGGGAGGGGAAGGTACCGCCCCACCTGCTCCGTGGTCCATCTGCTACTTCAAATGCGGCCTGGGGAGGGTGCTCTAGGCGCTGCAGTCAGCAGCGCATTCGTCTGGGGAGAGAGCTCTGAGGGCCGTGACCGCTTCCTTCCCCTGCCCAGATGTGGGCAGCTGTGCTGGTCAGCAGTTACAGGCAGAAGCCAAGGTCTCCGTTGCGCAAGGACACCTGCCAGGTGCCCACACTCAGACTGGGTGAGACCTGGACGGAGTCCCCACCCCCCTGGGCCAGGACAGCCCGGAGGGGAGCTGGAGCAAGGGTGGGGTCACTCCACTCCTCCCCACCCCCACCCCTGTCCCGCATCTCATGGGGAGGCTGGGCGCTGGGCCTCTAGCTCCACTTCTGCCTCTTGGCTGTGGTGTGACGCCTCTCTCAGCCTCAGTTTCCTACTCTGTAAAATGGGAGGAGTGTCGCTTTTAAGGGTTTTTTTTTTCTTGCCAGAAGACGTTACCAGGATATTTGAGATGCGTCGGGTGGCATTTGGTGGTGTCTGGCTGGGGGACCCCGTTATGCTTGGGTCCTGCTCCCTCAATCACCCTTGCCCTTCCTGGGAAGACACCCTTGGGAACAGTAGACAAACAGGACACAGAGAGCCCTTGGTCAGTGTCCAGCAGGGCCTCTGGGACAGCTGAGCTGGGGAGCACCACTGGCCTGAAATCTGCAGATGGCCATTGCGTGGAGCTGAGGGAATGACCGGGACACTCTGGTGTGTTTCTGGTGTGCAGGCAGGCAGTGAGTCCCCTTGTCCACTGCCCCGTGGAGACTGGCAGCAGCCAGAGAGGGCAGCCACCAGGGCTGGACGTGACCCTCTTAAGGGAAGAGCAGAGATGTGGACAGGGCAGCAACGCCCCAACATTTGTCCTTTTTAAAAAATAGACTTATTTTCTACCTCTGTTTTAGGTTCACAGCAAAATTGAACAGAAGGTACAGAGATTTCCCGTATGCCCCCCACCCCCTCCCCACTCGGCCTCCCCCATTATCAACACCCCCCCCAGAGTGGCATGTTTGTTACAGTTAACGAACCTAGACCCATACATCATAATCACCCCCAATCTGTAGTTTACATCAGGGCTCACTCTTGGTGTTGTACATTCTATTGGTTTGGAAAGTTTATAATGATATGTACCCACCATTATAATATCATCCGGAGAATTTTCACTGCCCTAAAGATCCTCTGTGCCCCGCCTGTGCACCCCTCTCTCCCCACCCCAACCCATGGCAACCACAGATATTTTTACTTTTTCTATAGTTTTTTCTTTTCCAGAATGTCCTATAGTTGGAATCATACAGGAGGCAGCCTTTTCCGATTGGCTTCTTTCACTTAATAAGATAAATTCCAAGTTCCTCCGTGTCTTTTCGTGGCTTCATCGATCATTTCTTTTTAGTGCTGAATAATATTCCATTGTCTGGATGGACCACAGTTTATTTGTCCATTCACCTCCTGAAGGTGAACGGACAGACTTGGCTGCTTCCAAGTTTTGGCAATTGTGAATAAAGCTATTGTAAATATCCGTGTGCAGGTTTTTGTGTGGACGTGAGCTTTCAACTCCTTTGGGTAAAAACCAAGGAGCACAACTGCTGCATCATACGACGAGAGTTTGTTTCGTTTTGTAAGAAACCACCAAACTCTTCCAAAGCGGCTGCACCATTTTGCAGTCCCGCCAGCAGCGAGCGAGAGTTCCTGTGGCCCCGCACCCTCACCGGCGCTGGGTGTGGTCAGTGTTCTGGATTTTGGCCATTCTACGAGGTGTGTGGTGGTATCTTATTATGTAAATTTGTATTTTCCTGATAACATATGATATAAAGCAACTTTTCATAAGCTTATTTGCCATCTGTATATCTTCTTTGACAAGGTGTCTGTTAAGATCTTTGGCCCATTTTTATTTATTTTTAATATTTATTTTATTTAGTTAGTTAGTTAGTTAGTTAGTTGCACTGGATCTTAGCTGCGGCTGGCGGGCTCCTTAGTTGTGGCATGCAAACTCTTAGCTGCGGCATGCATGTGGGATCTAGTTCCCTGACCAGGGATTGAACCTGGGCCCCCTGCATTGAGACCATGGGGTCTTAACCACTGCGCCACCAGGGAAGTCCCTGGCCCATTTTTAATTGGGTTGTTTGTTTTCTTATTTCGAGTTTTAAGAGTTCTTTGTATATTTTGGATAATAGTCCTTTACCACGTATATCTTTTGTAAATCTTTCTACCAGGTCTGTGACTTGTATTTTCATTCTCTTGAAAATGTCTTTTTTTTTTGAAGTATATTTGCTTTGCAATATTGTACTAGTTTCAGGTGTATAGAATTGTGATTCAGTATTTTTACAGATTATATTCCATTAAAAGTTATTACAGAACAATGACTATAATTCCCTGTATTGTACAATATATGCTTGTTGCTTATCTATTTTATACATAGTAGTTTGTATCTCTTAATCCCATACCCTTAATTTGCCCTTTCTGCCTTTCCTCTACCCACTAGTAACCACTAGTTTATCTTCTATATCTGTGGGTAGGTTTCTGTTTTGCATATACTTCATTTGTATTATTTTTTTGATTCCACATATAAGCAATACCATACAGTATTTGCCTCTCCGTCTGACTTATTTTACTAAGTGTAATACTTTCTAGGTCCATCCACGTTGCTGCAAATGGCAGAATTTCATTCTTTTTTATGGATGAGTAATATTCCATTGTGTGTGTGTGTGTGTGTGTGTGTGTGTATACATATACACATATGACATCTTTATCCATTCGTCTGTTTATAGGCACTTGGGTAGCTTCCAAATCTAGCTATTGTAAATAATGCTGCTATGAACATTCGGGTGCATGTATATTTCTTGATGATGTCTTTTTTAATTTTAATGAAGTCCAACTTATCAATTATTTCTGTTATGGATCAACCCTTCGTGTTATATCTAAAAAGTCATCACCAAACTCAAGTTCATCTAGATTTTCTCATGTGTTATCTTCTAGGATTTTTATAGTTTTGCATTCTACATTTAGGTTCATGATCCATTTTGAGTTAATTTTTGTGAGGAATGTAAGGTCTGTGTCTAGGTTCATTTTTTAGCATGTGAATGTCCAGTAGTCCCAGCACCATTTGTTAAAAAGACTATCTTTGCCCCATTGTATTGCCTTTGCTCCTCTGTCAAAGATCAGCTGACTATATTTATATGGGTCTATTTCTGGGCTCTCTATTCTGTTCTTTGATCTAATTATCTATTCTTTCATTAATACTACACTGTCTTGATTACTGTAGCTTTATAGAAAGTCTCGAAGTTGGGTAGTGTCAGTCCTCTAACTTATTCTTCTTTTTCAATATTGTGTTGAGTATTCTGGGTTTTGTTTTTTTGTTTGTTTGTTTTTGCCTCTCCATATAAACTTTAAAATTTGTTTTTTAATATCCACAAGATAGCCTGCTGGGATTTTGATTGGGCTTTCACTGAATCCATAAATCAAGTTGGGAAGAATTGACATCTTGCAATATTGAGTCTTCCTATCCATGAACATGGAATATCTCCCCATTTATTTACTTCTTTGATTTCTTTTATCAGAGTTTTGTAGTTTTCCTCATATAGGTCTTGTACATATTTTGTTAATTATAAACCTAAGTATTTCATTTTGGTAGGGTGCTAATGTAAACAGTATTGTGTTTTAAATTTCAAACTTGTTCATTGCTGGTGTATAGGAAAGTGAGTGACTTTTGTATATTAACCTTGTATCCTACAACCTTGTTATAATCATTTATTCCATTTTCGGTCAGTTCTTTCATATATTCTACATAGATAGTCATGTCATCTGCAAAGACATTTTTATTTCTTTCGCCCCAATCTGTATACCCTTCACTTCCTCTTCTTGTCTTATTGCAGCATTAGCTAGGATTTCCAGTACGAATTGAAAAGGAGTGGTGAGAAGAGACATTCTTACTTGTTCCTTATATTAGTGGGAGAGCTTCACGTTTCTCACTATGAAGTATTATATTGGCTCTAGGTTTTTGTAGGTGTTCTTTATCAAGTGGAGGAAGTTATCCTCTCTTCCTAGTTACTGAGAGTTTTTATCATGAATGTGTGTTGGATTTTGTCCAATGATTTTTCTGCAAACATTGAAATGGTCATGTGATTTTTCTTCTTAAACCTGTTGATGTGATGGGTTATATTAATTGATTTTCAAATGTTGAACCAGGCTTCCATACCTGTGATAAATCCCACTTGGTTGTGGTCTATAATTCTTTTTGTACATTGTTGGATTCAATTTGCTAATATTTTGTTAAGAATTTTTGCATCTATGTTTATGAGGAATATTGGTCTGTAATTTTCTTTTCTTGTAATGTCTTGGTCTGGTTTGGGTATTAGGGTAATGCTATCCTCATGGAATGGGACAGGAAGTATTCCCTCTGCTTCTAACTTCTGAAAGAGTTGTAGAGAATTGGTGTAATTTTTTCCTTAATATTTGGTAGGAGTCACCAGTGAACCCATCTGAGTTTGGTGTTTTCTGTTTTGGAAGGTTATTAATTATTGATTCAATTACTTTAATAGATATAGTCTTAATCAGAATGTCTATTTTTCTTGTGTGAGTTTTGGCAGACTGTGTCTTTCAAGAAATGTGTCTATTTCATCTAGGTTATCAAATTCATGGTTCATAGTATTCCTTTTTTTTTTTCATAGTATTCCTTTGTTATCTTCTTAATGTCCATGGGATCTGCAATGATGTCTCCTCATTCCTTTCTGATATTAGTAACTTGTATCCTCTCTCTTTTTTTCTTAGTTAGCCTGAGTAGAGGCTGAGCAATTGCATTGATCTTTTCAATGAACAAGCTTTTGATTTCATTGATTTTCTCTTTTGATTTCCTGTTTTCAATTTCACTGATTTCTGCTCTAATTTTTATTATTTGTTTTCTTCTGCTTACTTTGGATTTAATTTGCTTCTCTTTTTCTAGTTTACTAAGGTGGAAGTTTAGATGGCTGATTTTAGAGCTTTCTTATTTTCTAATATATGCATTCAATGCTATATATTTCCCTCCAAGCACTGCTTTCGCTGCATCCTACACATTTTGATAAGTTGTGCTTTCATTTTCATTTAGTTCAAAATATTTTTAATTTACCTTGAGATTCTTTCGTTGACCCATGTGTTATTTAGAATTGTGTTGTTTAATCTCCAAGTATTTGGGGATTTTACAGCTATCTTTCTGTTATTTATTTCTAATTCAATTCCACTGTGGTCCAAGATCAAACCTTGTATGATTTCTATTATTTTACATTTGTTAAGATGCATTTTATGGCCCAGAATGTGGTCTTTTTTGGTGAATATTCCATGTGAGCTTGAGAAGAATGTGTATTTTTCTGTTGTTGAATGAAGCAGTCTGTAGGTGTTCATTATATCCAGTCAATTGATTGTGGTTGAATTCAACTATGTCCTTATTGATTTTCTGCCTGCTGCATCTGTCCATTTCTGATGGAAGGGTGTTGAAGTCTCCAACTATAATAGTGTATTCATCTATTTCTCCTTGTAGTCCTAACAGTTTCACCTCACATATTTTGACACTCTGTTGTTAGGCACATACACATTAAGGATTGTTATGTCTTCTTGGAGAGTTGATTCCTTTATTGTTATATAATGCCCCTCTTTATCCCTGATAAGTTTCCTTGCTCTGAAGTTTACTCTATCTGAAATTAATATACCTACTCCTGCTTTCTTCTGATTATTTTTACCATGGAATATCTTTCTCCATCCATTTACTTTTAATCCCTATGTGTTTTTATATTTAAAGTGGATTTCTTGTAGACAACACATAGTTGGGTTTTGTTTCTGAAGCCACTCTGACAATCTCTGTCTTTTAATTGTTTCATTTAGACCATTGACATTCAAAGTGATTACAGGTGTGGTTGGGCTGACATCTACCATGTTTGTTACTATTTTCTATTTGTGCCCCTATTCTTTGTTCCTATTTTTGCCTTTCTGCTCTTTTCTGTCTTTTTGTTGTTGTTGTTTATTTGAGCATTTTATGTGATTCCATTTTCTCTCCTCACTTAGTGTATCAGTTGTACTCTTTTAAAACTATTTTCTGTGGTTGTCCTAACATATGCGATATACATTTACAACTAATCCAAGTCCACTTTCAAATCACACTGTACCATTTCACAGGTACTGCAAGTACCTCTAATAACAAAATCATCGTAATTCCTCCTTCCCATCCCGTGTACCATTACTGTCATTAATTTTTTTAATACATAAGTACACATTATGTATCAAGTAAGATGAATTAAGAATTAGGTTGATTAAGAAAAATAAAAGGTTTTTATATTACCTTCACTATTCCTTCTCCTATGCTCTTCCTTTCTTTATGTAGATCCAAGTTTCTGACCTATATTATTGTCCTTCTCTCTAAAGAACTTCTTTTTACATTTCTTGCAAGGCAGGCCTACTGGCAACAAATTCCCTCAGTTTTGCTTGTCTGAGAAAGCCCTTACTTCTCCTTCACTTTAGAAGGATAATTTTGGGGAGCCCCTGGTAGCCTAGTGGTTAGGATTCCAGGTTTTCCCTGCCATGGCTGGGGTTCAATCCCTGGTTGGGGAATTAAGATCCCACATGCTGCACCATGTGGCCAAAAAAAAAGGAAAAAAAGAACTCCACCTTCTTATCCATACCTCCCCCCATCTTTACCCAAATTCCTTGGTATACTTCTGTAATCAATGAGATGAGCCCACTCCAAAGCCTCTGAAATGGATCAAAATAAGGCAACCATTATCTTACCTCTAAGCCACACCAGAAATCAGTATCCAATCTTAATGCCCCCATTCTGTTTCCCATTTGAATGATGTTTAGCCCTGGGGCCAGGCAAGCTGCTGGGAGAGTCAAGGGACAGCCTAACCCATATGGTTCCAGCGCCAAAATTACGCAAGATGAACCCCTGTGAAGCCCCTCCCATTAGTCAGTTACCATAAAGAAGCTGAAAAACAAAAATATCCCACAGAAATTAAAGTTTCAGTGGAATGAGAGCACCCCATCCCCTGCCCCACAATCCGGGAGACTCAACTGTCAGGCTCCAAGTGTGGTGAGGCCAGTGGGGGGCTGGGGTGGGTTATCCTTCACTAATCAGGTGGGTCCCCAGCATCACTTCCACAGGAGGAATTAATCCAGCCTCAAGAGTCACACACTCCCCACAGGTCCCCAAAGTGGCCAGGACGATAAGGACAGACCCCCATACCCCAGATCAGCCCCCCAAAAGACAGAGTCTCCTCTCTGCCCACCTCCCCCCACCCCCAGAGCAGGGGAGGGACTGGGAGCACTTGGGTGGAAACAGGGAGCCAGGAGGAGGGAATTCCTGGGCTCCTCGGCACCAAGATGCTGGTTGTTCTTAGTTTACAGCTTAAGCTTAAACTCAGAAAAAATCTTCCACCAGGATGCAAACTGTGGGCCTCTCTCTGCTTCACAGATTGTCAGAGGAGCCTCCTTCATATGGCTGTTTCTCCCAGAAAGCAGGATTCGATACATTCCTCACCACGATGGAGTGGTACCTCATGCCCAGGTTTACCTCAAGTCCTCCGGCTGGGGGTGTCTGCTGCTTTTGTGCCCCAGTGTCTGTCCTCCCAGCAGTTGGACCCCACTTTCCCTGGAGGAACGCCCCTCTCAGCCATGTCAGCTGTGAGGCCACCCCCAGAGTACAAGACGGTGATGATGCAGGGATGACAATCCAGAACGCTCTGTTGGCTTGGGAAGAGAAGGGGCACAGGACCCTGGGCTTCAGTTTGTAAGAGTCTGAGAATCCCACTGACCTCCTGGAGCTCCAGTCATGTTGCACCTGAAGCCAGATCTAGACTTTTCCTGCTTTTGTGAACTGATAGATTGATTCCCTTTTCAGTTAAGTAAGGCTGAGTCAGATTTTCTGCACATTATACAACTAATGAAGCCTTCTTCCTCTTAGAGTCCTGGGCGTTTAAGAATTCTTTGCTTTTATTTCCCCTTTGACACCCCCTGCCCCACACACAGTGTGCCACATACATATATGCACACAGCGGGAAAGTCTCCAAGGAAGGTTCTAGACCTCATGGTCCCTGAGCCAATACCCTGCTCTGACCCCGCTCTGTCCTGGACCTGGAGCTGTTTGTTGCCGTCTCCTCTTCTAGAATATTCCTTAGTGGATGAGGCTGCACCCAGGCAGGGTTCTCCCAGCTCCCCAAGCTCATCCCAGTTGGGAAGCGACCCTCTGTGTACTGGCCAGGCCCCACAGCCTGGCGGGTCCCGTGCTCCTGAACTTCCCTTGAATCTCCCAGGGGCAGCTGAAGCCTCCTCCCTCCAGCCCCCTCTTCTTCCCGCAGCCCTGGGCTTCCCTGATGTTCCTCGCCCTCTGTCCCCAGGCCCCTGGGGTTCACAGCTCACCAGGTCTCCTTCTGTGCTTGCAGGGTGGACAGATGAGGTCTCAGCCCTCTGTTCCCCATCCCTGCTTTGTCTGCAGGACCAACTCCTGTTTTTAAACTTAGACCAGGTCCCCCAAGGTTGATGTCCTACTCCCAGGGACAACCACCTTCTGAGGCCTGTCCCCCTCTTACTTAGCTTCTCCCCCCCATTCTACACCCACCCCACCCCACCCCCGCCTCTTGGTGCACCTGATCCAGAGCGCATGGGTTCCACTCAAACATAGGCCTTTTTAACTCCCTTCTTATCCCCTGAGATGGTCCTCAGGCTCAGCTCAACACGAAGATGAAGGGTCAGAGCTGTCCTTTCCCTTTACCTGGTCATTAAACACACACCACCACTGCTGAGAGTGAGTGCAGAGGGGCAAAGGCAGAGGCCAGGCCCCCAGAGATGTTGCTGCAGGGGCGGTGAGTCGTGGTCAGATTCTGGATCTATTTTGAAGGTGGGTCCAGTGGGTTTCCTGGTGGCTTCCACAAGGGATGTGTAAATAGAGAGGGGTGACTCGGGGTTTGGGCCTGAGCACGTAGAAGGGTGGGGCTGCCATCCAACACCCTTCACTGTCACAGAGGTGGAGGCAGAAGACAGAGCTGAGTCTGGGGCTGAGAAGTTTGCCGCCTCATCAGCTACCCTGAGCAGCAGCTGGGGGTGGGCGGGAGGTGCAAATCCCAGCGGTGTCGGCATGTGGATGAGACCTCCAATGGGTGAGCGTAGATAAAGACAGGAAGAGAGGATGGGGAGAAGAAGCTGAAAGTGCGTGCTGGGGACACAGCTCGATCCCTGGCTGGAGAAGTGCACCAAACAGAAGGAAGGACTTGACTGGGGGAGGCCAATCTCGTGCCATCTACACTTGGATTCTGAAAGCCCCAAATCTTGGGTGCCACAGACCACAGTCCTGGAGGAGAAAGGGGTGTGGGAATAAAAATACAAGCGTTCCCACTCACCAAACAGCCCGCACCTGCGTTCTGCCTTTATTCGAACGGGGTCTCCCTGACCCCATGATCTGACGTGGGGCCCCCCTGGCAGTCTTTGCTCGACCACCTGAGGCTGCAGCAGAGGGCTGAGTGGGAGGGAAACGAAGATGTGCCCCAGTTCCCACAGGCGAAGTGGCCCGGCCACCTAGGGCCTGCCAATAGCCCAGACGGAGCTGACACGTGGGAAAGGCCAGGCCAGCTCTCGGGGACCTGCCTCCCTTCCGCCTGTCAGCACAGGATCCAGCGGGTGGAGAGGACTTGGGGCCTTTTATACAATGACTGGACTGCTGGCCACGCCCACCGTGAACTGCGGCGCCCCCAGCCGCCCACCTCCGCCAGTGCAATCCGAATTTGTGCCCCCGTGGGATGCACTGGGTAGGCCGTAGGCTCAGAGCTCCCGCACCCCCCGTTCCAACCCCAACCCAGACACCTCAGGCAGGACCCACACACAAGAGACAGAAGCAGAGCTGCTCTGGCTGAGAGGGTCGGGGGCTCAGAGCCCACCTGCTTAACCTTTACCTCGCCGGGACCAACAGGGGGGCACGCCCACGAGAACACCGGGAGCCCGCTCAGTCCTTCAAACCACGCTGAGAGGCCAGTGTCATCCCTGTGCAGAAGAGGAGACCGAGGTTGAGAGAGGGCACCGGGCTCGGGAGTGGCAGCCCTGCCCGACGCCCACGCGGGGCCGGCTCTTCACGGGTTTCCTGCGTGCCCCTCCCCAGGCACAGGCGGTCTGTCCGGGAGGCTTATGCCTGGTTTCCTCTAATTATTTGTAATTTTAAGTTCTACTTTGTTTAATTTTGCATTCTGTTTTATTTCATGTTATGTCTTGTATTGCATTATATTATTTTGAGCACCAAAAACCTGGAGTCACATCCTGGGCCTACCTGTGGTCACTGCCCAGGTTGAGACACCAGGAGTGGGGCTGGGATAATGGGTCATCCAGTCACTGGATGGAAATATCATCAGAACCCGTCCCTGGGCCCCCAGGATGGGTGTAAAATAAAACAATTTTTTTTTTTTTTTGCGGTACGCAGGCCTCTCACTGTTGTGGCCTCTCCCGTTGCGGAGCACAGGCTCCGGACGCGCAGGCTCAGCGGCCATGGCTCACGGTCCCAGCCGCTCTGCGGCATGTGGGATCTTCCCAGACCGGGGCATGAACCCGTGTCCCCTGCATCGGCAGGCGGACTCTCAACCACTGCGCCACCAGGGAAGCCCCAAACAAATTTTTTTAATGTGTATGCAGCCAACCAAAAAGATGCCAGTGACTCAAAGGAAGCCGGACTCTCACATCCCCCAGGAAGCTGCACTGAAGGCCAGTCGGCCTGGTGCTCCGGATGTCCACTGGCAAAAGGCGGAAAAGCAGACTCCCAGCACCCAGGAAATGCCCCACCGTCTCTTGCTGACGTCTTCATGACCTGTCTCAAAGCAATGCCCAGAGGCTCTGACCTCCCCAGCCTCCCTTTTCCAGATTGATAGGCCTGGACTCCCTCAGACCATGTTCCCCAGGGCTGCCCGTCCATCCTCTGGCTCCACTGGGAAGACGTAGTGGCCTGGCCCCTGCCTGCCCTGGGACCCCAGGCTGATCGTCTGGTGGGCAGGCAGCCACCCACCCTGATCTGTCTGTGATGCAGGGGGAAGGGGAAAGGTCTTTGATTGCAATGCTCCTCCCCATGAGGCTGACCTGGCCAGGCCATGGAGAATTTTAACACCCCTCCTCCATCCCAGGTTTCACGACCCCCCCCTTCGTGAAATGACATCCCTCGTTTCTCTTGCTGCCGCCATCCCCCTGCATATGCCCTTTTGAGCATGTCCTGCACTGCTGCATCCCCCTGCCTTTGGGAGGTCACTTGACATTTCCAGAAGGAAGAAAGGAAGGGAGGAAGAGGGGAGGAATGAATGGATGAAGTAGAAAGAAAGCCACTCTGAGCGTGGTGTCCAGGGTCAGACAGGAGGCACTGCTCTATTTGGTGAGGGGTGACAGCTGGGGGGGTGCACAGGGGAGCAGAAGCGGGGGCTTAGAAGAGACTCAGCGAGTGTTTGCCAGAAGCTTCCATCATGTCTGGGGTAGCCCTTCCTGCTGCCTAGAGGGGCAAATGAGCGGGGAGAGGTGCAGGGCTGGGGAGACGGAACAGCTGTCCTCCGCACAGCCTCACCATAGGCTCGCGCCCCGTTTCCTTCAGGCTTCTTTGAACAAGTCCCTGAGAAGATGCTGGGGACCCCCGGGGGCCACTTGTGGGGAGGAGAAGGTTCTGGTTTCAGGTTGGCTGCCTACCGCCTCCTGGGTAATCTTAGGAAGCCTCTTTCTCTCCCTGATGGTCCAGAACTGCACTGTCCTCGTGCAGCTCCCGAGCCAGTCTGAGCTGAGCTGAGCTGTAAGTGCAAAACACACCCTGGAAAGTAAAGACAGCAGGAAAAAAAGAATGCAGAATATCTCGTTAGTAAGTTTTATACTGATCGCATGTTGAACTGATGCTTCGGATGTGTTAGTTAAATCAAATACATATTAAAGTTAGGGTTACCTGTTTCTTTTTACATTTTCAATGTGGCTACTAGAACATTTTAAGTTACATATGTGGTTCTCATTCTGTTTCTACTGAAGGCGCTGCTCTGGAGAATTCTAAGGCCTTTTGGTGTGAGTGCTATGATAACCTCCCATATACACACACGGTAAGGAGGATTTTGACCTTGTGTGCTGGTTGATTGATGAGTTAAGTAAGTGTGATATTAAGGTGGGGAGGTCCAGGCAACCCGGGGAAGCAGGGGCTTCGGGAGGATGTTGCTTAGACAGGATGGGGATGGGCTACTTGCCTTTCTTCCAGATCTTCCAGTTTCCCTGGGAACTCCAGTGAGGGCTGGAGCAGAGAGAAGCGTTCTGTTCTGGAGAGTTTGCCACGCCCAATAGCGCCCACTCTTCTCCCGGGGGGTCAAATGATTTAACCTTCCGGAGGAGGTTCCCAAGAGGGTCACTTCCTTCCTCAAGTTCTAGAGCTGGGACGCTGCCAGGAACTCCAGGACTTGCACCCTGTCTGACCCACGACCTGGCCGGTGCCAGCCTCACAGGGGCTGGAGGTCACCTCCTGTCAGCCCTGGATTCACCCATCCCAAAGAAGGCTGGTGGCTCAGCTTGACGGATGCACGTCCCCAGGTCACAGTGACCCGAGGGTGGTTGCAGGCAGTGGAGCTCCCCCTGGGAAAAAGCCCAGTGCGGGGGTCAGGGGATCTGGGCTCGTGGAGGACTGGCTAAGGAGAGGACCCCGGCTCTTCCTCGGGTCAGCACAGTCCCCTCTAACCAGGTCACCGGGGCTCCATGCCTCCGCATAGGTGCTGGCTACAGCGTGTGTTCCCACGCAAATTTACTTCAGGGTTGTGGCCCTCTCCACCTTTTGAGCTCTGGAATACAGGCTGGGTGGGACAGGGTGGTAACCCCCTTGCTCCCCTCCACATTCCCTCCCCCACAGGTCCCCCCTGCTGGACCCGTCCCTCCATTCCTCCCACACCCGAGCCGTCCTCTTTGTTCCCAAGATGCTGTTTCAGCTCAGCTCACGCTGAGCTGTTTGTCCCTCCACCTTCCAGAGCCCCCATCTGCCCCATGCCTCCCAGCTCTCCCACCATCCCTTCTTCCCAAATCCCCTGTGAGCGCTCCAGCTGCCCACCACCACCAGGCAGGCTCGCCGAAATGAGAAGCTACCCAAGACCCAGCCCAGTGGCCACTCCTGGGGAGCCTCCCTCAGCTTCCAGAATGCCCGCCTCCCCCCGCCAACCCCTTGGCTGGCCTACAGGGAGTCTCTGTGCTAATTAGGAAAAGGCGCCCCTGGATGGTTGCAAGGGAGGGAGTGTGACCTCCAGCAGCAGTTCCCACACCACCTGCAAACTGGTCTTCACTGGCCCGACTTCCCTTTCCAACCGTGAGCTCTGCCAGGACAGTGACGGGTCTGCTGTGCTCACCACTGGGTCCCCAGGTGATCCATCAGTGCTGCTTCTGTAATGGAAGCGCCGGGGGCTGACGCCGCAGAAGCGGGGATGTGTAGGCGCCTGTGTGTGGACCAGCCTGGGAGGGGCTGGTGTGTGTCCAGGGTGAGGAGAGAAGCAGGGAAAGAAGGGGGCCCTTGGCAATGGGGGGATAGGTGGACAGCCACGTTGAGGTCCTGAGATGAGGTCCAGAGAGCACTGTTTGGACTGCGCAGAGCTGGGACCAGTGGCCAGCCATTTAGATACAGATAAGTTAAAGACCGTGTTAGTTTCCTAGGGCTGCCGTGACAAGTACCAGAAACTGAGGGCTATTATGGACTGAACCATGTCCCCTGAAATTCACGTGGTGAAGCCCTTACCCCAGGAGCTCAGAAGGCGACTGTATTTGGAGACACAGCCTTTAAAGAGGTGATTAAGGTAAAATGAGGCCACATGGGTGGGCCCTCATCCCTGTGCCTGGTGCCCTTATAAAATGAGGAGATTTGACCCACGAAGGTAAAATGGGTCAAAGAGACACCGGGGATGCTTGAGCATGGAGTGGAGACGATGTAAAGACAGGGAGAGGAGAAGGCGGCCATCCACAAGCCAAGGAGAGAGCCCTCGGGAGAACCCAACCCTGCCAACACCGTGATCTGGGACTTCTAGCCTCCAGAACTGTGAGAAATAAACACGAGTTGTTTTAAACCCCCCAGGCGATGGCATTTTGTTATGGGAGCCCGAGCAAACTAACACAGGGCCTTAGAATAGTTAGTACTGTCCCACGGTTCCGGAGTTTGGAACTCGGAAATCAAGGTGTCAGCATGGCCGTGGTCCAGGCCTCTCTCCGAGCTTCTGGTGGTTCTTTGGCTTCCGGCAGCCAGACTCCCATCTTCCCATGGTGTGTGTCTGTGTTCAGATCTCCTCTTCTTATAAAGACCTCAGTCATGTTGGATCAGGGCCCACCCTAATGTCCTCAACGTAGTCACATCTGCAAAGACCCTATTTCCAAATAAGCTCACATTCTGAGGTCCCAGGGGTTAAGACTTCAGCACATGAATTTGTGGGGAGACACAATTCAACCTATTGTGGACTGAACTGTGTCCCCCCAAATTCATATGTTGAATCCCTAACCCCCAATGTGACTATATTTGCAGTTAGGCCTTTAGGGAAGTAATTAAGGATAAATGAAGCCAAAGGGTGGGGCCCTAATCCTGTAGGGCTGGTGTCCTTATAAGAAAAGGAAGAGACACCAGAGATTCCTGTCTCCCTCTCTCTCTCCACGCACACACTGAAAAAGGGTACGTGAGGACACAGCAAGAAGGCAATGTCTGCAAGCTGGGAAGAGCAGTCTCACCAGAAACCAGCCCTGGAGGCACATTGACTTTGGACTTCCAGCCTCCAGAACCGTGAGAAAATAAAATGTTGTTGTTTAAGCCGCCCAGCCTGTGGGGTTTTGGGTTTTTTTGTTTTATGGCAGACCGAGCAGACTAAAACACAGCCCATAATAAAGCCTTATCTATTAAATCATTTTGTTACAAGTGACAGGAACTCAAACTAAACCACTTTATTTTTTTAATATTTAGTTAGTTAGTTAGTTAGTTTATAATTACTATTTTTTTGGGGGGGGGCTGCATCAGGTCTTAGCTGCAGCATGCGGGATCTTCGTTGAGGCATGTGAGATCTGTTGTTGCGGCACATGGGCTTCTCTCTAGTTGTGGCGTACGGGTTTTCTCTCTCTAGTTGTGGCGAGGGCTCCAGAGTGTGTGGGCTCTGTAGTTGCGGCACGCGGGCTCTCTTGTTGAGGCGCGCGGGCTCAGTAGTTGTGGCACACGGGCTTAGTTGCCCCGCAGCATGTGGGATCTTAGTTCCCCAACTAGGGATCGAACCCGCGTCCACTGCATTGGAAGGTGGATTCTTTACCACCAGACCACCAGTCAGAAAGAAACCACTTTAAACCACTTTAAACAAAAAGAAAATGTCTTAGGTCGATAACTGAACAGACCAAGACCCGAGTACCACAGGACCCAGGAGTTGTCCGGCTCTTTCTTTCTGTCCCTCTTTCTGCATCTGCCTCTCCTGGCTCCTCTCTCCTCGACGTGGCTCTGTCCTGGGGTAACTTCTCACCAGCATGGGGGCTGCGGCCACGCCAGGTGAGCTCGGCGTCCCCTTCAGCAACTTCCGTGAAAAGGGAGCACCTCCGGCAGGAGGTCACGGTGCAGAGGGGCTCAGACACCAGGGCCACGCTTGGGGTGGGGAGTGGGCAGCTCAAAAAAAGAGAACCCAGAATGAACACAAAGGCACCCAGGAGCCGACTGAAAGAGCTCCCAATGGCCGAAGTTGGAACACATTGAGCAAGAAAATAAATAACCTAGCGTTGGATTATAACCTGAAATAGAACATAAAGATCCATGAGTCCATATGGATACAAATAAATGATTGAATAAATAAATGTGGGGAAAGAGACAAATCTCCCATGCAGAAGAATTCCAAATAATTTACGTAGCTGCTCCACCCTCAAGGAGGCGGGGCACAGCGCCCCACTCCTCAAGTGTCAAGTGCAGCTGCACAGTGACTTCCTTCCAAACACCACGGTGGGGGAAGGGGGGAGGTAATTTATTTTTTTTGGTCAGCAGAAACCTGACAAACATTATCTCAGCCGGTTTATCAAGGTCCACATCAACCGGGATATTGATAGCATGTACCCTTGGTACGATGTGATGGAAGTGAAACTTCACCTCCATGGTCGTCCTTCCCCAGTCCCATAACCCTTGTGTCATCATGAGAAAAACATCTTACAGTTGACAGATATCTTGCAAAATAGCCAGTCATCCTCAAATGTCAAGGTCATAAAAACAAGAAAAGTCTAAGAAACTGTCACAGCCAAGAGGAACCTAGGTAGCCATGACAACTGAATGGAATGGAATGTCCCGGGAGGGATCTTGGAATGGGAAAAGGACATTAGGGAAAAACTAAGGGGATGTGAATAAAGTATGGAATTTGGTTAGTAACTATATGTCAATATAAGCTCAATAATTGTGACAAGTGTACCATGCTGATATAAGGTGTCAAGAATAAGAGACAGCATGTGCAGTTTACAAGAACTCTCTGGACGATCTTTTTAACAATCCTGTAGCTGTGAAACTATCCTCAAATAAAAGGTTTATTTAAAAGTTTAAATAAGATGGAGACCAGTCGGGTTCTGTGATGGTTAATTTTCTGTGTCACCCTGACAGGCCAGGAGGTGTCCTGATTAAACATTCTTTCCGGTGTGTCTGGGAGGGTGTTTCTGGATGAGATTACCACTTGAATCAGTGGACTCAGTCAAGCAGAGTTCCCTCCACAATGAGGTCTGGGCATCATCCAATCCGCAAAAATGGCCCCTAAGAGTTTCCACGTGTGCCCTGAAGGAGACGGTCATCTTCCGGAGCTGCAGAGCTGGAACTGCTGAAAATCAAACAGCGGTTCATCCTGTGGTTGGCTGAATTACAAAGCAAATTGAACTCCCAGCCTCACAGGGTGTCTCCTTCCTGTTAAAGCGAGGGCTTTATCAATTTGCTGTACACTTGAAACTAACACAACATTGTTAATCAACTATACTCCAATATAAAATTAAAAAGTTTTTTAAAAAACCAAACAGAAAAACCACGAAGCCTTGTTAATATTAAATGTAGAGCTTGATTTACATAATTGTCTTAGACGACAATTGAAAATCATTCTATAATAATGTTAATATATTTGGATATTGTGCAGTATTTAATTAAATAAAGATACATTCTTAAATGCTTTCAAAAAAAATAAAGTGAGGACGTTGACTGGGGGAGCATGAGGACGTGTGGAGAGACCCTGATGAACTAGGAACACTGAACCCCCAAATTCTTTTGAGTCTTCTCTACCAGTGGCAGGGTCTGCCCACCTTGTAGGGATATTGGACTTTCCAGGCTAGAGGTAGCGGAATTTCCACCTCCATCTGAGAGGATGAAGCCTATATGCCTAGGAAACTACCAGCTGCCTGATTCCCCTCAGGACCCACCCCATCACCCCTCTTTGCTTCTAGACCTATAACTAGACTCTAGTCCCAGCAGGGCCCTAAAGATGGGGTACAAAGCGTGACTCATGAGGGGGTGCGCTGCGTTCCAAGAGAACTACGTGAGTTTCCTAATTTATAGACAGAAACCAGGAGCACGTGTGGGAATCGATACTAAGGGTGTGGGGTACGGGGGAAGGAATATAAAGTTGTTCAGGCTGAATTTTTTGACGTGGACTCACTATGCAGATATTCCGCATTTATGTAGCAGCTTGGAATGTTAGAAAGGGCTCTAACGGCTCCAACACGGACCAAAAGGTAGCCCAAACCTGAGGGAATTAAACTATTCTTTGCTAGAATGCACAGAAAGGGGCTCAAAGGCCTAGGTAGACTGGGAGGTTAGAGTGGCTTTATCATTTAAGATATACTCACCTACAGTGGGAGGGTCAGAAGACAGCTTTCACCGAGACTGTGAAGAATCAGTGGGTGATGGGAGCCCCACCATCCTTGCAGGGCTCTGTGATTGTCCTTCTCTGTAGACCAGACCTCCGTGGGAACTGGGGTCACTAAGTTGGGAAATCTAAATGCAATGGGAAGTGTTGGACCCAGGGTTGCCAGAGGCCAACAGCAGCACTCACCAGCCACTGGCAAGGGGGGCATGGGGACCGCAGTGGATGCAGAGTCAAAGCCGCGGTGAGAATGGTCTGACTCACGAGACCTATAGGCTGGCGCAGAGATCATGGTGTTCCTAGAAGGGAAACAGTCAGGAAGCCCTCGGTTCTTACTTGGTCTCTATCGGCAGAACATTTCTGGGTCGGTACTTCCCTGGTGGTCCAGTGGTTAAGACTCAGCGCTCCCAATGCAGGGGGCACGAGTTCGATCCCTGGTCAGGGAAATAGATCCCACAGGCATGCGGCAACTAAAGATCCCGTGTGCCGCAACGAAGATCCTGTGTGCTGCAACTAAGACCCTGGGCAGCCATTAAATGAATGAATGAATGAATAAATAAATAAAATATTTCCAGGTCAAGTGAACACACGTCTGACCACAATCATAAATACAGAGTCATGGCCCCTAAATGGATTCCCAGACTTGAGGCAGTTTACAGACCCAGGACCCCCTGAATGAAGGGGAGGCCAGATCCCCATGAGGAAGGACCCTGTGCACTACTGAAATGTAACACGTTAGGCTTTCTCCCAGCCTTCCCCCAGGTAAATACACACTGGGAGAAGGGAATAATCAGACCTTTTGAGGACTACTGGACGCTGGCTCTGGACTGATTCCAGGAGACCCCAAATGTCACCCTCCCATCAGACTAGGGGCTTGCAGAGATCCGGTGGTCAATGGACCCTTAGCTCAAGTCTGTCTCACGGCGGGTCTCCAAGCCCATCCTGTGGTTAACTTCCGGGTCCATGCATAATTGGAAAAGACACACTGAGCAGCAGGCAGAATCCCCATGTAGGTTCCCTGGCCTGTGGAGTGTGGGCTATGAGGGTGGGAAAGGCTAAGCGGAAGACACTAGAACCACCTCTACCCAGGAAAACAGCAAACCCAAACCACCACACATCCCTGGAGGGATGCAGAGATTGATGCCATCATCAAAGGTTTGAAAGATGCTGGGTGGTGATTCTCACCACACCCCATCCAGCTCACCTATTTGGCCTGTGCGAAGACAGATGGATCTTTTATATATATATAAATTTATTTCTCTTGGCTGCATTGGGTCTTCGTTGCTGCACACAGGCTTTCTCTAGTTGCAGCGAACATGGGCTCCTCTTCATTGCAGTGCACAGGCTTTTCATTACGGTGGCTTCTCTTGTTGTGGAGCACGGGCCCTAGGCGCAGGCTTCATTAGTTGTGGCACATGGGTTCAGTAGTTGTGGTGTGCGGGCTTAGTTGCTCCATGGCATGAGGGATCTTCCCGGACCAGGGCTGAAACCCGTGTCCCCTGCATTGAGAGGCGGATTCTTAACCACTGCGCCACCAGGGAAGTCCCAAGACAGATGGATCTTGAGAACAACAGTGAATTGTCGTTGGCTTAGCCAGGTAGTGACTCAATCACAGCTGCTGCACCAGATGTGGTTTCATTGCTTGAGCAAATTAACACATCCCCGGGCACCTGGTGTGCAGCTGTTGACCTGGCAAATGCCTTTTCCTCCATTCCTATCTCTGAGGTCTAGCAGAAGCCAGATGCTCTCAGCTGGCAAGGGCATGCACAGCTGCACTGCCCGACCTCAGGGGTGGATCAGATCTCCCACCTAGGTCATAATTTAGTTCACAGGGACATTGCCTGCTTTTCCTTCCACAGGACATCACACTGGTCCATTATATTGCTGACATTATGCTGATTGGACCTGGTGAGCAAGAAGTAGCAATTTCTCTAGACTTATTGGTAAGATATGTGCATGTCAGAGGGTGGGAAGTAATTCCAAATAAAACTCGGGGCCTTCTACCTCAGTGAAATCTCTAGGGGTCCAGTGGGATGGGACATGCTGAGATATCCCTTCTAAGGTGAAGGACCAATTGTTGCATCCAACCCCTCCTGCAACCAAGAAAGAGGCACAATGCCTAGTGGGCCGCTTTGGATTTTGAAGGCAACATAGCCCTCATCTGGATGTGCTGCTCTGGCTGATTCACCTAGTGACCTGGACTCTAGTTCTGAGTGGGACCCAGGACAAAAGAAGGCTCTGCAGCTGGTCCAGGCTGCCATCCGGGCTGCTCTGCCATTGGGCCACATGATCCAGCAGACCCAGGTGTACCTCAAGTGCCAAAAGGTGATGCTGTTTGGTGCCTTTAGCAGGCCCTATAGGTGAATTGCTGTGCAGGCCTTTCGGATTTTGGAGCAAGGTCCTGCCATCCTCCGCAGATAACTACTCTCCTTTTGAGAGACAGCTCTTGGCCTGCTATTGGGTCCTAGTGGATACTGAATGCTTGACCATGGGTCACCAAGTTACCATGTCTTTTGAGCAGCCCATCATGAACTGGGTGACCCACCAAGCCATAAAGCTGGGCATGCATAGCAACACGCCATCATCAAAAGGAAAGGATGTATAGGTGATCGGGTCTGAGCAGGCCCCCAAGACACAAGTAAGTTACATGAAGAAGTGGCCTGAATACCCACGGTCCCCACTCCTGCTACACTGCCGTCTCTTCCCAGCCCATACCTGTGGCCTCATGGGGAGTTCTCTACCACCAGTTGACAAAGGGAGAGGAGAATCCAGCCTGGTTTACAGATGGGTCTGCACGAGATGCAGGCACCACCAGAAAGTGGGCAGCTGCAGCCCTGCAGCTCCTCTCTGGGATGCCCCTGAAGGACCGGGCAAAGGGAAACCCTTTCAGTGGGCAGAACTTCTGGCAGAGCACATGGCCGTTCACTTTCCTTGGAAGGAGAGATGTCCGGGTGTGTGATTATACACCAATTCATGGGCTCCGGCCAGTGGCTTGGCTGATGGTCAGAGACTTGGAAGGAATATGATTGGAAAATTGGTGACCAATTCGGGGAGGAGGTATAAGTGTAGTCCTCTTTGAATGGGCAAAAAGCATGAAAATATTTGTGCCTCCTGTGAATCTCACCAAAGGATGACTTCAGCAAAGGAGAATTTTAATAATCAAATGATTCGATTTTTTTTTTTTTTTTGCGGTACGGCGGCCTCTCACCGCTGCAGCCTCTCCCACCGCGGAGCACAGGCTCCAGACGTGCAGGCCCAGCAGCCATGGCTCACGGGCCCAGCCGCTCCGCGGCATGTGGGATCTTCCCGGACCGGGGCACGAACCCTCGTCCCCTGCATTGGCAGGCAGACTCTCAACCACTGCGCCACCAGGGAAGCCCCAAGTGATTAGATTTTAATAATCAAATGGTGGTCTCTTTCCCCAGCCACCCTGTCACCACCCAATAGGCTCATGAACAGAGTGGCCATGGTGGCAGGAATGGAGGCTCTGTGTGGGCCCAGCAACATGGAGTTCACTCACCACAGCCAATCGGGCTACAGTCTGGCAGAGTGCCCAGTCCGCCAGCAACAGAGACCAACACGGATCCCCTGATGTGGCAGCGTCCCCTGGGGCGATCAGCCAGCGACTACCTGTGGCAGGTTGACTACGTTGACTCACTTTCACTGTGGAAGGGGCAGTGTTTTGTTCTTACTTGAATAGACGCTTACTCTGGATATGGATTTGCCTTCTTTGCATGCAATGGTTCTGCCAAAACTACCATCGATGGACTCACAGAAAGCCTCTACACAGCATTGCTTCTGATCAAGGAACTCACTTCACAGCAAAGAAGTGCAGCAGTGGGCCCACGCTTATAGGATTCACTGCCCTTACCATGTTCCCCGCCATCCTAAAACAGCTGGCTCGATAATGGAGTGGGATGGCCCTTTAAAGACTTAATCACAGTGCCGTTCGGTAGCAGTATTTTACAGGGCTGGAGCAAGGTCTTGCAGAAGGCTGTACATGCTCTGGATCAGCATGTAACATAGAGCTCTCTCTCCGGTAGCCAGGATTCACAAGTCCAGGAGTGAAGGTGTGGAAATGGGGATGGCACCTCCCAATATACCCCTAGAGACCCACTAGCAAAAATTTGTTTCCTGACCCACAACTGTATGACCTGCTGGCCTAAAGGTCTTACTTCCAGAGGGAGGAGTGTTTCCACCAGGAGGCACAATAATGATACCACGGAACTGGAAGCTAAGACTGTCGCCCAGCCTTTTGGGGCCCCTCCTGCCTCCGAACCAACAGGCAAAGAAGGGAGTTATGGTGCTGGCTGGGGGATTCATCCTGACCTCAAGGGGAAATTGGACTCCCACTCCACAATGGATGCGGGCAAGGGTATGTCTGGAACACAGGAGATCCCTTGGGTCTCTGTGATTAGTGTTCATGGAAAACTGCAACAACCCCATCCAGGCAGGACTACCAATGGCCCAGACCCTTCAGGAATGAAGGTTTGGGTCACCCCACCATATAAAGAACCATGACCAGCTAAGGGTCTTACTGAAGGCAAAGAGAATACAGAACGGGTAACGGAAGTAGGTCATTATAAATACCAGCTGTGATCATGTGACCAGTTACAAAAACAAGGACTGTTATTGTCATGAGTATTTTCTCCTTATTTTGCTATGAATATGTGTGTGGGTTTTCTTTCCTCTCTTATGCCCTTATCATATATTATAAGATGTATTGACTTTGTATCACAGTAGGGAAGTATTGTTCATTTTACATCATAGTATGTAAGTTACAGGATATCAAGGAGAAGAGTAAACATCACTCAAGGACTTTGCCTCCTCTTCTGGGGAAGGAGTTGGTTTTTCTGTTGTATACAGGATAGTTATATTGTGTTAGGCAGAATTATGACCTTGTTATTATTTATTTGGAGATAAAGTATGGTTTTAGGAGGTCGGTATGGTGCCAGGTTGACAAAGAATGAACTTGTGATGGCTAATTCTGTGTCAACTTGACGGGCCCAGATTAAACATTATTTCCAATGGTGTCTGTGAGGGTGTTTCTGGATGAAATTAGTATTTGAATCCGTGGACTTGGTGAAGAAATTTGCCCTCTGTCATGTGGATGGGCATCATCCAGTCCATGGAGGGCCTGAATAGAACAAAAGGTGGATGAAGGAGGTATTTCTCCCTTTTTTTTCCCTGGCTCACTGTTGAGCTGGGACATCCCTTGCCGTCTCCTCCTGCCCTCGGACTGGGATTTACACTGTCAGCTCCCTGGTTCTCAGGTGTTTAAACTCAGACTGAATTGCACCACTAACTCTCCAGCAGACCATGGGATTTCCCAGCCTCCAAAACCGGGTGAGCCAAGTCCTCATAATAAACCCCCTTTTATGTACATACATATCCTAGTGGTACCATTTCTCTGGGGAATGCTAATACAGTTTCTTAAAGAAACGCTGGGCGCCCAGGAACTATGTATCTACACACAATCTTAAACCTCACATCAAAATACACTCTGGATTCTGGATGGGTATAATATTTTAAATGAAACCATAAAGTGCAGCTAATAGAAAATGGTCGTAAATATTTATATAATCTTAAAATAAAGAAGCTTTTCCTGAATATCACTTCAAAGGCAAAACCCATAAAAGATAGCTTTTACTACATAAAATGTGATCTCTGTGTGGCCAAGAAGAAAAAAATAATATAGATACTAATAAAAAAGCACATAATTATCTCTTATACATTGCATTCCAGGCACTGTTATAAGGATGTTATTAACTCATTCAATCCCTAAAAAAAAACTTAAAGAGTATTAATATTGGGCTTCCCTGGTGGTGCAGTGGTTGAGAGTCCACCTGCTGATGCAGGGGACACGGATTCGTGCCCAGGTCTGGGAAGATTCCACATGCCGCAGAGCATGGGCCCATGAGCCATGGCCGCTGGGCCTGTGCGTCTGGAGCCTGTGCTCCACAATGGGAGAGGCCACAACAGTGAGAGACCTGCATTCGCAAAAAAAAAAAAAAGAGTATTAATATCATCTCCAATTATAGATGAAAAAACAAAGGCTCTGGTATGTAAAGGAATGTACCAAAGTTACACAGTTAGGAAGTGGTAGGTCACTGTGACCAAGTCTGTGCTCTTAACCACAAAAGAGGCACACACCACAGACTGGGAATGCTGAGAACATTATGTGAAACACACACAGAAAGCAAAGATGAGTATCTTTATGGCGGTAACACACGTAGGCACTCTCACCCCTAAAAAAGAGACAAACACCTTCATAGAAAAACAGGCAAATGAAGTCATTCAAAAAGGCAGTCCACAAAGGAAGTAATTCAGCCAATGTCTTTTTTAAAAGATTCAACCCCCCAGTGATCAAAGTGGCAAATTCATACGAGGCACCTTTCCACCCTATCAAACTGGCTCTTTTGGATTCGTCTTTATGGGGTGAACATGGCCAGGAGGGTTCTTTGGAAAGCAGAATGTGAGACGGGATGTGTATTAGGGACTGGGCTTGGGATCGATACATGTGGATGGGGGGGGAGGGAAGCACAGGGCACAGGGAGAGGGAAATTGCAAAGCAGACCCGGTGGCAGCTCCCACAGGGTATGCGTGAGCTGGCATGGTCCCTGGAGAGTCGTCCTGAGGTGGGTGGAGTTGGCTGACATTATAACCCCATGCTGATGTGTCATTGCATAAGGCTGCCCCGAGAAGGGTCAGGACTTTGGGCAAGGTGGCTCTACAGCTGAGCATCCCTGAAGGACTGAGCTGAAGGCATTCCCAGCAGCTGGGGTGAAGGTCCTCCCAGGAAGAGGGATCTGGGTGACTCATCACAAAGATACAGTAAAGCGCATATTAAAAGTCAGTTAGGGGGCTTCCCTGGTGGCTCAGTGGTTGAGAGTCTGCCTGCCGATGCAGGGGACATGGGTTCGTGCCCCGGTCTGGGAGGATCCCACATGCCGCGCAGCGGCTGGGCCCGTGAGCCATGGCCGCTGAGCCTGCGCGTCCGGAGCCTGTGCTCCGCAACGGGAGAAGCCACAACGGTGAGAGGCCCGCGTACCGCAAAAAAAAAAAAAAAAAAAAAAAAAAAAAACCTTATGGGAGCATCTCTCCTGTGCAAGGTCTCCCCATCTTTGTGGTCTGTGTCCAGACAGACCAGCTCTCGGTCGTGTCCTCCTCGTTCCTCACGTTTACTTTCAGATTATCATCCCTCACCCCTTCCCCAAACACTCCAGGTCCTGCCTGTGGTTATCTGCAAATCCCTGGTCCCTCTTACTTGTCCGAGAGATTTTCACTCATGGTTCATTTTCACCCACTCTAAGCCTCTCCTGTCCTAATTCTTGGCGATCTGAAATCCACAGAGATGATGTCTCCCTTGCTTGACCTCCGCTCCTCCGACGATCTCATCTCCCACTCCTCCTTGGCCACTCCCGCCCATGGTCATTCTCTCTGTCCAAGGCAGTGGCTGCAGCCGCTTGAAACACTGCTGGTCCAAAATGAGATGTGCTGTCAGTGTGACATACACACCAGATACACATCCAGATACAAAGATTTCAAAGACTTAGTACAGAAAAAAATGAAAAATATCTCACTAATAATTTTTTTAACATCTTTATTGGAGTATAATTGCTTTACAATGGTGTGTTAGTTTCTGCTTTATAACAAAGTGAATCAGCTACACATATACATATATCCCCATGTCTCCTCCCTCTTGCGTCTCCCTCCCACCTTCTTTATCCCACCCCTCTAGGTGGTCACAAAGCACCGAACTGATCTCCCTGTGCTAGGTGGCTGCTTCCCACTAGCTATTTTACATTTGGTAGTGTATATATGTCCATGCCACTCTCTCATTTCATCACAGCTTACCCTTCCCCCTCCCCGTGTCCTCAAGTCCATTCTCTATGTCTGCGTATTTATTCCTGTCCTGCCCCTAGGTTTTTCAGAACCTTTTTTTTTTTAGATTCCATATATATGTGTTAGCATATGGTATTTGGTTTTCTCTTTCTGACTGACTTCACGCTGTATGACAGTCTCTACTTCACACTATATGACCTCATTACAAATAACTCAATTTCTTTTTATGGCTGAGTAATATTCCATTGTATATATGTGCCACATCTTCTTTGTCCATTCATCTATCGATGGACACTCAGGTTGCTTCTGTGTCCTGGCTATTGTAAATAGAGCTGCAATGAACATTTTGGTACATGACTCTTTTTGAATTATGGTTTTCTCAGGGTATATGCCCAGTAGTGGGATTGCTGGGTTGTATGGTAGTTCTATTTTTAGTTTTTTAAGGAACCTCCATATTGTTCTCCATAGTGGCTGTATCAATTCACATTCCCACCAAGAGTGCAAGAGGGTTCCCTTTTCTCCACACCCTCTCCAGCGTTTATTTTTTGTAGATTTTTTGATGATGGCCATTCTGACTGGTGTGAGGTGATACCTCATTGTAGCTTTGATTTTCATTTCTCTAATGATTAGTGATGTTGAGCATCCTTTCATGTGTTTGTTGGCCACCTGTATATCTTCTTTGGAGAAATGTCTACTTAGGTTTTCTGCCCATTTTTGGATTGGGTTGTTTGTTTTTTTTGACATTGAGCTGCATGAGCTGCTTGAATATTTTGGAGATTAATCCTTTGTCAGTTGCTTCATTTGCAAATATTTTCTCCTATTCTGAGGGTTGTCTTTTTGTCTTGTTTATGTTTTCCTTTGCTGTGCAAAAGCTTTTAAGTTTCATTAGGTCCCATTTGTTTATTTTTGTTTTTATTTTCTCACTAGTAATTTTTTGAAGCCTCAATTAGTCTCAGATTTTAAAATTTTTTTCCACCTTTATTGAAGTATAACTGACAAATAAGAATTAAATATATATATACATACAATGTACAATGTGATGTTTTGATATATGTACACATTGTGAAATTGTTACTAAAATCAAACTAATTAACACACCACCACTTCACATAAATTTGGGGGGTTTGGGTGTGTGTGTGTGTTTGTGTGTGTGTTTGTGTGATGAGAACATTTAAAATCTACTCTCTTGGCAAATTTCAGGTACACAATATAGTATTATTAACTAAATCAGACTTATTCATCATGTATAACCGAAACTTTGTACCCTTCAACCAACATCCCCCCATTTACCCCATTCCACAGCCCCTGATAACCACCATTTACTCTCTGCTTCTATGAGTTTGACTTTTTTAGATTCCACATATAAGTGATATATTGCAGTATTTGCCTTTCTATGCCTGGCTTATTTCACTTAGCATAATGTATTCCAGGTACATCCATGTTATCACAAGTGACAGGATTTCCTTCTTTATATGGCTGAATTTTATATACATACATATATATATATATACATAAACATATGTATATATATATATATATATATATGTATATCACATTTTCTCTATCCACTTATCCTTTGATGGACACTTATGTTGATTCCACATCTTGGCTATTGTGAATAATGCTGCAATGAACATGGAAATACAGATATCTCTTTGAGATACTGATTTCATTAAATTTAAATATATACCCAGAAGTGAGATTGCTGGATCACATGATAGCTCTAGTCTTAATTTTTTGAGGAACATTCATACCATTTTCTACAGTGGCCATACCAATTTATGTTCCCACCAACAACGCATGCCAACAACTTTCATATCCACCGAGCTCTACAACTCATTAATTGTTCTCCTCACTTGTTAACTTCCCCTCCTCTACCTCATACCCTCACTCCCCTTCTTCCCCAGCTGGGACTCAATGGGCCATCACTGCAGCTCCTGTCTCATGCAGATCTTCAGATCCCTTGCCTCCCTCCCACTTCACTGTATTTGCCTGGGAAAACCTTGAACTTGGTTAAATATGACATCATGGCAGCACCTGTTAAGTTGAATGAGGATGAAGGAAAACTTGCAAACATTGTGACTGGTCTCACTCACTATGCCCTCAGAGCAGATTGGCAATCCTACTACATGCCCACTCTGTTCCTCCCAAAACCCCAACACCTCCTTCCCCATTTCAAGACTGCACTCAGCTGATGAACTTAATTCCTATTTCAGTGAGAAAGGGAAGCCATCCAAGGAGAACATCTGGCCAGCTGCCTGTCCTACCATACCCTGGCTGTGCCCTAAGCCCAACCCCCCACTTATGTACCAGCTCCCCACACTTCAGCAACTTTCCACCAGCCCTCATTCCCCTCTCTATTGGATAATTCCCATTATTTCCCATTAAAACAAAACAAAAACACAAAAAAACTCTTGATTTCTCATTCCATTTCCCTCCTCTTTTCAGTAAGACTCTTTGAAAGTATCCATTTTTACTATTTCCAATTCCTTTTCTCCCATTTTCTCTTGAATCCATTTCAATCAGGATTTTATCTCTTACCACCGCAGAGAAACCCTCCAGTGGTGCCTCTATTTCACTTGGGATAAAAGCTAAGGTCCCTACAATGGCCCACAAGACCTACATGATCCCTACGTGAGCTGGTCTCCTATTATCGTGGCCCCTCAGCAGCCACCATTCCATGGAGCAGACAGGCCAACTGTTTTGCAGTCCAAACCAGGGAGAACCTGGAGAATAGGTGTAGACCAGAGGACCCCTTCTTCCTGGCTACCAAGAGGACCCAGAAATCCTACAGCCCTCCCCCCAAACACCAGCTACGATCCCAAGTAGAGGAGTCAAGAATGAGAGCAGTAAGAAATCTGATTGGTGAAGCACTTCAGCCTAAGAATGATGAATTTCTCAAAGAATTGTTTAAATTATTGTTAGACTAATGTTATTAGAATGGACTCCTGTTTTCCCCGCTTCTTATTACCCAGCAGATGGTACCTCTCAAGAAAGCTCAGATTAAATAAGTAGGAAAATAAAGAAGCTCTGTTTTCTTTGCACATCTGATGTATTGTGAGTGGTCTTGTGACCCTGCTACATGCACACATATGCACAGAAAAAAGATGACAGAATACAGACCAAAACATTAACAGTGGTTATGGATGAATGATGACATTAGGAGGGATTTTTATTTTCTTCTTCATATTTTTCTTATTTTCTGATTTATTTTTCAATGACTGTGAACTCATTTTATAACTGGAAGAGTATTTTCAACTTTAAAAGAAGGTGGAAACTTTCACTCCCAAACAAGATTGAGAAATAGAAACGGGATTTACCCTCCTGCTTGAAACAACCAAAATAAACTGGACCAAGTATAAGAAATAAGAGTTCTAAACTCACTGGATTTCAGGCAACAAGACACAATAATCCTTGAGAATGTGAAAACAAATGAAGTGAACCCCACAATTACCCTAGCTTATTTCCTCCAGAGGGTTCCCAGGCCATGGCACAGAAAGGGGTACCCAGGTGGAACTTGGCATTCTCCTTGAGTTGAGAAAACAGAGTTGAGAGTCCAGGGAGACTAAGATGGCTAGAATTCTCAGGACAGAGTATGAGAGAAGAGAGAGCTGCATAGAGATGGAAGCCAGAGATCTGCAGAGAGTCTCCCTCAAGCATTCAGCAGGGAATTTTATCAGGACTTGCCTCTGAGAAAACAACCCAAGGCTGGGGGAAAAGCCATCTGAAAGGATTAGTGGTGACAGTGCCAGGCACTCACATAGGGCTAGGAAAATTGTCTGTTCCAACCAGCCAGACTGGAAACTTACAATTCATGGGGCATTGGGTAAAGTACTCAGGAAGGCCTTTCCCTGCTTGGGAAATAATTAGTCCTAAAATAAAAGCTACTATGGACCCCCTTAACATATCATAAAAGCAAGCCCAGAAAGGATCAAACTGTGTCTAAGCAACTTAACTGTATTCCAAAAGAAAGCTCAACAATATTTGTAGCAATACACAATATCTAGCACCCAACAAGATAAAATGGACAATATCTGGCATCCAATCAAAAATTTCCAGACATGCAAAAAAGCCAGAAACCATAAAAAGGAGAATATTGAATTAATCAAAATCAACTCAGAACTGAGAAAGATGTTAGAATTAGCAGACAATTAAAACAGTTATTAAAACTGTATTCCATATGTTATATAGAGACATGAAAGACATTAAAAAGACTCAATCAACTTTTTAGAGATGAAAACTATAATGCATGAAATGAAAAGAACATTGGGTGAAATTAACAGCAGATCGACATTAAAAAAGAAAGATTAATTCGTTCAAAGACATAACAATAGAAACTATCCAAAATAAAACACAGAGAAAAAAGAAAAAAAAGTTTTAATGAAAAGAGCATCAGTGACCTATGGGACAACTTCTAGTGACCTAACATACATATAATTAAAGTCCCCAAAAGAGGAGTTCAGAAAAATATTTAAATGGCCCCAAATCTTCCAAATTTCATGATAACTATAACCCACAAATCCAGAAATCTCAACAAATCAAGTCCAAAGAACATGATGAAAACTCTGTCAAGACACATCATAATCAAATTACTGGTCAAGACCAGTAATAAGGAGGAAATCTTAAAAGCAACCAGAGGAAAACAAATACATCATGTACAGAGGAACAAAAGTAAGAATGGCAGCAGACTTCTGGCCAGAAATAATTCATGCAAGAAGACAGTAGAGCAACATCTTTAAAGAACTGAAAGAAAGAACTGCCAATCTAGAAGTCTACACCCAGAAAAAATAGATTTTTAATGAAAGAAAGATAAAGATAATTTCAGACATACACACAAGCTTAAAGAAGTTACTAGCAGATGTGCACTATAGGACATGTTAAAGGATGTCATTTATGCAGAAGGAAAATGGTAAAAATATGGATCTACGGAAAGGAATGAAGAGCACAAATGTTAACTACATGGGTTCATAGTTAAATTTTTTGTATTATTTAAATTAAAAAAAAATAATGTATTATCTAAACAAAATCAAAATGATGTGTTGTAGGATTTTATAACATATGTACAAATAAAATGTATGACAATGTAAAGGCCATGAGGGGAGATATAGTGATATATTATTATAAGTTTCTTATAATATACATGAATATACATGATATAACACCACATGAAGGTAAATGGTGATAAGTTAAATATGTACACTGTAAGCCGAAAACAGCCACTAAAATAACAAAACAAAGGTTGTAGCCAAAAAGTCAACAAAGGAATTAAAATGGAATTATAAAACCGGAAACCAACCCTAATGGCACCTTGATCTTGAGTATCCAGCTTCCAGAACTGTGAGAAAATAAATTTCTGTTTTTAAGCCACCCAATCTGTGGTATCTTGTTATTGCAGCCTGAGCAGATTAGTATACCCTTAAACAGTACTTCGGGGGAAATGTAAAACATTCAATGCCTAGACTGGAAAAGAAGAACAATTTTAAATTGATGACTTCAGCATCCACTTTAATAACCAAAGAAAGAAGAGCAAATTTAACTTAAAAGAAAGGAAACAATATGGTTAAAATGGAAATCATTGAAATAGAAAACAGAAAAAACCATAAATAAAATCGAAGACACCAAAAGCTGTTCTTTGGGAAGATCAATAAAATGAATAAACCTCTCACCAGACTGATCAGGAAAACGAAAGAAAGAAGACACAAATTACCAAAATCAGGAATGAGAGAGGCGATATCACCAAAGACAAATATTAAAAGGATAAAAAGGGAACGTTATAAACAACTTATACCCATAAATTAGACAATTGAGACTAAATGCACAAATTTCTTGATTGACACAAACTATCAAAGTTGTTTAGGATAGGATTCATTTAATTTAGAATTAACTAGAAATCCCTTTATTTGAATGATGTCTATTGAAAAACTTCGATAATATAAATGCAAGTATTTCTTTCTCGTAAAGGAATATTTTTTGTTGTTGTTGGATGACTTGGATCAGTCCCTCAATATTTATTTAATACCGTCTACTTAGACACCAGATGGTTCCAAGAAATAAAAGATTAAACATCCTGAAAAGAAAAAGTTGTCTCAAAAAGAAATAGATAGCCTGAATAGATTTATCTATTATCTATCTATTATCTCTTCATTACCTTCATCTATTAAAGAAATACATTTATAGTGGCAAACCTTCCCTCAGGGAAAACTCCAGGCCCAGATGTCTTCACTGGTGAATTCTACCAAACATTTAAGAAAGGAATAATATTCATTCTACCAATCCTTCCAGAAAATTGAAAAAGAATATTTCCCAACTTATATGAGACCAGTATTATCTAGATACTTAAACTAAGATTTTTTTTAAAAAAAGGAAGAAAAGAAGAAAGGAAAGGAGGGAAGAAGGAAGAAAAGGCCAGACCATTACTTCTCACGCACGTGAACACAGAAATTCAAACAAAAGTGTAGCAAATGGAACCAACGACATACAAACAGGATGCTGAAAGTTGGATGAATCTCAAAATCATGATGCTGAGTGAAAGAAAGCAGACGTAAAATATGTACACACTGCACGATTCCATTTGTATACAATTCTAGGACATGCTATGTAATACATAGTAACAGAAAGCAGATCAGTGGTTGCCTGGGGGTGTGGGCACCAGGGAAGCAGGAGGGAGGGCTCCGAACAGACACAGAAAACTCTGGGGGTGCCGGGTCTGTCTTATCTGGATTATGGTGAAGATTTCACAGGTGGGTGTCTATGTCAAAACTTATTGAATTGTACACTTTAATTATGTGCAGTTAATGTAGTCGATTAAACCTCAATAAAGCTGTTGTAAAAATAAGATGAAGAATCCCACACGTGAGAAGTGGCTCTTCTCTTGTCCAAAACCTGCTTCCTGACTGTCTGCTCTTGAACGATGACGCACTGGACAGGCTGATGCTGAGACACCTGCGCCGTGCCCCCCGTCCCCCTCCCACCCCGGGGATGCCTGCCTTCTGAAAAGCTCAGAGTTTCCAGGGGGATGGGGGATGGGGCCGGGGAGCACACGGGGCCCAGCCGCAATTTGGTTTAAAAAGCCAGAGTTGGGCTTCCCTGGTGGTGCAGTGGTTGAGAGTCCGCCTGCCGATGCAGGGGACACGGGTTCGTGCCCCGGTCCGGGAAGATCCCACATGCCGCGGAGCAGTTGGGCCCGTGAGCCATGGCCGCTGAGCCTGCGCGTCCGGAGCCTGTGCTCCGCAACGGGAGAGGCCACAACAGTGAGAGGCCCGTGTACCGCAAAAAAAAAAAAAAAAGCCAGAGTTACTTATTTCTAAGATGCCCCAAGTAGGAGGCTGCCCGTGTATGGGGACACACCCTTTTCTCCTACTCCCTGTGCCTTTTCATTCCGGAGCTCCTGATGGCTTTGCACTTCCTCCCAGACAGTGCTTTTGGTGTCTGTGCAAAAGAGCCCAAGCCTGGTCCTCGATGCTCTGAGCAATGGTTCACATCAGGGGTTCTCACACTTTGGTACACGTCTGCCTTGAAGGTGGGGTGGCGGGGGCAGCTGTTGAATAAAAAGCTCCAGAGCAGACTCAGGAATTTCTGTTTTAACAAGACCCCCCAAAAGATTCTAACACCCACAACTGTTTGCCAACCCCTTGCATAGGGCCTGGGTGACCAAAACAGTGATCACAGTGCTCTCCCTGCGTGCAGTGTGGAAATAGGCTCCACTTCCCTGAATCCTCCCCCAGGGGTGGCTCAGCGGAGGAGCCAGAGAAGGGCAATGTCCAACAGGAAAAGAAAGAACTGCTTTCACGGAGGCACTTCAGGCAGGAATCACGGACCAGAGGTGTGGACAGGGGAAGCGTGGGAGGAAGATGGGCTTCCCAGCGCCCGTGGTGCCCAGAGGGGACCAGACAGCCACGGCCAGACCAGATGGAGCCTGTTTCTACTTTCAGAAGGAAGAGAAGGCCCCCTGTCAATAACAGAACCTGCCAATAACGTTTTCCCTGCCTTTCTCACTTAAATGCTTTCAAGGGGTAGGAGGAGGGAACTAGAGGCGGGAAGGAATACCCTTTGCCCGCCTGTGAAAGCAAAAAAAGCAGCCTGGGAGGGATATCAGGGCAGTAGGATGGAGCCGTCCCCAAGAGGCAGCGACCTGCCAGAGGATCCCCATGATGGGGCAGGTGCCCTGGAGATACTGCGATGCTGTCAGCAGCCGGCCACCCTGCAGCAGGCACGCTGAGAGCAGAGGCCAGCTCGCTCTGCCCGTCCTGCAGACACAACTCCTTGGAAAGTGCCGCATCCCTAGTTTAGACTTGGCCTACTGTTCCCCATCATACAGGAAGACTGGCGTGTCACAGAAATACCTTGGACTTTGCATTGGACAGGAGTTCAAATTCCAGTGTTATCATTTACAGGCTCAAAGGTCCATTTAAGGGGAAGCTAAACAGTTTACCTTTGGGGTCCCTGGCTCCCAAGGCCCTGGACCTCACTTTGTATTCTAAAATGTATTCTTGGGCTTCCCTGGTGGCGCAGTGGTTGAGAGTCCGCCTGCCAATGCAGGGGACACGGGTTCGTGCCCCAGTCCAGGAGGATCCCACATGCCACGGAGTGGCTGGGCCCGTGAGCCATGGCCGCTGAGCCTGCGCGTCCGGAGCCTGTGCTCTGCAATGGGAGGGGCCACAACAGTGAGAGGCCTGCATATGGCAAAAAAAAAAAAAAAGTTTTAGGACTCATAAAACTGGACCCACCCCTGAGAGGTGCCTGGGTCTAGAGCATGGGGATAATCATTACCATCTTGCAGTGTTGTCCTAGGGATTTAATGAGGTTGTGAGCAACGGCTGTGCACCCAGAAGGCACTGGAGCGCTGGTGCCTGGTGTCATTACGAAGCGCATTGCATCACCCCTGACCACAAGGACCTGAGTCATTTGGATTTCTCTCTAAAACTCAGGGCTCTGGAGAGAAAATCATGTTGCCAGTACATCTTAGCAGCTTTTTGAAGCACAGCATTTCAATATTTAGACACTGCATTTTCTGATTGGTGCTGGGATCAAAGTAATAAAAACTCAGTCTGCAAAGGGAGAAGGATAGAAATCAGCAGATTTATTATTTCACAGATTGTTCCTCTCAGGTAAACACAACTAATAATATCTGCTTAACTAATTAATGAACACTGCATTGTCTTTGGGGCCTCGGGCTCCGCGGATGTTCTGCATGTCTACAGCACCCCGCCCAGACCCATCTCAGAGCGCTTCGTTGATAATTAAGTGGGCAGATGTAATTATGCCTCTAATAGGTAGTAGTTTGTGTGCATGTTCAAGCATGTCATGTGCAAACAACAGGGTGAAATCAATTGTGTTCATTCGATCAGTTGCCTCCCGTAAGCACCATTTGTATCTCTTCCAGTTACTTATTGCTGCGTAATGAATCACCCCCAGAACTTAGTGGCTTAAGACAACTATAAACATTTTCAATGAGTATTGTATCATCATCTCCCCCAGTTCTGGTGGCTGACTGGGCTCAGCTAGTGTTCTTGCTGGTAAGTTGCAGTTGGCATCTTGGGGTAGAGCCATCTGACGGCTTCCTCACTCACATAGCTGGACTTGGTGCTGCCTGTCGGCTGGGATCTCAGCTGAGGGTGCTGCCAGGACACCCACACACAGCCTCCACATGTGCACTGGGCTTCCTTCTAGCATGGCAGCTGGGTGCTAAGTATAATACAATGTCCTGAGAGAAAGTCTTTTATGACCTAGCCTCGGTGGTCACCCAGCATTACCCCCACCATAGTCACAGACCTACCCAGTTTCAAGGGAATGGAACATAAGTCCCATCTCTGGGTGGGAGGAATGTCACCGTCACATTGTGAAAAAGGGAAACCTTGTTGGGACCACGCTGGAATGTGCAATCTGCCGCACAAGCCTTCCAAGTACAAACAGTAAATCATTACATTTTTCTTCAATTTAGACTCTAGGGAGACCTGCTAGATGATTCTTTGTGAATCTGGTTGTCATTGCTGTCTATATAAGGAACTTACAACTACAACTAATGAGCATGCATTTCTTTGAATGATAATAATGTATAATTCTGACTTTGCACTGTTCAAATTTATCTTCTTCCCACGTTTCCCAGGGAGAGCAGTTTTGCCATATCTCAGGGCAGGTTCACCACCATCCCCACACCCCGGCCCTGGGTAGCTGTTGCTGCTCCTGAGGCTTGTAGATCTGTTCCGCATAAGGCTTTTCTCCAATCATACAGGTTAATGCTAGCTGGGGCACATCTCTCTGGAAGCATGGGAAACAGACCACAATTGGGATTCAGCTACAGCAGCCTTGGGCCTTTGCCTATTTGAAAGTCAAATCAGCAGAAGTGTGGGGAATTCCCTGGTGGTCCATTGGTTAGGACTCAGTGCTTTCACTGCCATGGGCCCGGGTTCGATCCCTGGTTGGGGAACTAAGATCCTGGAAGCCACGTGGTGAGGCCAAAAAAAAAGTAGAAGGGCCTACAGGTGCTCTGTGGCCCCGAGGCCATTCTGCTTGGGCTGCAGCAGACGTGTACAAGGAAGGCTGTCTGAGCAGCAGTGGGGAGGAGGCCTCTCCCAAGAGGCCTGGATGCTTCTCTGCACGCTGGGCACCCCCGGCTCGCTGAGCTGAGGCTGCCCTTCCTGGAGGGATGGCTCACAGTTCAGGCCCCCCAGCACCCTCATCACACAGGAAAAGTCCTTTCTGCGCCCCACTTATCACCTCCAGAAAACCTCTCTCAGCAGCCTGGGTCTGTGACTTTGAACTCCTTGAGCCCTGCAGCACTTGGGATTCAGGGAGTGACCCATTCTCTCATAAGCCACACCACCTCCACCTGTGGCCTCCTAGTCAGTCCCTCCCACCTTCTCTCCCCTTATTGTAACAGCCCCGTTCCTCCCGCCCAACCCCCCACGGTCACACATTTTAGAACCTGAGCTTGAGGATTTTGTCCCCGAGCCAGGTCACCCCAACAATCTCAATTTCAGCGTGAGCTTGTCCCAAAGCAAGGCAGGGAATTCCATGTGGACCCCACGGCTGGACCTCCTCTCCGTGAGGTCATGCTCCCTCCGAGCCCAGCCTTCTCTCTGCTCTGCATTTCCACAGCCCTGACTGTCCCTCTACCTAGTCTGTGTGGAGGGGGCCTTGGGGGACAGTGGGGAAAGCGTGGGGTCTTGAAGCGAAAGGCTCTGATGTGGGCTTGTCCTTGTCATGTGACCTGGGCAAGCTGTTAACTCTCTCTGCGTCCCCCAACCCCACCCCTGCTCATGGGGTAGCTGCTCCTGCTGTTAGAGGTTGAACTGTTCCCCCCCAAGAAAACCATGTTGGAGTCCTAAGACCCAGGACCTGAGAGCGTGACCTATTTGGAGATCGGGTCTTTGCCGAGGTCCTCAAGTTAAAGTGAGGTGGTCGGGGTGGCCCCTAATTCCACATGACGGGTGTCCTCATAAAAAGGAGAAATTGGGACACACACACACACACACACACACACGGAACACAACATACAGACACAGGGAGAAGACAACCATCTACGGGCCAAGGAGAGAGGCCTGGCTTCCTTCCCTCGTAGCCCTCAGAGGAAGCAACCCTGCTGACATCTTTGGTTTTTTTTTTTTAAAGATTTTTTTGATGTGGACCATTTTTAAAGTCTTTACTGAATTTGTTACAATATTGCTTCTGTTTTATGTTTCGGTTGTTTGGCCGCGAGGCATGTGGGATCTTAGCTCCCCCGCCAGCGAATCGAACCCACACACCCTGCATTGGAAGGCGAAGCCTTAACCACTGGACCACCAGGGAAGTCCCTGCTGCTGACATTTTAAGACATCTTTCAGACTTGTAGCCTCCAGACCTGTGAGGTAATAACTCTGTTGCTTCAGCCTCCTGGTGTGTGGTCCTAGGACGGACACGAACACACCTGCCTGGTTGACTTCCCAAAGCGAGGTAACACGTGGAGGTCCTGTGTAAAGTGTCACTGACTCATTGAAGCCATGAGCAATCATTGAGCAACTATGGTGTGCCGGGGGCCATGCCTGAGTGCCAGGGGTCTGCGTGACCAACTCTTATCAAGTCTTCGTTTGCTTCTTTACATGAGCAGCCCCCTTTTGAGTGGAATCAGTCTCAGACTCTTACAGTCCTCACAGCTCCTAGTTAACCATTAAGCACATAGTAGGCACCTCATAAATGCCTATCGAATTGATTCAGCTATGGATGTGTAATAGCTGCAAATTATTTTTTTTTAATTTTTTTTTAAAGAAGATGT
The DNA here is from genome assembly GCF_964341445.2 of Mesoplodon mirus. Taxonomy (NCBI): domain Eukaryota; kingdom Metazoa; phylum Chordata; class Mammalia; order Artiodactyla; family Ziphiidae; genus Mesoplodon; species Mesoplodon mirus. The sequence goes on from NC_138979.1 coordinate 185,711,135, forward strand.
TGGGGGTAGGAGTTTATTAAATTATTTATTTATTTTTGCTGTGTTGGGACTTCGTTTCTGTGCGAGGACTTTCTCTAGTTGTGGCAAGCGGGGGCCACTCTTCATCGCAGTGTACAGGCCTCTCACTATCGCGGCCTCTCTTGTTGCGGAGCGCAGGCTCCAGACGCACAGGCTCAGTAGTTGTGGCCCACAGGCCTAGCTGCTCCGCAGCATGTGGGATCCTCCCAGACCAGGGCTCGAACCTGTGTCCCCTGCATTAGCAGGCAGACTCCCAACCACTGCGCCACCAGGGAAGCCCTGCAAATTATTTAATGTACAAGTCTGTGCATGGGCATGCTGAATAGTTTATCATCTTCAGTGACATCCAGAACAACTAATCATAGTTTAGGTCCAAACTAGCCTCATTGACCTCTCACCACAACAGGCCTGTCTTGTTCTGTGGGGCGTGGCATCTGAGCCCGAAGTAGCAGCATCTCCTTTGCTTTCATGGCTTCATCCCACCTTGCATGGGTACAGATCATGTCTTTGGAGGATGTTTTGAAACAAGGTTACATTTTCTGGGCATAGCCGACTGTAGGTAAAAGGCATTTCATGAGACGCATCACACAGAATTTTAATTCTAATAACCCTGTAGTTCATTTAAAACTGGCCGAAGGAAGGAAGGAAGGGAACGGGAAAGGCGAGCAACATATTTGGGGTGAAAGCAGCCTCTGCAGCGTGTGGACATCAAGTGATGCTGGGCAGAAGGGATTTCCGCACGACTAGAAGAATGCCAAGCGCATAAATCAGGATGCCGTCTTTTCCCTGCAAAGAGTGAATAATTATAGATGCCAAGTGTCTCAGGGAAAATCTGCTGGGCATACGGCCCCTTTTGCCTTCACGCCACTTTCCTTTGCTCCTCCAGGGTCCAAAGAAACCAGCATGAATTAACAGCTGGCCACAGCATCCTGACCCGTGAGAAATAAATGAGGACATGTTTTCAAGTTCAATCCAAAACGCATTTACTGATTGCCTAAAATGTGCCAGGTCCCGTGGGAATACGGGAAGGGATCTTCACAAAAGGAGTGTACAGTCTTGCCTGACAGTCCAGTTCCATGATGGTTTATTGAGTGATTACTGTATACCAGGCACTGTGCTCAGCTGGGGGGGGTGGAGACATCAAGATAGATGTGCCATGATTCCTGCCCCTAAGGAGACTATAGATTTATGGGGGAGAGCAATTCATAAAGAGTCACTATTTTCTCTTTCATTCTCATAGCAATCAATAAAGGAGGCACAATTACTACGTCCATTTTACAGATGCGGCAACTGTGGCATAGAGTTCAGTGTCTTCCCTGCAATGGGGGTTGGAAGTGGAGAAGGAGGAGTGTGGACCTAGCCTTGCTCTCTGCACCAGGCTAAATGGTAATCCCAGCAGAAGAGATACGAGAGATCCTAGGTGAGAGATGAGCGGGTTAGACAGGTGAGCAGCCACCAAGAATGCACGAGAGGGGACTTCCCTGGTGGTCCAGTGGTTAAGACTTTGCCTTCCAATGCAGGGGGTGCGGGTTCGATCCCTGGTCAGGGAGCTAAGATCCCACATGCCTCATGGCCAAAAAACCAAAACATAAAACGGAAGCAATATTGTAACAAATTCAATAAGGACTTTAAAAATGGTCCACATCAAAAAATCTTTAAAAAAGAAGAGGACAAAGAGGATGTTTCTCTAGGGGCGCTGAGACAGCGTCCTTGGAACCCAGAGGAGGGAGTGACTCCAGCAGGGAGACTGGGAGAGGCACCAGGGCTGGGGTGGACTTTGAGCTGAGTCTGCAAATCGAGGAGGATTTTACTGGGCAAGGAGTTCGGGGAAGCGCAGAGCAGGCGCAGGCCAGAGCAGAGGCAGGACCGTGTGGAGAGGGGGTGCCAGGAAGGCACAAGGCAGGCAGAGGAAGCAGAGGCAGGGGCATAGCTCAGAGGGCCCTGCTGGCGTGCTGAGCAGTCAGATCTGTCTTGCTGGTGCCGTGGAAAGTCTGCAAGGAGGAACATGACCTGATCCAGACCGTGTTTGAGGAAGGTCACCAACGGTGGGCAGAATTGATCCAGTCAGAAATAGTTGGACATCTGGGGGCCATTTAAAAGGCTACTGATGCTCTAACACCTTCTTATGGGGAGTAGATGACCGAACCAGGACACTGACCCAGGGAGACTGGGGCTAGGCCCCCGGAGCCAGAGAGATGGCAGATGCCCACCCAAGGCAGCCAGTGGTGGAAAGATCCAGAGGAAGGGTCCAAGGCAAGACTAACAGGGACCGAGAGTGAGTCAAGGAATCCACATCTAACAGTCCAAAGGCAAAAAGGGGAGACCCTGGGCAGAGCCAGAAGACAGGCAGAGCTGGGAGGCCACCCTGGACAAGAGTCCCACATGAGGGTGGAAGGCCTCTGCCTTGTGTTTACTTGTCCTCGGCAACAGTGGTGCAGCCAGGAGTCCAGGAGAGAGAGAGAATAGGGACTCAAACGAGGGAGGGGTGTGAAGAGGGTGGCAGTGACTCGGACACCAGGAAGGGAGATTAAACAGAAGGACCAATTTCCTGGGTAGGAGCACCCACAGAGCTATGCACAGGAGCAAGTTAAGGTACCAAGAAATTCAGTTATAAAACTGCAGGTTTGGGGCTTCCCTGGTGGCGCAGTGGTTGAGAGTCCGCCTGCCGATGCAGGGGACACGGGTTCGTGCCCTGGTCCGGGAAGGTCCCACATGCCGTGGAGCGTCTGGGCCCGTGAGCCATGGCCACTGAGCCTGTGCGTCCGGAGCCTGTGCTCCGCAACGGGAGAGGCCACAACGGTGAGAGGCCTGCGTACCGCAAAAAAAAAAAAAAAAAAAACTGCAGGTTTCATTGTTCCCATTTGTGTCAATGAAAAACAAAATACATACATACATATATATATATATATAAAATATATGTATATGCATAGAAAAAATGGAAAGATATACACAAAGCATGAACAACAACTGCCTTTAGAAGATGGGATTATAATTTGTTTTAACTCTTCTTTCTCTTATTTACCGGTATCTGCTAAAATCTGTGCAACAAATATTTTACTTTTGGAGTGAGTTAGATTTTCAAAAAATGGAGAAAATGCAGACACCTGTAACCAGGCCTACCCCACCCTGTCAAAGCTGAGTCAAACAGCAATCTGTGAAACACAGTATTATCATGCTGGTCGGTGTCATCTCAGTAGCAGAACAGCCCCAAAATAATGAGAACATGAGATTATCCAGATCAGTACAAGCTGCAATTAATGATGGAGAAAATAGCCCAAGTCAAATTTACATCCAGCCAGGACCACTGTGAAAGCTGCCAACTAGCATTCTGGCTTCCTTTGCCCACCCCCACCCACGTCTCTATCCACCCTCATCCATCGGCTGGAGCAATCCTTTCAGGGTCTAAATCAGATTGCATTGCCAATGTCTACTTATGCCTTAGGGCCTTTGCACCAGGTGGTCCTTAGGCTGCAAAGCTCTATCCCAGTATCTTACGTGGCTGACTCCCTCATCGGGTCTAAGTTCAAATTTTACCGTCTCAGAGAAGCCTTCTGTGATCATTGCAGCGGAAGTAGCCACCACCCACCCCTAACCGGGCACTTGATGGAGTCTAACCTAGCTAGCACTGTCCATAGAACTTTCTGGGATGATGGGAATGCTCTGTATCTATGCTGTCCAATGTGGTAGTCACTAGAGATATGTGGCTACTGCACACTTGAAATATGGCTAGTGTGGCTAAATAGTTGAATTTTAAATTTTATTTCATTTTATTTTAAATATAAATGTCCATGTGTCCAGTGGCTACTGTATTGGACCACATAGGCTATAGCATTGCTCACTTTGTTTTGGTTTTGGTTTTTTTCATACCCTATCGATATCCGAAATGACCTCACTCATCTGTTTGCCTACGTATTCATTGTATGTCTTCCCCCATTAGGATGTAGGTTCTATAAGGGAAGGGGTTTATCCTCTTCACTGCTATAATCCCAACTCCAGATACACAGAATAGGAGTGCAATAAATGATGAAGGAATAATAGGAGAAAAGGTGGACTTTTAAGTTTATTATCTTTACTTTGAGTGTTCGGTTAGATCTTGTATTGTACAGCTATTGCCAAATGTGCTGCATAAGAAAAACATCCCAAAATTCAGTGACATCTTTTCATCTCATAGATCTATGGGTTACCTGAGGGTTACAGAACGGTCAGCTGATCCCTGCTGGGCTTGGTGGAGATCACTCCCACATCTGTGGCTGCTTGGGGTGGATAATGCAGGTGGAGTTTGCAGGGATGGCCCTGCTCCAAGGACCATGCACCTCCAAGAACCAGAAGCTGGCCTGGGCCCATTCTGCCCAGGGCAATGGCAGAAACACAGAGGCTAAGGGGAGCATTCAGCCTGGCTGAAGATTAGGCTTGGAACTGAAACACCTTCACTCCTGCCTCATCCTACCGGCTGATGCAAATCCATGGTTGAACCCAAAGTCACAAGGCAGGGAAGCATGCTCCACCCACAATGAGAGGGCCCTGCGAATGTCACATGGTAAAGGGTTTGGATACAGGGAGGAGTGAAGAATTCGGACCATCAATGTAATCTACCTGTATTATTATTGTAGCAGTTTGGGCTGCTGTAATAGAGTCCCATAGATTGGGTGGCTTAAGCAACAAATGCTTATTTCTCACGGTTTGGAAGCTGGGAAGTAAGTTCAAGATCAAGGCCCCAGGAGATCTGGTGTCTGGTGAGAGCCTGCTTCCTGGTTTACTGAGTCCTCAGAGACAGGAAGAGACAGAGAGAGAGGAAGCAAGCTTTCTTGCATCTCTTATAAGGGCACCAAGCCCATCATGAGGGCTCCACCCTCAGGACCTAATTACCTCTCAACGACCCCATTTCCAGACACTGTTATGCTGGGAATTAGAGCCTCAGTATATGAATTTGAGGGGGATACAAATATTCAGTCATAGCACTACCATTAGGGCTTTTGGCTGCCAGGACAGAAACTCAGTCAGACGAGCCTGAAGAATAGTCCGCGGCAAGCTACACAGAGGACAGACTCACACGGAAAGCCAAGGACAGAGGCTCTGATGGGGCCTGGCCTCTGAGAACCGGGGCTAGAGGACAGGTGTAGTTCCAGGGTGGCTCTGACCTCTGCAATTCTGACGGCTTCCAGCGTGCCTAGTGTTTTCCACTCCCCTTAGCAGCTGGCTTCCTTGGCCTCTAATCTCTGTATCTTTCCTCTTCCTCTGTCCCTCGTAAGTTGGGCTTAAATGTGGCCAAAACAGCCTCCCCAGCTTCCTGATGCTTCAGCCTCAGCCCCTTTGACTTTTTGCTGCATTCTCTCTGAATTTCTTAGATCAGATGGTCCAGCAAACCTTCTCACATCAAAACACACCTCAAATTGTCGCCCGGACCACAGATTGGCCCCCCTTATCTAAGTCCCCTACATCTGGGTCGATTCGCTGTGGCTACGGGATGATGTGGCACCAAACGTGCCTGAGAACAAGGCAGCCCCACGAAGGGCCCAGCACTCACGGGTCAGCAACACAGAGGCTTTGCTGGTGCCTTCACGAGGAGAGAAGCAACTGGGGTTCAAAAGGCCAAGAAAACGGTGGAGTGTTGGCCAATGGGTATCTGCTGTTCTTCCATTTGTCCTGAATCTTCTCCTTTGGGGAACCCTCATTCCCTAATTCCATGTAACTCAGGGGACTACGGGCTGCCTGTCCAACACAGTTCCCATTCCCTTCTCCCGCAGCTCTCTAGAGAGTCTGCACCCCAAATAGGAGCACCCCGGTGGAGGAGCCAGAGCTGCGTCCGGCAGAGAGTGATGCTCTGGGTGCTGCATCCGGCACCCAAGAGACTGCCCAGGGCTCCTGCTGTGGGGACCCAGGCCACCCTCGTTTCGTGTTTGTGTCCCCCAGGACCCTGCCAATAAACCTCCATATTTCGCTCAAGTTAGCGTGGAGTGTTTCCTGTTGGTTGAAACCAAGGAATCCTGAGCAATATTGTGAGCGTGCTTGGGACAGAGCTCATCAGGAATGAAAGAGGCAAAGCACACAGAGGGTCTTAAATGGTCTTATTTCTATCTTGGTGTGAATGGTTAGAAAGTCTTCTCATAGATGAGGTTTGCATTAGGGTTATTTAAGTAGGAAAGAAAGGCACAGAGGGAGATTAGGTTCACCCAAAGAAAACTTCCTCTTGCTTCCTCAGTTTGACTCAGACCAGCATCTGGAGTCAGCATTTAAAAGCTGAGGGTACTGGGACTTCCCTGATGGTCCAGTAGTTAAGACTCTGCACTCCCAATGCAGGGGGCAGGGGTTCTATCCCTGGTCAGGGAACTAAAATGTCGCACAGCGTGGCCAAAAATAAAATAAAATAAAGTAGTATCCTATTAAAAACAAAAAAGTTGATGGTACTGCTGTCTTCCAATGTGTTACTCCAAGAAAGACACGAGAATGCACAACCTCAAGCAAATCAGAGGTTGTGCTTGAGAATGCACAACCTCAAGCAAATCAGGCAACAAAAATGAGGAATGTACTATTTTTTAAAGGGAAGGGAGAGTTGTACTCTTTAAAAATGTCAATATCAAAAAAAAAAGAAAGAAAGAAAGAAAGGGCTGTAGAAATATTCTAGATTGAATATTCCAGATTGAAGAAGGCTAAAGAGACATGACAATTTTTTTATTGTTTGTTTGTTTTGTTTTAACTTATTTTATTTATTTATTTATTTTTGGCTGCGTTGGGTCTTCATTGCTGCGTGCAGGCTTTCTCTAGTTGCGGCAAGCAGGGGCTACTCTTCATTGTGGTGCGCGGGCTTCTCATTGTGGTAGCTTCTCTTGTTGTGGAGCATGGGCTCTAGGCACGTGGGCTTCAGTAGTTGTGGCTCACAGGCTCAGTAGTTGTGGCTCGCGGGCTTAGCTGCTCCGCAGCATGTGGGATCTTCCCGGATCAGGGCTCGAACCCATGTCCCCTGCATTGGCAGGTGGATTCTTAACCACTGCACCACCAGGGAAGCCCCGAGACATGACAATTTAATGCAATACCTGACCTTAGGTTGGATCCTATAGTGGAGGGGGAAAAAATGCTCTAGAAGGTATAATTAGGTCAACCAACAAAACTGGAATAAGGGGAGTAGATTACAATACTGTATCAATGTAAATTTATGCATTGTGCTTATGTAAGAGAATATCCTTATTTTTAGGAAATATAAACTCTAGTATTAGGGAGAAAGACTGTAATCTAAGCAACTTACTCTCAAATGACTCAGACAAAAATTATGTCTGTAGATAGGTAGATAGATGATAGATAGATAGATAGAACAAATGGGGTGAAATACTAACAATAAGTAAATCTGAGTATAGGGCATATGGATGTTCTCTATACCATTTTAATTTTTGCAACTTTTTATAATTTAGAAAATATTTAAAAATACATATTTAAAGGAAAAAGCTGATGAAATGGTTATAGAATGGCTTTGATGGATTAAAATATAGCTTGCTTTTAATATTTGTATCTTGCTTCCAATGGAAGTCACTGATTCACACACACACACACACACACACACACACATACACACACACACACTGCCGTTGGTTAAACGGCAGCTGATTGTATTGGTATGGTCGCGTGAGCACCTCCTCACCCCATGCCAGGCATGTTCATATATCATTTAAGCTCCACAACAGTCTGGAGGAATGGCTATGATCGTTTCCATTTTGCGTGTACATAGGAGGCCCAACTTCCGTATAAGCCACTGTCATGCCATGGTTCAGATGTGCTCCCAAGGACTCATGCCCATGGCCTAAGGAAAGTAACAGTCAGAAGCTCTTCTTCCCTAAAACCTTTATGAGACCCCAAGAGCCCCAGGCAGAGAGGCAGCCCTGCTCTGAAACTGGGAAGCAGAACAATGAAAAGAGAGGGTCTGAGTCCTCACCACCCCAGGCAGGACGAGGGCTCCGAGACCCCACGGGCATCTGACACCTGGTGTGTATATGCTGGCTCGGGGTGCAGGTGCCTCCCAGGAAGCCTCTCAGGACTCAGAGGGCTCCAAGGGTAGGGGTGGGAGAGGACCAGTGGGTACCGGGTGGTACAGAGAGGGCAGGAACGACCACCTCCTCCACCACCACAGCAGCTCCCACCATGCAGCAGACACAGGACCGCAGCATGACTCATGGAGCCCGGTGCAAAATGAACATGTAGGGCCCCTTGTCCAAAAATATTAATAATTTCAAGAAGATAATGTCTGAGCATCAAACAAAGCCTGCAGCCTTCTACACTCGGGCCCAGTCCAACCACACAGGTCGCAGGCCTGTGAAGCCCTGACCAGACCCTGTCTTGGAACTTTATTTTACAAAGCCCTTTGGGGGGTGGGGCATCTTTATCGCCACTCAGTTGATGAGGAAGCTGAGCCCCGAGGTGATTAAGTGAACAAGACATAGCTGGTGCGGCTCAGTAAAGAGTGAATGGAAAATGAGTGAACTTGCTCAAGATACACAAACAGCAAGTGGCAGAACTGGGATTCATGCAGGACCCTCTGCATGGATTCTCCGTCCTGCCCAGGAATTCACAGCTGTAGACACCTCCACCTAGGAGCTAACCATGTGAGGGAACCATCTGTCATGACTCCTAATTGTAATTAATTTACTGTGAGTTAGAACTCATACTTTTATAAGCCTGCAGCACCTTCTATTAGGAGAAATGGTGGCAAATCCTCTTTAGCTTCTGGGTGTGGAGTTGGTATCTAGAAAGGCCAAAAGTCATTGTATGTCAAATGTGGTGAAGTTGAGACTAATGTCTGGGTTTGCTTCTTTTTTTTTTTTTTTTCCTCTTTAAGAAGAAAACAAACTATGGCAAAACAAAAAAAAAAGTAAAGTCTCTAGAGTTCATTATTCCAAAAAAGATGTTTTAAAAATCTTCTGAGAAAAGTACATGGCTATAAAAGGTACATACTCCTCCAAAGTGAAGGACTATTCTTCTGAAGGGGAAATGTTTTGGATGTAAAAATTATAGCATTCATTCTAAAAGGCAGTCGCACTGAATCGGTAACCAAAACCTCTCAACAAAGAAAAGCCTAGGGCCAGATGGCTTCACTGGTGAATTCCAACAAACACTTAAAGAAGAATTAACACCAGTTCTCCTCAAACTCTTCCAAAACATTGAAGAGAACGGAACACTTCCAAACTCATTGTATGAAATCAGCATGATACCAAACTAGACAAATATGTTATAATGAAAGAAAGAAATAGACCATTATCTCTGATGAATATCGATGCAACAATCCTCAACCAACTACCAGGAAAAGGAATTCAATAGTACATTAAAAAGACTATATACACCACAGCCAACTGGGATTTATTCCTGGAATACAAAGATGGCTCAACATGTGAAAATCAATTGACGTAATACACCACTTAAGAGAATATTGGGGAAAAAACACATGATGATCTCAACTGACAAAGAAAAAGCATTTGACAAAATTTAACACCCCATCATGATAAAAATACTCAACAAGCTAAGAATAGAAGGAAACTACCTCACAATAATAATGGCTATGTATAAAAAGCCAACAGCTGACATTATACTCAATGGTGAAAAACTGAAAGGTTTTCCTCTAAGATCAGGAACAAGACAAGAATGTCTACTATCACCACTTCTATTCAACATAGTACTTGAAGTCCTAGCCAGAGCAAGTAAGTAAGAAAAAAAGGCATCAAAATTGGAAAGGAAGAAGTAAAATTACCTTTGTTTGTAGACAACATGATCTTATATGTAGAAAACCCTAACAATTCCCTTTAAAAAAAAACTGTTAGAGCTAATCAAGGAATTCAGCAGTTGCAGGGTACAAAAATCAATAGACTAACAATGAACAATCCAAAAAGGAAATTATGAAAACAATTCCATTTACAATAGCATCAAAAAGAATTAAAATACTTTAGAATAAACTTAATCAAGGAGATAAAAGACTTATACAGTAGAAACTACAAAACATTGTTGAAAGAAATAAAAGAAGACACAAATATATTGAAAGACATCCTGTGTTCATGAATTGAAATGCATAATAGTGTGAAGATGTCAAAACTACCCAAAGCAATCTGCAGACTTAATGCAATCCCTATCAAAATCCCAGTGGCATATTTTGAAGAAATACAAAAATCCACCTTAAAATTCATATGGAATCTCAAGAAATCCTGAGCAATCCAAAGCAATCTTGAAAAAGGAGAACAAAGTTGGAGGTCTCACATGTCCTAATTTCAAAACATAGTACAAAGCTACAGTAATCAAAACATTATGGTACTGGCATAAAGACAGACATACTGAACAATGGAATAGAATAGAAAACCCAGAAATAACCCCTCACATATATGGTCAAATGATTTTCAACGAGAGTGCCAAGACCATTCATGGGGGAAGGGCAATCTCTTCAAGAAATGGTTGTGGGAAAACTGGATACCCACATGCAAAAGAATGCAGCTGGACACTTACCTTACACTATATACAAAAATTAACTCAAAATGGATCAAAGATCTAAACATAAGAGAGCTAAAACTATAAAGCTCTCAGAATGAAACATACGAGAAAAGCTTCATGACACTGGACTTGTCAATAATCCCTTGAACATGATACTAAAAGCACAGGCAACTACACAACAAAACATGGATAAATTGGATTGTATCAAAATTTAACATTTCTGTGCATCAAACGACACAACAGAGTGAAAAGGCAACCTATAGAATGGGAGAAAATAGTTTCAAATCATACCCAGAATATATAAGGAACTCCTACAACTCAACAACAAGAAAGCAAACAACCTGACTGAAAAATGCCCTTGACTAGATATTTCTCCAAAGACGATATACAAATAGCCAATAAGCATATGAAAAGATGCTGAGCATCACTAATAATCAGGGAAATTCAAATCAAAACCACAGTGAGATATCACCTCACACCATTTAGGTTGCCTACTATCAAAAAGGAAAAAAACAAGTGCTGGTGAAGATGTGGAAAAATTGGAGCCCTTGTGCACTGTTGGTGGGAATATAAGATGGTGCAGCCTCTATGGTACAAGTACGGCAGTTCCTCAAAAAATTAAAAGTAGAATTACTGTATGATCCAGCAAGTCCACTTCTGGGTATATACCCAAAAGAATTGAAAGCAGGGGGACTTCCCTGGTGGCGCAGTGGTTGAGAGTCCGCCTGCCGATGCAGGGGACACGGGTTCGTGCCCCGGTCCGGGAGGATCCCACATGCCGCGGAGCAGCTGGGCCCGTGAGCCATGGCGGCTGAGCCTGCGCGTCCAGAGCCTGTGCTCCGCCAACGGGAGAGGCCACAACAGTGAGAGGCCCGCGTACCACAAAAAAAAAAAAGTTGTAAAGAATTGAAAGCAGGGTCTCAAAGAAATATTTACACACCCATGTTCATAAGAGCCTTATTCACAATAGCCAAGATGTGGAAGCAATCCAAGTGCCCATCAAGGGATAAATGAATAAACAAAATGTGGTATATCCATACAATGAACTATTATTCAGTTTTAAAAAGGAAGGAAGTTCTGGCACATACTACACCATGGATGAACCTTGAGGATGTTATGCATAAAATAAGCCAGTCACGAAAGGACAACTACTGTGTGATTACACTTATATGAGGTAACCACAGTAGCCAAATTCATAGAAACAGAAAGTAGAACGGTGCTTGCCAGGGACTGGGGGGAGGGAAAAATGGGAAGTTGTTTCAGTTTTGCAAGGTGAAAAATCTCTGGATGTGAGTATGTGAGTATACTTAAGAGTACTGAATGGTAATTTTAAAACGGTTAACACAGTAAATTTTATGTTATGTGTATTTTACAATTAAAAAAATTGTTTTGAGTCAGTCTCATTACCTCTCAGTTAAAACTTGGATCACGGTTCATTCAGAAAGGCAGTCTTTTCAGGTCTCCCAAGACGGAGTCATTGCCTGTGAGGGAATTATCACGGTTTGTGCAGAAAGACAGGCTTTCAGGTCTCCCAGGATAGAGTCATTACCTAGAAGGGAATTTTGCTCACTAGGCAAGGTGTTGCTCTCATCTCTCTAAGGCACAGTTGAGGTTTTCTCTTTCTCTATGTAAAGGGTAGAAAGATGGCAACAACGTGTGTGTGTGCGTGTGTGTATAAGTACATTCAGCAAACTGTAGAGTTCTGTTCAGATGGAGAATTTCTTCTTAAATGAAGTCTGTAGACACAGTTTCAGCCCATTATCTCCTATGGTGCTCACAGTTACCATGGAGGGACAGGGCAGGTTGCATCATATCCATCATACGTGGGTGTAGACCATGGTTTCTCCATCTTGGCACTGTTAACGTTTGGGGCAGGAGGATTCTTTTTTGTGGGGCTGCTCTGCTCACTGTAGGATGTTTAGCAGCATCCCTGACTTCTAACCACTAGACGCCAGTAGCACCCACCCCACACCCAGTTGTGACAACCAAAAGTGTCTACAGACATTGCCAGATGTCCCCTGGGGGGCAGAATCACCCCCTTTTGAGAACCATTGGTTTAGAGGGTCTGAGCTAAGATCACATGGAGTCTACACATAAACCTGAGTCTTCTGATTCCAAGTCTCCCATTCCTCTGCAATACAAGGTTATTGTCCACTTAAGGCCCCTCCAGAGCGCCAGCCCCCCAGGCACACACACACACCCTTCTTTGCCCTGCTGCATGCCCTGGAACGGGACATCCAAGGAACACATCACTGGTTCCCTGGCCCTCTCCCGGCCTCCCTCCCTGCACACAGGGCTCTGACAGTGACTCTGGCAGGCTCTGGGAGCACCACAGCCTCCCTCTGCCCAGGCAGGCATAGGAATGGGGGCGGCTCCCAAGCCAGCACCCCAGCCGTGCTTTGTTCTCAGTCCTTTGCTTGGCCCCTGCCTACCTCAATACATAGATCTTCATTCATTTACTTCTAGTTAGACCTTCTTGCCAGGGCCATCTCTTTCCTTCCTGTTAAAGCCAGTAACCCCAAACTTAGGACAAGAGCTCAAATTCAGCACTGAGCATGCTGCAGCTACTCACCAATGCCTTGCCTTCCTGCAAGCTTTCTGTGCCCGTCACCCCTCCTCTCTCTGAAACCTCCTAATCCTGGGTCTCTAATGCTCTTACAGTGTTCTTCTCGCTCCACCCGCGGTTATTTCTGTCCTGTCTTATCTCCTCCACCGGACTTAGGGACTTAGGAGGAAAAAAGAAAGGGATTGTATTTACATGAAAATGAAATATTTTGTGTTGTTTGCCCATTTTTCTTTGATACTAGTTATGAAATTTATTAAAATATTTTTAGAACCTTTTATGACTTTCATAGATTGTTTTAGAGCAATCTACAGAACTTTAAGTTTTCAGAATCTTCATAAATATCTCACCTTTTGGCTTCCATGGGGAAAATACTCCAGGCATGCCCTGCAGAATTGGGTGGTATTTATTCCCAGCTGGTGGGACCAACTGGCCCATGGCTCTTATCAAAGCTCTTCAGGGGCTAAGTAAGAGGCTTTTCTTAGTCTAACGGAATACTCTGGGTGCCCTTGGGCCTTAAGTTGGTGACTTTGGGGGGTTTCCTTGGATCCTCAGAACTGAATAGCACCTCATATCAAGTCATTGTCCCCTTGGTGGCAACTAAACGGAGTGCTTGTTACGTGCCAGGCTCTGTGGTCAGCACTCCACACAGATATTTCAGTTGAGTGTAATCTGACTGAAATTGATTCCCCACCGCTCAATCCCAAATCTGCAGGCAAATTTGTAGTGCATGAATAACTAGATCCAAATTCAACAAGAAATGAGTGTTTAATGACAATTCTCTGGAAATGAAGTGAGGAAACGGTAAGAGAGTAAATGAGTTGAACTCTTAGGGTGGGGAAGGCCTGAGGGGTAGCCTTGAGTTTACTGTCCAGTCCAGGCCATGGGCAGCCCTTGCCAGGGGAGGGGAGGAGCGTGGGCTGGGAGCCTAGTGGACAGAGTGGAGGGCCTGTAAGCATACCCCAGGCTGAGGGGGAGACAACACGCAAAGAGAGGCAGTGGGAGGTTGTACAACAGTCTGAGACTATGAGCCAAACCACAGAAGCAGGGGAATCAGTCTCTTCAACAAACACCAGACCCTGGGAATCACAGAATGCCTGTGACGTGATCACTCCCCCAGGAAGCTCAGCCGAAAACCCAAGTATGCAAGACCGCCTCAATGCCCAGAGAGCCCAGAGGGGCAAGGACATGAGAAACTCAGGCTGATGTCCAGAGAGCCGACAGAGGGAGCTCTGGGTCAGGGAGGCCAAAGCAGCAGCATGGCAGGCAGGACCAAGGCGGAACCAGCCTCAGAGGAGATGGTGAGGGTGAGGCCCCTGCGTCACAGACGTCTTTGAAGGTGAGAGAGTGGGAAGAACTCCTGAGGGTGGACGCACAAAGGGGCACCACGGCCGATTCCAGGTCGGAGCCATCTTCTCTCTGCCCTGCTTTTCTGCACCAGCCTGCCCCCCAGAGGGAGGCAGCGGGACTCCGCGGTCCTGTGGCTGATGTCTGCAATGCAGTCAAAGACCTAAGTCCTCTGGGACCTCTCTGAGCCTGAGAGAGACCTCAGGGGCACAAATGAAGCAATCCACTGTACAGAGAAGCCGGATGTGGAGAAAGCATTTCTAGGTTACCAGGGGCCATCTCAGAAAAGTGTTCCAGAAGGGCCGGGGGTGTCTGAAGAAAAGGGGTTCTGTGTAGCATGGGCAGTGTCTTTATGAACGTGGAAGGTGGGGCATCTCAGAAGAGGTAACCCTCAGGCACACGTGCACACACTCACAACACACATGCACAAATGTTGAATAGGTACGTATGCACAGCAACTCTTTGACAGCCTATTTTGAATCCCTTCTTTTGAGAGCAGGAGCTACATCTACCTTTAGCGTTCCTGTAAATGCCACAGCAGCCAGGACACTGCACGGTACCCAGGGTCCCCTGTGAACATTCTATAACTAACTGTTGGCTAACACTGGCTATGGGATGGCCCTCTCTAATGTGGACAAACAAAAACCACTTCGGTGGTCATTAAGGAACACATGTGCCAGGTGATGGTGTTCATTCCAATTTCTCTGGTAGCTATGGTGTCAAGGTCATTGGGTGGTAACTAGGCAGCTTTTCTGGTATCTTGCCCTGTACTTTCCCTCGAACTCAAACCGACCTGATAAATACATACCCTGACATGCACGGACACTCTGAGTGTCAGATCTGCATCTCCATTTGCCAACTAAGACACCCCTACTGGCATGTTGCAGATGCAACTCAAACTCAACATGTCCCCAAACTGAAATCACATTCCCTCAAAAGCCTGCTTTCCATTCGTGGCCCTTCCTCATCACGACGTTGCCCAAACTACAAACTCGAGCAGCCGCCTTTTATCTTCGATTCTGGCTCTCCCACCTGAGCAAGTCGGCCTCCAGTGTACTTCTGATCCTTCCTCCTGTTATTGCCATAGAGATGCCTCGCTGGCAGGCATCTGGACCACAATTAGATCCTGGTTGTTCACCTCCCCCAACATTCCTGCCACAGTGTCTTCTAAAGCACAATGAGCAAGTCACTCCCCAGCTTAGCATCATCCTTCAGTGACCCCGAACTACAGTCAAAAAAAAAAAGTCCAATTCCTCGCCAAGGAGTACTAGTCTTAATCGGAAGTCTTCGTTCCTTCACTCTCAACTCCGGCCGTAACAGAATACTCCTGTGTTCTTTCACGCTTACGAGCCAGACCACTCTCACTCCAGACCTTGTAGACTTGTCACGTAGCACGTCACGTCTTGTGACTGCTGACTTTCTTGTTTCCATCCCAAGGATGTGGAGTGCTTGAGGACAAGGGTCGTGCCTTGCTCGCCACAGAATCCCTTGCACTGGGCTTTGCACATAGTGGGCATCCAACAAATGTTTGTTGAGTGAATGGATACTGGTGGCATAAACTTGTCTCAGGGAAGCCCCCTGAGCCCCCTTAGAGCTCCATGGTCGTAAACTAATAGTTTCAGAATTATCCTTTTTGATAGATTTATACTGGGTTTATTAAATTGTCAGCATATATTTTATTTTAAAAACGAAATGTTGGGCTTCCCTCGTGGCACAGTGGTTGAGAGTACGCCTGCCGATGCAGGGGACACGGGTTCGTGCCCCGGTCCAGGAAGATCCCACATGCCGCGGAGCGGCTGGGCTCATGAGCCATGGCCGCTGAGCTTGCGCGTCCGGAGCCTGTGCTCCGCAACGGGAGAGGCCACAGCAGTGAGAGGCCCGCGTACCGCAAAAAAATAAATAAATAAAAATAAATATACGAAATGTTATTAACTAGAGGCATTGCTGTACTCCCCCCGCCCCCCACTTTTTTTCACTATTTGTTTTAGAGAAACTATTAACCCACTTAAAAGACTAATCAAAAACCGTTTCTTCTGCACAAACAGCTGTTTGAGCCTGTGCAGTTTACCTGAGGATATTCTTCTAAAAGCACACATTCAGACACCTGCAGGCACAACTTACTTTCAGGACCTCTCACGACACTACTCACTTTAGATCTTTTTTTTCTTCTTTTAGCTTTCCCATGGCAGAGCCACACAGAATAATCGAACTGCTTTGCCTGGCGCCTTTCAAGAGTGAAAACTGGGGCCTAAGAGAACACAGTGGTTTCTAAGTGCCCCGTTAAGACTCAGCACCTAATCATCACGGGTGAGACACCAATGCTTCCCGCATGTGAAATCCGCTCACTCTTGGGAGTCTTAACACCTAATGTATTTCTGCACTAGACAGACTGTGGAAGTAGTGTATCCAAAAGTTAGCCTTCTTTCCGTGAAAACTCATCTCCCCAGAGCTATGAGCGAGGCGAAAGAAATCACGTGACTCCTGGTCATGATGCAGAGGTTTCCTCACATGGTTTATGATCAAACCAAATTAAAGACGAAAATAAAATCCCATTGGCTAAGCTGGAGCCTGATCTGTGGGGCGGGGCCAACAAGGCGGAGGCGGGCCTCGGAGGGCGGGCCGGACATCGGGGGCGGGGCAGACGGAGGAGGAGGCGGGGCAGCCTCAGTAGGTGGTGTCTAGCGGGAACCCGTGAAACCGCCGCTCGGGCGGCTGACTGGCCTCTTCAGCCGCTACCGGGCACTTTCGAGCTCGGCGAGCGCCGCGGCGGTGAGAGGACGAGGCCAGAGGTCGCCGTTTGCGCCCCGCCGGCTGCAGAAGTTGTAGCCATCCGTTTCAAACGTGCCTGTTAGTCACGCCTCACTTGCCCGCTGCTCTCTCCGTCCCGAACCTCCACAGCGGTCCCCGGTCTGTCGCCTCAGTTTGCAGCTCCAGGTTCCCTCCCCTAACTCGGCTCGGCACACCCGGCCGCCGCCGCCCCCGCCGCCCCCGCCGCCCCCGCCGCCCCCACCTGAGACCGACTCCAGCCGGAGCGCGGCGGGGGAGATCGAGGCCGCGCAGGGGCGAGGATACAGGAGAGCGTTAGGGCACGTGAGGGCGCCTCGGCCAATGGCGGGGCGTCTGGAGGGCGGCGGGGCGGGGCCGGCGCGGGGGCGGTGCAGGCGGTGCAGGGGCGGGACCGCGAGCTAGGGGCGGGGCGGGACAGAGGGCTGGGGGGCCAAGGGGGAGGGGGAGAGGAGGGCCGGGCCGGGGGAGGGGCGAAGAGCCGCCGCCGCCGCCGCCGCCGCCGCCGCCGCCGCCGCCGCCGCCGCCGCCGCCGCCGCCGCCGCCGCCGCCGCGAGCCTGGGAAAGGAGAACCGTGAGCAAGCGAACGACTCAGTCCCCGGGCGGCGGCGGCGGCGGCGGCAGCCGGTGGGGCGCGACGGCCGGGGTGGGGGAGCTGCTGCTGCGGGGGGCAGGCGGCGGGAGCGGCGGCGGTGGTCCGCACCAGCCATGCCGAATAAAAACAAGAAGGAGAAAGTGAGTCGGGTCCCGGGCCGCTGGACGGGCCGGGCGGGGAGGGCAAGGGACCGCGCGGAGGGCGGCGGGGAACTGCCCGGGAGCGGGGCCCGGCGGGGCTCAGGGGTCCTGCGAAAGCGGGGGCGCCTTCTGCCCGCTCCCGGGGTGGGGGCGGGGGGCGGCGGGTCGCGCCGGGGCCACGGAGCCCAGGCCGGGATGGGGATTCTGATGGCCCTGGTGGCGGCCGAGGTGGGGGGCGGCGTGGGTGCCCGCCCCGGGGCAGCGCGCGCGGTGGGCGTGAGGGCGCAGGTGGGGCCTCGCAGGTGGTTGACCCAGCCTCGCAGACGCCTGGGCAGGGACTCCAGGGGTGAGGGCGCAGGCGCCTATCAGGGACCCCCGGCCGGGGAGATGGGCAGCGAACGGACCCCGCTTAAGGCTTAGGAAGAATCGTCTGCCTTCCGGAGGGACGCTCTGGGGCTCTGAAATACTATTATTATCCTGGGTGGCGGCGGTGGCGATGCATGTGAGTGTGCTGCGTTTGCATTGGGGGGGGGGTGTATGTTTTTGCTTCAGGTGGAGCTCTGTAGCGTTTCAGAATCACCCCAGAAATCCTTGCTCCCAGGGTTTAGGGTGGGAAGGAAGAAAAAGGATGTGGTGTGGATCTTTCAAGATGCTGAGAGCGCTGTATAAATGTGGGTTTACCTGTTTCTGCTTAAAGTTGTCAGTGCCAGGCAATGCAGACGAAGAAAACAAGGAGAATCTGAATTTGGGTGGGTGGGTGTCTCATCACAATATTGTATCTCTAAACCATATGATGTAGAATTTCTTGATAGTATTGATTAAAACTATCAAAAGTCATTGTTAAATTGTATAACTATTTGTAAAACTGCATTTTGGTTTATCTGATGTTTAGCAGTCTAAAAATTGAGAAGCCTAATTGATTCTGCTTTACGTTTCCCAGGAATCACCAAAAGCAGGGAAAAGTGGAAAAAGTTCAAAAGAAGGACAAGACATAATAGAATCAGAGGTAACTATTCTTAAATATTCACTTTCCATTTTTTCATGAACACCTTTTAACTTAGGGTAGAAAAAATGAGGGTGAGAAAACCTAGGGTCTTCTAAAATGTTTCCCTGTATGAGATTTTTTTCTAGTGTCTTTCATAATCCTCCATTTTAGTTATTTGGGTTTGTATGATTTGCCTTTGGGGAAATACGAATGCTTTAATGACAGTTGTGCGTATCTGTGCTGCTAGTATTTTTAAGTTCATCCCCCACCCCCCAATCTCAAATCTAGCAGCCCTCCTGTGGAGACTGGTTTCAGGGGCTCTCTCACACTGGAGTTGTTCAAGTTCCTATTAGTTTTCCCATCCTCCCTCTTCCTTTACAAGGGGCCGGGTCTCTCAGCAGCTCAACTTCTTTCTCCTGTCACCCTTGCTTTCCTGGATCCAGTCTCTGCTGCTCGTGCCCTGTGCTTTTCTCTGCTGATGTCTCATCCCCTTAGCCTCTTTCCCCAACAATGTTGGTATATTTTGGTTTATCTAGTTTTGCTATTTTTGTGCAATCTTCTATCATCTTTCACATTTTTTTTCTTTGTCTGTAGTGGCCAATTCTGACCACTTTTGCTTCTTGCCTTTGGGCTCATTGAGGAAACAGCTGGGATGCTCCATGGGGATTGTGTCTACCTGGTGGGATTGTGCTTTGATAGCATTTGCAGAGCCAGCACTTGGCTTTGCCTTTTCTTCCTTGTGACTAGTTGTTGAACTGGAGCACCTTGGGCTACGGGTCCAGGAGCTGCATGGACCCAGGCAGAGCTAATAGGCCCTCTTGAATCACTGGTAGCAGAGAAGCTGCTTAATTTGGTGTCATAGTTCTTCAGAGCTGGATTGTTGAAGTCCTTAGTCTTATCACAGATGACAGTAATTTACAAGTGTCAGACCCTTTCCTATAAGCCAAATTAGAATAGCGTTCAATTCTGTCTGGCAAATAAGTTAACGGACCCGTTATCTGCAGTAGCCTTTTTTTCTTTTTTTTTTTTTAAGCCCCAGGTTATCTTTTCCTTATCATTTGGTACATTCTAAGCCTCCCTCCTCTTCAGGAGGTGGTTTATTCCAGCAAATCTGTTGCCCTCCCCAAAGCAAAAAACAGAAATCCGAAAGATTCCTTAAATATCAATATTTTTGTGCCAGTCTTTCCCTGTCATTTCTTTATAGCAGGCAGTCAAGTTTTACTGTGACATTCTTGCATTTGACTTGATTACTTCCTTGTCACTCTTTTGACTAAATTGATTTAAATGATATTTAATTGCTGTGCAAGGGTGTATGCCTTTTCTTTTCCCTTTTTTGGTTTATTGATCTTGCATTAAAACTGCTTAGATTTCCTAGTGCTCCCCCAAACCTTTCTTGCTCACATACCTGTCTCTCACTGTTAGTGTCACACACACAAAAATCAGTGTGTATGTTTCATTTATTCCTGTTTTAGTGGAAAGAACCTGGCTGTAAGGATGGGAAAATGTTAGGTTTGAATCTGAAGAAAACCTCTCAGTAACTCAAAGATACCAAAGCCAATGATAAGTAAAATGTGTGTTTAAGGTGGATTGGGTTCTTAGATGGTCAGTTGCTTAAGATTCTTGAGGTGTGGCCTGCAGTGTCTTGAGTGTGATGCCCCACTTGTCTTTTTGTATTTTTTCTAGCGCTACTGTCTAAGAGCTGGAGCTACAGAGCTTGAAATTACCACTGAAAAATACTGAAATGTTGGGCCCTTCACTACTTCCTCCTAAGGATCCCAGAGGCAACATGGCATATTAACATGACAGTTGGCAGATCACTGTGTATATTTTGCAGGCGCACAAATTGAGGCACTTCCGTTCCTCCGAACTTGGAGTTGACCATTGCTTTTCCATTGTCTCTCTCACCTCAGTGTTCCTCTCTGTTCTTCATTTCTAGTCCCACCCCCTTACCAAGTGTGATGGACTCACGCAGGTGAATTAGACCATTACACACACTCTCTTCTTCTCCTGTCTGCTGATACGACTCTGAACTCGAATATTTTAACCTGAACCGTTCACATAGGTCTGCAGTTCCTACGCTGCTTCTCAGACCTTTCTGATGTCACGTCACCTTCACAGTCAGCGTTGGTTCAGGTTACCCTGTGGACACCCCTCTGTTAGGACAGTTAGAACATCCAGGGCTGGCCAGCCAGAGAGGTGCAGAGCAGGTGCTGGTCCAGGGCAGAGAAGTAATCCCAACAGAGAACACGTTAAAGAACTTGGCCTGCCGTTGACTTAAATAATACACCACTTCAAGTGTGGGGAAGGTCCTTATACAGAAGTCCTGGCCGGTGATAATCTGGCCTCAAGGAAAACAAAGGAGCAGGTGGCTAACATTGCAGACCACTTTGTGGTTAGAACAGGGGGACATTTGATGGCGTGGGTTTTTAGCAAGAATTCCTGCAGTAAAGGAGAGAGTGCTTCAGCCAGGGGCTTAGTAAATAAAATGCTGATGGCCATAAATGATGGCACCTAACTTCTGTGGCCCTATTTCCTCATCCCTAAAACGACTTGGTGAGTTTCAGTTTTGGCCATTTTTAAGTATATGGGATAGATTAGGTGTGACCTCTCTTGAAAGTTTTCCCTGCAAGATATCTGGCAGGATATGTCTTCCCATGTAACAGAATGCCATTAAAAGTCGTAACTGCTGCTGCGCAACTTTTGTCTTTTGGTAGAAACTCCTATTCCTTGAACAATGTGTATTGGAACATCTTTCTTTGCTTTTTTTCTCTTTCACATAGAATGTTTAATGTTTGATTTGCTTATCTATACGTGTCCTGGGAATCTGTTTCCGCCCAGTACATGCTGCTGGTTTATTTCATAGCACACTTTTAAGGCGTGAGGATGCAAATGGGCTCACAAGTAACTTGACCTTGGAAAACTGTGGAGATTGAGAGAGGGAACTCATCTTTGAGCAGGTGTTCTCAGTGCAACATTCACATCTGTAGAAACATAGCTAGGCTCATTGGATGAACATTTAGAATCCTAGTAAATTGCTCAGAGATTCCTAAAGTCCATTTTAGAGGATCAGACCATGCAACCGTGGTTTTTGATACCGTTATTTTAATTTGTGTACTGTGTCCAAAGTTACGTTTTAAAAAGTGTTCGTGCTTTTTGTAAAGTGATTCGTTGTAAGCACATTAAAGGTCGTTCGAGTGTTGTTCTCCAGTTGTGTATCTTACTTATCCTGCTTCAGCTTAGTTTTGTTTGAAAGTCTCTACAGCAACTCTTACATAATATCTGTTGCTGAAAGGAAAGCTGAACAATCCTCTCTCCAACTTGTTAGCTTATTTTGACCCCTTCCACCTTTAGTAATAACTTTTCTTTCTCTTTATGACCTATCCGTTTACATTCCCCTGCCCCTTGCCCCCAGGGTTCCGGAGACAGGGAGCCAGGCTAGCTGGGGTCTCATTGGTGTCAGTGGTGGAGTTGTGTCTTAGAAATTTAAACTGAAATTTTAGAAATATTTAGTAATTCATCTAGTAATAACAGTAACACACGTTACATGTCAGTGGGAATAACGTTTTTATGAAAGACACCTTTCCATGAAACATTTTTGTCTCCAGTCACGTGACTCTGTAGCAGGCGTTTTAAGCCTTGTGAGTAGGAGGAGGACGAGGAAGTGGCTGTGTTGCTTGTGGGTTTTCTGGGGAGGCGGCCATGACTGTCCCCTCCCGAGAAGAGAGTCCCTGACTCCTGTCCCCAAACACCAAAAGCTTCTGTCTGGAGGGTGAATTCTGCGCTCAGGCTCTCGCTGGGGGCCTCCCGGGCCCCTTTTCCCATCGTTCTCTTCCCGACTTTTTCCAGTACAGCCCTAAACTGGACTCCGGTGAAACGCAGAGAGGACTGAAAGGAATAGTACTCTAAAAACTTTTGTGATGGGACTTCACTGTGCGCTTCCACTGCCGGGGGTACAGTTTCGATCCCTGGTCGGGGAACTAAGATCCCTCATGCCGTGCAGCCAAAAAAAAAAAAAAAAAAAAAACTTTTTTGAAATTCTTACGTAATTATTTTATAGGAAATGGGAGTTCCCGGCTTTTAATTGCCATTCTTCCAGTCAGTCCCATCATCTTTGCTTAGAGCCACGGTGTTCAGAAAGGGTGGCTCTGCGGAGAGGACAGTCAGCTGCTAACTGGGAGGACTTGGGGTCCGGAGGTGCCGTGAGCTCGCTGTCCTCAGGGGAGTGAGGCTTCCCTGAGCCGCCCCCTCTTTGGCACCCGCTCCTGCCCTGCGCTACAAGCTGGACGCTTGGTAGGCCCTGAGTGTCTCCCACGGGTGACACCGCTGCCCTGGAGCGGCAGCCCACCCTCGGCACCATGGCCAGGTGTTCCCTGTGGGGCTGCCCTGTGGTCCTGTGCATGTTCCCCAGCATCCTTGGTCAGCCCCACTAGATGCCAGTAGCTCCCCGTCCCCTCCAGTGGTGACAACCAAAAGTGCCTCTCAATGTTGCTCGGTGTCTCCTGGAGGGCAAAATGTCCCCGTGTTGCAACCACTGCTCTAGAAAGGTCCCTCCACAGAGCATGTACATTTGCTTGCGAATCACGCCTGGCACGTGTTCGTGAGAAGAGCAGTGCTGCTCAAACAAAAGGGACATCAAAATTCATGAGGGTTCCAAAGAGCTCTCATCTAGGTGGGCTGTAGCTTTCAGGTGTTTTTCATATTAGAAACTAAAATTGAAATTTTTAAAATATGCATTAATTCATCTAATAACAACACACCCATTACACGTTAACATAAATAGAGTCTTTTTATGAGAAAACTATTTGCAAGAGTTCACTGAAAAAATGGCATTGCTCTATATTTTTGCAAATCTCTTTAATGTCTGGCTTAATAAAAGACAGCTGGCCTCTCAAGTCTGCACCTGCATTCAGTCTGTTTTGATACCACATGTCTGGTAGCCTGCGAAAAATCAACATAACGATGGTTATAAAGGCAAAGCGTGTCTTAGTGTTATCATAAAAATAGTAGATCCCAGAAGGGGCCTAAGGGACCCCACTTTGAGAACTGTTGTAGAATACTTTTTCCCATCCTCTTTCTTGCTTATCTGAATCCTTTCATCTTTTTAGCTCCAACTCAAGTTCATTTTTTCTAAAATTTAAAGGAAGGTTTTTCTCACCATCTTGAAGCATATTTTTTCCATATTTTCAGTTTGAATAGCAGTTATTTGCTGCACCAATTATTTATTATGTATAGTGCCTTGGACAACTTTTATTTACCTATGATTTGCCTCCCTAACTAGACAGAGACCTTGAGGACTTTAACTTGATTCGTCTTTGCACTAATACGCCGTACATATTAGGGCCTGGTGTCAAGAGGTGTTTGTTGGTGCTTTTGAAAGTGCTCAGGAAGAAGGAGAGCTTCAAATCACTCAGCTTGCTGGGTTTTTTCTGATACTGTAAATTTGAAAGAAAAAAAGTCTCTCTTGTTAAGAGGCTTATTGCTTTATCACCTCTTTGATCCTCTAAGGGAATTTTAATGCAGAATTTTCATTCAGTGTAATTTGTTTCAAATAAATAGCATTATACCAAAGCAGAAGATTATAGTATTAGGTCTTTTCCTAATGTTTCTATTTTTTTTTGTAAAATTTTAAGAAGAGTACAGTTGACCCTTGGATAGCATGGGGGTTAGGGGTGCCAACCGTTTGCACAGTCAAAAATCCCAGTATAACTTAGAGTTGGTCCTTCATATCCATGGTTCCTCCGTATCTGTGGTTCTACGTCCAGGGATTCAACTAACCTCGGACCATGTAGTACTGTACTACGTATTTACTGAAAAAAAGCCATGTCTCAGTGGACCCGTGCAGTTCAAACCTATGCTGGTTAAGGGTCAACTGTATTTTATTTTTGTTTTTCGTTTGCTTTTACGTACCACCAGAGGTCAGTGGTAAAAAGCATAGTGTCATGAGACCTTATTCTAATTAAAGCATTTCAAAATAGGGTTTCCATGTAAATACAAGGTTTCCATATGATGTTTGGTACTTTATCTTTTTTTTTAATATTTATTTATTTTTTGGCTGCATCGGGTCTTAGTTGTGGCCTGTGGGCTCTCTAGTTGTGGCCCGCGGGTCCAGAGTGCACGGGCTTAGTTGTTCCGCAGCATGAGGGATCTGAGTTCCCCGACCAGGGATCAAACCTGCGTCTCCTGCATTGGAAGGTGTATTCTTAATGACTGGAGCACCAGGGAAGTCCCTGTCTTTCTTATTTTAATTTTATTTTGGAAGTATTTCTCAGCAGAACATAATACATGTTTATAAGTTATGTGTGTATATACACACACAGAAATATGTGTGTGTGTGTGTGTATATATATATATATATATATATATATATATATATATATATATATACACATACATACATACATAGAGAGGGAGAGAAAGGTTTGTTTTGAGCATCTCCCCTGTGCAAGCACTGGTAAGATAAAGAGTGTGCTATTGTCCTTACTCGTGAAAAACTGTTTTCTGTTACTTGTGACGTGTCGTATCTGTTGAGCTTAGACATTCAGGAGACTTGGGAGTAACTTGGCCCCCCCAGTCAGTCACACTTGCAGCTGCTGAATAGATGTGACAAGATGGAGCACATTCTTGTAAAGAGCCACCTGGAGCTTTGAGTGAGGAAATCAGATGTTTGAAAGCATCTGAGCAAACACAGGATCGCCATTAAATTGTGGAGTTCCTGAGTGCGTGTTGGATGTGGCGTGTGTGTAGCAGGTAAAGCTGGCAGGTAAGATCAGTCAGCATCCCTGTCCCTCTTAAATAAAAGCTCCGTTACGTGATGTGTAATTCTAGAAAGAGTCCTTCCAGTGACTTATGTGAAATCATGTAAAGTGTTCCGGTTCATGGAAGCAGCTCCGAGCGAATGCAAGGCTTGAGCCCTGCCCCACAGTGGTGGCGAGGTTTCCCCCTGCATGTGGGGAGCTGGGAGAGTCAGTCTGCACCTGCATGTCATGGGGACATTTTCCTAAGTCACAGGGAAAATTCCTCTGACAGATCGCAGCTCGAGAAAGTCTTCAGTGTTTCCTTGAATGTTGGGTACCTTCCCAGGTCAGGGAGTGATGCCATCTGGTTTGGCCCAGCATTTTGGTAACAGCCTTGCGTCTTGCTGTCAGTCTGTCGTGTGGAGCGGAGACTCCCCGGGCCCTGCTTCTCCCTCAGGTTTGAGAGCAGCCGATGCTGGGAAGGGCTGCTTCCCAAACGCCGGCGACAGTGTCATCTTCTTCTTCTCCACCTGGGGGAGTGAGAGAACCGGCCTAGAAATTTAACTCTCCAAGGGGGGGAGGAAGAAAAGCTTTGTTAGTTGGAAGACTTTGCGTTTTCCTTTATCATAAGTGTTTTTTAAAGATGAACTTGAGCATGGCTCTAAAGGGGCGTTAGCTCCTACCTAAAGCTGGTTTTGCGCAGTGGGTACCAGGCGGCTCTGAGGTGCTGGACCTGCGCCATCGAAGAGGTTAGTTAGCCTTTAGCCACACGCGGCTGTCTAAGTTAATGAAAAATACATTAGATTGAGAAATTCAGTTCCTTGGTCACGCTAGCCACATTTCAAGCGCCCAGTGGCCACACGTGGCCAATGGCTCCCCTGCTGGACAGCAGATAGGGAGCATTTCCCACTTCGCAGAAAGTTCTACTGGACAGAGCTGCCTTAGACCCTAGCAGTAGCTTCCAAAATAACTCTAATGTGAGCGCACTGAACTGAACTTTGTTAGCTATCACTCTTCTTAATATGAAATATCAAATTTAAGATTAAATTTAAGAGAAAAGAAGACATATAAATGGGCAAAAGAGAAGGAAATGGGTAAAATAGGGTAAAGAGGCAGGTGAGAAGGGGCTTTGGTGGTGAGGTGGGAAGGAGGCCCTGCTTACCACTTGGTCCAGGACCCGCCTACGTTCTAAAGACCCACACCGGAAACACAGAGGAGGCCACGCCAGTCCCCACAGGAGTGGACCCAGAGAGGCCCCAGGGAGACAGCCACCTTGTCTGTCTGCTTCTCGTCTTTCTTTTTCGACATCTATCTTTACGGCGGGGGGGTGGGGGGCGCGTCAGAACACACATGGTTTAAAAAAGAAAATAGTGCGAAGTCTGTACTTTCCCGTTTCACTTGATCCACTCTGAGCCCTGCATCACAGAGCAAACCTCTCTGGACTTTTCTGGTTTGCTCCAGATCGCACCGGACGCCGTACGGTGTGGTCAGAGGGAGAGGATGGGCTCCGTAGTGGGAGGGAACCTTCCCTCTCCCAGAGTCATCTTCCTCCCTTCATCTGGCCTTTCTCCTCCCTCCCTCCCTTCCTTCCTTTCTTTCCTCCCTCCCTCCCTCCATGACTTCATTCCCTCCTTCCTTCCTTCATTCCTTTTTTTTTTTGACACATTGCCTTATTTTATTCAAAAACCAGTCTGCTCATACATAGTCCAAGAACACCGAAATAATAAAGCAAATATAATCACATGTGAAAGATTGGTCTTCAAACATCATAGCCAATGATGCCACGCTTGCCTGTGATCTCGCCGGCATGAAACCACGTCCACACCTCAGTGGCCACCAAACCATTCAGCAGAGCTTCCTTAACTGTGAGCTGTTTGAAGCTACCGGTTTGAGCACCACTGACAATTTTTTTCAAGCTCTGAATAGCTGTAGGGATCTCAGCAGGGGTTGGAGGGACCAGCTCAACCTTGGCATAGTGCCAAAGTATGGCCAATCAAGGTTTCAAGTAAGTCACAGCAATGTCGACCAGCGCTGGGGCCTTTTCCGCGAGGTTACGGACAAACTGGGCTGTGGTTCTAGGACAGAAAGTCCGTCGCCCCGACTGGCCGGCTGAATGGTCATTCTCTTTCACGTTGCAGGCTTCCCTTCAGTAGATTCACTCACTCATAGTCGTCCAGCAGGTACGTTCTGAGGTCCTACTATGTGCGAGCGCCATCGCAGGTGCTGGGGATTCAGCACGGGACACAGCAGGGCCCCTGCCCTCAAGCTGGTGTGCTGTGTGCACTCGTGTTTCCAATTTCTCCACATCCTCCCTAACACTTG
Organism: Mesoplodon mirus; assembly: GCF_964341445.2. Classification (NCBI taxonomy): domain Eukaryota; kingdom Metazoa; phylum Chordata; class Mammalia; order Artiodactyla; family Ziphiidae; genus Mesoplodon; species Mesoplodon mirus. The sequence goes on from NC_138979.1 coordinate 185,739,078, forward strand.
TTTTCCTTTTTTTCTTAAATTATAGCCACCCTAGTGGGTGTGAAGTGTTATGTCATCGTTTGCCTAACGGCTAAAGGTCTTGAGCATCTTTTCATGTGCTTATTGGCCATTTGTATATCTTCAGAGAAATGTCTGTTCAAGTTCTTTGCCAGGTTTTTTTTCCCCGGATGCACTGGGTCTTTGGTGCTGCGCGCGGGCTTTCTCTAGTTGCGGCGAGCGGGGGCTACACTTCATTGCGGTGCACGGGCTTCTCATTGTGGTGGCTTCTCTTGTTGCGGAGCATGGGCTCTAGGTGCGCGGGCTTCAGTAGTTGTGGCCCGCGGGCTCTAGAGCGCAGGCTCCGTAGTTGTGGCTCTTGGGCTTAGTTGCTCCACGGCATGTGGGATCTTCCCGGACCAGGGCTCGAACCCGTGTCCCCTGCATTGGCAGGTGGATTCTTAACTACTGCGCCACCAGGGAAGCCCCCTTTGCTAGTTTTTTAAATGGGTGTTTGTCTTTCTGTTGTTGGAGCTCTTAACGCAGGCATACCTTGTTTTACTGCGCTTCACTTTGTTGTACTTTGCAGATACTGTTTTTTTTTTTAATAAACTGAAGGTTTGTGACAACCCTGTGCTGTCAGATGATGGTTGGCATTTTTTAGCAATAAGGTATTTTTTAATTAAGGTATGTACATTTTTTTAGACGTAATGCTATTGCACACTTAATAGACTACAGTATAGTGTAAACATAACTTTTATATGCCCTAGGAAACCAAACACTTCCTTTATTGTGATGTTTGCTTTATTGCAGTGGTCTGGAGCAGGACCTGGAATTTCTCCAGTATCTCTGATATTGCCTGTATATTCTGGGTACTAGACCCTTATTACAAAACTTGCAGATATTTTCTCCCATTCCATGGATTGTCTTTTCACTTTCTTAATAAAAAGTTTGTGTCTTTTTGATGCACAAAAGTTTTAAATTTTTATTAAGTCCTATTTATGATTTTTCTTTTGTTGCTTGTGCTTCTGGTGTTATATCTAAGAAACCACTGTCAAATCCAAGGTCATGAAGATTCACCTCTGTATTCTCTTAAGGGTTTTATGGTTTTAGCTCTTATATTTAGGTCGTGGATATGACTGGTCATTGATCCGTTTTGAGTTAATTTTTGTTTATGTGTGAGGTAGGGATTCCCTCCCACCCCATTTCATTCTTTTGCACGTGGTTATCCAGCTGTCCCAGCGTCATTGGTTGAAGAGACTGTTCTTTTCCCATTGAGTGGTCTTGGCTCTTAATTCTGTTCCATTGATCTATCTGCATGTCTGTCCTCATGCCAGTACCACACTGCTTTGATGGAAAGGCATGCCGCTACGGGGTTTCAGCTACCTGGTTAGTGTGATACAGATAAAGCAGCCGTGGAGGGGGCGGGAGATGCGTGAGTTCCGACTCCTCGCCTCCGTTCGTGTGGAATCGCCACCCGGCTGCCGCAGCCGCAGCCCCTTCACAATTGGGCTTATTTCTACCCGTTTCCCCTGCCACATTGGTGACTTGTCCCACCATCCGCCATCTGCGGGAGCCCGGGTTCCCAGAGACACCTCCCCATCCACGCGCCTCCGCTTCCGCGTCTTGACCTCCTGTCTAGACAACCAGAAAAGCCTTCTTGTGGGCCCTTCGGCTTCCACACCTGAGCCTGAAAGCCTTTTAAAAAGGGAAGGCTTTTTGTGTCATCGCCCCGCCCGAACGCTCTCCATGGCTTCCAGCTCTTTCAGATAGAGTGCGGCTCCTTAGCCTAGGCGCCTGGGGCCGCGCCGGCCTCGGCCTCGCCTCGCCTCGCCTGAACGCGGGCTCTCAGTGCCGCGCGCGTCCACGTACGCACACGCACGCAGACGCACATGCGCACGTGCGCGCGCACCCACACGTAGAGCTCCTCCCTTGCGGGTCTTCGCGCGTCCTCAGAGCAGCCCTCCGACCGTGAGGTGCGTCAGCGTGCTGTCGGGGCCCGGGCAGCGCCGTGTCCCTCAGGGAACCGGCCCGCACGGTGTCACAGCCGGACAGCCCCGCCCCCACCCCCAGCTAAGGGTCCCTGTGCGGGGGCGTCCCCTCGGGGTGGGCAGAGGGACGGAGTTACAGCTGAGGGGGCCAGGAGCGACGCCTGGGCGGCGGGGAGGGCCTCGCCAGGACCTGAGTGTGGAGAGCGGGCCGCCAGGCCCAGCCCGAGCAGGGAGGTGGTGACGTCGGTTGCGGGAGTTTGGAGACAGCCCTTAAGCTGGAGGGGGTGATGGAGCCAGGTTTTCCCGTCCCGTCCCGAGGAGAGCGCTCTGGAGGGAGGCCAGAGGCAGAGGCGGCAGGTGTTGGGGTAACTGTGTGTTGTTGTCCCGGGCGTTGGCAGCCTTACCTCAGCGTGTGCCCTGTGGTGGCTGTCGATACCCCTGGACTCGGTCTGCCCTGTGTATTGGCCAGATCCCCCAGTCCTCGTGCAAAAAGCTTTGTTCGGTAAGACGCACAGTCCATTCTCCTGTCTGCGTAGGAGCAGCGGTGGAGGTGCTTTTGCTCACGTTTGTACCCAGCTGTTTGTCACGGTCATTACGTGTATAGCCCTGGATTCGGCATTACAGGAGAATAAAGAGGAAACAGACTTCAGTGTGCAGGACGTGTGTGTACGTAACAACGTTGGAAACGAGTACGTCTCCTAGGAGGGGCTGTTGGAGACCGTGGGGTAACCGCTGGGGCTTTCTGGGGGCGTCTAGAGAAAGCTGTGCGGGATGGTTTTCACGTGGGGAATTCCGTGGAGGAGGAGAGTTATGGACGGTGTTTGTAAGGAAGAAAGGCCCGTGCTTTCATGATTAGGTGGAAAGAAGGACAGACATCGTGGTCAGAGCCCGAGAAAGCGCATTTCGAGGAAGGGACTGTTGGCTGCAGGAGAAAAGGGAGCCAGGCCCTGGCTCGCGGTTCGGAGTCCTGTCTGTGCGGGTCAGTAATGGCACCTTGGAAAACTCTTCCCAGATATTCTTAAGCACCTTCTTAAAAAACAAAGCAGCTCTCAGTTCTTAGTAAAAATCCCTGTCAAGGATGAGAGCCTGTAGCTGGGGGCTCCAGTCAGTGTGTCTGTTTGGCGCTGTGTCATCGGAAGGGGCTTGGCAGGTTCGTGTTTCTAGGACGAGTCTGATGGGCTTCTTAAAAGAGCCTGTGTGCACATCCAGAGTCCATCCCTGGGCAGACAGGAGGGTGTGGGAGGAGGGAGTGTGTTGCACAAAGAATCTTGACAGCGGACACTCACCTTGGTGGCTGTCAGCCGTCACTGCTGGGGCCGAGCACAGCCAAGCTCCACCCGTGAGCCTGCACGGATGACAGGGGACCCCCGGCTCTGCTGCATGTGCCCTCACACTCATCCACCGCCTCTGCTTGAGTGTTGGCAATGTTCCTCACCTTGCGTGTCAGCTGCACGTCGTGGGACAGCCTAGTTGTCACGGAGCAGTCTGGAGATGAGCGCACTGAATCTGGAGCCTGGAGACGAATGCAAGGAAAGAGGCTAGAAACGAGCATTTCCTATTGCTCAAGAGGAAAGCGCCTTTCTGTAGCCTTTTTACTGGTTTTTGAGGGCTGAATGTGGGCAAACAGGGAAAGCTGTCATTTATAAGGTATTCAACTATACTAGTTGCTTGTTGGTGCTGTACAAGGGACCACAAACTTAATGGCTTAAAAGAACACAAGCTCATTATCTTACAGTTCTGGAGGTCAGAGGTCTGAAATGGGCTGAAATTAAGGTGTCAGCCTGGCCAGTCCTTTCTGGAGGCTCTAGAGGAGAATCGTTTCCTAGCCTTTTCCAACTTCTAGAGGCCACCTGCACTCCTTGGCTCAGGGCCCCTTCCTCTGTCATCAAAGCCAGCAGCATAGCATCTTCCATCCTCTGACCTCTGCTTCGTTGCCTCCTTGCCTTCTCTTGTCTCGCAAAGACCTGTGTGAATACGTGGGGCCCTTCCTGATAACCCAGGATCATCTGCCATCCCAGGATCCTTAACCTCATCACACCTGCCAAGTCCCTTTTGCCAAGTGAGGAAACATGTTCATAGGATCCAGGAATTAGGATGTGAACATCTTTGGAGGGTCACTATCATCAACCTATAAGTAAGAAGTTTGAAAGAAGATACGGGAAATTAGGTACATCTGTGACGTCTCTTGAAATGTAGCATTGGTAGGGTGGGATGTAGCCTCAGACTCCAGCAACTATAAAGGGTTAAGTTGTTTACAGTAGTGTGAAGGAGACTATCCCAGAGCAAAACTTGCCTTTAAAATTTTTTTTATTTTATTTATTTATTTATGGCTGCGTTGGGTCTTCGTTGCTGCACGTTGGGTCTTAGTTGCAGCGAGCGGGGGCTGCTCTTCGTTGCGGTGCACGGGCTTCTCATTGCGGTGGCTTTTCTTGTTGCGGAACACAGGCTTTAGGCACGCGGGCTTTCAGTGGTTGTGGCACGTGGGCTCCGTAGTTGTGGCTCGTGGGCTTAGTTGCTCTGCGGCATGTGGGATCTTCCCGGACCAGGGCTCGAATCCGTGTACCCGCGTTGGCAGGCGGATTCTTAACCACTGTGCCACCAGGGAAGCCCAAAACTTGCATTTTTATGTGTATTTTTTGCCTATGCTAATTGTGCTATAAAATACAACCATTTGACGTACTCATTTGTTTTTGTTTTCATTTTGGAAACAGATTCCCAGCAGGAAAAACAACCTTGTTGCTGCCCCGTCTGCAGTATCTAGTAAAATAAAAGTGCCAGCCCCTCAGCCCGTAGTGAAGAAAGACAAACGGCAAAATTCTTCCAGGTGTAGCGCCAGCAATAATAGAGAACTTCAAAAACTACCATCTTTAAAAGGTAATTTTTATTATTCATCTTTCAAAAGTTAAAAGTTTCCCCATTTAGGGGAAAGAGTAACCTTTTGATAGTTTGCTAGTTTCTTGTACCTTTGCTGTGTTTAAGTTCTGTAGGGTTATTTTTTTTTCTTTATTCAGTTTTTTTAGATTGAATGTCACTAACTTAACCAACTAATATTTCAAATTCCAGAGCTATTTAAGATAAAAATGTAATCATGGGTACATTACAGGTACAAAACACTTCAAAAAAACACACACGCAGAGCAAAGACTTTAAATCATTTCCTGTTAATTGTAATTAAGCTAGCCAATTTTCTTTTAAGTAATTCTCCTCTTTCATTTGTCTTAGAACTCCAGAAATTCAGAAAGGAGTAACTACAAGTAGAGTAATTGTAAAAGCTGTGGTAGAAGCTCTTCATTATTCTGGTGTTGGGGAAGTGAGGGCTCTAACGATAGTCCTCTATGGACTTTCTCCTTGTGAGTCATTGGGGGAGTACCTCTACCCAGGGTTTCCTACTTGAGACTAGTCAGGGGACAGTGCTCTTTGCTTCAAACTTCCCCCCAAACCGCACAGCCACCCCTTTCCGTCTGAGGGTGTTCAACCCCTAAAAGTGCTCCTCTAGGAGATCTTGAAGTACATAAAACCTTATTGGGGAAATAGGGTAAGGACCCCAAAATCAAATGTGAACCTCTGAACACTTTTTTTTTTTTTTTTTTTTTGGCGGTACGCAGGCCTCTCACTGTTGTGGCCTCTCCCGTTGCGGAGCACAGGCTCCGGACCCGCAGGCTCAGCGGCCATGGCTCACAGGCCCAGCCGCTCCACGGCATATGGGATCTTCCCGGACCGGGGCACGAACCTGTGTCCCCTGCATCGGCAGGCGGACTCTCAACCACTGTACCACCAGGGAAGCCCTGAACACTTTTATGTTTACTAAAATATAAGACTAGTGTAATGAAACATCAGACAATTTTCATACCTTAAATTCATAGCAGTGGGTCTTCTACAGTTAATTTTCATCACGTATGAACTTGGAGCAGGAAGCTTGTCATCTCTACAGGTGTATTCCAGCGCCTTCCACACTGCAGGGCAGAGAGCCAGAGCTCAGTGCGGGTGTCCGGGATTGCTGGACAGGGGGAGGGGTCGATGGAGAGAGGGAGGGGTGGAGGGCTGGAGTAGTGGAGAGAGGGAGGGACTTGTGGATTCACGGATGCATTTCTGGCCCCTCACTTGCTAGGAATCCAGGCTCTCCTCTCGCTGCATTTTGCAGAGCTTGTATCTGGCTTATATTTGGTTTAGCTTTGTAGTAGATGACATGCATGCGAGGTCATTTTTGAGGAGTCTCCCCCTCCCAGATAGTCCATACTTCTGATGCTATTCATTCATTCATCAGATATTGTGTGGGACACTTGGAAACCAGCCCTGCTCTAGGTTCGGGGGGACCACATCAAACAAAACCAAGAGCCTGCTCTGCCGGGGCCCCGAGGAGGCCCAGCCGGAACACTCAAATGTCGGGGGTGGAAAAGGCTTCCCGTAGCTATTGCTGAGCCTTCAGGGTCCAGGCCCTGTCCCTAGTGCCCATCAGGGATGTGCTTTGCCGGAAGGAGCACACCCCCATATCCAGAATTTCACACTGGTCGAGGCGTGCCCCTCACCGGCCTTGTTTGGTGCATGTTTCTTGGCTGTTCCAAAATACTAGCGCCCCTTTATGCATGTTAAAGTAATTTTGTCTGGTTCAGAAAAAAAAAGGAATTGATTGGAATTGCATTAACTGGGGGAAGATTCATGTTTTTATGATACTCTTTTTCCATCTAGGAACCTGGTGCATCACCTCCATTTTTCGGGTCTTGTTTTCTGACTTTTTATAAGGTTTTATGATTTTCTTGGGATTCTTCACCTTTGCATTAAATTTATTCCTAAGTGCTTTATAGTTTTTGTCACTCTTGTGATGGGGTTATATTTTTTTCATTTCTACTTCTAGTTAGTTCTTACCAATCTAATGAAATGCTGTTGGTTTTTTCAATCTTTTCTTATTCTGTCACCGTATCAAATTTTCTTACTGATCTTAGTAATTTTTTACTAGCATCTGCATATGTAGTCCTGTCCTTTCTAACTAGATACTTTTACCTCTCTTCCAATATTTATACCAACACACACTGGTGGTTTTAATTTTGTTATGCCGTTAGCTAGGGCCGGTAACACAGAGATACCAGAGGTGAGAGCAGGTCTCCCTGTTACCTCCCATTTTGGTGAAAGGCTTCAGCATTTCCTCATTTCATGTGAAAACGGCCCTTGGTTTCTGGTAAACCGCCTTCACCCAGCCTGCGACTGCTCCATGGCTCACCTTTGCACGGCTCTTAGCAGCACCACCCTGGCCGGTTGGTCTTGTGGTAGCACTGCTGCTGAAGTGTGCCAGCCATATGAGTTTTCTCCTTAAGATGTTACGTTAATAATTGCTGTGTTGATAGACTTTCTGGGTTTGAGCTATCCGTGCATTACTGAGGTAAACCTCAGTGTTGCCGCAGTATATTATAACTTTTCTACGTGCTGGGTTCAGTTTATTAATTTTCGTTAACCTCTGCTTTCATATCTGCTGTGTGAAGCTGGGCCGTAGTTCTCTTCCTTTTTTGTACTACTGTATTTTGTCAGATCTAAAATGTGTTGATACGGGCACTTTGTGATCTTTCCTGAGGATAGTCTGTACATTTTTAGGCCACTCTCTCATGCTGCCATCTGATGACAGGGACTGTAAAATGCACCCGATTTTAGCAAAAACCAAATGTGGAATAACAGATACATCTTACAGTACATGACATAGGGTGAAAAGGTTGCTTTAGAACTCAGCTGGGCCTAGTGCTTCGCTCAGTGATAAATCTGCAGATTCCTTCCATGTTAGGTCAGTTTAGAGTGGGGTAGGTCACGTATTGAGTGGTACATTGTGTTCTTTAATGAATCTTTTAATTTCTTTTACCTCTGTGGTGGTGATGCCTCCTTATGAGTTCATTTATTCTTTTGATTATTTCGTTTTCAATATATTTCACTTCCACTTTTATCTTAATGACTTACCCTGTTTTGTTTTATTTTATTGTTTTCCTCATTTATTAAGTTAAATACAGAGTTCACTTAAAGCCATGTATTCCTCTGAGTATAACTTCAGCTCTATCCATAGATTTTCTTTTCTTTTTTTCAAATCATAGCCTTTTTTTAAGAGTTTTATTGAGGCATAATTTACATACTGTAAAATTCACTAACTGTAATTGGAAATTTTGATGATTTCAATAACTATGTAGAGTTGTGCAACCATTACCACAATACAGTTTTAGAGTATTTCCATCACCCATCAAAAAAATTACCTTATGCCCATTTGCCATCAATCCCCACTCCTATTCCCATCTCCAGGCAACCAATGATCTGTTTTCTGCCTCTAAATTTGCCTTTTCTGGACATTGCACATAAATGAAATCGGCAATATGTAGTCTTTTACATTTGACTCTTAATGTAATGTTTTTGAGGTTCATCTACTTGGAGTAGTTTGTTTCTTTTTAATGCTGAATAATATTCTCTATTATATGAATATCCCACATTTTATTTATCCATTCAGCAATTAATGGATACTTGAGTTGTTTTTTTAGCTATTACGTATAACGCTGCTTTGAACATTTGAATACAAGTCTTTGCTTTTTTTGTTTGTTTTTTTGTTTTTTTTAAATGTTGAGCCTTCTTTTAATTTATTAATTTTTATTTTTGGCTGTGTTGGGTCTTCGTTTCTGCGCAAGGGCTTTCTCTAGTTGTGGCAAGCAGGGGCCAGTCTTCATCGCGGTGCGCGGGCCTCTCACTGTCATGGCCTCTCTCGTTGCGGAGCACAGGCTCCAGACGCGCAGGCTCAGTAGGTGTGGCTCACGGGCCCAGCCGCTCCGTGGCATGTGGGATCCTCCCAGACCAGGGCTCGAACCCGTGTCCCCTGTACTAGCAGGCAGACTCTCAACCACTGCGCCACCAGGGAGGCCCCAAGTCTTTGTTTGAACATATATTTTCATCTTTCTTGGGTAGATACCTAGGAGTGGAACTGCTGGCTTGTGTGGTAAGTTTATGTTTAGCTTTTTAAAAAAACTGCTGAACTGTCTTCCAGACCATTTTAAGTTCCCACCAGCAATGTATGGGGTTCCGATGTATCCACATTCTTGCTAACACTTGTTATCGTCTTTTTGATTATAGTCTTTCTTATGGGTGTGTACTGGTATCTATCTCCTTATGGTTTTAATTTGCATTTCCCTACTGGCTACAGATATTAAGCATCTTTTCATGTACCTGTTAGCCATTTGTATATGTTGTGGGGTTTTTTTTGGCCGTGCTGCGTGGCGTGCGGGATCCAAGTTCCCCAACCAGAGATCGAACCTGTGCCCCCTGCGGTGGAAGCGTGGAGTCTTAACCACCGGACCACCAGGGAAGTCCCTGTATATCTTTTTTGATGAAATGTCTGTCAGATCTTTTGCCTATTTTTAAATTGCCTATCTTCTTATTGCTGAATTATGCCAATTCTTTATGTAATCTGGATATGAGTCCTTTATCAGGTATATTATTTACAAATATTTTCTCCCAGTTTGTCTTGACTTTTTACACTCTTTAATAGTGTCTTTGAAGCCCCCAAATTTTGAATTTTGATGAGGTCTAATTTATCACATTTTTCTTTTATAGATCTTGCTTTTGATGTTGTATCCAAGAACTCTTCGCCTAACTAAAGGTCACAAAGTTCTTTTTCCTGTGTTTTCTTCTAGAAGTTTTCTAGTTTTAGTTCTTATATTTAGGTCTGCGATCCATTTCAAGTTAATTTTTTGTGTAATGTGAGGTAGAAGTCTACATTTATCTTTTTGCACATGGATATCCAGTTGTCCCAGCACCATTTGTTGCAGAAGTTGTTTTTTCATGGAGTTTCCTTGGTATCCTTATCAAAAACCAATTGACCATAAATGTAAACTTTAATTTCTGGACTCTCAGTTTTATCACATCAATCTATATGCCTGTTTTATGCCAGTACCGTGCTATCTCATTGTGGTATCTCACTGTTGTTTTTTTTTGTTTTTTTTGTTTTGTTTTCCGGTACATGGGCCTCTCACTGTTGTGGCCTCTCCCGTTGTGGAGCACAGGCTCCGGACGTGCAGGCTCAGCGGCCATGGCTCACGGGCCTAGCTTTCTGTGGCATGTGGGATCTTCCCGGACCGGGGCCCAAACCCGTGTCCCCTGCATCAGCAGGTGGACTCTCAACCACTGCGCCACCAGGGAAGCCCCTCACTGTTGTTTTAATTTGCACTTCTGTTATGAGGTCAGGTGCTTTTACAAATGTTTATTGGCCCTTTTCCATTGGACTGCCATTTTCTTAATTTTTTTTTTTTTTTTTTTTGTGGTACGCGGGCCCCTCACTGCTGTGGCCTCTCCTGTTGCGGAGCACAGGCTCCGGACGCGCAGGCTCAGCGGCCATGGCTCACGGGCCCAGCCGCTCCGCGGCATGTGGGATCTTCCCGGACCGGGGCATGAACCCGTGTCCCCTGCATCGGCAGGCGGACTCTCCACCACTGCGCCACCAGGGAAGCCCTCTTAATTTTTTTTAAAGAGTTTTTATTCTGGATATGAGCTCTCTGTTGGTTATATATGTGTTGCAAATACTTCGTTCCACTGTAGTTTGGCTTTCATTTTAGCCATTCTGGTGAGCTGGTTTCAAAGTTAACTGATGATGAATGAAGTTAAGCATCTCTTTGTAGGTTTATCGTCTGCTCAGATATATTATTTTGTGAAGTTCTGGTTTAAGTCTTTGGGCCCTTCTTTCTACTAGGTTGTAAGATTTTTAAAAAAATAGATTTGTAGGAGTTCAGATATAGGTCCTTTGTAGATATGGGAATTGCACATTTTCTTCTACTCTTTTATCTTGAATTTTCACTCTCAAAGGCATTAGCACTTTGAGAGTACTTTGATCTGTTTAATATATCTTTGCTTTCCACAGAGTAGTGAAGATGTTATCTTATGTCTTTTTTCCTAAAACTTTCTTTGACCTTTCGCACTGGACTGTACAGTCTAGGTAGAGTTAAGTTTTGTGTCTGCTGTGATGCTAGAGGTCACAGTTCCTTTCCCGTGTGGCTCTCCGTCTGGCACAGCACCCTTGTCGAAAAGGTCACCCTTCACTCATTGTGGTGTTATCTTTGTTGTAAATAAAGTGCCATCAACTGTGCGGACCCGTTTCTGGGCTCTGTTTTGTTCCCCTGGCTGCCTGAGCTGTGTCGGGAGAACATTAACACACCCTGGGAGGTCTTGGTGTCTGGTAGTGTAAGTCCTTCAGCTTTTTCTTCAGAATTGCCTTGGCTCTTTTCATTTCTGTATAGGTTTTAGAATCAGTCATTTGTCCAAGAAATCCTGCCTTTTAGTGGGGAATGATATTTCAAGACCACAGTCTGGGTGCTAGGATTCTCGTTGCTATTGGAATGGTCACTGTTTACAGGACTTTTTAGTAGACCAAATTAGAAAATAGGTTTTTTCAGGATATAGCACATCAGGAGTTCATACTGATATTTTCCATTCAAATGCAGGTTTGTAGGCATTTATTTAACTTGTCTTATATCTCCTTTTTGTCACACTGAGATTTTTGGTTCTCAAGGACATCAGTGATAATAAATAGAACTTAAATACCAGATAATTATTCATTTACTTTATCCCACATTATACACAGTGTATTTTCAGAAAAATAATACAACATTGTGACCAGTATGACGACTGAAAGGTTAAAATTTTTGCATCTTCTCATTTCCTTCCCCCTCCCCCTTTTTTATAGTTTAACTCTGTTTTCATTCTCAGAGCACAGAGTCGTGACAAACTGTATTCTCTCCCTCCCATCCCTGTTTACACTCGTTCTCCACGGGAATATACAGCTGACGCTCACCTCCAGTCTCTGTGCTGATACTCCTCATTATTTTGGTGTGAAGCTTCCTCTCTAGGAGACTTTTATTTCAGACTTCAAAGAATGTCTGGATAGAAAGTCCTCGGTTCATGTTTTCTTTTCACGAGTATCTTAAGGATGTTCCTCCACTTCCTTCTGTAATAAAGCACTGCTGTCAGACTCTGATGTCAGTTTAATTTTCTTTATCTTACAAGTTACTTGGTCTGTTTGCTTTGATGCCTGAACAGGTTTTTTTCTTCTTTAAAGTCCAGTAATTTCAGAATATATCATTCTGGGTTGACTTTCCCACATACATGCTATGTTCTTTAAATATGTAGTACCAAATCTCTTTTTCTTGGATTATTATTTTGAGGATTTGTTCTGTTCCCTTGCTTTCGTTTACTCCTGTGGAGACTCCTATTGTATAAATATTGAATCTTCTTTGCCTGTTTTTATATTTGTTGTCTCCCTCTGGGTTTTTATCATTCCTTTTTTATTTAATTTTTTTCTCTTTTTTATGTACTATTCCCTGTAAGGCATTTTATGTTGTGCTTATTTGCTCTTGTATTCTTTTCAGTTAATCTTCATTTCCGAAATTATTTTTTCTTTGTTTTTAATTCTTTACAGAGTTATTACCTATTTCTGAGTTTTTCTATTAATATTCATGTAGTCCTTTGACATTATGCTATTCCTTTAATGTCTTTTGTCTCACCTTGAAACATTAGGCTGTAGTTTTTAATGTCTTTGTGGGATGTCTCCCTGTCATGCTCTTACTGCTGCGTAGGTGTCGTTGAGTTCCTTTTCGCTTCTTCCTTATAAGAACTCCATGCAGGACTTGGCTTTGATCCCTCCTGAGGCTCGTGTGTGTGTGAAATTAGAGGAGAGGAGCTTGGGCTCTAGAGCTCTCGCTTCGGTTATTTTTGTGAAACTTTCTAAAATGTGCTGGCTTACCTCCTGAGAGCCCTGATTTGCTTCTCTTCCCCTACTAGTATACCTTCTTTTTCCATTTCCTCTCCTGCCCCTCTGCTGTTCAGTCTGGATTCTCTTCCCAGCAGTTTCTCACCAGTGTGACCTAGTTCTGGAAGGAAGCTACGGCTGCTGAATTTTGAGGGTTCCCAGGGCCCCTTCAGTCTTGGCTGCGGACTCCTTGCCCTCATCCATTGTGGGGTACAGACCCCTTCTGCTTTCAGCCGCTGTTCTCAGGTGGGTTCACCCAGCTCACTGGTTGTCTCAGAGTTCTCAGCTCCAGAGGACACCCGTTGTTCCTCTCTGCCTTCTTCCCCCAGACACTGATAGCACACGAGCCTGTGGCTGCTGGTGGGCTCTCCTATATGCTCACGTGTCTGTGGGGATACATTTTCACCTAATTTTGTTGTAGATGTTGGCGATGGGTATTTGATTTTGCCTGCTTGGTTGCACTGTATGATTTTATGCAAGAATTTGGGGTGGTTAAAAAGAACTCTGCCACAATTTTTTCAAAATATCTAAAACTTGGAAGCAACCAGGATGTCCTTCAGTAGGTGAATGGATAAACAAACCGTGATACATCCAAAATATGGCATATTATTCAGCAATAAAAAGAAATGAGCTACCAGGCCATGGAAAGACCTTAAATGCATATTACTAAACGAAAAAAGCCAATCTGAAAAGGCTGCATCCTGTATGATCCTAACTATATGACATTCTGGAAAAGGCAGTGGAGACAGTAAAAAGATCAGTGGTTGCCAGTGGTTGGGAGAATGCGGGGATGACTAGACAGAGCACAGGAGATTTTTAGGACAGTGGAACTCTCCATATGTTACCGTCATGGTGAATACATGGCATTTTACATTTTTCAAAACCCATAGAATGTACAAAGTGAACCGTAATGGAAACTGTGGTCTTTAATTAACAGTAACGTATCAATATGGGCTCATCAGTTGTAAGAGATGTGCCACATTATTGCAAGATGTTAATAATAGGAGGAACTAGGGGAGGGTGGAGAGGGGTATGGGAACTCTGTACTTGACATTCAGCTTTTCTGTAAACCCAATAATTAAAGTCTATTAATTTAAAAAATGGCTGCCAGAGGCAGGAGGTGGGGAGGTAGGCGAAATGGCTGAAGGAAGTCCAGTGGTACAAACTTGCATTTAAAATAAGTAAGTCATGGGGACATAATGCACAGCATGGTGACTATAGTTAATAATACTGTATTGAATATTTGAAAGCCGCTAAGAGAGTAGATCTTCAAAGTTCCCATCACAAGAAAAAAAAATTTTGTAACTGTGTATGGTGACGGATATTAACTATTAACTATAGACTTACTGTGGTGATCATTTTGCAGTACATACAAATATCAACTCATTATGTTGTACACCTGAAACTTATATAATGTTTTATGTCAATCGTACCTCAGAAAAGGAAGGCTGCCGCTGCCACCTCTTCAGACCCCTCCATCGCTGAGTATCTGAATTCCAACCTTTCTAAGTCCTCCGTAACAGTATCACTGTTTTATTCTGTTGATGACCATTTAGATTTATCTGTGTATTTATCATTTTATTCTTCAGTCCTTTTTGCATCTCAGACTTTCCATCAGAGGTCAAAACCTTGTTTGAATACATCATTTAGAATTTTCTTTAATAAGAGTCTGCTGGTGGCAAACTGTTTATCTGGAAAATGTCTTCATTTGCCCTCTTTCTTGAAAGATAACCACTGAATATCTAATTGTAGATTTTTGTGTTCCTTTAGTACATTGAAGATAAGTATTTCATTGCCTTTTGACTTCCATTAGTATTGAGAAGCCAAATTCATTCTTATTCTTTTTTTAAAAATTTATTTTAGTTATTTATTTTTGGCTGTGTTGGGTCTTCATTGCTGCGCGCGGGCTTTCCTCTAGTTGCGGCGACCTGGGGCTACTCTCCGTTGGGTGCGCGGGCTTCTCACTGAGGTGGCTTCTCTTGTTGCAGAGCACGGGCTCTAGGCACGTGGGCTTCAATAGTTGTGCCGCACGGGCTCAGTAGTTGTGGCTCACAGGCTCTAGAGTGCAGGCTCAGTAGTTGTGGCGCACGGGCTTAGTTGCTCCGCGGCATGTGGGATCTTCCCAGAACAGGGCTCGAACCCGTGTCCCCTGCACTGGCAGGCGGATTCTTAATCACTGTGCCACCAGGGAAGTCCCCAGATTCATTCTTTTTGAAAGTACTGTTTGCGATTTCTGGCCACTTTTCTGATTTTGACTATGACATTGATTTTTTTTCAGTGATTCCACTGCCAGGGGTCCAAGTATAGATTTCTTTTTTATCAGTCTTTTTTGCCATTCACTTTGAATCTGTGGATTGTTATATTTCCTCAGTTGTAGAAAGTTCTCAGCCGTTATTTCTTCAGTTATCTCTGTATTAGTTTCCTTTATTTTCCCCCTTTGGCTCTAATCAGATGTGTATTGGAATCTTTCATTTACTATCTTTCTTTAAGGTTGTATTTTTCAACCTTTTTGTGACTAACCGTGCTATATTCTTTTTTTTTAATGGGGTTTTTCCTTTTTTTTTTCTCTTGGTTGCATTGGGTCTTTGTTGCTGCACGTGGGCTTTTCTCTAGTTGCGGCGAGCAGGGGCTACTCTTTGTTGCGGTGCGTGGGTTTCTCATTGTGGTGGCTTCTCGTTACGGAGCATGGGCTCTAGGTGCGCGGGCTTCAGTAGTTGTGGCACGTGGGCTCAGTAGTTATGGCTTGTGGCCTCTAGAGCACAGGTTCAGTAGTTGTGGCACACAGGCTTAGTTGCTCCGTGGCATGTGGGATCTTCCCAGAGCAGGGCTCGAACTTGTGTCCCCTTCATTGGCAGGTGGATTCTTAAACACTGCGCCAACAGGGAAGTCCCCCTTTTTTTTTACATCTTTATTGGAGTATAATCACTTTACAATGTTGTGTTAGTTTCTGCTGTACAACAAAGTGATTCAGCTATACATATACATATATCCCCATACCTCCTCCCTCTTGAACCTCCCTCCTTCCCTCCCTATCCGATCCCTCTAGGTCGTCACAGAGCACTGAGCTGATCTCCCTGTGCCGTGCAGCAGCTTCCCACTAGCCGTCCGTTTTACATTTGGTCGTGTATATACGTCAGTGCTATTCACTCACTTCTTCCCAGCTTCCCCTTCCCCCCACCTCACGTCCTCAAGTCCGTTCTCTACATCTGTGTCTTTATTCCTGCCCTGCCACTAGGTTCAGCAGTGCCGTTGTTTTAGAGTCCATGTATATGTGCTAGCATACGGTATTTGTTTTTCTCTTTCTGACTTACTTCACTCTGTATGACAGACTCTAGGTCCATCCATCTCACTATACGTGCTGTATTCTTTTTTTTTTTTTTTTTTTCTTTTTTTTTGCGGTACGCAGGCCTCTCACTGTTGTGGCCTCTCCCGTTGCGGAGCACAGGCTCCGGACGTGCAGGCTTAGCAGCCATGGCTCATGGGCCCAGCCACTCCGCGGCATGTGGGACCTTCCCAGACCGGGGCACGAACCCGTGTCCCCTGCATCGGCAGGCAGACTCTCAACCACTGCACCACCAGGGAAGCCCGTCGTGCTGTATTCTTGATCAGAGTTTCACGTTATCCATGGTGAAGGACCAGTTTTCTTTTTAATTTTCAACCCACCATGGACTAGTACTTTCATAAAATAGAGTAAAAATAAGTTACTAGAAAAATGAAATATAAAATACAGCCACAAAGTTTTAAATTTCAGATATTCTTTTTTCATTTATGGAAGTTCTATTTTTAATCTGCTTTGTGACTTTTTTTTTTTTTTTTTTTTCTTCTGTACGCGGGCCTCTCACTGTTGTGGCCTCTCCCGTTGCGGAGCACAGGCTCCGGACGCGCAGGCTCAGCGGCCATGGCTCACAGGCCCAGCCGCTCCGCGGCATGTGGGATCCTCCCAGACCGGGGCACGAACCCGTATCCCCTGCATCGGCAGGCGGACTCTCAACCACTGCGCCACCAGGGAGGCCCCTGCTTTGTGACTTTTTAAAAATATTTTCCTATTGCCTTGCAGAAACCATCAAATTTGTGATTTCTTTTAGTCAGCACAGCTGCTTTATAGTCCGTGAGATATTACCAACATCTGAAGTCCTTGTCACATTTTGCTCACGGTGTCTTATTTCCTGTGTACCTGACTATTTTTTAGTGTATGCTGGTCACTGTACTCAAATATTTGAAATAAATTGAAACCTAGGATAAAAGTATCTTCTTCAGCAGGGATTTGTTTTTGCTTCTGCCAGACACCTGGTGTCACTACTAGTCTGAGAGTGCCATAAACCGCAGCACTAGTTTATGACTTGTTAAATTAGCCAAGATGATTGTCCTGTAAAGTATCCCCTTATTCCCTATAGTTCCTGAAAATGGAAACCTTTTTTGGATAGAATATATCAGGGGTGATGCTGTGTAACTCAGGAGATAGTTTCTTTATTGTGAGAGATGCATCCTATCTGATGACTAGCAAAAGTGATGCTAGATTTTACCACTGTATTACAGTAGGTTGGTGACCAATTGATCTCTCCATTGTACAGTATTTCCCTTTGCAATTCAAAAGTACTAGTGATAATCTACAAGGTATATTTTGGCACCCTGCCAGTGTCTGTTCCCCATCAACCATATGCTAATGCTTTAGACACCACTTGATAATCTTTGCCTGAGTCAATAGTTTCTCTAGAGATTTCAACGTTTAATCTGGCATTCTTCTAAAAGCAGAGCTATTTCTCGCTAAATAGAGCTATTTGGTTATCTTGACATACAGCTCCTACTGGAAAGTGAGGGTAAGCTTAATTCTTTGCCTTTCAGTTACAAGTTTCCCTCAAATGGTGAAAACTAAATGTTTTTTTGGCTTTCTCTTTTTTGAATATCACTATGTGTTTCATTGATGTCAGTGTGTTTTAATCTACTAAAATCATACTTTCTTCTCTTTTTTTAAGATTTTATTTATTTATTTTTGGCTGCGTTGGGCCTTCGTTGCTGCGCATGGGCTTTCCCTAGTTGTGGCGAGCGGGGGCTGCTCTTTGTTGTGGCGCACGGGCTTCTCATTGCGGTGGCTTCTCTCGTTGTGGAGCATGTGCTCTAGGCACATGGGCTTCAGTAGTTGTGGCACGCAGGCTCAGTAGTTGTGGCTCACGGACTGTAGAGTGCAGGCTCAGTAGTTGTGGCACACGGGCTTAGTTGCTCTGTAGCATGTGGGATCTTCCTGGACCAGGGCTTGAACCCATGTCCCCTGCATCGGCAGGCGGGTTCTTAACCACTGCGCCACCACGGAAGCCCCCATACTCTTTTTTTATGTGCAGATGCATAATGTTAACCATTGTGTGATATTTGGACGAGCTGCTGTCATGGCCTCATTTATTTTTGTTTCCTTGATTTCTGACACAGTAAGATGTCCCCCCAGGCTTGTTTGTACCTTCCCTGCCCCAGACTTGGAATCAGCCATTTTTCAACGAACCCTGATTGCTTTCAGTGGGGAATGATATTAGAGACCAAAATCAGGGTACTAGTGGGTGCTCATTGCTACTGGACTGCTGTTGCTTTTAGGTGCTCTCAGTGGAGGGAGCTAGAACATAAACATGTATTCTAGAAAATATATATATATGTTTAGTTGTGCATTCATAACATGGTGGTGTTTTCACTTGTTTCTTGAATTTTCATAGTTTTATCTCTTACACTGAAAATCTTTATTTCTAATTTCATTGACGTAATTATTGCTGTATCATATTAAAATGATTGACAACAATAATGATATTATTACAAACAGTAGGAGCTTTGAATTGGCTCATTTCATTGCAAAAAAAAAGCTGCTGGTATATATTTGTTGTGATTCCATTAAATTTTTAAAATGTCCAGAGAGGACTGGCATCTTTAGGATGTTCAAATCCCCTTTCTGAGAGCGTAGTGTGCAGTTGTTCAAGGCCACTTTCATTTCCTTTGGGGGGTTTTTAAGTTTCCCTCGTGTGGGTTTTGCACGTTTCTTAGCAAGTGTGTGCCCAGATATTCCATTATTGGTTCTATTATTGTAAATGGGATCTCCTCTTCCATTATGTCTTCTAAATAATTGTTAATCGTTTATTTGGAGGTTGTTGATTTCTGCATCTTGCTTTCACCTCCTGCTTCCTTCCTGAATTATCTTATTGTTTGCACTAGTTTTTCAGCTGATTTTTTTGGATGTTTTCAGGTATCTAATGAGATCTACATGTAAAAGCAATCTCACCTCTTTGTTTCTAAATCTTATACCTTTAGTGTCTTTCTCCTGAGTTGACTGAAAATTCCAGTAAGATGTTACGTGTGGTGGTGTGAGCAGGCATATTTGTCTTGTTCCTGACTTTAATGGAAATAGGAGCATGATTTAAACACCGTTTATTATTCCCGTGGTTTTCAGCTGCTGTAAACCGTACTTTAATGTAAATCTTTTGTTGTTCACACTTTTGAACCTTTCCTTAAGCTGGAATCAAGGAAGGGAAGTACTGATCAAAGGCCACGCGTTTTCAAGAACCCTTTAGAGGTGCTGTCCAGAGAGGTTGCACCATGAATACTTCTGCCCAGAGCGCAGGAGGTGCCTGTCTGTCCCATTGCACCTTTCTAGTACTGAGGCCATTTAAATGCTTAAGTCATTCGCTAAGTGGAAAATAATGTTTCCTGTTTTTATTTTTTTAACGTTGAGGCTGAATGTAGTCTTCAGGCCCTGTTCGTTCAAAGATTTCTCTGAGTTAGTCCTTTCTTTTAATACTTTCGGTCTGGAAGGTAGAAGTGTTAAATGAAGAGACCGATTTTTTTAGGTGACTAATGAATCAAGGACTTTGTTTCTTGAGGCCATTCTCCTTGTTTTAGGAAAGAAAGGCCTAGGGAGAAGTCAAAGTTATAATGAAACAACTAGGGCCTAATGTTAACTGGAGACCCTGGGGCAGAAATTTAGAATTGCTAAGTGTTAGGCCATTTGGGAAAGAAGTTACATTACTGTTGGGAGAACTTACCTGAATTTTTAAAAATTGGCTTTTGAATGGCAGTTAAACATTTATATGTCTTGCCCTCCTTTTGTGAAAATACAATACTTCAACCTCATTCAAAGCAGTTTATTTTCTGATACAATTGAAAGTCTCACCATACAAGTCATCATTTTTTACTGCTTAAAAATGAATTAGCATCTGTTTACAGGAACTTTACCTCTTGCCCATTCATTGAAGAATAAAAATGCAATGTGAGAAGTTACCATAGTGCCTGCTCTAATTCTCGTGGGTTCAGAAACTCAGCTTTCATCAGTCTTGTTTCTGGCACGTGTTTGATTCTGTGTCTTCTCTTGACTGCCCGCAATAATGGAAGGAAACTTTCAGCTTGGTGAGGCAGGTGCCAGTTCACAGCAAATATTTACTGACCACCTGGGTTGCCTGGAGCATGGGGAGGTAGTCAGGACAGTGACAGTGACCGGAGGTGGCCCTTGCTCTTAGGGAGGCCGCAGACCCAGACCCAGACCCAGACCCTGACCCTTGTTCTGGCGGTAGCTGGGGAGCGGAGGTGCCATGGATGTTGCTCTTGTGAACAGCTGAGAGCTGGTCTCATGTCAGCCTGAGCCCAGCCTCGAGCCGCAGGCTGGCCCTAGGGCGCCCTCCTGTCCACCCTTGTCAGGCCACAGACGTGGCTTTTACTCCAGGGCCGGTCTCGGGCGTCTGCCTGTCATACCCTGCAAGCCCCTTCTGGGAAGAACCCAGGGAGTAGGTTTCAACTGGCAGCTGTACTCTTACATTTAATGTCTAGCTCAGGCCTTCCCCAGACCTCACCTGGGTTTCTCCCGGCACCTGACGTCACACACAGACGCACACACCTTGCTTGCGTGCCCTTGCCCACCGCACAGGCCCTCCAGGCCTGGGTTTCTCGCGCGCCCTGCTGGCTCTGCCTCCTCCAGTGTTTTCTGAGCCACCCTGGCTGGCTCAAGCCTGCCTGATCTTTTGTCCTAAATTGTGGTAAAATATACATAGCGTAACAGTTATCACTTTAACCATTCGCCAGTGTACAATTCAGTGGCATTCACTAGATTCACATTCAGTGTGCCCATCCCCACTGTCTATTCATCGTCCCCAACAAAAGCTCTGTGCCTGTTAATACCTCCCTCTTCCCCTCCCCCAGCCCCTGGCACCTACCATTCATTCTACTTCCTGTCTCTGTGATTTTGACTCCTCTAGGGGCCTCCTATGAGTGGAATCCTACAGAAGTTTCTTCCTACTTTTTAAGGCTGCATAACATTCCATCGTGTGGATGGAGCACCATGTATCTGTTCATCATGATGGACACGGGTTGCAGAACACACCACACGCTGCCCTGTCTAAAGTGTCACTGAGGGCAGAGGCTGTTTTGGTGCCCAGTCTAGCATCTGCCACGGATCCCCGAGACACAAGTTTGCTGAAGGAATGAAAAGCCCTCTGGGCCCGTCTGCCTGTCCTTCCCATGTCCTTCCATTTTCTCAGAACTGTCGTGGGGCTGGAACCCCTCCCAGGCTCACGGCTCCCTGCGCCTCAGGTTCTTCTTTGTGAAGTGAGGTTTGTTGCTAATAGTCCACACGACAGCACTTTGGGGTGTCACGTGTGCTCTGTGCACTTCGTGTGGGTTTCCTACCTTCTCGGAACAAGGGAGGGGGTGAGGGCTTGCTTTGGCTTTAAAGGTTTTCCAGCCTAACTGTGGCAAGAACAAAAATAAGCGAAGGTCTCCCAGCAGCGCACTCGGGGCAGATTTTACACCGTCTACTCCGCTCGCCTCCGCTGGCCTTTCCTGGGATAAGCTCGTCCACCCTTTTAAACCACTCGCAGGACTCGCTCAGATCAACAGGGCAGCAGGCGCCTGTCCCTTTGACCTTGCTGTTGGCAAGTAGAAGTGCCCTGGCAACCTTTGAACACAGCTGAATGCTAGGTATCTTTGATCTGCCTAAGGAAGAAGTCTATTTTAAACTGTAAGTGAAGCCAAATTTTTTAGGTTAGATATCCTACCGAACAAACTGTGCATCACCCGTGCCCGTGTAGTTTCCGGTTAAGTGTCTGCTCTGCCAGCAGTGTCAGTGCCTTGCAGTTATGACACCACAACTCTCTGGGCTCGAGACACAACCTTCTCTTGTTTATTTGTTTGTTTGTTTGTTTGCTGTACGCGGGGCTCCCACTGCTGTGGCCTCTCCCGCCGCGGAGCACAGGCTCCGGATGCGCAGGCTCAGCGGCCGTGGCTCGCGGGCCCAGCCGCTCCGCGGCATGTGGGATCCTCCCGGACCGGGGCACGAACCCGTGTCCCCTGCATCGTCAGGCGGACCCTCAACCACTGTGCCACCAGGGAAGCCCCCAAGACAGAACCTTCTTTTAGTGAAAGAAACTGTAAACCTTCTTCACTAAAATATGAGCATACTTAACTTGCCCGTAAAATTGCCTGGGGAGATGAAAATTAAAACCTTCAGCTGAATTTAGAAATGAAAATGTGAAAGTTTTATTCAGAAATGCTACCTACAAATGGCAGTTTGTTTTTAAATAAAAACCCAAATAAAGTGACAGAGGACGCAGAGAATAAAGAATAACTCCTATTCAACCTTCATCTTTGTGCAGTACAGAGATGCTTGTGTTTGCATCCTTGACGGGCGGGCGCACTGAGAGCTGTGGTCTGTCTGCCCACTTTCGGTTCTGGAAGGAGCTCTGCACTGAGCCCAGAAAGGCGCCTTTCCTCCAAGTTAGCTCAAGCCCTGCAGAGCGGCAGGAAGGTTGTCATAGGAGAGTCCAGAAGCGTGGCTGGAGGGTGCCATGGGGGGCATGAGGGCTGGGCACAGACACCAGTGGAGGGTGTGCTGGGAGCCTGGATGGGGGCTCTGCATGCAGGGGGTGGGATGTGTCGTGCTGCAGGTGGTTAGATGGCGTACCCCTCTTGGTTACGCGCTACGGGGATGAGGTATAAAGAGTGGTGAGGGAGTTTTGCAGGATCAGAATTGGGTGTTACTGCTTGATTCGGCCCTTCATTCAGTCAGTTTGATGGAACGCCTGCTGTGTGCCAGGCACTGTCCTGAGGCTGACGGGGAAGAGACCTGTGGCCCAGAGAGGGGAGAGGAAGACTTCCCCGTCAGTGGCTCTGCGGCACCCTCACACTACAGCCCCAGGGTCGAGACCCTGCTCTTCAAGTGCTACAGTGTCCACTGCTTCCAGCACCTTCCCTGTACTGGCTGGAGCGACGTGCGGTGGGACCCTCCTTCAGTGGCAGCTGCACCCTCCTGAGCTCCCCACTCCCTCGGTGACATTTGTGCCTTCTAAAAGCCATGGCGGTAGGGTGATCACAGACAGGCCCTTTACAGGTGAGGAGAGAAGAACCAGCCTGGACTTATTGAGGGCAGGCGGCCTCTCCCTGAGTAGGCAGTGAAGACTTATGCCCAAGCCAGTGATGGGGCTGCACGTGAGCCTCTTCCGGTGTGTTTGCTGAGTCCTTGTTTCCTCCGTGAGGAAAGTACTCTGGCGGCTAATTGAACCTCGAGAGCTTAGATGAGCCTATTGATTCAGTGCAAACTTGCAGTAAAAATTTAAGGAGTCCGTAATGGATTCTTCAAGACGGGAGTCAACATCCTGTAATTTGTTGGTTCAGTTTGTCATGCCTAGTTTAGGCTAATTTTTGTTTGTGTGTTTTTACATACTTGATCTCATTTATGCATCACCATAAATCTTTTGCATCATATTTCCTGGGTTCCCATCACAGCCCTTTCTGTGTTCTTAGCCTGTGCCTGAGAGGCAGCATTCACTAAGGGATTCTCTCTGCTGTAACTTAATCTACATGTCTTTTTTTTAATTGTTACTTTTAATTTTCATCAAAGTATTGTGTGCTTATTTTAGCAATACTGAACAATATAGAGAAGTTTCAGAAAGAAGAACTACCCATAACCATAACACTCCACAGTGACTACTGTTGATATTTTGAGAGCGTTCCTTTTTATAATCATACTATTTCTGAAAAATTATACACTGCCCTTCTCACGTATATTTTTACTTTACAAATTCATAAATATTTTTGATGGATGTGTAATATTTCACTGTGTGGGATAATCCCTTTGACATTAAGGTTGTTTCTGGTATTTTAGAATCATAAATAAAAATGTGATGCTCTCAAAAAGAATAAAATACTTAGAATTAACATAGGAGGTGAAAGACTTGTATGCTGAAAACTACAAAACATTGCTGAAAGACATTAAAGAAGACACCAGTAAATGGAAAGCCAATGTGTGTTCACGTATTCAAAGACTTAATATCGTTAAAACATCAGTACTGCCCAAAGAGATCTTCAGATTCAATACAATCTCTGTCAAAATCCTAACAGTGTTTTTCTCCAGAGATAGAAAAATTCATCCTACAACTCACATGGAATCTCCGGGGACCCTGGATAACCAAAACAATCTTGGAAAAGAAGAACAAAATCCTTACATTTCCTGATTTCAAAACGTACTGCAAAGCTGCAGTAATCGAATCAGTGTGGTACTGGCGTAAAAACAAACACATACACCAATAGAGTAGAAGAGAGCCAAGAAATAAACCGTCACAGGTATGGTCAAATGGTTTTCAACAAGGGTGCCACCCACTCTGGGAAAAGGACAGTCTGTTCAACAAATGGCGCTGGAAAATATGGATATCCACATGCAAAAGAATGAACTTGGACCCTTACTTTACAGCAAACACAAAGATTAACTCAAAGTGGATCAAAGACCTTATAGGAAAACATAGAGGAAAAGCTTCATGATGTTAGATTTATCAGTGATTTTTTAGCTATGACACCAAAGCACAGGCACAAAAAGCAAAAGCATATAAATTCGACCACATCAAAATTTAAAACTTCTGTGCAGCGAAGGACACAATCAACAAAGTGAAAAGGCAACCCACAAAATGGGAAGAACTATTTGGAGATCATCTATCTGATAAGGGATTAACATCCAGAATTTATAAAGGACTCCTACAGCTAAACAAGAAAACAAGCCGTTTAAAAGAATGTGCAAAGGGGGACTTCCCTGCTATCGCAGTGTTTAAGAATCCGTCTGCCAATGCAGGGGACACGGGTTTGAGCTGTGGCCCGGGAAGATCCCACATGCTGCGGAGCAACTAAGCCCGTGTGCCACAACTACTGAGCCTGCGCTCTAGAGCCTGCAAGCCACAACTACTGAGCCTGCGTGCCTGGAGCCTGTGCTCCGCAACAAGAGAAGCCACCGCAATGAGAAGCCCGTGCACCGCAACGAAGAGTAGCCCCTGCTTGCTGCAACTAGAGAAAGACCGCGTGCAGCAATGAAGACCCAATGCAGCCAAAAAAAAAAAAAGTGCAAGGACTTGACATTTCTCCAAAGAAGATATACAAATGGACAGTAAGCACATGAAAACACGATTAACATCACTAATCATTAGGAACATGCAAATGAAAACCTCAGTGAGATACCACTTAACACCCACTAGGATGGCTACTATCAAACAACAGAAAATAGCACGTGTTGGTGAGGATATGGAGACATCGGAGCCCTTGTGCACTGCCGGTGGGAGTGTAAAATGATGCTGCCAGTATGGAGAACAGCATGGCAGTCCCCCAAACAACTAAAAATACAATTACCAGACTTTGCACTTTTGGGAATACCCAAAAGAATTGGAAGCAGAGACTTAAATAGATATTTATGTATTCATATTACAGCAGCATTATTCACAATAGCCCAAAGGCAGAAATGGCCCAAGTGTCTGTCAAGTGATGGATAGAACAAAATGTGGTGTACCCCTATAATAGAACATTATCCAGTCTTAAAAAAGGAAGAAATTCTGACACACGCTACTACATGGCTGAACCTTAAGGACACTTACGCTGAGTGAAGTAATTCAGTCACAGAAGGACAAAAACTGCATGATTCCATTTGTATCAGGTACCCAGAGTAGTCACATTCGTAGAGACAGAAAGTAGAATGGTGGTGGCCAGGGGCTGAGAGGAAGAGGATGGGGAGGAAGTGTGTAATGGGGACAGACTGCTTGTTGGGCAAGATGAAACGAGTTCTGAGGATGGATGGTGGTCATGGTAGCACAACAATGTGAATGTGCTTATGCCACTTAGAGCTGTACACTTAAAAATGATTAAGATGGTAAATTTTATATTATGTATACTTTAGCACAGTTTTTTTTGTTTTTTTAAATTAATTTATTTATTTTTGTCTGCGTTTGGGTCTTCATTGCTGCGCATGGGCTTTCTCTACTCGCAGTGAGTGAGGGCTGCTCTTCCTTGCGGTGCGCAGGCTTCTCATTGTGGTGGCTTCTCTTGTTGTGGAGCAGGGGCTCTAGGCACACGGGCTCAGTAGTTGTGGCTCGTGGGCTCTAGAGCACAGTCTCAGTAGTTGTGGCTCACGGGCCCAGCCGTTCTGCGGCATGTGGGATCTTCCCAGACCAGGGCTCGAACCCGTGTCCCCTGCGTTGGCAGGCGGATTCTTAACCACTGCGCCACCAGGGAAGCCCCAGCACAGTTTTTTAAATAAATATTTTTTAAAATGTGATGCTCACTCATGGCTACTAAAGTTTTGGAATGGACTCCCAAGAGTTAAATTACATAAACAAAGGATCTTTACATATTGCCAAATTATTTTCCAAAAGGATCAGAACAATTTATAGATTTGTTGGCAAAGTTACAACGTGCCTTTACCAGTATTAATTATAATTTTTAAAATTATTGCTGATTTGATAGGTGAAGAAATACTTTTTTCATACAATTATTGAGCAGTTATAGTTCTTTTGTAAACTGAATCATTTGAACACTGAGGTCTCAGTGTTTTTCTAATTAATCGCAGTATATGATTAATCTCTTGTAATTATAGCATTTATACTTCCTTTTGATTTTTGGAGGGAACATACAGAAATTTGTAAATTTTTTAATGTGAGGAATATCCCCTCAGGGTTTGTCCAGTGTTTTTTAATCGTCCTTTTCTGGCTTGAGAATTGATATACTCATTTCCCTTTTCTTCTCAAAGCTGTGGGGGATTTGTGGGGGGTATGATTTGACTTTTTAAAAATTTAACTGTGTTTGTTTTTTTATTTAACCCATCTCAGATTTTATTTTGGTAAGACTTAAATTGACTTCTGCCCACATATAGCCAACCAGTTGTCTGAATAATCCTCCCCTTTCCGTGGATTTGAGCTTCCTTCCTTATCCGAATATTACATTTGTACAACTACACTCACTGTTTTGGGAGCTGTTGCTGTCTGTTCCAAGACCTGTCTCTTAAGCCCACATCACACTGTCCTTAGTTCATAAGCTTTATAGTTGGTAGGACCAGCCTTTCTCATAAGAAGTGTTCTCATTCTTCATGCTTTTAATTTTTCCAAGTGAACTTGAGAATTATTTTGTCAGATACCCAGAAAAATAAGGAGACTCCTCTGAATTTTGAATGGAATTGCTTTAAAACTATAAATCAATTTGGGGAAGTACTAACATCAGCTTATTTATAGTATGTATGCTTCCAGTCCCAAAACACACCTTATCTTTATTTGTTCAAGTCTTTTATTTTTTCCTCCACATTATTTATCTGCTTGTTTGCTTATTTATATTTTAGAGTATGTTTCATCAGTGATTTCCAGATCACAGACTTTGAGTCCTTTAAAGAACTACTTTATATGCATAAGGCTTCAAAACAGCATGGGGGAAAATCACTAATAAAGTTGAGATCCTTTGATCTGAGATCATTAGGAAAAATACATCAACAAGTGTCTTCACTTTTTCTTTGACTTTAACCTGTATATTTTATACAAAGAGTCTAGGAGTCTTTCCCTCTTATTTCTGCATTCCACTCAATAGCACAATCTTAGGACAGGCACATTTCCCCATCGCATCTCATATGAAGTATTAAACTGTTTGAGAACAGGTCCCTCTCTTTTTAAAGTAAGATCTACAGTAAGCATCTGCTTCCTGACCCCTCACAAAGCCCCCTGCAAGCCTCGATCCTTAATGCCGAGTTCATCTGGCACCACTTCCTGGGTGAGGAGGTGATAGTTCTGGGAGAGCCATCCTTGCGCATCTGATGCACCCAGAGGGTCAGCAGCCAGAACCTTAGTTCACAGTACCTGACTCGGAACACGGGCTGTTCAGACAGCAGAGGAGCCAGGCAGGTGGGAGGCCCATCACATGACACCCACTCCCCATTGCTTGTTATAATTTAATTCATGGCCAGCTTTGGAATCCAGCAGCATCCTTCAGCTCTGCGGAGGGGGGCAGGGGTAGGATTTGGTTTGCTTTCATTTATTTTCTTAATGGCTACTGATACACATAGTAAGATCTACCTTCTTACTAGTGTAGGGGAACTTAATAAGCACCCCCGAATGATTGTAGCAGTTCATTTGCTCATTGAAATGTGTTGAGTGCCAGCCCACAGATGTAACTGCTAACCCCAGTCCATTTCAGGTGTTTCTTACTGTTGTGAATTATGTTTAGAAACCAAAGGGCTTTTTGGTTCTTGTTCACAAGCTGGGAAAGGTTGGGGGCGAGGGGCGTTGTGTGAGAATTTATAAAAAGAGAAGACATGGTTTGGACAAACTCAGTTGTGTGTGCGTGTGAAGGAGTGAGGAATTTTTTTCAGTTCTGCCTGGCAAAGAGGTTTTTCTCATAGCTTATTCATTTTCATTTGGAGCTAGTAATAGCACTTCTTTTTGTAGGGAATCATCTCTCCAGCACACACGTACACCCCCTCCCCAGGCCAGGATACTCCAATTCAGAAATGATGTCCTTCTTCAGCTTTTTACATTAACCTTTTTTGAAGATAGGAAACTAAGATCTGAATAATAGCTTTTAATATTAGCGCCATATTTTTTAAAAGTGAAATATCTTTTTTAATTAAAAAATTTTAATTTAAAATATAAAAAATTAAATAAAAGTGGTATGTTGACATCTTTAAGATACAAAAATAAACACTTGCACTCTATTTTATGACTTTAACTTTCACAGCCAGGTGGTATAAATAACTTTAACTTACAGCACTTTCTAGCTATTAAATTTAAAGAAGCTTTCATTTTTCATATAATTTTTTAACTGAATTTTTCCAATAAAAAAATTAGATCCCG
This sequence comes from Mesoplodon mirus, assembly GCF_964341445.2. Classification (NCBI taxonomy): domain Eukaryota; kingdom Metazoa; phylum Chordata; class Mammalia; order Artiodactyla; family Ziphiidae; genus Mesoplodon; species Mesoplodon mirus. Next base: position 185,767,891 of record NC_138979.1, read on the forward strand.
AGAAAACCAGTGTTTGAAGATTATTAATTCATAACTTGGTAGTAGGAAAGGTTGAACAAGAGTCCAAACTGATGAATTGGGATTGTGTAATATTTGAATAGCCAATTTGCTTTAAAAAAAAAAAAAAACTAGGTTGCCAAAAATGATACAGATATTTAAAGTAATTAGAATAGAAAATAGGAGGTGGCCAGGTGGGTATAAGGTACCAGTGAATTTGGGGTACCAGTTAGAGAAATGCTAAAATTTAAAGTTCATGTAGACACACATGCACACTTGTGGGTTTTTTTTTTTTTTTTTTTCTTTTTTTTTGGTAGCTCTCTCAGAATCATGTGTTTATAGTCTGGCCAGGGTTGTGGCCTCAGTCCTGCCCCTTAAGAAGTGGGATCTTTGCCTAAAAGTTATTGAGAAATGAAGACTGCAGAAAGCCAAAAAATGTCCAGGCTTTTCATGCACACTGACAGCCAAACAGAATGCTCTTTCCATTTGCAGTTTTTTTAGTGTCATTTTAAGTTGCAGCTTCCGGCCAATCAGTGAGCCCCGTGCCTGCTGACATCACGAACCAGCCAGTTCCCTCCAGCTGCAGAGAGCTTCAGTTTGTCTTTTTTTTTTAAACTAAAATGGAGGCTGGTTTCTTGCCTTAAGGAGTACATTGCCTTTCCCGCTGAAGTCTAGATGTTGACATGTAATAAAGCGGGCAGCAGGATGGTGGTGGATGCGGCCAACTCCAATGGGCCTTTCCAGCCCGTGGCCCTTCTCCATATTCGAGGTAAGTTATTGTGTGTTTCACTGAAACGGAACCTTCTGTGGTTAGTTAATAAATGGCTATTGTGCTTCAGATAAGAAAAGCAGGAAGTCCTTTCTAGCAGAATTCACCCCGTTTTGCGGCAGACCTAACCAGAGGAGGCTGGGTGTGTCACTGCAATTTGGCATTTTACGAACTACTCACAGAATTTGAGTCTTGAGAGAGGCCTTGCATGCATAGTTCAAAGCTGGTTTTTCTGCTTTCTGCTCGCTCTCCCATCCCCCTTTCAGAACCGTGCTGATGTCAAAGGATGTGAAGTCACTGCCCGGGGAAGGCATTGGGCGGGGGTAGGAAGGAGAGGCGGGCGGCACGCCTGGCCAAGTTGTCCGTGCGCAGAGTTTCTGTTGCATCTGTGTTGCTTAACACCCCGAAGGTTTCACCAGGACACACCTCTGAATTAACGATGAATTGCAGTCAGAAAATATGCAGAAATGATTAGAAAAGAACTTCCTTTAAAAGGATTGTTTTCGTTCTTGCCCTGGATTCGAAAAGAGAAATAGACTCGTGCTTTGAAATATTGGAATCCATCGTGGGTCATAATTTCTGAGCTGTTAGCGTTTTTATTGAATAGTAGGAGATACTTTGCACTTAAATAGGCTTTGTATTGACATTTGCCTTTAAATATTTAAATGGCAACAAGTTTTCGATGAGTGTATAGATCACTTTTAATAATTACAGTTTGCCACTTGTAGTTTATACCAAATTGGGGTTTAGAATTTAGCTTAAAAACACAATTAGCATAGTAATTAATAATTATATTAAAATACAGCTATCAGGATAATCATATACTTTTCCTTAGCATTTAAAAGTATTTGTTACACAAATTTTTTGTTCATAATTGGGTGAAATAGAAAATGAATGTTAAGCTTCATCATATCACTTTAAAATTTATACAGTATCACAGCTCTGTCCCTAACAGAACAGTTCTAACTGTCAGAATCTCCTTTAAGGACCCATGTCAAGGAAGGGTGGGGGCAGGATCTCTAGGTGACTAATAGTCTGTATGACTAAAATGCCAGACAAGATTTTTCAGATCCTAGGGTGTACGCAGATAAAGGAGATAAAACCACATGAATACCCAGTCTGTTGGAATAAAATGGGTGTTGCTTTTCTCTCCAAACCCTCTTGAAAGAAGCTGGTGGAAATTAATGTCCACAGTGACCAACCTGTAGGTCACATTGTTTTGTAGTGCACCCAGGAAAGAGCAAATGTTGACCACAGATAGCACTCAGGTATTTTAGTTGCAGGAGCCAAATGGGCAAAAACAAAATGTAATTGTGTTTCGATTTAAGTTCTTAAACGGTGACTGACTAGCAAAAAGAAAATTTTATAGCATATAAAATGTGTATTTTGATACTTTTAAGGTATCTTCTTATAAATAACAGATTGTTTTAGTTTGAGTTTTCTCATTTCATTAAACACGTAATGTACTAGTCATTTTTTGAACTATGACTTTATTCTGAAATGGAATCGTTGGATTTTATATACCACATTGTTGTTGTTGTTTTTAATTCCAAGACTTTACTATGACCAGTTTGAATTTTTTTGCTGTTGGTTGAGTGGTTGGTTGCTGTCTAATTGTGAAGGGAAAAAGTAGTGAAGTGTATTAACCTAAAAGAGACTTGAGATTTTAAGAAGGGATAACCTTTAGGGCCTAAAACTAAATTCTGGGTCAAACAGTGAACTAGCTAAAACTTGAACGCTTGATTTACTCATAAGGACTTTTTAGAGCAAGCATGTTAATGTGTGGTTTAGCAAATTTTATTTTGTTTATATTGGCTTTTAGAGTCTTGATCAATTTAATATCCACTTAGCATCTCCTCTGTGTGTCCAGTGCTGAGGGTCCCCGCCCCAGAGGAATGGATGGTTTAGTGGGAGACCCACACAGGGACCCTGGTACAGGAGGGGCACAGGAAGAGCTGACTCTGGGCAGGTGCTTGGAGAGAGAGCAGGGGCTGATGTAATCATGATGCTGGGAAGGGGAGGGGGCCACACTGAGGCTTACCACCGACTCAGGGTGCATTTAGAGAAGAAGGATCTTCCACACAGAGGTAAAATAACCAGCCCAAGGTCACTCAACCTATAAGTGGTAGGGCCAGAATCCAAACCAAGGCAGTTAAACAAACCAAGGCAGTTGTTTTGTTTTGTTTGGAATCTTTTTAAAAAAAGAAAAAAGAAAAAAATTTTTTTTATTTTAAAAATATAAATTTTGGCTGTTTGTAGAACCTTTTGCCACAGGATTATAATAGCGGGTTTTTTCCCAGTGTCTTATCAACATCCATCTGTTTCAGTGGCCTCTGGCATATGACAGTTTTTGTGCCTAGGGTTCATTTCTTCATTCATTTTACAAATATTTGTCAAGTCGCTAGCACCACGTGCCAAGCAGGTTCCTAATTCAGAATATGAAGCAAGCACTGTGGCCCAGCTTTCAGAGTTTACAGTCCCCTGGATGGTGGGGCAGTCAAGTAAACAAATCAGTCAATACGATCACTAAACTGATTAGTAGTCCCAATTGGTTTGATATTTATCTCCTATTACATAGTCTAGAGTTTGCAGTTAATATAGTGAATTAGCATATCCTAAAAACTCAAAGTGTGACAGGAACATGTTGCTGAAAAGTCTAAACTTTTCTGTCTGTAGAAGGAGAAGGTGTCACCTGGAGGAACTTGATGGCTGTAAATTTAGCTTGATGACTTAAATCCTGTACTTCCAGGGCTGTCCGAGAGAACTGTCTGCGATGGTGGGAATGTTCTCCGTGCTGTCCACTACAGTGGCCCCTGGTCACATGTGACTGTTGAGCCCTTAAAATGTGGCTACTGCAACTGAGAAACTGAATTTTTCATTTTATTTCATTTTAGTTGTTTTAAATTTAAATAAACATGTGTCTAGTGGCTGCTGTATTGGACAGCACAGTTCTAGACTGGGATCAAGAGACTTTTTCAGAAAAGGCTGGAAAGTAAATATTTTTGGCTGAGAAAGCAGCCATAGATGGGCATGACTGTGTTCCAGTAAAGCTTCATTTACAAAAACAGGTGGCTGACCAGACTTGGCCCGTGGGACATAGTTTGCCGACCCCTGTTCTAGACTATTCCTTGAATTTTAATTGCCTGTTAAGTATAGTAAAATATATTTCACTTCCAGAGCCAGGTTTAAGGCAAGAATAGCCAAGCCAAAAAAGATGTTAATGGGCAGAGAGGAAGAGTGCGACCTCCATCCTGTGCCAGCTGGCTTTTATTCTGGCCTCAAGAAAGTTGTTAACTGCTCCGATCTTGTAGTCGGTTGGTGAGTCCTGTCTCTGAAAGACTGAGGAGTAACCTCGGCCTGGTGGGGAGCTGGAGAGCAAATTATTCCCTGTGTAAACCCATTTTTCCTGGGGAATGGAAGTCTGATTATAGAAGAGTTTGTTTTCTCACAAGTATTCCTGAGTCGCCAATTCAATGAAAGTCTTTACCTTTCCAAAAAAATTTAGAAAAGAACGAGCAGGGGGCAGTGTAGGGTGTCAAACCCGAAGGCTTCCTTTCCCGCTGCAGCCCGTCTGATGACTTAGCCAGCGCTGCTAAGCCCACCTGTGCACGTGCACGTAGGTTCCCAGGTGTGGGACACTCCTGCGTGATTAAAGTCAGTGAATGTTGTGAGGATGGATGCCTAGCACTGTCCTCATTCCCAGAACTTAGGAAGGAAAAATGTCATTGACGACCCAAAACAAAGACCCCTCAAGAGATCAAACCGGTGATTCTTTCTCTCCGAATAGCGTACCAGCCCAACTCAAGGTGTTTACTTCGCTAACATCTGTGTGTTGTGTAGCTGTCGCTCTCTATGAGGTGGCTTTTTAGAAGTACACCTTTAAAGCTACCTGGAGTGAGCCTGTGTGAAGTTGTTCTCTCTTGTCGCTCCTGCCAGTGAGGAAGGAAACCAGAGTAACAAATAACTCTCTGGGGGGTGCATGTCTGTGTTAAAGCCTGCACACCTTTTGTTAATTAGTCTTCCCTGAACTGATCATGACTCCTGCCTTGCAGCAAAAGCTAAACTCCTAGAACTTTTTCATTGAAAGATGTTAATTGTGTGAAAGAATGAGACAAAAGTAAAGAAGCAAGGTTAGTAGTCAAGAAAAGGGTGTGTGTTTTTGAATCTAGGAAAGGGCCGTGTCTTCGAAGGCACAGAGGTTTGGGGTATACCCTCCTCTACTTCCATACATCAGGTAGCACTGCAAGGCGGCTCTCCTCCGATCCGACGGCGACCTGCCGGATGTGACGCGCTTTTGTGCACACCGCCTGACTTGTTCCTCCCAGCATTCCTGCCCGGGAGGTCGGCTGGACGCGTCCTAGTAGTCACTCCTCCCCAAGGTTACCAGCCTGTAAGGCCAAGTCCAGGGCCCCTGCCCCTGTGTCAGCTACATGTCCCCAAGCCGCTGCTGGTGGCCGTCCCAGAAGGAAAGGCAGCCACGTATGTCATCTTCTGGTATTATCTTTTTGGCCTTTTTTGGAGCCCCAGCTAAAGCTGGGCTGCAGTCTTTGGGGAGGCTCTGGATTTCCAGGTGATAAGATGGGACAAAGCACCTTCTGTCGGCCCAGCTCCTGGCCACGCGGAGCATCCCAGACCAGAGGCCGGAGCAGGCAAGACCTCTTTCTCCCACATCTGCTTCCAGACAAGGCCCACCTCACCTCCTCTTCCCTGTCAGATGGGAAAAGTACCACCAGGGATGCAGAGAACTCCAAAACTGGGGTAGTTTCTCTCACTAATGTACTCAAGGGAAAGTCTTTCTTATTAACCTTGGAAAGACATGGCTAAAGTGCACAAGGACAAACTACTACAGCAAGAAAAATCTGTTTTTGTTTTAGGCCCTTGAATTATTCATAAATCAAAAACCCCTCTAGTTAAAAAGAAAAACTAAAGAGATGTAACAGTCAAATATAGTGAGTGAATCTGTATCAGATCTGTGTTCTAAAAACAAAACAAAGTAAAATCAAGCCTGCAGAAGACATTGGTCGAGTACAGAGTGATGTGGGACGCTATGGAATTACTATTAGTTTTAAAGGGATTGTGATTTGTAGGCACTGTCGTCATTCTTAGGAATTGCAGATGGAGGTATTTAGGGGTGAAGTATCATGATCTCTGCAACTTACTTCAAATAACAGAGAAAAATAAATGTAAAGCAAATATGCTAATATGCGAACAATTGGTGAATCTGGGGAAGTGGGTATACAGGTGTACACGTTGAATACAAGTATTCAGCTTCTGTGTAGGTTTAAACTTTTTCGTAATGTTTGAGAGAAATGTCTTTAAAATTTTCTGCTTTAGAAAAAATGTGCAAAGTACATGTAATTACTTAGAAATTGTTTCCTAAATAGTGAGCAGTGGTCTTTTATATTCAAGTTTTGGCTTTTCCTGTGTTTTTCTTTTTACTGCATTGCTGACAAATTAGTGGCCATCAGTGAAATAATCACGCGGGGGCTTGGTCATCCCAGGTGGGGTGAGGTTGAGACCCTGTAGCCCAGTGCATTATTGGTGGCCCCCTGCAGCCAGCACGGTCCCCTCGTTGCTGACTTCTAGTGGCTGCACAGACAGCTGTACCATCTTACCGAACGGTGTTTTGGGGATGTACACCTTTTTTTGATGTTTATTGGCATTTTTATTGGACTTTTAAAACATAACAGTTTACGGCACGCTCTTAGGTAAAAGCAAGGTTCCCTCTGAACTTGAGAGGCAGGGTGCTTAGTGGTTAAGGGTGGGGGTCTGAAGCCACAGGGCTGGGGTCGGATCCCTGCTCCCACCCCACCACTGGTTAGCTGAGCTGTCTTGGGCAAGCTAACTCACTTCTCTGCTTGGAAATGGGAATGAAATGGGGATAAAAGGACCTACCTCTCTGTATTTTTATGAGGGTTAGTTAAATGAGTGAATACATATAAAACGCTTAAAATGGTGCCGGCGTGTTGTCAGACGATGGGACGTGTTAGTGGTTGCTGTGGTTGTCGTCTCTTTTCTAGGTCATTGTGGTAATTCAGAGCCCAGCATCTTAACCACAACTTATTTTATTTTTCCGCTGCTGTATTACCTGTATTTGTGCATCTTGAAGCTGATCTGTCTCTGTCTCTGTCTGCTCTCTCCCTCTCCCATTTACCAAGCCTCTCTTCTTGCAATTTGCTCGTCATTTCACCACCTGGAAGAAATCAGTATCATTGATGATCCTGGAGTGTGCACTGTGTTCTGCTTGTAGACTGTGTGTAAAATTACCTAGTAAGGTGATCCAGAGTCTCTCTAGTCAGAGTGTACTTACTGATCCCCTTTCAGACTTTTCACTCTCAGGGATCTAGTCTGTTAATAAGAAATCAGCATTTAATACATTCCTCTCCTCACCCCATTTTTAACTCTTTTGCAGAAAAGTGTTTTCGCATAAGATTCATGAGGAATTCTACTTTTAGAAGTTAGAGGTTTTATCTGTGATTACTCCCACATAGGGTGACTTCACTTGTCATTTCCCCTTAGTTGTATTTAAATGCAGATGTTGCTTTCTGATGCTTTAGCAGTTGGACTTCCAAAAGTTTACTGTCAAATTGTCAAACCCCATTACATTAAACTCCTGAATTCCTTTTCTGTGTTGGGATTTTTAAATTAGGATAGAATTTGGTGGGACTTCCCCGGTGGTCCAGAGGTTAAGACTCTGCGCTTCCAATGCAGGGGGTGCCGGTTCGATCCCTGGTCAGGGAACTAAGCTCCCACATGCTGCACGGTGTGGCCAAAAAAAAAGATGGTATTTGAACTAAGTGGGATCCAAACTATAACCTTATACCTTATTGTTTCAAGTTTTAATATTGTGATATTTTTAATAGAGCTTGAGCTGTTATACCTGTTTGATTAGGTTTTTCAGTCTCTGCTTTGTCGTTGATGTGTGTGAACTTCTTGTATTACATTTGGATTTTTATCTGCTGGTTGTGTTATTCACCAACAATGTGTTCTAATTATGGTATTTTTACTTATAAAGTTGTGAAAAGAGTAATGTTTCACTCTAGGGAGCAAGCCTAGTTTTCCTAAATTGCTGGTCCTTTATTCTTGGTAGGCTTCGAGGAGGAAGAAATGGGGCGGGGGTTGTCTGTGTATGTTTGCATTTGTAGATCATTTTGGTACATATACAACTAGAAGTTTTTTTCACCTTCAGGTAGTAGGCCAGGCTTCTCTAGGGGTGGTATATGATAACCTTGTTTTCACAACTCTGAAGCTGTGACGGTATCCTCAGCGCTTCCATAGGGCAGTGTTTATAGGTGCGGTCATTGGGCCCCTGGAGTCCCTGAGATACTTTCAAGGGATCTGCAAGGTCAAAACTGTCTTCCCAAGAATGCGAAGGCCTTTTTTGCCTCTTTCACCGCGAAGGCCTTTTTTGCCTCTTTCACCGTGTGGCCGTTCGCCCTGATGGTGCAAAGGCAGTGGTGGGTAGAACAGCTCCTTGCTTGGAGTTCGCAGTGGTGTCCAGCTAGAAACCAGCGTGTGCTCCAGCACGCCACACCAGTCGGACCTAAGACTATCCTTGATGAAGCATGAAATGTTAGGGTTAGTAAATCTCAGCCCCTGCAAACACACCTTTTAATAACATTTTGTGGAGGACATGCATAGTTCACACAGAGCCCTCGAGCACACTGCAGTATGGTGACGGTCTCTAGGAACATTGCACAGTCGTGTGAGTTGCAGGCTGAGCCACTGTTTTCAGGAACATCATTTTTATTCAATACTTGAAAGAACAAAAGACAGACAGATCGGGTTAGTAAGACGTGAATATTTCACGTTTGCTTTCTCAAAAAGGAATGAAGGAAGCCTGTCAATTCGGGGGAAACAGCAGTGACACTATTTGTTGCCCATGATAAAATTCAAACTTGCAAAAGGAGAATTTGAATTTTGGAAAACTTGTATCCGCCAGCGTGAGCTTGACAGCTCCCGGCGCTGACGACTCCTGGTGAGATTAACAAACAGGGCTTCTCGATGTGAACGATGGAAGATCTGCATGACTACATGCCAGCACATTCAGCGATGCTGCAGACATGCATGGGCAGGAGAGACATTGAAAGTGCAGGACACATCTCAGGGTTTGATGTCACTGAAACATCCATCAGTATGCCTCCAGATTCCACGGTGCAACTGATCTTTAAGAAACTACCACTTGTTGAATGTTAGCATAGAATCAAAGAAGAATATCCACCATTTGTTTATAAAGCCATTGAAATACCTCCCTTTTTCAACTAAATATGTCTGTGAAGGCTGGGCTTCTTTTCATTTACTTCAACCAAAATACCATATCAAACAGATTGAATACAGAAGCAGAAATGCAGGTCTACCTGTCTTTTAAGTCAGACTTTAAAGAAATAGGCAGAAATATAAAACAGTGTCATTCTTCCTGCTGTTTTTTAAATGAAGTTATCCTCAAAATGATATTTATGTTAGCACGAAATGAGCCTATTCCTCTTATCTTAAATGAATTAATAAGTAAATGTTTTAAACATTCTCCAATCTGGTCAGTATCAGTAGGTAGAACCCACGTGACCTAAGCTCTTTAGGGTCCTCCAGACTTTTTTATTTTTTTTTTATTTTTTATTTTTTTGCGGTATGTGGGCCTCTCATTGTTGTGGCCTCTCCCGTTGCGAAGCACAGGCTCCGGACGTGCAGGCTCAGCAGCCATGGCTCACGGGCCCAGCCGCTCTGCGGCATGTGGGATCTTCCCAGACTGGGGCACAAACCCGTGTCCCCTGCATCGGCAGGCGGACTCTCAACCACTGCGCCACCAGGGAAGCCCCAGACTTTTTTAGAGGACATGATCCTGACACCAAAAAAAACTGAAGACCCTTGGCCTAGGAAAGCTCTCTCGCATGAGCTAGATGTGACCCTGACCCTGTTTTTTACCAAGCCTCTGTATTTTTTCTCTTCCTACCTCAAAAAAAAAAAACTTCCCAGATTAACTAGTCAGCTAGTAAGGTAAACAGGTCTCTCAGGCCGCAGTGGGAGGTGATAACTCCACCCAGCGCGTGGGCAGTGGAGTCACCCCAGGACCCAGGGCCTCGGGGCCTCTCTTTTGGCCTTAGTCAGCTTCCATTTATCTTTTTAATCTTTTTAAAAAATCCATATGTGAATATAGCCACTTTGAAATTTTTTTTTAATTACGAATAAAACGAAAATTCTCCCTAGCTTCATCCCCAGAATCAGTCTCCTATCTTTCCTGGCATCTCAGAGCAAATTGTTTGGAGTTTGCTGTATATCATTCCACATCTCTGTCTGCGTGTGCGTATGTTCACATTAAATAATGTAAATGTGGATTTATTTATTCAGTGAAAGTATACAGTATTTTTTTTCCTTTTTTTTTTTTTTTTTTGACACGCAGTGTTCCCGGACCAGGGATTGAACCCAGACCCTCGGCAGTGAAAGCACAGAGTCCTAACCACTGGACCGCCAGGGAATTCCCTGGTTTTTTATTTCTTAAGAAAAAAAGTTGACATGATAGCAGTTTTAGAAAACTAAACCTCTTACAAGGTCTTAGCATCTTGACAGCTTTCTAAAATAATTGGTGATGTTCAGAGCTAGTGTTACATTATATATTATCCTGAATTGTACTATGTATACATACATTACATAAACTCTAAGTGTGGTCTTCTGCGTCTTTCTGCTCATTTGCTTTAAACTCTCTTGGTGGACATCTGGGAGGAGGCAGTAGCTAGTGGAGCACCTGCCCCGTGCCTGGGCCATCCCAGGGACCATCACAGACACTTAATACCCACAGCCGAGTGGGAAAGAAGCTCTGTGCTCGTTCTACAGACATCAAAAATGAATGTCCACGAGCAGCCCTGACCAGATAGTGAGTGACAAGGCCTGAAGAAACCTTGCACTGTTTGACTAGAACTTGGACCACTTCTGCCACACCAAGCTGCAGGAAATGTGGACAGTTCTCTGTGCTTGAGGCCTGGTCCCGGGGAGACGTCTTACTTGAGAGAACATGGATGACCCTTCTTGCCTGCTTTTTAGAATATTTTACTAGATGTTGAAAACATTGGGATTTTGTCAATTTAGTGACCCCCCTTCCCCTTCCTAAATTAGATCTAATCATACCAGAATCGAGCTATCGGACTCAAGGCTAAGGCCTAACAGTGTCACTTACCGGGTCACTGGTGTCCTTGACTGTCTCCATACCTTCCTGAGTCTGCGAATGCATTATATTTTAAAATGCATTTGATTAAATTACTTATTTTCAAGGGAATTGAAAGAAAGGAGCTTAGATTCAAATTCCAGCCTGCTGTCCCTGAGGACAAAAGTACAGGATAAGAATGAGCAGATTCCTCCTTTTCTCTTATCCTTAGTTAAGAGAAATGCTATGCTGGTAGAAAACTTGAGTGACTGTCCAATGAGTGAGGGTTTTTTTTAAGACTTTAATAAATTCAGAAACTTTTTTCTTTGCAATAAAGTCACAAATGACATTATATTGAAGAGGTGTTATTAATCTTAAACAAAGGTTAACTTAAGTTTACACTTTAAGCCAAAGTTAAACTTGTGATGTCCTGAAAGTTTTTGCTTATCTTCTTCCTCTCTGCCTACTTCTTCCCCTTAAGCACTCCTTTCTTATTTTCTCTCATTTATTCTCCAGAGGAGGCCATCAGATATTTAAACTGACCTTTTCTAAGGCATGTAAACTTTCTTGGGTTGACTTTTCTTATTCAAATAGTACAGTATCAGTGCATATGAATTCTGGATTTTTCACTTCTAAGTGTTGTGCATCATCAGTTCAATGTAAACTTTCAAAGTTTTAATCTTGAATTTTTGCATTTAATTTGGTATGAGTTGCAGTTATCAGTATCCAATTAAATAAACGTAGACTGCCCTGTCTACGTAGATGGGAAAATATCTTTTGGGGGGTATGCGTGTGCATATGCACGCACATGTGTTTCTGTAAAGCCAAATACCAACTTATAAAAAACAGTTCAGTCTCCAGTCTTGTTGTTTAGTATATAGGCTTAATCATTTGCTTATTTGAGCCTTTCCTCTATTTTAAAAAAGGAGGAGAGCCTTTAAGTGAAACGTAAGCTAAACTTGGAGCCCCTAAAATAATTTTTAAAACTGTACATCATGTTAGAAATATAAAGGGGGAGTTTAAGAAGCATATTTGGTAAAGTGTTCTTCGTCAGGAAACAGGGACTTATCAGCCAGTTAGTCCTTGACTGTGACATCCAAAGTAACCAAAACACGCTGCCCAGGTAAATATTTATGCCAGTTAGGAGTGTGCAGAAATGAGGCAGAACAGCCCAAGAGCTAATGCAGCTCAGGCGTCTGCCATCCCCGTGTGCTTCCTTGCTTGCATACTGTCTGGTACACCAAGCATTACCATAATGCATTTCTTCCAGAGTTGTTCAAAATTGTGTGGCCTTAGGAGAAGTTGTTTAGGAAACCCAGTTTACTCGGAGCAGTTTGGTCTTCCCCGTCTGCAGCATGGCTGATTCCCGAAGGAGGACGGAGACTCTTGTTTGTCATCAGCACCCAGGAACCTTTTTCATCTTCAGAGCTCTGTGCAAGTGTGCATTAACCATCCTATTTCCTATGAGACAGCAAACAGGTATTATTAGTCCTATTTTTATGGCTGTGGAAGCCAAAGCAGAGAGGTTTCCGGACTTGCCTGAGGTCAGAAGGAAGAGCTCTTGGGCTTTGTGACTCACGACTCTGGGCTCACAGCTCTCTGGATGCGCACAGGGCTGCTCTCACGGGCTCCTTTATCACAGAGATCTAGCTATGCAGTACTTTCTGCTCTCAGTTTTTCACAGCGGTGTAGAGTGCAGTGCAGCTGAAACCAGGTTAGTTGATCTTATGGTGTCATCTAGAAAAACAGGAGATGCAGATTCTGGGTCATGAAGGTAAGGCTGTACCTTGGGGCTTTGTGGGTATGGATGAAATTAAGTCAGTGGGGCCTTAAAGTGCACCCACTTGCCCCTTAGCATAGCCTGGAAACTCCCGTTGAAGAAACATGGACTCTGGGACTGCTTTCCACTGCGTTTAAGGACCTTGTACATCCTGAAAGATTTACATTGAAGCTGCATTTTCAGCATAGCTAATGAGAGTATATCAGTGCTGAACGTAAACTTAGTACTGGTAAAGATTCCTCATGAGTAATTCTTTGAATTTAGAACAAAGTGAGATACATTGTTCTATTGGTAGTAATAGACTTTGGAGCTTTGGGGCTGTAAGGAGGAGAGACATTCTTTATCTGAAAACTGGCTGTTTTAGTTCAGGCATTTGTCCGAGAGGACACAGTGGTGAAGACAGCTACTTCTCGATGATGTCGACAGTCGAGGGGATGTTTACGTGGTAGTTTGTAAAACGCCTGTGGACTCGCGCTCCTGGTTTTCATAAAGCCCTGCGGTCCTCTGTGCGTGTGCTCTCGTTGACTTCAGTGTTCGTAGCGTGGCTGCGCTGCCTCCTTTGTTGTGCCACATAAGGTTAAACGTAAGACCAGAATTTTTAGTTAACTGAGTTTGCTTCAAAAGGAAGGAAAACTTTATGGAATATACCTAACAGAAAGGAGAACAATTTAGTTTTGACCTTTTGCCTTACGGCCACCTAAAGCTTCGTCTCATTCCCTTGACAAATATTTGTAAATCACCACCTTGGTGGTTGGCACTGTGCTGGGCGCTGAAGGTGATGTCTGGGCACCTTCAGACTGGCAGCAAGGAGGAGGGAGCGGGCCTGGGGGCGGGGGCAGGCCTCCCAAGGGAAGTAATACTTGATAAGCTCCCTGGTGGTCCCCGGTGCTGGCGGGGACCGGGACCCGGGGTGACTGGTTCAGTGCACTTGGGGGGTGTTGGGAATGGGGTGTGGCAGTGCGGTGAGAGGAATGCTGGGAAAGGGTTTATGGTCAAGTAAGTAGCATCTCTTTGTGGACTGATGAGTGGAGCGCGCGTCAGCGAGCAGTGGATGAGGAGGCCACTGCAGAGCGTGCCGCCCCCGCTGGTCCTCGCGCAGGGAGGGAGGGCCGGGCTGCTTCTGTTACGGCTCCACGGTGAACCTCAAAGACAGGCGAGAACCTAAAAGTGATACCTTTGTTGGGGGGACGCCAGGGTTTTCACCGTGCGTGTGTGTGTGTGTGCGCGCGCGTGTGTAAACATAATGCCTATTCAGAAATGTAAAAGGGAGGCAGAGCATTAAAAGTGAGGGCGTGTGTGATTACTGATGTCCACAGTCAGAACTGGAGGGTACCGTCTTCCTAGGGTTCTGTGCTGTGCTCTCAGTTAACTGGCTAGAACACAGTATGGAAAGGCCACGATCACGGATTTGGATTTGAGACGTGACCAGAGGTTAACTTTGCCAGCCTTGCCCAGCCTGTTTACGTGCACACCCTCACTCGTGAGGGCAGCAGAGCACGGAATGCAGGAGGATCGGGCAGCTCAGTCACCCTCCACTCCCCAACCAGGGCCTCACTCAGACCATCTGGTTCTGGTTGAACTGACCTTTCATTGTTGTGTTTCATTTTGTTGAATGAACCAGTTTTGCTGTGTTTCAGGTATTGTCGCTCTGCGGTCAGCCCTCTTTCTTTCTTGTGTGTGAATGGTAAGGCTGCCAAAGCCAGATAGACCCGAATTTCAGCGTCATCTTCAGCAGAGTGTGTTTTCAGAAATTTCCAGGGCAGGAGGGGGAATTTAAGAAGGAAGCTGGGGAAGGTGAGGCCGAATGGCTTTGGGTTTCCTGGTGGCACAAGGGGAGGCCTCTGCAGAAGGTTGAGGGGCAGCGGTGACCTGAGAAGTGTGAAGGGTGAGAGGGAGCTGACCGGACTGGTGAAGTGTGCTGCGGCCTGCAGGGCGCAGTCAAAGGTGGCAGTCGTGATCATGATCCCTTAGTATAGATATGCTTTGCAAACACTTTTTCCGAGTCTGTGGGTTGTCTTTTCACTTTCTTGGTGGTATTGTTTGCAGCAGAGGAGTTTTTAATTTGGATGAAGTTCAGTTTATCTGATTTGTCTTTTGTTGCTTGTGTTTTTTGGTCTCTGATTTAAGAAATCATTGCCTAATCCAAAGATTTGCTATGTTTTCTTCTAAGAGTTTTATCATCTTACCTTAGCTCTTACATTTGGTCTCTGACCTATTTTGAGTTAGTTTTTGTATATGCTGTTAGGTAAGGGTCCACCTTCATTCTTTTGCATGTGGCTATTCAGTTTTCCCAGCACCATTTGTTGAAAAGACTGTTCTTTCCCCATTGAATGGACTTGGCGTGCTTGTTGAAAATCAATGGACCGTAAATGTGAGGGTTTATTTCTGGACTCTATTCTGTTCCATTGGTCTGTATGTCTGTACCACAGTCTTGCTTACTGTAGCTTCATTGGAAGTTTTAAAATCAGGAAGTGGGAATCCTCCAGCTTTGTTCTTCTTTTTCAAAATTGTTTTGTATTCAGGGTTCCTTGCATTTCCATGTAAATTTTAGGACAGTTTGTCAGCACTCCTGGCCTCTCTCAGTAGCCTTGTCTGGGATAGAATCAGTTAGATCAGGACAGTGCAGTCCACACTCTGCCTGGCAGTTCCTCTGACTGAGGGAGAACCTGCTCTTGTTGGAAGGCCGGGGCCATGGGCCTGATATGGTCTAGTAAGAACCCCCAAAATGTTTAAGTTTCTGAAGTCTTGGGTTTTGTCACAGAAAGCTATTTGAATTTTGTATTCTGTTTCATAATTAATACTGTTTAATTTAAAGATGTTTAACATGATTTAATTGCTTTGTAAAACTGATATTCTAGGAAGGGTATCGTGTCTACCCTGTGATAAACATGCACCGCCCCCCTCGCACATGCCCAGACCGCATGCCCCAGTTTAAAAGGCCGAGTTGGGGGAAACCCGCCCATTAGAGCTTTTGTGTTTGTAAAGGTCGTTTCTTTGACCGTCTGCTGTCTGACCTCTCCAGACCCAGACCCCAGGCTGGCATCCGTCCACCTGGGTGAAGTGGAATTACCTGATTGTCAGTGTGTTGATGTCTCTTGCAAAGCTGCCATCCTTTTCTATTGATTCTTGAGGTAGATTTAGATCTGGTCAGTCTTGGCCATCAAAAAGATTCCTACAGGATGAAACCCGTTTCATTCCCTAAGTTATCATTTTTTGGAAGATCAAGTTCTTGGCCAGGAGTGCACTACTTAGTTTATCCAGGTTCAGATGTGCCGAAGGTGACAGCCCAGGATCAGTCATTTCCAAATGCCTGTGCTGCTCTGTGGCAAGGCTTTTACCTGTCCAGGCAGAAATAAAGATGCTATAGTGTGTGTCTTTCATAAAGCTAAGTTTATTCAACTTACAGGTCTATCTATTCTAGGATTGTCCTTTTTGGTATTAAAATATCTTTTATGATTTGTTTAAATGTTCCTATTTGTCAGTTAGGGTGGTAAGCCAATGTCAGTCTTTGAAGATTCCTTGTGAAATTTTACTGGTCAGTGAAATCCAAACTCCAGAACATCATTTTAAGCCACAAATCCCAGATTCATACCTTGTTTACATTTGGAATTACCACATAATAATTCAGACAATTTATGTAACTTAAAAGTCCATTTTTTATTTCCCTTATATGAAATGTCCAGAATAGGCAAACCCATAGAGACGGAAAGCAGATTAATGGTTGCCAGGGGCTGGGGGAAGAGAGACTGGGGGGTGACCACTTAAAGGGTGAGCATGTTCTTCTAGGGTGATGAAAAAGTCTTGAAACTAGAGAAAGGGGTTAATTGCACAACACTGTGAATGCACTAAATGCCACTGAACTATGCACTTTAAAATTGTTAATTGTAGGTTATGTGAATTTCTCCTCAATTTTTTTAAAGCCATTTTATTCAATGTTGTAATTATATATGAGCCACAAGGTGGGAGCGGGGGGTGTATCAGGTTATATGAATCCGGGTGAGCACAGGATATATGCTTACACACACAGGTATATATTATTAATTTGTATCTCTAAGCATAATCATTAGAAGCTAACTAGGTAGACAGACTTTCTGCTTTGGGACAGCAGAAAGGTTTGTTTTGATACTCCACTGAAACTCAGAGATATTCTTTATTCTCACCTCACAAACAATATACATTCTCCAGCGTTTTACAGCCTTTCACCCTGGAAAGGTGAAGTTTTGAAATCACCTTCAGGAGAAATTGGAATAAAGTTTCTCTTGATGCTGTGTCTGGTGGCTCTGTCTTAGTGTTTACTGGGACGCCAGCCACCAGGCTGGAGGCAGTTGGCAGTGTTCTTTCCTGTAACCCTTGAAAGGGGACCGTGATTTGTCCTCCCCTGCCCCCAAAAGAGAATGGATGGAAGGGAAAGACCCTACATGATTTTTAAGTGAGAAGAGCCCTTATTATAAATTCTGAGTACAGCGTAGTAGTCGTTGTTGTTTTTTAGACTTTCTCTCCTTGATCCTTCCAGAAGGAAACGCACAGGAGGGAAACTCTGGGTTAGGGCCCCACCTGGACTAGGGGTTCTGGGGCAATCTGAACACTCACCACTGTTCAGGTTCCTTAGTTTCCTGAAGTAATTGAGCTTGTCACCTTACCTTCATTTAAAATACTAATTGTGCTTTCCTTTTAACAGTTTCAAGATCTCATAATAAATAGTCCATGAAGGTGGATTTTTTTTAAGGAAGGCGATTTTCCACCTAACTTTGTGTTTGTAAATGTGTTGAGTTTTGTCAGTGTTTAAATGGTTTTCCACGCATCAACCCTGATCGCAGAGGGACAGTCCCAAGCACGCTGGTCACGTGGAGGAGGAATTCACACATGGCTCCCCCACCGTCACCCCCAGCCCCCCACCCCGTCACCCTTTAATGTTGCCTTCCAGTTGTGTTTCCCCACGAGCTGCTAGCCGCTCAGCCCCACTTTGTTGCTCGGCGGTTGTCGTCGGTGTTGTTTTCTGCTTTGCAGCATTGAAATTGTAATTGAAACTGAGCACTGACGTAGCGTCCATAGTGACACAAAAGAGAAGTTTCGAAGCCATTGCTATTTTGTCCTCTGCTGCCACAGCTGATCGCTCAGCGTTCTTGCCTCTTAAGAACTAGAACTGAAATTAGGGCGTGCGTGGTGTTATCTAAACCTCAGGTTCTGTGAGTATCATTTTGTAAAGAGAGTACCATTTTTGTAAAGAAAACAT
The DNA here is from genome assembly GCF_964341445.2 of Mesoplodon mirus. Classification (NCBI taxonomy): domain Eukaryota; kingdom Metazoa; phylum Chordata; class Mammalia; order Artiodactyla; family Ziphiidae; genus Mesoplodon; species Mesoplodon mirus. The sequence continues at coordinate 185,785,802 of NC_138979.1, forward strand.
CTGCTTTGTTCAGTCCTATCGTCAAGGCAGAGATCTTAATTAGATAGCGTCCCGACTCAATGAAGACCTGAAGTGTGATCCCTAAAAATGCCAGCTGCTCTCCCACTCATTCTCCAGGGCTCAACAGGGTGTTGTCCATAGGAGAGAGAAAATTTCTAAATCCATTAATTCAGGTTCCTGTCATCAATTCATATTTCACCACCCCTGTAACATTTTACATCAGTGAAATCTTCAGTTATCACAAGAGGAATTGCACAGGATTCATGAGCTGTACATTGCTTTCTGGAAGTGAGAGCAGGGTTTCACTTAAACTGACAAAGGGCGATCCACCTCAGAACTGTAAACACATTCTCAGTTGTGACTTTGAAGGTTCTGACCTGATTTGGTCCTGCTTTGAGGCTGACGACAGCTGAGGGTTAGCCCAGATCAGCGTAAACCAGAGCAGCCAAAAAGTCACCGGAGCTAGGGCTTCTGACGGGACGCCCCTGAAGGGAATGCTGTGCAGGCTCTGTGTTGTGCGAAGCGTATGTCTGATGAAATGGATCACTTCTAGCAAAAGGTATTTAGTTGAAGTTTAACATAAGTCTATTATTCTATTAAAAGAGACACATGATTTCTGTCAAGTTAGGCCAAATTATAGCTCTTCTATCAGATACTTGAGTTTAAAGGTGTAAATGGGTAATTCAAGTCCATAAAGCAAGGAACACAAAGATAAGCAAGAGGCTCTGCCCTCAGGGAGTTTGTGGTCTGAGAATAATTAGAAGTAAACATCTACTGGGGAAGGGCAAATGAAAGCGGCCCTGGAGCTGCATGGGGCTGCAGGAGGAGAGGATGATGAGGTGCCAAGGGGGCATCTGCCAGCTGGCTGGGCTTTCAGCGGCCGGGGTGGGCTGGGGGTGTGAGGGCGACCTGGCAGAGCAAAGCGTGGGAAGGTGAAGAAATGCAGGAGTGCAGGTGCAGGGGTCAGGGTTGGACATATAGCTATCCTGGGGCCTTTTTGTAAATGTGTTCGCCCAGCACACATTTCTGAGCACTTTTGTGTCATACCTGTCATACCAGGTGAGGAATATAAAGGTAAACAATCCAGGTGCATACAACTGCAAAGCCCTGTGATAGGGCGGTAGTGGCAGCTCTCCAGGGTATGAGCAGCCCGCAGGAAGGGCACCTTGCTCAGCTTTGGTTGTGTTTGTCTTGTTTGTTTTATCACAAATGAAATATGAGCCTTCTTGTTGGTGTCGATGATAGGTTAATGTATAAGATGTGCTTGCATGTTTATATAAGACATTTTATTGTTTAAATTTTGGCTACTTTCAGAAAAGAATTTGATAAGGCCTAAAACATTAGAACATGTGCAGCAGTATAGTAAAGAAAAAAAGTTACTAGAAGCCAGTTTGGAGGGCCAGTTCAACCTTTGAATGGAGCTATTTAACAGTTTCAGAAAAAAATTTATGCTACCGATGGCCCCATGGGCATAGCATCTTTTTAAGCTTCCTTCTAGTTTGTGATGCTAAAAACAATGCAAAAGGCACAAAGAAAGGTGCTTACCTTCCTGTTTGACATGCCCACCTTATTGTAGTCAATTCCTTAAATAAATAGAAGAATTCATCTGTTACTTACACTGGTTAAAGTTGGGTTTAATTTGTCTGAAGACATTCTTATTTTAGCAGCAATATTATGATGTAGATTTGAAGGCAAAACCTAAAAGAACTAATTGATTGCCTGGGCTAGATGGAGAGATTCTAACACTGGGTTCCTACATAGTCTTTTATTTATAGAACCAAAGACTGGCAGGGGGTCAGCAGAGGCTGAGAGGAATTGATCCCTCAGTAAGAGAAACAGAACGTACGATAGGGCTCGAATGCTCTTGCTTCTCATTCAGGACCGTAGAGGGTGACTCCAAGGCATGCATTTTGCTGGGTAGTAAGAGTCAACATAGAAAGCTGTGAACCAGCTGGAAGAGGATTTCTGTTTTGTCCTTTATACGGTGGGTAGCCCAGGACGCCTCCAAGTATGGTCTGTACGCACTGCTGGTGGCACGAGAGATGATTCTGAGTGAACGTTACTTTAAAAGTTATACGTTGATGAATATAAAAATACGTAATTAGCATGTCAGAGCCACAGTTTCTTGGATTATTGTTGCTTAGGACAGGGCTTAGAAAAAAGTGTGTGTCCATTTAAATAAAAACACCAAGTAAACGATAGCACAGCTGTGCACACGTGTGGCAGATATTGAGAAGGTGCTTGTGAATGCATGAAGCACAGAAACCCTGGGATGGGCCCACTGAGTTCATTCCAAGAAGACTGTTCCAAAGAGCCCCCAGTCTCCTGTTTGGTTCCAAACACAGCAGCCCCAGTGGAGCTGGACTTGGAGACTGAAGGGTCTGGGTTCCGGCAGCCCTCGGGGAAGGGCGCGGCGGCACAGCTCACAGCTGTCTGTCCACTTGCGGCCGCGCTCTGGCCTTCCTGCTCTCCTCCTCCACCTCCTAGCCTCGCTGTCACTGCCTCTTTGTGCCCTCATTTACCGGGTAATTTCTCTGCGTCTCTCTAAGCCTTTGCTCAGTGGTATAGCTCAAGTGAGTTACTTAACCTGCTGAGTAACTTTCCTCATCTGCAAATTGGGAATAGTAACATTTCTTGGTCGTGGAATAGTGGTGGGTACTCAATGAGAAGAGGGTGTGAGCGCCTGGCACAGAGTCTGGAACGTACTAAAATCGGTCGTGTTAGCAGCCGCGGTGAGTAGTTCTGCCGGGTTCTTCCCTTGTCTCCAAATTCATATCCCAACTAGTGAAAGCTGATTATTGGTACTTCACTTTTCAGGGGAAGAGCTTTGACTTGGCCAAAACATTTCCCTGGGATCAAGTTGTTTACTCTTGGCCCAGGCTGCCTGGGAGTGGGGTCTGGGTGTTAGAGAAACCTGCAGCCTGGGTCTGCCCCTGCGGCCGACAGTGGGCCTGTGCTGGGGTCTTCATTAGCCGGAGAGGCACTCAGCCCTGCTGGCGCCAAGGAGTCTTGGCCAGCTTGGTTTGACTGGAGCAGATGTCTTAAGAAGGTTACTGCAGGTCAGCGAGGAGATTCCTGGACTCTCGAAGTTTGGCACAAGTGGTTACAGGATCAGAAAGCTGCCTAAAACGACTAGTTTAATTGTGTGGCGTGATAATCCTTCAGAAGCTACCACCATGGGTAACTCATCTGAAATTCTGCATTCATTCCTGGCTCTGATCATCTAGCCCAAGGGACCCCTCCCTTACGTTCATTTGGTTTATTTTGAGAGGACACAGTGTGATGGAGTGAGAGGACCTGAGTTTGAGTTCCATCTCTCCTAGCTAACCATCGGGGCAGGGCGATTGACTCTTCCAAAACAGATTTCTCATCAAATTGTCATAGGGATCAGGCAGCAAGATGTTTATAAATACACTGTTGGAAACATCAAAGTACTATAAGTATGTTTTTGTTTTAAATTTTCTCTCTAATGTGGCTCAGAGTGCTTTGGTTTTGACTTCCCATCTGCATCGAATCCAAAGTTTAAAATGGTCTGTTCCTCTGACTGACCAAATATGGTCCAATCAGGACAGTTGTGTCACATGCCAAGGGTCACCTTGTCCATCTGGCCAGGGTGCAGCGGCTGACATAGCCCCCAGAAGCCTGTCTGTGGGACGGGAAAGCCCTTGTCTCCGTCCAGCCTTCCTCGTCTCTGTGCTCAGGCCGTGGAGGTTGTGTGTGAGGTTAGAAACGGTGACAGCGATACTGAGGCCAGTTTCAGGAGGAAGTGGTCTTTCCAATCTGGGCCCAAAATAGTCTTCTCAAAAAAGGAGAGGAAGAAAGATCATGACATTAAGTTAAATGTCACTTGATTAGGCATCTAAGTGCGGCTGTTGACGTCCCACAGGCCACCAGTAATTAGTCTGAGAAAGTATTTCCCTCTCAAGTTAAGGTGGTGGTTCTAGTAGAAATTCTTTTCCCAGACTCACTGTCTTGTAGGTGAAACTTCAGAGCCCCATTGCCGGTCCTGGCATCCAGGTCTCTTAAAACTGTGAGGTCATATAATGCATGCTTAATGGCCAAGCTGCTGTCAAGTTGCTTAGGGGCATTTATACAAAGGATTTATGCATTAAGATACCAATTTGGTCTTATCGGGAATCTGGTTGGAGATTAGAGCAGTGAATCTTTATTATATGCTGGGAAAAATCAGAAATGAACCCTCTAATTGTCTACCACTAGCCTCTCCTCTCCCAAAAAGCCATGAGAAAAAGTCCTCAAATTTTGGAAATTCACTTTCTTAAATACAGCTCACTTGTGAGCACATGATAAGAAAGCCTCAGAGGAAGATTAGAAAGTCTGGCAGCATTTTCTATTTTGCTTCCCTTTCTTGCCAGATTCCTGGAGAAGGATTTTACTTTTAGGAGTGTATTCAAAGTACATTCACAGTAAGGGGAAAATGCAACCTCTGTCTTTAGGGCTTGGGGTCTCTGATTGCAGCCTGATTGATGGCCCCAGCACTGTTGCTTATGATGCGGCGAGCACAGCCCCTTGGCTGGGGCCATCTGAGGAAGACTGGCAGGTGCTGTGACAGCAATGTTCTGTGGCCATGAGTGGGAGGAAGGGGTGGGGTGGGGTGCCTCAGGGGCGGGCTCTGGCCGAGAGCTTGTGGGCGAATTACACCAAGGAACCCCTGAGGGAGTGACTTCCAGCTTGGGGCACGATTTGCAGTTGGCTGAGTATTCAGGAGAATTCGGTAGAAGGAGAAGTGGATGATCTGGATATGTAGTTGGTGGTAATGTTATTAGGTCAGACTTGGAGCTAAGGCAGAATCCCAGAATCCCAGACATTTGATGACTTGTTTAAAGGGTTCCTTTGTACATCCCACCCTCTCGTCTAGGATATGGGCTAATGGCGAACTTGGCCTATGTCAAAGTTATTTATATTAGGCACCACTGATTTTAATTCACAGGTTTTTTTTGAGGAGTTTTTAAGGTCTTAGAAATAATATTTTGTTAAGGTTTGCAGAGACTGGGGGACAGACGCAGTCCTTATCTTGACCAGGAACATCAAGGCCTTGATTCTTCCTGTGAGGAGCAGGCAGCATGTAGGGACCAGCCTGGGATATTTGAAAGGGCTGCTGGCCACCTGGATGGTACCAGTATGGACAGAACTGGCCCCTCACGGGCATGCTCCTTGTTCCCACAGGCCTTCGAGAGGCTCTGAAGCCACACTGCCTGGGCTCAGACACCAGCCCTGTCGCTCCTGAGCTTTGTCACCTTAACCTCTGTGTGGATCTGTTTCCTCATTTGTGTAACAGGATTCGTGGGCTTAGAGGAGTTACAATAATACCTAGCACATAGTAAGTACTCAACAATGGTATAAGCTATTAGTATTCCTTAAAAGAGTTAAAAGTGAAGATAGTATGGAAAATTAGCAAGATAAAATACAGTAGGAAATTAGATTTTCAAAATTGTTTAAGGAAATTTTTCAGTCCCCAAGCAAAAATAAATAGGATTAGACTCCCAGCAAAAAGCATCTGAAATGCTCCACGCAGTTGAGGCCAGGAAGCTGGACAGGATTTCAGCTGAGCTGTGGGCGGAGAGCTGGGGATGGAAGTCCCCTGACCTGCCCGCGGAGAGAGAGTGGCAGCCAGGCCTGACTGCGGCCACAGGCAAAGCCTTCCCTTCTGGGCTGCCGACCTGCCAGCTTGAGACCAGAATCGCAGCTTCTAGGATCATGCACACGCTTACAGCTGGTTTTATCGTTACTGTAAACATGTCATTCTGTTATTTTGGAAAGTTATATTTCAAGGATTATATGTCAAGGGTCTGAAGATAGTTCTTTTCCAAAATACTATTTAAACTGAATAAATTTATTTAAATATAATATTCCAATGTTAAATGTCTGGCTGGGGTATTGCATACATTTTTCTAGATGAGCAAAATTTAAGGATTATTTCCATAATTTTTAAAGTTATCCGCAACGGGAGAGGCCACAGCAGTGAGAGGCCCGCGTACAGCAAAAAAAAAAAAAAAAAAAAAAAAAGTTACATTTACCCTCATATGTATACTACTGTATATAACAAATTGAACAAACATGGTTCTTCTAACTTCTTTAAATCCTACAGTGAGATGGGTCGTATATAAAAGGGTATTAAAAAGAAATAGGATGTAAAGATATGTTAGGCAGATGCAAAAAACCCCAAGTCATAATGTTAATAGTGGGCATATGCGATTTACCCAGGTGATTCTGTGTCCAGAGCTAGAAGGACTGCAAGACAAAACTGATAAGACCGGGGTTGTGGGAGCGGGGGTGGAATGTGCCCGGACGGCCCTACCCGCCCCAGATCAGGTGGTGACTACAGGTTTTCATGGTGAACCAGGGAGACTTCAGAAAACAAGTGCTCACAAGGTTTGTACATTTAACAAATAATAGTTCGCAGAGAAAACCTCTGCAGGGACTTCCCTGGTCGTCCAGTGGGTAAGACTCCGTGCCCCCAGTGCAAGGGGCCCGGGTTCAGTCCCTGGTCAGGGAACTAGATCCTGCATGCCGCAACCTAACCTAAGACCCGGCGCAGCCTACATAAATAAATATATAAATATTTAAAACAAAACAACAAAAAAAAACCTCTGCAATTTTCAACAAGTTGAAATAAGTAGAAACCATATTCTCTCATCATAATGCAATAAAAATGGGGATAAATGCAAAGGTAGAAACCAGGCCTCAGGGCAGAGAGGGCATTCGTTGCTGCTGGCGCGGCCCTGTCTGGATCTCGGCACCACTGGCTGCTCCTTAGCGGCCGCATTTAAGCCCCGAGTTGTCTCCATGGACAGGCCTCCCCCGCCTCATCTGACCCATCACTAGGGTTTCTTCTCTCCTAAACTCCTTTTGTCCGTGGGGTGTTGCGATTTTGGTTTTACTTGCTTGTCTCCCTCACTTGAGTGAAACCCATGAGAGCAGGCCCTTCGCTGCCTTTTGAAAGCTTCGCCCTCAAATGAACAAGTTGGTAATGGTGACAGCCGCGCTACAAGGACTGTTATGGGCGCATCCCGCCTATTGTCTGTCGTTGGCACTGTCATCATCCTCGCTGTACTCCTGTGGGGCGAAGCACAGGCTCGACACGCTGCCCAGGAATGAAGGACCGGGTTGGCCAGGCTGGCTGTCTCGGGCCTGGGCTCCCTACCGGAACCACGATGCCTCCAGTGAGTGACTGAATGAAACAAGGTGACGGCTTACGGAGTCGACATGTGACATGATTATTAAATAAGGGTGAGAGGAAATCACTTAAACGCTTAGAAAGAAAAGGACCAAGATAAATTAAAGAATTACTGTCTTCTGTAAAGACAGAAGCAGAAACGAATCAGGAAACTGGGGGAAAAGGAATGAAACCCAAGAGCTGGTTTTGGAAGGAGGGCCACAGCGGCGAAAGGAGAAAGGAGAGGGGAGAGAGGCTTCTAGCCAGCCTGGTGGGAAGGAGAGAATCGTGGTGTTAACAGGCCAAGGAAAACAAATGGGAACATCTCAGTAAACATGAAGACAGCATTCTGTAAAATTCAACTTTCGTTCCCGATTTGTGGTTTTGTTTGCTTTTATTTTAACTTTTTGAAATAATTTCAAATGTACAACAAGTTGAAGAATGGCACAAAGAATTTTCTTTATCAAGTTTCACTCATTTGTCAACATTTTGCCACATTTGCTCTGCCTTTTTTCTCACGTGTATATATTTATATTCAGTGACCTGTGGGGGAGGGAGGTGTCTCACCAGCCCCTCCCCTCCTTCTGGGCCCTGGGTCCGGTTTTGCCTTGCTCCCCCAGGAGGCAACCTCTGGTGCAGGGCTCATCTCTTTGGTTTCTATTATCTTTTCTTGTTGACCCTATAAATCCTCACTATTTTGTGAGCTCGTTGATGCCTTTATATTTTTTATATATACATGTTTTTAAAATTTCATTTATTTTTGGCTGCGTTGGGTCTTCGTTGCTGTGCGCGGGCTTTCTCTAGTTGGGGCGAGCAGGGGCTACTCTTCCTTGTGGTGCGTGGGCTTCTCACTGCGGTGGCTTCTCTTGTTGTGGAGCACGGGCTCTAGGTGCGTGGGCTTCAGTAGTTGTGGCACGCGGGCTCAATAGTTGTGGCTTACGGGCTTAGTAGTTGTGGCTCACGGGCCCTAGAGCACAGGCTCAGTAGTTGTGGCACACGGACTTAGTTGCTCCATGGCATGTGGGATCTTCCCGGACCAGGGCTTGAACACGTGTCCCGTGCATTGGCAGGTGGATTCTTAACCACCGGGCAAGTCCCCCATTGATGCTTTTAAACGGCTTTTTAAGATTATTTTCTCAAGCTTTTCTTGCTGCCACAGTGGGAGGTTGGCTGTTACTACTCTGCTGTTTCCAGAAACAAAGGAGAGACCTGTAGTTTTGTCATCAGGGGGCAAAGGGGTTTGTGGGGGACGGCTGTTAAGCACCTTTCCACCGGCCCCCACATTCTTGGCCCAGCTGCACCCCTGCTCCATGGTGCCTGTGGCCATCCTTACTGGGGCCTTTGGGGCCTCACCAGCATACCCCAGGTCTCTTCTCTGCCGTCCCACAGCCACACCACTGTCCTGCCATCCCTCGTTCCTGGGGTGTCCAGCCAGCTGCCCTCCTCCACCTGCTCTCCAGCCCAGCAGTCCTGTTGCCTTGAAGTTTTAAGGCTTTCACAAAATTCACTGAACTTTTTTTTTTTTTTTTTTGAGGTACGCAGGCCTCTCACTGTTGTGGCCTCTCCCGTTGCGGAGCACAGGCTCCAGACGTGCAGGCCCGTGGCCATGGCTCACGGGCCCAGCCGCTCTGCGGCATGTGGGATTTTCCCGGACCGGGGCACGAACCTGTGTCTCCTGCATCGGCAGGCGTCCTCTCAACCACTGCGCCACCAGGGAAGCCCTTCAGTGAACTTTTAGTGAGGTTTTAGAAGGAAGTAGAACTAGATAAATGTGTTCCGTCATTAATCATAAAGCATTTTTGGTCACATTTAAAAAAAAAATACCATGAGAAGATTTATTCTTATTAGAAGGTTCGATTTGTTAAATTATAGCACACGTGGACAGTGAAATTCCAAACAATTAAAGATATGTTGGTCTATTGATTGATCTACAGGACATTCTTGACAGAGGGTTGAGTAAGGTGAAAACAGGAGCGAATGCAGCGTGGTCTTCAGTAGCTCAGTCATTCATGTCAGCACATCTGTGTGCGTGGAGACCACCCCCCGCCCCGGCAGGTGTGCATCAGAACGCCAACAGTGCTGCTCGCTGAGCTTTCCTTTCTTATGTTGTTTGGATTTTATTTATCCTACGGTGAGCGTGTGTTATTTTTCTGAAACCAGAATTCTTCCGAAATGTGTAATGCATGTTGACCAATGGTCGGCTGTATGCAGAAGGGTTTCACGTGTAAGTTCAGGCCCTTGGTTTCTTATATGTTCCTCCCTATGGTGCCCGCTTGTAAGTGACCCATTCTGGAGACCTGTTGTATTTTCATCTTTCCGCCCTCTGGGAACTGCTGCCAGCACCCTGGTCTTTGAGAGAAGCACTCTCCCATAGTCTTATAGAGCCAGAAAGAACCTTATTTTTCAGATGCAGAAACTGCGGCCCAGAAATGTCAAGCATCTGGTCACAAACAGGGCACAGCAGTGTCTCCTGCCACCCTAGTCTGCTTGCTGCTTTCCAGTTTAACTTGTCTTCTTACGCGTGTAAGCTTCAAGTAGCACCCCTGCCCCCCGAAAAACCCCAGCTCCACCATAATCCTTTATAAACCTTTCAAATTTTAAGGATATTTTTCCACTCAAATCCAGTTACACCACAAATTGATAGTCTAAAACGTCCATGAACTCATCAGGGAGATTGGCTCCTCCATGACCCAGCAGGCACACGGGTCATAATTGGATTTGGGGTCCATTCAGCCCCTCTCGGCCAACAGTTAAGTAGCTGCCCTTGCGCCAGCACTGTTCTGAGAACCAGAGCAGCGGAGCACGGCCGCGGTGCCCTGTTCGCCAGAACATCCACGTAATCGCGTTACGCACAACCAGACACCGTCAGCCTGAGAGTCGTCCTTTGTTAGGTGCAGATCTAGTTGCTGAGTGCAGTGCATTAGTGGCCTGCTTGGAAATGCCTGGAGAGGATGAAAAACGTTGCTTCCGTAACAGACATTTTTTAAGGATAGGAGCATAAACGAGATTGAGTGATAGAAGCTAACAAGTCACTGCATCTGATTTACAGAAAACAGAAACAAGCACCATTTATTGAGGACGTACTCCATCTCGGGCATCTGGGTAGTTACCCCCATTTCCCAGTTGAGGAAACCAAGGCCCGAAGGGATCGAGTATTCTGCCCAAGGTCACTAAGGTAGTTACAGGTGGAGCTGGAGTTCCAACCCAACGTATTCTCACCTTCCACCCCAGTTCTTAATGCCTTTGTTCTACTGCTGCCTGGTGTCTCGGGGCTTAATAAATATCTGCTAAGTGGAGGGTTCAAAGTTAGAAACTAAGGGGGCAGCTGCGCCTAGTGATGACTTCAAGGTACCCCGAGCAGCAGTTGTCTTGATTTAACTATAAAACTTGGACCATAAAGAACTAGTCTTTGGAAGTACCTTGTTTTCCCAAATGGCACCAGCTCAGATCACCAAATTCGACTGTGGCTCCAACATTGGAGGAGGGATGGCTTGTCCAGAGGCCACATCCTGCCCCAGGTCAGGCGAGTGCCCTCGGTGTCCAGACAGGCGCTTCGCTGGGGGTACATTATGGTGTGCTCCTTTCTAATAAAATCCTTCTGGTTTAAAATATAGAAAGCAGTCAAAAATAGAGGTTTCTCAGGGTCAAGAGAGGGAAGGGCCTGCCGGGGGGACCGGGCAAGGCCGACAGGCAGACAGAGAGCAGGTGCCCAGGCGGGCAAAGGACCGGAAGCTGGCATCCTGTCTGAAAGGAGGGGCACCTCATCCTCCCCATCCGGCCGTGCCTGTCCTGCCCCGAGACACGGAGGTCGCAGCTGCCTGTTCGAGCCCCTCATGTGGCCCCTGGCACCGCCTGCAGCTCTGCCCCTCGCCGTCCCCACAGGCAGCTCGGGCTCCTCTTCCCAGGTTCAGGAGCATCTCATGCGGTAGCCAAGCAGAGCCCTCCTTAGGCCAACAGGTTCTCCCCCTCGCCAAACCCTGCATGTCAAGAAAATAGGAACCAAGTAGCAGCAGCATCTCGATTTGTCATGTAATTTGGAATCAACTATGTAGAAAAGGACCAGCTAAATGTCTTTCAACACATACCAGAACACAAGAGTGTTTCTTGTTTTAACTAATAATAAAAACGTCACATATTTAGGTGGCATGTTTTTCTCCAAGGGCAAATGAACCTTTCGGTCAACCCCTTGGATAATGCACTAAACGTATTAGGCTTTAATCTGAGAAGAACGCCCTGCGCAGGGGTGTCGAATCACTGCTCACGAGCACCTGTGGTTTTGTCCTTGTCCCGTCGTTAGTTTTCGTGGCACATTCATCGAGCGCCTGTTGTGTGCTGAGCGTACCGCGGAGGTGGAGGATGCTGTGCCCCATCTTTATCTCCATGGTCCTCCCCAAATGAGGCCAAGTTCAGTGTCAGACATCAGAAAACCCCTGGGGAGGGCTTCCGCTCCATGTCCCTGGAGGGGCATGGGCCACCCCCGCCTTCAGAGTGCACTGAGCCTTGGAGATGGGGCGGGGGCAGGGGTATCGTTCAACGTCACTGGCCGGTAACCTTACCATGACGGGCCTCTGAGCAGGGATTAGTTGATGGGCGGGTGAGCGCAAGACTGGAACCCAGCACAGGTAAACATCAGCACTAATTAATTAATACTAGACCTGGGGTGGTGGGCATGTGAGGAGATGAGGAGGCTGGCAGCTCCTGCGAGGGGGACGGGGGCGTCCAGCACCGATCTTTATCTGCTTCACCTCCCCAGAGGGTGGGCACACAACACACACGCACACGGCCCCTGATTTCGTGGTTCCCGGCGTCCTGGTGCCTGTATCACTTTAGAGCCCTGATTCCCGGGCTCGTTCTCCACAGGACCTGGCACACGGGCCTTCAAGGCTTATTGCTGCAGCCCTGGGCCAGACGTACGTGAAGAGCCCAGAATCCATCCTAAGAGAACTCGTATCCAGAAAGAACCGTTCATATCTATTTGAGACACAGAGAAAGGAAGTAGAGAACATAAATAAAAACTGAAAAGACTCTGTGTGTTTTTTCAGGATATCCTCCTCACAACTCCACACTCTTCTATCTGCTGGTAAACATATTAAACGTTCTGCAGCTTTCCTTTGGCCATCTCTTATTTGTGAAATGTAGTGAAAGCAGTTTTCCTGGAATGATGCCCACCCTTGCACTTCAGGCAAGAGCTTCTCCACTGCCAGAGCTGCCGGTCGGCAGGCGCAGTGGGGGGTGTGACGCTTCATCAGAAATGCCGGCCTAAGTGAAGGATGAGGCAATACAGCCAGAGGTGCTGGACGTTACTGATTTGTACTAGTGGTGAGGGTCTGTCTAATTTGTTCCCGACAGGCATTCTAGAACTGGGTTCTTAGGCAGGAAATAGAGCCTTTGTCAACGCTGTTGGGGCTGTATCTCTGTGCTCCTAGGAATTCGAGCTGTCTTAATCTTTAACTGTCAGAGAGCCAAGGCTTTAATTCAGCTGACATCTGTGGAGTTCTCCTGTGCATCGCCTGTGCCAGGAGGGGGGGGACACAGTCCTGAATGTCCATGTGTGTCCGCTAGAGGTCTTACAGCTTAAGGAACCTGAGGCTTAGAATCCTGTCGTGACTTCACCATGTTCTTTATGGTGGAGTCTAGGCTAGAAATCAGTATGTTTCTTCCATGTGACTTCCTTCACTGAGAAGTTCACTTGCCGTAATTAAGAGCTTCCCTGAGGAAACCAGTCTCTCCTGGCCTTTATCTCGCCTCAGTCTGACCCGCTGCTTCCGGCTCTCCTCACCCCCACACGCCTCCCCAACGCCGTCCCCCCGGTGAAACTGCCAGTTCTCAGGTGCAGAGAACGGGAGCGAACTAGACCTTGGCTTCAGACGCCGCTTTCTGAAATGAAACTATCTGCCTTATAGATTTACGCTGTAGTTTCACAGTGTAAAAAGGGATGTTGGGCTGGGGGTCAGTGGTGGAAAGTCGCGAGGAAAGTGAATATTACTGCTTTCTCTGTGTGCAGATAAAGGCAGGCTGAAGAATGGCAGGAAAACCAGGAAGGAGGGAAGGTCTCAAAGGCGGGAGGGAAGGTCTCAAAGGCTGGAGGGAGGAGTGCCCAGGTTTGTGGGGAAACCAGTCAACGGCTGTGGGATTTACACGAGATCGGCTTGTCCTGGGTAGACTTCCACACCAGACTCGGCCCGGGGGTAGTAGGTCTTTTCCTGTGGGAGGGAGGATGTAAGCTTAGTGAACGAGTGCAACAAAGCTGATAAACTACAGAATTGGGATTTGCAAAGGGAACGTTCATAATGGATTTCGAGCTATGGTTCCATTTGTTATGGTCACCAACAAAACTTGTTTAAAGTGAAAGTGGTGATGTAGAAGCTGCTGGGCAGTCCTGTGTTGCCAGATTTACATCCAGATTAATAGAACAGGCGATGCTTCCGCTTTGCCCGCGCATTGGAATGCCACCCATAAGGACTGGAGAAGGGCGGCTCCAGCGCAAGCGAGGGCAGGAGGGAGGGAGGGCTTGCTGCTCCTGGTTATTTCTCTCCGAACAGCAGGTAGACACTGCTCGACACTCTTGGCCAGACGAACGCTCTGGCCCCTTTGCATTACCAGCTGGTTACTAGCTCCTCGCGTTAGGTAGTACAGAGCGTGACGCGGGGAGCACGTGGGCTGTATTTGAATGGAATAACATCCATCGAGAAACCTGACCAGAGGCTCAGTACATGTGGTGAAGTCCCATCAGATCTAACACTGTTGATTGTAGGTCAGACCTTGTTTTAAGAACCACCAAGAAAGAAAGAGAAAACAGCAAGGGAAAGAGGAACTTGATCTGTGGGAGGTTAACGTACAAAGTGTAAACATTACAATGGTTGAACTGTGATAACTTGGCGTTGTGACATTGAGAAAGATTTATTGTAATTTTGAACATCATCAACCAAGTTAGGAACTGTTTGAGAAGATTAACTCAATTTTGAAATTATGTAGGCGCCAAGGATCAGGGTAGAATTAGTTTCATCACATCAGCTACATGAAGTGAGTGTTGCATTCAGTATGTTTATCGTGCTTTCAAGTTGTAGAAGTTTGGATTTATGGAGTAAGAGATAATTGTTACCAGAAATGATCCCTGCTAGGCCAGCACCCTGAGGAACCGTGCTTGGTGTCATGACTGCCTCGTGAGAAGGCTGAGAAATTGGTTCCCAGACTGTTGCCTTCTCCTTTGAAGTAGATCTTCCTACTTCTGTCATCCTCATTTCAGTCCCCCGTGTCACCTCTGAAGAGATCTTTTTCCCAGGTCACGTTGTGTCACTCATCTGCTTAAAAACCCTCTGTGATCAAAGCTATCTACTCACAGTACTTCTCAGATTGTTCTATCAAAATGCAAACCTCTGAGAGTCCAGAGTGCTGAAATGCCTGTCACAAGCATCCAAGTTTCTTGGAAGAACTTGATTTTGTCCTAAGTTTATATGGACTTTGCATTCTACTCTGATACATGTGTCCTTATTTTAATATAAATAGGGTTTAAGTTATGGTACCGCTCAGTTAAATTACCTGAATTTCCTTCTTTCAGATCACCTTTTTTATTTTGAGCAAATATTTGAGGTCCCACTGTGTGCTTGGCCAGTTCTAGATACTGAGGACAAAGTAATGAACAAGACAGAGTTCCTCCTCGATGAAAAATGTTTGACTGAAGATCCAGTGTGATTAATTTAGGGTTTGTAAAATGTAATCTGTTATTCTCATTTAAGCCTCTGTCTTTCTGAGGAAAATTGGTTTTCCAGGAGAATTTGCCCTGTAACTTCAAGGCCCTCGATTTGAGAAGTGGGCACCTGTAGATACAGTCTTTCCAGCTGAGCGTGGCCCCGGTCCCTCCACAGTGAGCCTCAGCCTCCCTGAACTGATGTGGCTCCTGCCCTCCCTCCAAGGCCAAGCTCAAGTGCACCCCAGGAAACCCTTTCCTGCACCTGCACCCTGCCCCCCACCCCCAGGCCCCATCACACCTCACACGTCAGTACACTTCTTATATGCTTTAGTTGTTATTTTCTTTTAGATCAGGTATCATGTTTAAATTTATCTGTGTATTGCCATGCCTGGTACAGTGCCTGGCCTGTGTATGTTGGATACATTTTTGAATTAATTCCTTACGATACAGGCTCCATGTGTTCAAGGCTGGTGCCTACTCTGCTCTGCTTCCTACCAGATGCTTGAGGTCTGATAAGTCCTACCACAAGTTTTACATTATACATCTGGAGTCATAATTGCTGATCTTCTCTCTGAGAGAAAGAGAGGAAGAGGGAGAAACTTTATGTAATTAGAAAAATTAGAGATCACTTAGATTTCATCTGGATTGGGAAATTTTTTCAATTAAAAAAAAAAAGATACCCAGAGCTTAAATTCTTCCACACAAATACTGCGTAGAGGGACGTTAGGAAATGTGCTGGGATCCTGTGTGTCCGTGTCCCAAGGAGATGGAGGTTAGTTTGGAGGTTGTCGGTGTCTGTTCCCCTAAAGCTGTCACGGAGGAGATGCCACGTATACCTGTGCCTGGAGTGTGCGTGCTGGGCGGCTCTGGGAGACCCAGGCGCCGGCTGCCGCGCTTGCCTTTTGGGAGGAGAGTCGGAGGCAGAGGGTGGCTGTGGAGGAAGGAGGCTCACGTCTCACTGTGTGTTAAGTGTTCTTGAGGGGCTTTTGCTGTAGGCACGGATCCTGGGGCCTTTTTAATTTGTAATGTAACTCACAGCGCGTATGTAACAACTAAAAAGTGTAATGAATAACTAGAAAGCGAATATTCCTGTAACCAGCACCCCTACCAGGCACCCCTGCAGCTCCCGGAAGGTCCTGTGTTCCCAGCTCACGGGCACATCTGTCTGCCTCTGTCCTTGATGACGCCGGCCCCGCAGCCCTGCCCAGCAGTGTGAGACCTCCAGCTGAACACAGCTCCTCCCAACACTTGGTTTCCTCAGACTTTTTGCCACTCTTTTGGGTGTCCTGTGATATCTCATTGTAGGTTTTTCTGTTTGTTTGTTTGTTTGTTTTTGGCTGTGTTGGGTCTTCGTTGCTGCGCGCAGGCTTTCTCTAGTTGCAGCGAGTAGGGGCTACTCTTTGTTGCGGTGTGTGGGCTTTTTTTTTTTTTTTTTACGGTACACAGGCCTCTCACCGCTGTGGCCTCTCCCGTCGCGGAGCACAGGCTCCGGACGCGCAGGCTCAGCGGCCATGGCTCACGGGCCCAGCCGCTCCACGGCATGTGGGATCCTCCCAGACCGGGGCACGAACCCGTGTCCCCTGCATCGGCAGGCAGACTCTCAACCACCGCGCCACCAGGGAAGTCCCTCTCATTGTGGTTTTAATTTGCATTCCTCTAGCCGTTAATGAGTGACAGCCTTTCACGAGTGCTTAGGCTTTGGGGTATATTCATGAAGTGCTTGGTTAAGACGTTTGCCTACTTTTCTGTTGGTACTCTGAATATTTCTTACTGATTTATTGGAAATGCTTACATACTCTGGACGTTAATTCATTGGCTATATGTATTAAATAGTTCCCCCACTCTGTAACATGTCTGTTCATTCTTTGTGGTGTCTCGATGAGGAAAATGTTGGATTTTGTATAGTTCAGTATACCCGTCTTGTAATGATTACAGTTCTTAGGTCTTAAGAAGCCCTCTACTTCCTTCTCTCTATGAGATATTCTTTTGTATTATTTTCTAAAAGCATTAGAGTTTTGTCTTTCAGATTGAAGTCCTAACCCTCCAGGAACTTATTTTTTATTTTTGCATAGAATGTGGTCCAATTTCTTCTTCCTTTCTTTCTCCTTTCTTCCTTCCTTTCTGTCCCAGCGCCATATTTCAAAGACTGATCTTTCGTCACTTTTCTGTAATCCAGTCTGTCCTAAATCAGTTATCCACGTCTGTACAGGCCTGTTCTGGGCTCTGTTCTCTGTGGCAGTACAGGGCTGGGCCATTGTCATTCATGAAGCTTCCCCAGTGAGTCTAGATTTCTGGAACAGCAAGTCCCCCCACCCTGCCGTTCTTCTCCAAGGGTCTTGGTTGGTGTTGACCCTTTGATTTTCCACATAATACCTTTTAGAAATCACTTACCACTTCACGGAAGTCTCTTTTAGATGTGGATTGGGGTGGCACTGAGCCTACAGGTCAGCTCCTTAATCTGGGAAGCGTTATCTAGAGAGTCTGGGCGTAAGCATCGAACTGGGTGGGGAGCTATGTGTGGGGAGCTAGCAAGGGCTTCCCTCTGAGAGGGAGCCGCTCTCGCCACTTGCTTGCAGGGCCTTGCTCAGGCAGGGAAGAGAACAGTGTGGGCATTTCCAGGTGAGAGGGTGGCATACACAGAAAACCGAAGGGAGTTGCCGATACTCCAGTAGAATTAATAAGAGTCGAGGTAGCTAGATACAAAAGTAATACCCCAAATCTGTTCTTTTCTAGATCACAGCAGCAGTTAGAAAATTCTTCAGTCTTTTTAAAGGTACAATTTACAGTAGCGTCAGAACTTAATAAATACCTAAGAGTAAATCTAAAAAATGATTTATTTTTTAGATTTACGTTTTTAGGAGAAAATTGTAAAATTTTATTGAAAGACACTTAAGGAAAAAAGTAATTGGAGAAATATTCCATGTTCATGGATTGAAAGATTCAGTATTGCGAAGACTTCTGTTCTTCCCCTATTGATAGGGGAAATTTGAAGGGCCGTGAACAGTCGAGACAGGAAGCAGAGCAAGGGGAAGGAACTTAGTCTCACAGGTAGTAAGGCCCGTTGTAAGGCTCTGAAAGTCCGTGGTGTTGGTGCCCAGGGAAGCGATGGTGCAGCAGAAGGGCTCTCGTGTCCGCAGACACTTGATCCAGGACAGAGGAGACGCAGGAGGCCGTGGGGAAATGGTCATTTCAAAAATGGTGCATGAATTTTACTTTCAAAAACAAAGTAACACCGCCGAACTGTTCTCAGTGGGGGAAACTTGCCATCTGCTAAGTGTTCTCATATGCAAAATAGAACTAAGTGGGTTAGTGCATATTAATGACGAATCCCAAATTTACTCCAAATTGTTAGTAATTGGATTCAGCTTTATTCCTGCTCACTTTGTACTAAGAATAAATACATTGGAAAGACAAGAGGACCCCATAGCTGAAGGTTTGGCTCTTTCCTTTTGGAGAGTTTGCACGCTGGTTTCAGTTTTGTGTGGTGTCTCTTGTCTGCGGTCTCAGGACAGGCACATGTTCGTAGACTCGTGGCCCCATACTGTCAGGAAGGTGACACGAGTGCTGGGAGGGCAGGGGGCGGGGAGCGGTGGATGCACGGGGGTCTCTGAAAGTCAGTCTGCCTTAGCTGCTTAGCAGAAGAGTACATGAGTGAGCGCGAAGTGGTTCCCACCCTTACGGGCGTGCCTCTGAGAGCATCTCTCCAAGTGATGTTCTCTGGGCCTGTGGTTTGTGCAGCTCTGGCTTTTTGTCTCATTGGGGTTGTGTTTATTTGAGAAAAGCCATCATCTCCGTGCTAGAAAGGCCTGTCTTTCTGTGACTGTCCTACTGAAAGTTGGTCCTTTTTGGATCTTGGAATGTTTCTCCTCACCACCAAGACGTGTCATGTGGAAGTGGGCTTGACTTTTTTTTTTTTTTCATAGTTTTTCTACTCACAAATAGAGTTCACATGATGCCTCTTCACATACAGTGACAGTTTAGTGATGCAGCGTTATCATGTCCCATCCTGCAATTTGGTGGTTAAAATTTATTGTCATGTCCATCGGTCCCTTCGTAATTGAGGTGCCCAAATGCTCAAAACACTGTGGAGTCAGCTGTGACATGCTCAGTCATTTAGGATTCACTTGGGAAGGCCTGCCCACTGCCCAGCAGTGGCCTCCAGACCCTTGGTCACACTTACCTGGCAGTAGAGTAGTCTCAAGCACATACCTCCAGTCCTCAATTCCTATATTAAATATCAGTACATCTTACTTTGTTATTCTTTGCAGAAGAAAATATAAGTAGAAGTTCTACTGTCATCACCTTGGGTAGCCCCCAGGGCTCACCTCCACTCACTGAGGTCAGGGGTCAGTGGAAAGTGTCCACTCCTTATAGCTTGCTCTGGCGTGCCACTGATGTGAGAACACTGCCCTCCTCCACCGTGGGACCAGGAACACTTACAAAGCCAGAAATGGGGGCTGCCACCCCACTCTAGGTAACTTCGTTAAACGTCCCTTTGCATCACTTATTAATTACAGGCTTCCCTTTAGTAAGTATGTTTTCAGAAGAAGGATCCGTTCTCATCTTCAGGTGCCATGGGTGGAGTCTTTTCTCTGCTCCTAGCCCCCTGCAGGTTCTGCATGAGTATGTCCATATGGTTTGCTCCTGGTATCATCAAGGATTTACCTTGAAATAATTGGGAAGTATCCCAAGTTCACATTAACAGATCAGTGAAAATAGTTTGGGGAAGGGGGGAGGCAGCGAAAAGATTTATACAAACATAAGGTACTTGTGATATTATTTGTGTAGAAGAGTGTTACAGCTCTGAACGTGAAAAATAATAATAAAAGGATATATTAATTAACATTAACAGTGTTCTCCAGCCAAAACTGTGATCGCCTCTTTCGTGTTCCTCTTTCTCTTAGATCAGAGGACTCAATATGGTGTTGGGCCTCTGGGTGGTGTCCTGGGGCTTGTCCTGGGCAGCTGTCCTCTTCACACCCCTTTCTAGTTACAGAGCCCTGTCACGGGGGTCCTGACAGTGCCCACAGGCTACAGAACTTTGTCTCATATGGTGCTATTTAGTTGGTATTCTCTTTCGGGCTTAAGACTGCTCATTAATATGTCCTGAAACAAGAATGTTGGTGTTATTAGTCCGTATACAGTTTAAAATTAAAGTAAGCCAGTGTCACTCATGGGCAGAATTCAAAATCCATTCTTTTTTTAAATTCTGCTTCATAGGAGTAATTGTAAGAATTGGGTCAAATCCAGGGTCCTGTTTTATTACCTAAGAGTCAGGCACTCTTGAACACCAAACACTGAAGTGTAATATACCAGCAGTGTCAGTCCCAGTTAGTTTTCATCATTTGGTCCACATTACATGATAGTCAGAACAGGTACAGGTTGTATTCTGTCGTACCTTTTTTCTTCTTTCAAGATTAGCAGTGCTAACTTAATAGTTTTTAAGGAGCTTATTTTTTAATTACAAAAATAACTCATACTGTTAAAGAATCAGAATACATAAAGATAAAAAAGCCTATTCTTCTACCACCTCCACTCATTTTTATCCCCCAGTGGTACAGTCCTGTTAACACAGCAGAAAGTAAAGATTTTTAAAATATGGTGACCAATAAGAAGCTAAATTAACTTGCATTCAAAAACCATATGGAAATATTTGATAGGGGCTACTTATGCAACATTTTTACAACTATATTCAATTTGATTGGTATAATATACTTTTTTTTAAACAGTGCAGTTATAAATGTAGCCAAATGAGGTTTTAAAATATAAAAGAGTTCATGAGATTATGCTCACAAACTTTTTTTTATAAACTATAAACGAAAATAGTACAGTAATACCTTAGCTGTCTGGAACCCTGGGAGAATTGACAATTTCCAGAAAGTTGAGATTTCCTTGCTTTTTAGAAGAATTTTAGATAGAAATTTTATGAAAAAAGTAAAATATTTTACTCTGCTCTTCCTTCTTATCGTAATAGGTTTGTTTTAGTGTTTTGGTGACAGCTGAGTCATCATCAGGTGGCTCTTAGGGGTAAATGTGGCTTCTCAGTTCTCTGCGGCACCAAGAACATGAGAAAGCCAGAAGGTTCCAGGTATACAAGGTGTGGCTACAAAATGCACTCATTTAAGATGATCCTGGCAAAGTGGAGGGTGAGCAGAGGTGTAGAATTGAGTGAGGACTGAAGCCAAGCACGGAGCTTTTCATTGAAAAGGGCTGGATATTTGCATGTACAGAGACCCAAACATTATAGTGACTATTACTCATTTAAGTGATTCCAGTCACCTGGACTCAGAATGTTTATGGATCACAGTTCGGTCCCCACGGTCCCCTGAGTACCCTTCAGGCAGCATATCCTCACCCCTTGGACCGGCTGTGCACTGCTGACCTCTGCGTGCAGTGTGGGAACTAGGGGAGCTCCCCAGGAAATGGGCCATTCCGGTGGCTGTGCTGAGTGCCTGCTGTTTGCAGGGCTCCACACTGGGCATTAGGGGGTACCGAGAACCAGGAAACAATCACCTGGGACCTGCCCTCAGAAAGCAGCTAGATGGGGAAGAAGTGCCCAGCAAGGTAGCCGCCGTTCAAGGCAGTAGGAGCTTAAAGACAACCCAGAAGTACGTCCTCTCTGACCAGGCAGTGAGGGAGGCCTGAGCAAGAACCCCAAACAGGAGGGGGCGGTTAGGGCAGGAAAGGAAAGCAGGGTGGCTGGGGCGGGCTCTGAGGCAGAGAGAGGCGGGTGGAAGCAGGAGCGCCAGGCCCCGCCCCCAGGCGCCCACTGGGGTGCCGCTGGTGTGGGGAAGGGCGCTCAGCAGCTTTGGTCTCAGGACCGATCCCTTCACGCTCCTAAAAACTATGTAGGACCCAGAGAGCTTTTGTTTATGTGGATTTAGCTACCGATACTGACCACACTAGAAATTAAACCAGAAAAAATGTATGTTTATTAATTCATTAAAAATAATAAACCTTATTACATGTTAACAGAAATATCACACTTTTATGAAAATAGCCATATTTCCTAAAACAAAGACAAGTTTAGTGAGAGGGTGGCATCATTTTCTCTTTTTGCAAATCTTTTTAATGTCTGGCTTAATAGGAGAGAGCTGGATTCTCCTGTGTGCCTCCGCGTTCAGTCTGTTGCCACATGTTTTGGTTGAAACAATGTAGGAAGACACTGATTGGGAAAAGGAGGAGTATTTTAATAGGCTTTTCAGATAGTTGTGGACATTTTCTTTGATACTACACCAAAACTTAACAAACGAGAAGTTTCTTGAACGAATCTGCAATGTGGAATCTGAAGCCACGTTAATAAACTCTCTGTACACTTTATTACATTAAAACCCAGTGGACTGGGACTTCCCTGGTGGCGCAGTGGTTAAGAATTCGCCTGCCAATGCAGGGGACACGGGTTCGAGCCCTGGTCTGGGAAGATCCCACGTGCCACAGAGCAACTAAGCCCGTGCACCACAACTGCTGAGCCCACATGCCATAACTACTGAAGCCCACGCACCTGAGCCGGTGCTCCGCAACAAGAGAAGCCACCGCAGTGAGAAGCCCGTGCACCGCAACGAAGGGTAGCCCCCGCTCACTGCAACTAGATAAAGCCCACGCGCAGCAACAAAGACCCAAAACACAGCCATAAATTAATTAATTCATTCATTTTAAAAAACAAAAACAAAAAACAGTGGACTCTCTTGCCCTTTGAATGGCTCTTTTGCCCTTGACTGATACTGTAACACCATTTATTGATCACGTGGAAAATACTGGTTCACTGAGTCATGCAGATCTTCGGAGCCATTTTGCAGATCTTGGACACATTTCAGTCAATGTGTCCATAAATCCTATTCGTTCATACCACCACTGATTGATTTTCACCGAAAAAAAGCCGTCAAGCTCACACTGGCAGATTGGAGTTTTCCAAACCTCCCAGAATTCTGGAAAGTCACACAGAGCTCCATCACTTTCCAGCCCTGCACTGACCCTCTATGCCTGTATCTCGTCTCTGTTATGTCATTGTAAAGATTACATTTTGTAAATATGTATAAAGCTTTTAGTATGGCACCTGGCCCTGGTAAGCACTCCCTCCCTCAGTAATATTATCATTTGCGCCCTTTCTACATTGTTGACATCATGTGTAATGTGCATTGACTGTAGCCCACATTGAGGGAGGAGATGTGCTTTGTGTGGGGCACCAGGGTGGAGACCCTCACAGCATGTGTGTGACAGCTCGTTTGGGCAAGCTCCACACTGATGCCGCTTGCTGTTTGCCAGCTGGCCTGTGCCCTTCCCCTGTAAGTTTAGAGCAACAGCAGACCTGAGGGAGCATCCTTCCTGTGACCTTTTCTTACCTCACCTGTACCTACTGTGTGCAGCTGTCACGCAGTGTGGGTGTCTGTGCCCCTCGCCCCGCACCGGGGCTGTGGTTTTTGCCTCTTGTTCCACTGCCCAACACAGTGCCAGCATGTGATCCTTGGTGCTAGGTTATGTTTGTTGAATGAAGGCATTTAGAAGGAATTTATTTTGAACAGTACTCTGGACGTGGCTTCAGAGAAAGTATAGAAACTTTATCATATGAAGCATATGATCTGAGCAGTGACTAGCTGTTTTTTTTTTCTTTCATTTTCTTTAAGGAATGTTTAACCTCTATTCACCCCTACCCCATCTCTTGTTTTTTTCCTTTTTTTTTTTGCGGTACGCGGGCCTCTCACTGTTGTGGCCTCTCCTGTTGCGGAGCACAGTCTCCGGACGTGCAGGCTTAGCGGCCATGGCTCATGGGCCCAGCCGCTCTGCAGCATGTGGGATCCTCCCAGACCGAGGCACGAACCCGTGTCCCCTGCATCGGCAGGCAGACTCTCAACCACTGCGCCACCAGGGAAGCCCCATCTCTTGTTTCTTAAATCTCTATTAATTCGAAATAAAAATAGTAGAAAGCTTAAAAGTATTTCACAATAATTCTGGGTTAAGCATTTTTGCAGTCAATATACTTTGCTTTCTCCTTTTCAGATGTTCCTCCTGCTGATCAAGAGAAGCTTTTTATCCAGAAGTTACGTCAGTGTTGTGTCCTCTTTGACTTTGTTTCCGATCCACTAAGTGACCTAAAGTGGAAGGAAGTAAAACGAGCTGCTTTAAGTGAAATGGTAGAATATATCACCCATAATCGGAATGTGATCACAGAGCCTATTTACCCAGAAGTAGTCCATATGGTAAGTGATTACGGTTTAACCAGCGTGTCCCAAACCTGAGTTACAAACAGGACTCTGATATTCTTAGACTGTGCTAAGACATTTGAGCCTAACATGACACTTGCCACGAAAAAATCCTCCTGTTCAAAAATTTGTACTTGTACCTCGAAGAATGAAAATCTTTGTAATATGTCCTGGATTACAGTGAGGGACCTTCTAGGTAGGAAAGCGCCCTACATGTGTTAACTCATTTAATCCTCACAGCTACGCTGTGGGGTAGAAATGTTAGAACTTTCATTTGTACTTACTGTCTTACCCTCTTTAAATTTTTTTAAGATATATAACATTAATATAATAGTGCCCATACATAATTTAGAAGGAAGCATGTTGTCCATACACGTACAGGAAAATTCTAATGATGCGGAGGAGTTAAGACAGTGGTGGGACCAAGCTGGTGTCAAGACAGTCCACCCTGATGGGCTGAGATGCACCCAGCTCTTGTCATCCTGCAGTTAGTTCATCGTTGGTTTCATTCAGCCCCAAAATCTCAGTCTCCTGTTTCCAGGTCCTTTGCAGGTCCCATTGTGACCTCAGTCACTACCACCTGGAAACATTTCATGTGATACCATTACTAAAACTCTTAGGTTTGACACTGAACTCCAGTTTTCTCTTGAGTTTTTTTGAATTGTTGGTGTTTTGTCTGCTTTTGAAATAGTACCCCCCAGTTACTAGGGAATCCTGATGGCTTAACATAAAATTTTAAATGCTGATTTCCATTGAACTCCTTAAGTTTCTCATTTTTTCCCCAAAGCTATATATTTCAAAATTGACTAGACTCGTTGACCTAAAATATGTTTCTTTCTTACGTTAGTATGTTTGCTTTGGAAAAAGAAAGTCGTGTTCTTTTTGCATTCACAATCTGTTGTATCCAAAGTTGAGATCAACCTGATTAATTTATTATTGTTAACTCTTACAGTTCAGAATTAACCAGCATGTAGTCAGCCTAGGACTGTGAGAGCCGTTTGGGTTCCTCCACCAGACTCCCACCAGAAGAACCATCACAAGCATATAGTGAGCAGTAAATCCTCAAAAACCTCACCCATTCAGACTAAGGAAAATTGCGGAATGTCTTTTTTTTCCCTTTCGGTTTCAACTCTCAATTACTCTGGAAGGCCTCCCAAACCCCAGAATCGCAAAGAAAAATCTCTAATATTTTCTCCTAACACTTTCATAATTCTGTTGTTCACAGTACATTTTGTAATCCTCCTGGAACTTTTTTTTTTAATGGCTCAGGGTAGGGATATAACTTTGTCTTATAAAATGATTGAAAAATCATTAGTCTCTACATTGTGTGTTGAACATTCCATTTTCTCAGTCGATTTTAAATGCTGCTTTATTATATATTAAATTCATTCTCTTTTTGAATTACGTGTACTAATATGTCATCTATTAAATTTATAAACACGTAAGTTTATATTAAATGACACGTATGGAAGGTTTTTCAGTTTCGACGGAGCCTCGGCTGCCAGCAGTCCCTGAGTCCCACTCTTAACCCAGGAGGGAGGAGTCTGCGGAGCCCAGTGAGGCGAGGCTTGGCGGGTTGGGGTCAGAGGCCTGCCCTTGCGCCACGTCGGGCCTGCCTGCTTGGAACAGTCTCTCCCTTGCGTTTCACAGAGGCGGTGCACATTACCAGAACCACGTAGGAGACCGGAAGCCCTTGAGACTTTTTTTAGATTAAATCATCATTACTTCTTGTCTCCCTGTCAAAACCATGTCCTAATAACCAGGTTCTCCTCCTGCCGTCTTAGCTTTGTTCCCCACCCAGAAATTCAAGCCATCTTCAGAGTATTGGGCACTTTATTTTGCCCCTAAAGCACATAGCAGACACTTCCTGAGCATCCACTGAGCACTTTTTCAGGTGAGGAAGTGGAGTGGTGACCAAGGCTTTTGCCCTCCCAAGGCTCTGACCAGTAATGTGTCATTCTAGGCTAAGGTACGGCAGTGAAGGAAGGTGAAACGGGGGATGTAGGTAGAGTTACAGGACTGCCCACGAGGCGGGAAGAAGGTGCAGAGAGTATCTGGAACAAGATGAGTTACACTGTCCCACGAAGATACGTGCACAAGAGGTGCTCTTCCGCGGCGCTGAGGGGACGGGGGACAGACAGGTCACTCTGTCCTCTGACTGGAGCGAGGCGAGGGCAGGAGAGAGCACGGCCGTTCCCTTAGCTCGAGTGGATGAGCGGCGCGGGGCAGAGAGGATTTGTGTTTTGTTTGCTGTCGTTGTTTGGTTTTATACAAAGACAGAGGGCACTGATGACAGATACCTAAGGAAGGAGAAGGCGTGTGGTGGGGATGGTACTTGGCAGTGGTTTCTGACCCTCTCAGAAGTAGCGAGTGGGTGCAGATTTCAAGCAGCCAACAGAAGGCCTCCACCCCAAGCGGTGCCTGGACCCAGGAGGGCAGGTAGAAAAAATGTGGGCCCCTTTGTAGTGCCCTTTGGACACCCCTGGTGTGCTTACCACTGAAGTGGCACTCGGCCGACTTGCTTGAAGGATTGCCTGGTGTGTGTGTCTGTGTGTGTGTATGTATTTTTGTTTTGTCATAGTTGTTTTTTGTTTCGTTTTGGTTTTTTCAGCCGCGTCATGCGGCATGCAGGATCTTAGCTCCCCATCCAGGGACCGAACCTGTGCCTCCTGCAGTGGAAACGTGGAGTCTTAAACACTCGACCACCAGGAAAGTCCCTGTCGTAGTATTTTTAAAGACATTAATGCCCACTTACCGTGAAGAATCCAAAGCTCTATAGATGTTATACTTCTTATGCTTACTTCTTTTAAATATGTTGCCTATTAGACTAGGCTGCTGTATGTTTTTTAACAGAGTTGTTGAGAGGTAATTCACATATACAATCCACCCCTTTAAAATGTACAAGTCAGTTGTTTTTAGTGTATTCACAGGACTGTGCAGGCATCATCACATCTAATTTTGTAACATTTTCATCCCCCTGAAAGAAATCCCATACCCATTAACCGTTACTGCCATTCCTCCCTCACTCCCCACTCCCCACTCCCCACTCCCCACCCCTGGTAACTACTCATCTACTTTATGTCTCTATAGATTTGCCTAACCTGGATCTTTCTTAGAAATGGCATTATACACTATGGGGCCTTCTTTCATTTAGCGTAATGTTTTCAAGTTTCATCCATGTTGTAGCGTGTGTCAGAACTTCTTTTTATTGCTAAATAATATTCCAGGGACTTCCCTGGTGGCACAGTGGTTAAGAATCCGCCTGCCAATGCAGGGGACATGGGTTCAATCCCTGGTCCGGGAAAATCCCACATGCCGCAGAGCAACTAAGCCCGTGTGCCACAACTACTGAGCCTGCGCCCTAGAGCCCATGAGCCACAACTACTGAGCCCGTGTGCCACAACTACTGGAGCCCGCGTGCCTAGACCCCATGCTCCACAACAAGAGAAGCCACTGCAATGAGAAGCCCGTGCACCACAACGAAGAGTAGCCCCCGCTCGCCGCAACTAGAGAAAGCCCGCGCGCTGCAACAAAGACCCAACACAGCCATAAATAAATAAATAAATTTTAAAAATAATAAATAAATAATGTTCCATTATATGAATATATACCACGTTTTATTTATCTATTCATCCATGGATGGACATTTGTGTTATTTCTGCTACTTAGCAGTTATGAATAATGCTACTGTGACCATTTATGTACAAGCTTTTTGTGCATATATGTTTTCATTTCTCTTGAGTGTTTACCTAGGAGTGGAATTGCTGGTGACGTGTTAACACTATGTGTTTAGCGTTTTGGAGAGCTGCCAGACTGTTTTCCAAAGTGGCCGCACCATTTATTCCCACCAGCAGGGATAAGGGTTCCAGTTTCTCCTCATTTTCAATACTTGTTACTATCTGTCTTTTTAATGGTAGCCATCCTAGTAGGTGTGAGGTAGGATCTCACTGTTTTGTTTTTTTTTAACATCTTTATTGGAGTATAATTGCTTTACAATGGTGTTTTAGTTTCTGCTTTATAACAAAGTGAATCAGTTATACATATACATATGTTCCCATATCTCCTCCCTCTTGCGTCTCCCTCCCTCCCACCCTCCCCATCTCACCCCTCTAGGTGGTCACAAAGCACCGAGCTGATCTCCCTGTGCTATGCGGCTGCTTCCCACTAGCTATCTATTTACATTTGGTAGTGTATATATGTCCATGCCACTCTCTCTCGCCTTGTCACAGCTTACCCTTCCCCCTCCCCA
Source organism: Mesoplodon mirus (assembly GCF_964341445.2). Taxonomy (NCBI): domain Eukaryota; kingdom Metazoa; phylum Chordata; class Mammalia; order Artiodactyla; family Ziphiidae; genus Mesoplodon; species Mesoplodon mirus. The sequence continues at coordinate 185,814,112 of NC_138979.1, forward strand.
TATCCTCAAGTCCATTCTCTAGTAGGTCTGTGTCTTTATTCCCGTCTTACCCCTAGGTTCTTCATGACATTTTTTTTTCTTAAATATATATGTGTTTTTTTTATATATATATATATATATATATATATATATATGTGTGTGTGTGTGTGTGTGTTAGCATATGGTATTTGTCTCACTGTGGTTTTGATTTACGTTTCCCTCTTGGCTAATGATGTTCAGCACCTTTTCATGTGTGCTGTGTATTTTGATACATCATAGACTGTAGTCCTAGAAATTAACGGAACCTTATAGATCCTCTAGCCTGACTTTTATTTTCCAGACTTCAAAAACTTAGGTTCAGGGAGGTGAGGATGAACGGGAGAATTACTCAGGAAGGAAAACTCCTGGCATCTAAATTCTCAGGCCTAAATTACATCAACTCCATTATCTCTTAATTTCACTCATTTTTAAAATATAGTCAACCATCTGTTTTTGTTTTTTTTCAATTGACTAATCTGTTTTTCGGGCATTGGCATTTTTCTCATAGTGAAAACACTGACAGCAAAACCAAGCTAATAGTGTAGCCACTTTTTTCACAGAACACCATTTTTACTTGGAGAATGACTGACAAACAGGTTATTCAGACTTGGATATTTAGGGAGCATTTTCTCACAAAATAAAATTAGAATGTCACTTTAAGGAAAATAATTGACAGTGTTTGTTGCCAAAGATAAAATTTGAGCTTTCAGGCAAAATTTTGAATTTTGGAAGATTTGTATCCACCAGTGCAAGCTTCAGCTTCCGGGTGCCGCAAGCTCTCCTGCTGAGATTGGTGTCGTTATGAATGAATTAGATCTTTAATACACACGACAAAAGGAATGAGGCATGGTGATGCCTGCACAGTCCTGTGGATATACTAAAAACAATTGAATTGTACACTTTAAAGGGGTGGATTGTGTTATATATGAATTGGGGTGGATTGTGTTATATATGAATTATCTCTCAATAACTCTGTTTTTAAAAAGCATAGCAGTCCAGTCCGATAGGCAATATATTTAAAATATATGAATACACATAATTCAGTGAGGCCAGTATTTTCTAAATGACCAAAACTGATGATACAAAATCATTCATCGGCCAGAGAGCCGTTCAAAGTGCAAGACACACCAGTGGATTTTCGTGTATTAGAGACCCCCTCATTGATAAGATTTACGATTCCACAGAGTAGCTAACCTTTAGTAAACTACCACTTATCAAGTTTTGGTGTAGTATCAGAGAAGTCCACAATTATCTAAAAGGGCTATTAAATACCTCTCCCTTTTCCAACTACGTATCTGCTGGAGACAGATTTTTCTTCCTATATTTCAACCAAATTAACATTCTGAACATAGAAGCAGATGTAAGAATCCAGCTGTTTTTTATTAAACCAGACAGTAAAGAGATTTGCAAAAATGTAAAACAGTGCCACTCTTCTCACTGAATTTGTTTTGGGAAATACTTTTATTTAATATGAGTTTTATGAAATAGCTAATGTTACGAAAAATTTATTTTTTATAAATTTATACTGACAATGGGTTTGCTATTTTTTAATGAATGAATTTTTTTAAATTTCTCTGCTTTAATTTCTACTGCAGTCAATATCCATAGATATAACTTTCATAAACAAAAATCCTTTGGGATCCTCAATAATTTTTAGGAGTTTAAAGGGGTCCTGAGACCAAAAATTGTGAGAACCACTCTTCTCAAAGAGTGCTGCTCCAAGGCCGCAGCACCAGCGCCACCTGGGAGCAGGTCAGAAACGGCGTTTCCTGGGTCACAGCGCTTCGTTTACACGTGTTCTCCAGGTCATTCTGAATGGCCTCCCTGCCTTGCCCCCTGAGGTTAAGCCCTCACATACTACCTGTGACAACTCTTAACTCCCCCTGGGCTGTCAGTTCCCAGAGAGAAAGGTTTGGGATGTCAGAGGCTCAGTAATGCTCACTCGACAGAGTCTCCTGCCTGGACGAGGGCACTAAGACTAGTCTTAGTCACAGATGAAACCACCTGCAGGTCAGAAAAGGAATCGGTTAGATCAATGATTGAATGAAGTGGATGGCTCAAAAGTGCTTCACGTCAAGATGGACCTCTCTAGAATTACCCACATCTTTGGTGCTGGATTACTCTGTAGAAGTCAGTGAATAAGATGTGGGGTGTGGGGCTTCCCTGGTGGCGCAGTGGTTAAGAATCCGCCTGACAATGCAGGGGACACGGGTTCGAGCCCTGGTCCAGGAAGATCCCACATGCTGCAGAGCCACTAAGCCCGTGCGCCACAACTACTGAGCCTGCGCTCTAGAGCCCGCGAGGCACAGCTACTGGAGCCCATGTGCCACAACTACTGAAGCCCGCGCGCCTAGAGCCTGTGCTCCACAACGAGAAACCACCGCAATGAGAAGCCCGCGCACCACAACAAAGAGTAGCCCCTGCTCGCCGCAACTAGAGAAAGCCCGCGTGCAGCAATGAAGACCCAATGCAGCCAAAAATTAATTAATTTATCAATTAAAAAAAAAAGACTGCCCTTATGCAGTCTACCCTTACCTGTCCGGGAGACTGTGTTCTAGAGGAATAGAGAGCAAACTGTTAATAGTAGCTGCTTTTGGATAGTGTGATGATGTGGATTTAACCCTTTTATGAGTAAATTTTTATAATTTCAGAAAATTTTCATAATGATCATGTATCACATTTGCCATTATCAAAAATCAATAAATGCGTTTTTCTTTAAAAAACCGTGTCCTGTATAGTGTAATAGCAGTACTGTCATCAGGACTCATGTTGGGTTTCCAAGGAAAATGAGTTCATCACAGTATTTTAATCCGTACTGCTTGTAAATGACTAGATAGTACCTTACAAGTTTTCTTTCATGCTTAGGGTTCAAGTCAACATTTTCTGTTAAGGTCAGAGGAGTTTTTCTTGGGTCCTTGTGGGAGGTTTCATGCCCAGATCCCCAGGATGATTGTCTCGTGTTTCATTTAAGGATTGATGTTGGACAGTCTCCTTCTACTGTTTTTATATCTGATATTTACAGTGTGTTCTGGAAAGTATTACTTGTTGTAAGGGTGACGATAGTTTGGAAATGAGAGAGGAAAGGATGTTTTGAATTAAAGGAGGTAGTGTATTAACCAGTGAAGCTTCAAATAGTCTACAGATTTCTTTCAGGTAATGATTTAAATCACGCATTCCTCTTTTTGCTTAGTTGTTTTTGTTTTGCCAAAGTCACAGTAACATGGGGTAAAGAAGCACTGCCATCATCGATGAGCTAAGGGGAGATTAAGGTATAAAGAGATTTTTGAAATCCAGCGAATGATTTTTCTACTTCAAATACCCAGTGAGCCATTTCTTGGAGATTTGTTCTTATTTTGAGAGAATTACCCTTTGTTTTGTTTGATATTTTTATTAAATGTGTGCTTATTTTAAATAAGTGAAATAAATACAAAAAGATAGAGAAAAAAAAGTTAACCTTTTTCCATACTCCACCCCTCGCCAATTCTACCTAAACCCACCCCCACCTCCAACCGCAACCAACTTAACTTATATGTACTTTTTTTTCCAAAAGACTACTAAGTGATCTTCCCCGGTGGTCCAGTGGTTAAGACTCCACGCTCCCAATGCAGGGGGCACAGGTTCAATCTCTGGTTGGGGAACTAAGATCCCGTATGCTACATGGCGCTGCCTAAAAAAAAAAGGCTACTAAGAAACTTTGGAGGATGATGGGTATATTTATCATCTTGATTGTATAATGGTTTCACAGATGTATGTAAATGTTAAATGTATCGAATTGTACACTTTACATACAGTAAGGTTATACCTCACTAAAGCTGGGGTTTTTTAAGCTCCTAAATTGATAGGTATTTCTTTTGGTCTAGGGGCACAGTGAAGAAATTACTAAGACATTAAGGGCATTGTGAATCAAGAAGGTTTGAGAACTTAGAGCCTAGTGAATATTTACTATCTTTCTGTAACGTTTTAAATTAATTTTAAATTTACATTCGGCAAGATTACGTTTTTAGTGAAGAGTTCTCTTGGGATTTGATAAATACGTGTAGCCATGTAACCACCACCGCCACAGTCAAGATATAAAACAGTTTCATTACCCTCCAGAAAAGTTCTTCATGCTACTCCTTTGAAGTCAGACCTTCCCCTTACCCATTATCTCTGGCTACCACTAATCTGTCCTCTAGCTCTGTCATTTTGCCTCTTCCAGAATGTCATATAAATGAACTCAGAGTATGTAGCCTTTTGAGTCTAGCTTCTTTAACTTAGCATAATCTGTTTGATATTCATCCATGTTGTTGATGTATTAGTGGTTTGTTCCTTTTTCTCAGTAGTATCTCATTATATAGAGGTATCATGATTTGTCCACTTCCCAGTTGAGGAATATTTGGATTGTTTCCAGTTTTTAGCAATAACGCTGCTATAAATATTCATGTACAAGTTTTGGACATAGGTTTGTTTTTTTTTTTTAACTTGGGTGAGCACATAGGCGTGGGACTGCTGGGTCGTATGATTAAGTATTCATTTAACTTTCTAAGAAACTGCCAAACTGTTTTCCAAAGTAGATGTGCCATTTTTTGCACTCCCGCCAGCCACGTACGATAGTTCTAGTTGCTCCAATCCTTGTCAGCATTTGGTGTCTTCAGTCCTTTTATCTCATTTTGACTTTAACTGGCATTTCCTTGATGATTAATGATGCTGAGCATGTTTTCCTGTGTTCGTTTGCGTATCTTCCTTGGGGAAGTGTCTGTTCAGATCATTGGCCTGTTTTTTAATTGGGTTGTTTTCTTTTTTTTTTTTTTTTTTTTTTTTTTTTTTTGCGGTACGCGGGCCTCTCACTGCTGTGGCCTCTCCCGTTGTGGAGCACAGGCTCCGGACACACAGGCTCAGCAGCCATGGCTCACGGGCCCAGCCGCTCCACGGCATGTGGGATCTTCCCGGACCAGGGCACGAACCCGTGTCCCCTGCATCAGCAGGCGGACTCTCAACCACTGCGCCACCAGGGAAGCCCCTGGGTTGTTTTCTTACTGAGTTTGAGACTTGTTTACATATTCTGGATACAAACGCTTTGGCAGATAAGTGATTTGCAAATGTTTCACCTTGTGCCTTGTCTTTTTATTCTAACAGTGTCTTTTGCAGAGGTTTTCATTTAGAGGAAGAGTCTAGCTTTTGATCTGTTTCCTTCATGGGTAGTGCTTTTGGTGTCACACGTAAGAAGTCTTTGCCTAACCCAAACTCAAAAAACTTTTCTCCTCAAGATTTTCTAGCTTTACATTTAAATCTTTGATCCATTTTGTCAGTTTCATTTCTTGGCCTATGGATGTCCAAGTATTGAAAACCATTTGTTGAAAAGACTAGCCATACTCCATTGAATTGCCTTTCCACCTTAATCAAAAATTAATTCACCATATTCGTGAGTCTATTTCTGGATTCTATTCTGTTCCATTGATCTAGGGATCCTCTTGCTTATGCCATACCCTCTTCATTATTGTCACTTTGTAGTAAATGTTGAGATCAAGTAGTATGAATGTTCCAACCTTTTTATTCTTTTTCAAATTGTTTGGCTTTTCTAGTTATTTTATCTTTCCAAATAAATTTTAGAATCAGCTTGTCGTTATCTACAAAATATCCTTCAGGGGTTTTAATTGGAATTGTATGGAATATGTACATTTGGAGAGAATTGCTGTCTTAACAATATTGAACCTTTCAATCCGTGAACATAGTATATATCCCCATTTTGATCATCTTTGTTTATAGTTTTCAGCATGTAGACCCCCTATGTATTTTTTTAGACTCATAAATATTTTATTTTTGGGTGCTATTGTAATTGGGGTTTTTTATTTTCTATCTCTAATTGTTTCTTGCAGTTGTATAAGGTGCTTCATATTATTCAGTACATAAATATTAGTATTATTAGTTGAATTGACTCCTTTATAACTATAAAATGATCCTTTTATCATTGGTAATATTATTTTCTCCATAACCTACTTTGTATGATATTAATATAGCCACTCCAGCTCTCTCTTGACTAGTGTTAATGTGTATATTTTTCCTTCCTTTTATTTTTGACCAATTCGTATCTTTATATTTAAAGTGGGCTTATTGTAAACAGCATATAGTTGAGTCTTGCTCCTTTATTCAGTCAAACAATCTCTGCCTTTTGGTTGAGGTACTCAAACCATTAACTTGGATTGTTAAGTACTGATGTTGTTGGGTTTAAATCTACCATCTTGCTGTATTTTTTCTCTGTTCATCCCATCTGTTTTTCCCTTTTCCTCTTTTTTCTTTTGGATCAATTGAATACTTGTATGATTACAGTTTCTCTCTTTTGTTGGCTTTTTAACTATCACTCTTTATTGTTTGATCTCAATTATTTAGCTTTTCTAGAATGCATCTTTAACTTGTCACAGTCAGCCTTCAAGTGACAATACACCATGTAAATATCAGTTTACAGCAGTGTACTTCTATTTCTTCTCCACGAGTCTTCCTGCTATTGTCATTTTACTTCTTCGTATGTTATAAACCCCACCATATATTATTTTTAGAAAACAGCTCTATTTTAAAGAGATTTAAATAATTTTTTTAACTCTTTTATACTTAACCAGATAGTTATCATTTTCAGTGTTCTTCATTCTGGTATCCATCTGATATCAGTTTCCTTCTGCTTGAAGGACTTTCTTTAACTTCTCTTGTAGCACAGATCTACCGGTGATTAATTCTTTTAGCATTTGTTCATCTGAAAAAGTCTTTCTTTTGCCTTTGATTTTTTTTAACAGATCTTTATTGGAGTATAATTACTTCACAGTACCATGTGAGTTTCTGTTGCACAACAGAGGGAATCAGCCAAATGCATACACATGTCCCCATATCCCCTCCCTCTTGAGCCTCCTTCCCATCCTCCCTATCCCACCCCTCTAGGTCATTGCAAAGCACGGAGCCAATCTCCCTTTGCTATGCGGCTACTTCCCACCAGCCAACTATTTTACATTCGGTAGTGTATATATGTCAATGCTACTCTCACTTCATCCCAGCTTCCCCCTCCCACCCCATGTCCTCAAGTCCATTCTCTATGTCTACCTCTTTATTCCTGCCCTGCAACTAGGTTCATCAGTACCACTTTTTTTTTTTTTTTTTTAGTTTCCATATATATGCATTAGCATACAGTGTTTGTTTTTCTCTTTATGACTTAGTTCACTCTGTGTAACAGACTCTAGGTCCATCCACCTCACTACAAATAACTCAATTTCATTTCTTTTTATTCCTGAGTAATATTCCATTGTATATATGTGCTCATCTTTATCCATTCATCTGTCGATGGATTGCCTTTGACTTTGAAAGATATGCAGGCATACCTGATTTTATTATGCTTCACTTTATTGCACTTCGCACATACTGTGTTTTTCACAAATTGAAGGTTTGTGACAACCCTGCATCAAGCCAGTCTATTGGCACTGTTTTTCCAGAATCATTTGCTCATTTCCTGTCTCTGCGTCACATTTTGGTAATTCTCAAAATATTTCAAACCCTCCAACAGCAAAAAGATTGACTCTCTGAAGGCTCAGATAATGGTTAGCATTTTTTAGCAATAAAGTATTTTTTTAACTAGGGTATGCACTTTTTTTTTTGGACATAATGCTACTTCACACTTAATAGACTACAGTATAGTTTAAATATAACTTTTATAAGCACTGGGAAATCAAAAACTTTGTGTGACTAACTTTTTTCTGACATTCATTTTATTGCAGTGGTCTGGAGCTGAACCCACAACACCTCTGGTGGTTATAGAACAACAGGTCAAAGTTTAATCCTTTAAAAATTTTGCTCCACTGTCTTCTCGCTTGCATTGTTTCTGACAAGAAATCTGCTGCCATTCCTATCTCTGTTCCTCTGGACATAATGTATCTTTTTCTCCTCTGGCTACTTTTTAAGATTTTTTCTGTTGTTCTTTTTAAGCAAGCAACTTGATTATGATGTGCCTTGGTGTAGTTTCCTTCTTTTTCTTGTCTGTGGAGTTCGTTTATAGTTTTTAGGAAATTTAGGAAAGTATTTGGCCCTTATCTCTTCAAATATTTTTTTCTGTCTCCCACACCTTATCTTTTAGAGGCTCCACTGAAATGTGTGTTAGGCCTCATAGAGTTGTTCCACAGCTGACTTATGCTCTTTTTTTCTAAAGTCTTTTTTTTCTTTGTGTGTTTCATTTGGTGATTCCCTTTGCTGTCTTCAAGTTCAGTAACCTCTTCTGCAATGTCTCAGCTTTTGTTAATTTCCCTCCGTAAATTTTTCATCTCACATTGTAGTCTCCATCTCATGTAGTTTATGTCTTTTCAATATCTTCATGTCTCCACCTAACTTTTTGAACACATAGAATACTATTTTTAGCCTTATCTGTTAATTCTACCATTGTGTCAATTCCAGGTCAGTTCAGTTGATTGGTTTTCCTTCTTGTTATAAATGATATTTTTCATGCTGCTTTGTGTGTCTGGTCAGTTTTTATTGGATGTCTGACCATGTGGATTTTGCCTTGATGAGTACTGCATACTTATATATTTCTATTAATATCTGGAGATTTATTTGGGATGCAGTTACTTGCAAACAGTTTGATCCTTTTGGTTCTTGCTTTTAAGATGTGTTAGGAAGGACTATAGTCATAATCACCCTATGGCTAATTATCCCCCATGACTGAGACAAGACCCTTCTGATTATGAGCCCAGTCCTCTGTGAATTAATGGATTTTTCCAGTCTGGTTGATGGGAACAGGAACTGCTCTGGCCCTGGGTGAATACTGGGTCTCTCTGGTCTTTTCAGGTGGTTCTTTTTGTAGCCTCCAGTAGTTTTCTCACCCCGATGGGCCAATCAGTCCACTTCCTGAGTAGTTCAGGAGGACCTCTGCGATCTCTGGAGTTCTCTCTGTGCAGCTCTCTTCTCTCTGGGACTTTGCCTTGCAGATTCTAACCACCTGTGTCTGCTGGACTTCACCTGGGTTCTTCCTCCCTGTGCTGCAACCTGGAAATTCTATCAAAGGAGAAAGCGGGGCATTTGTTTCCCATCTCTCAGAAATCTCTCTCTGTCTTGCACTGTCTGAAATCCATGTCTTGCAAACCAGAATTCCGTGTGTTTTTCCTTGGGTTTTTTGGTTGTTTCAGGAAGTAGGGCAAATCCCATTCCTGTTACTCTGTCTTGTCCAGAAGTGTAAGTCTCTGCTTCATTTATAATAGATACTCAATCAGTACTTAATTCCATCCACACAGGTGATCCAACAACGATTCTAGAAAACATACTAACTGAAGGTTATTTGCATAATTTATAATTTTGTAACTGTATGCATCTAGTCAGTGGGGGGGGGCACACAGCAAGAAAACAGTTGGGTCTACATATATGACTAGGAAATAAGTACTTTAGCTCTGAAGCTTCCCTTCCCTTTTCAGTTCATTTCTATCATGTAGAATGCAGAATGTATAGTTTTTTGTTTTGTTTTTTAAATTTTATTTTATTTTTTATATTTATTTATTTATTTGGCTGTGCCAGGTCTTAGTCGCAGCATGTGGTATCTTTTAGTTGCGGCATGCAGGATCTAATTCCCTGACCAGGGATCTAACCCGGGCTCCCTGCATTGGGAGCACAGAGTCTTAACCACTGGACCACCAGGGAAGAACAGTGATGGTAAAATCCAGTTGGTGGCTATATCGTTAGTCACTATAAAATTCAACTGTTTTGCATTGAGGTTTTTCATAACAAGATATCAGGGAATACATCATTCAGAAGCCTTATGTAAAACTCACCTTCGGACCAGCGTAAACAACTTAAGAAAAATTTCCAGCTCCAATGTTGTGTTTAAATAACACCAATTGAATTATAAGTATTACAGATGAGTGGCTATCTTTTATAGGTAAATTTTCTATTCTTAAACTCAAAAATAAAAGAATAAACTCCTATGCATAATTATAAATGACTAGCATATTTTCATTTGCAGAAGATGCTATTATACACTTAGTTGTGAAATGGTCATAAAATTTAAAAGTCCACTGTTTGAAAACTTGAGGGTAAATTTCCTTTATTAAGAATTCTACAAAGATTTGTAGGTATTTATTTCTATATCTTTAACTTTGATTGAGAGCATATTTTAGTGATTGTAAAAATAGCAAGCTGCTCAAAGTAAGAGTTTAGCTTGTAGTTCTTTTCTTCGGGCATCTATTTGGAGGTAACGCTGCATTCTTTGAAAGAAGCTCTTGCCTTAGAGAAAGTGGCAATGTGGATTAGTGGAGGAGGAGACCCAGCTTCACTCACCCCTCGTGCGAGTGCTTGCTCTGTGCCAGGCGGTGCCGTGGGCCTTGGGAGGTGGTGCCAGGAGGGAAGACATTAGGCCAAGAATTACCCGACCATCCGGTTATATTTGAGACAAAGATCACAAAGCAAAGGGGCAGGATGATAGAAGAGCTTGAAATCAGGGACCCAATTGGGCCTGGGGTCGGGGGAGGCTCCCCTGACGAAATTACACTGCAGCTGAGAGCTAAGGTTGAATCGGGCAGTTTTCAGGTGATTCCTTGGTGTTGCCGTTCATAAGGTGACTGATAGGTGCTTTTCCCAAGGGATCCACTTGCTCTCAGCGGGTCTTTGAGGGTCTACCAGTTGCCGGGCGCTGCGGCGGGTGACGGGGGGTCAGCAGTGAATGAATCGTCCAGCGAACCTTCCCCAGGAGGATACCTGAATTCTGCTGTGAAACCCGACTGAACTAATTCTACAAGTGAGGAAAGGGACAGTTCTTCCCTTGAAGATTGCTACTAGGATGTTTACCATCCACCTAAAAAACGAGCTAGAGTGACATGTAAGATTGCTTTTAAAGTAGAAAGTGCTTTGTGGAGAAGTTACATCTTGGTGATACAGTGTCATCTCACGCTGGAGAAGGGAAGGGTCCTCGTCCGGGTGTCCTTCGGCGCCTTTCTTAGGGTCTTCATGCTCTCATTGAAGCCTTGTAACTGGGTTGTGAGTCCCTAGGCCCTTGGTCATTTTTGTGGCCTAGTACCTGGGGTCCTCCTGTCAGTTGTGTTTCCTCGTTGCCTGTTGTTGGTGGAGAAGATGTTGCTGTTAGGTTTGGGTTTTGGGTTTCTGTAAGGGTGGCCCAGCTGTGATGGTCTGACTGTTGTCTCTGTTGGTTTTTCCAGTTATATCATTTGCAACCAAATGACAGCTTTCTATTTAAAATATAATGTGGAGGGGCTTCCCTGGTGGCGCAGTGGTTGGGAGTCTGCCTGCCGATGCAGGAGACGCGGGTTCGTGCCCCGGTCCGGGAAGATCCCACATGCCGTGGAGCGGCTGGGCCCGTGAGCCGTGGCCGCTGCACCTGCGCGTCCGGAGCCTGTGCTCCGCAACGGGAGAGGCCACAGCGGTGAGAGGCCCGCGTACCGGAAAAAAAAAAAAAAAAAAAAAAAATAATAATAATAATGTGGAAGGGCTCCCTACCTCCCCACCTCCGAAATGTATCTCTTAGCAATATGACCCTCAGAACCTGGCATTCCTGTTACAGGATACAGAGTTGTAATTTGGCCTTTGGTGGACTCACCTTTATAAATCCTACCACATGAATAAAACAAAATCAATAGCATAGTAGAAAACCCTTGGGGCATCCCTGGTGGTGCAGTGGTTAAGAATCTGCCTGCCAGTGCAGGGGGCACAGGTTCGATCCCTGGTCCGGGAAGATCCCACATGCCGTGGAGCAGCTAAGCCCGTGCGCCACAACTACTGAACCTGCGCTCTAGAGCCCACGAGCCGCAACTACTGAACCCTCATGCTGCAAATACTGAAGCCTGCGCACCTAGAGCCCATGTTCTGCAACAAGAGGAGCCACCACAGTGAGAAGCCGGCGCACTGCAATGAAGAGGAGACCTCGCTCGCCGCAACTAGAGAGAGCCCGCGCGCAGCAACGAAGACCCAACGCAGCCCCACCCGCCACCCCCCCCAAAAAAATAAAGAGAAAAAAAAACCTTTGTGGTTTTAAACAGAGAACTGAATAATCAACCTTTCTTTCCTTGTTGTCTCTGAAATTAGATTATCAGCGTTTCTTTTTGGAGCGTATCCCTTCCTGTCTTAAACCTTTATATGTTCCGCTGTACTGCAGTTGTGTCACAGCATGAATATTTTATTACTTCACCCACTGGTGATGAATATTACAGGTATAGAAAGGCTGCGTGTTATTGAATTGTGAGAATTTTGCATAAACGCTTCTTGAGCCATTTTGGTTTGCATTTATTCAATAAATTTAGCAACTGGGAGAAGAACATCTGCAGGATCATTTAAATACTGAAAGTAGAAATGTCAAGACAGCTGTAAAAGCAGGTGCTTCCTACTACCATGGTCAGTCCATGCCACACTCGGGGGCTGTGTGAGTCACATATGTGCACACCTGCACGCATGGTGATGTGTCTGTTTCACACGTGCCCAGTGCAAAGAAAGGATTTCCCTCTTTCAACAGGTGAGGAAACCAAAGCTTGAGCAGGCTTCTCAGTCTCGGGTCCTGGTCTGAGTGAGAAGAGGGCCTGGTGAGGCTGTCCCCTGAGGCCATGCTGCCTCTCTGTGCAAGAGCTGATTCTAGCTCTGTGTCCAGGGATCACGGTGCACTCCAAATCAGTGTGTCTCATCTGAGAGGTTGTGATGGATCTGCGTGATCTGCATCAGATCTAAGACTTCTAGAGCTACAGTAGAAACAGATTCCCTCTGGTTTCTATGGCGTGATGCTGACAACGATCGCCTTCTGTGGCTCTCAGACTAAACTCCACCGCATGTAGACAGCATGCAGATGTCAACGCCACGGCACTCAACTAACTTGACCCCTGAAGCTGCTGTGCTAAGAAATGTTGGCGGGTTAGAAACCCATGGCCAGCTCCAGGTGGCCTGCTTTTTGCCTTCTGCTCTTTAATCTACATACTAGTTTTTAGTATCTTTAGCCTTTTCTAGAGGTGAGCATTAAATCAATGTGGTAGGAAAAGAGGGTAGAAATTACAGTGTGAGGTTTTTGTTGTGTGAAAGATAGAACTTTTTATCCATTAGAGTTGGCCAGTAATAAAACTTCCTGGTTCGAGGATGGTCATCCTCCCAGGACATGAAAAGGGGACTTTTGCATTCCAAGCAAGTTGGTCTTTGGCCCCTTGCAGGCCCCTGACTCAGCACCTGGGATTCGGTGAATGTTTAGGTGTTGCAGACGGGCTGAACTGAACACTGTGCAGTGGGACTTCAGCTTTAGGCTGGAATCATTAGCTTTACTACAGCAGGTTACTCAGGAATCTCAGCTGACTGGATCAGTCAGAGTCCTTCCAGAGACACAGAACCAGTCGGATGGAGACAGACAGACAGAGACAGAAAGAGGGATGGATGGATGGATGGGTGGGTGGGTGGGTGGGTGGATTTTTGAGGAACTGTCTTATGCCTCATGGAGTCAGACGGGGCAAATCTGAACTCCGTGAGGCAGGCTCAGGCGCTGCCATCCACAGTGGAATTACTTCCTCAGGGAAACCAGTTTTGCTCTTAGAAGGCTTTTCACCTGATGGGTTGAGGCCCACCCACGTTCTCCTTTACTTAAAGTCAGCTGATCTAGATGTGACCACAATTACTAAACGCCATCACGGTGACACTCAGATTGCTGTCTGATTGAATAATGGGTACTCTGAGCCATCACACGGGTACGTTTTATTTTTTTCAGCCATCGCCTTTAGTCACAATCTGTTATATCTCCCTTCCCTGCTCCTCTGGTTCCAGCTGTCGCACCTAGTTTATCGCTTCAGTCCCAGACTCAGAACCTCATCTGTCCCCACCTTCCCCTTGGGCAGCCTGGCCGGTGAGGGACCTGAAGCGGGAGAGGAGGGGCCGAGGGCTGCAGTGCCTGTGCCTGATGTCCTGCAGCAGCCTGGCCTCTGCCCGGGTGGCAGCCCCTCCCAGGGGGCATCTGTGCTCTGGAGGGCGTTGGGCTTCCCAAAAGACCCTCCCTGAGGGGCAGCCATCCCCCCTTGTGCCCCAGCCTCCAGCCCCTGCCCGGGCGAGCTGACTGCTGCTCTCTCCCCCCTGACCCCCACGACCCTCACGTGCAGCCTCTGGGGTGGCCCGTGTGTGTGCTCCCCTCTAGGTGCCCTGTGCCACGATATCACGGGCACTCGGGCAAGTCTCCCAGAGAGGCAGTGCGGCGGTGCCCACAGACACCTCTGCCCCCCGGGGACGCAGCCTGGATCCACAGTCCCCACCCTGGTCTCTGGGCGACTCTTGGAGCCCCCGATCACTGGCTTTGAGGGAGAGGATTGGGAAGCCCCCCCCCAGGAGTGCCACGCCCCACAGAGGCCTTGGGCTCCTTTCTGACCCTGTCGTCTCCGCACTCCACGGCCGGGGGTGACAGGGCTGGTTCTGCTGCCCCCATCCCCACCCCGCAGGCCCAGAGGAGACGGTGGCCGGGCTCCTAGTGTCCCCTTCTTCTGTTCTGTGGGCTTTGGGATCCGGGGGCCTGGGGACCAGCGATGGAGGACGCGCCCCTTCTACCTGACAACACCTGTCCCAGCCTGTGTTCGCCAGTCACTATGGTTTGGGAGGCCTCTTGCAGGGCCCTGTGCACACACCCCATTCACCGGTTCCAGACCTCCTCTTCTTTTTACTTACGTCAGAGGAGCATTACTCATATTTCTATTAAAAGATGTCTTTCATTCCCTGTTTCTGGCTTTTAGTTACTTGTTCCAGCCATTCTTTGTTGCTCCCGTTCCTGGACTGTCTGCGTCTGCTCCTCTCACACAGCGCAGACAGCAAACATTGGATGCTTGGAGCTTCTAGGGCCCAGGACTTGGGGAGTGTGTGTTTTACTTCATGGAAAATGGTGTTGCAGGAAGACAGGATAAAACAAAACGGGTGCCATGGAGTTTTAGCTTGGTCTTTACAAGACTGTTATCTGAACAGCCAGGTTTGCTCTGAACTCTCCGTAGAGACCCTCGCTGTTGTAGTGGAGTCGGATTCTGTCTTGTAGGTCGGGTGTTTTGATTCTGTGCTTCTGGGCTTGGAAGGACGGAGGGCTTTTTTTGATCACTAGAGTCGAGCTCTGTAACCGGCATATGGCGTGTTCAAAGATTCGGTGAGGTAACATTTTTAAACTGACTCCAAAAGAAACATAGGTTATAAATTGGTGATGGTGAAAAACTATATCAGGAACCTGTCAATATATGTTGTGCTTTATTCATATTAACCATGCAGGCAGGAAAATGTACCTGTGCTCCAAAGAATTGTGGATTTTATGTAGAAAACATCTGTTGTAAATAAAACACGCTGATTTTTATGATGGAGATTGCTTGGAGCCTGGGGTGGGGGAGGGTGGTGAGGGACAGTACAGGGTGGAGAGCAGAGAAAAGGGCCATGAGGCATGCAAGGGAATCGTCCAGACTCCAGAGGAATCTCCTCTTTGTGTGTCCCGTCCAGTCCCTGGGCACACGGACCAGGCTGTCCCGCGACATGCCGACTCCTGTCCTTGCTAACATTGTGGCCCTTTCTCTGGAAACGATCCTCTAGCCACCCACCTGGAAATTACTCTGTCTTGACTGTTGCCGCTCTCATCACTGTCACTGCAGAGGACTTCTTTGGCAGGGAAGCTGTGCACGACCTCCGGTGTGAAGCGGCCTCTGCCATTTTCTCAGCGTTTTCAGTTCTCTGCTGTTTCTTTCGTAATCTCACCCTTTTCTTACTAGCGCTTTGAACTTTCTCCTTGCTCTGCACTTACTGGATAGAACAAAGGCCTTAGGTGTCATCCCTGCCCATCAGCATCTGTTGGCACTGGTTATCTGAAAGGTCAGGCAGGAACCTTGGTGGCTGGCTATCTACGGCCGTGGGTCTAGCTGTGGCTCTGACCCAGGCTCTCAGGACCCACACCACTTCTGAATTTGGAGAATAAGGACGAGCCAGATAACTGGAAGCAGTTATCATTAGAATTCCTTAAGATTGTTTTAAATGTTCTCTGTAAATATGTTTAATGTCCTGGTTATAATTATAGGATATGTGGATTTTAGTTTGCAGTTAACATGTTTCGAACATTACCACCTTCCTCCAACCCTACGGGAGCAGAATTTGACCCAGAGGAAGACGAGCCAACGTTAGAAGCAGCCTGGCCTCACCTGCAGGTACTGGACTCTGGGGGTGCACCAGACCCAGAAGGGCGGGGGTCAGCGTGGGGTCGGGGGGTTCTCCGAAGCAGGAGCCCTGGGCCTGGGCCTCTCCAGCTGGTCGCAGATGGGCCTCTGCACTTCGGTGTCATAGACCCTGCAAACCTGTACATGTGAGAGAAGTATTTTAGCAAAAGAGAGAACATTTAATGGCTTTTTGTTTGTTTGGACACTCGGCAGAAACTACAAAGATACAGAATTATCAGTATATTTTCAGTGAAAGTGACCGTGGAATTGAGGTCGGAGGTCTTATGCAAACATTTCTCAGTTTGTGTGCCTGCTGTGCACCCCGAGGCCCATCTGCTTGACTGATGCCTTTTTTCTAACACGTTTTTAAGGAGAAAGGTTGATTGGGCAGGGCGCATGCCCCCCCGAGCTAGATCGGGAGGTCTGGGTCGGCTGAAGGAGGGGAGACTGGGAGGTGAAAAACCTGGGAAGGAGCTCAATGGGGAACAGATGTGTAACCATTCGTGAAGGGGGAGGAATGTCTCGGCCCCGGGTGACTGTGTCTGTGACCTGCTCACCTAACACTCTCAGCTTCCTGTCCACTTGACTTTCTGCTGGGACACTTGGAGGTGACAGGCTGCAAATCCCACCTGGAATTTGGTCACAGCCCAGCTTATGGCTGCTGTGCACTGTGGTCTCTGAGCATTGGTGACAACAGCCATTGAAATCATTTGTTTAAATGCCATTTAAGGATATAGTCTGCGGTTCTTAGCTAATAAATAAAACAGTTACCATCATCAGTTATAATTAAGCCATGTGATTTGACATAAATCCTTTAGATATGTGCCCTTTTTTTAAGGCTGATATTTACAGACAAAGATTCAACTCATGGTGTATTTTTAATCTCCATTTAATAAAATACCGTGTTATTTGACTCATTGTGGTTTTTTTTTCCTCCTAGCTTGTTTATGAGTTTTTCTTAAGATTTTTAGAGTCTCCAGATTTCCAACCTAATATAGCGAAGAAATATATTGATCAGAAGTTTGTATTGCAGGTAAGGTACAAGCTAGCTGAAACTACAAATGCTGTAATCTACCGTTAGAGAGAATACCGCATCACTGAGTGTCTTTTTCTTCTTGAAGCTTTTAGAGCTCTTTGACAGTGAAGATCCTCGCGAGAGAGATTTTCTTAAAACTACCCTTCACCGAATCTATGGAAAATTCTTAGGCTTAAGAGCTTACATCAGAAAACAGATAAATAATATATTTTATAGGTAAGTCAGTGTGTGGGTGACATTTCCCTTTTGCATGCTGACGCTCCTGTTCACACTCGATGCCCCACCTCATCGTTTCCTTTAGCAAAGCGGCTGAGGAGCAGGAGTGGCTGTTTCTGAGCAGCTGGCTTGTCGTGGGCAGGTGGGCCCCGTCTACACCTCCGCCTCTGCGTTGGGCAGGGCCCCCTTCCCTCTGTGCCTGCTTCCCTCCTTCCGCCCGCCCCCCAGCTCACACCCGGTGTTTGTTCCGGCTTTTACCGGCAGGCCCGGTCACCCTGAAGGTGGTTCCTTCTGGATGTGGATGAATCGCTCCATCCAGAGCCCGCGGTTTCCTCGCACCTGTGTGGTGCTCGTTTCTCCCCGCTGAGTCTCAGTGAAAGAAGGAAGGAGTGAGGAGTGAAGTAGGGAATCTTTGGAGACTTCCGCCATGCACTGCTGGAAGCAGTGGCTGAGGCAGCGCAGTGTTCAGCGGTCGCAGCCTCCCCAGGCCTGCAGGACCACAGAGGCCTGGCTCTGTTTTAGTGGGGAGGGCCCCGCCGCAGGGCTCCTGGAGGAAAGTTCTGACAGTCCAGCTCGGTGTTCAGCCTGACCCCGTGACCCCTCACACGGCCTCCCTGTCGCCACCCCTCTGAGTCGCACCCCTCCATCCGCCGACTCCCATGCCGACACGCTCCTTGGACGCGCGGGTGTAGGTCCTGGGCGAGCCCTCGGGTGCGCCCCAGGCTCCGGGCGCCTTCCACACCAGGGCCTCGCAGCCTCGCTTGATCCTCCTGGAACGTGCTCACGTCCCCTTCCACCAGCCCTTCTCCTCACCCTCCCAGGCTTCCGGAGACATTCCTGCTGCACCAGGGAGGCCTCCAGCTTGGCGGACGGTCCAGCCTCCTGGGAGGGCAGGCATCGAGCCAGCGCTTATCTCACAGCCCCAGCCCCAGCTTCCTGCCTGGCTCCTGGGGGCTCCAGGTGAACGTTGATGGATGAAACCGTTAGCGTGGTTTCTTCTCTGTCCCTGGAACGCTCACTGCACGAGCAGTCGACTCCATGAGTTTGTAGGGGACAGCTTACCCCACATGCCCCTCACTCCAGGATGCCGCAGGCAGTGATGAGTCCTGGCGGTGATGGGCGGCCAGTCCCTGATGTCCCTCGCCCTGCCTGCCTGCGGTCGCAAGGTCCAGCGCCCTCATCTTCACACGTGATGTAGCCTTTGGGTGTCGGAACCTCCAGCTTGCACGTAACTTCCCTTCAAACTCCCTCCAAGCTCCCCACAGCCCGTTTATATGACAGAGCCCAGGCTGGACACACCGGCTTAGGTGGTGGCATCGTGTTTCCTAAATGTCATATTCCTATTTTGTATTTCTTGGTGTCGTGTTTCCTTTTTAACAAGACTGTTCCTTGGCCGACGTACTTATCTATCAAAATGTAGCATACACTATTTAACCAACAGCGGACAGGTAGGATTTCAGTTCCAGTCTTTTAGGCTAAAATGGAAGCTCTGCCTGAAGGTTTCTTCCCTGCTCACGTAGGTTCTGTGCACAATCACCAGTCAGTGCCTGCGTGAAGGAAGTAGAGAAGGCCTCATCCCTTAAGGAACCTTGACTTAGTAACCGAACTCCCTAACGAGGCTGTTGTTCAGACGTTACAGAGTGCAGCCCAGCTGCACACAGCGCTGGAGTGTGTGGTGTCCTGGTTTTGTGTTCAGGAGTCTTTTCTGTAAACACCGTGCTCGATGCGTCCGCTCAGGAGGAAGCAGGTCCTGTGGATCCCACAGCCGGCCGAGCTCTCCACCGTCAGCACCGCCCCCTCCTCATTCCACGTGAGAAAAACTGCAGCTGATCTCGAGAGCGATATTCCACTCCTCTGCGTCCCCCGTGGTGCAGCTACGGCCGGTTAGACAGTATTTCAGGCGTGTTTGGTTGACCTTCCTGAAAGTGTTAGTGTGAGGCTCCTCCTTACTTCTGTGGGTTCTCACCCTAGTCGGCACCTTCACAGGTGAGTTCAGCGCAGCTCTGGGAGAGGGATCGTGCCCGCTTGGCAAACAGCGGAGCCTGAAGGTCGGGTCGCAGGTGGAACCCGGGCTTCAGTTCTCTCTGCTGTCGAACAAGCCCCCGTGGCTTGGGGGCTTAACTCAGCTGTTTGCCATTCCTCTCATTCTGTGACCTGCCCGAGGCTCTGCGAATGTGAACGGGCAACCCTGGGGCACAGTTCTGCAGTGGCTGCCAGTGCTCCCCAGGGCTTGGCCGGGGCCTGGTGCGGACCAGCCTCGTCCCTTTGTATCGATCAGAGCCTCGCAGGGAATTGAGGACAGCCCAGCTTCAAGGGGGAGTGACTTCCACCTCTGCGTGTGAGGCACAGAACACGTCCTCCAGGAGGGAGAGGAATAGATGGCGTCCGTTCTGGAGACTGTCCTTCACAGGCAGGTTCCAGCGCAGTTTTGGGAGAGTCCTAGTTCCTTTCTGCTGAAAGAGGGAGGAACACTGTAGCCTGCTCTGCATGGGCCCTTAGGGCTTCCTTCCTGTTTTGCAGCCCACTTTCTTGTTTCCCTCTGGAAAAGAAAGAAGGGGAACTACACTTACACACTCTTTCCTGTACCTACTCCAAACCTACAAAATAGTCAGGAATGAAGAATTTACCGATGAGAATACAGCAGTGTTGATCTAGGAAAACAAAGTGGCTTTTGGCTAAAGGCTTATTTAAACGTTAGTGCCGCTGGAGACAGATCACAAGTGGTGCCCAGGGGCTCGGCCACCTCCACATGCCAGAAGCCGGAGCCGAGCGCCCAGGCTTCAGGAGCCTCGCCCACCTGCTGCCCGCACAGCCCTCCAGGTGTAAACAAGAGGGAGAGGGACTGAAGTTGGGTGGTCGCACTATTACTTTGTACATCTAAACTGTTTTAAGTATTTCAAATAAAACAGGTGATGTGAAGGGAGCCTCAGGTGGAGTTTCACAAACTAAAGCGCCTCCCCGTGTAGACGCCCAGGGAGGCTGGGGCTCCCATGAGGCCGGCTTTCCATCTCAGGGCAGGGGCAGTGGCGGGGCCGACGTGTCTGAGGCCGACACGGGTGCCCCACACACAGCGCAGCCTGTCCCCCTGCTTCCCTTGATCTGACCAGCCGGGCTGCCGAGGTCCATCACGGGCCCTTTCCTGCCTCGGCTCCGTGCTGTGGCCACATTAGTTTCCTTGTCACTGTGTTTTGCTGCTCAGTGGTTCTGACCCCGGTCCCTGTGGTCTCAACTCCGATCTGTCTAAGCTGGTGTCCGAGCCTCCGTGTGCCTGCCTTGCCCGCCCGTCGCCCCCCTTTGTTCTAGCCAAACAGGCTCTCTCCCCGCTCCACGCCCCCCCTTTGAAAGATCTGTCAAAAACCTAGAGACGTTAGACCCCCTCCTCAGGAGGAAGTCACACTTTGTGGGCGTTTGACCTGTTCTGGACCTTAAGGTCACTCTTCCGTTTGTTTCAAACAGGGACAATGAAGATTTTTCATCATCACAAACACTTATTTTTGGCCTAGGGCTGGCTCTAAACTAGTAGTTTTTGTCTGATAGGCAGGAACCTTTTTCAGACCCGACACCTCTCGCTTCAGGCAGAATTCGCTGTGTGTGTTGGTTTAGCCTGACTCCAGGTGAGCCAGGCTGTGGGGCAGGAGCAGGTTGTTTCTGAGGAATCCTTGGAGAGAGAAGATGCTTTCCTGTTTCTTGTCCCTGTTCCCTCTCCCTGGGCCCAGTTTATTCAGCAGTTGTGTTTCAAGCACCGGTCAGATGCCAGGCTCGGCCCTAGCACCAGGGATGCAGTAACGATAAGTCCTCGTCCCCATCCTCAGGCTGACACAGGGTGCAGGAACTGCTGGGAGCCCCAGGGAGCGTGCACGGGGGCCCCGAGGGAGTGGTTTCTTGGGGCAGGTGAGTCAGGCTACTCAGATGGAGGTTTCAGAAGACGGCACTTGAAGCAGCATAGGGAAAGTGTGAGGTGTCAGTGAGGACGTAGGGGAGACGACCCCAGTGGTGAGGAAGTAACTTGTACCCTTTGCAGAGACTGTGCTAAATATTGGAGGCTTTAAAATTGAGTAAGACGTCAACTTAGGTTGAAATGCAGCAAAAAATAAAATGGATTAAGGGATGGATAGAGAGATGTATGTGTGATAAAGCAAACAGCAAGTCGTTCGCTGTCAAATCTGGTGGTTGAAATACAGGTGCTCACTGTAAACATCTCTTCACTTTATGTTTGAAACTTTCAAAATGAAACATGAGGGAGAAATTTGAGCAAGCCCATGCTCTCTGCCCTCCAAGTGTCTGCATGTCCAGGCTTTGAGGAGTCTCTCTGGTAACACTTAGCAGTGCCCCCGGAACGGTTTTCACAAATAGATTTGCTTATTGTTGCCTGGCTACGTGGTTTTCTTCCTAAAAGCATTGTTTTCTTATTCCGAGGATTTTATTCTTTTCCAGACATTATTTCAGTGTCTAATTCTAAATGACAAATTGCTTTTTCTAGATTTATTTATGAAACAGAGCATCACAATGGCATAGCAGAATTACTGGAAATACTGGGAAGGTAAGTTGTCTCTTTGTTATTGGTAGCGAAAGGCCTTAGATGGAATTTATGCCAAAATGATCCAGTTCATTGCATTCCACAGCCCCCTCCCCAAGGCAAGGCAATTTAAACTGTTCTCTAAAAGGACGTAAAGAAACCTCACTTAATGGCCGGGGCTGGTGAGCTCTTGGATCAGAACTAAATCACACTAAATGACAAACCTCTCCCATCCCTATGGTTGCATACGTAGATTCTGTTTCATGTACCTCAGGAGCATTACTATGGGAACACAATTTCAATTATTTCCTCAGGAGCAGTGTTAAAAATAGTTACATTAAGAAGGTTTATATTTGACACTTAGAAGAAGAATAGGTCGTTTATTGTACATTTGGGGTATTGAGTAAATGGTAATGTGTTGCTTTGATTTTATAAATCTTTCATATGTATACTTATAAAATAATTAACATATCAGAATTTCGTCGTCTTAATCCAGGTAGAGTTCTTGCTTGCTATCTTTATTTATTTTATTTTTTTAATCAATGACCTATAGGTTTTCTGTCAGACCTCCTAACTCACTGACTCCCAAACAGAGTTCCTCAGGGTCCCACGGCTGAATAAGCTTGGAAGTGCTTTTTCCCCAGCACCTTACTTGGGGATTCAGTGTATGTTAGCAGCTAAAGGTTTTGAGGAGTCCTGCAGGGAAGAAACTGTACTCGTGGTTCATCTCATGATTCCCAGAACTATCTGAACACAGTAAGCTTTTCAAAGGAACACTGTTGTCATCTGGTAGATCTATGGTCCAGCCCTTCTGAAAACAACTCTCCTCGCTGTTTCAGATATAATGTAAAACAAATGACGGTCCTCGTGGAGAACTCTACACTGACACATTCCCGGGTTTCTCTCTCCCAGCAGAGTGTAGTGAGTGCCTGAGTGGGTGCCCTTACTAGCTGTCCGGCCTTACTTAACCACTCTCGCCTCCCGTTTCCATATCTATAAAATGGAAAGACACTCATATTCACGTCTGAGGTTGTTGCAAGGCTGGGGTGAACTGAGTAAAGTGTCCAGAGGGCCTGCCACACCGCATGCAAGGGCCTCAGAGGTCCTCTCCTGTCCCCTCATTTGAACGCACACACCATCCTGGAGGCCACTTCAGGCTTACCCTGCCTGCAGCTCCCATGTGCCCCAGGCTCATGAAGGAGGGACCAATTTAGAAATGGTTTGAACTGCTTCTGCAGCTCGCAGGAACTTAACCTCGTTATAAAGCCAAATAGATAAAGTACTTGATGTCACAAACAAAAGCTTCAGCTTGGAGGTTAAGAGCAGGGGACCCCCTTTCCTTGCAGAAGGGAACAGCTTTCTTGTTGATTTCAAAACAACGCCAATTTGCACACCCAGCCTCTGTTCTGCCAGCACAAGCATAGTGAGGCAGGATTTCCCTGGGGAAGTGTGAATTCCTAAAGATGGTGAAGGCCGGAGGAGGGTGCTGGCGTTCCACCCGAGCTACTACCCGGTCTTCATGGCCCTGCCTAAGGAAGGAGGTTTTGCCCCCAAAGACTCCTGCTCTTCTGGGTAGCTCCCTGTAAACTCAGAATTTTTAAATTGCCCTATAGTTACAAGATAAAAATGACTGTACTTCCCTGAAGGTATTTAATGATCTTTTAATTTCTGCTACTCTCCTCCCTCCTTTCTTCCGACACACATAGTTTGCTTGCTGGTTTTCATGCTGAAAACAAAAACCGAAAGAAAAACAGAAAGATTATGTTTTTTAATCTGGAATTTGTAAATATTCAAACTTTGGATAAATTCTGTTTTCACAGTATAATTAATGGATTTGCCTTACCACTAAAAGAAGAGCACAAGATTTTCTTATTGAAGGTGTTATTACCTTTGCACAAAGTGAAGTCTCTGAGCGTCTACCATCCTCAGGTAAGGGCTCCTCCCATGGTGTTGGTGGGCCCCAGGAGCTTGTCCATCTCTGCTTGGACATCAGTGAACTCAGGATATTGAGCCCCAGCCTCTAACTGGGAGTGTTTTGTCTCTTATATCACAGTGTTGACTTGGGTGTCAGGGTTCTGGTGATGAGTGAAAGGATAAGGGAGTAAAGAGAGATTGTTTTTGAGAAAATCAGAAAAACCTCAGGAAAGGAGAATTTCAAAATTGGTTGTAAACTGAGAAGGGAGTGGCTCACGCGATGAAGGGGTCAAGGAGGACCTCTCAGGAAGGCTTCCCGTGGTGGGACTGAAACCTAGCACCTCAAAGACAACGCCGCTGTGTCCAGTATGATGGCTTAAGAAAAAGTTGTTGGGGGACTTCCTGGCAGTCCAGTGGTTAGGGCTCCATGCTTCCACTGCAGGGGGCATGGGTTCGATCCCTGGTCAGGGAGCTAAGATCCTGCATCCTGTGCAGCGTGGCCAAAAAATATATATATATTTCAAAAAAGAAAAGGGTTTTTTTTTTTTTTAAACTGTGGGGTTTTTATAACTTTGTGGTTATACTGAAAATCTGATCCATACGTGGTTTCTAACTGGTTGGTCCGCTGCGTTTCCCCAGGAAGTCTACGTTTTCCTTCACTCTTACTATTCTAAGTTCTGTACAGACAGAATGTAAGCTACACTGACTGCAACGCAGAAGGTTCTAGGGAGGCGCCCGGCCACTGTGGGTGCAGGGCGGGTGGGCCCCACATCTGGGTCCAAGGACCAGGAACCCCCATTCTGCGGGACCTCCCTCGGGGAGTTTGTCTCATGGCATCAGAAAGGCGTATCCTTAGATGATTCTAATGACACTGGCTTCCTGGGAAATCTTTTACTTAGAGTTTTCTCCTCTGATTCCTATTAACTGGTATTATCTTTACATCCAGCCAGTTTGTTATCATGTTAGTTGTTCTGTATTAGAAATTAATAGTTTAGGAATTGAAGATGGAAACAGATTTTAATTTGCTTTTTCCCAGCAGTTAGATTACTTGTCCATTACAGTCTCCAAAAAGGGCACCAGAAAACTCCCGCCAAACCTGGCCTGGCTTGTCGGTGTTGGTCTAAAAGACTGTTTCCTGGTTTATTTTAGCTTTCTGATGTTCCTTTTGCAGTTGATCTGTGTTGCACATTGATCCTGGGGTCCCTCCCTCAGAGCCCCTCCCAGAGCCTCCGGCGGGGCCACTGGACGGAGCCTGTGTCCACCCAGGAGAAGGGCTGTGGGGGACAGTGCGGGCAGGGGACAGCGCTGATCACATCCGGCCCTGTCTCCCCACAGGAAGATGTCTAACGGCGATACAGCATTTCCACGTTAAAATGGAATATTAATACTTTTTCTCCTCTTACTGTAGCTGGCATACTGTGTAGTGCAGTTTTTAGAAAAGGACAGCACCCTCACTGAACCGGTAAGTACACCCCCTCTGGTCAGGGCCTTGTGATGTAGTGTGTGTGTCTTAAGTGTCAGTATCGCAGTCTGGCTGCTTCACCAAGACAGCTTCTTCATCTTAAGTTATAACACTAGTAAACACAAACATTTCATTCCTGTGTTACAAGTTTTCAAACTGTAGAGATTTTAACTACAAGTTCCCTTGTCGAAGTGATTGTTCATGTAAGAAGATGGCCGTCTTCTCCCTCATTGCATTTTACTCTGAACGGCATCCTGCTAGATCACGTGCGGTTTAATACTCCCACGTCGCTTGGTTTAACAGCATAGGTCACTGACTTCAGTCAGAGGAATTGTAGCAAGGATTCAACATGCTTGTACTAAAGAGATTTTACTGTCTTGAAAATTCTTTCCAAGTTATAGTGGCACTATTTTATGGTCATTGGATCATAAATGAACGTTCGATTGCTACTGGTCAGTGTTTAGATTTCTAAGTTTCTTGGCATTTTATCTTTATTAAAAATAAAAAGGCTATTGTAGCCAAGATTCACAAAGTTGGGTGTGTCAGGTGCCAGTTGAAGCATTTGAATACACTTTTTTATCAGCTTTATTGAGACGTAATTCACATGCCATACAGCTTACCCACTTAAAATATATGATTCATATGGTAGACCTAGGTTTTATATTTCTTGTGAACCCAATCAGGAACTAGAATATAGCCTAGAATATAGTCCTATACACATAATATATCCTTAGAAAATACTTACTACTAATTTGACAATTATTAGCATCATGATTTAAATTAGTAGATATAGTACAGGAACAAATTTTGTTCTATATGTGACCTGCTTTTCATATGATGGTATACAATTACTTTTGTTTACTTCTCACCAACCGTCTTGCACCTTGCAATTTGGAGTTTTAGTCCTCAGCATTAAAATGTTTTTGGTATTTCTTCCTGTTCCAGGACAAAAATCAGAAAAATCAAAGGTATTTGTTTAATAAATTGCTGTACTTAAAAAAAAATGTATGATTCAATGGTTTTTGATACATGAGGTTATTAATTTTTTTCAATTGTGGTAAAATATACTATAAAACAAAATTTGCTTTTGTAAGTGTACAGTTCAGTGGCATTAATTACATTCACACTGTCGTGCACCTGTCACCACTGTTTCTAAAACTTTATCATTTGCCCCAAACAGAAACTCTGTCTTCGTTCAATAGTAACTCCCCACTTACCCTGCACCCTCCCCCTGATAACCTCGAGTCTACTTTCTGTCTGTGAATTTGACGGCTCTAGATACCTTATGGAAGTGGAATCATACAGGATTTGTCCTTCTGTGACTGGCGTTATTTCACGCAGCGTAATTTGCTCAAGGTTCACCTATATTGTTGCGTGTGCCAGAAATTCATTCCTTGTTGTGGCTGAATAGTATTCCATTGTATGGCTAGACCACATTTTGTTTATTCATTCATCTGTCAATGGAAATTTGAGTTGTTTCCACATTTTGGCTGTTGTGAATAATACTGCTATGAACGTGTGTGAAAATACCTGCTTTCAGTCCCTTTGGGTATATACCCAGTAGTGGGATTGCTGAATCATGTGGTAATTCTGTGGTTAGCTTTTTGAGGAAATGCCATACCATTTTCCACAGCAGCTGCACCATTTTGCATTCCCATCAGTGGTGCACAAGGGTTCCAGTTAATCCACATCCTCGCCAACACTTGTTATTTTCCATTCTTTTTTATTATAACCATCCTAGTGAGTGTTGTTTTTGTTTTTGTTTTTGTTTTTTTTTGTTTTTTTGTTTTTTTAATTTTATGGTACACGGGCCTCCCACTGTTGTGGCCCCTCCTGTTGTGGAGCACAGGCTCCGGACGCGCAGGCTCAGCGGCCATGGCTCACGGGCCCAGCCGCTCCGCGGTATGTGGGATCCTCCCAGACCGGGGCACGAACCTGTATCCCCTGCATCGGCAGGCGGACTCTCAACCACTGCGCCACCAGGGAAGCCCCCTAGTGAGTGTTTTTTGATTTGCATTTCCCCAGTGACTAGTGACCTTGGGCATCTTTACACATGTGTGTTGGCCATTTGTGTTTCTTCTTTGGAGAAATATCTCTAAATTCATTGCCTTTTTTTTTTTTTTTTTTTTTGCGGTACGCGGGTCTCTCACTGTTGTGGCCTCTCCCGTTGCGGAGCACAGGCTCCGGACGCACAGGCTCAGCGGCCATGGCTCACAGGCCCAGCCGCTCCGCGGCATGTGGGATCCTCCCGGATGGGGGCACGAACCCGTGTCCCCCACATCGGCAGGCGGACTCTCAACCACTGCGCCACCAGGGAAGCCCGGTCCATCCATCTTAAATGGTAGATAGAAAACTCTGACTCGGCACGAGCACAAAGCTACCTCAAGCCCCCTACACCCAGTCCCCAATATTTCCACCCAGAACCACTTCATCTCTTAATCTCCTGCAGCAGAGATAACATAATTGCACTCTGGATTACAGAAAGCAGATGAATTTTCTGTACATTAAAAATGTTCAGACCCTCGCCTCAGTAAATTCCTTCCTTTGAAATTTCATGTATTATGACAATACAAAGCCCATTTTGTCTTACTTCAGCATCGAAAGCATGTAGGTAATTACATGAAGGTGTACACTCTCGTGAAGGTTCTGGGAAGGGCAGTCGGCCTGCGTGTGCGTCTCATGGTCCAGCACCTGTGGCTCCCCGAAGTCTGTGTGTGTCCAGGCTCAGGAATTGTTAAAGTCTGATCCGTTTAAAAGACGTTTGTTGCTCCTGTCTGTAATCTGTAACTAATATTTTTATTTGTAAACTTTGTACAGTGCCCAAAAGCTTTCTGGGCACGTTGAGCACTTTTCCACCCACCTGTCTCTTGAGGCTGATTGAGTTTTACTCTGTGGCCTTTTTCCCTGGTGTTTCAGGACAGGAGAGGGGCTCCCTGGGACGCCAGGCTCGCCTGCCTTCCCTAGCCACCCCCTCCCCCCACCCCGGGAGTAGGCCGCCTGTTGGGTTTCCCCAGGAAACCTCAATCCTGAAGTGCGCCCAGCAGCAAGCAGCCATTGTTGGCTCAGAGTAGCATTCCCCGAGCAGACCCCCACTCTGCAAAATGCAGGCACCCTCGGAAGTAGCTGAAACGTTGGGTATTGGTCATAGGTCATTCCAAGTAGCGTGAAAAGTGAGCCCAGCATATACCTCTGATTCCAGAAATAATACCTTTTCCAGAGACATTGAACAGCTAAATCGTGTCCTATAGTTCACAGCTTAATGTATTTGTCCTAATAAAATTCCATTTGCCAAATGACAAGGAATGGTGGGTTTGTGAGGTGATTTGCATCTGCTGTGTTCTTAAAAGTGATGCCAATACACAGAGTATAGTAGGTACCCAAACATCTGTTAAATGGTTTTGAGCAAAAAGTAGGAAAATCATTAAATGATGCATTTTAAAAAATAATCTCTCTTTTTTTTAATTAATTAATTTATTTTTTGGCTGCGTTGGGTCTTTGTTGCTGCTCGTGGGCTTTCTCTAGTCACGCCGAGTAGGGGCTACTCTTCGTTGCAGTGCGCAGGCTTCTCATGGTGGCGGCTTCTCTTGTTGCAGAGCATAGGCTTTAGGCGCGCGGACTTCAGTAGTTGCAGCACGCGGGCTCAGTAGTTGTGGCTCACGGGCTCTAGAGCACAGGCTCAGTAGCTGTGGCGCACAGGCTCAGTAGCTGTGGCACACAGGCTTAGTTGCTCCGCGGCATGATCTTCCCGGACTAGGGCTCGAATCTGTGTCCCCTGCATTGGCAGGCGGATTCTTTTCTTTGGGGGGGGGGGGTTTGGTTGGGTTTTTTTTTGTGTGGTACGCGGGCCTCTCACTGTTGTGGCCTCTCCCGTTGCGGAGCACAGGCTCCGGACGCGCAGGTTCAGCGGCCATGGCTCACAGGCCCAGCTGCTCCGCGGCATGTGGGATCTTCCCGGACCGGGGCACGAACCCGTGTCCCCTGCATCGGCAGGCAGACTCTCAACCACTGCGCCACCAGGGAAGTCCAATAATCTCTCTTTAAAGACAGTTGTGTCATAAATTTTTGCGTCAGACTCCAAAACTAGGAGCACTTTTAAAGTAAATTTTGGAATTTTATAAAGAGTAAAAATATAAAAGATTGTCCAGGAGCCTGAAGGTCAAAAGCATCAAAACAGAACTGTCCTAAATGAATGTTGTTGAAAAGCCCCTTGATTCTAACTGCGCTGAGGACTCACAGGCTGGCCTGTGAGCACAATTGGCATGATCTGCGGAGCCAGAAATGACTGGTGAATGGAAACCACCAGCCAGTCTGAAAGCATGAGCATTTGCAGTGATTTTCACAGCAGTCCTGAGGCTGGGGGCCGGGATGATGGGTCCAGAAATCTCTGTGTTAAGGCTAAACAGCTGCTTTAAGTAACAAGTTGCAGTTGTACAGTTAGGTGTGCAAGTATGTATATGTGCTTTACATATACGTACATAAATGTTTGGGATCTCTGTACTGTTTGAGGTAGCTAAACTCTTAGGGGTGTTGTTGATCTGCATGCCAAATCTGATAGTTTTGGGTGAAGAACCTTTACTGGTAGGAAATTTGGGAACTGCAGGAACACGATAGCAGAAAGGTTGCCCAGCAGAAACTGCCTGTCTGATGGGCAGGGAACACAATGCCCAACACTCACCAACCGCCCGACTGGACATGCCCTGCAGGGAACGGCTTCACAGGCTGCTCTGGGCGGGGCCCCGGCCAAGGCCAGGCTGCCACCCCCTTGCTGCGGCCAGCAACTCCTCAGGCACTTGCGTGGGTCTAGTAATAAAGTCTTCTCAGCAGCCCCAGGGCGAGGGTCTTCGTGCCCCCAGTCTTTGATGAGGGCTCTGGGGCACCGAGTGGTGGGCACCAGCCCGTGGCCACACACGGAGGGCTTGCTAACATCAGTGCTTGACATCTCTCTTTCCAATGTGTTTTAGCACGACTGAAAACACTGTGTACACACACTGTGTATGTATATTTGTGTACAAATATATATGAAGAGTCAGTTAATTTGAGAGAGAAACCGATTGTGCCCCTGTGTATATGTCTCCACACTAAGATACATATACGAATTCACACGCTCTGTGTTTCTCCACTGGTCTTGTTCTCTCTGAATTCTCCTACCTGCCTCTTTTTTTTTTTTTTTTTTTTAAGGATCTGACTCTTACTGAGATGGTAGTTAATCAGAGTGGGTCACATAAATTAAAACTGTGATTCTAAACCATATAAAATTAGACCTACCTCTCTAATTATAAAAAACCCACATTCTGATTTACTGAATCACTGTTCCTTCTACAAGTAAAACAGCACCACCTCATCTTGTGGCTTTGCAGAGGGGACACCTTACTGAAGAAACAGAGGGCGTCACCCTGTGTGTTGTCTCTTCTGTAGGTGGTGATGGCACTTCTCAAGTACTGGCCAAAGACTCACAGCCCAAAAGAAGTCATGTTCCTAAATGAACTGGAAGAGATTCTAGATGTCATTGAACCGTCAGAGTTTGTGAAGATCATGGAGCCTCTCTTCCGGCAGCTAGCCAAGTGTGTCTCCAGTCCCCACTTTCAGGTATGCGGCCCGGAGACGCTGGGCTCGTGTCACTTCCCGTTGGAGCTGGTAGGTCGCAGTGTGGAGCTGGTCATGTTTTGCTTCTCGGGTAATTTGAAGGTAATATTCAAGCTTTTGCTTCAGTGTATTTCAGAGTAAGATCCTGAGACTTCAGCTCTACGAAATACACTCTAGCACCTCGTCCCCCCTTGTCACTGAAGACGTGTTTCTCAATAAGAGTAATTAAAGACAGCTTCTCTGTAAACGACCTCTGGCTCTATGTTCACTGGGTTCCCAAACGCACACAACCTTCTTCTCCACAACTTGAGTGATCAATGCTTACGGAGAATATAAAACTGTTTAGCTTTGCGTTCCCTCCTTCCATAAGCTCTTCATTTCTGACATATGTGAGTTTGTGTCCCTTTACCCTTTAAAAAACAGTAATGGTTCTGATTTTTGGACCTTCCACATTCCTGTGTGAGAGGTGCCTCGGTCGTGCCACTTCCCACTTCTCCTGATGTCCTCCTCACACCTTCTGAGCCCCTTTCAAAGGTCATCATCCCCAGTGGCTTTTCCAGCCTGTCTGCCTCCTTTTAACATATCGGGGACCCCATCTTTTTGTATCGTTGAGACGGTATTTGTTGTGAACTCATCGTGAACAAGGTAGAAATCTAGGCACAAAAGGAGCAAGCAAAACCTCCCAGTCACCAGGGAGTCGGCAGCCCAGCGGGAGAGGGGAGATGTGTCAGCACAGCCCCAGGTGACATCCATGTCTGCGTTGCCGGCGGTTTCGGAACTGACCGCCTCGGTGGCCTCCGCCCCTCACGTGTTACCTTGCTGCCCTCCCTGCTGTCATCTCACATCCCCTCCCTCCAGTGCCTCTGCGGGGACAGGCCCCGCCGCCACCCATTTTAAGCGGAAGCCACGTTTCCGCACACACGCCAGCACTCCCTCCCCTCCCCTGCTGCTGTTGGCCCCACGACTTAACACTTCGAATAAGTCAGACAATCCGCCCACCGTTTGTTTACCCCCACGGAACGTAAGCTCCACGAAAGCAAGGATTTCTGCCTCACCTGGTTCATTGCAGAATCCTCAGTGCCAGACGGCACTGCCCGTGGTGTAGACGCATAATAGATGGGTGGTGGATGGCTGACGGACAGGTAAAACGAACTCGTTTGACTTGTCTCCTCGGCATCTAGACCGTGTCTAGCAGAAATGTTCATTGAATCATGAAAAAATGAGTGACAGTGATCTTGACAGACAGGAAGTCATCTGCCTCTCTGTTGAAGGCCCTTCAGGGTTACAGTCTAGAGTATTTTAATCTGTAGAAATAATCTTCCAATCCAGTATAATTCGTTTTCCTATTTACATGTGTAATGGAACGCTTTAATCATCACACACAGCAGTCGTGCCCTCCGTCTTTCAGGTGGCAGAGCGAGCGCTGTATTACTGGAATAACGAGTACATCATGAGTCTCATCAGTGACAACGCAGCAAAGATTCTGCCCATCATGTTTCCATCCTTGTACCGCAACTCAAAGACCCACTGGAACAAGTAAGAGAGAGCTGGCTGCCGTCAGATCTGGCCATCTTTAAATTTTGCATATTTTGCTGATACTTCAATTACGATTGAATCCAAGTCTGACTATCAGTTAAAAAACAAGATGCTGACTTCTTTGTGGGCTGTAATCAAGCAGAAGTGTGGGCTGTATCTTGGCCTTCCGTTCACGTCCTTATCCCCGTGCCGAGCCCACGTAGGGCCTATTGCCTCACTCCCCACCCCACCCCCATCTCATCCCCGGCGGAGTCGGGAGCAGCATCTTCCGGGCCGCCTCTTAAGTTCCCTCCGGAACAGTTAAAGATTGTCACAACCTCAGGGCTCAGTCCCTGCAGGGGCACAGTGGCCACCCCACATGCGGGGGCCCCAGAGCCCTGCTGACACTCACCCTGGGGAGCCAGAGAGAAGAGCAGGTGACCTGAACACCACTGGGAACCGTGACATCTGCCCCTGCTTCTCTCCTTTGTTGTATCACTTGCTGAGGATGAACAGACTGATTGACTCAGTGGTCATCTCCCGAGACCTTAGTAGTCAGTATGGATGCCATGTCACCCATGTCATCGTCTCTGCTGAACTGGTACTTGTGAAATGTGGGCCATTGAAATGGGCTGATAAGTTGGGAGAGGAAGTAGTCTGTGGTGGAGGAGGGGAGGGAGACAGATCAAAAAAGATGAAGCGTTCTGAGTTTCAACACGAAGCTTTCGTTACAGGACGATACATGGCTTGATATACAACGCGCTGAAACTCTTCATGGAGATGAACCAAAAACTATTCGATGACTGCACCCAGCAGTTTAAAGCAGAGAAACTGAAGTAAGTTGCTCCTTTCAAGAGTTATTCTTTCAAGGATTTTTTTTTCCTTAATCCTGAAAAAACCTCGCCCATTAGTTTGTCCTAAAAAGTTATTCTTCACTTTAAAGCAAAATCAGCCCTTTTGTACTTGAAAAGCAAATTAAAACTTTGTTATGATAACTTATTTTCAAAGAAAACATGTTTAAAGTTAGCTATTCTCTGGGAATTCCGTGGCGGTCCAGTGGTTAGGACTCAGCGCTTTGACTGTGGTGGCCCCAGGTTCAATCCCTGGTCGGGAAACTAAGACCCTGCAAGCCGCACGGCGCAGCCAGAAAAAAAAAAAAAAAGTTAGCTGTTCTCTCCGTTACGCTACTTGTTTAATCATTGCAAAAAGTGCATGTATAGTCACGAATTTAACTTTCAGGGTCTTTGCTTTTCTCAGGGGACACTTAAAGGCAATAATGTGTAGTAATTTTTCATGTTTATCAGGCAGGAATTTGAACTGTATCCTGTAAGGTTTATATGAAAGAGCAGGAATCTTCATCCAGCATAGCTTTATTGTTCTAATTTGTTGATCTCCATAAATTCGGGCATTCTCTGGAATCTAGTGCCAGAGTCCCTCACAAAATCAGGGCCCTGCTCTCATGCTGTGAGGACTTCAGAACCCACATCTTTCCGGGGACAGGCTAGATTAGGGGTCCCCAACCCCGGTTAGGAACCAGGCCACACAGCAGGAGGTGAGCGGCGGCAAGAGGAGCTTCCTCTGCCGCTCCCCACCGCTCCCCACCGCTCGCATTCCCAGCTGAACCATCCCCTCCCCCACCCCCGAGTCCGTGGAAAAGTTGTCTTCCTCGAATCAGGTCCCTGGTGCCAAAAAGGTTGGGGACTGCTGGGCTAGACAACTCTGTCCCTAGGCTGTGCTAGTAACAGTATGATTCATTAAGTATCAAAATCACATCTTCAGAGTCAGGTGTGGACTGCGAGCAGATTTGATTCTTTGTCGCTTGAAACCGAGGTAGATAAACTCTGAATGACTGTAATTCAAACTGCAGTGCATATGTAACCAAGTGCCATGTTCATTCCTTAGACAGTATGTGTTTACCTATGTGCAAGGCCCTGTTACGGGTTCTGGCAACACAGCAGTGAATAAGACAAACAAAAACCCCTGCCCTTATGGAGTTTACATTCTGGGTGGTGTGGAAAGAGAAAGACAGCAAAATACAAATGAGTAAGACATAGTGTGTGAGGGACAATGACAAATGAAGCAGGAAGGGGCACAGGGAGCCAGCTGTGGGCTCCTTAAACCTTCAGGCTGCCCGGCCCATTCCTGCCTCAGCTGAACGCAGTGTTCGGGTGTGAAATATGTGAACATCGGGGCTTTTCTAACGGCACATCCTCTTTCATGGAACATCACATTTCTGAAAGGGACCTTACACATCATGTAGCACATTTACTGGATTAAAAAAAAAGAGTTGGTCCCATGATAAGTAATGTACTGAAGGTCGTGCGCCTTGTTGGTGTGGATCTACAGGCTGTGCCTCTGTAAGGACCTGGTTCCTTCACACTGAGGTGTGGTCTCACTTTTCATGAGTATGTAAACTTCTCACCAAAATCATGTAGGTCCTGTGACGAAGCAACAAAACAAGGGGAAGGAAGGAGACATAGATGTGCTTGTGCAAATGTTTCTAAGAGCTTAAATTCTTAGAGATGTTAAATTTTTGGTGTATTTATATTTTTAACTCTTTTCCACTAAGCCCAGTTTCTTTTTTTTTCCCATTATGTACCTTGTGGTCACCACTGTGACGTACGTGGAATGAGACCAGACAGTGACAAAGGGGAAATAGGTGTTGTGTTGCTGGCCATGTTCCCCCTTAACATTTTCTCTCTTGAATTTGATTCATTCTCTAACACCAATGACATTTTACTATTTTTCAGAGAGAAGCTAAAAATGAAAGAACGAGAAGAAGCGTGGGTTAAAATAGAAAACCTAGCCAAAGCAAACCCCCAGGTACTAAAAAAGAGAGTAACATGAAAATGTCTAGGGTGTAACTTGAATGTTTTTATGAGATAGGAGTGTGGATTCATCGTGAGAGGGGAGGGAAAGTAATTTCACTAACACTGTATATGAAAATATCTGCAATAAAAATACTTTTCAACTTTTGTACAAGTACTTATTTTGCCCCACAAAGGTTTTTACCACAGAATTGACGTTTTTTTTATTATTATGCTTTTTAAATAAGATATGAACCTTATGAATATACTGTGGTAAAAAGAAAGTCAGGATACAAGCTCTGTTTTGGGCCAAGATTGTAATTTGCTTTCTCAAATGTCATAGATGCTGTAGTTCAAACAATATTTTCCTTTCTTTTTAATATCAAATTAATTCTAAAGGAAAAGAAATTAGATTTGAAACAGATTAAGTATGAAGTCAATGTCCTCTTTCCTAAAATGAGGTTTCTGCAGGCTGAGCCTTTCTGGTTAAAAGTTGACCGACTTATGTCATCTTAGCCGCTAATCCTTTCTCCCGTCCCA
Source organism: Mesoplodon mirus (assembly GCF_964341445.2). Classification (NCBI taxonomy): domain Eukaryota; kingdom Metazoa; phylum Chordata; class Mammalia; order Artiodactyla; family Ziphiidae; genus Mesoplodon; species Mesoplodon mirus. Next base: position 185,849,846 of record NC_138979.1, read on the forward strand.
GCACGCCCTGGCAGGTGGGCGCCAATGACGTGTCTTCTGAACTGCCAGCACTGAAGCAGTGTCCCCCGAGGCATTACCTCGGCCTGACCCCCGAGGGCTGGGGGTTGGAGCCGTGTCCCGGCAGACGTTCTTTCTGATGCTATGTGCCTGTCCGATTATCACTGAAAATCATTTGCCCCACTAAGAATTCTCAGGCTGTCCTCAACTCCCCAGAAAAGATTTTAGTTTCTGAGGAAGACTGCTCAGCTACCCCTAAAATCCTGAAAGGTTCAATACGGTGAACCAGATTACAAGCTATGTATTTATTTTCTCTGGTGAGAGGTACGCATAAATCATTATCTCAGTTGCTGTGTGGGTTTTCAATCTCTCTGATGTTTAATAAAAACTGATACATGAATACAGAGTAAAGTATGTACTTTACCTATATAACAGCATACTGACTTGTATTCCCTCTGATAAAACTATAATCAAGACACAAACCACAGGAAAATTGAATGACATCCTTAAGTGTGTGTCCTTGATGCCACCTGAAACAAGTACCTGGCGTTTTTCTAACCATTTTTATTCCATGCTCTCACACAGAAATGCTATTATAGCATGTGAAACTGTGTAGTAGCTAATTTAGGTAGATAGCTATGGGTATGTACCTTTAAGAATAGAATTTATGTTGAACGTGAGGTTAAAATACTGACTGACGTTTGTTGTAAGACACAGTAAAAGCATACGTCTGGGGCAGTGTGGGTGGATGGACCCTGCCCGACGGGGCCCAGGCCGTCTTGCTGTGTCCAGACGGCCCCGTGCCGAAGGCAGACGGGTCCCAATCAGGGTCATCAAGGACCCCGTCACACACACCCTTGAGATCAGCACTCTTGAAAAACATGTAAACTATATACAGATCAGAGGGTCTGATTTTATTTATTTTCCCTGGAAAATAAGAATGATCTCATAGAAAATTGCATAAAGCCTAACATTACAAACGAAGAGCTGGCTGTGATTGTATTAGCAAAGGTGGCCTGGTTTCACTGCTGTGCTATAACAGATGTTCCTTCTAAAATATATATTGTCCTCCTTTCTCTTTTTCTGAACTTTTCCTAAATGTTCTTACATCACATTTTTATTCCTTTGGCTGCTCTGTTTTAAAATGTCTCGGGCAACAGCCTGAGCGCGGTGGGCTTTGCCTGCGCTCACCCCTGCGTTGTGCTGTGGCGCTCTGACCTGAGCGCCATCCTGCTCGCGTCTGCGTGTGAGAACCGTCTGTGACCACACCCCAGCAGGTCCTGTCCGTCCGCATGCTCCAGTCCACCGAGCAGTGTCTGAAACGGAAAGTACTTCGTGGGCTAATATCTCAAAGCTGGAAATGAGGGCCTTGGTACCTGCTGTTCACTCTCTCTCGAGTCCTTTCTAAATTCTAGTCATTGCTTGCCATTTACAACAGCAGCAAAAAGTAAATAGTGCTGTGGGTAATACAGCTTGCGTGCCACTTCCGTAACGAAACATGTGGGTGGGTTTTTGAAGCCCAATTCCCCATCTCAAATCTGCCGTTTTGAGAAATGATTTAATAGCTTCCTTATTTTAGGTGGGTTCCCAATCCCTCACTCTGTTCACTGGCGTGTACCTAGAAGTCTTCCTGATGCTGACCCTTGTGTTTTCACAGGCTAAGTCTTTCATCTGCTTGGAGATGTGAAAGCAGGTCCCCATCTAGGCCGGTTGGGATTTGGAAAGCTGTGGTCCTTCAGGATTTGGGTTGTGTTTGTTTTAGCAGTTGTGGCGGTTTCAGCTGGGGTTTTTTAATGTCAGATGCGATTTAATTTTTTTTAAGTCATGAAATAGTGACGATTTCTAACATAAATGTGCTCTTCCTAGTCCACCAAAAGAGGCCATATAACAGTTTTACTCCTGTCTCCCTTTTGTGGGGGTCATGTGAAATGAAGACAAGGCACTTCTGTGAACTTTAAGTGTGGCTCTGGCTCAGTGTTTCTGCCCCTTTGCAATGACAAGACGATGCCACAGGAGGCCCAGGGCACAGAGTCTGGTTGCCTGCCTTTCCTTTGGGAGATGAGCCTCTCTGGGGAAATGTGCCTTCCTTATTTCACCTGTCGAGAACTTCAGCCTCGGGAAGGTTTTTATTCCTAGTGAGACTCCTCTGCCCCCGGGCCTGCTAGTGACATCGATTTCCCATAGGCATCGTGTAGCATCCTTGTGCATACTTCCCTTGCCCTGAGCCCCAGCAGGGCCTCGGAGCCCGCACTGCTCTAGGCACGGCCGCTGGCAGGGTCCGTGTAGAGCGCTGGTGTCCTCTTGGCGTGGCCGGAGCTGAAGTGTTGGTTAAGAACCATCCCCGCACCACCCTCTAGCACTGCAGTGTCTCTGCTCCGTCTGCCCCGCCCAGCTGAGCCCCGGGGGGCAAGGCGCCATGCAGACCCCAGCTCCCTGCGCCCAGCAGGTCACCACCTTTCTGGGCAGATGGGTGCCAGCTGCGTGTCCCAAATGGTAGCGCTTTCCCAGGATACAAAAATGAGAATGAGACACGGCCCCAGGTGTCAAGGAGGGGAGCCAGATGGAAGCATAGAGAACCCAATCGCGACGGTCGATGACAGCACGCGCTGGGGATTGTGCTGGCGATGCTGGCGAGAAGCCTGGCCACGCCTTTAGAGAGACACGTAAAGGAAGGCTGCAGGGTAGGGTGGCCACGGCGAGGTGTCCCCATGGCACCGGGACCTTAGCCCCCAAGAGTGCTGGGCCCCCTGGAGGTGGAGCCAGCCTCTTAGAGGCTCACCTAAGAGGCTTAACCAGCCGGGGGCTCAAGGCAGGGGAAGGGACGACCGGGAAACCGAGCTGCTCGTAGACGGAGCGTCACTCATGGGGGAGGGTGGGTGTGGTCTGTGTCAGGGACAGAGCTGGAGAGGGGGCAGGACCCGTGAATTTTATGCACCAAACAGTGTGCAGGTGTCACAGTGTCATCCAGAGCCAGTGGCTTCGGCAGGCTTGTGCTCAGGAAGCTCTTCTGGACGCTCGGGGGCTCCTAGGGAAACGTGTGGAGATGCCGCTGCTGGACGGGGCTGACGGGGGTGGCAGGCACAGGGCGCCGCGGGGGCCTGGGTGCCCATCGGGTGGAGGAAACGGAGCCAAGGGTGTGGCTCCCGCGAGGGAGCGGCGCGTTTACCAGGGTGGTGGAGAGGCTGGGCCAGGCGGCCACGGGGGCCGGTGGGGGTGTGGGGGGTCGCGGGCGAGGGTCAGTGAGACCCTCGGGGCGTGAGGAGGGGCACAGGCTGTCTTCTCAGCAGTGACAGAGGAGCTGGGGGCAGCCAGCGCCACAGGCAGGGAGGGGCAGCTTCAGGGACGACTGTGGCCCCCGCGTGGCCACAGAGCGGTCACCCACGGCCTGGTGCCCGGCGTCCCGTCAGAGAGGCGAGGCCCAGAGCCGCGGGGGTGAGCCGAGGGGTCGGGGGGGAGGAGGGGCTGCTGAGAGCTGAGCGGCCCTCCTGGTCGCCTGCCTGGCGGGAGGGAGGTGGTGAGCCAGGCGGGGCGTAGGGGTGGGTGCTGGGTCCCCAGCCCAGGCAGAGGGGCTCGCTGTGGCCAGGAGGGCATGAGCTGGGCACAGGGCCTGGGGGAAGGGGTGCGAGGCTGCGGCTCGGAACCCCAGCTCCCCCTTCACTGGCCTGGGGCCCCGCGGTTAGCGTAGGTACCTCAGCGTTCCCGTCAGCCAAGTGGGATCATAGCAGACACTTTACAGGCTGTACTTGGAATAGCGCCCAGCTCGCGGCAGACGCACAGAGAGTGGCCGCCAAATGCTGAGGACAGTCAGGGCTTTCCATGTGCCTTAGCCCACCCATGCCGTCACAGCCACCTCCGAAGTGATCTCACCCCCACGTCCCACTCACGGAAACAAAGTCAGAAACCCGTCCTGCTCACAGCAGAGCCTGACTTGGCCCAGAACCCAAAGAGAGTGGAGTCCCGGGATGCCCCGTGGGGAACAGCAGCGGCAGCCAAGGGGACCCCACTGACACATGGGCGTACCAGGCCTCCCTCCCGCAGGACCGGCCCTGAGGTTGCAGAGTGAGGTGCCAGCTGTGGGACCCATTGGGGTTGTGTCGTCTGGGTGGAGAGCAGAGAGGCTGTGAGTAAAAGGGTGTGATCAGCGATGGGGTTCAGGCGAGTCTGGAAAATGCCGAGAAGATGAGGACCAGGAGCGAGGGGGCAGGTAGAGGAGGGCCAGGCTGTGTGCAGAGGTTGGGGGCTGGAGGCGGAGGTTTCCGTGGGAAGAGTTCCCGTGACCAGATCCAGGCTCACGGGGAGTCAGCGGGCCCGAGGCTCCAGGGCAGGATGTTGCCCAGCAAGGGGCTGGGACAGTCTGGAATGAGGCGACGCCCGGGCCTAGGCGCTGCAGGTGTAGGCCATGCAGGGAGCACTTCCCTGCACGCGGGCTCCCTTCAGGAGGGGCCGCGGTGGGTGGCTTGGGCCAGGAGCCCTGGAGCCGAGCCCTGAGCGCTGACCTGACCGAGAGTGACTCCGCGCTTTGCATTGCAGTACGCAGTGTGTAGTCAAGCGAGCACCATGAGCCTTCCGGTGGCAGTGGAGACAGATGGGCCTTTATTTGAAGATGTGCAGATGCTGAGAAAGACAGTGAACGAAGAGGCTCGCCAGGTAAAAGTGCACAGAGCTAAGCTGGGTGCGCTCCTTAGAGACCTGCTTAAGACGTGCCTGTGATTTTAGTGATGTGATAGACAGCAGTGCCTCCAGTGTAAGCTAAAGTGAAAAATTAGATGGTGGTAATCTTACAGGAAACATTTCATCCATATATCTTAGATCAAACTAGTAGAAACAGTTTTTTGTTTTTTTTTGTTTTTTGCGGTACGCGGGCCTCTCACTGTTGCGGCCTCTCCCGTTGCGGAGCACAGGCTCCGGACACGCAGCCTCAGCGGCCATGGCTCACGGGCCCAGCCGCTCTGCAGCATGTGGGATCTTCCCGGACCGGGGCACGAACCTGTGTCCCCTGCATCGGCAGGCGGACTCTCAACCACTGTGCCCCCAGGGAAGCCCTAGAAACAGTTTTTAAGGATTAAGTATGTGCCTGAAATGTGTTTCTTCATTTACCTTAACAGTATTAATCCCACTTCTTAACTGCAGTCAAATGTTAACGAGAGCAAAGACTCAGAGGTTTGCGGTGATGTCTTCCCTCTCTGCTCCCTCTGCCCCCCTTGCGACTTCTCCTGTGGCCCAGAGGCACCCCTCTTACTTCTCCACAGTTACTGCCGGGCCCCAGGACATCAGGCAGAGCCCTCATCCTGTCAACAGCAGGGTCACGCTGCCTCGCAGGCCTGTGCCAGGGTCAGGGCTCTGTCAGGACCCTCATGCAATACCCACACTCAAGTGGTTTTGTTTCCACTTTGTGGAGATGCATATTTAGATCACCACCGATCCAAAGAAAGGCCCCTGTCACTAAATGGGGAACCTTTACGATTTAGGCTTTAGAGAGGGTAGTGGGTGGAGTCGCCACGTATAAGGAGCCTTGCAGTTGCTGTAGGTCTTTGATTGTACCTCCTGTTCTCAATCCTTGCAGTTGATAAAGTGCTAACTGGATTTGGGGATGTGGCCCTTTCTGACTCTGAAACTTTAATCCCCTTTGAGCTAAGAATTCCTAAAGACATCCAGCACTACAATTCTGAAAAGTAACAAGTTAGGCTAAAATTATACTGCATACCGAATGCAGATGGTTTCTAGATCATGGTGTCATTCTGAGCTCAAACAGAGAGGGTTTTTTTTTAACCTACTTGTTTTTAACTCAAGTAAATTGTATTCCCCACCTGATCAGACAGGATCAGGCATTACCAAGAGCACAGGCTCTAGACCATGCAGACTGCACTGCCCAACACGGCAGCCCTGAGGCACACGTGACATGTGGCCGTCTGCACTGAGCTGTGCCGCAGCCCAAAACACACACGGGAACCCCCAGGCTTAGTGTGAGGAAAGGACCTAGAAACATCTCCTTCATAATTTTCTGTTACTGATAACATGTTGAAATGATAGTATTTTGGATATACTGGGCTAAATTTTAAAAATATTAGTAAAATAAATTTCATCAGTTGCTTTTCACTTTTTCAATGTGGCTACTAGAAAATCTGGAATTACGTATGTGGCTGGCATCGTTTTCTGACCAGGCAGTGCTGGGCCAGATGCCTTTTTCTTGGTGCTTCCAGAGTAAAGCACCTGCACTGGCCCATCCCTGCCTCTTCCTGCCCGGCTAGTTCTTGGCCTTCGGTTCAGATAAACGCAGGTGGACGCAGACATGAAACATACAGTGCAAAAACATCAGTAACTCGTTGCTTTACTTAATCCGGTTGGACTCCATAATTTCCTTGCAATATTCTTAGCAATGAACAGATTGAATAAAAAACATGAAAACCCTTATCTTTTTCTCTCGCTCTGGGGTGTTAATTTTCCTACTTCTTAATTTTTTTTTGAACTTGGAATTTGAGGCCACCTCTTTGATTACCATTTTGATTTTTCGGCTTCAGGTGGGCTAAAAGCCGTGAACACTGGCCTCGTTACTGCAGGCAGTCAGAGGAAATCAAAATCAGGGTCCCTCCTACCAGCAAGCCTGCCCGTGGGTTTGTGACCACATGTTAGTCTTTAGGTCACTCAGGCCATACAGCATAGAAAAGGAAACTGATGTCTTACAAGCCAGTCTTTACACGTTAAATATTTTTAGGGTTGGAGGATTTTTCTTTTTGGTAGGTACATCCTTTGACTTGATCATTAAAGCTAGGAAAAGAATAAACTATGCCCAAAATGTAATGAACGTATTACATAATTACATAATCTATGGACCTATGGTTTCTGATTTAGGGCCTGCTCTGTAGGAGATGAAGAACGCAAATTAAAATAGCATTCTCACCTTGAGTAAGACTGCCTTTGAAAGTCACCTCTAGTATCTCCGTGGTGGCCGATCTTCCAGTGGCCCTTGGAGGAGGGCGTGTCTCCTTCCCTGCAAGAGTTATGAAGGAAGCAGCCTCTGTAGTCATCTGCTCATTAGTTCTGAGACAGCATGTGTAGACAGGACATTGCTTGGAGAACTCTTTTAGTTTGCTGGTTTGTTTTCATGACTTTTGAAATTAGACTGTATGACTGAGTTTTCTGTGTAATTGACATTCTTACAAAAATTATCCCCCTACCCATAACCTTTAGATTTCTACAGATCACATTCCTGGGACTCCATGCTGTTAAGATGCCAGTTCTCCCCCAAAATTAACACAATCCAGTCAGAATCCCAACAGGCACTTTTCTTTTTTTAAAAGACATTGACCAGTTAATTCTGAAATTCATATGGAAATGCAAAGGACCTAGAATAGCCGAAATAACTCTGAAAAAAGAATAAAGTTGGAAGAGTAACATGACCCAATTTCAAGACTTGCTGTAGATTTCTATGGATCAATTGAATTTCCCCCAAATATCAAAATAATCCCGCATTTCTTTGAAATAATTCGAATGTGGGCTCAGGATGCATGTGAGGTAAATGACAGTGTTGCCGGTTCTCTGGGAGAGGAGACCCTAATGCTAATGGAATGTACTTGGTTGGAATTTTGTGGAGGAATTCAATTATATATTTACCTGTCGGAGCCATGATTTGGGTTTCTTTTGAGAAAATTGTGTAACCCTATGTAGAACCTCCAAAATAAACTAGTAAAGTTCATGTGAATGACATTTATATCAGAGACATTTAAAATGTTTTACAATTCTCATTTTTAACAGTCGGTCGGGAGGAAAGCAGTGTCAACCATGCAGTTAAGGAAGGTGTAGAAAGAAGGAAGGTGGGAAGTGAAGGTATTCCTTACTCAGTTCGTAGAAGTGTATTTAAGGCTTTTATATTTAGGAAAAGCACTGACAATGTTATGTATGTGAAGTATTTTCCCTGTCATTCCAGCTTATGATGGTGAAGACAAAGAAATCTGGTCCCTCAAGAGATTTTTGATGAGTTCTGTCCTAAATTCAGTAGTAAAATGTGCACTCTTCTGTATGACCCACCCGATGTTGTTTTCCCATTTACTGTATAGATTTAGCCTTTCAGCGCTGCCATTTTGCCGCAGACAGAGGCCGTTTCTTTCTGGTTTGCGCCTCCGTAGGGGCGTCTGGGGCAGCGTGTCCGTCTGTCTTGTCTGCCCACCGTCAACAGCATGCTCAGCCCACACATCCCTCCACCAGTGTCACTCGTCTAGGGGGACCGTCTGCATGATGTCCCACTCTCCTGCCTCCCCTTTTTCTGATTTTTTTCCCGCCTTGTCGCTTGTGAAATTGCTCTCTGCTTTACACACTGGTTTTAAATGGCTATGCAGAAAGGCTCAGATGGGTCCATCACACTCTCTGCCCTTCCAGAAGCTTCCGGGGTCATGTTTGCCTTCTCAATTTGCATTTATTGGTTCCAGGCATTTTCTGTCAAAATGTTTCTTCTCTTTGGAATGCCTGTTACGGCATTTATTAAATATTTCAAGTGTCTGAAAGGCTTGATTTTGTTTTGCTTCGCTTTGCTTTGTTTTACAGCTCCACCTGGAATGGACATAAAATTCAGGGTAGAATTTCCCTCTGAGTTTTGCATGGGTCAAAGGCAAACACGCTCCACAGATGAGACCACTCTTACAAGGACTGTGACCGTGACAGGCAGCCCCTCGGGGACAGAGGGGCCTCCACAGTCTCCTGACACGCGGGGTTGTCCTGAAGGCATCTTACACTCGTTCCCAGGAGAAAAAAATCAGAATTCCTGTCTTTGCCATAAATGAACATTAATATTCAAATAACAGTTCTAGAGATAATCCTAAAATGATTTCACGGAAAATTCCTTACACACCTTGATATTATTGAGGTTGTCAGAGATAAATTTGCAAAGAACCGTAAGAAATATTAGCTCTGCAAAAGCGTGCACTTTTCATATATGGCATCTGCAAGGCCTTGGCTATTTCATTAACGCAAAGCGAATTACACTTTGCATGTCGTACCACCGATGTTGGCAAGCTGGGTGCTGTGAGGAGTGATTAGGGATACGTTCTTTCTGTTGTCAAGTGACTGACTTAATACAGGTTTCTTCTGGTAGGTGTTTGACCACCACCACAAACGAAACTTCTTCTCTTTCAATATAATCTCCCCTTTGCTGGAGACACTGAACGAAAAGGAAGCCGTGGTTCTGGTTAACGTTCCTCATGCACTGGCGGCCTCCCGGTACCTGCGTTGCGTCTGGGCGATTTCGGTGGCTTGTCCTGTGTCAAAGACACTGCTATTGATGCAGTGGCCCTACTCCAAACCCAAGTAACCCGTTTAACTGTTATGCGTGGAAATGGACACTTTCGGTGTATAAACGCCCCATATCAGGCACCCCCCTTTCTTTGCAGACACAGATCTCTAAATCCCATGCAAAAAGGGATCCATGTAGGGTTTTTTTGTTTCGGGGTGTTTGTTTTCATTTTGTTTTGTTGAGTAAAACCAAAATGTCCTAACTTTAGGAAAAAAATGGAATGGAGATGGGAGTCTTATATCTTACCCTTATTAGGAAATTTTATACAAATAATTAAATACAGTTTTTCTGAATTCTAGAGGGTTTTTCCCCCTACATGACCCATTTAATACCTCTCATTTTAAGTATCTTTTTTCAAATCTGATAGAAATTTTAGACCTGTTATTTATTGGCTTCGAGCCCAGTTTAAATGTTATTCATTCTTTCTTTTTAGTTACCTCCAAGGGAAATTTCAACTTCCTGAAATGCTTCTGGAAGGGACATAGCCATAAAATGACTTCGGTAACATTTTGTGCAATAGGAAGACCTTACCAATTATGGGATTTACTAAAACTGGTGAATTTGCAAAATAGCGGTACTCGATGCTCCGTACAAAACTACGCCTTTTAGAAGACCACAATGCCAGTATTATGCACGCCATCCTTGGGTTACTTTTAATAAATGAGGCGTTCTTGGTTAATGAGGGAGATAAGAGACATCCTGCCCTTTGTGTGCTCCAAATCCCCAGGGAGGTGCTGAGTGTGGGCACCGCTGGCTCAGTGCAGAGTGAGCACACTTCCGGGTCGCTGGGTCTGTAGCCAACGCCGTGCGTTTTTATTCCAGGCACAGAAGGACCTGAAGAAGGACCGGCCCCTGGTGCGCCGCAAGTCCGAGCTGCCCCAGGACCTGCACACCAAGAGCGCCCTGGAGGCCCACGGCCGTGCTGAGGAGCTGGTCCCCCAGGACGGGCGCTAGCCCCGACGCTGTGTGGGCACCAGTCCTGCTCCGATCTGTAGAAAATACACGCTGTGTGCCATACAAATCAGTTACACTCAAGTCAAAGCTTTCTCCAACCCCGTTCTGTAGGCAATAACATCCTTCCGCCTCAGCTCGAGACTAGGAGTTCAAACAATGGTGACCACCCAGGGCCACATGCCACCCATGGTGTCCCCTGCACGGTCCCAAGTAAGCCGGTTTTCCAAAATCAGAGCTAAGGAAAGCACCCTAGTCATCATCTTCACGTTCTCCCCAAATGGAATTTGCGATCATTTAAGATAGGTGGTCCAATGATAATATCAATGTTTTTCAAATCAAAGGAGCACTTTAAAAAAGTATTACCTATTTTTTAAGACTTTACAACCCTTGAGATTGTTTCCACGTGATTGTTAATGCCAGCGGTTTCTTTCTGGGGTTTTTTGGTTTGTTTTTGTTTTTTAATCTCATTGAAGTGGTTCTTTTCTGTCATTGTTCCAACACAGCTCAACTGGGAAAGTGACACGACAGTCCCCGGCCGCTGTCTTTTCCTAAGGTACTGCTTTACTTTGACCAATACCGTGCGTACCACGTCCTGCTGCTTCTGTGTATCGCTAAAGCCATATTTCCAAGTCTGCGGTCCAGGACCAGGATCCGGGAGTGAGCTCGTAGGAGAAATTTGTTTTAAAAAGAGCTTTCTCTTGACTGGAATTGGAATTTTAAAGTGATGTGTTCGTGTTTTACTCTTTGCAGAATGATTTCTCTCTACTTACACGTTGTTGCCCTTGAACAAGGCTCTTCAATTAATAAAATTATATTCTCTGAGAATTCCACATTTTGTAGAAAATTAGGACGAGATCATTTTGAGTGAGGCCAGCTCTCGGCCTGATGCAGGCCACCGCTGCCTTTGGGCAAAAGTAGCAGAAACAGCACCGTGGGCAGGCACCCCCCTCCCCACAGTGTGGCCCTGAGGGCTTCGTGGAGGCGGCAGCAGCGATGGCTTCCAAGGAGTCTCTTTCTGTTGAAAAGAGCGCACGTAACAGATGCCTCATAAGGAAAATACAGCGTCTTGAGTTTTCATCGGTCTTCAATGCTGCTAAATATTTCAGACTTCCTTGCATGTATTAAGCTTTTTGTTTTTGATGGAACAGCACGAGGAGAAAAATCTTTAAACTTAATGCTTTGTTCTTTATTTCTCTCCGGGTGGCCAGTATTTTGACTTACTTATCCTGCTTGAAAGCTATTTGAGATGCGTACTGCTGCTCTAAACCAGTGATTCTAGTTTCTTCTGTCTCTGGCATAAGATTCTATAACTTGATGTTAAATGTCTTGATGCATCAAAGGTGAAACGTGGCTTCTTTCAGAATCTGTTTTTTAGTTGAGGTCTTGGGAATCCACTCAGACGTTGTGAGAAGCAGACGTGGTTCCCTGTGCAGCTGTGGTACCTGCTGCCCGTTGGTTTCACTTAAATCCTTTGATGATGTTTATTTCCTTGTTTCCTGTAGGAAAATCTTTTGGAGGGAGGGGATTTCTTGTGTTCAAAGCAAGTACTAAATTAGGAGGCTGCCCCAGCTGAAAGGGGAGAAGCCCGCTTTGTGAGGAGGAACATTTCCTGAGAAACTTGACAAGTATCCATCCACTTTACCATGATGAAATTTATCATTTAAAAAAAGTTTAGATGCCTTCTCCTTTTGAGGGAAAAAGGGTGCTTTTTATTGTATAAAGCAGTGTCTTATGTATTTTGATAAACCATTGTTTGAACTTCCGTCTTTAGCTGATAGATTCTCAGATATACTTGATTTGGATGTTCTCAGTTATGTTTGCGACAGAGGTTTCTGGGAAGCCTCTCCTCTTGCCCTAGGGAAAAAGCAAAATATCAGTGTTTGGGTGATGTGGAAAGCTCAACGTATAAGAACATCTTTTTGTCTAGGTTTTACTTCTGCTCTTTATTGAAGACAAACATTCACCAAAAAGGGAGGAAAAAAAAAGTTTTGAGAGAAACTAATTTTCTTTGACAAGAGTATTATTTAATATTTTGGCCTATGAAAGTTTTCCTAGTTAGTACTCAGATTCCCTGTGCTAATTGTTCAACTGACATATTATTACATAGATACACTGTTTATTCTGTACCAAATTGATTTCAGAAGTACTACATTGAAAATAAACTGGTGACTGTTTTTCTTCATAAAGTTCTGCGTTTGGCATCTTCACTCTTTCTGAAATGTATCTGTACATCAGAAATGTCACTATTCCGAGTGTCTTTTTAGTGCAGCTTTAGTATGGCTTCCTTTTAATATTGTACATACATTGTACCTTTGTTTTATGGTAATGAGTAATAAAAATGTAGACTTCATATTTTGTACAAAATGTCCTATGTACAGAATAAAAAAAGTTCATAGAAACAGCAAAAATAGGTAAGTGGCACAATTATTTTTCTTCAGAAAATATCTGTAACTTTATGCTTTAGTGAAATGTTAAGTACCTACATATTTTTTAACATTTTGTAATTCAAAACTTTTTGTTTTGACAAATTGTTTATGAAGAGAAACTTCATACACTTGCCATTTAATATGCTCTTTTATCTAATTTTAAAAAAAAACTCTAAAAATGGTGTATTATATGGACTAAATAAAGAACATGTGAATTTTACTGCTCATCATGACACTAAATTTAGCCATGGTGTTGGGCAAGCCGGTTCTGATCTCTGTCCGGCGACAGTTAGGGGCAGGGCAGCCCCACCAGGGATACCGGCTGGAGTCCCTCGCTCAACACTGGCTGGGCGCCCACGCTGCCGTCCATCACAGCCATGTCTTTGCTGAGCCTTCTGTAAGGTCATTTTTCTACTTTTCTAATGGGAAAAAGTAGAGATGACCTTTTAACGACCACCTCTTGTTTTGTGAGTAGGCAAATGTGAATCAGAACACAGTTTATAGAAATGGAATTATTTGAGCCCTAACCATGATGTTTAAAATTATTCTTGAAGACACACTGAAGTCTTGAGAACAGAGTCGTGTGGCTAAGAATATGAGTTTGGGATCCTAGCTGATCCACCCCCTTCTTACTGGGGGCCTCGCTGTCCTCACCGGTGCTGTTACCGAAAGGTCGCTGCAGGCAGGCCCAGGATCAAGTTGCTCTGTCCCGTCCCTGCAGTGACCTCGGCCTCCCAGCAGGTGGGCTGTGACCCAAGCCCCTCAGTTCCTTTATCTGCCAAACGGTCCCTGTGACTCCCCTCACCCCAGGACAGAAGTGCAGGAGTCGCCCTTGGAGCTGGGGTGTCTAGGAAGGGGAGGTGTCTAGGTAACCATTCGTCTCGGTTATCCATCTGGCAAGGTAAGGGCCCAGGCAAAGTCTCCAGGGTGGGAATCTCTGGCAAAAGAGACTTCCTGACTTCACTTACTATTCATAACACGATGAACAGGCCCACTGCCCAAACCAAGAAGCAGTCCAGTAACCGTAACTTACATCTACGTCCCTCACGAGCTTTCTTCTCCGGCCTAGAGACTGGCATGACTTCATCCCATAGCAAGTTGCTTCTTGGGTGAGGAGACCCAGGTCCCTGGAGGCTCAGTGAGCGTAAAAGCCACGTCTCCCAATTCCTGGCCCCTTGCTCGTGCCGACATGATTTGAGACCCCAGATCTTCTCCACCTAAGGTGATGCTGGGACCGTGTCGGATCTCTGAAGGCTGTGCACGGACTCCTGCCGCCAGTCTACACACACCAGTGCTGGGCATGATAAAGGGCTCCCCCGTACTCAAGACGAAAGGGCAACGAGCCGGTTCCCTTCCATTAAAGCACTATCTATCCTTTAACTGACATGCTTTTCCTCCACTCTTGGCATTAAACCTTCAGGAAACGGCAAACACAGGACTTCTCTGCTGGCGCAGTGGTAAAGAATCCGCCTGCCAACACGGGACACGGGTTCAATCCCTGGTCCGGGAAGATCCCACATGCCGGAGAGCAACTAAGCCCGTGTGCCACAACTACTGAAGCCCACGCGCCTAGAGCCCGTGCTCCGCAACAAGAGAAGCCACCGCAATGAGAAGCCCGCGCACTGCAACAAAGAGCAGCCCCCGCTCGCTGCAACTAGAGAAAGTGCATGCACAGTAACGAAGACCAACGCAGCCAAAAATAAGTAAAATTAATCTTAAAATTAAAAAAAATTTTTAAATGGCAAACATAAATAGCAGTTTCTTAGTAATTCCCTACTTGAAAACAGTTGGCAATACCGTGTGCCACCCTCCACCCGCCGGAAAATATAATATGGCAACAGTGCAGATCAGCCTCCTGACCTGTGGAATCTGGAATTCTGGGAACCCCTGGTCTAGTTCAAAACCCTTGTTTTACAGAAAATGAAATAGACCCAGAGACAGGAAAGCCCGGAACTAGTGGACGTTGGCCCCCGGCCCGTCGTACGTATTTAAGGGATCCCAGAGTTGTGTGCTTGTGGGCCATCCTTTATGTTGCCTGCCACTTGCATTCTTTCTAGGTTGTGAATTTTTAAAATATCTCTAGGAAAATGAAAGATTTACTTGAGATAGGCAACAAGCTTCATATGGAAGTGTTTTTATTTTAACAAGTAAAAATTGAGGTATTTCCTAAATAGAAAACAACGCCATATTAAAATCCAAGTTTCTCAGAACATTTGAGGAAAGCTTTTTGGAATCATCCGTGCATTGTACAGGATGTACCAGAAATGCTCAGTCATTTATAACCACACATTTTCTATTTTTAAAAAAAGGTACCCTTATTTTTCACCCGTTGCTCTTGCAAAATTTGAGTATAATAAATTAAAATCAAACACAGGCCCCCTAGAGTGAAGACTTGACCCAGGTGAAGATAGTGGAGAGAATTCCAATCAACAGATGCCTGTGCATGTGTGGGCGCTGGGCCCTCAGGGTGCCTGGGACGGTCTTGACACCCACACATAGAGGGGCCGGTGCTGGCAGGACGGGCCACACCTACCTGCCCCCTCCCAGCCACGACCCTGCACTCGTCTTCATCCCAGGAATGGGTGCTGTCACCACTGCTGGCCAAACCCGGAACACAGCCTGGTTTCTCCCTCCACTAGGGATTCTTAAATCCCAGAGACCGCGCCTCCCAGGCACACCTCTGTCCATCTGCCTTGCCCCAGCTTCCATCATCCCCTAGACAGTGTGACAGCTTTCTCTCCAGAGCATCTTAAACAGTGATCACGTCACCCTCTTGCTTAAAACACTTGAGTGCCTTCACATGGCACTTAAATAAAGCCTGAACTCCTCGCCATGGAGGTAAGAATCTCTGATCTGACTCCTGCTGACCTCTGCAACCCGTGTTCAATCTGTTCCATCAGTGGCCTCCATGTCTTACCCGATGACCTCTTTCCCACCGCAGGGCCTTTGCACGGGCTGTCATGCCCATCCCATCCCCCAAAGTGGCCTGGCTGACTTCTTTTTATCCCACCAGTCTAAACGGCAATGTTTTCTCTGAAAGAGTCCTTCTCTGACCACCCTATCGAGTTGGACACCCCCGTTACCCTCAGCCCACCCCCTTTCCTTCAGAGCCCTGATACAATTTGTAATTATATTTGTTTCTTAGTTAAGTGCCTCCACCATCAGACAGGGACCTCATCTGCTTTTTCATCGTGTGTCCGCAGTGCCCAGCTCTGCCCCGGGTGCAGACTTTGCCCACTTTGTCAGGCGAATGAAGGTGCAAAATGCTGGGATGCCCGCCGGGGAGGGGCTGGACCCCTGAAGGAGGCAGGCCGTGGGGAAGGGAGTCTCGCTCACTGCTGATCCCATGCCGGGGATGCAGACAGTAATGGTGGTGATGAGCTTCACAGACATCCTGCTTCTACGGAGAGATGCCCAACAAGTCAGGGTCACGACAGGCAGAGGGCAGGGCGCTGCAAAGTACATCTCATTGGGCTCCGCTCAGTGAGGGTGGAGAATGTTCCAAGCAAAGGGATGTGTACAAAGACCCAGCGATGGGGACTGCATGAAGTTTTGCTGGAGCTACACCGTCACCAGAGGGACCAGGGAAAGTGGCCGAGGAACGAGGCTGCAGACGTCAGTAAGGGCCAACTCGCTGCGGAATGTGGAGCCGGGGGTTGGGGGTTGGGGGTGGGGGGGGACGTACACCCCTCAAATTGAATGAGCTGGGGAGAGTGGAGGTCCCGTGCAGGAGAGCGAGGACCAGCCGGGAGGAGCCAGAGCCGCCTCAGGGTGCGAAGTCTCTGCTACCGCTGGGACTCGGGGCATCTGGCCGTGGGGACCAGGCGTGAAGCCTCTGCGTTCCCAACGCCCGCGTGTCAAGGAGTCGGGCCGCAACTCCTTGGCAAGGGAAGGAAGGCTGGTGGCCGGAGGAGGCTGTGCAGGGTCCCCTTGCACAGAGGGTGGACGGGGTGTCCACGCACTCTCCCACCAACCCAGCGCCAAGCTAGGGGGCAGCCCGGGGACGGAGACTCGGAGGGTGCGCGGCCTGCCCTGTTCTTAGCGGGAGCAAAGCTCATGCCTCACCCAGGTGGCGGGGATCCAAACACTGCTCTCGTCCTTCACCCACCCCTGCCCGCCCAGACCCTTGACCAGACGCAGGAGGCACACAGGAAAGAGAGGCAGCGAGGTGACCCCGAGCTCAGGTGGGTGGCGCTGAATGGTGATGCCATTCGACCTCACGCATTTGGTCCATCCCCCCCCACACACCCCTTTGTTTTATTCTGAGCAGGATGGCGCTATCCTCGAGCACCTCCCCGTGTGCAGAAGAGCATGAACTGAAGACGTAACTAACTAGCCCAGCTGCCTGGGGCACGGAGGCAGGTGGGGTCGGGAAGGGTCTCCGGAGGGCTTGGCCATCGGGGGAGGCTGCCGACCTCGGAGAGAGAACTGCCGGGCGTGGTGGGAAGCAGGACGGAAGGTGAGGACGTGGAGAGGGGACGTCTCAGCATCTTGGTGGATACACTTTTGGGTTAGGAAGCCAGAAAACAGGACCTGCTGCAGGGGGGCTGCTCAAGCGTGTTTGTGCATCAAGGGGAATAAGCCCATCATGGCGTCTGTGAAGGCGAGAGGGGCCTGGAACCCAGAGCACCAGTGCAGGGGTTGGTCTTCAACAGGAACAAGGACAGATTATCCATTGTAACAGAAGGAGGGCAGGGAGGGAGGAATTCACATAGATGCATAGATCTGGGGCAGGTAGATGAGCGAGTTGCCCTCTGATCCCCTCAACGTTCAGTGAATTCTGAATGTCCAAATGAGGCTGTACTGAAAGTGAAACCGGTGGTGTGATTCTCTCTGGCCACATGGGAGGCCGAGGGTAGGCGGGCAGACGTTCCACCTCCCACCACTTGCTCGCCCCTCCTCCAGGAGGAGGTTTTGCGATTTACCATTAATTCTCCCTGAAACCGGCTCTTTCGAGGACGCTACAGGTGATGACCCAGAATTCACAAGAGGTAGCTGGCCTTTCTCTCACTATAAAGGAGGAAAAAGAATCTGTTTCCTCTGACGGTGCCTCCCTGGGGTTGCATCCCCCTAAGCTGTGAAAAGACATCAAACAGGTGATTACCCCGTAATGCCCCCCGAGGGGCAGCTGGGACAGGTGCCAGAGGGCCCCATCCACTCATGGCAGCTTTCTAGCTCACCCTCCGAAGCTGGGCTCCGGGGAGGAAGGCGACTTGCAGCCTTCACACTGGGCTGCGATTCCAGCTCCATCCCCCTCCGTGCTCTCATCTCTGAAATGCAGATAATGATTCAGTCCTTGTAGGTGTTTGGGAGGTTAAAGAAATGATCATTTAAAGTGGGCAGAGGAAGCTCAGCAGATGGCACCTGCTGTAATTGTTATGTGTCCTCGCCCCGTTTCACAATGAGAAAACAAGGGCTCCCGAGGGAAGGGGGGCTCATCCACGGAAAAGTCAGCCACCCTGGTGGGAGGAGCTGGTCACCATGGACCCGAGAAGGAAATTCACACCACAGTGGGGAGGCTGGGAGGAAATAGCATTTATGTTTATTGTGATGGATATGCAAACTTGTACAACTCTTTGGAAAGGCAATTGGGTAATGTTTAAAATATAAAATATTAAAACTATTTTAAATGTCATGCCTTTGACACTGCAAATCTGCTTCTAGGAATTTAGCCACTGAAACTGTTCATGGTAGCCTTATTCTCCATAGTGAAAAGTGGTAGAAGCCAGAGAATGTGTTAAATAAATACAGGTGCATCCTGAGAACTTAGAGCTCCTGGCACATAATGGCTCCATCCAAACCCCGGCACTGAGACGACTAAACTCTAGCCTGGTTCTAGCAGCAGGAGGCTGTGTCCCTAGGATGACCCCAGCCCCCCATTAAAATGCCTGCCTGAGAAAGCCCAAGGCTGCCAGGAGAATTTCCCATTTGTTCCAGCCAACCCCTGACCACAGGCCCTGACCTGCCTTCCTCAGAGCATTTACTAAGGAGGGCTCACAATTATGAACCTTCCTCGGTCCCTCTGAGGTGTATGTGTACCTTCCACAGCTCAGGGGTGTCTTTCTCAACGACTTGAAAGCCACTCCCTTGAAATGGACTCATCAGGAAGGATAGGGCTTTTATGGAGGGTAGAATTCTGACGGGTAATTACCGGCTAGCAGACACAGCCAGCCCGGTCTCATCTACACTGACACACCCTTGGTGATTTTTCGCTTGAGCGCCACTGCCCACACCCCTCCCTACTCCCTCATCCTCCCTTTAAAACACCAGTCACCTCTGAGGGCCTTCCCTGGTGGTCCAGTGGTTAGGATGCGGCGGTCTCACTGCCAGGGGCCTGGGTTAGATCCCTGGTCGGGGAACTAAGATCCTGTAAGCCACACAGCATGGCCAAAAAAAATAAATGCAATACAAAAAATTTTTTAATAAAAATGGGCATAAATCAACTATACTCTATTAAACACCAGTCACCTCTGCACAAATCAGAACAGAACTCAGCTCTTTCCCCTGCTGTCTGTAATGACTGAATAATATCTATTTTCACCACTTTAACTAATGTCGGCTATATTTATCTTCGACCATCCATAGAATGGAATAGTATGTAAACTTTAAAGAAGGTTTTACGTGGGGACTTCCCTGGTGGTCCAGTGGTTAAGACTCTGTGCTCCCAATGCAGGGGGCCCAGGAACTAGATCCCGCATGCCGCAACTAAAGATCCTGCACAGGTCAGTGAAGATCCCAAGTGCTGCAACTAAGACCCGGGGCAACCAAATAAATAAATAAATATTTTTTAAAAAAAGAAGGTTCTATGTGGAGAAGCACTTAAGAGTAGTGCCTGGAACACATTAAATGTATTAACTATTATTATTATGGAGATAAACATTTTTTATCTGTTGGAAAGAATGCATTATGGGTGTATACATATATAAAAATGTATTGAGCCGCAGACTTAAGATTAGTGTATTTTATGCTTTCAACTGTTCCATAAAAGTTTTTAAAAATGGAGACTGTGGGGCTTCCCTGGTGGCGCAGTGGTTAAGAATCCGCCTGCCAATGCAGGGGACACGGGTTCCAGCCCTGGTCCGGGAAGATCCCACATGCCACGGAGCAACTAAACCCGTGTGCCACAACTACTGAGCCTGCTCTAGAGCCCGTGAGCCACAACTACTGAAGCCCGTGCGCCTAGAGCCCATGCTCCGCAACAAGAGAAACCACCGCAATGAGAAGCCAGCGCACTGCAACGAAAAGTAGCCCCCGCTTGCCACAACTAGAGAAAGCCTGTGCACAGCAACGAAGACCCCGCACAGCCAAAAATAAATTAAATAAAATAAATAAAATTTTTTTAAAAATGGAGACTGTGTTAAAACTATATGTTCTTACATGGAACGTTATTCAAAATATATGTTTAGATGAAACAAGTTCCAAAACAGTTTGCTTAACAGAATCATATTATATGCATACACATATATAATATCCCCAGACAGAATATATCATATACTATATATAACGTCAGTATGTGCAAAAAATAGATAAATACTTCAAGAGCTTATATATTTCTGGAATATGTGCGCTAATTTTACAAGTGTACATTTTACAAGTGTACACTCCTGTTCCAGGTTGCAACACTTGGAATCAGCCAGGTCCCGATGCGAGACGCTCAGGCCGTTACGCTGACACGCAGTCTCCCTCCTCACCACCAGAGGGCCGCCAGGAGCACCCGCCGGATCGCACCACCGCCTCCCAGCATACGGGAGGCCTGCCTTGAGCCTCCTCGTTCTCAGGTATTTTTACATAATCGCTGGTCAGGCTGTACTGTAAACTGGACACTCTGTGCTTCTTGACGCGTTCTCCCTGCATCACACATTCTGAAAGCCTTTAAATGGAAAAAAGAAACATTAACTCGGTTGTTTCTCCAGCCTAACAGTCATGGGTTCTTCAAAGCTAGAACAGGAGAAAGAATGAAAGTAATTTTTTTTTTATTGAAGTGTAGTTGATTTACAATGTTGTGTTCATTTCTGCTGTACAGCAAAGTGATTCGGTTATACATATACATACCTTCTTTTTTATATTCTTTTCCATTATGGTTTATCTCAGGATATTGAATACAGTTCCCTGTGCTATACAGTAGGACCTTGTGTTTCTCCATTCTGTATGTAATAGTTTGCATGTGCGAATCCCAAACTCCCAGTCCGTCCCTCCCCCACCCGGAAGTAATTTTTACTGAGCACCTACCACATGCTGGACTGTCCCCCTGCTGCACACAGCATCTTATCAAATGCTCACAACAATTAGGTTGGTGGCATTAATCCCCATTTTTCAGATGAGAACACCGAGATTCTGAGGGATTAAGTGATTTACCCAAGCTCACCAGCTATTCACTGGTAGAATCCAAATCCCTGCAAGCCAGCAGGGTCCTAAGATTTTGCTTTACCCTCTGTAAAGCCCCCACTTGTCTCCAAATTTATGAGTGAAGAAAATAAATCCAGGGTGTGTTGGTGGGAGACCTCAATCAGAACTCAGGTGTCCAGATACCCAGAACGTGCCCTTGCTAATGTGCCCTCTGCCTTCAAGTTTGGTATGCGCCCGGCTGTGACCAGTGCAGAAACACGAAGGCCTGGCATCAAGGCTCTCTGACTTGCCATGTGGTTCAAAATTCAAAAAGAAAAACAGTAAAAAAAAAAAAAAACGCAACTTTCTTTCCTCTCCTCTCTGCCCTCTCTGCCCCACACCATCCACTCACCCAGTTCCACTCCCTGGAGGCAAACTTGCTTATTTCTCCAGAGATTATTTTATATGTATGCAAATCAATGTTGTAGTTGTTTTTTTCTGAGTTGCAGTTCCCTGGCCACGGTATCCCCGAAAACCCAGAGACAGTGTCACCTACATTACTAACTATCCCCATATCACAAAGACAAAACCTGAGCCCTTGGGAGCTGGAGTGAACTCTGCCCAATGTTGCACAGCAGCACAACTGAGGGTCTGAATCTAAGGACGGCTCTGACCTGGGCAGGCCCCTGCGTCCTGCTCTTCCCAGTGTCTATTTTGTGTTTGTGTCACTCTCTCCCGCCTCCCTTCCTTCTCTCTCCCTGCTGTAATCACTTACAAACCCTCACCTCCCTGGAGTGTTGCTAAATTCGAATCGCAGGTGGGAGGACCTTAAAGGTGGAGTCCGGCCCTCACACTTTACAGATGGGCAGACTAAGGCCCAGGAAGGCTCCTGCACGTGTCGGATTTCTACATCCAGCCCTTGCTCAGCCGCTCTCTTTCCCGTCTCCGCCTGCCCAGCTCCCTCCTGCTCTTGCATCCCTCACATAAACAGCCAGCCAGCTCTTCATGTGAGAGCACCCCTGGTTTTGCATCTTCCAAAAACACTCATTAGTCCACACCTTCCTAGCAACCCTCCAAGGGTCAAAACGCTGGCCCGACGCCTTCTCTTCTCTCCTCTCCTCCTGTGACAGGCCGGAATCTTACCCGTGCCGTTCCCCCCTCACCCTGACTCGGTTATTAGCTATTTATCCTTCAGTCTCAGATCTCCCTGGTGACCAATCCAGAGGCGCTCACGGCTTGTCCCTCAGCTCCAACCTCCCTGTGTCTCCCGGAGACCATGAGCTCAGCGGGAACAGTGCCTGGGCCTGTCCTGTTCACCACTGTGTCTCCGGTGTCTGGCGCTGTGCTCCACCCCTCCACTCGCTAGTTCATCGGCTCCATCATGGTTTGATGGAAGGATGAATGAATGAACGATCCGGCAGAGGGAGGAGCCTGATCCCACCGGGGAGGTGTGCAATCAAAAGCTGTGTGCGGTGATACCAAGTGTTCCTGTGAAGTAGACTGAGGAGTGTGCTGAGGGTAATTGGGAGAAATAAAGTTAGAATACTCTCTTCCCTCTAATAAGCATCTGAGGACATCCGTGCCAGGCCCCGTGCTGACAGACGGACCAAGTGGGGCCCTGTTAGTCCTGTGAGGGTTCTCAGCACCTAAGTCTGATGAAAGCCCCTCCGCCCCCACCAATCCCCAGGTGCTCCTACACAGCCTATCCTGCATATACCTTGAAGCGGATCACAGCCTCCGGAACTCCAGTCAAGGACCACAGCTTAAGTATCCCTACTCTAGGTGGAACGAGAGAAATCAAATGAGTGCTTGGAGCGCGAGCCACGCCAAGACAGCAGTGAGGACGGAACCCAGCGCTTCGGAGACGGTTGCGGGGACAAGGCCTTAGGGCCAGGGAAGGAACGGCGATGGAAGGCCCTTGGACCCATTTTAAGAAACTTATCCTATTCTCCAGAAACAGGGAGCCGTGCAAACTTCCCGCGCACAGAAGGACCCTCATCTCCAGGCTGGCTCGGAGAGATGACGCAAGCAGCGCGCGAGGCCGTGCCAAACTACGACTGCCCCGCCCCCGCCGGTGCATTGTGGGGGGTTAAAGGCACCAACCGGATACCGGTCTCGCGACCGAGCGAGATTCACGCGGATGACAGAGATTGGGTGGGGAGGGAAGGCGAGGCTTCTACTCTCTGACCAAGAGTCCCGCCCCCCGGCCGGGATGGGCCAATCCCAAGGCCTCCCGCTCCTGGCCCTGGGGATTGGTCCGAGGGTTCACATGGTTAAGCGGGCCATGGGGCACTGGACCGAGCCGAGTCCCGGGCGCTTGACCGAGGCGGCGACGGTGTCTTTGTACAGTGGTGAAGGGCCGGAGAGACCTAGTCTCA
This sequence comes from Mesoplodon mirus, assembly GCF_964341445.2. Lineage (NCBI taxonomy): Eukaryota > Metazoa > Chordata > Mammalia > Artiodactyla > Ziphiidae > Mesoplodon > Mesoplodon mirus. The sequence continues at coordinate 185,873,209 of NC_138979.1, forward strand.
GAAGCTCGCGGGCTACCGGCCGGTCTCGGCCTCCGCACGCGGCGGTGGGCAAGTCGAGTTCGGACACTTGCTGAATAAAGAAGCCGCCTAAAAGGTGATCTGGCCCTCAGTTCCCTCGCCTGTGACATGGGTACAGTGTTGCCGGGAGAACAGGGTTGCCTCAGGTCTAGGTGAGGCAGAGTGCATGGAATGCCTGCCAAGTAAGAAGCGGGGCGAAGGCCTGGCGGCACGCAGCGGCCCGGGGAAACGGGCACCCTGTTCATCTGCCTAGAAAGCTGGCCGTGGATCACGTGCTGAGCCGAGCAGCGCCCCCTGTCCTCGAATGACTTCAGGGACCAGTCGTAGACAGTGGGTATGTGGCGGGCCTGCACCCTCTAGGTGCGAACCACTTGACTTTGTTGTCTTAACTAGATCTTTCCAACAGCGGTGCGGGGTCAGTGTCGTAGATGGGGAGACTTTGCTGAGGCCGCACAGCCTGGAGTGAAGGAGCCAGGGTTGGACCCAGGCATCAACCTGCTCAACCCGCAGGCCTTCCAGCAGGTGGCTCCTGCACCCCGAGGGGGCTTGTGCAGCGCCTCCAGAAGGGACTCGGCCCTCGTCCATGAGACGCACCTGTCACTCGTGTCCCCTCTGCTTCCATCATCAGCCCCAGTGTCTGGAAAACCTTTACAGGCCTGTGGTGTTCTGGGAGCACAATTAGGATGCCGGAGCCACGGCCCAGAGTTGCGAGTTTCACCGTACAGGATGGGGCCTGCCCCTGAGCAGTCTAGGCATGGCCACGTCGGGATCCTTTTCCCCAGAACCAAAGGCACCCACCGCCCGTTAGGATGTCTGGCCCTCAAGAGGAGGGGCTGTCTGACACATGAGATCATCACAACGGACCTTGCCTCACTTTCTTTGTTATTAGACTATATTAAGAAAAAAAAAAGGGACTTCCCTGGTAGTCCAGTGATTAAGACTCCGAGTTTCCACTGCAGGGGGCACGGGTTCGATCCCTGGTCAGGCAACGAAGATCCCGCATGCCCCGCAATCAATCAATCAGTTTTAGATTTACTGAAAAGTTATGAGTAGGGAGTGCCCTTATTACAGCCTCCCACATACACACATAGACGGGCACACACACCGTTTCCTTTATTGTTAACATCTTGCATTAGTTGTACATTTGCTACAGTTGATGAGATGATATTGATACATTATTATTAACTAGAGTCCATAGCTTGTTCAGAGTTTCTTAGTTTTTCCCCCGTGTGTTTCTTCTGTGTCAGGTTCCCATCAAGGATCCTGCGTCACATGTAATTGTTCACCTCACTTTCTCATTCTGAAGGCGCAGTATTGAGAGAGGAGGTTGAAGAAGCATGTAATTGCTTAACTTGTTCTTGGCTTTAAGTCTGAGAAAATGCTAGGGAAGAGGCTGCTGCTGGGGGCTGCGTTTTGGTGTTGTGTCTGGCGGGTGCCAGCCAAGTGGGGCACCGGGTCCTGGGGGAGGGCGGGGCCCTGAGGAGGGGCTTTCCTCCAGAGCGACCCTTCTCAGAGCGGCCCCTCGGGTTGGGGTGATGGGAAGTTATGTTTAGAGGATCGAAAATTTCTGTTTGGGGTGGTGAAAACATTCTGGACATGGATAGTGGTGATGGTTACACAAATTTGCTTAATACCACTGATTGTACACTTTAAAATGCTTAAGTTTTGGGCTTCCCTGGTGGCGCAGTGGTTGGGAGTCCGCCTGCCGATGCAGGGGACACGGGTTCGTGCCCCGGTCCGGGAAGATCCCACATGCCGCGGAGCGGCTGGGTCCATGGGCCGTGGCCACTGAGCCTGCACGTCCGGAGCCTGTGCTCCGCAACGGGAGAGGCCACAGCAGTGAGAGGCCTGCGTACCGCAAAAAAATAATAATAATAAAAAAGATAATAAAATGCTTAAGTTTTATGTATATTTTACCACAGTTTTTTTTAAAGCTGAAGAAATAAATATGCAGTTTAAACAAGACATCTGTTCTTAGCTTTTCAGTAAAGAAAACCTACATGTATATATTTCAAAACTAAACAGAACTGTCCCTTGGAGGCCCTACATTCCTAGAATAAGGTTCCTCCACAGACCTGGGATGAGGGCTCAGTGCAGACCGGGCTCCAGCACCGCCATCACTATTACTAATAACAGTAACGTTAAAAAGAGCTGCCCGTGGGGCTTCCCTGGTGGCGCAGTGGTTGAGAGTCCGCCTGCCAATGCAGGGGACACGGGTTTGTGCCCCGGTCCGGGAAGATCCCACCTGCCGCAGAGCAGCTGGGCCCATGAGCCATGGCCACTGAGCCTGCACGTCCAGAGCCTGTGCTCCGCAACGGGAGAGGCCACAGCAGTGACAGGCCCGTGTACCGCAAAAAAAAAAAAAAAGCTGCCCGTGAGTGGCCAGCTGTGCTGGCCACTTTGCCTCATGTATTCCTCTCATAGCTCCAGGGGCAGTTACACTCATTAGCCTCATTTAAAGAAGGGGAGCTTGGCACAGAGAGGTTAAGAGACTCACCCAAGGTCACACAGCTGGTAGTGGCAGCACCAGGATCCTACCAGAACCAGGACTTTCTCACCACCCACTGCCATGCCAGCCAAGCATTCCAAACCCCTCCAAAGCCACCTTAGTAACAGGAGAAAGGTGTCCCTCAACAGGCCTGCAAGTGAGGCTGGTGGGTGACTGTGGAATCCTCTGTCTGGTCAAAGTGAGGACTGATTAACTCTTGGTGGGAAGCACTGGTTGCCTGCTTTTTCAAAAAGCTGCAGTGGTGGCCCTTGGTTATTAAACACATGGGTCTGTGTTCTACAGTAGTGTTCTCCAGGTATCACCTGTAAATCTCCAGCCCCACACTGGCTGGATTTTGACGTCGCACTAAAAGAGTTCCATAGCCAGGGAATTTAAGAAACTACACCTCCCCTGCCCCGCAGAGATTCACAAGGCCTTCTAGAGGCTCTGAAAAGTCCTGTCCAGAAGAAACTCGTTAAGCTTTGTCTAATGTAGTGATTCCCAACCTTATTTGACCCCAGGGGCCCATTTTCAATGCACGACCAGCCCCCAGCCTCCAGGTTGCCGTGCACAGCTGCCCGGGCATTACTGGGAAACGTGCTGCTTCTAAGCAAGGGGTCTCACGTCTTCACTTCGTGGCTGAGGAGCAGACGTGCAAGGAGGTTAAATGGCTTAACCACGGCCCCTCCTTGCTCAGCTTAGAAAGTAAATATGAAATTGTTTAGGTTACAGAAACAGCAGTTGTCAAACTTACAAGAAGGCTGACTGGCAGTGCAGGGGGATTCCGGCATCTACTGGGATCAAGGAAATAGTACATGTTTTCTGATGAAACCGTTTAGATCCTACCACTTTCAGGGCAAAATGGGGGTTTTGTCTTGTCAATAAAATCGTGAAAGTGTCCCCCCTCTGCCCCCGTGGTGAAAAGGGATCATTGCACTGAGGTTCAGCAGAGTCCCAACCTAGCAGGACACTGTGCCCTGTGCTTTACACCTTGCCAGATAGGGAATTCCGCTGGAAATGTGGGAGCACCCCTGACAAACGTTTCCATCCTTTGGAGCAAAGAAGGAGATTCTTTCTTCAAAGTGAACACTCGGATGCTTAACCCTGTGAGCAGAGTTTTGGATGGCTGTGCAGCTGCTCTAGGCCAGTGATCACTGTTCTACAGATGGAAAGTGGAGGTGGGCGCCAGGGGACACTTGGGAGAGAGAGGGAGCATCGGCAGCCCCCCTGTGCTTGTTGCCACAGGGGAGACTGGAAAAAAGACAGTCCACACCCTCCTGGTGGTTAGAAGCCTCTAGACACAGGCAGTCTCTGAGTCTGAGCTCCTCCTCTGCCTCCTGCTACCTGTGAGACCTTAAGCAAGTTACTTCTGACTTCGGCTCTATTACCCCGTCTTCAACCTGCGGTGATAATAAGCTACCTCGTCAACATTGTGGATGTCGGATAAAGCCGTTAGATCGGGCCAGCTCATGGCGGTAGCACGGCCGTGATTATCGCAAGCATGACTCTCCAGCCACGAACGTGTGCGCAGGAAGTTCCACTGGCTCCATTTTCTATAACAGCCTAATTTCTGACCCCAGTTCCCATTCCACGATTCCACGGGCTGGCACATCACAGGAGTCAGTTCCAGAGTTCCGCCCCTTCCTAAGTCAGGACTCCCACAGGGACAGGGCCTGGGAAGGGGAGAGTGGGGACCTGCTGGCCACTCCTCATTTATCCACACTGGTACTGCAGGCTCTGGATCCCATGCCACAGTGCTGCCCCCAGCCTTGAGGGCCGCTTTGGCCAGCCTGCCTGGGGTCCTACCACCTGCGTGCACAACCTGCATTGCTCTGGGGGCTGGCGGGCAGCAGGCCCGGGACCTTGTCACCTGCCTTCCCACCGCAGCCCAGGGAATCTTCCCATGGCCCAGGATACCTCACCGCCCCCTGCTTCTCCAGGACACTCTGCCCACAAGGGAGACTCCAGTTCTTCCTTCCTTTTCCTTACATCCTTGTTTTCCTAAGGGCTAGGACTTCTGGGAAAAATCGAAGTCTGAAAGACCCACAGACACCTTCTGCTTTTAATCCAAGGGCAAGGGACCGAGGCCGGCTCCTGCTTGCAGGGGGAGAAGGCGCAGGAAGACGGAGGGAAAGTGGCAATGTAGGTGGTCCCTGCTTTGCACAGTTCCGATGTGCACAGATTTTAATTACTGTGGTCTAGTTAAATAACGCCAGTCCCCAGCATGGTTCAAATATCAGTTACCTCGATGCATTAACGTGAGTAACTGCGTCAAGTACAAACCGTGCTGCAAGCTATTCAGTCTGCAACTCGCCAGCAGGTGCGCCTCAGACCCACAACCCATCATGGTGCTGCTTTCAAAGTCGTTGGTCAGGGCTTCCCTGGTGGCGCAGTGGTTAAGAATCCGCCTGCCAATGCAGGGGCACGGGTTCGAGCCCTGGTCCAGGAAGATCCCACATGCCGCGGAACAACTAAGCCCGTGCACCACAGCTACTGAGTCTGCGCTCTAGAGCCCGCGAGCCACAACTACTGAGCCCGCAAGCCACAACTACTGAAGCCTGCGAGCCTAGAGCCCATGCTCCGCAACAAGAGAAGCCACTGCAATGAGAAGCCCACACACCACAATAAAGAGTAGCCCCCACTTGCCTACTCTAGTTGCCTACTCGCAACTACAGAAAGCCTGCACACAACAACAAAGACCCAACATGGCCAAAAAATTTAAAAATAAATAAATAAGAATTTAAAAAAATAGTTGTTGGTCACCACACACCTGCCACTCAGTTCCTACACAGCCAGCAAAGCAAAGTGTGTAGTGGTGTTGCCTTCTGTGACAAACCCACTTAATGTCTTACAAAAATGCACCGTTGACAGAGGGAATTGGCCAAAAGGTGGAAGTGCAGGAAGGTACCTAAAACACTAAGAAAGCTGGCAGTGCAACTGGAGTGAAGGGTGCCGGTCCTAGAAGGAAAGGCGGGCAGGGGAGGGTCGGGGTGCAGGCTCTGCCGCTGCTCCAGGGCTGGGGGTGTGCAGCCGAGGGACCTGGGGAGGGACGAGAAGGAGGAGGATGCCGAGGAAGTGGTGCTGGCAAAAACCTTCACGGTAAAGGAACTCAGAGACGTTTCAAATCACTCAGCCTGCAGAGGTCACGCTGGAGGCTGGTCTAGACCTAGAAAAGACGATGACGGTTCACCATGGCAGAGAAAAGGTGCTCATTCCATATCCTAAGTTACACAATGAGAAGAAGGCAAGCACTGTCCAAACTACTCCTGATCCATGTTTTTCTTAAAATTGTGGTTAAATACACATACTGTAAAATCTACCACCCCGTCCACTTCCAAGTGTACAGTTCTGTGGTATTAAGTACACTCACACTGTTGTAAAAATTCAGAACACTTCATGAATTTGTGTCCCCCTTGTGCAGGATCGTGCTCACCTTCTCTGTATCCTTCCAATTTTTTTAAAATAAATTTATTTTTGGCTGCATTGGGTCTTTGTTGCTGCGCACGGGCCTTCTCTAGTTGCGGCAAGTGGGGGCTACTCTTCGTTGCAGTGCACAGGCTTCTCATTGCGGTGGCTTCTCTTGTTGCAGAGCACGGGCTATAGGTGCGTGGGCTTCAGTAGTTGTGGCTCACAGGCTCTAGAGCGCAGGCTCAGTAGTTGTGGCTCATGGGCTTAGTTGCTCCGCGGCATGTGGGATCTTCCCAGACCAGGGCTCGAACCCGTGTCCCCTGCATTAGAAGGCGGATTCTTAACCACTGTGCCACCAGGGAAGTCCCTAAACAACTTATTTTAACTTAAACTGTCTAAAAGAAATATATATATATATTTTTTAAATATTTATTTATTTATTTTGTTGCACCGGATCTTGGTTTCAGCAGGCAGGCTACTTTGTTGAGGCTCCTTGGTTGTGGCATGCATTTGGGATCTAGTTCCCTGACCAGGGATCGAACCCGGGCCCCCTGCATTGGGAGTGTGGAGTCTTATCCACCATGCCACCAGGGAAGTTCCCCCAAAATATATATAAAAGAACATTCCTGTATTTGCCAATTTTGCTGGATACACAGCTTCTTTCAAACCATATTTAACCCATTATCTATTGCAGAGGCAGGAAAACTTTTTAAAAAACTTAAACTTAAAAAAAACTTTAAAAAAAAACTTTAAAAAAACTTTAAAAAAAAGAGTCTGTATTTCCCAGACTCTCTTGCAGCTAGGATTCTGTTGGAGATAAGGTTTTACCAATTAAACACACCCATGCAAGCCTTGGGAGGTAATTTTTCCAAAGAGATTAGCCCAACGGGTGGCAAGCAGGCTCTGGCAGGCATGTGTGTTGGCAGTAGCTGGACCCACGTCCCACTGCCTGGTCACCTGCTTCATGGTGTGGGTGACCAGACAGGAGCAAGCCCCTGACTTCTGGGTGACAGCTGTGGCAACAGGGACATAAAGCACAGGTATGGGGCAGCCCTTGATGTCTCTGCCATTTTGTAAGCACTTAACTCCCTCTATGAAATCCCTTTCTACTTGAAATACCTGGAGTGGTTTGTTTCCCACCGTGAACGCTGAATGAATCAACAAAGGCTTTCATGTAAAGCCCAGAGCCTTTTGCTTGGGGAAGAGTCCACCGATTCAAATGCCACACCATCCTTCATTCACAATCCATACACCAGTGATAGATTGTGTATAATTTCCAGTCTTGGTTTCTTTAAAGTGGAGTGAGGACTGACGGGCACTATGTTAGCAGCTGACACACAGAATCCTTCTAGATGTTTATGATTTCCCCCAATGTCTTCACCTGTCTGACTCGAATGTAATTCAACAATATTTTTAGGGACTTGCCTTTATCCAGTCTTCCCAGATAAGAATTCAACTTGGGGCTTCCCTGGTGGCGCAGTGATTGAGAGTTCGCCTGCCGATGCAGGGGACCTGGCTTCATGCCCCAGTCCGGGAAGATCCCACATGCCGCGGAGCAGCTGGGCCCATGAGCCATGGCCGCTGAGCCTGCACGTCCAGAGCCTGTGCTCCGCAACAGGAGAGGCCACAACAGTGAGAGGCCCGCGTACCACAAAAAAAAAAAAGAAAAGAAAAGAAAAGAATTCAACTTAGTTTTCTTAGAAACAACAGCTCTGGGGATTCCCCAGTGGTCCATTGGTTAAGACGGCCTTCCAATGCACGGGGCGCAGGTTTGATCCCTGGTTGGGGAACTAAGATCCCACATACCATGTGGTATAGCCAAAAAAAAAAAAAAAGAAAAGAAACAGCAACTCCTTTTGCCCTCATATTTCACTGACTTACTGTAGCATTTCATTTCCCCTCCCTGTGAGTTTATACATTCTGGTCCATTGACATCACGCTTGGCCGTGTGACTTGCTTCAACCAATGAAATATGAGAGGATGTGACGTGTCATTTCTGAGCAGAAACCGAAGAGCCAGCATGTAGTTCTCTCCATAGCTCATTTCCTTCTGCCACAGAACAGGTGCTATGGCCTGAATGTTTGTGTCCCCTGCCCCCAAAATTCACATGCTAAAGCCCCAGTCCCCAATGTGATGGTATCTGAAGATGAGGCCTTTGGGAGGGAATTAGTTCATGAGGGTAAATTCCTCATGAATGGGATTAGTGCCCTTATAAAAAGAAACACTAGAGAGGTGATTTCTCTCTCTGCCATGCAAGGACCCAGCAAGAAGGGAGCCATCTGTAAACCAGGAAAAGAGTCTTTGCCAGAACTGGACCATGCTGCCCCTCCAAACCCAGGCTCCCAGCCTCCAGAACTGTGAGAAATAAATGTTTGTTGTTTAAGTACCCCCAGTCGATGGTATTCTGTTATAGCAGCCAGAACTGACCAAGCAACAGACAGTGCTCCAGATAGAAGCTGTTCCATCTGCCCGGGTCTCAGAATAAGAGCACATACAGCAAAGTCACAGCCAACTCCAGATAGACATGTAGCTGGGGCAAGAAATGTTCTAGCCACTGAGGTTTAACTGTCATTTGTCCCTGCAGTATAACCCAGCCTCTCATGATTGATACAGTTACCCTTACTTTCCCTGAGGTTGTGTGTTGGAGTTTGCTTTACTGCATTCTGTGACCACAAGTGCAGGGATCACTTCAAAAACCTTCCCCCGGGTTCTCTAAAAAAATTAAAATAAAAATAGAACTACCGTATGATCCAGCAATCCCACTCCTGGGCATATATCCAGAGAAAACCATACTTTGAAAAGATACATGCACCCCCTATGTTCATAGCAGCACTATTCACAATAGCCAAGACATGGAAGCAACCTAAATGTCCATCAACAGATGAATGGATAAAGAAGATGTGGTACATATATACAATGGGATACTACTCAGCCATAAAAAAGAATGAAATAATGCCATTTGCAGCAACATCGATGGACCTAGAGAATATCATATTAAGTGAAGTAAGTCAGACAGGGAAAGATAAATATCATATGATATCACTTATATGTAGAATTTAAAAATTGACACGAATGAACTTATTTACAAAATGGAAACAGACTCACAGACATAGAAAACAAACTTACGGTTACCAGAGGGGAAAGGGGGGTAGCGGGAGGGATAAATTAGGAGTTTGGGATTAACACATACACACTACTATATAAAAAACAGATAATCAACAAGGACCTACTGTATGGCACAGGGAACTCTACTCAGTACTCTGTAATAACCTATATGGGAAAAGAATCTGAAAAACAATGGATATATGTATATGTATATGTATATATATAAGTGAATGACTTTGCTGTACACCTGAAATTAACAGAACATTGTAAATCAACTATATGTCAATATAATATAAAAATTTTTTAAAACAAAAAACCCCCCAAAACCCCCACCTGGTCATAATGTTTCTTGCTGATACAAACAGATGGAACAGAAAGAGAGGGCACGGAGCAGAAACTCATGTTTGAGGGAGCACAAATCACCACTCAGGAAGTCCCAGGAAACCGACAAAAGAGCTAGCCTTGTGCTAGCCGTCCCTCAGCTCGCGGTCCAGCAAGTTCTTCATGAGGGGCAGAAAGCGAAATCTTACCACCTGCACCTGCAATTTCTGCTGTAGGCGTCAGAGGTCCCAGAAGATGAAGCTCGCTCCGCCGGTCCCTCACATTTAATGACTAGACGGTATCCCATGTCAATATCAAAGTGAATCACACAATGCTGCATGAGGGCACTGAAAGCAGCCTGTTGCAATGGCACTCATAAAAGATTTGCCAAAAGTTCATATCTTTGTGCCACATCAGACGCACAGGTCTTTGGCCCATTCTATTTTGTGGAGGACACAAGTGACAGACTTGCAGTGGGGTGATCTATCCCACAGCAACAGGAAGTCTCAGACAACTTCGTTTTCTGCAGAAGGAGACCTAGCTTCCTTCGGTCCCATAGTCTTAAAGCTTCCATGATGCAGGATTCGGTGTGCCAGTCAAATTATTAAGCTGTCTCTGGAGCAGTGGTGCGTTCATTCCCTAGGGCTGCTGTAGTAAATTACCACACGCTGGGTGGTTAGAACAGTAGAAATTTGTTCTCACGCAGTTCTGAAGGCTGGACACCCACAACCCAGGTGTTGGTAGGGCTGGCTCCTTCTGGAGACTCTGAGGGAAGATCTGCTCCAGGCCTCTGTACCGGCTCCTGGTCGTGGCTGGCAGCCCTTGGCTTGTGGACGCATAGCTCCAATCTCTGCCTCTGTCATCACACAGTGTTCATCCTGTGTGTGTCTGTGTGTCTGGGTCCAAATTTCCCTTTTCTTATAAGGACACCAGTCATTGGATTTAGGGCCCACGCTAATCCAAAATGACCTCATCTTAATTACATCTGCAAAGACCCTATTTCCAAGTAAGGTCGCATTCACAGGTTCCAGGGGTCAGGACTTCAACGTGTCTTCTGGGGGACATAATCCAACCTCTCAAATCCCCAGATATCCCATCAAGTAACTCTTTTTTTTTTTTTTAATCTTTTTTTTTTTTTTTTTTTGTGGTACGCGGGCCTCTCACCGTTGTGGCCTCTCCCATTGCGGAGCACAGGCTCCGGACGTGCAGGCTCAGCGGCCACGGCTCACGGGCCCAGCCGCTCCGTGGCATGTGGGATCTTCCTGGACTGGGGCACGAACCCGTGTCCCCTGCATTGGCAGGCGGACTCTCGACCACTGTGCCACCAGGGAAGCTCCCATTAAGTAACTCTTCATGAAGCTGCATCGAGAACTTTATATTTGTGTCGCCTCTTCCCAAAGTCTTGAGGAAATGAAGGAATGCATCGTGGGCTTGGAAGGAGATGAGCTCCAAACACCCGGGATGACTCAGAGCGTGGATCAACATGTGCGTGTGATGTGAGGGACGTCATAGAAATAAGCTGTGACCGTGTCTTTACAAATCGGCTTTGATGTGTTTGTAGCCAACACCTGCTGAGTAATACTGGTTTTTTTTTTTTTTTTTTTTTTGGCTGCGCCGTGTGGCATGAAGGATCTTAGTTCCCCGACCAGGGGTCAAACCCGTGCCCCCTGCATTGGAAGCACAGAGTCTTAACTGCTGGACTGCCAGAGAAGTCCCACTTTTTTTTTTTTTTTTAACTTCTGTTCTTTTAGAATCACCCTGTAATTCACCTGAAGGAAACAGAATGACTCTGTTTATTTCCTCAGGCCTCAAAGATTCCTTCCTCACCCACAGTGAGCAAGACGCAGTTCCAGCCACTGGCCCACTCTAAGATTCAGTGTTAACCAGAGCAAGTTCTGGACCTCATGGAATCACATTCTAGTTGGGGGCTCAGACCCTAAGCAAGAAGCACAAATATGTGTCATGCAGGGACACATGCTCTGGAGGAAAATGAAGCAATAAATAAAGGGGTAAGCAGTGGTGGTGTTATTTTGAAGGCCCCTCTGAAGGGTCACGCTTGAGCAGAGGTCTGGTGCAGAGAAGCAGCAAGCTCTTTAGGACCCTGGAGGAAGAGCATTCTTTTTATTTTTAAAAAATTTTTATTGAAATATAGCTGATTTACAGTGTTGTGTTAGTTTCAGGTGTACAGCAAAGTGATTCATATATATTTTTTTCAGATTCTTTTCCATTATAGGTTATTACAAGATATTGAATATAGTTTCTCGTGTTATACAGTAAGACCTTGTTGTTTATCTATTTTATATAAAGTAGCGTGTATCGGTTAATCCCAAACTCCTATCTTATCCCTCCCCCCACCCCCCTTTCCCTACTGGTAACCATAAGTTTGTTTTCTATGTCTGTGAGTCTTTCTGTTAGGAAGAGCATTTTAGAAAGAGGGGAAGACCCTTAGGCTGGGACTGGCAGTGCAGGTGGATAAGAGACGTCCGATTTGGGAGGCGTCCGGGGAGAGTGGCAGGGTTTGCTGCTGGGCCAGATGGAGATGTGAGGGGCTGGGAGTTTTTTCAGAGACACCAAGGAACACCCTGAGCACCTGGCTGAGGCAGGCAGTGTTTACTGAGATGGGGAGCTCTGGGGGTGTCAGGGAGGGGAATCAAGGGTTCACTTCTGGACAAAGAACAGGTGGGACACATAGAAAACAAATAGCAAGATGGTGACTTCACCCAGCCACATCTCTAACCCCGCACCACCCCGCAAATAAAGGGCAGAGGTTGTCAGATAGGATTTTTTAAAAGCAAGAGCCAACTATAAGAAACCCACTTTAAATATTGGGTTGGCCAAAAAGTGCCTTCGGTTTTTAAGTAAAAATAAAAGACACATCTTTCATTTTCACCAAGAACTTTATTGAACAAAGTAGTCACACTTTTGTTCCACTGCCTTCTGCCATTTTTCAGGCAACTTCATAATTCCGTCTTCCCCAAACTTTTTATCTTTTTGATAAAAGGTACTGTTCTGAGTACCTTTTACAGTCTTCCAGGGAATTGAAATTTTTTCCATTAAGAGAATTTTGTAAAGACCGAAATAAATGGAAATCCAAAGGTGCAATGTCTGGTGAATACGGCGGATGAATCAGAACTTCCCAGCCAAGCTGTAACAGTTTTTGCCTGGTCATCAAAAGCATGCGGTCTTGCAGTATCCTGATAGAAGATTATGCGTTCTCTGTTGACTAATTCTGGACGATTTTTGTCAAGTGCTGCTTTCAGTTAGTGTACCTGGCAGCAGTACTTGTTGGAATTCATCGTTTGGTTTTCTGGAAGGAGCTCACAATAGAGGACTCCCGTGCAATCCCACCATGTACACAACATCACCTTCTTTGGATGAAGACCGGCCTTTGGTGTGGTTGGTGGTGGTTCATTTCTCTTGCCCCACGATCTCTTCTGTTCCACATTATTGTACAGTATCCACTTTTCACCGCCCCTCACAATTTGTTTTAAAAACGGAACATTTTCCTTACATTTCAGTAGAGAATCGCATGGGGAAATGCGGTCAAGAAGGTTTCTTTCGCTTAACTTATGTGGAACCCAAACGTCAAAGCGATGAACATAACCAAGCTGGTGCAAATGATTTTCATAGCTTGACTTGGATATTTTGAGTATGACCGCTATCTCCCACAAGGTATAACGTTGATTGTTCTCAATTAATGTCTCGATTTGATTGCTATCAACTTCAACGGGTCAACCTGACCGTGGAGCATCGTCCAGCGAGAAATCTCCAGCACGAAACTTCGCACACCGCTTCTGACACGTTGGATCAGTCACAGCAACTTCTCCATACACTGCACAAATCTTTTTTTGCATTTCAGTTGCGTTTTTGCCTTTCCTGAAATAATAAAGCATAATATGCTGAAAATGTTGCTTTTTTTTTCTTCCATCTTCCATATTAAAATGGCTGCACAAAAATTCACCAATTTTGATGCTTTTTTAAAATGCACGCTGATGTGACAGCTCTCACGTACAGTCTAACAAAATTGTTTCGAATGAAGTTAAAGACAACTAAGTGCTACTAGAGCCATCTTATGGAAAAAACGAATGAACATTTTGGGCAACCCAGTATACAGGCCCAGATGGGGTAAAAGCGAAGGATGGAAAAGACATCACACTAACACGGATCCAGAGAAAGCCAGAGAGACCGTGCTCATATCAGATGAAGTAAATTTCAGAGCAAATAATGCTACTAGGAATAAAGTGGGGCGTTTCGCTGAGATCAAGGGGTCGATTCATGAAAAGGACACAACAATGATTTATGTATCTAATAACAGAGCTTCAAAATACAGGAAGCACTCCCTGGTGGCGCAGTGGTTGAGAGTCCGCCTGCCGATGCAGGGGACACGGGTTCGTGCCCCGGTCTGGGAGGATCCCATATGCCGCGGAGCGGCTGGGCCCGTGAGCCATGGCCGCTGGGCCTGCGCATCCGGAGCCTGTGCTCCGCAACGGGGGAGGCCACAACAGTGAGAGGCCCGCGTACCGCAAAAAAAAAAAAAAAAAAAATACAGGAAGCAAAAACAGACTGAACTGCATGGAGAGAGACAATTTCAGTTATAAGCCAAAAGTTCAACACCTCTTTAATAGGTAGAACAAGTAGCATGGATATAGATCTTAACACTTTCAACCAAGTTGGCCTGATTGGCATTTTCTAGAACACTCCACCCAACAAACAGCAGATGTGACTTCTAAGGTTGGGACTCATCGGTGTGCAGACGTACTGAGTGTCACAGGGCTGGGAGGGAGTGTTGACAGCACACACAAGCCGCGCAGTGTCAATGGCGTCCAAGGGTCGAGCAAGAGAAGGGCCCAGAACTGGTCACTGGACTTGGCCACGTGGAGGCCATTGGTGACCTTGACAACAGCACTTCTGGGGAGGGTGGGGGGCGGGGGAGTGTGGGGTTGGGCTGGGTGAGAGGCAGTCCCCACCTATGCTCATTTTCAAGGAGTTTTCCTGAAAAAGTTAGCAAAGCGTGAGAAGTACTGGCAGGAAGGTGTGGCAGGGGTTTCTCGAAAGAAGGGATGCATTGGAGCAGCTTGGACATGGCCGGGAAGAACCCAGCAGGGAGAGAGGGAACGTTTGAGGGCGAGGGCAGCATTTCAGAGACGATGTCCATGAGAGGTGGTGGGGCCCAGCGTCCCCAGGTAGCGGTGGCCTTGGCTGGGGACACAGACAGTTCTCAGGTAAGAGAAGAGGCCAGGTACCTCCAGAGGAGCGGCCAGGGCAGCGGCAGGCGTCCCGGAGGGCTTGCGCGCAGGAGAGAGACTGAACTGTCTGCATTAGAGGCAATCTCCTCTAACTTTATCAATGGGCGGTGGGATGCAGGCTGGACCACGGGCTGGCATTCCCCGCTGGTCACCGCCATTGCTCGCTTGGCGACCCTGGACGAGTCACCCGGGTGACCTTGGGAAGGTGAGCCTGGAGGCGTCCCCGGGACGGATGGGGCAGCAGGCTGGGAGGAGGCCTAGGAGCGACAGGAAAAGATTCCGGGGTGCGCGTCCTCCGCTGCGCCACTAGAGGGCGCCAAGCGACCGCTCTGTTCCTCAGAGGCGCTTCCCAACCCCACCCCACCCACCCCCGCCCCCGAGCCGCGTCCAGCCCGGCTCAAAGTCGCCAGGAGCCCGGGGTGATTCCAGACTCACCCAGAGGCTCATCAGACAAGGAACCGAGACAGAAAAGGGGGGGATGCCAGGACGAGCTTCATCAGTAAGTGTCCTGTAGCCCGGTGAGCGATAGGTGGGTGGAGTCCCGCGCTGGCGACGGAATGACGCTGCCTGGTTTCGAGCAGCTGGCAAGGTCAAAATCCAAAATACGCTCTGTGGACCGGCCGCCGCTGCCACCCGGCACCGCGTTCCCGGGGCGTGAGGCGTTGCTTTCACAGCAGTTAACCACGCACCCACGTTGCGCCAGCCCCTGCTGGTGCTGGGAATGAGCCCATGGGATGAATGAATGGATGAATGGATGGGCGAGCCCAATGTGGCATTTCGAGGGGGGAGAGGGCGTTGCCAGACGCAGAGCCTGAAGGTGCTGGGCCAGCCGGACTTCCGCTGAGGGCTCAGTGTGGCCCAGGGTTGGGAGAGGGAGAGGGAGAGAGAGAGGGAAGATGGGGATGAGAAGGAGCCCCCAGCTTGGATTTGAGGGGCCATCCAGTGCAGTACTTGAAGGAGAAGGGTGGGGAATGGACATGTGGACAGTTCATCACCAACTTCTGATAAAATACATGTGGCCCAGCAGCCACTACCATCCCCCATCAACTTAGAAAGAATTCTCTCTCGCCAGCACCCCCTGCCTACTGCCAACTGAAAGCAGCCTCTGCTATGGACATGAGAAAGCGGAAATGCCAAACGGAGTTTGCAGTGGGAGAGGCCAGGTGTGGGTGGAGGGTCCCCCCCAACACATACAGAGTCAGCTTGGGGCAGAGTCCTGCCCCAGGAGGCCAAGGGAGCATCTCACAGAAATATCCCCTTCCCTGTCAGCCGGGGGCAGTCTAGCCAGCCCCCAGGATAAGGAATTTAGAGTGCTGGGCACTCTGTAAGCAGTCAATCAACATGGACCATTCTTCTTACAATGTATTTATTCAACACAGCAAACATCTTTAGAAAACAGAAATGCAAGCACATTTGATCAATGTATGGATTGCAGACTGATTGTTCAGGTTCCTCTGATTTCCATTCTCTTAGAAACAACAAACACTTTTAATTTTGAGCCTATCACACATATAGGGCTGCACATCCGGAGCCTGCTGCTCTGTTGCCCTGGCTCGGAGCCAGATTGCAGATGTTTGAGTCCCTCGGATGCCCAAATGGCTGCATCTCCTGGGTGGTGCTGACTCACGGTGCAGGCTGCAAGCAGCCTCTCTCCATCTGCCAGTTTGCTGCCGGGTTTCTGGGGCTCCAATGGTGTGTGGTCAATTCAGAGCTCACTAACCTGCACCTAACAGATTTTCTTCCATCCCTGTTCCTACCCGGAAGGACATGGGGCATGGGGCAGCCCTTAGCAGAGTGCCTGGTATTGAGTGAGCTCTCAGTGTTAGTTGTTGGTGGCGTTACTATTATTCATTACCATTATGATCATAGCACAAACTCATTGCAGTGCTTTATATTTTTCCAGGAAGTTTATTTAGATCTGCTTGGGCATATGATATAAGACTGGACTAGTGTGAAATAAATCAGAGAAAGACAAATATCATATGATGTCACTTATATGTGGAATCTTCAAAAATGATACAAATGAACTTATTTACAAAACAGAAATGGACTCACAGACAGAACACAAACTAATGGTAAACAACAAGGACCTATTATATAGCACAGGGAACTACACTCAATATCTTATAATAGGGAATTCCCTGGTGGCGCAGTGGTTAAGAACCTGCCTGCCAGTGCAGGGGACACAGGCTCGATCCCTGGTCGGGGAAGATCCCACATGCCGCAGAGCAACTAAGCCCAACTGCCACAACTGCTGAGCCTGCACTCTAGAGCCTGCAAACAACAACTACTGAGCCCACCTGCCACAACTACTGAGCCTACGCGCCTAGAGCCCGTGCTCCGCAACAAGAGAAGCCACCGCAATGAGAAGCCTGCACACCGCAACGAAGACCCAATGCAACCAAAAATAAATTAATTAATTAATGTAAAAAGAATCTTATAATAACCTATAACGGAAAAGAATCTGAAACAGATATATGTATATATCACTTTGCTGTACACTTGAAACTAACACAACGTTGTACATTAACTATACTTCAATTTTTTAAATTCCACACAAAATAAAGAGTGGACTGATGGAAGGCAGGAGGAGGATGGGATATTAATCTGTCCCCTCTGCCATGAGCTTCTTAAAGACAAGAATCATCTCATTAGTCTTCATGTTCCAGCAGTTCCTGGGGCTTGGCACTGGGTAACTGAGCAAGAATAGGCATACTGCATGTTTTGCAGTTTTCCAAAGATGATTTGGGGAAATCAAATCATCCCATCATCATTCTACCAATCAGGATTCAGCTCTCTGACTGTGTAATTTGATATAAAAATAGCACCTTTGGCTTCCCTTCCTCCACCCAACTTAAGAAGCGAGTGATGAGTTTGAACTTTCAAAAGCCAATTACTGCTCCTTATAATAACTCTCATTTCTAAACCAAGAATGTGGGCAGCCTGAATTCTGGCCCCTATGTCATCTCGGTGTACTGGAGGAGGTCCAGGCAAATGGGAGCTGGGGGGAAACTTACTGGGCAGGCACGGCGGTCCCTGCCTTGTGTGGACCCAGATGCTGAGGCCATCGGAATGACAGCGTCAGCCCCGGCTGCTGTTCTAGGTGGATGCTTGTAGGTCTCCCCCGTGGTCCTCACGGCATTCTGGGGGGAATTTTTTTTTTTTTTTTTTTTTTTTTTTTTTTGCGGTGCGCGGGCCTCTCACTGTTGTGGCCTCTCCCATTGCGGAGCACAGGCTCCGGACGCGCAGGCTCAGCGGCCATGGCTCACGGGCCCAGCCGCTCCGCGGCACGTGGGATCTTCCCGGACTGGGGCACGAACCCGTGTCCCCTGCATCGGCAGGCGGACTCTCAACCACTGCGCCACCAGGGAAGCCCCTGGGGGAAATTATTTTGCCATTGGTAACCAGAACCTACAACAGCCAGGCTTCACCCCACCGTTCAGGTGTCACCTCCTGGCTTTCCAGTACATCGCTCCTGCAGTCAGGCCTCTCTGCTTTTGCAGAAGCTGCTTCCTGCTCTGGGAATGTCCCCTCCCAGCCTCCCTCTTTCCAGCCTAGCAATGTGACACTTCCCTCATCTCCTCTCCCTCTGAAAAAGATCCGCAGTCTCCCTACGTATATTTAATAACACAGATGACTATATTCTAGCTCAACACATCGTAGTCATTCATTCGTTCAAAGAAACTACAAGGGGTAAGTGCTTAGAACAATGTCAGGCACAGGCTAAGTGCTCAAAACACGTTAGCTCGTTAACACCATTCATTCATTCAGTATTAGTGCAGTGTCTCAGGCTCTGTGCTGTTCGCTGAGTCCACAGCAGTGAACAGGACAGACGTAGTCCCTGACCACCTCTCACCGCCCCCCGCAAGTTCCCACCTTTAGGGCTTGAGGTGTGGGTACTGCGGAGCCCTGCCCAGCCCTGGAACTACGAGTCCCAGAAGGCTGCGCGGCGGAGTCACCCGGGCCGCCTGAGCCCGACGTCGTGACGTCGGTACCGTGAGGGGGCCCAGTGGCTGCGGCGGGCGCCGGCCGCGGGCAGCGGGAGGCGGGCGGCGGCGGCGGCGGGGCGGGGTCGGCGGGCGGCGGCCTTTAGGGAGGAGCCGGCGCTCCCTCTCCTCAGTCGGCAGCGGGCTAGCGGGCGGTCGGCTTGTGCTGCTCGTTTCTCTCGTGCGTCCGCCCGCTCGCTCTCGCGCCGAGTCGCGGCCGCCTTCTCAGCGCTGCCTGCGGGTCCCGAGCGCGGCGCCATGTCGGAGCCCGGGGGCGGCGGCGAGGACGGCTCGGCCGGCCTGGAGGTGTCGGCAGTGCAGAACGTGGCCGACGTGTCGGTGCTGCAGAAGCACCTGCGCAAGCTGGTGCCGCTGCTGCTGGAGGATGGCGGCGAGGCCCCGGCCGCGCTCGAGGCGGCGCTGGAGGAGAAGAGCGCCCTGGAGCAGATGCGCAAGTTCCTCTCGGACCCGCAGGTGCACACGGTCCTGGTGGAGCGCTCCACGCTCAAAGGTGCGGGGCCGGGGCTGCGGTGGGTCCCCCGGCGCCCCGCCTCGCTCCCGCCACACCCCTTGCCGCCAGGGCCCCAGGGTGCCCCCTTCCGGGTCGCGGGGACGGAGGAGGGCGCCCAGCCTCGCCGTCACCGGCAACAATGGGATCGCTTTGTCAGCTCGGCCTCAAGATGGCCGAGTTGGGTGGAGACAGCGTCTCCCGGGCTGAGCGCGGGCGGAGGCCGCATCCCGGCCTCCAATGTCACATGGGCTTTTCGGTTTCGATTTGTGTCCAGGCCAGGCCGGCCTCGGGAGGGATGTGTCAGGGGCGGCGCCGGGGGCAGCCTGGATTGTGGTCCTTCGGTCGTCCGGGTGTAGGGGGAGATACTGGCGAGCCGGAGCTGGGGGAGCCCTGACCGGCGGGCATCCCGGCCTCTGCCTTGTGCGGACCCAGATGCCGAGGCCCGAGGAGTGACAGTGACAGCCCCGGCTGCGAGCGGGGCATCACTGTTCTAGGTGGATAGCGCACGCAGGTCTCCCTCTTGGACTTCATGCTGTCCCTGCTGAGTGGGTGCATCTGCCCACTTCAGACGCGAGAAAACTGAGGCTCAGTCGAAGTGACTGCCCCAAGGTCACACCAGCTAATCCTACTCCCTAGGCTAGACTCGACATCTCAGTGTCCAGCCCACTGCTTGTTTTCCTTCATCATGCCTTGTATTTGTGTGATGCTTAGATCCTAATGATGACCCCATGGTCTTTGAATCTATTTTACAGATCTTAAAAGGAGAGAGACTTAGGTTAGGCACCTCGTGAAGAGACGGGACAAAAGGTTTGCATGTTCCCGCAGTCTCCTCTAGTGACCTCCCCAAAGCAAGCCTAGGTTCCCTTGAGAGTGGAGCTTGCCTTCAGGGAGGGTTTCCCCTTGATGCTTTCAGACCATTTTGTAGCCAGTGGCGAGCTTATTTGACAGCACATGTATGGGTGTGGCACCGTCCATCCGGCAAGCCAAGGATGATGTCCAGGTAAATGCTAGCTTAGCACCAAGGACTGGGCATTGTCTGAAAGTGTTCGGAGACAAGCTTCTTATAATCTCAAAAGATGTATGGTTCTGTCAGTAAGAGAATCTCAACTATCTGCCTCACCGCTCCCCTCTCACCCCTACACACACTTAGTTTCTTGCAGATAGTTTGTTTCTTTCAAAGGCTTCTCCTACTCAGGAGATGCTTCATTGTAGCATTGGCCTCTGCAGGAGGGTCAGCGAGTGTGAAAGAGTATTTTTCTTAGATCCACAAGGAATGTTCAAAGCAAATAAGCCATCCAGGCATATTTAGAGTCTTAAAGTTGTTTAGGGTTTTCTTTTATGTTTGGGGTTGTTTTCTTGCATGGAAACCACTACTGTTTAAAAAAAATTTTTTTTAACTCATCTATTTTCTTTCAAAAAAGTATATAGTCACAATAGAAAATTAAAGTATACAGATAAAATTAAAGTCACCTGGGACCCTTCGACCTGGATATGACCACTGTCGGCATTTTGGTATCTGTCTTGTCATTTTTTAATGAATATACATTATTTTATTAAAATACATTTTAATCTGCATTGTTATTGTATTTTGAGTAGCCTTACCTTGGCTGATTCTTGATCATATTTTCATTGCACGGTTTTTGTTTTGAAATCAGTGATTTCTACCTTAGGTCTCAGTTTCTTTCTTACAGAAAATAATTGTAGGTTTTGTTCTTTGCTTCTAGAGTGCTCCTCAGTGATTCACTTTTCTCAAACACCTTAGAATTGAACTTTGCTAAAATTATTGGAGGGGGACCCTATTTCTGTTGAATGCTTTCTGGTGCAAATCACCTCTGTGTTCTTGATGGGTACATTTTCTCCTTTCAGCAAAACGAGTATCCACGCGTCCAAATCTTGGCTCCATAATGACTTGCACTTTTGAATGTTGACTAGGTAATGAGACTGTCTGCAATTGAAATCCTACCTCATTCCTGGATTTATAAAAGTCCTGGAAGTATTTCTAGTAATTCAACCTGTCTTAACTTATTTTTCACTTACAAAAATCTGAGGAAAAACTATGTGGTCCCATCAGTCTTATTAGCATCCTGGCTAGACTAGCATAATTTAGATATAAGTGTTAACCCAGGTCACTTAGAAGGAGGGCTGGTTTTTATGAGTTAACACTGCCATTTGCACATTTAATCAAATATGAACATCCAGTAGTTATTTACAGTGAAAAGGCAGGCTTGCATTATGATATGGAGAATAAATCTGAATGGTTTGAACTGAATAAAGACCGCCACCAACAATGAAGTCGTATAATTTATTTAATGAACAGAAGTTACTTCTACTTTATCTTCCCCCCTCTTCCCCCCTTTTTTATGGAAGGAATGTTCCAAACACATTGAATATAGAAGCTTTTTTATATATGAAGGTCTATCTCTGTATGTATTTTTAAGTACTCCAGGTAGCTTTTTTAAACTTTTTTTTGTTAAAGTAGAGCCTTCTTTAAAGTGTAGAATAAAGGTTGTGACTATAACAGTTTATCATTATTATTTTTTTGGCCACACCGCGAGGCATGCGAGATCTTAGTCCTCCATCCAGTGATCGAATCTAACCTATGCCCCCTGCAGTGGAAGCGCGGAGTCTTAACCACTGGACCACCAGGGAAGTCCCCTTAACAGTTAATTTTGATAGTGAAGAGTTGGTGAAAGGGAATGTTAAATTGTAGCTCTCCATTTTAAAAAGAGAAATCTCCTTCCTGTAATTCCTGGCCTATAGAAAATTATTTTCCTCATAGCGGACTTCTAAAAGTGTGACCAGGTAGGTGATCCCTACGTGGTAGGCATATTTCGATGTTAATGACACTTTTGTAGCGCTTTTGACCTGAAGTGCATTTTGGGGTGTGTTCTGTCCGGTGAAAGGTTGGGTGGTGAAGGTAGGGACCAGTAAGGATGTTGCGGTTTGCAGCTGCTGGAGTGGTGGTTCCAGGGCTTGTCTGGGACCAGGCTGGGAACGGGCGCTGTGCGGTTTTGGTTCGGTTTTGTTCCACTCAGATGTGTTACCCTTGGAGCTTCGTCTTTAAGACTGGAAGTAGTGGCTGCCTTTAGTCGGTGCTCACCCGAAGCTTGGGATTTTAGTTGTTCCTAACGCACATAGTTAGGGGGTTTTACCCTCTCTTCGTTAGTGCAGAGATGGCTGGAGTCTGGAAGACTCCTGCCTGGAATGAAGCCAGGGCTCCTCACAGGACCCAGCTTCCTAGAGACGTGGTGGCCTACGGAGGGGTATGGGGAGTGTTTCTGTGGAGTTTTAAACATTATTTTTCTGAAGACTTAATTTCCCTAAAAAGAGAAGAAAGGTAGTAGATTGATGATTAAAAAGTAGTCATTTCTGGCTTAGACCCCAAAATGGTTAATAAAATGATTAATAAATTAATAGGAAACATTTACTGGGACACGGCGCTGTCTTGGAGCACTGGGCCAGGAGTCCATCAACCTGGGTTCTTGCTGTCCTGTGCTGTCACGCTGTCGGTGGGCCCCCCACCCTCTGTAGGACAAAGCAGTCTGCAGCAAGATGCTTCTCAAAGTGAGGGGTTTCATTGTGCGTGCAATTCATGTACAGGAAAGGGAAAGCAGTCATTACTTCTTTTTAAAAAGTGAAGACAGATGGAAATCTCGTCTCTCAGCATCGTGGAGTATCAGGCTGGGAACGGCGGGAGAGACTTAGTCCAGCGCCTCTGTCATGAGTGAGGAAACCAAAACCGCAGGATTTTAAGACCCAGTGAGGAAAAGGATGTTTTAAGAAGAATTCTGAAACCTAAGAACTAATTTCTCTGTTGAATTCCTTGGTATCCATTGAATAGGAGTGTTTGTTTTCACTTACTTCATAGCAATTATTTCTTTTGAATTAGTGTTAGCCTTAAAAAGGCTTCATGAAGCCTTAAATCCTTTAGGCATTACTGACTTAGTTATTTTCACTTCCTTCTCTTTTTTCCTGGAAATGTCAAGAGGAGCCCCAGTTTTACCTTGTGTACAAGGATCACATGGGGTTCAACCCTCCTTTCAAATTCCCAGCAATGTTATGGATGGAAGAGAAGACCCGAGACCCTCACCACGCTCTCAGCCTTGTGCAGGGCAGGGAGTGGGTGCGAAGAAGTCACAGCCTCAGAAGGAGGACAGGAGGGCGGGTGGACATCAGGGTGGCTGGAGGAAGTACCAGGGATGGGAAAGCGGAGAGCTAGAGCGACCACGGGAGAACTGGGAGGGCGTGTACGACAGCGATCGGCCAAAGTAATGTGGTATTAGGAACCTGCTTGGATTTTAAAGGGAAAAGAAAAGGAAAGATAAAGAGAGCCAGGAGCACGTAACACGTCCTCTGGCCAAAGAAAATGACTGGCTTCGTTTGCTAGCTTGAGAGCACGCTTGCCCTGTGGCTGGAGAACGTTGGGAGGGGAGAGGGAGGGAGGGATGACCAAGGGCAGGGGAGCCGGCAGCCTCCCCTCGCCCTTTTCCAGTTGCCTGTTCACCAGTCTGCGGACACATACCCATCTACCTAGGAGAGGTGGTATGAGTCTTAAGGTGATTGAATGTGCATCTGTTTGTATTTCATTAAATGAGGCGCATTGCTCACCTAATTCACAATGTAATGATACAAATCACTCGTACTTTGAAATACATTCATCTTTCAATAGAAGCGTATGCAGAATAGTGCTGAATGACATCTTGAACATCTCTAGAAATTTGATAAACTCTCAGAAGTTAACCAAAGGAATGTCCACCGGGCGCTGTCATGTGTATCAGTATGGCTTGCAGCACGGGAACCCGAGAGTCGGGCGCAGCACTTTCTGTCCTGGTGTTTTAGTTCCCTGAATGTGTTAATAGGCAGCACAGTATCGGTCTGTTGTGTATTAACCAGTAACTTTAGCATCATTAGGAAACTGGTTCAAACTTTACCGAAAGTGGTATTACCTGATAGACGTGCAGATTGTGTTCGTATATAAGCCTCTAATATAGCAGGATTAGTACCCTCTTTGTTAGGAATGGACTATTAAGTGTCTTTCTCTCCTCCTTTAAACAATTTTTTAAAAAAGTTTCTGCAGAAATAGAATTATTGTTATTTGGAAAAGATAATAATTTATAAAGAGGCAGGAAAGTTTAAATTGTTTGGCAGTTTATAAAACAGTGTCATGTGTTCTTTATAACGGGAGTCAGACATCCTCAGACTTTGTATGATCTTCGTATGTATGGGGAATAGCGTTAAAAAACTAATCCAAAATGTAGTCTATGGCTGATACTAATGATGACTTGCGTATCATCAAAGGAAGTTAGAATTTTACAGAGCAGTAGAGGACACCTATTTTGCATACCCATGTCTGAGGATTATGTCATCGTGTGTGCATTCCCGAGCCCCAGCCGTCTCCTGCTGCATTGCAGTGTTAGTCCTAGCGTGGGCTGGGCTGGGCTGGGCTGGGCGTTCACAGTGGTCCCGAGATAGCCGTGACTCATCGCCTGGCCTGCTGCCCGGTTCCTTTAACCCTGTTTGCATTAGGATGTGCTGGGGATGTGGTTAGATGTTGTGTCCAGTCGGCATGTTTTCTATATAATTTTATTTGTATAGAGGATGCCGCTCTGTCCGGGAGGAAGATATGATTCAAAGTTACACCATATTTTTTACTTAGTAATTTCCTTTGGTGATTATAGAATGTTACTTTTATTGTCTATTGTTTGGGTGTTACCTTAATGACATATTTTATATAAATCATAGAACAGCATTATTGAAAGTTCCAAAAATCAAGGGAAAAGATATTTCATAATCCCACCACCCTGACAACTATTTTAGTTTGGGGGTATTTCCTTATACTCTTTGTTTTTGTGTTTTACAGATTGCAATTATATGTTTGATTGGTTTCAGGCAGTATGATTTATCTTATCTTGTGGTATGTCCACATTTCAGTAGTTAGAAAACTCGGTTGGTTGGTTTGGGGTTTTTTTTCAGGTAGTTAGTAATTTTAAAAAACAGCCAGGAAGTCACTGGCATCGAAAATGTTCCACCACCCACTCCTCTCCTTCCTAAAATTATACTGAAAACAACATTTTGGAAGAGTTATTGTCTTGATAAATATATATTTATATATATATATAAATA
The DNA here is from genome assembly GCF_964341445.2 of Mesoplodon mirus. NCBI lineage: Eukaryota > Metazoa > Chordata > Mammalia > Artiodactyla > Ziphiidae > Mesoplodon > Mesoplodon mirus. The sequence continues at coordinate 185,898,415 of NC_138979.1, forward strand.
AATATACTAATATTTTATATTCTTTTAGTGTGAATTTTGTATTTGTCTCATCTTAAAATGAAAGAAGCAAATAGCTTTTGCTCATAGTTTTTAGCATTTATAGAAACCTTATAGACCACCTAATTTAATATCCCACCCCCTCCTCTGTTGTTCCTTTTACGTTTTACGAATTTGAAGCTGAGAGGAAGAAAAATGACTTTCCCGAGATCACTTAGTTAAGCCTACTGCCTTTGTTATTACACCATGACTTAGAAGTGAAAGCAAATCGTACATATCAAGTTAGATTCATCCTTCAATATTAATTTTTGCTAATGCAGTTATTCCATACAGTATGTCATACCAAAGATAATTCAACTAGAGGGTGTACCCATCTAGCTGATTAGTACTAGATCTAGAGGTTTGTATTACGTCCCATTTTTATGATTTTTATATTAATTTTTCAATTTTCATTTTTAACTATAGAAATTTTATTCACATGCATCTTGAGTCATCTTAGTATCAAATTCCAGTAAGCTTTTTCAAATTACTGCTGTATTCATAAATTGACCCCAGAGCAGGCTCTGAAAGCGCTATAAGGGCAAAGGGGACAGCCAGGTGAATGCCCCCTTGGTGACCTGGGGATGTTTCTTGATAGCGGTTCTCTTGATGGGGGTTTCCCTGTAGGGGCCTTAAGGAGGGAAGGGGGCGGGCTGCGTACTGGTGAGGACCCGGGGTTTGGAGTCAGACGTCTGGATTTTCACTCTGTCCCTTTCCAGTCACATGTCTGAGGGCAATTTACTTACATTCCTTGCTTGGAAAATAAGAATAATACTAGTCATGCCAAGCCCCATAGTGTCGTGTCATGAGGGGTAGATGTGTGATGCGCCTAAAGTAATGCCTGTCCCATAGAAAGCGCTGAGTAGACACCTGAGCAGAATACCCTGGGGCTGGGGGTGGGAAGCGACCTCTGTGACTGGAGCACAGGGGATGAGGCTGCTGGGAGGCAGTGGGGAGAACTTGGCCTTATGGACACCACCTAGCACCGCCCTGGGGCCAGGGCCCGCTCTAGGCAGACCCAGGCTTGCCAGTGCGTCCCCAGTTTACAAACAAGGAAACGGAGATGCCAAGAAGTTAAGAACCTTGCCCAAGATCCCACAGCAAGTAAGTGCCTGGGTCAGCAGTCAGAAAAAATGGGTAGAAGGGAGAATTAGGTAGAGCCAAGTCACGTAGGGGTTTAAACGTCAGGCTGGGCTTGGGGTGAGGCTAATCACGCTCTGAACAGTTGATAAATTAAAAATTGGAATACTGACATGAATTTGATAGAATATTTATTATGATTTGTAGAGGATGTTGGTGATGAAGGAGAAGAAGAAAAAGAATTTATTTCCTATAACATCAACATAGACATTCATTATGGAGTTAAGTCCAATAGGTGAGTAGCATGAATATACCATTATTGTGGACTATAAACTTGTGAGGATTAAATGTAAATCCTAATCGACTCAGACAGAGATACTAAGAAAACACTCAGAAGATTTCTGCTCTTTAATTCAGTTTCTTATCTTTGATTTTATTTATTCAAATTAAGAGGATTTCCAAGTCAGTATAAAATCTAAAATATTTTCATTTTAATTGCCATATCATGGCATCATCCATTCTAGGTTTGAGCCATAATGTACTTAGCATATCTAATAATGCTCTCAGAGTATACCTGAGTTTTCATTATTATAAGTAAGTAGTAAACATTCATAGATAGCAGTCTGATTCTTTTTAGGATAAATCCCTAAAGATAGCATTACTGGTTCAGATGCGATGCATCACTGAAGTCTTTAATGTGTGTTACCAGATTTCCCACCTTTTGAAAAGCTTGTGCCAGTTTATACTCCAGTAGACATATTCATATTCAAATGAGTAAATGTTTATTTTGCATTGGCTTTTAAAAACTTTTTATTTTGAATAATTTCAAGCTTATAAGAGTCGCACGAATAGCATGTAGAACTCCCAGATGTCAGTTAACATCTGCCATGTTTGCATCATCATGTTTTTTCCTGAACCATTTGAGAGTTATAGACAACCTGCCCCTTTATCCCTAAATACTTTGCAGCATTTCCTAAGAACAAAAACGTTCTTGTTCATAGCCTCAGTACAGTCTTCAGGTTCCAGAAATTTTGGTACAGTATTACTCTAGGTATGGTACATATTCATATTGTCTCAGTAATGTCCCCTACAGTATTTCTCCCATGATCCAGAATCCAATTCTGTGTCTTTCTTTCTGTGTCTTTGATGATACTGACATTGTTGATAAGTGCAGGCCAGTAGTTTGAGGGACTGCCCCTCCATTGGATCTGTCTGATGTTTCTCCATGGTTACAGTCAAGTTGCACATTTTCAGCAGGAATACTACTGTGACTGTGTTCCTTCTCAGCGTGTCACATCAGGAAGCTTCACTGACTTTCTAGAATAATGTGAAGTATTATGTATAAAGTACATATACATAATATGAGAACTGGAAAATTCAAATATTGCTTCTGTTGAAGTTGTTAATTCAACCACCTTTGAGCACCTGTTATGTGTAAGATACAGCAGTAGGTGTGCAAAGGAATAAAACATAGTTCCTTTTCCCAAGAAGTTTATGGTCTTGGGAGACAGGATGGCAGGTACACGGCTAGCTGTAATACTTGGCAAACTCTTGAAGGTGTAGAATACCATGAAACACGAAGACTGGGGAGATCGCTTCCGCCTAGGGATGGCCCCAGGGAGAAGTGACGCTGGAGTTGGGCTTTGGGGGTTACTTGGAACTTCAACAGATGAATATAGGTTTCTTAAGCAACTACACAAAAGCACATGAAGTTTAGAGAATGGGCCATGTAGTTTAAAGGGTGTCTCAGGTGGGGTAGGGGGCGCGTAGCAGGAGGTGAAACTGGGAGGGTTGGTTTAGGCCAGGCTGTAGGGGCCTGGAATGTTCTCTCGTCACTTCAACTTGCAGGTGACTTTTGTTTAGTCAAGTTGACATGTGATTCAATGCCATAAATGAATGGGACAAATTATCATGAGATCACATTTAAGTTAATCGGGGCTTGTAACTTGCACTTGCTAGGGAGGTTAGTTTTCCTGAGGGCAAGGTTATGAACTCAACCCCCATATGAGATAAACTAACTTGGTCTGCTTTCATGGTCACATGTTATAACCTTAACCTTGATTTGCTAGTTCTCACATAGGTGAGTAAAGAAAGAGAAGCAATGTATTTCACTATTAGAAAAGCAACAATTTAGTCTATTCCTAATATGATTTTAAAATTAAAACATTCAAATGAATTTTTAGTTTGCATGCAACACAAAGAAGGCTGCAGTTATTAAAACTGATGAAGAATGAGACTCTTTGTTCTAATTTCTTCTTTTCCGTTCTTTCAGCTTGGCATTCATTAAACGAACTCCAGTGATTGATGCAGACAAGCCAGTATCTTCCCAGCTCCGAGTCCTCACACTCAGTGAAGACTCGCCGTATGAAACCTTGCACTCTTTCATTAGCAATGCAGTGGCTCCTTTTTTTAAGTCCTATATCAGAGAGTCTGGCAAGGCAGACAGGTAAAAACCATTTTTCCTTCGTTGGTTTGAATGCCGTATTTTACTTAATGTTCACAACACACTGTGGAAGATGATGTAAAATTCAGAAATTGGGAGGGAAAAGCTAGTAAACCAAGAGGATGTAAATCTGTTGCATTAATAAAATGTATATTATTAATATTTGACAGACCTGAAATAATAGAATCTCTTTGGAGACCAGTAGCGCACTAAAGTTTGAGGTATTTCCTGTCTTTTTAGGGATGGTGATAAAATGGCTCCTTCAGTTGAAAAAAAGATTGCAGAACTTGAAATGGGACTCCTTCACCTGCAGCAGAATATTGAAATTCCAGAGATCAGCCTGCCCATTCATCCAATTATTACAAATGTTGCAAAACAGTGTTATGAGCGTGGAGAAAAGCCAAAAGTTACAGACTTTGGAGATAAGGTTGAAGACCCAACTTTTCTCAATCAGTTACAATCTGGAGTTAACCGCTGGATCCGAGAAATTCAAAAAGTAAGAGCACAGTATTGAAAATATCACGTAAAATGCTTTACTCCTTAATATCTGTGAGAAAACTGGTCCAAGTTCTTGTCAATGAGGTGAGTTCTGTGATGACTGTTAGCAGTACCTCCCACTGGTCCCAGGAATGCTCAGTGGAGGATTAATGTCGGCCCAAGTGGAGTGGAATGGTCAGGGTGCCTTGTGACATGGTTTAAATACCATCCCTGAGAGAGCACTAATCTCAGCTGTCTCAGACCTTTGATTTCTTTTTTTTTTTTTTCTTTTTTGGTTGCACTTTGTGGCATGTAGCATCTTAGTTCCCCAACCAGGGATCGAATCCGCACCCCCTGCAGAGGGAACGTGGAGTCTTAACCAGTGAACCTCCAGGGAAGTCCAGACCTTTGATTTCAAACTAAACCGCTTATAATACAAGGAAGGAAATCGGCTTGAAATATAAAAACTAAATTATAATGCATGTTCTTAGTTAACGGTGTGTCTTTTACCTTTGTTTAAATGCTGAATACTCTTGAATGTTATTTTATATTTAAGGTGACCAAACTTGATCGAGATCCTGCCTCAGGAACTGCCTTACAGGAAATTAGTTTTTGGCTAAACTTGGAACGTGCGTTATACCGCATCCAGGAGAAACGAGAGAGCCCAGAAGTTCTTCTGACTCTGGATATCTTGAAACATGGCAAGCGTTTCCATGCCACCGTCAGCTTCGACACTGACACAGGTAAAAACTAGAGCTGATAGTCTGATCAATAAGCTGTTGACCTGGGTTTTGTGATGAAAATGAATAGATGCACCATCTTTCCTGACTGTTTACTCCTCGGCAACTTATCTCATCTTTCCCCCAGCTCTAGGTAATGAAAATGATTTTCTCCCATACCTCCCTTTCCCTTCCAGGGTTTTAAGAACATAAGCCAGTTTCTAGGCATGAGTACAGGGGACCCTGGGAGCTTCCCTCCTGTTTCTCAGTTACTTGGTTCCTTGAGTAGGCTGTACTTTTTTAGTGTAAAGTCAAGTGTGCTTTTGACAATCCAAGCAGAAACATGGTTTACGACAAGCAGAAGTTCTTTGCCCACAGGGCTGTGGAAGGAGAGCTGGTCAGTACTTTCCCTTCCGCTATTTACCTGCCCCTTTGCTCTGTTCTCTGCCCTCCTCCCTGTTCTGAAAAGTGGTCAAGATAAAGTTACTTTCTGAACGGGCAGCAGGGGGAGTGATGTTGAATGGGCATGTACCAGGCACACAAATGTGGAGTGACCGGCTGTGGGTGGACGTTGCTCTGCCAGTCTGTGCCCACCAGAGACGTGTTGGAACAAGTCATGAGGACTGCAGTAGTTGTCACGTCCTTTTCTTCCCCTCCAAAAAAGGTTGTGGTGCCCACATTTTAAATGTTAGAGGAAATTCCGGGTGGAAACCTTCCAGTTATTGATCATACTGCATACATTCACTAGGATATGGGCACTCACTAGTACTGAAATGTATACCTTGAGTTTTTTAATACCTCTGAAACCTTTATTTCTTTGCTAATACATTTCTTTTGTAAATCCTATGCCAGAGGAAGTAAAAAAAAAAAAAAAAAAAAAGACCAGGAACCAGGTTCTTCTGTGATTCCATGTCCATAATACCTTCCCCTAACTTGAGCCATGGGTATAAAATTTAAATTTTGCTGTTCTTAAGGATGATAAAATTCTAGTTTTTTAAAACTAAAGTAGGGCTTCCCTGGTGGCACAGTGGTTGAGAGTCCACCTGCCGATGCAGGGGACACGGGTTCGTGCCCCGGTCCGGGAAGATCCCGCATGCCGCGGAGCGGCTGGGCCCGTGAGCCATGGCCGCTGAGCCTGCGCGTCCGGAGTCTGTGCTCCGCAACGGGAGAGGCCACAGCAGTGAGAGGCCCGCGTACCGCAAAAAAAAACAAACAAACAAACTAAAGTAGTGGGAGACGCAAAAGGGAGGAGATATGGGCATATATGTGTACGTATAGCTGATTCGCTTTGTTATACAGCAGAAACTAACACACCATTGTAAAGTAATTATACTCCAATAAAGATGTTAAAAAAATACTAAAGCGGTATTACTAGAATGTTTAGATAATATAGAAAGCAAAAAAACATGAAATCTTTGGGGCTACCACTCATAGCCTTTGGAGTGCATATGAGTTGACTGATATTCTTAAAAAAGCAAAAATGAGACCACACTGGGATTATCTTGTTAATAACATTCTTTTCTTTCAAATAGCACAATTTCTGTGTCACTAAATCTTGTGCAACATCAAAATGTTCTGTTGTGAGGATATACTTTAGTTTACTTAACCAGTATTTAAACCTAAAAGAAATATCTTTTTGCTTTTTTTTTTCATTGCGGTATAACTGACATATAATAACATTATAGTTGTATCACTTCGTGTGAAAACCATTAACTGTTTCTCTGTTAATCTAGGTCTGAAACAGGCTTTGGAAACTGTGAATGACTACAATCCTCTGATGAAAGATTTTCCTCTGAATGACTTGCTGTCTGCCACTGAGCTGGACAAGATAAGGCAGGCACTTGTTGCAATTTTCACCCATCTGAGAAAGATCCGAAACACAAAATACCCCATTCAGAGGGCACTGCGTTTGGTGGAGGCGATTTCAAGAGACTTGAGTTCTCAGTTACTCAAAGTGCTGGGCACGAGAAAACTGATGCATGTTGCTTATGAAGAATTTGAAAAAGTGAGTTGTAATATATCAGAAAACCAACCTGAGGGCACTGAGATGAAAATATGCTTTAATAATAAACTTCCTTTCTTAAATTATATGCCAGGTTATGGTCGCGTGCTTTGAAGTCTTTCAGACTTGGGATGATGAATACGAGAAACTCCAGGTGTTGTTGAGAGACATTGTCAAAAGGAAAAGGGAAGAAAACCTGAAGATGGTGTGGCGAATCAACCCTGCTCACAGGAAGCTTCAGGCTCGCCTTGACCAGATGAGGAAGTTTAGACGTCAGCACGAGCAGCTGAGAGCTGTCATTGTCAGGGTCCTGAGGCCACAGGTGTGATTCACATTCTAAAAATTCGTATGTGCATTGTTTGAATGACCCTCTCTCTCTCTCTTTTTTTTTTTTTTAGATGTAACTACTTGTTTCTGTTTTATACTGTGAAGTACTTCTTGAGCTCCGTTTTTACCCGTCACTGTAATCTTTTAAGATCTAGTGATTCTGAATCATGGTGTTTCAGTTCAAATCTTTAACGTTCTCCATCGATTGATCCCTATCCCCAGATTGCATGGACCCCAGAGCCACACTTCGTGGGTTTAAATCCTAATCCCACCGTTGAACTAGCCACGTGCCTGGGGCACATTATTTAACCTTTTCCCCAGACCCCTTATCTCTAAAATGTGGATAATGATTGCATTTGCCTCAGATTTATTAAAAGAATTAAATGACTCCTTTTCTTTGTTCGTGCTTTTTTATCTCTTCTCAGTTCACCACTCTTCTTCACCAATGCTTTTCTCCCTTTAAAAAACCCAGTCCAGAAATACTTATAGGTAGAAGAGTTGGTAAGTGGATAGGTATAGGATAAAGCCAATATAGAGCCAATGTTAATTGGTTGATGTTAATTATAGGCTCTAGGTGGCAGTATATGGGTATTCAGTCTAGAATTCCTTCTACCCTCCTGTAGTTTGAAAATTTTGTAATAAGCTGTTAGTTGGGTTGGGGGGGATCCAGTCTAGAAGGGTTCATTCTCCGATTAGGAGTGCCTGCTGTTCAGAGTGAAGCAGATTGCTAATAACGCATCCTCGGCATCTTTTTACTCAGCGCGGTACTAATTTATATGTACACATGTGCGTGTGTTGGTTTAAATGTTAACCCTTTATTGTGTCCATGAGAGACTTGAGACTGGAGCTGATTCGTTCTGGCCTAGGGTGTCTCAACCCTTTTTTGCCACGTCCCTCTTCTCAGATATCATTGTTTTAAAAGATCATTATCTGCTTTCTTTTTGTTTGTAAACCATAGGGTATATGTACGTCCTTTACATTTGTAAAATGTATAATAAACTCAGGTGTGCAGGCATACATTCTCAGAACGGTCTTTTGGACTACTTAGTCTGTTCACATTTAAGATAATTATTGATATGGTTGGATTTAGACCTGCCATTTGCTATTTGTTTTCCATTCGTCTCATTTTTGTTGTTTCTCTGTTCCTGTACTGCCTTCTTCTGTGTTATTTTTAGTATATCATTTTAATTCCTCTATAGACTTGTAGCTGTATTTCTTTGCATTTTCTTTTTTAGGGATTACTCTAGATCTTTAATTTATCATGATGTGCTCAGTGCTGACTGAACCTCATAACCGGTGTAGCCATGTCTCCTCCTGCTTGTCACATTTATAACAGTGGAAATAACACTGTTCTGCCCATACATGTATATTACATACCTATTACATGTATTGTAAACCCAGCAATACAGCGTTACAAGTTTTGTTTTAAACAGTCATATATATCTTAGAAAAATCAGGAGAAGAAAAGAAAAATAATAATGCAATCTTTTACGTTTGTCCCCGATTCATATTTTCCAGTTCTCTTCATTCCTTCCTGTGGCCTAAGTTACTCTCTGCTGTCTTATCTCTTTAGCCTAAAGGACTTGCTTTAGTATTTCTTGTTCCATAGGTTTGCTGGCAACAGTTTTCCTCGTTTCTTGTTTATTGGGAAAAATATTTCACTCTCGTGTTTGAAGGATAGTTTCACCGGTTCTAGAATTCTTGGTTGACAGCAAGTTGTAAATCTGCCCAGACTTCTCATTCTTGCAGGACTCCCCAGGCTCTCCTGTGTGTCCATGTAATTTAGCACCTCGGCCCTTGCCAGGCTGTCTTTTCCAGAATCTCCCCTTCAGGCTTATTGCTGTTGTGCTCCCACCTGCAAAGCTGCGGGTGTTCCTGCCTGAGCTGGCGGATGGGAGCCTCTCCAGGCAGGACGGCCGGCAGCTCACTGCTCTCACCTGATACAACACAGCGCACGGTGCTGGCTGCCATTGCTTGTTTTCCGTTGTCCTGAAATGGCTGCTTAATCACTGTGCCCACTTTTTGCTCCTACACTGTCATCACTCGGAGTCCTCAGAATGTTTTTAAATACATAAAGTAAAACGCACGGGTTTACAAATAAACAGTTGTCAGCAGTTTTGAAATTGTGATCTAGTAATCTGTGCGCTCCTCCTTGAACATGTAAAAGAGCAAGACCTCGTGACAGGACTAATACCATAGTCTTGAAGCAGTGAACATAAACAGGATCTTAGGATGTGTACAACTGTAATGTGATGAGGATTTCTTGATGACAGAGTCAGAGCTGTGAACAGCGGTGGCTGCAGCCCACGTTCATAACTGAAGGAAATGCTAGATGTAATTAGGGAGTTAGTGAGAATAATGATTTTCCCCAAACAAATTCACAGACTGTCTGAGTTTCCTCCGAGGCATCTGTGGACCCCAGATCAAGACCCCTGCCTAGCGTTACAATTCTGTGAGGGTGTGGGCCTGAGACACGCCTGGAAGTCTTCACATTTCCTGAGGCAAAGATCCTGTGTGTACTCTGTTGTCTCTCCAGTAGCATGAAGGGAACTGAATGGACTCTTCTCAGTTACTGTAGCACTTTATCTGTCCCTCTGCTGTGGTGTGGACCGATGGATTATAATTTAAAGTTTAAAAAAAAAAAAAAAAAAAGGAAAAGCATGTTGGATACTAAGTCTGTACATAGCACTCCTGTGAATTCCTGAGCTTTCCAGTGCAATTTTAATCATAGTCTAAACATTGAAGAGGGAAGAACCCCAAACCCAGGTTTTAAGACATGTTCTTTTAGCTTAAGCAAAGAAACTACATTGTCAGAAGATCTTTCCAGCACAGAGTTAAAACATACCATATAGTGTCTTACGTGGTCTTGTTGAGTTGCACTTGTGAAATGTTTGACTAAACGTTGAACCTACGTGGTGGACGGGTCATTTTGTGTGGTGTGTGCTGCTTGTGTGCAACAGGATGAGTCTTCGTTTGGCAGACCTTTTTGGTTACGAGTCCTCTCCTTCCAGGTCACAGCAGTTGCACAGCAGAACCAAGGAGAGGTGCCCGAACCCCAAGACATGAAAGTAGCCGAGGTTCTCTTTGATGCCGCTGACGCGAATGCCATAGAGGAGGTCAACCTCGCTTACGAGAACGTCAAGGAAGTGGACGGGCTCGACGTCTCCAAAGAGGGCACGGAGGCCTGGGAGGCTGCAATGAAGAGATACGACGAGAGGATCGACAGGGTGGAGACCCGGATCACCGCTCGCCTTCGAGATCAGCTCGGCACGGCCAAGAACGCCAATGAGATGTTCAGGATTTTCTCCAGGTTCAACGCGCTGTTTGTCAGGCCTCACATCCGTGGGGCCATCCGCGAGTACCAGACCCAGCTGATCCAGCGTGTGAAGGACGACATCGAGTCTCTGCACGACAAGTTCAAGGTCCAGTACCCGCAGAGCCAGGCGTGTAAGATGAGCCACGTGCGCGACCTGCCACCAGTGTCGGGGTCCATCATTTGGGCGAAGCAGATCGACCGACAGCTGACGGCCTACATGAAGCGTGTGGAGGACGTGCTGGGCAAGGGCTGGGAGAACCACGTGGAGGGGCAGAAGCTGAAGCAGGACGGAGACAGCTTCCGCATGAAGCTCAACACGCAGGAGATCTTTGACGACTGGGCCCGCAAGGTGCAGCAGCGCAACCTGGGCGTCTCGGGCCGCATCTTCACCATCGAGAGCACGCGCGTCCGGGGCCGGTCCGGAAACGTCCTCAAGCTGAAGGTTAACTTCCTCCCCGAGATCATCACACTCTCCAAAGAAGTGCGAAACCTCAAGTGGCTCGGTTTCCGAGTCCCGCTGGCGATTGTGAACAAGGCTCACCAAGCAAACCAGCTCTACCCATTTGCCATCTCACTGATCGAGAGCGTTCGGACTTACGAACGCACGTGTGAGAAGGTGGAGGAGCGCAACACCATCTCCCTGCTGGTCGCGGGCCTGAAAAAGGAGGTGCAGGCTCTGATCGCGGAGGGCATCGCCTTGGTGTGGGAGTCCTACAAGCTCGACCCCTACGTGCAGCGCTTAGCGGAGACTGTCTTCAACTTCCAAGAAAAGGTGTGTTCTGCTTTCATCCTCCACATCCGGGGAATGAGCTAAAACCAGCGATGGCTAATCAGTTAACACATTAGCTCCTCCACAGAGGGCACGCGTGATCCCTACAGCTTAGGGCCGAGTCCGCTGAGAGGGAGAAAGCAGCCTTTCACTCACCTGGCTGCTGGATGGTGTTGCGGCTTTAGGGAAGCCGTTAAGCGACAGCCCGAGTGCAGGTAGGAAACCAGTAGAGAGGTGAGGGGCACGAGAGCTTTATTACTGGTAAAGCTGCGTGGAGAATGGGCTCTCGATCTGCAGTCATGGTGCTCGCGGCCAGTCTGCCCCAGACCTGGACTTCCTCCCCAGACCCTCGCCCAGCTGCCACCTCCTGGCCCCACGCCTGCCACCGCGGGCAGGACAGAGTCCGCTGGTCTGGTGCGCGGCCGGCTCCCAGCGAGGGCAAGTGCTGAGCAGAGTGCGTTGCTGTCCTCCTCCCAAACTGGCAGTCAGAGGTCACCCTTCCCGGGAGCAGGGGCGGGCAAGGGGGGGAAGCTGCTTGTTTCCAGACATTTCCTTTCCTCCACAGAGACACGGGTGTGTTCTCGCACCCACACATAGGGTGTTAGCTATTTGTGGAAGAACAACTCTGCCTCGGACATGTATTAATTGAGAAGAATATACGGAAGATAAAGGAACAGAGTGAGTGGGTGTTTTAAATACTAAACGTCCCTTCCTTTAGGTGGACGATCTGCTGATTATTGAGGAGAAAATAGACCTGGAAGTGCGGTCCCTGGAGACCTGCGTGTACGATCATAAGACCTTCTCCGAGATCCTGCACCGGGTGCAGAAGGCCGTGGACGACCTCAACCTGCACTCCTACTCCAACCTGCCCATCTGGGTCAGCAAGCTGGACATGGAGGTGGGTACGGGGCCCGTCACACGCAGTGCTGCCCACCTGTCCGCTGTCTGCGTGGGGGTGGGCCCTGTCCCATAGCTGATTGGTTTGTCACTGAGGAGCACGTTTCCATAGAAGTTCCCAGTGACAGTCCAGTTCTCTCCATAAATCCCGTGTAGCTAATGATAGCGCTGAACCGTGGTATCGGCCGTAGTCACCTTCTTCGTAAGTTGGAAGCGGGGAGCTGTAGGGGAGGAGAAGGAGTTCTCTCTGTTTTCTGGATATTTGACAACCTCCTACTTGCCCTTCCCTGCCCTGCTGATAATTTAGGTGGTTCTTCCTGGCCCTCTTCTCCTGGCACCCTTCTCTGACCACCTTGTCCCCCTCCACCATCCCACCCAGCATCCAAGAACCTCTTATTCCTGGTGGAGAGGATCTTGGCTCACACGTGTAGGGGTGTGTGTGTGTGTGTGTTTGAAGCATACTTACCACCCCATGTCACTTTCTCGTCAGTGTATGTCAGAGAGTGCAGCTGTGAAGTCTCTAGAAGGAGGATGTTTTATGGCAGAGGTCACCCAGTGGACAGATGATAGTTGGTCAGTTCTGAAGTTGTTGTGTGTGGGTCACAGGCTTTCTCCTTAAAGTGGATACAGAGGTTGCAGTGTATCCACCAGTGGGACCCAAACAGTGAAAGGTCACAGGCCCTCCTCTTCTGAATCGACCGCAAATCCCAGTTTATCTCAAGCCGCTCTCGCAGCATTCCCAGGATGGTTGTGTGGCCAGACGCTAAACAAGACATACAGACATCCTAGTCATAGGAAATCTGTTTGTCTCGTTACAGATCAGAAGAGAATTCTGGCTTTCTTCTTTACTTGTTGAAAGAAAATGGTCCCTGTTTGGTGACGGATGTTAACTAGACTTATTGTGGTGACATTGTGCAGTGTATACCAATATTGAATCATTATGTCGTATATCCAAAACTAATAATAATGTTACATGTCAGTTATGCCTCAGTTTTGAAAAGAAAAAGAAAATTGTTTAATCTCCAAATTATAGTTTTCTAGTTTTATCTCTGAGGCTACCAGGAAAATGCTTTTGTTTTGTAAATTGTCTATCATACCGAACAAATATCAAGACCTTCGCTACATCTGCTGCGTTTGTGTTAGTATCTTTATCACTTATAAGTGGGGATCCTGCACATGGAGAGCACAGTCAGCCTAGTAGATGGCGATCTGAGGCTGGAAGGTGAGGAAATGAGGCTGGGAAGCAGGGGTGAAGGCTTGTAGTCAGAAACAGTTCATCCTGGACCTAAAACATCAGCTTTCTGTTAACGTGCTCCGTGAGCTAACTTTTGGAAGAAACACTGTTCTTGGACACGTTTTCTCTGTAGATTGAAAGGATACTGGGCGTCCGCCTGCAAGCTGGCCTGAGAGCTTGGACCCAGGTGCTTCTCGGACAAGCCGAGGATAAAGCAGAGGTTGACATGGATACGGACGCACCTCAAGTTAGTCACAAACCTGGAGGGGAGCCAAAGATCAAGGTCAGTATTTCCCAGGGCAGCCGATTCGAGAGTAAATTAAACAAGGTTCTCCCCTTAAAAACTACCAGGGAAAAGGTCACTTTACAGTGGGGAAACCTGACAGGTGCCACCATGCTCAGCTGACCCAAGTCAGCATCCCAGGGGAGATGTGTGATGTCGCCTGTGGTGTGATGAGAAGGGCTCTTCACCCCTATGGTCTTCCCCCCCGTAACCATGAGGAAAACGTCAGGCAGACCCAGGTGGTGGGCCATCCCACAGGTCACCAGAACGCCAGGGTCACGAGAGAGAGACAGGAAAAGCTGAGAAAAGGTCACAGACCGGAAGGGAGTGAGGAGCTGTGACAACTAACTGTTATGTGCGCTCTCGTTAGATCCTGGGAATCTGACTGAAGTCAGTGTTTCAGTTCACAGTATTATATCAGTGCTGACGTCTTTGTTTTGGTAATTACACCACATTAGAGGAAGCTGGTGCCTTAGAACTCTCCTGTAAGTCTAAAATAGTTTCAAAAACAGAAGTTTTTTTTAATAGAAAATAATATTTAGAAATAAATTTACACTGGGGAAAAAAAGATCTCTGCTTTCCAAGCATGTATGACATGTAAGAAATTTCCAGAACTGAACATGATAACCTGCTACAAGCAGATGTTCAGACGATGACCCTAACATGTCACTGTTTTCACAAACCTCTGCATCGAGTTCTTGTGGGAGAATGCGGTAGCACACTGGTCAGCACACTGGACAGCAGTCTTTGTCTCCAAGCCAGCTATTTCCCATTCGTGTGAAGGAGGGGTCAACTGGGGCCTGTCAAGCTTTCCAGAAAGTTCTGTTCAGACTCTGCAACCAGGTCCCTGTCTCCTGCCGTGGGTGGTAGTTATAAAGCTGTCCACCTTACACTAATTCATTAAGCCATGTGTTAGTTTTATGTAGTTGACAGTATGTGTGTTATATTTACCAATAAAAAGGTCTCACAAGACAGAAGCCTGGAAGAACTGGGCAACTAAAAACTTTGATCTGGGAGAAACAATTGGCTTTTCTTTTTTTCTACGCAGACTTTATACCTTTTCTTTTTTTTCCCGCTTTTATGCTTGAAAAATGTTTTCACTTTGGAATATTACAGATATTCATCCCCAGAGTGTACTTTTTAAAATACTGAGATGCAGAAAAGCCAGTGAGTGTGTCTGAGTGGATACAGTATCTAGTGGAGACTGAGCTGGAATTCTCCATTAGCTTAAAGCACTGGCAGGTGGCACAGACTGACCCCGACTTGTAAACATATATCAGTAAAATCAACCTCATGTCACTGGTGTCTCAGGTCGCAAGGTCCTCGTGTCCAGATATCATCACGCACGTCATATCCGATGGTGCTTCACTGAGCACCTGTTGTGTGTATGACACCCAGGCACTGGGGGACCCAGGAAGGACCCAAGCGGGGCCTGCCCTCTGACTTCCTCTTCCTTTGGGGAGGGCACAGACCACAAACATGAAGTCAGGGGAGACCGAGTCTGTTAATAAAGTAACAGACTTTGTGGTTCAGACGGAAGTAGTTTAATAATTAGAGAAACTGTTCCTTGTCAAAGCCATTTTACTGAAATAGACTGTTGAGTCAACATGAAACCTTTGCTTCATAGAATGTCGTTCATGAGCTGAGAATAACCAACCAGGTCATCTATTTGAACCCGCCAATCGAGGAGTGCAGGTACAAGCTGTACCAGGAGATGTTTGCCTGGAAGATGGTAGTGCTGTCTCTGCCCAGGATCCAGAGTCAGAGGTACCAGGTGAGCGCCGCGCCTCCCTCGCTCTGGGACTCCACCTCCACGCGCCTCTTCGAAGAGCGCTGGACACGTCTTTTCAAACTCCAGACCTCAGCTCGGCACTCTGAGGGAAAGCTGGAGGAAGCTTTGTGTGACCTGACGTTTTTCCCAGTAGTTACTTTTCCACACAGTCGGGTTTGGAGCTCTGGTGTCAGTGGTCTCTTAGGAATTGCCTCCGTGAACTTCTTTGGGAATTTTAATTCCTGCTTTTCCCTGCCCACCCTCCCACTTGCATTTTATTGTGGGAATTTGCAAACAAACACAAAAGCAGAGGGAATCATATGAGCTCATACCACTCTGCTTTATTTATCAACATGTGGCCAGTTTTGTTTCATTATATTCCCTTCCCCACCTCCCAGCAGCAGATTATTTTAAAGCAAATCCCAGATATAGTACGCTCTTATTAGGACACTCCTAGAGCAAAAGGAAAACTCAAGAGACCGTTGCATTTAGTCCCTGGTCTCTAGGCAATAGTACTTCTAAATAGGACCAGTGGTTTTCAAATAAGCATATTCCACCATCTCTGCTGTAACCGACTTTTCTGGAAAACAGCGATCCTATCCGGAAGCGTCTCTCTTTTCTTAACTGTGAACGTAAGCTCAGGTCTCTTTTTCCTGCCCCCTCCTTGCCACCCTCTTTTTGCCGGCTCTCCTGGCTTTCCTCCACCTCGCTGGCCCATCTGCTTCACTGGCCCTACGTGTTCAGCGCCGTCTCCACCCCACTCTCTCTGTGTCTCATCCAGCCTGTTGGCTTTAAATACCAGCCGGGTGTGGACAACTCCGTGTTCCTGTCTCCAGCCAGGCCTTACCCTGAACTCCAGACTGCCTGTCCCTTTGCCTCCTTGGCGTCTCCATGTGACCACCTGATGGACGTGTCAGACTGGACTTGTCTCTCAGTCCCCTCCCTCAGATTTGCTCCTCCCCCAGTCTTTTCTTTCCCATCCTCCAACCTGCTCCTGGACGCCCACTGTCGCTATGTTCAAAATTAACCCTAATCGGGACTTCCCTGGTGGCACAGTGGTTGAGAATCCACCTGCCAGTGCAGGGGACACGGGTTCGATCCCTGGTCGGAGAAGATCCCACATGCCACGGAGCAACTAAGCCCGTGCGCCACAACTACTGAGCTTGCGCTCTAGAGCCCACGAGCCACAACTACTGAGCCCGCACGCCACAACTACTGAAGCCTGCATGCGCCTAGAGCCCGTGCTCCACAACAAAGATAAGTCATCGCAATGAGAAGCCCGCACACCGCAACAAAGAGTAGCCCCTGCTTGCCGCAACTAGAGAAAGCCCGCGTGCAGCAATGAAGACCTGACGCAGCCAAAAATAAATAAGTTAATTAGTTAATTTAAAAATTTAAAAAAAAACCCTAATCTGTTTCTTACCACATCCAGCTCTACCACCATAATCCCTCAATCGGATTATTTAAGCCCCCTCCTGACTGGTCTCTCTGTGTCTGCTTTTGACCCCTACAGTCTGTTGTCAACACAGCAGCCAGAGTGCGTCTTAAAACTGTGTGTTAGCCCTGACGCTCCTCTTTTCGGAGCCCGTTAACGGCTTCCTGTCTCACCCACCACGGTGCCTTGCTGGGCCCCACGTGACACGCCGCATCCCTGATCTGCTTCTCCCTTGCGGCTCTGCTGCAGCCGCGCTGGGCACTCGCTCATCCTCACGTGTGCCAGGCGGACCCTCGCCCCTGAGCCTTTGCGCTTGCTGATCCCCTTGCTCGGAAGCCCTGGGAGCAAATACTCACAAGGCTCCCTCCCTCCACCTCCTGGTCTGTGCCCACGCGTTACCTCCTCAGTGAGGCCCCCCCGACTCCCCTGCTCAAAACACACCCTCCCTGCACCCGCATCCCCTCGTCCCCTCTTCCCTGCTTTCCTCCATGGCACTGCTCACCCTGTGACATTCTGTGCATTTTGCTTTTCCCTTGGTTGTCTCTCTCCTCCCACAGAATGTAAATCTATGTGAGCAGAGGTTTTTGTCTGTTTGTTGTACCTACAACAGTGCCTGGCACATGACAGCCCACAAATGGTTGAAACAAATGAATGACTGTTGTGGGTTCCAGCATCCACGTTGGTGTTAACACTCGGTCGTGGTCGTCTCACGCTCTCGTAGGCGCCACCTTCAGTCCTGCCGTCTTGGATGAGAGGCTCGGGTCTCGCAGGGCCCTGCTCGGGGGCGTCGTGCCCTCTGCTCCTAGGGCTCGCCTGCTTTCTGTTTTTGCCTCGTGCCAATAGTGACGCCATATCTTCTGCCTTGTGGTTGATGTTCCTTTCATTGGTTTGAGGAGTTATGTTATAAGTAGGCTTCTGGTTACCTGTGACTGGGATAAGTGAATGTTATCCCTTAAATACAGTTTCTTTCAGTTTCTTTTAATTAAGGGAAAGTGACTCTGAGATTTACATTTTTGTGCGCACTACCTGCATTCATGTCTGGCTTTGTTTGCTCAGGTGGGTGTCCACTATGAGCTGACCGAAGAAGAGAAGTTCTACCGGAACGCTCTAACACGGATGCCAGATGGCCCCGTCGCCCTGGAGGAATCCTATTCTGCAGTCATGGGCATCGTAACTGAAGTCGAGCAGTATGTCAAGGTGAGAAGCTAATTTCATTCAAATACGTTGTCTTACACACTTAGGAGTATAAGATTTAATGAACATGGAGCTAAAAGGTCTTGACTATATGTAATGTGAACGATGAGGTGATATTTGCTGTCTTAAAACGAGTGAACGATAGGGCAAACCTTGTGGGATATTAGTCATTTTGGAGAACAGGAAACTATTCTCTTTTGATAGGAAAATTCTGCGAATTTGAAGTGAGAGTTTTCCTAACAGCGATGAAAGAACATGGGATTTTTAACAGCATATGAAAATATATGTTAATGTTTTACAAAATGAAAAGTCAAACTGTCGTATTTAACTATGTTCTTGTTCACTTGCAGGTCTGGCTTCAGTATCAGTGTCTGTGGGACATGCAAGCTGAGAACATCTACAACAGACTCGGGGAAGATCTCAGCAAGTGGCAGGCTCTCCTGGTGCAGATAAGGAAGGCCCGCGGGACCTTTGACAACGCGGAGACCAAGAAGGAGTTTGGGCCGGTGGTCATAGATTACGGCAAGGTGAGCGCTGCTGACTTACTGGAGGGCGTCCAGGAGCGGGGCCGGCAGCGTCCGACTGAAATGAAGCCGAGGCGTAGACACTGCAGTGTGAGAGCCTTGCTCACGCGCCGCCGTGTGCTCCCTCCCTCCCCCGCCCGCAGGTCCAGTCCAAGGTGAACCTCAAGTACGACTCCTGGCACAAGGAAGTCCTGGGCAAATTCGGGCAGATGCTCGGCTCCAACATGGCCGACTTCCACTCCCAGATCTCCAAGGTGAGGGGCCGGGCCCCGCCGGCGTGGCGGACCCCGGGGCCCTCGGCGCTCTGTTACACACACTGCTCTCTCCGGACAGTCTCGCCAGGAGCTGGAGCAACACTCAGTGGACACGGCCAGCACCTCCGACGCTGTGACCTTCATCACCTACGTGCAGTCCCTGAAACGGAAGATCAAGCAGTTTGAAAAGCAAGTTGAGGTGAGCTCTGTCCCCCGCTGTGTCTCCGGTGGGGTCTGCAGTGCGTCTCTGTCGCGCCCCTGCCGTGCCTGTAAGGGGGGGCAGGTGATTCGTAGGCACTTCAGGGTTTGAGAACCACTGGCTCCTGTCTTTTAAAATTTTCTGCTGTCGTTGTGGACCTTCAAGTCCTCAAACTTGAATCATACCTTCTCATACTTTGGAAGGAGGGTGTGACGCCCAGCTCTGGCACGCTTAGACCCTGCTCAGGGCCACCCGGTGCAGCCAGGAGCCGTCACGGGACTGGCCATGGCACCGTCAGGAGGGGAGCCCGTGTGTTCCGTAGCCGTGGGGCGCCTTCCCATTCGTGGGGGGTCTGACAGCAGTCTCTGCTGCCCCTGTGAAGGAAATCGCTCAGTCTATTCTGTAACCCTCAAAGCTCTACCGCAACGGCCAGCGCTTGCTGGAAAAGCAGAGGTTCCAGTTCCCGCCTTCCTGGCTCTACATCGACAACATCGAGGGAGAGTGGGGGGCCTTCACCGACATCATGCGACGGAAGGACTCCGCCATCCAGCAGCAGGTGGCGAACCTGCAGATGAAGATCGTCCAGGAGGACCGGGCGGTGGAGAGCCGCACCACCGACCTGCTGGCCGACTGGGAGAAGACCAAGCCTGTCACGGTGAGTCTCGGCCCCGGGCCGGCAGCGGGTGACCTGGCGTCTCTGCTCTCAGACTTAAAAAGCCCTGCCACGGCTTAGCTTTCCAGAATGAAGACTTTTCCCTGTGATTAAAAGGAGCAGGACTTCCAGGTAGTGGATTTGAAAACACGAAAGCCGACTTAGACCTCCTCGTGACAGTTGCTTAAGTCGGGGAATTGTTTTTCTGTTTGTAAGTTATCCTCTTACTTAGGCATAGTCAGAAGTTAGAATTTCCTTTCTCGTGGACACGGGCCAAGCATCCCGCTGCCGCCACTGCTAGGTCTGTGCAGTGGGGGGCAGCCCTGAACTCTGCGTCATTGTCGCAGTCGTTAAGGCTTTCTGTACCAGGGCCTGCCACACCCTGGCCTCTGGGTTCATTCAAGTCTTTATTGAGCACCAACTCTATTCTGGGCAGCAGAGATACAGCGGTGACCAGAAAGGAGCCCCACCTGCACGGAGTTACACTCCACTGGGGCACGGAGGGTAAAGAGTGAACGAGAAGAACACGTGTTTTAAGTCAGATGGTGACACGTGCCGCGGGAAAGGGGTGTCGGTGCTTTCCTGCTCCGCTGGGCGTTGACATGTGGAGGCCGAGGGAGGGGCTGGCAAGCGTGCCGTGGCCAAGGGGGTGTCCGGGCAGGGGGACAGCCAGTGTGGGGCTCAGGCACGTAGGTCACAGCCTGCCCGGCTCACTGGGTGGAATTCAAACTTAGACATACACGTACGCGTAGAAGGGGAAGGGTTTTGAAATGCTCTGAACGTCAGTCTGGTTTTGTAGTGAGGATGTAGGTTCTCCACACCAGTCCTAGGGGCTGATTTGGCCGCCCCACGTCTACTGGGTTGGCGTCTGTCCTGCCCGCAGCCCTGTCTGTGCTGCTGGGCCCAAGGTCCTGCCTTGTGTTTCATCTTGGCTGAGGGGCCCCGGTGTTAAGCAGGCTTGCGCTTTTGCTAACGCCAGTGCTTCCAGGCTGTGCAGGGGAGTGAGTACTGATCACTAGACAAGAGTGTGATCACCTGAATTTGAGTATCTTTTGTTGCCTCACCTTGCTAGTTACGTGTTATAGTGAAAGCTTTGATATGTTGTGTAGTCATTCTCAAAGGTTAACAGTGTTAATTACGGCTGCAGTAGAGTCTCCTCCGGTGAGAACGGTGCTTTCCTTTCCATTCTTCTCTCGGTAACTGATACGATGACTCTGCACCTCGGGGAGGGCGTGGCGGGCAGCCCCAAGCACCCTGTCCCCTCGGTCAGGAGTGTCCTGCTCCAGGCCCAGGTCTGTCCGGACTCTTCTCTTCCGTCTCCCACGGCACTTAGTGAGGGATGGCGGAGTCAAGAGGTGCTCCACCTTTCCTGTGTCAAGTCTGGAGGTAAAAGTTCACCCAGTAATGGACGTGCACCATCCGTGTACAGCTTTTGAATGTTTACCTACGTAGACGTGTTGAAGGAATCACAAATTCTAGAAGCCCAGCAGGCCCCCTCCACCATTTCAGAGCCAGAGCTCGCCTGTCCTGAGCCCCGGCTCTGATCCTCTGGCCTTGACTGCTTCAGGGCAACCTCCGCCCGGAGGAGGCGCTTCAGGCTCTCACCATCTACGAAGGGAAGTTCGGCAGGCTGAAGGACGACCGGGAGAAGTGCGCGAAGGCCAAGGAGGCGCTGGAGCTGACAGACACGGGCCTGCTCGGGGGCAGCGAGGAGCGCGTCCAGGTACGAACCGCTCTGGCGGGCAGCTGGGGCCGCGTGCGCACGCTGCCTCTGGCCCGCAGTGTCTCAAGAGCCCCGGGGTGGCTCTGCTTCCAAGTTCAGCTGCTTTACTCTGCTTCATCGCAGGTGGCCCTAGAGGAGCTACAGGACCTCAAAGGCGTTTGGTCAGAGCTCTCTAAGGTCTGGGAGCAGATCGATCAGATGAAGGAGCAGCCATGGGTTTCCGTGCAGCCTCGGAAGGTACATGGAGTTAACGGTAGCTGCTACGTGTACCTTCACGTATGAAAGTGTAGACTTGACTTGGCAAGCAAGGAACTGTTAGAGTTCACAAAATGTCACTTAATGGTCGTTTACATTATTCATCCAAGTTAATGTAAAATTTCTTCTAAAACCATTTTAAAAATATTTCATCGTTTAAAGCAATGTTGGCAAACTAAATACCATCTTGTGTTTCTCTTGACAGCTTCGGCAAAATTTAGACGGCCTCTTGAACCAGCTGAAAAACTTCCCCGCGCGATTACGGCAGTACGCATCCTATGAGTTTGTCCAGAGGCTTCTGAAAGGTTACCTCAAGGTCGGTGACTCGGAGCTGCGGTCACAGATGTCTCCTAGAAACACGCTGCATGGGTAACATGGCTCCCTCTCTCCACAGATAAACATGCTGGTGATTGAACTGAAATCCGAAGCGCTTAAAGACCGCCACTGGAAACAGCTGATGAAACGGCTTCATGTAAACTGGGTTGTTTCTGAGCTGACCCTCGGCCAGATCTGGGACGTCGACTTGCAGAAGAATGAAGCGGTTGTCAAGGACGTGCTGCTTGTGGCACAGGGGGAGATGGCTTTGGAGGAGTTTTTGAAGCAGGTGAGGAATTGGCCGACGGGCATTCTGTATCTCGTTTCAGGCTGTGACACAGACTGACGTAGGTTTGAGCCGCACATGCGGCCCCTTTTGTCTCCATTACGCTCGGTCAGTTGTGTGGCTGGCAAACGCCCACGTACTGATGACGAGCCTCTTTTGGTTTCATTTCAGATAAGAGAAGTGTGGAATACTTACGAATTAGACTTGGTTAACTATCAGAACAAGTGTCGCCTGATCCGAGGCTGGGACGACCTCTTCAACAAGGTCAAAGAGCACATCAACAGTGTGTCCGCCATGAAGCTCTCTCCATATTATAAGGTACCGCCGTGGGGAGGTGTCCCCCCCGCACATCCACTGTTTTACCGTCAGACTTACAGTCAGGGCCTTTTCCCTGGCAGTCCAGCGATTAAGACTCATGCGCTTCCACTGCGGGGGGCACGGGTTCGATCCCTGTAGGGGAACTAAGATCCAGCATGCTGTGTGGCCAAAATAAATAGATTTTTTTTAAATAATTAAAAAATAAAAATGGCCAGACTCACGGTTACCAGGTGCCTGGTAGAAGATGTGAGCCACGTAACTTGACAGGATCTTTATCTGCACATCGGGGTAAGTTCTGGTGTATCTGAGAGCGGAGAGTCGAGCAGTTGAGCTCTGCCTTCCATCCACCCGCTATTAGGTGTTTGAAGAGGACGCCCTGAGCTGGGAAGACAAACTGAACCGGATCATGGCTCTCTTCGACGTGTGGATCGACGTGCAGAGGCGCTGGGTCTACCTGGAGGGCATCTTCACGGGCAGCGCAGACATCAAACACCTGCTGCCAGTGGAAACCCAGCGGTTCCAGAGGTACAGCCTCGAGCCGGGATGGAGGGCTGAAGGGTAGCCTTGGCCGGTAGCCACCCTTTGCACGAAGGCTGACGTTAACCTCGCTTTTAATTTGCTTTGTAGTATCAGCACGGAATTCTTGGCTCTCATGAAAAAAGTATCCAAGTCTCCCCTGGTCATGGATGTTCTAAACATCCAGGGGGTACAGAGGTCTCTGGAGAGATTAGCAGACCTGCTAGGAAAGATCCAGAAAGCCCTGGGAGAGTACCTGGAAAGAGAGCGCTCATCTTTCCCCAGGTGAGAGAGAGGGTGGTTTTTACAGGGGCTGAAGGGAAGGTCAGCTCCGGCGCCTCCTTCCTGCCCCTCCCTCCCTCCTGGCCTGTGTGTTGGTCACTCTGACGTCAAGGGTTTGGTTACCGATGACCGATTTAGTGACTACCGTTTCTCCTTCATCCGTTGATTCCTAATTATAACGAATAATCCTTAATTTTCTACCGTGAGTTCATTTACTAAGCTTCATTTAAACTATTATTCACCCTCCCAGGCAGCTAGCATCTCTTAAAAATATAGCTGTGATTCTTTTTTTTTTTTGGCCACACTGTGTGGCGTGTGGAACTTCCCTGACCAGGGACCAAACCCATGCCCCCTGTGGTGGAAGCACGGAGTCTTTAACCACTGGACCAGCAGGGAAGTTGTATTTTATTTTCTAAGTGGCATTCTTTTCTTTCTGAATAGTTGACTTCGTATAAATAGAGCAGGTTTTTAAAAAATTCATAAGGTGAGGTGAATTATATGAAATCCATTGAATTTCTCTTCAGGATCTTGTTAGGTGAGTGTATATCTTTTGCTGAGGGCTGGAAGAAATTCGGATGTGATCTGAATGCAGGCTGGAGACGGTCCATCACAATCCATATCCACTTTCCTTTCCTATACAATTTGAAGTTTTGCCTTGATTCCCCTTATTTGTGTATATGTAATGTTTTAGCAACTTAAATGCTATTTTAATTTTAGGTTTTATTTTGTGGGTGATGAAGATTTGCTTGAAATCATTGGAAACAGCAAGAATGTAGCTAAGTTACAGAAACATTTCAAGAAAATGTTTGCTGGTGTTTCGAGCATCATCCTAAATGAAGATAACTCTGTCGTCCTGGGCATTTCATCCCGTGAAGGAGAGGAGGTAGTTACATTTATTGATTGTGACTTAGAAAGGCTCACTCCCATCTCTGCGCGCTTTACTTCTTAGCGTTTCTTTCTCCCAGGTTCTGTTTAAAACTCCCGTGTCGATTACTGAACATCCCAAAATCAATGAGTGGCTCACCCTAGTGGAGAAGGAGATGAGGGTCACGCTGGCCAAACTCCTCGCTGAGTCTGTTACGGAAGTTGAGATTTTTGGTAAAGCAACTTCAATTGACCCAAATACCTACATCACCTGGATTGACAAATACCAGGTACTGTCCAGTAGAAGGGGGACAGTCTGAAGGTGAGGGCACTGGCTGATCTTTAAAACCATCCTTTTGGGTCTCGTGTGCCGTGTCTCGCAGGCCCAGCTCGTGGTCCTGTCAGCCCAGATTGCCTGGTCTGAGAACGTGGAGACGGCGCTGAGCAGCGTCGGCGGGAGCGGCGACACGGCCCCCCTGCACCCCGTGCTCAGCAACGTGGAGGTCACCCTCAACGTGCTGGCCGACTCGGTCCTCATGGAGCAGCCGCCGCTCCGGAGACGCAAGCTGGAGCACTTGGTTAGTCCCCTTCCTCCCAGTCAGGTTCCTGGGCCTGCGCCTCGGACAGTTGAAAGAACTCACGCTTGAAAAAGATCCTAATTGGTGTCAGGGAGAAAAACAAGTGGATGGCCTGTTGGCAAACGCTGGGGTGTGTACTTGGCTCTCTGGTACTGTTGAAAGGCAGTCTTGGCGGACAGGAGCTAACGCACATGACCTCCTGACACAAAGGGGTGACACTCGTCCCTCTGGGTCTTTCACACTCTCGTCCTCTCCTTCCCAAAGAACATGTCCCGTGGCGGACCAGCCCGGCGTGTCTCTGAGCCCGAGTTGCTTGCTGCTGCTGGGCTTTGCGCCCCCGTGTGCAGCAGATGGACTGTTAGGATAGAGACAGCTCTTCTCCCATCACGTTTCATGCTAGTTGCAACTAGCAGAGTTTTTGTTTGTTGTTTCTTGGTTTTTGCTGCAGCTCTGGATTCTGTGTAATTCCATTGTGTGAATAACAGTTTTATTGTTTTTAAAAGTGAATGTTTACACTGTAACTGGACCTAGAATCTCAATTTCAAAGTCTACTCAATAACCCCCGCACCCCGAGGATACGCTTATGTACTTTAGTTTTCATACTTTAGTTCGTGAAATGTACTTTCTGATAAACTCTTTAAAGTGACTCTTTCTTCAGATTACAGAGTTGGTTCACCAGAGAGATGTCACCAGGTCCTTGATCAAGAGCAAGATCGACAACGCCAAATCTTTTGAGTGGCTCAGCCAAATGCGATTTTACTTTGACCCTAAGCAAACTGATGTGTTGCAGCAGTTGTCGATTCAAATGGCCAACGCCAAGTTTAACTACGGCTTTGAGTACCTGGGCGTCCAGGACAAGCTGGTCCAGACCCCCCTCACCGACCGCTGCTACTTGACGATGACACAGGCCTTGGAGGCCAGGTTGGGCGGGTCCCCCTTCGGTGAGTCCCTCCCCACACCTGGACAGGTGGAGTCAGATAGGAAACGTACTCTTCCAAGATTAAGCAGATGATCTAAATGTATTTCTTAACTGCGTGGCTGGTACCTTCTAAAACTTCAAATCGTTGGCGGTTATCACATTTATGGTTGACCCTTGAACAACCCTGATTTGAACTGTGTGAGTCCACTTAGACACAGAGTTTTTTTTAATAGATAGGCAGTCGGCCCTTCATGTTCACCGGTTTCACATCCTCAGATTGAACCAACCATGGATTAAAGTTTCCATCCGAGGTTGGTTGAATCCATGGATGCAGAACCTGTGGATACGGAGGGCCAACTATTGGACTCGAGGGTCCATGGATTTGGGTAGACACAGGGGTCCTGGACCAGTCCGCATGGAGACCGAGGGATGATTGTACTTTGGTTTTTTAAAATGAATTGCGTTTTACAGTTCTTAAAACTAAAGGTGTGTTCTTATTTGAGTTCTCAATTCCTTTTCTTCAAATAATAGGGCCCGCTGGGACTGGGAAGACCGAGTCTGTCAAAGCCCTCGGCCATCAGCTTGGACGCTTTGTTTTAGTTTTCAACTGTGATGAAACCTTTGACTTCCAGGTGAGAAGCTCTGTGGGAACCACCTAGAGTTAAGGGCCTGAGAGGGCTGGGTGGGGAATAGCAGGCGGCACCTCTCAGAGTTGTGTTAGCCTTACAGCACAGCATGGTCCTTTGGGGACAGGGTTACTTGAGCTTTTTGAGGTTCCCAGCACGTGCTTGACACCAACTTGAGCTTCACGTCTTCAAATTCTTCAGACTCCTCAGTGTAACATATCTTTCTGGTGTCTATGCCTGGGAATAAACAAATACTATGGGAAAGGTTTTTTAAGCAACGTGTTAACTTTGTCATTGGGATTTTATTGGCACAGGAGGAAAAATGATACGTTACATCTGTACCACTGTTTTTGAGGCACTTGACCTGTGGGGCTGGGCTCCTTGCCTCACGTGTGAAGCTGATGCCACCTTCACAGCCACTTCCACCCCCCCACCCTGGGAGGAAGGCGATATTGTTCCCATTTCAAAGATGAGCATACAGGGGTTTCAAGATGTGATTTGCCCAGGGTGGGACCAGTCATCCAAGCCAGAATCGGAGCCCCGTACAGCCAGCACCACGGCCGTGGTTTCAGCTCCCTTCCCTTCTTCTCGTTTCAGGCGATGGGACGGATCTTTGTGGGGCTTTGCCAGGTGGGCGCGTGGGGCTGCTTTGACGAGTTCAACCGCCTGGAGGAGCGGATGCTGTCGGCCGTGTCCCAGCAGGTGCAGTGCATCCAGGAGGCGCTGCGCGAGCACTCCAGCCCCAGCTACGATAAGAGTGAGACCGGCTTCTCCTTACCATTGCCTGGAGGGCGCAGAGGGGGCTGCCTCTTTGATTAGAAGCGAGACTTTACCGTAGCTCCAGGACGGCTGCTGCAGGCGGGGCAGTGCGTCCTGAGTGAAGACAGGCGGTAGGGCCCAGGGTAACGCTGCACCCTGCCCCAGAGCAGCCCCGCGGAGTCGTCAGTCCTTCCCCTGTAGCAGAGTCCCCGTGCTCCCTCCCCCAGCGTCTGCGCACAGCACAGCTTTGAGCCGCTCTGGGCCCCCCGCATCCCCCTCCTCCTCCCTGCATCCCACAGAGCCAGGCCTCCTGGCCAGAGTGTTGGGAACGAGCCCTCGTCACGGTGGGAGTTCCTGCTCGGAGGGCCCAGGGGCTTGTTGCGCCCACAGCCTGGGCTCGTGAGCTGGAGGACATAAATAAATACATCCATGCTGGGGAGTTTACCTGTTAAAGTTCCCTTTTTTTCCATAATAACGGTAACTCATCTTACCAGACCTCCTAAGTAAAACAAAAGGAGTGTCAAAGAAATCAGTACCTGTGTACTCCATGTTCCATGTTCTCCTATGGAGGAAGTCTGATCCCTAAGTAGTCCAGGGATGGGAGGCGGGGGGCTGTTTATTTTGTGTTTTCCTTTGATGGCCCTAGGAGAGGGTCATTCTTGTGACCTCAGCCGGTCAGTTTTGTCACAGCATGGATTGGTTTTTATTTCTGCAACTATTGTTGGGCTGCGTTTCTATTCTTGCATTGACCTTGTGATGCTCAGTAATGCACAAATAGTGGGCTTCCTGCCTCTGGTGACTTGATCCATTACACATTCGGACGGCTTTTGTGTGGGTGAAGTGGGTGAAGATGGGCCTGCCTGGGCCGGTGGGCGTCGTGTCTGGTGAGAGCTTCCAGCTCCCCTGGAGTCCTGGGCCAGCAGGGAGATGGGTGCTTGCTCTGCAGTTTTACAGAAATTTTGGAGTGGTTTTTTGACTATCACGAGTCTTAACACCACCCTCCGATTTTCAGCCTCTGCCCCCATTACTTGTGAGCTGCTGAACAAACAAGTCAAGGTGAGCCCAGACATGGCCATCTTCATCACCATGAACCCTGGCTACGCGGGCCGGTCGAACCTTCCAGACAACTTGAAGAAGCTGTTCCGGAGCTTGGCCATGACCAAGCCCGACCGGCAGCTCATCGCCCAGGTCATGCTGTACTCACAGGGCTTCCGCACCGCCGAGGTCCTTGCCAACAAGATCGTCCCGTTCTTCAAGTGAGTCCCTTAGAGTTATTCCGAATCGTGTTTCTAGCATGTGTCAAGTGTGCCATTTAAAGTTTACCTGTGTAGTTACGACACTACCTTCCACGTATCCGTCTCTTATTTCTTGATGTTCGATGCTCTTGGTGCTCAGAATGTACTGTTTTTTAAGAAAACCCTTTCTCTTTTAGACTATGCGACGAGCAGCTCTCTTCTCAAAGCCACTACGACTTTGGTCTCCGAGCCTTGAAGAGCGTGCTGGTGAGTGCCGGAAACGTGAAGCGGGAGCGGATCCAGAAGATCAAGAGGGAGAAGGCGGAGCGTGGCGAGGCGGTGGACGAAGGAGAAATCGCAGAGAATCTCCCTGAGCAAGAGGTGGGCGGGGCCCCCTAACCGCTCAGGCCCAGACTCTGCTTGTCTTTCCCTTTGCCACCGTGAAGTCGTGCCTTGAGGGCTCTCACTGTGGCTCATGTGCCCCGGGGTGAACGGAGGGGACCCGCATTTGACCGGGAAGCCTGGGGGTGGGGGCAGGGCGCTGGGCCTCACTGCTTGTTCACGGGACAGCTGTGCCGTGGGTCCTCCAGGGACAGGGCAGTAGACGTGGAGCCGCCCCCCCCCCCACAGAGCTCATCCCCTTCTCCCCACGCAGATCCTGATCCAGAGTGTCTGTGAGACGATGGTGCCAAAGCTGGTGGCAGAAGACATCCCGCTCCTTTTCAGCCTCTTGTCGGACGTGTTCCCCGGGGTCCAGTATCACCGGGGCGAGATGACAGCGCTGAGGGAGGAGCTCAAGAAAGTGTGCCAGGAGATGTACCTGACATATGGAGACGGAGAAGAAGTCGGCGGGATGTGGGTTGAAAAGGTAGCTGGGATCGTGGTGTTGGCTGGCGCCTCACAGACCCCGCAGGCGGCCGCGAGTGGTAACGACGGCCGTGGACTTGGGGGAGAAGCCACGTCTTACCGGGCTTTGTCCACCAGGCGCGTCGTCTGGTTTGTGGAGATTTGCCCCAAGTCCTGTTAGGATTTTTTCTTAACTTGAGAGTAGTGATAGGGAAAGTTACCTGAAATGTTCAATTACATGGTACAGTTTGTTCTCTGAAAAGGCTGGCTAGAAGGGGATCGTGATGAAAACCGTCTGTGGCAGTAAAAGATCTGCTTACAAGACTTTGCGGTACCACGATTAACCACGTAAATGTGCTAATCGATAGAGTTTACATTCTGTATCAACTTCCTTCCTTTCTCTCCTCTGTGAGATTCGCTTAAGAAAAGCGTGTCACGTGCACAAGCTGTACGTGCTGACCCTCAGCTGTGGTCCTGGGTTAGGCAGGCGGCTCGTTCATCTGGTCCCTGTCCCCCCGGCAGGACATCTCAGGGGCCTCTTCTGAGGCAGCTCGGTGAGCATCTCCTGACTCAGTCAAACGGCTCCACAGTTCAGTAAAAACCCTCTGTATTGGCTGTGCTTGTGGCCGGTTGAAGGTCTCTCTGGTTAGAGAGTCCCAGTGCTTGCCTTGAGAGAGTCACGGCACACGTTTCTCGCTCGGTGGTGGGAGAAGTGGGGAGGAACCTGCCACGTTCTTTCTCTGGAGTGCTCACGGTGCTGGTCGGTCTGGCCCTCAGGTTCTCCAGCTCTATCAGATCACCCAGATCAACCACGGCCTGATGATGGTGGGGCCCTCGGGCAGCGGGAAGAGCATGGCCTGGCGCGTTCTCCTGAAGGCCCTGGAGAGGCTCGAGGGCGTGGAGGGCGTGGCCCACATCATCGACCCTAAAGCCATCAGCAAAGACCACCTGTACGGAACCCTGGACCCCAACACCAGGGAGTGGACGGATGGGCTGTTCACACACGTCCTGAGGAAGTAAGTGCACTGGGCGGGCGTCTGCACTCCAAGAACTGGAACCTAGGCGCTGTGTCCTCGTGGTGACAGCGTCCGTTCTTCTGCTTACCACGCTCTGGACACATTAAAGTCACTTTAGAGACGGTTACAGGCTGAGCATTTTCAGCCTCAGTCACCCGCTGCTGTACACTCCTCCCACACCAGGATCATAGACAACGTGAGGGGTGAGCTGCAGAAGCGCCAGTGGATAGTCTTTGACGGCGATGTGGACCCCGAGTGGGTGGAGAACTTGAACTCCGTGCTGGACGACAACAAGCTGCTGACCCTGCCCAACGGAGAGCGCCTCAGCCTTCCGCCCAACGTACGAGGCTAAGTATCCTGCCCTGAGTGCCGGGCGCGCAGCCAGGGGAGCGGCCCCAGCCTCTGCGGTCGCAGTCGGCATCGGGGCCTCTCTGCGCCAGGTTCTTTCCATTCCTGTGGCTAGTGAGAAGCGTTTTCGAAGCGTTCATTCGTAACTTTCCACTACGTGCTGAATAGTACGCATACTCCGTAATTCCCAGGTAGCCTTTCCTACAGCTCCGTGAGGTGGGGTTGTAGTTAGGATCTCTGGGAAATGGCAGAACAGGGGATTTAGACGTGGACGCTTTCAGGCTCAACCTTGGAAATGAGCCCTTGATCCAGGTCCTGACCACACCACCCGATAGAGCGTGGGCAGGCCTGGCCTGGGTGTGCGTTCAGACTTTGACCCCACTTTTCTGGAGTTCCGTCGTGTACCGGGCCTTGTTCTAGATACTGAAAATGCAGCTGTAAACAACACAGACAAAACCCCTGCCCTCCCAGGGCTCACAGTCTGAGGTGGGAGACAGGATAAGTGGTGATGGGGCTATGGAGAAAGTAAACTGGAGGAAAGCAGCCGCCGGTGCCGAGGGGTGGAGCCTGCGCTGGCAGAAGGGGCGGCGCCGAGGCTCCCCGGGGAAGCCGAGGGCACGAGGGGGCATCTCCTGTGGCTTCCGGGCGTTCCAGGTGGAGGGGCGGGTGGCGGGGGAGGAGCGTCTGGCTGTGCCCGGCGTGTGCGAGGAGAGCGGGGCGGCTGGCTGATGGGGAGAGAAGTTGGGGCGGGACCCAAGGGGAAACGGGCGAGGTGAGGTCAGGCCCGGGGTCACTGAGGACTGGAGCTTGCCCGCTAGGTGAGCTGGGAGGCCACGGCACCCCAGGCACAGCCGTGGAAGTGCTGAGAAGTAGCTGAGCTGTGGGTGTGAGTTCAAGCTTGTGCCAGTGGGGTCGGCTGACAGGCTGGAGGTGGGCAGGAGGGAAGGGAGGAGTCCGGCGGCACTCCTGAGCCGCTGGTGAGCAGGAGCCTCTCCCGTGACGAAGGGTCAGCATCGGTGGTTATCGCCGCTTCAGAAACCAAGCCACGGGTCTGGGAATGTGCACGTACGCAGACTCGTGTCTTGATTTGACTTGTCGGGTTCTTTGCTTACAGCTCACTACCCAGTAGATTCTAACTTGTCAGAAAGATGGATCTTGTGAGGCGTGTTAGCAGTGAGCTTAAGGCTCTGGGATCAGACGGTCCAGTCTGAATCTCAGCCCCACTGGCGACTAACAGTGGGACCTGGCGAGGCTGCCAACCCCACATGCGAAAGGAGACCCTGCTGGCCAGCCTGCCGGCGGGTTCAAGGCCAGGAGCCTGGCCACAGCCCCTCACTGCTGACCCTGCCACCCAGGGAGCTGTCCTCTCCTCCCCACCACACGCAGGTTTTTTCCTGCCCAGATTCTCAGGGAGAGAGGTTGGTGGATGTTGTGATGAGGCAAACCATAGACATTTTTACTTGTAAACCAAGTGCAGCAAGATTGGATTTAAATTGCTCTTTCAGTGGGCACATGGGTAAAACAATCTTAGCATCCGGGTCTCTACCAAACCCACGTCATTAACTGTGCTCAGTGTTCTCTTCTCTCAAGGTGCGCATAATGTTTGAAGTGCAGGACCTGAAGTACGCCACGCTGGCCACGGTGTCGCGCTGCGGCATGGTCTGGTTCAGTGAGGACGTGCTCAGCACAGACATGATCTTCAACAACTTCCTGGCCAGGCTGCGTAGCATCCCCCTGGACGAGGGGGAGGACGAGGCCCAGCGCCGGCGCAAGGGCAAGGAGGATGAGAGCGAGGAGGCCGCCTCCCCGATGCTGCAGGTACGCGAGCCGCTCCGCCCAGTGCCGCCAGCTGGCGTCCGAGGGTGCTGGGCCGCCGCGCAGAGCGGGGCCGGGCATCCCGCCCCGAGCATCTGGAAGGCGGGGCGCTTTTCACGATGGTCACTGCTCCTCTGCTGAAGCCGGCCACGCGCTGGAGGTTTGCATAATCAGTGCCGTCGCAGCTGCAAAAGCGTAGCCGTGCACGGAAAATTAAAGGAATTCTTTCAGTTTTCTCTGCAAATTGATGAAAGGGGGACCTTTTGCATTTCGATGGTGAAGACCAGTGTTCCTAGGAAGCGTGATTTTTTTTTTGAGAACCACCAAGATGAAGGAATAAGCGTTGGTCGTTGACGCCTTATTCCTCATTTTTTCAACCATAAAACTATTTTTCACAGTCGCGTGACCCTCTCCTGGGCCTAGGTTAGAGGAGATGAAACCGCCCCCACTTTTTGAGATGGTAGGTAAGCATCATTCACTCCCTCCTATAGATCCAGAGGGACGCAGCAACGATCATGCAGCCGTACTTCACGTCCAACGGCCTGGTCACCAAGGCCCTGGAGCACGCCTTCAAGCTGGAGCACATCATGGACCTGACTCGCCTGCGCTGCCTGGGCTCGCTCTTCTCCATGCTGCACCAGGCCTGCCGCAACGTGGCCCAGTACAACGCCAACCACCCTGACTTCCCCATGCAGATAGAGCAGCTGGAGCGCTACATCCAGGTCAGGAGGGGTCCGGTTGTGGCCAGGTGCTGGGGGAGGTGCCGGCAGCATCTCTGGGCACCACTGCTTCAGGGTAGCATCGTTGTAAATGTCTTTCCTTTATTGCTGAAATTGCATTCAAAACGGGACCCACTTCCTATTCCAATAGCGGTATCTGGTTTACGCCATCCTTTGGTCCTTGTCTGGAGACAGTCGGCTGAAAATGAGAGCAGAGCTGGGCGAATACATCAGAAGGATCACGACGGTGCCACTGCCCGCTGCTCCCAACATCCCCATCATCGACTACGAGGTGAGTGCGCGCCTCGACTGGACGCCGTCTTTTCTTTCGTAGGAGGGTTTTGTCCTTTGAGTTTTCTGTGGCACAAGGGAGGCAGGTTGACTTGGAGGTTCTGACTTGCATGAAAGTGAGCAAGTCTTTTAGGCGAGCAGGTACATGGGTCCCCAGGGTGACCGGCGCCCGCCCGTGTGTGCAGGTGTCCATCAGCGGAGAATGGTCGCCGTGGCAGGCCAAGGTGCCTCAGATTGAAGTGGAGACGCACAAGGTGGCCGCCCCTGATGTCGTTGTGCCAACACTGGACACCGTCCGCCACGAGGCCCTCTTGTACACCTGGCTGGCCGAGCACAAGCCGCTGGTCTTGTGTGGCCCTCCTGGGTCTGGCAAGACCATGACGCTCTTCAGCGCCCTCCGGGCCCTGCCCGACATGGAGGTAAAGAGGCCGCAGTGGGCAGCGGGCCCGGGGCTCGAGCACGGGTCGGCCTTCCAGCGCCTCACTTGTTTCTTCCCTTCTCCAGGTCGTGGGTCTTAACTTCTCCAGTGCCACTACTCCAGAGCTCCTGCTGAAGACTTTTGACCACTACTGCGAGTACAGACGCACACCTAACGGGGTCGTTCTGGCCCCTGTTCAGCTTGGAAAGTGGCTGGTGTTGTTCTGTGATGAAATTAACCTGCCAGACATGGATAAATATGGGACGCAGAGGGTCATATCCTTCATCAGACAGGTGTGTTTATGTCCACGAGGTGCCCTCTCCTCCACAACGTGTCCTGTTCACATTTGCCCCTAACGTGTCTCACTCCCCCCTTGCCCTCAGATGGTGGAGCACGGAGGCTTTTACCGGACCTCAGATCAAACTTGGGTGAAGCTGGAGAGGATCCAGTTTGTCGGGGCTTGTAACCCGCCCACAGATCCTGGAAGAAAGCCCCTCTCTCACAGGTAACACACAGCCCCGTAGACTTCCCTGATCTCACACACACCAGTTCCGGGTTTGCTTTAAATGTAGCATGACGAAACTGGTTTTAATTATAAAAAGGTAACAAAATACTGCTCGTCATGGGGTTCCTCCGGGGTTATGTCACTGTGCTGGGAACACACTCAAAATGAAGGTGACGACTTGGCTGCACAGTAGTGAGCTGCCCCAGACCTGCCTGTAGGGCCAGGATGAGGCTGAAATAAGCCTGAATTGTTTTCCCACCTTTGCTCGGTTCTTTTCCGGTTTTTTGCATCTACAGTTGTGTGTCAGACCCAGGCCCGAGTAGTTTGTGTGAGACCTCAGTCAGCTGTGGCGTGAAGCCATGGGGGCGGGTCAGGAAGCCCCTGGTCGGCCTGGGACAGGGAGGCAGCCCTCCCAGGCACGCTGCTCATCAGCCCATACGAGGCTGAGCCGGGCTGTCTTTGTGCAGGTTCCTGCGTCACGTGCCTGTGGTGTATGTGGATTACCCGGGACCCGCCTCCCTGACGCAGATCTACGGCACCTTCAACCGGGCCATGCTGCGCCTCATCCCGTCCCTGCGCACATACGCAGAACCGCTCACCGCGGCGATGGTGGAATTCTACACCATGTCCCAGGTGCGCGGCGTCTTTGCCCGTCATGACCAAAGGGCTCTGTTGAGAGACTGAGCTTCACTTGGAGCTCTGGCTGAGCCGGGAGACTTGCTCCAGGGTCTCAACAGATCATGCTTCCGGCCGGTGCTGCAACCGCGAATATCCTCTTGCTTGTTCTTGCCGTCCTCGTCTGGCACACGTACATGTGTTCATTCCCCTGATGAAACCGAGACCGTGCTGTGCCGTTTCTAAAAGGATGTGGACACTTCTGTTTAACAGCACCGACATGTGCCTGTCTGTACTTGTTCTCCTGCAGTGCTTGTGGTGACTGCATGTGGCCAAACCTGTCAGGGGGCTGGGCCGGTGACAGTTCCACCACAGTGCCTCTTTCAGCCTTGAAAAAATATTTATCGAAAAGGTCTTTGCCCACTGGGACTTCCCTGGCAGTCCGGTGGTTAAGACTCCGCCCCTCCAATGCAGGGGGCGCAGGTTCGATCCCTGGCTGGGGAGCTAAGATCCCACGTGCTGTGAGGCACTGCTGAAAAAAAAAAGATCTTTGCCCACTGGATGAGCAGAAGTGGCTCTCACGTTTTTGGCTTGCGTTTCTTTGTTAGCCTCTGACAAGGGCCCTTGCGAGAGAACTGCCGACTTTCCACTGAGACAGCCATCTTACTTAGAGGACTTTATGAGCGTTAGCTTGTCACGTATCGCAAATGATTTAAATTTTGTATGATTGCAGGTTTTTTCCTACAGCATTTTAAATATTATTAAATATAGACTATTTTCTTTAATTGTTTCCGCTTTTGAAATAATGCTTAGAAAAGCTTTCCTTCAACTTAGGAATTACATTTCTAAAAATATTTTAGAGGAATATTTTTTGTAGGTTTTTTTTTTTTTTTGCGGTACGCGGGCCTCTCACTGTTGTGGCCTCTCACTGTTGTGGCCTCTCCCGTTGCGGAGCACAGGCTCCGGACGCACAGGCTCAGCGGCCATGGCTCATGGGCCTAGCCACTCCGCGGCATGTGGGATCTTCCCGGACCGGGGCACGAACCCGTGTCCCCTGCATCGGCAGGCGGACTCTCAACCACTGAGCCACCAGGGAAGCCCTATTTTTTTTTTACGTATAAATCTTTAAATATAATTAATTGCAACATAAAGTGAGCAACTTGGATCTTGCTTTGTTCTGAACAGTAGTCCCAACATTATCTACCAATTCATTCTCAAATTTTCCAGGGTCTAGAGTCTTTATTCTTAATATAAAAATGTTATACTGCATTTAACTTTTTGACTACTTTCCATGTCTTAGGACATTTACATGTAACTTGCATATTTTCAATTCCTGCAGGAGAGGTTCACTCAGGACACACAGCCCCACTATATCTACTCACCTCGTGAAATGACGCGGTGGGTGCGAGGTATCTTCGAGGCACTGAGACCCCTGGAGACTCTGCCTGTGGAAGGCCTCATTCGGATTTGGGCACATGAAGCCCTCCGTCTCTTCCAGGACAGGTAAAGCCAAGGCTCTGGGTAGCTCCATGCTCCCTTACATTGACCCTTCCGACCCCCCCGAGTTAGGGTCTGCATGAGGCTGGCCTGCCCTGAGGCAGGCTGAGCTGGTGATGAACAGTAGTGAGGTGGTGAGGGCAGCCTTGCATCTGGGAGTTGATCACGGCCGCCCCCATGTACGAGACCCCAATAGCCCTGCTGGTTACCGGTAACCTCCGGCAAGGCACTTTAACTCACCTCTTTCACTGTTGAGTGGGCCCCACACAAGGTCAGGGCACAGAGGTCACAGGTGAATTTCAGTGCCTCCTAACAGCAGCTTGGGGTGCAGTTCCGTAACCACCACCCCTTCCTCACCCTCAGTCTTTGCTCTCATCAGAGGATTTGTAGCTGTATCTCTGGGACTTTAGTTTTCTCTTTTCACCTGTTGGCCACTTATTTCAAGTCTTGCAAGTTTTGACTTTTTCTAGTTAAGTGACCAGTGCTGAAGGGAGAGACTTGCTAGTGGCTGTAGTGGTCAGCTTGGATTGTGGAAGATTTTGTGGTTTGAACCACCGTAAGTCTCAGTAAAAAGTTGGAGTCGTTTTCTCTCTCAAGGCATCTTGAAAATTATTGACTTTTTTTTTTGTTTTTTATTCATTTATTTTTGGCTGCGTTGGGTCTTCGTTGCTACGCGCGGGCTTTCTCTGGTCTGGGAGAGCAGGGGGCTGCTCTTCGTTGCAATGAGCGGGCTTTTCACTGTGGTGGCTTCTTTGTTGTGGAGCACGGGCTTTAGGCACGAGGGCTCAGTAGTTGTGGCACACGGGCTCAGTAGTT
The DNA here is from genome assembly GCF_964341445.2 of Mesoplodon mirus. Taxonomy (NCBI): domain Eukaryota; kingdom Metazoa; phylum Chordata; class Mammalia; order Artiodactyla; family Ziphiidae; genus Mesoplodon; species Mesoplodon mirus. The sequence continues at coordinate 185,935,589 of NC_138979.1, forward strand.
GTGGCATGTGGGCTTCAGTAGCTGTGGCTCACGGGCTCTAGGCACGAGGGCTCAGCAGTTGTGGCGCACGGGCTTAGTTGCTCCGTGGCATGTGGGATCTTCCTGGACCAGGGCTCGAACCCACGTCCCCTGCATTGGCAGGCGGATTCTTAACCACTGTGCCACCAGGGACATCCCTATTGACCTTTTTAAATCAGAATCTTTTTCTTGTATTCTTTGTTTATAGTTCTGTACGATCTTTGTCTTATAGTAAATTCTTAGTTTTCCTAGTTCCTGCTCTGTCATTTTTATTGATTTTTCTTATATTGTTAATTTTATGTATTTTAGCACTGCAGTCCTTTGTAGCCTTTTAGGCTCATTTTTGATTAGTGAGAAAAAGTTAGACTTGTGTTGCTTTAACTCTAAACTTCTAACAAACAACAAATCTTAACTGATTTACTATTTAGTGGAGCACCACGATTTCCTGTTGCAAACTATCTGGGGAAATGTTCTGCCCATGAACAGGTTACTCAGAACCGAGCAAGAGGGGCTGCACAGTAGGAGCAGGAGGGCAGGAACTTGATGGCAGGGCAGGTCCCCTCGGTCCCCGGCTAAGTGTGAGGTTGCCCGAGGTGGCCCATCTGTAGAGGACACGGTCCCAGCAGGACAAGCTCCTCTGACCACTCATGGCCTCAGGTGTGGGTAGTCGTAGGAGTTGGTTAATAGTTACTCCCCTGGCAGGACCCAAGGCAGATGGTTCCCTCCAGACTAAGAAATACTTGAGCCTTTCGCAGTTACACGTCAGGACCAGTTATTCTTGCCTTCAGGCAGCTTTTCTCACCATGCTTTCGAGGAGTCTTGGAATATTGCGTCATTGTAGATGACTGGGTTCCACGCCAGCCTCCTTGGAGTTCTCATTTCCCACAGGGCTGCCCTGCAGAGAGCCAGGGAGAGAGATGAGCTAACCAAGGCAGAGCGGGGGCACACGAGCCCTGGCAGCCCAGCTTTTGTCTCTCGTATTGGGGCTCTACCACTTTAAAAGGCGGTCCTTTTTATGTTATGTGCGCTACCTTCGTTCTCCCTTCTTTAATTAAAAAAAATAATTGGGCAACAGTATCATTTTTACATTTCTTAACATACCAGAGATATAATTTTGTTTAGATTGAAATTTCGCAATAGCAGTTGTGCTTCTAAATTCTGGTTGGCTACATACAGTAAGTACGTGACATGCTCATTGGACCTTCATCTGGTAGCCTAAGTTATCATATATTCAGCTGCTCAGAAGGTAGCACACCTGTAGGGACGGTTAGAGTCTCACCTGCTTGCTCTGTGGTTTTCTCCGTAAGCCTTGTGTTTCCAAAACTGTATACCTTGTAGTTCTCTATTTCTGTTCCCATAATGCCCCTTGATACTTAAAACATTTATATTAAGCAAGCTTAGAAACTAACATGAAGTTTTCATTTTGTAAATCAATGTACTTAAACATTTTTAGAGGAGTTTTTTTTTTTTAAGATTTTCGTATTTAATATCTATGTTTCAGATTACTTAAGTCATCTCGAGTTCAGAGTCTTAGGTTCTTCCATTTGTAGAAAATGAAAATTTCTGGTAGAAGACTAATGCCAGCCCTTGGAGTAGCCCACAGCACCCACAAAACCAGGTGTTTTCTCACCACGGCCTCTGTCTTCTCTTCCGACAGACTTGTAGAAGATGAGGAGAGGCGTTGGACCGACGAAAACATTGATATGGTTGCTCTGAAGCATTTCCCCAACATAGACAAGGAGAAGGCAATGAGCCGGCCCATCCTGTACAGCAACTGGTTGTCAAAGGTAGCGCGACTACATCACGTTAGGAATACTTTCTTTGCTCCTGTCCTTCTAGTTAGAATCTCGTCAGAAACGTCTTTGCCTTGAAGTGCACTATAAAGGAAGCTACGGCTATAGGCATGATGGGCCACGTATTTGCAGCCGTTGATAATTCAGGGCAGAGAATCTCAGGACCGTGGCCACTCCAAGAGCTGTGGATCCAACCAGCAGGAGACGGGGCTTCAGTGAAATCAGGGCAGTTAGGGATAACTTGTGTGAAAATGTTTCATATACTAGGATGCTAAATAGAGTGACATTTCCAGAATAGCTGTGAGCTGCCATTTTCTCTGAAAAAGAGAGCTGACATCATAGGAAGTGACAGTCTTGATGTGCATTTCCTTCAGTAGGCGATGCTGATTTAGGAATGAGGACAGCCTTCCTGTAGGAGCTCAGTCTCATAGGGTGGATGGCTGCATCTTGGGAGAGCTGACCCTGACATAGTGGCTTAGGCAAGTGTTCATAGGGCTTATCTGAGTGTCGGCAAGGGTGTGGCAGGCACAGGGCCTGATAGAATTAAAGGCACAGAAGCAAGAACAACAAGAGAGATTCACTCAGCGTTTCTAGAATTTCCTATGTATTGCTAGACTCTAGATACTAATCCTGTTTCATTTATGGGCAACATCTTCTCCCAGTGGCTTGTCTTTTCACTCTCTCTATAGTGTCTTTTGAAGAACAAACATTCGTAATGGAATATCGTTTAAACCCTTAATCCATCTGAATTGAGTTAGTGTATGGGGTGAGCTGTGGGTTCATTTTCAGTTTTTCTTCTGTGCATGTCCACGGTCCCAGCACTGGGACTCTGCAGTGTCGCACTGTCACATGGGTTTCCCTGCGCGCGTGAGTCTGTTACAGAGCTCTGTCCTGTCCATTGGTCCATTTGCTGCTTCCTGTGCTAAAACCACGTGGTCCTGATCACAGTTCTAAGTCCACCTGATAGGACGGTATCTGTCCAGAACACCTGGTTCTTAAAGGGGTGGGTCATCTTTCCAGTCTTGGGCTTTTCCCCTTCCAAATGAAATTTAGAATTGGCTTGTCAAGTTGCACCAAAACAACTTCCACCATCCGCCACTGAGATTTTGACTGGGATTATATTGAATCTATGTGTCAGTTGGGTGGAACTGACATTTTTAGTTGTGTGTTTTTCTCTCCATGATCATGGTGTATCTCTTCCTTTATTTAGATGTTCTGTGATGTCTTTGAGTGAAGTTCAGTTTTCTCTGTAAAGATTTTCCATGTCTTTCCATGTCTCATCCTAGTTTACTTATATTTTTGTTCCTATGTTATAAATACCTGCTTTCGTCTCATTTTTGACAGTTTCTTGGTATATGGAAATATAACCCACTTTGCTATAAGAACTAAGATGATTTCTTCTTCGTCACTGGATCTTACCTTTTCCCTACAGGATTACATCCCAGTAGACCAAGAAGAGTTAAGGGATTACGTCAAAGCCAGGCTGAAAGTCTTCTACGAAGAAGAGCTCGACGTCCCCCTGGTCCTGTTCAATGAGGTGTTGGACCACGTGCTCAGGATCGACCGGTGGGCGTTCTGCTGCTACACCCTCACCACTCACCCGAGCCGCTCTCGATCCGACGGGGGCGGGGTCAGGCCAGGCCTCGTGCTGCCCTCTTGACGGGCCTCCCACGCCCCTGCCTTCCTCTGCCAAGCGACTCCTGCTTCTTAGTCCAGCTCTGCTGAGCCGAGCTTCCCACCGGCCGCGACGGCAGCCCTTCACCCTCCTGCTAGACTCGGCCTGTCTCCCTCGAGTCATCAGGGTGTCCGGGGGCGGCGCCATGTCCTTTTGATCTCTGCCGCCTCACCGGACCTGGCAAATCACAATTGCCGTATGAATGTTTAGTGTACAAATTCAAGTTAAAACGCGTTCCAAATGTTGTAGACTGATCCTGAGAAGGTTTAGGACTTGAGTGTCAAAAGGGGAATGAAGCCTAAAAGCCTAACTCTTTTCTTCTTTCTGATAATGTTTCAGAATATTCCGTCAGCCTCAAGGCCACCTGCTTCTGATCGGGGTCAGTGGAGCGGGCAAAACCACCCTGTCCCGTTTCGTGGCCTGGATGAACGGTTTGAGCGTGTACCAGATTAAGGTGGGTCTGGCCACAGCCTCTCAGCCCCACAGCAGGTCCTATTCATGCACGCAGCTCCTTGAGCGAGAGCGGAGCTGACCTGCCTCACTTCTGTAGGTCCACAGGAAGTACACAGGGGAGGACTTCGATGAAGATCTCCGCACGGTGTTGAGACGTTCTGGCTGTAAAAACGAAAAGATAGCTTTTATAATGGACGAGTCCAACGTGTTAGATTCTGGATTCCTGGAGCGGATGAATACCCTTCTGGCCAACGGAGAGGTAATCAGTGACACACCGCATCGTGTTACATGGCGCCGGGTTCCGAGGACCGGCCAGCCATGGTGCCGTTTTATTTCCTAGGTTCCCGGCCTCTTCGAAGGAGATGAGTATGCCACCCTGATGACCCAGTGTAAGGAGGGGGCCCAGAAGGAGGGCTTGATGCTGGACTCACACGAGGAGCTGTACAAGTGGTTCACCAGCCAGGTCATCCGCAACCTCCACGTCGTCTTCACCATGAACCCATCCTCAGAGGGGCTCAAGGACCGCGCGGCCACCTCCCCCGCTCTGTTCAACAGGTACGCCAATCCCACTTGGCTCTGCTTTCCACGGGGCAGACCCTGCTCTCGGGAGCTGTCTTGAGATGTGGGCATCGTTTTCAGGTGTGTGTTGAACTGGTTTGGGGACTGGTCCACTGAAGCTCTGTATCAGGTCGGCAAAGAATTCACTAGTAAGATGGACCTGGAGAAGCCGAATTACATCGTGCCTGATTACATGCCAGTCGTGTATGACAAACTGCCACAGCCACCGTCACACCGGGAAGCCATCGTAAACAGCTGTGTGTTCGTTCATCAGACTCTTCACCAGGTGGGTTCAGTTTTTTGGGGGAGTTTGTTTTTTGGTTTTTTAACATCTTGATTAGAGTATAATTGCTTTACAATGGTGTGTTAGTTTCTGCTTTATAACAAAGTGAATCAGCTATACATATACGTATGTCCCCATATCTCCTCCCTCTTGCGTCTCCCTCCCACCCTCCCTATCCCACCCCTCTAGGTGGTCACAAAGCACCGAGCTGATCTCCCTGTGCTATGTGGCTACTTCCCACTAGCTATCTATTTTACATGTGGTAGTGTATATATGTCCATGACACTCTGTCACTTCATCCCAGCTTACCCTTCCCCCTCCCCGTGTCCTCAAGTCCATTCTCTATGTCTGCGTCTTTATTACTGTCCTGCCCCTAGGTTCATCAGAACCATTTTTTTTTAGATTCCATATATATGTGTTAGCATACGGTATTTGTCTTTCTCTTTCTGACTTACCTCACTCTGTATGACAGTCTCTAGGTCCATCCACCTCACTACAAATAACTCAATTTCGTTTCTTTTTATGGCTGAGTGTGGGTTCAGTTTTGAGATCGTAGGAAAAGCAAAACTAACTGCCGTACTAACGTAAAGCTAAACCGATGTAAAAGTAGACCCCCAGGTGCTTTGGATTTGACACTGTACCATCACCCGCAAAAGAGATGCCTGTTTCTCACCTGTTTTCCTACCTCTGTCAATGACGTCTCAACCCGCCTGTCGCCCGGCTGTGTGTTCGGAGCCGTCTGGCCCTTTCCCTGCCCACACTGATTCCATCTGCTTCTCTTGCTGCCTCTCTGGCCAGGCCTGTGTTCTTCCCCCAGAGCAGGGGTCACGCACTCTCTCTGCAAAGGGCCAGGTGCCAGCTGGGCCCCTGCATGGCTACCCAGCTCTGCCGCTGTGGCACGAGAGCAGCGTTGCCATGAGCAAGCATGGCCGTGGGGCTGACACTCCACATGCAGAGGCTGCGTTGCAGGGTTTGACGGGCTGGCTGTGGTTTGCTACCCCTCCTTTAGGCTCTTTTTGTTAGAAGAGTCCAGTCTGCTCCCCTCTGGAAGGCTCTGTGAAGACCACTCTGAGCCTGTGGGTGTCCTGTTGGCCCTGCCCTACCCCTAGAAGTCAGAGGAGAAGCTCAGAGGTGTGAGGGCTCCTTGCGGTCCCGTGGGCTCCTGAGCTAGACTCCGTCTCGAGCGATGCGACTCCCGGGGGCTGGGGCTGTGCCGTCGCGCCACACCAGCACAACAGTTATCTCCTGAGGTTAAATTGCAGAGGACAAACGTCCTGAAGAGCGAAGTGATTTGACTTTTTTCCAAAAGGCTAACGCTCGGCTAGCGAAGCGAGGAGGCAGAACCATGGCCATCACGCCTCGCCACTACCTGGACTTCATCAATCACTACGCCGACCTGTTCCACGAGAAGCGGAGCGAGCTGGAGGAGCAGCAGATGCACCTGAACGTCGGGCTGAGGAAGATCAAAGAGACGGTTGACCAGGTACGTCACGGCCTGAGCAGCGTTTTCTGGGGCTGCGCTAGGGGAGGGCCTCTTAATTGGAAGGTAATTGCCGCGTGTTTTTCATTCCCCTGAACGTGGCTTTGTTCCTCAGGTAGAAGAGCTGCGTCGGGACCTCAGGATAAAGAGCCAGGAGCTGGAGGTGAAGAACGCGGCGGCCAATGACAAGCTGAAGAAGATGGTGAAGGACCAGCAGGAGGCTGAGAAGAAGAAGGTGCATCTTCGTGCTTGGGGAACGTGGCCTGTGTGGGCCGGGCGTGCTCCGTCTCTCATGAGGGAGTAGGGAGTTTAGTCTGAGATGGGCTTTAGGGTTGAACGGGTCTGTGGTGGGGGCAGGGGGTGTGTGTGTGTGTGTGTGTGTGCGCGCACGCGCGCCTGTCTGTCTGTCCCGGGCGGCATGAGGAGTGCCACTTTGGGACTCGGCGAGTTAACCGGTGCTCACCCCAGAGCTGAGCCGTCCTTCCTCTCTAGGTCATGAGCCAAGAAATTCAGGAACAGCTGCATAAGCAGCAGGAGGTCATCGCAGACAAACAGATGAGCGTCAAGGAAGATCTTGACAAGGTGGAGCCGGCCGTCATCGAGGCCCAGAATGGTGTGTGCACACTGCCAGAGGCCTGGCTCTCTGGGAAGGGTGGACAGATTAGGGGGCAGCATGGCCTTCCCCCAGAGGTCCCGGTTGTGTACGTTTCCAAAAGCGTCATTGATGAGTCTCAAGTCTCTGAAGCCTTTTCTAAATACTTAAAGACTGTCTTCATCTCTTAAAGCAAAGTTTCCGTAAAGCTAGTCTGCTTTCACCATAGTGAAACCCTTTTCATAAGAGAAAATTGACAAAAGAAGCTTTTTGTCAGTACATTTTTTTAAATCTGGTGATAATTTCATAAATATGCTGTTTGCAAATCTCTGGCTTGAGTTTCATCCAGAAATATCGTAAAGTAGGCAGTGTTGCTGTCTTACTTATAATTATTAGAGTGTCCTGGTCGTGGCCAGCGATGACTAATTTAATGGTTGGTAGCAGTCCCCCGTCCTCCCTTTCCCACCCCGTGTACCTGGGAAATGCCGCAGGAGGGAGCGCAGTGCCCCGGCGTCCCGTCTTCGTCTGCCGTCTGCCCGGTACCTAGGCGTGGCCTTAACCTGGGCCTCTTCCTGCCCATCAGCCTTTAACTTACTTCAAATAACCCAATTGCTTGTCGTTTTCACATTACACCACAGGAGGAATTAAAATGCACCATAGATTTTCATTGAGCGTTGTACTTTGATCAGAATTTACTTTAGCTCTCACCTGCCAAAGAGTTACTTTAAAAAAGTGCTTTAATAAAAGTTCAGGTTAGGAAAATGTGCATTTCAGTTTATGGAAAGCATCGGCCATTTTTTTTAGAACTGTTAATTCCACATCTTCACCCCAGCCGGTGAAGACAACTTCTAAATTGTGACAGACTGAAAAGGTCTTTGTTCGATTGGTGTAAAACAAATGAATAATTTTGCTTCTTTTTTTAATACTTAAATCTTTATAGAGGTAAAGGAATTAATGAGGGTTTGTGAGACATTTTTAAAGATGCTGTCCTTTCTACAGAATGTTGCGATTTAGGCTTAGTACAGTAAGATCTCTGTCATTATTTTGGCCACGTCAGCTGTTCCAGAGGGTTTTAAGACAGAACATCCCACATTCTCTTGGATCTTCTGCACACGTGCCCCTTTTCTGGTGAGAGTCCAAGTGTCTGGCTGTGCTCTGGTCCCCTTCTCACCGCGTCCTTTCCACCCCACCCTCTTGTGTTCCCGCCACGCCCAGCTGTGAAGTCCATAAAGAAGCAGCACCTGGTGGAGGTGCGGTCCATGGCCAATCCCCCTGCCGCCGTGAAGCTGGCACTCGAGTCCATCTGCCTACTGCTGGGGGAGAGCACGACGGACTGGAAGCAGATCCGCTCCATCATCATGAGGGAGAACTTCATCCCCACCATCGTGAACTTCTCTGCCGAGGAGATCAGGTGGGTGGCACCTGGTGGGGGAAGCCGTTCTGGTGGCATGAGGGTCTCGTGTTTGCTTGTGGCCTCGTGTCTCTGGCTTAGCGTACACAGAAGGTAATGTCAGCTCATCAGCTGCACAAACACCTTTCCAGGCCATTTCCACTCAAACTAGTCAGATTTCCTCTCCCCGTTCCTGACAGTAGTTCCCTGAGCCCTTTACCTCTGTGAGCCGAATACTCTTCCATCCCCACAAGTGGCTACAAGCACAGAGCTGGCCCTGAGCTTGTCTCCTGTCAGGGGACAGGGAGTGCATGGGAGGGTGAGAGTCCTTCTCAGCAGCAGTGGCCTGGTCACCTGGGAACTAGGGTCAGGCCGGCTCATCCTTGGTGGTCTCTGAGCTGGCTCTAGCCTTTACGTTTCGATTTCCTGAAAATTCTTCTTTACTCTTTGCCCTGCACACGCTTAGAAGTACAATTCCTCTTTTGCAGTGACGCCATAAGGGAGAAGATGAAGAAGAACTACATGTCCAACCCTAGTTACAATTACGAAATCGTCAATCGGGCCTCCCTGGCCTGCGGGCCTATGGTTAAGTGGGCCATCGCACAGGTAATCAGCCTGGCTGGGAACCCCTGTGCGAGGGGGCCTCGTGTCCGGGCCCTTTTGAAAACAGTCCATCTGCCCTCCGCAGCTCAACTACGCCGACATGTTAAAGCGAGTGGAGCCTCTGCGCAACGAGCTGCAGAAGCTGGAGGATGACGCCAAGGACAACCAGCAGAAGGCCAACGAGGTGGAACAGATGATCCGCGACCTGGAGGCCAGCATCGCCCGCTACAAGGAGGAGTACGCGGTCCTCATCTCGGAGGCCCAGGCCATCAAAGCGGACCTGGCTGCCGTCGAAGCCAAAGTAAGGCGGTCGTCGCGAGCGCTCTCTTTCCTCCGCTCCCCTGAAACGCTGCCTTGCGGTGTCCTTCGCCGTGCCGTGCTCGCTGGCCTCGCCGGGGGAAGCGCTGGAGTAACAGGCGACAACACGGGCTGCACGTACCGCGGTCATCCTGGGGGATGAGCTCTTTCACGTCCACGGGGGTCCTGGTGACCGTCTCTTGTGCGTTTACTAAGTGGCGTTAGGTGGACGCCAGCCGGGCACTCGGGAGCCGGGGAAGCCCTCTCCCCCGCCACCAGCTCCAAACCCATTTGTCCTCCCGCCTTGGGCTTCATACGTGGCATCACCGAGGGCCCCTTGTCAGGGTCTCCCGTCCCCCTGCTTGTCCCTTCTGCTGTGGTCCCCATCACTCTTGCCCACACTGCTCTGGGTCCTCAAAATAGGCGCTTTAGCCTCCTGCCTATGGCACCTCTTCCCTCCAGGTCAGCCTTCCCCTGGAGGTTCCTTCCACCTGCTTCCTGCCCGCATATCTGCTCACCCACAAGTCTCAAAGCTGACACTTAATTCTCTACACACATCTTATGCCCTCAGATTCTGAGACTTGTGTCGCCCTCAGTTGTGGGTTATCTGGGTCCCAACCTCCTTCAGGATCTGAACCATGAGTGTGCTTGTCTCTCCAGCCCTCCCAGACCCTGCCCACCATGGGCAGGAACAGATTTGCACTTCTCAGCATAAAGCTTGTTTGGTTTTCTTTTTAGGTAAACCGGAGCACCGCTCTTCTGAAGAGCTTGTCTGCTGAACGGGAACGGTGGGAAAAAACAAGTGAAACTTTCAAGAATCAGATGTCCACCATTGCCGGGGACTGTCTCCTGTCAGCTGCGTTTATTGCTTATGCGGGTTACTTTGACCAGCAGATGCGCCAGAACTTGTTTACCACCTGGTCCCATCACTTACAGCAAGCCAACATCCAGGTAACCGTCCACAGGGAATTTCAAAAAGGTGGGAGCCAAAATGAGGGTCAGTAAGCTGTCACCATCTCCACTGGGAAGCCGTGCCTGTCTGCGTCCTGAAGAAAAGGATCCGTACGTAACTGCTGTCCCTCTCAGTTCCGCACAGATATCGCGAGGACGGAGTACCTGTCCAACGCTGACGAGCGTCTCCGCTGGCAGGCCAGCTCCCTACCTGCAGACGACCTGTGCACGGAGAATGCCATCATGCTGAAACGCTTCAATAGGTACATGCTTGTGCGCAGCAAGGGCACGGGTTAGAAGTCTTTGTGTGCAGTTCTCCCCTTTGCATTTTTTTTCAAAACACCTTTAGAAGAGGTGAATAGGACATTGGGAGGGTCCGCGTGCTCACCTCTGATGGTGGGCTGTGCACGGTTCCCTTTTTCTTATGTTGTGACTGTCCAAGCTGTCCTACAATGAGTGGTTCTCGTGTAACCTTTTTTTTAAAATTATTTATTTTTGGCTGCATGGGGTCTTCGTTGCTGCCCGCAGGCTTTCTCTAGTTGCGGTGAGCGGGGGCTACTCTTGGTTGCAGCGCGTGGGCTTCTCATTGCGGTGGCTTTTCTTGTTGCGGAGCACAGGCTGTAGGTGCACGGGCCTCAGTAGTTGTGGCATGCTGGCTCAGTAGCTGTGGTGCACAGGCTTAGATGCTCTGCGGCATGTGGGATCTTCCCGGACCAGGGCTCGAACCTGTGTCCCCTGCATTGGCAGGCGGATTCTTAACCACTGCGCCACCAGGGAAGCCTCATGTAACCTTTTGAAATTGATGGGCATGGCTGTGTATTGGGCAAAAATCAAAACAGACCCTCTCGGGAATTCCCCGGCAGTCCAGTGGTTGGGACTCGGTGCTTTCACTGCCAGGCGTGTGGGTTCGATCCTTGGTTGGGGAACTAAGATCCCCCAAGCCATGCAGTGCGGCCAAAAAACAAAAACAAAAAACAGACTGTCTCTTAAAATATTACAAGAATTGGAAGTGTTTAGCTAGAGAGAGAGTTAAGGGAAGCGGCTCCCTGATTTTGGTTTAAGGAGGGGGCCAGAGTAAGAGGAGGAACGGGCCTGCAGCCGAGGGGGCTCACAGTGCAATTCAAGGACTGACCCTCCTCTGTGGCAGCACCCAAACCCAGCCACCCTGGGTTTTCTTTCTCTTTCAAAGAACTGATTCCCAGCGTCCTGTTTAACCGCATCTGCACATCTTGGAACCTTTGAGCCCTTGCTGTATGCCACTGTCCCCAGGGCACAAAGCGGAACCAACCCTCAGGTCTCACAAGTGGCGCAGGGTCTCGCCAGGGGGCGCTGGCGGGAACGTCCACCCATTGTGGCGTCTATGAGGGGTCTGTGCGGGGGGGGGGGGGGCTGCATTTGTCTTACGTGGAAAATGCATGCTTCTGGGTGTCCCAAAGCCCAGCACTCGTGAAGAATGATGCATCTCAGAACATTCACAGGACAGAGTGTGTCCTACCAGAGGCCCGGAAATGCCTCTGACGCCCCTCGTTGGGGCCAGTGAACAGGTCACCGTGTGTCCCCCCGGTGGGAGGCCGGGGGCCCTTGCAGACTTGGCCCTTCGTCCAGAGCCCGTGTGTGAGGGTGCTTCCGGCAGGCCACGGTGTGGGGTGGTGTGCTCCCCCGGGGACACACGTGTGTCTCAAACACATAAACCTCCTTTGTGTACACAGACCAGAAACCGGTGACCAGGGAGGAGGGGGAGGGGCGGTTCTCACCACTTGCCCTTCCGTAGCTTCTGAATTTTGTACAATCACGCGTGTGTATTAGGGTCCTGGGCAGCGTAAACCCCTCGCGGCCGCCAGCTCGTGGGGCTGCAGCAGCAGTGGTGGTGATGCCTGCCCTGTGCGGTGCGCGCGGACTTCTTGGAGAAGCACCTGTCCGTCCCGGAAAGGAAAGAAGCTTTAACTACAGCCCTTCTTGGCAGAGTCTGTGGTTTAGTTACCTCCCCCTCATAGAAGTTCTTCAAAAAGAGGATTTTAGTATCAAGCCTTAGGTCACGTCGGTCTCTGCCGATAAACCTGGAACCCACAGCTGAGTGTGGGACAGCCCTCCCGTCATCTTGTCGGGCTCTGCCCGCCACGTCCTTGTGCTTCCTGTGGACCTCTAACCTACTTCTCTGGGGCCCGTCCTCAGGTATCCGCTGATCATCGACCCCTCAGGACAGGCCACAGAGTTCATCATGAATGAGTATAAGGACCGGAAGATCACACGGACCAGCTTCCTGGACGACGCCTTCAGGAAGAACCTGGAGAGTGCTCTGAGGTTCGGCAACCCGCTTCTGGTCCAGGTTCGTGTGCATCTCAGCTCTGCAGACACTGCTTCCCAGAGGGAAGGGCTATAGGACTGCATTTAGGTTTTTGCAAATGCAGTTGATGTGAATCACATAATACGTGCTACTTTTTGAACTTTGCAAGACATCATTTGATATGAAAGCAAGGTTAGGGGATTACCCAATGGTCCAGTGGTTAGGACTTGGCACTTTCACTGCCGAGGGTTCGGGTTCAACATCTGGTCAGGGAACTAAGACCTCACAAAGCGAGTGGCATGGCCAAAAAAAAAAAAAAAAAAAAAAGCAAAGCTAAAGCTCTGAGATAGATCTATAAAAAATCCAACAGAAGCAGTGTTTGCACTTAAAATTCTAGTTGGTCTAGATCGTCACCATCCACCGGGACAGTGACGGAAACGTTCTTTAGCCTGTGCTGAACTGCATGGCGGCCCCACTGTCGAGCACTTCACAGGCCAGTGTGACAAGGAACTGAACTTTTCATTTTGTTTAAGTACCCACATGTGCCTAATGGCCATGTATTGGGCAGCGCGGGTCTAAATAGCTGGGTGGCTTCTGGGAGATGTCTTTATCTGGAGTAGAAAATCAGTTATATGGGTGAAAATAAACACCGTAAAACTCTCCCTGTCAATAACACCTCACATATACATACGTAGGACGTGGAGAGCTATGATCCAGTTCTGAATCCGGTTTTGAACCGTGAAGTCCGGCGAACAGGGGGGAGAGTGCTGATCACCCTCGGTGACCAGGACATAGACCTGTCGCCATCCTTTGTCATCTTCCTGTCCACCCGGGATCCCACGGTAAGGGACGGGGCCCTCCTCCGTGAAGACGGGGCGGCGTTAGGTGAGGCCGCGGATGTGTAGCACAGCTGCCTGGTCTGTCGCCCCTTTTGGCAGGTCGAGTTCCCACCCGATCTCTGTTCCCGGGTTACCTTCGTCAACTTCACCGTCACCCGTAGCAGTTTGCAGAGCCAATGTCTCAACGAAGTTCTCAAGGCAGAAAGACCTGACGTGGATGAAAAACGTTCCGATCTTCTTAAACTCCAAGGTATGTCTCTGGATCCATGGTTCTCGGTGCAGGTCGGGGGCCTGAACGTTCACAGGACGAGGGTGCGCCAGGCTTGGGTCGGACACATCACAGAGCGCTCCTTGGAAGGAACGTTTAAGTCCTGTAGTGAACTCTGGATGTTCTCATCATTTAAGGGGAATTTCAGCTGCGCTTACGTCAGCTAGAAAAGTCTCTGCTACAAGCTCTGAATGAGGTGAAAGGGCGCATTTTGGATGATGACACGATCATAACGACCCTGGAGAACCTCAAGAAAGAGGCCGCCGAGGTGACGAGGAAGGTCGAGGAGACGGACATTGTGATGCAGGAGGTGGAGACTGTGTCCCAGCAGTACCTGCCGCTGTCCACCGCCTGCAGCAGCATCTACTTCACCATGGAGTCGCTGAAGCAGGTGAGCGGGGCCGCGCCCGGCCGGGGGCTCCCGCCCCACGAGCACAGGCGCTAACAGCCGCCTCCGCCACTTCCAGATCCACTTCCTGTACCAGTACTCCCTGCAGTTCTTCCTGGACATCTACCACAACGTCCTGTATGAGAACCCGAACCTGAAGGGTGTCACCGACCACACGCAGCGCCTCTCCATCATCACCAAGGACCTCTTCCAGGTACGGCGCGCGCCCGGCCGTCCCGGGGTGCGTGCATGTGCGCGCCTGTGTGTAGTGGGGGGCTCGGGAGTAGTTCTCCAGGATCGGCAATGCTTCCTGCATTCGGCTGCAGGTGGCGTTTAACCGGGTCGCTCGAGGCATGCTGCACCAGGACCACATCACCTTCGCCATGCTGCTGGCGAGAATCAAACTGAAGGGCACCATCGGGTAAGTCGGCTGCCCTGCCTCACTTTCCACCAGAGAACGTCGTCATTTTGCAGCCTGCCTACTAGCATTTTCTGAAGGGATGAGCTTTGTTTTCTCCTTAAAGCCATTATTGCTCTTTTAGTGACAGTAGAATTGAATCTGAGAGACCCCAGCTGACTGTTGCCCCCTTCCCAGGGAGCCCACCTACGATGCCGAGTTCCAGCACTTCCTGAGGGGGAAGGAGATCGTCCTGAACGCTGGCTCGACGCCCAAGATCCAGGGTCTGACGGTGGAGCAGGCCGAGGCGGCAGTGCAGCTGAGCTGCCTGCCCGCGTTTAGGGATCTGATTGCGAAGGTTCAGGCCGACGAGGTAAGTGTCTTGTGAACGCTCCCGGGGGGAAGCTGGCCTCACTCCCAGGGAGCCGCGCGTGTCGTGTAACCCCCAGAACGTTGTGTGGTGTTTTCTCACGTCAGACATCTGACACGTTGGTCCCAACCTCTCTGCCCAGAGGTGGGCTCTGCTCCGTGGTGACACTTGGTGTGACACTTGGTGACACATGGTGACACTGTTGTCCCCACAGCAATTTGGCATCTGGCTGGACAGCAGCTCCCCAGAGCAGACGGTGCCATACCTCTGGAGCGAGGAAAGCCCTGCAAGTAAGCCCCACGAGGCCTCCCCCGTTGTTTTCATTCTGGACCGGAGTGTAAAATTGGGCTTTGCTGCTCGAAGGCAGGGACGCTCCCCAAAGATAAAAAGCCATTGATTCCTGAGATAAGTATTTCGGTGTTAAAACTTAGGAGACGACTTAGGCGTAAGAAAGCGAAAAACTCCCAATTCCTATTGCAACTCATGCTTAAAGGCCAAAAGAGAAACAGATCAGGAGGTCCTTGCCTAACATTGGCGGGGAGCCGGCTGGTTTCGAGCGTGTTACGCGAGGCTCTGGACCAGACAGGCCCCACGATGGGGAGGAAGAACAGGGTGATGTCCAGCGTGGCTGCAGCTCAGTCGTGGGCTGTGGGGTGTCCGTGATCTTAGACGTTCCTGAGAATCTTCGGGGTTCTCCACAGATAGGTATGAGGTAGTCAGTCATTTAGAATCAGTAAGTGCTCATCACCCACAGACCCAGGCGTAGGTCTTGTCACAGCTCTTCCCAGAGGGCTCAGTGACAGCGTGGAGGTGGTGGCAGTTCTCAGGCAGAGAGGACAGGGCGGGCGTCGTGGCGTCTGGGGTGTTTGAGCTGAGCCTCGGACACTGAGTGTGTGCAGAGCGAGAGCTGGTGGCAGGAGCAGTCCAGGCGGGAGAGCATCTCAAAGTCCCTGCCGTCACCAACCCCCAGCCCTCCTCACGGCCTCGTTTCAGCTCCCATCGGGCAAGCCATCCACCGGCTGCTCTTGATTCAGGCCTTCCGCCCCGACCGCCTGCTGGCCATGGCTCACATGTTTGTCTCCACAAACCTCGGGGACTCCTTCATGTCCATCATGGAGCAGCCGCTCGACCTGACCCACATCGTGGACACGGAGGTAGGCTCTGGCCCTGCGGACTCTGAACCGGCCCGTTTTCACGAGCCCCTCCACAGGGCTCTCCTCCCTCGACAGGCGCACTGTCGGGTGGGATGCTCTCTCACCCGATTCCGACTTCCTGATCTGCAGGTAAAGCCAAACACCCCTGTCCTAATGTGCTCTGTGCCCGGTTACGATGCCAGCGGGCACGTGGAGGACCTCGCAGCTGAGCAGAACACACAGATCACGTCCATCGCCATTGGTAAGGGTGTCTGGTCAGTTCCACGGGGGGCACCCCAGACTTCAAGGTGGGTGGGCGTTGAAGTCCAAGTCCACGTCCACGTGCTGACACTAAGCTTTCTGGTACCAGGCTCGGCAGAAGGCTTTAACCAAGCAGATAAGGCAATAAATACAGCTGTGAAGTCGGGCAGGTAGGCTTGTTTGGTTTTGCTTTACGAGGCCCGAGTGCCCAAGAACTCAGGCCGGAAAGGTGAGGTGTGGCTGTGGCCTTCTCCCTGCCCTGCAGGTGGGTGATGCTGAAGAACGTGCACCTGGCTCCGGGCTGGCTGATGCAGCTGGAGAAGAAGCTGCACTCCCTGCAGCCGCACGCCTGCTTCAGGCTCTTCCTCACCATGGAGATTAACCCCAAGGTGGGTGGCACGGAGGGTGCGAGGCGCTGGTTTGGCACCCTGTGCACGTGTGTGTGAGCTGGAGCACACGTGGAAGCCACGGTCACGGGTGCCGTGTCTTGCTCAGGTGCCCGTGAACCTGCTGCGAGCGGGCCGCATCTTCGTGTTCGAGCCGCCGCCGGGCGTGAAGGCCAACATGCTGAGGACCTTCAGCAGCATCCCCGTGTCTCGGATATGCAAGGTGAGTGCGTGGCTCGGAGCCGAGCTAGGGTGTAGCGGCCGCGCAGACGTCCAGGCACCGAGAGGAGACCGGGACCCGGCTCGCGGGCAGGAGAGCGTTGTGGCAGGAGCGGTGCATCAGTTCTGTGTTTCTTAAGTGCTGTTTCCTTTTGTGCCTTACTCCACCTCTTCTACCGTTTTTAGAAACTTGTTCTCTCCTATGTAATTTTCTGTTGGCTAAATAACTTCCCTTAACAGCGTAGTTGGGAGCACACCTTTATTAATAGAAAAATTGGCGTAGTTTTCTCCTAACAATAATATTCGTGTTAATTACTAACATCACAGTGGTTCCAGTGTTAGTACGTGGAAAGCTCTTTTTAAGACTTTGATTCCGACAGGATCGGCACTGTTTTCTTAGATAGAAAGGGGGCTGCGTTCTGGTGATTCTCTCCTTGCTCACTTCCCCACCTAGTCCCCCAACGAGCGAGCCCGCTTGTACTTCCTGCTGGCCTGGTTCCACGCCGTCATCCAGGAACGCTTACGATACGCACCCCTCGGGTGGTCGAAGAAGTATGAATTCGGGGAGTCTGACCTGCGGTCGGCCTGCGACACGGTGGACACATGGCTGGACGACACGGCCAAGGCAAGTGTGGGCTGTGCCGTGAGAGGGGGACTTGTGTACGGGTGGCCGCCTGCTGTGAGCGTGGGGGAGGAGCCTCCACCCCCGTGACCAGCCTCTCCCCACCCCCCAGGGAAGGCAGAACATCTCGCCAGACAAGATCCCCTGGGCTGCGCTCAAGACCCTGATGGCCCAGTCCATCTACGGCGGGCGGGTGGACAACGAGTTTGACCAACGTCTGCTCAACACTTTCCTGGAGCGTCTGTTCACCACCAAGAGTTTCGACAGTGAATTTAAGCTGGCCTGCAAGGTCGACGGGCACAAAGACATCCAAATGCCAGACGGCATCAGGTGTGCGCCCACCCCCGGGACCCACGGGGAGGCGGCGGGCGCTTCCGGCCCGCGTGTCATGGCACTAAGAGCACGCGGCTTTTCCAGGCGCGAGGAGTTCGTGCAGTGGGTGGAGCTGCTCCCGGACACGCAGACCCCCTCCTGGCTGGGCCTGCCCAACAACGCTGAGAAGGTCCTCCTCACCACCCAGGGTGGGTACCCAGCTGTCCTCCTCCCCCGGACCGCACCTCCCTTCCTCCACCGCCAGGGAGGCGGGGAAAACCACCTGCTCCCGCTGGTGTCTTTCCTGCAGTACAGGCTCCGTTCTGGGGAAAAGGCTCGATAGCTGCATACGTGGAGTCGGGAAATTGCATTTAGGTTTTTGTCTTAGATTCAGAAGTAATTTCATTTTTTCTCCTGTTCAGTTTTTTTAAACTCTTGGCATATCTTTTAGTCTCTTTTTGGAATACACTTTTTTAGAACTTCAAGACTATTCAAGAAATCATCTAACCCAGTGGTTCTCAAAGTGTGGTCCCCAGACCAACAGCTTCAGCCTCCCCTGCAAATTTAGACATGCAGGTCCTCGGGCCCCACGGTGGGGAATCAGAACTGGGCTTGCTGGGGCCCGGCGTCTGTTTTGATAAGCCCCCCAGTCACTGAGACACTCAGGTTTGAGAACTGCTCATCTGAGCCAGGCTTCTCTTTATGGGAAACAGGCCCAGAGGATGGGTGATTTGCCCAAACTCACGCCCTGGTTGATAGGACAGACCCCGACAGTTTACCTCCGGCCCGCGATTCAGCTCTGTAATGAGAAGCCATGGGGCCTTCTTTCTGACTGACCACGACCTCGAACGCGTGCCTCTCGCTGGGGGAGGCGGGGGGTGGCAGGCCCCACAGGTGACCGAACGGGAGGCCGGGCTGGCCAGCCGAGAAGCAGAGGAGGGCTTGAGGCCTGGGTGCTGGGCAGGTCTTGGCGGGGGGCGTGGGTGCTGGGCCTTGTCTCGTACGGCAGCGTGCACTGAGATCACTTAGCAAGTTAGCCCCATGCCGCCTGCTGGGACCGGCGCTGGGTCCCCCTCGACACTGTACTGAGTGTTATCCGAGCCCCGTGTCACGCCAGAGCTGACGGTGCCCCAGGTGGTGGGGCCCACGTGGAGGCCGTGAGGTATGGGCCACAGGGCCCTGGCTTGGGGAAGCTGAGCCCTGTCCTCCAGCCCAGCGTCCAGGTGACAGTGCCGCTCAGGAACTGGACTTGGAGCACTCCACTCAGGTCAGGGACCCGCAGGCAGAGGCAGAGTCCAGAGCCCGTGGGAGGCCGCCACGCGGCTCAGCGCAGTCCCAGCCGGAAGTGGTCACACGTTGGCAGCCCAGGTGGCCTCCCCGCCTGGCGCCGGCGCGCCCCAGAGCCCACCCCGGCGACAGTGGATGCGCGAGCCTAGGAGAGGCCTCTGGGGTTTGCACTCGGCCACTGGAGCAGCCCCAGCAGTCGGGACGTGACCTGTCGTTGCCGCCTTACCTTTCTGGTCAGGCCATTCTCCGTGCTTTAGGACAGGTGCCCGCGTGGTACCTTGCAGGGCGCACAGTTACACCTGTGTAAACAAGCGCGGTGTGCGGCCTTTACCTTCAAGTCCCTTTCCCTCTGCTCTCCTGCTGTGCACTCTCTCCCTGCGGCCCAGGCGTGGACATGATCAGTAAGATGCTGAAGATGCAGATGCTGGAGGACGAGGACGACCTGGCCTACGCAGAGACGGAGAAGAAGACAAGGCCGGATGCCACGTCCGACGGGCGCCCCGCCTGGATGCGGACGCTGCACACCACCGCGTCCAACTGGCTGCACCTCATTCCTCAGACGCTGAGCCACCTCAAACGCACGGTGGAGAACATCAAGGTGCCTGGCCCTTCCCCCCGCCGAGTCCTTGGGCTTGGGGGGGTCCTAGCAAGTGGGGCCGGGCGGGTCGAGCCGAGCTCAGTGTTGTCTCGGAGCGCACGCGCGCCTGGGCCGGGCTGGAGGGAACACCCTAGGATGAAGGTGGTCTGTCTTCCACGAGGAGGTAAATGACTCCCAAGGAAGCGGCGGCAGCCGTTCTCCTTCTTTACAGAATTGTCCAGAGCTGCCTTCGGTCAGGCAGGCCCACAGCTTCACGCGAGGTCTAGTGCAGGGTCGAGCTGGGGTGACACTGTGAACAATACGGGGAGGGCTGTGAAACCGGGGCTCCCTGAGGCTGTTACTTCTGGTTCTGTTTTCTGCTGGAGAAAAGACCTCTTCCCAGACTCCCTCCCCCCTTCACTCTGGCCTTCCTTCCCAACACCTTTAGGATCCTCTGTTCAGATTCTTTGAGAGAGAGGTGAAGATGGGCGCTAAGTTACTCCAGGACGTCCGCCAGGACCTTGCTGACGTCGTGCAGGTGTGCGAGGGCAAGAAGAAGCAGACCAACTACCTGCGCACGCTCATCAACGAGCTGGTGAAAGGTGCGCCCGCGGCGCCGCTGGGGTGCGGGTGCTCCCGGGAGCCCCTCAGAGTGGCGGCAGGTCCCGGCCAGGCCTCGCCCAGACTTCCCTTGGGACAGCTCGATGCCCGCACCTGGGAGCAGACTTAGAAACGCCCCAGAATTTGTTTTCTTTTAATGCTGGTTCACTGAACACTGAACAGAATCTTTACTCACTTCTGCAGTCTTTAGGGAGGACTAGGGCTGGGGGAGAGCAGGGCGGGGTGCTGGAGTCCAAAGGCACAGGGACCCCCGGGGTTTCCATCGGCTCTGAGAGCCTCAACTGGCAGTACCACCAAGCCGCCCGTGGCGGGGTTTGTGGCTGTGGTGCCTCGGGGCGGTCGTGCTCCTCCAGACGCATCCTGTGGGTCACCCGGATGGGCGCGGGGCAGGTGCGGCGGGGACGGTGGCCCGTGCAGGGTGTGAGGTGCACCGGGGAGGGGAAGCAGCAGAGCCTGCACACGGGGGCAGGCCTGCCCGCACTCAGCTGGGCACCCACCTGCCCCGGGGGAACCGTCGGCACTGACGCCAGGGCTCCTTGCTTGCAGGAATTCTGCCCCGGAGCTGGTCCCACTACACGGTGCCCGCCGGCATGACCGTCATCCAGTGGGTCTCCGACTTCAGTGAGAGGATCAAACAGCTGCAGAACATCTCACTGGCGGCTGCCTCTGGTGGCGCCAAGGAGCTAAAGGTGGCGGCTGCTCCTGAGGAGCTGGGGGAGGATCCCCGGGGAGGGTCCCCGGGAGGGTCGGCAGCTGGCCCGGGTGCTGGCGCTCAGGGGCCCAGTGGGGCCGGCTCTCAGCTGGGGCTGCTTCTTCCCACAGAACATCCACGTGTGCCTGGGCGGCCTGTTTGTGCCCGAGGCGTACATCACTGCCACCAGGCAGTACGTGGCCCAGGCCAACAGCTGGTCCCTGGAGGAGCTCTGCCTGGAGGTGAACGTCACCACCTCGCAAAGCACCACGCTGGACGCCTGCAGCTTTGGGGTCACGGGTGAGTGGGGGCCGCTCCGGCCGGCTGGGCTTCTCTTCTCCCTCAGGTTCCCCTCCCCCGTCCCCGGGCCTGCAGCTCGGCCATCGCCCCCTCGCAGGCCGCCTGCTGGTGGTTCCCACGCGCACGTGTTAAGTTGGAGCCCAGGCCTGTGGCCGCGCAGCTCGTGCTCCCCTCGGGGGTCCTGACCGCCCGCCCCCCCCCCCCCCGACAGGGTTGAAGCTCCAGGGGGCCACGTGCAGCAACAACAAGCTCTCGCTCTCCAACGCCATCTCCACCGTCCTCCCCCTGACGCAGCTGCGCTGGGTCAAGCAGACAAACGCAGAGAAAAAGGCTAACGTGGTGAGTGGCTCCTTCCCGTCCTCTGGGGTCAGGGAGACTCTGAGGACACCCACCGGGCGCCGGGGCGACGTCCCCGACCCCTTCCGGCCGCGAGTGCCTGCGTCCCAGGAGGACCCGCCCCTTCCCTCTCGCATGAAGCCCCTGCTCCAGAGCCCCCTCTCCTCGCAGGTGACCCTCCCCGTCTACCTGAACTTCACCCGAGCAGACCTCATCTTCACCGTGGACTTTGAAATCGCGACCAAGGAGGACCCGCGCAGCTTCTACGAGCGCGGCGTCGCCGTTCTCTGCACCGAGTGAGACTCGCCTTTTCTAGCGCCCCTTCCTGTAACAGTAAAATTAATATTTAACGTTTATTCATCATTAGGATGTGTGGAAGGTACGGACTTGTCAAAGGAAAGTTGTTGGTGTGAGGCTGGACGAAGCCGAAAGAAGCCAGACGGCTGGGAGGCGGAAACGGGAGGGATACAGGGACGTGGCTTTGAGGGCCGAAGCGTGGCTTGTTTTATGAAATAAAACACTAAGCATGAGCCGGCTCCGGCCTCTTGTCTCAGCTCCGGCTCCTGTGGGCACCCTGGACCCTTCACAACACAGAGGCAGCCCCGTTCCTAGGAGAGCGCTGGCGCTCCCGGGGCGTGGGGCTGGCGCCGTGTCCCGTGTCCCGTCACCGGGAACCCATGGCCCAGGTGGACGCCCTCGTCCCGCCTCCTCTCTGGCACCTTGGTTTCCACGACCCTAGGGTGGCGGGTGGAAGAGACGGGCGTGCTGTCCTGCGAAGCAGGTTTCTGGCCTGTGCGGGGCCTCGCGAGAGCTCCTGGGGCGCCAGGGCGCCGGCGCAGGCGTCAGCGCGGGCCCCGCCGTGACCCCGGCCGTCCTGCCGCGGGCTGCCTGTGAGCCAAGCTCGGCCCCAGCGCCGTGACGGCCTGAGGCCCGACTGGACGCCCTGGCCCTGCCCACACCCTCCCAGCCCCAGCGGCCTCCGCGGAGCGGCCTGGGGCCTCAGAGCCAGAGCCGCCTCCCACTCGGCTCTGGACGGGCCCTCTGGGGTCCCTGGGTGGCCTGAGGAAGTCCAGAGCGGTATCGGACTGAAGGTTGGGGCCCATTTTACATGTTCTTCTCTGAAGCAATAAATAAGGCTTTTTAGCTTTTCTTCAGTCCCCGGGAGTATTTCACGGTGCCGCAGGCTCTTGCCCGAGCGCCACTAATGCCCAGGAGAGCCCCGGAGGCCCACCGTGGGTGTCTGGCCCCACCTGACCCTTCCTCGCCACCCCTACCCCATTTACGGGGAAGGGTCTTGAGCACAGGTGCTGGGTGGTGCCGGGCAGGGATTCCAGGGCACAGGGGAAGGAATGCCATCCTAGAAACCCTGAAGGCCTGGCGCAGGGTAAACGCAGGGCAGGAGCCACTCCCACTGCCAGACCCTTGTCCCCGTGTGTCCTGGGGGTAGGGGGTGGGGGCAGGGCACTGCAGGCCCAGGACTGAGGCTCCCCGTCGGGGTTCCCCGTGGACCCCACAAGGAGTACCCGGGGCCCCTACTTCCTGCCCCCCAGCCTCACCCCCGAGGAGGGACCCCACATCAGACCACCCCTCACCTGCCATCAGGGGTTCAGGCTAGACAGTGGCCAGAGCTGGCAGAAAGGGGAACCAGGGGCTTCCCTGGTGGCGCAGTGGTTAAGAATCCACCTGCCAACGCAGGGGACACGGAGTCCATCCCTGCTCCAGGAAGATCCCACATGCCACGGAGCAACTAAGCCCATGTGCCACAACCACTGAGCCTGCACTCTAGAGCCCACAACTACTGAGCCCACGTGCCACAACTACTGAAGCCCGCGAGCCTAGAGGCTGTGCTCTGCAACAAGAGAAGCCACCGCAATGAGAAGCCCGCGCACCGCAACGAAGAGTAGCCCCCACTTGCCGCAACTAGAGAAAGCCCGCGTGCAGCAACGAAGACCTGATGCAGCCAAAGAAATAATAAAACAAACCAAAAAAAAAAGGCTCAGTGAGACAGAAAAAGGAACAAGCCTCCGCCGCCTGTTCTTTCAGAGGTTACCCCATCAGGACACCCTGCTCGGGAGAGGAGACGGGACAGAGAAAGGACGGGACGGGGCAGAGGGAGTCTTCTCAGGCCAGGGACGGGGGCCCATCTGCTTTCACTCTCCTGACGAAACTCTGTCATCAATCCCGAGAGCCCGAGCCCCCCCGAGGGCGGCTGCGTGTGAAGAGCTCTGGGGGTGTAAGGGCCCAACGGGAGACACGTCAGCCAGAGAGCAGTGGGCCCCTACCGCCCCGAGTCAAGGCTTAAAAAATACATAAATGTTTAGCAAAAGTAAGGAAATTCTCTGGGATTCAAGGGAGGCGGGGCCTTTCCTGAACTGGAAACCCATTTGTAGGCGAAGTAGTGGGGCCCAGAGACATTATTTAGGACGTAAACTACTAACAAACACCTTCGTCTCGGGTTATTAGATCCCAAAACTGTGACAATACATTTCTATTGTTTAAACCCTAAAAAGAGACATAAAGGGGCCACAGGTTTCACGGAAGCTCCCTTTTTATGTTAGTCAGCACTGCTCTGACCGCTGAGGCCCTGGCCTGTCACGCATCACACCTGCTCCCAGGTGACCCCGCCCACCCCGCTCACCTTGGTCTAGGCCACATACTGCTTCTTTCTCTTATTTTTCTCAGGCTCTGCAAGTAGAAGTTCCAGTTTCCTCTTGGAGAGTGAGAGCTTGGGCCCCCTGTCCCTCTCGGTCCCGAGTCTAGGTGGCGGTCGTGATGCTCTGGCTCTGCCCTGGTGTCTGCCGACTTCGTGGGGTCCCCAGTCCTCCTCCGCCATCCCCGAGTCCTCCGGGGGTCCTGGGAGCCTGGCCAGCCGCCCCTGCACCTCCAGGCCGCTGGCCTCCGGGGATGCAGGGGCCCAGCTGGCAGCCGTCAGGACCAACCAGGACTGGAATGTTCCCCGAGAGGGGGTCTTCTAAGCTCACTTCCCCTGGACTCCTGGACTTAAGCATGTGCAAAGGCACGTCACAGTTCACATCGCCCAGAGAGCAGTCGTTGAAACTACAGGAGGAGTGACCGGGGAGATCTTCTGAATCGGCATCATAAAGATCTAAAAACTGATGACAAAAGGATTTCTGAGCCAGTTAGCAATTTCTTTCTTTCTTTTTTTTTTTTTTTGTGGTACGCGGCCTCACTGTTGTGGCCTCTCCTGTTGCGGAGCACAGGCTCCGGACGCGCAGGCTCAGCGGCCATGGCTCACGGGCCCAGCTGCTCCGCGGCATGTGGGATCCCCCCCGGACCGGGGCACGAACCCATGTCCCCTGCATCGGCAGGCGGACTCTCAACCACTGCGCCACCAGGGAAGCCCAAGTTAGCAATTTCTAGCAGTGGAATCAAGTAGATCACACCCCTCACATGCCTAAATATTTCTTCCATCACTGACCTTGGCAAATTTTGCATGATCTGCCCTGCAAATAAATCGTTAAAAATGCATTCGATAGAGACTTCCCTGGTGGTCCAGCAGTGAAAACTCTGCTCTCCCAGTGCAGGGGGCCCGGGTTCGACCCCTGGTCAGGGAACTAGATCCTGTCTGCATGCCGCAACTAAACATCCCACGTGCCACAACTAAGACCCGGTGCAGCCAAATAAATAAATATATTTTTTAATGTGTTCGATAAGTATCCCACAGCCCCCAGAAAGCCCAAGGGCTCACCACTGCTGGGGGCTCAGCCTGAGGCCCATCATTTAAAGCCCTCATCCCCGCGTTGGCTCCACCCTGCCCACCACCAGGGGTCTGAGCTCATTTCCTCCCAGCGGCTCCTCCAAAGAGCAGGCGCCATGACCCTGGTGAGGGCCACACTCAGGCCGCCCCAGCTCCCTGACCGGCCTGCACAAACAGGCTGCGGCCGAGCCATGAAGCCTCGGTCCCCGGCACACAGAGCTGTCCCAGGCGGCCGAAGGAGGCGGAAATGAGTCTCTAAGTCCAAATGCTCACTGTTTGCAAGGTGCCCAAGGTTGTTCTCAAAGGCTGGCCGCGTGCGCAGGAGGTCTGAGCAGCGGGGGCAGGAAACCCCCCCCAGGGCAGCCACGTGTCCCCACCGCTACCACCGCCGGCCACGGGGGCTTCGGAGCTTTCCAACCCTCCTCACCTGCCAGCTCGCACCAGACTTTCCTACCTGTTGCTCTTCTTTCTTCTCCTCCCGTGCCAGTGCTCTGGGCCGAGGGGCTCTGGCTGGAAAGGCCTGCAGAGAGCAGCCCCAGCGCCCGCGGCTCATTACTGTGTGCGACCCCGTGCGTTGCTGAGGCCTCCTTCCAGACGGCCCGGCCGTGAGGACTGGCAAACAATCAGGTCCATTCACACGGCCAGATGCGTGCGCACCTCCCACCCCACTGACCCGCGCGCGGCCTCAGTCACCCACACAGAGGGACCCAAGGCCCGAGTCAGCAGGGAGCCCGTGGAATCCTTTCCCTTGGGTGGTGAAAACTCCCAAGAGGGCTTATTTCCCCTTTGGAGAGCCGACACTATTACTCATTCCAGAAGGCAAAAATGAATACAAACACCTTAATCTAGAGGCAACCGAAATCACTCCAGATTCAGAAACTGGTCAGAGCACAACATTGTAAAGCAACCATACTCCAATAAAAATTAATTAAAAAAAAAAGAGAAAGAAAAGACACTGGCCAGAATTGTTGGAATTCACGAAGTGGACACCCGTTCTAGTGACACCCACCCCCCGGCAGAGCAGTGAGTGTCCTTGCCAGGCCCCAAGGCCCCAGACACCAGACTGGGTGTATGTTGGCTGCTGGGGGGCAGGGGTGGTCTCACACTGCAATAACCCAACGGCATCAGTTCTCGCAAACCGAGAAACACCTGGCCAGGTCCTCTGCTCACTGTTTTGGGGTCGAACGACGGAGCAGCACGCCCGCCCTGTTCTTCAGCGACACCTGGGGTCTTAAACCACCACGAGGCCAGGGTGAACTGCACCTGCGAGATGAGCGAGAGTGAATTTAATTTGACTGAGATTCGTTTTGAGGTTGACTAACTGCAAACCTATTGTCTTGTCAATCTTCAGGCAAACTACTTTGAGTATTTTTATTCTTAAAAAAAATTGGAAAAGGGAAAAAAACAATCAACTTAAATATCCAAGTGAAGTTTTTTCTAAAATATAGCAACACCCCTGGCCAGAGAGCAGTTCACAGCACAGGCCCGAGACCACTGTCCTTAGAAAGGTCTGCCTGCAAGGTTGCCCTTGGCTGGCCTCTGGGAACTTGGATTTCAAGGGGGTTCCCGACTCTCCCTAAAGACAGGAGCAGCTGCCGGCTTGTTCGGCGACATATGTCTCTCCAGATACTTTCAACACAGTCCAGGTGATTCTTCTTGTGATTGGCCTGGACAAATAAAAGGTTTGAACAGTCCTTTCTACGAAGGGGGGCAGACAGCAGATTCATGTTCAAAGGCAAGGAATTAGGGGCCCACCGCCCAGGCCAGCAGTTCCTGCCATGCGGACACTTGTGGACGGTGGCCCTGCGGGGTGGGTGGTGACAAGGAGAGGCATCTCCTGGGAGCTTGCACACAGGGGTGGGGGAACCCCTTCGCAGGTGTGGCTTGTGGGTCTAAAATGCAAACCTGGGCCACTGCAAGCGGGGAAACTGGAACCAGGAATGCGGAGAGGAGACAGACTCTGCAGCTGGATTCAACCACCCACCACCACACCAGGAAGGACCAGGAAGGACCCGTCCATTCTACACAGCACCTGGCACGTGTTCTGGACCCAAAGCCAGAAGATGGTGGAAGATTCTAGATCATCCACCCCAAACCCTTCCTTTACAGATGCAGCAGCTGAGGCCCACACAGGGGCCAGGCCTTGCTCAGGGTCCCTGGGAAGAACCCAGGACTCGCACCCGATATTCTAGAACCTTCCCCTCTAACACCAGGCTGCCAGGAAAAGCAACTCTTGTTCTTGATCAAAAGACAGACTCTCAAAGGACAGGAATTTGAACATCTCTAGCTGGGGAGGAGCGAAAAGGCCTGAAAAGTTGACACCAAGAACCGCTGAGAAGACTAATTCCAAGGAGGGGTGGGGTCCTGGGCAAGGGTTCCTGCTCTCGGGGACACGGGGTCTGCTCTGGGCCTCCACCCCTCCCCACTGTGTCCCCACCCCGCCAAGAGGGGAGGGAGTACCCTGAGGCCACGGAGCATGTTTCTCTGCCTCTTTTGGAATCCGGTCCTGGTGCTGGCCACACGGAACGCTGCCTGGATGCAGCTGGGTTGGCCGTTCCACAGACCAGCCATGGCTCGGGGGCCGGTGATGGACCTTTCACTTAACTGCAAAACGTCAAGTTCACGGGGACAAAGCACAGGTCAGTGGTTGCCAGGGGTGGGGGAGGGCTGACCACAGTAGGGCAGGGGGAGCTTCCTGGAGCCGGGGAGCTGTTCTGTCTCCAATGCCCTGGTACGGTTGTCAAAAGTCAGAGCTATTCGCTCTGTGAGTTATAGCTCAGTAAGACAAATCTAGGGCATTTTCTAAAAAAATGTTTTTCACTGAAAGGAAACCCACAAGCAGCGGGCGGCATGGGGAGGCCGCACACGACAAGAGCCTCGACTTGCGGAAAGCCCCTTCCCACCCGGATGCCCGGTCTTATAGACGCTCACGGGGAAAGTCACACATCCATTGACACAGAAAGTTCTAGAACGTTGGAGCAGAGTGGGGGCCGCTCATCCAGATCCCGTCCTCCCCGCTGTGGTTTGTTTTTCAGCAGATGAGAAATGTAAGCCCAGACTGGGGACGGATTTGCCCAAGCTGACAAACTCAGAGAGCTTTCCCTGAGAAGCACAAGGTCGTTAAAAAATTTGACAATTTTTTTTTTAAAAAAACATGCACCCCAAGAAGAGAAGAGATAGAACATCCACTGAAAACAAACCAAGACAGATCACAACGCAAATTCATGAGAAAAGAGACTACACACCTCCTTGCTGTTTCATGTCACTTGCTTTCCTCCGGAATCCCAGGGGCTGGTGCCCTAGGCTCTGTGGGAAACACGTCTGTTACAAACACACACCACCAGCCACTGTGTGCGCCACACATGGTCGACTCAGGCTTCCCCAAACCGGGCTCCTTGGAACACCAGTTCTGAGGCGGAAACAGGAAATGCTACAAACCAGACTCTAAAGCACCATATGCATTAGCATTTTAAAGGCTAGAAAGTTCCCAGCAAAACCCAAAAATCTACTTTTTTTTTTAGTATCAACTGAAATCCATATATTCAGACACTACTAATTTTCCCCCCAAATCGTTTTTCTGTCCCAGGATCCCATCCAGGACGCCACGTCGCATTTAGTTCACGTCTCCTTAGGCTCCTCTTGGCCGTGTCTCAGACCTCCCCTGCTTTTGAGGACCTTGACAGCTTTGCGAGGCCGCCCCTCGGTCGGGATGTACCGATGCTCTCCTTGTGAACACACGGGGTTACGGGTGTGGGGGGGTGACAGAGGTGAGGCGCCTTCTCATCACGAGGGCATCACAGCAGGCGTTGTCACCCGGACGTGTCCATCGCCGGGCTGTGGCCATGCCCCGCAGCCTTCTCCACTGTACAGTGACCTTCCCTCGCCTCCGTCTCCACCCCGTCCTCTTTGGGAAGAAGTCTCTCTGCGCAGCCTCCACTCAGGCGTGGGGAGTTAGGATGATGCCCCCGGAGGGCGAAGTTCCATAAATTCCTCGGCCTGGGTGATTTTTCTCCCATTTATTGACTTACTTATTCAGTCATTCATGCATATCAGTACGGACTCATTTACTTTATACTTGGGTTATAATAAACACTGCAACATTTATGTTGTTCCGACTTTGGCTGGAACTTGTTCAGGTGGCTCCCGTGTCCTTCTGACAGGCCCAAACAGAATTAATTTTGATTTCCAAAGGAACACACCCTGGGAGTTACTTAGTACTCTCTCTAGGCCTAGGTTAGATAAAAGTGCCAAAAAGTGAAATTATAACGAGTAGAGGAAGCTGACCCCCCTTTCTCCCCATTCCCCGCCCCCCTGCCTGGGGTGCAGGCCAGGGACTGGCTGACGGGCACCAGGGTAAAGGACTTCTTATAGACTTTTTCATGAAAAGGCATTTCATACACATGGTTAAGAAAAGCTATTAGGACTTCCCTGGCAGTCCAGTGGTTAAGACTCCACACTTCCACTGCAGGGGGCGTGGGTTTGATCCCTGGTTGGGGAACTAAGACCCCTCATACCCCGCAGTGAGGCCAAAAAAACAAAAAAAACATTACACGTTATACAATAAGTAAATGACGTTAAGTAAGTGAAGTCCCTCTGCGTAGGTCTTGTATCCTTTCTTTGATGCCAGGAGGAATTCAGTTAATAGATGGAAACTTGCAGATGGTCTGAGGGTGTCCACCAGTTTACAGCTGGGGAAACTGAGGCCAAGAACATCTGATTCGCCCTGAGGTACAGAGCTAAGGCCACAAGCTGGTCCTGGTTCCTGCCATGTGACTGCACGCTGTTCCCCTACACACACACAGAGACACACACAGACACACACACACACACAGGGAGACACACACACACAGAGACAGACACAGACACAGACACACACATGGAGACACACACACAGAGACAGACACAGAGACACACAGAGACACACAGAGACACAGACACACACATGGAGACACAGACACACAAATACACAGAGACACAGGCAGACACAGACACAAAGACACACACACAGAGACACACACACAGAGACAGACACAGACACACACAGACATACACATGGAGACACACACACACAAATACACAGAGACACACACAGGCAGACACAGACAAACACACAGACACAAAGACACACAAACATGCACACACACACAGAGACACACACAGAGACACACACGCACAGAGACACACAGACACACACGCAGAAACACACACACAGACACACACACACAGACACACACATGGAACACACAGACATACAAACACACAGAGACACACACATATATGCAGACACACACACAGAGACACACACGGAACACAAAGACACACATGCGCACACACACACACAGAGACACACACACAGACACACAGAGACACACACACACACACCACGCCACCCCTGGGATGTCCTGGGCCCCGAGGTGCCAGGTCTCAGGATCCCCCTTAAGCCCCCGCCCCGCCCAGCAGCTTCTCAGGCAGAGCGGTAACAGACAGCCCACCCTCTCCACCCTCACAGGTTACTGTTAAAAGCCCTTATCATGGCGGCTTCCCTGGTGGCGCAATGGTTGCGAGTCCGCCTGCCGATGCGGCGGACACGGGTTCATGCCCTGGTCCGGGAGGATCCCACATGCCGTGGAGCGGCTGGGCCCGTGAGCCATGGCCCCTGAGCCTGCGTGTCCAGAGCCTGTGCTCCGCAACGGGAGAGGCCACAACAGTGAGAGGCCCGCGTACCGCAAAAAATAAAAATTAAGAAAAAAGCCCTTATCATGCAGATTTACTGGAGAATTCTCTGAAACCTCGAAGCCACCAGGTCACACAAACACAGTAATTCTTCCTGGCCTCTCCTTCTGGACACTTCTTCCTAGCCAAGGTCAAAGTGGGCCTTGGGGAGGCCCCCAGCCCCTTCCTCACCCTACCCCACGCCCTCCCCTCCACCCCCGGAAGGTGGCTGTCGGCCCGAGGATCCCCGGGCCCGTCTCAGCCGGGTGACCTTGTACCTTCTCTCCTCTGGCTCTTCGCAGCGCCCCGTCCCCGCTCCTTTACCCCACGGGGCTGCGCTGCGCTCTCCCTGTCCACCACCCTCCACAGTTCGGGGTCCTCTGCCAAGGCCACAGCCTAACCCAGGTGACAACTCCAGGGGGGCCGCACTTGTGTCTACAAAGGCTCCTGCTCGGAAGCTGGAGATGTTAGAAGACCTGTTGTTTGTTTGCACGTTTCCTATGGAAGAGTTCAGAAGTCACCACTCTGTCCCGAGAGCCACCAAATTGCTACCTGCCAGTCGTGCCCGTTAAGCTCCACCCCCGAGTGCCCCCTGCCCGCCCAGCGTCTGCCCGGCACACACACCGGCGTGTGCGCGAGGCCGTCCTCGAGGCCCGGTGTCTCCCGTGTGCTGACCTTCCCCACCGTCTCTCGCGCACACAGGCTGCGCTGTCCTCCCTGGTTCTCGTCTCTCTAACGTGCTCCGTATCCTCCTCCTGCTCCTCCTCCTCCTCCTGTGTCTCCGGGATCGGCAGCCCCTGCAACCCGCTCACGCTCCATCACCTGGGCTTTTCGCGGCTGTATCCACAGCTGTGTCCCCCAGGCCTGGCCCGGTGAGGAGCGCGCAGCGGTGCTCAGTGAAGGTTTCCTGGATGAATCACGCACGTGTGCTCACAGACCTCTCGCTCTGTATATCCCAAACCAAATGCTCTCCCCCCGTGACACACCCCTCCTTTCACTGCGGCTAGAGCGGCTCCACCATCCTGTAAGACCTCCAAGCCAGACACACAGAGATTCTCCTGGAGGCTGAATAGCTGAAGGCCCTGGGACCAGACTTCCTGGGTCCAAAACCCATGTCTGCTACTAACCCAGCTGCACGACTTCAGATGTCTAAAGTAGCTTTTCCAGGAAATTCCCTGGCTGTCCAGTGGTTAAGACTCAGCGCTCTGACTGCCGGGGCCCGGGTTCAATCCCTGGTCTGGGAACTAAGATCTCACAAAGCCGCAGAGCAAGGCCAATAAATAAATAAAGTAGCTTCTCCTGACTTACATACAAAACAGAAACAGACCCACAGACGTAGAAAACAAACTTATGGTTACCAAAGGGGAAGCAGGGAGGGATAAATTAGGAGTTTAGAATATAACAGATACACACTACTATATATAAAATAGAGAAACAAGGACCTACTGTGTAACACAGGGAACTATACTCAATATTTTGTAATAACCTACAAGGGAAAACAATCTGATATATATGTATGTATAACTGAATCACTTTGCTGTACACCTGAAACTAACAGAACATTGTAAATCAACTATACTTCAAAATCAACTATACCTCAATATAAATAAATAATTGAAAAAATAAAGTAGCTTCTCCAGCCACAGTCTCCCTATCAGTAAAATGCGTGAGCCGTTGAGGAGCCCATCATGGCTGTGAGAGGGATTAGCACGCTGCTCTCTGTGCTGGTCTATGATTTCACTGGCTGCTCTGAGATGAACATGTCACTGAAACATCCAACTCCATGCAAATCACCACCCAAGGGGATCAGGCTCAAAGGGCACCCAGCCCCTGGGAAAGTACATTTTATTTTTTTTATTTATTTATTTTTAAGTCTTTCTTGAATTTGTTACAACACTGCTTCTGTTTTATGTTTTGGTCTTTTGGCCACGAGGCATGTGGGATCTTAGCTTCCCGACTAGGGATTGAACCCTAGTCGCACCTTAACCACTGGACCACCAAGTAAGTCCCAAAGTACATTTTAAATCAGTGCCACCCATCCACCGGGTGGTGCAAGTCTGCATGCTGTATGGTGTTTCTTCTTTGATGGGAGGGTGCTGTCCAAAATTCTCTCAGGAGGCCCCGTAAAATGAGTGGAATGAATGGTACCCCCTCCCTCAAATATATGTCCACACCCTAAACCCCAGAACCTGTGACCTTATTTGGAAAAAGGGTCTTTGAGACGTAATTAAGTTAAGGATCTCAAGATGAGATCATCCTAAATTTAGGGTGGGCCCTAAATCCAGTGACAGGTGTCCTTATAAGAGAGAGATTTCACACACACACACGCACACACACAGAGCAGGCGGCGATGTAGAGATTGGAGTGATGTGAGATTGGAGTGATGGGTCCACAAACCCAGGGTTTCTGGCAGCCACCAGAAGCTGGAGAGAGGCCTGGAACAGGGTATCCCTCAGAGTCTCCAGAGGAACCAACCATCACCTGGATCTCAGGTTTCTGGCCTCCAGGCCTGCGAGAGAATAAATCTCTTGTTTTGTCAAGCTACCTGGTTGGTGGTCATTTGTTATGGCAGCCACAGGAAACTAACAAGCCCTGTTCGTACAAGTGTTGTACTCAGAGAAAAATCATATGATCTTAAAGAATTCTGTTCTTTTCACCTGAACTTCAAAAGAACAAGAGCAGGGCTTCCCTGGTGGCGCAGTGGTTGAGAGTCCGCCTGCCGATGCAGGGGACACGGGTTCGTGCCCCGGTCCAGGAGGATCCCACATGCCACGGAGCGGCTGGGCCCGTGAGCCATGGCCGCTGAGCCTGCGCGTCCGGAGCCTGTGCTCCGCAACAGGAGAGGGCACAACAGTGAGAGGCCCGCGTACCGCAAAACAAAACAAAACAAAACAAAAGAACAAGAGCAGATCACGGCACTGTTTAGTTTGTGAGGGATAGGACAGCCCCCAACCTGGGCCGGAGGCATCTGTAGTCAAACATGAAAGCACCAAGGATGGCCAAAGACCAGGTTAGACATGAAACCATCCTGAATTCAACTTTGGTCGCCAGGATTTCAATCATTTAAAGTGATATTTCCAATACGTGGGGAGAAATACCCGGCATGTGGGTTCAAGTCCCAATCCCGCAAGCCATGCAGCATGGCCACACACACACAAAAATCCAGAAACAATCCCAGGGGCCACCTGGGAAAAGGTCTTTTTCATAGACTGACTTCACAGGTGTCAAGAAGTCATAACCTGGTAACCTGGGTGTTTTTTTCTTTTTTGGCCAGACCACACAGCATGCAGGATCTTAGTTCCCTGACCAGGAATCGAACCTGCACCCCCTGCAGTGGAAGCACAGAGTCTTAACCACTGGACCGCCAGGGAAGTCCCTAACCTGGGGTTTTCAAATGGAAAAATTAGGGACCAGCAAACCAACTGCTGGCCAGTCCTTGGTCTGCCCCTGACCTGTCCTAGCCCCATCCCCTTGCCCATCGGGCCCTCAACTTTGCACAATTGTGGTTATTAAACCAGAGGAGTAAAAGCCCAACAGGAAGACAGAGATGGAAGATGAGAGGGTGCGTTTGTCTCTCAGCCTCTTCTAGCATCTTTTGCTGGTTTCATGTACTAACTGGCAAAGGGTCAATGTGGTAAGTAGACATTTGTTGCAGGTTGAACACTTGCCAAATTTTCCTACTGAAGCTTTAAAAAATTCACTTTGTAAATAGAACACTTTAATGAATTAGTAAAATACTGGATAATAGCAAAAAAAATTAATAATAAAAATTAAATGCCTTCTGGGAGCTCCCTGGCAGTCCAGTGGTTAGGAGTCTGTGTTTTCACTGCAGAGGGCATGGGTTCAATCCCTGCTCAGGGAACTAAGATCCCACAAGCTTCAAGACACGGCCAAAAAAAAAAAAAAAAAAAATTAAATGCCTGCTAACATATACAATGGAATATTCCTCATCCATAAAAAAGAATGAAATAATGCCATTTGCAGCAACATGGATGGACCTACAGATTATCATATTAAGTGAAGTAAGAAAAAGACAAATATCACATGATATCACTTATACATGGAATCTAAAAAAATGATACAAATGAACTCATTTACAAAACAGAAATAGGGCTTCCCTGGTGGTGCAGTGGTTAAGAATCTGCCTGCCTATGCAGGGGACACGGGTTCGATCCCTGGTCTGGGAAGCTCCCACATGCCATGGAGCAACTAAGCCCGTGCGCCACAACTACTGAGCCTGCGCTCTAGAGTCCGCGAGCCACAACTACTGAAGCCTGCGCGCCTAGAGCCTGTGCTCCGCAACAGGAGAAGCCACCACAATGAGAAGCCTGAGCACTGCAATGAAGAGTAGACCCTGCTCGCTGCAATTAGAGAAAGCCCCCACGCAGCAACGAAAACCCAATGCAGCCAAAAATAAATTAATTAAATAAGTTAATTAAAAAAAAAACAGAAATAGACTCACAAACATAGAAAACAAACTTATGGTTAGCAAAGGGGAAAGGAGGGGGAAGAATAAATTAGGAGTCTGGGATTAACAGATACAACTACTAAATATAAAATAAACAAGGGCCTACTGTACAGCACAGGGAACTATATTCAATACCTTATAATAACCTATAATGGAAAAGAATCTGAAAAAGAATATATATGTATATATACATAAAATTGAATCACTTTGCTGTACACCTGAAACTATCACAAGATTGTAAATCAACTATACTCCAATTAAAAAAAAAAAAAAAAGCCTGCTAACAAGGCAGGAAGAGGAAAAAGATAATGGGCCTTCCCAAAACAGCCCGAAACCCCAGAGACTCTGCAGCCCAGGTCACCCCACCCCTGGAGCCACACCCGGCAGCAACACCCCTGAGGGACACGCCAGCGCCCGAACTAGAGCCACTTCTGAAGGTTCCTACCTGGAGTCCAGGAGTAACGGCCGCAAACAGAAGGTGGAGGTGAAGTCCAGAAAGCCAGCTTCTGAGAGCAGGGGAGCTGGGCGAGAGAGACGCTGGTCTGGAGAAAAGAACAGAGCAGATGCAAAATGGTCTTTCGACAAAGAGGAGCTTAGCAAATCTACTCTCAAGATCTGCAAAGAAGGAGCAAAAATAATCGTGAGCCTCCTGGCCCCCACCCTCCATATGACCACATGGAAGAGGCACGCTGGGGACGAAGGGATTCAGCATGCCAAACGGGGCACCTCGAAGTTGGCCCCAGTGCTTAACTCAATTTTGCATTCCCCCTTCAAAGGAAAAACACACTCAAAAAGTTCTCACTTAACAATATTCAAAAACTAACCAACAGTTCAAAATGGGCATCCTTTCCTTGCAATAAAATTTGTCCTGAAAGATTTCTCAAACTCCTCTTCCCCAAAAGTGGTTTCTAAGACGATTAGCTTTATTCGAGTGCAAATAGGCAGCCTGGAAACAGTCTGTCATTTCACAGGATGCTAGGTCTTTATTTTTCTACCCACGTGAAACTAAGATCTGGGCTAAGCTTCAAATATCTGAGCATCTTTCCTCGACCAGGAACCTGAGAGAGCAAGAAGTCTCTGAAGGTCGAATTTCTAAAGATAAACCCCTGTGCACACATGCACACACACACACACACACACACACACACACTCTCTCTCTCTCTCTCTCTAACAAGAAACAATCCTGGATGTGAACATCTTCCAAGGACACCTTCATTGGCTCAACTCCCAGCCCTGGGCCAGGGTAGGTTCTCAGCAAATATTATTCAAGTGAAATAGTCTAAAGGGAAGTCAGGAGACTGCACATTATCCCCCTTTCCTAACTGCACATAGAACAAGAAGGAACGCTCCAAGACATCCCTGGTGGTCCAGTGGTTAGGACTCCACGCTTTCACTGCAGGGGGCACGGGGTGCGATCCCTGGTCAAAAAAAAAGAATGGACGCTCCAAATAAATACGTTCTGCCGGGTATGTGGTCAGGTTCTTGGGAAGGGCGGGGGACATTAAAGTCTGTATTTTCGTGCACAAGTCACAGGGGGTATTTCTTTCTTCTTTTTTTTTCCTCCAGTGTTAATTTTTAAGACAGACACCTTCATACATACTTGCTATTATTTTAACCAGACACTTTTGGGTACAATTATTCTGAGATATAAATTAAAAAGGAATGAGAGGGACTTCTCTGGTGGTCCATTGGTAAAGAATCCGCCTTCCAGTGCAGGAGATGCAGGTTTGATTCCTAGTCAGGGAACTGAGATCCCACATGCCGCAGGGCAACTAAGCTTGCGCACCACAACTACTGAGCCCGTGCGTCTCAACAAGAGCCCACGTGCCGCAAACTACAGAGCCCATGTGCCCTGGAGCCTGCGCGCCACAACTAGAGAGAAGCCCACACGACACAATGAAGAGCCTGCAGGCCATAACTAAAGATCCTGCATGCCTCAATGAAGACCCCATGTGCCACAACTAAGACCCGACGCAGCCAAAAAAGTAAGGAAAATAAATAAATAAAATAAATAAATAAATATTTTTTAAAAAAGGAATGACAGTGGATTTTTTGGTTTTTTCCATTTTGCAATCTCCTGTCCCTTAATGCCATGTAAAGATCAGGTCAAAAGTTAAAACTCCTGGGGACTTCCCTGGTGGTCCAGTGGGTAAGACTCTGCACTCCCAATGCAGGGGGCCGGAGTTCAACCCCCGGTCGGGGAACTAGATCCTGCATGCATGTCACAACTAAGAAGTCCACATGACACAACTAAATATCCTGCATGCTGCAGCTTACACCTGGGGCAGCCAAGATAAATAAATAATTTTTTTTTTTTTTTTTTTTTTTCCGGTACACGGGCCTCTCACTGTTGTGGCCTCTCCCGTTGCGGAGCACAGGCTCCGGACGCGCAGGCTCAGCGGCCACGGCTCACGGACCCAGCCGCTCCGCGGCATGTGGGATCTTCCCGGACCGGGGCACGAACCCGTGTCCCCTGCATCAGCAGGCGGACTCTCAACCACTGCACCACCAGGGAAGCCCCAATAAATAAATAATTTTTTAAAAAAACCTTACAACTCCAGTTTAAGACAATGTTGACCCAGCTTTAAAGGGAAAAGCCGTTTCAGAGGTGGCCACGTCTCATTTTACCTTGTGTGGTAGGTCAGCCTCTCCGAAGCTCCTGGGCTCCCCTCAGAATCCATCAGATCACAAAGTTCTGCAACCAAAACAGAAGAGTTCCCGTTCAGGCTGAAGGAACCCACAGAAAACCTAGAGAACAAGACCATCCGGGATTTTACTTCTTATTTGACGTCAGTTTGTCTAGAGGAAACCACAGGTTAAAATAATATTTTAGTTTGGAAAAATACTGCGTAGCTTTGCGTGCAGACGTTAATTAACCCCAGGTAAATTCCTAGGCGTCCTAGAATTCTCCTGTGGGCTTGGGGGCGGGGAGCTTCCAGACTTCCCAAGAACTGGCTGCTCGCCGTCCCGGGAGGGGGCGGGGTCAGCCGGAGGGCCGCCCTCCCGCCCTCAACCGGTCAGAGCCGGCCCGGGGCGCCCCCGGGAGGGGAGCTGCGGTGCCCCCTCTCACTCCCTCACGGCCCCGCCTCACCTCGTGCCGGAGACTCTCCGCCCTGCAGGCCCGACTCCTGGAGCGGGGCGGGGGCGGGGACAACAGATGTTCCTCCTTAAGGGGAGCAAGAACCGCGGCCTCTCCGAGACAGGGAGCCCAGATCCAGGAAGTGGGGCCCCCTCCTCACTCCTGTCAGAGGGGCCCCCAGGGTGCTCCGCTCCCGCAGGGCCCACCCGCACGGTGGAGGCTCTTCCCTCCCACGAGTGACCCCCCCAGGGGCTGGGGGCCAGGTCCTCAGTCCCGCGGGGCAGCGACCCGCACCACGTGGGGAACGCGGTCTTCACTCCTGCAAGGCCACCACGGGGCCGGGCGGTCCTCCTCCCACGGGGCAGGGACCCCCTCAGGGTCTGGGCTCGGCCGCCTCGGGCCCCTCCTGGACGCTGGGGCCGCTGGAGACCCACCCGCGTCCTGATCCGCCCGCGCGGCTTTAACCGCCGCCGCGCCCGGCAGCAGCTGCGGGGAAAGGCGCCCTGGGAAGCAGCACCTCGTGCGGGGCGGGCGCACCTGCGCCCACCTGCCCGAGACCCGCAGCGCCCCCTGCAGCCTCCAGACGTAGCAAGGAACTGGCTCCTGAGGGCGACTCCGGGGGGCCGTGTTGTTACTCAAGTCGGGGCCGGCGGGACGCCCTGGGCAGGTGAAGTTGGCGCCGCGGTTAATGCTAACTCAGAGCAGCTGGGGTCGGAATACGGACGTCGGGTGCGCAGGGCACAGGACGGTCACTGCAGACTTACCTTCTGAATAGCATGTTCATTTTGTTCCCACAGTCACCATCACCGAGTCGAGAAGGAAGGTCTTGCGGTCCAGACCTGTGTGACGTCACAGGCATCTCCATGGCAACGAATCTTGAGGCTCCCTGCCCGCCGCGCCCCAACGTGCAGGCGGTGGACTCATGCTGCCCCTTCTCGAAACTCCTCTGATCCTTTCCGCCGCGCTAGGCCCCCCATTCGTGCTCCACTCGCGGCCAGAGGGGCCTTTCTAAGGACACAATTTTGCCACAAAACCTTGAGTGACTCCCCTGTGCCCTGGGCTGACCTTCAAACTCTTTAACCCCGCGCTCCTCCCCGGCGGCGTCCTGACCGGAGCACTGCGCCTGCCCCAGGGCTGCAGCCCCTCCCACGTCTCCATCCCGATTTGGGAAGGTACCAAGCCCCCTCCCTCCCAACCATCCACAGATCTGACTTCTGCTGGAAGGGCTTCCCTCACCCCGCCCCCATCCCGACTCTCTTAACCTCCGCGGCTTAGTTTGGCACCTCCTCCAGGAAGCCTTCCTTGACCTCGAAGTCTTGGTTAAGAGCCGCTCCTCTGCACTCCCACAGCAGGCCAGACCACCCTGTGTAGAAGCTGCCTATTGATTTCTTTTTTTTTTAATTTATTTATTTATTTGGCTGCACCAGGTCTTAGTTGCGGCATGCAGGATCTTTAGCTGTGGCATTAGAAAACTCTTAGTTGAGGCATGCGGGATCTAGTTCCCCGACCAGGGATCGAACCTGTGCCCCGTGCATTGAGAGCTCGGAGTCTTAACCACTGGACCGCCAGGGAAGTCCCTTCCTAACAGTTTTCTATATACAAGATCATATCATCTACAAGTAGAGATAATTTTTACTCCTTCCTGTCCGATCAGGGTGCCTTTTATTTATCGGGACTAACTGCCCTAGCTGGAACCTCCAGTATGGTGTTGAATTCAAGCGGTGAAAATGAACATCCTGTCTTGTTTTTAATTGTGCATTGATTTGTAGTGCCAAGTACCTTCAGTCTGTTTGAGTTACAAAGATATGTTAAAGAAAAGATGAAATACTTGCAGATGAATTGATAGGGTGAAATTCAGAAATTGCTTCAGAAAGCTGAGGGCACGGAGGGAGGTTGCGTGGGGTGTGGATCGGCCTGACTGGCCGTGACCAGCTGGCTGAATCGGAACAACAGCACATGAGGTTCCACGTACAATGAACAGAGTTCAAATGTTAAATATTTTATTGGCTTCATCCATTCAACTTTTTGTAAAGTGGGTAGTTGGTTTATCAATTTTTTTCACTCTGATTGTTTTTTTTTTTTTAACTTGGAATTAAAAAAAAACAACAGTGCTTTTTGGACCACATTTAAAGCTCTAGAACTTTCATTGGTCTAGTGTTGAGGACTTAACGGTACTTTCATGAGAAGATGATGTATGTTAGGGACTTTCCTGGTGGTCCAGTGGTTAAGAATCCGCCTTCCAATGCAGGGGGTGCAGGTGTGATCCCTGATCAGGGAACTAAGATCCCACATGCTGCAGGGCTACTGAGCCCGCGCACCGCAACTAAGACTTGACACAGCCAAAAATAAATAAACATTATTAAAAAAAAAAAAAAGATGACGTATGTTCTGAGCAGAGAGATACACTTGGCAGATAATATGCTCAGCTCCTCGGAGAGGCAACAGCATCGCAGGACCTTTGTTCAGAGTTCGATGGCGCTGTTAATACACCATGACTCGCGAAGGGCCCTGCTTCCTGGAATGTTCCTCCGAGGAGGAACAGTGATGTTCCTTCCTATAGAAGCGTAATCTCTTATCACACTTTCAAAGGTTTGAGCAGATCTTGAAGTCTTAGAAAAAGGAAGGACATCTTTCCAAATTATACAAAATTGCTTAAACAATTTGCCATCCCCACAGGAAGGGGGGAAATATCAGTTGTGTGTACCAGGTATTCATTCAATCCACAAATACATATCAGGTGCACTGGGCTGGCAGTGAGCAAACTATGTACGTGCTTACCTTCGTGGTAGACAGCAAGACGGACCGTAGACTAATTGCAGGACAATTGTGAGACATGCCACCAAGAAAGGGAGAGGATGCAGGGAGTGTAGCCACAGGTAAACTGAGGCCAGGCAGCGGGAGGATTTAGCCTGGGACAGAGGGGCACGAAGACCATCCCAGGTGAGATATTGCTTCATGGGTACAGAGTTTCTGTTTGGGGTATGAAAAAGTTTGGGAAATAGTGTTGATGGTTGCACAACATTTTGAATATAGTTAATGCCATTGAACCGTACACTTAACAATGGTAAACGTTAGGTTATGTACATTTTACTGTCCCAGGTGGAGGAGCTGTGATGTGGTGTGTGAAGGCCTTGAGAGACCAGGTATCTAGGACACAGCGTAGGACAGGCTCCATCAATCACACGCTTTGAATGGGTCTTTGAATGGAAAAAGCAGGTGTGGAAAAAAGCCGAGGTCTGTGGACAACCCACTGGGGAAGTGAGTAGTGGGAAACACAGTCTATTCATGGCCTCACCTCTTACCCGTGGCCACCTGAAGCTGCAGTTTCCTCATCTATCAAAAGGAATCAGTAATGATACTTAGAGGATTGAAAACTCAACTGAGAACCCAGAATGATAATTGTTGAAGCTGGCCGATGGGTATGTAGTGGCTCATAAAACAGTTCCCTCTACTTTTGTGTGTGTGTCTATAAACATACATAATATAAAATTTACCATTTTAACCTTTTTTAAGTGTACAGGTCAGTGGAATCAAATACAATTACATTGTTGTGCAACCAACCATCACTACCATCCATCTCCAGAACTTTTTCATCATCTCCAACTGGAACTCTGCCCCCATTAAATACCAACTCCCCATCCCCCAGCCCCTGGCAACCACTATTCCACTGTGTCTCTATGAATTTGACTGCTCCAGGGACCTCATATTAAGTGGAATCATACAGGGGACTTCCCTGGCAGTCCAATGGTTAAGACTCCGAGCTTCCACGGCAGGGGGCACAGGTTTGACCCCTGGTCAGGGAACTAAGATCCTACATGCCCCAGAGCCAAAAAAAAAATTTTTTTTTAATTAATTAAAAGAAGTAAGTGGAATCATACATACAGTATTTGTCCTTCCATGTCTGGCTTACTTCATGTAGCTTACTGTCCTCAAGATTTATCCATGTCATAGCATGTGCCAGAATATCTTTCCTCTTT
Source organism: Mesoplodon mirus (assembly GCF_964341445.2). NCBI lineage: Eukaryota > Metazoa > Chordata > Mammalia > Artiodactyla > Ziphiidae > Mesoplodon > Mesoplodon mirus. The sequence continues at coordinate 185,977,927 of NC_138979.1, forward strand.
AAGGCTGAATAATATTTCATTGTGTATATGATGTACCACATTTTGTTTATCCATTAATTCACTGATGAGTGTTTGGATTGTTTCTACCTTTTGGCTAATATGAATGACACTGCTATGAACACTGGTGTACAAATACCTTTTTGAGTCACTGCTTTCTGAGTATATACCCAGTAGTGAATTGCTGGATCATATGGTAATTGTTCATTTTTTTTTTTTTTTTTTTTTTTTTTCCGTACGCGGGCCTCTCACTGTTGTGCCCTCTCCCGTTGCGGAGCACAGGCTCCGGATGCGCAGGCTCAGCGGCCATGGCTCACGGGCCCAGCCGCTCCGCGGCATATGGGATCCTCCCAGACCGGGGCACGAACCCGTATCCCCTGCATCGGCAGGCGGACTCTCAACCACTGCGCCACCAGGGAGGCCCTAATTGTTCATTTTTTGAGGGACCACCAAACTCTTTTACATTTTTTCAATAACAGTTTGAGATATTCATATACTATATAATTCATTCACTTTAAAGTGTACAGTTCAGTGACTTTTACTATATTCACAGTATCGCATAGCCATCACAATCAATTTTTCAACACTATGATCACCCCAAAAAGAAACTCTACACTCATTAAGTGGTCACTCTCCATGGCTCTTCCCCAGAGTCCCTGGCCAACCATGCAGCTACTACGTTCTGTCTCTATGGACTTGCCTATTCTGGACATTTCACATGAGTAAGATCATACAATAAATTTGTGGCCTTTTGTGACTGGCTTCTTTCACTTGGCATGGTTTTCAAGGTTCATTCTTTCTATGGCAACAATATTCCAAATAATAGTCCATTGCACCATTACACCCCATTTATTTATCCATTCATCCATCCATTGATGAACATTTGGTTTGTTTCCACCTTTTGGCTTTTATGAATAACGCTGCTATGAAAACGTGTGTACACATATCCTGTGGATACGGAGGGCTGACCACGTCATTTATATAAGGGACTTCAGCATCCTCAGATTTTGATATCCTTGGGGGTCCCAGAACCAAGCCCCTGAGGGACAGATACCCAGGGAGGACTGTTATGTGTTTTTGTGGACACGTTTTCCATTTCTCCTGGGTACATACCTAAGAGTGGAATTGCTAGATCATATGGTAATTCTAGGCTTCACTTTTCCAGGAAGTGCCAGGCTGTTTTCCAAAAGGGCACCATTTTCCATTCCCATCAGCAGCGAGGTTCCAATTTCTCCACGTCCTTGTCAACACCTATTTGTCCCTCTCTGCTTTTTGCAAGTGTTTTGGAAATCTCCAAAATAAAAGTTAGGAAAACAATTAGAAACTGTAAGTTAAAGTGTTTGTAAACTGTGAAGTGCTTACACTAATTTGTTAACAAATATTTGAGTGCCTGCCATGTGCCCAACACTAAGTATCTGGGATACATAAGAGAACAAAACAAACATCTCTATTCTTGGAAGTCAGGACTGGTCCTATTGGCTCTTCCTAAACCTCAATCTTTGGAGGCAAGGTCGTCAGACCCTAGCTCGGGGCTGTGGGATAGAGAAGCCAGTGGGAGCTGGCGTGCTTGCGCCCTGGTACCATCAGTAGGATTATTCCCACCTGTAGCATAAAATGGAATAAGGGGCACCTCATGAAGATGAAACAACTTCAGAGTTGGTGGAGCTGATCTACCAAATCCCCTCAGTATTCCTGGTATTGAGGACGTTTCTCAAGGGGTGGGCATGGGGTCGCCCATCCTAAAAAAGCAGCCCCATGGCAGACCATAGCAACTGCCTTCCCATTGGCTAAGTTGCTGGACAGTCTCCAATCCAGGCCCGAGGCTAATGGCTCACGTTCAAGGCACACACAGTTAATCAGTTTCAGCCTCCAGCTTTCTCTCCTCAGACGCCCATGTGTTCCCCAAATCTCACACATCCCGGCTCTCAAGCCTGGCCTATTATGCTGGGAAGCCCCCCACTTCTTTGTTGAAGTGGGGTCAGCTTTGTGTCAGCTGCCACGCCCTTCCTGGAGCACCCCCCTCCCCGGCCCTGCCCCACCAGCTGACCCCTCCTAGCTCTGCGCTTTCACCTCAGCTGGGGCTCCTTGGCCTTCACCGTGGCCAGCTTCCCAGTGATGTACCTCTCATCTGTGTGCAGGGCTGGTCCTTCGGTGGCATTCAATCAAAACATATGACAAATCCGTGCTTGGTAGGAACTACTGAAAGTTCTGAGGCCCGAGAGAGCAAGGGCAGAGTAAGCTAGAGGGGGCTGGCACTTGCGGACCTGAGCCCAGGTAAGGAAGGCAACCTCCCAGGACTCACAGGAGGAAAGGTCCTACCTGACCAGGCACCTGCTAAGCCCACTACCTAGGAAGCGCCAGAACAGGCTTTTTTTTTTTTTTTCCCAAGGTTAAAATGAAGCAGAACAGGCTTTTAAGGTACCTTGGCTCCAATTTACAAGTAATGAGGTGCAGGACATGGCCGGCTCAGTCACTTTTGAACCCCAATAGACTGCTTTCTATACCTTTGCGTTGCTTTTTTCATTTGCTAATCATGTACACTCATGTACCACACACCATTAAAATTCACCCATTTTGTGTACTTTAAATTTTAATAAACATTTACAGCTGTGCAGCCATCGCCTCAAGTTTTGGGGCATGGAATCTCGTCCCTCTGCAGTTATGTCCCACTAGGACTCCTGGCGCCAGGCAACCCGCTGAGCTGCTTTTTGCTTTTTGCTTTTCTCGAATTTTACGAAAATGCAATCACAGTAGGTAGCTTTTTCTGTCTGGCTTCTTCCACTATGTTTACCTAGGTCTCGTTTCTCAGTTCTCAGCATACAGGTCTTGCAAGACTTCTTGTAAAATTTATTCCTATATGGTATTATGCATTTTAAAATATTAATGACTGTTCTTTGTTGCTAACAAAATTTCAATCTGATCTCGTATCTTAGGATTTTGCTATACTTATTCTTGTACCAATTTTGTAGATTCCTTTCTGACTGTCCTCGCAGCCACATAATCTGTGAATAAGGAATGTTTTTCCACCTCGCACCACACCCTTGTCTCTGCTTTTCAGCACTCGCCTAGGCAGGGTGGGACCTAACCCTGGACTGGGCAGCAGCTGGCTCGAGACCCCGCCAGCCTGAGGGGCGTCACCTCCAGGCCGTGTTCGTGTGTCCTTCAGCTCAACTCCTCACCAACCCCCCCCTCCCGGGGCTGGGCATCCAGGGTCTCCATGGTCCAGTCACTGGCACACGAGTTCTGGGGGTACTACAGTTCCAAAGTACATGTATCTGCCATAAACGCTTTCCAGTAACTCGGAAAACATGCTCAGTGGGAGATCTTTTTTTAAGTGGGAGACTATTTATAGAGGCTCTCAGTTTGTTTCCCTGAAATGCTCCTTTGACTTCAAGTGGATTCCTCTATATTCCTACTAGACACGGGAAACGCGGAAGAAAACTTCCCCTCTGCCCTGGCCTTTCAATTCCTAATTCCTCAGCAGTGTGGACACCTCAATTCTCTCCTTAGACAAGTGGGAGGTAAGAACTGCTGCTGCAGAAGATTCTAAGGATTAAAGGCGATTACTTCACTGGGCACTTGGTACCCACTGAACACTAGGTGACAGATCTTCTGCAGCATAGGACTCTCAGGTCCTCTCCCTGCCCCCTATTCAGCACGGTCACCCTTCACGTGGTCTTAGGCTCAGGATGCAGATCCTGTACAGAGATGCTACCACCGACTTTCCCACAGCTCACGCCTCTCCAACTGCTGCTCACAGCCATCGGCACCTTCTCTACAGCCACCTCGCCTGACGCGCAATAAGGAACCGGAGACCCCGGAGCAGAGGCGGTTTCAGGTGGAACGGCACTCATTAAGTACACGTGGTGAACAACTTCCAGACATTCCTAAGGCCGAGGTAGTTCAGAGACGATAATTAGAGCATCAGATACGTTTCACAAATACCGTCAAAGCACAGTTTGGACATGAAAATCCTACGGGAGAATGGTATTAGGAAATTTAACACATAGTGTCAGATTCACCTGTTCTCATCTGTGTCTTTTAAGGATATATGCTCTGGGAATTTCCTGGTCGTCCAGTAGTTAAAAAGACTCCAAGCTTCCACTGCAGGGGGCGTGGGTTCAATCCCTGGTCAGGGAACTAAGATACCACCTAAGATCCTGCATGCTGCACAGCCAAAAAAAAAAAAAAAAAAACCCAAAAAACACATCACGAGAATGTATGCTCACCCCCCACCTGCCACCTGAGTGTGCCCTGGAAGATCACAGCAGTAAGACTCCGGCAGTCCACACCGATCATCTATTCCCTTGACTCCTCGTAGGCAAGTGTGCACACCTAACATTTTACATTCTGGGACCATCCCGTCACCTATACCCACCCCCCAAATAAGACATTTTCACGTAAGTTCTTTTTAATTTATCTGTATTTGTTACAACTTTTAAAGCAGAATGTGACTCGAGCACTATGTCTCCATTCACAAAACTTGCTCCGAGTCACTTTTCAAACAGCTTTACAACATGCCTAGATAGGCTTATAATTCTGCTACTCTCAACAACACTTTTCTGTGGAAAACAAGCCCTATGTATGGACAGTAACTCCCATCAAGTTGGTTTTGGTTCAGTTGAACATACTCATACTAATTCCTAGGGGCCTGGCACATGCAGTCAACCCAGGCGATGGAAGGTTTAAAAAGTAAATCCCAGAAGATGAAAGTTGCTTTAAGAAGTATTTTCTTTTAAACATCAAGGTATATACTTCAGAACACTTCAGTGACAGAAGAGTTGGTCTACTAAAGAGTCCGCTTGATAGCTGAACACTTCAGACCATGAAGTTAACGTAGGTTACATACACCTTACAACAAACGCTATAAAATAAGCCAACATGAAACTAGAAAAAAACTAGCTCTGCTTTTCGTGCCTAAATTACCACAGTATCACACTTAGTAGAAAGAAATCTTATCTTCCCCTTAAGTAGCTGTCATGCCATACAGGTTTTTAAATGTTAACAAAACTAAAGAAATGCTTGAAAACGTTATCAGAAGAACTGAAAACAAGAGTGCCGAACGCGCGGCTACGTATCCCTCGGGCAGAGCTCAGTCTACTTCCTCCATGCGGGACGTGTCGTCGTCTCCTTCGAGGGGCGGCATCTCCTCCGTCACAGCAGCACTGCTGTCCTCAGCAGTGGGGTCGTCTTCATCAATACCTGTTGGGAAATGAACACCACGGACGAGACTTCCTAAAACCACCGAACTATCCCAACACCGCCAGTTCACAGCCACCTTCCAAGGCCGAGCAGTTACGCGGTATATGACCCCGTTTCCTTTTTTATCCTGTACAATCAAAAGGCCTATTACACCTCTTTAACTCACGTGGCTTAGGGTTTCCCAAACTGAATGGGACAGCCCAACTGTGTTCAAATTGCTGAAAGTTATGTTACCCTTTTCAGCAGTCATGCGTTTAAGCTTTTCCCCCAATAGTACTGACACGTGGTATCTGCACAAGGCTTACCAAGACCAAGTTTGATCATCCTATAGATCCTGTTAGCATGTGTCTGGGGATCCTCCAGACTGAAGCCAGAAGACAGGAGAGCCGTTTCGTACAGCAGGATGACCAGATCCTTCACAGACTTGTCATTCTTGTCAGCCTCTGCCTTCTGCCTCAAGGTCTCAATGATGGAATGGTCAGGGTTTATCTCCAGGTGCTTCTTCGCTGCCATGTAACCCATCGTTGAGTTGTCTCTCAGCGCCTGAGCCTTCATGATCCTTTCCATATTTGCTGTCCAGCCATACGTGCTTGTGACAATGCAGCACGGGGATGTCACCAATCGGTTAGACACGACCACCTATAATCAAAACACAGTGATAACTAGGCCTAAGAAGATTTCCTATTCTAACTTGTAAGTACTTGTTGTCAGCTTTATTATGAACATTTAAAGAACTTCAGTATTGACGAATCAGAAACACTATTTGCAAACTCAGATACCTGACATTTTCTTCCTTTGAGTTCTCTTACACTTGAAGTCTTTAAGGATCTTGAGATCTATATCCATCACTAAATGGAAATGCTCAAGTTTTCTATTAGTAAGTTAAGAAAACTTCAGTTTGAAAAACACCTGACACTCCTTTTAAATGTAGGTGAGAAGACTGTATTCACACACCTTTTCAACTTTCTTCTCCAAGATGTCCTTCATGATTTTGCAGAGGTTTTCAAACTTTGTCTTTTTTTCTTCCTGTTTCTTTTTCTCTTCTTCGTCCTCTGGAAGTTCCAGGCCCTCTTTGGTGACTGACACTAAGGTCTTCCCCTCAAACTCCTTCAGCTGCTGCACACAATACTCATCAATAGGCTCGATCATGTAGATCACTTCCAAGCCGTGCTTCCGAAGACGTTCCACAAAGGCAGAGTTAGCTACCTGGTCCTTAGTCTCACCTGATATGTGAAAAAGTTTTAGATCCGTAACAGGAAGCAGTTTCATTTCCTTTTGTTTCTTCCTATGTAGTCTGTTCTAAACACAGACATGGGCTAGGCTCACACTACATTGCCTAGATTAACCCCTACTAATTTATATGTTAACACCACATGGGTAGAAAACACACCCAACTGTTCCTATGGAATCACAAGCACAAAGATACGACTAACATTTATTGCCCATTACCTGTGATGTAATAGATGTGTTTCTGGTTCTCCTTCATTCTTGTGCAGTAGTCCTTGAGGGAAACCATCTCATCACCAGAAGCAGAAGTGTAGTACCTCAACAGCTCTGAAAGTTTCTTTCGATTTTGAGAATCTTCATGTATTCCAAGCTGAAAAATAGGTGAGCTTTAGGAAGACTTTCTCTGCATTAAAAAATCATTTAAAATGACAAGCCATCCCTGGTGGCACAGTGGTTCAGAGTCCGCCTGCCGATGCAGGGGACACGGGTTCGTGTCCCAGTCCGGGAAGATCCCACATGCCGCAGAGCGGCTGGGCCCGTGAGCCATGGCCGCTGAGCCTGCGCGTCCAGAGCCTGTGCTCCGCAACGAGAGAGGTCACAACAGGGAGAGGCCCACGTACCGCAAAAAAAAAATAAAAATAAAAATAAAATGAGAAGCCAGTTTGATTACTAGTCCTAATGGTGAAGTGTGTTTATAACTAACCTTAATGTTTTTAGAGAACTGCTCATAAAACTTCTTGTAGTTCTCTTTATCTTCTGCCAGTTCAGTGAAGAGTTCTAAGCATTTTTTGACCAAATTCTTCCTAATAACTTTCAAAATTTTGCTTTGTTGCAGCATCTCACGGGAAATGTTTAAAGGGAGATCCTCCGAGTCCACCACGCCTCTGATGAAGTCTGAAAAAACAGACCAAATTGCGCTCAAGGTCACTCCAAAGACAAAATCGACAAAAACGTAAACCCGAAAAACCACAGACGAACGACTTTTTCCCCTTTAAAAACCGGGAGTTGATCGGCTGAACTGCTCTGACCGGTGACGGCGGCCGCTCTTCCCGCCCAACCGCACTTACTCAGATACTCGGGGATCAGCTCCTCGCAGTTGTCCATGATGAAAACTCTGCGAACATACAACTTAATGTTGTTCTTTTTCTTTCTGTTTTCGAACAGGTCAAAGGGAGCACGTCTTGGGACAAAAAGAAGAGCTCTGAATTCCAGCTGTCCTTCAACTGAAAAATGCTGTAATAAAACACAGCCAAGATCAAGACGGTGCAATCAACTTTCACCAACAGGTACCTCTTAACCCCCAGAGCCAAACACTTGCAGTTACCTAACTTCAAGACTTCGGGAGAAGGACGGGGCAGTGGGCAAGAGAAAGCTGCCAGAGACCACCCTCAAATTTAACCGTCTGAGGCACAGCGCCTGCAGAGGCCCCGGCTTTGACGCCCCCGGCGCTCACCTTCACCGCCAGGTGATCCTCCCAGTCGTTGGTCAAGCTCTTGTAGAACTCTCCGTACTCCTCGTTACTAATGTCGTCCGGGTTTCTGGTCCAAATAGGTTTCGTCTTGTTCAGTTCTTCCTGGTCGATGTACTTCTCCTTGATCTTCTTCTTCTTCTTCTTGTCACCATCCTTCTTTTCTTCCTCCTCTTCCTCAGAGCCAACATCTTCTATCTCAGGTTTGTCCTCAGACTCCTTGTCTTCTTTTTCCTTTTCTTCTTCTTTGTCTTCCTTTTCTTCTGCCTCGTCGTCACTGACTTCTTTATCACGTTCCTTCTCCACCTTCAAAAGACGTACGTAAATCACCTCTCCATCCCAGAACTAAGAAAATAAGCTGAACAGCGCTGAGGCACTTACACCCAAAACCAACTCAAAACAGTAAGTAGCCAGGAAGCTACTCATCAGCTTCTGATGTTACCTCAACAGCCCTGAGTGCCTGGACAGAGTAAGACAGAGCTCCACCCACCAGCCCAGTAAACACTGCACGTTCAGAACTCCTCTTCTTTTATCAAGAGCTCTAAGGACGAAAGATTTCAATTCAGTCGCTCTGGTTACCTACGTGAAAAACAGACACTCACAAAAAGAGTGATGGGATAGCCGATAAACTGCGAGTGCTTCTTCACAATCTCTTTTATTCTCCGTTCCTCTAAGTACTCAGTTTGGTCTTCTTTAAGATGCAGAATAACTTTTGTTCCACGACCCATAGGTTCTCCTGAAAAGGAAATGGAAAATCGAGCTCAATTTCAATCTCAATGGCCTAATCAAGGTTCACGAACATACTGTCAATTTAGCTCTCCTAGCAGTCATTCTAACGTCTGTGAAGCACGGCTTTACCCTTACTGCAAACGGAAAGACTCCCAGAGCAGTTAAGCAAGAACAGGCTATCCCACTTCAGGAAAACACAAGTTATTTTTTTTTTAAAACACACACTTCACAGCACCTTCAGGGGCCCACTGCCCCCACTAACGACTGACCCAGCAAGGTGCTCTCTCGGATGCCCACCTGTGTCAGTCCTCACTGTGAAGGACCCTCCTGCAGAAGACTCCCAGGCATACTGCTCATCGTCGTTATGTTTGGTGATCACGGTCACTTTCTCGGCCACCAGATAGGCCGAATAAAACCCGACGCCAAACTGGCCAATCATAGAAATATCTGCACCAGCCTGCAAAGCCTCCATGAACGCCTTGGTCCCAGACTTGGCAATGGTACCAAGATTGTTGATCAAATCGGCCTTGGTCATTCCAATCCCGGTGTCCACAATAGTGAGCGTGCGATCTTGCTTGTTCGGAATGAGGTTAATATGCAGCTCTTTCCCCGAATCTAGTTTACTGGGGTCTGTCAAGCTCTCATACCTGATCTTGTCCAGAGCCTATTAAAAAAAACACAGAAGATTACGCACAAGGCCCCTAAATGGTAAATTTTACACCGAAACTAAGTCCAAATTCTACATTGAAAGACTTACATCGGACGAATTTGAAATAAGCTCCCTCAAAAAGATCTCTTTATTCGAGTAGAATGTGTTGATGATCAGCGACATCAACTGGGCAATTTCCGCCTGGAAGGCGAACGTCTCCACCTCCTCCTCCTCCATCGGCTGGTCTTGGGTCTGGGTTTCCTCGGGCATCTGGAGAGGACACGGAGCCAGTGAGGCCGCCGGACGGGGTCCCGCCACGTCCCGCGCCCGCTTCGGACGCCGGTGCGCGCACGAGGCGCCGGCTGACAAAGGGATGACCTCATTCCGAGGCCCCAGAGCCGCCGCAGCCCACGCCGGCCGCACGGGCGCCGCTCCCGCGCGACTCCGCCATGACGCCGCCGCCCCCCACCCCCACCCCGGCCGGGAACCGGGCCCGGGGACTCCTCCCAAGGCGCAGAACGCAGGCCCCCGCGGCTCCCGCCCCCGCTTCCGCGGAGCCCGCAGGCCCGCCCGCTCCCGCAGGGGGGAGGGGAGGAAAAACCGCAGCAGGCCCGAGGCCTGCGAGACGCCACGGCCGCCCCGGCACCGCCTGCCGAGGGGCCCCGGCGGAGGGGGGTGCACCCGCCGCCGTCTCCCGCCCGGCCCCGGGTCCCCGTGGAGCCCCCCCACCGTGGAGCCGCCTCCCTCGGAGCCCCCTCCACGCGGAGCCCCCCCCGGAGCCCCTCCCGCCGCCCCCTCACCTCGGCTAAAGGACCGCAAACGCTCCGCAGCAACGCAGCACCAGGACGCAGAAGCAACTGGCGCGCCGCCCCCGCGCCTCCCTTATATAGAGGCGAGCCCGCCCAGCGCGCGGCGCCTTTTCCAGAAGCCTCCCGAACCTTCCGGAAGAACCCTCCCCAACCGCCGCCGCGGCCGCGCGCCTGCGCCTGCGCCTGCGCCTGCGCCTGCGCCCTGGACACCGCCCGCCCCTACCCCGGGCCCGCGCGGCCCCACGCCCTCGCGCCCCGCCCCCAACGGCCGTGCCGCGCGCGCCCGCGCGGCCCGTCGGGCGCCTGCGCGGCGCGGAGCTCTCGGGAAGGTCTCGCGCCTTCCGGGTCATCACCCTCAGCCCTGCCCCGGAGCTCGCTGCGTTCTGCGCGCCGGCGGCCTCGGCCCCACGACCCCTGCTCGGCGCGCGTCGGCCCAAAGGCCGCCCTGGTGAACCGCCACGCCTGTCCAGGCCGCGGGGAGTGCGACCGGGGACTGAGTGCCCGTGCTCGCGGCTCCGTGAAGTGCAGAAAAGTAAACTCGGTGGTTAAAACGTGTCCCCAGGTTGTGGAAGCTTCGGCTCCTCCACCGTTAGCGCCCGAGACTGGGGGCCCGGGGCCAGGTTTGGGGCCTTGAGGCCGCATGTAGGAAATCGAAGCAGGGGTGAGGGGTCCGGTCCCGTGTCACATGTATACGCCCGGCGCACTGATCAGAGGCTCAGAGCCACGGTTAGGGGTTTGGGGGCCCTGGGCAGCGATTGGGCGTCTAGGGCCGGGTCGGGAGGTACGGGGCGCACTTTTTTGCCGGGGGCAGCGATTATGGGTTCAGGGTACAGGAATTCTGGCAACAGGTGCCTCCCAGAGCCTCGTTATGCAGAGGCCCGGGGCTGCGGCCTGGGTGTGGGGTGCAGAGGTGTGTGAGCGAGGGGTGACCCGCGTATGTGCATGGGGAGCAAAGGGGACTCGTGGGGCTCCCGTGCGGCTGTTTCTGAAGCTGAGGTGGGATGGGGAACGAGGGGTTCCCCACTCATCGCTATAGACCCCACCTCAAGGCAGGCCGCCGCTCGGATTTGGGGACTGGTCCTGTCCTTAGGCCCCGCTGTGCCCAGGAAGAAATGTTGAAACGGACACAAAATACGGAATTCTCCCAGCTTTTGCTCAGTCCCTTGGGGACTTGTACCTACTTTGGGTTTGTTTTAAAACCGTATCCTTCAACGCGTTGCGGGCCCTAGTCTGGAATTCCGGGACGTGGTGACCATGCAAGCTGACCCAGCTACGCGCATCATCATGATTTTGTAAAGCTCATCTCTTTTACTTATTCTTATGTGTAGTTTGAGGTTTCCATACGAAGTATGTAATTCATGGTTTGGGTGATTAACTTGCTTTAAAAACCGATTTCTAAATGGGAATTCCAAAAGTGTTTACTGCCAGATCACGGAAGAATTTTGGAGGCGGGGTGGCGTCTTTGGGCTTCACCCAGGTCAATAAGCGGGGGCGGAGGGGTGTTCACCGTTGAGGAAACCGAGGCTCGCCCGGCAGCACACCCCTGCCCCGCCCAGGCCTCTCCCGGTAAACCCTCCCCCTCCTCCCGGCTCCTTTGTCTCTAGCTCCTCCCACCATTGCCGCCCCCCCCGGAACAATCTGGAAGCTCCTTAGGTTGTAAACAAACTTGGCTGACGACTCTCTCCAGTTCCTAGTCTACAGAGAAACCTAGCTTTTCCAGCAACAGGGATCTCCGCTGGGGCTGGAGACCCTTCAGGAGGCAGTGAAATCGACGCAGGGCGTCCTGACCAGCGTTAAAACAGGCAAAATAGACTGGAAACTACCAGCCACGTGGTGAGGGTAGATGGGGGTTGTTAGCATTCGTAGGGGTGCGTTGTAAAACGTGTTTCTGGCCCCAGCTGTGTGTGGAAGCTCCCGGTGGCCCGGGTTTTCCCTGCGGCCTGGGCTGGGGGCGGGCAGGGGGGAGGAAGAGGAGAGGGAGCAGGGGAGGGGAGATGGGGTGGTAGCGCTGAAGTTTCGTTGTCGCCACTGCCACTGTCAGCTGCGCAAGGGCTCCCCTCCTGTAGCCCGGCAGCCGCCCTCCTGTTCTCCTGACTCGGAGGCCTGGTCCGCTTCTTTGCACTCCACTCGGGCCACTGCCCGGGAGGTGTAAGATTTCTTGTAGATGAGCCGTTCAAAGCCCCGGCTGTGAAATTCTCGGTTTCTGGAGCTTTCTCCCCTCCCCTCCAGAGGCCGCTTGGGGAGCCAGGGTTTCCCAGCAAGCTCCAGCCTTAACACCCTTCTTCCAAATCCTCTTGCGCTCCGGCTCTCCCCTGCCGGCCTGCCGACCTCAGTCGCTGAGTACAAGGATCGTTTGGGTCTTGTCCCTCCAGACGCCTGGGACCGGTTCCACACCAACCGCCGGTGCCCTCCCGACCCCTCCGCTTGGTTACACCAGCACCACGCTGGGGCCTCCCTCTCCCCCACTGCTCCTTCTCTGCTCGCTCTTCAGACTCGTCCTCTCCCCGGGCCTTTCGCTGGCCCTCTTCCAGCTCCAGACCCGGGTGCTGCCCTCACTTCCCCCACCTACCTGGCTTTCTTCCAGGGCTCACTAGCCAGATGACTATCCCACCACCTTCTAGAAGCCCAGGCATCCCCGCAGGGGACCTGGCGTGGTCCCTGCCACTTCTATCTCCTAGATACCTCTTGAGTCCGTCCACTTGCCTCCAGCCTCGTCCCCCACCCCTCCCCCAGTGCTGGGAAGCCGCTCACCTGGAAGCCCTCCGTAGCCGCCAGACTGCTTCCTGCCTCTGCTCTGGGGTGTCTCCACTCTGTAGCTGGGGCGAGCTATGAGAGCCCAGATCTGGCCCCGTCAGCCCTCCTGCACACACTCCCCAGACACTGGCTGACGCCCCGTTACTCCAGAGAGAAAGACAGCTCCTTACCCAGGCCTGCCAGGCCTCGCGGGTGCCCCTGCCGCCCACCGGTGCTCGGTTCCCACTGTGCTCCCCGTCGCTCTCCTTTTAAACCTCACTCCACAAGCTGCCCCCACAGCGCCGTGCATACACCCTTCCTTCCACCTGAAACACCATTCCCTCTCAGTGTTCTAGTGGACCTTCCGCAAGAATTTCCTTAGGGACCCCTGTACACCCCCATCCCCTGATGGAAATAGGTCCTCAGGATGTGGGGCCCCTTCCCTCCTGGCATGGGCACTGCTGAGCCCTCCAACCCTGCCCTCCACTCTCACTTCTTCCTTTTGCACCCAGCCGTCTCCTGCTTTCTCAACACTATTCTAATACATCTCCAAGTCCTGCAGATTTAGCTCCTAAATATTTGTTGAACTCATCCCAAGGTGATCTTGCTGTCAGGAATCTGACCATTTTTCTCTACCATTTGAAACCTTTCAGTGTCCCTCCATTGATAAAGTGGGACACAAGGCACGGACCCTGGATGCAGGTGTCCCAGATTCAAATCCCAGCTCTGCCACTGCCTATCTGTGTGACCCAGGCAAGTCACTACTCCCTCTGTGCCTTGGGTTCAGCGTCCAAAAAATGGGTATGAAAGTGTCTTCCTCATAGGGTTGTTATGAGGGCTAAATTAGCACATTCTGTTTTTGGAAATGGCCCAAGACAGGGCTTGGCACACAGCAACTGCTGTATACATGTTTATTAAAGTAAATAAATAATTTTCTGATTTTCCTTTTGATTTCTTCTTTGACCCATGGGTAATTTATAAATATGTTAGTTTCCAAATATTTGGAGGTTTTCCAGATGTCTTTTTTGTTACTGATTTTTTTTTTTTTTTTTGGTTGTGTTAGGTCTTTGTTTCTGTACACAGGCTTTCTCTAATTGCGGCAAGTGGGGGCTACTTTTCGTTGTGCTGCGAGGGCTGCTCACTGCGGTGGCTTCCCTTGTTGTGGAGCATGGGCTCTAGGGCTTCAGTAGTTGCGGTACATGGGCTCAGTAGTTGTGGCTCGCGGGCTCTAGAGCGCAGGCTCAGCAGTTGTGGCGCACGGGCTTAGTTGCTCCACGGCAAGTGGGATCTTCCCAGACCAGGGCTCGAACCCGTGTCCCCTGCGTTGGCAGGTGGATTCCTAACCATTGTGCCACCAGGGAAGCCCTTGTTATTGATTTCTAGTATTTAATTCCACTGTGGTTAGAGAACATAGTTTGCATGATTTGAATCCTTTTATTTAATTTATTGGTTTATGGCCCAGATTATGGTCTATCTTGGTAAATGTTCTCTACGCAAAATAATTATGCTGAGGGAAAGATGCCAGTCGTTTACATAAAATTTTAGGAAATGCAAACTGTAGTGACAGCGGATCAGTGGTTGCCTGGCTGAGTGGGGCCGACAGGAGCAGGAAGGAGGGATTTGGCACGAGGAGACTTTTAGTTGCAGCATGTGGGATCTAGTTCCCTGACCAGGATTGAACCCAGGTGCCCTGCATCTGGAGCACGGAGTCTTAGCCACTGGGCTACTGGGGAAGTCCCTTGGTATGAGGAAACTTTAGGTGATGAATCTGATCACTATCTCGATTGCAGGAGTGATTTCACAGGTGTTTCCCTATCTCAAAGCATATCAAATTGTACTTTAAACATGTGCATTTTATTCCATGTCAATTATATCTCATAAAGCTGTTTTTAAAAAAATTGATGTGTAGCAATGACCTTGGAGAAGTGTTTACAATCAAATTGTAACTATATTGGAAAATCCATACTTTGGAAATAGGTACAGTTGACTTGGAGCAGGATGTCTGTTATAGCACAGTCTGCAGTTGGCTGTGTGACTTTGAGCACGCTATGCAACCTCTCTGTGCTTAGGTCATCTCATCTCTACAACAGGGATGTGGGAGGATGCCCCGAGCTAATCCGCAGGAAACCTTAGTGCCTGGCACGCAGTGAGTGCTCAGAGGATGGGGGCACTGTTGTTCCCTTGATGGAGAGCAGGGAGACAGGGTGACTGTACTGGCAGCCACAGAAGCACCAGGATGCTGTCCTGCGCTCGTGACCATCTGCTGGGTTTGGGCTCAAGCCTGAGAGGGAAGGGAGGGCTGCAAGTAGAGCCCCAAAGGCGGTGATGAATGCTGCGAGCAAGGGAAGGGGGCCAGCCCTCTGTTTCTGGCCATATGTGTTTTAGAGTCAGCTCTAAGGTAGATTTCCACAGAGCAAACCGGTTTTCCTGTTGACTATAAAATTGGGGATACTTTGGTACCAAAATTTTATTTCTTCTGGCAAATTTTAACCCATCCTTCAAAGCCCACGTGGGGCAGCCTCTCCTGGAAGTCTGGGAGGGGGCAGGTTGCTTCCTGACATGCTGTCACCAGAAGAGGGGATGGCGAACACTCCCTCCCCCTGCCGTCCCACCGTTGTCAGCACTGAGTGTGGCCGGAAAAAACTTGTTTGCCAGTTTCGATAGAGGAAATGGTGTCTTGTTTAAGGAGCACCATTCATTTAAGCCTATCTACTGAAAGCCCGTGTCCAAGCCCTGGGACACACTGGGCGGAAATCGGGTCGCTGCCCTCGTGGTGGAGGCACACGTGCAGCCAGCACCACGTTGACCCATGGATTTATAAGATGCCGCGTGCTGGCAGGGTGTGGGCCCCACCGGAGGCTTCCCTGAGAGCTGATGAGGGCGGGCGTTAGCCGCTGGGCTAGGGGAGCACCCAGGAGAAGGAGAAGGAACAGTGCTTGCAAAAGCGAAATCTAGAAGGATTACTAGGAGTCCGTGGGGAAGAGGGAGAGGGCAAGGCGGAAAAGCAAGTGGCCGTGGGAAAAGCCCTTCCGTGTGATGGGGGAGGGGGACACAGAGCAGCCTGAGGCAGGGGGTGGCGCATCGTGCAGTGCCCTGAGCCAGGGGACTCGAAATGTGGCCCGAGGACCATGGCAGGGATCAGAGGCCTTCCCCGGGGCCCGGTCAGACCTGTGTCCACTCCGACCACGGTGCAGATGAAGGTCTGGACCAGTGAGTCCCACGGAGGGCCTGTACCTGCAGACCTGGTGGGTGGAGAAGGGGCAAGCGTGGGAGAGACCAGGAGCGCGAGGTGACAGCCTGGGTGACGTGAAGGAGCCCCGCGGCATCCTGTGTGTGTGTGTTGGGGGGGGTGGGGGCTGCAGTCAGCATGGGGCGGCAGGTGACCCGCTCGGTGTCACCATGCTGGGCGCAAACATCTGTGAGGCATCCAAGAGGATGGGCGTCCAGTAAACGGGACGCTGGGGACGTGAGCAAGAACACGGCGGAAGGGCCGGCCAGGTGGGAGGGAAGTGGACGTGTGTGGACAGGAGCACGACTTCCTGAAGACCACAGTCTCGGTGCAGCCGTGGAGCTGGGAGGGGGTGAGAGAGGGGGCTGGGGTCAGGGGCTGCACGCATTCGCGTGCGCGTGTGGGGTATGGCCGAGGAGAGGGGTGGGGGCCTCTCCCTCCCTGTCCCACGCCCAGCCCTCCTGGTCTCCCTCCCGAGCCTGCCCCGAGTCAGGCAGAGGACAGGTGTGTGCTGCGCCCCCGGGCAAGGCACACGGAGCTGGAGAATCCTGGCCCGGGCCACAGCTTCAGGAGCTTACATTCTAGTGGGGGGCGGGGAGATGGACCATAAACACGCTTACGAGTGCTGGCCTGTCCTCGGGTCCTAAAGGAACCCGTGGTCCTGGGCAGGAACGCAGACTGCTTCCCGGAAGCACTGCCACCTTCCCTTGAACTCACCGTCCAGCCTCTGAGTCATCGTTGGCTTCTCCCTCAGCCCCGCATTCTGACAGCTGCCAGGTCTGCGGGAGCTCTTCCCCACATCCTAGTCACCTGGTCGCCTTCAGCTGCCTCTCCCTGGGTTTATCTGGTCTGCATTCGTGTTTCACCTACCCACCTCCCGGTGCAGAAATGTCCCTGGGCTCCCTAGACACCGAGCCAGAGTCCTTTCTAGGTGTTCAAACCCCAGGCCCAGGTGCCCAGAGCATCCTGCTCCTGGGCCCCTCACTCCTCCAGCCGCTCACTCTGTGACGTCAGCCCGCATCCTGACCTCGGGGCTCTCAGCTCTGAGGCCCGGAACGCTGGCTGCAGACACCCCCACCCGTCACCCAGAGCCCGCCGCCAACCCTGATCAGGTGAGCTGGGAGTTAAGAAGAATATGGCAGAGAGTCAGATACAGAGGGAGGAAGAACAGAACGTGAAAGCGTGGTGGTGGTTTCTGGTTTTGTTCCAGCCTCCCTCCTCCCTTCTCAGGCCCCTCCCAGCCTCCCGGGCAGCAGAATGACCCCAGGGCAGGGGATCCAACACACCCTGGTGGGGATGATGGTGATGGCAGGGCCCGTCACCCTTTCGTTCATTCGCTGGACAGAGATCATCACAGACTTTAAGGTCTGGCGCTGATCTACCGTCCCCGACCCTGCTGTCCACTGTCAGCTGTTTCCCAGACGCACCTGGAATCTCAGGGCAGTTCCTCCTCCAGGACACCCTTCTCTCTTCCAGGAAACACTTGTAGGAGCTCAGCTCAGCTCAACAGTCACCTCCTCCAGCCCTCCTTCTGTCTGGGTGCCTCTTCCACAGCTCTAGCCCACGGGGACGAACTGAAATTAGACTCTGTCTTTCTCATCTCTTTATCCCCCAAACCCAGCTCACAACCGGGCACAGAGCAGGTGGCCATCTACCATCTTTGTGCAGAAGGGGTAACTGAGTGTTGGAAGGAACCAGGTAGGAACCCTCCGTCCATAGGCAGATTAGCCTTTGGTGCCATCTACTGGCCAGGTGATTGGTTGTGTTTGGGGCCTCCAACTGGAGATGGATTTGATGTTTAGGAATTTCATTTTTCTTTATTTCTCATGAACTGGAAAGTTAGGAAAAAGAGAATTATGTGAGTTGCAGTCTAGATCACCATCATTTCTTTTTTTTTTTTTTGGCCACGCTGCGCGTCTTGCGGGATCTTAGTTCCCTAACCAGGGATTGAACCTGGGCCATCGGCAGTGAAAGTGCCGAGTCCTAACCACTGGACCACCAGGGAATTCCCTAGATCACCATCATTAATGTCTCACCCTGGAGAGTTCGTGGCAAAGCTTCCAGCCTTCCACTGAGTAGGAATGAAACTAACTGTGAGAAAACAGGAGGCAACTTTTTAAAATTAAATATATATATATGTATACACACACACATATATATTGTATTAAATTATATATAATTTGTATATATATGTATTTCACCACTAAAACCCCACATACATGAAGAAAGACCGGAGGATAGAAAAATGCCAACTTCAAATCGAATCTTCTGAGTCTTAAGATGGAGTTAGGGGTGTGTCCAGCCCTCCCTGGGCCTCTCAGCCTCCCTGACATCTCCTGAGATCCCCGGGTGGTGGCCCTAAAGCGGGGCCGGCGGGGGCAGCTCTGCCCTCCCTGTTCCCTTCTCCGTCTCGGCCAATACAAGGGCAGAGGCCTTTAGGCTGAGACCCACCCTAGGGCAGCCTCTTGTTCAGCCAGTGGGAGAGCAGACCCAGCTGCCCTGACAGGTGCCCAGAGGGGCTGATGATCTTCAGATGCCCCAGGGTGAGGTGAGGTGGGTCCGAAGCTGAAACGGGGTGGGGGAACGAGCAGGTGTTATGTCCCTGGCTGGCCTAAGAGCTGACAGTTCCTTTCCAGCTGCACTGAGCCAGGGGTCACCTGGCTGTCAGTTAGGACTCTGCCCATGTGGCCCAGGTGGTGGGCAGCTTGGTCGGGCCACGAATGGGGTCGGCGTTTTTGGCACTGACTCCCCATGAGGGGGTCCCTACCAGGCCCTCCACAGCGAGGTGATCCTGTTGCTTCTCCCCCTGCTCCCCACTCACCTCGAAACCTTGCAATAAAGGGTTCCCCTCCCTGGCCAGACTCCTGCCCTCCACACCTCTGCACCTGTGCCATTGCCCCTGCCTGTCTCTTCTAGTCCTGCCTGGAAAACGCCCGCTTCTTTAAGAGCCAGATCATCGTTGCCTCTTCCCTGCCCAGTGAGAGGTGGTGTCTGCCTCTTTGATCCTCTTTTTTTTCCTCCTCTGCTGACTTTGGGGCAAGTCTCTTTAAGTCTCAGTTTTTTCATCTGGAAAAGGGGGGCAGGGATGGGACAGTTAGAGCAGGTTCCATCTGTCTTCATATGGTTCTAAATTTTTTCACTCAAGGCAGATCAACTGGGGCACAAGTGTGTTACTATGTAGAACTGAGCAGTGAATGAGCTACTGGAAAATTCCACACTTTGCAAACACCCTCTACCTTCTCTGAAGTTAGGGCAGACAAGCGTGTGTAAATGTGTTACTTAACAACTGTGTCCCAATGAATATGTTATGACAAATACTGTGCTGAGTTCACAGTTCAAGTTGCTACTGGATGTATAATAAGAATTAATTTCTAAGCTACGTCACAATGCAGTATTCTGAGCAGCACGCCGACAACATGCTGCCTTTAAATTCCAAACCCTTCCAACAACTTGGCATTTCACTTAAAAATACAGGATAAGTAAATCCACCCAACACGACATTTCAGTCAACGTTCAATCTCATTAACCTAATTAAAATAACTAGGGAATTAAACCTTACAAGTGTATGAAGGGGCTGGTGAAGAATTTCATGCTCTAGAAACCCCAGGGTGTTTTGTTTTTTGTTTTTTTTTTGGCGGTACGCGGGCCTCTCACTGCTGTGGCCTCTCCCTTTGCGGAGCACAGGCTCCAGACACACAGGCTCAGCGGCCATGGCTCACGGGCCCAGCCGCTCCGTGGCATGTGGGATCCTCCCGGACCGGGGCACGAACCCGTGTCCCCTGCATCGGCAGGCGGACTCTCAACCACTGCGCCACCAGGGAAGCCCCCTAGGGTGTTCTTAGGGGCGGGAAGCCGGCCAGTCGTGATCGCCGCTGTGCCCACCACCCATGGATTAGCAACCTGTCCCTGTGTTCTCAGAGGCCTTGGAGTTCCTGTCATTAATGCTATCTTGTCTAATCTCTTTTTTAAAAAAATCCATAAATAAAATTATTATTTAAAAATTCCCCCTTTAAAACAGAAGGGTTGGCAAGCCTCCCAACGTTTTTCCTTTTTTAGGGAGGATGGCAGCAGTGAGGGGCATTAAACTCAGTGAATTCTCTCAGAATACTGATTTGTCGTGTATATATATATACATACATATGTATATATATATATATATATCTCAGCTAGAGAGAGTATAGTATTAGCAGCCATGTAGGCCCACCCTGTTGAATGTTATTCGACATCACTGATCATGTTTTTAATTTTGAGCTTTATTTATTTTTAAACAATGAGCTTTATTTTTTTATTTTTATTTTTTTTGCAGTACACAGGCCTCTCACTGCTGTGGCCTCTCCCGTTGCGGAGCACAGGCTCCGGACGCGCAGGCTCAGCGGCCATGGCTTACGGGCCCAGCTGCTCCACGGCATGTGGGATCTTCCCGGACCGGGGCACAAACCCGTGTCCCCTGCATCGGCAGGCAGACTCTCAACCACTGCGCCACCAGGGAAGCCCCAATGAGCTTTATTTTTAACAATTTTTTTGGCTGTGCCACGCAGCTTGTGGGATCTTAGTTCCCTGACCAGGGATTGAACACACACCCTCGGCAGTGAGAGCGCCAAGTCCTAAGCACTGGACCGCCGGGAATTCTCCACCAATCACGTTGAAGTGCTCTGTTTACCGTGTGTGTGTGTGTGTGTGTGTGTCTCCGTCCGTCCTTAAAAGATGGATTTTTTTGAACATAAATAAATGGTTATCACATGTATTCTGTGACCTTTGCTCACCACTGTGTGTTCACATTGACTCAAATAACTGTAGTTATTCGTCTTTCCCGCTGTATAATATTCCACCACACGACTGCACTACAGTCTGTGAATCTGTTCTGTTGGTAAACATTTGGGCTATTTCCAGATGTTTGCGATTACAAGCAGTGCTGCTGTGGATATTCAGTAACGTTTCCGTGTTTCACTGGGTACTGAACTCTTCAATTCGGCCAACATCGCCAACTGTTTTCAAAACAATGTCATCGGTCGACCCTCCCAGCAGAGTCCCCGTTGCTCTGCATCATCAGTAACACTTGCTGTGATGTAGTAAACATTGTTTTCCAACCTGGTGGGTGTGCAGTGGCCTCTCACGGTGATCTTAATTTGCATTTCCTAGGTTAGTAATCATATCTTTTCATGTCTTTACTGGCCACGGATTTTTAAAAAATTCTTATTTATTTTATTTATTTATTTTTGGCTGCATTGGGTCTTCGTTGCTGCACATGGTCTTTCTCTAGTTGCGGCGAGCGGGGGCTACGCTTCGTTGCGGTGCCCGGGCTTCCCACTGCAGTGGCTTCTCTTGGTGCAGAGCACGGGCTCTAGGCACACAGGCTCAGTAGCTGTGGCTCGCGGGCTCTAGAGCGCAGGCTCAGTAGTTGTGGCGCACGAGCTTAGTTGCTCCGTGGCATGTGGGAGCTTCCTGGACCAGGGTTTGAACCCGTGTCCCCTGCATTGGCAGGCGGACTCTAAACCACTGCACCCCCAGGGAAGCCCGTGGCCACGGATTTGGATCCCTGCTCCATGGCTCATTTTGACCTCGGGGTCAAGTCCAAACTTCTCGGCACAGTCTGCCGGGCCCTGCCTTCATTCCGCCACCCACCTCCGGCCAGCAGCACTCTGGTCTCCGGAGCCGTCACTCCAACCCCCTCCCCTCCCCGCAGCCCCCACGGCCCAGCGCTTTCCCTCCGTGGGCAGGTGCTCCGGAGCCTCCTCTTCTGGGAGCCCAGGGAACTGGACGCCTTTCTGCTCCTTCCCAGTACTTCTCTCACATGCACTCTGGCCCTGTACTGCGTGTCAGGTGCACTCAGGCAGGGACCTGGCAACCTCTTGCGCACCGCTTGGGCCCTAGCAGGCCCTGGAGTGACGCTAGTGCAACGAAGGAAGAAAGGGCAGACAAGGGAGTGGACAGCGACGGTGGCGCCAACGTTTGCCATCCTGCGGCCCTCAGCCCTCACCAAGGGTGGCGTGGAAGGCTGGTGAGCTACCTGGGAGCGTTTAGGGCAGGAATTGTAAACCTTAGTCCCACTACCCTGAACACTACAAGCAACACACGTGGCTGGCTCCCTTGAGGTCAGGCTCTCTCCCGTGGGAGCCTGGTGACCCAGAGGGTGGGACGGGGGTGTGCTCCCAGAGACAGACAGACTGGGCGGCAGATCCAGATACACGCCCGACACCCAGGGGGCACTTCGGCCTCTTTTGGGTCCAAGTGAACAAGCACCCCACGGGCGGCACAAACACCGTCTTCCGGACTTCCAAACCAAACACAGCACAGACGAGCAGTCAGCTCTTGGTAAAGGTAGAGCCCAGTGCGGGCGGAGCCAGGGTTTCACCAGGTGTCAGGAGAAGTGTTCAAGCCAACACGACAGCAGCAGCCACAACATCAACACCTGGAAGCGGACCCGGGGATCGGCCAGCAAGTCACCCTGACACGGGTGGGGGGGGAACGAAGCCGGTGAGAGAGGCTCTGTGGGAGGGAATCCCCGAATGAGGACAGATACCTCGAACACACACGTGCCAAGCACCTGCTACCTGTCAGGACCTGAGGGGGGCACAGGATGAACTTGGACCTGCCCCAGTAGGACATGCCCAACTTCCTTAGACTTGTCCTGTCACTGTCAAGGGGACTGACGTATGTGGCGTGTTCTCGTCCTGCTTCGAAAGCTAACTTGGGGACCAGAAAGGTGGACAGAGTCAGAGGAAAGGGAGCTAGGTGACCTCAGGACGTTCAGCTCATCCCCAACTTCCATTCCCGAGGAAGGCGGCACGTCCACTCTTGGTGTTGGACAGGCTAGAGGGCCTGCAGCAAAACCAGAACTTGGTGCTTATTTTTCCAGGCTCCACCGAGCAGCACTGTTCTGACAATGCAGACAAGCTGAACTGGAGCGTCTGAAGCTCTGGTTGGGTTGCACAGTTGGTGGCTCGGGGGGCAGTCCCCCTGGAAATCCCCCTGGGGCGGCATCTGTTTGTAGATGTGTGCAGTGGGTTTTCCTCCAGCTTGGAACTGGTGTTGGTTCTTCCTTGAGCACCACATGGGGTGGTTAATTTGATTTTAGGGGCCAAGTTGTATGAAAAACAAGGCTGATTGCTCACTGGAACCACGTGAGGGCACAGGCAATGGTGACCAGGGCATATGGACACAGTGGTGGGCACGATTCCTGCACTGGTTACATGGCTGTGTGTGTGTGTGTGTGTAAGCTAAATGCATGAATGACATGACTTCTGTAAATCACAAACTTCTGTCCTCTGTATTGACAGGCCCTGGAATCAAAAACCTGGGTTCACATCCAGGCTCTGTCACATACTTGCATTGTGATGGTTTCTCCTCATCAGCCAAATGGGAATGATAATACCTACTTCCTGTGATTATTTTGTATAATTTTTTTAAAATTAATTAATTTATTTTTGGCTGTGTTGGGTCTTTGTTGCTGTGCGCGGGCATTCTCCAGTTGCGGTGAGCGGGGGCTACTCTTCATTGCAGTGCGTGGGCTTCTCATTGCAGTGGCTTCTCTTGTTGCAGAGCACGGGCTCTTGGCACGTGGGCTCAGTAGTTGTGGCGTGTGGGCTCAGTAGTTGTGGCTTGCCAGCTCTAGAGTGCAGGCTCAGTAGTTGTGGTGCACGGGCTTAGTTGCTCTGTGGCATGTGGGATCTTCCTGGACAAGGGCTTGAACCCCTGTCCCCTGCATTGGCAGGCGGATTCTTAACCATGGGAAACGCCTGGTACATAGTAAGTGCTCAGGAAGTGGGAGTTGATTTTGACTTGTCATCGTGTCTCAGCAGCAGCGCTAGAACTAGAGACCAGCGGCACAGCAGCCTGGAAGATGGTCACCCACCAGTGTGGTGGATGCTGTTTCTGTTCCCCTGGGTGTTCTTTCCATCCCCTTCCTCTGGTGTCAGTACCTTTGTTCCTTTGGGGCATGCTCCTATCTCATCCTAACCTGTGGCTCTGGACACATTGATTGGTTCAGGATAGGATACAATTAAAATCGGACCAATCAGACCTTTCTAACTAGAAATGCTGGGAAGAAGCTTATTTTCCATTCAGATTCAAGGTTATACGGATGGATGTGAGTCTGGGATGTTGAGGCCATAAGTCTGGTATCATGGAGAGTGAATGTCACCAGGATGGTGAGAAGATTTCAAGATCCAGGTGTGGAATCAAGCTCCCCACCCCCTGCACCTCCCATGGTTTGGCTTTTTCAGTTAGGCTGCTGAGAGTCGGGATCCTGTTAGTTGCACCCGAAAAGTTTGACTGGTATGTCATGTAAGCATCTTCCAGCATTCTCAGGAAGGAAGACCTCAGAAGAGTGCATTTCCTTTCTTAGGTAGAGCCCAGAGTGTCTTCCAAATTGAAGAGATGGAAACATATTTGCTCATGAGCAGGACTCCTGGGTCACATAAGAACCTAAATTAAGGACTGTTAAATGCTACTTACGTTCACTGGCAGACACTCTTAGTTGTCTAATCAGTTATTTCCAACTGTCTCTCCCTTGACAGCTCTCACTATGAAGGCTGGAAAGCTGTACTTGCTTTCCCTGCCCCTAAGCAGTCAGAGGGGTCATGTGACCCAGTCCCAGCCAATAAGATGTAAGCAGAAGTCTGTTACTGGTGAGAGTGGTGGTGGAGGCCTGTGGTTTAATGGCTTGATATTTTCCCTTTCATTATAAGTTGCCTCAAATAATTTTTGGCAGTTGGCAGAAATATAAAAATAATGAAAAAGCGAAATGGATTTTCTATTATAAAATTTTCTAGTTTCTTTTCTTTCTGGATAAGAATAAATATAAGAAAGTATTCCAAACATTTTAAAATAATTTATTTATAAGGTAGATGAATAGAGAATAGGCATTGCTAAATGCCTGATGTTCCTTCCAAGAGACAAGAGATTTCACGCAACCCTCATTTCAACACACACTGATCTAGGTCTGGAGAGTCCAGAGTCCACAAGACTCATTTCCTGGTCTTGGGAACTCACTGTTGGGGAGACAGACATGAGGAGAGGTCATTGTACTCCCCGACGTAAGTGTAATGATAAAACTAGGCTCAGGGTGTGATGGGAGCACAGTGAGGGCCAGAGGAGGCTTCCTGACGGCTAATGCCACCTGAGCTGAGTCACGAGGAAGAGAGGGTGGGGCGGAGGAAGGGCACGCCAGGTGGAGGGGACCACGTGTGCAAAGGCGCGAGGGGAGAAGCAGTGTAGCAAGAGCAGCTGGAAGGCAGGGAGCCATGTGGGGAGGAGGGCCTTGGAAGAGGCAGGCCCAGATCTGGAAGGCCCGGGGCTGGACGGAGGGAAGTGGTCTCCAGCCTGCAGGGAACAGCAGGCCATCTGGAGATTCGTGTTCTTGGCGGCTTGGTGGGATTGGGATTCAAGGGTCCCAAGCCTGGACGCACGGAGACAGTTAGAAAGCTGTAACAGGGGTCCAAGCAGAGAAGGGAGAGTTCCGTGAACTAGGCACCTGGCATGCGAGTCATTTACATCACATCCGTGCACAGGCCGAGCCGAGTCTGCCTTCTCCAGTTCCTTGCTGAGAAGCAGCCCTCGGATCGATGATTCCTGACCTCTAAAAGCATCCACCCAAACAACTGTTCAACCCCTCCTGGAAGATTTTTGCTATTTTTATAGCAAAGAATAGCAAAATTCATTTCGATCAAAGTATTTCATTAGCTTTTGACCTTCAGGGAGCAGAAAAGAGCCACCATTTAATCAAGAACCTTTTATTCTGTCACCTACTACCAAGTAGGGAGCTTCTTTAAAAAGACATCCTGATTATAAATCATGAATAATCATGATGAAGGCGAGGAGAGGGAAGCAGTAGTGGAGATCAGCGCGCCAGCCCGAGCTCCCCGCTGAGCTCATTTTTTGAGAGGACGGACGAAATGCAAATGAAGGAGCGCATCATCAGAGATGGATCCTGGGAAATGACACAATCCCCAGAAACACTGTCAGGAAGTGCCGCGGTTTGCCAGAAACCCTGAGGAAAACAAAAAGGTCTTTAAGGTTATTCTTAGAGCAAGAAGAACAAAGGGATAGATCCACTGATGAGGGGACGATACCAAGCAGAGTGATGCTGAGAGAAGGCGGAAATAGCTTCAGGGACAGAAAAGCTGCTGCCTTATGCAGTGCTTTCGGCAAAGTATAGGCCGTTTCCCCTGATGAGCTCGGCCCTTTAAGAGGGCCTGGGGGTGAGGACTCTGGCGGCGGCAGTGCTGCGGGTGGGGGTGGGGACAGTAGTTCAGGCACTCTCATAGTTCCACGGGGAAGTCTAGAGGGAATTCCTAACCTTCGGGAGGCGTCTGTGGCTGCTGTGACAAACGATCACAACTGGGGGGCATAAGCAGAAAGTTATGGAGGCCAGGAGTCCAATATCAAGGTGTTGGCAGGACCTCACTCCCTCCTAAAGCTCTAGGGGAGGGACTTCCCTGGTGGCGCAGTGGTTAAGAATCCTCCTGCCAATGCAGGGGACACGGGTTCAAGCTCTGGCCCGGGAAGATCCCACATGCCACGGAGCAACTAAGCCCGTGCGCCACAACTGCTGAGCCCGCGTGCCCCAACTACTGAAGCCCACGCACCTAGAGCCCGTGCTCCGCAACAAGAGAAGCCACCGCAATGAGAAGCCCGCGCACCACAACGAAGAGTAGCCCCCGCTCGCCGCAGCTACAGAACGCCTGTGCGCAGCAACAAAGACCAAACGCAGCCAAAAAATAATAATAATAATAAACTAAAAAAAAAGAAGAAGCTCTAGGGGAGGATCCCCCTGCCTCTTCCAGCCTTTGGTGGCTCCAGGTGTCCTTGGCCTGTGACCGAATCACTCCAATCTCTGCCTCCAACTGCAAGTGGCTTCTCCTCTGCGTCTGAGTGGCTCTCCTCTGTGTGTCTCCTTAAGGACACTTGTCATTGGATTTAGGATAATCCCAGATGATCTCATCTTAAAATCCTTAACTTAATTAATCTACAGAGACCTTTTTTCCAAATGAGGTGACATTCACAGGTTTCAGGGATTAGGATGTGGACATATATCCTTTGGGGGTCACTCTACAACCCACTTCAGGATCATAAGCCACTGTCAGAATCTGATGAGAGCTAATGAGCCCTGAACTGGGTCAGGCTCCTGGAAGCAGAGCCTGAGTCAGGGGTTCCTGTACAAGTGATTTTTGGAGGGAGTGCTCCAAGGAGAAAGAGAGTGAGGGACACAGGCTGGGGCAGGGGAGGAGGGCTAAGCGGGAGATGAGCTCAACCTGACCTCAGGAGACGTCCTGGAGCATGAGCTGCACTACACAGTTGTTCCCACCTTGAGGCCAGGGGGTGGTCTTTGAGCCCCCTCCAAGGCAGTCAGTTTCCCCTGGTGGGGGCAGGTATAGCCCCTCTGGCTTGGGGTTCCCTTTTGGTCAAGGAACATTCATCAAAGAAGGGGGAAGCTGTGACTAACAGCCAATACTTACAGCAGCCCCAGGTCGTGGGTTAAAGGGATCTGGTCAAAGTACCCACAACACCTACTATAGACTCTCTAGAAAAATATCACACACACACACACACACACAAACACACAAACACACACCCTGTTCCATTTCAGGGACTTCACAGATCCTCAGAAGCCATGGACTGCAGGTTTAGGACCCCTGACCGCTCACCTAGCACTCCTGGTCTCTCATCCCACCCTGCGCCTTTTCCTCCTCTCTTAGAGGAAGGACGTGACTGGTGATGTTTGGGAGGAGAACTGAACACTCTCAAATCAGTCCTCTTCTGATCACCTGTCTGCAGATCGCATGTATCCTGGCCAGCTCTATGTCCCGGGGTGGGGGTCTGCCACAGTCCCAACAGACTGGGGCAGGGTGGGTAAAATGAATTCAAAAGCAACTTGAACTCAAAGGGAAGTATCTTTGGCCACAGATGTATAACCCTTCTTTCTAAGCAGCTTTTCAGTAATAAAGCTAATAGCTTAATCACCACCTGTCCAACTCTTGTGTCTCTCAAGTAGTTCTGAACTCAGGCAGGGAAGTGAGAGGTTATTCACAAAGCTCCTGAGACTGTAAATCATCCCCTAAAAGACAGTGCTGCTCAAAGTGTGATCTGTGGACTGGCTGCCAGTTCACAAACTCTTGCCTGACTGCTTGCCCCAGGAGAGACTCAACATGCCGTTTCCTTGATAAAGCTTGCTCCAAAAGAAAGTCAGCTGAACTCAACCCTGTGTGCAGGAATGAAGATGGCTTGCATTCTGGTGCAAGCTCTTCTTGTAGACCAGCACCTTGCCCAGCATCAATGTAACCAACCACTGACAAAGCCGGGATGGCTGAACCCAGACTGCCTGATGGGACAGGTGGGAACTATTTGAAGGGCTCTCATCTGAAGCTGGAGGACAGGACAATGAGCAGAAGTTAAAGACAAGCAACATTTGACTCAAAATAATGTAATGGTGACAAAAATTATGAAAGGATAAATGATCAGAGCCTTTGCTGTTGCTGCTGCATGGCCAGCTTGGATCCTGGAGGCCTGACCACGGTGATGCAGAGGCTCCATCCTGGGGAAGCAAGGGCTGCCTGGGGAAGGATCTGGTGGTACCCGTGGGAAAGAAGAAGGAACAGAGAGGAAAGAATGGGAGGCAGTCGAAAGAGAAGTCCCGGGCTTCCCTGGTGGTGCCGTGGTTAAGAATCCGTCTGCCAATGCAGGGGACACGGGTTTGAGCCCTGGTCCGGGAAGATCCCACATGCCGCGGAGCAACTAAGCCCGTGCGCCACAACTACTGAGCCTGCGCTCTAGAACCCATGAGCCACAACTACTGAGCCCACACGCCACAACTACTGAGCCTGTGCTCCACAACAGGAGAGGGACCACAATGAAAGGCCCCACGAACCACAGCCAGGAGTAGCCCCCGCTTGCTGCAACTAGAGAGAGCTCGCACGCAGCAACGAAGTCCCAATGCAGCCAAAAGTAAAAATAAATAAAACCAAATAAATTAGAGAAAAAAAAAAGAAAGAAAGAGAAGTCCCCTGGTCTAGATGTGGGAGTGCGTTCTTGATTGGGAGTCGAATGGGGGGGTTTGGCGTGTTTGGGGGAACAGTTACCATTAACAGGGGAGGTGGACTTACCACGAAGGGTCCCTCAATTGCACAGGCCCCTTTGGACGGGCCTAGCAATGTGCTCACATTTTTGTAAGTCTTGAAAAATTAAGCTACTTCACCGCAAATGGTTCAGACCACTCTCCCTGCACCATTTCCACCAACACCCTCCTCCTCCTGTTGGAGAGCTACACTTGGTTTGGGTTCCTGGGTGGGGCGGATGTGATTGGGTCTCTTCTCTGTGCAGTCAGCTGTCACTAGCTTGTCCAGCGAGTCAACGGTGCAGGACCAGCGGTTTCAAGGACATGGGAAGTTACCCTACGGTGCCTGGCAATGGAAGCGCGTGCCAAATGGGAGAGAAGCAAGGTTTGAAATGCATGAAGCCAGGACTCAGCTGGTGAAAATTCTTACAGTTACCAGAGGTGTGAGATGTAAAAGGAGGGTTCAGCGCCTGGTCAGAACAGAGGTCTCTTCTGTTAGGGATATACTCTGGAACGCCGTGGACATGATTATAAACACATCACACATTTTTTTTCTGTTTTGATAAGAAATACATGAAATAGACTTGATCCAAAATCCTGTGTCCTCTCCAAGAACCAGTAGCAATACCTCAAATAGCCAAGTACACCCATGTGTGACGTCATGTGTTTTCTACATCCCAGTCAATTGGAATGCAAATTGGCATATTTGATGCATCGTATCCTAGTGAAGTTTGGCACGCGAAACTGTCCCAGAAGCAGCAACACAGCGCAGAAACCAGTGTCCCTGTGACAAGGCTCCCACACATTTTCATCAATAAGTCAACGTATGAAGTATAAGAACCTTTGATTATGACAATGGGGGGCCATACGACACAGAAGTGGAAGCCCATTTGAACTTTTATTCGTATGTGTTAATGTCAGATGAATTTTATATATTCTTTCCGAATTATTGATCACACCAAAATTCAGATATGATGAGAAAGAGGTAACCTAGTGGACGTGAAACACACAATGAAAGAAGATGAACAGAAAGTTTGAAACGTTAAAAACTGTCATTATGTCACAACAACTAAAATTTCTTATGGTCAAAATCATGAAGATAAAGAGAAGAATCATGACAGCCAAGATAAATAGATAATGAACCTTAATGCAGTAGAGATGAGGAAGATTATGAGAATCAGGACATTCCCAGATAGGAAATAAAAAAGCAGAAGGAAGATGGACTAGTAAAGAAAACATTTGCACGTTCGATTGAAGATCAGCAGCAGCTTTCTTTAGATGAATTTGTTGACTTCAACAAATACCGTAACCTTTCATTATGGTCTATTACAATGAGCAACCACACTTGTTAATTTGGCAATTATACTTCTTAATTTTCAAAAGCTCTTTTTTTACAACTAGTGTTTTGTTTGTTTGTTTGTTTTTGCTTTTTTTTTTGCGGTACGCGGGCCTCTCACTGTTGTGGCCTCTCCCGTTGCGGAGCACAGGCTCTGGACGCGCAGGCTCAGCGGCCATGGCTCACGGGCCCAGCCGCTCCGCGGCATGTGGGATCTTCCCGGACCGGGGCACGAACCCCTGTCCCCTGAATCGGCAGGCGGACTCTCAACCACTGCGCCACCAGGGAAGCCCTACACCTAGTGTTTTTAAAAATTTTTTTATTTTATTATTATTTTTTATACAGCAGGTTCTTACTAGTTACTTATTTTGTACATATTAGTGTATATATGTCAATCCCAATCTCCCAATTCATCCCACCATCACCCCTGCCCTGCTTTCCCCGCTTGGTGTCCATACATTTGTTCTCTACATCTGTGTCTCTATTCCTGCCTTGCAAACGGGTTCATCTATACCATTTTTCTAGATTCCACATATATGCATTAATATATGATATTTGTTTTTCTCTTTCTGACTTACTTCACTCTGTATGACAGACTCTAGGTCCATCCACGTCTCTACAAATGACCCAATTTCATTCCTTTTTATAGCTGAGTAATATTCCATTGTATGTATGTGCCACATCTCCTTTATCCATTCATCTGTTGATGGACACTTAGGATGTACCACATCTTCTTTATCCGTTTGTCTGATGGGCATTTAGGTTGCTTCCATGACCTGGCTATTGTAAATAGAGCTGCAATGAACATTGTGGTACATGACTCTTTTTGAATTATGGTTTTCTCAGGGAATATGCCCAGTAGTGGGATTGCTGGGTCATATGGTAGTTCTATTTTTAGTTTTTTAAGGAAGCTCCATACTGTTCTCCATAGTGGCTGTATCAATTTACATTCCCACCAACAGTGCAAGAGGGTTCCTTTTTCTCCGCACCCTCTCCAGCATTTTTTGTTTGTAGATTTTCTGATGATGCCCATTCTAACCGGTGTGAGGTGATACCTCACTGTAGTTTTGATTTGCATTTCTCTAATAATTGATGTTTTAGAGCTTTAGAGTGATGTTGAGCAGCTTTTTTTTTTTTTTTTTTTTTTTTGCGGTATGCGGGCCTCTCACTGTTGTGGCCTCTCCCGTTGCGGAGCACAGGCTCCGGATGCGCAGGCCCAGCGGCCATGGCTCACGGGCCCAGCCGCTCCGCGGCATATGGGATCCTCCCAGACCGGGGCACGAACCCGTATCCCCTGCATCGGCAGGTGGACTCTCAACCACTGCGCCACCAGGGAGGCCCTGTTGAGCAGCTTTTCATGTGCTTCTTGGCCATCTGTATGTCTTCTTTGGAGAAATGTCTATTTAGGTCTTCTGCCCTTTTTTTTTTTTTTTTTTTTTTTGCGGTACGCGGACCTCTCACTGTTGTGGCCTCTCCCGTTGCGGAGCACAGGCTCCGGACGCGCAGGCTCAGCGGCCATGGCTCACGGGCCCAGCCGCTCCGCGGCATGTGGGATCCTCCCAGACCGGGGCACAAACCCGTGTCCCCTGCATCGGCAGGCGGACTCTCAACCACTGCGCCACCAGGGAAGCCCTTCTGCCCATTTTTTGATTGGGTTTTTAAAAATATTGAGCTGCATGAACTGTTTATATATTTTGTAGATTAATCCTTTGTCTGTTGCTTTGTTTGCAAATATTTTCTCCCATTCTGAGGGTTGTCTTTTCGTTACACCTAGGTTTCTGACCTGAGCGATTGTGTGGGTGGTTGTGCTGCTGTTTATGGAGATGCAAAAGACCGGGGAAGAGTAAGTTTAGGGGTAAAGTCCAGAGTTCTGTACTGTTCGACATCTGGAAAAGGGACAGGTAGCACTACTGAATGACAGGCCTACCACTACTAGGTTGTCAACTAGCGCACTAGTTCTCTGTGGCTCTCATGATCTTTTATGCTCCTCCTGTCTTTTTTTTTTTCTTTTCCTTTTGGGTCACGCCACACGGGATCTTTAGTTCCCTGACCAGGGATCGAACAAGTACCCACTGCAGTGGAAGCATGGAGTCTTAACCACTGGACCACCAGGGAAGTCCGATGCTCCTCCTGTCTTAAAGCTACCTCTGGAAGGCATGGCCATGTGCAGCTCAGATCCCCCTTCAAGAAAGGACTAGCTGCCCAGTTGCAAGGAGTGTGCTTAGCTGACCAGCTCCAGCTTTTTCTCCTTCAGGGTCCATCTCAGCTTTCCAGCTGAGGTCATGCTCTCTTCAGGGCATCTCCCAGCCAATGACTGACCAGGGCTCTCTCTTTCCTGGGCACTCCCATGTCAATGACTGGGCCGGGGGCAGCACGAGGGCCTAGCCATTTCCCCTGGCGCAGGACTTCTTTACGAAGCAGTCTTTGCTCTGGAGCTCCCTGCTGGGCCAGCAGAGATTTTGCCAGGTCTGCACTTCTGCCCTGTTGTCTGATGGCTCCCTCCTCACATGTGTTATTCTTTTTTAAAAAAAATATTTTATTTATGTATTTATTTATTTGGTTGCGCCAGGTCTTAGTTGAGGCCAGCGGGCTCCTTAGTTGTGGCATGTGAACTCTGAGTTGCGGCATGCATGTGGGATTAGCCCCTGACCAGGGATTGAACCCCAGTGCCCTGCATTGGGAGCTGAGTCTTAACCACTGCACCACCAGGGAAGAACCCCTCACCGGTGTTATTCTTCAGTAAATCAGTACTCCTAACTCTGTCTTAGCATCTGCTTGTTGGAGAACCCAACCTGTAACACTATTTGAGACTAAAATACAGTCTCAGTTTTCAGCTCTGTGCCGTGTATTAGGAAGATCACGTGAAAGGTTAACTTGGAGTATGTATTAGTCAGATATTGACACAATAATGCTGTGTAACAAATAGCCACAGAAGCTTGGAAGTATAAACAACAAGCATTTATTTCTTGCCTACACATGTGAGAGTTAGCTAGGGCAGCTCTGTTTCACGTGTCTCATTCTGAGATCTGGGCTGAAATTATAACAGGGAAGCTCTTTTCATGGCAGAATACCAGAATGTAAGAGAACAATCCCAAATGCCCATGCACAAGCACATTTCATGCCTTTGCTCACATCACGTTCACTAGCGTTGACCAAAGCTAGGTCACGTGGCCAAATCCAAAATGAAGGGGTAAAGAAAAACTTGACCACCCCGAGGTCACGGCAGAGGGTTTGGATGTATACTCCTCCTCCTCCAGAAGACCAATAATCCACCTACTGCCAATGATAGTCATATCAAGTCAGTATAAGACTTGACATAACCATACATAGTCAGCTCATACTTCCAGGTTACACACACTTTCTGTAAGACTGTTAGTGTTCACTTGCAGGGTTTTCTTGGCTTTAAGGATAACTGAGGATTTCTGGGGGAGTCCTGAAGATTATTCAGATTAAAATGGCTTTCTGAATGTGCAAAGGCAAAATCTAATGCTTCTTTATTACCAATGTCATATAAAGATTGAGAATGCTTCTTGGTTCACTGAACTCTGATTAACATGCTTGGTGGAATATATACTGTGAATCTGTCTTGCTGTTAAGTAGCTCTTTCAGAAATATATATGTACAGGCAGACCTCAGAGATATTGTGGGTTTGGTTCCAGACCACTGCAATAAAGCAACTATTGAAATAAAGCTAGTCACACAATTTTTTTTATTTCCTAGTGCATATAAAAGTTATATTTACACTATCTTATACTCTATTAAGTGTCCAATAAATAGCATTATGTCTAAGAAATGTACATACCTAATTTAAAAATACTTTATTTCTAAAAAACGCTAACCATCATCTGAGCCTTTAAGGAGTCATGGTGTTGATCACAGGTCACCAAAACAAATAATAATGAAAAAGTTTGAAATATTGTGAGGATTAGCAAAATGTGACACAGAGACACAAAGTGAGCAAATGTTGTTGGAAAAATGGCATGGATAGACTTGCTGGATGCAGGGTTGCCACAAACCTTCGATTTGTAAAAAAAAATGCTGTATCTGTGAAGTACAATAAAGCAAAGCTCAATAAAATAAGGGTGTGTGTGTGTGTGTACTTAAACCACTTTACTGAGGTATGTTTGACGTAGAGAATGCTGTACTTATTGAACGGGTACAACTTGATGCTTGTTTCAGGATGTTGACGGTAGGCTTGATCTACTGTCAGTATGAAAATGTAGACCTCTAAGCTCTCATCTTCTGACGTTCCTGAATCTGATCTCCTGCACAGATCACAAACACCTATCTTGAATCCTGGATTTCCAACTTTATGGAATAGGGTTATTAGAATATAGCAGAAGTCTCAGAACTTGTTTCATAGTTCTTATTACAACCTAAAATTATTTTTAATTTTTCCAAAGTAATATATAGTTTAAAAATAAAATTGTGGGGATGTCCCTGGTGGCACAGTGGTTAAGAATCCGCCTGCCAATGCAGGGGACACAGGTTCGAGGGCTGGTCCGGGAAGATCCCACGTGCTGTGGAGCAACTAAGCCTGTGCGCCACAACTACTGAGCCTATGCTCTAGAGCCCGTGAGCCACAACTACTGAGCCCGCGTGCCACAACTACTGAAGCCCGTGTGCTCTAGAGCCCGTGAGCCACAACTACTGAGCCCACGCACCACAACTAGTGAAGCCTGTGCACCTAGAGCCCGTGCTCTGCAACAAGAGAAGCCACCATAATGAGAAGCCTGTGCACCACAACAAAGAGTAGCCCCTGCTCGCCGCAACTAGAGAGCGCCCTCGCATAGCAACGAAGACCCAATGCAGCCAAAAACAAATAAATAAATAAAAATAAATAAAATTGTGAACTTATTTACAAAACAGAAGCAGATTTATAGATATTGAAAACAAACTTATGGTTACCAAAGGGGAAACGTCGGGGGGAGGGATAAATCAGGAGCTTGGGATGAACACACGCACACTACTATATATAAGCTATATGACCAACGGGGAACTACTGCATAGCACAGAGAACTCTACCCAATATTCTGTGATAACCTATATGAGAAAAGACTCTAAAAAAGAATGAATATATGTATATGTATAACTGAATCACTTCGCTGTACACCTGAAACTAACACAACATTGTAAATCAACTATACTCCAATAACATTAAAATATTTTTTAAAATAAGGTAAAATTGTTCTAGAAAGCTCATAATGAAAAAGAGCAGCCCCCTGTTCTACCACTCCTCTTTCCTCTACCCTGCTACACACAGGCAACCACTTTCAACTCTTTTAGCAGTTTCCAAATAGTCCTATTGCAGCTATTTAAAAAATTACCAATAGATACTACTGACCTTCTGTTACGATAGATGAAGATTTACCTCTTTCACTACCAGTAACCCTTGCTTCTGCTTCCCCATCTTCTCATGATAGTTTATGATAAATTTTGGTTAAATCAATAATCAGTGTTTATATTTTTAAGGATATGTATAAATAGTTCAACGATGAGCCAAAAGGGTATCATTACATGCCTCCCTCCACCTCCCCCTTTTTTATTTGGCCACGCCATGCAGCATGCAGGATCTTGGTCCCCCACCAGGAATCGAACGTGTGCCCCCTGCACTGAGAGTGTGGAGCCTTAACTACCACCAGGGAAGTCCCCTCCCTCCCCTTTTTGATAACTTCTAGTTATTCTGCTAATGATTGCCTTGTATTTACATTTACACTGTTTTGGTTTTTTAAAAAAAATTTTTCCTAAATTCTCCAACAGATCCTTCAAATACCTATCAATATAATGTTTTCAAACCACTTAAATGCAGTGGGTCAACGATTAATTTCCTGGCATCCTCCTTCCCACAGCCTCGTATCCTTCTGCTCCAACCTAGCCCTGCCACACATTCTGGGAATTCCTTTCCCACTTTCCTGGGCTAGAATCCTTGCTTCCTAGATCACGTGTCTTCCTCTTTCTTGGTGTAGCCCCTAGTTTTGCAGAAGCACATTCTCCAGGGACGTGGCAAACACCAGTGAGGATGCTGGTGGGTGTGTCAGCTGGTGCAGCTGTTCTGGACGCCATCTGGAAGTGTCAATCAAAGGAAGAATATGTGAACCCTGTGACCCAGCAATCTTGCTCCCGAGCACTCCTCCAAGGGAAATGGTCACGTGGGCCCATAAGAGGATACACGTGAGGATGCTCACTGTAATGCTTTTGTGTATTTGTGCGTATGGAGTTTTCTGACTTCTGTAGATAATTTATACCCTATCACTTCACTGAATTCACTTAATAGCAGTTTTTTAGCTGATTCTCTTGGGTTTTCTAAGTATTTGATCATATTATCAACAAAGAGTAAAAGTTTTACTTCCTCTTTTCTCATTTTTTTTTTGTGTGTGTGCGGTACGTGGGCCTCTCACTGTTGTGGCCTCTCCCGTTGCAGAGCGCAGGTTCCGGACGCGCAGGCTCAGCGGCCGTGGCTCACAGGCCCAGCCGCTCCACGGCACATGGGATCTTCCTGGACCAGGGCACGAACCCGTGTCCCCTGCATCGGCAGGCGGACTCTCAACCACTGCACCACCAGGGAAGCCCCCTCTTTTCTAATTTTTATACATCTGATTTCTTCCTCTTGTCTGATTGCTTTTGTTAATACCTTTAGTACAATGGTAAATGGTAGTAGAGTCGATGGCCATTCTTATCTTGTCCTGACTTTAATATGTTTTATTTATTTTATTTTTATTAGACAATTGGATTTCTTTACTGTTTTTTTATTAAAGTAAACTTACATAAAGTGCTCAAATCCTAAGTGTAGAGCTTGATAAAGTTTTTCAAATGTACACACCCAAATAAAAACATAGAATTTCCAGCACCTCAGAAGGGTCCCTGTATCGTCTCTCAATCATTATCTCCCTCAAAGATAACCACTATTCTGATACCATTGATGAGTTTTGTCTGTTTTGTTTTAAATTTTATCTTATTTGTTTTGGTTGCACCGGCTCTTAGCTGCGGAAGGTAGGCTCCTTAGTTGCGGCTCACTGCCTCCTTTAGTTATGGCATGTGTGCTCCTTAGTTGTGGCACGTGTGCTTCTTCGTTATGGCATGCAAACTCTTAGTTGCAGCATGCACGTGGGATCCAGTTCCCTGACCAGGGATTGAACCCGCATCCCCTGCATTGGAAGGCGGATTCTTAACCACTGTGCCACCAGGGAAGTCCCAAGTTTGGTGTGTTTTTGAACTTCATATAAATGGAATTATATAGTATGTACTCTTATGCCGGGTACTTCCACTCAACATTATGTCTGTGGGATTCACCCATGTTGTGTGTGTAACAGTAGTTATTTTTTCATTTGTGCGTGGTATTCCACAGAAATATATGAATATACCACAACCCATTTAACCATTCTACTGCTGATAGACTTTGGGTTACTTCCAGTTTGGGCTATTATAAATAAAGCTACTTTAAAAATGTTTGTATACATTTTTTTGATGAACATAGTATGCATCTCAATTAGGTCTAAACCCAGGAGAGGAATTGCTAGGTCATAGGACATACGTGTTTTAGCTCATGTTTGCGCTTAGTTTAGTAGATGTTGCAGAACCATCTTCCAAAGTGCTTGTAACCAATTTACACTTCCAGGTGTTCCATTTCCTCACCAACAGTTGGTTTTTCAGTCCTTTTAAGTTTAGCCATTCTGTTGTGAGTGCAAGGGTATTACTGTGCCTTTATTTCGTATTTCCCTGATGAGTGATGACATTTAGCACCTTTTCATGATTATTGGCCATTGGAATATTATCTTTTGTGAAGTGTCTGTTCAAGTCTTTGGCTCATTTAAAAAATTGAGTTGGGGGCTTCCCTGGTGGCACAGTGGTTGAGAGTCCGCCTGCCAATGCAGGGGACACGGGTTCGTGCCCCGGTCCAGGAAGATCCCACATGCCGCAGAGCGGCTGGGCCCATGAGCCATGGCCACTGAGCCTGCGCGTCTGGAGCCTGTGCTTCGCAACGGGAGAGGCCACAACAGTGAGAGGCCCGCGTACTGAAAAAAAAAAAAAAGTATGTAAAAAATTGAGTTGTCTTTCTCTTGTTGATTTGCTCTGTAGATTTAAATTTTTCATAGATAATGTAAAATTATACTCCAAAAAGTTTAGATCAATTTACTTTCCTATCGAAATTTATGAAGATGCTAGTTTTGCCACACACTCTCCAATGTTGGATATTATCAAACTTTTTAATGTTTCCCAATATGGCAAGGGTCAAATGGTATTTCATTATTACTCTATTTTTAACTTTTTTAAATTGTGGAATGATTCATACATGCATATATACATACAAAAGTGTGTGTGTGTATGTTTAAAAGAATAAGAATAAAACCAATCAATACCACTGTACCCATCACTCAGGTTAAAAACCAGAATATTTTTGGATCTTAGAAGCTCCCTGTGTGCCTCTCCCTGAGGTAGCTACCACCTTGTCTTTTGTGTTATCATTTTGTATTAGTTGGGGGATGGAGAGGATAAAGTGCTGAAATAAAGATATTCAACATTGCATTAAGAAATAAAGAAGTTCTGGGGACTTCCCTGGTGGTGCAGTGGGTAAGACTCCGTGCTCCCAATGCAGGGGGCCCAGGTTCGATCCCTGGTTGGGGAACTAGATCCTCCATGCAGGCCGCAACTAAGAATCCGCAACTAAAAAAAAAAAAAAGAAAAAGAAAGATTCCACATGCCGCAATGAAGATTCCGCATCCCGCAACTAAGACCTGGCGCAGCCTAAATAAATAAATAAATAAATATTAAAAAAAAAAAGTTTTTCCCATGCCAGTCCGATGTGAACAGTTCAGGTTGGCGGGGCAGCTCTTGTTTTATGTGGTCATTCTGGGAACCTGATTCCTTACATCTTTGTTTTCCGCTGTCACTAGGGCATTTCACCATCTGTATCGTTGAAGCTGTCACTGGCACTTGTAGGTGCCAGCGGCAGGAATGGTAAAAAAGATGGGGGGGGGTGCCCAAAAGTCTTAGACCCAGACCCAGAAGCAGCAAGTCACTTCTACTAGGTCCCATAAGCAAGACCGTAGTCACATACTTAGCACCTCAGAAATGCAGTCCATCTGGACAGCCCTGTGCCCAATCACAACTCTGTTACCAGGGGAGAAGGGGAGAATACGTTTTGTGATTTTATCACCTTGGTGTATACCTTGCAACAATATCTTTCAGTAAATAAAACAAAGAGAAAACTAAATGACAAGAAGATACCTAGCTGTGTAAAGAAAGGACAGTGTTACCGTGATCCGATGGAAGGTTTCCAGGGAAATATAAACTAAAGAGAGGTTCTAGGTCATAGCCGGCTTCAGCTTCTGGAATTGTTTACAGGAGCCCCTTTTGGGTAAGATCAGTGGGCAATTATGCAGAAAAGAGTTCACAGAGCAGGCCTGAGACTGCTTTCCTTAGAAAGGTTGGCCCTTGCAACGTTGACCCTTGGCTGGCATCTGGCAACTTGGATTTCAGGAGGGTTTCCACCAGTCCCTAAGTGATAAGTGTGGTTCCTTGTGTGTAAACTATTTATGCAAACAATATGGCTTGTGTTGAACACCAGCTTTCCTTCTGGGACTCTGGAAGTCTGGTGTGTGCTAGGTGGAGGGTGACTCCAATCAAAAGTCTGGGTAGGGCTTCCCTGGTGGCACAGTGGTTGAGAGTCCGCCTGCCGATGCAGGGGACGCAGGTTCATGCCCCGGTCTGGGAAGATCCCACATGCCGCAGAGCGGCTGGGCCCGTGAGCCATGGCCGCTGGGCCCGCGCGTCCAGAGCCTGTGCACCGCAACAGGAGAAGTCACAACAGTGAGAGGGCTGCGTACCGCAAAAAAAAAAAAAAGTCTGGGTACTAAGTCTCTGATGAGCTGCCATGGTTGACAGGCTTCACGTGCACTGTCACAATCTGATGCTGGAGGAAGTAAGGTAGCCTGTGTGACTCCACTTGGAGAGGGCTCTCGGCTCATGCCTGGTTTCCTCTAGACTATGCCCGTTCCTTTTTTCTTTTGCTGATTCTGCTTTGTATCCTTTTGCTGTAATAAATCACAGCCTCGAGTACGACACTGTGCTGAGCCCTGTGAGTCCTCCTAGTGAATCCCCAAACACGGGGGTGGGTCTTGGGGAACCTGACGCAGCAGGGTTATGAAAGTGTGCTGGGAAACCCAAGTGTCACCGAGGTTGGAGAATTTGACTGGACTGTAGGGTGGGTCAGGTTCAGGATGTCTCTCGGGACTGATGTCAAGATGAATGGGATTTGCTGTATTTTTCTGCTTCTTAGTTCGTCTTGGCCAACCTCCAACTCTCAGGAGTAGTTCAGAGAAGAGTATTTCTACGGAGTGAAATGAATGCTCTCAGTTCATTCAGGTGGCAGGGGATGGGAGGGAGGGCGGGAATTTCATCAGTGCATGGTCCAGGCAGCTAAGTACAGATAAGAATCTGGGTCAAGATAACCAGAGCACTTTGTTCTCAGGCAAAGTGGGACTACAATGGCGGTGGGCATCTCGGAGGCTGCTCCCATCTGAACTGGCTGTCCTTTACATCTGATGCAGAACTATTCATCCTGGGATCTCTTTTCTCGTCTTCCTGGGGGCTTCCCATGTCTCTCCCCAAGAGTTAGGTCTCCTATTTCCTGTACTATTTGCCTTTCTATGGTTACTCTCTTCTTTTGGTGGACACATCCTCTCATTGCTTCCTGAGAGAGGACACAGGGAGGGTAAATCCCGTGTCCAAACATGTCTTTATTCTGCTCTCATACCTGATTGATGTTTGACATGGGTTTAGTTACAGGCTGGAAGAAGTATTTCCTCAGAATTTTGAAAGTATTTCTCCACTGTTCTCCTTCATTCAACACATTTATTTTCCCAAATATTTATTTATTTATCTAGGCTGCACCGGGTCTTAGTTGAGGCATGCAGGATCTTTTAGTTGTGGCATGCGGACTCTTAGTTGTGGCATGCATGCGCAATCTAGTTCCACGACCAGGGATGAACCCAGGCCCCCTGCCTCGGAGCGTAGAGTCTTAAGCACTGGACCACCACGGAAGTCCCAAAACATTTTTTTTTTAATTTATTTCTTTTATTTTTGGCTGCGTTGGGTCTTCATTTCAGGCTTCACTGCAGGCTTTCTCTAGTTGCAGCGAGCAGGGGCTACTCTTCATTGTGGTACGTGGGCTTCTCATCACGGTGGCTTCTCTTGTTGCGGAGCATGGGCTCTAGGCGCGTGGGCTTCAGTAGTTGTGGCACGAGCATTCAGTAGTTGTGGCTCGCGGGCTCTAGAGCGCAGGCTCAGTCGTTGTGGCGCAAGGGCTTAGTTGCCCCGAGACATATGAGATCTTAGTTCCCTGACCAAGCATCTAACCCTCATGCCCTGCATTGCAATGCAGATTCTTTACCACTGGACCGCCAGGGACGTCCCTTATTTTCTGAAGTTTCTTACAAAAAAAGGTCATCCTGGTCTTGATTCATGGATACAGTGCCTATTTACCTGAGAATACGAGCATTTGTTTTCAAATTTCATCTCTTTGCATGACCTGTTTTCTCCAACAATGCTCCTTTTTGTTCATTTGTTTTGATCTCTAAAACTCACGTTTAGAGGCTTTTCTCGGATGTACGGATAATCCTTGGTGGTCTGCTTATGATTAAGAGACGGAGATTAAAAAGCTGGTAGATCTGAGCACATGGTCTTTAGGACTTTCAGAGTTTGGGGTTCACTGCAGGATAATCGGCATGGGCCATTTCTTGGGGGAAGCTTTCATGCCTGTATCTCGGGAATTGCCAGATTCTCCAGAAA
Source organism: Mesoplodon mirus (assembly GCF_964341445.2). Lineage (NCBI taxonomy): Eukaryota > Metazoa > Chordata > Mammalia > Artiodactyla > Ziphiidae > Mesoplodon > Mesoplodon mirus. The sequence continues at coordinate 186,020,144 of NC_138979.1, forward strand.
AGAATCTAAAATTTCTGTATTGAGAGTAAAGGCTTGGTTGTCAATATCCTGGGAGCCTAGTGGGCATATTCAGTAGTCACATGCTCACTTAATCCTCATATTCAAGACACTACTTGTGACCTTAATTTGGCTTAGAATCCCCTGTACAGAAACTCTTTGTTTTGCCTTTTCCAGAGAATAAACTTTCAGATTTCTGCTAGGATGGGGAATCTAGATTTACAAGGGTACATGTTGGATAAACTCCAAGAAGTGGGATTGCTGGATTGAAGAGTACATAAGTTTTAGTATTAGTCATTGCCAAATTATTCTCTATTGAGCTTGTACCAATTTACACCACGACCAGCAAGATATGAGAGTATCTGTTTCTTCAGACCTTGTAAACAGTGAACTTTTTCACTTTGAAAACAGATGGAAAATATTTTATTTTATTTTTTTTTGCGGTATGCGGGCCTCTCACTGTTGTGGCCTCTCCCGTTGTGGAGCACAGGCTCCGGACGCGCAGGCTCAGTGGCCATGGCTCACGGGTCCAGCCGCTCCGCGGCATGTGGGATCTTCCTGGACTGGTGCATGAACCTGTGTCCCCTGCATCGGCAGGTGGACTCTCAACCACTGCGGCACCAGGGAAGCCCTATCTATGCTATTTTAATTTACATTTTTCTTAAGTCTGAGATTGAGTATCTTTTCATGCTTGAGACATACTTCCATTTTGTTTCCTCTTAAATGTTTGATCATATCCTTTTGCCCACTGGATTGTTAGCCTTTCTTTGATTTCTAGGAGCTCTTTACTTTTTCCAGTTTCTTGTTTGTTGATTTTGCTTACAGTGGTTTATCAAAAGGAAAACTTTTTTTTTTAATAAAGCAAACACTTTTCTTTTCTCTGCAAAGGTGATTCAGAGAATTCATATAAAGGCAGGAGAGGGGCCGCTGACCAGGAAGTTTCCAGTGCAGCTTGCGTGACACAGCCATGGGATCAGGCACGCCTGCTGGGCCTTCTGCTTTCCCTGATGGGAGTGGCTGACTGGATGGGCAACCTCAGCCTCCACCGTGCCTGCCCTTCCCTAGGTGCCCAGTTAGCAGGGCTTTGGGCCTAGCCTGAGCTCTATCTATCACATCTGAGTTTGGGGGTGTTAGATACAGGGGGAGCAGAAGAAAACTGCCCGTGCTGAATCATGTCTTTCCTTGTTTTGTTTTTTTCGTTTATTTTGTTTTGGCGGGAAAGGTCCCTGCAAGTCCCCTTCCTGGGCTGGGAAGAGACCAAAATGCCATAATAGCAGTAGGGATGACAGCGTCCACCACAGATGACCTTTAAAGAACAGAGGTCTGAATTGGGCCGGTCCACTTATGAGATTTTTTTTCAATGAATACGTACTACAGTACTACACAATCCGTGGTTGGTTGAATCCAAGGATGCAGATCTGGTAATACAGAGGGACGACTGTAAAGTTATCCTGAAGTTTTGACTGTGCAGAGGGTCAGCAAACCCCTGAGTTGTTTAAGGGTCAACTGTATTGAGGGGAAAAAGCATTTTTTAATGTGGTCGAATTTCTTCTATGGCTTCCAAGTCTTGTGTCATATTGAGAAGGATCTTCTACTTCTGAGATTAAAAATGCCTCCCCTTGGGCTTCCCTGGTGGCGCAGTGGTTTAGAGTCCACCTGCCGATGCAGGGGACACAGGTTCGTGCCCCGGTCCGGGAGGATCCCACATGCCGTGGAGCGACTGGGCCCGTGAGCCATGGCTGCTGGGCCTGCGTGTCCGGAGCCTGTGCTCCGCAGCGGGAGAGGCCACAACAGTGAGAGGCCCGCATACCGCAAAAAAAAAAAAAAAAAAAAAAAGCCTTCCCTCATTGCTTCTATTATTTTTTCTATCTTTTGGCCACACCCCAAGGCATGTGGGATCTTAGTCACCCAACAAGGGATTGACCCTGCGCCCCCTGCATTGGAAGCACAGAGTCTTAATCCCTGGTCCTCCAGGGAAGTCCCTAGTTTTTCTTTTTTATATTTAATTTTTCATCCATTTGGACTTTTTTCTCCCAGATGGCTACCCAGTTGTCCTAATTCTCTTTATCAAACATTCGTCTTTTACTGACAGATTTTCAATATTTTTTTTAAAAACATACAAAATTTTTATGTGTATTTGTGTTTATTTCTGGAATTCTTGTTCTGCTCTGTTGATCATGTGCCTTGCTACATTATTTTATTATAGTTTTATCAAACTTTTAATATTTGATAAGGCTGATTCCCCATTTATTCTTCCTTTTAGAACTTTCATGGGTCTCCTTGTTTGGTTTTTTACTTTTTCCACTTGAACGGTGAAATCATCTTGTCTAGTTTCCAAATATAGTTTGGAATTTTGGAATCACATTAAATTTATAGATTAATTTAGGAAGAACGAATACCTTTATCATGTCGAGTCTTTCTGTTCAAGAACATTGTGTGCCTTTCCACTTGTTCAGTTGTTCTTTGGAGTCCTGTAGCGTTTTAAAGTTTCTACCATAAAGATCTTGCAGTTCTTATTAAGTATATTTCTAGGTGTTTTATCTTATTCATAACTATTGTAAATAAAGCCATTTATATCTCTGCTAACTGGTGTGGCTTGTGTACATGATGACTTCTGTACAGCAATTTTGTACCTAGCTACCTTACTGAAATCGCTTACTGTTTGTAATGGTTTCTCCATTCATTTTCTTGCATTTTCCAAACAAATATCATTTGTAAATAATGATAACTTTACCTTTTTCCCTAATTTGTGAGTTTTTCATATCTGAAATTCACTTGTTTTTAGATATCCTGATTACCTCTAGCATCTGTATTCGTCTCTTAGGGCTGCTGCAACAAAGTACGACAAACTGGGTGACTTAAACCATTTATTGTCTCACAGTTGTGGAAGCTAGAAGTTTCAAATCAAGGTAGAGGCAGGGTCATGCTCTCTCTGAAACTTGCAGGGGAGAATCCTTCCTGCCTCTTCCAACCTTCTGGGGTTTGCTGACAATCCTGGGGTTCCTTGAATTGCAGCTGCAGCACTTTGCTCACTGCCTGTCTCACGCGGTGTTCTCCCCTCCGTCAGTCTGTCTCTTCTTCTCATGAGGACAGCAGTCATTTTGGATCTGGGCCCACCCTAACAGTGTCATCTTAATTTAAGTACATTTGCAAAGGCTGTATTTCCAAGAAAGATCATATCCACAAGCACCGAGGGCTAGAACTTTAACATCTCTTTAGGGAGGACACGAGTCAACCCATAACAGCATCGAAATGTTTTCCTCTTTTTTTTTTTAAAATAAACGTATTTATCTTATTTATTTTTGGCTGCGTTGGGTTTCCTCTAGTTGCGGCGAGCGGGGCTTCTTCTAGTTGAGGTGAGTGGGGGCTACTCTTTGTTGCAGTGCGCCGGCTTCTCATTGTGGTGGTTTCTCTTGTTGCGGAGCATGGGCTCTAGGCATGCGGGCTTCAGTAATGGTGGCACGCGGGCTCAGTAATTGTGATGCAAGGGCTTAGTTACTCTGCAGCACGTGGGATCTTCCCGGACCAGGGCTCGAACCCGTGTCCCCTGAATCGGCAGGCGGATTCTTAACCACTGGGCCACCAGGGAAGTCCTACGTATTTGTTTTTTAACAGCTGCAATGTATGGCATTTACATATTTTATTTATCTAATTCCTTACTGATGGCTATTTAGGGAATTTCCAATTTTTCACTATTATGAACAATGCTTCAGTGAAAATCCTAATATAAACTTTGCACATTTGTGCAGGTAAATTCCTAAAATTGGAGTTGTTGAGTCAAATCACATAACTACAACAGATATTTTGATAGTGATTAACAAACTGTCCTCCAGATAATAGCAATCTACATTCCTACCAACGGGGACTATAAGTGCCTTCCTCTTAATACTTTTGCCAGCACAAAAATCTGTGGCAACACTATTATCAAGTTTTTATTGATAATTTATATTTTCCAATGTGACAGTAAAAAAATTTTTGGTTTTAATTTGCATTTCTTTCATTATTAGAAAAGTTGAGCATCTTGGAGCAGGGAAGTTCTTTCTAGGCATGACAGGAAACTCAGAAGTCATAAACAAAAAGTCTGATAAATGCAACTTTTGTGAATTTCCTACTTACGTCCTTTGCCTATTTTTTAAACTGTGTTATTTTTCCTTTCTCATTGACTTAAAGAAGCATTTTTATTTTTAGGGATATTATCCCCTTGCCATATGTTACAAATATTTTTCCCAAGTTTGTTATCTTTTTAAGTGGTGTTTTGCGTCATGCAAAATATAGAATAAAAATAGACTAAGACTTGTGAGTTTTGGGTTATCTTTAGACAAGACTTCCCTATTTCAAGATTACCAATATATTTATTGAAGTAGTTTCTTTTCGGACTCATGGTTAATTTTTATATTTAAATCTTTGATCCATCTGGAGCTTATTTTGGATTGAGGAAGGAATTAGGAATCCATATTTATTTCATTATAAATGGCTAGTTGGTTGTTCCAGTACCTTTTATTAAATTAACCCTGCCAACTCTATTATACCTCTTCTTTGTTGTTGTTGTTGCGTTGGGTCTGTGTTGGGTCTGTGTTGCTTCATGCGGGCTCTAGTTGCAGGAGTGGGGGCCACTCTTCATTGTGGTGCGCGGGCTTCTCATTGCAGTGGCTTCTCTTGTTGCAGAGCACGGGCTCTAGGTGTGTGGGCTTCAGGAGATGTGGCACATGGGCTCAGTAGTTGTAGCACGCAGGCTCAGTAGCTGTGGCTTGTGGGCTCTAGAGCACAGGCTCAGTATTTGTGGCGCACGGGCTTAGTTGCTCCGCAGCATGTGGGATCTTCCTGGACCAGGGCTCGAACCAGTGTTCCCTGCATTGGCAGGCAGATTCTTAACCACCGCGCCACCAGGGTAAGCCCCGAAACAGATTTTTAACTTAACAAATGCATCTTACTTCCTATCACAGGCCCCCAACCACTACTCTACAGAAGCCTATGGCTAGAAATCACTCAACTTTACTGGCTGCTTCTCAACAGCCCAGTAATGTTATTACTCCAGAGAGTAGCTGAGAAGTTCTTCTAATCACGTATAAGCAGCATGTTAATTTTTTCTTTACATACAGCATACCAACTCTTTTGTTTTCAATTCCCTTCTCTCTCTTTCCTGTTTAAGGTTCTCAGATAGAAAGTTAGAAATTGTTACTGAGGCTATTAAGCTTGAAGGTCCTTGCTCTAATCTCTAAAGAGATAAAAAAGTTCATTGGGCTGCTTGGACAGGCTGTCATTGAATCTGTAACTGGAGGAGGTTCACAATGAAAAACAAAGTTAGCACAAGTTCTAGCCATGAAAAGCGATGTCCTAATTTGGGTGCAGTTCTAAGAATACTCTAAGAAATAATTCAACTGGTTCTGTGTCTGTGAGTGACAGACAGAATGTCACAGCCTTGTGATGACTGATTCTCTCATTCTCTTCCTATATTTTTTCCTTCATTACTGTGGTTTGGAGCCCACATTTCTGTCTTATCTCTAGAGTCTAAGACAATTAAAACAGCACACATGGAATTGTATTTATATGAGGTGGGGGAGACAGCTGTGAGTCTTTTAAGGCTGGGAGTAGAGAGACTGGGTAATAGATAGAGGTGTTTCATTTTTAAGTGGAGAAAAAGAGCGCTTCTGTTGCCTAGTAGTATTCCTTGCTCAGCACATTTGCACTGCATGGAAGGAAGCAGTGGAGCAGCAGTGTGGGAACTTGCCTAGGAGACAGGGAACATCACTGCTGAAGCATGCTGTCCTGGAGCGCACAAGAGGGACTCGCTACCAGAGCATGGGGGAGAAATTTGTTTTGAAAAGAAGAGATGCCTCTTCCTTTGATTCTGGAAGAAAAGAGTAAGAATGGGTTCAGAGAGAGATAAAAATGCAGGTACAACTTGGAAATTGAGGGAGGTTCATGCCTCATGGCAGATTCCCAAACTTTCTTGTTTCTCAGAGCCCTTAGCGTCTCAGTAATTTCTTCACGTCACCCCTAGACCAAAAGAACACCTAACAGTTCTGTTTATTGTTTATTAGGTGAGTCCAAACAACCCAATACGTAAGTATTTATTCCTAATAATTTAGTGGCTGTTCGAAAAATAAACTGGGCCCTGTGTAGTTTGCTCTAGTTTTGATTTAATAGCACATACAACTCACTCATTTAAAGTGTATAGGGACTTCCCTGGTGGTGCAGTGGTTAAGAATCCACCTGCCAATGCAGGGGACACAGGTTCGAGCCCTGGTCCAGGCAGATCCCACATGTCGTGGAGCAACTAAGCCTGTGCACCACAACTACTGAGCCTGCGCTCTAGAGCCCGCGAGCCACAACTACTGAGCCCCTGTGCCACAACTACTGAAGCCCGCGTGCCTAGAGCCTGCGCTCCGCAATGAGAAGCCACTGCAATGAGAAGACTACACGCCACAGCAAAGAGTAGCCCCTGCTCGCTGCAACTAGAGAAAGCCCACGCACAGCAATGAAGATCCAACACAGCCAAAAATAAAATAAATAAAGTGTATAAATTCAGTGGTTTTGGGCTTCCCTGGTGGCACAGTGGTTGAGAGTCCGCCTGCCGATACAGGGGACACAGGTTTGTGCCCCGGTCCAGGAAGATCCCACATGACGCGGAGCGGCTGGGCCCATGAGCCATGGCTGCTGAGCCTGCGCGTCCGGAGCCTGTGCTCCGCGACGGGATAGGCCACAACAGTGAGAGGCCTGCGTACCGCAAAAAAAAAAAAAAAAAAAAAAAAACTCAGTGTTTTTTAGTATATTCAGAATTGTATGGGACTTCCCTGGTGGTGCAGTGGTTAAGAATCCACCTTCCGATGCAGGGGACACAGGTTCGATCTCTGGTCGGGGAACTAAGATCCCACATGCCCTGGGGCAACTAAGCCCATGCACCATAACTAATGAGCCCGTGTGCCACAACTAGAGAGCCCACGCGCTGCAATGAAGATCCCACGTGCAGCAACAAAGACCCGATGCAGCCAAATAAATAATTAAAAAAAAAAAAAGAATCGTGAAACGATTGCAATCAATGTTAGGACATTTCTGTCACTTTAAAAAGAAAGCCTGTACCCATTAACAGTCAGTTCTCCTTCCCCCTCACCCTTCCAGCTCTAGGCAACGACTAACCTATTTTCTGTCTCTATAGATTTGCCTGTTCCTGACATTTCATATAAATGGAATCACATGATATGCGGCCTTTCGTGTCAGCCTTCTTTCACTCAGCATGTTTTCAAGATTTATCCATGTCGTAGTCTGCACTGGTACTTCATTCCTTTTTATGGCTGAATAATATTCAACTGTGTGGCTAGACCACGTTTTGTTTATTCATTTATCAGTCAATGGAAATCTGGGTTGTTTCTACTTTTTGGCTATTATGACTAATGCTGCTATGAACATTCGTGTACAAGTTTTTGTGTGGACATATTTTTACTTCTCTTGGGTATAATATACCTAAGAGTGTAATTGCTAGGTCATTGGTAACTGTTTAAACTTTTGAGGAATACCAGACTATTTTCCAAAGTGGCTGCACTGTTTTACATTCCTACCAGCAGGATATGAGGGTTTGAATTTCTCCACATATTCATCACTTGGTATTACTGTCTTTTTGATTACAGCCATCCTAGTGGGTGTAAAGTGGGATCTTATTGTGGTTTTGATTTGTATTTCTCTGATGACAATGATGCTGAGCATCTTTTCATGTGCTTACTGGCCATTTGTATGTCTTCTTGGAGAAATGTCTATTCAAGTGCCTTGCCCGTTTAAAAGCTAGGTTGTTTTTCGAGTTGTAGGAGTTGTCTATACATTCTACATACAAGTATCTTATCAGATATATGATTTGCAAACATTTTCTCCCATTCTCTGGTTTGTGTTTTCTAGTTTTGAATTTTTTTAAAAAAACTTTGAATTAAAAAAAATGTTTGCTAGAGAACAGACTTGTGGTTGCCAAGGGGGAGGGGGGTGGGGGAGAGATGGAGTGGGAGGTTAGGGTTAGCAGACGTAAGATACTACATATAGAATGGATAAACAACAATGTCCTACTGTATAGCACAGGGAACTGTATTCAGTATCCTGTGATAAACCATAATGGAAAAGAATATGAAAAAGAATGCACAGATGTATAACTGAATCACTTTGCTGTACAGCAGAAATTAACACATTGTAAATCAACTATACTTCAAAAAATTTTTTTTAATTTAAAAATACATGTTTGCTTCATCTGAATTGCTATTCTTCCCCTTTTAGTAACGTATAGTTTAAAAATGAGCATATTGGGACTTCCCTGGTGGCACAGTGGTTAAGAATCCGCCTGCCAATGCAGGGGACATGGGTTTGAGCCCTGATCCGGGAAGATCCCACATGCCGCGGAACAACTAAGCCTATGTGCCACAACTACTGAGCCTGCGCTCTAGAGCCCTCAAGCCACAACTAGTGAGCCTGTGCTCCAGAGCCCACGAGCCACAACTACTGAGACCTCATGCCACAACTACTGAAGCCCTCGCACCTACAGCCCGTGTTCCGCAACAAGAGAAGCCACCGCAATGAGAAGCCCGTGCACCGCAACAAAGAGTAGCCCCTGCTCGCCGCAACTAGAGGATGCCCAGGCACAACAACGAAGACCCAACGCAGCCAAATTAATCAATCAATTAATTAATTAATTAATTTTTAAAAACAGAGTATATATATATATATTTTTTTTGCGGTATGTGGGCCTCTCACTGTTGTGGCCTCTCCCCCTGCGGAGCACAGGCTCCGGACGTGCAGGCTCAGCGGCCATGGCTCACGGGGCCAGCCGCTCCGCGGCATGTGGGATCCTCCCAGACCGGGGCACGAACCCGCGTCCCCCGCATTGGCAGGCGGACTCTCAACCACTGCGCCACCAGGGAAGCCCCAGAGTATATTTTTATTACTTTACTCCAAGAAGTTTCTGAGACCTGAATTCGAATTTTGTTTCTGCTAATAGCTAACTCTAGGGTAGTAACTTGGACAAGTCACTTCATCACTCTCTTTTCTCACGTGTGGACAGGAGATAAGGGTACCTCTTTCACCAGCTTGTGCATGAAGACCAGAGGCTGTGTGAGCTCTCGGCATAATGCCCATATAATAGGCGCTTCCCAAAGGAGCTGTATTGGAAAACCCTAAAAGAGCTCTTTAAAAAGCACTTTTGGGCTTCCCTGGTGGCACAGTGGTTGAGAGTCCGCCTGCCGGTGCAGGGGACACGGGTTCGTGCCCCGGTCCGGGAAGATCCCACATGCCGTGGAGCGGCTGGACCCGAGCCATGGCTGCTGAGCCTGCACGTCCAGAGCCTGTGCTCCACAACGGGAGAGGCCACAACAGTGAGAGGCCTGCGTACTGCAAAAAAAAAAAAAAAAAAAAAAAAAAGCACTTTTATTGCAAGACGTGTGAAATAATAAGTATTGTATCCACTTAATAATGATTATTTAAGAAAGAATAAGATGCTTTATACAAGACCAATTTGTACATATCATAACTGAACAATCCCAGTGGTGTGTCAGTTTAACCATTCTGCAAATCTGAAGCCAAAAGCTGGAGCGCTCTATTAAGGACACTATGTTATGCGATGTTTTCCACATTTGTTTTCAAGCCCCACAGCGGTGTTCTAAGGAAGTACCAAGTCATGGTGTACTAGTAGAATAAACTCATCCAACAAGATAAGTCTGGGAGATTGGTTACTGTACATAGTGAGTCAGTAAGGAAGACGAATGGGGTTCCTAAAGACACCCGTCTATGCCCGTTTCTCTTTATAAGGTCACTGTGGCAAACACCATTTCTCTTCAAGGTTAAAAAAAGATAAAAAGCTTTTCAGCATCTTACTGAATTAATCTCTGAATCAGAAAAACAGTAAGTTTGGTCTAAAGTGAATACTCCATATGTACTAAGCTGCAAAAAAAAGGTATTTTTTCATCAACAAATATTCCTCCTCTTCTCCTCCACCTCCTGGATTGTCCCACTGTTCCCACTCGCTCCCCTGGTGACCAGATCCAGGCTTTAGATACCATCAGCAAAGGACTGCCAAATACATGCCGGCGGGCCAGACTTCTCTCCAGACCTGATTATTCAACTGCCTCCCGGACATTTCCTGTAAATGCCTAATAGACACCCCACATCCAACATGCTCAAAACTGAACTCCTGGTCCTCCTTTCAGGACCTACTCTTCTCCAGCCTTTTCATCTCAGTTCATGGCACTTCCATCCTCCAGCTGCTTATGCGTATTGTAGAGTCATTCTTGACTCCATTTCTCCCACGAGGTCTGCTGAGAAATTCCATTGACTTTGGCTTTACCTTCAGAAAACAACTATGATTCTCTAGCCCTTTTTCTGGGGGCGGTGGGGGGGGGGGCTGCACTGCGTGGCTTGTGGGATTTTAGTTCCCCAACCACGGATCGAACCCGGCAGTGAAGCTCGGAGTCCTAACCACTGGACGGCCAGGGAATTCCTTCTTTAGATTTTCTTAACCTCAACTGCTACCACTCCCTGAGCAAGCCTCCATCGCCCTTGGCCTGGATGAACACCGCTAACCTCTGAAGTGGACTCCCTGTCCACTCTTGCCTCCTTTAGTCTACACTCAAGCCAGCAAACAAATGGATTCTTTTTTTTTTTTTTGGCTTCGTTGGGTCTTCGTTGCTGCACGTGGGCCTTCTCTAGTTGCGGCGAGTGGGGGCTACTCTTCGTTGCGGTGCGCGGGCTTCTCATTGCTGGGGCTTCTCTTGTGGAGCATGGGCTCTAGGTGCGCGGGCCTCAGTAGTTGTGGCACACGGGCTCAGTAGTTGTGGTGCACAGGCTTAGTTGCTCTGCGGCATGTGGGATCTTCCCAGACCAGGGCTCGAACCCGTATTCCCTGGATTGGCAGGCGGATTCTTAACCACTGCGCCACCAGGAAAGTCCACAAATGGATTCTTAAACCCTGCAATGGCTTCCCCGCTCACTCTGCTCCAGCCACACTGGCTGTCTCGCGATTCTTTAACATGCTATGCACACTCCTGCCTTGGAGGCCCTGGGGGGCTTTTTCCTCTGCTTGGTCAGCTCTTTCCCCAGATCTTCCCATGGCCCACTCTGTCACCTCTTTCAAGTCTTTGCTGAAACGTCACCTCTCAAGGAGACTTATCTTGGCCACCACATTTTAAACTGCGAGCTAGTCAGCACACTCCCAACCCCCCTTATCTCGTTCTACTTCTTTTTGCTAGCACAATCACGACATGATTTATTTATTCATGTTGATTGTTTATCTTCTGTCTTCTCCTTACAAGAATATAAACTCCATGAGTGAGGGATTTATGTTTTCTGATGTATCCCAAAGGCTACAACAGAGTGGCATATGTAGGCGCTCAAATACATATTCGAAGAGACAAAGAATTTTAACAAGGTCCCTCATATGTTGGAATGTGCATAACAATCTTGCTGAAAGGCAGCAGTGCATCCTAAAAGATAAACATCAATACAAGACTATTAGCATATGCTGATAAATACCAAAAGAAGATACCATTTTAGTATAGTACACAGGACAAATGAAAGCTCAGAGAAGTGCCAAAGAAGTTTAGAGTGGTAATTTTTAAATTTGGGGGGAAGGTGGTCACACCTCTTTGAAAATCTGATGAAAGCTATAGACTCCGATGATATAATGAACATGTACACAAAATTTTGAATGCTATTACAAGAGGTTCAAACACTCCCTGATGCCAGCTATGCTGAACGGAGAATCCTTGGTTTCAAGGATTGTTTTATCACCCAGGGCTTGGGAAAGGCTTGGTGAAGATGGGACTCAAACTAGCTCTTAAAGAATAGGCCATGAAGAGGAAACAAGAGGAAGGTCTTTTCAAACAAGAGAACGGGGTAAGCGTGACGGCAGAACAGTCTGACTGGAATGGAGGATTCATGCAAAACCTAAGGACAGGCTGAGAACTGCTTGGTGTATGACTTAAATAACATGGATATTCAAAGTCTTTGAGAGTGTTTGGGCAAAAGAATGTAATGTCTAAAGCATTGTTTTAAGAAAATTAATTTGGTAGTTGTTTATAGGACGAAAGTTGAGAGAAAAAAGTGAAATTAAGGAAATACTCATGAAGCTATAATGATTCAACTTTGAAGATGTGGAAAGGGAACTGATAAAGTTTAGAGGCGGATGAATTTGAGGCACGAATCCATGTAGAAATGCCTGGTCTGAAACTGAAAATCAGAAATAAACTTTAGGTCAGGCCCAGTTATATAAATTTGGTGTTATTTATTGAATCTATGAGTGTGGGGGGAAAAATGACAAGAGAAAAAGTATTTAGAGATTATTCAGAGGCTTTGGATGGGACAAAGTGAACAGCCTATTATTACTGTGATCTCAATAAAATGTTAAATTTATGTAGAAGAAAACTTTAAGAGAAGACTAAGATATACAGGTATTATGGGTAATTGAAAGTTGGTAGTTAATTTGAGGGCTGCTAATATAATTTTTATGTTTTAATTTTTCTTGCTGAGGTTTTTTTTTTCCCTCCAAAATGTATTATTACGCTTTTTTCTCCTTGGTAACTAGGGAACACAGCTGACTTATTTTTAGATGATTCAGGAGGTCACTACCCCTCAAGGAGAGTATACACATTTCCAATGTAAAATAACATGATTATAGGAAATTGGAATAAATCCATGGGACCGCAGAATACATCCTGGCCATTTTATTTGTTTTTGTTTTTTTTGTTGGTTTTTTTTTTGCGGTACGCGGGCCTCTCACTGTTGTGACCTCTCCCGTTGCGCAGCACAGGCTCCGGACGCGCAGGCTCAGTGGCCATGGCTCACGGGCCCAGCCGCTCTGTGGCATGTGGGATATTCCCGGACCGGGGCACGAACCCGCGTCCCCTGCATCGGCAGGCGAACTCTCAACCACTGTGCCACCAGGGAAGCCCAATCCTAGCCATTTTAAAAGGCTACTGATATCTTTTTGACCTTTAGCAGAAGACAGATAACATCAAAACAACTGTAACACAAAATTTTAGGTGTTTTAGGTATCTATTCTTTTTTAAAAACTTACTTATGGGGCTTCCCTGGTGGCGCAGTGGTTGAGAGTCCGCCTGCCGATGCAGGGGACACGGGTTCGTGCCCCGATCCCGGAAGATCCCACATGCCGCGGAGCGGCTGGGCCCGCGAGCCATGGCCGCGGAGCCTGTGTGTCCGGAGCCTGTGCTCCGCAACGGGAGAGGCCACAGCAGTGAGAGGCCCGCGTACAGCCAAAAAAAAAAAAAAAAAAAAAAAAAAAAAAAAACTTACTTATGTATTAATTTTGGCTGCGTTGGGTCTTCGTTGGTGCGCGCAGGCTTTCTCTAGTTGCGGGCAGGACTCCTCTTCGTTGCGGTGCGCGGTCTGGTTATTGCGGTGGTTTCCTTGTTGCGGAGCACAGGCTCTAGGCGCGCGGGCTCAATAGTTGTGGTGCACGGGCTTAACTGCTCTGTGGGATCTTCCACAGACCAGGGCTCTTCCACAGACTAGGGCTTAACTGCTCTGTGGGATCTTCCACAGACCAGGGCTTAACTGCATGTGGGATGTTCCACAGACCAGGGCTTAACTGCATGTAGGATCTTCCACAGACCAGGGCTCGAACCCGTATCCCCTGCATTGGCAGGCAGATTCTTAACAACTGCGCCACCAGGGAAGTCCATAGGTATCTATTCTTTAAGTAGGATTTACTCCAGTGCTTTTTTGCCAGCATGTACAAAGGATACAGGATGTTACTGTCAAATGCATTATTACATCATTGGCACAGTTTCCATTGTCATTACCTGCTTATGTATGTAAGATGTTTAGGATTCAGACTCCTCTTTAGAACCTACTGCCCTCTACCTCTTTTGTGGCCCTCCAGCTATGATTTGTACTTAGAGGGATAAATCATTCTTGGTGTAACAGATGTTGGCTCCCCACCACCCCCACCTGAAATTCTATCAGGATGTTTCTGTCACTTTAGAAACTTTCGTATTCTACTGCAACATGCCAAAAAACCCAGCTACAAAACGGTGATTGTTTAATCTGCAACATGTGTGCCGGCCTTACAATTTGTTTTTCTGCCTTACATTCTAGACCTAGTACAGTATATTCACACAACTATGCCTAGTGAACAATTCTGCAGATTCCATATGAGCCTTAAAAAAAAAAAATCAACAGCCTCAAACTTTACTAAGAACTCTTCATAAACTGTTGAGCAAGAGAAGTGAATCATGCTTAGATTCAGCCTCTGGTTCCCAAAGCCATTTCCCAACCTGACCCGACCCTCCCTTCTCTAAACACCTGGTGGAGACAAACTTAAATAGAAGCGCCAACACAACCTGCTTTCCTTAAAATTAGCCAATGCTCACTACAGATAGGTATTCAGATATTTGACTTGCAAACACAGATGCTGTGCATCTATACGCTCCTCTCCCCTCCACCCCACCTTAAAAAAAAACAAAACAAAACATGGTGAAGAGGAAAACTGAGGTCCTTCAGTACCTTCTCGGAAACTGACTCGGGGAGGTGCACAGAGGTTTCCTGACCCGGGCATCCAGACGACTGCGCGTGGTGGCCGAGGGGAGACCCCAGAACAGGGGGACCGGCCCTCTCCCGGACTCGGGGCTCCCCCGCACCCTCCTGCGGGTGGAACACTGGGGCTTGAGCGCTCGGTTCACGGCACCCCACGTGCTGACCCCGAATCTGCGGCGGCAGAGGCGGCTCTCTCCTCCGCTCCTCGGGGTCCCGGGACCTCTCAGGACAGGGCCCGAGGCAGCCGAGGAGGCCGCCGCGAGCTCCCTTCAGCGGCGCCGACCGCAGCCCCGCTGCGGCTTCCCCTTGCCGGCTCAGCCCGGCCGGGGCGGCGGAGTAGGCGGCACCACTAGGCCGCCCTCGGACCCCAGACAGCAACACCTGCGCCGCAGCGGGGTGGCCCGGCGGCCCCGCCCGCGGGAGGAGCCTGCGGATGCCCTGCGCGTGGAGCGCGCCAGGTGAGCACGCCTGCGCAGTCGGGCCGTAAACAAGCCCGCCCCTTCTCCTCGCCGGCCTCCGCTGGGCCGGCTCGCGGGTGGGAGGGGCCAAGAGGAAGGGGCGGGGGGGAGGGCGAGAGCCCGGGACGGCGCCTGCGCGGTGGGCGTGATCCGGGCACTTAGGGCAGGATGAACGCTGCTTTCCAAGATGGCGACGGAGGGAGGAGGGAAGGAGATGAACGAGATTAAGACCCAATTTACCACCCGGGAAGGTCTGTACAAGCTGCTGCCGCACTCGGAGTACAGCCGGCCCAACCGGGTGCCCTTCAACTCGCAAGGATCCAACCCTGTCCGCGTCTCCTTCGTAAACCTCAACGACCAGTCTGGCAACGGCGACCGCCTCTGCTTCAATGTGGGCCGGGAGCTCTACTTCTATATCTACAAGGGGGTCCGCAAGGTACCGACCCGGGCGTCACCGGGGCTCGCCAGCGGCGTGGGCAGAGGCCAGGAGCAGGGCGGTGACAGCGGGGGCCAGGGTGACCGATGGGCTGGCCGTCGCTCTTACTTTTGAGTGGGCCGGTAACTCCACTGGAGTGCTCCTGAGGAAGGGGGATTCGGGAGTGAGGAGGGTGGTGGCGGTGGTGTTTCGGGGCGGGGGGGCGATGGAACGGGACCGCGGGGTGCGGGGCTCCGGCTGGGAGGCCCCAGAAAGGGCCGGCTGCCGCCCCTGCGGGTCCGTCAGGCTCTGACACGGCCCGGGAGCGGGCCTGCGAGTCCCCGGAAGAGGTGGGGTGGCCGTCTGGTCTGCTGAGACCGCCTCGCCTCCCAGGAGGGTGGAGAGTCTCGCTCTGGGTTAGAGACCAGGGGCTCGGGGCGGCTTGGGAAGATCTGTAAGGCGGAACCGGGGCTGGGAAGCGGAGGACTTGAGACTAGGTCAGAAAGGACCTGCTCGGCACGAAGGGCTACTCCACCTGCTGCCACACTGACACTTCCTAGGAGCCTCTCCTTCTGGTGTTAACACTTTGTTTCCAAAAACATCCGAGGGAGGACGGCTGTCACTGCCTCCTCGAAGGGAACCTTCTCCTGAGAGAATGTTAAAGAGGGTCCTCCTGTCCCTTATAGGTATGGGAAGGGCTGAGTACTACTACAGTTAAGAGGTCCAAAAGATGTTTCCAGTGGACTGGGCTGGTTCATAGGGGTTGTGTGTGAGCGTGCCCAGATCAGTCTTGTCCAACAAGTCAGACTGTGTCCCAAACAGGGAGGGATATGCCTTCAAAGCTACTTCACAAGAACCATTATTCTTGGCGGGCGATTTAACAGGAATGCTGTCAAGCATGTAATCATCCTTTAAAAATATCTCTTTAAAAGAAGCAACTTATTAGAGCTGTTCTTTCATTGGCTACGTAACTTTGTTCTTATTGAGAACTGCTTACTTCTGAGATATGTGGTCTTTGAGTTGACTCTTGGAAGAGTGAGGAAATTAATGCCCTCCACAGTACCTGGGCGTGGGAGAAGGTGATAACAGATTAATTTATAAATAGTCGGTTAGTGTGAAAATAAATTGTGTATATTGAAGGGTGGACATTTTCCAGGATTTACTGTATCCAGAAGCAGTAGGTTTTTGCTTGGTTACACGAACTAGGGATGTGACAGTGGTATCTAAATGTAGATACAAACGTGTTACAAATGTAACAAGTTGTCTCATTTGTTCGAGGTGAGTCTTTTTGTTAGTGTTTATGATAAGTGTACTACTGTGTTTGAGGTATCTTGTTATAAATTACTGAAAGTAAATCGCTTGACTTTACTTTTTCGGAATTGGAAAAGTGTGAAGTAATTAGTAGTCTAGAAGCTGAAGTTTTAGTCCTGTCCCCAGCTTTGTCACTGACTTGTTCCGTGACCTTGGAAGAGTTGCTTAACTTCTATCTGCAGCTCTTTAGAAAGAGAATATTGCGGTGCACCCGTTGTGATTCATAGCATAATGACTGTAATGAACTTTAAAGACCCGAAACACTCAGTAGATGTAAAATATAGTTAAAATAGTCATTAAGAGCATCTGTCAAACAGGAGCTGCTATCTTGACATTGATACAAGGACTGAAAGGATCAGCTTTTTCTCTGGTAACAAGTTTAGAATTTTAAGTTATTAAATGGATTTACATACAAATTTTAAAGTGCATAAAAACTAAATATATTAACGATTACTAGTGTAGATGTTACCTTTTTAAACAAGTTTTCTTTTAAAGTATATTATTTCTGAAGCATTCTAGTGGCAAAGCTTATCTGGATCTGGTAGCTCTGGTTTGCATCATAAAAACATCTCTTGCCTGGAAGTATCATAATAGTGTCCTCTTTTAGTGGGATACTATTGAATGAAGGATAAACTAGGAGAGCTTTTCAAAGCTACAGCAAAAAATTATTTTAAACAAGACAAATCTTAAACATGTAGATTTGCCTTCAGCTGCATAATTTACTTGAGCACATTAACTTTTTTGTAAAGTTTCATTTTCATGTGGTAGTATCTTGTAGATATATTTGCATTATATGGTGGACATTTCAACTGTCTCCTAGCCACTGTAATTTTTTTAAAAATTCATTTTCCATGAATGAGTTTGCATTTATTTTTTGTTATTTCTGAATACAAGTGATTGTTTTTGTGACTTTTTTTCTGATTTTAAAACAGAGCAGATACTTTTCCTTAATCAAAAAACCAAATTTTACTTTTTGGGGTTATGAGTTATAAATCCATTTTTGACATTTAGTCGTTTTGACTCTTAAAAATTTTTTTTCTTTAGGGCATATAAAGTTTTACAACAATTAATCAGATTATTTAGAACATTCAGAAGGTTTAAATTGGATGAATACATTCAACTTAAATCTGCACGTGAAATGAGTGGAAACTAGGTCTTTTTATTATTTTATTAAAGTAGAGTTGATTTACAATATGATATTAGTTTCAGGTGTACAGCATGATGATTCAGTATTTTTACAGATTATACTCCATTAAATGTATAAGATAATGGCTATAATTCCCCATTTTATGCAATATATCCTTGTTGCTTATCTATCTTATACATAATAGTTTGTATCTCTTAATCCCAGATTTAGGAGGTAGTCTAAAATCTAAGCTAAGGAGTGTAATCTTCGTCCCTTTAAAACACAGGTCAGTTTCTAGAGCTAGAAGGCACCTTCAGTTTATGGAGTCTCACCCTTCAGAGAAAGCCAAGGCTAGAGAGCGTGTGCAAACCTGTGATGCAGTTTCTTTCTCATGGTAAAGAATTCATGGTAAAGCAGCACAACTGAATCTAAAGAACTGTCTTAGTGAGAAGAGACTGATCTAGCTTTTTGGTTACACAGATACCCGTATACTCCAAGCACTTCAGAATTTACCCCAGCGTTTTACCCTATGTTATTTCATTGAATCTTGCAATCCTGTGAGGTGGATGAAAGCATCTTCTTTTCTTTTTCTTTTTTTTTTTGAATTTTTGAATTTTATTTATTTTTTTATACAGCAGGTTCTTATTAGTTATCCATTTTATACATATTAGTGTATATATGTCAATCCCAATCTCCCAATTCATCACGCATCTTCTTTTCAAAACTGAAGTTCGGAGTAGGGTTTCTTGTGTGAGGACATCTAGTTTTGTGAATTTGTTTTGCTGAGCTAAAAATAATATGAACATTGATTTAGTACGGAGGGTGAACTCAGCATTTCAGCAAAGATTTGAGTGACTACCAAGGGGATGTGGGGTAACCAAAGATGAGTGAGACACTGCCCCTCCTCCCAAAGAACTTTCAGCTACTAGCTTTCAGATCTCTTTATAGCATACTTTGCTTTCCTCTTTTTAAAAAAGAGGTGGTTTTAGGATAAAGATGCCAAAGGTACTGGGCTTATTGTACCAACCCTTTCATCTTATAGAGATCTGTTTTTACATAAATGCAAATGGCCACTATTCAGATCTAAGCTTAAACATCACTTCCTCAGCATGTCCTTCTTTGAATTCGCAGGCTAGATCAGTTTTCCCTGTTACACGTTTTTATAGCATCCTGTACTTTGCCTTTCTAGCACTTTTCTCAATTTGTAATTCTCTGTCTCTTCTGTAAACAAAGCTCCCTTAGAACAGGATGTCTTTTCTGCTTTCTCTGTCTTCCTAGTGCCCAGCACAGCATCCAGCATAGAGTAGACCCCTACTGTTAATTTGTTGAGTGAATGACTGGATAAAGCATCTCTGTCCATCTATGTCTTACTTTAAAAAGATCTTTAGGAGCTAAAAATCTGTTCTATTTTGGGCCCAGAAGTAACAGGTATTTTTAGTAGCTCACATCCTTTTTTTTTTTTTTTTTTTTTTTGCGGTACGCGGGCCTCTCACTGTTGTGGCCTCTCCCTTTGCAGAGCACAGGCTCTGGATGCGCAGGCTCAGCAGCCATGGCTCACAGGCCCAGCCGCTCCGCAGCATGTGGGATCTTCCCGGACCGGGGCACGAACCCGTGTCCCCTGCATCGGCAGGCGGACTCTCAACCACTGCGCCACCAGGGAAGCCCTAGTAGCTCACATCTTTTAAAAGACATTTTTATTTAACTAAAAAAAAAAAAATTTTTTTTTTTTTGGCTGCGTTGCATGGCTTGTGGGATCTTAGTTCCACAACCAGGGGTTGAACCCAGGCCCCTGGCAGTGAAAGCACCAAGTCCTAACCACTGGACTGCCAGGGAATTCCCCAAAGACATTTAAAATTATTGGTAACAAATTTAGCTTCTTATAACTGGGAAATTATGTAGCAAGAGACAATGAAGTAGTGGAAGGTAGACAAATGGTGCGGATTACTTTTGATCTATTTATATCAAACCATGTTACCTACCAGATCCATGTACTGTCAAACAACTTTTCAAATTAGAAAAAATCGTTTTATTGAAGTATAGTTGATTTATAATGCATTAGTTTCTGGTGTACAGCAAAGTAATTCAGTTATACATATATATACACATATCCTTTTCATATTCTTTCCCATTATAGTTTATTACAGGATATTGAATACAGTTCCTTGTGCTATACAGGACCTTGTTGTTTATCTGTTGTATATATAGTAGTTTGTATCTGCTAATCCCAAACTCCTAATTTAACCCTCCATGACCCCACCTTCTTTTTTTTTGCGGTACGCGGGCCTCTCACTGTTGTGGCCTCTCCCGTTGCGGAGCACAGGCTCTGGACGCACAGGCTCAGCGGCCATGGCTCACGGGCCCAGCCGCTCCACGGCATGTGGGATCCTCCCGCACCAGGGCATGAACCCGTGTCCGCCGCATCGGCAGGCGGACTCTCAACCATTGCGCCACCAGGGAAGCCCACCCCACCTTTTTTTAATTGAATCAAGCAACTTTTTAAAGCTATACTCAGAATTACTTAACATTCAAATCAAAGAGCGTTTACTTTTTTCCCCCCATCTTAACATTCTAGGCCACAAATATACTGTCCAGAGATTGAAGCAATTCCTACAATAGATGAAAGGTAGAATTGGATGGTGTCCAAGGCCTTTTCAACTCTTAAAGTTGTATAATTCTGTGCTCAGTAATTTTTAAATGAAAATGCATCTTTGTACTGGGAGATGTCTTCATGTCTTGGATTCTTTGCCTACTTCTCTGAATGGGAATTGGGAAGAGTGAGGTGTGTTGTGAAAGCAAGTTGAACACATAGTGACTCTAGGTCTTTATGCTAGAAAAAGCTTGGGTACTCACCAGGCTGAGATGAAGCTGGGGCCAGAAGTTCAGTTAAGAGTAACAGCTAAAGGGCCTTCCCTGGTGGTCCAGTGGAAGCAGACTCCGCGCTTCCACTGCAGGGGGTGCAGGTTCAATCCCAGGTCCGGAAACTAAGATCCCACATGCCACAAAATGCGGCCAAGAAGTAAATAAATAAAAATTAAAAAAAAAATAGCAGCTAGAATATTTTTAGAGCTGGAGTTATCCAGGAGGGTAATGGGTTGGCTTGAGAGAGAATGAGCATTCCGTATAGGAAATATTCTGTCTCTTTATCAAAGACTGCAGGACTACCTGTTGGTGACTGAGGGATTCATGCTTTCTGTGGGAGGGTGAACTAGATGCCTTTTAAAGGTTTTTACCCACAGACTAGTTTTAGATACTGGATTGCTCCAGAGAGGATCATATTTGCACCCTTCTCCCCATTTGTTATTTTCACATCTCTCTGCTCTCCATTTATTATTTAGAAAAAGGCTTAGAAGTCTAGTTTTTTTTTTTTTTTTTTTTTTGTGGTACGCGGGCCTCTCACAGCTGTGGCCTCCTCTCCCGTTGCGGAGCACAGGCTCCGGATGCGCAGGCTCAGCGGCCATGGCTCATGGGCCCAGCTGCTCCGCGGCATGTGGGATCCTCCCAGACTGGGGCACGAACCCATGTCCCCTGCATTGGCAGGCGGACTCCCAACCACCGCGCCACCAGGGAAGCCCTAGAATTTTTTATATCAAATTTACTTTCAGAAATTTTGTACTTAATTTAGTAGGGCATATGTGGAATTGGATGGGAATCTGTTTTTTTTTTTTTTTTTTTTTTTCCCCCATTAAGGGCCACTTAATGCCTTCGGAAGTATTGATATAAAGATTTAGTTATTTGACTATAGCATCTTCTGTACTGAGGGAAAAGCATGTTAATTTATCCCTTAAAGCAGGCTTGAGAAACTTTCATATGATACCTTGGTTCTCTTGACCTTGAAGAGGAGGATGGTGATGAGATTTTGAGAGACTCCATGGGTGGATGTAAGCAATGGTAAGCTCCCAGAGTGTGTCATTGAGATCCATGAGCTAGTCATGAATTGTCATTTTTTCAGTAAATACTTGTGGGGCACACCTACCAGATACGAGGTACTAGATATGTTTTAGACGCTGGGTATAGACAAAGTCTTGCCATGAAGAGACTTGTCACCTATATTTATTAACATTGAGTTAATCATCTCGTGCCTTTATTTATTTATTGTGCTCTGGTAGAAAACTTGAGCAAGAATCAAAACATGGTTAGTGGATTTTGTCACTGACTAGTTTGGCTATATGCCTAAAGAACCTTATTTTAAAAATAAATGTAGGGCTTCCCTGGTGGTGCAGTGGTTAAGAATCCGCCTCCCAATGCAGGGGACACGGGTTCAAGCCCTGGTCCAGGAAGATCCCACATCCTGCGGAGCAACTAAGCCCTTGCGCCACAGCTACTGAGCCTGTGCTCTAGAGTCCGCGAGCCACAACTACTGAGCCTGCGTGCCACAACTACTGAAGCCCGCGTGCCTAGAGCCCGTGCTCCGCAACGAGAGAAGCCTGTGCACTGCAATGAAGAGTAGCCCCCACTCGCTGCAACTAGAGAAAGCCCGTGCACAGCAACGAAGACCCAGTGTGGCCAAAAATATATAAATTAAATATATAAATTAAAAAAAAATTTTTTAATAAAAATAAATGTAAAGATTTTTGTAGTCTGATATTTGATGTCTTAGAGAAGAGTTTTATTTGTGTTTCAGCTAGGTTAGTTTGTGCAGAAATAGAAATGTCCTATTTGTTTATTTAGGAATAGATATCAAAAATAGAAATAAATTGGCAGACATTCTCAGTTTTAATTTTCAGGACATTTAAAATTCAGAATATCAGTGACAAGTTATCCTCTGAACATTTGGCATCTATTTTTCATAATAGAGTGCAAGATGCGTCTTGCTTTGAAAAAAGTAATCCTCATTCATCAAGTGTTTATTGCTGAACTGTTATATACAAGTTACTACTGTCTGCTTTGGGTGATGTGACGGTAAATTAAGACACTCCCTGTCTGTAAGGAGCTTGTATTTTTGTCTTGATAATTGTAAGGTAAAGTAGGTGTGTGCTCAGCACATGGCATAAACAGTATAGGCATCAGGTGGAATTAAGGAGTAAAGGTGAAATGAAGAGGTATTTCTCTGCCTAGTGGAAGAATTTTGGGTTGGATTTCAACTAGATGATTTGTCCCAAAATGTTGTGTACAGATCACATTTTTGTAAATTTCAAAATGTGTAACCTTGTATTTCTTTTGTTTTTTTAAAATAGATTTATTTATTTATTCAGTTAGTTAGTTTTGGCTGCGTTGGGTCTTCAGTGCTGCCCATGGGCTTTCTCTAGTTGCAGCGAGCGGGGGCTGCTCTTTGGTGCGGTGCGTGGGCTTCTCATTGCGGTGGCCTCTCTTGTTGCAGAGCATGGGCTCTAGGCACACGGGCTTCAATAGTTGCAGTGTATGGGCTCAGTAGTTGTGGCTCGTGGGCTCTAGAGCGCAAGCTAAGTAGTTGTGGCACATGGGCTTAGTTGCTCCGCGGCATGTGGGATCTTCCCGGACCAGGGCTCGAACCCATGTTCCCTGCATTGGCAGGCAGATTCTTAACCACTGCGCCACCAGGGAAGTCCTATTTTATGTATAGTAGTGTGTATATGTCAGTCCCAATCTTCCAATTTATCCCTCCCCCCCACTCTTAGAGCATTTTTCTCAACTTCACAGCTTCTCTTCCAATTGGTAATTTGTAAACTGAATAATGTTTTGCATTGTCAATTCTATTTTGTAATATGGAATTTTTAAAAGTAGGGTATATTGTAGTAAAAACAGGCCAAATCAGTCTGTGCTACATTTTATCTTGTTTTGTAGCAGTAGGAAAATGTACTTGAAACTATAGAATTTATGAGAAAGAAGCAAGAACCATTCACGAGGAAGGAATTTTTAAGGTTTTTGTATTTTAAAGTAAGAATAGGAATATTTTAATGTATTTTCAAGTAACCAAATTGTAGGTTATCACTGTGACCTTAAGCTGTTTTTCTTTTGGTTGGTTCACAGCCAGCTCACTGTTGGGCTGTGTGTGTTTTTTGTTTTTCTGCTACAGCAAAACTGGTACAGGTGCTCATTCTCTACTTACTTTGATCTTCGTTTCAGAGGCTCTGTCATGTCTTAATGTTTCATTTAATAGATATTTGAGTGGTTTTATGTGGAAAGCAGTATACTAGACTATGGGAAATCAAAGAAGTATAAGACATTATCCCTGACCTTAAGAGGATCATCTTCTAACCAAGGAGACAAGATATCCACACACTTATTTATTCTATCAAGATTCGAGTGTCTGCTCTATATTGTTGCTGAGACAGAATCTCTGCCATCAAGGAGTTCACAGTCCAGTAGAATAATAAATGGCTTGTCCATCCACCTAACATTTATTGGACCTATAGGCCCAAAGACAAATAAGACAGTCCCTGGCCTAACGTGACTACAATCTAGTGGTAAGATGGATGAGTAAATAGTGGTGAGATGTACGGTGTCTGCTATTTTAGACAGTATTCACTTCTTAGGGCTTTTTTTTTTTTTTTTTTTTGCCACACCATGCAGCTTGTGGGATCTTAGTTCCCTGACCAGGGATTGAACCCGGGCCCTCCACAGTGAGAGCACCGAGTCCTAACCACTGGACCGCCGGGAATTCCCTAGGACTTCTTAATCTGATTAGAATTTAGGAGGTATGTCAACCTAGATGGAAAGAAATATTTTACATCCATTCAGTTATTTTTAACTGAACTTCTAACTGAATTTTAACATGTTCTTCAATTATGAATATAGGCAACAAATCACAGTAGTAACAGACCTGTGACTTTATCACCAGTGAAAGTCACAGATGTTTGCCTGTCACATTATGGTTGTTGCAGACATAGCAAGTATCATTCGTACTCATCACTGCTCTGAAATTACTGTAGGTAGTGGATCTGCTGCTAGATCCTGTTACTCAATGTGAAATAAACTTTAAAAAATCCTAAATTTGTTTAATGTACTACAACTGTATTTTAATATAATTGATCTCCTTTGTACTCTTTTGTACTTAAAAACATTGTTTTGAGAAGGAGTCCATGCACAGAGAGTTTCAGCACCCTGATTAGATGTCTTGGCTTACCTTCTTTAGTGTCGTGTGTGATTGAATGCGAGGAGGGTGACTGGTGTCTTCGGTCAGGTGAAACTTTCAGCTCCGTGGAGAGGTCTTTGTGGTGCTTCTGGGGGTGTAATGTTTTACAGAGCAGTTGAATACGTGGAATTCTGAGTTGGTTGTGCCATGTGCTTCCTTTCGTTTTCCTCCTCATCATTCCTTGCCCTTGCTGTGCAAAATAGAGGGAGAAATACAAGAACTGCTCTACCAGATTGACTCTGTGTTCCTTTTGGTTCAGATGATTGATTACATTGTAATGTTTGTCGCAAACGCAGTGGGAACTTAGGTTTTAACAAGGTGACCTTTGAACTCAATTCTTATGGGTGGGTGCACTGCAGGGGGAGAGGATTCTGAACCAGGGAACTAGACGCCCAAGGCCTAAGGATGTGGCATTGGATGGCTCCTCCTGAAAGTCGGGAGCTGCTCTGGGATGGTTGAAGCTTGTGCAAATCTTGGGAGGATAAGATTATCTTCCTTGGGGCTTCCCTGGTGGCGCAGTGGTTGGGAGTCCGCCTGCCGATGCAGGGGACGCAGGTTCGTGCCCCGGTCCGGGAGGATCCCACATGCCGCGGAGCGGCTGGGCCCGTGAGCCATGGCCGCTGAGCCTGCGCGTCCGGAGCCTGTGCTCCGCAACGGGAGAGGCCACAGCAGTGAGTGGCCCGTGTACCGCAAAAAAAAAAAAAAAAAAAAAAAAAAATGAAGGGACACAAGGGGACTTGGAGAGGTGTTAGGTATGTCTGTTACCTCAATCGTGGTTATGGTGTCATAGGTGCTCGCAGATGTCCAGGCTCATCACATCGTACACATTTAACATGTGCAGTTCTTTGTATATCATTATACCTTTATAAAGCTGTCAGAAATACATTTTTTGTGTTTTAATTACGTAAAACATTTATGTGGCTCTAACATCGGAACTATAAAACAAGGTGATATTCAGAGACCTCTGGTTTCCATTTCTGTCCGACCCCTCACTCAGTTCCCTTCCTCTCCCTGTAGAGTCATTTTATTTGTTTCTGACTCATCCTTCTCTTATTATAAGAATAAGATGATATTTGAGCAGAGATTTGAAGGAATTGAAGGAGCATACTGTGTATGGTATTTTGCATCTTGTTTTCTTCTGCTTAATGGTATATACTGAAGATCTTTCCATATTAGTAAATAGAGAGCTTCTTCACTCTTTCTTATAATTGCTTTACATTCCATGCTGTGGATGTACCATAATTTATTTAACCAGATGACTCTCGACTTAATATTTTTTAAATTACAAATAATGCTGCAGTAAATAACTTTGCGTGTATATTATTTTGCACAGCGGCAGGTATATCTGTAGTACGTATTTCCAGAGGAGATACTGCTGAGTCAAAGGGTAAATGTGTATATGTTTTCAGTAGATATCGTCAAACTGCCCTCCACAGGGAGGGGTTGTACTAATTTGTGTTGCATCACAGCCACAGCCTTACCAACAGTGTGTCACCAGACTTTTGCATTTGATCTGATAGGTGAGAAATGAGTGTAAGTTTGGTTTTTCCTTGTACCAAGTGAGGTTGCGCATCTTTCTATATATTAAGTGAAATGTGTTTCTTTTTCTATGAACTGTTTCGTATCCCTTACCCATTTTTCTGTTGGGTTTTTGGACATCTTGGGTGGTTTTTTTTGTTTTTAAGGAGCTCTTTATACATTAGGGAGATGAGTCCTTTGTGATAATGAATTAACAGATTTTTTTTCTTCTCAGTTTGTCCCCTGTCTTGTAACTTTGCTTAGGGGAGTGCATGTGTAAGTGTGTTTGTGCTTGCTTGTTTTTGCTATGAAGAAGTTTCATATTTTTATAGTTAAGTTTGTAAATTTGTAAATTTCCTTTTATAATTTTTTTATAATTTTGAGCTACAGTTTTATTATTTAGGTGTTAACCAGTTGCCCTTCTCCAAGGTTTAAATAAGAGGGAAAAGATTTACATTTAAAAATTTAGGCTTAACAAAGACTTTTCTGGAAGCAAGAGATGAACCTTAGAATGTGCTATACAGCAGCTGGTGGACAGTGATTCACTAGTGGTTTGGGGATTTAGCATACCTTGACTATATTATAATGTTAGGTGTGTTTTGGTTTGCAAGTAACAGGAAACCCAACTCAAACAAGTTTAAACTTTATAGGGGATGCGTTGACTTATGATATTGAAAATTCCGGAGGTAAGGTGGGCTTCAGATGTGGATTGATTGTGACACCAGCTCTGTTTTGCTGAGAGTCTCCGGGTTTTGCTTTCTACCGTGTATCAACCGGCCTTCGGTGGCAGAATAGTGGTGGGGTGCTAGGCTTCACGTTTCTGTGCCACATGGACCACACTGAGAGCCAGTACCCAGGATGAGAATGAACAGTTCTTTTAATCACTTTCTCAGAAGAATAAAGAAGATTGTTTCATAGAAGCCCCCAGCAAACCTCCTTTGACTCATTGCCCCAGACTGGATTACCAGCCCATTCTGTGGCCAAGGAAATTTGCAGTATTTGACCGGGAGTCTTGACTAACCCACACCTTTAGCATGGGGGTTGGATTATCTGATATCCTGATTGCTCTGGAGCTCATGCTGGAGCTGCAGTGTGGGTAGCTACCAGCCAGGAGAATAGATCTGTAGATCAATACTGGGTGGGCAACCAAGAGATGCAAACTACACTGAAGGTCTTACACTGCGTTAGGTATTGGGGACCCAGACATAGTAGACATAGCTCTTTCCTCAAGAGAAGAGCTCATGGTGAGATGAATCAGTAAAGCAAGGAATACAACACACTGCAGTTGCATACTGAGCACAGCTTGGGCTGTGTGGTGCTTCTGCGTGGTTTAGAAACCTCTCTTTCCCTTGCTCTTGCTGTTGGACTATTATGAATGTCCTCCCACCTTTTCACAGTGTTGGAATTTTTTGTTTGAATCTTTGTCTCCTCCACAAAACGGTGAATCTTGAGGGCAGAAATCTTATTCATCTTATATCCATTGCAGTGCCTGTACATAGTAGGCATATTGTGTTTGATTTTAAATGAATGAGTTGGTTGAACTTAGAGTCCCCTAAGGACTTACTGGAGTAAATTCAGTAATCTCTCAAGATCCCTGTCACAAGACAAACGTGGTTAGTGTTTGTTACTAAAGCTCACAGAGCTAGGCTTGCCAGCCCCTTTTCATTGGTTGAGAGGCTCTTAGAAATTAGTCACAGCCTCGAATCTTGTGCTGTTAGAGTCCTTCTGGGCTAACCCAGGAGGCAGCTTCGTCTGGTGTCTTGATTGCCTGGTGCTAGCTTTGTTCAGAAGCGACATCTTCCTTATCCTGGTGTCCTGGAAAAAAGTGCTCAAACTCTCCCTTCCAGTCCCTTCTTCCTTCCCACTTAATTCTAGGAATTGTACAACTCCTTACATTTTTTCCCCCTCTGGATTTTGGAGTAGGTGTGCATGTAGCTAGCAAGACTGAGGGCGATATTAGCTCAGCTAACTAAAAATTGGTGGGTGTTATGCTCAGGACTTTCCTTGGTGTGGCCGCAGTTTGCAGTCCCAGAGAGCTCGGGGGCGGGGGGTGCGGGCTGGGCTCCGCCAAGTCCTGACCACGACGCTGCACAGGGAGCAGCACTAGACTAGGCGTAGGTCCATTTGCTCCTGGCGTCCCTCTGGAGCCTCTGCCCTTAGACTCATGCCACCTCTCTCTTTCTTCCTCATGGCCGTGAGCCGACTTCCTAGCCGCCTCTGCTCATTGAGCACCTTGGTACCTGCCTCACAGCCTTTCTTTCCACTCCAGTCCCTGCCACCATCCTGGGTGGTTTCCCGACCACTGCATAACCCATCAAACACCTTGGCACCTCGATGTCTCGTCTTCCATGTCCACCCCCAGTGACCTCCTGTAGTCCACCTCTGGCGCTGTCTTCTCTAGTGACACTCTGGGTCTTGTCATCAGCTGAGATGGCTTCAGCTCCACAATTACTAATTCAGATGGAAACAGTTGTCCCCCCGCTCCAGTGCGTCCTTGGCTCCCACTGCTCTAATTTCTTCAGGATACAGGTCACTCAACGTCAGGCTGCCAGATCCATTGGACACCATGCAGCCCACAACTTCCTTGATCTCTCAGCAGCATTTGACACAGCTGATCATCTTCTCTTTGTTGAAACCCTCCTTGTCGTGACACTTTAGCCTTGACTTCCTTTCTCCCTCTCTGGTCCACGTGCCTCTGGCCACTCTCTACTTCACCTCTGTCCGTTCCTTCTGCTCTACCTAGTCTGTAACTGGATTTCCCTGTGGCTCAGTCCTATTCCCTTTTCTTACTCCCATTATATGGAGTACAGATACTCCTCTGTATCTGTATCTTTTGTACATAAAATTGTTTGTTTGTGCCTTTTCTCACTGCCCCAAAGGAAAAAGTATTTATTGCAACAAATTAATCCAGTGGGTATTCCCCTGAAAGCACGCATCCGTTTGTTAGGGCAATTAAAACTCACACTGCATGTGCTCCAGCAAAGCTCCGTCTCTATCACTGTCAGCTCTAGAGCTTCCTTCTTGATAGTGACTTTTGCCAGTTCCTTCTGCTCCTGTTGTCTTTTGCTTTCTGGACCATCTGTCAGCCATCATGTATGTGGCCATCTCTGGGTTGGAACTGTGGCCCCCTCTGCAGAGGGACGTGCTGTGGAGTCACTGGGACACTCATGTTTCTGCCATTCTTAGGCAGCTACTGGCCTCACTCACCAGCTTGAGCTTCACCCCTCATTCATATTTTAATTTTTTCTTGAACAGACTTGTAAGAGTTTGTCAATTAAAATTTTGTTTCACAGAATCAGCTGTTTGTTTTCTGTTTTGTAATATATGTTACCTTTACTTCCTTTGTTTTCTTTAGATGTACTCTATTCTTTTTCTAGCTTTCTGAATTGAAAACAGAGGTTATTAGACTTCCTTACTTTTTTTTTTTTTTTTTTTTTTTTTGCGGTATGCCGGCCTCTCACTGTTTTGGCCTCTCCCGTTGCGGAGCACAGGCTCCGGACGGACGCACAGGCTCAGTGGCCATGGCTCACGGGCCCAGCCGCTCCGCGGCATGTGGGATCTTCCCGGACCGGGGCACGAACCCGTGTCCCCTGCATCGGCAGGCAGACTCTCAACCCCTGCGCCACCAGGGAAGCCCGACTTTCTTGCTTTTTAATGTGCTGAAGGCTGTAGAAATCCCTCTTACGTATTGCCTTAACAGTCACCCATATGTTTACACATGTGGTAATATCATTGTCATTAAGGTCTAAATATTTTGTAATTTCCATTTTTTTTCCTCTTTAACCCTGAATTTCTAAACAAGCATTTTTTTTTGGTTTCTATTCATGGTGTTTAGTTTTTTTTTTTTTTTTTTTTTAATTTATTTATTTTATTTAGTTTTACTTTTGGCTGTGTTGGGTCTTTGTTGCTGCACGTGGGCTTTCTCTAGTTGCAGCGAGCAGGGGCTACTCTTCATTGCGGTGCATGGGCTTCTCATTGTGGTGGCTTCTCTTGTTGTGGAGCACGGGCTCTAGAGTGCAGGCTTCAGTAGTTGTGGCACGTGGGCTCAGCAGTTGTGGCTTGCAGGCTCTAGAGCGCAGGCTCAGTAGTTGTGGCGCACGGGCTTAGTTGCTCCGTGGCATGTGGGATCTTCCCTGACCAGGGCTCGAACCCATGTCCCCTGCATTGGCAGGTGGATTCTTAACCACTGCGCCACCAGGGAAGCCCCGGTGTTTAGTTTTGTTATTAACTTATTCACATGGTGTGGTCATAGAATATGTTTTATTGATACCAGTTGCTTGAAACGTAATGATCTTTTTCCTTGTAACCTAATTAAAATGTTCCATGTGTTTTTTAATTTTTTTTTTTTTTTTTTTTTTTTTTTGCTGTACGCGGGCCTCTCACTGTTGTGGCCTCTCCTGTTGCGGAGCACAGGCTCCAGACGCGCAGGCCCAGCGGCCATGGCTCACGGGCCCAGCCGCTCCGTGGCATGTGGGATCTTCCCAGACCCGGGCACGAACCCGTGTCCCCTGCATCTGCAGGCAGACTCTCAACCACGGCGCCACCAGGGAAGCCCTTAACAATTTTTAAAATTATTTATTTATTTTTTGAGCCACACTTTCATTCATTTATTTATTTTAATTAATTAATTAATTTTTGGCCACATTGGGTCTTTGTTGCTGAGTGCGGGCTCTCTCTAGGTGTTGCAAGCAGGGGCTACTCCTCACTGAGTGCGCGGGCTTCTCATTGAGGTGGCTTCTCTTGTTGTGGAGCATGGGCTCTAGGCGTGAGGGCTTCAGTAGTTGTGGCACGCAGGCTCAGTAGTTGTGGCACGCAGGCTTAGTAGTTGTGGTGCATGGGCTTAGTTGCTCCGTGGCATGTGGGATCTTCCTGGGCCAGGGCTTGAACCGGTGTTCCCTGCATTGGCAGGTGGATTCTTATCCAGTGCACCACCAGGGAAGTCCTGTTTATTTATTTTTTGGCCACGTGGCATGTGGGATCTTAGTTCCCCGGCCAGGAATCAAATCTGTGCTCCCTGCATTGGAAGAGCACAATCTTAACCACTGGACAGCCAGGGAAGTCCCTGTTCCATGTTATTATTTTTTAAATTATTTATTTATTTATTTGGCTGCGCCAGGTCTTTAGTTGCGGCACGGGAGATCTTCATTGTGGCTCGTGGGATCTTTTTTTAAAAAAATTTTTTTAAATTAATTAATTTATTTATTATTTTTATTTTTAGTTGCATTGGGTCTTCGCTGCTGCGCGTGGACTTCCTCTACTTGCGTTGAGCGGGGGCTGCTGTTTGTTGTGGTGCGCAGGGTTCTCATTGCAGTGCCTTCTCTTGTTGAGGAGCACAGGCTCTAGGCACACGGGCTTCAGTAGTTGTGGCGCATGGGCTCAGTAGTTGTGGCTCTTGGGCTCCAGAGTCCAGGCTCAGTAGTTGTGGCACACGGGCTTAGTTGGTCCATGGCATGTGGAATCTTCCCGGACCAGGGCTCGAACCCATGTCCGCTGCATTGGCAGGCGGGTTCTTAACCACTGCATCACCAGGGAAGCCCTTGTGGGATCTTTATATGCAGCATGCAGGCTCTTAGTTGCGGCATGTGGGATCTAGTTCCCCGACCAGAGATTGAACCTGGGCCCCCCGCATTGGGAGCGCTGAGTCTTAACCGCTAGACCACCAGGGGAGTCCCTCCATGTTTTTTGTTTGTTTGTTTGTTTGTTTTTTGCAGTACGCGGGCCTCTCACTGCTGTGGCCTCTCCCGTTGCAGAGCACAGGCTCTGGACACGCAGGCTCAGCGGCCATGGCTCACGGGCCCAGCCGCTCCGCGGCATGTGGGATCTTCCCGGACCGGGGCACGAACCTGTGTCCCCTGCATCGGCAGGCGGACTCTCAACCACTGCGCCACTAGGGAAGCCCTCTCCTTGTATTTTTAAAAGAATATATATCCCCTGTTTGTTAGCCTCAGGGTGACATATCTCTGTATGCGTGTTTGATAAAGTTTTTAATGCTGTTCACACTGTCCATATCTTTACAATTTTTATGACTGCCTTATTTATCAATTTCTGATAGGTGTGTTAAATATCTCACTGTGATATTCTGTTTTCAGAATTGGAAATTCTGTTTCCAAAATTCTGTGTTGAGGATTGGAAAATCAGTTTATTTTTTGTTAGTATTTGCATGGAATGTCTTCCTGTCCCTTATTTCATCTTTTTTATGTAGATTTGTTTTTGCTGTTTTGGTCCTTTTGAATGTTTCCTATTTCACCGTTATCCGTGACACTTTCTTCTTCTCTACCTCTCTTCCTCCCCCACCTACTTTCACCCTGTCAGGAATTGCTGTGGATTTTATCTCTAGAGTAGATCTTGAATACATCTGCTGCCTTCACTCATCTCACCTGGGCACCATGCAGCCTTCTGGCTGGTCTTTTTGCTCTTGCTCCCCTCTCATTTATTCTCTATACAGTAGCCCGAGTGATCTTTAAAAATGTGAATCTGATTGTCGCTCCCAGGCTTAAAATCTTCCAGTGTTAAAATCTGTTCAGTGGTTCATGTTGCTTTAGCATGAAGAACAAAATTATTAACATGGCCTCCTAGGCCCTGCGGGAGCTGGCTCTTGCTTACCGTATCACCCTTTTTTCCCTCTACTGTATCTTTCTGACTCACTGGCTTCCTTTTAATTCTTCTGACAAGCCTTACCCTTCTTGCCACAGATTCTTCTTATATACTGTTTCCTTTGCATGGAAAGTACTTCCACTCCCTGCCTCTTCACCTGTTTAATTTCTGTTCCTTCAAATCTTAACTCGTATGTTGTTTTCTTCCAAGCCTCTTACCCTGACCCCTGACTAGGCCAGGTCTTCTGTTATCCTCTACCAGGTGGTCTTTCTAGCACATGGCACAATAATTTTTTAAAAAACTGAACGTGAAATTTAATGTCCCTCTTCTCCCCACCACATAAACTAGGTTGCAAACTCAGGAGGGCTGATTTTACTGATTCATTCCTGAAACCCCTGTGTCTAGCTCAGTGCCTTCGATGCATAATAGGCACTATATAAATATTTGAATGAATGGATAAACGTATAAGTGACTGTCGTTTATTGACAGTGGGTAGATTATGGTAAGTATAGTATCTTGTAGGTAGTTGGCATTTGGTTAAATACTCTGACCTTTCTCATCATGTTTTGTGAGATATATTTAAAGAATAGCAAACTGTACCCCATTTCTCTTTAACTTATTCCTGTCTTCCCCACTTGGTGCATGCGTGCATCTTACCTTAGCACTGGCAATGGGTAGAGGCATGAGAGAATACTGAGAATTCTGCTCAGTTTAAAAGGTTTTCTTAGAAGGAGACTCTGCTGATCATTCAAATTACTAATAAGCTTGCCCTGTAGGAATTTTTTCTTCATTGGCAGCAGTAAAAAGGAGAGATTTTTTTCCTCCTTAAAGTTAAAAGTAAGGTATGTTTATGGATTTGGAAAATTCAAGGAAGAAAAAAACCCTGTATGCCACAGCTATTAATATCTTGGTGTTTTTCCTCCCAATCCTTTTTTGGTGCTCAGTTATATAATTCAGGTCTCTACTACCTAATACTGTGCCTGGCACAGTGTAAATGCTCATTAAGTATTTAGAGAATGGACCCAGGTGTATGTTCTATTTGGTATGTGGATAAGCATTGCTTTTCGTTGATGGTATTTATAACCCCTTTTAGAGTCGCTGAGCTTTGTATGAAGGTGTGACTTTTTTTTTTTTTTAATGAACCTGTTAGATCATTGTAAAAAGTTGCTTGGGCTAAATACTTCGGAGTCACCTTTGACTTCTTTCTTTTTCTTAGTCTACTTGCAACCGTTCAGTAAAGCTTGTTGGCTCTGCCTTAAATTATATCCAGAACCTGATCACTTCCCACCTCCACCCACTACCTTGCTAGTTTGAGGAAGCACCGTCTCTCACTTGGATTGTTACAGTGAGCTCCATGGGCTCCCTGCGTCTACCCTTGCCTCTTACGGTCTCTTCTCCTGATGGCAGCCAGAGGGATCTTTTATTTTATTTTTATTTTTTTTTTGGTACGTGGGCCTCTCACTGTTGTGGCCTCTCCCGTTGCGGAGCACAGGCTCTGGATGCGCAGGCTCAGCAGCCATGGCTCACGGGCCCAGCCGCTCCGCGGCATGTGGGATCTCCCCGGACCAGGGCACAAACCCGCGTCCCATGCATCGGCATGCGGACCCTCAACCACTGCACCACCAGGGAAGCCCCAGAGGGATCTTTTAAACAATATAGGTCACAACACATTTCTCCACTGTTTAAAAATTTCTAGGGACTTCCCTGGTGGCGCAGTGGTTAAGACTCCACATTCCCAATTCAGGGGACACGGGTTCAATCCCTGGCCAGGGAACTAGATCCCACATGCATGCCACAACTAAGAGTTTGCATGCCACAACTAAGGAGCCCACGTGCCGCAACTAAAGGAGTCTGCCTGCTGCAACTAAGACCCGGTGCAACCAAATAAATAAATAAATAAATATTTTAAAAAATTTCTAATGCTTTTCCATATCACTTAGAATAAGACCTAAATTCCTTATTATAATCTGGTACCTTCCCCCCCCCCCGCAATGAGATTTTCTGCCACACTCTTTCTCACTCCCTCCGTTCTCCTCCTTGAAGGGGAGTACGTCCCACCCTCAGAGCCATTATGCGTGCTGTTGCATGCATTATGCATTCCTTCTGACAAGAATCCTTTCCCTGGGTAGCCAACAGGGCTGGCTCCCTCGCTGCTTCATATTTCTGCTGAAGTGTGTCCCTGTCAAAGAAGCATTCCGATACCTCTACCCAGAAAGGCTCTATAATCACCCTTCCACCTCAGTCCCACAACTCCCTTTACCTGACTGAATTTTCTTCATAGCCCTTTCCCCTCTGATGCTCATTTGATTATTTGTTTACTGGCTGCATCCCTCCTAAGTCCACGAGAGGAGGGTTTATCTGTCTTCCCTGCTGGGATGCAGTGCCTACAACAGTGCTTGGCACACACAGAACTCAATAAGTATTGAGTGGGTAGTAAAAGGAACTTATTATCTCAGGTAACATAGTGAGAAAATCTTCATTTAGAACATAGGTATTATCACCCCAAAGTTCATAGCAGCACTATTCACAATAACCCAGACCTGGAAGCAACCTAAATGTCCGTTGACAGATGAATGGGTAAAGAAGATGTGGTACATATATACAATGGAATAGTCCTCAGCCATAAAAAAGAATGAAATAATGCCATTTACAGCAACATGGATGGACCTAGAGATTATCATACTAAGTGAAGTAAGTCAGAAAGAGAAAGACAAGTATCATATTATGATATCACTTATATGTGGAATCTAAAAAATGATACAAATGAACTTATATACAAACCAGAAACAGACTCACAGACTTAGAAAACAAAGTTATGCTTACAGGGGGTGGGGGGTGGATAAATTAGGAGTTGGGGTTAACATATACACACTACTATATATAAAATAGGTAATCAACAAGGACCTACTGTATAGCACAGGGAACTCTATTCAGTATTCTGTAATAACCTAAATGGACAAAGAATCTGAAAAAGAGTAGATATATGTATATACACATAAACGGAGTCTCTTTGCTGTACACCTGAAACTAACACAACATTGGAAATCAACTATACTCCACTATAAAGTAAAAATTTTAAAAAGAACATAGGTATTCTGACTTCTCATAGGCATATTGTATTTTTTAAATAAGTAATACATGCATGTGGTTCAAAGTTCAAATGGCATGCAATGAAACATCTCTCATACCCTGTCCCCTAGCCACCCTGTAACCAGGGTTATGTTCATGTGTATATTTCCAGAGACAGCTATGGTTCTACACATAAAATCACAGATATATTCCTCCCTCCTTTAAAAAAAAATGTAAGTTTTAGCATCTGTACTGTTTTATACCTTATTTCTGTTTTGTTTTATAAAATATATTTTAGAGATTATTCTTTGTCAGTGTGTAAAGAGCTCTTTATTTTGTGAATAGCTGCACAATATCCCATTGTATGACTGTACGATAGTTCCTTCTTTGATGAACACTGAAGTTGTTTCCAGTCTTTAGCTGTTACGGACTATGCTGCAGTAAATAACCTTGTACATATCATCACTTTGCCCTGTTGCTAGTATATCTGAGGAATAAATTCCTGTGAGTGGAATTGCTGCGTCAAAGGAATGTGCATTTGTACTTTCGATAGACACAGATTATCTTACACAGGTTGTACCAATTTATACTTCTGGCACAGTGTGCTATTATTTGATCTTTGCCAGTTTGATAAATGAAAAGTGATACAAGCATCATTTCATATATTTAAGAGCCATTTGTATTTTCTGTGAATTGTCAATATCCCGTGCACATTTTTCTACTAGGATTTTGGTCTTTCTTTCTTTCTTTTTTTTCTTTTTTTTTTTTTTTTACTTGTAGGAGCTCTCCTTTATGTAAATTAGCCCTTAATTTGTGATCTGAGTTGCAGACATTTGGTTCCATTTGTCATTTGTTTTCTGATTTTGCTCGTGGTGGTTTTTCCTACGTAGAAATTTTATTTTTTAGAGGAAAATGTATTAGTCTTTTCCCTTTTGGCTATGGGTTTGGGGTCATACTTATTAGCCCTTCTAATTTTATTTTTTTAAATCCTCATGGTTTCTTCTTGTACTTCTGAAGTTTCATTAGTTACATTTGACATCTCTTTGATACTGCTGAGATTTATTCTGGAATAAGATGTGAGATGGAGTTTCAACCCCCCCCTTATTATTATTTTTTTTACAACAATCAGCATTTTTTTATTTCTTATTTCTTATGTGGAAAATAATCTGTCAGCAGTTTTCTGCTGAACTCTGAGTAGATCATGATGTCCTATGTATTTTGTCATTATAAGTTGTAGTTATCTTTTTTTTTTTTTTTGTGGCACTGCGTGGCTTGCAGGATCTTAGTTCCCCAACCAGGGATTGAACCTGGGCCACAGCAGTGAAAGCACCAAGTCCTAAGCAGTGGACCACCAGGGAATTCCCAAGTTGTAGTTATCTTTATCTTACCAATGTTGACTTAAAAATAATGATTGAAGTATTGTCTGTTGGTGAGCATTGTTTTGAGATAAATTTTGTAGGATTTTCAATTGGTAAATTAAGATTAGTTGGACATACATACACTACCAAATGTAAAACAGATAGCTAGTGGGAAGCAGCCGCATAGCACAGGGAGATCAGCTCGGTGCTTTGTGTCCACCTAGAGGGTGGGATGGAGATGCAAGAGGGAGGAGATACGGGAATATATGTATATGTATAGCTGATTCACTTTGTTATGCAGCAGAAACTAACACACGATTGTAAAGCAATTATACTCCAATAAAGATGTTAAAAAAAAGATTAGTAATAATAGGTATAATGATAGCTAATTAATATTATGTACTACACTAAAGGAACATGTTTAGTAAATGATATAAAACTAAAGAAATAAGAGATTTTACCCTCTCATTTGAGTGAATCGTGTTTGAGGTCTCTTAGCTTCCTTGATTAATGCATGGCTGTGCCACGTTAATAAATAGGGTTTACTGGGGCTTGATTCTCGTGTCTAGTAGGCTCCCTTTATGGGCGATCATCTCGCAAGCTGAAGGCTCTGAAGGTCCTGGCTGTAAGTGATGGAGGATGCTTTGGGATCACCTGCATAGACTCAATGGTGGTCCTTCACTACCTATTTCTATGCCACCTTGCCTGGCCTTACCTATTGTTGCATCTCTGCTTGAAGTTGCCATTTTCACCATGTGGTTAACTTTTTCAAGGTTTGTAATGGCTCACTTTACTAAACTATCAAAAATCCAAGCTGAGCCTAGTAAGAAATTTAGCCTACCAATGGCCTCTTCAAAATCTTTCTGACAGTTCTCGTAATGAGGTACTTAACTGGCCAAGCTGACACCTTGTTGCCCCTGTACACTTGTGTTGTCTTTCTGTCTTGGTCTTTTCTCAAGTGCCATCCCACACCTTTTTGCTCCCACACCTTTTTGCTCAACTATACCATTGCCTAAATATTTGACTTGTCACATTTTCAAAAACAGAAGGGTTCCTCTTCTCTGTTCCCTTAAAGCAGAGGTTCTCTTACAGGTGGTCCTCAACTAGCAGCATCATCATCTCCTCAGAACTTGTGGAAATGCAGATCTCTGCCCTCTCCCTTGACCAACTGAATCAGAAACTCTAGGGGTGGGGCCCAGCACTCTGTTTAACTAGCAGGTGATTCTGATGTGCTAGTTTTGTTTTTTAAAAAAATAATTAATTAATTTGGCTGCGTTGAGTCTTAGTTGCAGCATGCGGAAACTTTGTTGTGGCGCGCGGCTTCTCTCTAGTTGAGGTGCGCAGGCTCAGTAGTTGTGGTGTGTGGGCTTAGTTGCCCCAGGGCATGTGGGATCTTAGTTCCCCGACCTGGGATTGAACCTGCGTCCCCTGCATTGGAAGGTAGATTCTTAACCACTGGACCACCAAGGAAGTCCCTGATGCACTAAAGTTTGAGAACCACTGCCTTATGGGATCTAATTCAGGGCTCTCCTCATAGCTTTAACACTCAGTTAAAGATTATTGGCCATTTAATTTGTGGATTATATTAATAGCCATTGATTAATTTGTTTATCACTCTGGTTATCATTTATTGAACACCTACTCGGTGCTGGGCACTAAACTAGGTGCTTTCACATACATTGTCTCATCCTCACAAACACTTTGCAAAATAGGGAGTGGCGTTTCCCACTTTATATATAGATGAGAAAGGGGAGGCTCTGAGGAATGAAGTAACTTGCCAAGGCGGCTGGCTACACAGCTGGTAAGTGGCAGCGTGAGATTTCAGTGGGTCTGTCAGACTCCTAAGCCTGTGTCCTTTCTGGCACATCACACTGCCTTTCATATAAAACCTTGTTCCCAGAGAGTACATGTGAGTCTGTGGCTGTCATGTGGTCATATAACAAATGGTTGTAATGCACATGATTCTGGACTTCTCCCCTCACATTCTTTTTTTTATATATATAAATTTATTTATTTTATTTATTTATTTTTGGCTGCATTGGGTCTTCGTTGCTATGTGGGCTCTCTCTAGTTGTGGTGAGCAGGGGCTACTCTTCGTTGCGGTGCGCAGGCTCCTCATTGCGGTGGCTTCTCTTGTTGCGGAGCACGGGCTCTAGGTGCGCAGGCTTCAGTAGTTGTGACACAGGTTCTAGATCGCAGGCTCAATAGTTGCGGCGCGTGGGCTTAGTTGCTCCGCAGCATGTGGGATCCTCCCGGACCGGGGCCCGAACCCGTGTCCCCTGCATTGGCAGGCGGACTCCCAACCACTGCACCACCAGGGAAGCCCTCCCCTCACATTCTTAACCCGATCTACTAAGCAACAACCTTCTAGCTTTTTTTATTTTTAATAGAAACACAGACTGTTTTATTTCCTTTTCTTAATATTCATTTACTTAACAGTATATCAGAGAATTGGGAGGTAAAAGAGACTTTGAGATCATAGTCCAGCCTCTATATTTTCACACATCTAGTCATTACATTATATGTGCTACTCAGTATTTTTGTCTCAGAAATCAACTTGTATTTTCATTGAGGTATAAATTGGTATACGACACAACTCTGGCCTGTGCACTTGTATTATTTTTGCAACTTAAAAAAATATGTTACATTGAATTTAGAAAAATTTTAATTGGTTGGGAAAAGTAATTTTGCTGGCTTTGCTTTAGTCCAGCTGTGTTACGAAAGTGAAGTGAACACGTGTTAGCAGATTGAGCACCGCTTTGACCCAGGGGACAGCTGCCGTCTCTGGTGAGGGGAGAGGCCTTGTTATTTAGGCTCTGTTTGCTCCTCTCAGCTCTTGGACCTTCGCTCCCTCACTTCCAAACCCCCACCCCTCCAAACACATTTTTGGACAGGCAATTAAGTAGAAAAGTACATTTATTTTAAAAATTCCTACAAGGAATTAAGTGCTTATTTCCAAGCTTACTCACTGTACTTCTTGGTTTGAATGCATTTATCAAATGTGAATTGATATTATTTACTTAATAATGATAATAGCTAATACTTAGGTAGCTTTTTTTTTTTTTTTTTTTTTTTTTTTTGCGGTAGGCGGGCCTCTCACTGCTGTGGCCTCTCCCCCTGCGGAGCACAGGCTCCGGACGCGCAGGCCCAGCGGCCATGGCTCACGGGCCCAGCCGCTCCGCGGCATGTGGGATCCTCCCAGATCGGGGCACGAACCCGTGTCCCCTGCATCGGCAGGCGGACTCTCAACCACTGCGCCACCAGGGAAGCCCTAGGTAGCTTTTTGAGTGAGCACTATTCCAGTCGCTTTACATATTTTAACTCCCTAATCCTCAAACATTGTATATAGTAGGAACTATTGTATTATCCCCATTTCCCCATTTTGTGGAAACAGTAGTGTGGAAAGCTAAATAACTTGTCCAAGCTCACAGCGCTAGGAATGGCCAAACCCAAATCAAACCCAGGCGTCCTAGCTCCACAGTCTGTCCTCCTAATCGCTCCTCAAAGTGTAATGTAGGTTTTCAGCCAGAGCTTTCTCTGTAACATGTCACTTTACATTTTTGAAATGGTACCCTATTCAGTGTTTTTGTTTTCCTGCGTTAGGGCCTGTGTGGAGGATGGGATTGATGTGTGAGCTTCCATAGAGAAATAATTTAGGCCCTTCAGAAATGTCAAATAGGGCTTCTCTGGTGGCGCAGTGATTGGGAGTCCGCCTGCCGATGCAGGGGACACGGGTTCGTGCCCCGGTCCGGGAGGATCCCACGTGCCGCGGAGCAGCTGGGCCTGTGAGCCATGGCCGCTGAGCCTGCGTGTCCGGAGCCTGTGCGCCGCAACGGGAGAGGCCACGACAGTGAGAGGCCCGCGTACTGCAAAAAAAAAAAAAAAAAAAGTCAAATAATT
This sequence comes from Mesoplodon mirus, assembly GCF_964341445.2. Classification (NCBI taxonomy): domain Eukaryota; kingdom Metazoa; phylum Chordata; class Mammalia; order Artiodactyla; family Ziphiidae; genus Mesoplodon; species Mesoplodon mirus. The sequence goes on from NC_138979.1 coordinate 186,061,458, forward strand.
GAGGTGTTTGCTAGGGACACAGGCAGAGAAGACCTGTGATGAAGGCAGGTCGCCTTCTGGAATGGGACACACCAGGCTTGAGAACAGTCCCACAGTGCCTTTCTCAGCCTCGTCCTGCACCAGGACGGGCCCTGGCTGGCTCTCTGTGCTTTGCCATGCTCTCCCTCCTTTGAGGTCTTGAGTGTGCCGTGGTTTTTCGCCGCCCAACGAGCATGTATGTGCTTGAGGTCTGAGAATTTTGTGAGAACAGCACAAGTACTCAGACTTGCTGTAGACAACAAGAAAATTTGGGGATGTCGTGTTACTGTGTGTCTCTTCTAATTTAGAGACAAATCTAGCGACAGTACTCTCCATGGAGGAGAGATGAGATCTTTCCATACCACCCTGAAGACTGCCTTTTAGTTTATGGCCACTTATAAACTTATAAATGCTGCTTATGGGACTGGCTGGTATTTGGAGCCTCAGCCTTTGTCATAACCATGGGTACCACCAAGCTGAGCTCCTGGCCTGCATTTCTTAGCTTTCAGTGTCTGTGCAGCCTAGCTTAAAGTTGCTGCCTATTTCTGCCATCCTTCTTGTATTTGCATACAAAATTTGGGTACATCCCTGCCGGCCAGAATTTTATTAGTGGGCATTTGGCTTGGCTGCAGAGGGAAGATTTTCTGGAAGACAGTCAGGGGCTTTGGAAAGAGCTGTGGGAGTGGGTATTGGCCTTAGTTGCTCAGGACAGCAGCTCCAGAGCTTTGACTTATCAAGAGGCGAGCAGCTCCCTTTCTCCCTCCTCCCTTCTCAGCCTGGAGAAGGCTCGCAGCAGTTGGAACTTGGTGCCAACTAAATGAGCATCATTTGGTTTATGCTAAGCTTAATGAGTTTTGCAAAGTCTTGTGTATTTCTTCACTCTATGTTATAAATAATATAATTTCAGGTTCTGACAGCTAGTTGTTACGTCTGATGTAGAAGCAAGAAGACCACAGGTGAAAGGAAAGGAGATGGAAATGAGAGCTTTGGGTTAGGCTACTCTAGTGCTTTTCCTGAGTTTACTGGGTATAGAGCTCCATGTTCAGCTGTGGTATGAATTGATTTTGTGATTTTAGACAATCTACTTCCTAGGTCTTAAGTTGTAACATCTTGAGAGCAAATGTGACTTTTTTAAAGCTCCTCTCCAGCTCTGTCTGTCTTCTGATTCCGTGAATGTGAGACTCAGGTTACCTATGCTCACATAAGACCATTGTCTATAGAGATATGTTACAGAATTATTCATGCTGGGAAATGAGTTGCTTCTTCAGTCCACTTCTTTGTGAATAGCTTCATATTTAACTTTTTAAGCTAGTAGTTGCAATTTTTAAATTATGTATGTTTTATTATGTGAGTTGTTGAATGATGAGTGATTAGAGTGAAGCAGGTGTGCGATTGTCGCCAAGTGCTACCTTTTGGATTATGGTTGATTTCAGGCTTCAGTTTGAAACTGCTTATTCAGCTGGTTGCCCTGCTAACCTACATTTAAAATGCAGTACTGTCCCCATGGAGACTACAAATACAATACTGTCCCTCTTGAGCCTAATATTTTTATTTCAAGCCTCCAGATTTTAAATGTTAAAATATTGCCGAATACCAAGGGAGAAATTGTACTGTGTAACCCTTTTATCTATTTCTTCTGGATTGAGGATAATTTAGGGCCTAGAATCTCTAGAAAAACATGGGATTGATGATAAATTCGCAGTTCAATTCTTGTGAGAAAGATGGGGATTCAATTTTAGACCTACATTAGAGGCAAAATTGGGAAGTAAACTTGCAACAGATTGAATTTCCCAAAGAGGACTCTGGGAAAAGTTATCTGTGTTCGCCACTGTAGCAAATTAGGAGCACACAGTGAATGCTTCTCACACTGTAGTACTATTTGAAGAGTGACACAATAGAACCAGCCACGGCCTCCTTATCTGTCCCCTGAATGGTTGGCTTCTTTACAGAATTTTCCTGTCCTGTCTCATCTCATCGAGTGACATCACTGGTGCCACAGAAACATTAATAACAGACACCAACAGCCGTAATTGGTGTGAAACTTATGATTTGGTCAGTTCAAAATATATCATCACCTCTTGGTGATATATCATCCCTGCTCATACATTTACTTCGTGTAACCGTAGGCTTCCTTTTATGGTGAATTTTACTGTTTGTTCACAAGGCATGTATTTTCCTGTGACTCTCTGCTAGGCCATGACATGCTTTTAAACTACCAGAATAATTTTCAAATAGTTTCAGTTGGTTTTTTGGCTTGTGTTTTCTTCTTTTTCTATTTAAAAAATTACACAAGTAATATATAATTATTGAGGAAAAGTTAGAAATTAAGATAGGCAAAAAATTGTCATCTAAGTACTACCCCCCCTTTAATAACCACTTTTAATACTTTACTGAATATCTTTTCAGATTGTTCTCTTTGCAAACATATACATCTCAAACTGAATGACACTTTTTTAATTACGGAAAATTTACAACTTACACAGAAGTAGAGAGAATGTCTCCCAGCTTTGCCAGTTGTCTACACAAGGCTAGTCTCATTTCATCTATTATCTCACCCTTACTGCATTATTTTAAAGCAAACCCCAAACATCATCTGTTTTCTTCTGTACTTTTTCTACAGTACATAGACTGGAGAAATAAAACCATATTTTCACGTGTAAAAAATTTACACGTGATCAAAGTCTGTTCTTTGACAGATTCATAAATCTGTCAAACCTCAGTTTCTATTTCCCAAGAACAAGATTTTCTCTTACATAACCCCGGTACTGTACATTTATCAGAATCTAAATATAACTGATCTAATCTGCAGTTCACATTAAAATTTCACTAGTTACCCCCATGCTGTCCTTTAAGAGCCATTTTCCCCTAGTTTGGGAGCCAGTCCAGGTTCACAGACTACAGGTAGTTGCAGGCTCTTTAGTCTCATTCAGTGCTCGGTAGTTTATTCTTTGTTTTCACGACCTTGACGTCTTGAAGAGTTCAGACCAGTTATTTTGTAGAATCTCTCAGTTTAGATTTGTCTGATATTCTTGTGATTAGATTCATAATCTACAGTTGGGGGGGGCACCACAGAACCACTGTTGTGTCTTTCTTGAAGCAGCAGGTCAGGAGACACAGGATGCTGCTTTGTTCTGGTCACAGTGGTGATGTGAACATTGACTAAGGTTGTGTTTGCTAAATTAATCCATGGTCAAGTTCCACTTTTCTCTTTGTAATTGATATGTAATTTGTGAAGGGATACTTTGGGACTACATAAATACCCTTTTTCTCCTCAGACCCTTATCCACTAGTTTTAGCATCCATTGATGATTTTTGGCTGAATTGGTTTATTACTGTATTACTGTGATGGTTATAAAATGGTGATTTTTCAAACCCCATTATTTTTTCCTTCTACATTTATTAGGTGTTAGTCTACTGTAGGGAAAGCTTTTTTTCCTCCCCATTTATTGATTGATTGATTGATTGATTGATTGATTGATTGATTGCGGTACGCGGGCCTCTCACTGTTGTGGCCTCTCCCGTTGCGGAGCACAGGCTCCGGACGTGCAGGCTCAGCAGCCATGGCTCACAGGCCTAGCCGCTCCTTAGCATGTTGGATCTTCCCAGACCGGGGCACGAACCCGTGTCCCCTGCATTGGCAGGCGGACTCTCACCCACTGTGCCACCAGGGAAGCCCCTTCTCCCCATCTATTGATATTAGTGTGAACTCAGATTCTTATTTTATTCCATGAAAGTTCTGTAGTATTGTTTTTATGTGTAAATTGTCCCATCATTGACCAATGATAGTTCCTCTGCTTTGCCCCCTGAGTCTTTTTTTTTGGCCACACTGTGCGGCATGTGGGATCTTCCCCGACCAGGGATTGAACTCGCGCCCCCTGCAGTAGAAGCACAGAGTCTTAACCACTGCACCACCAGGGAAGTCCAGCCCCTGAATCTTTTGGACACAACTTCAGTAGTCTTTGATAGCTTTCTTGCTCAGCGGTACAGAAAGATGTTCCAGATTCATCTTGTGCACTTCCTGCCCCATACCTGGTATCAAGTGTATGGGAGCCTTGGTGACTTTGACAAATAGCATTCGTGACAGTCTGGGCACTAGGATTTCCTGTTGCCATTTGGTCATTGCTTCTATACATTTAATACATCTTATGTGGAAAATCTGAATTCCTAATGACATTCACATAATTAATTTTTTGTTTTATTCTACAAGACATTGAGAATGACAATATACTGGGACTTCCCTGATGGTGCAGTGGTTAAGACTCTGTGCTCCCAGTGCAGCGGGCACGGGTTCAATCCCTGGGCAGGGAACTGAGATCCCGCATGCCGCACGGCACAGCCAAAAAAAAAGAGTAACAATGTACTGTTATTGCTAACAATATGACTACAGTATGAATACAATTTTAAGATTTCTTTATAATTCTTTTAATTTTTTGAATCCTATTTTTTTATTGTTGCATTTTTCACTTAATATACCATATAACATCCTTCTTTGCTGGTAAGTAAATGTCTTCATTTTAAATGGCTGCATGATATATTTACCCATTTCATTTTTCAGACACATAAGATGTTAATAATGCTTTGTTAGAAACAAACCTGAGTTGACTGTCTTTGTATGTGTGTTTGATCATTAAAAGTATTAATTAATTAATTTATTTATTTTGTGGTACACGGGCCTCTCACTGCTGTGGCCTCTCCCGTTGCGGAGCACAGGCTCCAGACGTGCAGGCTCAGCGGCCATGGCTCACGGGCCCAGCCGCTCCACGGCATGTGGGATCCTCCCGGACTGGGGCACGAACCCGCGTCCCCTGCATCAGCAGGCAGACTCAACCAGTGCGCCACCAGGGAAGCCCAAAATTATTTTTTAATTTAAGGATAGCATCCAAACAAATGTGTATAAATGTAAAGTTCTATTAGTTTTTCGCAAAGCAGAACCAACCCCAGATTAAGAAACAGCATTCCTAGCCACCTGGAGCCTCCCTGTGGCCCCTTCCCACACTCCTGAAGGGGTGGCCACCGCCCTCACTTCAGCATCACATGAGCTTTCCTTATTTTTGAACTTTATATAAATAGAATTATTTAGTATATGCTATGCTTCTTTTATAGCTGGCTTCTTTCACTCAAGATTATTTTTTGAGGTTTGTCCATGTTTTTTCTCAGTGCATGTCTTCCATGGGTAGTATTCCATGTATAGCCTGCTATTCACCTAGCCTTCTGTGGATGGGCATTTGTGTTGGGCCAGCTCTGGGCTATTACAGATAGATTACACACTTGGAAAATATTTTCTAAGGACAGATTCCTAGCAGTTGAATTTGTGTTTAAAGGAAAGGAGGCTTTTCCTCCGTGCTGCCAAATTGCTCTGCATGAAGGCTGGCCAGTTTACACTCCCATCACAGTCAGGTGAGGCCTGCCCCTCCACGTTCGTGTATGTGCTAATCTTACTGGTCCACGTTTTGAAACTGGCTGCTATTGGGTTACTACTGCTGTACCAGTGCATGGTACATTTCAGGGACCCAAAAAGGCGTTTCTAATCTGGTAGGGGAGAAACATCAGAAACGTCCGAGTGGCTGTCATTGAGGTAGCCTGTAAGACAGTTATGTCCCCCCAGAATTTGACTTAGCTGGGGAGGTAAGACATGACAAAATGACAAACAGCACAGGTGCCAAGTGAACGGTAGTTCCAGTGATACTGTAAAGCTTTAGATGAAGGGAAGAGCAAAGCTTTTCTCCACAGGATGTTTAGAAGTCGGGCAACTCTCTGTAACTGTCATTGAATTGAGTCTGCTTTCTTCACCTGAGGCCTGGCGGGATCAGAGAATAACTATTTGAATGACAGAGGCCAAATCCGGTGTCTTGGCCGTTGATTTTAGTGGCTGATCTCCTTTCATTGTAAGATAAGTTTAATGTCTTCTCTGGCTCTCTTGCTTCCTATTTGAAAACCCAGCAATGTACTGGCTCCAAAGTACTGTCATTTGGTGTAAAATTACTGGGACACATCAGTGCCATTGTTTGAAATTTCATATGGTACAGATTCAGTAGTTCATTGTTCCACCTGAAGTCGGGTGACTGAAAAGGTAGCAACTTGATGTGATTGAAAGCACAGTTCTAAGGTCTGTGCAACCTTGGGCAGATCACCACCCCTCCCTGGGCCTCAGTTTCAATGTAGGATAAGGAAATGAGTGTCAGAAGATTGCAGGGCCTCTACACAATTGGAGAGATAGGGCATTTCTCACTTCGAATGGGATCTCCTCTGCAGACCGCTGCTTGTGTTGCTCAACACCTTGATTGAGAACATTGAAAACTCATCTGTGTGCCGTGCCAAACATAATAAGCTCATGGGCATATAAATGCCAGGAAGGCAGTGGGATAGCAGCTAAGCAGCATACAGGAACTGCTCACTGCCTTGGAGGGGTCTTTACTTTACCAGTGTTGTCACAGCTCTTTCAGAAGGTCACAGCATTTCTCCCCACCCCCACCCCTTTTTGGGGGAAACTTTAAAAATACCTATTTTCTAAGAATTTGAAATGAGTATCTTTTGCAGAAATGAAAGCCTCTTACCTTTTCTTCCACTTGAGATGTTGGTATTCCCTTGGGAATAGGCATGCATATGTCTGCATATTTAACAGAAGGGTTTAATAAAAATAGGTCATTTGAATATGTCAGCATTTTAATGGGGTGAGATCTGGTGTTAGAATGTGTGCAAATTGACTTTATCTAATGTTTATTCATAGCTTTTCTTTAATGAAGAAATCAGTATTTCAGTAGCCTAAATGAAGCACCAGGACAACCATCTGTAGCATTTCGCATTGTGATAAGAGCCTTAGCCTGAATGTGGAGTGCAACATAAGAAAACAGAGACAGCGAAGATGTTGCAGTTTAGTAGCTTATCAAGTTCATTTTTGAAAACTCACTCCAGGGGAAGAAGAGCAGAGTTTGCGTAGCTAACAGTGTTTACGTGACAGACTGCCTTGGGGAAAAACGGCAGGTGAGAACAACAGAAGTTTATTGGTTCAGCAGACACTTGACTGACAGTGCTGGGCCAGGGGAGAAGAAGACGCTTCACATAATCTCAGCCCTGCCTCCTCTGGGTGGCGGCTCCGACCCCGCCCAAAGCAGAGTTCCAACGAAGGAGCCTTCTCTGGCTCCTGTGAGAAGTATTTCTTTGGTGAACAGTATGCAATTCCACAGATCATTGCTGTGAAGATTTCACTGAACACATTTTATGCATTTTGTGACTATGCATCTCTTCCCATTTTGGAATGACCTAAAGGTGGTGCCCCTCGCATTTTACGTCTTGTTATTTGCCTGTATTCTGATGGTGGATGGCATTGTTCGTCCCTTCTCTCTCCTTCCATGGACTTCCCTGCCCCACTTCTCATGGCCTCGCTGCTGCTGTCGTGCAGAGGAGAGGAGCCCTGGAATGTGAGCGCTGGGTGCTCATTGCGGGGTCAGGACGGGCAGAAGACTGCTGGCAGACGACCTGACAGTTGTTCTCAGTACAGGGAGTGGGGCTGGTGTGCCAGTGCAAGTGTGGGCGTGTCTGACAATGAAGGAGGAACAGAGACCAAGGAAGGGAAGGTACTGTCTCGTTTTGGAAAATTATACTGGAAGGAAAACATGCTCTAAACTTGGCTTCTGCTGTTTTTCTCCAGGAAATTTAGGGCAGAAAGAAATATCCATGTTTTTCCTTAATTTAGATTTCTTTGAAAGTATTAACGAATGATGAGCATTTTCAAAGCCTCTCTGATAAGCAGCAAGTCCTTATGTATTCAAAAGGAGAAATATGAGTTTTCACTAACTTTTCTAAAGTGCCTTTTAAGTGTCAGGTATTCTGCTTGGGATTATCTTCATTTTAAGAAAACAGCCCTGCAAAGCAAATGCGTTGAGAAGGTGGGTCTGGAATCTGGGCCAAACTGAGCAAGGCTGGAATATTTGATTGCCTCTTCAGCAAGCATAGGAGCATGGAGTCACACAGTCACAGAATTTTAGACTACGTGCTACCTCTGATGTTACCTTGTCAACTTCCTGTCATAGCAACGCGGTGCAGGAGAAGGAGCATAGAAGGCCTAACCTCCACCACTGGCTGCTGCTTGACAGCTGACTCTGTTTCTCTGTTTATAAAGTGGGAGGGGCCATAGTTCTTGTATGCACAGGTTCGTCATGATGGTCAGAAGAGTTGAGGCTTGAGGGTGCGCCCTCTTGAGGCTGCTCTGTAAACCGTCCAGGGACTTTCCGGGATTTGCTTAGGGAGGTAGTTTTCTTTCATAGATGGGCGCCCAAGAAGGCATTAGTTGTTAGTTAGGCTTTTGGTCAGCAGAAGGATTATATATTTGCTTATATATATATGTCTGGCTCTGAGTTTCTTCTGGTTCCCGTCACTTTACTTTTCTTTCCCGTTTTCGGAATTGTTTCATTTTTGCGGCAGATACTTAACAACGTCTTCTGTGTGTCAGGCGCTTTATTAGGCATTGGAGGTAGAGTGGCGAGTAAGACAGACATGCTTCTGGCCTTTTTGAAACGCTGGGACGGTACAGTTGAGTGACCTTTTTTTTCCCTACTGGGATAAGTTATCCCAAACCTGACTTCCTAATACCCCTGATATCTCTTTTTTTAATGTGTTAGACTCTAAATACCATTAATGCCAATTATGCAGATATTTTGAATGTAACTATTGAAGAAACTATGAGAAAGATGAGTTGTGGGGCTATTTCACAAGATTAGCCTGGTTTTGTGTCTACTTCAAGGGCAGGTGGCTTGGACTGTGGAATCAGCATCTGTGCAGTGCCTTACAACTGACTGTTACCTGAGTGTTAAACTGCTCACCTGGGCAGTGAAGATGTTTGAAAATCACTGTTTGGTATTTTTGTCATTAGAGCCCCAGGTTATTTTCCACTGTGCTGAAGAAGGTTTAATAAATAGTAATAAATAGTACATTGATCTTTGTTCACAAAGCAAATATAACAGCTCAGAGTGGTCTGAGTCTCATTTCATTCACTCCTGTGACCGGGAGGCGTTTCCCCAGGATGACCAGCTAGGTGTGGTCCAGCCCCAGACTGTAGACAGATCCCTCGCAGGCTTTAGAAACCCCAAGCCTGACTAGGTTAAAAGTCTCCCCCAGGAAAAACTGTGGAACAGTCTTTATAATGTGGTTTATTTTGGATCCCAGGTCCTGAGATAGGACTCCAATTGTTCCTCGTCTTTCCGACTCGGTGATCTTCTGGGGCACTGGGAAGTAATCCCCTGTCCACTTTTGGCTCCTATTTTGGTTGTCTGAGATGTGGTCAAAAGGAACGAACGATAGTAGAAAGCACTACAGCAGTTCTCTTTTGATTTTCAAATGGCATAATGGAGACCTTTGATGCCCCTGGAGCTGCCCCTGCTATTTTGGGTTAATCCATTCAGGCAGTCAGTGACTGAGCAGCCTCCTGACTTTTTTGTTGTTTTTGAAAGGACTTTCACAATATATGGAGTACAGTTCCCATATTACCGCTAGTAGATGTGGCACATGGGGATAGGCACTCAGTGGAGGCCCAGTGAAAGCCTGCCTCCCGAGGTGAGATCAGGAGGAAATGACACTGGCGCTGCGGTGAGCAGCATTTGTGTGATGGAGGGGGGAGGGGAAGGGAGTGCTGTAAGTGAAAGGAGAAACGTAAAGAAAGGCAGGAAGGTGCAAAGAGCGCAGGCAGCTGTGCACACGTGCTGCCCTTGCGGGTGGTGTGTGTGAAGGGGCAGGGGATGGCGAGGCCTGCAGGAGGAAGGCCTGTGGATGCCAGCCAAGCAGTTTAGCCGAGGAGGTTCGGAGTGGGAGAGTGACCTAAGTCTTCATGAGGATTAATCTGGCAGGTGTGGGGGAAGAATGGGAGGTGGGTAGACATGGGTGGAAGGAGCCTGGTGCTAAACCCGTAAGCTGCCCCTAGGCTAGCAGGGGGCCCGGAGGAGAACAGGCTGCTAGAAGGGCTCTGAGCTGGCATGGGGGGTGCCAGGCGGGGGACCCAACCGAGGCGACAGGCTTAAAGCTCGGGAGAGGGGCTTAGGAGGGAAGAGAGTGATTTCTGGTGTAGACAGGGTGAGCTTCTTGTCTGGGTGGGCATTTGGCAGCTTTTAGATAGGCCAGTAAAAGGAGTCTCTTCTGGCAAGTTCTGTGAGACGGGTTCTCTCTGAGGTGATTCTCTGAAGGGGAGAGAGAATGTGACATTTAGGGAAAATAAAGCCCACCTTTAGTACCTGCATGCCTCCCACATACCATCATGTGGCATACATTTTTCAGTAGAGGTCTTTCTGAGATTATTTTCCATATCACATCAAATGCTTCTGGGCACTCAAGAGTATCAAGTAGCAGGTTCCCATGACAAGGGCTCGGCCCGGGCCCACCCTGTGCCTTCTCTGAGCTCCTGGAATGGCTGTGAAAGGGCGCCCGTGGGAGCCCATTCCCTACTGGTTCAGTCCCTCCTCCATGTTCCTGTCGGCTCCCCAGCATTCCCTGGGACCGGCCAGGGACCTGGGGTGGAGGTGGGAGCTGCAACAGCTTGGTTTCTTTTGCAGACCTTTGTGATAAATGTTCGTTAGTTCCATGCTAAACCCACCCAGCTGACTTCATGTCTTGACAGTATTCGTCATGAAGAGAATTCCAGGGATTTTAAGGATCAAAAGTTCAAGGAAAAAAGAAACATGACATTTTAAAGCTTGTACTTATTGACTGAGGATTTGGGTTTAACCAGCTCTGTTTCTGCAGTAGGAATTTTTAAACCATCATTTAAATTTTTTCTGTTGAGAATGAGACACTGACGAATTAATTGTAATCGTAACTCCTTATGCAGAAACTAATGAGCATAATGATGAAATTTAATTGAAAAATTTGGAACAATCACAGTTTCATTTGTGAAACAGATATTGAGCATTTATGACAAACTGGATACTCTGCTGGGGCTGAATAACCAGATGTTCTCACCAGTTCTTAAAATTCTTGTCAATTCTTAAAATTGGTAAGACTTTTAAATAAATTGGTTCTGCTATAAATTCACATTTAAGAATTTAGATAATTGGCAATAATTAGGATGCAAAGCACTAAAAAAACACCGAAGTATCTGTAGCCTGTCTATGCAGGATTTACCAGAAAGCTGAAAAACAGAAGTAATTTTGTGAAATAATACAATAGTAACTGTTTAATAAAGAAGTTCTGCTTTTTAAGGAAGTTTTTGTTGTAATTTTAGTTGTAATTCTAATTGATGATAACAGACATAAAACAATACTGTGATCACGTAAGTGATTAAATACTAAATTTTGTGGAACGAACTAAGTACTTGAGAACTGTGATCAAGGAGCCAGCTCAGGAAACGGTAGTTGGGAAAATGCTTGCTGGAGGTGACGGGACTTGAACTGATGGGTAATACTCCTGGGAACAGGGGCAGAGGAGACTATCCCAACCAAGGGGGCGACTTAATGAAGCCAGGAAGAGGGGAAGTCTGCCTGCACCAGACTCAGCACACCTGGTGGGGGGCGGGGACGGGTGGGACATGGCCCTCGACCCCTTAATTCCTTCCCCGGTTCCTCAGCCGTAAAACATGGGTGGTATTAGTGCTGACTCTGAGGGGCGGACTGTGAGATTAAACGAGATGATAAGTGTGAACATCCTGGTGCATAGAAAGTGTTCAACGGACAGAAGTTGCTGTTGCTGTTAGGGGAGATGGATGGGGCCCAACCACGAAGCGCAGGACTGCTTGGGAGTTGTCGTATTCTGATGTGATGGAAATTAGGAAGCCACTGAGACATTTGCCCCCAGGTAGGATGTGACAGGGATAAATTAATAATGGTAGCTACCGTTTGAGTGCTGATGTGTGCTCTGTGCTTTATATCCATTACCTGCGGGCATTTCCACGACCCTGCAGTGGAGCTAGTGGACCTTGTTCTCTGTGGATCTGGGAGAGGTGACAAGCACCTTGCCCGAGGCCACCTAGCTACCAAGAGGGAAGGCGAGGTTTGAACCCAGGCCTGGCTGGTTCCAAAGTCTGGGCTCTTTCTCCTTCTACCAGACTGCCTTGACCTGGGAAGCCATCTGTCAGGGGCTGACGACCCCACGGGAAAGGAGTGGCTGGCTCAGGTCGTTGTTACTGCTACTGAAAGGGAGGTGGGTTCAGGATTCCCAGTGGCACACCCCCACCCCACCTCCTAGGAAAATAGGAGGAGGAGGAAGAAAGAAGACAGCGGCACAGCAATGGAAAAAGAGACAGAACTCGGTAATTGGCTGTAAGAGGGAAGAGGACGAGAGGAGCTGGAGGTGACGGTGCTGTTGGAAACGAAGGCAGGCACTGGTGGACCCACCTTTCCCTGCACCTGGGGTCGGGCTCCAAAAAGCCCAGGCACCGCTGGGGGAGTCCCCAGGCTTCTCGGAAGAATAACTTCCTGTGGGTACACCCCTCGCAGTCACTACAGGGCTCACAGTAGGTCTTGCTGGGTGTAAGTGGCATGTTGCTTGGCTAACGTTCTGCTCTTCTAGTGCCATCGGGGTCATTGGAGGTTTGCGGGGGAAGGAGTGACCTTAGGTAAGAGATATTTTTGTGTTCCTTGGGCCTCGGTCTACTTTTATGCCTTCTAGGACAGTGCTTCTCCCACCAGTACTGAAAGACCAATTCTTAAAATTTCCAGTCCATCTGGGCTGATACTTTTGTAAAATAAAAGAAGGATTACTAGAAAACCCGAAAAAGACATGCAGAATGCAAACTTGAATTTTTTATTTTTGGATTCAACAGGTATAAAATCACTCTGTCACATTGCCGTAAAAGTTTCTAAATGCTTATTCTCAATCTGTGTACTTAATTTGTGTGTGTGTGTGTGTGTGTGTACTTAATTTTGACTGCAGGCTAGCAGACTGTTCATGGTCTGGTACACCGTGAGAGCAATGATCTAGAGAGAAACTTTGTTAAGCAAAATTAGTAACAGGACGTTTTTGGAATAGATACATGATTCGAGAGTAAAAATTGTCTTTCAGTTGGCATTTGAAATACTTTAGACGTGTGTTCCTGTGTGATCCAGTGACATCTGTGACAAATGACGTCTTTTCAGTAACGTTCCATATTAGGGGGCAGGAATGTGAAAGAAATATACCAAGAACTGAGGCTAACATTGTTATTGTAAGGGATCCATACGTTTAAAACTAGTAGCAAATACTTGGAAAAACTGGTGCTTTAAACTTTCTCTGTGGTTCTGAGAATCATTGCATTTCTTTTGCTCATTTAAGTTATACTTGTTCTCTCTGTTAATGTTTGGCTTGCCTTTGAATTGATTTTTATATTTTGGTGCATAATTTTATGTATATGGCTTCATGGGGTAGTTTCATTTTTTAGTATATATTTATTTATTTTTTGGCTGCGTTGGGTCTTCGTTGCTGCGCGCGGTCTTTCTCTAGTTGCGGCGAGCGGGGGCTGCTCTTGGTTGCAGTGCGCGGGCTTCTCATAGTGGTGGCTTCTCTTGTTGTGGAGCACGGGCCCTAGGCACATGGGCTTCGGTAGTTGTGGCACACAGGCTCAGTAGTTGTGGCTCACGGGCTTAGTGGCTCCGCCGCATGTGGGATCTTCCTGGACCAGGGTTCGAACCCATGTCCCCTGCATTGGCAGGTGGATTCTTAACCACTGCACCACCAAGGAAGTCCACGGGGTAGTTGCTTAAGCAAACTAAAAAAAAAAAAAATTCTCGAGTTAACATATGCCGATACAGAGATCATATAATAATTTAGTTGTTCATACTTCAAATTTGATTTTTGACTCTATCTTATATTTTGAGCATTTTTACTTTCAGTGCTGTTTCCTTGCACTGAGATCATTTGCTGTGTTGTTCCCTTAGCCTAGACTTCTCTTTCCCTGCCCTTAGGGCCCAGCCCAGGAGCTGCTTCCCTCCAGGCAAACTGTCAGCAGTGAAGGGGCCCCTGTCTCTGGCATCCTACTTCTGCTGAGCACCCGCTTCCTTGCCCACTGTCCCTTTTCTCCTTGCTCCAAAGTCAGGACTTCCTTTTGTTTTGCATCATACTATATATTACACTTTTCAAGGCTCTTTCGTGTATATGTTCTCTTATTTCATCCTCCAGACAGTACCATGAGGTTGGTAGAACGGATTCTCTTCCCCATTTTAACTGAGGTGAGGCAGGGAGAGTGTCCACATGGCATGAATCTTCATTCCTTTGCCAGGGCTCCCAGGGTCACTTGTGCCACTCAGGTCCAGACTGCCAAATGCTCAGGTTTTGAGCCTGTCATTTTGAGGTCCTCTTTTTTTACACTGTATTTGTTATCTGAAAAATCTAGAATTCTCAGTGCAGTGTCACAGGCCTCTTTGGAAGAAAAAAATCTTCAGAACCTAACCCTGGGGATGGTCCATAGAGAACCAGAGCTGTGAACCCCGGAACTGCACACAGGGCCAAAGTGGGTGTTTTAAAGGATGTGTTCAGTTGTCTCCACCTGTGATTTTCAAATGACAGTGGGAGGGGTTGGGTTTCCTTTATTTCAACAATAACAGCCCAGCATTTTGGATTGCACAGAAGGTTTCTCATGAAGAGAAGATCCTGCTTTAAAAGGGGTGAGGCACTTTGAAAAATCACATTTAGCCCAAGTCAGGAGTCAGAATTTGGAGTGTGTGCGGTGTGTTTCCTCCCCATCCCCTTTATGGTAAAACCGACCTGGGTTCCAAATCCAGCCCTTCCCCTTACTAGGTAGGTGTGGTGACCTTGGCTGAGTTATTTAACTTCCCTAAACTTGTTTTCTCATCTGTAAAATGGGGAAAACACTATCTATTTTGAAGGATCATTGTAAGGATTAAGGATGATGCATGTACCAGACTTGGAGTGTGGGCTCGACGAGTGAAAGTTACTTGGAAGCTGATGCAGAAGAGTGTGGCCCGGTACAGGAGTCGCTGCCTGTGTATAACTGGCCATCGTAGTGGTTCTCAGCCTGAGTAGGTGTCAGAATCACCTGGAAGACTGTTTCAACTGCCGCTTGCTGGGTCCACTCTGCCTGCCCCCGGGGTTTGAGTCATTCGGTGTGGTGTGGGCCCTGAGGACTTGCATCCCTTGAGTTTCCAGGTGATGCTACCGCTGGTCTGGGGACCACGCTTTGAGAATGACTGGGCTGCAGGTGAACTCACCGATGAGCATTTAGGTGCTGTAGCTGTATTCGAAGGCCGAGCTTTTTATGTGGTTAAAGTTAACTTTGTTAGAAAGTGCTTGGAATGCATTTCGCAAATACTGGATTTGGTATCTCAAGGATTTTTCCTCCTGCAGTCCAGGAGTCTTTGTTAAATATACTTGAAGAAGAATAAGTTGACAAGTTATAAACATATTATGGATAGTCAAACAATACCAGATTGGCTGAGGTATGTGAAAGTGCTTTTATAAAATGCTAAAAACTGCAAAAATATTTAATACTTTTTATTTTTAAGATTGAACATCATAATGGAGTATAAAATAGTGTAACTTAGATTTCTCATCTCAATGTGCTGTTTACCGTGTGTATTTTTCTCTTTCTCCTCCAGGCTGCTGACTTGAGTAAACCAATAGATAAAAGGATATACAAAGGAACACAGCCTACTTGTCATGACTTCAACCACCTAACAGCCACAGCAGAAAGTGTCTCTCTCCTAGTGGGCTTTTCCGCAGGCCAAGTCCAGCTTATAGACCCAATCAAAAAAGAAACTAGCAAACTATTTAATGAGGAAGTAAGTAGCACCCTGTCTTAGCTTTTAAGAATCCCTTTAAGAATGTATACGTTCTTACCGAGGGTAGTGGGCCTTACTTTACACTGTGAGTGAAGCCCATTTTCCATTCTCAGATGTCCTCCCTAGTATATTACCCAAGTTTAAATGTGGTGCGTTAACTTGTTGACTTTTACCTGTTCTTCCTTGGGCTGACTGTTCTGTGCATTTTTTATGGAGATGCTCAGGTGTCTATAGCAGGGGCTTTAAACATGTTTTTATAATGGAGATAGAGATGAGACTTGTAGCTTGATATTTATAATTTAAATAAGAAAATAAAGAATTTATTCACATCACCAAAAAATTTCATGCAGGTCAAAGAACTTGATAATATTTCCTTAGGTTGCTTAAATGGTAGCTAAACTTGGGTGTGTATGTTTGGCAGGCGTTTGACTTAGACTTTGTCCTCTTGCCCTTGTAACTGTTTGCTATTGAATCACCTTGACACGGTTGGAAATCCTGGAACTTACAATTGGATCCTATGACATAGCTTTTGCCAGTGTTGTAGCCTGTGCTGGGGTTTCTAGCGTCTTCAGTTTCATTCTGGCAGGAGCCTGAGATATCTGAGCTGTCCCTTCAGGAACGTGTCAGCCGTTAAACATAGTAGATGTAAGTTGCCAAATAGGTTATATTTTTATAAGCGATTGGAGTGGCTTTTCAGCCCCAAGTACTGCCATTACATATCTGACGTACTTCCTCCTCTGGGTCGGTATGACTTTCCTAGTAAATGGAAAAGATGAAGCAGTCTTGCTGAGTTAGAAGCCCTGGGTTGCAGTCTACTTGTGACCTCCACCCTGGTGTGACAAGGGCCAGGTCACACGGATTCCTCTCAGGAAGGGCAAGTGGTTTTGATTGTTGCATGGTTTTAAAGTCATTAACTTGGAACAGAAGTGCATTATAAATTCTGATTTTTAAGAAATAATTTTGTTTGGGGAAGAACACTCCACAACTTGCAGTTAAAGTTCGGGCTCTTCTGCGGTCCCCGTGGTACATGCCGTCCATGCATAGCCAGCATCCAGCCACGGTGCTCCTGGTTGGCATTGCCAGTGGATTTGGTGCAATCTTTTGAACCATGCCATCTCTTCTTCTAGTTTCATCTGGGTTGACTGGACAAACAAAACTTGCCGTCTGGATTGACAAAAGTATTTAAACCCATTTTCTGTTAAAAAAAAAAAAAATCTTAAGCAGAAAATTATTCTATTTACCTAAACATTTTATTAACATCATTTGATGGAGTGACTTCTAAGTAGCTGGATGATCTTTGTGGGGGGTGGTGGTGGGAGAGTGAGGGCACAAAACTAGACTTCTCTGCATTCTTAATAGAAACTGTGAATTTGGCGTCATTGTGGGGTTTTATTTGTGTTTAGGTAGGGGACGTGTTTTTGAGGGGGAAGGGATTGGAGCCATGTAAAGGGCTGTTGGTAAACAAGGTCGGGAGGCTGCTCGGCTGAGGATGGCACAGAATGCCACTTAGAGAACAAGAAGGGTTTGTGTGTCATCACTGGGAGAGGGTGGAGCAGAGACCACAGGGCCCTGAGAGCACTCGGACGCATCAGCTAGACCCATTCCTTACTCAGGACAGCTAGACTCGGACGCATCAGCTAGACCCGTCCCGTACTCAGGACGGCTGGACTCGGATGCATCAGCTAGACCCGTCCCGTACTCAGGACGGCTGGACTCGGACGCATCCGCTAGACCCGTCCCGTACTCAGGACGGCTGGACTCGGACGCATCCGCTAGACCCGTCCCTTACTCAGGACGGCTGGACTCGGATGCATCCGCTAGACCCGTCCCTTACTCAGGATGGCTGGACTCGGACGCATCCGCTCGACCCGTCCCGTACTCAGGACACAGCTAGACTCGGACGCATCCACTCGACCCGTCCCTTACTCAGGACACAGCTAGACTCGGACGCATCCGCTGGACCCGACCCTTACTCAGGACACAGCTAGACTCGGACGCATCAGCTGGACCCGTCCCTTACTCAGGACACAGCTAGACTCGGACGCATCAGCTGGAACCATCCCTTACTCAGGACACAGCTAGACTCGGACGCGTCAGCTGGACCCGTCCCTTACTCAGGACACAGCTAGACTCGGACGCATCAGCTGGACCCCGTCCCTTACTCAGGACACAGCTAGACTCGGACGCATCAGCTGGACCCCGTCCCTTACTCAGGACGCAGCCGAGTCACAGGCTGGAAAGCAGCTCCTCACTTTTAATGAGTGAAGCATGAGTTACCTCCTACTCTTTTTACATTTTATTTGAAAAATGGCTGTTCAGAGTGCTAGGATTGTGTGTGGTTTAATGCCAACTTGGCATTTACAGCTTGAGGCAGAAATGGATTGCCCTTCACAGTAAGGACATTCTTTGGCTTGTATGGGTAACAGTCTCATCAGATTTTGGTCAGGATGTCTAAGAGAAAGGGTCATCAGGGGTTTGTTTCTCAGAGAGTGCCAGGGATGGTGGTCGAAGCTGTCGTCAGGCTGTGCTTAGCATTGGTTTGGGACGTGGAGGTTTCAAAGTGTTTTGTCTGTTTCCTCGGCTTGGGAGGGTGGGTTGCTCTCTCCATTGTGCACAGATGAGGAAAGAGTCAAAGAGAAGGTAAGTGAATTGTCCACATCAGGTAGCAATTTGATGATAGTGCTGGATCCGGAAATTAATTCCACGAGCTCTTATTGGTCATAGATTGTAAGCCCCACCATGTGTGGTTGCTAGATGGGCTCTTGTCTCCCCAGGAGCTCACAGTTCAGTGAGATGGACTGAAAGGGCATTGGAACGTGTGTTATCCCAGTGTTATGAACAAAGTACCAAGGGATAATGTATTAATTGCATTCCTCAGTATGTATCAAATATCATAAAATAAAAACAAAAGTTAAGTTCAGTGGGGACAGTTAGAGAAAACTTCCAGAAGGTGACATTTGACCTGGGTTTCAAAGATGCATAGGAGTTGGAGGAGGATGAGAAAGGCCTTAAAAGCTGGAGAAAACAGCTTAGCATGTGGAGGCCAAGGGTGGCCAAACCACAGCATGTGGGCCTTGGAGTGGCAGAAGTTAAAGCCGGACAGATGAGCTGGAACCAGACTGTAAAAGCCCTTTGATACCATGCTGGGAAATTCGGATCTGACACTGGAGGCTGTGGGGGACCTTTGGGCTTTTATTTAATCAAGGGAGTGACAGGATCAAATGTGTTTTTTTAGAACTCTTGTCAGCACTTGTGGAAGGTGGATTGGAATGAAGAAAGAGAGAATGAAGGTAGCAAGACCAGTGAGGAGGCTCTAGTAACTGTCCAGGTGAGAGCTGAGGACTTGAACTAGAGTTGTGGCCATTTTCTCATCCATTCGACAGACCTTGATAGCCTACCGTGTGCCCGGCACCGGGTCTGCAGCGGCAGATAACAGCCGCCCTGTGTTCCCCCTCCAGAGAGGGGGGAGAGAAGTGTGAACAGCACCACACACACATACACACAATTACAGCAAATGGTGGTGACTTGTGATGTCAGAGGAGATAGAGGGCCTGAAGGAGAGACAGACATGGAGGCCTGCTTTACGGGGACGTGGGGAGCGTCGGTCTCTCGGAGGAAGTGAAGTGCTTTGAGCCTCGCCTCACCTGAGGAGGCCCCCAGGTAAGGAGCTAGAGATAGAGCGCCCCTGCAGAGGGAGAGCCGGTGAAGGCCCCTGGAGGCACGAGCTGGGGGCCAAGAGACCTGAGAGAGGACGGTGGACCTGGGAGGGCGTTGTGAAGTGAGAGGGCATGAGTTTGGAGGCCCTGCCACTCAGGGCCTGACCCGGGTTTGCTTCTTCGAGCTGTGGGATCTCACAGAAGGGAGCAGGAGGTGGTCAGATTGATGTTTTTGAAAATAAGCCTGGCTGCTTCTTGGAGACGCAGTTGGAGAGACGAGGGAACAAATCTTGAGAGTCTGGCTCACTTACTGCACTGGGTAAGGTGGGGAAGGAGCAGGTGCTGGGAGCAGAGGTAAAGATCAGAGCTCCGTTCTGTACTTGTGACGCTTGAGAGGCCAGTAGGTGGTTGGATAGATACATGGATATGGAGCACAAAACTAGAGGTGAATTCTGGGAGCTGTCAGCATATAAATAGTAATCGTGTCCCTGAGATTAGATGGCAGGTCTGTGGAGAAGGCACAGTAGAGCAAAGACGCGTCTGGGGCTGAGCCGTTTATACTCCGAGATTCTGGTCATCTGCTCATGGCCTGCAAAGGGGCACTTAACGGCAGTCAGTGTATTACCGTGAAATTTACAGACTCGCAGCCCAGTGGCTAAGAACGTGGACCCTTGAACCCGGATGCCTGGAGCTCAGACACCCTTCTGCCACTTACTGCCTGCAGGCTGTGGGTCTTCACTTCATCTCTTCTCCTCAGCCGGAAAGTGGATAAGAGCGGTCCCCACCTGGAGGTGTGGTGAGGATGAGATGTGAGCAGAGGGCCTGGAGAGCAAGCCCTGGGGAGGAAGTTCCAGGTGGAGGGGAGACTCCGAGGGTTTCTTTCACTAGAGGTTGGAGGAGAGGCTTCTTGGGAGGTGAGGTGCCAGCAGTTTTGAAGGAGAAGCACAAATGATTTTCCAGGACAAGAAGGTAACAGCAGGGCAACCCAGACAGAGAAGCAACACGAGTAAGGCAGATGATGGGGACCGTTTATCATGACTGTTTGGTGTCTGTCTGTCTTACTCACCAGAGAGCTCCTCAGCCTCCCATCACACACATGCACGTGTGCATGTGCACACTCCAGTACTGCTTATTCTAACCTTTGCTCCTTTCTGGAGGTGTCTGGTGCATGAAAGTGTAGTAAATGGATGGATGGATAGGTGGGTAGGTGAATGGAAAAGAAATTATAAGTTCCAGAAATCCACACGAGACCAAAGATAGGTGAAAATTTCTATCGGGGAATAGAGTGTATCTTAAAAGGTGATTTTCCCCCCATTGATTAAAAAACTTAAAATACTTGTTTATAGAAAAAACTGGGACGTAGAGAAGTACAAAGAAGATGGGAAAACATCACCTAGAAATCCCATTGCTCACTGTTAGCTTTACTGTCTTTGCAATTTTTTATGTTTTTAATGAGGCAGAACTGTCAGATTCACACCTTCCATTAGAGCTGCTGGCAACCTTCACCTCCCGGTCTGGCCCTCAGTCCATCCAGTTCATGTCAGATAGCAGAGGCGAGCCCTGCTCCCCGGGCCGTCCCAGTCATACCGAGACCCTGGCCGCTGCACCAGTTCAGCCCCCGAGGAAGGCTGGTCCTTTCTAGTCTCCCTTGGGGAATGATAGCCTAGATCCCCCGACACACTGCTTTCTCTCAAGCCTTAGAGTAGACTTTAGGTTTCTGTGTGTAGTGTTCTGTGTGTTTTATGCCCTTGACGGTATCTAACGGCACATCCGATGAACTCCCAGACCGTGGAGCCGACCTTCACGGTAAGGGTCACCAGGGAAGGGGAGGTGCCCTGGGCAGCACCCGGAAAGGGTGCGGAGTCCCCTTGTCCTCACTAACGGTTACGATGTACTGGGGAGAAAGTCATGAAGGGGCAGTTTCTGTGTGGTAATGAACTCAGCCTTGTTTGCCTTTGTAAAAATTCTGATTATATCTGGGTTGTATCCATAGAACAGTAACTTCAAAGGATTTTTAAGGATGTTTGGTTATTGGGTGGATGTAAAATCCAAGAAGAACTTGTCCTTTCGGCTTCTTCATCCCCGGCATGTAATGGGCCCTCCTGTTCTTGACTTTCTCCTTGCTCACAGGTTGCGAGGCCGGGGCAGCCTGCTGGGTAGGCTGTAGGCTCCTCCTGGACGCCCGGCCCTGCTGCTCCCTGCGGCTGTGTCTGCTCTTCGGTCCCAGGCTGCAGGCTCCCAGCGCCCCCGGGGTGGGGGAGAGGAGGCCCAGCTTTGCAGTATCCTGTCTAGTCCTCTAAGGAGAGAGTGGTTCTAGGCATTCTGTTTGTTTTGTGTTTGTTGTTGCCCTTTTTAATCAAAGGAAGGAAATGAGCACTGAACGGTCTCCTCCTTAAAGTTTTGAGATTGATAAAAATGACATCTGATCCTCTTTCACAGGGCTTTGAAATACCCTTTCCTAATACTTCCTGAGGGAAGAAGCAGCTGTCTTTAAATGCCTTTACAGAATCAAAGCCCTTAGTCACCGTTTTTGCTTGTGGCTACGTTATGGCTTTTCCAGCAGCTGCTGTGGTTTTGGAATTGTTTGTTTTTAGTACTTCTGTTATCAATTAATATCTGCATTGTAAAATGCATACCCAGCAAACCCCCAAGAATTTTTTCCTGCTTATCATGTTGATAGCAGTGAAAAAAAGAAAATTAAAAAGTATGTGCTTTGGAAAGCTTCATTTCAGCAGTGGTGCTTTAGTGTGGTTACAGATTGATTTTTATTCTTGCTTCCTCTAAACTAGTTTAGTATCGTTAGAAAATCTTGTCCGTGAACGCCATTGAGGACGGTGGTTTTGGTGTTCGTTGGACTTTGGATTGGTGTTAGAAATGAGGCAGTGTCTTCTGCGTTCAGAATATGGGGAATGTGGGAGCCGTGGGTGATCACCAGGGAGAGAAGTGGGTGTGGGAGCCCGCTTCCTGGGTAGGTGGCTTGACGTACAGACCTGGCATAGTAATGCCCAGATTTTGGTTCTGGTTTTTATGGAAGTGATTTTAAAAGTAGGCCTTTGAGCGCCGTGGCACTTCCCTCTTTAATGGAAAGCTCAGTGGTCATGCCCGAGGACCTGAGCGCCTGTCCTTCCCTGAGACCTGCCCCACTCTCCTCTCCTTACCCTTCCTGCCGGGGCGGCCTCACCTCAGCCTCGGAGCAGGGGGCTTTCTTCTCCCGGACCCCCACCCAGCTCCCTCTCCGCCTCCCCTCCTGGCCTGTAGCACAGAGCTGCCCCCGGAGACCCTGTGATGGGACGGAGGGACACGTGATGCAGGGAGCAGAGCCCCTGGCCTGTGGGACGGTCACTCGGCGTCGGTTCCTTCCTCTCCTCGTGGGACTTCCGGCTGGTTTTCTCGACTCTCCTTCTGCTTTCCTGACTTCTGTCCTGCTCGCTCTAAGTAGTCTCTTTCCAAAGCTGCACACTCTCCTCCTCTTCCTTGTACACCTTCTGCCTTGGAGAGCTCAGGATGTCGCAGATCCGGCTCTTACTGTTCACAGCCCATTTCCTCGTCTTCCACCGTCATTTCCATCAGCTGCCTACTTGATGAGGACACTTGAACTTCTCCCCAGCACAGTCACCCCTCCTCTCTTACCTGTCACCCCCCTTCCCAGTCACTCAAGCTCAAAACCTAGGAGTCTGTTCACACGCCTCCTTCACCCCAACCCCACCTCCTACTCCATCCAGCCTAGCCCACTGTTAAACAGTCCATCCTGCCACACCACCGCTGGTCAAGTTTAAGACCTTTTTGTCCACGGACAATTGTCATAGCTTCCTAACCGGTCTCTCTTCACCTTCACCATTCTGTACCTACTGACGGGAGACTTCACTTCATTCTGTCACTTCCCTTTTCAGAAATCTTCCGTGCCCCTACTGTCTGCATCAGTACAGCCAGTAGAAATATAGTGTGAGCCACAAATTCAATTTAAAATGTCTAATAGCCACATTACATCAATTTAAAAATAGGTGATGTTAAGATACTTTATCTTGGGACTTCCCTGGTGGCGCAGTGGTTAAGAATCCGCCTGCCAGTGCAGGGGATACGGGTTCAATCCCTGGTCCAGGAAGATCCCACGTGCCGTGGAGTAACTAAGCCCGTGCGTCACAACTACTGAGCCCTCATGCCACAACTCCTGAAGCCCGTGCGCCGCAACTACTGAGCCCACGTTCTGTAACTGCTGAAGCCGCGTGCCCAGAGCCGATGCTCCGCAGCAAGAGAAGCCACCACAATGAGAAGCCCGCGCACCACAACAAAGAGTAGCCCCCGCTTGCCGCAACTAGAGAAAGCCCACGCGCGGTAACGAGGACCCAACGCAGCCAAAAACAAAAATGTATTACTTTATCTAATACATCCAAACATTATTTCAATGTGTAATCAATATACAATTGTGAATGAGATACTTTCCATAATTTCTCAAGTCTTCAGGATCTAGTGTGTAATTTACACTCACAGCATGTCTCACTTTGGACCAGTCACTTTCAAGTGCTCGGGGCTGTGGGATTGGTCAGCACAGGGATTCAAGGTCACAGCCCAGACCCCTTAGCCTGGGACTCCATGTCCTTGAGTCCCAGCTCACGATTCCAGACCTAATTTCCTGCCCCTGCTCGGGTGCTCCAGCCAAAACGGTTACCGTGCACGTCCACAGGCCCACGTGCACTGTGCTGAGCCTTGCTCTGGCTGCCCGCCCCCCAGCACAGGCCCCACCTGGACTCAGGAGCTCCTCAGGGGACCTGGGGTTCTGCCAAGGGTGTTGTTTCAACATTCTCAAACGCATGCTCATCCAGATCAAGGCCCCACTGACACTGGAGAATTCAAGCCCAGCAGGGAAATCCTGTTAGTTAGCTCTGAGAACTGACGAAGATTCCTTACTGTTTTTTTTTTTTGCAGTACGCGGGCCTCTCACTGTTGTGGCCTCTCCTGTTGCGGAGCACAGGCTCTGGACACGCAGGCTCAGCGGCCATGGCTCACGGGCCCAGCCGCTCCGCGGCACGTGGGATCCTCCCGGACCGGGGCACGAACCCGTGTCCCCTGCATCGGCAGGCGGACTCTCAACCACTGCGCCACCAGGGAAGCCCTCCTTACTTTTTTTATTAGACATTTTCTGGAACAAAAATATACCCTTATGGTGCAGAAAGTGGGCTGCATTCTTTATATTTATTGAATAAGATGTTCTAGGTATTTGTTTTTTAATTTCTGTTCTCTTAACTTTTTTGCTAAACCCAAACCAAGTGATAGCCCAGGGCAGTTTACTTCAGTGACTCCGAGCTAGGCCTGAAGTTGTGCCTCCCACTGCCCGGGGTCTGCGGGAGGGGCGCCCTGGTTTATTGACGTTTGTCGGTGGCACAGAAGGCGCCAGCCCCACTTTGGGGCTGACGGGCCTGTGCCGGGTGTCATCTTGCCCGGTCCGTCCCCCTTGCCCCAGCGCCTTCTGTGTCTCTAGGATGAAGAGCGCTGGGTTTGCTCCCCCATCAGCGCCCCCGCCCTTGTCCCCTCTGTGAGGACGCTCTGCCCTGCATCCTCCCAGGCCGCTTCTTGTGCTGCCCCTTTACCTCTTGGCTCAGCGCGCCCTCACCCCAGAGATAGAGGCCCTTCCAGGCCTTCCTACGTGAGACTGCAGTCACTCTGATGCTCCTGCCCGTTGTCTTCTTTCCCTGCTTGGTTTTTGCTCACAGTGCAACGCTCCTTACCGTTAGATCCTGTCCGTTTCACTACCTTTTCATCCCACTTGAACATCAGTTCCACTCAAGAAGGGCTGTCTGTCTGTTGCTGCTGTCAGTGCCTGGCACGTAGTGTACATTCAGTAGAGGATGGACGGAGGAGTGAATGAAACGAGTGAGTGGTGACCGGGAGGGACACAGGCGAGTGTGCGGACCTCTCTGACCCTGCTTCTTGGTGGGTCACACGGCAATAACACCTGCCTTCCTGTGGGGAAATGAGCGCTCATACGTACCCTGCTGGTGGGAATATAAATTGTTACATCCTGTATGGGAGGTAATTTGGCGATACCTATAAAAAATTATAAACGTATGTACCTCCTGACCCAGCTATTCCAGTGGGAATTTATCCTGCAAGTATATTTATACATGTGAAAATTGCCATATGTGCAGGTTATTCCTTGCTATACAAATGTCCTTCAGTGGGGGACTTTTCAAATAAACCACAGTATATCCATATCATTGAGTACTCTGCAGCTGTAGAAAAGAATGAGGAAGCTGTCTTCATACCAGTACAGAGAGACGCACATGTGTGACTGCATGAGAAAGCAGAGGCGCAGACTGAAAAAAAGGAGTGTGGATAAACTTGTATCTATGTTTGCCTTGTCCACACAGGAAGACACTCGCAGAGATAAACAAGAAGCTGATGACAGTAATTCTGGGGGCAAGGGATCTGGGATGGAGGAAAGGGGTGTGAGTGAGGCTTTCTACTGGATACTTTTATTAATATATATGAATTATGACTGTATGACCTATTGAAAAAATAAAAGCTTACGTTGCGGGGTTATTTTGAGGATGAAACAGTGTGTGTGCAGAGCCACTGCTCAGTGCCTGGCCGCAGAGTAGATGCTCAGGTTGGAAGTGAGCACGGCTGTCCTGATATGCCTGCCACGTACCCCAAGACGAAGTGGGTGCCCCAGCAGGGGCACAGAAGGTGGGCTCAGGTTTTTGTCCGTAAGTTACATCCACGTGTCTACTTACAGCAGTCTCAATGCACCTTTTTAACGTGGAGTAAAGTCTTTAAATGTGTCTCGTCACCGCAGTAACATGTATTTTAATAATGGTGCTATGATTATTTATCTCCATTCCTCACAGTTGCAGGGAAATACTGTTTTTACTTGACAGTATTCCAGTTTTGAGTTCTAATGGAATTATTTTTGTTGTGCCTTTTTAAGCCCAAAATAATTTTTTTCTCCTAACCATAGTGCTAGAAGTTTTTATGTCCATCCTTAAAATTTTCCACACATGATAGAGTAACGGTGGAGAGCTGTTGGGAAAATTGAGATTAGATTTGGTTATGGTGAAATGTGAGGTGCAGGAGTTGAAAGCCACACACAGTGCCAGGGCATGGCCAGCAGCCTGGCTCCTCAGCCTGAGGTCGCTTCTGTAGCCGCCCAACGAGGCCACCGATGGGGGTGAACCGGCACCACCCTTGGACACTAGGCCAGCAGACCAGTCCCGGTTAAGGGATCAGGAGTGCTGGGGCAGCCTGAGCCCGGTGGGCACAGCAAGGTCTGCTGGGTGGGGGTGGGCTCCCCCAGGACCAAAGCCCTGACCTGGCCTCGTTAGGTGCTTCTGACCTCTGTGGAAGAAATGGTGAAGGTCTCGTGGAAACCCTGACAGAGCAGCGCTGGGCTTCCAGGTTGTTGGCGTTAGCATAGGTCAGCTGCCTTATACAGGAAGGTCACCGGGCAGGAGAGGAAAGGGGCAGGGGGTGACAGTGCGGCTGTGACACTGCAGAGCGACAGCAGTGACCCCTGCTGCTCAGTAACCCTCGCCCGGCCCGCTAGCCCCGGGCCCTCGTGCTGGGCAGGGTCAGGCCTCCCCCTCCTCCCTGGCTGGGACCATTGTTGGCCACCTCCCTTCCAGGGCCTAATGTTCTGCAGCAGTTTGCATGGTTCATTAGTCTCTTTGAAGAAACCACGTGTTGTCATTTTCTGTGACTCTCTGTAAAGACGCAGTACACACAGCAGACACACAGCGCAGGGCCGACTAGGCAGGAGGCCCTGTGTCTGGTGGGCTTCCCGTCCCTGTGGCCCGTGGCCCTCTGAGGCTCGAGTCGGGGAACCCCAAGCACATGAGAGGAGTGGGAGCGTGTAGCTCACCCGAAGCCCGCCGGGCTCCCGAGGCACCCGGTTACCGGGCTGGCAGTGGGAAGCGTCTGGCGGCAGGACTGGCTGAGAACTCGGGGGTCGTGGGAACTCCCAGCTGGTTTCTGGTGCTGTGATTTGGGGACCAGGCAGCCTCGTGGAAGCCACTGTGCCAGTGAGGCCCACGAAAGGTCTGCAAGCAGGGAAGCGTACTCGGGGGGTGGTCATCCCTTTGTGGGGGTTCTCCTTGGGCCTTTTGTTCTTTTGGTTTTAAAGGCAAGACTCCCGACCTGTGCCTGTTAAAGAAACAGTTGGTCAGTGGATCACAGATGAACGTGGGGTAGAGTGGCAGTGACTAGGCACATACTCCTGAGTGTTAGTCATCTGTTTATTTTTTTAAACACCACCTTGTTCCAAAGAAGATGGAGGAATGGCTTCTGAAGATACACACGTGGCAGCGACTGTGAGTGAGGAAGTTGCAGCGAGTCAGGGCCGAGGCAGAGCCCAGGGCGGGCTGCGTTGCTGTCCTGGGTGCTGCTGGCTGCACGTGGACTACCCACCCCCCAGCAGCCGGAAGAGGCGGGGGTAGTCAGCACGGGGCACGCGGGGCCAAGGCAGTGCAGAGAGCCGCTGGGGGCCCAGGGCTCCCGGCCGCGGGGACTGCGAGACTTTCCCGGGGGCCTCGTGGTGAGGACCCTGCACAGGTGCAGGAGGCCCAGGCCCAGCCGCTCCTGGCGTGAGACGTGCGGAGTGCCCGGGGCTGTCCCTCTCCCCAGTGTGTCCCGGCGCCTGGTATAGTATCTGTCGGGCACATACTAGGCTCGCAACAGTGTTTGCTGAATGACTGACTTGGTGAAACCCAGTGGCCTGACACCCAGGTGCAGTTCTAGAAGGTAATTCCACAAGGGGCCAGAATGCCTTCACTGGCCTGACCGCGGGATAGGACGTGGAGTGCCCGGATGGACGCATCCCTTCTCACCGAGAAGCAGACAAGCTTTCTTGCTGGAAAAGTAGACCTTTAAAAGTTCTCCATTGTGATAACTTGTTCTCCTTTGTCTTCACAGAGACTAATAGACAAGTCACGAGTAACCTGTGTCAAATGGGTTCCTGGTTCGGAAAGCCTTTTCCTAGTAGCCCATTCAAGTGGGAACATGTACTTGTATAATGTGGAGCACGCTTGTGGCACCACAGCCCCCCACTACCAGCTTCTGAAGCAGGGAGAGAGCTTTGCCGTGCACACTTGCAAGAGCAAATCCACGAGGAACCCTCTCCTCAAGTGGACGGTGGGCGAGGGGGCCCTCAACGAGTTTGCTTTCTCCCCAGATGGCAAGTTCTTGGCGTGCGTGAGCCAGGACGGCTTCCTGCGGGTGTTCAACTTTGACTCGGTGGAGCTGCACGGCACCATGAAAAGCTACTTTGGAGGCTTGCTGTGCGTGTGCTGGAGCCCGGACGGCAAGTACGTCGTGACGGGCGGGGAGGACGACCTCGTGACCGTCTGGTCCTTCGGAGACGGCCGCGTGATCGCGCGGGGCCACGGGCACAAGTCCTGGGTCAGCGTGGTGGCGTTTGATCCCTACACCACCAGTGTGGAAGAGAGCGACCCTATGGAGCTCAGTGGCAGTGACGAGGACTTCCAGGACCTTCTGCACTTCGGGCGAGACCGAGCAAACAGCACCCAGTCCCGGCTGTCCAAGCGGAACTCGACCGAGAGCCGCCCCGTCAGTGTCACGTACCGGTTTGGCTCCGTGGGCCAGGACACGCAGCTCTGCTTATGGGACCTCACGGAAGACATCCTTTTCCCCCACCAGCCCCTCTCCAGAGCAAGGACGCACACGAATGTCATGAACGCCACGAGTCCTCCTGCCGGAAGCACTGGCAACAGCGTCACGACCCCCGGCAACCCGGCGCCCCCTCCCCTGCCGCGGTCCAACAGCCTCCCGCATTCCGCCGTCTCCGGCACCGGCAGCAAGGGCAGCGTCGCGGACGGCGCCATCGCTTCCGGGGTCAGCAAGTTCGCGACGCTCTCGCTACACGACCGGAAGGACAGGCACCATGAGAAAGATCACAAACGAAACCACAGCATGGGACACATCTCTAGCAAGAGCAGCGACAAACTGAACCTCGTTACTAAAACCAAAACGGACCCAGCTAAAACCTTGGGCACGCCCCTGTGTCCTCGGATGGAAGACGTCCCCTTGTTAGAGCCGCTCATCTGTAAAAAGATAGCACATGAGAGGCTGACTGTATTAATTTTTCTTGAAGACTGTATAGTCACTGCTTGTCAGGAGGGATTTATTTGCACGTGGGGAAGGCCTGGTAAAGTGGTCAGTTTTAACCCTTAATGCTGCACCGGATCCAGAACTTGAATAGGTAGTGATTTTTTTCTTGCGGGAGGGGCGGGGTGTACAATGAATGTGAATGACACTTCTTATTCTTAATGTAAATCTAAATGCATCAGAGCCATAATTTTGGATACTGCATGCCATGTAATTCTGAATCATTTGATAATTCACCTTAGAACGTTTAAAAAATATAATCAAACTAATTGCCAGCCAAGTCAGTCACCCTCCTGGGAGTATATAGAGTCCCAAGGTTAGCATTCCTCTATTAGACTATTTCGATTTTAGGAAAATCATGACAGTGTGGGGAAACAATGACTTTAAAATGCTAAAATTAAAATGTCTGCTTTAACTGGAATATTTTTGCTTAACTACTCAATTAGAATATTGTACACCTGATCAGAGTGTGTGTTCAATACGAACGGCCGTTAATTGTCCTTTATAGTCCAACTTTTTATCTTCATCATACAATGTTTAGGAACCTATGAAATTTAACTTTAGGAACAAAGCGTTCAGCAGGGTTGATTGCTATTGTTTTTACATTGTTCTGGCAATCCACAGAAAGAGAAGAGCCTTAATTTTTAAAACCCATTTTAGTCATTTTATGACAATTAAAATTGTTTAATAAACATCTTTTTTCAAAGAAGCGGTCTGTAGCACTTTGATCGGGACTCTGTGCACCACGTGCACAACCCACGTTTCTCAGAGCCGGACGGTCGCCCACGTTTCTCAGAGCCGGACGGTCGCCGCAGCTGCGGGCCGAGGGCGCCAGCATGTTGCCAGAAGTGCCTCTTGCCACACAAGCCGAGATCGTTCATGGTGGACGCGATTTGCTTATGTTTTTTCCAACAAGGGGAAGGATCTTTCCTTTTCTTTTCCTTTTTATTTAGTTTACTTATTTATTTTTTTGGTGGGTTTTGTTTTTTGGTCAAAAAGGCACATGACCGTAGGCCCTAGGCAGACTCCTCAGCTTTGTTTGTGAAGACTGATAGGCCCCCAAGGTTCAGAGCACTTGAAATTTTTCCCTCGTTTGGGTTTTGTGTTCCCACCAGAGGGGAGGGGCAGGGGCAGGTTGCTCCTCTCTCCTTGGAGGGCAGTCGTGGTCCCGGATCTTCCGGATCATTCTCGGGATGCCCTCGGCCTCTGTCTCAGGGACCCCACCCCCTGCCCCAGCGCCTGCCCCGGGGGCCTGTGGCTGCTGGGGGCAGGGCTGGCTCTCCCTCTGCCCAGGCGGCTGCTTCCACGTCCAGGGGAGGCTGCTGTGCTCGACTCTTAATTCCTTCAGAGCCTTATCAGCTGTCGGGGGGAGTTGCTTTTCAAATTCTAGTTTTCACAGTGGATGAGAGGGCTCTTTGACCCATATGTTTCGTGTCAAGATGATAATGAGCTCATTTGTCAGCTTGCTTTGGTCACTTAGGTTTGTTTTTCTGTTGTGCACGCCTTTGTAATTAAATGTAGAGATACTGATCATTTATACTGGTTTGAGTAGCGAACGCGATTCAGCGAAGTGCCGACCTGGAGGCTTCAGTTTCTCGGCGGTGCGAGACTCTGGTTGATGGAGCAGCTCAGTGCTCTTAAAGCTGGCCCCCGGGAAGGCCAGGCCGGCTCCCCACTCCGCGCGCGTCAGGGCCGAGCCATTCACTCTGTGTCCCCCGCGCTCCCTAGGGTGGTGGTTTCTGCGACCTTGACGGCGGTGGGGGGGGCAGCGTTCTTCCACGTGAGAGCCTCGGTGGCCTTCCCCGTCATGCATCACGGTCCATGGGGATGTTAATGTCCTGTCTGCCTTTAAGATATGGTCCTTTGTTCCTGAATGTTCACTGATCTGGGGTAGCAGGGACAGCCATGCTTGTGGACTGTTTCAGCTCTGGAGGCTGGGAAATCGGGCTGTCAGGTGGAGAGCAGGAACCAGCACTCCACGCGCAACTTTATGTACCTGCATAGCTTTAGAAGTTCAGTTTCAAATGCTTCTGAGGCATTGAGTATGCAGTTTCAAAATTCAGGACTTTGTATTTGGCCCAAGTGGCTGAATCCCAGGTAAGTAGCCTTTACGGGGTGGGGGGGTGGCGGGCAGGGGAGCGTGTCGCGCACGACCTTCCAGTTCTGAGCGCTGTGCTCCTTCCGCGCGGGCAGGAAAGCCACGGGTGGGGCCCGTGTAGCTGATGCTTGTGCGACGGGGGCTCTTTCTGGTTCCTTCTGTCCTTCAGCGTCCGCTGGGGCAGCTTACGCAGGGGGCGGTCTGTGGATGGGGGCGGGGGTGGGAGAGGCAAGGGGAGGGTGTTACTGGTTCCTTAAAAAATAAGCGCCACAACGCGTTCATAGCAGCCGGGCTCCATCTCCTCCACCCCGCCCCCAGGTTAAACCACTGTGGTCCCTGCAGTTTGGGGTTTGGGGCTTGGTCACAGTCTCGGTCTTCCAGCTGCTGCTGGTGAGTGTGTGAGTGTATCCTTGATGTCTGGCTGGGGCCCCCTGGCTGGGTGTCAGGTGCCGGGGAGGGGCCGCTCGGCCCGGCCCGGCTCGGCCCGGGCTGGTTCTGGACACGGTGGCGACGCTGCTTCCACCCACTGTGCCCCTCTGATGCCTCCGCCTTTCTGTGACAGCCAGCAGCGCCCTTCTCCTGCAGTCAGGAGGGCAGAGCGCCAGGTGCTCTCCAAGACCAGGACTAAAGTTGCCGGCAGCTTGAGGAGACGGGGGCACAGGGGAGGGAGGGGGCGGGCGGGCTTCTCCCCTCCTCCCTCGCGTTTGTTTCGGGGCTGCCAGGGCTCCTGCAGACCCGGGTCGGGTGGGGGGTTGCTTCGAGGGGTTCCAGTCGCAGGTATATAAGGCACCAGGTATATAAGGCACCGTGGCCACTAAGGGAAATCTGGGGCGTGTTTTTTTGTAGTTTTCTCCCCAAATTTTGAGCTTCCTCATTGAAACTTTTCAGTTGTTCAGCTTAAACATTATCCTGAGCAAGAATATCTTTTCTAACCTAACCTCTGGAATAAAACAGCTTTTGGCCAGAAGAGGTTATTCCTATTCGCTCAGCACTATTTTTCCACCATGCACTGAGACGCATCGATGAAAAGCAGAGAAATAAATGCTCAGGGTAGCACGTGAGCCGAGTTGCTCCCCCGCAGCAAGAGGTGTCTCTGACCGCCTGCGGCGACAGGACCCCTCGGAGGGCCCTAGCCAGGCTGTGGGGTCTTCTCTGCCTGCCCTGCCCTGGCTCGCCCCTTAAAGCTTCTGGGAATTCCAGAGCTGGGTTTGTGTTGTGACCTGGGCGATGCAGAGGCTTCTGAACCCACCGGCCGCCCCAGCCCCAGCCCTTCTCTGTTTCTCCTCCGCTGGGAGAGCTGGGGTGGGAAGCCTTTGGAAAACCTGGCCTCCTTTTATTTTATTTTATTTTATTTTATTTTTTATTTTTATTGGGGTTTTTTTGCCTTCTTTTAAAGGCAAATGTGGAAGAGGGAGTAGGCAGGCTCTTTAAAAATAACCAGTAGCTTTGGGTTCTCAATTGATTTAAATAGTGGTAAAGAATCTTAATTTTGGTTTTTGTGCTGACTGGACCTTCTGACATTTTTGAAGGGTTCTCCTGTGAGCCGTTGACTTGGGACTAAGGATAAATGCCTTAACGAAAGAAAAAGAGAGGAGTGGAAAGACGGGGATAAGCTATGACAGCGATTATTGTCTCAGACATCCAGAAACGATGAGGGACAAAAGGCCCTGAAGCTTTCTCAGTTTTTACGGGCGTGTAACACGCGTGCCCCCAGTATTCTGTTCCACCGCTGGGCTCCACAGCCAAGTGCAGGCTGGCAGGTGGCCCGGCAGCCCTTTCTCCCCGATTCCTCCCCTTCCTGTGGTACATCCTGAATTTTTAAGAAATTGTCAAGTACTGAACTTGCGCTGAAGTTGGTGAAGCAGCTTTATCGATGTCCGCACCAGTGTACAAGGTTCTCGTTACCTCCTGCTTGGGAGGGAGAGCTCTGATTTCCTGATTGAGGAAGCTCAGAGTGTGAGGGGGGAGCCAAAGGGCCGGGGAGCACCGCAGAAGGAATCCTTTGAAAACCCAAAGGCCACGTTTGTGGACCTGTCTGTCCGAGAAGGAACTAGAGGCAGAGGTCGACCGTGGGTTTCCCAGGAAAAACACACGGTGCGCCGCGTCCCATTCTCTGCGGGAGGGCTTGGCCCAGGGTGACCGGCCGCGGCCACCGCGCGCAGGGGAACGAGGGGCCACGGTTGGCCTCCTGTGCGGGTCGTCCGCTGTGCCGGGCGTGTCCACTCCTGAGGCTTCCTTCCTCCGCATTCGCGTGTAGGCCTGATAAGTGACCCAGAGGAGATGTCCGCCTCGGGCACCACGGCAGGGAACAATTGGCAAAGGCTCCCTCCTTGTCCAGAGCACACCTGTCGCGCTGGGCTGCTTGGGACTGTCACCTGTTCAGGTAGTCAGGGGGCTCAGCCCCACCACCCCAGTGCTGGCCAGTGAGAGGGGCGGTCTGGGAGGGTGGAGTCCAGGGCTCCCCTTGCAAGGCACTTGTATCCAGCTGTTCCCTTTGAAACTCAGAGCCAAGTTCAAACCTGTATGTAAAAGCCCCTCTGGGAGAGGGAAGCTGTTCCACTGGTACTGACTTCTTATTCATTGCTGCATCTGTTACGTGGACTTTGTGTCACGGTCACATCGCTGTTGCTCGAGTTAAATATGTAAAAGAAAACTTTTCTGCATTTTTGATTTCTGTATACCTAAGTTTATTAAAGGTTACTGTGTTAGGTGACACTGTATAAAATTGTATGAATATTTACCCTTAGTGAAAATCAAAACTCATATGTATTTCCTTTTTTATATTCTCCCCTAATTTCTTGAAAACTTGAATTTCATAAAGAGCCTTCCTAACATGAAATGTTGGTAAATTAAATTCTTAACTGTTGCAATAATTAATGAAGCTTTAATATCAGTATTGTTACTTTATAATTTTAAGAAAATCGTGTTTCTGTTTCACTGCCTTGGTTTTTAGCTGTTCCCTTGTCACTGTCACAGCTAGAGACTTACTACATACTTGATATTCTCAAGAACTTTGGGGTTGTCCTCTGTATAATGACATTAAATAAACGTGTGAATGAATTGTAAATGTAGATAAATTTTCAGTAGTCACTTTCACATCTGAGCTTTAAAAAAATCTCAGTGAACCAAAAAAGAAAAGCTTCTAAATGCTGTAAAATCAAGGGCCTTGTTAATGTTTATAGAACAAAGAGCCCCAGGAATTGCTACCTCTTATTACTGATTCTGAGTTTTTCCGAATTAGAAGCTTTCTAAGTGAGATGTTTGTTCTGAGCACGGGAGGTGTTCATTGTTTTCTGTGACCTTCCTCTGAGCCAAGTCCCATGTGGGGAAGGACCGTGGGTTGGCTTTGCGGCCGAGCTGGTGCGAGTTCTGTGCGGCGCGCGCGCTGAGTTCCCAGGTGGCGGGCAGGCGACGCTGTAGCAGCTTTTCTCCTGGGGAGGGTTTGTCATTTTCCGTTTGCCGGAGGCGTTGTCATCGCCGTGGAGGTGGTCCTGTCTCGCGCCCGGGCCCCGAGGCTCCGGTGCAGAACGAGCCCCGTGAGCGGGGCAGTGGGAGCCGGTCCTCCCGGGGTGGGAAGCAGGAGCGATGAGCACTGTCCTGCTCTGGACCGCCCCTCGCTCTCGGCAGCGCAGGCGCCTCCGGCCCCGAAAGAACCTTCCCAGCAAGAGTTCCAGGCCTGGGCCCGCACGCTCCGCCCGGGGCTCGTGGGGGCAGCGGCGAGCTGCCCGGGACAGAGGCCTCGTCAGGCCCCGGGGCTCCCACTCAGCCGCCGCGTCCCTCCTGTTTCGTGAGACGCCTGGGCCTGGAGCTCGGGGCTGGCAAAGCCTCTGGAAGCGCCTCCTGGCCACCTGTCCTTCTCGGTGGACTCCAGAATCTTCCTGGCCGCGCTGTCCTCCTGAGCCGCCCGTGCTGCAGGGTGTGTGGGCTCTTGCCTTGGACTCGAAGCTGCCAGAGCAGAAGAGACGGTCCGATACTCCGCCCTCAGAGGGACCTACTTGGACTTTACCACCTCAGAAGCTGCATGTTCTCTCCTTCGCGCTCGAGGGGGTTTTAAGCCCTGAATGCCAGTGGGTTGACAGGAGTCTAAGAAGACGCACACGTGCACAGCAGTTTGATCGTTTAAAGATAACTAGTTTGTACACCTTGAAAACATAATCCATTCTCCCACGTGTGGCTGCCTTTTGAAACAGTCGATTCTGGACCAGCAGATCTCTTGAAAGGGACAGGACATCTAGGGGTGCCCAGCCCCGCCCCCTCTAGCGTCGGTAGCCTCTAAACCAGCCTTCACATGGATGCCCCATGACGGGACTCCAGCTAGAAGACACTCGAGGTCCCGGCCTGCAGAGAGGATGTCAGAGCCACAGCGGATCACCCGGGCAGGAGGGCCTGCAGGCCATGGGCGAGGCTCTCTTCCCCAGCACGGTTCTCGCAGGAACCCTTGACTGGTTGTACCCTAAGAAAGCCTATTCGCGGATGTCTGAAAACACCATGATCACTTTCCCTAGGTGACTTTTCCCAGGTTGAGTGGCCTCTTTGGGGAAATGTGTCACCGCCAGTGTGGCCAGTCACCGGGCAGGTCAGGGCTGGCAAAGGGGCAGCTGTCCAGTGGAGCCAAGGTCCCAGGCCACGGTGAACAGTGGGTCTGGGGCAGGGAGGGGTCCAGATGCTCCGAGAATGGCTCAGCGGACGCGCCGGTGGAGTGGGCCCCTCCCAGCCCGCACCCACTTCCTAAACTTGGCTCACTGAGTCCGGGCCTCACGTGCCTTGGAATGAAATGGGAGCTCCTCTGTCCAGCTTTTCTGTGGTTCTTTTATGCAGCGGCCTGGGCAGTGTGAGTGGCAGGAGTCTTGTGGATGAAATGAGGAGAATGTATCCATGGCTAGCAGCGGCCCTGAGGAGGTTAGCCTGGTGACGGTTCTCATGGTTTGTGCACCATCTCTAAAAGGGCCTCACTTCGCAAATACTTACCTCTTAGTCTCCGAGTGAAGTGAGAGAATTCGGGGGAGCTCCTGGAAGGTTGCCTGGAACCGGAGCCTCAAGGGTTAAGTGCTCTGTGGCAGGTGCAGGGCCACCCCTCCAGGTGAGGCTGACCCGGTGACCTGTCTGGCCCTCGGCCCTGAGCTCCCCCCATAGCACTTCTCTGCCATCTCGAGAGGCTACTAGTCTGCAGCAAGACCTGTCCCGGGGCCCGTGTGCACGTCACTTTCGTCTCGGGTGAGGAGGGTGATTCTGAGGGTCGACTGACCAGGCTTTGAACAGCGCCGGATGCCCAGCCCATGACCACTCCCTCGAGGGTCTGCAGTCTCACACGTTTACCGACGAGTCCATGGTAGCCGGGGTCGGATGGGGAGGCCTGCCGTGGGCCCAGCGGGACTTCAGGACGAGGCCGTTCTCTGACGAGGGCCTCTGAGACCCTCACGGTCTTTTCTTGCTGTCAGGGTCTCTGATCTCGGCAGCACCCACGAACAAAGACATGTTCCTTTGTTGTAAATTGTTTTTTAGCCAAAAGATTACTTTTTCTATATATACGTTCTTATGAAACAAGGTTTAATTCTGTTAGCTTAGTATTATAAATTATAGTCAAACCCAAACTAAGAGCTGGGGTATTTTATCAATTTTCACGTGAAATCTCTAGCAGGAATAAAATGGCAACTCTGGTGAGAACAGAACAACCTATTAAATATTAGATTCAAGAGCTGCCACTATTTCTGTAATAGGCTTCCTTCCTGGGGGCGGGGTAATAGGACATTAAGCAGGTTATTGGCTGGAGAAATCTTTTGCTTGAATGATAAATGTAAAGCCCTCGTTTGCCAGCTGTCCGGCGTCAGGTGGAGAGACCAGCAGCTACCATGCTGCCCGGACAGCTGGAAGCCAGCAGGGTCTCTGAGGCCAGGCGCTTGATCCTCCCTGAGAAAGCCATCAGGAAGGATGCAGTCAGAGGGCAGGCCGCCCTCACGAGCAGCCACAACGGGGCAGAGGGCGGTGGGCCCTCCTCGCTGAAAAACCTGCCCCGAACTGTGCCCTTAGGTTAACACGTCCAGCCAGGCTTCCCCCTAAGAGTGTTCTGGAGCCTTCGATGGAGGCCTGCAAGTGTGTCTTCCATCTTTCTCATCATCACCCAGCAACTTCTAAAGCACAGGCTTACAGAAATAAGGTTACTTTTCACATTTTCTTTTGAATAGTGGTGTTTCCCCCGATGCCTCCACGGTGTGCCTGTCCCGCAGAACAATTCCATCTCTGGGAAGAGGACAGGGGTCAGGCCTCCCCCCGTGACAGGCTCCTGGCCTGCGTGCCGGGCACCGAGCAGATCCTGAGGCCTTGCTCTGCTCAGTCCCGGGCCGCCCTCTCCTTGCCGGTGGCTGACCCGCGAAGGTCAGAGTCCCCTTGCTTCAGACACCTTAGACCGGATGAGGTCACCTGTGGTGTGCCAGGCTTCTTCCCTCCAGACTGTCCGTGATGGACAGGGATCCGGACCTGGCGGCCTTGCTGCAGCTCAGTTCAGACGCGGGGGGGAGCGTTTCTCCTCACCTGGGCAAAGGTTCCCTTCATCACCGAGGCGGTAAACCAGCCGTCCTCCCCTCTGTGGACTGGGCCGGGATGGGCACAGTGTCCAAAAGAGCTCCTCTCTCCCGTCGGGCCAGCCAGAGCTTTACCTCCTCTGTCAGGCTCCATCCACACCGTCTTGAGGGGTTTGAGTGAGAAGCTGCCCATCGCCGTGGAGATCAGACAGGGCTGTGTGCCTTTCCAGCAGTAACTCCGAGGTCAAGGAAAAGCGCTCCTGTAGATTCTGAGCAGGGGCGAGTTGCTAAGTTCCTTTCGCCCCTGCTTCCTGATCTTGCCTAGATGAACGGATTTCGGGTTTAAGGTGACAAACTGGAGATAAAGTGACTTGGAGCGGGACCGCGTGCTTCCCGGCTTCCCTCCAGCAAGGCATGGGCGAAGCTGAGATCGTCACCCTTCATCTGTGTCAGCCCAAGGCCAGGTGTGAAAACGCAGCCATGTTTGCTTAAAGGCGTGTCCTGTGTGCAGCATTTTGGGGGACAGCTTAAGGATGTTTGTGTTCACAGAACTGAAAATTTGTAGCTGCAGTGTTGCAATATTGTAACCTTAAAATTATTCTTAATAAATGAATGCCAAACTGTGCTGGAACTACGTGCATCCCAGCAAATGCAGGGAAATGTAAGTGCTCTTTGCTGTACAAGAGGTAAAACCCTTTCAGGGTTACCTAAGGTCACGCCTGTATTGCAAGAAACCCGTGACAGCCTCCTGCCTCTCCGTAGGAGCCAGCCCGAAGGGACAGGCACCACCCCTTACTGGTGCAGCGAGTCCCCAGGTCCACCGCAGCCAAGTGGCAGCCTTTGTCCTCAGCCTCCCCACCCACATGACTGGATCCTGCTTTCTCTACCTGCTGGGCCCTGTGGGCTGGCGCTAATGCCAGAGGGGCACCACCATCACACCACCCATCAGAGAGAGCAAAGAAAACGCCTCTTCAAAAATGCCACTAGACTCTGTCCTTGGCGGCCACCCCGGCCCTCGGGGGACTGGGCGTGCAGCTCTCTGGCCTCACTGGGCGAGCTGGCCTCAGAGCCGAGGGGACCCCTCTGTGGCCCGGAGCTGCAGCCCTTGGGGAGGCCAGTGAACAGCCCCCCTGGGAGGTGCCCCTGGCCTTTGGGTAGCGATGCTCCAAAGAACCCTGGCCCTGAGAGACCACTCTCTCCCCCAGGCCAGCCCTGCCCAAAGTGTGACACCCAAGGGCAGGGGGAGGGCAGGCTCAGGATTCTGATGAGTTAGGAATTAAGTAGATGGACACGGAGGGGCTGTTAAAACCCTGGCTTCCAAAGCAACAGAAAGCTAATTGTGCTCCTGTGAAACTGCTGGAAAGGATGAGTGACCATGACTTCCTTCGCAGCCCCGTGTTTTGCTGGATTAATGTAAACGGCTTTGTTTGCAGGGTTTAATGTCAGCCCCAAGCCAGGCCAGTTCTCCAGGTGGGACTGTGGTGTAGCGAGCCCGCTCCTGCTCGGAGGTTCTCACCCCGGACTGGGTCTTGAGGCAGCAACGACGGAGCCCGGGGCCACACGTGAGCCGCGTGGAGGGCAGCGCGGAAGAGGAACGCGGGGCTCGGCGTCGCTCGGCGAATATACCCAAAGCAGCTGTTTCCATTTTTACATCGTTCTCTTGCGGCTGCAGTACAAAATAAGCCATGAGGTTTTCTTGCTTTTTTTTTTTACTCTAAAACTCAATGTAATAAAAACGTTATATATAGTTATGTAATATATACATATATACATGGTGTGAAATGTGTCTTGGACAAGAAATCCCCTTAAATCCAACTGTTAAAAAGAGTACTTCACTCTGCTTTTGCTGATTTTCTTTTTAACACCTTAGGTGTCAGAAGACAACCTGGAAGGCACTCATCAAGAAAGTTGTTACTTTCTGGCTTAAATATGTAATTCAGGAAGACGGATGCTGCGTGCACAGGTTTTTAAAAATTGTTTGCACTTGAAATAGTTGAATGCTGTTAAAAAATACCTTTGAGTATAGGTGTAATGGGCCTCCAAGGTGTGGCGTGAAGGTGCCCTTTTTAATCTGTTAACATTTAACACTCTTGTTCCAATGCAATCGGCTCTGTATTGTATGTATAAATAATGTCATTCTGCAATTGGGGAAATGGTCGCTTCAGTAGTACTTTTCATCTTCTAAGAGTGATATTTCTTTTTTTTTTTTTTTTTTTTTTTTGGCGGTACGCAGGCCTCTCACTGCTGTGGCCTCTCCTGTTGCGGAGCACAGGCTCTGGACGCACAGGCTCAGTGGCCATGGCTCATGGGCCCAGCCGCTCCGTGGCATGTGGGATCCTCCCAGACCGGGGCACGAACCCGTGTCCCCTGCATCGGCAGGCGGACTCTCAACCACTGCGCCACCAGGGAAGCCCTAAGAGTGATATTTCTAATTCACAAAAAAATTATTAAAACTTTCTTGAATGTACCATTTGTTTATCTTCTGTTAAATTGGCTCCACTTTCACTGTATTGTTTTTGTTGACTTAAACGTGTACACCGTGTCCCTTGCAGCCCTGACGTGAGGCAGGCTCTTCAAGGCCGGGGCTCGTCCGGAGAGCCCGGCGGTCCTCTGGCCCCTTCGTGCTGTCTCCCCATCTTCGGCCTTTGTGGGCAGCTGCCCATGCGTGCGGACTGCGGTCTCAGGGAACAGTTTTCTCCTTACAGCTTCAAGTCCACGAGTCCACCTTCTGTTGTTGGAAGATCACACACGACTCTGTACGGTGAGTGTGAAAGTGCTTTGTTAAGGATGCAGAGAAAAAAAGGCTGATGACAATTACATGGGATTTTTATTTGGCTGAAGCCAGCTGGTGAGCAGCTTGGTCATGCCCACGCCTACTTGTAGACGCTACAGGGGACCAGAATCATTACAGTGTAGCTGCCAAGTACAGGAACTTTTCTCAATTGAAAAAAAATCATACACCGTTGAACCCTTTGAAG
Source organism: Mesoplodon mirus (assembly GCF_964341445.2). Taxonomy (NCBI): domain Eukaryota; kingdom Metazoa; phylum Chordata; class Mammalia; order Artiodactyla; family Ziphiidae; genus Mesoplodon; species Mesoplodon mirus. The sequence goes on from NC_138979.1 coordinate 186,102,534, forward strand.
GCCTTTTTATGTGGTCAGACTCTAAACCACGAAGTGCCTAAAACACATTTCTCTAAGTGATCCCATTAAACTGGGGGCGTGTCTAAGTGATTTTAGGCTAGAAAAGATGTGTCCACGCTCCATTTCCATCATTTCTGTGAACGTAGCAACAGGATAATGTTACTGTTGCAGAAAAATTCTCATCAGCCTGGGTCTTGGCTTCCTTCTCAGAGGAGAGGAGGAGGGTCAGGGAGCCAGTTCTTCACCGGCGCCGGGCCGGAAGGGCTGCACCACGGGGAGCCGCCGTCACAGGGCAGGGGAGCCTTCGCGAAAGGTGGAAACCACCGCATCCCAGGACACCCTCTCGCTGTAAGTGATTTATATGTTGGACACATTCAGAATGCGCTTCCTATGAAAACATCAGCACATTTTAGATAGTTTGGTATTTGTCATCTTAGTCAAAGCACTGGTCTCTAAGTACCGTCCGTCACACTGAAGACCTACGAGGAAGCCACGCGTATTTCTGGAGATCAGAAAAGGCCGCCTTGGAACTCGCGTCCAGAATCCCGAGCCTTGCGGTCCTCCTGGGTCGACTCCTTTTCCTGTGAATTTCCTGCATGTTTGTAGGAAGTGACGGGTGGGTACCTGGTGGCCCCCGGACAACAGCAGTGTGAAAAGTCCAAGGACCCAGGGTGCCGCCCAGCTCTCAGCGCCCCGAGGCTGGCGGTCAGGTCAGCCCTGCTAGCTCCGCCCACCGCCCTCCATCCGACTCTGCGGTGCAGTTTGCGAGATGCATCCGTGCTGGGAACGCATCTCTCTTTTTTCGGCTGGTCCCTGGCCAAGTGGTCCAAGATGGCTTCCAAAATCGGCCGGCCTCCTACCCACCCCCGCCCGCCCCGCGGCCGCAGGCCCAGGGCAGAGGGTCCCCAGGCCGGCCCCCACCCCTCCTCTCGGGAGCCACGGAGGGTCGGCTCGGCGCACCCCGTACGCTGCGTCAGCTCTTACTGCTCGCCTGGAGCGCCCTCATCCCTCGGCAGCGTCGCCCCCGCTCTGTCTTCTCGGGAGCAGGTTTACATCGACAGCCGGCAGGGCCGGGCTCCTTGGACTGGGGTGTCCGCCCGCGGCCTCTGCCCCCAACCTCAGCCCCAGCCGCGTCTCAAACGTGGACGAGGGCGTCGGTTGGGGCGGTGATGAGGGAGCTCCCTTGCTCGGGTCCGTGGAGACGGGCCCTGCAGTGGCCCTGGGGAGGCTGAGATGGCCCAGCCGCCCGGCCTCGCAACTGGTCAGGTTTGGGGTGCACGGCAACCCACCAGCGCTCCGGCAGCAGGGCCCGGCGGCTTCCTGTGTCCCCAGAGCCCGGCCAGCGCCTGCCCGTCGCCAGGCCCACGGGCCACAGAGACCTGGTGGACGCAGGGGCCCCCGGGAAAGCGGACCCGCCCCTGAAGCCGAGGCGGAGCCCCACGGGTCCCAGGGCACCACGCCCACAGGGAGGAGGGTTCCTTCGTAAAAAGGTACAGCGCCGCAGAACTTTAGAGAGGCCCTTCGCGTTTATATACTTAAAGGGGGTGACGATTTCCCTGAATTGTCCTTGCACCTGCCCTCACTCGGAGCCGAGCTCAGAGCGCGGGCCGTCCCTGGCCTCTCCCGAGTCCGCCGAGCCCGCAGCGCCCCCGGGACGCGGCGCCCCCAGCCCTCTGCCCGCCCCGCCGCCACTTCCACCCCGGGGCGTCCCCGAAGCCCCCCAGGTCTCCCCACGTGCACCAGCTCTGCCCGCCCTGGGCCCGCACGTGCCTGCGCCCATGGCTCCCCCTCCCCCGGGCACCGGGAAATGCTGGCCACGGCCTGCCCGCCCACCGCCCACCCCGGCCACGTCCACCTCCCCCAGCCCCTTGCCCTGCCCCTTCCAGCGCCCTGCCCCCTCCCCTCCCTCCCCCACGGGAAACAGGTTTCTTTTTGTGCCCGCTTATTGCTGGCACCCCAGAAACGAAGCTGGAAACACCCGCAGGCCATCGGGCAGCAGCGGCCTCTACTCACGGAGGAAGCTGGGCCTTGGGAGCTGGACCGGCGGCCTGCCCGCGGCCCGCACCCGGGGGCTCCGAGGGCTGAGCGCCAGCCTGTGTCATTGCTCAGTGGACGGTCAAGTGAAACAGTGAAGCTGCACTGAAGTCTCCCCAACAAAATGAATGCCCCTGATACACTCACAAAAGTCAAAATAAAGGAATGGATAATCAGGACACATGTTTAACTCAAAATATATTAAGATGCAACACTGTAATGATAGCTTATCGTTTAATAAAAATCAAGGGTCTCCAATGGTGTAATCTGGAAGCCAAACGTGCTGGGACACTACTGGTGGTGGATGGACTAAGGGAGGCACCCTGTGCAGAGCCCTCGGTGAAACCAGGCCTAAATAACCCATAACAAAGTATAATTTGTTTTGATTCATATAAAAAATTACAAAATATTCCCTGCCCCAAATTCTTATGTTACGGAAATGAACCGAAACCCTAGAATGAGGTGATTTCACAAAGGTATGAGACTGGAACATACGGTACGGCTGCCTTTAGGATGCAAGCAGCCTCGGGACGGCGGGCTCCAGGCCCAGGAACTGGTGCTGGTCTGGGGGCAGCTCACCCGGGACGCTCGCTGGGGCCCGGCCGGGTGAGAGCCGCCCCGAGCAGGGGAGCCGCAGCGCCACTCAGTAGCCTCCACCTCTCCGCTCTACCGTGGGCAGGCGGTACTGCTTCAGGTTAGGCTGGATGTCCTTCTGTGTGTCTGTCTGTTAAAGAAAGTGACAGACACTCAGCAGAGGCCGGGATGGGCGTGAGCGCGGCGCCAGGGGAACCAGTGGGACGCCTACCTTCTGGTTTGGGCCAACACACTTCAGGGGTCTCAGCACCGGGAACTTCCGGGTCGCTCCGGGGGCAAACACTGACTGCAGCGCTGGGCTGGAGTACGAGGGCTGCTTGGTCACTCCTGACAGCTTGAGTTTGGGCAGTGCCATCACGTAGGCTGGTCCGTGTCTCCTGGGATGGTCCTCCTCTTGCTTTAGGGGCTGTTTCTAGAACCAAAGCAAAGGTCAGATGAACACACGATGCTCTCCCCTTTGTGGGAATTAGGAAAAGCAGAAAGGGCTCTTTTGTACTACTTTTGCCTCATACAATTTCTTGACCGTGAGGTGTGACAGTATGGTGACTGGACAACACGCACCACGTCCCAGCCCCCCCAGAAGTGCAGTGGCCGCTCCCTGGGCCAGGGCCAGGGCGGACAGCGGGGGAGGCCACGCTGACGCACGTGCAGCTCCAAGGGCCGAGGCCACGGTGACGCTTCCCGCTCAGATTCCCTGAGGTTGGCCAAAGCGGCCTGCAGCCTGCTTCTGTGTGGCCAGTGCGCTAAGAGTGGGTTTCACATCTTCTCATAGTTGGAGACAATTTCACGGCATGTGATTATGAGACTCCAGTTTCAGGGTCCACAGTTTTACTGAAACCCAGCCCCACCATTCGTTTACGTATGGTCCGCGGCGCCACCAGCCAGAAGAGTGGGCAGTCGCGCCAGACGTTAAGGCTGGCACAGCCTGAACCCTCACTCTGGGGCCCTGGCAGACAGCGTGTGCCTCGGCTCTGGCGCGGGGGCGCCCACGGCGGGTGCCAGCAGGAGAAACACTAACAGCTGACCAAGAGGGAGAGGAGGCCCGGCAGGGAGAGCAGTTAGGGGCAAAGTGAGGGAGGCTCAGCCGGGGGGCGGGGGTGGACTTCGTCCCCGGTTGGCGGCCTGCGCAGCTGAAGGGGAGCTGCCGTCATCCGCCCTTGGAGGGAAGGCACGGGGAGAGAGCCAGGTCTCGGGGAGAGACAGGAGACCGGGTTTGATCAAGTCTGCCTTTGGACATTCAGCTGGAGCCGTCAAGCAGGTGTCTGGACACGGGGGTCGGGATTTCTGGAAAGCAGCCCGGCTGCAGGTATACCTGCATCCTCAGCTTCCAGCACAGAGTGACACTCAACAGATGCTGGGCTGAGTGAGAAACGATGGAAGGCCACGGCTACCATGAAGCTCGGTGCCAGCCCACAGCTGTAAAACTGGGGGAGCCGAGCAAAGGGGGGCCCCGCGGCACGTGAGAGAAAGGGGAAGCTATCGCGGGATGCAGCTGTGCTTTCTACACCAGGAAGCGTGCGAGGCCACCCCTGTGCCAGGCGCAGTGCTCCTCTGGGGCCTGCTGCTCTTGCAGGGGCTCAGCGGCCGAGCGGGGGCGGTCACCTGGGCCAGTGTTGGCTTCCCAGTGCCCCGGCTAGGGTCCTCTGCAGGCACAACGTGCTTGGGCACCGGCCTGGCCCTGCGGCTGGGAGGATCCCAGCCCGCCACGCTGTGGACTTTAGCTGGTGGCGCAGAAAGGCCGGGGGCACAGAGGTGCCACCTGGCGCGGCAGCAGGTTGCTCACAGGCACCCTTTCCAGGCAGATGTGGCACCTCCCCAGGTGGCATCTGCGTCAGAGAGACATGGGCCCCTGAGGGCGTCCGGTCCCAGCTCGGACGGCCTGATCGCTCAGTACCTGCTTGCTGCCCTCCTGAGCCGGCTGCCGGTTGTTACTGAGTAGTTCCCGTGCCACCAGACGCTCGGGGCAGAGAGCGGAGGCCTTCCTCCTGGGCCTGGCCGGAGCCTGCTTCTCAGCTGCCCTACAGGACGGAAGGGGCAAGGGGTGCCTCTGCTGAGAACCCGGCCGCCACAGGGCTTGTCGGCCTCCTCTGTCCCCAGTGTGGGCTCGTGCCTGTCGCCCCTCCTCTCATCCAAGGAGCCTTTCTTTTCCTTTCCTGTCTCAGCCTGACAGCCTCTGGGCTCCGGAGCCGTGGGCCCACCCCTGCCCAGTGACTCGAGGTTCGGGTCAGACGTCACCCCCACGTCACACATGCACAAGGGGACAGAGGGGTGGAGTCCGAAGCCCTCAGGGCAGGTACTTCCAATGGCAGGTGTCGCCCAACGCACGCGCCCTGGAACCTCACGGCGAGCGAGCTCAGCCCGCTCCCCCTGCCGTGTGCCACGTGACCCTCCGGGGCTTAACACCACAGCCTTGGCATCAACCGCAAAGCAGCCCCAGACCCTCCGTCCACCCTGCCGTGACGCCACTAATGGCCTCCTTTTGGGGGAAGATAGCAGAAAGGAGCGAGGTGCGGGTTCCCAGAGGGACCGGCACTGTTCCCGGGAACCAGCCACCCATCCGCGTGCCCCACGGGAACCCGGCAGGGCGCCTACCTCTGTTCTCGGAAGTAGGGGTGCCGCAGGGCCTGGTGGGCAGTGATTCTCTCATCGGGATCATAGGCCACCATTGCGTGCAGGAGGGAGAGGCATTGCGGGGACAAACTGGCTGTCAGTAAAGGTATTCCTGATCCCTTTTTAAAAGTAAAATCAAAACTCATAGCTCTCAACCTGTATTAAAAGCCCAATGATAGTAAACGATCATGCCGTCATTTAGAGCACGTGGCCAGTCCAGCATCACGACCCTACGGGGACCTGCACTGAAGGTAACGGCTTACAATCTAAAAAGGGCAGGGGGCAGGGGGGCATAAAGCCATAGAATACAAGATCCTCGTGGAAACTGTGGACTTTGGGTGAGAATGACATGTCAGCACAGGTTTGATGACAGCAGACGTGCCACCGCGGGGCCGGTGCTGGTGGCCGGGAGGCTGTGCACTGCGTGGGGCCAGGCGGTAGATGGGGACCTTTGTACCTTCCGCTCAGCTCTTCTGTGAACCTAACACCGCTCTAAAAAAATTAAGTCTGTTTTTTTAAAAAGGGTGGGAGGTCGTGAAATCTGTTACGCTGTAAGTGTAAGAAAACTTTTTCTTGAGAAGACTCATACCACATTCCCACCAGAAAAGAATGAAATAAAGTCTTAAAAAAGAAAAAGAATCCAGCATGGCTGTCATCTCCTTACCCCCCTCGGGTTCTGGGAGCTGCTGGGTGCTGCCCACGCCCCCGAGTCCCCCCCGAGGGGTCAGCGTGGCCAAGCTGCCGGGTGGCGGCTCCACAGGGTCTGTGCATGCAGCCTGTGCTGGGGAGCCTTTCCCACCCAAAGACCTCTGTGGCCTGAGTGAACATTCCCCGGACAAAACCCGAGTGCCGGGCTCGTGGGAGTGTGAAGAGGCCCCTGGGGGCCACAGAGGCAGGGCGGTCCGCGGTGGTGGGGCGGCCTGGGGGCTGCACTTACCCTTTGAACTTGGTGAGGGTCTTCCCAGCAGGCGTGCCAATGACATCGTGGATCCTCGAGATCTGGTCCAGCTCGTTGGCTCCGGGGCAGAGGGGCTGCAGGCTGGGCGGGCGCGGCCAGGGCTGTGGTCAGGGCAGCAGCCTCCCAGCAGAGGGACCTCCAGCCCCCCCCGCCCATGCTTGGGCCTTCCTCCTCCTACTGTCCCTACGGGTTGGTGTCTTTCTAAGGGACAGGGCCACACTCCCGTATCTGTACAGCAGGTGCCTCTGCCGGCTGAGAGATGAAAGCCCCCAGAGCCTCCTTACAGCCCGGGGAGTTTTGTTGACAAAAATTCAGGCTGGGTCAGGTCGGGCTGTGTAGACAAATGAGGTTCAAGGAGGGTTTTGGTTTTGGAGCATCACGGATTTGGGAATTGTGGGTAAAAGATGTTAGACCCATACACATTACAGGCCACAGAGAAGAGCTTAAAAACATAGCTCTGGGCTTCCCTGGTGGCACAGTGGTTGAGAGTCCGCCTGCCGATGCAGGGGACACGGGTTTGTGCCCCGGTCCGGGAAGATCCCACATGCCGCGGAGCGGCTGGGCCCGTGAGCCATGGCCGCTGAGCCTGCGCGTCCGGAGCCTGTGCTCCACAACGGGAGAGGCCACAACAGTGAGAGGCCCACGTACCACAAAAACAAAAAAACAAAAAAACAAACAAAAAAATAACGTAGCTCTGACGGTAAGATGACTTCTATTCAGGGAAAACGGCAGGAGCTCAGGCCGCAGGGGAGCCGGACAGCTCCGAGGTGGGGCAGGCCGGGCACAGAGTGCAGTCAGCGAGGCTCAGCGTGGGCTGCCCAGCGCCCTGGGTGGATGCGGCCGGCACCAGCGCCTCTGACATCCCTCCAAACTGACTCAGGGATTTCAGCACCAGAGAAAAGGTCATTCGTTCGTGCTTTAGTATCAGTGAAATCACCACTCTCCTTTCCACAAATAACAGTCACTTATCAGTACGAATGATCTAGAATCAGAAGGCATGTCCCGAAGGGCCCGAACGTCTGTTTTTATCAAGAGGTCAGTTGAGCAGGAGGGACTGGACGACCCGGGTCCTGCCTGCGCTGGGCTGTACCATCCTGACGTGCGTCACCCCGAGGTTAAATCCACCCACCCGTCCTGCGTGACCCACTACGAGCAGGTGCCGCCCCTCCCCCTCCCGGGGCTTCTTCCACCTGGTGCCCCCGCCGCCGGTGGACAGGACAGGCCCTCCTCCCTTCCCGGGCCTCTGCCCTGGCCCTGCTGCGCCCAGCGGTAAAGCCCAAAGGCTGGGGGAGGGGAGGACGGTTAGGGCTGGGGCTTCTTGGACTCCATGCAGCTCGCCCTCACGCCCGGGGCCAGAGCACCCCACCCGAGCAACTGCACTCTGAGGGTAGACCGAGGGGCACCGCTCGCACCCCGCCCCCATGGCAGGCCCCGCGAGGTGGCGGTAAGCACGCCTCGACTCCGTTCCTTCATTTGGCTTCATCAGTCCTATCGCTGATGAGGCCAGATGGAGAGGCCCACCGACCCAGGGCCCGGGCGGGCCAGCGGGAAACAAGTAGCTGATCGTGTTCTTTCTGCCATACCCAGAAAGCAAGGAAAAGCGTTTGACACATTTCCTGTCGAGTTCAAAAACCACCACCATACCAGAAGGTCTGTAAACTCTGCACCGTAGAGGGAGGGACTGGCACGAAGCCACGGGACGGCCGAGCCCCGCGTAGACCGGCCCCAGGACCCTGACACAGCCCCCCTAGCCCAGCAGCAGCTGCGACTCTGGAGCCACCTGGCCATCTCGTAGAGCACGCAGCCCGTGCTCCACAGGTCCATCTTGTAGGTGTAGAAGCCATCAGTGAGGAGACACTCTGGGGCCCGGTACCAGCGGGTGGAGATGTATTCCGTGTACGGCTGCTTAGAATAGATACTCCGGCAGGAACCAAAGTCCCCTAATTTCAGGACATCCTGCTGCAAGGGGGTAGAGAAGCAGGGACAAATAACATCTCATCAAGCAGCGGTTGTAATACAAACCATTTCAAATATTTATGCACCAACGGGAAAATTCCTAGTACCTAAACTAGCTTGTAGAACATAAAGTACTGGCTTTATAAGCCCCTGAAATTGCCTCTAGCAGGTGAGGAAGCGGTATTTCTCTTCAGTGGAACACATTTACAAATATTCTGGCTATGTTTAACAGACATTTCAAAATGTTTACAGGTTTTGGAAATTTTTAAGTCGCAGAGTAAGTCTACAAATGAACTATACACCCTGGTCACATGCCCTGTTATGCCTCAAACTCCCCACCGCGTCCAGTGCTTCTGGCAGCTTGGTTCCCATTCGGGGGAGGCTGGGGGCCTGGCCTACACCACATGGGATCCTTGAAGGAAGTCAGACAGCCCAGGGAAACAGGTTTCAAGGCGTTTCTTCCATCTTCTCTACTTCTCACATTCAAGTAATAAAATTCATGCTGTCAATACATTTGAAGCCTCTGGCACCTACAGCTAGAGCAAACATTAAACAGCAGTGCTCTCGGCCAGATTATCAAGAAACCTGCCCTGACAGCCTTTTACCTCTGTTCCCATTCCCCAGTACGTTCAACAAAAATGACAAGGCATATAAAAAGGCAAGAAAAAAGTCTGAAGAGAGAAAGCGACGCATCAAAGCAGACTCAGATATGGCGCAGGTTTTAGAGTTTTAGAATTCCCAGACAGGAAATTTAAAATAACTATGATTAATTTGTTAAGGGCTCTAATGGAAAAAGAAGAAAGCATGCAAGTTCAGATGGGAAACGTAAGCAGAGAAATGGAAACCCTAAGAAAACATCAAAAGGAAACACTAGAAATAAAAAACACTGTAACAGGGACTTGCCCGCTGGCACAGCGGTTAAGAATCCACCTGCCAATGCAGGGGACACGGGTTCAAGCCCTGGTCCAGGAAAATCCCACATGCCGTGGAGCAACTAAGCCCGTGCACCACAACTACTGAGCCCGCGAGCCACAACTACTGAGCCCACGTGTGCCTACAGCCCGGCCTCCGCAACAAGAGAAGCCACCGCAATGAGAAGCCCACGCACCACAACGGAGAGCAACCCCCACTCGCCACAACTGGAAAAAGCCGGCATGCAGCAACAAAGACTCAACGCAGCCAAAAATTTAAAAAATTAAAAACAAACAAAAAACACTGTAACAAAAATTTTAAAAGACTTTGATAGACTTAACACAGCCAAGGAAAGAATCAGTGAGCTTGAAGATATGCCAATAGAAACTTCCCAAACTGAAATGCAAAGCAATAGAGGAACGTCAAAAACAAAACGGAACATCCAAGAACTGTGGGACAATTTCAGAAGGCGTGGCACACACACTACAATGTGGATGAACCTCAAAATAACGATGCTGAATGAAAGCCAGACCAAAAAAGAGTATATGCTATGTAATTCCATTTATAGCACGTTCTAGCTCGTCTTTGCCTGGGGACAAAGGACAGGGGGCAAGGATTACCAAAGGGCAAGAGGAGGCTTTTGGGGGCTTTGGATTTGTTTGTGAAGTTGATTGGGATGATGGATTCATGGGTGTACACATATGTCCAAACTGAGCAAATTGTACACTTTACACAGGCATAGTTTAAGGGCTTTCGAGTGAGACATATCAGAGCTCAAATCCTGCCTCTTACACTTTTATATTTAGAGTGTTTAGAATGATAATTTAAATGGAGTTTATTTTTGTATATAGTATAAGAAGGGTGCCTTTTTCCAGATGTACAGTTATGTTGACGGCATTTATTAAAGTAACCATTTTTTTCCAAACTGGAAGGAAAAAAACAAACATGTTACAACAAACATGGTATCCACTGGGATTGAACACATATCCAGTGAACAGTTTTTATATTCTACTTTCTTCTGATATCAATTTTTCATATAAAAGTTCTTACCTTTATTAATATATTTTCTGGTTTTACACCTCTGTGAAATATTCCATTTCTGCATTCAGTATAAAAGGAAGGACAGAATTAATTGTACCTCATTCATTCGAATTCTTTTATACTATATTCTTAATGAACGGTAATACGTTTTGTTAATTTGAAAGCTGCCAAGTCTCCAAGTGCCTACCTGTGCGTGTGATCAAGGGATTTACACACCTGCTACATACAGTGCAGAATTTTGTTTGCTGGTAATGGGTGTCTTCTCCCTGTGCGATCGAGGAAAAGGCCAAATATGGTTACCAACGATCCATATCCCCTTTTGCGAAACAAACGATGGAATCCATTTTTATTTAGCAATGTGTGAAAATCTGACTTCCTCAGTGAAAAATAACCTGGAGGAGTTCTAGGAAATATGGAGTCTATCTACAAAATATGCCATTTAAAATTCTACATACTGGCATGATGTCATTTAAAATCACAGAGCGCCAGGCCTTCTGACTGCAGTCAGAACAGTGCTGAGCGGATCACCGCAAGGGCAGCTCGGTATGGTGGTCCTAACACAGCCTCGGGTGGGCCTCCAGGGCATCCGCCTTCACGCTGATGATGAGCTCAAATCCAGGGTTTTCCTCGGCTTCCTGGCTACGTGGAGATCTCCGTCTTTAAGGGGACGGATCACGTTTTCTTAACCCAGGAAGACCAACGGCCGCTCTCACTTGCACAGCCACACGTTCTTCTCTCACAGAAGGAAGCAGTCACCGGGCGCCGGCTGACAGCGCCCTGCGGCAGCCTGCAGTCGACACCTTCTCCCCTCCTGCAGCTCTCAGGACGCTCCAAGACTCTTAATACTACGCTCCAGCGTCAGAGCTGCCCTTGCTCTCGAAGGTGTCACATTTTACTTGATTTTAATACAGAGGTATGTGTTTTTAAGTCATTAGGTTTTTTGTTTTTTGTTTTTTGTTTTGCGGTACGCGGGCCTCTCACTGCTGTGGCCTCTCCCATTGCGGAGCACAGGCTCCGGACACGCAGGCTCAGGGGCCATGGCTCACGGGCCCAGCCGCTCCCTGGCATGTGGGATCCTCCCGGACCGGGGCACGAACCCGTGTCCCCTGCATCGGCAGGCGGACTCTCAACCACTGCGCCACCAGGGAAGCCTGGTCATTAGGTTTTAAATCTGCAAAATATCCACTCTCACCTAACAACTCAGAAAGCCACTTTCCCCTCCGTGAGCACATATCCCACTAGACATTTTTCATCCTAAGTTTGCAACTTCTGTCGAAAAATTAATGTATTCTTTTCCTCACATAACAAGACTGTTTATGTTAATAATAGAAAGTAATTTAAATTACAAAGTGTCTAAGTGCAATGAATTTTTTTCCATGGCATACTATAATCTTTTTATTCTGTTCACATAATTTATCATCAGTTTTCCAGAATTTAAATTGAAAGAATTAAAACTAAGACTTTGTCAGCTTCCCCCAACTTGAGGAATTTTATCAACCTATTATCTATATAAAGGTGAAAAGAAAGTAAAATTTCTATTCTCTGTCACACGCGCGAGGCTGGACGAACCTTCGTGAGGTTCGGCCCTCATCGGGCAGGGGGTCTCGCTGCCCACTGACTAGCCCAGCTCTCCAAACCCCCCTCGGCAGACTCCCTCCCAGCACAGGGCTCTCAGGACCCAGGAGCACTTGAGTCCCCTGGGGGCTTGTGAAGATACAGAATGCTCCCCATCCTCACCCCCGGCATTCCTGGTTCTGTAGGTCTGCGGCGGGGCCCCAGAAGCTGCCTTTCCAGCAAGTTCTCAGAATGGGCCGCCAGGCCTGGTCCCTCACCTTGGGAACTGCACCCCATCATATCCTGCTTGTTTATCGAAGGCTCCAGCCACATTCACTTGGGGGCGTTTCTGCACGCGCCCCCCAAGCTCTCCTGCTGCATGTTGTACTCTTGCTGCTCTGTTCCTAGAAGCACCCTTCCCATCCACGTCCACACGTCCACATCTTATAGCATAAAACTGCCATTACAGTCATCTGAACTTGAACACAGAAAAGGTGGACACTTTTAGGAAAAGTCTAATCCATCCAATCTTCATAAGCACCTAGGGAGCTTTTAAAAAGTAGATTCCAAGGCCCAACTTAGACCCAGTGAATCACAAATCCAGGCAGGTGGGCCAGGAATCTGCATTTTCGGCTGCCTTCAGTCCCCAGGGGCGGAGGACTCTTTGGACGCCTGCCCTTCCTTTCCTCCTGGGCCTCCGCTGCTCCACCCATTCACAGCCGTGGGGCAAGGCCACGACTCCCTCCCCTGGCCTCCGTGAGTGCCTGCCTGCACACGGGGGCTCCAGGTGCACAGAGGTGCCCTCATGAGCCATGTGGGCCGCTGGTCTGAACCATCGGAGTCCACACCCTTGACAAGGAGGGGACTGACCGCTGACTTTCGCACTATTTTCCCAAAACAGGACCCTAACTCGCCAGGCCCAGGACTGCATGTGGTTCCCACCAGATTCTTGCTCACAAACATCTTGAAACAAATACATACAGTACAGTTAATAAACCACTCTGAAGTTCCTTGTATGGCCCTTTACTGAATGCCAGCAGACTGCAAACAGTATTTCTCTCTTTTGGCTCTCCCGACCAAATGAATTTTCCCAAGTTAATTTTTACCCAATATTCTCATTAAGAAGGTACTAAAAATTGTCATATACAATACCAGCAATGTAAAAAATCTGAAGTGAACACAGTGATTAACTATGGCATTGGCTGTCCGTCCTAACAGAAGGAAAAGGGTCTCCAGTGTAGCCAGCACTGTAATAGAATATCCAGCACACTGCCTTCTCACAAGAGACCCTGTACCCAGGCCTGCACCTGGCTTTCCTGGTCAGGCTTGGGGTGCATTCTGGGTCCACCATGGCACAGCCAAATGCCCACAGTCTACACTTGGGCCCAGAGGCTATGCCCTGCGGCACCATGTGAGCACATGTTTGCCATCGGTGTTTTCCAAAGGAGAGCCTTGCCTGATGGCACACTGTTCCGAGAGAAGTTACAGGGTAGCAGGCGGGGTGTCAGACTCAGCACGGAGCTGGAGCCATCATCCGCACCCCTCTCTCAACAAGACAGAATTCCACGAGGGGTCCTCCCAGTTCTGCTCTTTGAAGCTGGCTCGTCTCAGGCAAGTGCTCTAAGTTCTTGGAAGTTCAATTGCCTCACCTCTATAACGGAGTTGAGCTCACAGAAATGGGAAGAGCAAATGCAGGAACACAGAGCAAGCACACTATAAACTGTAAAGTCATAATGATGATGGTGGTAATGCCAGCAGTTGACCTTGCCTGAAGGCTACGCAAGCCAGCACTGCTCCACACACCTCACACGTATTATTACTCCTCACAACAACCCTAAGAGTCAGACACTAGGATTATCCCCATTTTATAGACAAGGACTAAGGCTCAAAGAGCCTAACCAGGACCGACCGTCATGAAATGCACACGGCACTGGGCATGCTCTACCCAGTGTGTTGATGTGGGACATCCAAGCTGCGTCAACACAGCCAAACTGGAACAGCCCTTCCCAGAAGCACCAGCATTAAAAGTAACAGGATGGGCTTCCCTGGTGGTGAGCGGTTAAGAATCTGCCTGCCAAGGCAGGGGACACGGGTTTGAGCCCTGGTCCGGGAAGATCCCACATGCCGCGGAGCGACTAAGCCCATGAGCCACAACTACTGAGCCTGCGCGTTGCAACTACTGAAGCCTGCACGCCTAGAGCCCGTGCTCCGCAACAAAAGAAGCCACCGCCATGAGAAGCCCGTGCACTGCAACGAAAAGTAGCCCCACTCACCGCAACTAGAGAAAGCCCGCGTGCAGCAATGAAGACCCAATGCAGCCAAAAATAAATAAATAAAATAAATCTACTAAAAAGAAAGAGAGAAAGGAAATGAATGAGCACTCTGCAATGCAGGGGACTTCATAAGACTACAAACAGAAGGAGGCTCCCTCTCAGAGGGTCACCTGAGCAGGGAGTCCTGCCTCATCCTGAAGCCTAGAGTAGAATGTTGAGCAGCAGCAGAGCCAGGAAAGATGCGAGAAGGGGACAGGCTTGAGGGAGGGCTGAGCCGCCGCCGCCCACTGCGCCCTCCTCATGTCGCCCAGCCGGCCTGAACGCCTCGTGGCTTTGCTCGTGTGCAGCTGAGTTCTGAGCAGACAAGACTGCCAGAAAAACACCTCCCATGAGTACTGTGCGTTTACAGCCCAGTACCGTATATTTAGATGAAACTACTGCACAAATGATTTTGAGAACTAAAACAAATATATGGGAACTACGAGCTCTAAAAGATCTTAGATTAGCTTTGAAATTATTCTACGTACCTCGTATTAGTTCATAAATATTCATGTCCATAAGTTCACATATTAGTGCAAGAGAACCAGATTTTCTGTCACTGAAGAAGAAAGCACGTTTTTAAAATGTTTTTTCTTTCTTGTATTAATCAGAAAAAATAATCAAATATTTAATTCATTTGTAAACACTTCTGATAAACACAAAGCACTCCTACATCAGACAAAGACCAAAGTGTAATGATTGAAACAGCAGAAGTTTTGATTTTTAATCAACATTTTAATTTAAAATTAAAAATAATTTTAAATACTAGTAAAACTCTACTTCAGGCAAAAATTCTAAAAGCCCCCCTCCCCACAAGTTTTAAAGAGAAGTGTCTTGAAAATAGAAAAGTTAACTATCAGCAGAAAGAAGAAATGAGGTTTGAGGAGCTGCAGAAGCAAAACAAAGAAAGTAGGATTTGATTCATGCTCTGTGGCTGCAAATTTAGTTTTAATTTACCTAAATTACTTCCATGCGATGGGGATACATCACAGTGCAGGGAGCAAAACCAAAACTCCAGCCGAGGCAAAAAGGAGGAAGATGAGTCCCACCACACCCCTGCAGTGTCACCCCCGGACCCTGCTCCAGGAGCCTCTGGTGGGGCTGGAAGGGGTCCCCGCTGTCACTCAGGACTGCCAGGAGGCCCATGTGCAACCGTGCACCGAAGTACTTTGCAAAGCACACATAAAGCACCCTCAGCACAGGGAGCGCTGTGACCGTCACACGCAGACTGCGGTCCCTGGACCTGGCCCCAGCCAATGGCTCAGAGCACGCGGGCCAGGACGCCACACAGCCATGACAAGACGTTGCATTTTGAGTTTAGAACTGTTCAGCCTCCTGATTACAATCTCCTGCACTTTAACGGTCAGAGGCTGCGGTTTCTCGGCTGGTTGTACAGGCCGGGCTTCCTGCTGAGGGGCGCCTTCTCAGAGCTCCAGGCCAGGACCCCAGCCCCAGCCCCAGCCCCTGGCAGACAAGCCCCTCCAGACAAGCTGTGCTCTGCCTTCTTGATCGACAGGTAAACCTTACGGAAGCTACTCTATAATTAGAAGAGAAATTAAAAATCCCCTGAAATTATGTCAATTGTAGTAAGAAAGGCTGCATGAGACCACACAGAGATGGCAAGTGGCAGCAATCCCTGAAAGAGGACAACAGGGGCTTTCCCAGTAGGTCACAACTCACACTCGGATGCCCAGGGCCACCACCGTCTACACAGAAGCCCAACTGCTACAGGAGAGGAACCGTTTGAATGCTGTTTGCTTTTATGAGGTGGAGTCACTGAAATGAAGGCCTTTCTACGTTAGGACTCAGATAAAGACACTGGTCCAAATAAGTAAGTGACTTAAGATAAAACAAAAATTATTATTCTCTGAGCTACAAAGCAAATATTTAAAATGCCTACCATGGTTTTCTTTCTTAAAAAGAGATTTAATAATTATCATCACATTTAGATAATGTTTAAAGCCCCAAAGATACTTACAAAACCACTTCGTGCAGCGTAAGAATGTTTGGGTGTGGATTCAGGTGCCTCAGTGCTGTATCTCTCGTAGATTGCTCACTTGCTCAATACTATGGTGTAGGTAAAAATAAATAACTAACTTATAATTCAGGTCAACTTTAAAATCAGGGTTATCAAATCATTATTTATTATCTACAATCACAACAGAAAAACTCACAAATATTTCAAGCAAGTTAATCAGATTTTATTTCTCCCATTAGCAGCTGATCTTAAGTATATCTTGTTTCTACATTATCTTATAAAAATCAAGGTTCTTATAGCTTTGGACATATATTCAAACTTTTCCCATCTAAGTTCCTGAAAGAATACCTTGGTAGTTTCTCTTACAATTAATAAATATAGAAACAGATACTAAAATTTCCTATTAATCAGTTTATAGGAACTAACTGAGCAATGTAAATGCCATCTGAAAATAAACGTTTCACA
The DNA here is from genome assembly GCF_964341445.2 of Mesoplodon mirus. Taxonomy (NCBI): domain Eukaryota; kingdom Metazoa; phylum Chordata; class Mammalia; order Artiodactyla; family Ziphiidae; genus Mesoplodon; species Mesoplodon mirus. The sequence continues at coordinate 186,118,948 of NC_138979.1, forward strand.
TTCAGACCCAGTCTTTTTTTTTGAGATAAATATTTTAATTCAATATTTTTTAAATTATTTTTTAACATCTTTATTGGAGTATAATTGCTTTACAATGTTGTGTTAGTTTCTGCTGTATAACAAAGTGAATCAGCTATACATACACATATATCCCCATATCTCCTCCCTCTTGCCTCTCCCTCCCAGCAACTGACAAAGCAATCATTTGTCAGTTGCTTTGTTTGCAAATATTTTCTCCCATTCTGAGGGTTGTCTTTTCGCCTTGTTTACGGTTTCCTGTGCAAAAAGCTGTGCAAAAGCTTTTAAGTTTCATTAGGTCCCATTTGTTTATTTTTGTTTTTATTTCCATTTCTCTAGGAGGTGGCAGACCCAGTCTTCTTTCTTATCTTTAATGAAGGCTGTACATTTTTTGTCAATGTCATTCACCTGGGGAGAGGTGTTCTCTTGGCAGGTGTGTCTTACTGCGGGCTTTTCTTTATGAAGACTGCTCTGCCTGCCACCATGTTCACATCCCAAATTACAATACAAGTAATAGAGGCTGATGGCCTAAGGCTGGCTGTCACCACCCTCCAGACTGACTCTTACAAGAGACCCCCTTCCCCACAGCTGGGCCCATGGGGTCACACCCAGTCGAATGACTCCATCAACCAGAGACTTAGTTCCCTGACCAGGGATCGAACCCGGGCCCACAGCAATGAAAGCGCCGAGTCCTAACCACTGGACCTCTGGGGAATTCTTAGAAAGTAAGTTTTTCTAACCAATCGAATCTGTAGGAAGAAAGTCCTCAAGGTAAAGGGGGAAAAGAAGTGGTTTTATTCCTATTAGATAAAATAGATTTCACAATAAGGATTGTTACCAGGTATGATTTCATGATGATATAAAGGGTCAGTACATCAGGAAGACATGACAATTATCAATGTGTATTTCTAAATAACAGAGGTTCAATGTACATGATGTAAAAACTGACAGAACTAAAATAAGACAGTTGGAGATTTCAACGCTCCCCTCTACCATAACTGGCAGAGTAATCATTCAAAACCTCAGTAAAGATACAGAAGATCCTAACAGCATTATTAACCACCTTGACCTAACTGACATTTATATAACAGTATATTCAACACCTACAGATAAAATATGTTTTTCAAGTATATATGGAACACTCACTCAGAGGAACAAGATGCTGGACCAAAAGATAAATCTCAATAAATTTCAAAATGCTGAAGACTTATGGAACATGTTCTCTGACCACAATGGAATTAAATTAGAAATCACTAACAGTAAGCAATCTAGAAAATTCCTAAATATTTGCAAATTACATAACACACTTGTAAATAACCCATGGGTAAAGAAGAAATCACAAGGGAAATTAGAAAACATTTCCAAGCAAGGAATAAAGAAAGCACTTTTCAAAATGTATAGGAGGCAGGTAAAACAACGCTTAGAAGAATACTTATGGCTTTAAATGCTTATGTTAGAAAGGAAGAAATGGTTAAAATCAATGGTCTAAGTTTTTGCCTTAAGAAGGTAGAATAAGGGGGCTTCCCTGGTGGCACAGTGGTTGGGAGTCTGCCTGCCGATGCAGGGGACACGGGTTCGTGCCCCAGTCCGGGAAGATCCCACATGCCGCGGAGCGGCTGGGCCCGTGAGCCATGGCCACTGAGCCTGCGCGTCCGGAGCCTGTGATCTGCAACAGGAGAGGCCACAGCAGTGAGAGGCCCGCGTACCGCAAAAAAAAAAAAAAGAAGGTAGAATAAGAAGAGCAAATTAAATCCAAAGTAGGTTGAAGAAAAGCAATAATAGGGCTTCCCTGGCAGTGCAGTGGTTGGGAATCTGCCTGCCAATGCAGGGGACACGGGTTGGAGCCCTGGTCCAGGAAGATCCCACGTGCCGCAAAGCAACCTGTGCACCACAACTACTGAGTCTGCGCTCTAGAGCCCGCAAGCCACAGCTACTGGAGCCCACATGCCACAACTACCGAAGCCCATGCGCCTAGAGCCCGTGCTGCACGACAAGAGAAGCCACGGCAATGAGAAGCCCGCCCACCGCAACGATGAGTAGCCCCCGCTCGCCGCAACTAGAGAAAGCCTGCACATAGCAATGAAGACCCAACGCAGCCAAAAAATAAAGAAAGAAAAAAAGAAATTTATTAAAAAAAAAACAAACAAGAAAAACAACTTGGTCATGTTGCGGACCTTACACAAGTAACTAACTTCATTATCTCCAAACTAAGACTTTGAGCCACTGAGGAAAATGGTCCTCAGGAGCTGAAAGCACGCCTCCTGACAGTACTAATGAACTGGTTTATTATACCTTACCTGGACTTCATACGAGCAAAGATTACTGCAAAAGCCATCAATTTCTGGGAGGAGGTGGGGTTAGAGGCTCCAAAACCAAGCTCCGCCGGCCTATGTGACTCAGCATGCTTTTCCCGTTACTGACTCTCGTTTCTCACATCACCCACACAGCGGCACAAGGTGACTGTGAGGGTTCAGTTAGGCAACGATTAGCAGAGCAGAAATGGATTTTTAAAGGAACCTAAAATTATTCTTCAAGTGAATACGATTAAACTGTTTTATAATGATGATAGATACTCTGGAACTCTAAAAGCTAGAGATATTATTTTCACAGTTGAAAAATAAAACCAAAGAACAGCATAAAACTTGCGGATCAAGGATCAGTGACACTGGACCATCCAATAAATTATTAGCAATAATATTCCTAGAAGTGACACCAAAAGCAGTTGTCTTTCTTCTAGAAACTATAAAGTCATTTCTTCCTGTAAATCAGAAATAATAGGGGGCTTCCCTGGTGGCTCAGTGGTTGGGAGTCCGCCTGCCGATGCAGGGGACATGGGTTCGTGCCCCGGTCCGGGAGGATCCCACATGCCGCGGAGCGGCTGGGCCCATGAGCCATGGCCGCTGAGCCTGCACGTCTGGAGCCTGTGCTCCACAACGGGAGAGGCCACAGCAGTGAGAGGTCCGCGTACCGCAAAAAAAAAGAAATAATAGCAATACCCTTTTCAACGTTAGAAGCTATGTGCAATATGACTCATTCCAGATCCTCTAGGGTCATTTTCTGTTTGTTTTCATTTTTTTTATATAAGTTTATTTATTTATTTATTTATTTATGGCTGTGTTGGGTCTTCATTGCTGCGTGCGGGCTTTCTCTAGTTGCGGCGAGTGGGGCTACTCTTTGTTGCGGTTCGCGGGCTTGTCATTGTGGTGGCTTCTCTTGTTGCGGAGCACGGGCTCTAGGCGCGCAGGCTCAGTAGTTGTGGTTCACGGGCTCAAGAGTGCAGGCTCAGTAGTTGTGGCGTGCGGGCTCAGTAGTTGTGGCGCACGGGCTTAGTTGCTCCGCGGCATGTGGGATCTTCCCAGACCAGGACTCGAGCCCGTGTCCCCTGAATTAGCAGGCAGATTCTTAACCACTGTGCCACCAGGGAAGTCCTCTTTTGATTTGTTTTTTCCTTTAATTTTGAAATTTTAGACTAACAGAAGAGTTGCAACGTAGTAAAGGAAGTCCCCTTCACCTGGCTTCCCCTAATGTTAACATCTTACATAACATTTATCAAAACTAAAAATTAACATTGGTACAAATCTATTAACTACACTAGACACTTTATTTGGATTTCCCCGTTTCTTCCACTAATGTCTTTTTCTCTTTAGGATCCAGGAGACCACACTGCAATTAAGATGTCATGTCCCCTCAGTCACCTCCACTCTGTGACAGCTCCACAGTCTGTCTTTGTTTTTTGTTATCTTCACAGTTTTGAGGAGTACTGGGCAGGTATTTTGTAGAATGTCCCTCAATTTGGTCTCTTCTGATGTATACTCATAATTCAACCGAGATTATGGATCTTTGGAAAGAACACCATGGAGGTGACATGCTCTTCTAATGCCACTTTATCAGAAGGTACATGATATCAATATGTCTTATTACTGATGATGTTAATCTTAATCATTTAGTTAAGCTGGTATCTACCAGTCTCTCACTGTAAAGTTACTATCTTTCCCTTTCTATTTTCTATTCTTTATCAGCAAGTCAGCAAGTCCAGCCCACAGTCAAACGGAAGGAAATTAAGCCCCACCTCCTGGAGGAAGGAGTATCAAACAATTTGTGGATATAAGTTAAAACCACCACAGTAATTAATAAATATTTGGGAGGAGATCACTCGAGGCTGTGCAGAAATTCTTTTCTATTTATTTATTTAAACTTTTTTTGGCCACACCACAGGGCATGCAGGTTCTCAGCTCCCTGACCAGGGAGCTAACCCGTGGCCCGTGCAGTGGAAGCTCGGAGTCTTAACCACCGGACCACCAGGGAAGTCCCAGAAATTCTGTTCTCTTTAAAGTTTCACCTTACTAATTTTAGCATTCATCAGTTTATCTTGCCTGCAGAAATTATTACTATGTATTCTAATGATGATTTTCCATTTCCCTCATTCCTCTGTATTTATGAATTAGAATTCTTCTATAAGGAAGAATTTTCCCCTCGTCCCAATTTGTTTATTCGGCCATTTATTTACATCAGTATGCACTCATGGTTATTTGAATGAAGAGGGAGAGAGAGAGGTGCACACATGGGTTGGTATACATACACACTAGCTCTGTCTGCTCAGAGGACCCAGACATGCTGACATTCCAGGAGCAATGAGCATACCTGGTGCCAAGGTCTGATTTTCTAAATACCTTTCTCCGATAAAAGGGACCAAAACTCCTTTGAGAAATGGAAGATTCTAGGGGCAGGGAAAATACAAGATGAGCTTAGAGAATCTGGTAGTACCAAAAAGTAAAGAAGTGTTAAAAAAAAAAAAAAAGAAAATGATGGGTGATACCAAAGGAACATAGGAGCCAACTTGAAAGTGCTCCCCACGGCCACAGCGGGCTCAATTTTAGCTGGAACAATTATCAAATAATGATAGCACTGGATTATAATCGCCTATAGTTTTGGACATATGCATCAAAAGCAAATGAGAACTCACAAGAGAAAACCCAAAATCCAGTTCTCCGTGGGTTTAGATTACGCAGGCTAGCAGACACCTATCAGAACTAAGCTGGAGACTCTGTCACTGATTCTGGACATCAAAGGGCCACAGACCACCACCAACTCAAAGTGCATTTCCTTTTAAGTAAAGGAAATATGTGACAATGGCTGACAATAACTCCCCCCCACACACACACACAAACTTTGAAAAAAAAAGTAAAGTATCACGATTCAGTGGTATTTTATTTTAAAATATCTTTACTTATTATAGGATTTTAAAAGAAAAATGTGTTCTAATCAACCACTTTTAAAGTTAAGACAATGAACTGTTTCTGAAATATGACAAACAATCACACGTCCTGTAATGCAAGCCACCATCTACTGAGTGTCTATCACGCACCCCGCGTCGCCAGCTCCTGTCTCCTCACTGCCTTGGTCAGTCCTCCAGTGCCTCACGACAGGAAGCCAAGGCTCGGGAGGACGAGGCACTTCCAGCATCGGGGACCTGATGGATCCCGGACATGCTTCACTGCTAGGAAACCACGTCCCTCAGGTAACTCCACATTCTCCCCAGGGACTGAGGTTACCTGAAGGTACTTTTCCAGATAAACGGAGTGTTTCCGCCTCCCCAGGGGATTGCCCTCAAAGCATTCTAATTTTCTTCCATGGGAACATTTCTAAAATGTTACAGATCTCTCTACCTTCCCGAAGGCACATCGGTGACCCAGTGTGACCTCTCCTTGAGGGCTGGCTCAACAGAGCAAATTCGACTGTGCATCGTTCTGACACAGCAACAATCCCGGGAGCACCTAAAGTCTGCAGGTTGTTTGTCCGGTCCACTTTTGTATTTATCTCTTCACTAAAATAGCACCTGGCAAGTCCTGCTGTCTGCAAGTACATCTACCCCTGAGCCCGACAGCAGGAGGGACAGGGATCCGGGCCTCTCCGACGGCACAGATGCGTCACACCTGCCGCTCAAAGCCCCGTCTCGGTTCTGCTGGGTTTGTGGCGCATTTCTCCAAGGCGGCTGATTCAGGCAGAGTCTGCTCTTTGCATACGGGATCATCAGAACGCGGTGCATCAAATTCTTTACCACGAGTAGTTTAAAGGTAAAGATGGGGCTTCCCTGGTGGCGCACTGGTTGAGAGTCCGCCTGCCGATGCAGGGGACACGGGTTTGAGCCCTGGTCTGGGAAGATCCCACATGCCGCGGAGCGGCTGGGCCCATGAGCCATGGCCGCTGGGCATACGCATCCGGAGCCTGTGCTCTGCAATGGGAGAGGCCACAACAGGGAGAGGCCCAGGTACCACAAAAAAAAGAACCTTTTTCTTTTGAAAAAGGTAAAGATGGAATGTGGGGGGCAGGGGAGGATAAAGAAATGCAAAGAATTCAGAATACACAGAGGAAGTCCTGATAGAAGAGAGGAAAAGCAGAAGCCCCAGTGACTTCAGAGTCTTGGCAGTGGTAGGTAAACACCATATGCTTTGGCCTGGCTCTGCCCACCTAGTGACCTAGAGTGACAACTCTCTAGTAACTTCCCATCACTAACCACCTTTCCTCACGTGATTATGCCTACCCTCTGGGGATGTCACGAGGACGACATTACTGTTCTCCGTACTCCCTGACACGGTTAACTGGCCTGTACTCCTTCCTGATCTGAAAAACTACCTTTCATACTAAGAGTCTGAAATCAAGGTCTATACCCCCAAACACTTCGGAAGGCTCTACATCAATGTAGGGCAATTACTGTGGTTTTTTAAAACTTTGCTTTAGATATTTAGAGGCTTCAATTCCTTTGAGATTAAAAAAAAAAAAAATTGAAACCAGAGTTTCAAACCCTTTTATTGAAAAGTTTAACAGTTGCAGTAAAGCCATCATTTACTTCATTATTCTGACAGAGTTTCCTAAACACATCTGGTCTTTGACTCCTTAGTGTGACACAGGTTAAGAAGCTGCATGCTCAGGCACTTTAGGAGGCTGCTCTGTGGGAGAGGCCACAGCAGTCTCAAAGGGGCTAATCTAGAACCGGAGAGTTGCCCTCTCCACAAACTGCGACTGACCACTCCCAGGGAATACATTTCTCTAATCCTATCTGAAACTTATTTTTCAATATATTCAAGAGTAACTGATTTACAACTAATTAAATCACAAGGACCTCTAATATTTTTTTTTTAAAGCTTATTTTTTTTATTTTTTATTTTATTTTATTTTTGCGGTATGCGGGTCTCCCACTGCTGCGGCCTCTCCCGTTGCGGAGCACAGGCTCCGGACGTGCAGGCTCAGCGGCCATGGCCCACGGGCCCAGCCGCTCCGCGGCACGTGGGATCTTCCCGGACCGGGGCACGAACCCGCGTCCCCTGCACCGGCAGGCGGACTCCCAACCACCGCGCCACCAGGGAAGCCCTCTAATATTTTTTTTTTTTAACTTTTTTTTTTTTTTTTTGACCGCATGGCATGTGGGATCCTACTTCCCCGATCAGGGATCGAACCCGCACCCCCTGCACTGGAAGCGCAGAGTCCTAACCACTGGGCTACCAGGGAAGTCCCCGGACCTCCAATATCTTAAATCTAAGGTTTCAATTATAAAAATCCAACCTACACACAACTCTTAGGAACATAAAGACTGTTTAAAGGGAGGCATACTTCTACCACTTAAATTCTTTGTGACCATCAATCACTGATATTGTAGTAAACTTGGACATGAACAAACTCCAGTACGATAATATAAAATTAGCCTATAATCCTCACTGCCCAAAGAACTCTGATATGACATGTTATCACATGAATACAATTTTCCCATTAAGTTGCTCTCATCGATTTAAACCTGTGTCTGCAGATGTAGAGAACAAACGTATGGACACCAAGGGGAGAAAGTGGCAGGGGTAGTGGTGGTGGGGGGGGTATGAACTGGGAGATTGGGATTGACACGTATACACTATTATGTATAAAATGGATAACTAATAAGAACATGCTGTATAAAAAAATAAATAAAATTCTAAAATTCAAAAAAAACGAAAACCAAAACCTGTGTCTGTATTTAGTCTCAAATAGGTCTCACGTTGCCTACCTTTCAAAGTGCTGTTTCATTTGTTTACATGCATAATAGTTTCCATCTCTCAGGTTCTGCATCTTCACAACTTCAGAAAACGTTCCCTCTCCTATTTTGCCAATTGCTTTATAGTTTATAAATGAAAACAATTATAAAAATAAAAGTTTACTTATGCATCTGTTTTGTACTCACTTCCAGATAGCAGACGTCTTTATCTGTAAAATAATCCAACGGCAATGTATTGAGGATACTTCGCCTATGTTTTCTAAGGTTCAGTGTTCCCCTCATTTCAAGAGAAACTGGGTTGTATGTTGGCAACATGCAGTCTCTGCTCTCCCTCGTGCAGCGGGGAACCACATGACCTGAATCCTGAGCAGTGAGGAAAGGCTCAGCTCCCCTACGAGACGCTCGCAGACCAAGCATCCACTGAGCCCAGGGAAAGTGGCGGGAGGAGTCAGAATGACAGTGCGTTGAACACTACTGACCGCCTGGGCAAGAGATCAAAGGACAAAAGGGAGCTCAGGAGAGAACAGCTACTTTCCAAGCAGAAATGGAAGCAATGAGAGAAGCCCAGAAAGCAAAAGTCTCTTTGGGTTGGAAGAGCTTCCGCAGCCCAAATAATAGGAGGATAAAACCAAAAAAATCTTGACAGAAAGCAGCTGTGAGACTTGACAGACAAACAACCTAGTCAGCCAAGGTTGCACCAACGTCACGGGAAGGCAGCCACTCCCCACCCAACCCAGGCTCTTGCCTCAGAGAGGAAGGAGGCTCCTGCATATTGAGACAGAGAAGCAAAGCAGCAAGGCCCCAAAGAAATAAGACAGGCTTGAGAAGAATGTTTAGAAAAGAACCTTGAGTGTGGAACTGACCAGAAGCAAACAGATCAGAAACCTATTAAACAAACTTGGACCAAAAGGAGCACATCACCTTTGGGTCCCAAACCGACATCAACACAGAGCAGGCTTTTAAAACTGTCCCCGCTCCAAAGGAGGGCCTCCGCTTCAACACCTCTTTTAGACAACACCTCTTTTAGACAGAGCACATTTTTAACACCTTGTGTGAATTCTGATTTGAACAAACCAACAGAAAAAAGGCACAACTTTTTTTAGAATAATGTTTTTTAGAAATGATATGTTTAAAGATTTTAAAAGTCCTTATCTGTTAGCAAGAAGTACTAAACTGTTTGGGGATGAAATGATACTATGTTTAGATTTGCTTTAAAAGCCTATACATTCCCATTCACTTCTGCCGGAAGTATAAACTGGTATAGTCATTTTGGAGGGCAATTTGACAATATCTATTAAATATTTTAGATGTGTATATCCTTTGACCCAGCAATTCCAATTCTACAACTTATCCCGCAAAACATACTTGCTCAAGTATATGTGAGATGAGAACGTTAGCGTAACATTACTTAATAGGGAAAAACTAATGCCCCCAAACAGAAAACTGTATAAATTAAATACAGTTTCTCTATATAATGGGATGTATTGAATATATTTGAAAGAATGACACAGATACACAGATCCTTAAAACTAATGTCCTTAAAGGCAATACACATACACACACACACACCACAGTTTGTGGCTGCTCTGAGGGATAAGGTTGCAGGTATTCCACTATCTAAGTCAGGTATATTCCATAAGGAAAGTACTATTTTATTTAAAAAACAACAATAAAAAATAAAGACTCCAGGAGAAAAAAGTGATGGGGGTAAAAATGACAAAATGTTGATCACTGTTGAAACTAGGTAACAGATACACAAGAGCATTCACTCTACTAATTTCTCTACTTCTGGCATGCTTAAAAGTTCCATGATGAAAAGTTAAAATGAAAGGGCAAAACCTCCTCCAGGATCCTCCCTGTCCATGCCCCGTCGTGACTAGCCAGAATAGAAATGACCTCCAGGAGACCCTAGGAGCCATGACATAAAGATGGTGGAAAAGCCACCAGGAGAGACTCTCAACCGGGAATACCCACGTAGGACATTCACACGAACAAGAGAAATGCCGTTCTAGTACAAAGGCCATGAGAACTGGGGCTTTAACCATTACAGCACCTAGTAAGCATCACCCTAACATTCTAATATATAAATAAATATCATAATTTATAAAACAAATAGAACAATAGACTTCTCAGAATTTGTATTTGCAAGATTTCACACGTTTATATTTGTCTGAGATTTTATCCCACTTGTAAGTTACTATCTTAGCCTGCCACTGTTTCATGGATGCTGGCAGAAGACACAGCCTCTTGGGTCAGAGACAAAGGACTTCATTTCTCATGGTACAGCAAGGCATATGAGCATCAGCATATTAACATTGGTCTCCCTTGCCCCGAAGTCCCACAGGGGTGACAGGATGGGCCCAGGTGACACCTGCACATGGAGTGGATTGCTTTACAGGAGAGGAATCTAGGGCCAATGGCCCAGCACTTTTCCAACAAGCAGTAAACAAGATGAATAACCCTTGCCATCTGGCACACTCAGCAAGAACTTGCAGGGAAGCTCAGGGCCTGAGGCAAATTGTCTTCCCAATGGTTCATTACAGTTTAATACCTACATTAACCAGTTTTGCTGATACAGGGTACTTGGTATGGGATTACTCTTATAAAAATTCATATATAGGTAATATTGATTTTAATGCTGCTTTTTTTTTCCTTCTTTTTTTGGCTGTGTTGGGTCTTCGTTGCTCCGTGCAGGCTTTCTCTAGATGCGGCGAGTGGGGGCTACTCTTTGTTGCAGCGCGCGTGCTTCTCATTGCAGTGGCTTCTCTCGTTGCAGAGCACGGGCTCTAGAGCGCAGGCTCAGTAGTTGTGGCGCACGGGCTTAGTTGCTCTGCGGCATGTGGGATCTTCCCGGACCAGGGCTCGAACCCGTGTCCCCTGAATTGGCAGGCAGATTCTTAACCACTGAGCCAGCAGGGAAGTCCCTAATGCCGCCTTTTTTTTTTTAGCAGATATTCATTTTTAATTATTATTTTATTTATGGCTGTGTTGGGTCTTCATTTCTGTGCAAGGGCTTTCTCTAGTTGCGGCGAGCGGGGGCCACTCTTCATCGCGGTGCACAGGCCTCTCACTATCGTGGCCTCTCTTGTTGCAGGCTCCAGATGCACAGGCTCAGTAGTTGTGGCCCACGGGCCCAGTCGCTCCACGGCATGTGGGATCTTCCCAGACTAGGGCTCGAACCCATGTCCCCTGCATCAGCAGGCAGACTCTCAACCACTGCGCCACCAGGGAAGTCCCCTAATGCCGCTTTTTAATCTTACTAAAAAATAACAATTTCAGTGTACATTTTCATATATACTAGCTTCAGGCTGTGCAAAATAAGAAAATCCTATTTGTAATCACATATTTGTAGAAATTGGAAAAACTACTTTTCCCCCCAAAAAAGCATCTAACCATGTTATTACCATTCAAAATACTGTATACCACTACCAGTGTGTAGTAACTGTCACAGGAAGAAAGAAGAACCTGTAACTGCTGTGCATATGGTAGATGCCCAACAACTCCTGAAGAGAAGGGTTGAAGAAAATAATTCTGAAAGCTTTACACAGGGCTTCCCTTCTTACCCTTTAAGAAAACTGAAATCGTATCAAGTATCTTTTCTGACCACAACGCTATGAGACTAGATATCACTTACAGACAAAAAAACTGTAAAAAATACAAACACATGGAGGCTAAACAATATGGTACTAAATAATCAAGAGATCACTGAGGAAATCAAAAAATACCTAGAAACAAATGACAATGAAACTACAACGACCCAAAACCTATGGGATGCAGCAAAAGCAGTTCTAAGAGGGAAGTTTATAGCAATACAATCCGACCTCAAGAAACAAGAAAAATCTCAAATAAACAACACCTAAAGCACCTAAAGCAATTAGAGAAAGCAGACCAAAAATACCCAAGGTCAGCAGAAGGAAAGAAATCATACAGATCAGCTCAGAAATAAATGAAAAGGAAATGAAGGAAAACAGCAAAGATCAATAAACTAAAAGCTGGTTCTTTGAGAAGACAAACAAAATTGATAAACCACTAGCCAGACTCATCAAGAAAAAAAGGGAGAAGACTCAAGTCAACAGAATTAGAAATGAAAAAGGAGAAGTAACAACTGACACTGCAGAAATACAAAAGATCATGAGAGATTACTACAAGCAACTCTATGCCAATAAAATGGACAACCTGGAAGAAATGGACAAATTCTTAGAAAAGCACAACCTTCCGAGACTGAACCAGGAAGAAATAGAAAATATAAACAGACCAATCACAAGCACTGAAATTGAAAATGTGATTAAAAATCTTCCAACAAACAAAAGCCCAGGACCAGATGGCTTCACAGGCGAATTCTATCAAACATTTAGAGAAGAGCTAACACCTATCCTTCTCAAACTCTTCCAAAATATAGCAGAGGGAGGAACACTCCCAAACTCATTCTATGAGGCCACCATCATCCTGATACCAAAACCAAAGATGTCATTAAAAAAGGAAACTACAGGACAATATCACTGATGAACATAGATGCAAAGATCCTCAACAAAATACTAGCAAACAGAATCCAACAGCACATTAAAAGGATCATACACCATGATCAAGTGGGGTTTATCCCAGGAATGCAAGGATTCTTCAATATACGCAAATCAATCAATGTGATACACCATATTAACAAAACAAAGGATAAAAACCAATCATCATCTCAATAGATGCAGAAAAAGCTTCTGACAAAATTCAACACCCATTTATGATAAAAACTCTCCAGAGACTTCCCTGGTGGCACAGTGGTTAAGAATCCGCCTGCCAACACACGGGACAGAGGTTCGAGCCCTGGTCCAGGAAGATCCCACGTGCTGCGGAGCAACTAAGCCCGTGTGCCACAACTATTGAGCATGCACTCTAGAGCCCATGAGCCAAACTACTGAGCCTGTGTGCCACAACTACTGAAGCCTGTGCACCTAGATCCCATGCTCTGCAATGAGAAGCCACTGCAGTGAGAAGCCCGTGCAGTGTAATGAAGAGTCACCCCCACCTGCCACAACTAGAGAAAGCCCATGCACAGCAACGAAGACCCAACACAGCCATAAATAAATAAATAAATAAATAAATAAATAAATGTATTAAAAAAAAAAACTCTCCAGAAAGTAGGCATAGAGCGAATCTACTTCAACATAATGGAGGCCATATATGACAAACCCATAATCAACATCGTCCTCAATGGTGAAAAACTGAAGCCATTTCCTCTAAGATTAGGAACAAGACAAGGTTGCCCACTCTCACCACTCTTATTCAACATAGTTTTGGAAGTTTTAGCCACAGCAATCAGAGAAGAAAAAGAAATAAAAGGAATCCAAATCAGAAAAGAAGAAGTAAAGCTGTCACTGTTTGCAGATGGTATGATACTATACATAGAGAATCCTAAAGATGCTACCAGAAAACTACTAGAGTTAATCAATGAATCTGGTAGAGTGGCAGGATACAAAATTAATGCACAGAAATCTCTTGCATTCCTATACATTAATGATGAAAAATCTGAAAGAGAAGTTAAGGAAACACTCCCATTTACCTTTGCAACAAAAAGAATAAAATACCTAGGAATAAACCTACCTAAGGAGATAAATGACCTGTATGCAGAAAACTATAAGACACTGATGAAAGAAATTAAAGATGATACAAACAGATGGAGAGATATACCATGTTCTTGGATTGGAAGAATCAACATTGTGAAAATGACTATACTACCCAAAGCAATCTACACAATCCCTATTAAACTACCAATGGCATTTTTCACAGAAGTAGAACAAAAAGTTTCACAATTTGTATGGAAACACAAAAGACCCCGAATAGCCAAAGCAGTCTTGAGAAAGAAAGACGGAGCTGGAGGAATCAGGCTCCTGGACTTCAGACTACACTACAAAGCTACAGTAATCAAGACAGTATGGTATTGGCACAAAAACAGAAATATAGATCAGTGGAACAGGATAGAAAGCCCAGAGATAAACCCACACACAGATGGTCACCTTATCTTTGATAAAGAATGCAAGAGTATACAGTGGAGAAAAGACAGCCTCTTCAATAAGTGGTGCTGGGAAAACTGGACAGCTACATGTAGAAGAATGAAATTAGAACACTTCCTAACACCAACACAAAAATAAACTCAAAATGGATTAAAGACCTAAATGTAGGGCCAGACACTATAAAACTCTTAGAGGAAAACGTAGGCAGAACACTCTATGACATAAATCACAGCAAGATCCTTTTTGATCCACCTCCTAGAGAAATGGAAATAAAAACAAAAAAATGGGACCTAATGAAACAAAAGCTTTTGCACAGCAAAGGAAACCATAAACAAGACAAAAAGACAACCTCAGAATGGGAGAAAATATTTGCAAATGAAGCAACTGACTAAGGATTAATCTCCAAAATATACAAGCAGCTCATGCAGGTCAATATCAAAAAACAAACAACAAACAAACAACCCAATCCAAAAATGGGCAGAAGATCTAAATAGACATTTCTCCAAAGAAGATATACAGACTGCCAACAAACACATGAAAAGATGCTCAACATCACTAATCATTAGAGAAATGCAAATCAAAACTACAGTGAGGTATCACCTCACACCAGTCAGAATGGCCATCATCAAAAAATCTACAAACAATAAATGCTGGAGAGGGTGTGGAGAAAAGGGAACACTCTTGCACTGTTGGTGGGAATGTAAATTGATACAGCCACTATGGAGAACAGTCTGGAGGTTCCTTAAAAAACTAAAAATAGAACTACCATATGACCCAGCAATCCCACTACTGGGCATATACCCTGAGAAAACCATAATTGAAAAAGAGTCACATTCCACAATGTTCATTGCAGCTCTATTTACAATAGCCAGGACATGGAAGCAACCTAAGTGTCCATCAACAGATGAATGGATAAAGAAGATGTGGCACACATACACAATGGAATATTACTCAGCCATAAAAGGAAATGAAATTGATTTATTTGTAGTGAGGTGGATGGACCTAGAGTCTGTTATACAGAGTGAAGTAAGTCAGAAAGAGAAAAACAAATACTGTATGCTAACACATACATATGGAATCTGAAAAAAAAAAAAAGGTTCTGAAGAACCTAGGGGCAGGACAGGAATAAAGACGCAGATGTAGAGAATGGACTAGAGGACACGGGGAGGGGAAGGGTAGCTGGGACGAAGTGAGAGAGTAACACTGACATATATACACTACCAAATGTAAAATAGATAGCTAGCCAGAAGCAGCTGCATAGCACAGGGTGATCAGCTCAGTGCTTTGAGACCACCTAGAGGAGTGGGATAAGGAGGGTGGGAGGGAGACGCAAGAGTGAGGGGATATGGGGATATATGTATACGTATAGCTGATTCACTTTGTTATACAGCAGAAACTAACACAACATTGTAAAGCAATTATACTCCAATAAAGATGTTAAAGGAAAAAAGAAAAAAAATAAAGCTAATCATGAGGAAACTATCAGACAAATACAAATTGTGGGACATTCTGCAAAACACATGGCCTGGATTCTGGAAAAATGTCATCAAAGACACAAAAGGCAAGACACTGTGCCAGCTAAAGGACACCAAAAAGATATGGCAACAAAATGCAATTTGTGATTTTTGACTGGGATCCTGGAAAAAATAAAAACACCTGTAATGGATATTATTGGGATAACTGGGAAAATGTGAGATATAGACTGCATATTACATAACAGCATTGTATCAACATGTTATTTGTACTGTGATTATGTAGGAGAATGTTCTTCTTCTTAGGGGATACTTGCTGAATTATTAGTGGTGAAATGTAATGATGTCTACAACTACTCTCAAAAGGTTCAGCGAAAATAAATAAATACATAATTGAGAGAGAGATAGAGAAAGAAAATGCCAGAGCACAAGTGAGATGGCACACAAATATAAGGCAAAATGGTGCACCTAGGTGAAGGGTGTATGAATATGCAGTGTACTCTTCTTGCAACTTTTCTGTAGATTCGAAATTTTTCAAAATAAATAGTTGGGAAGGAAAAAAGGAATACCGTAAAAAATATGTGTATATACGTCCACACTATACGTAAAATATGTGTATATAAGTCCACACTTTATGTTGGTATATGCCATATACCAACTACCAACTGACAATTAGAATACAATGCAAATTAAACATTATAACTACACCTAACATTATTTAATCTTTTCACAGCAAGAGAGGTCGGAATTTTTCTGCACCTCTGGCTCACAAGCGTAAATGACAATTATATCTGTAAAGTAATGTAAAAAAAAAGAAGAAGAAGACCATTCTAGTTGTTACACTTGGATTGTCCATAATCCACAAATCGAAGCACAGGTAAATGTCTTACCCCTACCTCATTTCACAACTTTCCAGTACACTCTTTCACTAACGAGTTGTTTCAAAATTTCTGTAAGGAAGTTCCGATAAAAACACTACTGCTTGACCCAAAAATAATAATAAAAGAAAATACACAGTCCAGCTTTCCTCTCAATTGTCCACTAAACCAATGTCAATAAAAGGCAGGAAGCCACACAGTAACCGCTCACTACATTACTGACGAATGTTCAAGAAAAGAATCTCAGGTTCAATCCAGCCTTTTAAAAAATTTAAAAAAAAATTTTTTTTTCAGTCATCTCCCCAAACTCTAACATAACCTCGCATCAAAATAAGTCTCGTCTGGACTCGGGTCGGCGCTGTGGGACCCCTCACGGCCCCCAGAGCAGCCCCGAACCCCTCGGGCTACCCCAGCAGGCTGGGGTTTCGAACAGCCCAGGGAGGTTTGGGGTCCCCACCCTTGGTGCCTCCCACCGCCCTCTGAGCGGCTGCGGAAGACGGTCCCCGTCCCGCCGCTACTCACCCTCTCGTCCCGCCCCTCCCCAGCCCCACTCAACTCTTCATCGTGGATGCGGAAGCCGGCGACAACCCCTTGCCGACAGTGGAAGGAGAAGAAAGGGACAGAAAGGGTGGCCCCTGGCTTCCACTCCTTTGAGGCAGGGTCCCGAACTAGGACCTCCGCGGTGGTCCCTCGATGGAGAGCGTAAGGATCCGGCCGCCATGTTGTATTCCTGTCACCCTAGCAACCGTCTGGCCCAGAACTCCTCGAGGCCGTAGCCCGCGCGTGCGCAAAACGCCCTGTCCGCTCCTACCGGCCCTACGTGTACGCGTGCGCACTGCGGCCCGCCTCCTCACTCTAGTTGCTAAGCAATCCCCGGCAGCTTCAGGCAGTTCCCCGCCTAAATGATTGTGTAGACAGCCTTCCCCGGTATCGCTCACCTCAGCGGTCCTGAGAATTTAGCGATTTGGCACCTAATGCCTGGACAACAGCCTTGAGCTTTAACTGGGCTGGGACACACTAAATAATTGTCAGTCGATACCTTTTCTTTGCCCGTATTGTTCTCATCTTACTATTGAACATCCACTAACTTTAATATATTAATATAAAATAGATAATACATTCACATGATTCAAAGTTCAAAAATAACAAAAACAGAGCCAACAATGTGGAAATCCTCCCTCCCACCCCTCTGTCCCAAGTTCCTCTCCCCATAGGGTAGATCTCCCCAAAGATCTCATGTTATATGAGATCTTTTATTCTTTTATTCCATTTTTCTTATGCCAACGGTAGCATAGTATAGACTCTGCTCTGTTTTGTATTTTTTACTTGACCCTCTAACTTGGAGATTTTCCCCTACCAGTACCCAGAGAGCTTTATTATTTTATTTAATGGCTATACTAGTTCATGGTTTTACCATCCCTTATTTAACTTGTCCCCTGCTGATGGGCATCTAGATTAGATTGCTTCTTTTTTAAAATGTATTAATTTAAATTTTATTTATCTTTGGCTGTGTTGGGTCTTTGCTGCTGCGCGTGGGCTTTCTCTAGTTGAGGAGAATGGGGGCTACTCTTCCTTGTGGTGCACGGGCTTCTCATTGCAGTGGCTTCTCTGATTGCAGAGCATGGGCTCTAGGCGCACGGGCTTCAGTAGATGTGGCATCCAGGCTCAGTAGTTGTGGCTCTCTGGCTTAGCTGCTCCGTGACATGTGGGATCCTCCCTGACCAGGGCTCGAACCGGTATCCCCTGCATTGGCAGGCAGACTCTCAACCACTGCGCCACCAGGGAAGCCCTCTCACTGTCTCTTTCATGTTCCTTTCTGCCACCCAGGTAGGTTCTAAGCTCCTTGGGCAGCCCACCCACCTGTCTTTCATCTCTTCTGGAGGCAGAGCCAGTTTCTGGATATTCATTGAATACCTGTTAAACAGGCGAATGCAGTTAGCAGGTGAGCCCCTGCCTCATTGATTCCGATGTGCATTTTCTGTTCACCTTCACTGTGGACAAGTAGTAGTGAAATCCTAAAGGAGACCAGGTGGGTCCTGATCCTGAGGAGGCATTAGAGCAAGGTGCCCCCTGTAAGTAGACGAAGCATTGGTGTGCCTCCCCAGGTAAGCAGGGTCTAGTGGACTTCAGCCCTCAAGTGCCACGCAGCCTGCACCCTGGTCCGCAACCTGCACTTCGTACCTGGAGGCCCTGGGAGAGGGAGCGTGGAAGGGCCTCTGGAATGGAAGATCAAAGCATACAAACAGGGACCTTAGCAGGAAGACAAAAAGGGAATTGGTGCGAGATTTTGCCGAGAGCAGTGGTTTTCAATCTTTAGCCTACACCGAAATCACCTGCCTTCAGGTGACTCTGGATTCTGCAGGGCCCCACCCCCAAAGTTTCTGCGTCTGTCATTCTGGGGTGGGGTTTGAAATTTCCCATCTCTAACAGAATTCCAGGTGATGCTGATGCTGCATTTTTTTTATTTTATTTTTTTATTATTATTTTTTTTTGCCGCACTGAGTGGCTTGCGGTATCTTAGTTCCTCGACCAGGGATTGGACCTGGGCCATGGCAGTGAAAGCGCTGAGTCCTAATCCCTGGACCACCAAGGAATTCCCAGCCTTATTCTTTCTTTAATTCTAAATAGACTAGGAAATGCTACTTCGAAAAGCAGTTGCTGAGGAAGGTCTCTCCCTATAGTTTATAGACAGGGGTCAGCCTTCTCGGGTTTCAGCTGTGTGGCCTGGTTAACCTGCTTCCTTAGACCACTCATGCCCTAAATGACAGAAGAAGAAGTGACAGATGAGAAATAACAGGCTGTGAGCTCCTCCAGGGCGGGCCCCGCCCTGAGCCCCTTGCCCGCCCAGCGCACACAGTGCCAGCAGCCAGGCATATATTACGTGCTCAAAAGATGTTTGTGAAATGGAGCCAGCCTGCATCCTAGGAGCTCTGCTTTTAAAACTCTGCCTGAACACTACCTAATTATAGCCACTTGCACTTTTGACTCGTTCTAAAACTGTTCCTCAGACAGTTCATCCTGTATCCTAGCATTAGCTTTTCCCTAATTTCCAATGTCAAGAGATTCAGCCAACAGGCTATGTTTAGCAGACAATCTGTTTCTGCTGAGCATCTTAACTATGTTCAAACCAGGAAATGGGCAGAAGTTAGAAAGAAAAATTAGGAAGGACAGAAATTTCAAACATGTTAACCTTGGTAAGGTGGGTAAAATGCAAATCTACCTACAGATATTAGAAATGCGATTCATTTTAGAAAATAATAGGGGGTTCCCTGGTGGCCTACTGTTTAGGATTCTGGGCTTTCACTGATGAGGCCTGGGTTCAGTCCCTGGTCAGGGAACTGAGATCCCCCAAGCCACGCCACATGGCCAAAATAATAGTAATAATCATAATAAATGTATCTCAGAGGAAACTAAGCATGAGCAGGAATATGAAAGAAGAGCAAGAAGAACATTAGACATTCAAATTAACACGAAGAATGGTGGTTAACCAAACACTATGAATGAGACTGTGGTCTAGTGTGGATGCAAAAGAGGCCCAATGTCAGGCTAGAGAGACATCTATGTACTTTTCTTACAAAAAGGCACATGGAACAATAGATTTTTTTTTTTAATGCAAGAGAAGATTTCCTAGAAGGAGAATAGAAAAGTTCTTAAAATGCGGACTTCCCTGGTGGTACAGTGGTTAAGGCTCCGCCTTTCCACTGCTGGGGCGCAGGTTCTATCCCTGGGCAGGGAAGTTCTGCATGCTGCGGGGTGGAGCCAAAGAAAAAAAAAGTTCTTAAAGTGCTAGGGGAGTAAGGATCACACTGGGTGACCCCAGCCAAGTTACAGGACCACTGTTTCCTCATTTCATGGACAATGAGGATAAAAATACAGTCTCCAAACAGTGGTGGTGAAGATTAAATACCATGTCTGTGGTGCACTATACAATACTGTTTGATATTTGCCCGGAGTCTGAAACTGACTAGGACCCTGTGGGGCTCCAGGGCACAAAAGTCTTTCTGTGTACCCCATTTCTTGTCTGCAGGAAATACGTTTCATTCAGCCTCCACGACCTTCCCTGAATTACAAAGGGGAGGTTCAAACAGTTGCTAATCGGGAAGGGAGGGGACTAGAGACAAGGGAGGAGCAGTCAAGCCAAGGGGCAGATGGTGCGGGGTGGTCTGGGAGTTTGGGACTAGCAGATGCAAACCGGTACATATAGGATGGATAAACAAGGTCCTACTGTACAGCACAGGTACTATATTCAATATCCTGTGATAAGCCATAATGGAAAATAATATGAAAAATAATGTGTATATGTGTATAACTGAGTCACTTTGCTGTACAGCAGTAATTAACACAACATTGTAATTCAACTATACGTCAATAAAAAATAAATTAAAAAAAAGAAACAATAGTGCAGCCTTGTGGCGGAGTCCTGGTTCCCCCTCAAGGGACACACATAACAATATCTTGAGCCATTTTGCAGATACTGAAGCCCCCACCAGGCAGGAGAAGTTAACTGTCTGCTGCCCACAAGCACGGAGACCCCAGATCAGTTGGAACCAGAAGGTTGATGATGCCGACTCTCACTTACCTCACCACCAACCAATCAGAAGATTGTCCACTAGCTGATCACACCCTCTGTGAACCATTACTAGAAAACTACGCTCTCCAGGTTGGGACATACAGTTTTGAGGGCATTAGCCTGCTGTGGTTCCCTTTGCCTGGCAAAGCAATAAAGCTATTCTTTTCTACTTCACCCAGAACTCGGTCTACGAGATTTAATTTGGTATCGGTGTACAGAGGCCAGATTCGACAGCAAGTCTAACACAGGCCTGGCACAGAGCAAATGTTCAATAGATGTTGTTGACTAATCAAGAAACATCATCAGCTGTCACCTGCTCTGTCATTCCTCTATGACAGGGGCAAGGCGATTTTCACTGATTATTGAGCATCTAGGACAAACTTTAATCATTGATAGGGAAGAATGAAACAGGCAGACTGACAGGGTGTAGAAGACATGTAGCCTGCTGTTGGGGACCCAGAGAGGGGAAGGGCTTTGCCAAGATCACCCACTTGCTGGTCGCCACCCAGGGCTCTGACCCGAGTCTGCGGCTTCCAGCTCCCTGTGCCTCTATAGCTGTCTTTTGTGTCTAAAAGAGACCTTTGTAAAAGCTTTGCAATGACTGTAATACTCTAAGGAAGTACATTTTTTAAAATTAATTTATTTTATTTATCCTTTTTTTTTTTTGGCTGCGTTGGCCATTGCTGCACGCGGGCTTTCTCTAGTTGAGGTGAGCAGGGGCTACTCTTTGTTGTGGTGCACAGGCTTCTCATTGCAGTGGCTTCTCTTATTGAGGGGCACGGGCTCTAGGCATGTGGGCTTCAGTAGTTTCACCATGCTGGTTCAGTAGTTGTGGCGCACGGGCTTAGTTGCTCCACAGGGTGTGGGATCTTCCCAAACCAGGGATTGAACTGGTGTCCCCTGCATTGGCAGGTGGGTTCCTAACCACTGTGCCACCAGGGAAGCCCCAGAAGTGCATTTTTTAAAGTCTCTTGAACCAACTGATTTGTTGTAGCAAATTAGAAGCAACATCTGAAAAACTCTTGTATTTTTTTGTCTATTTTTCTTTTGTATTGTCTTTGACATAGTACATATTGTACAATGAAGCATTTCATTCCTCTTCACCCCCTTTCTTTCCTTTTTTTCCAGAATCAACTTGCAAGAAGTCAGCTTCAACACTGAAATTGTTTTGCTCTCTCCTTGTCTGTGTGTACCAGGGCCCTGAGTCAAAATAAAAATGTAAAAAGAAGGTTGGAAAAGAATTCAAGGAAATTGTCCAGGAGACGGACAAAAGAGAGAAGAAAATTAGAGAATCAACCCAGAAGGTCTGACCTCTGAAGAATGGTGTTCCAGAAAAAGAAAAGAGAGCATATGAGGTGAAGGAGATGGTCAAATCTCCTTCAGGAACATTCTTCATCAGAAATGTTGCCAGGATGAAAGGACATGTTTCCAACTTGAAAAGTCCCGTGGATGGTCAGCACAATGAATTTAACATTCATTCAACAAATACTTATTGAACACGTCCTACGTGCCTGGCACTGTTCTGGGAAGTTGGGATCCATGAATGGAGGCAGAGATCAGAGTGATGTTTCTACAAGCCGAGGGACATCAAAGATTGCCAGCAAACAACCAGAAGCTGGGGAAGGGGCATGGACCAGATTCTTCCTCAGAACCTTCAGAAGGAACTAACCCTAAGGACACCTTGATCTTGGACTTCTGGCCTCCAAAACTGTGAGAGAATAATTCTGTTGTTTAAGTCACCCAGTTCGTGGTATTTTACTATGGTAGCTCTAGGAAACGACTACAGTGTGCCTTTATTTTCATACCAAAGGATCCAACTTATAAGCAGAACGACAAGTTTTATAAGTTGAATTTAAAGCAAATGACTATTTAAAATCCAAGGTAGCGGCATGAGCCGAAATCCCCCCCTCCGACATTTAAAAATCCGAGTAATAATACTCAATACTGTTTAATTCTGATCATGTATGTTTGCGTTTTCCTAACTCAGAGAATGAAAATTCGGGCTTGTTTGTCTTGGAAGTCCTGTAAGATGGAGTGAGAATAGCCGGACAAGTTCAGAGACTTTTGGAGAATAGCGGTGGGTAAAGGCCCAGCCCTCCGTCAGCACCGGGCTCCGAGGAGCCCAGGCGCCTAGGTGCGGAGCTGACTACGTAGATCTAGGGTGCCCCCTACCGTCTATATTCAGTCACTGCGTCTCCCCAACCTCGGGTCTTGGCCTGGGAATAGACTTGGCCAGGAGCGCCCCGCCTACTCAGGACACGCGGCTGGAACACCAGGAAGGAGGGTGATGGTGGCAGAGGGAGTGGGGGAAAGGAGCTGGTTAGGTGGGGACTTTCAAACGGCTGTTACTGTGGCTGCGGGATGGCCAGATACGGTACAGGATGCCCAGTTGAAGTTGAATTCCAGATCAACAACTAACAAGAATGTCCCAAATATTGCATGGGAAATACTTACTATGCTAAATTAGTTGCTAAATCTGGCAACCCTATCGGGCTGGGCCAGAAGGGGACAGTGTGAACAGAAAAAAATAACTTTATCTGACTTGCTTTTTTTGTTGTTGTTTTTGATGTGGACCATTTTAAAAGTCTTTATTGAATTTGTTACAATATTGCTTCTGTTTTATGTTTCGCTTTTTGGCCCCAAGGCATGTGGGATCATAGCTCCCTGAACCTGCACCCACTGCACTGGAAGGTGAAGTCTTAACCACTGGACCGCCAGGGGAAGTCCCTCTCTGACCTTGCTTTAAAGTGTAAGATAATTTTGGAATTAGCTGTTTCATCCGTCTTGTAACTGAGCACAGCCCTATGGGGCCTTCCCGGGACAGACCCCTCCCCCTTATCTTCTGCTCTAGGAAGTATCTAGATAATAGTATCTGATGCACATTTCCTGAGTTGTTTTACAGATGCTAAAAACCACCACCAAATGGAATAAATTAACTACTTGATGACCATGAGCATGAAGCCCCCAGACCTACTGGTGCCTAAGGACTGATAATGTTAAGCCCTGTGACACCATCCTGTTACCACCATCAACCAATCAGAGAATTGTGCACGAGCTGATCACATACCCTGGGACACCTCTCCCTCACTGGGCCTTTAAAAATGCTTTGCTGGGGCTTCCCTGGTGGCGCAGTGGTTGAGAGTCCGCCTGCCGATGCAGGGGACATGGGTTCGTGCCCCGGTCCGGGAAGATCCCACATGCCGCGGAGCGGCTAGGCCCGTGAGCCATGGCCGCTGAGCCTGCACGTCCGGAGCCTGTGCTCCGCAACGGGAGAGGCCACAACAGGGAGAGGCCCGCATACCGCAAAAAAAAAAAAAAAAAAAAATGCTTTGCTGAAACCCATCGGGGAGTTGGGGTATTCTGAGCACTCGCACTCCTGAATTCCTTGCTTGGTGCCCTACAATAAACACTGTGCTTTCCTTCACCACAACTTGGGGTCAGTAGATGGGCTTTACAGTGAACGGGCGAGGGGACCCAAGTTTGGTTTGGTAAGAATCTGATTCCTATTTATTAAACACATATTACTGCAGACAGAGTGCTAGGCTCTGGGCATTCAGCTGTAAGCAAAATGGACAGGATGGCTGCCGTCACGGGCAGCTCACTCTACCGCCTTGGCCTACATTTATCTGTCCTAGTCAAGCGTCCCAGTCTCCAGGAACCTGCTCAACCCTCCACCACCAGCACAGGTTACTTACAGCACAGCACCTAAACCTCTCCACTCCCTCTAACACCTGTCTTTGCTAAACTGAGCTCCGTGAGGACAGGATTCGGCCTGTTTTGCTCACAGCTGATTCCCTGGGCTTAGGGCATTGCCAGGGTGAATGAGTATGTTTTGACCGAGTGGCTCTTTGTCCACACTTGGTTCTCCAGCCTTCCTGGTGGTGGGGTGAGCTACTTCACATCTTTCCAGTTAAATCTCTTCTGTTAAGATTAGCTAGAGTTGGCTTCTGCTGCTCACAACAGGGAACCTTGATGAGACATCTGCCGTGGGAGATGGTTACAGTTTTTTTGAGTAATCAGACCAGAGCCGTGGACAGTGTGAAAAGCTGCTGCTCCCCTCCTGTACTCCTGGAGCGTCTGCCCCAGCAGCACAGGTGGCTAGGGCCTCTCAGAAACCAAGAGACCCCTGGGACATACAGGTGGGGGAATGGACATCTTTGAGTTTTGTCTTTCCAGCATTTTTTCTCCTTTTTTCTGCATACAGACCCTATCCCTTTGCAGTGGCTGTCATATTGCCCATTCTGCCCCTATTTTATGATTTATTCATGTGCTATATAGCAAGAGAGGGCAAAATGACAATTTCCAGACATTCCAGAAGGAGGGGGAAGGAAGAACTATGCCTTACCTACTTGAAGAAACACTGAGGAACCATTTAAAATGACATTTTCAATTACTGAACGATATGCTTATAATAGAATATTAAGTACAAACAACATAAAAATTACATTCTTTTAGGGGCTTCCCGCAGTGGTTGAGAGTCCGTCTGCCGATGCAGGGGGCACGGGTTCGTGCCCCGGTCCAGGAAGATCCTACATGCCGCGGAGCGGCTGGGCCCGTGAGCCATGGCCGATGAGCCTGCGCGTCTGGAGCCTGTGCTCCGCAACGGGAGAGGCCATAACAGTGAGAGGCCTGCATACCGCAAAAAAAAAAAAAAAAAAAAAAAAAAAATTATATTCTTTTTAACAAGGTTGAATTGAACCATATATATATATATATATAATTTTTTAAAAAATACACCGTACAGTGAAAAAAGATTCGCCAGAAGGATGCCAAGTCTCCAGTAGCCGTTGTTTCGGGGTGGTTCTTTTGTCCTTTATTTCGTTTTCTGCATTTTCCAAGCTGTATTTAGCCTCGCCAAATGCTCTTGATACACGAAGTTTCCATGCTGCAAGGATTCTCAGAGATGAATAAAAATTGCACTGAGTTGCAATATTGGAAAATCCTGCTCCCGAGTTAAGTTTTAAGAGCAGCTTGCATTTCCCCTGCGAAAGCCTCCGATCCGCTGTAAGAAGTCACCTCCCTTCTCCTTAAAGGCCCCAGGGTCTCAGTTGTTTCATCTGGCCAATGGGGATGACAACAGCCCTCCACGGGAGCCGGCTGGAAGTCAGTGCGGCTGACTCCGCCTAGAGGCGCTTAGCCGGCTCACGGCCCGGAGCAGGCGGAGAAATCTCATAGGTATGCCGGCGGCACTAGCGCGTCAGGTGGCCGGTTAGCTCAGTTGGTTAGAGCGTGGTGCTAATAACGCCAAGGTCGCGGGTTCGATCCCCGTACGGGCCACGGGTGTGCGTGTTTTTTTCCCTCCCCCCCGTTATGGGTTTGTTTTACAACTGTAACTGTCTTTGAGAAATATGCGTTTTGAGTGCTGTGAGCCGCGTGCAAACAGGAGAGAGTCGCGGAATCATTCTGGACTCGGCCCGGAAGTTGCGGCAGGCTGGCAGGATCCCGCGCGGGCTCGGGCTGTGACTGGCTACCCCAAGTCCCCGCGCGTTGCAAGCCTGCAGCCCACTTTGGGTCTTTTTTTTAGAATGCTCTCAGTTGCCACCGCCGGTTGCTAACTAATGCAGGGCTTCTAAGGGCCCTCGGGGAGAGACCTCAGTTTTCTGGAGTTCTTAGAATTGAAAATCCAGGGTTGGAATTCATTCATTCCACACATCTTTTTTTTTTTCTGCTGTTGTTTTGTTTTTTGAATATGGAACGCTTCAAGAATTTGAGTGTCATCCTTGCGGGAGGGCCATGCTAATCTTCTCTGTATCCTTCCTATTTTAGTATATGTGCTGCCAAAGGGAGCACCATTCCACACATGGTTATGGAGAGCCTACTGCATGCCCGGCATCCTAGTCTAGGCAGGAAGCTGTAAATGAGAGACACAAATTCCAACCCACATGGAAACAGTGACCAGCCAATGACTGCCATGTTTTTAGTGAGGCCCTTCTGGTTGTGGAAGTGTAAGCAGATTGGGCAGCAGGCGGGAGAAAGAGAACCAGGCGTGGCTTTCTTGGCCTGAGAGAAGCCCTTTCAGGCCTAAGTCATTTTGTGATCTAAGCCTGGCCACAGTGCTTGCCCTTGAACAGGTCTCAGTAACAATGATCTTAAGGGAACAAAAGAGCAAACTGTTGTTGGGCTAGGGAAGTAACAATACCAAAGATAATAAATCAGTTGTAAAGACTCCCAGTTCTGTTTCAGTGGTAAAGATTAGCCGGAGGCACTTTCTTGAGCTGTTTTGCAGAATTGAAACTTTCTTCACCAGATCTACTGGAACCTAAAGATTCATGATGTTGACCTTTTCTGACCCTCGTGATTTCAATCAACAACTCTGCCCCAGTTCTAGGCTGAATTCTCCTCTGCTCAAGCCCCTTCGTGAATATGAATATTCATATACCACCATGAATATGCATATACCACCCAAAACTCTTCATGAATATACATATACCACCCAAGCCCCTTCTGCAATTTTGCTGTTTGGATTGACAGCGCTTTGGGAGAGCTCCCTGGTGTTCTCCTTACTCTCTGCAAGTAATACATCCTTCCTTCTCTCAATTTTTGGCTTGGTTGTCTTTTGGCTCCACACCCACCAAGAGGCGAACCCAGTTTTTGGGTAACAGAAGCATCTGCAAACCTCTTGCTACTTTTTTGTTTTTCAGGGAGCTCTTAGACTTCATGTTTCTTCCTCCTCGTTCTGCAGTGTGTAGCCAGAGGGGCAGCTGGATGAATTTCTCACTCACAGTCCAAGTCAGGCACTTTTAGTTTAACAAAGTCTAGCTTTTTAGGGTGAACGCCATATTATATCAGGGTCCAACTGAAACCGAAAGTGGGGTCTGGGTGCTCGCTGCTCAAAAGCCAATAAAGAGGCAAGGTTGGTGGAAAGGAAAGTTTGCTTTATTTCAGATGCCACCAGTGAGGGGAGGGGGGTGGCAGGGAGTGAGGCCGGACTCCTGTCCAAAGGCCAAATCCCCACCACTGACAACCAGTGGGCAAGAGCTTTTATAGACAGACGGAGGGGGCTACATGCAGAAACAGCAGTCAGCTCTGACAGTCATCTTGAAATTTGTCGTGCGGTGCTCTGATCAGCGTCATCTTGATTGTTTTCAGTACAGTTAATTTTCAGTTCTAGGGTCGGTTTTTTCCCATTTCTTTGAGGCCAGTTCTCGGAGCTGTGGCAGCTTATGTCATGGCTATGGTCTGGTCATGATGTAGTTACTTTCTTCCACCTGGATTTCAGTACCTACAAGACAGCTCCCAGGATACGGCTCAGAATATTATGTATAGCCCTTGAGGAGGAACTAAAGCTCCTTGACTTTGCTTTCTGACTAAACTATTATTGTTTTTTCCTGTTTGACTGTTTTCCTTTGCTTCTGTATTTTCTCACTTCTCTGGTTACACTTATTCTTTGGCTAAAGTTTTTCTACAGGCAGGCGGAGGACATGGCGGGGAAAGACCGTACAGTCCTACTCCATTTCACAACCATGCTTGAAAAATCTCCAGTGAGAACATCTACTAGATCATTCATTCTTTTTTTTTTTTTCCCCCAAGCCCTGCAGCTTGCTCGATCTTAGTTCTCAGACCAGGGATTGAACCCTGCCCGGCAGTAAGAGCACCGAGTCCTAACCACTGGACCCTGAGGGCGCTGTTCTCAGCTTGTCACCGGGCCATGGGGGCAATCATTCATTCTTTTCTCAAATAGGTCTTAAGCTCTGACTTAAATCTGTAACGGCTCAAGGCTTAAAGCCACAGGCCACAGGCTTAAAGCCATTGGCAAGTGCTCAGTGTGTACTAAAAGTGCCCACTAAATGCCAGCGATGGGACCGCTGTTATTATGAATGGTTAGAAGGAGAACCTAGGGCTGCTGACCTCTAGAACAGACACCTGAATACTGGTTGCATTTCACACCTTGGATGTGTGTTACAGGCACCTTGTTAGATGCGGGGACCTTGCAGAGGAGAAGCCAGCTGAGGTTGCTGCCCTCAGAGCCCATACTTTCCTAAACAAGGGCTTGAAGGGGTCCAGACTACACCTCTGTGGCATAAAAATTATTTTGAGCAGAAGCCATTTGAGTTCCTGAAAAGCCTCATCTGCCTAAAGTAGAGCCTTCCAAAAGAACTCAAAAGAATTCAATTGTCATAAATCCCCAGGGAACAATCAGGCAAGACTGACTTTTTTCACTGGAGAGGAGAAGCTGGCATCACACCTAAACAGGCATTGTCATAAAACTATCTTATCTCCCATCTACTCTAGGTAAGAGCCTATTTATCTTTCCTAAGTTGTTTGTTTTCCGGTAAGTGCCCTCTCCACCCATCCCCTCCCCTGTTAAGATAATACTATATAAGCCCCACATTCTAACTGCCTCTTTGAGTCACATTTTTCTGTGAATTCCTTTAGGTACATGAATAAAAATACATTATTAAAAATGGTCTTTTTTTCTTGTTAATCGGTCTTTTGTCAGTTTAATTCACACTCCCTCAGAGACTGAACCTGAGAGGATAGAGGAAAAGTTTTTCCTCCCTGCCAGGCTCAAAAAGATAAATGGCATACTGTGTTCTAGATGAGGGGCAGTTCTTGGCTTAGGGATCAGAGAGGATCCTTCTGACATCTAAGGATGGAAGGATGAGAAGGTCTTTCTCTCACAAGTTTAAAAAAAAAAGAAGAAAGAAAGAAAGGAAGGAAGGAAGAAAAGAAAAGAAAAGCGAAAGAAAGAAAGAAAGAAAACAAAAGGATTAAGAAATTGAAACAAGGACTTCCCTGGTGGTCCAGGGGCTAAGACTCTGCGCTCCCATGCGCTCCCAATGCAGGGGCCCCCAGTTCGATCCCTGGTCAGGGAAATAGATCCCACTTGTGGCAACTTAAAGATCCCGCATGCCTCAAGGAATATCCTGCACGCTGCAACAAAGATCCCAGATCCTGAGTGCCGCAACTAAGACCTGGCACAGCCAAATACATAAATATTGAGGGGGAAAAAAAAAGAAATAAAGAAATTGAAACAAATTCCACAAATCTAATTTCCCCTCTGGCCAATCCTTAGTGAGGCTACTAATGATAGACACTGCAGGGAGCATAGCGAACGCACGAGTATTGACTCTGATGACGATGGCGATGGTGGTCCTGTGGAGAGAAAAATGATCAGTTCACCGGAAACTTCTCAGACACCAGCCTGGCCCCCAGCTGCCCCCACCATGAGCATCATGGCATTCACCATATTATACTGCAAATGCTGGTTTTGTCTTCCTTCTTCCAGCCTAGACTCTATACAGAGGGCAGCGATGATGACTCACCCAACAAGCGCTTAGGCTTGTTGACCGATGGCTCTACTGCCCCCTTGAGACAGGTGCACGCACTAGCGGCTACAAGACACGCGGAATCAGGAGAGTAAAAGGAGGGGAGATTGGGAAAGGATGGGCCGAAGGAGTGGGGGCGGTAGAGCTGCGGACTGAGCTGTGAAGAGGGGTGGGGCGGTTCATTCGCTCGTTTGTTCATTCATTCATATTCGTCCATCATTCATTCCCTGAGCGTGCACCGCTGGACATTGAATGAGTAAAACTACACCCTCGAGGTGCGCCCCGTCTGGGTGAGTGGGTAGGGAGGAGGGGGAAGGCATGGAAACAATTTCCGGGTTGGGGAGCACACTTGTTAAAAATGCACACTTTGAGGGACTTCCCTGGTGGCGCAGTGGTTAAGAATCCTCTCTGCCAAGGCAGGGGACACGGGTTCCAGTTCTGGTCCGGGAAGATCCCACATGCCGCGGAGCAACTAAGCCCGCGAGCCACAACTACTGAGCCCGCGAGCCACAACTACTGAAGCCCACGCGCCTAGAGCCCGTGCTCCACAACAAGAGAATTCACTGCAATGTGAAGCCCGCGCACCGCAACGAAGAGTAGCCCCCCCCACCGCAACTAGAGAAAGCCTGCGTGCAGCAAAGAAGACCCAAAGCAGTCAAAAATAAATAAATAAAATAAAATAAATTTATTTTAAAAAATTCACACTTTGAACCACCTCTGGGGTATATTAAATCGGAAGGTCTGGAGGTGGGGCCTAGGAATCTACGTCCAGGCAGGGTCTTCACGTGACGTTGAGAACATTTGGCCAAGGTGATGTTAGGGCCGGGGCTCCGGAACCTCGAGGACCTTTGCCTGAGAGTTCCCGGACAGCTCCTGGAGGAGGCGATATGTGAACGATAAATACGTCCACGACAAGCCATAAGAAAATACGGCTGGGTCCTGCTGTTGGCGAAGCGGTGGCAGAGCCGGGACAGCTCAGGCCCCGCCTACCGAGCTGCTCGGTCAGGTGCGCTCGCCTTCCGAGGTGTCTTGGCCTGCGGGGCACTCGTAGTTGCCCCCCTTTCCCAGGTGACGCACATTTGAGCGACCGGCGCTCGGTGACCGGGGTTCGAGTCCCCGCGTCGGCCGTCATGGCGGACGCGGAGCCGGAGGCTGAGGACGGCAGTGAGGATGGCGGCGGCGGCAGCGGCGGCGGGGCTCCCGCAGGCCAGAGAGGCAGCGCCGCGCGCGTGGCCCCGCTGGGCCCCGAGCAGCTGCGGCGGGTCCTGGAGCAGGTGACGAAGGCGCAGCCACCCGCGAAGCCGCCGCCGCCGCCCTTCGTGCTGCAGGACGCGGCGCGGCGGCTGCGGGACGCGGCCCAGCAGGCCGCCCTGCAGCGGGGCCCCGGGGCCGAGCCCCCGCGCCCGCCGCGCCTGCTACCGCCGCAGGTGAGGCGCCGGGAGGGACCTCCGGGGAAACTGAGGCCCGGAGGGGGACGAGGCCTCGCGGCGGGCAGGCCGGAGCCCGCGCTTCCCCTCTTAGGCCTTAGAGCTGCCGAGCCCGAGAGACCGGTGTCCGCCCGCGTTACAAGTCAGGGCGTCCCCACACTCAGCTCCATGGGGACCGCGGGCCACCCGCACCTGTCACCGCCCCAGCGTTTTCAGCGCCTCCCCAGCTCCGGGCTCTCGGAGCCTGTGCCCATGGCGGCCCCTGCCTGGGACCCAGCCCCGCTCAGGGCTCCTCCGTGCCGCCTGGCTCCTCTCGCAGGCCTTCGTCCGTTCATTCCGCCTTGAGCACTCACGGTGCTCCGGGCCCTGCCCGAGGCGCAGCGTCGACCACAGCCCTGAAGAACGTGAGGCACGTTGTGGGTCTGACACGGGGGCTGCTGTAGGGTGAGCAGCCCTTAGGCCTGACACCGGAGTGGAGACCTGAACGGGTTAGAAGGACATTAAGAGGAGAATTTTCCAGGTGGAAGGTGCTGCAAGTGGCACGGCCGAGACTCGGGACAGAATTAAGTACATTACAGTTAACTTGGTGCAGGGCTTGTGGCAGTGCCTGTGTTTGTAACCCCAGTTACAAATGGCCCAGCCCGTGCCCGACGTTCGCTTAATGAATGAGACACGTGAAAGCACTCTGTACACTAGCCAACATCCTTTCTCAGCGGCGCCGTTTTCCCGTCACACAGCTCTTGGCTGCGAGGGAAGCTGGATCTAGAGCATGGTCTTCCGAGCCCAGAGGGTCCGGTGTAGCACCTGAAGCCTGAGGTCCTTCCCATCACGTGTAAAGTCACATCCCCTTTCAGCACTGGGCTTGTAAAGGACAATGCTTCTCACTCCAAAACTGCCATAGATTCTTCTTCCACTAGAATAAATAGGTAGAGAATAGAATCAGCAGTCTTCACGGGGTTTCACTTACGGTTTTGTTTTTGACTGAGTTTAGGGTCAAACCCAGTTGGTCATCAAGACTGGAAAGGTTGTCTCACTAAAGTTTGGGAAGACAAACAAGTATGATTCTGCCCAAATGCCATACTTCTTAGAGGTGTGACCTTGGGTAATGCGACCTCTTTGGGCTTTAGTTTCCTTATTTGTAGGAGGTTTGGCTCCTTGGGTGAGCTTTCCAGCTCGTACTCTGCTGTTGAAACAGATGCCTCTCGTACGCCCTGCACAGCAGGTCTGTGGAGTCAGAAGGGTGCCAGTGGTTCGTCTGCCAGCCTCTGCTCTGTGCCCGGCGCTGTGCTGAGCCGCTTGGTTCTCAGCAGCCACACAAAAGTGCTTTTATCAGCGTTTTACAGATGAGGAACTAGCTCAGAGGGGCTGAGTGATGTTTGCCCAGGGTCCCCCAGGTGTGGCTACTCTCCAGGGCCTGTTGAATGTGGCTACAGCTTTTTGGGTTTGGTAGCTTAGGAAAGAGTCCACAAATGACGTATTCCAGAAAATGAAAAGCTGATCTAGTGGGAATGCTGTAAATTCTACCTGCATTCACGACGATGTAATTTTGCAGTCTGTTCAGCTAATATTCTTTGCCCGCACCGCCCCCACCTGTGCCATGGAGGCCACAAAGACAAGTCAGACGTGTACCTTTCCTCTAGGGAGGTTATGATGTTACCAGGCAGGTAAAACGTGACTCAGGATAACTTCTGATCAAGGTCAGAAAGCTAGAGGTACGATAAAGAACTAAGTGCATTGAGAGAAAGAGAGAGGTTATTTCTGGCTGAGGGGATCAGAAGAGGTGGCATCTGACCTAGATCTGCAGGGTGGGTCCAAGTTGAAAATACAGGAGAGGCAGAGGTGGGGCAGGGTGTGCCTTTGGAGATCCCAGGCCCTGTGGTGTGGATTAGAAGGCACAGACCAAGTGGACACACTCCCACAGGTCAGCCCCTATCCCTCCCATCCTTCCCGTTCCTGCCCCACAGAAACATTTCCAGTTTCCTACCACACAACGTGCCCTTTCTCATGCGTCCCTGCGTTCACATGTTTTTCCTTACACCTAGAATATGTGTTCCATCTGGCAAAAATTCTACTCAGCCTTCAAGGCCCCCCGCGGAGGTCACCGCTTCTGGGAAGCCTACCAGACCTGAACTGTTCCTGCCCCTCTTACTGCACCCGTTGCACCATGGTGTTGTTTTCCTATCGGTGTTCCTTAGGAAACCTAGTCTGCCTTCAGAATCATCAGTGGAGCTTTGAAAGTACAGATTTTGAGGCAGGATATCCTGAGTCAGCAGGTCTGTAGGTGACTAAGGTGGGGCAGGGGAAACACCCGCTCCCCAAGGGTGAGGCTAGGACTTAACTTCTGTTTGTGAATTGGCACCCAGAGATACTTAGTAAAACTTCGTTGAATGAAATAGACATATAACAAAGTATCAGGTATAGTACCCACTTGGTAAACTGGTCTGGAAAGCAGATGAAAGAATTGGAGCAGCTTGGCCACTTGTGGTAATTCTAAAACAATAGGATCTGGCCTGGGGAGGTGGGGGGGGGTTTCTATCTGTCTGTCTTTAATGGCATTATCTGGTAATACCCCAAGAGCTTAGAGACACATTCGAAGTGATTGGTAGTAAAGTGAAACAAATGTGGTTCTTAAAAGATGTGCAAGTAAATCTAGTTGTCATTGGATTCACAGTAGTCCAGGACCAGCTCTGTACCCTTCCTCAAAAACCAAAATGTTGACTTGTCTCTGCTGTTTGTAGTAAGTGTATAACATGCACTTAGACAGATACACTCCAGCTCGATTTCAGTGAGGGTTTCCATTCTGTCCTGTGTAATATTTTTATTGACCCTCTACTTGGTAGAGGGTTGAGTCCAAAGAGGGCCTGTGACCCCAAATTGGTGGTTCTCAACTGGGGGCGGTTTTGCCCCACGGGGGGCGTTTGGCACTGGAGACTTTTTTTTTTTTGCGTTACGCAGGCCTCTCACTGTTGTGGCCTCTCCCGTTGCAGAGCACAGGCTCCGGACGCGCAGGCTCAGTGGCCATGGCTCACGGGCCCAGCCGCTCCACGGCATGTGGGATCCTCCCAGACCAGGGTACGAACCCGTGTCCCTTGCACCGGCAGGCGGACTCTCAACCACTGCGCCACCAGGGAAGCCCTGGAGACATTTGTGATTGGCACAGCTTGGGGAGTGCTCCCGGCATCCGGTGGGTAGAGGCTGGGATGGCGCTCAACAGTGCACAGCACACCTGCCACAACACACTTACGGGTCCGAAATGTCAGTTGTGCTGCAGTTGAGAAAGCCGGCTCTGGGTGATGAGGTTTGTCTGTCTTTTCTCCCTGGAGAAAGATGCTCATTGTTTCTGCTTGGTGAGGGCAGGAGACTTGTTTTGCTGCCCCTCCCCCGAGCCCATGACAGCTGTCTCTGGAACACCTGCAGCGCAGTGTCAGGCACCCGGTCACTGCTCAGTATTTGTGGAACCTTGTTGGCAGCAGCCCTTCCCTTTGGTGGGTGTTTTGCTGTTACAGACAGTGCTGCCTTGAACCTCCCAGACATACATCTTTGTGCCTGTGCCGGTGTTTCTTCTGGGATCCAAGAAGCAGGATTGCTGGGGATCAAAAAGCACATGCATTTAAAACTTCGTTAGATGTCAAAAAAAAAAAAGCTGGTGAAGAAATGCAGCCCCACTCCTAGGTGTGTGCCCTGGAGAAACTCACACGTGTATACACACACATACGTCACAGCACAGAGCAGACCAGAGCGCAGGGTTGGTGACCACCTGTCCTCTGACAGGAGAACGTTGTTCTCATGCTGCAGAGCAAATGAATGCCTGAGAGCTGCACACCTCAATATGGATGAATTTCACAAGCAAGATAGGGAGGGAAAAGCCCCAACAAGATACCGGAGATGATACTCACTTACCTAAAGCTTAAAAACACATCAAAACGGAACTGCATATTTTTAGGGATATCTACAAGTGTAATATAAGGAATGCATGAGAATGGTAAAGAGCAGATTCAGAATAGGGCGCAGAAAAAGGCATGCGGGTTGGGGGCATAGCAGAGAGCTTTCCCTGGGTAGTAATGTTGCATGTTGTAAGGTAGGTGGTAGCGACCTGAATTACATAGTTCTTTATGGCTTTTCTGGTTTCCAGAATTTCACTGAAAACTTTTAAAAAAGAGGCCACATATTGAATTGAGTCCAATTTAGAGTACTAAGAACTCCAAGTTAATACACATATAGTAAAACTATAAAGAAGGATATTTATGAGCTCATTAGTGGATCATGACTTTTTTTTTTTAAGTGATGTAGAGTAGATACTATCAGAAGGCATTTATGTAGGAATGGTAAGTGCATGAACTTTTTATTTTGTTTATGTATGCAAATGTTTCTGTAAGCACGAGGGGTGTGATGTAAAATAGATTACTGTGGACTGGGCAGAGAGGTTGAGAAACACCACTGTAAACAGTACAGATACATTATATAGACTTTTTTCTAAGTAAGATGTATAAGTTAGAAAAAAATCTCAACAGTAGATTTAAGATGAGAGTAAAATTGTAGAAATGTTGATAAGCATAGTGCTTCTTTTCTCTTTCTGTGTTTAAGCAATTGGAAGCCATTTGTGTCAAGGTTACATCTGGAGAGACAAAAGGTCAGGAAAAGCCGATGCCTGCACTGGCCACCATCCAGCCCAAGACAGCCAGGCCGAGCCAGCCGCTCGGGAGACACTGCAGCGCGCTGGGGCTCAGTGTCGCCAGCTCTCAGCTGCTCGGGGCGCAGCCCCTCCTGAGCACCGGGCCACAGCCACGTGTCCTGAGTCACTCACCTCAGCCTCCCATTCAGGTGTTCATCCAGAGGCCACTGCTCGCCCTCCGACCAGTCTCTGCAAAGAGAGTCTTGGCCTCTGAGGCCCTGAGTGGACAAGGCATCACGTTGTCCCCTCTGTCAGCCTCTGACCCGCCAGCAGAAACATCTGTTTCATCCAGTCCAGCAAATTTATTTATTTCCAACTCGCAAACAAAATGCACCAAGAAACTAAAAAAATCTTTAAAAGTGAAAACACGTTCTGGACGGATATCTCGACCTCCCAAGTATAAAGCTAAAGATTATAAATTCATAAAAACAGAGGATTTGGCCGATGGTCACCCCTCAGACTCTGACGACTATTCAGAACTGAGCATGGAGGAAGATGAAGAGCACAAGGGAAGGCAGGCGCTCTTTGATTTATCGAGCTGCTCTCTGAGGCCCAAAACCTTTAAGTGTCAGACCTGTGAAAAGTCATATATAGGAAAGGGGGGGCTCGCCCGGCACTTTAAACTGAATCCAGGCCATGGCCACCTGGAGCCTGAGACGCTGCTGTCTAAGAAAGCCAATGGGAGCATGATCCTGGGCCCTACGGAGGGCAGGGCCACCAGCCTGGCATCCCAGGAGCTGTCCACGCCAGCTCTTCTAAGTGAGGAAGGGGCCCGCTCAGCACGGGGTGGCCTGCAGGTAACGTTTCTGTCTGGTGATAGCGTCCTGATTCCTGCCCATCCTTTTTTTTTTTTTTTTAAATCTTTTTTTGGCCACGCCGCGCGGCATGTGGGATCTTAGTTCCCCGACCAGGGATCGAACCCACGCCCCCCTGCATTGGCAGCATGGAGCCTTAACCACTGGACCACCAGGGAAGTCCCCTGCCCATCATCCTTAAATTAACTTTATGTTGTCTGCACTGCTGCCAGATAATCGAGGAGAAGTGTGTCTTCCGTCCAGTGCAGACGGTTTACTGATGGGAACGCAGGCACCAGTCCTGTAGATTCGGTCAGTAAAACTAATCGCAAGCACTCTTGGCTGATGCTGACATGACTGTGGTCCTGGGGAAGGTCCGAGTGGGGGGCGCCAGTCCACAGGGCTGCTTCCTGGGGCGTCCGCAGTAAGACGTCTGCTTGCCGTGTTGTCTCCTTGCTTTGCCCCTTCAGAAACTCAAGCAGACAAAGCAGATGCGAGTCACCGTGAGTTTGCCTCACCACGTCAACGTTTATTTACTGAAATGTTAACTTACCCAGCATGTGTGGTGAGCATTTGTGTGCCATGTACAGTAGGTCAGTTATTTAAAAGACAGCAGCTGGATCACTTTAACAAACGGCAGCCTCTGTGGCCGCCCTCATCCCACGTTGTCTTAAGCTTCCTTCCTTCTCCTTTGACTTGTGTCAGCTGTTGTTCGTTATTCGTAGTTTTCAGACGGTAAGTAGAGAAATCGGCGTTGGAATTGATGTGACCACTTGATGGGAGTCTGTGACTTTAGGGACCTGGAAGCTGTTGAAAATGCGTGTTTGCCTGCTCGTGGCGACCTCATTCCCAGCAGCGGACGGGGTTCCTGCAGGAGGGCCGAGGCCGGCGGCTGCTTGCGCTTTCACATCCGCTCCTTGGGACCTGAACAGACACCTCCTGGGCCCAGGAGATCTGTACTGAGTGAGACCTAGTCGTAGAACCGTGGGACAGCCCTGTGTTAGGATCAAAAGTATTGTCTCGCCTTGCAGCTTCAGTAAGAATAGTAATAACAGTAATACATTTATTGCGCACCTGCTTTGAGCAGGAGCATCACATACATTTTCTCAATCCTGCGGGAGCCCTAAAGGCTGGTGCAGGAGTCCCTACAGGAGACGAGGCGCATGGGGCTCAGAGGGGATGACGGGCTCCCCGTCGAGGCACGCCTAGGACTCTGCCCAGGCTGGGGTTAGACCCAGGTCTTTTGACCTCAAAGCCTGCACTCTAGGCCCGGCTGCCTCTGCTAGGAGGTTCTGTGCCTTTCACAGCTGGCAAGGGCCCGACTTTCGAGAGACCTCTGACTTTTCTTAAGTTGTAGTAGGACCAGGACGACCATGTAGTCTGTCACCCAAACCCGGACATTCTGAGAATGAAAGGGGCACTGTTAATCATTCCAAGGGACAGCAGGCACAGCCAGGACTGCCTCAGACAAACTGGATGACCAGGCCGGCTGGCACCTTCCATTTCCTGCAATAATGAAATCTTACACCACAGCAAAAGCAGCTTCTGGTTATCTGACTTCTGGAATTTAGGCACCTAGCCTTGCTCCAGACGGCTTTGAGGCCGTGGGGTCCCAGAGCGGCTCCCTCCAACCAGAACTTTGTCTCCTCTCCTGAGTCGGCCGTGGATGGCCACGTGGTGCTTAAAGCCACAGGCAGACCTGGCGTTCCTCCCGAGGCTCCATTTCAATGAAGATTTGGAGGGAAAATTCTTTAAGAGGACACACTTTGTGCTAGCTTTCCTTGTATTTAACCTTCCACCAGTCCTGGGAGATATAGGTGTATTATACCTATTTTCAGAGGAGGAGGGAATTGGCACAGAATGAGGAAATAGCTAGATAGTGTTAGATCCCCATTCTCTTCACAAAGCTGTGCAAATCCATGGAGACAAAGTACATTAGTGGCTGCTGGGTCTGGGGGAGGGAGGAATGTGTGATAATGTGTAGGGTTTCTTTGGGGGATGATGCAGCTGTTCTGGGATTAGATAGTGGTGATGGTTACACAACCTTGTGAATATCCTAAAATCCACCTAATTGTATATTTCCAAAGGATGAATTTTATGGTATTTGAAATATATCCAATAAAAAATAATTTTAAAAATCTAAAAGTCATGGGTAAATTATGAATTAACAAAATTCAGGTCAATTTTTAAGATGGTAATGACATCAGAAAAGTCTTTTGTTTCATTTTGGGCAACACCCCAGGGTTAGGATTTGTCAGCCCTGACCTGCAGGGTAGTATTCCTCTGGTGTCTTAAAGGGATACTTGGTTTACGTGTAAGATGCATTGATTATAGTTAATGTGTCTTAATTATGCAAAGAAGAAGAATTTAGCAAGTTCCTTGCTTTTGACTTGACGTTTTTCTGCTTTAAGGTTTTCATCATGGTGTATAAAGCATGATTATTTTATTTTTGTTTGGGTGTGCAACCCTGTCTAGAATGGTCAGTCTGTAGACGTTGAAGAGGCGCTGGTGTCTGAACCAAAAAATGGAAGTTTTTCAGCCCTTTTGGGATCAGAGAGACACCCTGGACCTAGAAGAAGCGGCTACTCCGTGGCCCTCCCAGAGCCAAGCGCGGCCGTCCTGGAGCACAGTGGAGCGGTTGGCCCGCAGGTGGGCATTGGGGCAGCGTGTGCACGGGGCCCGGCAAGGAGCAGGGCCAGGCTCCTGGAGGTGCGTCGCTCTTAGAACCCTGTTCTTGCAACCTGTGTCTCTGGCATGGTACGTGGCAGTTCACCGTTAGGTTTCTGAATTTAGAAGTAAAATACCCAGTTTAGGTCAACGAAGCAGTTCACCTGATGTGTAATTAGATGCAGTGTGTAATAAATTCAAAGACAGCATTATCTGAAATAACTCCTAGGTGTACCTGTTTGAAATGACCTTAAATATAGAGCTGCTTGCCTTTTTCAGCTTTAGAATAATTATA
The DNA here is from genome assembly GCF_964341445.2 of Mesoplodon mirus. NCBI lineage: Eukaryota > Metazoa > Chordata > Mammalia > Artiodactyla > Ziphiidae > Mesoplodon > Mesoplodon mirus. Next base: position 186,159,032 of record NC_138979.1, read on the forward strand.
AGCTGTGTTTTCATGGAAGCAGTTTAGAAAACAACAGAAATGGTTTTCTATTTTTTTGTAAAAAGTTTCAAGGTATAAAAGCATATTTCAGGTTTTGAACTCTAGAATCTCCATTCCACCCCCTTGAAAGTAAGATTATCGAATTTAGTTGGATTGGCTTAGAAAAGCGGAAACCCAAATTTACCCAAATTGTCTTTGACTAGGATGTATTTATTTGCCTGCTAATGGCTGGATGAGTATCTTAAAGAAAAGAAGTGAAAAACAGCAAGAGAGAGCACGAGATGAGTTAGTGAGACAACTGGCCCCAGAAAGAGTGGCTTGCTGTCAGCAGCCCCGCCTCCCGGCTCCGACACACGGGCTTCCCGATGGCACCGCAGCGGCGTGGCTGCTGTGCCTCGTTTCACTGAGTCCCTGACCGTGGTAGCTCCACTTAGGTGAGAAATCTGAACCTCACAGGGGCTGTTAACTTGTACCAGGTCACCCTGCAGGTCGGTGGCGGATCCAGAATTTGGATCTGAGACCAGTGAGGCGACCCTAACACGTCACCCTGACTCACAGTGCCACACCTGTCATACGGAGAGTCGAGGACTGCTCCGAACGGCACCACTCTTGACCTTACAAATGGGAGTCTCCCCAGAAACGGGCATTCATTTACACAGGAACTGGGGGTCCATCCAGTATCGGGCCCTGTCCTGGCTGAGCAGGGACGCTGTGCAAGGGGAGAGGTGGCGGCCAGAGCAGTCAGCGGCAGCACGGTCAGCGAAGCGGGGCTGGAAGCGGGGAACGGAGGAGGTGCCCTCTCTGCTGCTGTGATGCGCGTCCTGAACGTCCGGATGTGGGCCAGGCTGCAGAGGGGCCATGCCCCACACGCCCACCTTCTCACGCCTCCTGAGTGCTGGAAACCAGCTGGTCGTTTTGCTCTAAGGGCTCTTGAAAGGCACAACTAGACATTTTTATCTTGCAAATGAACAGGTTTTCCTTTTGCTTTTTGACTGTTTTATGACCATCTGTGGCTTCCTCGGAACCTCTGCCGGTTTGCAGCCCCCAGTTGATGGCCCTTCCTAAGCCCTGAGCCCGGGACCTCCCTGAGCCTTGTAGGACTGTTTCTAGGACTTGTCGGTTCCGCCCCGACATTCGTGCCTCCCTGGGGGATCTTACCCATCCTCCTGGTTTCTCAAACCACCTTCCGTCTGCTGACTCTCACGCCTGTACTCCTGTCCCGACTGCTCCCGAGCTTCAGAGCTGATTTCAGGCATCCCCACCTGCTGTCCTGTAGAGCCCTCCACATCCTGCCAGAGCCCACAGGCTGGCTTCCTGCCCCACCCCCTATTATCAGGGAGCTGCCCGGGTGCTCAGCTGGGCGCCCAGAGGCACCCATGACTCCTCTTCCCCCCCCCCCCCACCTTGGGTCCTAGTCTCCCTGTCTGTCCTGCCTGTACGTGTGCTTTGGTGGTGGTCCCCTGGCCGGGATTTGCTTGCATTTTCGTCTCGGGCACTAGTTGGTGAGCCCTGGAGAGCAGGAAGCACGTTTTCCCCACCGCTGTGTCCTTCTCCAGGGCCTAGCGCCCACCACGCGCTCAGTGCTGTCGCGCGGGAGCCAGACTCTGAACCCAGCGTTGACCGCGGGGCTTTGTCAGTGGGTGAGCAAGTGTGATACTTAACAAGGCAGGACGTTTACAGTCAAGAGGCCCGTCATCACTGAGAATTTAGGGAACTTTCTGCCTTCTGTGTTCTTTGCTACAACAACTCGTTGGCTGCTGGGAAATTCTTTCCGTGTTTTCAAAGATGTCAAACGCTTTCTTCTGGTAGTTTCTCCACCAGTGTGACCGGGAGGATCTAGTGGAGTGGGCTCTGCCTCTGCTGGCTCAGGTCGTGACCGTGTCTGAATTTCTTCTGATGAAGGTGAGTCTCCTTAGTGTTTCTAAGTGATTGAGGGGATGATTTGAAGTTATTTAGAAAGGCGTCCTTCATATTTACTTAGAAGGAGCCAGGCCCTTGGGAATCCTCTCCCTCCCCCAGGACAGAGCTAAAGTGAGCCTGCCGGTCCTGCCCGGATGCCCAGCACACGGCTCTCAGGCAGGCCGCTCGTGGACTCCGTGACTGTTTTCACTTTGTGTGGGAGGAGTGACAGTCACCTTTCTCCTGGCACCCACCCACCCTGCCAGCCTCCTCCACTGCAGCTCTGCCCGTGATGAGCCCGCTCTGAGATGCGGCCTCACCGCCGGCACCCATGCTCCCTGGAGGCGCCCCGAGGAGCGGAGGCCTGGCCCTCCCTTGCCTGCAGGCCCTGGAATGTGCCCGTTTTCGTCCTCAGGGCCTTTCTGCCTTCCCGTACCGCTCCCCTGGCCACCATCCTCTGGTGGCCCTCATTTGGGCTGGTTTGTTTCCTGGGCTGCTTCTCCCAGGCCCTTTCTGGTGCCCCGCTGAGCACAATGCTGGGCACACATAGGCTCTCGCTGGGGAGCGAAGGCAGTGCCTGTGTTCATGGCTGCTGAGGGCTGAGGAACTTGAGTCCTTCCCTCTTTCAGATTTCTCTCTGTATTTTCCATTTCATTGCCTTGGGTTTAAACATTTTTTTTTTGTCATCTTTATCTTCACTAAGGTTGAAAAATGTCATCTAGCAAAACCTTTCTTCCCAGCTGTGTACAAGGAATTTGAAGAGTTGCATAAAGTGGTTAAGAAAATGTGTCAAGATTACCTCCATAGCTCTGGTCCCTGTTCTCTGGAAATAAACAACAGTAAGGTAACAAGCTCACAAGAGAGACTCGCTCTTATAGCCAAAAGAAGGCTGTCCATTAAAAAAGGAGGATGTTTATTTTAGTAGTGACATCTTCCCAGTCAACTTCTTCTAGCTTTTTCTACCGTCAAGTGCAGGGTTTTTTTCTTAATATAAAAGCGATACATGCTTTTTTCAGAAAACTCGGAAATGCAGATAAGCTAAAAGAAAATTGCAAACACCCATAATCCTCCCACTCACCGATGGTCACAGTTAATAGACTGTGTCTTTCCTCAGTGTGTAGGTGTTTGCAAAGGGCTGAGTTACACAGGGACCAGTAGTTATTTTTTGCGGTTGTGTCGACAGAATTCTCATTTCAGTGTCATTGCCTTTAGCTATATTGGGTCCTTGACAAAAATATGTCATGAACTGATGAGGATTTACTTGTCTCGGATCAAACCTTTTGCCGGGCAGAGTGTGGCCCGTGGTCAGGTCACCCAGGGGCCTCTCACTGTGTCCTGCACGGAGACTCAGGTCTGCGCCTCCACCGAGCAGCTCACTGACTCCCGGCAAGTCCCTGCACCCTCCACCCCTCTGCCAAAGGGCAGCGCTGAGTTCACGGGCTTTTCCGGCTCTCATGTGCCGGGGCTGTAATACTCTGGTTTCGCCAGACTATTGAACAACACGGATGGGCTTGGAGGGCATTATGCTGAGGGAGGTAAGTCAGAGGAAGCCAAATGCGGTAGAACATCAGTTACATGCGGGATCTAAGCAATACGACCAGCTAGTGAATACAGGTACGTAAGTAGGTAGGTCAGAAGGTAAATCAGTGGTGTCGGCTTTACTAAAAAATGACCCACACAACAATGAAGACTGCTTAGGCCATGTCGACTCTGACTGCCCCTAACATGTGATTGCACTGACGATGGAGCTGCCTGTCTGTGATTGGAAAGGTGAGTGTTTTCTCAGTACAGAGCAATTACTCTGTAGCAAGAAGTCTTATCTACACTGTAATATAACACATGGGTTTTTTGGGTTTTGTTTTTTTGGGTTTTTTTTGGTCATGATCATTAGTTTTATACAAATTCAATATTTAATATAACCTAATAAACTCTTGTGTTTTATTTTCTTAAATCATATATTTTTAAAATGCAATGGATTATTTGCTAGGCCTCCCATAGATGCCCCGGTTGGCAGTGGTCACCTACCTGTTTATAAACTGTCGGTTAAGCCGGTGTGGGTACCATCCTGTTACGGAGCAGACAGGACGTGCACGAATGCTGTGCATGCTCACTGGGACCCTTTGTGGGCAGTTCGGGATGTGACGCAGCCTCTTTGGAGCGAAGACGGTGGCTCTGTTGGCAGGGGACACCATCAGGTTGTTGGGCACTAAGCTTGCCGACCCCTGTTCTCCAGCTTGACCTTGACCTGCTGCCCGCCCTTCCTTCCCCACCCCTCGCCTGCTCCGTGGTGGTCTCTGTGCTGTCCAGGTATCAGTGATGGTGGCTGTTGGTTATTACCTTAACATCCAGTGCTTTACATAGGTTTTGCATAGGGAGTCTAATCTAATCTTTACAAAGTCCCTTCAGGGCAACTGTGGTCTTCCTCATAAGGAGACTTAGCAGGTAGGTGGCTGCCAAGGTCACCCAGGTTCTGAGCAGAGGTGCTGGGGTCCAGCTGTGGCTCTCAAACCCACATCCTTTCCACCAACTGGGAAAGGAGATCTGGTCCCAGCATAGGCAGGATTGTCTTTCTGAAGATACCAGTGAGAATTCAGAAAAGGAGGAATAATGGGCAAGAAAGGTACCATGGTGTCAGACTAACATTATGAAGCTTGTGACGACAATTTATCTTCATTTTTCCCACTGTTTAGGTGGCACCTTGCTGTACCAAGGGACTTCATAGATTTAAACTCAGCCCTTTGTTCGTAAGTGCTGACATGATTCCGAATCTTGTGTTTTGAGTGGAGCATCTCTATGGGCCCCTTTCTGCTCAGGTTGCTGAGTCCTTAGGAATCACGGAAGAATTCCTGAGGAAAAAAGAAATACGCACGGACTGCACTCCCCCCAAGCGCAGCAGCCGAGAGGACGACCGGGGGGACCTGGAGAGTGCCGGCCCGCAGAAGAGGGAGAATGAGGTGGGCGTGGCCATGAGGGGCGCCCGGCTACTGGCTGCTCAACATGGCACTATTGGGGTTGGATCTCTTCAACTCACACACTGTTTTCCAGGAAGAAAAGGTGCAAGGTGGCCTGTTTCTCCCTAGTCTTAGCTGGTTGCACCTTCTCTTCTCTTAGAAAGTTATATAATCATTCTCAGTATGCCTGAGTCTTAGCTGGTTGCATCTTTTCTTCCTAGACCGCAGAGGACAGGCTGGCCTCAGTGAAAAGGATCAGAAGAGAAACTGTGCCCCAGGACACCACAGAGTATTCTGCCGACAGTGGAGGCCTGCAGAGCCTGGCCTCGTGTGCCCCAGCTGCCAGTGCAGGTAAAACACTCTTTGCGGGGTGCACCCTGGGGCTCAGAGGCCTGCTGCTCGGGTGGGTGCCCCTGTGGCCACATCTCAGAGAACCCTCTGGTTTCTCAAGAGTTTTATTACCCCAACCTCTCAGTGTTCTGTGGTTCCATGTTTATTCCCCATGAGTCTTGGGGTCTTTGGGGTTTTCTTGGGTCCTTTCTTGAAACGAAGAGCTGCCTCGTGGTACTGAGTCGGTTGTACCTGGCGGGGGTCCCAAGAAGTTAGGCAGACCTGAGACCAGGGACAGGTCCCAAGGACACACCAAGTCCATGGCTTGGCTTTCGTGAGACTTGGCTCTAAGTGCCAGCTGAGAGTTAACGTTCAAAAATGAGACATGGGGCTTCCCTGGTGGCGCAGTGGTTGAGGGTCCGCCTGCCAATGCAGGGGACACGGGTTTGTGCCCCGGTCCGGGAAGATCCCACATGCCGTGGAGCGGCTGGGCCCGTGAGCCATGGCCGCTGAGCCTGCACGTCCGGAGCCTGTGCTCCGCAACGGGAGAGGCCACAGCAGTGAGAGCCCCGCGTACCACAAAAAAAAAAAAAAAGAAAAAAGAAAATGAGACATGTTCTAGCTTTTATTTCGCCTAGCCAGAACTGATCAATGAGACAGTTCAAATGTATGGCAGGCATACTGAGAATGATTATGTAACTTTCTAAAATCTTATCAGGACTGCCTGATACCTTGCCTGATCCTAAAGTCTCTAACTTAAAGAGGCATTCTCCATTCTAGAACTTATTACTTAATTCTTCCGGAGGGGAGGGCAGATTTATTCATTGAGAACAATGAAAGCCCTCTGGCACCTGCTTGGAACACAGCCCCTCTCCCCTAACTAGTCTGAGTTTCCTCTTTTAATTTCATCCATTCTTGGAAGCTACCAAGTAACAAGGAGGGTTTATGTTTTCATTTTTGGGGCAAGAAAATTACTTGGGACTAGCTTGTTTTGGATAGTGAGTACAGTGACTGGCCATAGCAGTACACAAATGATTGTCTGTTTTTCCCAACTGTTTAGGTTTTGCCCCTGGAGTAAATGGGGGCACGTCTCACCCACCTGAAGAAAGTCCCACGATGCCGGTTTCTGAGCTCGACAGCAGCACAGCACAGGCGGGCCAGCAGCTGAAAGCGTTTGCTGACTCAGCCGCCAGGAGTGGGTCTGCAGACCCTGCTCTCTTGTTTCGAGAAGCCTGTGGGCTGGGGGTTTATACTCAGTTAGGAGAACCAGGGCCTCTGGCCCAGGACCAGGTGGCAGCGTCCTCTGGGGAGAAGGCCCAGGAACACTCGTCAGAACAGGATGCTGGGGACGGCCTGGGAAGCCGGGCTCTCTGCGGCACCTCGATGGCCCTGCCGCCTGGCCTGCCTGGAAATGCAGAGGCGGGAAGCCTCCGCGAGGTGCGCGGCTCCCACCTGAGCAGCCCGCAGTCCGGCCCCGGCGAGGTCCTGCTTCCAGAGGCCTTGGCCCCACCGCAGGAGAAAGCATGGTCCGTGGACGTCATGCCAGCCGGCTATGCCTACGGCACCACGTCCGAGCCGGGGCCTCAACCCAGCCGGGGTGGATTGCTGGGTCCTGAAGGGGGCCTCACAGGCCACGCGGGGGACTTGGACCAGTCGCCCTGTGGGACCGAGACACACGCTGACCGGAGGGAGCTGGAGGGCATCACTGCCGTCAGGGAAGCCATGGCTTTCGAAAATGCCAGTGGGGGCACCACGTTGCCGTCCCAGCGACAGGAGCAGATATTTATCCAGACTACTGATGGGCGTATCTTGTCCCATCCAGGCTCTGTAGTGTCTGGGGAGGGGGACATTGTCATAGTGACCGACACAGTAGGGCCTGCCCTGCAGGCGGGCCCCCCGGAAGGGGTTCCTCTGGAAACCGTGGAGATGGAGCCCTCTCAGTGAAATGGAGCCAGAACCGCAGTCCTAGATTTGTATGTATTTTACCTGGAGGTCTACGTCAAGGAATGTTTATTTTTCTAATGTGAATACTGACACAAGTGAACATTTTATTTATAAAGAATAATGTCTTTCTACCCCACTGTCTACCTTTTTCTACATCTTGCTCATTGTAATAATGGCAGATACGTTACCTGATAACAAATTCCCGATACATCTAACTCCTAGGAGCTTTTGACCACTATTGCAGTTAATACCACTACACTATTTCTTGAATCTCCCCTGCTCCCCAGTTCCAAAAAACTATGCCCCCTTTCTCTTCGGTGATATGCTGCTCTTTCACCAGACTTGGTCCATACTAGAAGCTTCTTTTGGGCTCAATAAAAAAATAAATATGTAAGCTTGCCATCTGGGCAGCATTGTATTGGGAAATAGGAAAGAAAGTTGTTTCTACTGATACTTTATGGATGAGGAAAGTGAGGCACAGGGATGGGACCCCCAGTCCTTTGATGTTCCACGTGTAAAGCCACTTATCAAGATCTCTCTGTTTTTGGAATGTTTTCCTTGGCTCTATTACAGGGAGAGAAAGGGAGGGCCATTTGCCCACACTCAGACGAGAGCATCAAGAGGGCACAGCTGTCCTCTGCCCCCGCTGGCAGAGACTGTCAGCAGAGACCCCGGGCAGGCGGAGCTGTGGGTTGTGGGCTGCATCCCCTGGTGCTGTGCTCCCGCCAGGCCCGCTGTGGAGGGGCGGGCTTTATTCTTGGGGGGCCACATTGCCTACAGCCCTCTCAAGTGACTGGGGGTGTCTTCCTGTCCTCTAACTTGATATCAAAGCGGCTCCAACAGGAACAGAAGGGCGGGCGTCCCTGCAGGATGGAATGAGCAAACCACAGCTGCTTGGGAGAGCCGGGCCGTGGCACTGATGCCGGGAGCTCAGCTTCTCTGTACACTGGTGCCCAATCGAATCTCAGAGATGGAGTTTTGGGTGAAGTAGAAAAGGACAGCTTTATTGCTCTGCCAGACAAAGGGGGACACAGTGGGCTCCTGCCTTGGAAAACTATGTGTCCAGCCCGGGAGGATTTGATAAGGAGTTTTATAACAATACCTCCCAAGGGCGGGGTTGCTGACAAGATGAGGGGGTGCTGGGTCTCAGGTGCAGGGCCTCCTAGCCTTGATGAGCTTCCCGGGTCCCTGTAATCTTGCCTCCGGTGGTTTCTTGGCCACTCCTCCCTTGATTAGCAGCTGTTTGAACCTGCCCTTTGGAACTCAGGGGCAGTCATGGAGGCTGGAGTCTTACCTACAAGAAACGGGGGACAAGAAGCCTCCATGCCCGGGAGCCCCACAGGGCCCCGCTCGGTTTCAGCACATCCTGTGGACTCAGGGGCACTTCTGGGGAACCCAGGGCCGTGTGAAACCACTGGGGGTCCAGTCCTGGGGGCCTGGAGCGTGGGGGTTAGGACTTCAACACACGCACTTGGGGGGACATGTCCAGAGCATGGCACCTCTCAAGTAAAAACGTGAGCCAGTGGGCATTCAGGGAGTTGAGTGGCTGTGCTCCAGAGGTGGTCCAGACCCAGGTCACTTCCGCACCAAGGGTGGCCCTCTTCCCAGAGGTCTCAAGGTTCGCTGCCCTGTGTGTCTGCTCCATCCCCTGCAGAGAGAAGGAGCCAAGGAGCGCGCTCAGCCTGTGAGGGCTGTGATCTGGGAGATGCACACAAGGCTTCTGCTCACATCTCACTGGTCCTTGGCCACACCTTGCTGCAAAAAAAGCTCTGAAACCTCCTCCTAAACTGGTAGCCATAGCCAGGTAACACTTAAATGAAGCGGAGAATCGATACCAAAGGAGGACCAGCCAAACGCCTCCCCCTAGAGTGGTTAAAATTGCTTCGGGTCAGTCTGGAGAGGTGGTAGTGACAGCTCTGAAAAACCTCAGCAGCTTGAAACAACAAAGGGGTGTGTCTCCTGCTCACAAGTCATGTCACTCAGAGGTCGTGGGGGACGCAGCAGGCGCAGCCACACCTCAAGCATTGCTGGTGGCGCCGCCAGAGGGAGAGAGCTCCGGGAGAGGTTAGACCCACCACGGTCCCACCCAACCCCGAGGGCACTGAAGTGCAGGCTTTCCACGGGCCGGGAAGGCAGGAGTCTGGGAATATCTGCTGAATAGCGTGAGTGGTCGGTCAACAGAGGTCACGTTATCACTGATGACACGTTGTTCACAGCTGTGCTGTGTTCGGTACCTTTTTTTTTTTTTTTTTTTTTTTTTTGCGGTACGCGGGCCTCTCACTGTTGCGGCCTCTCCCGTTGCGGAGCACAGGCTCCGGACGCGCAGGCTCAGCGGCCATGGCTCACGGGCCCAGCCGCTCCGCGGCATGTGGAATCCTCCCGGACCGGGGCACAAACCCGTGTCCCCTGCACCAGCAGGTGGACTCTCAACCACTGCGCCACCAGGGAAGCCCCCATGTGACTTTTTAATGTAGGGATTCGGGTACAAAGGTGACAGCCACAGGGAGATAGAATTTAACTTTTTTTTTTTTTTTTTGGCTGCGCCATGTGGCTTGTGGGATTTTAGTTCCCCGACCAGGGATCGAACCTGGGCCATGGCAGTGAAAGTATAGAGTCCTAACCACTGGACAGCTAGGGAATTCCCGAATTTAACTTTTTTTTAATTTAATTTAATTTAATTTTTTTTTTTTTTGCAGTATGTGGGCCTCTCACTGTTGTGGCCTCTCCCGTTGCAGAGCACAGGCTCCAGACGCGCAGGCTCAGCGGCCATGGCTCACGGGCCCAGCCCCTCTGCAGCATGTGGGATCTTCCCAGACCGGGGCACGAACCCGTATCCCCTGCATCGGCAGGCAGACTCTCAACCGCTGTGCCACGAGGGAAGCCCTGTGTTCAGTACCTTGTGATTACTTTCATGGTTTGTCTAAGCTTTTGTGTTTCCTGAAAAGAGGGAGAGAGGGAATTTTTTTTTTAGTTTTCATTAAATGTACTTGTCGTGAATTCATCTTGAACTGCTTCCCCAACCCAGTTCTGTTTTTGTGGATTCTACCTGTTAATATTTCTTTACTGTCTATTTCACAAGATTTCCAGAGGCAGAGGAGATATTTGGTGATCAATCCACTATGCTTAGAAGTCCAATATGGGTTCTCCAATGGCTTCATTGTTCCTTTCAGATAGAAATTGTCCTTTGGTTGTGTAATGACTTTGGAACTCAGCAAACTCAACAGCCGAGAGCTCTTCCATCAATCTGATGCCTCTTCCGTTGTGTGAGGGACTCCTGGGCTAATGCCACTGGACACTTGGCTCATTCACTTGTCCTTTGCAGTGAAACGGAGCAGGACCCTGTGGGACTCCTGGGCACAAGTCCTTCCATGTCACCCATTTCTTGTTTGTAGGAAATTGGTTTCGTTCAGCCTCCATGGCCTTCCCCGAGTTCCAAAGGGCAGGTTCACACAGTCGCTAATCAGGGAACGGAGGGGAGGCAGAGACAAGGGAGGAGCAGTCAAGAAACAACAGTGCTGGGCTTCCCTGGTGGCGCAGTGGTTGAGAGTCTGCCTGCTAATGCAGGGGACACGGGTTTGAGCCCTGGTCTGGGAAGATCCCACATGCCATGGAGCAACTAGGACCATGAGCACAACTACTCAGCCTGCACGTCTGGAGCCTGTGCTCTGCAACAAGAGAGGCCGCGATAGTGAGAGGCCCGCGCACTGCGATGAAGAGTGGCCCCCGCTTGTGGTAACTGGAGAAAGCCCTTGCACAGAAACGAAGACCCAACACAGCCAAAAACAAACAATTAATTAATTAATTAATTAATTAAAAATGAATATCTGCTTTAAAAAAAAGTGGCATTAGGGACTTCCCTGGTGGCTCAGTGGTCCTGGTGGCTCAGTGGTTAAGAATCTGGCTGCCAATGCAGGGGACACGGGTTCGAGCCCTGGTCCAGGAAGATTCCACATGCCGCGGAGCAACTAAGCCCGTGCGCCACAACTACTGAGCCTGCACTCTAGAGCCCATGCTCTGCAACAAGAGAAGCCACCTCAATGAGAAGCCCGCGCGCTGCAACTAAGAGTAGCCCCCGCTCGCTGCAACTAGAGAAAGCCCTCGTGCAGAAACGAAGACCCAACACAGCAAAATAAATAAATTAATTAATTTTAAAAAAACCTCCTACCCCCAACATCTAAAAAAAAGAAAGAAAAAGAAACAATAGTGCAGCCTTAGGGCAGGGTCCTGGTTCCTCCTCAAGGGATACACATAACAATACCTTCGAGCTCTTCTGCAGATCTAAAACCCCCAACAAATAGAAGACTTTAACTACTTGATGAAGCACTCTTTATTCCAGAGAGGCCACAGTTCGATGATACCACCTGATGCCAGATGATATTTGGACTGAAGGAACGAGAGCCCTGCACACACTCTCATCCTTATCAGCAACCCCACCCCAGGTTGGGACACACAGTTTTGAGGGCGTTAGCCCGCTGTGGCCCCCTCTGCCTGGCAAAGCAATAAAGCTCTTCTTTTCTACTTCACCCAGAACTCTGTCTCCGAGATTCAGTTCAGCGCTGGTGCACAGAGGTGGGGTTTTGGCATCAGCAGCATTGATCGTTTCCATTAGTTCTTCTGGGCAACCTGGGTGTCCGAGGACGAGGCACCACGAACACAGGAAATGTCCTAGAAAGGGCTAGAAATTCTTCAGGGTCTCCTCTGAAGAGCATTTGTTCTTTAAGTACCACCCCCCACCCCAAACATAAAACTGACCTCGTGCCTCGGAGGGCCCCGTCCCGCCTGTCTGGCTCAGGACTGCAGCCTGCTGTCTAAGCTGCAGGAAGCAGGGGGCAGGGTGCCCGTTTTGCCGAATGCTGACCAGGCGGTTTCCAGACTGCAGGACATCTGACAGGCTGCTTTTCTGATGGTTAGATTTTAATAAATACTGCAAAGGAAAGAGAAATTCTAAGACATGTTGCCTTTAAATGCTTTGGCTATGCCAACTTACACAGTGAGATATCCTTTTGCTCAAAATACATTCCCACGATACATGAAGTCTTTTAGTTTGGGAACATGTTCTTTCTTTGCCGAGGATGCTAGAAGTTCATGTTCATGAGGCTACATCCTGTATCACACAGCATGAAGTTCCTTAGATTTCTGTTTCTGGGGAGCAAGGGCAGGACTGACCCCGGATATCTGGTTGCAAATATTGCCAAACTACAGGATTTATGCCCAGAGAATGACAGGGAAGACACTTCACTTGGCCTGTCACAGCCTCAGTACAAAAATAGGGGTCATTTTTTGGTAGGCAGTTTTCATTTCCATGATGCTGGTCTTTGCTCAGTGACTCTACGGTACTTTAAAGATTAGTTGTGATTATAAAACTAATACGGTCCCACAGTTTAAACAGTACGCACAAATATTAAACCAGGGATTTTCTAAATAAATGTAATCTATGTAAAATACACCTAATTTACAAGAACAAGATCACTTAGTCATTCCGTTGAGGAACTCATTTATTTCGGGCAGAAGTCTTCATAGTGACACATTCACAATAGGTGCAGATGACGCTGAGTGGTGGATGGCAGGCAGCAGTGATAACCGCAGAGCTGGTGAAATGATCAGGTCTGGAAGATCCTAAGGTCAGTGGGTGGCTGTGCCAGAGCACAGGGTGTGATCCCGGGTTGCGGCAGGGGCCGTGACCCCGGGTTGCGGCAGGGGCCATGACCCCGGGGTGCGACACAGGGCATGATTGGGGTGCGGCACAGGGCCCACCCGAAAGACCGTCCGCCGTGGGAGCTGCAGAAGCTGAGGTCCAGAGCCTGGAGGAGCGCGGAGCCGGTTGGGAGGTCACAGCTCTCGGTGCCCGGTTTCAAGCAGCATGCTTTCCAGAAGCAGCCTGCTGTCGCCCTCCAGGTAGGGCTGGTGCAGCCACATGGACAGGTAGCTCAGGGCCAGGTCACGGTCGGCCGTGTGCGCCAGCTGCTCCACGACGGTGCGCTTCAGGCGGAGCTCCCGGCCGTACATGTCGGAGAGCTTGCGGGAGACCTCGTCTGAAAGGAACGCGAGCCGTCCTTGAACAGTGGCATTCAAGGGGGTACCCTTGACTAGGGAAGACCCGCCACTTTTTATTTTTGGCCACGCTGCGCAGCTTGCGGGACCTTAATTCCCAGACCAGGGGTGGAACCCGCACCCTCCGAAGTGAAAGCACTGAGTCTTAACCACTGGACAGCCAGGGACTTTGCAAAGCTCCTCCTTAAAAGCTAGAGTCAGCGACAGCACAAGAGGAAGAAGGGCTCCAGCCAGTGCAGATTAGAATCACATAACATGGTAAATAAGTGTCATGAAATTAAAAAGTACCTGTTACCTTTCCACTCGACTCTTAGGAACTGGCAATCATTATACATAGCAGACTGACCTCAAACTGACGGTGTTCCATAAACACGTTACATTAGGTGATTTTCCCCCTTATTTAAGTCTCAGAGCAACATCAAATAGCTTAGTCCTTCTTTTAAACTAATAAAGCAAAAAAACGGCCCTTACCTCACAGTTTATTTCAGTAATGGAGCTTGTTTTCCCAGCAGTCTTCTTCCATGGGGCGGGCTGAAGGGACCACCCCCACCATGTACTTTTTAAATAAAACAAAACAAAAGGCAAAAACCCATCCTTCTTGAAAAACAAAAACGAGATTTCTGCCTCTACAGAGGAGGCAAAGTGCATTCTCCCCGTTGGCCTTAAAGGGCTAATAATGGCAACTTGCTTCATGGGTCTCTAATTACATTTAATATTCTTTGCTGATTAGTAGGTAATTAAAGGCAAGAAGAAACACTCCTCTAAGACGTCCTCATCTCCTTCCTTCCCAATGGATCCTCTTCAGTTGAATTTCAAAGCCTGTCGACTTCTTAGAGGGCCAGATCTAAATGACACCAAATGCTCTCATAACCTACCCTTGAAAATCAATGCAGAAAGAACTACTTACAAAAATAGGCTGTGGGCCACGTGTGGAACAGGGCGGGCCGTCTTCTCTCCTCCCTGTAATGGAAATCTTCTAGTTCACAAATCCCCTTGGTAGTGGAAGACAGCTTTTCCATTTTCAACTGTATTTTGGTCTGAAAAGATATTAATTTAGAATATGAGATTATTATTTGAAGTCCTGTCTTAGATTCAATAACTCTTAAGATTTCAAAGCTAAGAAATGTAAGTCTGTTGAGATCGTAAGTCCAATGATCCAACACCGTTAACTCCATGTGCAGCAAATTTCCAGGGAGAAGGAGACTGACACTTGCTACGAGTTCACTAATTTGGATTACTTCAGTAATAAAGCCCACATCTCCAGTGCTGGAGAAGAGGAAGCGTGCTGGGTCCTGCTTCGTTAAGATTTCCGAACATCACTAATTTTTTAGCACCAAAGACCTGGAGCGGTGGCAAGGCAGGCTCTCGCTTTTATGGAATGAGAGGAGAAGAGGCATTAAATGAGCTCATTTCTGACTCTTTTTTCTTTAATTAATTAATTAATTAATTAATCTTTGGCTGCGTTGGGTCTTCGTTGCTGCGCGCGGGGGCTACTCTTCATTGCCGTGCGCGGACTTCTCATTGCAGTGGCTTCTCTTGTTGTGGAGCACAGGATCTAGGCGCACCGGCTCTGTAGTTGTGGCTCGCGGGCTCTAGAGCGCAGGCTCAGTAGTTGTGGTGCACAGGCTTAGTTGCTCCGCGGCATGTGGGATCTTCCTGGACACCAGGGATCAAACCCGCGTCCCCTGCCTTGGCAGACCACTGGTACCAACCAGGGAAGTCCCTCATTTCTGACTCTTATGAACTGCCTTTGAGTTTAATGCCAAAAGCTTGGCCTCTGTGCACCAGTGTCGAGTCAAATCTCGGAGACCGAGTTTTGGGTGAAGTAGAAAAGAATAGCTTTATTGCTTTGCCAGGCAAAGGGGGACACAGCAGGCTCCTGCCCTGAAAACCTATGTGTCCCCAACCCAGGAGGATTTGATGAGGGGTTTTATAGCAACAGTTCAAGGGTGGAGGTGCTGATAAGACTAGAGTGTGTGGGGGGCCTGCACTCCTTTAATCTGGTCTCAGGTGGTCCTCTCCTAATCTTTTTTTTTTTTTTTTTTTTTCCGGTACACGGGCCTCTCACTGTTGTGGCCTCTCCCATTGCGGAGCACAGGCTCCGGACGCGCAGGCTCAGCGGCCACGGCTCACGGGCCCAGCCGCTCTGCGGCATGTGGGATCTTCCCGGACCGGGGCACGAACCCGCGTCCCCTGCATCGGCAGGCAGACTCCCAACCACTGCGCCACCAGGGAAGCTCCCCTCTTCTAATCTTAATGAGCTTCTCTGGTCCCTTTAATCTTGCCTCAGGTGGTTTCTTGGCTGCTCTTCCTTTGCTCAGCAACTGTTTGAACCTGCCCTTTGGAACTCAGGAAAGGTCATGGAGGCTGGAGTCCTGTCTACACACAAGAAACGGGGGATGGAAAGGCTTCCGTGCCCAGGAGCCCCACAGGGTCCTGCTCTTTTTCCAGTTTACTGAAACCTCTTTGAGGCTTGTTTCCTTGTTTATAAATGGTAATAACGAAAGGCAGCCCTACACACTTCACACAGGAAGGAAATGGTGAGGACGTGACATGGACGGTGCCTCAGTGTACGCCAGGCTCCGTGCTGCGGCACAAAGTGCCTGCTTCCACAGGGGGTCGGGAGACTAAGTTAGTACTTGTGGAGCACCTGGTCAGAGCTACGTAAGGGTTTGTTAAGTAAAACAAATGGGTGACGTAACAAAGATTCCAGATATCAGTAGCATGGGTTTACTAAGACCACAAGTCTAGGTCCTAAGTATGGAGTTAGCTTTATGTACACAGGGGGTATAAGCAAAGATAAATAAATCGCCAAAATCTTAATTCCTTGCACTTAGTCCTTTAACCACCCTCCAATTACATTTGAAGAGGCATGCACTAAATTTAGCGAACATTCATCTTTAAAGGACTAGACTCCTTTCCCAAATCTTTCCAGGTTCGATATTTCACTTGACCCAACCCCGAGAGGCAGGACTCCTCATTTCCGTACCACAGGTGGGAAAACTCTCAAGGTTGCTGAGCTAGGGAAGGACAAGGCCAGGACTTGGTATCACGCTTTCCGAGCCCAAGTCTCTTGACACCCAATCCTAAGCTCTCTCCTCTGTGTCCTGCAGCAGCTCTACCTAATGCTAAGAAAAGCTGATGAAGGTCAGGAGAGGCAAGAAAATCCTGGAGGCTTGACACCGCTGGGCCAGAGGTGCCAGCCCCATGCTGGGGCTCATCCATCAATGACGATACCAAAGTCTCACGCACGTGCAGCCCTAAAGTGACCGCAGCTGGACACGCTCTCAGCTCCACGTCCCCTCCCAGAGCCAACAGCCCACACCTCGAGATGTCCGTCCAGCTTAGGGACAAGGGTGCCTCCACCCTCTACCAATGTCAGCTTCAAGACACAGTCAAGTCTGGGAAACCATTCTCTCTAAAGGATGGAGGAAAATAGGAAAAATAATATCAGTATCCTTATAACATCAACATTGGTTTTGAACCTAAGAATGAGACGTAATTCTCAAATCACTTTATTTTACTTTATATTTTGGCCACGCTGTACGGCTTGCGGGATCTTAGTTCCCCGACCAGAGATCGAACCCAGACCCCTGGCAGTGAAAGTGCAGAGTCTTAACCACTGGACTGCCAGGGAAGTCCCTCAAACCACTTTAAAATAGAATAAATTCACTGGAGCAGAACTTTGGGGCCTGACAACTAGCACCCGTGGTCAGCTCAGGCTTTGTCTGAAGACCTCGGGAACTCATGTCACTATGGGCACGCGGTCACCTAAAACCTTGCAGCCACTTTCAGCTGCCCTGCCAGGCCACGCCTCCTCACCCTGGACCCGTGCTGTGGGTAGAGGGACCAGGGACAGGACGTGTCACCTGTTACTGTTCAGTCCATCAAGCCGCTGGCTGGATGTTCTGGACCTTGACTCTACCTCCTAACACCCTCCCAGGCCGTCCCTCCTCCGTGCGGGTCAGTGGGACTGAGGAAGGGGTCCTGTGGTACCCGACAAGCCACTTAAGAATGGGGAGAACCAAGGATGGACAAGTAAAACCAGCCAGTCCTTCCTGACATGCCCGAAACGGAAGGCAAAATGCGTCTTCCTCCTCGTCCCGCGCAGACGCTCTTCCCTAATGAGGTGTGCATATGTATAGAGTTATAAATGAGGACTTGTGAACTAAAGAAAGCCAAATGGCATTTAGAAACAAAACCCTTCCCAGGGTTTTCACATGTTATAAAAGTCACATTAGTATATGGCAAAAGTGTTTCTCATTTTAGCCCAGTCTGGGGATTCTGTGAAATGTTTTATGCCAGAAAGGAAGACGGAAGGTCAATGGATGAAGAGGTTCTGGTGGGAGTGTTGCCACATCTAACGACAAACGACCGAGCCCAGCATCGTGTGTTTAACTCTGTTGGCTGTTTAAAGTATTTCAGTATACACAGGGAACTATATTCAATATCCCGTAATAAACCATAATGGAAAAGGATATGAGAAAGAACATGTATTTATATGTCTAACTGAATCACTTTGCTGTACACCAGAAACTAACACAACACTGGAAATCAACTATACTTCAGTAAAACAACAACAACAAAAATTGACAATTAAAAGCTAAGTGTGGGGCTTCCCTGGTGGCGCAGTTGTTAAGAATCCACCTGCCAATGCAGGGGACCCGGGTTTGAGCCCTGGTCTAGAAAGATCCCACATGCCACGGAGCAACTAAGCCCGTGTGCCACAACTACTGAGCCTGCACTCCAGAGCCCGCGAGCCACAACTACTGAGCCCATGTACTACAACTACTGAAGCCCACGCACCTAGAGCCCGTGCTCTGCAGCAAGAGAAGCGACCGCAATGAGAGGCCCACGCACCACAAGGAAGAGTAGCCCCCACTCGTCGCAACTAGAGAGAGCCCATGCGCAGCAACGAAGACCCAAAGCAGCCAAAAATAAATAAATAAATAAATTAATTAATTTAAAAAAAGCTAAGTGTGGCCAGGAAGTAAATAAATAAAATATTTCAATATAGGAACTTAGCCATTCAGTTTCTTTTCTTTCAAGCAGTATGTGTGCCCATGCTTGGTCCAAACAAAACCACTTGCCATAATCAAATGGGTTAATTTGGGGAAAAAACATACATGTGGTCAGTTTTCAATTGGGTCGTTCTGGAAATTTCGACTGATTACTCTGCCTGTGTTAATTCTCTACTGGTCCAGAAGTCTAGGTCTAGAACTCAACTACTGGAGACACAGCTGTGAACCTGGAGATAAAACAAAGAAAACACCAAGCCCACACACCTTATCCTCCAGCCTTCCTGTGAGTGGGTCTTAAAACAAAGTGACTGATGACCCAGGCCTGTCTTGTTCCTGATTGAGCACCAGGTGGAGAGCCTGGGCAGGGGGACAAGTGTTTCTTATCACAGTACAACCCGAAGGCAGCATCACAAAACAGACGGGACAACTACAGAAACCTAATCATTTATTTAGAGGAGACAAATAGCCCCATACACAGCAAAATATCCTGAAGACAGTATTGCATTTCAATCAAAGAAAAGGCTAAATCACCAAAATGTTCTCAATGCACTATTTATTTTTCTCATTTTAATGTTTCAGAAACCATTACATCTTACAATGGATGTGAGGTTTAAAAGGGCAGAGCTTCTTCCTGAAAAATTCTTAAACCTATAGTCTGTCTCATAATATGTGAAACCCTAACTTTGAATAAGTGGTACCTTGAAAAAATACAATTATATTTGACATATTCTGTTTAAAAAGGCAAGGAAGCATGTAAAACATTTGAAACATTTCCATCAAGAAAGGTTAAACGGGGGCTTCCCTGGTGGCGCAGTGGTTGAGAGTCCGCCTGCCGATGCAGGGGACACGGGTTCATGCCCCGGTCCGGGAAGATCCCACATGCCGCGGAGCGCCTGGGGCCCTGAGCCATGGCCGCTGAGCCTGTGCTCCGCAACGGGAGAGGCCCCAACAGTGAGAGGCCCGCGTACTCCCCCCCAAAAAAGAAAGGTTAAACGATACAGAGTTTCTGTGTTTGTGGGAAGCTTTAGTTAGTTAGTTCAAAGATGTGCAAAACCTTATTCCTGGGCTTCCCTGGTGGCGCAGTGGTTGGGAGTCCGCCTGCCGATGCAGGGGACACGGGTTCGTGCCCCGTTCCGGGAGGATCCCACGTGCCACGGAGCGGCTGGGCCCGTGAGCCATGGCCGCTGAGCCTGTGCGTCCGGAGCCTGTGCTCCGCAACGGGAGAGGCCACAACAGTGAGAGGCCCGCGTACCGCAAAAAAACAAAAAACCAAAAAAAACCTTATTCCTGTGTCTGGTTGAGATGAGGCGTTTCGTGCACATGTGGTGGCCAGCATGGTGGGTACTGACACCCAGACTTTAGTTAAACAAACGTATAAGAGCATCTCTTATGTGCGAGATCAAGGCTCACAGGCTCAATCCAGCTCAAAGCCTATTTCTGTGTGTCCCTTGAGCTAAGAATGGGTTTTACATTTTTAAGTGGTTGAAAAAAAAATCAAAAGCAGAATATTTTGTGACACGTGAAAATTATCTGAAATGCAAAGTTCAGCATCCATAAATAGAGTTTTATGGGGACACAGCCGCACCCACTAGCCTCCGTACCATCGCTGAGTAGAGGTGAGAGTGCCTGCAGGGTCCCCAAAGCCTGACACACATCCTGTGGAGCCTGGGGGTGCGTGAAATTGCCCTGGCAACACGCAGGACCAAAAGAACCAAGGTCTAGGACAGCTTCTTGGGAAACAAGATTTATGGGACACGTAGAGCGAGAGAGATCAATGGAGGAGGTTGAGGAAGGAAAAACGAAAGCTTCGTGAAGGAAGGCACGACCAACCACGTGGAACGCTGCGAGGCGCTTGTGCAACCGCGACACCCGAGGATCCCTGCACCTTACCAAAGCATCCAGGGTGGTCTGCAGCCCCTCGCACAGCATCTCGAGCTCCCTGCTGTACTCTGGGTGCTCCTTTTCTGCATTTTCATCAGAAGCCAGGCTGCTGCTCTCTAATCCTACCGTGTCTTTGCTCCTGGACAAGATGGAAAAGAGTGGGAACAAAATACACTCCACAGGCTCGCCGCATTTCCTTGTGATGAACGCTTGAGAACTCAATATCCATGTACTTATGTCATCATCGACTTTTTTCATTGGCGTCGTTTCACGTCATCACGTTTACATGTTATTTATATATACAACAAATATGTCCATCCGCTACTCAGTTCTGCCCTAGAACAAGTCAATTCAATCCAGCCCTGTGGCATCCTCAGCGGGTAAGACACAGATCATTTCCTCAGAATCCACCAGCTAGGAATGCGTTTTGTAAACGGAAGGCTGTGACCCACAGCGCCTGAAATTAATCTAGTGGGGCCACAATCAACAATTAAGGAACAAAATTAGGGACTTCCCTGGTGGTTCAGTGGTTGAAACTCTGTGCTTCCACTGCAGGGGACATGGGTTGGATCCCTGGTCGGGGAACTAAGATCCCACATGATGTGTGGCACGGCCAAAAAAAAAAAAAAAAGAAATTTAAGGAAAAAAATTAAACATTAGGATAGAAAATATCAGAGAGCATCTTATGCAGTAAGGTAAGAACTGTTTCATGGAACTTGCTGAGCAGGAAAAGGTGGCAGAGGGCCGACAAGTGTGATGTGTTTGAAAGAACTGGAAAGAGCCAGGGGCCCAGAAAGTTAAGACTCCAGACTCTGGCCAGTAGACAAAGATAAACAAATATATAATTACAACTTTGAGAAATTAAAACTACACATATATAGGGGCTTCTCTGGTGGCACAGTGGTTGAGAGTCCGCCTGCTGATGCAGGGAACACGGGTTCGTGCCCCGGTCTGGGAAGATCCCACATGCCACGGAGTGGCTGGGCCCGTGAGCCATGGCCGCTGGGCCTGCGCGTCTGGAGCCTGTGCTCCGCAGCGTGAGAGACCACAACAGTGAGAGGCCCACGTACTGCAAAAGAAAAAATCAAAAAAAACAAAAAGAACTACACATATATAGATCCATACTTACGTTTCTCTTCAGATCATATAAATCTTTCACATTTTACTAAAGATTCTCGTGGGTAGGAACAAGCTTGAGTCTTGCTTAAATTTTTTGAGGCCTTGCATAAGCAAAGCTGATTAAAAAACCAAAAACATATATATAGGAAAGTGCAAGAACAGTAAAGCAAATCTTCCAATTGGAATTGGCAACTGCCAACAGTTTTTTTTATAACTTTTGTCTTTTTTTTTAAACATCTTTATTGGAGTATAATTGCTTTACAATGGTGTGTTAGTTTTTGCTTTACAACAAAGTGAATCAGTTATACATATACATATGTTCCCATCTCTCTTCCCTCTTTTTTTTTTTTTTTTTTTTTTTTGTGGTACGCGGGCCTCTCACTGTTGTGGCCTCTCCCGTTGCAGAGCACAGGCTCCGGACACGCAGGCTCAGCGGCCATGGCTCACGGGCCTAGCCGCTCAGCGGCATGTGGGATCTTCCCGGACCAGGGCACGAACCCGTGTCCCCTGCATCGGCAGGCGGACTCTCAACCACTGTGCCACCATGGAAGCCCTCTCTTCCCTCTTGCGTCTCCCTCCCTCCCACCCTCCCTATCCCACCCCTCTAGGTGGTCACAAACTACCGAGCTGATCTCCCTGTGCCATGTGGCTGCTTCCCACTAGCTATCCATTTTACGTTTGGTAGTGTATATATGTCCATGCCACTCTCTCACTTTGTCACAGCTTACCCTTCCCCTTCCCCATATCCTCAAGTCCATTCTCTAGTAGGTCTGTGTCTTTATTCCTGTCCTACCCCTAGGCTCTTCATGACATTTTTTTTTCTTAGATTCCATATATATGTGTTAGCATACGGTATTTGTCTTTCTCTTTCTGACTTACTTCACTGTACGACAGACTCCAGGTCCATCCACCTCACTATAAATAAATCAATTTCGTTTCTTTTTATGGCTGAGTAATATTCCATTGTATGTATGTGCCACATCTTTTTTACCCATTCATCTGTTGGTGGACACTTAGGTTGCTTCCATGTCCTGGCTATTGTAAATAGAGCTGCAATGAACATTTTGGTACATGAATCTTTTTGAATTATGGTTTTTTCAGGGTATATGCCCAGTAGTGGGATTGGTGGGTTGTATGGTAGTTCTATTTGTAGTTTTTTAAGGAACCTCCATACTGTTCTCCATAGTGGCTGTATCAATTTACATTTCCACCAACAGTGCAAGAGGGTTCCCTTTTCTCCACACCCTCTCCAGCATTTATTGTTTCTAGATTTTTTGATGATGGTCATTCTGACTGGTGTGAGATGATACCTCATTGTAGTTTTGATTTGCATTTCTCCAATGATTAATGATGTTGAGCATTCTTTCATGTGTTTGTTGGCAATCTGTACTCCTTTGTCTTTTTAGAAGAACTTGCTAAGGGAAAACATGCTCCTGTGTGTCTCCTCTGCTCTGAGTACCCCTCTCTACTTCTGACAGCTGGTCATCAAAGGGAGGGGGGCAGTTCTCCACGCCAAGCAATTCTCAGGTTCTCCGGACACCAGCTGGGTGTCTTACAATGTAACTCGATCCTGATACTATCTACCAGAGACAACATCAGATGCCACAGGTTAGGGGCTCTGTCCCGCAAGACTGTCCCCGTCTCAACTTCAGACACCAGTCACACATTCAGGTTGTTACCTGTGCTTAGGATGGGCCAGCTGTCAATTGGAAGTTCCCATGACCCCCTCCTTGGGTTCAATTAATTTGCTAGACCAGCTCACAGGACTCAGGAAAACAGTTTACTTTCTAGACTACTGGTTTATTACAAAGAATATTAAAGGATACCAATACCCTTTATTCATATCTTTTATTCATATACCTGTAGACAAGAGGTACTCAAGGCAAGGTCTGGAAGGTCGGGCAAAGGAGCTTCTGACCCTGAGGAGTCTGGGGTACGTTTCCCTTCAGGCACATGGAAGCGTTCTGGTTCCCCAAGCCAGAAGCTCTCCAAACCCCTGTCCTTTGGGGTTTTTACGGAGGCTTCATTATGAAGGCAGGATTGATTAAGTGATTGGCCATCGGTGATTAATTCAACTTCCAGCCCTTCTCACCCCCCAGAGGTGAGGTAAGGGGGGGGCTGATAGCGCCAACTCCAGCCCCGTGGTTGCTGCCTCCCTCCTTAGGGTTTTCCAGAAGCCCCCTCATTAACACGATCTCAGGTGTGGTAGAAAGGGGCTTGCTATGATAACAGGAGACCCCTTTCCCCTTTATCACTCTGGAGCTATTCCAGGAACCGGAGAACAAAAGAACGAATCTCAGCATAACTGAAGATTCTCCCATTGCTCATATCCCTAAGGAAATTGTAAGGGTGTTAAGAGCCGTGTGTCAGGAACAGGGACAAAGACCAAACATATATATATTTTTTTTACTGTAAATCACAATACCACAGAAATAAAATGCAGCATTATGACGTGATAACTTCTTCCTAGCAGATACCAGTGTCATGAACTGAGTCTGTATCCTTCCAATCCATTTTAATAATTATATATACAGATGTAACCATGAACAATTTGTAGTATAATTTTGCATTTAAAATGTACACACACAGTTCATACTTGCATGCATCATTTTATCCCTTGCTTTTTCGCTTTATATAATTTATCCATGTTCCATGAAGGGAAGACTACCCTTCCCATTCTAAAAGACTGCCATGAAATTTCTGCCCAGTCCTTAAGGGTGAAGCACACAGAGCACACTTTGTAGGTACTTACAATAAACTGATTTTCAGGTTGGCAATATTATTTGCAGTAGCAAAACCTCCATCATTGAGGGCTTCCCATTTCAGGATTAAATTATGCCAATCGGCTGCATTGTCCTTAATTTTCCTTGCACTGACAGGCAAGACAGGTTTTCTGGGCGTTGCACTTCCAAGAGTCTTTGCTGATAGGGAGCAAAAGAAACATAATATTATGAAATTCATGATCACGGTTGGGGGGAAAACCCAAACTGTTCTAATTTGCAACAGTAAAACTATCAGCGACACTACATCCACTGGACAAAACACATCGTGGAAATGAAGACGTGTGGATGAATGTGAAAGTCCCTGCAACAAGACAAAACAGAATTGTTTTTACGTTTTTAGGTCTCACCAGATATACAAATCCTCTCGAAGCTTAACGGCTCCACAAAGTTTTACCCTGAGCACTCTGACCACTTTCAAAGGTTGGGAAGGAGGTGGAGCTGTGACTTTCCCCCGTGAGGCTCCGATGCCCCTGCCTTACCGTGCCCATTCTCCAGTCTCTGGAAATTTGATACCTGACGTTTGCTCAGAGCTTTGTGGGTCACCAGAGCTCATCACTCCAACACACTGACAAGGCTGAACCCCAGAGATGCAGTGATGATCTCCACGCTAGGAATGCAGGAGGAGGTCCAAAGTCCTTCAGGACCTGGCTCCTTCTCTGCCTCAACACTCACCTCAACCCCGAACTTGAAGCCCCTCGATCTCTAGCTAAAGTCAACTACTGGCAGCTCTTGAAAAGTCCTTTGCATGTGCAGTTCTCTCTGCTAGAAAGCTCTTTCCTTCCTCGGGCTAATGCTGCCCATACCCCAGGACTCACCCAGATCCCAGCTCCTGTGTGAAGCAACACCCAGACCACTCAGGCTGTTTGGGCCCTCCCAGCCCTCCTGTGCCCTCTCTTCTTCTCTACTTAGAATCCTTCAAAGGCTTCTCATGGCCCACAGGATAAGGTCCAAATTCTGAGAGAGGCCCCTTAAGGAATCCAGGACACACAATGGCGGTATAGTTTGGAGTCTAGACTCTGAAGACCAGAATGACTGGGTTTGAATCCCAGCTCTGTCACTGCCATTTGTACAATCTTGGGTTAAGTTAGTTAACCTCTCAGAGCCTCGATGTGACTATCTGTAAAATGGCGATAAAATATATCTACTACAAAGAGTTGATGTGAAGATCAGGTAATATATATGAAGCTGGGAATTCCTTGGCAGTCCAGTGGTTAGGACTCCACACGCTTCCACTGTAGGGGGTGTGGGTTTGATCCTTGGTAGGGAAACTAAGATCCCACAAGCCACGCAGCATGGCCAAAATAAACCCCCACATAAAACATATACATATATGTAAAGCTGTGAGGGTGTGAGGGCCTGGCACATGGCAAGTATCCAGCATAGGGTGTATTACCACAAGGGCCTCTCCAACGTGTTTTTCCCACTACCACCAAGCAATAAATTCAATTCTGACACTATCTATCTGGAGACGGCATCAGATTCCACAAGTTAATGACTCAGTCCTGTAAGACTCTTCCCACGCCTCCACTTTAGACACCTGTCTCAAATCCAGGTTGTCACCTGTGCTCCTGACCTACCAGCTATAGGTCGGAGGTTCCAAAGACCCCCCCCTCCCTAGGGTTTGATTAATTTGCTAGAGTGGCTCACAGAAAACTCAGGAAAACATTTTACTTCCTAGATTACTAGGAAGAGCCAGATGGAAGAGATGCATAGGGTAACGTACGTGGGCAGGGGTACAGAGCTGACAAGCTCTCTCCAAGTGCCGCTCTCCCTGCGTCTCCACCTGTTCACCAACATGGAAGCTCTCACAACCCTTTGCTTTTGTTTTTTTATGGAGGCTTCATTACATGGGCAGGATTGATTAAATGGCTGACAATTGGTGACTGATTTAACCTCCAGCCTCTCTTGCCTTGTTGGAGATGGGGGTTTGGGGGGGGTGGGACTGAAAGTTCCAGCTCTCTAATCACATGGTTGGTTCCCCTGACAACCAGCCCCCATCCTTAGGCTACCTAGGAGCTCCACTTTTAAATATCATATTGATTTTTCATTCACTCTTTACTTATACAACTAACCAATATTCGCCAAGTGCCTACATTATGCCAGCTGTGGGGGCTGAAGTGACTAAATTAGATAGACCAGGACCATTTTCATGGAACTTACTTTCCAAAGATGAGGTGGATAACAGACAATTAGATGATCATCAGTTTAGATCATAAGTGCCACAAAATAAAACAGGGTCTTGTGTTAGCGTGAACCCCTGAGACGTTGTCATTTAGGCTGAAACGTGAATGATGAGAAGTCAACAGCAGGGGCCCTAAGGTGAGAATGAGCTTGGTGAGTGTGAAAAAAGAACAAGAACAGTGTGGCTAGAATGAAATGGAGAGAGGAGACAGTCAGACAGCTAGAAACTTATAGGCCAAGATAATAAGTTTGGGTTTATTCCAAGTCAATGGAAAGCAAGCAGTAAGCTTTGAGTTGGGAAATGACATGATCTGATGTAGGTTTTTAGAAAGTCACTTCCACAAAGAAGTCCTCCTGGATCCGCAGGTTGGGTAAGGACTCACTGCACTGTATATCTAGAACACCCTGTACTTCATTCAGCTTCATTCATGACACTCACCAGTGTAGTGCATTTGCTTGTTTAATGTCTAGTACATTCCTTGATAGACTCTTAAGTTCCACCAGAGTAGGGACTAAGACTGTCTTGGTCCCTCTCATAATCTCAGCACGTAGTAGGTGCTGACTAGAATGTGTTAAATGGAGAAAAAGCTCTTACCACCTGTATTATAATCTTCTAAGGGTTTCCCTCCCCCACTAGGGGCTCCTTGCGGGCGAGGACCACATGTGATTCATCGTGTCTGACCCATACCCAGCACATATTTAGGAACCAAAAACAATATTCTGACTTCAAGAAACTCACAGTCTAGCTGAGAAAGAGATCAGCTATCAATCACAGGGCAGGGCAGTAGCATAGTGGCTACGTTACTTATCCCTTCCGAGCCTCGACTCCCCACCTGTTGACGTTACTTCATGGGATCGCTGTGCGCCTCAAACGAGCTGACCCACTGAAAGTACTTAGAACACGACTTGGCGCACAGCGAGCACTCGTTGAATGATAGCTTTTATTACAAGCAGAAAGCTCTGTGGCCGGGAATTCTGAGGGGAGTTCAGGGAAAGTGCTCCGCTGGTGCTAATTTATAACGACAATTACAATTTGAGTGTCAGGATCTGCTGACACTCCTTTGCATCATCTCGTTCTGCACATGAAAAAATCGAGGCTCGGCAAAACTGACTCCCGGGCCGACCGCAGAGCCTGATCGGGGCCAGCGGGCTGGGCTGGGGCAAGGGACGGACCGCCATTCAGCCCGAAGATCAAACTATAACAGTGGTACCCTCCCTGCCTGCGGCTAGTTGCCCTTCTCACGCACCTTCCATGCTGGCCGCAGAGATCCCAGGAAAGAGACCCGGAGCCCCGCCCACGCACACCGGAAGTCCGTCTACGTCACGTCCGTCCCGCCCACGGCCTCCTGAGGCTATGCCGCTCTAGCCGCCGGCGGAGCCAGCTGCCGCTCGTCGGTACCGGCCCCGTTTCCCAGGGAATGGGCTCCCGGCAGTCCCCGCGGCTCGGAGTTCATCCCTGCCTCCTCCGGCCCGGCCGGGCCGAAGAGTCCGGAGGAGCTGCAGCGGGAGGTGAGTCCCGCGACGCCGCCCACGATGCTGCCCGGCCCTGCGCCCCTCCCTCGGCCTTCCCGCCGCCGCTCACGCAGCCCCTGGGCCACCCTCCCTCGCCTCAGGGTCTCACTGCCCGTTTCGCTCCCTTTTCGGACTCCGTCTCGCCCGTGCCGGACGGCCGAGGCCGAATGCCATGGCACACGAAGCGCCGGGCTGCCTGCCCGGCAGAAGCTGTCAGTCCGCCGAGGGAGTAGTCGTCGCCCACCCCTCCTGGGCGCCGCGGGTCGGCCGACGCCTCCCGCGGGCCCTCCGCCCCACGCGACCCGGCTCGCTCGCCCCTCCCCTTCCGCGCCTTCCCTCCCCTGTGCCGCACCCTTGCATCCCCTTTGCGCCGCCGGCCCGAGGCGCCGAGCTCCGTGGTCTTATGATTGACGCTGCGTCCTATCCCCCGACCCTCTCAGTCCCCGTCCCTTCATCCGCCCACCAGCGCCTGGCACCACGCCTTGGCATGTACCCAGTAGGTGCTCAGTAAGTGTTCGTTAAATGGATAAATGAACGACTCGTCTCCCAGTCCTGCCTTAAGGCCTCAGAGACAGAGTAGTGAGTGCAGGTTGAAGAGTGGGGTACCCTCGAGTCAGACCCGGCTCACAGCGCTGCGCCTTCCTAGCTGTGTGCTCAGGGCAAGTGATGTCTCACTAAACTTCAGGTTCATCATCAGTAAAGTAGGGATGGTAATAGTTTCTAGCTCTGGCTTGGTGGAAGGATGAAATTGCTCAGCACGGTGCCTGGAACGCGGTCCGTTTCAATAAAGGCTAGCCCCCGCTCTCCTTACCCGCGTACCCTGCTTCCTCTTCTCTTCCCTGCTCTTTGTTCTTCCTCACTTTCTCGCTGAGATTCAGGAATTTTATTCTGTTCTGTTGCTTCTGTTAACATTTGTACGCAGAGTGTGGGGTACCAGCATGGATGCACCTTTGCCTTATCTGCTGGAGTGATCAGTTGCCCTTGGGGTTGACTTCCTCCTTGTAGCCAAGGTCTTGAGAACTTTAAGGAAAGGAGTTCTGGAAATCCCCAAACCCAGATCCCAGCATGGGCAGAATCTGGGAATAAAGCCACTGTAGCCCTTGTGGTCACCAGTGACTCCTGCAAGGAGCTGCAAGGCATGTTATACTTTCTCTCTCCCAGCTACAACGTACCTTGATAAAGCTCTGACCTTGCTTTTTTTTCCCCCCAACATCTCTTGTTGGTTCCTTCAGCAGATAGTTATTTGGGGCCTGTTGTATGCCAGCCACAGTACCAGCTTCTAGGGATGCTGTGGTGGACCAGACAGACCCAGTCCCTGCCCTCAGGGAACTTTCAAACTTGAGAAGCGGCAGGCATAGATACAGGGGATGCTCTATTTGAGTTTTCAGGACTGGCTTGGAGACTGGTGGTGGGATAAGGAAAGTCCTCTTCTGAAGGAGTGACTAGTAAGTAGCTTTTGTTAGGTTTAAGTGATTTTGTTGTCACATTGTCTTTTTCAATAGAAGATTGGCTCCTACTGGATTTGTTTTCAGTTTTCTCTTAGAGAAATTACACTTCAAGTTTGAGGAAGGTCTCATTTCACATTAGCTTCTATGTAGTTTGAACAGAATGGCTCCTGGAACTTAACGAGGAAAAATGGAAGGAAACAGGCGTCAGGCAGAGCAGTTCATTAAACTTAGAATAAGTGAAGAACAGATGAGGAAACAGCTACACACATAACGAAGACAAGCTTCGGAGTCAAGCATGGAGAGATTTCTAGATATAGTGCAGCTCAAGGAGCTTGGTAGAATCCTGAGGGAGTAGTTGATGGCTCTGTGAACTGCTGAGGTGGAAGTGAGCTGTTGTTCAAAGTGTGTGTCAATTTTAAATGAACGTATTCTTTGGATCCAGACATAAGAGACCAGTGAATTTTTGCATAATGATGGACGTAACTGAGGTAGAGTGGCTTTGTATTTTGTTCTGTCATACTTGGGGAATTCTGGCACAGTGTTTTGAGGGAGATTAATTCAACAAATATGTGTTGAGCGTTGATTGTACCACACTCCCTATTGGTCTTTTGAAGCGCTGCAAATTTGTGGATGAACAGGATGTAGATGAACACTAGAAAGAAGCCATTGAGGAAGATAGAGAACAAATCATGATGGTGCCGTGTGATAACTGCCCTCATAGCGGTCTGTGAAAGAGGGAGGCTGAAGGCTTCCTGTGGAGAACTTGTTCTTACAAGATGTGTATGGGGAATGGGGAAGGAACGAAAGGGACTTTGCAAAGACACACAGGTCATGGTGTGTTTGGGGACTGTGGTGGGAAGCTCACTGTGGCTGCCGTGTGGAGTATGTGGATGGAAGAGTGGCCTGGGATGAAGCTGGATGCAGACCGGTTTGCTGAACTGCTCAACTTCATGCTGTCATCAGGCTTTTAGACTCAGCACTGGCTAGCCAGCGGGCTTGGGATCAGAAAAGTGACAAAACTTCATCTGGAAGATAAATGACTGCGTCCATCTCATTATGTTCAGCCATAAGATTTTAACATTTGAAAGAACAGTGGATGTTGTAGCCAGACTTTAAAAATAGACTGTATGGGAGGAAGGCGCAAGAGGATGTGGATGATTTAGACTATGTGGTATTAGTCCTAGCTCCAGTTTTTAAAAACTGCCCATCAGGCATTCGGGTGCTATCAGTCGGCGTGAAGGTCAGCTCCCACCTTCCCGGTGTATGGGATTGTGGTGTTAATGGGGAGAGAATTATCCTGCCTCAAAGAAGAATGTTTTGATGTTTTATATTTTTAATGGAAATATTCAGGACCAGGGAAGCATTCTTGATTTTAAAGATTGGATTGAGAATATTCTTTTGTAGTAAGACCTGAAGTTAACATTTTATTTATTCATTCAACAAATCTTTACTGAACATCTCCTCCGTGCCAAAGATATTGTTACCTATGAGGCTTTTCATTGGTAAACAAGAGAGGGTTTATGTTGCTTACATTCTCATGAGAGAGATGATCATTAAACTGTTTATCAAATAAAGTAATTAAAGGTTGTGAGGAGAATTATGAAGGACATAAGCAAGATGATATGTTAGAAGGAAGAGGGGACTGATGGATAGTGTAAGTGATCTGATCAGGGAAGGCCTTTCTGCAGCCTGGTGTGTGGAGAGAGATGAACGATCGGAGGGGGAGTCGTCAGTTCTGAAGCCTGAGGAGGGGAGAGGGGGCCAGTGGAGCTAGAGCTCGGGGGATGAGTGGAGAGAGGTGGAGGTGTTATGGGGCAGCCAGGAAGGGGTCAGACCACACAGCCTGTAGGCCACAGAAAGGTATTTGGTTATTCTCGGAGCACTGGGGAACCACTGTAGAATGTTGAATAGGGTGAGTGGTATGAGATCCACCCACTTCTCTTTCAAAGAACTTTTTTTTTTTAAAACACTTTTTTTCAGAGCAGTTTTAGGTTCACAGCAAAACTGAGGGGACGCTACAGAGATTTCCCCTATAGTCCCTGCCCCACCCGCATGCATAGCCTCCCCCTTTATCAGCATCTGCCACCGGAGGGGGGCATTTGTTACAACTGATGAACCTGCACTGATACAGCGTAATCACCCAGAGTCCGTCGTGCACGTTAGGGTTGGTGGTGTGTGTTCTGTAGGACTGGCCAAATGTATAGTGACATGTATCCATCTTTATGGTGTCAGTATTTTTATCGCCCTAAAAGTCCTCTGTGCTCTGCCTACTTATCCCTTCCCTCCCCCACACAAACCCTGGCAACCACTGATCTGTTTACTGTCTCCATAGCTTTGCCTTTTCCAGAAGGTTACAGAGTTGGAATGATACAGCATGCAGCCTTTTCAGATTGCCTTCTTCCACTTAGTAATGTGCACTTCAAGTTCCTCCATGTCTTTTCATGGTTTGATAGCCCATTTCTTTGTAGTGCTGAATAATATTCTAGTGCCTGGATGTACCAAAGTTTATTTATTCATTCACTTACTAAAGTGCTAGTTGCTTCCAGATTTTTACAATTATGAATAAAGATGTTGTAAACATTCTGGTGAAGGTTTTGTGTGGGCATAAGTTTCGAACTCCTTTAGATAAGTACCAAGAGCTGCAACTGCTGGATCCTGTGATAAGATTATGTTTACTTTTGTAAGAAACCTTCAAATTGTCTTCCTAAGCGGCTGTACCATCTTGCATCCCCACCAGCAATGAATGAGAGTTCCTGTTGCTCCACATTCTTACCAGCATTTGGTGTTGCCAGTGTTCTAGATTTTGGCCATTCTACTAGGTGTGTGGTGGTATCTCGTTTTAATTTGCATTCTCCTGATACGTGATGTGGAGCATCTTTTCATAGACTTATATGACATCTGTATGTCTTCTTTGGTGAGGTGTTTATTAAGATCTTCGGCCTGTTTTTTTGTTTTTTGTTTTTTGTTTTTGCGGTACGTGGGCCTCTCACTGTTGTGGCCTCTCCCGTTGCGGAGCACAGGCTCCGGACGCGCAGGCTCAGCGGCCATGGCTCACGGGCCCAGCCGCTCCGCGGCATGTGGGATCTTCCCGGATCAGGGCACGAACCCGTGTCCCCTGCATCGGCAGGCGGACTCTCAACCACTGCGCCACCCCCTGGCCTGTATTTTAATTGGGTTGTTGAGTTTTAAAAGTTCTTTGTATATTTTGGATAACAGCCCTTTATCAGATAGGTACGTTTTGCAGTTTTTCTCCTAATCTGTGGCTTGTCTTCTCCTTCATTTGACATTGTCTTTTGTAGAGCAGAAGTTTTAAATTTTAATAAAGTCTAGCTTATCAGTTACTTCTTTCGTGGATCATGCCTTTGGTGATATTATTTAAAATGTCATCACCATACCCAAGGTCATCTAGGTTTTCTCCTATATTGCCTTCTAGAAGTTTTATAGCTTTTGTGCTGTACATTTTGGTCTGTGGTCCTTTTTTTTTGGCTGCGTTTGGTTTTCGTTGCTGCGCGCGGGCTTTCTCTAGCTGCCGAGCGGGGCCTACTCTTCATTGCGGTGTTTGGGCTTCTCATTGCGGTGGCTTCTCTTGTTGTGGAGGACGGGCTCTAGGCGCGTGGGCTTCAGTAGTTGTGGCTCACGGGCTTAGTTACTCCGTGGCATGTGGGATCTTCCCGGACCAGGGATGGAGCCCGTGTCCCCTGCATTGGCTGGTGGATTCTTAACCACTGTGCCACCAGGAAAGTCCCTGTGATCCATTTTTAATTTTTGGGTAAAGTCTATGCCTATATTCACTTTTTTACATGTGTATGTCCAGTTGTTCCAGCACCATTTGTTGAACAGGCTGTCTTTGCTCCATTGTATTGCCTTTGCTCCATTGTCAGAGATCAGCTGGCTGTATTTATGTGGGTCTATATCTGGGCTTTCTCTTCTGTTCTGTTGATCCATTTGTTCTTTTGCCAGTACCCCACTGTCTTGATAACTGATGCTTTATAATAAGCTTTGCAGTTGGGTAGTATCAGTCCTCTAACTTTGTTTTTCTCCTTCAACATTGTGTTGGCTATTTTGGGTCTTCTGTCTCTCTATACAAACTTTAGAGTTAGTTTGTTGGTATCCACAAAATAACTTATTAGGATTACACTGAATCTGTATATTCAGTTGGGAAGAATTGACATCTTAACAATATTGAATTTTCTTATCTGTGAACATGGGATATCTCTCTATTTATTTAGTTGTTCTTTGATTTTGTTCATGTGAGTTTTATACTTTTCCTTGTATAGCTCTTTACATATTTTGTTAGATTTATACCTAAGTGTTTTGTTTGGGGGCATGCAAATGTAAATGATACTGTGTTTTTAATTTAAAATTCCTCTTGTTCATAGCTGGTATATAGGGAAGTGATTGACTTTTGTATATTAATCTTGTATCCTGAAACCTTGCTATAATTGCCTATTAGTTTCAGGAGTTTTTTTTATTGATTCTTTCAGATTTTCTACATAGATGAACATGTCATCCACAAACAGTTTTATTTCTTCCTTCCCAATCTGTATACCTTTTATTTCCTTGTCTTATTGCATTAGCTGGAACTTCCAGTAAATGTTGAAAAGGAGTGGTGAGAGGGGGACATCCTTGCTTTGTACCTGATCTTAGTTGGGGAAGCTTTTTTTTTTTTAAATTTATTTACTTATTTATTTTTTATTTTTGGCTGCATTGGGTCTTCGTTGCTATGCGTGGGCTTTCTCTAGTTGCGTTGAGCGGGGGCTACTCTTCATTTTGGTGCGTGGGCTTCTCATTGCGGTGCCTTCTCGTTGCGGAGCACGGGTTCTAGGCGCATGGGCTTCAGTAGTTGTGATACATGGGCTCTAGAGCGCAGGCTCAGCAGTTTTGGTGCACGGGCTTAGTTGCTCCGCGGCATGTGGGATCTTCCTGGACCAGGG
Organism: Mesoplodon mirus; assembly: GCF_964341445.2. Lineage (NCBI taxonomy): Eukaryota > Metazoa > Chordata > Mammalia > Artiodactyla > Ziphiidae > Mesoplodon > Mesoplodon mirus. The sequence continues at coordinate 186,193,086 of NC_138979.1, forward strand.
CTCGAACCCGTGTCCCTGCATTGGCAGGTGGATTCTTAACCACTGCACCACCAAGGAAGCCCAGTTGGGGAAGCTCTGGGTTTCTCAACATTAAGTATGATGTTAGTTGTTAGGTTTTTTTTGTAGGTATTCCTTATCAGGTTGAGGAAGTTCCCCTCTGTTTCTGGTTTACTGAAGTTTTTGTCATGAATGCATGTTGGAGAGCTGATTCTTCTTTTTTTGGGGGGGGAGGAGGGCGGTTTGGTGTGTTTTTTTGGGGTAATAGCTTCATTGAGATTTCACATACCATATATATTAACCATTCAAGGTGTGCAATTCAGTGTTTTTTAGTATATTCACAGAGTTATGCAACAATCAGTTTTAGGACATACCACCCTAAAAAGAAACACCATACCCTTTAGCAGTCATCCCCACCCCCACTCTCTTCTCTCGGCTTCAGGCAATCATTGCTGTGCTTTCTGTCTATAGATTGGCTTATTCTGGCCATTTGCTATTTCATATAAATGGAGTCATGCAAATGTGTGATCTTTCGTGTCTGGCTTCTTTCACTTAGCATAATGTTTTCAAGGTTCATCATATTGTGGCATATATCAGTACTTCATTCCTTTTTATTGCTGAATAATCGTCAGTTGCATGGATATACCATGCTTTGTTTATCCATTCATCAGTCGATGGACAGTTTGGTTGTTTTACTTTTTGGCTTTTATGAATAGTAATATGAAATTCTGTATACAAGTTTTTGTGTAGACATATGTTTTCATTTCTCTTAGGTATATAACTAGGAGTAGAATTGTTGGGTCATATGGTAGCTGTATGTTTAACCTTTTGAGGAACTGCCAGTGACTGCCGCAGTTTATTTTCTGCCAACAATGTGTGAGGGTTCCAGTTTCTCCACATCCTTGTTAACACTTATCTTTCTTTTTGGTTATAGCCATCCTAGTGAGTGTGAAGTGATATCTCGTGGTTTTGTTTTGCATTTTCCCTGATGATTAACGATATTGAGCATCTTTTCATGTGCTTATTGGCCATTTGTATGTCTTCTGGGGAGAAATGTCTATTCAGATCTGTTGCCCACTTAAAAATTACCTTTTAATTATTAAGTTTTAAGCATTTCTCATATATTCTGGATACAAGTCCTTTGTCAGATGTATGATTAACAAGTATTTTCTCTCATTCTGTGGGTTGTCTTTTTACTTTTCTTGATGATGTCCTTCGGAGCACAAAAGTTTTTAATTTTGTTGAAGTCAGAGAGCTTATTCTGACTGCTCTGTATGAATCTGGATTCCAGGGACAGGTGTGGAAGCAGGAGAGCAGTTGTTACAAGAACAATGCAGTGGTCCAAGTGAGAGGTGTACTGGATTTATCTCAGACATGGCCACAGAGTTGGTGAGAAGGGGCCAGCTGTGAGGTAGGTTAGTACATAGAGCTGATGGAACAAGGTGAGGAGTTACTGTGGGGGTGAGGGAGAGGGAGAAATCATGGATGAATGCTAGGGTTTCAGCTTAAATAATTTTGATCCAAAATTTGATTACGCTGTCTGTTACCTGCTACAGAATTGTGATCGTTTTTAATGGAGTTTGGCCAGCGAGTCCTGCACTCCCTTCTTACACATTCGAAGTTGCTTTTGGTTGTATGATCACTGATTGTGCCAAGGAGACGGTTCCAGAGACTCTGACCTTCCATATTATCCTCTAATACTGCTAAGCCACCTCAAATAAACATATTTTCTAGGTGAGGCTAGTGTGCCTGCTTTACAAGCGCAGTTTTGAGGCAAGTCCACTGCCCCCTTCTAACCAGGCTGCAGCCTCAGAGCCCCGTCTGTGTAGAGATTATGGGACTCTCCGTGCATAGTACCAGTTCAAGGGGATGAGTGTTTGAAACCTGAATGTCATAATTTGACAGGGCTACTTGGAGGAAAAAGACTTTTAAAGGAGGAATTGATATCAGCTGACATTTGTGAAGTGCTTAGTACCTCTGCTTGCTTCCTAGGAGATCTCATCAGCTAAAGTGGAAGTTAAAACACTTTGAGAAAATCTTGGTTTATGAATATAGCATGTTCTGTTGGTTTATGACTATAACGTGTTCTCGGCAGTTTTTTTATATGGTCACTAAAAATCTTATTCTAGGGAAGTATTTAATGACATGGCAAATGCTCATGATTTATTAAGTGAAAACCTTTGTGTGTTTACACACATATATATGTAACATGTGTCTATGATGGGATTATGAGTGCCATTTATTTCATTCTTGGTACGTTTCTATATTGCAACATTTAGCGAACATTTATAAAAATAAAATTTTATTTTAAACACATCACGTAAATTATGGCACATCCGTGTGTGTGTGCACACACCCATCAAGGAAATACATCGTTTCCTGCTCCTGTGATGCCCTTCTGCTTGAAGGTGGAGAGAAACTGTTGAAGTGAGAACATTTCTCACCTGTAAAGTGGAGATAACAGTGGTGCCAACCTCCTGAGGTTTTCTGTGAGGATTTAATGGGTCCGTGCGCTAAAACAGTTTCCGTTAAGTAATAGTGTTCACTATTACCATTGTTGCTGTTTTCATTGTTATTTTGGCTTTAGTGTCCTCCTTAAAATGGTCTATGTGCTTTCCCAAGGTGTCTGACTGTGGCTGTTCTCGCTTGTGTTTGCCTGACAGCCGTTTCATTTTCATTTGATTTCGGGGTCATGTGGGTTTTGCCCACCTCTCTGGAGTACTTGTACAAACCAAAGATTGGGGAGCATGGATATCTTTTAGCCAAGACAGTCTTGACCTTACAGAGTTGTAAATTTAGGAAGTATGCTGCTGTATGGACAGGATCAACATTTACCGTCAAAATTTCACTTAAAACTATATGACCCTGGGCAAATTTCTGAACCTCCCAGAGCTTCAACTTCTGCTAAAAGAGGGTATATTAATGTTCTTATCCATCACAGAGGGACTTATTGCTGTTTACTTACCTTTAGGAAAGCTGTTTGTGAGTTACCCTGCCTGCTTCACTGTTTGTATTGTCTATTGTGACTGTCAAATGAAGTAGGAGTCTGAAAATGATCTAGAGGATTTTTATTCCACATTGAACTGGGGCCATATTGGAGAACAGCTGAAATTTTGTTTCTTTTCCATTCTTCAACTCACTCCTTCCTTGCAGATTTTCCTCTTTTATAACTCATTCATTTATTCAATGTATACTTAGTGTGGGACTTCCCTGGTGGCACAGTGGTTGAGAGTCCGCCTGCCAAGGTAGGGGACACGGGTTCGAGCCCTGGTCCAGGAGGATCCCACATGCTGCGGAGCAACTAGACCCATGCACCACAACTGCTGAGCCTGTGCTCTAGAACCCGCGAGCCACAACTACTGAGCCCGCACATTGCAACTACTGAAGCCCGCACACCTAGAGCCCGTGCTCCACAAAAAAAGAAGCCACCGCAGTGAGAAGCCCGCGCACCGCAACAAAGAGTAGCCCCTGCTCGCCGCAGTTAGAGAAAGCCCGCGCACAGCAATGAAGTCCCAATGTAGCCGAAAATACATAAATAATAAAATAAATAAATTTATTAAAAAATTAATTAATACTTAGTGCCTCCGATGTGCCTGACCCTTTTCTAGGTTCCAGGGGCTAGAGGGGTAATGAGGTGGATGTGGCCTCTGCTCTTGGGCTTACAGACCAGTGGTGGAGGGTACCAGGCAGAGATGGCCATCAACAGGAGAGGAAGAGGATGTGTGGAGAAAGAGAAGCAGGGGGTGGGGATGTGATAGAGAGTCCTTTGGAAAGGGCTGAGGACTTGAAGGGCAACGGTCTAGATTCAGGTCTTGCCCGTGTGGTCTTGAGCAAGTCTTGTGACCCTCTGGCCCTCAGTAGCTTATGTAAAAGTTTTTTTTTAATTTTAATTAGAATATAATTGCTTTACAACGTTGTGTTAGTTTCTGCTGTACAATGAAGTGAATCAGCTATATGTATACATATATCCCCTCCCTCTTGGACCTCCCTCCCACCCCCTCCCAACCCACCCACCTAGGTCATCACAGAGCACCGAGCTGAGCTTCCTGTGCTTTATAGCAAGTTCCCACTAGGCTATCTGTTTTACGCATGTTAGTGTATTTATGTCAATTCTAATCTCCCAGTTCATCCCTCCCACCCCTTCCCCTCCTGTGTCCACATGTCCATTCTGTACGTCTGCGTCTCTATTCCTGCCCTGCAAATAGGTTCAACTGTACCATTTTTCTAGATTCCACATATATGCGTTAATAAACAATATTTGTTTTTCTCTTTCTGGCTTACTTCACTCTGTATAACAGACTCTAGGTCCATCTACATCTCTACAAATGACCCAACTTCATTCCTTTTTATGGCTGAGTGACATTCCATTGTATATATGTACCACATCATCTTTATTCATTCATCTGTCTTTGGACATTTATTTAGGTTGTTTCCATATCCTGGCTATTATAAACAGTGCTGCAATGAACCGGTTGGGGTACGTGTGTCCTATTGAGTTATGGTTTTCTCAGGGTATATGCTCAGTAGTGGGATTGCTGGGTCATATGGTAGTTCTATTTCTAGTTTTTTAGGGAATCTCCATACTGTTCTCTACAGTGGCTGTATCAATTTACATTCTTGCCAACAGTGCAAGAGGGTTCCCTTTGCTCCACACCCTCTCCAGCATTTATTGTTTGTAGACTTTTAAAAAATAAATTTATTTATTTTATTTATTTATTTTGGGCCGAGTTGGGTCTTTGCTGCTGTCCACGGGCTTTCTCCGGTTGCGGCGAGCAGGGCTGCTCTTTGTTGCTGTGTGCGGGCTTCTCATTGTGGTGGCTTCTCTTGTGGAGCACGGGCTGTAGGTGTGCGGGCTTCAGTAGTTGTGGCTTGCAGGCTCTAGAGTGCAGGCTCAGTAGTTGTGGCGCATGAGCTTAGTTGCTCTGCAGCATGTGAGATCTTCCTGGACCAAGGATCGAACCCGTGTCGCCTGCATTGGCAGGCGGACTCTTAACCACTGTGCCGCCAGAGAAGCCCTGTAGATTTTTTGATGATGGGCATTCTGACCGGTGTGAGGTGATACCTCATTGTAGTTGTTTTTTGTTTGTTTGTTGACTGAGTTGGGTCTTTGTTGCTGCTAACGGGCTTTCTCTAGTTGCCGAGTGGGGACTACTCTTTGTTGTGGTGTGCGGGCTTCTCATTGCGGTGGTTTCTCTTGCTGTGGAGCATGGGCTCTAGGCACACCGGCTCAGTAGTTCAGTTCGTGGGCTCTAGGGCGTGCAGGCTTCAGTAGTTGTGGCACGTGGGCTCTAGAGTGCAGTGCCCAACTAAGCACATGGGCTTAGTTGCTCCGTGGCATGTGGGATCTTCCAGAACCAGGGATCGAGCCTGTGTCCCCTGCATTGGCAGGTGGATTCTTAGCCACTGTGCCACCAGGGAAGATCCTCATTGTAGTTTTGATTTGCATTTCACTAATAATTAGTGACGTTGAGCATCCTTTCATGTGCCCCTTGGCCATCTGTATGTCCTCCTTGGAGAGATGTCTGTTTAGTTCTGCCCGTTTTTCAACTGGGTTGTTTGTTTTTTTGATATTGAGCTCCATGAGCTGTTTGTGTATTTTGGAGATTAATCCTTTGTTCCTTTGTTTGCAAATATTTTCTCCCATTCTGAGGGTTTTCTTTTCGTCTTGTTTATGGTTTCCTTTGCTGGGCAAAAGCTTTTAAATTTAATTAAGTCCCATTTGTTTATTTTTGTTTTTATTTCCTTTAGGAGGTGGGTCAAAAAAGATCTTGCTGTGGTTTATGTCAAAGTGTGTTTTTCCTATGTTTTCCTCTAAGAGTTTTATACTGTTTGGTCTTACATTTAGGTCTTTAATCCATTTGGAGTTTATTTTTGTGTATGGTATTAGGTAGTGTTCTAATTTCATTCTTTTACATGTAGCTGTCCAGTTTTCCCAGCACCACTTACTGAAGAGGCTGTCTTTTCTCCATTGTATATTCTTGCCTCCTTTATCAAAAATAAGGTGACCATATGTGTGTGGGTTTATCTCTGGGTTTTCTATCCTGTACCATTGATCTATATTTCTGTTTTTGTGCCAGGACCATACTGTCCTGTAGCTTTGTAGTATAGTCTGAAGTCTGAGAGCCTGATTCCTCTAGCTCTGTTTTTCTTTCTCAAGATTGCTTTGGCTATTCAGGGTCTTCTGTGTCTCCATACAAATTGTAAAATTTTTTGTTCTAATTCTGTGAAGAGTGCCATTGGTAGTTTGATAGGGATTGCATTGAATCTGTAGATTGCTTTGGGTAGTATAGTCATTATCACAATATTGATTCTTCCAATCCAAGAACATGGTGTATTTCTCCATCTGTTTACATCATCTTTGATTTCTTTCATCAGTGTTTTATAGTTTTCTGAGTACAGGTCTTTTGTCTCCTTAGGTAGGTTTATTCCCAGGTATATTATTCTTTTTGTTGTGATGGTAAATGGGATTCTTCCCTCAATTTCTCTTTCTGATCTTTCATTGTTAGTGCATAGGAATGAAAGAGATTTCTGAGCATTAATTTTGTATCCTGCAACCTTACCAGATTCATTGATTAGTTCTAGTAGTTTTCTGGTGTCATCTTTAGGATTTTCTATAGTCTCATGTCATCTGCAGACGGTGACAGTTTTACTTCTTTTCCAGTTTGTATTCCTTTTATTTCTTTTTCTTCTCTGATTGCCGTGGCTGGGACTTCCAAACCCATGTAAAAGTTTGTAGGGTAAGGATTAAATGGGTGAATGAACACTTCATAAAGTATAACACGCTGTGTGATGATATATAACACGCTTCCCTTTATTGAGGGAAGCTTTAAATCCAAATTTTCAAGAGGTGTGAGTGTCAGTGCAGAACAGATAGGAGGTGTTGTGTAGCCTGAGGTTCTGAGTGCTGTGGAGGCTGTGGCTATCCAGCCGGGGGACATGTTTCTCCACCACCTCGGCACAGTGAGCTTATTCCTATGTCTGGATTGGTCCACTGTTCTCCTAGTACAGTGTCTTTACTGTTTCTTTTCCACACGCTTTTTTTTTTTTTTCCGGCCGTGCAGCTTGCGGGATCTTAGTTCCCCGACCAGGGATCGAATCCGTGCCCCCTGCAGTGGAAGTGCGGACTGCCGGGGAATTCCTCTTTTCCACATTCTGTCCTTCCTGGTGGGCTTCAGAATTCTGGATGTTTCTGGTGAAGCTTTCTCCACTCTCTAGGGCACACTGCTCTCTCCCTCTTCTCATTGAGACCCGCAGATTAGCACCTAATCACATCTGGTTTTGTGTCTCTTCCCAGTTTCTTTTGCCTCCCTCACTAGATCATAAGCTACTTGAGATTAAGAACTGTTTTTAATATTTTTTCTACCCCTTCCCCTCCATAGCATTTATCACAATCTAAATTACAGGGGCCAGCACGTATTGAAGTGAGTTTTGAATTAAAATGCCCAAAAGTGATCTTAATGACACTTGGTTACTTTCTCTGTTTAATTCAGCTCTGACTATAATCCATACCCATCTGAAAGTTCCTCGTTCCCACTATTATACCTGACTTCTCTTTGCATGACTAGATGTTGAAAGCATTATAATGCCTTGTTCTTTAGCCCCCAGGTTTCCCTAGATGCCAGTTAAAATTCCTTGTCCTGCTTGAAGATCATCTGTGGAAACGTTGGCCATGGCATCTGTATCAGAGTCTATTACATTCAGAGAGTTCTGCCCTTTGTACTATCTCCTCAATGCCATTCCCACAAAGATCCAGAAGGGTTTCCGCTCCATAGTGGTCTACCTCACGGCCCTGGACGCCAACGGGGACTACATTGCCGTGGGCAGTAGCATTGGCATGCTCTACCTGTACTGCCGGCACTTGAACCAGATGAAGAAGTACAACTTAGAGGTGAGTCTTGCTTGTCCTCACCTAAGCATGTGTGAGCCCTGGCTAATGTTTAACATGCTTGTGAGTTCCAGGATGGGGTAATTTACTTCTGATTTGCTAGAATATGGCCTGAGTGCCCTTCCCAAACAATACTTTACGACTTTTTTTTTTTTTTTTTGCGGTACGTGGGCCTCTCACTGTTGTGGCCTCTCCCGTTGCGGAGCACAGGCTCTGGACGCGCAGGCCCAGCGGCCATGGCTCACGGGCCCAGCCGCTCCGCGGCATGTGGGATCTTCCCGGACCGGGGCACGAATCCGTGTCCCCTGCATCGGCAGGCGGACTCTCAACCACTGCGCCACCAGGGAAGCCCCAAAATGTTGATGTTTTAACTTTTTTTCCTGCCTCCAAAAATCCAGAGTTACTTTAAAAGAGAACATTATAGTGTTTAACACTTAATAGAAAACTTTGAAAGTAGGCATGTTTTTCTAAGTGTTTTCTTTTTTGTTTTTTGGTTTTTTTTGGCTGCACCATGCGATATGCAGGATCATAGTTCATCGACCAGGGATCGAACCTGGTCCCCCTGCAGTGGGAGCGTGGACTCTTAGCCACTGGACCACCAGGGAAGTCCCTCTAAGTGTTTTCTAAGTGTTTTGTTTCTCAAAATACCTTACCTGACTCACTCAAATAATCACTAGCTATTCTGGTGAAATTATTGTGAAAAAAGGATCAGGATCAATGTTGGCTAGCTGCCAGAACACGTACGTCTTAAGTGAGGTCACTTCTGTACAACACTGCCAGTGGGGTCCTGACCGACCTCTGTTCTGTGTTGTTTGAATCAGGCATCTCTGTGTATCGTAGTTATTGGGGAGGTGGACTGAATTCACCCGCTGAGTTGATATCTGTGATTTATGAGTTCTCGGGTTTTGTGAGAGACTCAAGGGTGACTGAGTTGTGGCTCCTGCGTCACAGCCTCATGGGGTTCTACTCCGCCTGTGGTTAGTGGACTTTTACCGCCTAAGACAAGGCTTTTGTGTTTAAGAGAAGTATTTACAAGTATCTATATTTTAATCAATATTCAACTTAAATAAGTTTAACTTAAAAAGTTCGTTTTTGTTAAGCCTCTGTACTCAATTTAAAATAACACAAATGGGGCTTCCCTGGTGGCGCAGTGGTTGAGAATCTGCCTGCTAATGCAGGGGACACGGGTTTGAGCCCTGGTCTGGGAGGATCCCACATGCCACGGAGCAACTGAGCCCGTGAGCCACAACTACTGAGCCTGCGTGTCTGGAGCCTGTGCTCCGCAACAAGAGAGGCCACGATGGTGAGAGGCCTGCGCACTGCAATGAAGAGTGGCCCCCGCTCGCCACAACTAGAGAAAGCCCTCGCACAGAAACGAAGACCCAACACAGCAAAAATAAATAAATTGATTAATAAACTCCTACCCCCAAAATCTTAAAAAAAAAAAAACCACAAATGGTTAGCATGCATATAGCACTTACTGTGTGCCAGGCATTATTGTAAACCTTTACGTATATTAACGCATTTCATCGTCACAAGACTCTGTGAGGTAGATGATGTTTTCTCATCCCCATTTTACCAGGGAGACAACTGAAGTACAGAGAGGTTGAGTGACTTGTGAGGTGGTTAGGAAGTGGTGGCACCATTGTCTGAACTTGGGCAGATTGGCTCTAGAGTTTACATTTGTATTTTTTGTATGAAAATGAAAACTATTGCTATTTCTTTTCTTTATTTAACAGCTCATGGATTTGACTGCTCAAATTCCCGGCACATTTAAAACCATTACATAGTTAATCTTTAAAACTATGGTTATGGATTAATATATCTGAGATCTCTCAAATACTTCAGCACTTAACAAAAAAGACTTATGAATCCAGCAGTGAACCCCTAACAGGATAGACCAAAGAAACCCATGCCCAGACATATCCTAATCAGACTTCTAAAAACTAAAGACAAAGAGAAATCTTAAAAGTAGCCAGAGAATGACACGTTACCTGTAAGGGACAATAATTTGAATGACCGCAAGTTTCTCATCAGGAACTATGGAGGCTAGAAGACAGTGGTACAGCATTTATAAAGTGTTGAAAAAAAAAAATGGTCAGCTCAGAATTTTTACCCAAGAAACATATCTATTAGGAAAGAAGGTGAAATAAAAGTATTCTCAGATGAAGGGAAACTAGGGGGATTCATTGCCAGCAGACCTGCTCTAAATAATTGCTTCAGGAAGTTCTTCAGGCAAACAAGAAGCGATACCAGAAGGAAACTTGGAACATCAGGAAGGAAGGAAGAATAATAGTAAATACAGTAGACTGTTTCTCTCCTCTTGAGTTCTTTAAGATATACTTGACAGCAAAAATTATAACACTGATCGAGTTTCCAGTGTGTATACATGCAGTAACATATAAGATAACTATAATGTAAGAGGAGAGAGTAAGGGACCTGTATGGTAGTAAGGTTTCTACATTCTTTTTTTTTAATATATATAATTTAATTTATTTATTTATGGCTGTGTTGGGTCTTCGTTGCTGTGCGCGGGCTTTCTCTAGTTGCAGTGAGCGGGGGCTACTCTTCGTTGCAGTGCGTGGGCTTCTCATCGCCGTGGCTTCTCTTGTTGCGGAGCATGGGCTCTAGGTGCATAGGCTTCAGTAGTTGTGGCACGTGGGCTCAGTAGTTGTGGCTTGTGGGCTCTAGAGTGCAGACTCAGTAGTTGTGGCCCACGGGCTTAGTTGCTCTGTGGCATGTGGGATCTTCCCGGACCAGGGCATGAACCCATGTCCCCTGTGTTGGCAGGCGGATTCTTAACCCCTGGGCCACCAGGGAAGCCTGGGTTTTCTACGTAGATGATCCTGCTTGCCTCTGAAGAAAGAATTTTACCTCATCTTTTCCAGTCTGTATGCCTTTAATTTTTTACTTGACTTTCTGTGCTGGCCAAGACCTCAGTATGGTGTCTGCAGTGAGAGTAGATATCTTTGCCTTAGCCTTGGTCTTCACCATTACATTAGCTATAGATTCCTCACGGATGCTTTTTATTTCTGTTTATTTCTATCCTAGTTTTCTGAGAGTTTTTATCATGAATGAATATTGAAGTTTGTCACATATTTACTTGAATCTGTTGTGATGATATGATTTCCGTCTTTATTTATATGTTACGTTACATGAATTGAGTTTTGGTTATTATTCCAACCGTGCATTACTCTTTTAAACCCCATTTTGTCATGATATATTATCCCTTTGTTTTCTTTTTGGCCTCGTGGCACGGCTTGTGGGATCTTAGTTCCCTGAACAGGGATTGAACCCAGGCCCTGGCAGTGAAAGCACCAAGTCCTAACCACTGGACCACCAGGGAATTCCATATTATCCTTTTTTTTTTTTTAAATCTTGGTGTATTCCTTTTAGTAATATTTTATTCAGATTTTTTGTGTCTGTATTCATGGAGGAATATTGGTCTGTAGCTTTCTTATGATGTTTCTGTCTGGCCTTTCTTATACACATAACTATCTAGTGTTTTTTTTTTTATAAATTTATTTTATTTATTTATTTTTGGCTGCATTGGGTCTTCGTTGCTGTGAACGGACTTTCTCTAGTTGCAGTGAGCGGGGGCTACTCTTTGTTGCCGTGCGTGACCTTGTAATTGTGGTGGCTTCTCTTGTTGTGGAGCACGGTCTCTAGGCGCATGGGCTTCAGTAGCTGTGGCACGCGGGCTTCAGTAGTTGTGGTTCGCAGGCTCCAGAGTGCAGGCTCACTAGTTGTGGTGCACGGTCTTAGTTGCTCTGTGGCATGTGGGATCTTCCCGGACCAGGGCTCAAACCCATGTGCCCTGCATTGGCAGGCGGATTCTTAACCACTGCGCCACCAGGGAAACCCCTAGTGTTTTCATTCTATATTTAACTACTCAAGTTGGACATTATTATTATTATATTTTATGGTCACTGTTTAGATTCCCTCACAGTTTTGCCAACGTCTTTACTCACCATCCCTTGTTACATATCAGTTCTTCCCTTTGCAGCCATTTTCCTTCTTGCTGGAGTACATCCTTTTTTTTTTTTTATTTTTGGCTGCGTTGGGTCTTCGTTGCTGCGCGTGGGCTTTCTTTAGTTGCGGCAAGCGGGGGCTACTCTTCATTGCGGTGTGCAGGCTTCTCATCTCAGTGGCTTCTTTTGTTGGGGAGCGCGGGCTCTAGGTCCGCGGGCTTCAGTAGTTGTGGCTCATGGGCTCTAGAGCACAGGCTCAGTAGTTGTGGCGCACGGGATTAGCTGCTCCACGGCATGTGGGATCTTCCCTGACCAGGGCTTGAACCCGTGTCCCCTGCATTGGCAGGCGGATTCTTAACCAGTGCACCACCAGGGAAGTCCTGGAGTACATCCTTTAGTAGTTCTTGTGTTGAAGTCTTTTGGTGGTAAGTACTCTTGATTTTTTGTTTGAATGTCTCTCTGTCTTTGAATTGTTTAGAGGTATACTATTCAAGGCTAACAGTTTTTTCCTCTTAGCACTTTGAGAATGATACATCTCAACATCCATTGTTGAGATGTCTTTTGTTAATAATTGTTCATATTTAGTTATTTCCCTTTTTTCTCTGACATATTAATATCTTCTCATTGCCTTTGAGGTTTTACTGTTTCACTACAAGATGTGTATGTGTGTATTTCTTTTCATGAGTCTTGATCAAGGCTTGTGCTCCTGAGGATATAGGTCTTTCATCAGTTTTGGATAATTTTTAGCCCTCATCTCTGAAGATGTTTCCTTCTCTTATCCTCTGTTTTCTTTCCTTCTGGAATCCCAATTAGATGTAGGTTGGACCTTCATATTCTATTCTCTATGACTCTTACCTTATCTGTCATATTTTTTATCTTTCCTTTGCTGCACAGATCTGTCATCTAGTTCAGTAATTTTCTTTCATCTGTGACTAGGCTGCTATTTAGTCTATCCCTGAGATTTTACATTCTTTTGATTCTTTTTCATTTCTGTTATTTCTGATAATAGTTTGGTCTTATGTTTCAATTTCTTTTTACATTTCTTTAACATTTTTAAGCATATTTCTTTTTTATTACTGAAGCATAGTTGATTTATAGTGTTTCAGGTGTATAGCAAAGGGATTCAGTTATATATTCTTTTTCAGATTCTTTTCCATCATGGGTTATTACAATATTGAATAGAGTTCCCTGTGCTATACAGTAGGTCTTGGTTGTTTATTTTATATATAGTCATGTGTATCTGTTAATCCCCAGTTCCCAATCTTTCCCTCCCCATAAGCGTATTTCTTTTATGTTCTGGGTCTCCTCACTCTAAATGAAATACTTGAGTCAGGATGAGGAGTTGTCCAATTCTGTTCTTGCTTTCTTTAGTTGATTCTTCTTGAGGGGACCTGTTTCCCTGTGGTCATGTCTAACTGTGAGGTATGTGGCTGATCCTAATATGTGAGAGTGCTGAGGGGCCTGGGTTGAGATTGTGTCCCACAGATGGGGTTGATGGTCACTCTGCCAGCCACCTTGGAGTGCTACAAACACGGAAGCATGTCAGGTGAAGTGCCTGGCATGAAGGTTCTTTTCAGTGGGAAGGGAGAATAAATTCAAACTCTGGTGCTGGATACGGCAGCTTTGTGATTACAGAGTCTTAGGAACCATTCTTTTTTATTCACTCCAGTCAATGCCTGAGATAAGACAAAGATCCTTGTCAGCTTCATTTCCCAGCAAATTGATTTTTCCCTAGTTTACACTTTCACTGAGAGTTACGTCTTCAGGGATTCTGGCTTTAGCAGGGGATATCAGTTCTGGCTCCCCACCTCACCTGGCCTGAAGCCTTGTCCTCATTAACCACGCTCACCTCAGAAAGTCAGGGGTCTAGGTGTTGGCCAGATTGCCCTCTGTAGCCTGTAGCTTCAGGGCTGGCTTCTATTCTAGTTTGACAGTATTCTTTTTGTTTTTGGCTCTTGTAGATTTTCTTTACTTTCTAGAGATCAGCTATGCATTTAAAAGAATGTTTTATGTATCTTATTCAGCATTTCTAGGTGTTTGGAGAGGAATGTTTTTCAGAATAGCTAGAGAGTGTTTTTTAAATAGCATTTAAAAGAATGTTTTATGCATCTTATTCAACATTTCTAGGTGTTTGGAGAGGAATGTTTTTCAGAATAGCTAGAGTGTTATACTGTGACAAGTTGAAACTTCATATTTTGTTTCTGTCTGAAGTATAGTTAGATATTGATAAGCTGATTCTTCGGATGTTCTGGTTCTTAAGTCAAGAACCAAATCTATTTAATAATCATTAAATAACGTTAAGTCAAGTTTAGTACATTGGTTTATTAAAAGCACGTGTACAAGCATTGCATATAAATATTCAGGCTTCCAGCCCAGCTGAGCAATGATTTTTATTTTGAAACCATTCATTCAGAAAAATTACACAACCGTTTTGATTTTGTGCTATGATGTAGCAAGATCTCCAATAAGTGATTTTGATTCCTGATGTAGTAGCAGTTTTTATAATTACAAATTCCCAGGAAAAATATTCTCTCTTTAACATTCTGTTGCCCTGTCAGACGATACACATCTAAAGCATGTTATGTCACTTCTTCCCTCAGAGCAGAGATGGAACCATCACTCACATTCCCGCACTCCTTTCACTCTCCTTCTTTTCCACAGCCGACCACACCCTCCATCTCCACGGCCGTGGATCTGCTCAGAAGGCATAGGACAGCGAGGTGGAGCAGGGCCTCGGTAGGGTCACGCGTGGGCGTGAGTCCTGACTATTGATTGTCTCTAGCTTTGTGACCTGAGACAAGTCACTTCACCTTTCTAAAATGAGGATAACTCCAGCAGCTGCCCTCTTGGTGGTTTGAGGACCCCAGGAGATAATGCCTGTGAAGCGCTGAACAGGGTGCCCAGCACAGGACACGCGCGACTGAGAGAGCGTCCCTTATAGAGAGAGTTGATGTGCTCTGTTCATCACTGCTGCCCTCCTTCTGACCGGGTCTTCATACTCTTCTTTCCTCGTCAGGGTTTACTGCCCTTGCACCTGTTCAGTGTGCCACTTCCCTTGACCGGGCGCATACTACCTCCACCTGAACTATTGCAGGAGGCTCCCAGCTGGTCCTCCTGCCTGGTCCCACGCCTTCCTCCTTCCATCCTGTTCCTCATGAGGTTACCAGAAACACCTCTGACTGATACACCTGCAAAAGCAGGCATCTTCAAGGGTCCCCCTTTTCCTTCCTGTAGCTTAAGATCCAGGTCCCTTACCCTGTATCACGACGTGGCACCAAGTGTATTTATAGCCCATGAACATACGCTGCAAGCTGTAAAGTGACAGATGAAAGTGAGCTCAGTCACTGCCACCCCCACTCGCGGGGGGCAGCTCTTCATGTGCACGTCTCATTGCTACAGCTCAGCTGTGAGAGGGCGGGCCTGCGCCCTACTGTGTATTACCATAGCAGCTGACTCAGTATCCTGAATGAAGAGGGGATGCTTGCGTATTTGACAGATTGATTACCATCTAAGTTACTGCAGCAGGGATCAAGATGGCTTATTGAAGATCTTGCCATGTGTCTTAGCGAGGTCGAAATGGTTGTGTAATTTTTCTGAATGAGTGGTTTCAAAATGAAAAATGATCATTCAGATGCTCTGGAAGCCCGAATATCTGTATTCAGTGCTTGACTTGTACTTTTTAATAAACCAGTGTATTAAGCTTGAGTTAGTGTTATTTAATGTGATTATTGATCTGAGAACCATACCACGCCAGGAATCAGTTTATAAAGCACTCTCAAATGTATTGTCTCATTGATCCTCAAGCAAGCCTGTGTGGCAGGTACACACCGTGGACTGCAGTCATTGGATGACTTGTCCACGTTGAGAGAGAAGAAAGGAGAGCTTGCGTCTGGGATGTGGCTCTTCTGACTCCAGACTCCAGTTTTGAGGGGAGCTACCTCTCTTATCCAAGTTCCTTAGTACTCTCTTGATAAGAGCTCAGTGTATTCATACTTGATTGATCAGTATTTCCTTTCTCAGAAATGCAGTTTTAAAATTTTGTCATTTCAGGGACTTCCTTGGTGGTCCCAGTGGTTAAGACTCTGCACTTCCAGTGCAGGGGATACAGGTTCAAATCCTGGTCGGGGAACTAAGACCCCACATGCTGTGTGGCACAGCCAGAAAAAAAAAAATTGTCATTTCCAAGATAAAAAACCTGGAAAGAAAAAGAGATTAATTATCTTTCTGAACTGTATACATTTTCAATCAGGAATATATATAGGCTGCAGTCCAGTGAGGTTTTCCATTACATTGGTAGGTAACGTTTCATAGTCTGAAAGCTGGCCTGGTGACAGGCCCATTTGTTTTGTTTTTTTGTTTGTTTTTTTTAACATCTTTATTGGAGTATAATTGCTTTACAATGTTGTGTTAGTTTCTGCTGTATAACAAAGTGAGTCAGCTATGCGTACACATATATCCCCATATCCCCTCCCTCTTGCATCTCCCTCCCACCCTCCCTATCCCACCCCTCCAGGGGAGCACAAGGCACTGAGCTGATCTCCCTGTGCTATGCGGCTGCTTCCCACTAGCTATCTATTTTACATTTGGTAGTGTATATATGTCCATGCCACTCTCTCACTTCATCCCAGCTTACCCTTCCCCTTCCCTGTGTCCTCAAGTCCATTCTCTACGTCTGCATCTTTATTCCTGTCCTGCCCCTAGGTTCTTCAGAACCTTTTTTTTTTTTAGATTCCATACATATGTGTTAGCATACGGTATTTGTTTTTCTCTTTCTGACTTACTTCACTCTGCATGACAGACTCTAGGTTCACCTACCTCACTACAGATAACTCAATTTCATTTATTTTTATGGCTGCGTAATATTCCATGGTATATACGTGCCACATCTTGTTTACATCTTCTTTTTCTAAAATATTTATTTATTTATTTTTGGCTGCATTGGGTCTTTGCTGTGCTCTGGCTTTCTCTAGTTGTGGCAAGCGGGGGTTGCTTTTCATTGCAGTGCGTGGGCTTCTCATTGTAGTGGCTTCTCTTGTTGTGGAACACGGGCTCTAGGCACATGGGCTTCAGTAGTTGTGGCATATGAGCTCAGTAGTTGTGGCTCGCAGGCTCTAGAGCACAGGCTCAGTAGTTGCGGCACGTGGGCTTAGTTGCTCTGCGGCATGTGGGATCTTCCCGGACCAGAGCTTGAACGCGTGTCCCCTGCACTGGCAGGCGGATTCTTAACCACTGCGCCACCAGGGAAGCCCGTGCCACATCTTCTTTATCCATTCATCTGTTGATGGACATTTAGGTTGCTTCCATGTCCTGGCTATTGTAAATAGAGCTGCAATGAACATTGTGGTACATGACTCTTTGAATTATGGCCCATTTGTTTTTGAACGTTTCCTCTTTCAGGGGAAAACGGAATCCATCACGGTGGTGAAACTGCTGAGCTGCTTCGATGACCTGGTGGCTGCAGGCACAGCCTCTGGGAGGGTTGCAGTCTTTCAACTCGTATCCTCGTTGCCAGGGAGAAATAGACAGGTAAGTACTAATCATTTTAGCATTTCTTAACTTCTTGGCAAATTCCTCATGTCTTTTAAAATGAGGAGTCGTCATCTGCCAAGAAAATACTTGCTCAGAAAAGCCTCACTCTGTGCTCTTTATAATCAGATGACATTTTTGTTCCTGGTAGGACACTTGGCAAAAAGCATATATGGGTAATTTTGCTTAATATTCTCTGGTTCTTCTCTGTCAGTTTTAAAGGTAAATAGACAGGTGGACCCTTGTGCAGGTTTTTGCATGGAAACAACTTGGGAACACCAGCTTTTCCATAAACAGGAGGGATTGCGTACCACCTTGTTCACATCTGACAGCGTTTATCCTTGTCTTTTTCTTGTGTGTATTTTCATCGTTTATTCATAGCTTCGGAGATTTGACGTCACTGGTATTCACAAGAATAGCATAACAGCTCTGGCTTGGAGCCCCAATGGAATGAAATTGTTCTCTGGAGATGACAAAGGGAAAATTGTCTATTCTTCTCTGGATCTAGATCAGGTAAAATTATTTGCAGAAATACTGGTTGTCTTATATTTGGAGAAATTATAGTAGTTGGTCAACTTGAATTCTTGATTATTGTCCCTTTTTTTTTTTTTTTTTTTTTGTCTGCCATGCCGGTTGGCCTGTGGGATCTCAGTTCCCCAACCAGGGATTGAACCCAGGCCACAGCAGTGAAAGTGTGGAATCCTAACCTCTAGGGCACCAGGAACTCTCCGTTGTCCCTTTCTAATCTCAACTGTTGTTTGTAACATTTTCTTTCAAGGGCTTTTCTAATGCTTTATAAGCTCCTACTTCTGTATCTAAAGAATTGGCCTTTGTTTCTTCTGGAACATAAACTTTTTTCATTCTCCTGTTTTCTATTGCTACCAATTAGAAAAGTAGCCACTATCAAACCTGTTTCCTTGGAGAGTTTGTAGGAGGATGTGAAGCATTTCACAGTCATGACTATTGTCGACTGAAAAAAAAAAAAAGGCACAACCTAAAAGTCGAGAATTTTTATCCCTTGGACTTACTGAGGACTTAAGCCCGATAGACAGTCTCTCACATGACTCTGAGGGACTGCTCCAAAGAGATAAAGGAAGAGCCGGGATATATAGGAGTTTTGCAAAAACAAACCAGGTAGTTGAACATCAAGATTTCTGCTAATTAAAGAAAAACATCTCAAGTTAATGACTTTAGCGCTTTTCTATGTATGGGAAGGTACCAGAGTCTGGGCTCATTGAAATCATTCCTTTGATACACACCTTAACTGTCTAGGGCCAGTCAGTATCCTGTTCTTTTCCGTCTTGAACCCCTCCAGCTGCACTGTTGGGGGAGGCTGCAGTGGCTGATAGCTGCATCATCCTTTGTTCATCTGTATGGCGGGCAGCATTCTTTGTCCACATTGTGGACAGAGGTCAGTGCTTCCCGTGGGTGGTGAGCTCGCCCCAGCCAAGCTCTGGTTGTGTGGGAGAGAGTGGTGGGAAAGGAGGAGGGTTGGGGGCAGCAGGGAACCTAGCCCCCACCTCGTATTTGTCATTTTATTTAAGCCTCATGACAGAGCCCTAAGCTGTGTGTGCTGATCTTCAGTCGGTAGATAAGAAACCCAGGCTCCAAGGGATCCAGTCGTGAGCTGATGCCTGGCCGAGCTCAACTTCAAACCTAGGGTGTGCTCCTACTGCGCATGTGGCTTTATGCCTGCCTGTGCTTTGTTCTGTCATACCTCTGCTCAGTTAGAATGAACCCCTTGGCGGCGCAGTCCTTTCGTTTTCTTATTTGTAGCCTTCATGCCTAGCGCATCTAGGAATTCAGCAATTACTGGCTGGATGACTTCTAGTCCCTCTGATCTAAGACTGACCTGTCTTCTACGAATATTCTCTAGCAGTAGTTCTCAGACATTTTGGTCCCAAGACCCCTTTACACTTTACACTCTTAAAAAGAGGATTCTAAAGAGGTTTTGTTTGTATGGGTTTTATATCTACTGAGTGTACTGTGTTAGAAATTAAAACTGAGAAATTAAAAAATTTTTATTAATTTTATTTTGAAATAATGAACTCATTATATGTTAACATAAATAACATACTTTTGTGAAAATAACTATTTTCAAAACTACTGCTGAGAATTCCCTGGTGGTCCAGTGGTTAGGACTCCGCACTCTTACTACTGAGGGCCTGGGTTCAGTCCCTGGTCGGGGAACTAAGATCCCACAAGCCGTACAGCATGGCTGAAAAAAACAAAACAAAGCAAAACGAAACTTCTACTGCTGTTTGCAAGAGTAGCATGGGTTTACATTTTTGCAAATCTCTTTAATGTCTGCCTTAATAGAAGACAGCTGGATTCTGCATTTAGTCTGTCACAATACATTGTTTTGGTTAGAGTATGTAAAGAAAATCTGGCCTCACACAGACATGCAGTGGGAAACAGGAGGAGTATGTTAATAGCCCTTGCAGAGGATTGTGGGTATTCTTTAATCACACCCCCAAATTGACTAATGGTAGTTTCTTTAAAGGTTGGTTACAATGTGGAATCTGAAAGCACATAGATGAGTTTTTCTCACTCTGTTACAGTGAAATCCATTGGTCTGTCTTGCACTTAGAATGGCTCCTTGACCCACGTGTGATTTTGTAACATCTTGCATTGATCACTTGGAAAATATCTACTGAGTGATGAACATCTTCCAGATGTTGAAACATTTAATTATATAATATCAAAGAAAACACCTTTGTTACTATCGCCATCATTCTGATGAGAAAAGTCTTTAGCTGTTGGGAATCTGTCAGGTTCACAAGAGTGGATACAAGTTTTCAAATTCTAATCTTCACTTGTAAACTTGCATTTTATTATCAGTAACAAACACTATCACTTATTTTCCCTGAATTGACAGGCTTACTTTGTTCTTTCTGAGAAAATGCCTGCCAAATACCCAAGTTTGAATAATTATAGTATTTCAAGTAAAAATGTATTTTGTGAAAAAAAGCAGCCGGTTGAGCTCACAGCTCATACAATCGCACAGGTGCTTCCTCCTTGAGAGAATCGAAGTACTTCAGCATCAGCAGGAGGGCTGCGTGCATGCCCTGTTTTGTCACACAGAATACAAAGATAGGCGTACACAAGGGTCAAGATAAGATGGAATTATCATTTTCCTGCATCAAAGACCTTCTGAAGTGAAATTCATGTTTTTGCTGCAAGTGCACAGTGGCTAAGGGCACCGTGGCAGCTACCGGATTTTGGTGCCCTGCTCATCTTGGGCCCATTTGAGCTTTCAGTAGCTCTACCAACCATCAGTACAAACCACAGCTTGGTGGAAAAGGCAGATAAAACCTAGTATTATAATGAAAATGGTTTTGACCTCGAGAGGTCCTAGGGACCCTCAGGGACCGTGGACCACACTTTGGGAACTGCTACTCTCCAGGAAAACATTTTGTTAAGGTTTTAAGGGTCCCCATATTTGTACTTTCCTCCTGTCACTCCCCCAACCTGAGTTGCACCGAGGGGACACTGCTCATGCATGATGTCAGGAAATGGGGAGAAAAATCACATGCAGAAACCACTGTCCTTAGCATACTGATCATTTTTTCCCCAGCTTTATTGAGGTTCTGATCATTTTTTTTTTTGGAGACACAGGTATTTCATGAGATTTGCAAAAAAGACGTGTGTTTTTGCACAATACAGTACAATAAATTTAATTCCATTACAAGCTAAGTCAAAAATTGAAAAGCTACAGTCTGCATAACTGCAAAGGTGGGAGGGAAATCTGGCTTGATGTCCTTGATGTTTGCGGGGTAGTGGGGATTTCCCTGTCTTGATTGTGCTGGTGGTTACATAACTGAATGCATTGGTCAAAATGCATAGAATTGTATATCCAAAAAGGGTGAATTATACTGTATGTAAATCTTACCAATGGATCTGATTGCTGCTCCCTCTTTCCCTGCAAAGGTCTATGACATTGCATCAGTATTTCTAAACAATTAAAGAAACGGGTTCAGGAGAAGGGTGGCTTATAGGAGCAGATATCTGACACCAAGAAGTATAGTTTGTGTTAGCAGTAAAATGCCTTCTAGAACTTTACTTTGTTCTTCAGTATACTTAATACCATTTTAATTTCTTTCTAACCTGTTTCCTCTGACCCTTTCAGTAGGCGAGGGTATCATGTCCCCACCATTGCTTTGAACTCTTTGTGGAGGAGGAGTGCGATATGGACTTGGACCGTTGTCACAATAATATTATAGAAAGTCCCATTGTGTTCTGTTGGAATTAATAATACACATGGCACAACATATTTCTGCTTAATCTTTATGGATTCTTCTTTGAATCGTGTACTGAGAACATTTTTTAAAAATTATACAGAATTTTTGGGCCTCCCTGGTGGCGCAGTGGTTGAGAGTCCGCCTGCCGATGCAGGGGATACGGGTTCGTGCCCCGGTCTGGGAGGATCCCATATGCCGCAGAGCGGCTGGGCCCGTGAGCCATGGCCGCTGGGCCTGCGCATCCGGAGCCTGTGCTCCGCAACGGGGGAGGCCACAACAGTGAGAGGCCCGCATACCGCAAAAAAAAAAAAAAAAAAAAAAAAAAAATTATACAGAATTTTTAAGTGTTTCTTGGCCAACTTGATGTAGCCTGACATAGATGGTAACCCTGGCTATTTTCTCATTAGCGAGGACTTTTGCAGATAGTTTCGTTGCCGTGGGTTGACATTGACTCCGGTGAGAATTAAAGCATTCGTTTTAAGGTAGACATAGACCAAAATGCAGGCCCAGGAGGGACGCGGGGTCGCTGTAGCCTGCTGCGCTGCGCGCCTCCGCTGTGGGCCTCACCCGGCGTCCCTCCACAGGGCGTGTGTCACTCCCTCCTGGCGCTGCAGGAGCCGGCTTCCGTCGCGCAGCTGGACTACAGCCAGAAGGTGCTGCTCGTCTCGACCTCACAGAGAAGTCTGCTCTTCCACACTGAGGAGAAGGCTGTCAAGCAAATCGGAACACAGCCAAGGAAAAGGTGGGCATCACTGGTGTCGAGGCTCGTGGTGACGGGGTTCCAGGCAGGTCCCCAGCCTGCCCGCCACATGTGGCTGCTCCAGTCCGCTCCCTGCGGGCCCCCTCCTCTGCAGCCCGGGTAGGAGGTCAGGGGTCAGGCTCAGGGTCGGGTGGGAGCTTGCCCCTCCCTCCTTCCGCGCGCCGCGCCATCGTGAAAACGGAGTGACCTCGGCAGGGGAGGTGCTACTGGTCGTGTCACTTGCTGTGGAGCCGAGTGGGGGGCGCGGGAAGAGTTCACACGGGCTGTAGCCCGGCCTGGGGCCGGGAGGCGTCCTGATGGAGGGGATGGGTCTGGAAGGGGTCAGGGCTCCTGGCTGGGAGAGGGCCCCTCCCTTGACCTGCTCCCTGGACAAACAGCGGCGAGCAGGGTCAGTCCAGTGCCAGCCCGCCCGGGGGAGAGGCGGAGGGGCAGGACGGCATGTGGGCCGGGGGCACGCGGGGGCTGGGTGGCGTGGTGGTGGAGAGTAGGGACCAGGCGGCTAGGAGGCGGGCGGGCGTCAGTGAGGGCCGCCTGGTGGTGCTGGGGGCGCCAGCCTCCGGTCCTCTGGGTGTCCGTTGTGCTGTGTCCCGGGCTTTGCAGCAGCACAGTGCAAGTTTATTCTTTTTCTGCGTGGCGGTCCATGGCTATTAATAGACACTTGCGCTTCCCCTTCGGTGTCTACTTTCCAGGCTGAATACCCCCTTAATTCCACCAACAATTTGCTGTTTTTGTAACAGTAATCTCCCTATCGGCCCCTGGGACACCCAGCAGAATTTGTAGCTTGGGCTTAGTGGCTGTGCAGCACTTGGTCGTGACTTTCCCTCTGCCAGGGCCCCACTCTTCTGCTTGACGTCTCGTCCTGGCTTGTCTGTCGGTGTCTTACTGCCTTGTGTCTCTTTGGAAGGAAGGTGGAGTGTAAAAAGAGAGATTTAAAAACCAATTACCTCCACGTGGATCGTATACCCAACAGTCTTTCTCTTCAAACCTGGCCTTCTAACCTCCTGTGTGAAACCTGAGCAACTTTGCGTGAACCTCTCCTGGTGCGTTTGTGTAGCCAAGTCTTTCGGCAGCTTCCATTAGAAGCCTACTCTTGGGCCAGGCACCGTTTCAGGATGCAGAAACAGATAAATGGGTCCCGTTTCTCCTAGGGAGCTGTATTAGAGAAGTGAGGGGTGACAGAATGAACGGAAACATTTTTAACTTCTGTGTCCTGAAGGCTTGTGTCTGTCGTGTGCCGGGTTAGGTTGTGGTTAGAAAAGGACGTCGGCCGTGTCTGCCTCCTGGAAGTGGTGCTCCATGCAGCCGTGTCCCTCTGGGTGGCACACGGTGGGACAGCGGTGAGCCAGGGGACGGGCCTCTGCCCTCAAGTAAGATAAAGGTCTAGGCTGCGGTCAGTGCTATAGAGGCAACGTCAGGGTGAGGTGTCGGCTGGGGGCAGGGCCTCTCTTAGACGGAATGGTCAGGAAAGGCCTCTGGGGAAGAGATCTGTGGGCTGAAGCCTAAAGCGTGGGAAGAGCGTTCTGGTCTCAGGGGACAGCAGATGCCAAGGCCCTGGATCGGGCCAGGGCCTGGAACGTTCGAGGAGCCAGAAGGGGTCTGGGGTGGCTCCGGAGCAGTGGGCCTGGTGCTGGAAAGGAGGGCCTGAGCCAGCGCAGGGCGAGGGATGCTGCCAACCGCGTTATTCTAGGCGAGACGGAAAGCCAATGTGGGGGGGGGCTTCAGGCAGGAGAAGGACTGTCTGGGCTACCCTGGATCTGCCTGGAGACTTAGCTGGAGACGGGCAGGCAGGGCACAGTGAGGAGGCTGCTGCAGGAGCCCAGGAGTGGCACGAAGGCCTCGCCTGGGTACCCGGCCAGGAGGGGAGAGGGGAGGGGGATGGAGGGTAATGGGGTGAATCGGACGTAGGGGCCGACGGGGAGAAAGGAACAATAAGAAAGGGTTTCCGTGCCCTTGGCTAAAGCAACTAGACAGATGGTGAAGCCATTTAACTGAGATGGGAAGACCAGGGTTCAGGTCTAGGCTTCAGGAATTCTGTCTTGGGGCTGTTGCATCTGAGATGCCTGTTAGGTAACTAAGCAGGAATCACAGTCCAGCGTAACATATACAGGTTGGGAACTCAGGGAAGGGGTTTCGGCCAGAAATGAAAATGAGGTCATTAGATGCAGGTGACATGGAGACCTCTGGCCTTGGATGAGGTCACCCAGGGAGAGTGTTTATTCGTTCAACATTGGAAAATCCTTACTGAGTATCTGCTGTGTGCCAGGCACCCTTCTTAGTCTGGGGATAAATGGGTATGGAGCTAGCGAGGATGCCTGCCTTAGCGGGTGTGTGTTTAGGGCAGGCAGGTGGGTGGAGCCTGAGCAGATTCCTGAGGGAGGATGGGGGGGGCGGCAGAAGCACTGCCTGTACGAAGGGTCAAGGAGCACAGGGGGGCAGGGGCGCTGGGGGCGGCCCATCCTGTGGGCCCTGCTCAGGGGCTGCTTTATGCCAGTGCCATCAAGAGTCACGAGCGGCCGTGACCCGGGGGAGTCAGTCCTGCTGCTGCGTGAGGGGGGCGAGGGCAGCTGCGCAGGGAGGCCGGCGGGGGCTCCCGGGCGATTCAGGTGAGAGCAGGGCCTCACACCAGGCCGGGGTGGTGGGGGCACTTTGAAGGCAGAGCCAACGGGTGTGTTGGCTCCGGGGTGTGAGAGAGAGGATCCCTCGGAGACGGTGGCCTGAGCACTTGGCCAGGCCGGGCTGCCGGCTACTGGTGTCGAGAAGGCTGGCGGAGGAGCCGCGGCCGATCTCGGGAAGCAGGTGGGGCCGCAGCTGTGCAGGCGGGCGCCGTTAGCCGTTAGACGGTGTTCAAAGCTCTGGGACGGAGGAGCTCACCTGGGGAGTGAGTGTCACTAGGGAACGGGGAGGCCTCGCATTCCGGGGCACTCCATTGCTTACGTGTCAGGGAGAGCCGTGTCGGAGCCGCTGATCAGCCCCGAGAGGTGGACTGAGCCGGACCTTTGGCTCTGGCAACGTGGCGGTCGCGCGTGCCCGCCCTCGTGGGGTACAGGCCGTGGCATTGGAGGGGCTGAGGGAGGGCGAGTGGGCAGTGAGTGTAGGCAGGACTCTTTCTGTGTAGATGGGAGTGCAGAACTAGGGGGTGCCTGGAGGGGACCGCGCGGGCTGACGAGAGGTTGGATGGAGCGTGTGGCGGCATGTTGGGTGGCTGCTGTGGGCGAGTGGGGAAGCTGGGCTCAGGGACAGGCGCAGGGAGTGCCGGAAGACAAGGTCATCCTCTCCTGACCCAGTCTGCGAAGCTCCTCAGGCTGGACAGAACAGCGTGTATGTTTCTCCCAGAAAATCTCAAAGTCCCCAGCCATCCCCCGATGTGTATTCCGTCTCGGTTCTCCTCTGTGTTTATGTTGGCGCCCTCACCGTGCCTGTCGCCGTGTCCTGTGGTCCAGTCGGGAGAACCGTCCTGGGTCGACAGCGCCTGCTTGTTGCAGTCCGGGCCGGGTGTGGGGTGTGGAGCCTGCGCCCCCGCCAGAGCCACATCGTGCCCGTCTGGTGGCCTTTGGGCATTTGGCTGTGGAGACGATTGTCCCGCCTGTGGCTCGTTCTGCCATTTCAGGCTCTCTGTCTGTGCTCAGCATTATTATACATAAGTTAGAAAACACCATTTGCTGGTTAGAATTTGATCACTGGCAGCACTTCTTTCATATTAATGTGGCTCATAAAGGGAATTAAGGTGTCTTTTAAAGTCATCAGTGGCTTTTCTAGAAATCATCTCCACCAAAATTAAGAAACTAAGTTAATGGGTTTATGATTTTAGAATCCTGCAGTGCTTAGACCTTAAAAGTTGGAGTTTTTTGGGCTTCCCTGGTGACGCAGTGGTTGAGAGTCCGCCTGCCGATGCAGGGGGCACGGGTTCGTGCCCTGGTCTGGGAGGATCCCACATGTCGTGGAGCGGCTGGGCCCGTGAGCCATGGCCACTGAGCCTGCGCGTCCGGAGCCTGTGCTCTGCAACGGGAGAGGCCACAGCAGTGAGAGGCCCGTGTACCGCAAAAAAAAAAAAAAAAAAAAAAAAAAGTTGGAGTTTTTGTGTCTGATTCAGAATGACAACAGCAAGTGCTGCAGAATCACCCTGCAGGCAGGTGGTGGCCGAGTCTGGGGTGGAGGACAGTTTGCACCCGGCTGTAGCTAGTTATCCCCAACTTAACTGCCTTCTCCCAACCAGCTCCCGACACATTTCAGCAGCTCCTCAGAGGCAGCCCCACGCCAGGCCCCTGCTCAGCCTGTCCTTCCCTGGAGTGCCCGCTCCCCTTTCTCAATCTGGTCATTGTCCACTCAGTGACCGAGGTGTAGCCTTTTATGCCCAGGTCAAAACGTGTCCCCTTTGTCTGTAGTCCTCGAGCAGCCCTCTGAGCCTCAGAGATGGCACCTTGCAGATGTACATCTGCTGCAGGGCGTTCTAAGACAGGGCCGAGACCTTCCTTTTCTGCATCCTTCACGTTGCCTGCAGCACATAGTCTCTTGCATGGTTCAGGAGCTCACTAAATGTTTGTTAAAATAACGCTTTAGTCACCTAAGGTGAAGTGACAGGAGATTTTTTTTTAATAAATTTATTTATTTATTTATGGCTGTGTTGGCTTCTGCACGCGTGCGTTCTCTAGTTGCGGCAAGCGGGGGCTACTCTTCGTTGCGGTGTGCGGGCTTCTCATTGCAGTGGCTTCTCTTGTTGCAGAGTGCGGGCTCAGTAGTTGTGGCGCACGGGCTTAGTTGCTCCGCGGCATGTGGGATCTTTCCAGACCGGAGCTCGAACCTGTGTCCCCTGCATTGGCAGGTGGATTCTTTACCACTGCGCCACCAGGGAAGTCCGACAAGAGATATTTAAGAGGACTTATTAGTAGAAGGAAAATAGATTTGAAAATTGGATCACCAAATAGAAATTGATTTGACAGGAAAGGCAGGAGGAAGAGGTTATAGGCTACCGTGCCAGAGCTCCTTTGGGTGTCTCTATTTAGAGAAGCTTTGCAGAACAGATCACTAAAGAAAATAATCAGAACAGGATGCTGATTACAGAGCTGTCCATGAACGGTCTACAGTGTTCAGTTAGTCTAACGATCTCCATTCTTGTTTAGTCTAATAATTTTCAGTCCAAAGCTGAATTCGATATTCAGTGTCCTCCTTGGACCCTGTCTGGAAGGATTTAGTTACTGAGGTGCCGAAGGGGTGTAGTGAGACGCTGAAGTGCAGGGAAACACCCAGATAACTTTATCTGCATGCCTTTGTGAGATGGGCCCTGTGGCTGCCTCCCTGGGGGTCGGGCGCGCTGTGTGTGCGGTGAGGAGAGGGGAGGGCTCAGCACCCACAGGAGACACAGTGGTAACGGGGGAATTAGAGCAGTTGAGCGTTTGTGGGGACTCACGGTGTCACAAGCTTTGCTTTCTTGTGTCTTCATAGATTGTCATCCAATCCTCACATCAGCCTTTGAGATGGGAATTACTATCCCTGGTTTACAGACTAGGAAACTGAGATCCATACCACGTAGCTATTAAATGTCCAGGCTGGAAATTGAGACCAGGTGTCGACCTAAAGCCAGTCCTCTTTCTACTGTTCAAAATCAGAGAAATACTTTGGAGAGGGAATCAGCAGGACTTAGCGTTAAACTGAAACTCTTCTTTAAATCAGTCAGTTTATTTATTTATTTATTTATTTATTTATGGCTGCATTGGGTCTTCGTTGCTGTGTGGGCTTTCTCTAGTTGCAGTGAGCGGGGGCTACTCTTCATTGCGGTGCGTGGGTTTCTCACTGTTGTGGCTTCTCTTGTTGCAGAGCACCGGCTCTAGGGCACAGGCTCAGTAGTTGTGGCACATGGACTCAGTAGTTGTGGCACACGGGATCAGTAGTTGTGGCACACGGGCTCAGTAGTTGTGTCTCATGGGCTCTAGAGTGCAGGCTCAGTAGTTGTGGCACATGGGCTTAGTTGCTCCACCGCGTGTGGGATCTTCCTGGGCCAGGGCTCGAACCCATGTCCCCTGCATTGGCAGGCGGATTCTTAACCATTGCGCCGCCAGGGAAGCCCCCAAACTGAAACTCTTAATATTTGAATTCTGGTGGACGTCTGAGATTTGGCAAAGATGTGGAGCAATGAGAACTCATAGATTGCTGATGAGAGTATAGGCTGGTGTAAACACATTGGAAGAAGTTTGAAGTTGTCTTCCAAACTTGAATCTGCTGTTACTCAACAGCCCAGCAGTTACCCAACAATCCAGCAGTTCCACTTCTGAAGTATCCTTGACAAACTCTTAGCCTGTGTCCTCGGAGGTTATTTGCAGAAATGCTCATAATGAGCACTATTCAAAGCGAAGAAGTGGAAATAATTCAAATACCCTTCAACAAGAGGGGGAATAAATTGTGGAATGCTTTATAGCAGTGGAAATGAATAAGCTACAGCTTTTTTTTTAATCAACAAGGATAAATCTTAGAAATATTAAGTTAAAAGCAGTTGCAAAAGGATGCGAATAGCATCGTACTATTATTTTTATACAAATGGAAGGCAAACAATACTAAATTATGTAGTGTTTAGGAGTACGTAGGTATGTGGTTAAACTATGGATAAACGCAAGGGAATAATGAACACAAAATTCAGGGCTCACAGGGCTTCCCTGGTGGCACAGTGGTTGAGAGTCCGCCTGCCGAGGCAGGGGACACGGGTTCGTGCCCCGATCTGGGAAGATCCCACATGCCGCGGAGCGGCTGGGCCCGTGAGCCATGGCCGCTGAGCCTGCGCGTCCGGAGCCTGTGCTCCGCAATGGGAGAAGCCACATCAGTGAGAGGCCCGCGTACTGCAAAAAAAAAAAAAAAATGTAGGGCTCACACATGGGGAACGGAGTGGGCAGGGACTCTTGGAGCCAGAGAGCATCAGCGATGTGACTACCGATTTATTTCCAAAGTTGAGGGATGGGTTCCTGGGTGTATATTTCATTATTAGGCTTCAAAGCACATATATTCTTTTGTTTGTGTTAGATATTTCATGATATTAAAAATAGAAGAAAAAAAATAACCCAAGCCGGAGGATCAGAATGGAGACTGGTCCCTCTGACGGGTTAAGGGAAATTCTGAAAGTGCTGCCCCAATTCTGGACATAAAGCTCATTCACTGGGATGTTGGGATGAGCACAGCAGTCAGCTGTTAGAAGGAACAGAATTTCAGAGCAGGGAGAGGATGGTCAGGCCTGGGTCTGTCACTTCTGCCTCCATTTCCTCTTCTCTGAAATGGGAGTCGTGATACTTCCCTCACAGGGCTGTGTTGAGGATTAAAGGAGAGTGGAGATAAAGCACTGTGTGCAGGATAGAGGCATAGAGTTGGTGGGTTGGGATGAGCCACGCTCCAGGTGGAGCCAGGGAGCCGAGCGGGAACCACGGCCAGTACAGTGGTAGCAGTTGGACTGACCATTGCTGCCGCAGGATTTGCATGGGGTTACGCTTTGCAAGCCATGAAGCATATGGAACCTCAAGTAAAACAAGTTGTTCAAAGTTTACCGAAATCTGCCTTCAGTGGTGGCTATTACAGAGGTGGGTTTGAACCCAAAATGACAAAACGGGAAGCATCATTAATACTAGGTGTAAGCCCTACTGCCAATAAGGGAAACAAGAGGTGCTCATTGACGAATTATGCTTTTAAATCACCCAGACACGGGAGGATCTCCTTATATAGCAGCCAAAATCAATGAAGATTTACTAGAAGGCCAAGCTAAAAAATGAAGTAAATATGTGATAAATGTTACGTTCTTACTCATTTATGTATATGAGTACCAGCTTGTTACAATAAAACGCCTCAAAGCTACACATTTTAAAAATTAGCATAAGCTAAATGAAAGCCTTGGTATAAATTTGAGGATTTAAAATCGGATTATAGAATATTTGTAGGTTAATACTCAGCAATTATGGATAAATGCATGCCATTTGAAGTGTTGTTCATTACCCATTTGTCAAATAATTTGGTATCTATTTCAAGACAAAGTGAACAAGGTAGTCTCTCCCTGAAGGAATCCCCAATCTGATGGGAGACTGATAAAGTGATAATTAAAGTACAGTGTGATAAATATGATAGAATTAGCACAGGTTGTTATCGTAGGGGCTCATCTCATCGGGGCAGGAGGCTGTTCAAGGCACAGAGGACTCCCCCCGTCACTTAGAACCTTGAACTTAAAAGTGAATTTAGCCACAACTTAACCTCAGAAACTGATCTAGGTATGTATTTATCACCGTGTCAGTGATAAATCTAAATTGTTTCAGATTTCATACATTAAAAACTATAACAGCAGGATTTAAAAAAAAAAAGAAAAAAGCACTGTGTGCAGTAACTGGAACGTGTGCTCAGCGGGGTGCACACTTCTGAGGATGCTGTAGGGAGCGCAAGACAGAGACCGGGTCCTCTGTGGCCTCAGGGTTGGCCAGGCAGTTCAGTTAACTAAAAAATACACTGTAGAAAAGGGTTCGAAAAAGAATCGATCTTGTTTTGGCTTAGTCCAGAAATTCTTGTTAGAGTTAATATCGGGGGTTGACAGCTAGCACTTTAAATCAGTCCATTCTCTTTCTTTCTTTCCTCCTTTTTTTTCTTGTAATTTCAGCACTGGGAAATTTGGTGCTTGTTTTATACCAGGACTTTGTAAGCAAAGTGATCTAACCTTGTACGCATCACGGCCTGGGCTCCGGCTGTGGAAGGCTGACATCCATGGGACCGTTCAGGCCACGTTTATCTTAAAAGATGTCTTTGCTGGAGGAGTCAAGCCTTTCGAGCTTTACCCGCGCTTGGAATCCTCTGACAG
This sequence comes from Mesoplodon mirus, assembly GCF_964341445.2. NCBI lineage: Eukaryota > Metazoa > Chordata > Mammalia > Artiodactyla > Ziphiidae > Mesoplodon > Mesoplodon mirus. Next base: position 186,224,275 of record NC_138979.1, read on the forward strand.
GGGAAGTTGCAGCTCACCCGAGAAACACCTGGGGCTTGTTTCATGTTTCTTTCAAGAAGGCTGGGTGTTGAGTTGGAATGAATATAGTATTTACCTTCTAGACACCGTCAACCAGGTAAGTAAAGTGATTGTACCACATCTTTGGTGTCTAGAGGCAAGAGAATGTTTATGGACTATTCTGCTTCATTTCTCAGATGATAGAAGGAGCGGTGTTGATTCTGATGCTTTGCTTTTTCCATTGGGCCAGTCAAGGAATCCAAGTGAAGGTTTGGTTGTTTTTATAGATTTGAAAAAATATTTGGTTTAAATATTCATAGTCCTGTCCCCTGCTAAGAAAGTGTGTGTGTTTTTTATTTAAGCACAAAATTAAACTTGTTCTTTATAATTTCTTTGGATCACGTGTTTTCTGCCTACCAAATAACTGTGAGCGTATTAAATGAAAACTCAAACATGATGGAAACAGTAAGATAGGGACTCATTCCCCAAGGCCTCCGCAGGGCAACGCTGAGTTGGGCAGGGGGCTCTTTCTCTAGCTTTCTTTCCACCCTGTTCTTTTACCCTTATTTCTCCTACCCAAATGGAGCCACATTGTTTTGCCATTTTTTTCCCCACTTTACTTAATGATGTATTCGGACAACTTTCCAGTGTTATTTTTTTTCCCAGCATTATTAAATCATGGTAGAAAACAATTTCTGTTTAAATCAGGATGGTAAGAGGTTATTGCCAACAGAGGTGGAATTAGGAATTAAAAAAAAAAAACTGTGTAGTTTCAGTTTTTTCTTAAGAGCAGAGCTTTTGCTGTTCTGTACGTCACCTCCTCACCCCACACCCCACCCCCATCCTACTCACGTTCTTCCTTCTTGAAGTCAGCAGGTCTCTAACAGACGCCCTTTTCTTTATAAGCAGAGCTTCACTGTAGAAATCAAAGGGTTTTCTTAGTTGTGTGAACAGAAAATGAAATTCGTCTGCAAGACTTCTTTTTTTTTTTTTTTTTGCGGTATGCGGGCCTCTCACTGTTGTGGCCTCTCCCGTTGCGGAGCACAGGCTCCGGACGCGCAGGCCCAGCGGCCATGGCTCACGGGCCCAGCCGCTCCGCGGCATATGGGATCCTCCTGGACCGGGGCATGAACCCGTGTCCCCTGCATCGGCAGGCGGACTCTCAACCACTGCGCCACCAGGGAGGCCCCTGCAAGACTTCTTAATGATTGTTATCAGCCATGCCTGGTACTACTGGTTTAGTAGAAAGAAAAACTGCCCTTTTTCTTTTTCCTGGGAGCACACATTCCAGCCCAGGAGAGACGTGCCAGGTGGGGGTTTGTGTAAAGTGCGGTGAGCTCTGAAGAGTCCTGGGCATTGCTGAGGAGGGTGAGCTTGTCAGGGACGCTTCCTAAGGAGGTGGCCTCTGAATCAAGTTGGAACTCTCCCAGTGAGCAAGGGTCAGGAAAAGAATTCAAGCAGAGCGTGTGATGTTGTGGAGGAACAGGGCTGGGGTTTGGACAGGCCAGTTGATGCACCTGAAGCCAGACGAGGGCGATTAGGGAGCGGGGAGCAAGGCGGGGACCGGTTCAGAGGGTGGCTGAGAGGCGGGGAGAGACTGCTCGCTCAGTCTCATAAACTTCCTGGCAGGGGGTACGACTCAGTCACACATCCGTCAGATATTACCTAACTTTGGATTGAATTACCCTAAGTTTCAGAAGTCATGATAACGAAGAGCACTTGTTGGACTTACTTGGATTCCTACACTTGCTTGTACGATCTGAACTGTTACTATTGCCTGGTTTTGTGATGTTTTTTTTTTTTTTTTGGACAGGCCACAATTGCTGGTTTGGAAGGATCAGGTGATATCGTGTCTGTTTCCTGCACAGAAGATGAAATATTTGTCTTAAAGGGAGACAGGAACATTATAAGAATTTCAAGCAGGCCTGAAGGACTAGCATCAATAGGTTTGTATTTGTTGTAAAATGTTATAAAATGTATTTGTTACAAAATTTGTTATACAATGTCTGTAATTACAGTTTGTAATGTATAAAACGTACCATTTTTTGCTTGTTAAATGATTGTAGCTTTTTCGAAACACGGAGGTGTTCAGAGGGTTTCCTTTGATTCTGAAAAGACGGTTTGTGTTACTTTTCTTGAAGGTTACCTGCTTTCAGGCTTACATCAGCCAGGGTCTCACATTTGGTGGCGTTGCTTCTGTGGGTCTGGAGGTCAGGGAGGTTGGGTGAGTAGGAAGGAGAACTCGGCACCCACCTGACTGATCTCCGTCCGACACTCTGAGACAGCCTGTGGGGTTGATGCATAAGATTTTAGAACATTTCAGTCTGTCACCTGGGACAGGTTTTTTTACCTTTAACATAGTTCTTCCTCGTAGTATTGATTATTCTCTGTGCTTCTGACTTTTTTTGGTAATTCATATTTAAGCCCAAATTCTGTGTGGTCGTGCATGCACACGGCCATGGCACTTTACGTATTTGTTCCTGGTGGTCGCAGCAACAGCTGTGTGGCCCCTGCCCCACGGCCCCTCCCCGCCTTGTCATCACTGAGTTGTGCTCACCGTCTTCCAGAGACTCTGCTCAGCACTTAACATTCACGATCTCGTCCAGTCCTCCGAACAGCCCCGTGCGGGAGGGCCCAATGCCCGAGGTGAGGGCAGTGCCCACAGATGCCAGCGCCTCGTGGGGCCTCTGAAGTTCACCCGGCAGTTGCACAGGCGTCCTGCCCCCGCCTTTCCCTAACCAGGCCGCCTTCCTCCCTGGGGCTGGAGCGGCCTTGGCCCTTCCTCGCTCGCTGTGCCCCTGTCCTGACACTGCTGCCGGGGTCTCCCCGACAAGGCCTGCCCTCCTCGGGTGCTGCCCTCTGCACCCCTCCCCCTCATCATTCAAGGCTCGGTCGGTATCGCCGCGCTTTTGATAACTTCTTCCAGTCGCCTTAGTTGAGTCAGTCTCTCCTCACCGTGTTCCTGGGGCCCTTTTCCTGCTGCTCCTTGACTGCAGAGTCATTGACTTACCACTTACCTTACAAAAGAATAGATTTTTGATTGCAAGGCTCTCGTGACTCACCTTGTGGCCCTAGCGCAGCACATGGTTTGAAGAAGGCCCTAGCACGTTAGTCAGTGGTGTCCTCCTTTCACAGATTAGAAAACTGAGGATTGGGGTAGTGCGTGACAAGCCCCAAGTCACCGTCCAGATTTCCGCTTCAGCCGCTGTCTCCCCTGCCTCGCCAGGTTAGTCAGGAGGGCCCGCCCTGTGCCATGGCTGTGGGCACGCCACCGCTTCCCTTGGGTCTCTTGGCCACAGGGCCATCCTCGGTGTTTCTCCTCTGACCAGCGTCAGCTAATGTCTGAGTGACCGCAAGAGAGGCAGCGGGGATCCTGGGCAGGAAGTGGGGCTCCCTCCCTCCAGCACGGGAGGGAGCGGCCTGCCTGGGACACAGCTATAGCGTTTGTCTTTTAAACGTTAGAATACGAGGTTTGGCTGCTGGGAGAATATAAAAAACAGCCTCACTTTAGCCAGGTATTTAGCCTCAAAAAGACGAAAATGAAGTACTAGCTGTCTCTGTCCTGAATTTATAATCTGCCAAGAGATGGCAGGAAGAGAGTGAATTACCTCTTAAGTCACAGAGCGCAAGTTGGGGCAAACATCATTCCAGGGCCGTAACTTTCATAGAAAGGGACTGAGCTCTACTCTTGAGCCTGTGAGCTGGGGGCCTTAACAGTGTCACCAAGGGGCAGTGCCACTTACAGGGGAGAAGTGACCAGGAGCCACGAGGCCGGTAGACTTCCTGCAGGCATGAAGATGCTCTGTAACTGCACTGCCCACACGTGGCTGCCGAGTACTTGAAATGTGCTGAGTGCAACTGAGGAACTGGATTTTAAGTTTTGTTTCATGTCAATGAATCTGAATTTAAGTAGCTACATGGCTGGTGGCTACTGTACTGGACGGTGCAGCTCCAGACCAAGATCTGCCTGTGTAATCTTGTGTGACCTTCTGCAAGTCACTTCCCTGCCCTGCTCGTCCCCACTGTGCGCTCCGGAGCCTGCAGGCTGCCCTTGTGGCCCCCGGTCGAGGCAGGAATGCCCGCCCGTCTGGGTAAGGACCGTGTCTCCATGCCTAGAACGCGTCTGGCACGCAGTAGGTACTCGGTAACAAAAGGATGGCTGGATGGATCAAAATGGGCCCCAGTCCTGTGCTGAGGGTCCTGTGGCTGGAACCTCCTGGCGTCGTGTTGAGAGGAGGACGTGTCCATGGAGGTGGGGGCAGAGCGCCAGGACCCACCACCCCACGGCCAGTCCTGCTCTGTGCTCTCTCCTCTTCACACATGACTCCTTTAATGAACTCCTCTGTTTTGAGTTTGCGCTAGTGAAAAATTACCTTTCCCTCCTTCAACTTTGAGAATTTTTATTATAGGTACATGTGTGTTTTTCAAAGGCCCCTGGAGTAGTTGTTTTTTGGCTGCACCACGGGCCCCGGCAGTGAAAGCACCAAGTCCTAACCACCGCACCACCAGGGAATTCCCTCTAAGCCCTTTTTTCTTCCTTATTATTATTTTTTTTCTAAGCCCTTTTTTAATAGGCATCTCACCTTTATATATTTGTGAGTTGAAGTGAGAAATGCTCTACCTTATGATAGTTCCTTACTTTGAGTTATTTACAAAAGACAGCTGCTGTGAGTTATTTTACTGATTTTGATACATGAACTTCCTGGAGAACAAAAACCATGTGTTGGAACCTGTTGTACAATCCTTTTAGTTTCGCTGGTTTCTCTGAATTTAGCAGGCTGGTATTTAGGGCTGGCAAACCTTAATAAGAGTACTCCATCTTTCCCTCCAGTAACCATGGTAAAACTGACTCTTCTTTCTCAGCGCGGGACGGTCTGGAGACGTCAGGATGCCCAGAGCAAGTCCATGGGCAGCGTGCGGAGAAGCCGCCGGGGGCCACGCCTTCCGAGACGAGGCTCAGAGGCTCTTCCGTGGCCAGCGAGCCCAGAAGCAGGAGCAGCTCGCTCAACTCCACCGACAGCGGCTCCGGGCCGCAGGCGGCTCCCGAGCTGGGCAGGAGTGGCCAGCTCACCTCGAAGAGGTTCAGTGTGATCAGCTCGGAGGACTTCGACCAAGAGCTCATTGTGAAGCCCCTCAAAGTGAAAAAGAAGAAGAGGAAGAAGAAGACAGGTACCATCCACGGCAGAGCACACACGACCTCCTTTCGCCCCCGTGGGGCCTTTTACCAAACTCTGGGAAGGCTGCTGCTTGCTGAGTGAGCACTGCCCGTTCGCTGGAAAGCACAGCAAGCGAATGTCTTTCCTCCTCGAAGGAGTTTTACTGTGAAATACTTATACGTTATACGCACACATAAAGCATTAAACTATAATGTAACATACCACCCTGCTTAACAGGTCTGGGTGTTATACTTTTCAATATTTAAGTAAAAATTTCAGTTTATTCATATATATCATTTATTAGACCAGAGATTCTATAAACCTGGAAGGAAGGTCATGGAAATCTTTAGATGGATCAATTTATGTTCAGTGTAGGGTATGTCATCAGATATGGGCTTTTTTTTCTTTCTTTTTTTTTAGGCCGCACTGCACGGCTTGCAGGATCGTAGTTCCCCAACCAGGAATTGAACCTGGGCCCTTGGCAGTGGAAGCATGGAGTTCTAACCACTGGACTGCCAGGGAATTCCCAGATATGGGATTTAACACTGAGTTTTAAAAAATTTTTTACTCCTTGGTGCCTGTTGAGCCTCTCTAGCTAAAGATCACTGCAATATTGAAGGAAAATGTTACCAGATCCCTTAGCATTTTAATAATTAAAAGAAATTGGTCTGTGATCCATTTGTTCCTTTGTTTTTCTTAGTTAACATTTCTTGAAGGAGGCCTCAGAGCCCATCAGTGTGTACAATATTTGCATCCATTTAAAACATCCCTGCATTGGGATAATTTGTACTTACGAGATTTATTCTTCACCAATTAGATATCCTTCTTTTAAAATGCTTTTATTTTAGCCCAAATTTTGTTTTTTAGTTAGTGTCTTACTAGATTCGTACCTAATCTTAAACGTTCTTCTTTTAAACAGAAGGTGGAAGCGGGACTACTTGCCCCAGTTCCCTTGAATCGACTCCCTGCTGGGAGTGTCCTGGTGATAGCCCCCAGTCCTCGAACACGGACCTGCTGTCCACGACCTCGAGTTTGGGTAGCATCGTGGATCAGTCCAGCACAGGGTCTCCTGACCAGGAGTGCAGTCTCAGTGGTGAGGCCAACAGTGTCCTGCCAGAATATAGCGACCCCGAAACGTTTAGTGTCTTGGAGGCGCCCCTCCCCGCCCCTGACTCACTGAATGAAGAAGGTGACGGAAGAACCGAAATCCCGCTATGTGACGGCGCAGGCGAGACGCAGCCGCCTGGCGGGGTGTTGAGTTCACCCTGGCATCCGAGGGAGGACGCGGAAGGGAGTGATGACGTCACGGAGCTCGAAGAGGAGCCCTGCCCCGTGGGCGGTGGGCCAGGGAGCACACAGTCACCCTGCCGAGAGCGGGGCAGCTCAGTGGAGGTCCGGGAGGCGGGGGGCACAGAGCCTGCTGAGCCCCAGAGCACTTTTCCGGAAGCCCCCCTCCCGGGCTCCCCCCCGGTGCCTTCCAGCCTCAGCTGGGCGCCCAGTGCTGAGCAGTGGCTTCCAGGGACCAGAGCTGAGGAGCCCAGTGAAGAGCAGGGTTTCCGGAGGCACCTGGGGGCCCCAGACCACCTCGGCTCGAGTCCGCGGCACGCTGCTGCTGACGATGACACAGGCCAGAAAGCAGTGGCTGCTTCCGAATGTGACTTGGGGAGTGCAGGAGGACGACGGCCTCGCAGGGTCTCTGCCTCGGTGGCCAGCGCCCGTGAGCAGCCCTCTCGGGACCAGGCGTTGACGTCCAGTGACGAGGAGGACATCTATGCCCACGGGCTGCCCTCTTCGTCCTCGGAGACGAGTGTGACAGAGCTGGCAGGGAGCCGCTCCCTGCAGGACCTGCGCCCGCCGGGCACAGACGAGCCCGGGCTGCTGAAGTCAGAGGAGGTATATGCGCTCCTTTCTTAAGGGAAATCATTGGCAAACTGATTATATTTTTCTGTTTATGCAAAGAAATTATATTCCTACTGTAAAACCCATATGCCAGAGGTGTTTGCAAGTCTGGCTTTGGGGGATTTCCAGCGCAGGGACCTAGAATGGCTTGGACTCCTGCTGACCTGTCACCCCTGCTCAGTTACCCACTTTACCAACAAAAGCAGCCTCTCCTTGTTGATTCCGGCAGGGCCGGCCCAGCATGGGCGGCTAGTGCTAGTCATCCCAGAGGACGGCTGGATTGGCCTGGGGGCCGCTCCCAGAAACCAGTGGCGAGAGGCCCGTCCACTTGTGGAGGGGAAGGCGCTGCCCCTCAGACGCGCGTCTCGAGGAGCCGTGTCTCCCTGACCTCCAGACAGCGGCGCCAGGGCTCCCCTGCAGGCTGTGCAGAAACCAGGTTTCGAGTGTCCAGTTTCCTGGGTCGGGTTCTACCTAGCCTATACAATTAAGAGACGATTATTAGCTATTCTTGGTCATTTTATATAAAAAAGTGGCTTTTAAAAAGTGCTTGTTTTCCTTAGCAAGTAATTATTATTTAGATGTATTTGGTTTCAAAACTAACTGTGTATTGTAACCCTTCCTGCTAAGTGGATGTGAGGTGTGGATTATGCTTGTGAACTTACAGCCACGTGTGCTTTCCCCAGATGTGCCTCTGGATTCTCTCCATCCTAATGATGTGTGGCATTGGGGCAGCTCTCACCATGTGCCAGGTGCCACGCTAAGCACTTCACAAGTTTAACTCATATACTTCTCTAAAAACAAAACCCACGAACTAGGTGCTCCCGTTTCACAGGAGGACGTGGAGACTCGGACAGTTAAGTGGCTTCTCACCAGGTCGCATGGCAGGTGGGGCCAGGGCCGTCTCTCCCAAACCTCTGTGCTGTCTGTCCTACCTCGAAAGTGAAACGTCCTGCTTATTTGTTTTAAGACAGAATGCCCTTTCACTCAGTCTTCCGCGCATTCACCCTTTCGTGAGTGCCTTCGGCTGCCAGACTGTGTCGGGCGCTGGGGAAACTGCAGTGCCCATGACAGGCAGTCGTGGACCTCAAGAGTCCTGGATGTGTGTGCAGATCCTCCCAGTTGAGTGGAACTGGGCGATGGTGATGAGCAAAGTGCAGGCGGGGCGCGGCGCCCACAAACCATGGCAGGGGCCAAGCAGCTGAGGCTGAGGGCGTGGGCAGTTGGCATTCTAGACCAGAACTTTAGAAAAGTCCTAGGTGAGAGGGCACCTGGTACTTTGAGGACCTCTCCCAGCCTTCACCACTCCCCCGCTTGTCCCCCTCCAGAGAGCTGGAAAGCCACCTTTTGTTGCGTTGGGGGTGGGTAAGGCGTGTCCTGGTGAGCCAGGGCCAGATCGAGAGGGGTTGGGTGCCATACTCTGCGAAGCAGTGAATGTCCATGTGTGGGTGATTGTGCAAATACATGGGTTTCTTTTGCAGTTTTGGAAAGCTGTTAAAGCACACACTTTATTTAGCTTTGATTTTTAAAAGAACCCTAACATCTAAACCTTAGTCTACAAGATTCAGTCAGGCAGTGTCTTGGCTAGATTTCCATCAGCCACATGATGTGCCACGTGTCCGATGATCGGATCAGCGCTTAAAAAAATATGGTGAAAAAAACAAAGATAGTGGTAAATGCCATTTCTCCTAACACATCTGTAATGATTAGCTGTGCAAAAAATCAATTTGCATACAAGTGGGAAGTGAGGTATCCCTGTAGAATAAAACCAGATCCTTTGAATGTAAGCATTAGGTGAGGGAAGAGGCTGTAGTATCTGTGACAGGGTGTTATCCAGGAACGTTATGGGGTCTTTGTGGGGGACAGCTGCTCCCACTTCACTGTGTTTCTCTTAGAGCTGGTCCAGAGATAGAGGGCCGACTTGAGTGATTGCACACTTTTCTTATTGACGACAGTACAACACATGCAGCTGTGTCCTCTGCCGCAGAACTCAGCAGGCTCTGTCCTTGTTAGTTTGCAGAAAGCTGGATGGGTTACTCCGGGCCGGGCTACGGCATTCTCAGCTTGGCGGTCTCCGAGAAGTACATTTGGTGCCTGGACTACAAAGGCGGCCTGTTCTGCAGCGCGTTGCCGGGCGCTGGGCTGCGCTGGCAGAAGTTTGAAGATGCCGTCCAGCAGGTGGCAGTCTCGCCCTCAGGTTCGCCTCCCAGCTCCCTACTTCTTGCCCCAGGTGTAGACGCCCGAGCACACAGGGACCAGTCCATTCAGCGGACTTGCCTTTTCCCTGCAGGTTTGAGGGGTTTTCTCCAAAGAACGCGGATTGCTGCATTTGACATCAACTGAAAATAGCGTGATTGCAGTTCAGTTTTTGGTTTTTTATTAATTGCAGTGGTAACGCATGAACATGTAAGTTATACAAATAGCTTGCATTTTTGAGGTTGTTTTTTAGAAATATTAACATACAAATGCCTGATAAAAATAAATCTGTTTCTGTTTCTTAGTGTTGTTGTTTTAAAACTTATTTGTTTATTTATTTTTGGCTACATTGGGTCTTCGTTGTGGTGTGTGGGCTTCTTGCGGTGGCTTCTCTTGTTGGGGAGCACAGGCTCTAGGTGCACGGGCCTCAGTAGTTGTGGCACGTGGGCTCAGTAGTTGTGGCTCCTGCGCCCTAGAGCACAGGCTTAGTAGTTGTGGCGCACAGGCTTAGTTGCTCCGCGGCATGTGGGATCTTCCCGGGCCAGGGCTCGAACCCGTGTCCCCTGCACTGGCAGGTGGATTCTGAACCACTGCACCACCAGGGAAGTCCCTTAGTGTTGCTTTAAAGCAACTGAACTAATGAAGATGGGCCCGTGGTTGTGTTGGATAAGTTTGGATTGTTTGGTTTCTTTCTTAGAAATTGTTCTGTAATGAGCTATATATATGCTTTGGGTGAATAATCTACTCCCTGACTGTGAAAAGAAAATGCCTTCCTTCCTTCATGCCATGATCAGGCCATTTTCAGTGAGCTGGAGCAGACGCTTCCTGGATGAGGTTCCACCCCCTCATCTGTACAGAATAATTTGCTTGTTTGTCACAATGTTGGCCGCTTTACCTATTTGGGGGATGGCGAGTGGAACAGAAGTGTGTATGTGTATCGTAGCTGGTTTACTGTTAGGACGTTGGAATGCAAGGCAGACAACACTGAGCCTGTGACCTCTCCTCGCCCTCTGTGCTTTGAGATGGATTTCCTCTAACTCTCCTGGTCTTTGTCACTATGTAAAATACCAGTTTGTTCAGGGTTGGTTTGTTCTCTTTACCTCTTTGAAAAATATTTTTCCTTAGAGACTAAGATAATAGCCTGTCCCATTAGCTGGCTTTATATAATTATGGGTTTTAATTCTTTTCCTCTCATTTACCTTTGGGTGCATCGCCCCAGCCATTTATCAACTTTGTTTTTTTCCTGATTATATGAATTAACTGCGTGTTTCCAAACCGTTCAGTCTCGCGCTGCTCTAGCAGGAGCTCTGTCTCCACCAGGGTTGGTGCTCTGGCTGAGCGGTCCTGCAGGGCCCCGTCCAGCGTGGGCACCCCGGGGGCCGCGGGCTTGGCCGCCGCCTCGCTTCCCACGCCTCCCTCGGCACCTCGCGCCAGAGCCTCTAGTCCAGCCCTCCGTGCTCTTGGTGACTCTGGGGGTTTCTTAGCCGCCACCTGCCTCTCCATAGACGGCCCTGCTGTCTGCCCGTCCCCTTCCCTCCCCTTCTTCTGTGTATCGCAGCCCCTTTCTGAGTGAAAACAGGGACAGCCCAGCTCAAGTGCTTCCTCTCCGTCTGCACCTTGTCCGCTTGGCTGGTCCGGAATTGACGCACTCCCTGTGAATCCCTGTAGGCCTTTCAGGCTTTCTCAGGACACCGACTGTGCCTCCTGAAGCTCGTTCTGGGCCCTCACCTGGCGCGCCCAGCAGTGTTGGTGCTGCCTGTCTTCCGCGCGATGAGCCCCTCTGATGCGCCAGCTCTGTGTGCTGTGTCCTGGATACAGTCTCACCTGCAGCCTTCCTAGCAGCCTGTACGGGGCAGACGATCCCATCTCACAGATGAGGAAATGAGGCTTGGAGACACTGAGTGACGTGACGCCCAAGCCACACGGTGGGGGTGGGGCGGTGGCAGGGGTTCAGACCTCGGCGCCGCAGGCTCTGTCCCCATTTGGGGTAGAAGCAAAAGCGGGGGGGTGTTGTAGAAATTTCTCTTCCCCACAGCACCCAGAATGGACTTTTGGGGGTGAAAATTCTCAGTATTTATTGGACAGTGAATATAATTTTTACTTCCACAGGAGCCCTTCTCTGGAAGATTGAACAGAAATCTAACCGAGCCTTTGCTTGTGGAAAAGTGACCATCAAGGGGAAGCGTCACTGGTACGAAGCTCTGCCCCAGGCGGTGTTTGTGGCCTTGAGCGATGACACGGCCTGGATCATCAGGACAAATGGGGACCTGTACCTACAGACAGGTAGCTGCAGGCGGCGCCCCAGCACCCGTGGGATCTGGTGTGATTGCGCTTTGGTAGCGACGTGCTTAGAGACAGTGATCAAGAAGCTAGAAGTCAATTTAAATGAAAACACTTCTGGAAAGAGAGTATTTGCCGTTGGAATCTATTAGCAGTTTTCTGCTACTGACTCACATTCAACCCAGGACAAATTTAGGGCAGGAATTAATAGAATTATTTAGCGAGGCACAGAAACAGAATCTTATTCTCCTTACGGCTCGCCATTGCGTATCCCTTATCCTGCAATATCAGATCTGAAGAGGAAAGGATAACGGAGAAATGGCCTTAAAATCATTGTTCCCTTTAACTTATGGCTGGATTTTTCAGCCAGGTCAAAGCCCTGCTGCTATACGCTTATCTACACGTGGGTCAGGAAAAAACAATGAGAAATAATTTGCTCTAAATAGCAGTTTATCTCATCCTAGGAAACTGCCCTGAGCGGGGGAACCTTTAGCAGCTGGAAGAGACATGGTGGGACTTGTTTTTTAAAAATAAACTGTAATGAGAGTCAGTGTTTACGTACTGTCAGCAGAATGAGATACGGGTTTCCAAAAGCAATGTGATTCACCAGTACCTGGAAACGATTACGGGGCAGGAGCTCTTTTTCGGATGTCAAGAGGCCGTATTAGATTTATGTAAATATCAATCTTTTAACCATTTAATATTGCTGATTCCAAGAAAAGGTTTTTTCTTTTTTTAATAGATTTTATTTATTTATTTATTTATTTATTGGCTGCATTGGGTCTTCATTGCTGTGCGCAGGTTTTCTCTGGTTGCGGTGAGTGGGGTCTACTCTTGGTTGGGATGTGAGGGCTTCTCATTGTTGCAGAGCACGGGCTCTAGGCGTGAGGCTTCAGTAGTTGTGGCATATGGGCTTCAGTAGTTGTGGCTCATGGGCTCTAGGACGCAGGCTCAGTAGTTGCGGCGCACGGGCTTAGTTGTTCCATGGCATGTGGGATCTTCCCCTACCAGGGCTCAAACCCGTGTCCCCTGTGTTGGCAGGTGGATTCTTAACCACTGCACCACCAGGGAAGCCCACCAAGAGAAGGTTTTAATCTCTGTTATGAACTGTCAGCCAGGGACGATTCTCTGAGATTTTTTTTTAACATCTTTTATTAGAGTATAATTGCTTTACAATGGTGTGTTAATTTCTGCTTTATAACAAAGTGAATCAACTACACGTATACATACGTCCCCATATCTCCTCCCTCTTGAGTCTCCCTCCCACCCTCCCTATCCCACTCCTATAGGTGGTCACCAAGCACTGAACTGATCTCCCTGTGCTATGCAGCTGCTTCCCACTAGCTACCTGTTTTACATTTGGTAGTGTATATATGTCCATGCCACTCTCTCACTTCGTCCCAGCTTATGCTTCCCCCTCCCCGTGTCCTCAGGTCCATTCTCTACGTCTGCGTCTTTATTCCTGTCTTGCCCCTAGGTTCTTCAGAACCTTTTTTTTTTTTTTTTTAGATTCCATATATATGTGTTAGCATACGGTATCTGTTTTTCTCCTTCTGACTTCACTCTGTATGACAGACTCTAGGTCCATCCACCTTACTACAGATAACTCAGTTTTTTTTATTTTTATGGCTGAATAATATTCCATTGTATATATGTGCCACATCTTCTTTATCCATTCATCTGTTGATGGACACTTAGGTTGCTTCCATGTCCTGGCTATTGTAAATAGAGCTGCAGTGAACATTTTGGTACATGACTCTTTTTCAATTATGGTTTTCTCAGGGTATATGCCCAGTAGTGGGATTGCTGGGTCATATGGTAATTCTATTTGTAGTTTTTGAAGGAACCTCCATACTGTTCTCCATAGTGGCTGTACCAATTTACATTCCCACCAACAGTGCAAGACTGTTCCCTTTTCTCCACACCCTCTCCAGCATTTACTGTTTGTAGATTTTTTGATGATGGCCATTCTGACTGGTGTGAGGTGATACCTCATTGTAGTTTTGATTTGCATTTCTCTAATGATTAATGATGTTGAGCATCCTTTCATGTGTTTGTTGGCCATCTGTATATCTTCTTTGGAGAAATGTCTATTTAGGTCTTCTGCCCATTTTTGGATTGGGTTGTTTGTTTTTTTGGTATTGAGCTGCATGGGCTGCTTGTAGATTTTGGAGATTAATCCTTTGTCAGTTGCTTCGTTTGCAAATATTCGATTCTCTGAGATTGAAAGCCCTTGAACATCTGGCTCGCTCTCAGATGTGGGAGAGCCGGCATCCTAGCAGCTCCTGCTTGAGCCCAGAGGGCAGCCTGGCCGGCTCTGGGCCACATGCTGGCCCTGGTCTCTCCAGCCTTGTTCCTATGTCTCCCTTGAAAGTGAAAAATAGCTGGAAGAGCATACGCATGTCCAACTTCCAGTGGCATCTGAGTTTCGTTCCTGCTGGGGAAACAGGGTGCTTCTGGCCTGGGGGTGAGGAGGGCCTTAGGAGTCACCTGGGCAGTGGTTGCAGACAAGCTCAGACCACCCAGAGCTCCTGGGTTAGAGTCTCCAGGGTTGTCCTGAGGATTTGCAGTGTAAGAAGTCCAGGAGGTGATTCCTACCTAGCTGAGTTTGAGGAAATGCAGCCCAATGACTGTGATACCGTAGGGTGCTGTTGTGATCAGGCAGGAAGCATGCTGAGTTCCGAGACCTGACTGCAGGCTGAGGCTGCGGAATAATACGGGGCTTTAGGTAACAGCTGTTGTGCCAGCTCCCTTGGGAGTGGCCTTGAAGCTCGTTAGACAGAGGTTGCAAAGAGGCGGGGGAAGAGCCCTGCATGGGGAGTCGGGGACCCTGAGCTCTGGCCCTCACCTTCCATCTAGGAAATTCGGGGTTTTCATTTTAGTAGTGGAAACCCCACGTACCACATACAAAGCAGGGGGAGGGGAACCACCCTGTTGGAGGTGCCCTGCAGAGGATGCCTGGAGCCCTCAGATCCCTGTGGGTCCAGTGGCAGCTGAGGCTCCGAGGGGCGTGGCCACAGAAGACGTCCCTTGGTACTGGCTCCTCTCGGCCTGGGCCCTCCTGGCTCCGGAGCTGGCTGCTCTTCCGTACTGGGCTTTCACGTTCTTTTGGAACATTTTTAGCTACTCTGGGACACCAGAGGATTCGGAATTGTTATTCCTCCAGTTTTCAAAGAGCGTCTGAAAACAGTTCAGGTGGATATTATATTTAAGCACAATCTAAGTATTTTATGTTGACTAGACCTTAAAAAGAGAAAGTACTTATTATGGATATATTAAGGGTATAGCAAAATACCAAAAAAGAAAAATAAGCAAACGGAATGAAAATGAGGTGTTAAGTCCTGATTGTGTGTCTTTGGGGGCTTCCTGTCCTTCTCCCCGGCAGGTCTCAGCGTGGATCGCCCCTGTGCCAGAGCCGTAAAGGTTGACTGTCCATACCCACTGTCCCAGGTCGCAGCCCGAAACAGCGTGGTGTGGGCACTGACGGAGCAGAGGGTCCTCCTGTACCGGGAGGGTGTAAGCAGCTTCTGTCCCGAGGGGGAGCACTGGAAGTGTGACATCGTCAGGTATCGGGGAGGAGCACACCCATTTGCAGCGTCCTGTTTGTCCCACTGTCTGTTCTTTGTCAACTTGACTCTTCTTAAGCGACCCATGTGAGCCTCTCCTGGGCAGAGCTGGTTCCCTGAAGGTTTTCAAGGTCGTGGTGTTCCCTGGGATTGCCAGAGCCCATTTCAGCAGCCTGACCTTGAAGACACTCTGTGCCTCCTTCTGACTGGCAGACTGGACATTGGGTCAGAGCTCAGTTTTAAAAATGTTACTGCCCTCATGTGTAATCTCAAGCCCCACACGGTCACGAGTCTCTCATGATGGTCTTTCTAGAGAACTGCCCAGGGTCAGACAGTTTCTGTTTAGAGTCTCAGATGACTTAGGGCCAAATATTTTTCTTTATTATCCTCCTAGTCAGTTGAAATTAATCTGAATTGCAGTTTATTTGGTTACTTTCTACCAGTCAAAATTTTAATTAAAGAATTACTGTCAGATCATTTTGCTGGTGTGAAATTATCAGTAGTCTTTAGAAAAATTAGATTAGGATATTCTCGGTTTGAATTGAGCAACCCAGTAAACTTGAGGGAACACCGGTTGTGAGCGCTGAGTGAATGTGACCCTGCCCTGCCCTCGACAAGCTCCCCATCTGGGGCAACCAACGCCAGTTAGTGTAGATGGTCCTGAGCCGGAGACGGACGCACAGCGCCGAGGACGCCTCGGCTCCCCCTGCAGAGGTCAGGCAGGCACTGCGCGGAGTGGACCCTTAGCTCAGCCTCGAAGCTGGCAGGGACGTCACCGGCTGGGTGGGAGGAGGGCATTGCCCGCAGAGTGAGCAGCGTCTGCCAGGCTGCAGCTGCCCAACACAGCCTGGCACGCTGCGGAGTTTCTGTTCACTTAATTGGTGAAGGCAGGGGTTGGGCCGCTCGGGGCCTGGAATCCCTCACGCGCCTGCTCTCTTCTTCCCTGGGTTAGTTTCCCTTAAGAGCTCCCCCTACTGTCCTGGGCCTTCAGGGACTCTTTCGGACACCCCCTCGCTTCGGAACAGTATGTGTCGCACAGTCGTTTAACTCGAAACTCGAGCTTCTTTCCTCGGATCTTGTCTCTTGTCCCCCACTGAGCCCCCCAGGATGCTTGATGCCGGCATCCTAGACACACTGGGGGCCATGAATGCAGGTGCTGACTCCACGCTCTCTTCCTCGTTTCCAGTGAAAGGCAGGCTTTGGAACCTGTCTGTATCACTCTCGGCGACCAACAGACCCTGTGGGCCCTGGACATCCGAGGACACCTGTGGTTCAGAACTGGCGTCGTTTCCAAGAAGCCCCAAGGGGATGACGACCACTGGTGGCAAGTAGGTGTTGAGCTCCCGGGCCACGTGCCTGGGCGCCTCCCTGAGTTGGGGGCTCTGCTCTCCCTCTTACAGCCCCTCTCTTTTCCCTAAAGAGATCGGGGGCTTGGAGTAAATAAACAGTGTTCGCTTTTACTATTGGATGAGTTAGACTTTGCTGTATTTGAGCACACGAGAAATATCAGGGCACAACAAGGCTCTACTGTATTCCATATCCTATGATAAACCGTAATGGAAAAGAATTTTAAAAGAAAAAGAATGTATACATATGTATACCTGAATCACTTTGCTGTACAGCAGTAACTAACACAACATTGTAAATTAGCTATACTTCAATTTAAAAAAAAAGAATTATCAGGGATTTCATCACAGGAGGTAACTTGTGAAGCTCTCTTTGCTTTAATATGTAGGCTTTGTTTATTTATTTTTTAATTTTGGTGTTATTTAGAAATTTGTCATTATATGCCAAATAAATCCAGTGATAGCCATTTGAAGACCTAGATAATAATAATGATTAATTCTGGAGGAATGTACTAAGAAGAAAAGAGATTAGACAATAGATGTGAAAAACCCAACCCACAATTAAAATTCACTATCTCTGCTTGTACGAAAGGCCTCGTAAGTAAATGGTATTTCAACGAAGAAAGGGGAATTTTCCCACATGCCCCCAGGAAAGTAAACACTTTGAGAAATAGTAAGGTAGGGGCTTCCCTGGTGGCACAGTGGTTAAGAATCCACCTGCCAATGCAGGGGACACGGGTTCGAGCCCTGGTCCAGGAAGATCCCACATGCCGCGGAACAACTAAGCCCATGCACCACAACTACTGAGCCTGCACTCTAGAGCCTGCGACCCACAACTACTGAAGCCCGCACGCCTAGAGCCTGTGTTCCACAACAAGAGAAGCCACTGCAGTGAGAAGCCCACGCACCGCAACCAAGAGTAGCCCTTTGCAGCCAGTTAAGCCGACTGTGCTCTTTTCCGCATGGGGGCCCGGTGCGCAATGGCTGCAAACAGCAGCCTCCTCGGTAGTGTATGCAGCCTGTTGCCTGTATGGGTTACCCTAAGGGACCTTGGAGACAGCCCTTTCCAGTGGACATTAATGACTGGCATGCTGTCCCCAATCTAGGCTCCAGACAGGTATGCATGGTGCCTTTGGAAAGCCCCAGGGCACAGTGGCCAGGGTCCACATTGGCCAGCTCTTAGTGTCCATCCACACCAAGCTGCAGAACAAGGAGCATGTGATTGAGGCCCTCCGCAGGGCCAAGTTCAAGTTCCCTGGCCGCCAGAAGATCCACATCTCCAAGAAGTGGGGATTTACTAAGTTTAATGCAGATGAATTTGAAAACATGGTGGCAGAAAAGTGGCTCATCCCATATGGCTGTGGGGTCAAGTACATCCCTAATCGTGGCCCCCTGGACACATGGCGGGCCCTGCACTCCTGAGAGGCTTGGCGCGGCCCCCTCCCTATCCACGCCCACCCATAAACCCTACTTTCTTGTCAAAAAGAAAAAAAAGAGTAACCCTGCTCGCCGCAACTAGAGAAAGCCCACGCACAGCAACGAAGACCCAACGCAGCCGAAAATAAATAAATAAAATAAACAAAAAGAAATTAAAAAAAAAAAAAGAAGTAGTAAGGTATAATCAAGCTAACTTTTGCCCTTTTGGCACCATTCGGTGTAAATAAATGTAGCGCCCGTGGTCCCCCAGCGTGGCAGGTAAGGGTAAGGCTGTGCTGGCATTGGCGGCTGTGGGGTGCACAGCAGCTCTTCAGTGTTCTGTCTCCATTGATGGGTTCAGGTGTTATTGTCGCCTTAGACTTGCCTCATCGAGGGCAGGTCTTCCAGTGGCCGCTCTCAGGTCTTTCAGATGAGGATGTGGAAAAGCAAGTTGTGTTTGCTCTTTGATGAGTATGTGTGTGTATACACAGTCTCGAATTTAATATGCCAGGGACTACTTGAAAAGTTATACAGTTGATTCAAAATTATCCTCCCTGTATTTGTAACCATATTATATGGTTTTATACACACACACACACACACACACACACACTCAAGTGTAGTATATGTACTAAATTCTGTCTTAAGTAGCCTAAAGAAAACTAGTTAGCATTTTATCATAATATTCAGACCATTGTCTTCAGAGAAATTTGACAGAATCATCTCTGAGGTGTTTGGAAACAGAGTTATTTTATTTACTGTAAGATTGATTTCTCTGTAGTGCTAGAGCCAGCATTATGTTTGGCTGTTAAACCTTTCTCTTTTTTTTTGTTAATTTGCATCCTGCTTATCTGCCAATCCTGGGTGCTGGGACTGAGCCTGTCACAGACTTTCTGTGTGGCCTGGCGTCATACACCCCGAGGAAGGGCAGAGCTCCCAGGCCATCACACGGCAGCGTGGCACTGGTCCCCAGGTACCTGCCCAGCGTCCTGTGGGCTCTGATGGGGTCCGCCTCGCCAGGCTGGCACGTGCTCTGCTCTTCAAGGGAAGCAGGGCCTTGGGGCTGACGTGCCGACACCGTTTGCTGAAGCCTCAGTGCAGGCAGGAGCTCACAGTCAGTGCGAGCCCTTTCACAGAAAAGAAGGGCCGCGTCGCACATGTACTACAGTGCTGGGTTTTATGATAGTTTCCTTTCTGTGTGTTTTATTATACGTTAAGTTCCCTATCCTAAGTGATGTCACTTTCACTCCGCACTTCGCTGTGCGTGACCTGGGAGTGTGGCCTGCACGAGGCTGTCCTAGGCGTAGGGCGGTGACGTTCTCTGTAACCCGACCCGGCAGGGCAGAAGTACGTGGAAAGTCTCGCAGAGTCAGAGACCTTTCTGACAGCCAGAGCTGGCCGGCAAGGGAGAGGGTTCCTTAGTGGGCAGCACCCTGGAGAAAGGTCTGTTGCAGGAACATGAGAGAAGCGTGTCTCGAATCTGAGCCCGGGTGCGTTCTGCACGTCCAGGACAGGCCCTGTCTGTACTGCTGTTCTGGCCTGATTGTTAACAATCCCAGTTGGGTCATGAATTGCTTCATCACCCTGCTTACTCTACCTTTTTAAACCCGTATTATGATCCTAAGTATCGTACACTTGTCCATTAGAAATTCCTAAATTTTAAAAACAAAATAATCCTTTCTCACTGATTAGAATAAAAGACTTATAGGGTGCGAGGGGGTGATAATCCTAAAAGTAATACATGCTCTTTGTAACAGGTCCATGTAATAAAAAAGTGTATAAAATAAAAGGTGAACGTTTTCTTCCGTTCCTCTGAATCCACCCCTCGGAAGTAATCACAGTCAGCAGTGGGGGGTGTCCTGCCACACTCCTCTCCAGTCCTCACACAAACGTGCACGTGCACGTGGGTATCTGGGTGTTTGACAGGCAGCGAGTGTGCAGAAGGCGTTTGTAGCTGCGCTGAGAACAGGGTGTCTGCCTGTCTCCCCTCCAGGCGAGCATCACAGACTACGTGGTGTTTGACCAGTGCAGCTTGTTCCAGACCATAATCCATGCCACACACTCGGTGGCCACAGCGGCCCAGGTGCCTGTTGAGAAGGTGGCGGATAAACTGCGCATGGCGTTGTGGTCTCAGCAGCTCCAGTGCCAGCCGAGCCTTCTAGGGGTCAACAGCAGCGGCGTCTGGATCTCCTCGGGCAAGAATGAAATCCACGTCTCTAGAGGAAGTCTCATCGGTGGGTGAATCACTTCATTGCCACGCCGGCTTGATAGGCAGCTCCTCTTTAGAGCCAGCATTTAAGGAAAAGCTATATGATCTCAAGTGGAAAAGATAATTTAGTGCCAGTGGTATGAGGTGTCTGGAAGGGAGGCCTCCCCTCTGCTTTCTATCAGTTCCCTCCTTTTAGTCTGTCATTCCTGCGACTTGGATACCAGTGTCTGCATGGTGTACGATCAGTTTCCATTAGGAACCTATTAGGCTGTAAGAAGAGCACATGGAGCTCATTTTTATGTTAATAATTTCCAGCTAAATGAAATATTCTCCCATTCCTAAAGAGCCTAGTAGAAAAAATTATCGCACTGTTGAAAATGCAAGGCTCTGGCCAGATCCGTAAACGTAGGTGTAAATCCACATTTACCCACTGGGGCTTCATTTCTGTGAGTGAACCCTGCTTTGTGAGTTTTCTCCAGCTCTTCTCCCCCTGCGTGGCCTCCCCCGACCCTGGGCTAGACGGTGCTCTGCTTGTCGGGCCGGCTCTTGCGGTGCTGGCTTGGGCCTCCTACTTTGAGGACACTCTAGAACCAGCTGTAAGGGGTTTTGAAGGCCAGTTGGTCTAGAACTGAAGCTCTGAAGTATGTGTGGTCTTTCTTTCTTCTTTCTTTAACGTACTCTTCCCATTATTTCTAGGCACTTACTGGAACAATGTCGTTCCCCGGGGGACAGCTTCGGCCACAAAGTGGGCCTTCGTGTTGGCTTCCACTGCTCCCACAAAGGAAGGTTGGTTGGGGAGTGCAGTGCACAGGTTGGCAGCTGAACAGTTAAAACCATGGTCTGACGTGGCCTAGTTGGGGCGGGAGCATGGCCGTGGGGCCCTCAGGGACTGGATGCGGTGGTGTCACAGGCCAGCAGCCCTCGTTGGCTGAGCCGAGGGCTCCCAAAGCTGGATAGGCCTGCCCAGGAGAGAAGGATCTGGTGTGGTGGTCTGAGTGGGTCTGGAGGCGAGCTGTCCTTCTGAAGGAGGGGAGTGTACAGTGTGACCGCTGAGGCCGGCAGCTGCTGACTTCAGCGACATGTCTCAGGGCCATAGCACAGGGCCAGTAGGCACCAGGCTTCTCTGGGTGCCTGGCCATTTCCCCTGTGAATTCTGTCACCTCCTCACAGGCTGGTTTACAGCCTCTGGCTGGCCTAAGTCCCACTGTCATGCCCCTGGTAGGGCAGACCTCCCAAAGCCCTGACCACAGCTCGGGCTTTGGAGCCAGGAGAGGCAGTGCAGCTACCCCAGGAGCTGGGAGCTGGGGCAGTCAGGTGGCCCAGGATCGCGCTGAGGGTCAGATGAGAAGATGTCGGGGGTCTCTGCAGTTGGTGAGTTCGAGCCCGTAGTCCCACTAGGATGTGCAGAACTTGGTCAGTACAATAAAATGCTTCCTCCCCAGATTGTTCTGACCGCAGTTGTGCAATAAGTAAACTCTGCAAACCATAGGTTCTCTCCCAAGCTTGGCATAAATCATTTGGCAGCAAAACCTGACCTGAGCTGATGGGAGGCTCCTTACAGCGTCCGTCTGTCCTGCTGACTGTGACTGTGACGCGTTTTGTTGCAGGAACGTTGCTGCACTTCATTGTGGGGTGGGGGGGTACTGCCTGGCTCCCGGGCTGTTCTGTAAACATCGGCATACCCATTACCTTACGTTTTCAAGGTCCAAAGTAATTTTGAATTCCAGACCATAACTGGTCCCAAGTTTTCGATATACTTTAGATAATATATTCTGACTGAGGTTTTAATTTCCCCAAGTGTGGTTTGCATTTTAAAGTGAATTAAACCTGAAGGACTCTAAAAACGGGGGAGAGAATGAAAGCATGTAATTTTGAGGTGAGGATGAGAGGAAAAGGCTTTCCAGCTTTCTGGGCCTTTTCCAGCAGCCTCCACCCTGCCAGACCTCCCCTCGCCCTGCCACCAGGACAGGGGAGGTTCCTCGGTGCCGTCCTTCCGGGGCATTGCTGGCCTTGCTCCCTCTAGGACGCTGGTTGACACACCAACTTGAATGCTTCCTGGTCCCTCATACAACGTCCAAGGTCCGGGCCTCTGAGGCAACGTCATGGGCCTCCTAAGGTCTCGTTAGCCCAGCTTCCTTTCATTTCTTTAAATGTGTCGGACTTGTTTCCTATGAACTGGCTGGTCCCGGTGCGTCCCCCTGAGTCCTGGCTGCTCCTTCCCGGAGGTGGGGAGTGAGGGTGGGAGCTGGTCGGCCAGCCTCTGAAGGCAAAGGCTGCCCCGAGAGGCTCGCCGGTGACGCCATGACCTCTCCACAGGAAGCTCCCTGTGGCTCTGCCAGAGCAGCAAGGACCTGTGCCGCGTCAGCGCCCAGCATGCCCAGTCACGCCCGTCCACCGTGCAGCTGCCCCCCGACGCCGAGATGAAGGCCTACGCCGCCTGCCAAGACGCCCTGTGGGCCCTGGACAGCCTCGGCCAGGTGTTCATCCGGACGCTGTCTGCGAGCTGCCCCACGGGCATGCACTGGACGAGGCTGGACCTCTCGCAGCTAGGTATGCCCGCCCCCGCCGCCAGGCCCTGCCTTCCAGCCTCATCAGGAGGGGTGTCCCACCCGCTTCCCGGGGCCCTGTGTTCAGCTCTCGTGAGTTCTTGCAGGCCGCGTGGTCGGTTGCTGGGTCAGGAGGTCGATTAGCCGCTCTTGCAGGGTAACGGGCCTCTTAAGAATTTTGTGAGGAGCTTTTCTTTCCCACGCTTCACACGTCGCAGGGTTTTCAGAACCCAGGAGGAGCATGAACTCAGAGAAAGCTGCCGTACGACACGCGCGAGATGATACTGTGGATGCAGCTGCCTCTGCTGGTCTGTCTGGATGTGGCAGTTGCTTTGTGCCCTTTCCGACCCAGGGTCCGCAGCCAGGAGAGTGCCCAGCCCTCCCTCCGCTGGAGGGGTGTGTGCTGCCTTCCTTCTCCGAGTCTCCCCTACAGGGCTGCAGGGCAGCCAAGCAGCGTGAGGCCATTTATAAATAATTCATTCCTGTTCCAAGGAATACGATGATAGAATGAGCCCACACTCTTAGGTTGTCCTCTGGGCAGACGGGCAGCTGTGGCTGTCAGAAGGTGCAGGCTGCGCCCGGCAGCTCCGGAGTCCATGCGAGCCTTAGGGATACTTCCCTGCCCAGCGGTTTCCCGGTTTGGTGAACTGATAACCAGTATTTTGTTTGTTAGGTGGTAGAATTGAATTTTACAAGCATTTAACATTTGAAAATTCAACCACATGTACTCGTTTGAAAAAAAAAAAAAAAAAAGGACAAAGAAGCCAAGAAGGGAAGGGAGGACGCCTTGTCCACCTCCCGCCCTGGCAGCCCCTGGCTGCGTCTCCAGCTGACGGGCCTCTCACCGTCCCATGATGTGCAGAGGTATCGTCATTCTTTTGTCCCACGAGGCCCCCAAATACAACCCAGCTTAGCTAAAGAAGCAGGTTGGTTCTCCACTAAAGAAGTAAGCTTTGTTCCAAAGCTAGGAATTTTCCAGGGTCATTTTGATTATGCTTTTGGCCTCACTCGCACCCTGTGTTTTGAACCTAATCCCAGCCCCAAGGCCGGTCACAGTCCAGCTTCTGAGAGCGCCTGCCAGCCGCCATCGTCAATGGTGATGGACCAGAGAGGCTGCAGCTGGCCGTGGCTCTGCCTGCCAGTGCAGGGCCACCTTCCCGCCTGCCCCGGGGAGCCTTTCCTTGGTTCAGAGATCCTGTGGGCCTGAGTCATCCTCCTCTGGCCCCCAAGCAGAGCAGTTTGGGAGTTTCTGGAGGTAAAAAGGCCAGGGCGAGGTTGGTGTCCTCCTTGCTACAGGATCCTGGGAGCACTGGGGGCCCTGCCCTTGCCCCCCTGGGGCAGAAGCAGAGCTCTCCCCGGCACCACCGCTCAGAGGAGGCTGCTGTGCCACAGCACGTGCCGAGAGAACGGCCTCGAGCGCGGCTTGGCTTCCGGGCTCCGGCCCACAGCTCACGCCTCCCTTCCCGTTCAGTCCAGTCCTCCCGCGCTGGCGTGCTGGCCAGAGTGTTACAGGCCTCTGAGGCGGCTGGCTGGGTTTCCCTGGGGTCGGTGGCCGTTCTTTCAAGGGGAGTGACTCAGCTTTGGTGGGATTGAGTCTCACTTTCAGACTAGGAGGGGCCAGACAGGGCCACCCTGAGTCCAGGTTGTGCTTTGGCTTTCCCTGCGTGCTGGGGGCAGGGGTGTAGGAGCTGAGAACGTCAGGCTTTCACAGAGCCGCCCTGCCTCTTGCCCGCAGAATCGTCCGCAGTCCGGCCAGGCCTGGAGTGGGTCACACAGACCGCAGGTGAGGTGGTTGGGCCCAGGAACGGGGCTCCTGGCAGAGGCAGGGCGGCAGCGGGAGCGGTGCTAGCCGAGTGCAGAGCCGGGCCCGGGCTGGCTGCCGGGTTACCTTGAGACCTCAGTCCTCACCTTTCTGATGGTAACGGCAATCCCCACCCCAGAGAGAGGGTGCAAGTAAGCATCATGTGCAAACGCAACCTGTCTCAGGCAGGTGTGACGGCCTAAAAGCCACCCAGCTCCTCAAGCTGCTGGGGGAGGGGTGGTGCTCGCTCAGGTCTGGCGCTGTGCATGACGGGGGCTGAGTCCAGGAAGCTCTCTGCCTTGCTTAGTCTTTTTCCTGCCCTGAGCTCTGGATTTTGTTTATCTGGGTTACTGGCCGATGCTGAGAGGATGGATAAAGACTTCTTTTACCGTTTTCTGAACATCCTGGGAGAACGAAGCAAGTCCAGAGTTGGTAGGCAGGGGAGGCGTGCAGGGAACAGCAGGAGGGGTGCTGGCCTTCCGCGTGCCTGGGTTGGGGGGCAGTGAAAAGCAGGTCAGGGCCACCAGCTACTCTGTTGTTTGGCTCTTTCCAGGGATGGTCTGTGTAGCCTGTGGGACAAACCGGTGAATCAAGGTTTCTAAAAAAAAGTATTATTTATATTAGGGGATGCAGATTTTGAGTTCAGGTGTGTGCTCCCTGCCAGTGTCCGTGGCAGGCCGTCATCCAGATCCAGCAACACTCATTGGAGAGTAGTGAACGGAGTGTAGTAACGCAGGTAACGTTCATGGTGCCTTGCTTACTTGCCTGCGGTTACCTGGGGTGCTTCATTGTTCTTTTAAAAGTTGGCCATGGTGGTGCTCACAGCAGTGAAAGGAGCACAGCCTTTTTCAAGACTGTGGTTCTACCTGTGAGGATTCTGTTCAGTAGCAAACTTCTCTTTCCCAGATGCACTTTTTTTTTTTTTGGAAGTATAGTTGACATACAATATTAGCTTCAGGTGTACAACATAGTGATTCGATATTTTTATAGATTACACACTATACAAAGTTATTATTATTGTTTATATTCCCTGTGCTGTATGTTACATCTTTGTAATTAATTTGCTTTTTTTAATTAAAATTTTAAAAAAATTTTTTATAAATCTATTTCATTTTTGGCTGCATTGGGTCTTCGTTGCTGTGCGCGGGCTCTCTAGTTGCGGCGAGCAGGGGTTACTCTTCATTGCGGTGTGCGGGCTTCTCATTGCGGTGGCTTCTCTTGTTGCGAAGCATGGGCTCTAGGCGCACAGGCTTCAGTAGTCGTGGCGCGTGGGCTCAGTTGTTGTGGCTCGTGGACTCTAGAGCACAGGCTCAGTAGTTGTGGCGCACGGGCTTAGTTGCTCCGCAGCATGTGGGATCTTCCTGGACTGGGACTCGAATCCATGTCCCCTGCATTGGCAGGTGGATTCTTAACCACTGCACCACCGGGGAAGTCCTTAATTTGCTTTTTAAATGGTAGTTTGTATCCCTTAATCCCCTTCATCTGTTTTGCCCTTCCCCCCTTCCTACTCCCCTCTGGTAACCACTAGTTTGTTTTCTGAATCTGTGAGTCTATTTCTGTTTTGTTGTATTTATTTGTTCATTTATTTTGTTTTTTTAGATTCCACATATAAGTGAAACATACAGTATTTGTCTTTCTCTGTCTGACATTTCACTAGGTATAACACTCTCCAGATCAATCCACATTGTTGCAGATGGCAGGGTTTCATTCTTTTTTAAGGCTGAGTAATATTCCATTGTGTGTGTGTGCGTGTCTGTGTGTGTGTGCACACACACACACACACATACACCCCACATCTTCTTTATCCATTCATTTGTTGATGGATAAAGCAACTTACGTTGCTTGCATATCTTGCCTATTGTAAATAATGCTGCAGTGAACAGCATGCTGGGGTGCATATATCTTTCCAAATTAGTGTTTTCGTTTTTTTCAGATGAATACCCAGGAGTGGAATTGCTGGATCATATGATGGTCCTATTTTTAATTTTTTGAGGAACCTCCATAATGTTTTCCATAGTGGCTGCACCAGTTTACATTCCCACCAACAGGGTTCCCTTTCATCCACATTCTTGTCAACACTTGTTACTTGTTGTCTTTTTAAATCTTTTTTTTTTTTTTGGCTGCACCAGGTCTTAGCTGCAGCACGCAGGATCTTTGTTGCCACGTGCGGGACCTTCATCGTGGCATGCAGGATCTTTAGTTGGTGCAATGCATGTGGGATCTAGTTCCCTGGCCAGGATCGAACCTGGGCCCCCAGCACTGGGAGCTCGGAGTCTTAGCCACTGGACCACCAGGGAAGTCCCTTGTTGTCTTTTGATGATGGCCATCCGGATAAGTGTGAGGTGCTATCTCATGTGGTTTTGATTTGCGTTTCCCTGATCATTAGTGATGTTGAGCGTCTTTTCACGTGCCTGTTGACCATCTGTATGTGTTCTTTGGAAAAATGCCTATTCAGGCCCTTTGCCCATTTTTTAATTGGATTGTTTGTTTATTTGATATTGATTTGTCTGAGTTCTTTACAGAGTTTGGCTGTTAACCCTTTATCAGACATACTATTTGCAAACACTTTTTCCCGTCCAGTAGCTGCCTTTCCATTTTGTTGATGGTCCAAAATGTACTCTGTTTCCTGACTTCACTCCTCTGTTCCAGTAAATTCTGCTGGAAAGGGCAGAATCCTCTCTGGCTGTTTCTGCTTCTCTGCCAGCCATTGTGGTTGGCAGTGTCTCTCCCACCTACCCCAGAAGGTCCGGGCTGTCTTACCCTCCACTTCCCTCCCGCCACTGCCCGGGTTAGAGCTCCCCCTCCACACCTGCACTGCTGTACCGCCTCATGGCTCCAGGTGTGCCCACCTCCTGCCATGGTTGCCCGAGCCCTCCTCCTGAAACACGGCTCCTGGGCTGTGCCCTCGACACCCTGAAATCAAGTTCCAGGCTTTGGGGTAGCACCTGGCGCCCTGGCAGCCTGCCCCGGCCTGCCTTCCGAGGGCCTCGTGCAGCGGGGCTCCAGCCACCCGCCATCACTCTTCCCTGTGCGCCAGGCCCGTCTAGGCCCCTGGGGTCGCCTCTCTTCCCATGGCCTAGAATGTCCTCCCCGCTCTGGCCTACTTCAGTCAGCATCCCCATCCTGGGGCTTTTCCTGAGCATCCTGCTCCTGCTCTGTCCCAACAGTCATTTCGGTCTGACCTGCGAGGAGTTTCCACGTGGAGGTGGAGGGGCTCTGCTGGCAGGGGCCTTGTGCGTGGCCACATCCACGCACAGCAGGAAATTGGACTGTCAGGGCAATCCGTCATTGTTTGTAACTCCATTTCTAGCTGATTCTGGGATATGAGTTTTGATTCCTTGTTACTGATAATCACAGATAAAACTGTCTTAACAGCAGGTACAAGATCTCTTCACCTGTAATTCATCAGTCCAGCTCCAGGTTGCCATCTGCCTGCCCAGGGCATGAGGTAGGAGATGCTGGCTTTGTCAGAGCTGTTCAGAGATGTGCTTTACCTGGTTCCCTTTCAGTCCTGGCCTCTGCAAGCATTCTGACACTGAAAACAAGAAACAAAAGCCCATCTTCCCAGTGCCGAAAACGTGATCCACACTACCTCATGCTGGCACTGACCTCGGGCAGCTCCAGGTCATTGTAAAGTCTGGAATGTCACCAGTCTCTACATTGCGAGCAGACATTTCAATTTCAAGCATGACTTTAGCAAAGTATCAAGTCATGAACATGATTTCTGCCTTTAATTTCTTTTTTTAAGATGTAGCATCTCTTTTTTCTGCTCCTATACAAATTACCAAGTCAGTTGCTACTCTGGGATTAGATTAGGAGAATTCTTTTTCTCTCTCTTTTTTTTTTTTAATAGAAGTGTAGTTGATTTACAGTGTTGTGTTAATTACTGCTGTACAGCAAAGTGATTCAGTTATATATACATTCTCTTTTTTAGCATTTTAATTTTTTAAAATTTATTTATTTTAGTTATTTATCTACTTTTGGCTGCGTTGGGTCTTTGTTACCACACGTGGGCTTCTCTAGTTGTGGCGAGTGGGGGCTACTCGTCGTTGCGGTGCGGTGGCTTCTCATTGTTGCGGAGCACAGGCTCTAGGCATGTGGGCTTCAGTAGCTGTGGCACATGGGCTCAGTAGTTGTGGTTCGCGGGCTCTAGAGCACAGGCTCAGTAGTTGTGGCTCACGGGCTAGTTGCTCCACGGCATGTGGGATCTTCCCAGACCAAGGCTCGAACCCGTGTCCCCTGCATTGGCACGCGGATTCTTAAGCACTGCACCACCAGGGAAGCCCTACATTCATTTTTAAATATTCTTTTCCATTACTTTATCACAGGATATTGAATATAGTTCTCTGTGCTCTACAGTAGGACCTTGTTGTCCATCCAGTCTATATATAATAGTTTACATCTGCTAGCCCAACCTCCCACTCCATCCGTCTGTTCTCTACGTCCGTGATTCTGTTTTTGTTTCATAGATAGGTTCATTTGTGTCATATTTGAGATTCCATGTATAAGTGATATCATATGGTATTTGTCTTTTTCTGACTTCACTTAGTATGATAATCTCTAGTTGCATCCGTGTTGCTGCAAATGGCATTATTTCGTCTTTTTATGGCTGGATAGTAGTCCATTATATATATATACCACATCTTCTTTATCCATTCATCTGTCGATGGACATTTAGGTTGTTTCCATGTCTTGGCTATTGTGAATAGTGCTGCTGTGAACATAGAGGTGCATGTATCTTTTTGTTGTTATTTTGTTGTTGTTTTATTCTGCATGTATCTTTCTGAATTACAGTTTTGTCTGGATATATGCCCAGGAGTGGGATTGCTGGATCATATGGTAGCTCTATTTTTAGTTTTCTGAGGAACCTCCATACTGTTCTCCATAGCGGCTGCACCAACTTACATTCCCACCAGCAGTGTAGGAGGGTTCCCTTTTCTCCACATCCTTTCCAGCATTTGTTATTTGTGGATTTTTTTTTGTAGATTTTTTTTAATCATGGCCATTCTGACTGGTGTGAGGTGGTACCTCATTGTAGTTTTTATTTCCATTTCTTAGATTAAGAGAATTCTTCAATTAAATGTCTAGCTACTGAACCCAGTTATGGAGACTGAATGTGGAATTTTATGATTTATGACAATCCTAGTTTTTGGAAGAAAATTTGCGTCATTTAGCAGATATTTAAGATGCTCATAACGTTTGATTTCCCAGTACACATAAATATGCATATGTCAGGCACTGGAATGTTTAGCAAACTAATGCAATTTGTAAGTGAATACATCTGGTCACAGCATTTAATGAAGAAATATTCAGTGTCAGTTCGTGCCTTTAGGGAACAAATAGGATTATATTATATAGTAATTTATGCAGAAAAGTGTCTTATAAATAGTAAAACACCAAATAAATGCCACTTTTTCTTCTAAAATATACGTTTAAAAAGTAATCCTAAAGGGAAAATGTCTCATCTGTTGAATAAAGTAATTAAAACTTTTTTTTTTTAATGGGAGGGAAAAAAATAGGGGGAAGACAGGAAAATCGCAGCATGTCTGTGTTGGTCGGACTGATACTGTTGCAGTAACGAGTCCCAAATGCCAGTGATGTAACACAGGGAAGGTTGCTTTCTGCTCCCGCGAAGTTGGCTCTCGACCTGTCCGTCTTTCGATGGTTGTGGTAGTGGTTCCCAGGTGGTGGCTTACTGACCCCCTGCGGTGCTCTGTGGCTCTGCCCCTCTGGTCACTGCGGCAGGGGACAGCTGAAGGGCAAGGCCCTCTTGCCAGCTCTTTTATGGTTCAGTTCAGAAGTGACAGATCCCTTCTGCTCACAGCCCATTGTCCAGAACCAGTGATGGGGCCCCGCTTAACTCCAAGGGACACTGACGAGCCAGGGAGTGCTGGGGAGGCCAGTGTTCTCTGCCACCTGCCCTGACCTCATACACCTGCACCCAGGCAGCCTGGGAGACCCTCTGTGAAGTAGGAGACTACGGAAAAGCCCTCGATTAAACGTTTTCTTCTTTGACCTGTCTCTTCAATTCAGAATAAGCTGATGTATACACTGAAGGGCATATTCTAGCAACCTTTTATGTTTGTTTTAGAAGAACGCCTGCCTTGTAATATGAACTCTGTGTTTCACTGGTGGTGGTGTTATTCGCTGCTGATGCTGAGATGCTGACCCAGTGTGTTTTTGTAACCATGTAACTCTCTTCGCATGAGCAGCTACCACCTGTAATTCCTGTTAGGGCAGGTTGATGACTCCAACGTAAAATTATTTTTTAATTAACATTTTAAAATTAGAATTTGTTTCTCGGCCATTTCTGGAATTTACTGCTGAAAGTACTTTATCTGGATCGCTACAAATCTTTTCATGGGTAATGTTAGAGCTCTAGGATGTCTATTTTAACTCCCCGGTAAGACATTCTGTAAAAGATTTTAGAAATACAGCTAATTTCAGTATAAGAGACATCATCATCTTCAGGAATGTACAAAGGGGTACTAAGAATTTTTTCAGTAGTAGTGGGTTGATACTTCTAAGCTAAACACATGTGACGAGATTTCCCCACAGCAGGATCCGTGCCTGTACGTTTTGGTGTGGACACACGGGCTGTCATCTGATAGCGGTGACAACTGTGTGAGGTGGCCAAGAGCAGCACTGCCAGTGAACGTAGCTGTACCACCTTTTCCCTGCTTTACAGTCAAAATGAGTCATCCTCTAACTTAGTCATCAGAAGACAAACCATTCAACTGGAAAACACAGGCGAAAGACTTGACAGATGCTTCACAAAAGAAGATATACGGATGCCCCCCATGAGCACATTAAAAGATTCTCAACATCACTAGTTACCAGGGAAATGCAAATAAAACCATGACAAGATGCCACTTTACACCTGCTAGAATGGCTGACAGAGGTGCCAGACGTGGATGCTGGTGAGGGTGTGGGCCACCAACACACACCGCTGGTGGGCGTGTAAAATGGGAAGACTGGTGGTCTCTTTCCACGTTAAACAGATATCTACCCCATAGCCCGGAGCTCCACTCCTAGGTGTTCTTCAAGAAAAACAACACATGTTCACCAAAAAAAAGTCTTCTGCAGAAATGATGATAGCAGCTTTACTCCTAATAGCAAAAAGTGGAAATGGCCCAAATGCCCATCAGTAGGATATGCCACTAACTCTGGCGTTTACATGCCGTGGACTCATACTAAGCAGTAAAAAGGAGTGACTGGATGAATGTCCTGAACAGAACATCACGCTGAGTGAAAGAAGCCAGGCCCAGGGAGTGCATACCTGTGATTCTGTTTTGACAGTCATCTAGACCAGACTGAACAGATACACGACGATGGAAATCAGAAGAGTGGCTGCCTCGGGGCAGAGGGGCAGAACTTCCTTGAGGAAGGGGCTTGAGGGAATCTTCTGGGGCAGTGAAAACATTCCATAACTCAGTAAGCCGTGGGTTACCCAGGCATGTGCATCTGTCAAAAGCGAGGGAACTGACCGTGTAAGATCTGTGTGTTCACGGGATGTGGGGCCCCGGAGGTCAGAGGTGGCTGGCGGGGAGGGTCAGGTAGGCCTGGGTTCAAGCCGCGGCCTGCCCTTTGCCTCCCGGCTTCTCCACGTTCTCTTCCGGGGTCTGCGTCCTGACGGCCTCACGCATGAGCTGGGGCGGCGAGAGCCGTGCGTCACTGTCGCCCAGGCTGGTAACTGGGCTGCTGCTCTTTCTGCCAGATAAACTGTTAATCAGATTTCTCTTTGAAGACTCCTCCCATTTCCTTTCCTCTTAAAATTGGTTTAATAAACAAGGAGATATGTAAAAAGAAAAATGAAGATCCTGGGAGGCTTAGTTAGTTAATTTTAATTCTAATTAGGATCAAGATTACCTGAAAGAGGGACGTCCCTGGTGGTCCAGGGGTAAAGAATCCGCCTGCCACTGCAGGGGACACGGGTTCTATACCTGGTTGGGGAACTAAGATCCCACATGCCACGGGGCAACTAAGCCCGTGCGCCACAACTATTGATCTCTCGCGCCTCAGCGAGAGAGCCCGCGTGCCCTGGAGCCTGCACGCCACAGCCAAAGAGAGAAAACCCACACACTGCAACTAGAGAGAAGCCCGCGCACCACAATGAAGATCCCGCGTGTTGCCACTAAGACCCTACGCAGCCAAAAAAAAAAAAAAAGATTACCTAAAAGATGAATTCCCTTGCCCCAAATCCAGAATTTGCTGGTAACAGTCACGTATCTGATGAAGCTAATGACGGGGCCCACACTGAAATATTAATTCCCAGGCATGGTGGCTCAGGGCACTGTCCGGATGGCATCTTGATTATTTTGCCCGTGGTGTGCAAGGGCTGCTCTGTGGCACGGGGCAGGTGCCGGGGCAGCCAGAGGCGTTGGTGACTCCCGTGCACTGTAATGTTCTCAAGCAACAGAGTTCACCTGCAAAGGCAGCAGCATCTCTTTCTTTGAAGTGTAAATCAAAGTTCATAGATTAAATGAAACATGAGTCATCTTACAAGAGTAATTAATGTGTGTACTTTTTCTCTATTTGTCTATAGGAGCTGTAAAACTGATGAGCCTGGCATGTGGAAATCAGCACGTCTGGGCCTGTGATTCCAGGGGTGGAGTTTACTTCCGCGTGGGTACCCAGCCTCTGAATCCCAGTCTGATGCTTCCAGCCTGGATAATGATTGAACCGCCTGTCCAGGTAAGCAAAAGTTAACTGATACCAACTTGCTCGTCAGTACGCTGCTCGGGTGCTGGTGTTGGGGAGAGGACCACGCCTGCTAGTGTGGCCTCCCAGCAACTGGGGGAGGAGGGGCGTGTCAGGGAGCCTGGGGACTAAGGTGTGCCCCAGGTCAATGCACGCTCATTCACTGGCATCCCACACCTGGGATCTGATATTTGTGAAGTTTAGGGCCGAACAGATTAACGATTATCTGAGCCAATGCTGCTTTTTTTCTTTCTCAAAATAAAAGTGTTTCGCTTCTAACTTTTTACAGAATGAACATTATTTTTGAAAACATCAAACAATATCCAAAAGTATAGAGAAGAAAGTAAAAGTCATTTTAAAGTCTTGTCATGGAGATAATGTATTATCATTATTTTGTGAGTGCCTTTCCTGGTTTGTTGAAGAAATTCTTCTCCTCGTGTGCCCCATCCCTTCCCCTGACCCCAGCCATATTTCAGTTTACCATGTATCCTAAATGTTTTTCCTTTTCTTTTGACTCTTCCACCACTCGAATCAGAAGCGGGAGTCTGATTTTAGTGTACTATTTAGTTACCCTTAAATACCTGATGGGCCTGGTTGCTATGTTAAATATATTTCTGCTAAAATTTATAAATGGGGGGCTGTGATTTAATGAAAGTTATTTGCTCTAACTGTTGCTAGTCCCCACTTCGTGACTTTGTTGGGGAAAAGAATGAAGTTGCCATATGCAGAGGTGGCAGTGTGGCAGGAGTGGTTAGTCCTTGAACAAAAGGTGCTTAAACGGGGACAAGAAGGAAATCAGGTGTTTGGGTGAATGCCTGTGTTCATGACTGTCTACGTTTTGGGCATCGTGAACCCTCAGGGGTGGGGCAGCTAAGGTCAAGGTGCAGGGCTGGTTATGAGGACCACCAGTCCTGCCCATGGGACACGGGGCCTGTGCCGGGAGACCCTACAGTTGGACAGGAGTCAGGTCCCGAGTTCTTTCAGGCCATTGGTCAGCGCTCATGGCCACGGGGAGGCTGGCTCCGCGTGGATCTTCCTCCTCACAGGGTCCTGCTAAGAGCGAGTAGAATCGCGTCTGTGAATTAGAAAGCGCTGTGCAGACGCCCGGTCCACGTTCGTCTGCACACGGCGGTGCGCTGACAGCCACGGTCAGGCGGCAGGGGAAGGTGTTGTCGCCGGCGCTGTGGGCTCTGCTGGTGTGCAGCCAGGGTGAAGGCAAGCCGACCTCTAGCTGGTTTCATCGCTGATCTGGAGCCCCCTTCGACGAGGCACCCTCTTGTTGCCTGCTCCTGTGGTGTGTCGTTGTCAGCCTCTGGCAGCTTTATGTTATTTCTTAAAGAGTGATAATTCACCGTTTCACAGCATACAACTGAGTGGTTTTAGTGTATTCGAAAAGTTGTGCAACCGTCACTGCTGTCCAATCCTAGAACGTTTTCACCACCCCGAAAAGAAGCCCCCTGCCCCTTGGTAGACACTCCCTTTTCTTCCGGAACCCGTGTCTCCTCAGCCCCTGGCAGCCACTAATCTGCTTCGTGTTTCTATGCACTTGCCTATACTGGATTTTCCTTTTTCATATAAATGGAATCATGTAATATGTGGCCTTTTCATCTGCCTTCTTCCACTTGGCTTCATGTTTTCAAAGTTCATCCATGTTGTAACGTGTGTCAGTACTTTATTCCTTTTTATGACTGAATAATATTCCATTGTATGCGTAGACCACATTTTGCTTATCCTTTCGTCAGCTGATTGACATTTGGGTCGTTCCTACCTTTTGGCTACTATGAATAATGCTGCTGTGTACAAGACTATGTGGACATGCGTTTTCAGTTCTTCTGGGTGTATCACTTTAAGTGGACTTGTGGGGTCATATGGTGATTGTATGTTTAACTTCTTAAGGAACTGCCTGTTTGCCCCAGTGGCTGCACCATTCTACCCTCTACCAGCAATGTATGAGGAGTCCAGTTCCTGTACATCCCCACTGCGAAAGTTCTCTGGCCATCTTAATAGTTGTAAAATGGTATCTCATTGTGGGTGTCTTTTAAAAAACAGGGTAAAAAAGTTTATTGAAACAGGAAAAATTAATTTTTATATTGTGTGGGTTACTGAATGTTCTGATTTATATTAGAACAGACCTGTAGAGAAAGGAAAGCTGATCTGATCCAACTTGGCACATTTTGTTATAATTCATTTGGTTTTTATTGTTTGTTGGTTTTTTTAAGATTTTTTTGATGTGGACCATTTTTTGAAGTCTTTATTGAATTTGTTACAGTACTGCTTCTGTTTTATGTTTTGGTTTTTTGGCCACAAGGGATGTGGGATCTTAGGTCCCTGACCAGGGCTCGAACCCAAGTCCCCTGCATTGGAAGGAGGATTCTTAACCATTGGACCGCCAGGGAAGTCCCTCAATAGGGTTTTTAAAAATTTAGATATAATTGACGTATGGCATTGTGTTAGTTTCACATATTTGTATATCTTGCAAAATAATCACCACAGTAAGTCTAGTAAACATCTGTCATGATACGTAGTCACAAATTTTTTTTTCTTGTGATGAGAACTTTGACGATCTACTCTCTTAGCAGCTTTCAGATATGCAATACAGTATTAACTATAGTCACCATACTGTACATTACATCCCCATGTCCTTGTGATTTTGATTTGCATTTCCCTAACGACGGATGAGCATCTTTTCATGTGCTTATTGGTCATTTGTATATCTTATTTGGAGAACTAAAATATTCAGATACTTTGCTCATTTTGTAATTGGGTTGTCTTTTTGTTATTGAGCTGTAAGGCTTCTCTATATATTCTGGATACTAGACCCTTGTAAGAATTATGGTTTCCAAATGCTTTCCCCCACTCTCTGGATTGTCCTTTCACTTTCTTTATGGTGTCCTGTGATGCACAAACGTTTTTTAGTTTGATGACGTCCCGTTCATCTACGTTTTCCTTTAGTTGCTTGTGCTTTTGGTGTCACGTCAAGGACTGCATGAAACTGCGAAGTCGTCTTCCTTTCAACATTTAGATTCTAGAATAACCTCTAGGAAGCAAAGCTAAAACCGGGGGAAGAAAGCTTTACTTGCAGCGCTCTATTGACTGTGGGGATCTACAGCTTTGCCCAGGAAAATGGCCAAAATAGAACAAATTCACATGAAGGGGCCTCAAAGCTGTGCTTTGAATAAGGTAGTGATTGCTAAGTAGGCTGTTAAACATTAACTATTTCAAGTAGTTCCGCCAAATGAGACCACATTTTCTTATTCAGTAGCTTCAGTGTGCTGTAGAAGAAATGCACTTGGCCGTGGAATTTGTAGATAGAGAGTTGGTTCCTGTGGGGACAAAAAACAGGCCTTACATTTGCACAGGCCCTTTGCTGTGCTTTTCCAAGACCTGCTGAGGACCAGGGCCTGGGCCAGCCACTGTCTGCCAGAGCTGCGATGGAACGCTGTGTCCAGGCAGCGTGTCACATGCTCGGTGGCCTCACACTCAGTGTTTTAGGACAAAGCCTACCTTTAAATTGAATTTCAAATTAACCTTAAAGTTGCAGAGGGTCCTGAGAAGACTAGTCCAGTGGCGAGGTGGGGGTGGGGTGGGATGAGGCCTTGTTAAAAGATTTAGAAAGGGACTTCCCTGGTGGCGCAGTGATTAAGAATCCGCCTGCCAATGCAGGGGACATGGGTTCAAGCCCTGGTCCGGGAAGATCCCACATGCCATGGAGCAGCTAAGCCCATGTGCCACAACTACTGAGCCTGTGCTCTAGAGCCCGTGAGCCACAACTACTGAGCCCGTGCGCCACAACTACTGAAGCCTGCGCGCCTAGAGCCCATGCTCTGC
The DNA here is from genome assembly GCF_964341445.2 of Mesoplodon mirus. Classification (NCBI taxonomy): domain Eukaryota; kingdom Metazoa; phylum Chordata; class Mammalia; order Artiodactyla; family Ziphiidae; genus Mesoplodon; species Mesoplodon mirus. Next base: position 186,261,212 of record NC_138979.1, read on the forward strand.
AACAAGGGAAGCCACCGCAATGGGAAGCCCACGCACCACAACAAAGAGTAGCCCCTGCTAGCCGCAACTAGAGAAAGCCCATGCGCAGCAACGAAGACCCAACGCAGCCAAAAGTAAATAAATTTATCTTAAAAAAAGGTTTAGAAAATCAGGACAGTTTGGTTGAATTCAAGTATCAGAATGTAAATGGGGTTTCCATGTTTTGATCATAATCGACCTCTTTTTTTTTAATTTATTTATTAATTAATTATTTTTGGCTGCTTCAGGTCTTCGTTGCTATGCACGGGCTTTCTCTAGTTGCGGTGAGGGGGGGTACTCTTCGTTGTGGTGTGCAGGTTTCTCATTGCGGTGGCTTCTCTTGTTGCGGAGCGCAGGCTTCAGTAGTTGTGGCGCATGGGCTCAGTAGTTGTGGCGCATGGGCTTAGTTCTCCGTGGCATGTGAGATCTTCCCGGACCAGGGCTTGAACCCGTGTCTGCTGCATTGGCAGGTGGATTTTTCACCACTGCACCACCAGGGAAGTCCTCGACCTCTTTCTAGTTTGTTTTATTTCTTCTTGGACATGCACATCCTGGTCTACAAGTAGGATGCGTGCAGCTGAAGCAAACGGAAGCGGTAACAGATGCTAAAGGGCACAGAGAGGTGAAGCCACAGGGATCTTCTGAAATTAGCAGCGGTTTCTCTATTTCTGTGTCCCTTTCTCTTCTCTGGTAAAACATCCCTCCTGTAGGAGTTTTGGGGTGAAGTTTTAACAAAGTACTGAAAACGAATGACTCAGTTTTCAGACTTGCTAACGTTTGGAAGGATTGGAGAAAATATTTATAGTTGTGTTTAGCATCTTTTCTTTGGAGTTTGCTGCTTCCGTGGGAGAATTTTCTGTCCATGGCAGAGGTGTGTGTAAAGCGAGCACAGTTGATGCTGTGATTTCGCTGCACTGGGGGCACTGTGTGCCCGAGGGGACGAGGCTCGTCCAGCTAGCCCCACCCGCCCCGGCCCCGCCTCTTCCTTCAGAGGACCCTCTCTGCCCTCCCTTTGCCCCCTCTGCCTCCAGAGCAGCCCCTGCTCTTCCCTAGCCCGCCCAGTGTCCTGACCTCCCATAAGGGAGCCTCCAGCTGCCTCTTCCTGTGTGGACTGGCCCATCTGGTCTCCGGGGTCGTTTACTCTGCCTGGATTATAGCTTTTCCTGGAAAAGAGAGAAACTAGGAAAACTAAGACTAATATGACTGGTAAATGGCCAAACGAACACTTAAAAACTTACTTTAAACTCAGCTGCTTTGGGTATTTTTAGCTATATGAACAGAAAAAAAACAAAATAGGGCTTCCCTGGTGGCGCAGTGGTTGAGAGTCCGCCTGCCGATGCAGGGGACACGGGTTCGTGCCCCGGTCTGGGAGGATCCCATATGCCGTGGAGCGGCTGGGCCCGTGAGCCATGGCCGCTGAGCCTGCGCGTCCGGAGCCTGTGCTCTGCAACGGGAGAGGCCACAACAGTGAGACTCGCAGATGCTGCCAGTGGGCACAGAACTCGATGCTGCTTTACACATCCAGATCTTTAGAGAAGTTCACAGCTAGCGTCAGGAAGGCTTGCGCTGGAGAGGCGTTAGGGTTAGAGAAGTCCCCCACCCCTGCTGGGCCTTCCATTGACTCGTCTTGGGACACCGGCAGCACGCAGGGTGCAGGGAGAGCTGCTCTCACTCTCTGCTCCCGTCCAGGGCAGCTCTGGGCGACCCTGGATGCTGCTCATACTTCCTCCGCGGCTGGCATAGGTCACAGACACGGGATGGAGATGGCAGAAGGAGCGGGGCACCCACACCCTGAAGCCCAGCTCCGCAGGTCCAACCAGCCGCCTGCTTCTAAGAATTTTCGGGTGTTCTGAAGATCGTGCTCCCTCCTGACATAAAAGTACCAGACCTCGGGGGCAGTTAAACCAGCTTCCTCTCCCTGCATTCGGGGCACCACATCCCTCCCCACGTCCCTGTGAGCGAGACCACACGGAGACGCGACACGGCACCCGGGACAGGGAGCTCAGAGCTCCGTGTGCCACACGTGAGACACAGTCGCGTCTGACAGTCCCGGTTCTTTAATAAGAGAAAGAGAACAGCGTTGCCAGTTACATGCTTAGTGTCTAGGAGGTCCCTGCTCCTGAGGACGTTGCCAGGGGTTCATGCTGAGGCCCAAGTTGAGTCCTGCAGGATGCGTGCAGCACAGGCAGCGACGTCCCCTCCACGATGCTTCCCAGAGGAGGTTTGCTTCCCGTGGAGAATAAAAATGTCAGTTACCAAGTATGTCTGATGATTCTGTTTATGTTTAAAAAAAACTAAAATTATGTTCGGGACTTCCGTGGTGGTCCAATGGTTAAGAATCCGCCTTCCAGTGCAGGGGACGTGGGTTTGATCCCTGGTCAGGGAACCAAGATCCCACATGCCGTGGGGCAAGTGGGCCTGTGTGCCACAACTATGGAACCTGCGGGCCACAACTAGAGAGCCTTGTGCTGCAACTACAGAGCCCACGTGCTCTGGATCCTGCGTGCCGCAACAAAGAGCCCACGCGCCACAACAGAAGATCCCATGTGCCGCAAGTAAGACCCGACACAGCCAAAAATAAGTAAATATTTTTTTTAAAATTGTGTGTACATTGAAAAAAATCTATAAAGAGATACCGCAAAATGATAGCAGTGGTTATAGCTGTGTGGTGCCGTTGTGGCTGATTGTTTTTCTTCCTTTAATTCACTTCTGTTTTGTGAATATCTTGCAATGAACTTATATTACTTACGGAGTAAGTTCATAACTGAATGATCTGATAAGAATCAGTCTTGGGAAATAATCAGAAATGTTCCCAAAGCTCTTTGTTGTTATGCTGTTTATGACAGTGGAAGCTTGACTGTTTCCAGTTCAGACAGTGAGGCTGCGTAGGGGAGTGAAGCAGGGGTGGCACCTGCCCTTATGAAGAGTCTGCTTAGCAGATTATCACAATGACGGTTATTATAATAATCACGGCTGAGGACTTCCCTGGCGGTCCAGGGGTTAAGACTTGGTGCTTTCATTGCCGAGGGCCCGGATTCAATCCCTGGTTGGGGAGCTAAGATCCTGCAAGCCACGCGGCGCCGCCAAAAAATAAATAAATAAATGAAATGCATAGGCAGGGCATTACAACAGTTGTTATGGCTTTATCCTTTATGTTCTAGAAGCTGGGGCAAGATGGCACACGTTAGGTGGAAAAATGGGAGCCATAAAAAAGACCCAAACCAAACTTTCAGGGATAAAAGTTGTAATCCCTGAGATGCAAATACCCTGGATGAGATCAGCGGCAGTGTAGACATTGCAGGAGAAAAGAGTGGTGAGCTCGAAGACACAGTGATAAAAAGCTTCCAAACTGAAACAGGGAGAAAAGAGACTGGAAAAAACATGCAGGGCATGAGTGAGCACAGGACAACTTCCCATGGCCTAATATAAATGTAGTCAGAGTTCCAAAGAAGAGAGGGGGAGGTGACAGGAAAAATACTTGAGGAAATAAGGCTGAAAATATCCCGAACTTGATGAAATAATTGTGTTGAGTGAAGAAGTCAGGTGGAAAAATAATACATATTGTAATGCTTAATTTACATGAGATTTAGAGAACGCTGACTCATCTGTAGTTCCAGAGAGCAGTGGTTGCTCGGGCACCTGTGAGGGCAGCAGGATTGGAAGGGGTCCCGAAGGAGGGTGCGGGGTCGTGTCAGCAGTGCAGGCATATGGCAGCGAGGGTCAAATTGTACCCCCCCCTTTTTTTCTTGGCTGCGCCACGCGGTTTGTAGGATCTTAGTTCCCCAGCCAGGGATTGAACCCAGGTCCCAGCAGTGAAAATGCCGAGTTCTAACCACTGGACCGCCAGGGAGTTCCCACAAATCGTACGCTTTAAATGTGTGCGTTTTATTATATGTGAGTCATAGCCCTGTAGAGCTATTTAAAATGTATCAGACAGTAAAAAAGTTTAAAGGAATGCGAGAGTGCACGGGGCTGTGCTGGGCGCTGCAGGGGAGCAGGGGTGAGGGAGGCCGTCCCTGGAGGGAGATGAAGCCTAAGTGACCAAAGGCAGAGGGGTCAGTAGGTCAGGGTAGCAGCCAGGAAGGAAACCCAGGTCACCAAGGGTTGCCAGCTTTGGCTCCTGTGGACGATGTAGTCCTTGAACTGGGCCTGGCAGACCCAGTGGGCACTTCCACTGGCCAGCAAATAATTCATTTGGCCCAGTGTTTCTGAGTAGGGAAAAGTGCTGCTCCGTGGTGCTTTGGGCAGGACAGTTCGTTGTTGGGGACAGTCCATTCTTGGGGACCATCCCGAGCCTGGTGAGACATCAGTTTCTTGTGCCTCTCGGCTCTAAATCCTAGTCGAACCCGGCAAGACCCTCTGGGAGGGTAGGATGCAGGACGGGCATCATGTGACAGGGGACACTCAAGAGGTCTTTGGGCTCAGGTTCTGGGGGGGTTGGCCCTTGGCCTGGAGAGTTTGCCGTTGACTCCAGGGGCAGTGGGTGTCCCCGACGGCTGGGGCGCGACAGGCTCTAGGTGAGGAAGGCCTGCAGTGAGCCGTGAAACTCTTCGGCCTGGCTCCCTGGATCCAGAGTGCACGTCTGTGAGACGCAGGGCTGGGGTGGCAGGTGAGTTGGGACCCCGACGCCAAATGTTTGGGGCGCAGGAAGCCAGTGTGTGTTGGGGTCCAGGCCTTCTCTCGGTGACGAGACCGGCTGCCCCCGTTGTGCCTGCCAGCTCTGTTGCTGACCCGTCAGGTCTCGCTGACATGGCGGGAAGGTGTGGCGGCATTTCCCCCTCAGCAGCAGGGGACAGTGCTCGGGGCCACAGCGGCCCCTGGGGCTCTGCCAGCCAGGACCTCCAGTGTCAGAGTCTGCTATTTGAAGTCAAAAGAACCTGAACTAAAAGTTATTTTTTTCCATATGAGACCAAATGACCTTGGGCAAGTTGTCCAAACTCACTGGCCCTTCATCTCCTGACCAGTTAAGTGAAGAATCCACATCCACCTGGGGACCGGCTGAGGTACTTGCTGAGAATGTCCAGGCCTGGGTCCCTCCCCTGGAGATCAGCTCAGCGGGATGGGGCTCAGGCATCTTGGTTGGTTGGTTCTTATTTTAATCAGAGTCACACACGTAACTACACAGGCTGCACGTCAGCTGGTTCTACAGGTGTGCTACAGGAAGCGCGTCTCCCCGCCCCTCGTCCCCCGTCTAGAGAACTCCTTTCTTTTGGCGTCATCTCCCTGAGTAACTTCCTAGGGAGCTGTGTCTCTATCCTTCTAGCTCTAGGGGTTTTCGGTTGACTCCTGCTGGAAGGGAAGGGTGCCTGTCCCCCCAGCCGTGCGCCCGTCTCCCTGCCTCCATCCTCGGGAGCTGCGGTGCTGTGATGGGGGGAGCACGCCCTTCAGAGCTGAGCCGGGCAGTAAACTGCACTCTGCTTGTCCGCATGACTCTCTGTTTTCCCTGGGCTCGATCGTTGTCTTTTTTTCCCATCTGGTTTTCTGTGTTTTACATATTCAACCCCAGACTCTCCCTGCCAGCTGTGTCCGTTTCCCTTCCGTACACTTGGACATGTGGGCTCCATCCCATTCTTCTTGGAGTCATCTGTCCTGGATGCTTTGGCCGGCCCTCTGGCCTGATCACTCTGTCTTCCTGGGCCCCCTTTGCCTTGCTCGTGCTTTGGATCCCTTCTCTCCTGGATCCTGTGTCTTCCTCTTTCTCTTTTTTTGGTGGAGTTTATCCTCCGGTCGGTTCCTGAGAAGGGTTTGTAGAGGTAACTTTTGGACGCATTGTGTGTCTGAAAGTCTTTGCCCACATTCATCCTTGACCTTGTATGAGTATAGCAGCCTAGGTTGGAAATAGACTTCCTTTAGAATTTTAAGGTCTTCTTCTGTCATCTCCTGGTGTCCAGTATTGCTGTTGAGAAGTTTGAAGCCATTCTGATACCTGATCCTTGATATTTGACCTGCTTTTTCTCTCTGGAAGTTTGTAAGATCTGTTTGTTCCCAGCGTTCTGAGAGCAGAGAGTGATGTGTGCCTGGGGGAGCCTGTTTTATCCTCGTGCCAGGAGCCCTTTCAGCCTGGAGCTCACGGCGTTTGTTTTGGGATGTGTCCTGTTCCCATGCTGGCAGTCACCTTCTGGCCCCTGCCCCTCCCATCTCTGTGTGCTCTTTCTGGGCGTCCTGCTTTCGTACTGTGGACTTCCTAAAGTGGCCTCTACTTTTCTTACCTTTTCTCTCCTATTTTCTTTCTCTTTATGTTTTTTTTTTTTTTTTTTTTCTTTTTGCGGTATGCGGGCCTCTCACTGTTGTGGCCTCTCCCGTTGCGGAGCACAGGCTCCGGATGCGCAGGCCCAGCGGCCATGGCTCACGGGCCCAGCCGCTCCGCGGCATATGGGATCCTCCCAGACCGGGGCACGAACCCGTATCCCCTGCATCGGCAGGCGGACTCTCAACCACTGCGCCACCAGGGAGGCCCTCTCTTTATGTTTTTATCTTCTTTATCCTGCAATCCCTCTATTGGGTTATTTCTATAAAAATATACACACACACATACATACACACACATACACTTTTTTTTTTTTTTTTTTTTTGGCCACACTGTGAGGCTTGTGGGATCTTAGTTCCCTGACCAGGGGTTGAACCCAGGCCCTCGGGAGTGAGAGCATGGAGTCCTCATCACTGGACCGCCAGGGAATTCCTCTGTGATTATATTTTAAATTTCTGGACACTCCTTTTGCTGTTTCACAGTGGTCGAGTCTTCTCTTGCCCTCAAGGATGTTTTTGAAGTTTCTTCCCATGCGTGGTCTCCGTGTCCCTTGAGTTGCCTGCTTTCTGTCTCTCCGCTGTCTTCTCCACGCAGAGGCTTTCCATAGACGTTGGTGACCTTGGTGTAAGCAGGGGGCCCACAAGCATGGCTGGGGCCCCTGAGCGTGCGTGAGACTTGCTGGCTGTGGTCTCTGCGTGGTGATCGGGCTGCGTGGTTTGCTGGGGGGTCCCTGCTCTCAGCTGCTGAGTCCTTTCCTGCTCATTCTCCACTTTCCAGCCTCCAAAGTTGTGTGGCAGTTTTCTCCTCTTGTCTTGTGAGATTTGAACTTAAACAAACAAAAAAAAACCTCTTCCACTCTCGCTGTAGTGTTGTTTCTTTCAGAAGGGACTGCAAGGATAGATGCGTGTGTTCCTTCTGTTATCATTGCCCAGGAGGCTGTGGGCTTTTCAAAGCTCTGCAGGTGATTCGGACACACACCCAGTGCTGAGAGCCATGGTGCAGGTCCTCCCTTCCAACTCCACACTCGTGGTAGGGCTCCTCAGAGGATGCCCCCTCCCTCCTGTCCATTTCCCTTTGATCCTCTGCGCGTCTCTGAGTGGTGTCGACGTATCGGTGGAGCTCTCTGTTACACACTGAGTCGTTGACGAACACAGTGGTGCTGCCTGCAGGTGAGGGAGAAGACCTCCAAAAATGGAGTCTAACGCTGTTGGACGGAGCGGCCCCACTTTGAGGGCAATTGGTTTTCTGCCACTTCTTTACTTTTTTCCCCACGTCACCTTTTTTCCCATGGCTCCATTTGAACACCTGTTGTTTTGAGCTTTCATCCCCTCAAGCCCTGTTCCTAAGAAACATTAGCCTTCCCTGGGGTATTTGATCCTAAACCTTTCTTCTCATGCCGGAAGGCTGTGACCCCCAGTCCAGGGCCACCAGGGTACGGATGGGCCTCCCCAGCCCTGCAGCAGTCCGCTCACCAGTCTCTAACACCTGATGACCCAGAGGTTAAAACAAACACCCAGGGATCTGTCCCAGCTGACAGGTGTGTGCGAGTACCAGGAAGGGTCTGCATGCGGTCCCAGGGGAGCAAACCACAGGGTCACCTCCAGGGACCTTTCCCTTCTGGGCTTTGCTGCTCTGGATGGCCAGCCCCAAGCTGCCTGGGCAGCAGCCGGTGAGCAGGGCCTCAGCACCAGGCATTCAGTTGAGCAGCTGAATGTGAGAAGCTCTTGGAGGCACCTGCGCCCTAGGATAGAGTTTCTGCAGACCTCGTATCATATCACAGCAACGCTGGAGCCCTGCCGCTGACCGCGGGCACAGTCGTCCGGGCTGGGGTCCACTCCCCGGTGGTGAACAGAAAGAGCGATCACGGCCGACCTCACCGGCCCCTGCTCAGGAAGAACGGAACGGAACAGCTGCCCAGGAAACCTGTTTCTGAGTGTTTTTCTTTAGCACATCCCCCTGCAATTAGCAGACGCTGTCTCTTGCTGGATTCAGACCAGATGCGGGGGCCGAGGAGATTGCAGGAGCCGGCGCAGGAATCCCCAGGGGGGAGGTCCCCTGGCTTTGCAGGCGGCCAGCTAGAGGAAGAAAGCAGCAGAGGAACCTTGCTCCCATCCAGAAGAGCCCGGCACCTGGTGGCCTCCCTCGGCTGGGGCAGCGGTTTTCGCAGCGCAACTCATTCTCCAGGTAAAACCCTATACTTCAGCCAAACGCGCCCACCAGCGTTAGCAGAGCTGCTCCCGTGCACCTGCCCCGGGTGCCTGCCACAGGGGTCCAAGGCAGCGCGCAGAGCGGGGCTCGCAGGCCGCAGGGGAGACCGCTGGGCGGCACGGCAGGCCCAGGGCAGCCAGAACTGCCGTGTCCCAGACTCAGAGCGTGAAAACCTGGTAGGGGAGCCTCGCAGATCACCTGCTCGTCCTCCAGAGCCCAAGGAGGAGGGGATCTGCCCCGGGTCACACGCTGAGTTGAAGGCCAAAGTGTCTGAGAGCCTGCTGGTACTTTAAATACAGGCTGTTAACACTGGTGTCCAGGTTTGAAGCTTATGTGAAATGAGAAGGAATAGACCAGAGGCAGCTCGAGGACCCCCTACAGGAGGAAGCGCGGAAGAACTAAAACGACCAGACGGACCTCAGCAAGGGCAACAGCTCTGGGGCCACGTGCCCAGGGACGGCCTGAGGGCTTCCCTACAGCAGCCTCGGGGTGCTCGGTCCAGACCCCAGATCCTCAAGGAAAGGCAGAGTTCACCGCGTGTCACAAATGTTAGGTGGATTCAGGGTTCATTAGGACAGAGGGAGGGCACAGCCTGGAGGGGGAGGGAGGGGATCAAGAAAGCGCGGCTGGCCACCATGCGGGGTTAGGGCTTCTCTCCAGGAGGCGTCTTCGCGGTGGGGTCTGTGCTGCTCTGCAGGCTCTCCGATTCATCCACCTTGGTGTTCCTGAAACATTCCTGCTGAATTTTATCCAAGGTCACATAAAGTCCATACCAGAAGGATCTGTCTAGATAAACATTACCTTTGGCTGCAAAATTTTCAATTTTTTTTCTTTTCTCCTGGATTTATTCACATTCTAGCTGAGGGGTGTGTGTGTGTGTGTGTGTGTGTGCGCGCGCGCACCTTGGGACAAAGGCTTAGTCTGCTACAAGTCTGGAGAACTCTGGTCTGAGCCCCAGAGCCATGGGCAGGACCCTCACTTCTCAGCCTGAGTTTTGTCAGTTTTCTCACCCAGGATACGAGGGGGTTGGGCTTAGCCGGTCTCCTGCATCCCTTCCAGCCCCAAATCGGTTTTGGTGAGCCCTTGATTCAGAAAAGCCAGAGCTTTTTAGTAAGAGGCTGTGTTTTCTCTTGAGCTGGAGTTGGTTGTGCTGCCCTCCCTCTCCTCACGTGGGGTTCCTGAGCCTTGCTGCCCCCCGATATGCTAGTTGCATGAGGGTTTCTTGAGCAGAGGCTCTGTGAGACTAGCCACGCTTGGAGCTTTGCGGGCTGTGAAAATGGAAAAGCATGACGGATTCCGAGTCTGCCCAGCCCCTGGGGGAGTGGGGTATGGGAGGCACACTGGGGATGGCCTGGTGGGATGAGCCTGGATGGGGCCCTTTCGGGCTGGGAGATGGGGCAAGGGGTCCTTCAGGAGGCCAGTGAAGCAGGCAGTTTGTGAGCAGGGAGGGTTTTAGCAGCAGCCTTGCAAAGGGGAATCCAGAGGTGGGGTGCAAAGTCCTGTTTGCTTAGAACCGAAGCCCAGCGCTGTTGGGCCTGGCCAACCGTGAGGCCAGAAAGGGGGTGCTGCTGGGAGAGGGTGCAGGGCTATGGGGGGCGGGGGTTACCCTGCAGGTAGCAGGGACCATGGCCAACGGTGCAAGACAGTTACATGCCCAATGCAGATTATCCTGCAGCCCCAGGTAGGATGGAGACCAGTTCAGAGGCCCCTGAAGCAATTGAGGCCACACACCACAGGGACCAAGCTTGCAGTCTTACGAAATTGGGTAGAAAACCAATGTTAGTGAAAATAGCTGAGGGAGGGGTGGACGACCTCTAGGTTGCACACTTCTGCCTGCCTCAGCTGCCACCAGTGGAGGGGCGGGTGACCGGTGACCAGAGCCATCAGCTGTTATCTCTCCATTGTCTGTGATTACCAGAGTCATTTATCCTATGAGTGTGTGGTCTTTTTTTTTTTTATTGGAGTATAGTTGATTTACAATGCTGTGTTAGTTTCTGCTGTACAGCAAAGTGAATCAGTTATACATACACATAGATCCACTCTTTTTTAGATTCTATTCCCATAGAGGCCATTACAGAGTACTGAGTAGAGTTCCCTGTGCTGTACAGTAGGTCCTTGTTAGTTACCTATGTTATACATGGTCGTGTGTATGTGTCCGTCCCAATCTCCCAATTTATCCCTCCCACACCCCTTACCCCTGGTAACCATAAGTTTGTTTTCTACATCTGTGACTCTATTTCTATTTTGTAATTAAGTTCATGTGCATCCTTTTTTTAGATTCCACATATAAGTGATATCATATGATATTTGTCTTTCTGTGTCTGACATACTTCACTCAGTATGACAATCTCTAGGTCCATCCATGTTGCTGCAAATGACATTATTTTGTTCTTTTTTTATGGCTGAGTAACATTCCATTGTATATATGTACCACATCTTCTTTATCCATTTCTCTGTCAATGGACAGAGGAATTTAGGTTGCTTCCATGTCCTGACTATTATAAATAGTGCTGCAGTGAACACTGGGGTGCATGCATCCTTTCAAATTATGGTTTTCTCCAGATATGCCTAGGAGTGGGATTGCTGGGTCATATGGTAGTTCTGCTTTTAGTTTTCTGAGGAACCTCCATACGGTTCTCCATAGTGGCTGCACCAATTTACATTCCCACCAACAGTGTAGGAGGGTTCCCTTTTCTCCACACCTTCTCCAGCATTTATTGTTTATAGACTTTTTGATGATGGCCATTCTGACTGGTGTGAGGTGATACCTCATGGTCGTGTTGATTTGCATTTCTCTAATAATTAGTGATTTTTAGCATCTTTTCATGTGCTTTTTGGCCATCTGTATGTGTGGTCTTCAGAGCGTGTGGTCTTACCACAGCTAACTTAGTGACTGTAGTCCGAATTCTTGGGGGAATATACGAGACGAGAAGCTTGGAGTCAGAGTTAACAAGTACTGCATGTAACTCGAAAACAAGCTTGTCTTGATTCCAGGAAACACAGAACCTGTCACATTTCCAGTTCATGTTATCTAAACTCAGCTGTATTTTCGCTGCATCTGGCAGCTAAGATGAATCCCTTAACCTGAGAACGGTCACTCTGGGCCCCCAGGCCGGTGTGCACAGCAGCAGAGCCTTTGGAGTCCCGGTTTGGGAGCAGTCCATCCCGTGGAGACTTCACCCCTTAACTTCACCATCTCAGTTTGTTAATTGTGGAGAGTCTCTCAGTTAATGGGAGAGAGTAATGGTGTGTCCTGTAACACTGGTGTTACTTGTTCATAATAATGAGTAACAAGTGCTTATCTTTTGAGAACATGGGGTGTTTACAGTCGAGCAGCCCCTTTGATTTGTAAATATCAAAGCAGGTTGGTGGCTGTGATCTGGGTGCTTCCAGAAAGGGGGTGTGGCTCCCTCCCCATCACCCGCACTGCAGCTCATCTTTAAAGGACACTTAAAAATAAGCAGAAACAGGCGCACACCCACACACACTCACACACTTGCACACGTACACACACACATACTGTCTCACAGACTTTGGAAGCACACCAAGATTATACATAATTTTTTAGCATTTCCAAATGATTTTAAATCTTAAATTCCTTATTTATTCCATTTTACAAATTGCATCCTTCTTCTTTCTTTTTTTCATTTTTATGAAGTTTTGAATATGAATAAACCAAAATTCTAGGCTGCCTGGTTCTTTTTCTCATTGAGATTTTTATTGTGAAAACTGCAGATTCACATGCATTTGTAGGAAATAATAGAGACCCTGTGTACCAGTCTCCCCCAGTGATGACATCTTGCAAAACGATAGTACATTGTCACAACCAAGGCCTGTCTACTTTTTGTTTTTTAAAAAGTTGTGGTAGGGGCTTCCCAGGTGGCGCAGTGGTTAAGAATCCACCTGCCGATGCTGGGGACACGGGTTCAAGCCCTGGTCCGGGAAGATCCCACATGCCGTGGAGCAGCTAAGCCTGTGCTCCACAACTACTGAGCCTGCACTCTAGAGCCCGTGAGCCACAACTACTGAGCCTGCATGCCACAACTACTGAGCCTGCATGCCACAACTACTGAGCCCACGCGCCACAACTACTGAGCCCACGCGCCTAGAGCCCGTGCTCCGCAATAAAAGAAGCCACCGCAGTGAGAAGCCCGCGCACCGCAACAAAGAGTAGTCCCCACTCGCAGCAATTAGAGAAAGTCCAGCACAGCAACGAAGACCCAACACAGCCAAAAATAAATAAGTAAATAAATTTATTTAAAAGAAAAAAATGTGATAAAATACACATACATAAAATTTACCATCAGTGGCATTCAGGGCATTCACAACGTTGTGTAACTTTTATCACTGTGTGATTGCAGAGCAGTTTCATCATCCCAGAAGGAAGCCCTGCACCCAGTAGCAGTCCCTCTCCGTTCCTCCCGCCCCCCCAACCCCTGGCAACCACTAATCTGCCTTCTCTCTGTATGGATTTTTCTCTCCTGGATGTTTCATATAAATGGAGTCACACAATATGTGGCCTCTTGTGATTGGCTTCGTTCACTGAGCATCATTTTTTAAAAAAATATTTATTTATTTATTGGCTGCGTCGGGTCTTAGTTGTGGCACATGGGATCTTTCGTTGGCTCTCTAGTTGAGAGGCATGGACTTAGTTGCCTTACGGCATGTGGGATCTTAGTTCCCCAACCAGGGATTGTACCAGCGTCCCCTGTATTGCAAGACATTCTTAACCACTAGGCCACCAGGGAAGCCCCGAGCATCATGTTTTTGAGGTTCATCCATGTTGTATCAGTATCAGTACTTCATTCCTTTTTTTTTTTTTTTTTTTTTTTTCCTGTACGCGGGCCTCTCACTGTTGTGGCCTCTCCCGTTGCGGAGCACAGGCTCCGGACGCAGGCTCAGTGGCCATGGCTCACGGGCCCAGCCACTCCGCGGCATGTGGGATCTTCCCGGACCGGGGCACGAACCCGCGTCCCCTGCATCGGCAGGCGGACTCTCAACCACTGCGACACCAGGGAAGCCCCTCATTCCTTTTTATTGCTGAATGCTATTCCATTGTATGGATAAGACCACATTTTGTTTACCCACTCATCAGTTGGTGGACATTTGGGTGGTTTCCGCTTTTTGGCTGTTGTTAAGAGTGTTGTCGTGAACATTCTGTAGCTTCTGTTTGAACATCTGTTCCAATTCCTTAGGTATATATCTAGGAGTGGGATTTCTGGGTCGTATGGTAATTCTATGTTTAACCTTGGAGGAACTGCCAAACTGTTTCCCACAACAGCTGCACCATTTGACACCCGCAGCAGCATATATGAGAATTCCTGTTTCTCCATATCCTTACCAATACATGTTTTCCATTTTCTTTTTTTAGCCATCCTAGTGGGTGTGAAATGATGCCTCACTGTGGTTTTCATTTATATCTCCCTAATGACTAATGACGTCGAACATCTTTTCATATGTTTGTTGGCCATGTGTACGTCTTCAGAGAAATGTCCATTCAAGTCCTTTGACCTTTCTAAAGTTCAGTTGTCTTTTTTTTTTTTTTTTTTGGCGGTACGAGGGCCTCTCACTGTTGTGGCCTGTCCCGCTGCGGAGCATAGGCTCCGGACGCGCAGGCCCAGTGGCCATGGCTCACGGGCCCAGCCGCTCTGCGACATGTGGGATCCTCCCGGACCAGGGCACGAACCCATGTCCCCTGCATCGGCAGGCGGACTCTCAACCACTGCGCCACCAGGAAGCCCCAGTTGTCTTTTTGTGATTGGATTTTATTTTATTTTTGTTGTTGTTGGATTTTTAAAGAGTTGTTTTGTTTTTTTTTTTTTGCAGTGCGCGGGCCTCTCACTGTTGTGGCCTCTCCCGTTGCAGAGCACAGGCTCTGGACGCGCAGGCTCAGTGGCCATGGCTCACGGGCCTAGCCGCTCTGCGGCATGTGGGATCTTCCCGGACTGGGGCACGAACCCCTGTCCCCTGCATAGGCAGGCAGACTCTCAACCACTGCGCCATCAGGGAAGCCCCTAAAGAGTTTTTAATTCTAGATACTAGACCTTTATCAGATGTATGATTTGGAGATATTTTCTCCTATTCTATGGGTTTTTTCACTTTCTTTATGGTGTCCTTTGATGTACAAAACTTTTTAATTTTGATGAGGTCCAATTTATCTCTTTTGTTATTGGTGCCATATCTAAGAAACCATTGCCAGATTTAGCTCTTATATTAATTAATTTATTTATTTATTGGCTGCAATTTTGGTTTTCGTTGCTCCGCATGAGCTTTCTCTAGTTGTGGCGAGCGGGAGCTACTCTTCCTTGCGGTGTGCAGGCTTCTCATTGTGGCGGCTTCTCTTGTTGCAGAGCACGGACTCTAGGCACTTGGGCTTCAGTAGTTGTGGCACGTGGGCTCAGTAGTTGTGGCTCGTGGCCTCTAGAGTGCAGGCTCAGTAGTTGTGGCGCACAGGCTTAGTTGCTCCGCAGCATGTGGGATCTTCCCGGACCAGGGCTCGAACCCGTGTCCCCTGCATTGGCAGGAGGATTCTTAACCACTGTGCCATCAAGGAAGCCCTTACGTTTATTTTTGATCCATATCAAGTTAATTTTATATACCATGTGAGTTAAGGGTCCAGCCTCATTCCCTTATGTGTGTGCTGTCCAGTTTTCCTAGCATCATTTGTTGAAGACTACTCTTTTCTCATTGAATGATCTTGGCAACCTTGTCAAAAATTACTTGGCTGTATAGATTTATTTCTGAACTCTCAATTCTATTCCACTGATTTACATGTCTATCCTTATGTCAGTATCACACTGTTTGATTACTGTAGCTTTATAATAGTTTTGAAATCAGGCAGTGTGAGTCTTCCAACTGTGGTGTTTTTTTTTTTTTTTTTTTTTTTGCGGTATGTGGGCTTCTCACTGTTGTGGCCTCTCCCGTTGCGGAGCACAGGCTCCGGACGCGCAGGCTCAGCGGCCATGGCTCACGGGCCCAGCTGCTCCGCGGCATGTGGGATCTTCCCAGACCGGGGCACGAACCCGTGTCCCCTGCATCGGCAGGCGGACTCTCAACCACTGCGCCACCAGGGAAGCCCCCAACTGTGTTTTTTATTTCAAGATTGTTTTGGCTGTTCAGGGCCCCTTGTAATTCCATACGAATTTTAGGATCAGGTCTTCCATTTCTGTAAGAATACCAGGTGGGATTTTGGTAGGGATTTCACTGAGATCTGTAGACCACGTTGGGTAGTACTGCCTTGTCTACTTCACAGTGTGGAGCACTGTCTTACAGAAGGTAGCGCACAGAAGGAGGGCTTGTTTAGTCACTTCTGGGCTCCAGCCCTGAAGTCTGATGTGGAAGGTCTGGCCCCAAGCCCAGGAATGTGCCAGTTTAACAAGGTCCCCCACGAGTCCCAGGGACTCCAAGGTTTGAGAACCACTCTGGCCTTACCCACCCATCTTCCCTAGGGAGGGGTCTGAGGTTCAGCAGGAGCGAGTTTCCTAGTTTGAAAATGGCCAGTTTGTGGGCAGGAGTGGTCTTCACAGCTACTTCCTGTTCGGCCCCTCTTGGCATTTTGGCCCTGCTTGACCTCTGGGAATAAGGTCATTGGAATTTGTTCCAGGTGACTTTTGTGAAGCAGCATTTCTTGGGCCAAGTTCAGGAGCTCTCGGGGTGGCAGAGGATGGGTGACGTTTATGGAATCTCCCTGTCTTTTCCATACTGCCTCCGCCTTAACCCCTTTTCTCCCAGAGGCCAGGGTGTGTGCCTGTCTGACCTGCACTGAGTCCTCGATTAGGCTGGGAGATCCTCTTGTTCATTGCGTCTTGTTTCTTGCCATCAGACCTCGGATACATTTCCAAACCTCTCTCTGTCTGAACACCTCTGATCCCAGAGCCCTGGGGCCCAGCAGACCTTGCAGGCGGTGGCCGGCCCTGCCCCTCCCACTCCAGCCCCGGCCTGAAGCGCTCTCTCCTGTGCATACGCCCTTGCTCCCCGGCACACGCCTCCCTGCCCTTTTCTCCTGGTTCTTTCCTGGTCATCCTTCAGGCTCACCTCGCCGGCAGCTCCCAGGGCAGCCCTGCCTGCCCGCCTGTCTGACCCCAGGTACGGGCTCTCAGAGCGCCACGTTCTTCACCTCTGTAGCTCCCCTTACCTGTGGCAGCCTTACATGTCCTCGTGTGACTTTGATTAATGACGTGTCTCTCACCAGACTTGAAGATCCAGGAGTCAAGAAGATTGATCCCCAGCACCCAGCACAGTGCCTGGCACGGGGCAGGCGCTCAGCCAAACACCTGCTGGATGGTTGGGGTTGGTGGGAGGTCGGTGGAGGCATGAGTGGGCAGGTGCGGTGATGGGTGGGCAGGGTGAGCAGTGACCGGTTGATGATGGCTGAGTGGCTGGCTGGCTGGCTGGCTGGCGGGCGGGGAAGCACCAGTCAGTGAGTTTCCAGAACCTCCTTCCTCTCCACTTTATCAGACAAACACTCCTTGGGACCTGCTGTTTGACTGTCCTTCAGGACACACAGGTGACTGAGACACCTGGAAAAGACGCAGAACATTGCCAGGGCCGTGACCCAGTGTCCCAGAGGATGGTGGCAGCGTGTGGGGCTGGCGGGGGCGCCTGCCAGCTCTTCTGTGCCGCCTCCCGCCCTCCCGGGACAAGACCTGTCTCTGAGGAAGAAGCCCTCTTCTCCTCTCCCCGCCCCCCACCCCCCAGCGGCCCCTCCTCCCCTCCTGGGACCTTAACAGCCGGCCTCCCTGCGTCCCTCCCTCCCCCGTGAGCTGACTTGTCCAGGTAGTGCCCCAGCAGCCTCGTCCTGCCCTGTGGCCTCTTCCCCTCTTAACCCTTTGCAGTCTGGCTCAACGGCCCCGGCTGTGCCCTCCACCGCCCCTCCGCAGGCCTCCAGGGGCTGCTAATGGGCTCATTTTGTGTTCCTCCCGACCTCTGAGTAACACTTGCTACCACTGCCCAGCCCGTCCCCCCGCTTCTTTATTATCCTGTTAGTTGAAGTGTTTTCAAAGAGCCCCGCCCCCGCCTGCCCACCCCCACTGGACATCAGAGCGACCAGGGGCATTTCAGATGCCGAGGCCTGGGCCCTCAGGGTGGTTGGCATGAGCAGCCCGTGCTGAGAATCAGAGCGGGGACAGTGGCTCCTGGGTCCTGCCCAGCGCCCCCAGCCGAGCTGTCTCTCACCTGGATTATTCCACCAGCTTCCAGCACGGGACTCGGCTCCTTCCAGCTTCCCTGAGGGCGGTCCTCGCAGCAGCGGTGTCCACTCACATCACTCCTCTCTCCACACCTCCCTTAGCACGGAATCTGCTGCCTTCTCACCTCTCCCTCCTCACTCACCGGCCTCCAGGCTGGCGTGCCCCCGCTGGGGCGGCAGGGTCAAGGACCACCCCCCGCACCCCATTGCCGTGGTGTTCCCCTGGCCCCTCTCTCCCCATCACACGACGCAGCCCTGGTGTGTTTGCCTGGCCCACCCCAGTGGAATGCAGGCTCTGTGAGGACAGGTGCATGGTTTGTCTGCAGGGGAGGTTTCCCCGGCGCCCAGCATCTGAGGTGCTCAGCGTTTGCTGAGCAAATGACCGCGTGGCTTCACGGGAAGGTGTGTGTCCAGGAAGCAGCCGATCTGAGAGCTGCGGGGGTGGCATGGTGTTCCGCGGAACCCGGCCTGGGAAATGCTGCAGGATGACACCCCTCGTAGGATGTGTCCATACGTGTGCCTTGCTCATCCTCGTAATGTGCAGTCAGCAACGTCCCTGCTTTTATTCCAGCTGCTTCTGCTCTCCTGTCCTTTGAGAACTGGCTTACGTCCTTGCCCCTCCCACCACCTCCCATGGGAGTGAGATTCAAGTCCTGTCCTGACATCATCGAGTTTGGGGGCGGGGGTTGGGGGGAGCGGCTGCCGCTCATGCCCTGAAAGCCCGCCGAGCTGTACACTTAGGATTTCTGTTGTTTTTTAAAGGTATGTGACCCTTCAGTAAAAAGCTATCCTTTTATTGGATGAGAACAAGTGAAGGGCTGGGCTCAGGCACCGTCTCAGAGGGAAGCAGGGAGCCTCGCGTCCATGCCCCCAGCACTTCTGGGATCCAGGGAGCTCAGCCCGGGCAGGTGTAGCTCCCCCGGCCAGGAGCTGTGTGGGGTTGTGCAGGGTGGGTTGCAGCCTGCCCTGTACACGAGGGCGTGTGGGGGAAGGGCAGGCCGGCCGAGGCCCCGAGAAGGCAGGGGCGTCACGCCGAGGAGTTCCCGCTGTACTCTGGGCAGTCGGGAGACGTGGCAGCGAGGCAGGCAGGCAGGCAGGAGGGGTCCCACAGTGTCTGGGCAGCCTGGTGACTGGCGGGTGGCAGGCAGGACCGTGCCCAAACCGGGCAGTGGGGCCGGGGGGCCGAGGGTGTCCAGGTTCAGAGCTGTCCAGGAGATGACAGGAACCCGAGGAGGGAGAGGAGAGAGAAGGGGCGCCGGCCCGCCCTGGCCGCCCAGTGGCGGTTCTCCTCCGGCCCTCCTCCTCCTCCTCCGAGGGCTTCTCCCCGCCCGCCGGCTCTTCCCTGCCTCCACATCACAGCGTCTTCTGTCTTCCCACTGCTCCACTGCCTGGAAAGTTTGTGGCTTCGAGCAGCGCTTTACTCCTCGTACCTCTCAGGACTCTGGGGCTGGGATGCGGGCGGAGTCCAACATGGACGGCTCCTCTCTGCTTCACCGCGGCGGGGCCTCTGGGCCGCGCACACCTCTCTCCCCTCCGCGGGGCCTCCGCACCGCAGACTTCTCCACGCCGGCTGAGCTCTGAGAGGAGAAGCTGACGCTGCCTGCTCCTCGAGACCAGGCTCGGCCCTGCCAGCGGGATGCTTCTGCCATGTTGTTTTGGTCAAAGAAGTGAGAGGCCGGATTCCAGGGGAGGGGCACAGACCCCCGTCTCCGTAGAGCCGAAGAAGTCACAGCCACACCAGTCATGGGAAAGCAAAGAGCGCTTTCAGTATTTATGTTCTTGCCTGAAAAGCATTTAGGATGCTCCTCAGCTGAGAGAGCCCATGAGCTCTGATTGCATCTCCCACAGGCACACAGGGCGCTGTCAGCCGCGTCCGTGCCCAGCATGGTGTGCCGATCGATCGCAGGGCCTCCATCCGCTCCCCGCAGCCCCTCGTCCTCTCTGGAGCGGTGTGGGGAGCGGGGGGGATGCTGGGCCTAGGGCACCCCTCCCCGAAAGCAAGGCTGAGCAGGCTCACTGGCCTCCTCGCCTGCCGGTTCCTGTTTCCTGCGGAGCTTGTGGCAGCTGTGCACAGTCGGCCTGGCTCTCGGCCTGGCCCTGTCTGTATGACAAGCAGAGCAGAAGAGGGGGGCTCGGGGGCATGAGTGGGGAGACCCATGTCCACAGACACCCGCCTCGACCCTCCGCAGGCTGCCCAGCCGCCCCTGATCGAGCCCCCGGGCTGGTCCACACACGTCCCCCCCGCGGACCCTCTGTCCCAACGCTCTCAATGGCAACTGCAGTTTTTGGTGTCTTTTACCTTTATAATTTATAAAATTTAACTTTTCATTTTGAAAACCTTTAGACCAACGGAAAAGTTGCAGATTTCAGTAACTCCCATAGCCCCAGGTCCACCCAGAGTCCCCCACTGCCAACACTGGGCCACGTTTGCTTTCTCTCCGAGCATGAAGCTGTGAACAGGGGCTTGTGAGGACCCTCAGAGGCCAGGCCCCGGCCTCCTCCCTTTCCCCTGCGGCACCTGCCGTCTGTCGCTGCCCGTTAACGCAGCCTGGCCCTCCTGGCCCGGCGTCCCGCAGGTCTTCCCCCCATGTCCTTTCCTTCTCCTGTCACCTGGCCCATCTTTGTTCCCCAGGACATGCAGCACTGAAGAGTTGGGGCTCCCTGCTTGGTGGGAGGTCCCTTGGCCTGGGTCTTCGGGGCGTTTCTGTCCCTGTGAGGCTGCGCTCTGGGGACAGGCCTGGTCCCCCCACGCCCTTGCCCGCTGCTCCTGCCGTGCTGGGCTGCCCTGGGCGGTGCGGGACCTGCCCTCCCCAATCATGTGCACCCACCTCCTTCCCTGAAGAAAGGCCCTTCCTGCTTCCAGCCCGCCGGTGTCGCCCTGGTCAGCGTCCACTCCAGCCCCAGTGACCAGATGCTGTGGGCCCTGGACAGCAGGTGGAACGTGCACGTCCGAGTTGGGATCACCGAGGAGATGCCGGTGGGGACCGACTGGGAGCACGTGCCAGGTAGGGGCGCTGGGTGGGCGGTGGCCACTGCGGCCACACTGGGTCCTGGTTTGTTTCCGAGGCTCTGCTGAGGCAGGTGACAGCAAGCGTCTACCTCAGTGTTCCCCAGCATGGGCACCCCACAAGCAGAGTGCCAGCCCGTGTCCTTGGGGTTCCTTGTCGGATGACCGTTTCCGGACCGCCTGGGCTCTGGTCCTCGGGTCTTGGGCTCTTGCAGCCTTGCCGGCCCTGCAGAGAGGGCGCCCTTTCCCTGGGCTTCCGCTCGGTGCCCAGCCAGGAGGAGAGCAGGCTTGCGGGGAGGGTCGGTCCGTCCCTTCCGCGGCCGGGGCCGAGGGCAGACAGACGCTCCGTTTGCCTGCAGGGTTGCAGGCCTGCCAGCTGGCCCTGAGCGCCAGGACCGTGTGGGCCCGCTGCCCCAACGGGGATCTCGCCCGACGGTACGGCGTCACCGACAGAAACCCTGCCGGAGACTACTGGAAGAAGATTCCCGGGCACGTGACGTGTTTCACAGGCAGGTGCCAGGGCGCCGGGGCTCCCGTGGATGACGTCAGTGGGGCTCTGGTGGGGGGCTGGGGCGGTGCTGCTCCCACGGGGCTGGTTCACCCAAACAGGAGCCCATCCCAGGGTCACACCTGCCGCGGGCCACGCAGCGCCCAGACTCTGCCAGGGTCTCCCGGGAAGAGGACGGGGCGCCGGGCCACCCCCTTGAAGGCTGAGGAAGCCTAGGCGCCGGTTGGGGGGTGCCCGGGGCCCACCACTAGGCAGCGCGCGTGCAGTTGTGGAGCCAGGCTGGGGAGTAACGGGCGTGCGGCTGGCTCTTGTCCCCGCAGTGACCTTGTCAGATGAGCTGTGGGCAGTGGGCCCCCCCGGCTCCCTCCTGCAGCGGCTGACTAGGACTTTCAGCCACTCCTGCGGCGCCCCGAGCAGCCAGGCCACCACCCCCCACCCCGAGGACCTGGACGACGAGTGGGAGGTCATCTGAAGGAGCTCTCGGCGGGGAGGCCGCCGAGACTCGTGTGGCGGACACGGGCGGTTTAGAGTCACCCGCCCTTGGACACACCTCGCCCGCTCTCGTCAGACACGTCTAGCCAGGTCGGACGCCCCGCTCTTGCTTTCCTCCGTGTTTGTTTCCGTCTCGTTCCAGAACCCACAGCCTCGGCCGAGAGGTCCGGAGCCGTTGCTGTAGCAGCAGTCCCTCTGAACTCCCGCTGAGGCCGTCCCCAAGTGGGACGGTGGCTGCTCCAGTTGCATGCACTACGGTTACCGCTGTCTGCTGCGGTCACCTTCCCGTCACTGACCGCTCCCAGGCCCGTGGAGCCCAAGGTCAGTGCCGTCCACCTGCCGAATGTGTTCCTGGGATGGCTTCGTCTCCACCACAGGGTCCCCCCACCTCCTCTCTGAGACACAGGTCCCAGCGCCCATTCCCTGCTGGCCACACCAGATGGGAAGCCAGCTGTGCCAGGATGGGGACACACGCATAGCAACATGCACACGCCACGCACGCCCTCCCTGCCCGCTCCCAGGGGGCTGGGCTCGCCTCCAGCAGAACAGTAAAGGCCAGTGGGTGACCTGGAATACGGAAGTGTGCGTGTGTATCCGAGGCAGGTGTGGTGGGACGTGGGAACCTTAGCCATGTTCGTGACATAGGAATGTCTTAGGGTGACACTCAGCCCTGCTGCTGGTGACGTCGTGAAAACCAGAAGCACCTTCAGAGGATGAATCTACTAATTCTTGCCTTTTTTGTTTGTTGTATTACAAACCTACATAAGATACCTCACTTGAAATCAGATCTTACAAATTTAGAAGAGAAATGTATTTTCTGAAACCAGGGGAAGGCTTTTGATTCCTTCCCCTGGTTTATCCTGAGCCTGCACTGTTCTCGGCTGCAGCTTCAGAGGATGGACACCGCCCCGCATGTCCTCGGTGTGTGGGGCAGCCACGGGACCTGCCTGCTGGCTGCGAGTGGCAACCAGGCACTGTCAGCGGGCATCTGGGTGGGTGCCCAACAAGGTTGAAACTGGGGCCTGCTGTGGCCACGTCAGACTTCAGTCCATGGGCTCGGCCTGCAGTGCCCACCCTCGTCGCTGGCATCGGAGCTGTAGGACTCGGCAGCCCAGCCAGGCATCCGCCCTGAGCCCGCCACCCCTCCCTCTTGGAGGCAGCCCCACGGAAGGACTCCAGCCTGGCTGCTTTTTTTAGCCTGCCCTTGGCCCGGGGCCCGGTTACTCAATGCCTGTTTTCTACTAAGCAAGTGTGTCCGGGAGCCCCCAGGCCACAGGTGAAGAGCGATAAGATTTGTTCTCTGACAGGACGCAGCCAGCCATGAGGATGGAGGTTTTCCAGGTCTGAATGAGGACAAGATGCTGAAATCCCAGACCTTACTTACTACTTCACTTTTATAGAACCCGTTTTTTTCCAGAAGTCCGGTGACAGCAGAGGGAGCCCAGGCTGGCTGAGGCTCCTCTTCTGCGTACGTTGTGCCTTGCCCGGCTCCTCAGATGGCAGAGCTCTCCTGAACCCGCGGGACTTCAGTGCAATTAAACCCCAGGCTCGTTAGTTTGATACTTTTAAACTACTTGTAGCCTCAGTGCTTTGTACAGTTTTCTTTCTTTCTTTCTTTCTTTTTTTTTCTTTAGCTGTGCTTTGAGACAGTGCGATAAACTAGACTCTTCCGAGCCTAGTCGAGTCTGATGTCTGAGTGGTGAGAAGGTGCCCCGAGCAGGCACTCAGGAAGGCTGTTCCCACTGGTGCCGCGAAGAATCTGTTGCTGCTGTTGCTAGCCCAGCCCCACGGCCAGCAGGGTGTGGGCAGCTGTCATTTCATGACCAGTTTGCCCGGGGGCTGTCCTGGGGGAGTGCCACTGCAGAGGTGGCCCTGGGGAGGACACCGTACCGAGGGGCAGAGTGCGGTGCCGCTGTGGGCAGGCTCTGGGGGCTGAAGACCCTGGGCCTGAGTCTCCACCCAGGACACAAAACCAGATACCAGAAGTGCCCTAGTGGAAACCAGCACGTGGAAAAAGGTCACGTTCATGACAGCAGCGGGATGCGTCATGTGCCAGGAAACACCCTGAACAAGAAATGCCAGACTCTGCTGAGAGCTGGCCAAGCTTTACTGAAGACTTCAAGAGAGCCTGGACTGGGATGGCAGTCGGCATTCCTGATGGAAGACCACAGCCGTCGTGCAAAGAAAGACACCAGTCCTTTCCAAAGGCATTTATGGCTTTCACTCAATTTGTCAAAATCCCCACTGGGATTTTCTTTGTTGGGGGAGGCAGAGAAGAATCCATAAAACAATGTTCATAGCCACAGACACACCCCTTGACTGTGCCAGATATGCGGCGAGGCTCTCATGCGTGCAGCTTCACGTCCTCAGTAGGGCCCTGAGAGGTCACTACCATTAGCCCCAGTGAGACTCAGAGAGGCGAAGTAACTTGCTTAAGTCAACACAAGGAGCGCTGGGACTCCAGACCTGTGCTGTGTGACGCCACCTCGTCTTGAGAAGAAGAAACAGATGAGGATTGCCAGGAGTGATGACGGGGGCCAGCCAACGAAGTAGGACGTGGACGGAAGGGCCAGTGACGTCGGGCAGCCCAGCGAGGCCCACGGGGAGCTGACGGGGTGAGGGCGGCACGCGGGTGAGAGGACGGGACGGTGACTTCACCGTTAACTGGTGCGGCCCGCTACTGAACCATTCAGACAAAATAAACATTACGTGGATTAAAGAATCTTAAAACTAGGGGGCAAAAAACAGTATCTGACTTCTGGATGGCAAGCACTTTCTAAACTCAAAAGTAGAGGGGAAAGTCAGAGGAAAATACTATATAGATTTGATCTCTTCAAAATATATATAATGCTGTGAATTAAAAACCCTGCATAAAATTAGAAGGAGAAATAATCGCTACAAGTCGGAGGAACGCCGAAGACACACGTGTGGACAAAGATGAAAGGGCCTTGCTTAGTGAGCGCCCAGGGCGGGGGTGCACATGGAGCAAGCAGGGGCCCCCCGTGGGCACAGCCCTTCTGGGAAAGCCACCGACAGTCCAGCAGCAGCCTCAAAACCCTCAAGCCCCGGAACTCCTACTTCTGGAAGCCTGTCCTCAAGAACAAATCCGAAGTCAGGGTTAAACGTACAGCGCGGCATCGTTTGTAATTGTGAAACACTAAAAACACCTGACCTTCGGGAGCATTCCTCTCATGAAACGGTATATGCGGCTGTTACAAAGCATGTGTGTTCCTGGGGGATATGGGTTCTGAGCAGTCTGTCATGCAGTTTTATCATAGCAGCGTTAAATCTCTTGGGCGTGGTAATGATCATGTGGGTTTGCAGGAGATCATACATACAGGGAGAGGTAGATAATGCCAATGGACACTCTTCTAACTTTTGGTGGGTTTGAAATCTTTTTCATAACTCCAAGGCGCAGAGGAGGGGCAGAAAGACACTACACAAGCAGCTGGTCACGGTGGTCACTTGTAGTGTGTACCTTTTTGTATCTTTTGAATTTGAGCCATGTAAATGTGTTATTTATTCCAAAAATAAATAAAATTCACATTTTAAAGACTCAGTTCTAACATCAACTCTTTATCGTATCAGCGCTAGCTGAATCAAATATCACAAAGTAAACACCAAAGGCTTCTCAAAAATCGTATTTACACAGTGTTTTACAGTATATGGAAATGCTTACTCTACAGTAAGTTTTTAAATACTAGATTTGATCTGATGTCACGTGAAAAGGTATGCATAGAAAAAAATTTGAACATATGTATATATGTGCAGAGGAAAAACATCAGAAAACACACCAAAATGCTAGTAGCAGTGGCTGTCTGGGTGGTGGGATGCTGCCAGGCAGGCGGGCAGCCTCTTTATCTGGGAGCTGCATGGAGGCCTGCCGCATCCTGCCCTGGATTTCTCTGCACAATCCGAGTGTTGTACCATGAGCATGCATTCTATCAGCAGAAATTCTTTATAAAAGTCACTGGAGATGTGGGAATTCCCTGGTGGTCCAGCGGTTAGGACTCCTCGCTTTCACTGCCTGGGCCCCGGGTTCAGTCCCTGGTCGGGGAACTAAGATCTCGCAAGCCGCACAGTGTGGCTAAAAAAAAAAAAAAAAAAAAAAATCACTGAGGATAGAAATCTCTTCTCTTCAACCTCTGCCTTGGTTGGGATGGTTACACGTGTGTTGACATCGGTCATGACCCCTCAAACCACACACTTAAAGTCTGGGCATTTATTATGTCAAGTATGCCTCAATTTTAAACTGTAGCAGGACAAAACCAGTCACCGTGGAGCAGGGGTGCTTCAGAACATCCACTCACTTTTGAAGCAGAAGCCTTCCCCAACCGTGCCTGTTTCCCCTCCGTCCCGACTTCAGGAAGCACCCTTGTTCTGAACAGGATTCCAGGTAACTTAGGAAACTGCTCTCAATACAGTATTTTAAAGTTGAAGAAATTGACAGGAAAGGAAATCAGTGGGAATATCGAGGTAGTAATGGGGTAAGTTAGCACACAAAGGAGGCACAGTCATGCCACCACGGCCAAAGTGGGGGCAGAGCGGGGGCCTTGTGGCCACAGGCCATCACAGGGCTGTGTGTCCCTCTCGGGCTCCAGGCACAGGGTCACAGTGCCTTGGGGAGGAGCAGCCCACCCTCCTTCCTCCTCCCCGACAGGTGTCTGGGCTGCAGAGATTCTGGCCCCTGAGCTCTCCGGAGTTGGAAGTTCACTGGGCCCCTGGGTGGGCATGGTGGGGGCAGTACTGGCAGGAGTGGGGTTTTCCTTAGACAAGGTTCATGGAATGAAGGAAGTGAACAAACGAACCAAGGCGCTTTGCCCAGACACGTGGGCCTTGTCCCAGGCAGAGCCATTGCCTTGGAGAAGCCATCAAGGCCACCTGCCAACAGCCAAGAGCTGAGTCTCCTGGCTGACTCTGGCCCTCCCCAGGCCTCCCTGCTCATCGCCAGGGGGACAGTGGTGACGGGGGGTGCTGGAGGGCCCAGGGGAGCGATAAGGCCAGTGCTGAGGCCCGCCCGCCCGCCCTCACTCGGCCGGCAGCAGCGGCCAGATAACCCTGAGGCTTCTCCACCCTGCACTGTTGCTCTGGGTTCTCTGCTCCCATGGACGCCTGGGGTGCCCTGAGCCAGGCGTCCCCAGTGGGACTCAGTGGGAGCTGTGCCAGGAATCAGGCCCCGCTCTGCTGCCACAGGGCTTCGTCAGCCTTCCCTGTGGCTCCCTGTCCCACCCAGCCGCGGCCAGGACACCCGGCGCTGACGCCCCCGCTGCTCTCTTGCCCTGCACCCCTCAAAGCTATGAAGCTGTGCTCCGGCTGGGCCCCCTGCTGTGGTGCCCAGAACAACTCCTGCCCGTATCCTGCCCTGCATGCCAGGACCAGCCCAGGGACTGCCTCCTGCTCCCTGGACAATGGGTTCTGTGGGGTCCCCGGCAGGGAGCCCCCCCAACCTTGCATCACCCCATCCCCAGCCCATGGGGCTCAAAGGAGTTCGTCACCAAAGGGGCAGCTGTAGGTCTAGCAGGGAAGCGGATGGGGGCCTAGCTAGCCCTGTGCCTTGGGCCAGGAGGGCTGACCCCACAGAGGACAGAGCTGGGACCGGGGAGACATGAGGGGAAGTCCGCACGCCCAGGTCCTCCGTCAGGTGCCCAGGCTCTTTCCAGGCAGAAGCTGCTTGGGCACGAGGGCGCCGAGAGTTCCCAAAGCCCAGAAGCCACGGCGACCTGCTGCTCTGGTCTGCGCTTTCCGCCTCCTCCAGAGGAACGCACCCTCCCCCAGCAACGCATCCCCGGTAAGAACCAGGGGACTCCTGATGTCCCAAGGTTTAAGCTAGAAGAGATGCTAGTATCCACTGCCCCCAAGTGTCATGGTTCAGAAAAGCTATTTAACTGGGCCAGGACACACAGCAGGAGGGGAGAAGCCCTCGCTCCCACCCAGAATCTAGGATCAGCACTGGGCCGTACACCCCTCCATCCCCCAGCCCTCCCCACCAGGGCTGTGTGCCCACCCACCCTACGTTTCGCTTCCCAGGAACGGGGGTCACATCCTTTCCAGGGCAGGTGGGGAGCTTGGAGATGCTCCAAAACCCCTTTGTAAACAGTTGGGGACACTGAAGCCCAAGGCAGGGGTTTATCCAAGGTCACCCTCAGAGTGGGTGGCAGGTGCAGACCAGAACCAGGCCCCCTGACAGAGCTTCCCGCTGCCCAGGCCCCTTCCACAGCCCCCCTCCGACGGCCCACCACCCTGGATTCTGCCACCACCACCCAAAGCCCCTTCGGCCCCCAGGCATGCCCCCCCCCTCGGGGACACTGGGGGCAGGGTGGGCAGTGGGTGCCCCCAGCCAGGCGGTCACTGTCCATCGGGCAGATCGTTAGCCCTCTGCTCCTGGCAGAACATCGTGGCCCTCCAGCCCATGCCGGCGCGGGTTGAATTTCACGGCCCAGCAGAATTCCCAGGCAGGACGGCCTGGCCATCCCTGATCCCAAGGCTCCTTGGGGCACGGACCCAGCTTCTCAGCCAGGGTCCCTTTGTCCTGAAGGGTCAACCAGTCTCCATCTTCAAACCCTTCCTGCGGAAACCAGCTCTACTGGCTGAGGCTGGAGGGCCCGCCCACGGGGTTACGCAGCCACCCCCATCAGGAGCCCCAGGATTAGGTACCTGCTAGTCTCCAGAGGAGAGAGCCAAAGGGGCGACCGTGACAAGTCCAGGCCTGGGCTTCTTTGGGGAGGGGGCGGTCCCAGTGACAGCCAAGGAGGAGGCAGGTGGCCAGTACGGGACGGGGGCAAACAGGAGGCACAGCCTGGGTCCTGCCCTCCACAGCTCGGGACCTGAGGCCCAGCCCCACAGGGGAGTGGTCGAGGCCCCACCTGCTGACGGGGCAGAGAACCTCCACCCAGCACCCACGGGCGGTTCCCTTGGCCTCCAAGCCTTTGCACACGCCGTGCCCCTGCCTGGACACGTCAGTCCACCCCCCTGCACCTGCCCAGCTCAGCTGTCTCTCCCTCTGGGACACCTTCCCAGAGGCTCTAAATCAAGATGGGAGGCCACTCCTCAGGGTCTGGGTAGTTAGAGCTGAGGGCAGGGCCCGGATCTCAGGCGTCGCCTGACCCTGCAGCCCAGCTCCACGCAGGGAGGTGGGGAGCTGAGCACGGCCGGATCCAGAAGACCTGCAGCTCCGGGTCCGCCTGCCCGTCCTGGCCAAGCCCCCAAAGCACGCTACACACAAAGCAGAGATTCTGCTGTCCAGAGAACAATATATGTAAAGTGCCGGGTACAACGCTCTGAAAAATAGTATTCTCCAAAAATCCAGCACCCGGGGTGCCCCCGCGGTCTAGCCCTTGCCCGTGAGGTCCAACGGCTGCAGGAAGGGCGGCAGCGGCAGCTCGTCCAGGGCCTCGGGGAAGCGACCGGGCGAGATGGCGGTGACCAGCACCTGCATGGCGCGCGCGAAGAGCGAGGGTGGCGCCAGGCCCGCCAGCCACTGGAACTTGTCCTCGCCCAGTAGCCGCTGCCAGCGCGGCCGGTCGCCCAGCAGCTCGCGGCGGGCCGGGCCGGTGGCGTCCGCAGGTGTGTACAGTGCCAGTAAGTCAAGCAGCAGCAGGCGGCGCTGGCGCGGCTCCCCGGGCGCAGGTGCCCCGACGGCGGGGGCGGCCCCGGCGTCACGGCCCAGCTGACGTAGCAGCAGCTCGAGCGGCGTGAGGCCGCCGCCATCGCGCAGGCCAGGCGAGGCGCCGTGGCCGAGCAGCAGGAAGAGGCACTCGGGGCGCGCCAGCTCGCAGGCCACGTGCAGCGACGTGCCACCGCCCTCCACGCGGCTACAGCCTCGCCGGTCGAGCAGGCGCGCGCGCTCCTCGGCCGGGAAGTCGCGCACAGTGCGTAGGATGCGGCGCAGGATGCCCACGCGGTTGTAGCGCACGGCCAGCGCCACGTGCGGCCCGGGCGCCGCGCAGCAGCGGAAGCCGGCGCTGGGCGGCGCGAGCGCGCACCGCGGGAACGTGGCCAGCAGGTAGTGCGCGTACGCCTGGTGGTCGTGCACGAGTGCGTAGAGCAGCGCCTCCGACGGCGAGTAGGCGGCGGCGCGCCCGCGCTCGTCCCAGTGGAAGGCCTCGCTGGCGCGCATGTCCTCCAGCAGCCACACGGGCAGCAGGTCGCGCACGGCCTGGTAGAAAGCGAACGACGACTTGCGGCACTGCTTCTGCGCCCGGGAGCGCGCTGCGCCCGCGCCCTCGGGCCCGCCGTCCGCGCCGCCCCCCGGCCGCCGCGCGTCCCACGGCATGCTGGCGGCGCCTCCCGGTCTCACGGCATGGGCCTGGGGCCGACCACCTGCGGGCGGAGGGAAGCGCAGTGAGGGTTGAGGATCCGGTCGGAGAGGGGTCTCCCGTCCAATCCTCACACAGCCCCACCTGTCCGGGCCTCTCTCGTACCTGCCCCCAGCCTCCGACCGGCCCTCCCAGTCACTCCTCACAGCTTCCCTTCTCTCCTAGGCCCTGAACCACCTCCCACATCCTTGATCTAGCTGCGCCTGCTCGCCCTCCCCAAAACTGTCTTGTTCTCCGGTACCTCTGCTAAAGATGCCCTTCCCTGTCCCTGCCCTCACAGCCCCAGCTACCGTCAAGGCCACACAGAAACCCCACACCCCGTCCAGCCCAGGGACCCACTGGAAGAGTTCCTGCTCCCACCTGTGGCAGCTGCATCCAACTCCAGTCAAGGGAAAAGCCAGGTAGGGGACTAGGAAAGCTGCATCCCACATCTCAAGCTGAGCCAAATCTTTTCTGTAGCCCAAGCTCCCTATCCCCAACCCCATCTAACCTTGACCCTGTCGTCTGACCCCCGACTGCGGTCGGGGTCCCTACCCCAGGCCAGGCAGGGTCAGAGCTCTAGACTCAGACCTACCTGGCTAGCGCACCGCGATTACCTAGTTCTGTGTAGGTGGGTGTATTACTGTTCCCTGAGCCTCAGCTTCTTCATCTGTAAGAAAGAGGGAAGGCAGTCTGTGAGCCGCAGCAGGAAGTGGGGGCCTCTAGCCTTCCACCCAAACATGGTGTTTACTGGATGTCACCGCCCCTAGCTCCTGGGAGGAGGCAAGAGGATGAAATCAGCCTAGAAACTGGCGTGTACACTCTTCACAGCCTGTAAATCCCCTCCAGGTCTGCTAGCGCCCTGAGTCTTCCCAACGACTAGAAGAAGCAGGTACTGTCATCCCATTTTCCAGTAAGGGACAAACTTGTCCAAGGTCAGTCGGCAAGTCATGGTAGAGACAGGCCTGGAACCCAGATCTCCTAACTCCTATTTCGGGCTCACTCCAGAAGTGGGAGGACCCCCAACCCACAGGAAACCCAGCTTGAGCCCTAACCTTGCCCCCTGCGCCAACCTGAGCCCTGACCTCCAACCCCTGGCCCTGGCCCAAGCTCCCCACTGCGTTTTCTCAAGGGTAAGCCCTTGGTCACAAGGGACCTAGGTCAGCGGATAAGCTGCATCCACACACACTGGGTAACTAAGTTACAGAGACGGGCACAGGGGTTGGGGGATGGAGCCACAGCACCCTTTTGGGGGACACCGTGACTGGAGCAACCCCCCACGCCTGGGTCTCCGCGCCCCGGGTGTACCCTGTGTGGACACTGGGAGCGGGGCAGGTTACGTAAAGTTGAGCCGCCCCACGTCACCGGGCAGCGAGTCACGGTCGCGGCTCAGTGAATGGGGGGTTGGGCCACCGAGGGCAAGGCCGCGCGCCCAGGGCCGCCCGCCAGTTCCTCCCCGTCCCCTACTGGCGGCACGGCCGGACCCCGGGTGGCCGCGGGTCGCGGGTCAAGGCCAGAGTGTCTGCGGGCCGGTGGCCGGCGCAGCGAGGGCTGCACCTGCGTGCGCGTGTGTCTGGGGGGTATGAGGGGGGCGGCGGCTACACGCCGAGCCGACCGAGGAAGGGGGACTCACCTTGGGGGTCGGAGGGGCCGCTGGCCTGGCGTCCCCGCCCCCGCTGCGGGCCGGAAAGCTTGCTGTCCCCCCGCGGGTCGGCGCGCAGGCGAAGCTCCCAGGACAGACGGACGGGAGGGTGTCGCCGCCGCCCGCGCCCGCCGCAGCCGCGCTCTGAGCCGCCGCGGCCAGATCGCTGGGCGGCGGTGCCGGCGCCGGCGGCGGGCGGGCGGGCGGCGGGCGGCGCAGTGCGGCCCCGGCCGGGCAGGACCGCGGGGCCGCCCGCCGCCGCCATTGGCCCGCGCTGCCGGCTCCCGCCGCCACCCATTGGCCGCCGCGCTGCACCATTGTTACGTCACCGGTCGGCGGGCGGGGCGCCCAGGGGGACCCGCGGAAAAGTTGGGAGAAACTTGAGGGCGCGCGGGGGGCGGGGCCGGGATGGGGAGTGAGCGGGGCGGGGCTCCCGGAAACCCGAGTGGCCGGCGAGGAAAGGCTCCGGGCTTGGAGCTCCCGGCGGCGGGAGACCCGCGCCGGGAAGGGCCCCTGGGCCCGGCCTGCTGTGACCCGGCTCAGTGAGAGACTGGGCGCGCACTTAGGCGCTCCGGCTCCGCCGAGCGTGCCTTTCTTCGGCACCCCACGAGTCGTACTCCACGTCCCCTTTACGCTGACCCTCTGTGACCTTGGGGATGACCTCCTCCGAGACTGTTTTCCGGGACTGTACGTGGAGGTGTCGGGGCCTAGGAACTGTGACCCCTAAGGGCCCTGGCCGCTTTCTGCCCGGGAGGGTCGGGGCGTCTCGAGCCCCTGCTCCAAGCTGACTTTCCCAGGGAACGAATGGATGAACGGATGGAGACAGCCATTTATGAGGGCCTAGTGTGTACCAATCTCTGTGCTAAACATACTTGATTTCAGTTCATTTTCGCAACTGGTAGCCGTGGGAATTATGACCCCTAATTCACCGGCCAGGAAATCGGGGCTCACTGGGAGGTGACCTCCAAGTGAGGAGCAGCCAAAAGGGAAGCTGGGCGCTTCCGCTTCTTTCCTTCAGACATCTGTGGCGGATGGGGCCCTGACCACCCCGGCCTCTCCACAAGCGGGCCAAAGTGTGGAGCGCACACGTGCCGGAGACCCACCCGATACCCCCACCCAAAATGCCACCCACCTCAGTGCAACATGGCCCTGCAGGCCCTACCATACCTCTCAGGGGGTCCATGATCACCACCAGATTTACAGAAAACGATCATGGGCCAGGGGTGGGGGGGTACAGGGAACACTGGGCTGGGAGTCCAGGCTCTACCTCTGCCCCACCTCACCTGTCTTCTCCTCCCTGCTTTAGTCCTCAGTCTCCCTACAATTTCTCCCAGCTGTCCTGTTCCAGACCTCTCTCATGGGTGGGGCAAAGTGAATGGAAATCCTGGGGTTGCACGGTTGACATTGGCCTTCTGGAGCCCCCAGACCCTGGGAGACAACATAGGGAGGTGGTGTCCCAGGTTAACTACCTGTGGCTCAAGACGCTAGCTGCCCTGCTCCCATGTCCCCATTCTATTCTTCAAGGGCTGGAGGTGAGACCTCACACCGTCTCCATGGCTACCGGTGGAATGAGGGTGACAAGGTGCAGCTGGCCTCCGGGTGTAGGTGTAGGTGCCTGGTGTGCAGCTGGCCTCGGGGCAGGTCTCTCTCCACCTCTCGAACCCTCCTCACCACCCCCTTTGACGTGCCCTCCTCACTCTTCGCTGGGTTTCCCGAAGGCCTCTCTCAAAATCAAGTCCGACTCTGAAACAGGAGGGAAGGGGGCAGGGCACAACCTTTAAAAGAATGGCACAGCCCAAGGACACGACACAAACTGATTAGGACCAAAGAGGTCGAGATGGTGAACGAGTCAACTTCCACTAGACCTTGAGCCTCAGTATACGCTCCTTGTAATATATTAGCATATGCTAAATGACACACCCACATGACAGTTCCAAGGCCAACCATAAAGGTCTAAAAGTGGGCCGTGGCTCAATTCCTGGAAATCTCGCCCCTTCCCTAAAATAGCTGGAATACTCCTCCCACTCATTAGCCTGTGAAACTACCCACCCCTATAAGAACTGACAACCCTGTACCCTGGGGCCACTCTCTCCTTCTGAGATGGCCCACACTCTGTGGAGTGTGTTTCTCTCTAAATAAATCCACTTCTTACGTATCACTTTGTCTCTCACTGAATTCTTTCTGTGATGAGACATCAAGAACCTGAGCTTCATTAAGTCCTGAAACCAGATGTGTGATCTCAGTTAAAAGACCATGGGTTCAAGTCCCAGCCTGTGGGTCCAAGTCCCAATCTAAGTTGCACGGTTTCAACCCCATTTCTCCACTACTTAGAAAGCTTCCCATGGACATGGACTTAGCCAGAAAGACCAAGTGGGGCAGAGGAAAGGCATTCGTGGCCCGGACACAGCCGGAGCAAAGGTCTGGAAGTGGCAGAGGAAGGCTCCAGAGGTCAGTTGGGAGGGGCTGGGAAGCATAGGGCCTTGAATGGCTAGACAAGGAGCTTGGGTTTGTCCAAGGACCTGGAGGTTTGGATGTTAGTGGATTATTTCAGGCATACAAAATGGTAATATAACTTTGAAATGCCTGGGAGCCCATGAGCCAGTTTAAGAACTAACACGTGGGGAGATCTGAAGGCCTGCGTGCCTGTCCTGCCGCCCAGTCCCAGCGCCGGCGCTTTCCCACGGTGGCAGCTGACACTGTAACCCTCTCCATCACGCTGTCAGCGCTCCCGCTCAGCAGCTTGCCTTTTTCTCCCACGGTCACTTTTAGACTCACCCTCTGGGGTACGCGCCGCTCTGGGTCACACGTCATCTCTGTTGAGTCTTCTGCTGGTGAAAGCTGTCCCCTGTGCCCAGCACTGCTGTGAACACCCTGCCCGCGCCTCCGTGGGGCTGTGGCCGAGTCTGGGGCGGCGATGGGGGAAGTGCTCCCCCTAAGGAAGCAGCGTCCTGTGCCCCCTGAGGCTGCGAACGGGGTTGAGGGGGGAGGGGGCGGAGGCGGGGCGGAGGGCTCAATTCCCAGAGAGACTCAGGGGGCCTGGGGGTGGGGGGACTGCCCGGCTCAGGCCCGGCTCACCTGCACAGCCTTCTGAGTGTGGCTTTGACCTATGACCCTGTCATGCTGCCCCTCTCCTGGAACAGCTTGTCCCGCCCCCCGCAGGCTGGTGGCGTCTGTGTGGGGCCAGGTCGGAGGGGTAGTGGGCGAGGCTGCAAACACAGACGGACCCCGAGGTCAGTGGGAGGACTTCGGGGGAGCCAGGGCTCTGAGCAGGGGCTGCCTCGGGTTTTCTCAGGCTCCCTCTCGCCGCGGGGAGCAGACCCCAGGAGGAGAGGGTGGAAGCCCCAGTAGCCGACTGGCCTGGGAAGGTAGGGGTGGCACGGCGAGCGGCATGGAGGGCGCTGGGACAAGCAGCGAATTCGGTGTGGACTCTGACCAACTGGGGTGGGCGTGAGAGGGAGAGAACAGTCTAGAATGCCGCCTGGGTCGGGGAGGAGCAGGGGGTCGGGTGTCCCTGAAGATGCCTGTCAGCCACCTTGGCGTGTCCATGGTAACGGGAGGTGGAGGGAGAAGCCCCGCTGGGGACATACAGCTGGGGGTCACAGGAGAGAGAAGGCACTGAAAGCATGACACCCGGAGCGAAGGCTCGGGGACTTCCCTGGTGGTCCGGTGGCTAAGACTCTGCGCTCCCAATGCAGGGGGCTCAGGTTCGATCCTTGGTCAGGGAACTAAGATCCCCCATGCCACAACTAAGACCCAGCGCAGCCAAATAAATAAATGAATTAAATAAAACATTCAGAAAAAAAATGGAGTGAAGGCTTGGAGGCCAGGCTGGAACATCCAGCATGTAGGGATGGGGAGAGGCCCTTGGAAGTCAGAAGGGCCCAGGTGTCCGGAGGAGGAGGGGGAGGCCACCTGGGACAAGTGCCACCAGCGGGTCAGGAGGATTTGGCTACATGGAGGTCATGGCGCCCTTTACAGAAGGTCATGGGACTGCAGGAGAAGCGTACGTGGAGAGGAGCGTTGGGGGAGGGACTGGGAAAGGTGTGTAGGGAGGAGAGGTGGGCTGGAGGTAAGTGGGTCAAAGAGTAAAAGAGCAGAGAGATGCCCCTGGTGGTCCAGTGGCTAAGACTCTGCGCTCCCAATGCAGGGGGCACAGGTTCGATCCTTGGTCAGGGAACTAAGATCCCCCATGCTGCAACTAAGACCTGGTGCAACCTCAATAAATAAATAATTTTTTTAAAAAACGAGCCACGTGTGTGTGTGCATGCAGGCACGTGTGCATCTGTGCACATGCCTGGCATGCTGTGCATGCATGTGTGTACACGTGTCCGTGTGCAGTGTGCTGCATCTTGCACATGTGTGCATGTGTGCTCACGTGTGCAGCACACTGATGCGCCAAAACACTGATGCAGGAAGGACCTATGGAGCCATGACCTGGAGGCCAGCAGGGACTGGGCTGCCACGAGTGGAAGGAAGGCCCCTGCCACGGGCATGGACAGTTCTTCCTGCGGGGCAGAGGGCTGGGCATGGATGCCAGTGAGAGCACAGGTGAAGGTGAGTCGGAGAAGTCTACTCAGATGGCTTCTATTTTCAAGGTCATTCGCTTAGAGTGACAAGGGGTGGAGGGCAGTGCTTGAGGAGAGGGGTTCACTGACCACAGGGAGATCCTCCCTGACCTGAGCCCCAGCTGCCCCCAGCAAGCCCAGCAGAGCCTGTCATCAGAGCAGGGGGGATCTGGCAGGTGGCCCAGGACTGGGAGCACAGCTTGGGGTTTGTGCTGCAGGTAGAGAGGAGGGAGGGCAGCTTCCTGGGGGAGGAAGCTGGTGCCAGACAAGCTGGGTTCTAATCGCTACTCACCAGCTGTGGGACTTGGGCTGCGTAACTGCACCTGTCTGAGTGCCAGTCTCTATCTGTGACTTGAGTCAAGTAGATTTTCGGATCTCAAAAGGAAGTTGTTCCAGGGGACAGGATTGGCCAAGGCCAGTATGGGAAGTGGCCAAGACCAGGGGAGGAGGGAGGGGTATCCCTCACCCACCCCCACCTCTCCTGGGTCCTGCACTACCGCTACCTGGCTGGGCTGGGCCAAAGCCCACCTGGCCTCCAAGGGTCTGCATTCAGAATGTATAAGGAGCTCCTGCAACCTGTTAGAAAGATTAACCCAGGAAAATGGGCAAGGGGTATGAATAGGCAATTCACAGGTTGGCCAATAAACCCATGAAGATGTTCAGCTCTGTAAGAAATGGGCAAACATACAAGCTCTTGTTTTGCCTATTGGCAAAAACTGAGGATACTGAAAACAGCCTGTACTGACAAGGTCAGGAATCAAGCCCTCACTCTCATGCAGAGGAGGGGAGGGCACCTTGGAAGGCGCCACCAGCAGGGAAAATGCTCGTGCTCTTGGGTCCACCAATTTCTTTTGTAGGTATCTTATCCCAGATAAATACTGGCCCAAGTGCCAAATTCCATGTACGATGCTCACGGCTATGGTTTTGTTCACTTGTTTAATTCTTTACAGTTTTATGAAAGAATTCAACCTTAATTTTACAGGCAGACCTCAGAGGTATTGCAGGTTCTGTTCCAGACCACCACAATAAAGCAAATATTGTAATAAAGCGAGTCACGCAAATTTTGTGGCTTCCCTGGGCATATAAAAGTATATTCATTCTATACTGTAGTCTACTAAATGTGCAATAGCACTATGTCTAAAAAACAAGGCACATAACTTAATTAAAAAAAAACTTTATTGGTAAAAATACTAAGTATTATCTGGGCCTTCAGTGAGTTGTAGTGGTAACATCAAAGATCACTGATCATACATCATCATAACAAATATAATAACAATGAAAAGATTCGAAATATTGTAAGAATTACCAGAACGTGACACAGAGACAGGAAGTGAGCAAATGCAGTTGGAAATATGGCGGTAACAGACTTGCTCGACATAGGGTTGCCACAAACCTTCAATTTGAGAAAAACATAATATCTGTGGAGTACAGTAAAGTGCAGTAAAGTGAGGTCTGCCTGCATACCTTATTTCTAACTTTCAGAGTAAAACCTTTGAAGAGAATACAGGTTAACTACCAACTGTTAAGGAGGTACAGTCCCTGCTGTGTTTTTAATAATAAAAAACTGGAAATCTGGGACTGCCCTGGTGGTCCAGTGGTAAAGAATCCACCTGCCAATGCAGGGGACATGCGTTCGATCCCTGGTTAGGGAACTAAGATCCCACATGCCACGGAGCAACTAAGCCCGTACGCCACAATTACTGAGCTCGCGTGCCTCAACTAGAGAGCCTGTGTGCCGCAAACTACAGGGCCCACGCACTCTGGAGCCTGCGCGCCACAACTAGAGAAGAGAAAACCCGCACGCCACAACTAGAGAGAAGCCCGCACACCGCAACGAAGAGCCCGTGCGCTGTAATGAAAGATCCCGCGTGCCGCAACTAAGACCCAATGCAGCCAAAAATAAATAATAAAATAAATAAATAAATAATATAATAAAATCTTAAAAAAAAAAAAAGGAAACCTCCTAGGTGACCATCCAAAGGGGAACACCAAAAATAATCATGATGCATCTGTCCCAGCTAGGATTTTTGCATCCTTCCCAGCTGGGCACTGCTCCTCTCCTGGCTCTTGGGGAGGACCTTGTGTCGGCCTGGAGCCTAGGGAGCATCTCCCTCAAATCCGCCCCCACCACCAACCCAATGTGAGACTCTCGCTGGTGTCTCTGGGTCCATGTAGGATCCCTGGAAAGAGCCGTGCCTGAGGACTCAGGCTTCCTCATTAAATGAGCCAGTTGAGTTTTTTATTTTTTAATTTAATATTTAATTAATTAAACAAATGTTTTATTTAATATTTATATTAAAGTATATTTAGTCTTTAATAATTTTATTTAATATTTAAATAATCCAATTTTTGGATTACGCCAATTGGGGACAGGAATTTATCACTTGAAAATTTCCTGACTCCTTAGAGTATTTGCTCAGGACAGTCCTTGTCATCCCAGCATAATTATAATAGTGTCCCCCTCACTCTCCACAGGTCCTGGTTTAGGAGGTAAAACCTACAGCTGCCACGTGACTAACTAACGCACAGCCCAGGTATCATGCAGCCACAGGCGACAATAAAGAGCCTGAGTTTCCTCCTCTGTCAAGAGGAGATAAGATAGTCTTCCTGAGAGGTCACTGAGTTCTTGCAGGACAGGGCAGTAACAGAGCTCCTAGGATGAATTTTCAATATTTCAACATAAAAATGTTAAAAGACCTGTGCCCCTTGTGTTGGGAGCACAGTGTCTTAACCACTGGACCTCCAGGGAAGTCCCCACATTGTTTGAAAAATACTGGAAGCCACACACTGATCTGTGGATGGCAGGGCCTCCTGGGGAGAGCGTGGTGGCGGGGAGGAGGGCAGGAAGGGGGGAGGGGGAGGGGGAGGAGGAGGAAGGAGCTCTTAGTTTTTATTCTCTGTACCTTCTTTATGGTTTGAGTCATTCACAAGGGGCACATATTCAAATAGTATTTGCATAATTAAGGTAAGTTTTTAAAAAGGCAGGTCCCGCGGGCAAAATGTTCTCTCAGCCGTCACCTCACGGGCTCGCAGGGGAGGTAGGCTGGATTGTCAGCCCACTTTACAGGTAGGGAAACGAGCTCAGAGAAGGGGCAGGGCTTTGCCCACAGGGCTGGAGCATATAAGCCTCATCCGGGCCTAGGAAGGGAAGGTTTTGGTTTCGTGAGTTCCCAACCCCTTGTGAAAGCTGAGGAAAGTTCTGCTAGAAATGTCCCCCACTCACAGGATGGAGGGGCCTCAGACGCAGGTTGGGATGGTGGGCTGGGGCCCCTCCATCCCTCGCCAGGGGACTCAGATGGTCAGCCAGCCCTTTGGAGCAGCTTAACTCAGTAATTCAACTAACAAGCCCCTGCAGCCTGCCCTGAGGACCACAGGTGAGTGGGCAGGAGAGGCTTCCTGGAGGAGGAGGCTGCCTGAGATGAAGAGGAGTCACCTGAACCCCTCCCATCATCCCCTGGACTCTGTGTCCAAACCCCCCGCCCCGCCCCCCTCGCTACTCCATCCCACCTCCCAGGGCCAGGCTGCCCTGGACTCTCCAGGCTCCAGCTTCAGCCCCAGCCTCTTGAAGCCTGAGGGGATCCCGTCAAATCCAAGTCCACTCAGCGCTTCTGCTGGGAGCCCTCCCTGCTCAAAGGTGCCGCCCACCCGAGTGGAAAACGCCTGTTCTGCCTCCCGACCAGACCCCTTCACATTCCACGAGAACCTCAGCCTTCAGGCCTCAGGGCCTCGGGCCCCTGCTCATGCCATCCCCCCTGCCTGGACTGCCCATCCCCAGAAGTCCACACGGACTCACCTCAGGTGCCAGCTGGCTAAAGGAGCTCGTCCAGCCTCTCGGGGCTTCACCACAGCGTCCTGCACTCCCGGGGGTTTCTCCTCTGCCCCCAGCCTGTCCCTGCGGGAGGGTGGTAGGTGCCCCATAAATGCTGGGACTAAGAGCAGGAGTCGATCAGGCTGGGGGTCACTCTCTCGGGAGTGCGGGCCGGTCCCTGGAGGGCGGGGAGCAGGAAGTACATGATTCATCTCTTTTGCACCAGAGTCCCAGACACCAGGAGCCCTGAGCACAAGGGGGACTCGGCCGTGGCCCAGCCCAGGTTCCGGCACACCCAGGCAGGAGCCCGCAGAGCTCAGACTTGGCTTCTCCTGGGGGAGGCCAGCTCTGGCAGGGGCAGGACGCTGGCGGGGCAGGCCGACTGGCCCTCTCCCTGAGCCTCCCAGCACGCAGGGACTGGATGCCGGCCTGGCTGTGTCACCTTGAGCGCATCGCTGCCCCCTCGGGGCTCCACGCCCAGACCTGGGGCTGCCCTGGGGAGAGCGGGCAGCACCCCGTCCCTGGGTGCTGAGGGAGCACAGCCGAGGTGGGTCGGGCCAAGGGCAGCCTCCCACTTCGTTGCACCTCCCGCTTTCTTTTCCACTGTCCCCTTCGGTAAATAGTTGTGGTTTGCAGTGAGGAGAGTCAGCAGGGGAAACTAAGGCCTGGCCCTGGTCACACAGCTCGGATGAGTCCTAAGGATAACAGCGGCCCCGCCTGCCAGCCGCGCACAGGAACCTCCCGCTTCCCGAGACCCCCCGAGCAGTCGGGCCTGGATCCCCGCGTCTCACTATCACTTTCTCTCAGGTGACACGAGGGGAAACTGAGGTCCGGGGAGGCGGAGCCCCTCAGCAAGGGGTTGGAGCGGGCGTGGGGGGAGGGGGACGTCAGCTAGGCTTATGGGACTCATCGGGTCCGGGGCTTGGGGAGGGAGGTCCCCTTATCGGATCCCGCCGTGCGGCCCCACGGAGGAGGGGGCGAGGCCCTGGCTGGAGCCACTGTGGGCCGGGCCTCAGTTTCTCCATCCGCTCAGAACTGGAAGCGGTGTCCTGTCCCACCGCCCGGCGCGGGCCGACACCGCCCCCTGGCGGCCGTGCGCGTCGTCGCGGCCCTCAGCCCGGCACGGGGCTCAGCGAGGGAGCGGGGCCGGGGCGCCCCACGTCACTAGCGGACAGGGGACAACGGAGTGCCTTGCCCCAGCGGCGGGATTCGCGGGTTTGGGTCTCCACCCACGAACAGCCCACCCCGCTCTCCGCTCGCCACGTGCCCGCCGCAGGCCCCTTTCCATTCTGGGTCTCAGTCTCGGCCGTGAAAGAGCGACAATCGTGCCCAGGCCACGCCTCTGGTCACTTGGCCGCTCCCTCGTACTCCTCGAGCCTCGCTTTCCTCACCCACGCCGGGTCCCCCGGGGTTAGTGGCCCCTCCCTTTCCTCGTGGGCGGGATCACTGCCCCGATAGGCCAATCCGAAGTCCGGGGGCGTGACGGGGTTGTCCGATGGGGAGAGCGCGAAAAGCGAGGGGGGGGTCCCCGCTCTGCGTTTCCCCCTCCCCTCGCATCTCTTCCTGGGGCGCCCCCTTCCAGGGAGTCCTTGAACCCCGGCAGGGCGCAGGGTGCGGAGGGCAGCTCTCCGGGAGTGGAAGAGGCCGAGGGGTGCTTCTGTTTCCCGTCTTCGAAGTGAGGACGATCGCTGCCCCCCTGGTGCCCGTAGGTAGACAGCCACAAGGCCCCCAACCCCGCCTCTGCCCTCCAGCGCTTGCAGCGGCCTACGGGCCACAGTGGCCCCCGGTGACCCGCTCTGCCCGAGCGCTTCGCCCAGCCCTACCTCTCCCCCAGGGAACAGAACTTCCTGCTAGCTGTTCCTTCGCTTGGAATGCCGTCCACCCAGCTGAGCCTGCTGCTTCTGCAAGCGGCCTAACTGCTCCTCTCCAGGGGAGGGTGGTTCATCGTACCCTGGCCCATTTTACAGAAGGCTGACACTGAGACCAGAGTGTTCAGAGAAGCCGGCCACAAGGTGCCCAGCTGGGAGGTGGTTCAGAGGGAACCTAGCTGTCGGTTGTGACCCACTCCTGGGCCACCCACCCCCATGTCACTGCGTCCCAAGCCTGTCCTCTGCTCCCACTCCAGGGAGCAATGGACGGGACATGCCTAGCGGAGCCCACTGAGGGTCCAGTGCAGTTTGGTTGGGAGGGTCAGGGATCCTCGTGGTGTGGCCCGTCACTCTGCCACCCCTTGTCCAATGGGGCGCTGAGGTCCTAGAGGGGCAGGGAGGGCCTTACCAGGTGTTGCTAAGGTCCTAAGCTTTCCTGATGACTACTGTGGAGGGAGCACAGAACTGGGCAGGTGAGGAGACAGGTCAGTAAGGCCTGGGAGGGGCTTCCCAGCTCCAAGGAGGGGGAGGATTAGGCAAACTGCCAA
Source organism: Mesoplodon mirus (assembly GCF_964341445.2). NCBI lineage: Eukaryota > Metazoa > Chordata > Mammalia > Artiodactyla > Ziphiidae > Mesoplodon > Mesoplodon mirus. Next base: position 186,303,604 of record NC_138979.1, read on the forward strand.
ACTCCAAGAGCAATGAACAGGAAAGTGGGAAGGAGGGTTGGATGGGTAGGTGGGCTGCAGTTATTATGCCAATGAGCCCTGAGAGACAAAGGAGACTTCCACAGGTGTATCAGTTACCTACTGCTGTGTAACAAACAACCCCACAACTGTGGCTTGAAACAACAATGATTTTTTATTTCTCACCATCCTCTGGATTGACTGGACAGTTTTTCTGCTTCATATTTTGTCCTCTGGGATCATTTATACAGCTGCAAGTAGCTGAGGGCTCAACTGGGGTGAAACGTCCAAGGTGGCTTCACACACATGGCTGCAGTTGATGTTAACTGTCAGCTTGGGAACTCAGCTGGCTGCCAGCGTGGGCTGTCATCTCAGGTACAGTGGCCCTCTCTATCCACAGATTCCACATTCCTGGATTTAACCAATCAAGGATCGAAAATATTTGGGAAAAATAATCCAAAAAGCAAAACCTGAATTTGCCTGGTGCCAGCAAGGATTTACACAGCATTTACATTGTCTTAGGTATTATATGCAATCTGGAGATGATTAAAAATACAGAGGAGGGTGTGCCTAGGTTATCTGCAAATACTATGCCATTTTATATAAGGTATTTGAGCATCCGTGGATATTGGTATTTGCGGGGGTCTTGGAACCAATCCCCCGTGGATACCAAGGGATGACTGCACTTTGGTTCTCCTCTACTTGGCCTCTACACAGGGCTAACTTGGGCTTCTTCACAGCATGGCACTACGTTCCACTGAGAACAATCCTCAATATGCAAGAGAGCATCAAACTTCTACTTCCGTCATATTTGCTAATATTTCATTGGCCAGAACAAGTGACATGGCCGAGCTCAGCAACAATGTGGAATGAGACCTCCCCAGGACATGAATACCAGGAAGCATGGTCCATTGTGGGGCACCAACTTTACAGCTTACTGCAGTGGGAAAGGAAGGAAGACAGACAGGAGACAGGAAAGCTTTAGTGGCCGGAATAACCAAGGAAGCCTCCTGAAGGAGGAAGGGCTTGGCTAAAGAGGGCCTGGGAGCTCTGTTCTCCTCCCTGCTTCCATCTTGGGACCCATGGAGGATGGAGGATAACCATCCACTAAGTAAATATATATAAACTGGGAAAATATCTGGAGATAAGTGCTCTGTGGACAATGAAAATAGGGTTGTGATAGCGTGATGGGCAGGTGGGACAGCTGTTTTAGATGAGGTGGTCAGGGAAGGCTTCTCAGAGGAGGTGATGTTTAGGCTGAGTTCATACTGACAAAAGGAGCCAGGCCTGGGGAACGCAGAGGGAAGTGAATTGCAGGCAGAGGGAACAGCTGAAGCAAAGGCCCTGAGATGGGAATGAGCTTGACACCTTTGAGGATTAGAGGGAAGATCGGGGTGGTAGGAGGGGAGAGGGCAAGGGGGCAGGGTGGGTACAGTTGGATTGTGTTGGATCTTGTAGGCCCGGACAGTGAGGCTGGCCTTTTCTCCAAGTGCAATGCAGTGCCTCCCGAGGAACAATATGACTCAACCCAAAGTGCATCTACTGAGCACCTACTGTATGCCAGGCATTGTTCTACGCACTTGGGACTCATTGGTGAACAAAACAGAGGAACATCCCTACCCTTGTGGAGTGTGATCTGATTTGGGGATTTTTAAAAAAATCGCTGCTGAAAGGGAACAAAAGGAGGTGGCTGAGTGCAAAGAGAAAAAAACGGAGGAGGTGGAACTGTCAGGCCTAGGAAGTGGGGGGGTGAGGGATAAAAAGATAAATTTAAGAATGAGCTTGGGAGGTCATCTTCATGACCTTGGGTTAGACAAAGAGGTCTTAGATTTTTTTCCCTATAAAACAAACAAACAAAAATGATAAATTGGACCTTATCAAAATTGAAAACATTTGCACTTCAAAAGATACCATTGATAAAATGACAAGATAAGCCACAGACTGAGGTAAAATATTTGCAAATCACATATACAGACTATATCAAGAATTCTTTGAACTAATAATAAGAGACACAACCCAGTTTTTTTTTTTTTGCGGGGGGGTTGGGCCGTGCTGCGCAGCCCTCAGCAGTGAAAGCGCAGAGTCCTAACCACTGGACTGCCAGGGAATTCCCACAACCCAGTTTTTTTTTTTTTTAATGTGCTGTAGTTTATTTATTTATTTATTTATTCATTTATTTAGGCTGCGCTAGGTCTTAGTTGCAGCGTGCGGGATCTTTTAGTTGCGGCAAGTGGACTTCTTAGTTGCACCATGTGAACTCTTAGTTGTGGCCTGCATGCAGGATCTAGTTCCCCGACCAGGGATCGAACCCGGGCCCCCTGCACTGAGAGCGTGGAGTCTTACCCACTGGACCACCAGGGAAGTCCCCCACAACCCAGTTTTTAAAGGGGGCAAAAAATTTGAGCAGACACGTCACCGAGGAAGATATATACAGATGGCCAGTGAGCATATGAAAACATGTTCATCATCGTTAGTCATTAAGGAAATGCAAGGTAAAGCACAATGAAATACCACCACACACCTATTAGAATGTCTAAAACGAAAAAGATGGACCATATCAACTGTTGACAAGGATGTGGAGCAACTGGAATTCTCACACATTGGGAGTGGGGTGCAGCCACTTTGGAAAACAATTTGGCAATTTCTTAAACTTACCGTATGACCCAGCAATTCCACTCCCAGGTGTCCATCCAAGAGAAATGAAAATCTATGTCCCCACAAAGACCTGTACATGAACATTCACAGCAGCATCGTTCGTAATAGCCAAAAGGTGGAAGCACATGTCCACATACCATTAACTGGTGAATAGACCAAGGAATTGTGGTCTATCCATACAACGGGAAATTATTCAGCAATAAAAAGGAACAAACTCTGATATATGCCACAACAAGGAGGAACCTCAAAAACATGATGCGAAGTGAAAGAAATCAAACACACCAATGGTCAACAAGAATGTATTGCACACTTAAAACTGTGTTAGGACGGTAGATCTTATCACCATAAAATACAACTTGACAGCGCTATTTACAATAGCCAGGACATGGAAGCAACCTAAGTGTCCATTGACATGAATGGCTAAAGAAGATGTGGCACATATATACAATGGAATATTACTCAGCCATAAAAACAAACGAAATTGAGTTATTTGTAGTGAGGTGGATGGACCTAGAGTCTGTCATACAGGTGAAGTAAGTCAGAAAAACAAATACTGAATGCTAACACATATATATGGAATCTAAAAAAAAAAAAATAGTTCTGACGAACCCAGGGGCAGGACAGGAATAAAGACGCAGACGTAGAGAATGGACTTGAGGACACGGGGAGGGGGAAGGGTAAGCTGGGACGAAGTGAGAGAGTGGCATGGACATATACACACTACCAAATGTAAAACAGATAGCTAGTGGGAAGCAGCCGCATAGCACAGGGAGATCAGCTCGGTGTTTTGTGTCCACCTAGAGGGGTGGGATAGGGAGGGTGGGAGGGAGACGCAAGAGGGAAGATATATGGGGATATATGTAAAAAAAAGAAAAAAAAATTAAAAAAAGAGAAAGGAACCAAACACAAAAGACTATGTATTGTATGATTCTATTTTCATGAAGTGTACAGAAAAGGCAAGTACAGTATATAGATACGGGAGCAGGTCGGTGCTTGCCTGGGGCTGGGGGTGGGAGCAGGGATTAACTTCAAAGAGGCTCAGAGAATTCTGTCGGAGGGTGGAAATGATCTAAAACTAGATTGTGGTGATGGTTGCACAATTCTATAAATGTACTAAAAATCATTGAATTATGCCCTTTCAACTCCAGAAATTTCATGGTATATAAGTTATACATCAATAAAGCTCTTGAGAGAACAAGAAACCAGGGCTAGGCCTTCAGAGTGGGCTGGGGCTCAGCTGAGGGCCCACCAGTGCTGGAGACAGCCCTGAGCCTTCCAGGTTTCAGATCCCAAACCCTTGGGAGCCTGTGTAGTGTTGCAGTGCCCTGGGGTGCCACCCTTTGTCCCTTAGGCAAGGAACCCCCGCTGGGTAGGAGCCCAGATGATGTGGGGATACCTTCTAAGTTGTTTACAGAAAACCCTCCATAAGGGAATGAGGCCTGTTTTGAATGATAAACGCTACAAGCCAGAAGTTACCCCCCCACCCAAGTCTGAATTCTCCCCGTTTGGAGAAATGCGTTTCCTCCCAGTAACAAGCTCCAGGCCCAGCGGAGGCCCCGCCCAGCTGCACAGGTGACATGGCAATTAGTACCGGGCAATTAGGGACGCTCCTCTCTTGGGATGCGGGGCCTGGCTCCCCTGGGCACACTTCGGGGAGGGGAGATCCGCTGGGAGAAGTAGACAGAGTGTGTGCCTGGCGGAGCGAGCGGCACACACACCACTCCTCCCCCGAGCCCCGTGGTCTGGAACCCACAGACCGCTGTGCTCAGAGACTCGCTGAAGAGCCGGTGCAGAGGGTCCCACCTCCCAGCAGGACACCCTAGGGCCTGGGTTCTTCTGATCTAGGCAAGGCCGACAAAGCACAGGAGCTGAAGTCCTCACTGTCGCGCTCCCTGAGTGAGAAAAGGGCCGCTGGCAGGAAGTCACGGCTGCCCAGGAGAGCAAGGCGGCATCTGGGGAGCCCCTAGGCCCCCCTCCTCCACCCACACAGCTGCAGCAACCAACTCCCCAAACACCAAGACCCGGGTGCCTTGTTAGGAGAAGGGACTCCGGCGGGTCTCAACTGAGCAGCAGGACTCCCCATCACTCCTCCCGCCCTTGTTTATCGGCAGGCTTGGGGTTCAGGGGCAGTCAGCTCAGACCCTGACCCTCAGCCTCCCGCCTGCAGGGGATCCTCCAGGGCCCACCTCGGAGGAGCCACGGGAGCTGGGATTCTGGGGGCAGTGCGGGCCGCCAGGAGAACCACAGCTCCCCAAGCAGCCCCACGTGAGCCTGCTCTCCCCACCACTGATTGGACCAGGCAGAGCACCTGACCACAGAGATCCCACCCATAGGCTGACCAGTGACCTATCAGGGTGGCCTGGTGAGAGCACAGCTAATCAGATGCCTTCTGGGATTTGGAGCCAAGAGAGACGGAGAGGGACACGCTGGGCGGTGGCTGGCCTCCGGGCTTGGACTGGGCAGGGCTGACGAGAGAGAGGAGGGCCTTGGAGAGGGAAAGACAAGGAGAGAGGCCTGGGCTTGGCCTCCGCTTGACGGGGCTCCGACTTTCTCAAAACCCAGTGGTACCCAAGGCATGAGGGGCCTTTCACTCCTCCAGCGTCATTCTTGGATGTTTATCCTTAAATCACCATCACTTTGGCGGCGCCCTAAGCATTCATGTCTGTGAAGTGTGGTGTACTTGTCATTTGCACCAGTATGTGTTCAAGTGAATTCGCCACCATCAAAAAAATCTGCCTCATTTGCACACCCATGTCCAGAGCTGCATTCTTCACAGTAGCCGAAAGGTAGGAAAAAAACAAGTGTCCATGGATGGATGGATGAATGGATAAAAAACAATGGAACCCAGACAGACAATGGAGTATTAGCCATAAAAAGGAAGGAAATTCTGGCACCTGCTACAACATGGATGAACCCTGAGGACACTATGCAGCGTCAAAAACGACAAATGCTGCATGATCCTTCTCAGATGAGGTACCAAGAGCTGTCAAGTTCGTAGAGACAGAAAGTAGAAACGGGTGGTTGCCGGGGACTGGAGAGGAGAGGGGAGGGATCCTTGTCTAATGGAAACAGTTTCGATTTTGCAAGAAGAAAAAAGTTCTGGGGATGGATGGGGGTGAGAGCTGCACAGCAATGTGAATGTATGTAATACCACTGAACGGTACACTTAAAAATGGTTAAGGTGAGGGGGCTTCCCTGGTGGCGCAGTGGTTGAGAGTCCGCCTGCCGATGCAGGGGACAGGGGTTCGTGCCCCAGACCGGGAAGATCCCACATGTCGCGGAGCGGCTGGGCCCGTGAGCCATGGCCGCTGAGCCTGCGCATCTGGAGCCTGTGCTCCGCAACGGGAGAGGCCACAGCAGTGAGAGGCCCGCGTACCGCAAAAAAAAAAAAAAAAAATGGTTAAGGTGGTCCATTTTATGTAATTTGTATTTTATCACGATTTTTAAAAATGAAATTCCTCCAGGCACCCAAGAGCTCCTCCTACCCTCGGATCCACCCACTGAGCGAACCTGGAGGGCCTCTATGCTGTACAACCAGAAGTATTTGTCTCCTGGGTGGACTTGCTGTGGGCCCGGCCAGGGCAGAGCAGCCAAGCCAGAACGCCCTCACCCAGCCAGGCCTTGAGACTGAAGAGTGAAATCTGGGCATTTCACCCACCCGCAAGGAGACATCACAGTTGCCAGTGGAAAAAACTCGGATCCAAGTGGCCGGGCAGGCTCTCCTGCTGCACCATCAGTCCTAAGTGGACTTAGGAGCCTGGAGTCAGGGGAGTCAGTTACAGGGGTCAGCTGGGTCTGCTCCATGTGGCCCCCCCTGGAGAGAAGCCTCACAGCAAGGCAGGAAACCCTCATGAAGCTCCTCTTCCTGGAAGCGGTGGATGGAGGACAGGTACTGCTCACAGCGGCCTCAGTAGCTCCGCATCTTCAGTCTCCTGAGTCTGCCCAAGACAGCTCTGACGGACCCGGTCTCCCTGTACGGAGTGAAGCCCTCCACGGAGCCCCTTTAAAGTTCTTGGGGACCTGCTCTGTGCCAGAAAAGAAAACAGCATCCTGACTACCACCCCACCTACCTCCATCCCCACACTGGCCTCGCTGGGGAGTGAAAGCAGAGAGGAAATGGAGGCTCAGAGAGGTTAGGTGACATGGCCAGGGTCACACAGCTGACGGCCTCAGAGCCACAACTGGAAACCAGTCACTCTGACTGCAAAACTCATGCTCTCCTAAAACTTTGATTCTCAACTAGGAGTGTGAGTGAGTGTGTGTGTGTGTGTGTGTGTGTGTGTGTGTGCGCGTGGCGTGGGGTGTGGGGGAATAGCCACGGACAGACGCGGATCAGCTTCCAGAGCATCAGGTTTAGTCAGGCATTTGGGGTGAGAAGCGGGAAACTGAGTGACTGCATAAAACTTAACTCTTGTTACTGAAGCATTCCCAGCTTAAAGGGAAAGAGCCCAACCCCACATGAATGTTTCCATAAACCAAGGGATTCTGTGCTAGCAGCAGGTCCCATCCTCTGAGCTCACTGGCCTCCACAACTAAGGAAATGTTGGTGGAGAACTTCGAGAAGCTTGTGTTCCATCTGCCACTTTGGGGAGAAAGCACCACCCTGTCTCATGACGTGCTTCGTGATGACTCATCAAACAGAAGGATGGGTCCCCTGGAACGCAAGGGTCAGCAAGGGAGTCGTTTGCGGCCGCCTCCCAGGCCCCCTAGGTTGGCAACGTGCACGCCAGCCCCTCACCCCAGAGTCCTGCTCATCTCTTCTCTCTGAGTCACAGAGAGAGGCAGGCAGGGCAAGGTGCCATGTGCCCACTTGACAGAAGGTAGCACTGACGCCCAGAGAGGCCAGGGGCCCATACACACAGGAGGAGAGGTGGAGAAGTGCTGAAGGGGTCTGGTGGGGGGGCTGTGGCCCCAGCCCCTCGTGCTTCTCTGGGCTTGACCCTGATTCCAGCTGCCCAGCCATTGCCAGGCAGTATCTTGGAGGGGGCGAGGGGGCTGCTGCTTCTCTCACCTGTCTCAGCAGGATGAGGAGGGCTCAGGGAGGGATGCAGCTACACCCTGAATTCGTGGAGCCCGTGACCGGCCCCAGGGGGTAATGGTTGTTTGCACCTCCAGGCTAGTCAGTCTGTTTGTCAATAAGGGGGAGCAGGCAGGTGCTTCTGAGAACAGAGCCTGGGCAGGTGCTGGGTGGGCTCAGGGGCTTTGGGGCCCGTGAGGGGAGGCTGAGCGAGGGAGCTCTCACCCCATTCCTTTCAACTGGAGCTTCTCGACTTTTCTTTTTTTTTCTGCGGTACGCGGGCCTCTCACTGCTGTGGCCTCTCCCGTTGCGGAGCACAGGCTCTGGACGCGCAGGCTCAGCCGCCATGGCTCACGGGCCCAGCCGCTCCGCGGCATGTGGGATCTTCCTGGGCCAGGGCACGAACCCGCGTCCCCTGCATCGGCAGGCGGACCCTCAACCACTGCGCCGCCAGGGAAGCCTGAGCTTCTCGGCTTTAAGAAGAGATTTTGTTGTTGTTCTTGGGCCTCTAAGATTTCCTTCCTTGGGGGTTAAGCTACTAAAACAACATTAGGGGCCCCTGCACTCCCATGAGGCGTCAAGTCACGAGCCCCGGGGTCTGCTCTGCACCAAGACCTGCTTGTTCCCTGTGGGGCCTCCTTAGAGAAGACACCCTGGGAGAGGAAACAGACCCAGCTGGCAACGCAAACTACCAGTGGCTGCCATACGATGGAAGTTTAGTTTTCTCTCAGCAGGAGCCTGGGCTCCTTCTATACGTGGCTCTGCCATGCACACTTTTCGTTCCAAAGATCACCTTGGGCTCCGGGATGGCTCCCGAAGCCCCTGCCATTATATCTGCCTTACAGGCAGCAGGAAGGAGAAAGGGAAACAGGGCGTGCCTTGTCCTTTAAGGACCCTTCCTGAAATTAAACACTATTTACATCTAGGCCAAAACTTCGTCATATGGCCACACCTAGGTGTAAGAGGGCCTGGGAAGTATCTTAACTCCAGGCAGCAAGTGGCCAGATAAACCTTCAGAGGTTCTGTTTCCTTGGACAGTGGAGGTGGTGGGGTGGGAACAGGAGCCTGAGGGGCGGTGAGAGACCTCTGCCCCAACCAGCGCAAGCTGTGTGCCCTTGGGCAAGTCCCTTCACCTCTCTGAGCTCCTGCGTGTCTCTGCAAAATGGGGGTGTAGGAAGATTGTCTCCAAGGCCCTTTCCTGCCCTGACATTTCGTGACCCTGCAGCAGAGAGCCCACGGAGGCCAAAACCAAGGGTAGAACAGCTCCTGTTTAAAAGGTGCCTGTTCCAAGACTTACAGATTCACAGCAGCCTAAAACTTGATTATTGATTTTCAACCTGCAACCTGATTAGCACAGACAGGGAGACCGTTGGGGGGTGGGGGGAGGGAAGGCCCCCCAGGGTCATCCTGAGACAGGAGGGATCTGAGGGGACAGAGGACGGCTGGGCATCGTATCTCTTAGGGTCACAGAGGTGGCAGGGGAAGAGAGGACCAAGACTGGGGATGGGGGCCATGGGGGAGGGACTCGGGGGCTGGTGAAGAGGGACGGGGGGAGGGAGGAGGTCACCACCAGGCGCTGACATGGCTCTCTGGGGGCGGGCGGGTAGGCGAGAAATCATGGGTGCCTTTCCTCCCAGGCCTTTCTCTAGCTCCCTTTTCTCTTAACCTCACCCCTTGTACTACTGTGATGACAAATATTAAAGAGCTCTAGGGAATTCCCTGGCGGTCCAGTGGTTAGGACTCTGCGCTTTCACTGCCGGTCCCATGTTCAATCCCCTGTCGGGAAACTAAGATCTCACAAGCAAAAAAAAATTGAAGTAAGGCAAAGCCATCTGGCCTGCTGGGGAGCCAGGGCTCCGGGACACTCCACTTGCTGTTCTCAGGCCCCTGAGGGGCTGGCAGGCAGGGGTAGGGCCCTGGGGAACTGCAGGGGGTCTGCTATGACCCAGGCCTGGGGGTGGCTTGCGACATGTGTGTAATCGAAGGGCGATTCCGGGCAGCCAGGCCCTGGGAGCGGCCCCTCCCTCCTCCCTTCCTGTCCCCTGACCTCCATCTCTGTGGGGTGGCCCCAGCAGCCAGGCAGCCGGGAAGCACGTCCCTGTGACAGAGCAGATTTCCTGGTCTTTCTCCAGGCCTGAGCAAGGCCCAGGAGTGCCTGGACTTACTGTGGTTGGGGTGAGGGGTCCAGAGGGCCAAGAAGGACATTCTCCCTGGTCCAAGGTGGGGGCTCAAGCTGCTCAAGCTGTGTAATACAAAAGCCTTGTGACCGTGGGGGTTCAGAGCAGGGATTCTGGGCCAGACAACCTGGGTTCAAGTCCCGAGCCCTACATGTACCAGCTGTGTGACCCCAGACAAGTTACATAGCTCTCTGTGCCTTACTTTCCTCATCTGCAAAATCAGGAGTTGTGAGGTTAGGTGGGATCCTCTACAGCAGCCCTCAGAGCAGCCTAAGTAAGTGCTTAGTGAAAGCTAATAGTATGACTGAGTACGGTCAGTGACAATGACGGGAAACGTAGGGGACTGACCTGCCCCTGACGAACGTTGAGGGCACTGGCCGCACCACAGCCTTGCAGATAAGCCAAATCCAACCTGGCCGGCCTGCTTCCCCTGGTGAGGCAGACAGGAGAGGGCGTGGAGATGAGGCTTGTTCAAAAGGCAGACGCCAGCCTCCTGCCCACCCTCACCCCCCCCACCCGCATCCCTGTCTGGACTCTCCGTTGTAATTCGCTCCTGGGCAATTCCCACACAGACGCTCTGAGGGCAACAGGGCTGGCAGAGGGCTTCTGGGGTCCCCCAAGCCCTCAGACCTGGACTGCTGTGGAGAGGTGACCTCCAAGGGGGCCCGGAGTAAGCAGTGGGCACCTCGACCATCAGGGATACTCAGCACAGTCCTCTCCCTGGGCCTGCAAGGCCTGGGACCAGCTGCCCAGTCATGCCCGCAGCTAAGCCCCTGACCAAGGCCCTCAGGGGCTTGCGTGCTCTCGGAGGCCCCAGGCTGGGGCAAACCTGCTCTCTGGGTATCTGAGCCCCTCTCTCCATGGGTCCCTGATGTGGAAAACTTCCTTCCTCAGGCAGGAAGCTTCCTCAGGCAGTTCCCCCTCCTCCCAGGGCAAGACCTGGAGTCTCCGTTCCTGTGTCTGTCAGCCCGACTGTGAGGGCCACAGCGTCTCCGTCTGCCTCTTGTCAGGGGCCCAAGAGGCCGGTGCTGAGGCTCACTGACCTGGCTTCAGATCCACTCTGCCACTTCCAGGCTGTGTGGCTGCAGGCAAGCCACTTGACCTCTCTGAGCCCACTTCGTCCGTAAAGTGGGGAAAACGTGAGATTCTCGTGAGGCTGTGAATAGCATCTGTTGATCTGTGTGTTTCTGTCATTCAGACTTTCCTACTTTCCACAGACATTTGCTCAGCAGCCCTTGGTGCTGTGTCCTTGGCTCCCAGAGCGGGAGATGCAGGCGCCTGCCCTGGGGGGTGCCCACTTCAGTGGGGGATAGGAGGTCAGGGCCCACCACGCTGGCTGATGTAAATAGCAGGAGCTGTGATAACGTGGGAGGGGGGAATTAGTTCTGAGGATGGACAGATGGGGAGGGAAGGCAGAGCCTGGCCGGCAGGGCCACAGCATGGGCGAAGGCCTGAGGCGTGGACACTTAGAGCTGCAGGCAGGGTGACTAAGCAGCGTGCAGCACGGTGGGGGCAGACGGGGGAGCCTGGGCAGGCAGGGAGGTGCCATCTGTAGGGATGAGCTGCGGGGAGGGGCCGAGGGGAGCTCCAGGCCATCCGGGCCAGTGCGCTGCCCACCGCATGCCCCGGGGTGCCTACGGAGAAACAGGCCTCGGACAGAATCTGCGCTTGAGCCCAGCTGCCACCCTCCGGGGCCTGCACTGCCCGCCTGGCCTTCCAAGACTGGGGCTGGGAGGGTTGGGCCCCAAAGCCCTGCCCCAAAGTGGACCTGGAACTTGTAGAAGGTTCCAGGTGTTTAAAAACCAGCCTCCAGCCCCGCCCCTCCGAAGTTTTTGGCACTACTTCCAGGTTAATGGGGTGGGGCGGGGACAGGCAGCCCGGCCCGGGGCAGGCCATGTGCCAGGCTGGCACCTCCCCGGTGTCATTAGGTCCTCACCACAGCCCCTGAGTTGGGGTTATTACTGTTCCACAGGCTGGACACTGAGAGGAGGGAAGCGTGTAATGCCAGGGCTTTACCTGGACCCCTGGGGGCTCAGATCCCCTCCTCTAGGCCTGGCCTCTGCCATGATTTGGGGCTCACTGAGGCTCTGTGGAGGTCCAAGGTCCGATTAGGGCACCACTTGACGCTCTAGTCAAAGAAGCTCCGCCCAGGGCCTCCGGAGACACTCGGGGTGTGACCACACCCCAGCCTGCGGTGGGCTCCGGGCATGTCCTCTGCGCCCATGACCAGGATGCTCCCGAGGCTGGGCACGTGCCAGCTCCCCGGCCGCCCAGGCAGGGGCGTGCAGGCCCCCGGCCAGGTTTCTCACACGGCCCCCAGCGGGGGAGGGGGAGATGCCTCGTTACATCAGCCCCCGAAGCCACTGAGCCCGAGAGGGCTGGAGCAGAGAGCACACTGGGAACTGAGACGCCGGAGGCTCCGGAGGCCCCGCCCCTGGGTCTCCTGGAGCCCCGCCCCATCCTGAGCAGCCACTGGGGCCGGGACCAGCAAGGCATCCTCAGGACACTGCAGTGCTGTTCTGAGAAGGAATGGGTGGGTTGGTGGGTGAGCTCCGCGGGGCGCTGGTTGCCTCCTCCACAGATGTGGACATTGCTCCCTCCCGGTGACCCCGCAGGGCAATGACAGGAGCCTCCAGGATGGGGTTGAGCCTCAGTGGCAGAATTCACTTACCCAGGCTCGGAGACGGGGAGATTCCGGAGAAGAGCCCCAAGATTCTGCAGGAAGAGCTCCGTTCTGCCCGGCCTTGGACCTGGGAGACTGAATGAAAGGCACTAAGCTGCACGGAGGACAGTGAAGATCTTACACTCTACCCGCAGCCGCCCAAGCTCTGGAGCACGTTCTTGGTCCAGCATTCCCTGTGCTGGGGTTCTGGAGTCTGGGATCCCGGGAACTGGGCTTTGAGGCCCTGGGTTCTAGCACCTGGGGTCCACAGCCCCTCTAGTGATCTGGGAGGGAGGTGAACGTAGTGGGGTGGAGAGGGCAGCTCCCAAAGTCCTCGGGATCCACGTGCTCAGAGCCCGGCCCCACCCAGGCAGCTGAATCGGAAGCCCCTCGTTGCACAGAAGTGGAGACTGAGGCCTGGGTCTTCGGAGACGGCCAGGGATCTGTCCCAGAGCGCTTTTGAGCCAGGGATCTTGGGGGTGGGGGGTATGGCCACCCATGACCCAAGACAACACCCGGGTCCCCTCCTCCGTCAGCAGGAGGCCACTGCCCTTTGGGGTCCAGCCTGTCTGGGTGGGGAGGATGGAGGCCCTTCCTAGGGAGCCTGGAGGCTGTGCTGCTCCTTCCCCCAGAGCTGGCAGCCTCCCACCCCCATCCGGTCTCCTCCTCCAGAGCCTGGGACTGGCTGGCTCCTGCCAAGAACGCCCACAGCCTGCCAGGCCGGGTGGGGAGCACACGCATGCCCGACCCCACCCTGTCCTCAGGGTTCCTCTAGGCTCTAGGTGGGTCTTCCTGGGAGAAACTGAGGCCCAGGGGAAGTCAGGGCACCCCGGCCCCTACCCAAGCTCCACAGAAATTTCCAGACATACTTTGGAGGCTGTGCTTCAGTGGGGTCTCCCCACCCCCTCTTTTGAACTGTGAGAGTGGTAAAGGGCGGGCTGCCAGGCCTGGAGCCAGGGCGGTGGGGGGGGCAGTGGAATGGGGAGTTGGCAGGGGTCCTGGCAGGAGGCCGGCAGGGAGAGAGCCCAGGGCCCCTGTTGGTGCTCCCTTCTGATGCCTGCCCCACCCCCTCCTCAGCCCCCCTTCCATAGCCCTCATCCTCCCAGCAGGCTGCCCAGCAGGCTAGGAGGGGCCCCTGGGCCCAGAGGGGCTACAGGGCTGCGCTGGGAGGCCCTCTCCACCACACACACTCCCAGGCGGCACAGAGGAGGGTTCTGATGGGACCCAGGGCTGGGGCAGCTGGCCATGCACGGCCTCTTAGGAAGGGTTCACGTCGCCCTTGCAGTTTGTCCTGGGGTGCTTGGCAGGGTGGTGTCTGAATTCAGAATGAAGGAGGCCAAACATTTTCTTCCGCCTGCTGTGTCACCTCCCAGGGTGGAAGTTATGCCCGCACGCGGGTTGAGCGTGTTGGGTGACAGCTGCTTAGGGGCATTTTTGTGTGTATGTGGTGGGGCTGTGGGCTGGGATGTGCCTGTAGGTGATAAATCTCTGTCTCACACACACACACACACACACACACACACACACACACACACGCACACACGGGTATTGGGATATCCAGGGCAGACTTCCTGTTCCAAACACACCTCTGCCCCTCCATCAGCTTGTCTGGAACTCCTCCTGAGCATCTTCAAAGTAGAGCACACGTTCCCTAAGACGGAGGGGCCACGCCCAAGCCTGGAAAACAGACGAGGCTTAACCTGCCTGAGTGGCAGCTTCCTCACCCGTAAGGCAGGCGAGTTACCTGCTTCCACCTCACAGGGGTTCAATGCAAACATGGCACATGCTGACGCATGAGAAGCGCTCAGACGACACGCCCAGGACGCTGGGAACGTGGATGGGATGTGGAGGGCTCCTGTCCCTCAGGGTGCTGTGCTCCTTCCTCCGGAGGGGACCCCAGCCAGGGCGGTGGAGCGCTGTCCACAGGCTCTAGTCCCCCCGCCTCTGTTTCGCCGGCTGGAGAAGGAGGAAAGAGTCTGTCCTGTCCAGAGGTTTCCTTGTGTCTGGTTCACCCTACTCCCTCCTCCTTTCTTTCCTTTCTCACTTTCTTGATCTTAATCCCTTTAAGCCCCATGAGGCCTGGACCTTGTCGGCCTCTCTTAAACTGCATCCCAAGTGCCAGAGCAGTGATCAGAGACCCCGCTGGGTGGGGGGATGGAGGAGCCCCCAGCCTAGCACCCAGGCTGCCTAGCTCACTCATTCCCACGCGGCTCATACAACCACACCCATGCTAGAGGCCAGGAAACTGAGGCTCACGATGTGAAAACCTTGCCCAGGGCCCAGGGCCATGCCTGACTCTCAGACACCCGAGGGACTTGGCCTTCCTGGGCGCCTTCCTCCACACAAAACAAATAACAAAAAACAACAACAAAAAAGTTCCATTTTATGATTGCATTCGTATAAAGAATATATTAGTAATATATATTAGAACATTTTCTTCACCCTAAAAGTTCCTTTTTTTTCTCCTTTCTGATTTTAAACAGAATTGAAACAATTCATGGGCCCCTAAAGGACTGTGGCCTCAGGCACTGTGTCTGTATCTGAGGAAGGGGAGTTGGCCTGGCAGCCTCCTCCCACTGGAAGCTGACTTGAACCCAGGTCTTGAATCCAGGTTTTCTGCACCCCCAACCTCTTCTGCCCACCGCCTGCCACTTGGGGAAGGACCTGGTGGCTTTTTGCTGCTTTTTGGCATTTCCTACTAGCCATCCTATGGCTTTGAATGTCTTGTTTCTGAGTGCTTATAACAACAATGATAATTAATAATAATAGTAGGGTGGGATGAATTGGGAGATTGGGATGGACATATACACACTACTATATATAAAATAGATAACGAATGAGAACCTACTGTATAGCACACAGAACTCTACTCAATGCTCTCTGGTGACCTAAAGGGTAAGGAAATCCAAAAAAGAGTGGATATATGTATATGTATAACTGATTCACTTTGCTGTACAGCAGAAACTAACACAACATCGTAAAGCACCTACTGTATAGCACACAGAACTCTACTCAATGCTCTCTGGTGACCTAAAGGGTAAGGAAATCCAAAAAAGAGTGGATATATGTATATGTATAACTGATTCACTTTGCTGTACAGCAGAAACTAACACAACATCGTAAAGCAACTATACTCCAATAAAAAAAAATAAAATAAAATACATAGGGCTTCCCTGGTGGCGCAGTGGTTGAGAGTCCACCTGCTGATGCAGGGGACACGGGTTCGTGCCCCGGTCCGGGAGGATCCCACATGCCGCGGAGCGGCTGGGCCCGTGAGCCATGGCCGCTGAGCCTGCGCGTCCAGAGCCTGTGCTCCGCAACGGGAGAGGCCACAGCAGTGACAGGCCTGTGTACCGCAAAATAATAATAATAATAATAAAATAAAATAAAATAAATAAAATGTTAGCTGTAATCTAAAACAGAAAAAAAAATAAAATAACAACCGCAATAATAATAACGCTAGTCCTTCACAAAGCCCTCGACACTTTTCAAGCCCTTTCATCTCTGTTATCTGATTCCCCCAACAATCTAGGGAAGCGCAAGGACAGCCACCGTTACTTCTGTTTTATAGCTGGGACGACTAGGACACAGAGGACAGATGAGTGGTCCCAGCTGGTAGGACCAGAGCCCCAGGCTCTTTGCACACCCTCTGTCTGCAGTTTGGTGAGCAGGTGGCAAGGAGGGGCCTCGGGCGAGGTGGGAAGGTTGGACTTCAAAGGGCAGGAGGGGGAGCAGTGAAAGGAGGGGTGGGCAGGTGGGGCAGAGGATGGCTGGATGGCTGAAGGGGAGGAGCAGGCAGGGGTAAGCAGGGGAGTGAGAGGTAGCTTCTGGCTGCCCATGGGAGCAGGAAGGGCCCAGTGCAGCTTTCTGGAAGGAGCTGAACTGAGGGGGGCGGTGTGATTCCCGGGAGGAAGCCAAGGAGACCACGGGGATATCTGGGAGGCACAACCACTGAGCCTTGGTGACTGATGGGGTACAGAGGTAAATGTGGGGGTCGACAGAGATGTTCCCCAGATTTAAGCACTTAGAAGCCCCAGAAGCTGAAAAGGCCATAGCATGGTAGGTCATTAAACCATAACAACGCAGCAGAAGCTTTCTTAACCCAGCTGCACTTAACCAGCTCACTACACGGAGCCACTCCACACCCTCTGTAAAGCACATGGGCAAAAACTGACATTTGCTACTGACCCTATCCAAAACCCACACACACCCATCGATGACAATAAAGTGGGTACACTTCCTAGGAGCTCCTGGAACCTTTAAGCCATCCTCCCACCCCAGCCAGGGTAGAAACCCCTGAGAGAGGCTGCTCCATGCCTACCCTAAGCTTCTGCCCTGCTCGTTGAGATCACTGCCTTGTTCCCCAACCTGTTTATACCCTGAAACACGTTAGTGTGAGTCCTTTAATTGAGTAATACACAAACTGCTGAAATAGAAGTGTGAAAAGAGAGTCACTGTGCCCGTGAAAACTCAGTTGGCAAGTTGGAAAGACCTGTTCATAGCAATTTAATGTTTAAAATTGCTATTGAATTAGGTATAGATAAGACAGTTGTAAAGACCAGGGGGAAATGTAAACTCTTAGAAGGACCCTGAGCATAGATCTGCTCCCAGGCTCCCCTATGGGAGGCTGGCGGCTTTAGGTGCTGGCGAAGGGGGCCTGGCCACAGGGCTGCTCAGGGCATGGCACCCCACGCCCCCAGCAAGAGGGGGAGACTGAGCACCCAAAACGGAAGTTAGGCTTTTTATAAACTAATCTCAGAAGTGATGATGCCATCAAGTCTGCTCTCTTTTTTTTTTTTTTTTTTTGCGGTATGCGGGCCTCTCACTATTGTGGAGCACAGGCTCCGGATGCGCAGGCTCAGTAGCCATGGCTCACAGGCCCAGCCGCTCCACGGCATGTGGGATCTTCCCGGACCGGGGCACGAACCCATGTCCCCTGCATAGGCAGGCGGACTCGCAACCACTGCGCCACCAGGGAAGCCCTGCTCTCTTCTATTGCCTGGAATAGGTCATTACTTTCCGCCCACACTGAAAGGGGCGGAGATTATGCCCAGCTGTAAATGCCAGACGCGGGCTCATTTGGGGTCTTCTTGAAGGCTGCCCGCCACAATCTCCCGGAGAAGATGTCCCTTTTGAGTGGGATGAGGGGTCTCCTTAGACTCTAACACCCTTGGAGCGGAACCCTTGTTGTGCCGAGAACTTTATGTGGACCCCTCTCTACCACCCTGTGAGGTCAGCACTATTGTTACCCCCATTTTGGGGGGCACAGTGAGGGAAGTAGCTTGTTCTCAAATCCCACAGCCTGTAAGAGCTGGAGCAGGCTGGAATTCGAATCCACACGGCTTTCAGCCAGAGGAGGAAGTTGGGCCAGGCATGGTGTGTCTGCGTCTGTGGAACATGGGCACTAAGTTCCCCCAGGGCAGCCGTTATTTGGGTCTGAAGTTCAGGAAGAGGCAGGCTGGAACTGGCACGGGGTGGGCGCCCTTAGCTGGGGGGTGGAGGTGGATGAATCCCGGGGAGGGGAGCTCCCCGCAGGAAGAGTGGGTACAGACCTGACAGAAGAGGGCTCCGTGTCCCAGGGCGGCCAGGGAGGTGGACGCCTTAGGGGAGCAGAAGGCAGAGCAAAGGTGAGGGAGGCCACAAGGGAGGCGGCGGGCAGGAGGGGTGGATGCCTCTGGGGAGCAGCCTGGCTGTGGAAGGGCACAGAGGGCTGGACAGCTGTTGAGGAGGTGTAGGGTCAAGGGCTGAGGGGTTAAGGTTTCTGCTCAGGGTGGCCAGGTGTGGGGCTGGGGCCACGCCCTCTGCGCTCTCTACAGCGTGGGGCTGCCCCAGACCCCAAGCAGGGTGACACCCCCGGATGCGGCCTCTGAGGTCACCGGCCTCCAGGCAGGAGTGTGTCACGGGCGCCCCACCCAGAGGCTGTGCCCCCTCCCCAGCCGGTCCAACCAGCTTGCTGGGCACCCTGTTGGCTGTCCTCTGCCCTCAGCCCCTGTTGCCCCTACCACCTTTCAGGGAGGAACCCACCACCTCAGACCAGGCTGTCACATTGCCAAGTGCCTCCTCCTCCAGGGAGCCCTCCTCCTCTGGGAATGGTTAGGCCTCCTAACCATTCCCAGACCTTTGGAGGGGTGCAGAGAGAGCTGCAAGAATCACCCCTCTCCCCCGGCAACAAACGCAGATATTTGGTGGTTTCTCCCCAGAACCAGCTTCCCAGCACTCACCAGGTGCGACAGGCCCGCAAGCCCTGTCTTCCTTCCCAGTGGCCCTCCCTGCCCCACTCCTGATCAGAGGCAAAATCTCTCCAGCAAACACTGGACAACCTCCTGGCTGCTCCTCTGATTCCATCTGACCGCCCGGCTCCTCAGATGCCCAGCTAAGCCTCAGTGCACTGGGGGCGGATGCCATCCAGCGTGCTGGGCCCTCGCCATCTGGCCCGACCTCGCTCATGGCTGGCTTCCACCCCTCTTTGTAGCCCCCTGCATCCTGGCCCACCTCCATGCCTTTGCCCAAGCTGTTCCCCTGCCTAACACCAGCCCTCCCTTCTCCAGATAAACGGATCTCTCCCATCCTTCAAGCCTCGGCTCAAAGCTTGCCTGCTGAGCTTGAAAAAGCTACCTAACTTCTCTGGGCCTCAGTTTCCCCGGTCATAACAGGAAGCAAAGCGGTCCCTCCCTTGGGGAGCTGGGAGGAGGGAAGAAAGCTCTGCTTGCATGGGGCCTGGCGTACAGGAGGGCCCCCCCACCCAGCCTCGCGGCCTTCTGGGCACATCCGCCCAGCCCGCTGTTCTCCTCATCCCGGCCAGGTGCTCACTAAGCCTTGCCAGTTGGTGACGAAAGCACGGGAGGCCCATCCCCATCCCCCAAGAACCAGCGAAGGGCCCCTAAAACGCGGCCCAGGAGGCCCAACGGGAGAACATCTGGAAGGAGCTGCTGGGAACGGGCGGCGGGATGAAACCCGAGGGCCCAGGGCTCCCCTCCCGACCGCGCCACAACCGCGGGCGCACAGCCTGACCCGGGGCTGGGTTGTGTGTGTGTGTGTGTGTGTGTGTGTGTGCGCGCGTGCATGTGCGTGTGCGTGTGACTGTTTCTGACCGCTCAGCCCCCGCTGAGCTCAGGGAGGACCCTGCCCCGCCCCCAGCCGTGTGCCTTGGCTTCCGCGACTGTAAAATGGGGCGATGGCACCGCCTCCAAGCCGTGCCCCTAACTGCGGGCCTCTTGGAGGACAGTTTATTGTCCAAGACCAACAGTAATGAACAGTCACTGGAAAAAAAAAAACACAGGGCCTCCCTGGTGGCGCAGTGGTTGAGAGTCCGCCTGCCCATGCAGGGGATACGGGTTCGTGCCCCGGTCTGGGAGGATCCCATATGCCGCGGAGCGGCTGGGCCCGTGAGCCACGGCCGCTGGGCCTGCGCATCCGGAGCCTGTGCTCCGCAACGGGAGAGACCACAACAGTGAGAGGCCCGCATACCACACAAAGAAAAAAAAAAAAAAAAAAAAAACTCAGACAATAACTCCCCCTCCCCCCCCAAATAAAACCCCCAAAATATTTGTGAGCCGGGCTCCACCCCCAGAAATACCCTCGCAGCTGCCGGGAGCCACTAGAGGAGCGCTCGACTTCACGAGGCAGCTTTCATTATTATCCCACGTTTCGGGTGAGGAGAGGGAGGCACAAAAGGGGCTAGGTGGCCTCCAAGGTCTCAGGAGGGTGGGGTGTCGTCGAGATTTGAACTCCCGCCCCCACCCCATCAAGGGCTGCACGGTTTTCCTTGGTAAGGACGCGCCCCTGCCGCGTCACCTCCCCCAGCTCAGCCTGGGGGGCAGCACCTCGCGCCACCGCACGGCCCGGGGACCGAGCGGCCGCTTTGACACCCGCAGGGCTTGCAGACGGGGGTGTCGTGCGCGGACGCGCAGTCTGTGGACTTGGGGCTCCGCGCCTCCGGGGACCCGCGGGTGGGCGGCTCCCCCAGCCCAGTGCGCATGCACCCCTCCGCGTCACACCCGAGGAGATTAAGTTGGAACTTTAAACCCTGTCCCCAAGACCTGATGGGGAGAATTAATCCGATTGTTTTCAAACCCTGGCCTTGCAAACTCCCCCGCAACCAGGCTGCCCGTCCCCTGTCTCGGGCCGGTCTGCAATGCTCCCTGGCTTTGTACGGAGGGGGATCGTTGACCCATTTTACAGGCGGCAAATGGGGCAGGGCAGTGACTGACCAGGGATTTGAGTCTTCCAGTGCCCTTTCCTGTGCGTGAGGACGCCTCCCTCCCCCCGCTGGAGGCCCACCTTATCCCGGAAGCCTTCTCTCCACTTAGTGACTCACCCAGCCCTCCCGCCCAGGATGGGTCCTTTGTTCAGTGCCCTGGGTGCCTGCTGGGGAGGGCACACATGTGACTGCTTCTTCCTCCAACTCGCCAGCCCTGCTGTCTGGGCTGGACCACTGTGGGGTCTGGAGCAAAGTCATCCTGCAGCCTTGCAGTCCAGGCGCTGGGCTCCATGACTGGGCTCACCCTGAGGGGTCCTCTGGCCAGCTTCCAATGCCTCCTTCTTCAGATAAGAGCACCCCGGGTTTCCAGGGGAACCCTACCCAGCCAACCTGCAGGCATATGGTATGGTGGGTGGCACCCCACCCTCCTAGTTCTGGGCCTGGCAACCAGCATTCTGCCCCATTGGTTTGGAGAAGGGCACCCAGCCCTGCAGGTAGGGAGGAAGCTGGTGACCTGATGCTGCCAGAGCTACCTCAGGCAGAGACCTCATCTGAGGGAGAGTGAGGGGCAGAGAGCATAGTTCTGGTGTCACAGAGCCCTGGGCTCAGCTGAGGCTGAGGCTGGGTCCACACTGCCCTTGTCCGCTTGGCTTTTCGGCTTCAGGCTGCTTAGAGCACGTGCCCCTGACCCTGAGCACCCTCTGGACTTGGTTATCTGGACACTCTAAGCTGCAAAGTGGGTTTTGCTGTCCTGAGTTCCATATTCCTGCATTCAACACCTTCTCTCTGAGATAGCCTCGGGACATGTCCTGAGTGACACAAACACAGCCATGCCCCCAACGGCTCTTACAGCCTGGGGATGGTACAAGGTGGTCTGTGCCCCAGATCTACAGGGAGGGGGATGTCAGAGGGGCAGGGGCCCAGAGAGTCCCTGAGGAAGAGGCACTGAGAGACCTGCAGCGTGAGCTTGGAAATGAATAGGGAAAGGTCTGGAGTTGGAGAGATAGAAAGGGCTCTAAGCAGCTGGCCCTGAGACTGGAGAAGACTCCTGGTCTCCCTTGAAAGAACAACGAGCTGGGGGCAGGGAACAGAGACGGCCCCGCGGAGCACTGTGGGCCACTCGCAGGCCTTTGGATTTTGGCCTAACAGCACAGAAGGGCCACAGATGTGTTGTAAGCAGGGGCGTAGTGCAGCCAATTAGGGTTTTAATAAATCCCTCTGGCCTTGGTGCCTTCTCAGGGCTCTGACCGCTTTGGGAAGAAAAGAATTTCTTGCTCCATCAGGCAACGCTGCAACCTCCTCGCCCTGGTCGGCTTTGTGGGAGGATGAGGGAAATGGATGGGATGCCCAGTTTGCAGATGTTTGTCGATGCAAGATCCTGGACCACTTAGAGAAGGCTTCCCAGGAGAGGGGCCCTAGCCTGCAGATGAGTAGGAATCACAGGAAGATATGCCAAGAGGCAGGGTGGGGGTGGAGGAGCACCAGAGAGGGAACAGCATGTGCAAAGGCACAGTGGCAGGAAAGAGCACAGTGCGCCCAGAAAACCCCCGAATTAGACCTTGAGTGCAAAGAATTTGCAGTGTGTCTGCGCAGGTGTCAGTGTCTCTCTCAGAGGCTGCGAAGGTGCAGGCAAGGAGCAGCAAGAGGCCTCTGAACTGGGTGGGCTGGTGGTTGCAGGAGGTGGGTGGTGGAGGATGGGCAGAGGGGGCAGGGAAGACCACATCAAAGCCAAGGCTGTCAGATGGGGGAGGGTTAGCGGGTGGATAGAGGGGGGAGGTTAAACCTGGAGAATAAATCTCATGCTTATCTCCGCTTCCTCTGGAAACTTTATAAAAACGATGGCAAAAAAGTTTAAAAAGGTATAAACACGAGAGAGGAGAGGACTGCAGATGAGAGGTCCAGCACATGTTAGGAAGATAGAACCTGACAGGACTCAGCAGAGAAGGGGGACAGCTACCTCTGTGCCTCCCTGAGGTGGTATATACCATAGGCCAGCACGCATAGACCAGCAGAGACTGGGGGGACTAGGCTGGGCACTGTGGAAGGTGGGGGCGGGTCTGATGACAGCCCTCATGGTGGACAGACCCTAATGTGACCCCGATGATTTCCTGTCCCCTGATGTTCACACCCCTGTGTAAATCCCTTTGACTTGCTTCTAACCAATAGAACATGGCACAGGTGATGGGACATCCCGCCTCCGTCTACGCAGATGAGGGAGAGACTCTCCTGGTGGGCTGGATGAGGTAAGCAGCCATGTAGAGGAAGCCCAAGAGGCAAGGGACCGTGTGTGGCTTCCAGCTGCCAGCCCACAAGAAGCCAGGGCCCTCAGTCCCACAGCCACAAGGACAGAAATCCTGCCAGCAACCGACAGAATGAGCTTGGAAGCAGAATTTTTTCCCCCAGCCGACCCTCCAGATGAACACACAGTGAGTGGCACCTTGATTGCAGCCAAGTGAGACCCTGAGCAGAGGACCAAGTCACCCAGACCTCCAACCCCTGGGAAATGTGAAAGAATAAATGTGTGCTGTTTTCAGTTGTTCAGTCTGTGGTCATTTGTTACACAGCATAGAAAATGTGTACACTCCCAAGTCCTCCCACAGCTGCTCACTGTCTACTTCCCTGTTTCCACCCACCCCACCCTACCCCCCTGCAGAAGACAAGATGCATCATCTCTGGAGAGAGATTCCAAAATCGGGGCATCAGGCATGGCAGAGGCAGGAATGCGTGTGGAGGTGAAAAAGATGCTTGAGTGACCACAGCTTCCCGATCCTTCCCTGCCCTGCTCCTGGAATGCCAGGAACCAAGCATGTGTCCCCAGGTGGGAGATCGGAGGGGTCTTCTGTGGAGAACGAAAAGCACCAGCACGGGAAGATTCCTGATCACTCACTGCCCCTTGCTGTAAAGGCCACATGACCTGCTTTGGTGAATGAAGAGAGAGTGGAAGTGCCACGTTGCACTTGCTGAAAACTTGAAGAGTCCTCCTGCGGTCCTGCCATTGCTCTTTTCCCTCTGCCAGAGAAGAGCGTGTCCTAGGAGGGGGCAGCTCCTTCAGCCCAGGTCCCAGGAGGAAGAGGACACATGGAGCAGAGTTGCAGCAACCTGCAGACGCCACGTAACATGGAGGAGAAAGAAAGCTTTGCCGTTGTGTGTCCCTGAGATGTGGGGGGTTGTTTGTTACTGTAGCATAACTGAGCAGAGCTGACTGATGCATCCACCAAGAAAGCTGTCTGGATGCCTGAAAATCCAACAGGGAGTCCTTCAACACACAGAGATGCCAACTGGCCTGTCCATGCTCTACGGTAGTGTGAGTGGCAGCTGAGGATCACCAGGCGTTAGAGGAAACCCTCCAATAGAAGAACAGAGACCAAAACGAAGAGAGAACAGGAAGTAGGATGAAAAGAGAGGATTCAGGGGGCAGAAGAGAATGTCAAAATAAATCCTGATTCCTTAGAGAGGACATTAAACCAGAACGCTGTCATTTGTTTTAATGGAGCAAAGAGCTTGTAGACGTTTAAAAGACAATAGTCAAAATAAAGGGTGGAAGTAAACGTTAGGGAAATCCCCTAAAGAGTAGACCTAAGTGACAAAGAAATAGAAAATAGGAAAAGAGAAAAACAACAAAATTAGAGGATGAACTCAGGAGTGCTAAGTCCAAGTACAGGAGTCCCAGAAGGAGAGGTCTGCAGGGTACGCGTTCCCAGAGCACAGAGGCCTGCCCTGCACAATAGTTGCACAAAGGCCACCCCACCCTGCCCCCCAGGCAGAGGGGTTCCAGAGCACTGGGGCTAAATCAAAGATCCTAAACAGTTCCAGAGAGGAAAAGCAAGTGTCCTGAAAGGATTGAGGGTCAGAGAGGCTATGGGCTTCTCAACAGCAGCACTGGGAGCTAAGAAGGCAATGGAGAAACGCCTTCAAAATGCTGGTAAAAATGATTTTCAATTTGAAATTCTATATCTAGCCAAGCTATCGCCAAGCATGCTGTTGGATGAAGACCTTTTCAGATGTGCAAGGATTATACTAATCAATCTTCCATGCACCTTTTCTCAGGAAGCTGCTGGAGACAAGGAAACCAAGAACAGGAAAGACGTGGGATCCGGGAAACAGGGATCCAACCCCAGAGAGAGGCAAAGGGGGATCCCAGGTCAACAGTAGCTGTGCTGAAGGCCCAGAGAGCAGCTAGCGTGGATTGTTGCAGGAGGGGGGCTTCTGGGAGGGAAGCCGTGGGGTGGTGAGGAGGACAGACTTTGTGATAGGCAGGGGATAGTATTGAGAGGTTATTCGAGCATTGGGAAGATTTAGCGATGGAGGCAAAGTTATCTATTAGTAATCTATTGCTGCATAACAAATTGTCACAAATTTATCTTACAGTTTCTGCGGAAGTCTGGGCATAATTCAGCTGGGTCCTCTGCTCAGGTGCTTGCTGGGACTGCAGACTCATCAGAGGCTCGACTGGGGAGGGATCCACTTCCAAGCTCACTGAAGTTGTGGCTGGAATTCATTTCCTTGCTGCGTAGGACTGAGGGCTTCAGTTTCTTGCTGACAGTTGACCAGCAGCTGCCTTCAGCTCCTAGAGGCCACATAGAGTTACCGTGGCCACACAATGTGGCAGCTTGCTTCTCTAAGCCAGCGAGGGCACAAGAGACGCCAGCATGATGGGCTCTGCAATCTTATACTGTGTCACATCATCACGTATATCCTATTGCCTTTGCCATGTTCCACTGGTTAGAGTGAGTCACCGGTCACGCCTGCCCTCAAGGACAGAGGCTACAAAAGGGTGTGAACACCAGGTGGTGGGGATCTTTGGGAGCCACTTTTGAAGCAGCCGAAACAAAGCTAATTATTAACTTCATGAAAAACTACAAGTTAAACCGGAAAGGAAATTCAACCATAGTGCGTTACTTGACTCAGTAGCAAACAATGTTTATATAATCATTACGATGAAACAACTGAATATTGGTTGAACCAAAATTTGTTACATATTGGTAATGAGGAGTGACACAGGGAGAGTGTGTTGTGTGGGTGTGTTGGGGGGGGTATGTGAGAAAGCTCAACCTTTGTCTTCTGTGAGAGGAAGTCACTAGATAATGGCTCAAATTGGTAAATCAAGTAACAGCAGCACAAGCATGTTGTTTATAAACATGGAGATAAAATCCAGAAGAAGCCAAAAGCTTTGACTGGGGTTGTTTCCGGGGAGGGATGGGGGTGGGGCAGTTGGGGAAGGGCTGCTGCTTTACATTATTGGCCTATTTATCTTTTAAAATTCTTTGCATGTCATGTGCATATACTTTAAACTATTGCATTACTTCGATAAAAATACACATTAATCAATAGAGAAAGAGATAAGGAGGAGGAAGGACATTCCCTGGTGTGAACAGTGAAGTCCCCAGGGGTCCTGAACAATTGAGCTTCTCCTTATCCTGGGGGAAGGAGCTCCACAGATCCAGGGGAGCACCCAATTGGCACATACACGAGGGAATATGGTTACCGGAGCTTCCACAGGGAGAATACGGTAACAGCCTGGGGACGGGAAAGTTGTGGTGCTTGGAGGGTTTGGGAAGGCAGAGGGGAGGGGGGAATGGGGATCCCTCCCCTAGGGTGGGGGGAACCTCAGGCCCAGGGTGATATGCCCCCACCCTGGTAGTCCCCCTCTCCGTAGACATTTCTTGGGAAAACTCTGAAGGCTCCAATGAGGTTTAGCTTTGTTTTTCCTTCAGTAGATTTTGTATAATTTGTTTTTAACTAAGTAATAAATGTTTCTGGTAAAAACTCTGGGAAGCACAGGAAGGCTTGGAAAAGCACAGCCCAGCTCTGGTGCCCAGCAGGGTGACCGCTGTCAGGCTGTCTGGGTTTCCAGGTGTCCTCCGGTTCCTGTCGATGTCAGTCTCTCTCTTCCAGGCACACAGTGGTCTCTCCGTCCGCACCCATGGTCTGCACCCACTTTATTCACTTAGCCACCTGTCCAGGTGCTCTTTCCACGACAAGACCTCCAAAGAGGGCCATCTTACTCCTTTTCCAGGCCCCTGTGCCAGGAGCACCCATTTGTGCGCCCCCCCAGTGGGGGTTGTTCAGGTTGATTTTGCTCTTAGTAACTCAGCTGTAGCTGGGACACCTCCACGCGGCCTGCCAGGCTTTCTTGCCTCCAAGGCCCCGGGAGTCTGGCTGGGAACACCTGTCACAGGCTGGAGTCCCAGGCCCTCACAACAGTGTGGCTGAACATCTGAGGAGGGTCTGGTGCAAAGGAGCTGGGAAGAGAGGAATGGTGTGAAGGGTGGGAGGAGAAAGGGATTTCTGGGGGTGTCTGGCAACCACTCAGGGCACAGGGCCATGCTGGGCTGCCCACCTGCCAGGTGGGGCTGGGACTGGCAGAGACACCCCCTACCTGGAGCGTAGTGGTAGGAGGGCAACTCTGGCTTCGCCACTCCCTCCCTGCACATGCTTTATTTTTTTTAATTAATTAATTTTTGGCTGCCTTGGGTCTTCGTTGCTGCGTGCGGGCTTTTCTCTAGTTGCGGCGAGCGGGGGCTACTCTTCGTTGCGGTGCGCGGGCTTCTCATTGCGGTGGCTTCTCTTGCTGCGGAGCACGGGCTCTAGGCGTGTGGGCTTCAGTAGTTGTGGTGCGCAGGCTCAGTCGTTGTGGCTCACAGGCTCTAGAGTGCAGGCTCAATAGTTGTGGTGCACGGGCTTAGTTGCTCCACGGCATGTGGGATCTTCCCGGACCAGGGCTCGAACCCGTGTCCCCTGCGCTGGCAGGCGGATTCTTAACCACTGCGCCACCAAGGAAGTCCCCCTGCACATACTTTAAAGTGGCCTTGACAGCTTGCTTAACCTCTCTCGGCCTCGGTTTCCTCATCTGCAAAATTTGGGTGACACCAGCGCAGCTGTCGTGGGAGGCGAGGCAGGAGACAGTGGGGAGGGCAGAGAGAGGAGTCAGGGGACCCTCCCCGATGGGACTGGGCTGTGAAGGCAAGAAAATCCTCCTGAGTTGCATCGGAAGTGGGTGTGTGTCAGAATTTTGGTCTTAACGGCCTGCCCCTGTGGCTCCAGCCCCTCTTGCGGCAGGGCCGGCACCCCGACCCTCCTAGCCTCAGCTTCCTCAACGAATAACCCTACTTCATTTCCAGCCCACGTGCCCAGGGGCCCCTGCAGCCCTGGGATGCGCCAAGCCCGGCCTCCCCTTTGCTCTTCCTGGGGACAGTTTGGCCCAGTTCCACTTGCTGTTCTGCTGGGGAGCCCGAGTTTGGAACAGGCACATTTCCAGAGACAAGGAGTGTCACTGAGTCCGAGGCCCTGGGGGTGTCTGGGCTCCTTCCCTGAGCTCCCTGGCCTCCCACAATCATGGCTTGGGACCTAGCAGTGGAGGAAGTCCTGACCATGGGGATGGGGTCCCAGAGGAAGGGCTGCTGAACGGCAGAAGTGGGGCTGACCATCAGGCTTTCCCTCTCTAGAAGCACAGTGGGGACCAGCCCAAGTGCAGGGGTCTGAGAGTAGTAATGGCCCAAACACTCTCCCAGGGACTGTTGGGGGTCCCAGTGCCTGGTCCCAGATCTCCAGGTCAGGTGGAGGTCTCTTTCCAGGCACGGACCATCCTTCCCACTGCTACCCTTGCTCAGAGCAAGGCCTGCAGAGTTTTGACGCAGACCCCCACTTGCCCCTGACCAGGGACACATGGAATCCAGAGCTGGCTGCTCCACCATAGCTGCGGGAAGGATTATATTCTATCCCATGCCCTGTGCACTCATATTCAGTTACAGAAAGGAAAGAAAAGCTTATGGAACAGAGCTTACCCTTACAAAGTACCATGTCTAGCCTATCTTATTTAATTTTTTTAAACACTTTATTCATAGTTGTCCCAAGCTGGAAACAACCCAATTTCCCATCACCCATGAATGAATAAGCAAATGTGGTGTACTGTAAAAAGGAATGCTGCTTTGCAGTGAAAATAAACAAACTACTAATATGCCCCACATCATGCGTGAATTTCACAGACATTACAGTGAGTGAAAAAAATCCTTGTACAATGGCTACGTACTGTATGATTCCATTTATGTGAAACTCTAAAACAGGCCAAGTTAATCTGTGGTGACAGAAAGTGGATCTGGGGCTGCTGGGGCCCCGAGGATTGATGGGAAGGGGCACTGAGGGACATCTTGGGGTGCTGGAAATGCTCTATATCATAACTGATGCATACATTGGCTACAACGTAAAGAACTAGATACTTAAAATGGGTGCATTGCACTGTATGACAATTTTGCATAAAAGAAAGAAACTGCTACTTGTTCCATAAGTTGATTTCATGACCCACTAATGAATCAGTGGTCCGCCACTGGGCTGTGCTAACATCTGTGGAAAAGAGGGACAGGGAAGTATAGATGTGTACAAGGGAAGCCCGACCATGGTGGCGAGGTGGGGAGATGGTTTTGGGAACGGAAGTTTGAGGGAGAGCATGAGAGCAGCTCAGTGGCAGGGATCAGTACACGCAGGGGAGTTGGAGGACTGAAGACCCTGAGGTGGGAGGGTCACGAAGCACTGGGGAGAACTGGTGGCCCCTGTGGCCTGAGAGCCTCTGGAGGTCGGATCTTTACCCACTTTGTCCTGTGATGTATCCCCAGCGCCTGATATGTAGTCGATTTTCATTAAATGATGAACGATAGAAGAATGAGTGCTGGGAGCAAGGGAGGGTAGTGTCGGGTGAGGCTGGGGCTCAGCTGGCGACACTGTGAGGGTCTCGAGGCCACGGGGAGCCCACCGGCTTTATCTCCATGGAAGGATGAATGGATAAATAACGGGGTTTATCCATCCAGAGGACTATATTGAGGCCTTAGAAAGGAAGGAAATTCTGACAGATGCTACAACATGGATGAACCTTGAGAGTGTTATGCTGAGTGAAATAAGCCAGTCACGAAAGGGCAACTCCCCAGGATCCCTCTTACGGGAGGGTACCTAGAGTAGCCAAAATCTTAGAGACAGGGCTTCCCTGGTGGCTCAGTGGTTGAGAGTCCGCCCGCTGATGCAGGGGATGTGGGTTCGTGCCTGGGTTTGGGAGGATCCCACAGGCCGCGGAGCGGCTGGGCCCGTGAGCCATGGCCGCTGAGCCTGCGCGTCCGGAGCCTGTGCTCCGCAACGGGAAAGGCCACAACAGTGAGAGGCCCGCGTACCACAAAAATAAATAAATAAATAAACAAACAAAATCTTGGAGACAGAAAATAGAATGGTGGTTGTCAGGGTCTGGGAGAGGGGAAAATGGGGAGTTGTTTGTGAGTATCGAGTTCTAGTTTTGCAAGATGCAAAGAGTTCTGTGGATGGACAATGGTGATGGTTACACAACAATGTGTATTACTTAATGCCACTGAACTGCACACTTTATTATTATTATTATTTTAGTTGAAGTATAGTTGATTTACAACGTTGTGTTTAGTTTCTGGTGTACAGCAAACTGATACAGTTACACATATGTATAAATATATATATATATTTATATATATATTCTTTCTCATATCCCTCCCTTATGGTTTATTACAGGATATTGAATAAAGTTCCCTGTGAACTGCACACTTTAAAATGGTAAATTTTATGTATATTTTTACCACAATTAAAAAATAATAATTAAACAAGAAATCCTCCCCTGGCTCTGCATTGCCTCACGGCAGACCAGCTACATAATTTGCAGGGCCCAGTGTAAAATGAAACTGCAGGCACCCTGCTCAAAAATTAAGAATTTCACATTGGCAACAGCAGAGCATTAAACCAAACATGGGCTCTTCTGGGCAGGGGACCCCCATGGGATTGCACATGTCAGAGCCCAAGGGGCTGGCCTCCCCCCCACGCCGCCCCCTGGGGTCCTCCTGTGACCGAGCTTTCTTTCAGCTTGGGGAAGGGCCCCAGACTTCTAGCCTCTGGGACTTTGTCTATGCTGTTTCCTCAGCGTTAAATGCCCTTCCCCGGCAGTTTCCTGCATCTTCAGATCCAGGCTCAGCTCTTCTTAATAGCAAACGGGGTAGATGTGTTGTCTGCTCAGTGAGGGTGGGGGGGACACCTGGGTCTCGTCCTGCCGCAGCCCAGCACCAACCCCGGGCCTGTCCGGCTCGCTGGCCATTAGATGATTGAAGCAACTCAACCCAAGTCATCATGTTTTATTCAGAATAATGACAGTGGCTCTCAAGTAGTGGGTAACTGCCGTGTCCCGAGGCTCCTGTGGCCTTCCCGCCACATGAGTCTCACCCATGTGACAAGGGCGGGAAGGGGCGCAGAAAGGGGAGGGGCCCGCGGAGGGGCCCGCCCCAGGACACTCAGCCCCCGTCCCAAGGGGAAAAGTCAGGGTCTCCGCCTTTCGGGCAGGTTCCCAGGCTTCTCCCTGGCGGCGTGCCCGCCCATTTGCCGGGTCAGGAGACCGAGGCCCGGCCTGGAAGTGACGGCGGGGCCGCCGAGGCCACCGCCGGCCGCTTCCCCCCAACCCCCGGCCGGGCCCTCGCAAGCAGCGGGTGGAGGAGGCGCGGCCGGGAGCTGCCGGGAACCGTAGTCATGGTGACCGCGGGAGACAAAGAACCGGTGGCGCCGGCGATGCGGGCTGCGGGGGTGGCGCCGGCCTCGCCGAGACCCCCACGGAGGCCCCGCGGCCCAGCCGCCTACAAGCCCAGGCCTCCGGGTGGCCTTGGGCCAGTCTCGCGCCCTCTGGGTCTCAGTTTCTTTATCTGGACAACCGGGTCGGGACCCAGTTGCTCCTCCAAACTCTCTCTGGGTTTGGCGGTTCTTTTCTTTCCTTTCGCCTCCTCCACCCTCGGAAAAATAAATCAATCTGGAAGGTCCTCGCAAGGGGGACCTGGGGAGGGAGTGCTGAGTTCTGCGGGGGCGAGGGTGGGGGCAGACTCCTCCCTCCATCATAAGAGGAGACAGGCCTGGCGGGGGGAGGGGAGGGTCACCTGGCACCTGTTGAGGCCCAGGGCAGCCCCTCCCAGCGTGGGGTCGGGCTGTGGGGAGCCATGGGGTGATCCGCGTGATCCGCTCTCTTCGCCTGGCCCTGCCTCAGCATCTGCCACAAGCCAAGGGTCCCACAGGACCAGGCCCTATTCCCCTGGTAGCAGAGGCCCACGTCACTCCACTTCCGGGACACTTGTGTCCTCCTGGTGGGTAGGCCAGGCCCTGCCTGGCTCCCCAGCTCCTTCCTGAGAGCTCTATTAGTCTACAGGCTGGGGGACCTTGGCCCTCCCCTTTACCCCAAGCTGGGCCTCAGTTTCCCCATCTGTAAAAGGGGATGAGCAGAGGTTTAGACTCTAGCCTCTTGCAGCCCTAGGCTCCCCAAGGCCTGTTCCAGTCACCATGGGCTGGTCTGAGGTGTGGTAGGGCCCAGGGCCCCTCTGGGCTGTGTGTGCCACCCCAGGTGCGTGAGGAGTGTCTGCAGGTAGCAGGTGGTCTCCTTCTATGCCTAGGCCCCTTGGGCTAGACTCCAAGCCAGGGGCCCAGCCACAGTGAGGGTTGGGTCTGGTCCCTGCCTTCCAGAGCCCACAGACCCAGGACCCAGCAGAGGAGGCCAGGTGGGGCCCTGAGCTTGATTCCTCACCTGACACTTGGGGGTGATCCCAGTTCCTCTCAGTTTGTGGTGACTCTGACCAGTGGGGATGGGGATGGAGTGGAGAGGCCATTCCTAATGGGCAGAGAAAAGTGATAGGTCACGCTGGGGGGTCATCAGAGAGGCTCAGCCACTCCTGCTGCTCTAGCCCACCCTCAGGGGGCTCGGTGAGGACACTAGGACCCCCTGCAGGTGTGACATCCTCCCTGCAGGTGACCTAAGGCAAGCCCCACCCGTGTTCTCCCACTAGGAAGCAGGAGCTGGCTAAGTGCAGCAGCATGAGATGTAGATAAACTGTGTCAGACGGTGAATGTCCTCCTGTCCTGCAAATCCCACCCCCTGCAGCCCTCAGCCCCCCTGGATCCTGAGCCCCGGGGCTGCTGTCCTCTTTGTCCTTCCCACCCTGGCCCCTTGAACCCTGCTCGTGTGTCTGAGGAGCTGCCTGTGATACCGTGGGGGCACCCCATGGAGCCCAGCACCCCTGCCCAACTGGGAGCAGGAGACTTGGCAGGGTGGGGGTGGGGGCACTTTGGTGGCAGCCCTGCCAGGAATCACTCAGCCAGTCAACAAACTGCAGCATCACCCAGCCCATGGGGTGGGTGTGGGGAGGCAGGGAGGGCCCTGCCATGTCCTGCAGCCGAGTACTTCCCGAAGTTCAGAGATCCTCAGCCCAACCTCCCTGGGATGGGGAGCTCCCTTCCCCATCAGGGCAGCCATGGGCCCCCAAACCCTGCACCATGACAAAGGCCGGCCTTCCTGCGCACACCTGGGCTAACATCCCTATGTGCTCAGGTCCCATCGGCAAAGATGAAGATCTCATCTTGGCCTCACTTCTGTGGAGACTCAGGAAATGTCCATGTTGTGGCCCTGCCCACCCCTCTCACCCTGTAATGCAGGGGCCAGCCTGGGTTACCTGGGCTGTGGTCGGGGTGGGCTGTGCGGTGGAGAGTGCCCTCCAGCTGAGCCTGAAGCCTAGACCAAGACAGATTAGAAAGAGCAGGAAGGGCATTCCGGCAGGGGGTACAGCCTGGGCAAGGGTGCCTCAACCTGTTGGCAGCAGCGGGAAGACAGGCCTGCCTGAAACTGAGGCTTTTCAGTGGGTGCGGCGCAGGACGACAGCAGGTTCTGCAGGGTCTCCAGCAGCCCCTCCTCCCTGCTCAGCCATGTGGTCCCAGAATTTGTGCACGGGGTCAAATGCATATGCTGGGTTTTCCTTATGTATAATCTGCGATTCATACCACTCTGTCTTCCAGAAAGAATTAGCAACAGCCTACAGAAAGTCAGAAACAATGAACTCATAACAATAGGAACAGATAATACTGAACAATGAAGAATGTGGAGAGACATGCATTTTCCAATACCAGGCATTAATGATCAGTAATTGGGCATCAAATGTATCTATGAGTTTCCTGGCAGGCAAAGCATAAAGGGAATGAGAATGGGAGTAGGAGCTTCATTATTTATTTATTTATTATTTTTTTTACAAAAATATCAAAAATGTATTGGATGTGGAGTGTAAACCGACTTTCTGTTCCAGGCCCTCTTTAGTCTTGCCTGTCCCTTTTTTTTTTTTTTTTTGCCGTACGCGGGCCTCTCACTGTTGTGGCCTCTCCCGTTGCGGAGCACAGGCTCCGGACGCGCAGGCTCAGCGGCCATGGCTCACGGGCCCAGCCGCTCCGCGGCATGTGGGATCTTCCCGGATCGGGGCACGAACCCGTGTCCCCTGCATCGGCAGGCGGACTCTCAACCACTGCGCCACCACGGAAGACCCAGGAGGGAGTTTTTTTTTTTTTTTTAAAGAGCTTCATTATTTGATCAAGGGAATTACACCAGGAATTAGGAGACCCACACTTATTCCCAGAAAGAAGCTCTCCCATGAACTATACCCCAAACTTCAGGCAGCAGATGTTTTCTTGTGGGTGGGCCTGTGGGAACAGAGCAGAAATAGCTGTGAGCTGGGTAGGCACCCTTAGGGCCCTGCCCTAAGACAGGTGTCCTATCTTCTCTGGGCCTCTGGGCCAAGGCTAACCCAACCCTGCTGCTCCGGGTCTCAGGACCTTAGGGGCCCGGGGGCAGGTCGTCAGGAATGCTGCCCTGGAGCCTCACCCAGGCTCCCACCCTGCCCTCCCTCTCTACACCGCAGAGCGCCTGAGGGCAGAGGCTCTGCTCACACTGGTTCCTTCCCTGCCTTTGCACATGTTCCTCCCAGCACCTGGAACGCCCTGCCCACCCTTGTCTGCCTGGCAAACCTCTAACTGTTCTTCACCCTTCACTCAGTTCGCATGTCCCCTCCTCCAGCCCCTGCACTGACCCAGACAGCACTCTTCCCCAACCCGGTCACACAGCCCCTTCAGGGGTCTGTCTCCCCCGACAGCCAGGGAAAGGACACCCACTGCTCTGTGTGGGCATGATGTCTCTGTCCCGCCAGGTCCCAGTGCTCATGCTGGGCTGGCATCGGGAGAGCCGGGCCTGCTGTATTTGTGGAACCATCTGATAGAGAGTGTCCTCTGGGTAGGAAAAGACAGGACCAGCCTCCCCTCGATGCAGATGGGGAAACTGAGGCCCTGCGATAGTAAGTGATGGGGCCCCAGGCTGCCCATGGTGCCAGAGCTGTGGCCACAGCCAGGGTGGCTCCCTCAGGTGGGGGAGGGTGGCACTGAGATTCAGAGGGTCTGGCTCCTTGGCTTCAAGTCCCTGCTCTGACACTTTCTCACCCACGTGACGAGGAGCAGGTCACTTCTCCCTCTGGGCTTCAGACTGCTCCTGTGCACGAAGAGGACGATGACAGATGACAGCGTCGCGGGAGCCAGTGGGTTAATCCATGGAGGCAAGAGCTCAGCGGGGCTGACTCCCATGAGGGGAGCCTTGGCTGCCACCTCGTTGACCTCCATTCGCCCTCCCCCAGCCAGAGGCAGAGCCAGGGGCCGCTCTGCTGCCCCTCCCCCTCCTACCCATCATCCAGCAGCAGAGACTTGGACCCACCGGACAGGCTAGGGAAGGGTGCTCCGGGCAAGGGAACGCAATGAACCAGAAGGAGGGATGGGATCAGGCAGGGGCCATTCTGGGAACAATTTGGGATCAGGTTCCTTTTTCAGGAGCCCCGGGCACTCAGGTGATGGGAGAGGCTGGAAGGGACCAGACCACGAAGGGCCTCAAATGCCAGCCTGAGGAGCTTGCCTTTTGCTTGGAAGTGGCTGGGAGTCGTCAAACGTTTGGAGCTGGGGTGGGCCGTGGTCGTGTAACTGGGGGCTGGACTGGAGGGTCTGGTGGGGACCAGGTGAGTGGTGTAATGGCCTCCAGGACAAGGGGACTGTTGGGCTGATGCAGTGCTGGCCCCAGTACTCAGCTCAGGACGGCACAGAGCAGACCCTCCATGAATGAATGAACGAATGAGGCGTGTACTTGGGATTGGAGCCACCTAAGAGGTGGGTCCACCTGTCCCGTGAGTACTGCAGCTCTAGGGAAACTGCCTGCGAAGGGGCTCTGCACGTGGCTGTGATTCCCTCTGGCCCACACTGGGCCCGAGAGAAGAGTGCCTCTATGTCCAGAAATGGGAAATCACCGTGTTCTGTCTTGGCTGCAATTATATTTGGGGATCCAGCCGCCCCCTGCATAGCACCTGCCAGGCAGTCTCTCTAGGAAGCCACAGCTGTCCTCCGGGGTGGGACAGGTGGAATAGAGGGGGCCTGCCCCTGTAGTCACCCTAGAGCTCTCTCAGACCACCAGGCGACCCAGGACCTGGGACCCACCAAGATCACAGTTCCCATTCCATAGCCAGGGGACTGAGGCAGGTGGTGGGTGGCCAGCCCCGCTGCCCACTAGCCATGAGGTCTGGGCAAGTCACTTCCTCTTTCTGAGTTATATCATAAGGGAAGGGCTAGAGTATGTGATAGTAACAAACGACCCCAGAATCTTTTGTTTTTTTTAATTGCCTACAGATTTTTTAAAAATAAAAGGTTTATTGAGATGCCATAAAACTCCCCATCTGAAATGTACAATTCAGTTAGTGTATTCACAGAGTTGTGTAACCATCACCACAAACAATTATAGAATATTTTCATCTTCCCCAAAAGAAACCTTGCACTCATTAGAAATCCATCTCCATTAACCCACTTCCCCCCAGTTCCTGGCAACCACTAATCCTTCTGCCTCTATAGCATTATCTATTCTGGATGCTTCGTATAAGTGGAATCTTATATGTGGCATTTTGTGACTAATTTACTTACCATAATGTTTTCAAGGTTAATCCATGGTGTACTTAATTTCTTTTAATGGTTGAATACTATTCCATCTTATGGATAGACCACATTTTTAAAAATATTTATTTATTTATTTGGCTGCCTCAGGTCTTAGTTGCGGCACACGGGATCTTTCATTGCGGTGTGCAGGCTTCTCTCTAGTTGTGGCGCACGGACTCAGTAGTTGTGGCGCACGGGCTTAGTTGCCCCGTGGGATCTTAGTTCCCCCACCAGGGATTGAACCCATGTGTCCTGCCTTGGAGGGTGGATTCTTTTTTTTTTTAAATAAATTTATGTATTTATTTTTGGCTGGGTTGGGTCTTCGTTGCTGCACGCGGGCTTTCTCTAGTTGCAGCGGGTGGGGGCGACTCTTCCCTGCGGTGCGTGGGCTTCTCATTGCGGTGGCTTCTCTTGTTGCGGAGCAGGGGCTCTAGGCGCGCAGGCTCAGTAGTTGTGGCTCGTGGGCTTAGTAGCTGTGGCTCGTGGGCTTAGTTGCTCCACAGCCTGTGGGATGCTCCCAGACCAGGGCTCGAACCCGTGTCCCCTGCATTGGCAGGCGGATTCTTAACCACTGAGCCACCAGGGAAGCCCCTGGATAGACCGCATTTTGTCCGTCCACTCAGCAGTTGATGGACATTACGTTGATTCTACTTTTTAGCTATGATGCATACAGTAATGCTGCTATGAGCATTTGTGTACAAGTGTTTGTGTGGACGTAAGTTTTCATTTCTCTGGGGCATAGACCTAGAAATGGGATTTCTGGGTCTTATGGTAACTCTATGTTTAACATTTTGAGGAACTGCCAGAATGCTTTTCACGGTGACTGCACCATTTCACATTCCCACCAGCAGGGCGTGAGGTTCCAGTTTCCACACATGCTCACCAACACTTGTGATTGTCTACCTTCTGGGTGTGGGATCTCACTATGGTTTTTTTTTTTTTTTTTTTCCGTACGCGGGCCTCTCACCGTCGTGGCCTCTCCCGTTGCGGAGCACAGGCTCCGGACGCGCAGGCTCAGCGGCCATGGCTCACGGGCCCAGCCGCTCCGCAGCACGTGGGATCCTCCCGGACCGGGGCACGAACCCGTGTCCCCTGCATCGGCAGGCGGACTCTCAACCACTGTGCCCCCAGGGAAGCCCCTCACTGTGGTTTTGACTTGCATTCCTCTCATGACTAATAGTGGTGAGCATGTTTGGATGTGTTTCTTGGCCATTTACGTAGTTTCTTTGGAGAAATGTCTCTTCAGGTCGTCTGCCCCATGTTAAATTTTTAAAAATTTTTATTGAAGTATCGTTGATTTACACTGTTGTGTTAGTTTCTGGTGTACAGCAAAGTGATTCAGATATATATGTATATATATTACTTTTCATATTCTTTTCCATTATGGTTTATTACAGGATATTATAGTTCCCTGTGCTGTACAGAAGGACCTTGTTGTTTATGTTTTTCTTGTTGTTGTTGTTGTCTGAGGTTTACTGAAGATATTACAGCAAAGCAGGAAGAGTCAAATGGCTCCACACAGCACTTTGAAATTCACCCCAGCTGGAGGCTGAGTGACCTGCAGGTTGGACAGACTGCCAAAGTCCAACGGCTTCAGCATTTCCTTAGTGTCAGGATCTACTTCAGTGATCTCCTGATCCAGGGCTGAGACCTCAGGCACGTAATTACCTCTTCTCTCTCTCTCCTCCTGCAGCTTGATGGAGATACCTCTCACTGGGCCCCTCTGAAGCTGCTTCATCAGACATAGCCTGCTATCTTGTTGTGTGATATACCTCGCACACGTGCTTGTTGGTGCGGAAGTCGCTGCCCAGATGAGTGTAGTACTTCTCAATGATGACCCGGGCCGCCTTCTTCACAGTTTTGGTGCAAACGTGGCTCATGTTGGCAGGTCCTTGGTAAAAGAGTGTTTATTTTATATACAGTAGTTTGTATCTGTTAATCCCAAACTCCTAATTTATCCCTCCCCCGCTTTCCCCTTTGGTATCCATACGTTTGTTTTCTAAGTCTGTGAGTCTGTTTCTGTTTTCTGAATAAGTTCATTTGTATCATATTTTAGATTCCGCATATAAGTGATATCATATGGTATTTGTTGTTCTCTGTCTGACTGACTTCACTTAATACGATAATCTCCAGGTCCATCCGTGTTGCTGCAAGTGGCATTATTCCATTCTGTTTTATGGCTGAGTAGTATTCCATCGTATATATGTACCACATCTTCTTTATCCATTCGTCTGTTGATGAACATTTAGGTTGCTTCCATGTCCTGGCTACTGTGAATAATGCTGCTGTGAATATTGGGGTGCATGTATCTTTTCGACTTAGAGTTTTCTCCAGATATATGCCCAGGAGTGGGATTGCTGGATCATATGCTCTGCCCAGTTGTTTTAAATTAGACTTTATTGTTTAGGTTCACAACCCGGCTGAGTGGAAGGTAGAGCTTTCCCATATGCCCCTCCACCCCTGTCCATTTGTTAGTGGCACAACACAGCAAGGGACATTTTCTTGCTCTTGTTTCATGTCCATCATGGGCTGGCAGGGTCTCTTTTCCAAGTCTTCTCACTCCAGGGCCCAGGCTGATGGAGCTACACTGATCACTATGGCAGGGGGAAGAGGAGGAGGAACTGCTAAGTCACCCACGGACTCATAAAGCTTCCACTCAGAGAGAATGCATGTCACTTCCACTTGCATCTCAGTGGCAAAGTGAGCCACCCAGCCATGCCTACCTCCAAGGAGATGTGCAGTCTTCCCATGGGCGTGGAAGGAGAGGATTCAAATCTCTGTGAACAGCTCTAATGACTCATCACAGTTAAATACGGTTCTTTCCTGCAGGACTTCTCAGTGCCTTTACTGTACTATTGCTCACTGTCCCTCTCTGGAGGGAGTGGGATGCAGCAGGCAGAGTAGGCCAGATTTACTCACCTGGGGAACCCTATTCTCCCAGAGCATCTCATGGGGTGAGTGTTCCCTGGAATCCCCTTTGGGAACCACTGCCACTTCCTAGAGCAGAGGTGGGCAGACTTTTTGGAAAGCATCAGATAGAAAATAGTTTAGGCTTGGCAGGCCCTGTGAACCAACTAGTCAACGCCGCTGTTGTAGTGAAAAGCAGCCACAGGTATTATGTAAACAAGTGGGTGTGGCTGTGTTCCTATAAAATGTTATTTATAGACACTGAACCTGGAATTTCATATAACTTTCTGTGTCACACACAGTATAGTCTTTTTCTTTTGATTTTTTTCAACCGTTTAAAAAAGTAAAAGCATTCTCAGCTCATGGGCTGTACAAAAACCAGTGGTGGGCTAGATGGGGCCCGTAGATGGTAGTTTGCTCACTCCTATCCTAGAGGATAAAGCCCGACACCTTCACCTGGCATTCAAGCTCCCTCACGTTCCCAGGCCTCGTCTGCCATCACATCTCCATGCAGAACCTGGGCTTGGGAAATGGTGGGTTGTTTTCCAGGAAAAAATCATATTCTTTCACTCCTGGGGGCCTTTGCACAGGCTGTTCCTCCTGCTGGGAGGGTCCTTCCGGCTATTCTCGGTTTGGGAACTCTTGGCCCCGGGTAGAATCAGGAGCTGCCATCCCTGTTGGCTCCTTCACTCCCAAGATGCCATTGCCTCCTTGTATTCTGATTTTTCATAGACATATTTGCTTCCCCAACTAGGCCCTGAGCTTCTGGAGGGTGGGGACCTTGTCCTCCTGAATTCTGATCTCCAGGACCACAGGAGGGAGAGCTGGCATGGAGTAAGGGCTGCTGAGGAGGGAAGGAAATGGGACCAGGTTGGTGGGGGGAGCTCCACGTGGGGATCCCCACCCCAGCAAAGGTGCCGAGGTGGGGGTGAGTTTGGGACCTGGAGGAACCTGAAGACCAGTCTGCTGCAGCTGGGTGGGGGGCGACAAGGGACACATGTGGGGCTTTAGGGTGATGCTAGGGAGGTAGGCTTGGTGCGCTCAGCGGTGGGAGTCATGGAAGGTTCTTTAGCAGAGGAGTGGCTTGATGAAATTGATGTTTGGGGTGACCTAGCTCCCACCTCGGTCCTGGCCAGTTCCAGCCCCTCTGGCCATTCTCCGCGGCCCCGGATCCTGGTGGAGTCTGTGAGCTGAGCTTGCGTCCATCTGTCTGTGATTGAGAATAGGGGGCCCTTCCCAGCTTTTGAGGCTCCCTCTTGACACTTCTCAGAGGTGTCCAGATGAGAGTCCTGAACCAGCAGTCAGAAGGCCCGTGTTCCAGGTGTGGTTCTACCCACCCAGCTTCCTGTGGGGTCTGGAACAAGTCACTTGCTCTCCCAGGGCCTCATTTTGCACATCTGTCAAATAGGAGCAATAAGCCCTGTGCTGGAGGCCTCCTGGGGTTGCTGCAAGGGTCAACTAAAGCCTGATCTCAAGGGGACTGGGACCGGGACAGAGCTGACCTTGATGCGGGAACGTGTTGCTGTGTCCCTAGCAGCCGGCATGGCAGAACACTCAAGATGTGTGGAGCTAACCTGAAGAGGGAAGGAGGCTGATGGGAATTGCCTGGCAGTCCGGTGGTTAAGACCCAGCACCTTCAGTCCTGGGGCCCGGGTTCAACCTCTGGTCAAGGAACTAAGGTCCTACAAGCCGTGTGGCATGGCCAGAGGATGAAAGAGGCTGAGAGTGGGCTTGAGTGAGAGGGGCTCAGGTCTCTGAGATTGTTCAGAAAGAACCGCTTAGACCTCACTGGCACTGGCACGTGGCACGTGGGCCCTGCGCTCTAGGATGGGGGCAGTGCAGCTTCCTGCAGCAGGTAGCATCTGGACCTGAACCTGAGGCAAAAGCCCTCTCGTTTTACAGATGGGGAAACTGAGGCCAGAGAGGCCCAGGGTGGGCTCAGGGGCCCTTGGGCTGCCAGAGGTGGAGCCAGTCCTAGTCCAGGTTCAAGGCCTCACTGGCCTCTGCCCTGGTCCATGTGCAGTGCCCAGAGAGTCTTGGCCACTGTGCCCTCTCCCCGGGAGACACAGATGCCAGGATGTGTGGGGAGTCAGCGCCGCTAATTAGTCCATCATTTCTGGCATCTCACACAGCCTTGGGGAAGTGGAGAATGTCATTGTCAAAGTATTTTTGAATATTTGCCTTCTCAGCAAGAAGATGCTGTGAGAACACTGCGTCTTGAATACGAGTGGATACTAACAAAAATAACAAGCACGGAGAGCTGGAAGGATCGGGGAGCTCCGGAGAGAGGCCTGGAGGAAACCCTGGAGCTGCCGGTCACAGCTGCATCACTCTGCCCCTCTGGGCCCTGTGTCCTCACCCTAAAACGGTTCATTCATTTGTCAGATGTTCATGGAAGCCCACCGTGTGCCATGCACTGCTCTAGCTTCTGGAGAAACAAGAGTGAACAAAGCACACAGAAATCCTTGTCCTCAAGAGGTTGCCATCCTAAGGGGGAGACAGACAGTACAAATCCGTAAAATATGCGAGCTGGTGACACGTGCAAACGAAAAAGGGTGTTGGGTGGAGGGTGGCCTGTTTCAAAAGAGTGGTCAGACCTGAAGGAGATGAGGAGTGAGCCGAGGGGGTCTTTAGGTGAAGAGCATTCCTGGCACAGAGAACAGCAGGTGCAAAGGGCCTGAGGTCTGGGTGTGCTTGGTTTGTTCGAGGATCAGCAGGAAGGGTAGTGGGGCTAGAGCCAGTTGGTGACACAGAGGAGGCCAGATGACAAGACAGGGTCCAAGAGGTCACAGGGGGCCTGCTTGGGTAGGGCCTTAGGAACCACTGGAAAGCCTTTGTTTCCTTTCCAAGTAAGATGGGAGCCAGTGGAGGGTTTAAGGCAGGGGAATAATGTGATCTGGTTTCTGTTTTGTTTTGTTTTGTTTTGTTTGCGGTATGCGGGCCTCTCACTGCTGTGGCCTCTCCTGTTGCGGAGCACAGGCTCCGGACGTGCAGGCTCAGCAGTCATGGCTCACGGGTCCAGCCGCTCCGCGGCATGTGGGATCTTCATGGACCGGGGCACGAACCCATGTCCCTTGCATCAGCAGGCGGACTCTCAACCACTGCGCCACCAGGGAAGCCCTGGTTTCTGTTTTTTTTTAATTTTTTTAAAGTATCTTTAAAAAATTATTTTATTTATTTATTTTTGGCTGTGTTGGGTCTTCGTTGCTGCGTGCGGGCTTTCTCTA
The DNA here is from genome assembly GCF_964341445.2 of Mesoplodon mirus. Classification (NCBI taxonomy): domain Eukaryota; kingdom Metazoa; phylum Chordata; class Mammalia; order Artiodactyla; family Ziphiidae; genus Mesoplodon; species Mesoplodon mirus. The sequence goes on from NC_138979.1 coordinate 186,346,247, forward strand.
GTTGCGGCGAGCGGGAGCTACTCTTCGCTGTGGTGCGCGGGCTTCTTATTGCAGTGGTTTCTCTTGTTGCAGAGCATGGGCTCTAGGCGCGTGGGCTCAGTAGTTGTGGCGCGTGGGCTCAGTAGTTGTGGCTCATGGGCTCTGAAGCGCAGGCTCAGTAGTTGTGGCTTGCGGCCTTCAGTAGTTGTGGCTCATGGGCTCTGAAGCACAGGCTCAGTAGTTGTGGTGCACGGGCTTAGTTGCTCCACGGCATGTGGGATCTTAGTTCCCCGACCAGGGATCAAACCCGTGCCTCCTGCCTTGGGAGTGCGGAGTCTTAACCACTGGACTGCCAGGGAAGTCCTGGGCTCCAACTTTGGTCCCTCAGTTCTCCTGTGTGTGTGTGTGAAAATACACATAACATAAAATGTATCACTTTTGCCATTTTGGCTTGTATAGCTGAGCGGTTGTTAAGTACATTCGCCGTGTTGTGCAACCGTCTCTAGTATCTGTTGCAGAACCGACAGGAAACCCCGTCCCCATAAAGAGCCACTCCTGTTCCCTCCTCCCCCAGCACCTGACAACCCAAATCTGCTGTCTCTATGGACTATTCTGTATTTCATAGAAATGGAATCAGGCACCGCGTGACCTTTGGGGGCCGGTTTCTTTCGCTTAGCATGTTGTTTTCAGGCTCATCCACTTTGTGGCTGGGTCCATACACAGTTCATCCCTTTCTTTGGCTGGGTCCCTCCATCCTTGGCCAGCTCTGAGAACTTGAGTTGCACAGTCTGCCACCCTACATCGTCGGGTTGCCAGGAGGACCCTTAAATACACCAGGAAGTAGTGAGCCCACTTCCCACTGGGCAGAGGGGGCGGGCCTGGTGCCCACAGTGTGGACGGGAAGGCTTTGGGGGTTTGCATAGTCTGGGGTGACTCCTCAGATTTCTCCACAGCTGGATTTGGTACCAGCTCTATCTGGTGGGTGAAGTCAGTGACCACTCTGCCATCTGATTTTCAGCTTCCAAGATTTTGCTGTTGTTTTTGTCCCTTCGTTTTCATTTTGGTGGGGTTTGGTGAACAAATGGGCTCCACCAACCATCTTTCCATTCCTTCTAAGGATTTCTGAGATTTTTGAAGCAGCCCTTGGGGACAGGCTTCAGCGCTCCTCAGAGCGGAAGCAGGGGCACGGAGGCTGAATGTGCGGAGGCCACGTCCGGGAGACGGAGCAGGGCTGGCCCAGGTCTGCCTGATTCCTCCACTGGCTCTGCAAATGGCAGGCATTTGCTAAAAGGGCCCTGATGTTATTCGTGTTGTGCCCCCACCTAAAAGGATGCCATCCTCTTGGGCCACTCATCAGAACCCCTCACCTTTACGGAGGCCCACGTGTTCTAGGCCAGTGAGGGGACGGACGCCGGCAAGACAGATGTTGGGGGAATTCCCTGGCGGTCAAGTGGTTGGGACTCCGCGCTCTCACTGCTGAGGGCCCGGGTTCCATCCCTGGTTGGAGAACTAAGATCCCACAAGCCGCGTGGCATGGCTGGAAAAAAAATAATAATAAAAAAAATTAAGAAAAAAAAAAGACATGCTCAGGCCGTAGGGAGGAAGGCTGGTGAGACGGTGGGAAGACCGAGGAGGGGCTTTGGCTGAGCCCTGCCCTCGGGCCACGGCAGTCCTTGTCGCAAGCGGCCAGGTGGCCTTCACCGGGCCCCCCCCTCGCCTCCATCATGCGTGCGCACCGTGAGGGGGACCCTGAGGTGTATTTTCCTCTAGGCCAGAAACCAGCCAGGGCTGGAGTGCGCTGTGAGCAGGATAGACAGACATGTCCCGGTGCCAAGGTGGAGTCTATTGGGTGAGCAACAGCAAACAAGAAGAAAGGGCCACAACTGTCATTGAGATAAGGCTGAGAGGGCGCTGCGGGGGGAGGCCGGGGGGCGCTGCAGGGGGAGGCCAGGGGGCGCTGGAGGTGGGAAGGCTCTCCGAGCAGGTGATGGCTGAGTCAGGTGGGGAGAGGTGCTCCAGGCCAGGAACAGCCTGTGCAAAGTCCCCGAGGAGGTGAGGCAGAGGCTGGGAGTGGAAGGCGAGGAGGGAGACGCGTCCCTGGAGGCCTGGATCCCTCTGAGGGGGCTTTGAATTTTATCCTCAGCAGGAAGCCCCGTGGGTTGTGAGCCGGGAAGGGCAGGATCCAGTCCACGCTTCAAGGATATGCTTGGCTGTTCTGGGGCGAAGGGATGGTGTCCGACATTCAAGCACGGAGGGGAGGAGGAACAGCCCAGTTACCCCCCACCCTGCCCAGGAGAAGGCCCCCTGCAGCTCCTGTGGCGGTGACCTGGCTCCAGGATTACGTGCTCCCACGCCAACTACCAGGGCCATCTGTCTCCCCTGTCTGTGTGTCTGTCTGTCTCAGGGGGGCTTTAGCAGGTTTGCCTGTTTCGGACACAGCATCCTGTGGGGTGAAGGGAGGAGGGGGTCCTACTCCCACTGTCGCTCTTACTCCCACTGTCGCTCTTGCAGATAAGGGGTGGCTCCTCGGACAGGAAACCACATGCTGGAAGGCAGGTTCTAGATGAGAGAAGGAGCACTCCTCTCTCTGAGGGTCTGAATGTGTGAGTGCAGCCATGCGGCAGCCTGAAAGCCGGCATCTGCCAGCCACGGGGCTACCTGGGAAGCCAGTGCTATGCTCAGCATTTACTGCCCAGCGATGTTTACGCTCTGACTCAGGTCTTGTTTAAATGTCCCAGCCTGACCCCACGACAGTCAGCAGTGGTGATTTAATGAGCCCTGCTGTGCGTGAGGCTCACAGACCACAGAGTAGCCTCATGGCGCTTACTTTCTAGAGGGAGAGAAAGACAGTGCCACACACAGACCATTATAATTGTGATCGGTCCCAGGAAGGAGGATCTCAGGGACCTGGGCTGAGACAGGGAAGTCAGAAGGGCTCCCTGGAGGAGGTGACCTGTGAGCTGAGACGTGAAGGAGAGGACCACGTGGCCTGGTGGGAGCAGCATGCCTGGGGCAACCCCGGGAAGGGAGGGGTCCCCAAAGTGTGGAAACTTGAGACAGACCTAGGGCTGGAGGGCCGCTGGGCTCTAGCGAGGAGACCTCTCTCAGCCACCTGTAGGCCTGGGGCTAAGCGCTGTCTCAGCTGGTCCTCTCACAAGCCTGTAGCCCCTTGAGGGGGTCACCCTCGGAGGCCCCACACTTATCCCAGGCCTGTGGCCATCTCCCAAATTCTGTTGGGGAGGGCTCTTAGATAAAGAGTGAAACATTCCTAAAGGTACTTAAAGAAAGAGCGGTGCGGGGGTGGGGAACTGGGCAGGAAGGACCTGGGCCTGATACTTCCACTCCCAAGTCCCACCCTGAAGACAGGCTGTGGCTTGGCCTCTGACTCTCATTGTAACGTGGAGGTCGAGGCTGCAAGACGACTTGGGGCTGCCATAATGCACAACGGGGACCTGACCGAGCAGGGACCTGTGAGACAGGAGCCTCAGGTGGCCTCCCTGTGGTCACCATTGCTGGCCCTGGCATCGGGGCAAAGTCAGAACTTCATCCGCAGCACCCGAGGAGGCCGGTGTGGAGAGCCGGACCTGAGATCTCCAGGCCCAGCAGGGAGGCTTTAATGAAAACAGTTTTATTGAAACAGAATTCATATACCATACAATGTACCCACTTAAAGTGTGTAATTCAATGGTTTTTAGTATATTCACAGAGTTGTACAACCAGCACTACCGTCAATTTTAGGACATTTCCTCACATCAAAAAGAAACCCCATTCCCATCAGCAGCCACTGCCTAGTGCCCTCCTCTCCCAGACCCTGGCTGCCCAAAATTTTCTTTCTGTCTCTATTCATTTGCCAACTCCGGACACTTTTTTTTTTTGCGATACGTGGGCCTCTCACTGTTGTGGCCTCTCCAGTTGTGGAGCCCAGGCTCCGGACGCGCAGGCTCAGCGGCCATGGCTCACGGGCCCAGCCGCTCTGCGGCATGTGGGACCTTCCCGGACCGGGGCACGAACCCGTGTCCCCTGCATCGGCAGGCGGACTCTCAACCACTGCGCCACCAGGGAAGCCCTGGACATTTTATATCAATGGAATCATATAGTATGTGCTCTTTTGTGACTGGCTTCTTTCATTTAACATAATGTTTTCAAGGCTTATCCATGTTGTAGCACATGTCAGTATTCTTTTCCTTTTTATGGTTGAATAATATTCCATCTTATGAGGGAACTCCCTGGCTGTCCAGTGGTTAGGACTCTGCGCTTCTACCGCAGGGGGCACAGGTTTGATCCCTGGTTGGGGAACTAAGATCCTGCAAGCCGCGACACGGCCAAAAAAATAAATTAATTAAAAAATGAAGTTAAAAAAATATTCCATCTTATGGATAGACCACATTTTGTTTATCCATTCATCAGTTGATGGACATTAAGTTTTTTCCACTTTTTGGCTATTGTGAGTAACACCACTATGAGCATTTGTGCACAAGTTTTTTTTTGTTTGTTGTTTGTTTGTTTTTTGCTTGTTTGTTTGGTTTTTTTTTGCTGTACGTGGGCCTCTCACTGTTGTGGCCTCTCCCGTTGCGGAGCACAGGCTCCGGACGCGCAGGCTCAGCGGCCATGGCTCATGGGCCCAGCCACTCCGCGGCATGTGGGATCTTCCCAGATCGGGGCACGAACCCGTGTCCCCTCCATCGGCAGGCAGACCCCCAACCACTGCGCCACCAGGGAAGCCCTGTGCACAAGTTTTTGTGTGGGTATATGTTTTCATTCTTTTGGTTACATATCTAAAAGTTGGATTGCTGGGTCATATAGTTACTATATTTTTAACTTTTTGAGGAACTGCCAGACTGTTTTTCAAAGCAGCTGCATCATTTCACACCAGCAGTGTATGAAGGTTTCAACGTTTCCACATCCTCCCCAATACTTGTTATTACCACTCTTTTTTATTATAGTTATCATAGTGGGCTAGGATACCTAGTGGTATCTCACTGTAGTTTTGATATTCATTTACCTGGTGGCTAATGTTGGGCAACTTTTCATGTGCTTATTAGCAATTTGTATACTTTCTTTGGAGAAATGTTTATTCAGATACTTTACCCATTTTATTCATCTTTTATTATTGAGTTGTGAGAATTCTTTACATGTTCTAGTCCTTTACCAGGCATGTTTTGCAAATATTGTCTCCCACTGTGTGGACTGTTTTTAACTTTACTGATGGTATCATTTGCAAAAAAAAAAAAAAAAAAAAAAAACCAAATTAAAATTTTGATGAAGTCCAATTTATCTACTTTTTTCCTTTTGTTCCTTATGCTCTTGAAATTGTATTTAAGAAGGCTTTGCCTACTCGAGGTCACTCCTTGCGAAGTGAAGGTTTACTCCTGTGTTTTCTCCTAAGAGTTTTATAGTTTTAGCTCTTACAGTTAGGCATACAATCCATTCTGAGTTTTTTTCTTTGGTTATTAACACATTAACTAACAAGATCTGGCCGCAGGTCTAATATCTTCTGTAATTTTGGAGACGACTGTACACACTGTTCTGAGATCTCTCCCAACATGTCCTGTGATGAGACAGTGTCATGATTTCTAGGGGTGCCATCGTCCCAGCCATTGCTAATACCACCTACATTCATAAGTGAAGAAAATACTAGATTTCAGTTAAAGTTTAATTTAAATAAACCTGTAACTACCCTCCCAGGTTCATGGTACCCCTGAAATCTATCCACAGACTGCAGGTTAAGAACTCCTAGGATGGGACCTCCCTGGTGGCGCAGTGGTGAAGTATCCACTTGCCAGTGCAGGGGACACGGATTTGAGCCCTGGTCGCGGAAGATCCCACATGCCGCAGAGCAACTAAGTCTGCGAGCCCCAACTACTGAAGCCCACGCACCTAGAGCCCAAGCTCCACAACAAGAGAAGCCACCATGATGAGAAGCCCGCACACCGCAATGAAGACCCAATGCAGCCAAAAAAAAAAAAAAAAAAAAGTAAAAAGAAAAAGAACTCCTAGGATGGCTAAAATTCCTGCCCAGTCTCAGTTTCTGAAGAGCCTTGGGGGGGAAATGAACCCTCCCAGGACTGGCTTCTGGCTGTTTTCCTGCCAGCCCACGCCCTGCCTTCTGCCTGGTCCAGCTTTGGGGAAGCTATTCCTTGCCTGGCAGAATTTTCTAACAAGCCATCTAACAATAATACTAAAACAAACAAAAAAAAGCAGCAATAAGAATTATAAACACTACGTGTAGAATCAGACAAGGCATTCTGCCCACATCCTCATCCCTGGTCCTCCCAACATTCTTAGGTCTCTGGTAAGGCCCGCGGCCACACGGCTACGTGGCTGAGGCCTGCCGATGAGTGGGGTCCCACGGTTCAGGCGGAAACTTCACCTCGAGGTGCCTCAGTTACCCTACCTACAAGGCCCGGATGAGCCGGTCATAACCATGTACACCCAGTGGGAGTACTGGGTGGATTAAAAGCGCTGACGATTTCTACACAGAGAGCACAACCAGGCACAGTTACACCCTGAAGATATTAGCTATTATCTTTAAGCCTTTCACAGGGGACAGGAAGGTGCTATTTCTCTGCCAGCGTCTGCTTTCTCTCGTTCTGCACAGGATTAATGCCTAATTATTCGTAACATCCAGGATTCTTTGAGTTGTAACAGAAAGTCCAATCGCTCTATTTAAAAAGCCAGGATTTCAGGCCTGGCTTATGCGGTTTGGACAGTGGGGAGAGGTCAAAAGATCCTATCAGGACTCAACCGGCCTTTTTCCACAGACTGGTGGGGTAAGGGCTCCCTGGAACAGGCCCTGCACTGGGGTGGGCAAGCGAGCCCCCGGGGCACAAACGCCTCCTCCAGCTTCCAGCCCCGGTGCGGCCTGTCCTGCCTGCCCCATCCCCGGCCCTGCTTTGGAGGTTCTAGGCTTTAGATCCCTAGGTCCTGATTTCAGAGAGAGAGAGAGAGAGATCCCTTCCTTCCTGAGAGTTCCAGGAAAAAGTTCCAGAAAGACCCTTGATTGGCCTGGCTAGGTCATGTGCCCTTGCGGGGCCAATCACTGTAGCCAGAGGTCTGGGGTGCTCTGATTGGCCAGGCCTGGGTCACGTGCCGGTTAGAGATGGGGAAGCCCCAAGCTAACCACCGGGAGGAGGATGTTGCGGATGAGTAGACACTTGGGAGCTGCTGGGCTGACAAAACCAAAGGTCCCCCTTATAGGGCATATTTCATGTTGTCTTGGTCAGACCTCACCTGTGCCAGGAACCTTCCCCCCACTAGGACTGGCTCCTGCCCTGTGCACCCACGGCAGCCTGTGTTCCCTTTCATTATTTCTCACTCTGCAGTTAATGAGTGCCTGCTATGCATCAGGCACAGAGAAGGGGGCCCAGGAGGAACCCCAACGACTATAGGTTGGAAGGAGAGGGTGGAAGCTGCACAGGGGACTGACTGAGGGGGAGCGGTCTGTGAAGTAGGAGGGGAACCAAGGTCCAGACAAGAGAGGGAATTTCCAGAGGGAGGAGTGGCGGACTCAGGCGTCTCAGGTGCTGCTGAGAAGGGCAGTGTTCCAGGAAGTCCAGGAAGTGACCGCTGGATCGGGCAGCTGGGAGCTTGTGGGTGACCTTAGCAATAGGTAGGAGTAGGCACACAGCCCTGCTGGGGTGGGGTGAGGAGAGACTGGGAAGGAGGGAGTGGGGAAGGCACGTATGGACACGTCTTTGGAGTTTTCTGTCTTCTGTCGTGGGAGTAGAGAAATGGGGAGGAGGCGGAAAGGGGCTTGGGAGCAAGGGAGAGTTTTTCCCCCTTTTTTGGGAAAATGCTAGCCAAGGGGAAAGAGAGAGAGAGGCTGATGGTACAGGAGAGCAGCAAGGGGAGGGCAGCTGGAGGTGGGTGCCTGAGATCAAGATTGGGGTGGGAGAGACTGAGGGGGAGGGGGGTGCCAGGCAGGCAGATGTGTCAGTTTGGGGACTGGAAGATGAGAGCCCATCTGATGGATTCAGTTTTTCCCACTGAAGAATGAGGTGAGGTCACTGGCTGGGAGTGAGGGCAGAAGGGGCTGTGGGGAGTGTGAGGAGAGGAGAGAAGGTGTGAACTCTTAGACTCAGAGGGTGGGAGAGTGTCACCGAAAAACATGGTGGGGCTGCTGACTCGATGGAGTGCCAGTTTGAAGTTCTGAGGTCACAAATTCCCAATCAGAAGGGTTGTGTGTGGGCCACCTTCCCCCACCCCAAACAATAGGCAGGGGCAGGAAAGGGGGTTTCCTTCAGGTTGAGGGGTTCCCTATGGTGGAAGAAGAGGGGCTGGAGAGATGGAATCTGTAAAAAATCCACCAGGCCAGGAGGTAGTTACTATTATCTGTGTTTTACAGACAAGGAAGCTGAGAGGGTCAAGGCCAGTATGGCATGTGTGGCTTTGGCGTCAAAATAGAACGGGGCCTGGCACATGTTAGGTGTTAATATTTGTTGAAAAGAGTGAATGGCTGGAAGGTCCAGTGATGCACCCATTGTTATAACCCAGCCAGGAAGTAGCTCCAACCTTGGGGTTTGGTAGGTGGTGCTGGTGACCCCATGTGCTGTGCCATTCCTGCTGCTCTAAAAAATGACTCAATATCACCTTTGTGCCCTTGTAGGCTAATCTATCCAGAGTCTTGTGGTATAACTTCATAGACACTAAGCGAGCAGGGCAGAGTGCTTTTAACCTCATTCCTCGCACAGTGCTCACCTCTAGATGAGTCACAGCCCTCGGCCAGGTGGTTCAGCCCAGGGAATGCCACCTCTGGTTCCTAACCCTTGGCTTTGCTGTCTGCATCCTACCCAGGCCAGCTGTTGGGGAGCATCCCGGGGCACACACCTGCGCTACCTGGGCTGTCCTAGGAGATGAGCGTCCTTTTAAGGGGAATCCAGGAGCGACCCTGAACTTGGCGGGGGCAGTTCTCCTCCATGGGGAGGGCTCCCAGCGCTTTTTCTTACAGTTCATTCAGGAAGAATTGAACATGGTCACTTCACTGAAGTAATAATGATGGCTTATGCTGCAAAAAACGTGGAGAACATCCTGTTTATTTATTCAGGCTTTAAAACCATAAAACTTCAGATTTCTCCCTGTAGCTATTTATAACCAGAGCTGGTGTAAACTGTCCCCATATTAAGCTCAGGTTTGAAGTAACTTAAAAGAAAAATAGCCACCCGCTGCATTAAAAAAAAAAAAAAAATATATATATATATATACATTTCATTTATAGACCTTCTCTCGCCTCCTGATTATTCCTGATTATGTACGAAGAGCGTGTTGTTTGGGGCGGATCGGTGGGGGTGGGGCAGATACAGACCTCCAGGGGAGTCACACACTCTCCCATCTCTCCCCCCACCCCCAGCTATAAAAGCAGCCCCGTGTCGGCCGGTGGTCACTCTCCGGGGCAAGGATGTTTCGGGCTGGCACGAGCTCTCCCTCACTGGGTGCCCGGGGTGGAGTGGGGGAGGCAGGGCAGGCAGCAGATCCGGAAAAGTGGCTCTTGCCTCGGAGGAAGTTGACCCTCCTCCCCTACCAAAGGCTTGGGATGAAAATAGCTTCTTTCTCTTTACCCTTCCCGGACCCCAGCCCATTTCTGTAAGTCCCCCACCCCATTTTTAAGTGCTCCCCTCCCCCTGTGGCAATTCGGCTCCTTCAGAGCTCTCCAAACGGCCATCCGGGACGGCAGGGACCCCGCGCCCCGACTCTGCGACCCGGCAGGGGCAGAGGCCCCTCTCCTCCGGCCTCGCAGGCGCGGCGCGCCCCGAAACTCGGGCAATCGCGGCGAATTCCAACCTCTCCCCACCAAATTAGCAGAAAGCTCTACTAAACCCCCTGAGCTCCTACACTGCTTTCTTCTACTCCGAGGGTGACTGTCACCTGGGAACCCTGTCCCCTGCACCAGGGTTCCCCCGGCGCTAACCCCCAAATCCCTTGGGAAAGGTGGGGGCGCAATTAGTTTCTTCCAATTAGTTTCCCCTCTTTGTATAGAACCCATTCAAACTGTGAGATGTAATCCTCCGCGCGAGGGGGAAAGTAGTCCCAACCTTGCATTCAATTTCTGTTCTCGTGTCGCGTATATTTTACTTTTTGAAACCGATGGGATCCTCAGTGGAGCCCTTCGGGGAACGTGGGGGCAGAGGCCGCGGGGGGTGCGCGCAGGTGAAGGGGGGCCGGCAGAAGGAGGGGGCGGGGAGGACAGCTAACTCCTCGCTATTGCCTAGAGAGATGGATCATGGGGCGTAGAGAGATTGCAAACCTCAAACCACGTACAGCGGGCGATACGCGTCAACCGAACCTGACCAACGGAAGCCCGGAGCCTCCCCGTCCCCGCTCTCCCGCCCCGGCCCCTTGGACAGACTGGTACGCGGAGCCAATCTGGATGCCGCTCGCCGTCCAAATCCCACAAGAGCCAATGGGAGCACGCCGGGGGCGGAGCCACCCCGCGCCGGGTTGGGCTGCGCGCGGCTTCCCCCGCTCGCCCAGGCCCCGCCCCCCTCCCCTCCCGCTCGCTGCTCCTGGAGTAGTTAGTGCCAGTGAAGTGCGGGCGGCGATGAGAGCGAAAGTTGCGCTCGGCACGGTGCTGGGGGCTTGAAGCGGCTCTGCTCTCCGCCCGCTAGGGCCGCCCCAGCTCCAACTCGCGCCCGCGAGCTCCGGCCGCGCCCGCCCGCCTCCGCGCCCGCTCTCACCCCCTCCCCCGGCCCGGCGCCCCCTCCTCCGGAGCCGCGGGTCCCCGCCACTTTCGCCCGGCCCGGGCACCCGCCGATGCCGGCCATGGTGGAGAAGGGCCCCGAGGTCTCAGGGAAGCGGAGAGGGAGGAACAACGCGGCCAACGCGGCCGCCTCGGCCGCCGCCGCCTCCGCCGCCGCCTCGGCCGCCTCCGCCGCCGCCGCCGCCTCCTCGGCCGCCGCCGCCTCCTCGGCCACCGCCGCCTCCGCCTCGGCCGCCGCCGCCCCCAATAATGGGCAGAATAAAAGTTTGGCGGCGGCGGCGCCCAATGGCAACAGCAGCAGCAACTCCTGGGAGGAAGGCAGCTCGGGCTCGTCCAGCGACGAGGAGCACGGTAAGTGGCAGCCGCCCGCGCCGCCCCCGCCCGCTCGCCCGCTCGCCCGCTCGCCCGCCCGCCCGCTGACCTCCTCTCTGCTTCCCCGCAGGTGGCGGCGGCATGCGGGTCGGACCCCAGTACCAGGCGGTGGTGCCTGACTTCGACCCCGGTGAGTAGCGCCCCGGCCCGGCCGGCCGGCGACCCGAGGGGGCGGACAGCCTCGGACAACTTTCTTTTGGCCTGTGTGGGTCCCGCTGTCCGCGGGGAGACACCCGCGCAAGGGTGTCCTGCCGCCGTGCCTGACCCCGGGGAGGCCCCGGTCGCCGCGGCGGGTCGGATTGGAGGCGGCAGCGCGCTGCCACACCTGGCCACCTGGCCCGGGGGCTCCGGCGTCCCCGGGTCGGCACGAGCCGCGCCGGGGCCGTGCAGGGGCGACCGCGCCGGAGAGTTAGCGTCCTGCGAGCGCCCGGGCTTGGGACGTCCTCGGACCCGTTTCTCCCCGGCGGAGGGTTGCCCCGCATGCCCTTTCCTCGTCCTGCCGGCCCCTGGGCTCCTTCCTGCCCCCGACTCCCCTCCTGTCTTGAGATCTCCCAAAACCAGTTAATAAAAGAAGTGTGCTTACCAGAGGGCGCCTGCCCGGGGAAGAGAGACTGGCTGGTGGCAGTTTGATTTTAGGACCTATTTGTAAATGTGTGTGTATTCCCCCCCCCTTTTTTTTTTTAAGGAACGGGTTGTGAAAGATTAGAACCTTCAGAAGCTTTAGCCTAACAAATGATGTCCGCCTCCAAGAAATCCCTACCCCCTAGCTTGGAACATTTGCTACTCTTGCTGCTCTTCTGTGTGGAAGCAGATTTAAAGTACCAGAAAAATCCAACCAGACAAAGGAATTCGTCAGTGAGATTCTAGCCTGTCTCCGTATAAGATTATCTTTAAAAGATTGTTGGCATGGAAAATGTTTGAAAGGACGTGGGTTTTCTTTCAGAAATAAAACTCAAAAGAGAACCTTGTGGAACTGGAGTTAACAGTCCTCCTGGTTGGAGGGCTTTAGAACTGAAGGTTCTCTATGTAGGTTATACCACGAGTTTGAGAAGATAAATGCATAAATGCTTTTCCTTGGAAACAAGACTGCAGAAAATTGCAAGGATCTAGCCCTTGAAAAAGGCGATTGCTCTTAAGCTGTTATTTAGGTATGAAACTCTGGGTGCTGTTTGAAGTGAAAATACATAGGGATCCCTGAGTGAGCTCTTGGGCACTCTGGAAATAAATGACCTTTCCCGTATTTGCCTTCTACATTTTAGTCTGTTGATGATTTAAATCTCTTAAAGTATAAGTAGTCTACCGCCCAGGTTTGTATTCCTTTTAACTTATGTTAGTCTTTTTGATAGTTTCCCCTTCCCCCGCGTCTTCCTTTTTTGGTAGTCACTTCTCATTTATAAGAGTGACAGGATGGGACTCCGAGACGAGGCTTTTTCTCTTCTGTGCATGCCTTCTCCATTCCATGGTTGGCCACCAGGGGAAGCATACTGTTTTTTGGTTACAGTTGACCCTATCTTCATTTTGTAGGTCAAGTCCATCTTTGTTTTAATACACAGAACATAAAGCAAAGCTTGTCACCAAGTTTCCCCCACATATTTAAAAGAATCAACTTGTATATATCTTTTAGTTTTAGTAAGTTGGTCAGTTTTTTGGTACATTTTGTTTATGTTCGTTTTGAAAGCTTTATTTAAATATGTGGGAGGTGAGTGAAGAAAAGGGCATGTTTGATGGCGACAGCAGGAAGTAGAACTCTGACATTCTTCTAAGTATTGACGTCCAGCCCAGCCTTGTTAGGAATGAGCCTGGTTTCTTTGGAGTTGTTCTCTTTGAAACCGCACATGTCGTAGCGTCATATTTTGAGCTGTCCTTGCAGTTTTGATGGAATAGATGCAAGCATAAATTTGCTAGAGACCTGCCATTCTAAAAAGTAAAACACTGTAAATGTTTTGCTGCATGGTCTTACTGCCAGTTGATTGGGTCTTGGCATTAACATTTCCCATTTTGTGTTTGTTTTAATCTGGAAAGGAATCTAACTGGTATGAGATAATTTGAAACCGTGTTTTGCCAATCTGAGCAGTGGGACGAATTCCTAGGTATGGCTGGAAATTGTAGGACTTTACTGTTTCCTACTGATTTATTTTTTTAGGTGTGTTCTCATTTAACTTAAAACCTAAGGGACGGGGCTTCCCTGGTGGCGCAGTGGGTAAGAATCCGCCTGCCAATGCAGGGGACATGGGTTTGAGCCCTGGTCCGGGAAGATCCCACATGCTGTGGAGCAGCTAAGCCCGTGCACCGCAACTACTGAGCCTGTGCTCTAGAGCCTGTGAGCCACAACTGCTGGAGCCCTCGCACCTAGAGCCCGTGCTCTGCAGCAAGAGAAGCCATTGCAATGAGAAGCCGGTGCACTGCAACAAAGACCCAACGCAGCCAAATATATAATTAATTAATTAATTAATTAATTTTAAAAAATCTAAGGGACAGGGAGACTTCCATTTTGGAATAGAAATGATACACCAGTTTTGTTTCATGGCAAAAAAAATTTTTTTCAGTCTTTAGACTTAAGACAGTTTCCTTCCATGAGTACAAGTTAGGAATAATATGGAATTGAGATTGTGATTGTTACTGGTTTTTGTTTTCCCCCCTGCCTGAGTTTTGAATGTTTGTTTGTTTGTTTATTTATTTTTACAAATTTGAACAGACCGGTAAGTGTGAAACTCATCAGGAAACTGCTTTTTAAAAAAACTATCTCTGTAAAGATGTATGAGTGGAAGAAGTTGATTTTAATTTTTTTTAAGGTCAGATTTTATTTACCCACAGTATCCCAACTTGACCCTATTGAGCTTTAAAAGCGAATGGCTGAAACTAGATCCACCTGATACTCCGTGTATGGCCCAAAGAAGATTCATTTCTGTCATCCCTCACAAGTAGTGAGTGACGTGGATAGAGCACCGCCATCCTAAAGTGCTGATTCAGTTCTTGTTATCTAATTCAGACCCAAACCGGATCACTGGATCAGAACTTGGTAGTTAACATAACATCTGTGTTCATAATGATGGAACAAGTTTTATCCGTTAGATTTAAAAACAAGGCCAGAATGCAGTTCCGTATCTTTAACTTAGTCTTTGTTCTCATATGGGGTCCAGACTGTCTTTCCATACTCAGTGCCATAGTGTATGCTGAGTCGTCTTTGGTTTCTTTTATTTATTTTTATTTTTTATTTTTTTAAAAATTTATTTATTTTTGGCTGTGTTGGGTCTTTGTTGCTGCATGCAGGCTTTCTTTAGTTGCGGTGAGTGGGGGCGACTCAGTGCGGTGGCTTCTCTTGTTGCAGAGCACAGGCTACATCTAAGCGCATGGGCTTCAGTAGTCGCAGCATGTGGGCTCAGTAGTTGTGGCGCACAGGCTTAGTTGCCCCGCGGCGTGTGAGATCTTCCTGGACCAGGGCTCGAACCCGTGTCCCCTGCATTGGCAGGCGGATTCTTAACCACTGTGTCACCAGGGGAGTCTCAGCATGTGTTATTACTGTCAGCTTCTATCTGTGCTGGTTTTCAGTATCACAGTTCACTAATAGTAAAACTAAGACTCTTACAGAAGAGGAAATGTTAATGGTAAATATTTTTGAGGTAATAAACCTTTAAACATGCACCCTGTATTTGGAACACTGAATCCAGTATATTTAATCAGATTAGAAAGTTTGTGGTTGTCATTGGCTCAACTGTCACTTCAGAGTTGACTTGTATTAATAAAATGTGTTATGCTTTCATGTGGAATAATTTTTCTGAACAGGGTGTCTTGGCCTGCTTTTCATTTCTTCTTACTGGTGGTTCTATGTTCCTCTTTGAACACATTGGCTATGCGTTAGTTTCATTGTAAAAATCAATTTTAAAGATACCCCAAAATTCATAAGTTACAGTGAATGCTTTGTGATGTAGACGTACTTTGAGGTAGTGTTTACCCAAATGAGAGGTCAGGGTAATGGTAAATCCTGTGAGCGATCACCTTCATGATGTAGTGAAGTAGGAGACACTTAACTGGTTGTCGGGAGGTTGAATGCCCCGTCTCTGTGGTTAAGAAGGTGGTTTAAGGTCAAGCTGGTCATTGTATCTCAGGAGCCTCATTCCTCCATTATGAATCAGGGTTCTTTCCCTCACTTGTGGCCTGTGATTATGTCAGTTACAGTCATCTTTTTAATTTCTGGCTTCTTTCAGGAGCAGTACAGAGTAGACTGTGAGAGCTTGGGCTATGAGAATCGTCAAACCCAAGTTCAGATCTTGGCAGTGTGCCTCTTGACAAATGTGTGTTGCCCCTCGGCAAGTTACTTTATTTTTGCTTTCATCTGTGAAGTAAGGGTAGTGGAACTTCTTCCTCAAGAGAAGAAATTAACTGATCTAATACATGTAAAATGTCCAGCGCAGTGCTTGGCACACAGTGAGTGTTAAGTAAACATTGTCTGCTATCTTATTCTAATTATCATTGTGGGACTTCAGTTGCCAAGCAGTGGTTCCCGCATTGCCTGCTTTACTGCAGAGGTAAGACTGAATTATAACGAAGCCGTAGATTTGAATGGGAATCGTGCGTGCACTGAGATAGTTGAAGATGATTACTTTTAAGTTACCTGCTGCAATTTAGGTAAATATTCTTTCCTGGAAGAGGGAGAACTAGTCCAAGACATTTCTACATTTATAGCAGAAAAGTACACTGAGATCCAGAGAGAATAGGTAAACCTGTTCAGATCAAGTTTCTGGATAGTACAAAAGAAACCTTGAATCCATCCCTCGGCCAAAGTGAAGTACACATTAACTGTGTTCTGAGTTAGGGAGTTTTTGCTCTAAACTTTCAAGTTCTTGTCTTTGAGAGTTAGTGTTTTCGAGGTGAGGTTCTTCTGCCACAATGTTCCCTTCCATGGGTGATGAGTGTGATTCAAAGGTTAGCTGGTTGAGGCTGATCAGAGCAGAGTTTTAAAAGCAGTGTTGAAAGTCATTGGTACTGAAGAAATTTAGGCTTACTCTTAAAAAGCTATTTTCCTTGGTGTCATAAAGTTATATGGGGCAATTTAGTTGCAACTAACTTCTTAGTCTTTGGAGATGAAACATTAAAGTCTATCCAAGTTACTGTATTCTCCCCCAGTTTATTTTACTTTTTATATTTTACTCTCTGCTATATAGATTGTTGTAATTAATTTGTAATTTAGCCCTCACTCTGAGCCTTTCTTTAGAGGTTCCATGCATAATGTAAAAGTAAGAAATAAGGCTTGTATTGGTTTTTATATTTAAAACAGAACTGGAAGTGCCTTTTGTGGAGGGAGTCTCTGTAGCAACACAGTAAAAGTCTGAATAAGGTAGGAATTGGGGATTGAATGCTGATTCAGTGATTTGGAGTGAGTTAATTCCTACAGCTTTAAATAGCAATTATGGAAAATATTTGTGACCCTAGAAATGATAAGGGGTAATAGTTGTAATTTAACAATTTCTTCTGTTTTGTGTTACGGAAATTCTTCTAATACATATATCTGTCTTCTGGTTGAGCTTTATGTTTTCTGTTTATTTAAAAACAAAAGTATTTAAAAAATAGAATGGTTTAAGGTGACAAAAGGTGTTTTGCTAAAATTTTTGAGACATTTAAAAATAACATTAAAATGTCATTTAAATGAAATGTTGACAGTAAACCCTAAAACTCCTATTTTTTTCAAATTAGTCAAATTCTTTAAAGATGGTGATCTTAGTAAAAATCGCACAGTAGAGATAATTCTTTGAAATTTCTGGATTTTCCCTTCCTTGGAGTAATGAGAGAGGAAATGGTAGTGTCCACCCAGTCTGGCCTTCCTGTGTTCTAGATGAGGAAAGTAAGGCCTGCGGAGACAAAGTGACTTGTATTTGTCTTTCGGTCATTAAACGTATCTCCAGGTAGACTTGAGGCCAATGAAGCCAAACTTAAAACTCTTAATGTTTTAGAGCATTGTTACTGCATACAATAATTGGGAACGGTAATACGGGTGCATGATTTTAGAACCAGGAGTAAGAGTTAAATTTCTAAAATTGAAGTGATTAAATAGTGATTAGATGTTGGAATGTCTTTGCAAATTATCATAAGGTAGGATAGAATTGTAAAGATAGAGTTATTTTAAAAACCCATTCAAATAAAAAAGAAAATAATATCTACAGTTACATGCCCACCACTGTGATTAAACACTGTTGAAATTAGGACATATTTGCTTCAGATACAGGTAGAGGCTAATTCTTCCACTCCTGCCTTCACTAATTGGAAGTTGATTTTTGTTATCCCTGTGATAGTTTGCATCCTTTATGAAGCAGATGCCAAGATAGAATTAGACGTGCAAGAGTGTCATAGGGGTAAATGCCTGTGATGACAGGGAGGAGAGGAAGAAGGTTAGGTGGCACAGCCTTCAGAATGGGTGCAGGTGTGACACCTGTGAAGGAAAACAGGAGGAAGGATGATTGATTATTGGACCCAGGAGCCTAAGATTGCAGTGCAGCCGGAGCACAGACTGTTTGTTAGAGTGCATTGGGCAGGAAAGGGCCTGCCCTAGAATGCCGGCTGTGTTCAGTCATTGGCCTGGCGTTGGTATGAATGCTGCAGTGGACCCCAAAGGTGCTGGGCAGCTGGGGCTGTCAGCTAATTACACTTCTCTCAGCTCTTTCTCTCTTGAAGGGAGATCTGAGTGGCACACACTCAAGGCCGGCAGAATGCCCATGTGTGTTTTTGTACTTCAGTACATACTTATGTGTGAAAACAATATGTTTCGTTATTGTCAAAGTCTTTTTGTAAATGGAATTATTTGTGCATATTCATTTGCTTTGATGTTTTCCAAACAAATACATTGCCACTAACAGGCACAGAAAATTCCTTTCCTTCACCCAATTTTCACTAAAGTGTTAGGTTTATTAACTTTTTGCAGTACTGTTTTTTTGTGGTTTATGTTGGCGTTTTTCTAAATTACTGGTGAGGTTAAGTGTGCTTTTATATGTTTTTTTGGCTACTTGGTTTCCTTCTGTGAATATACCTTTTGCTCTTTTTCTGTAGGGTGTTCTTTTTCTTACTGATTTGTGGGAGTTCTTTATATATTTGGATACTGATCCTTTATTAGGGTTACATATGTAGAGTTTTTTGTTTTCTCTCTAGTATGGGGGTTGATTGAGTTTCTTCTCAGGAAGGAATAAAAATGTATCCCTGGTTGGATATGTTTCTGCTCAGAGACTGGACTTGGTACATAGCTCCTATAATAATTGTCACTAGGACTCCTGGTTTCTAAGATGAATGTTGCTGAGAATTGACACATCTTTTTTTGTTATGTTTCAACTTTATTCAGTTCATTTGGTGTACTGATTATTAACCGATTAACCTAAATTTCAGTACCAGATGACTTGAAAAGTTCTGATTTAATTTCTGTCCAGCATCTAGTTATAACAGCATACCAGTTAGAGGTTAAAGTTACAGCTTTAGTTTCCACGATGGTCAGTTAGTTTCCTATAACAGGTTAACGTGCTGTGAACTAAAGCCAAATTCAGCTGTCTTATGGGTTTGTCACTGATTATAAGGGAGTGGGCGAGTGTGTGGATGGGGAGGTGCAGCTAATAGAAGACCCTTGAAGGAATGATCTGTCAGTGCCAGGTTAGTGTAGTGCTGGCTGTGTGCCAGACTGGTTTGAACACTTTATACCTATTAATGATTTAACACAACGATCAAAACAGTCATATCAGATAAAGTTGTTATCACCATTTTCCATATGAGGAAACAGAGGCATGGAGAGGCTTATTGTTATGGTTCAACCTAGTAACTTGCCCAAGGTAACCCATTCTAAGATGCCAGCCGTTGTCCGAAGCACCGTTATTTTATATGTCACTAAGAAAGGAAAAACACCAAGATCCCATTAAGTGTAAGTTGCTGTCAGATTTCAATCTAGTGTATTTCAGGGAGAGCCAGCCAGAAATCCTCTTTAAGAAAAAACACTTAGGAGCAATACTTTATTGGATCAATTGCTTAGTCGTTTCCATGTGGTCCCAGGTATTGGGGAGTTTTATGTTTAGGGTTGCCAGAGCCTGCTTCATGTCTAATTACATTCCTCCTCTTCCTGGCAGTGAAAACACAAATGAAATGGGAGGTATCTGGCTTGGTTGACTGGGGCAAATTGGAATGAGTTGCTTTACTCCATGTATGTCGAAATAGTCATTTTCAGAGTGTAAAATACAACTGTTTTTTTGAGGGGAGCGATTTCTTGCGATTGGATGACATAAGGTTACAATGGACCCTGTTATGTTGGTTACCCTTTAGTTTAACAGTTGAGTATAACTTAAATATCTACCCCCCCCCATATGTTTTTCTACAGATTCGCACTGAGCTTGAGCTGTGGAATGAATTTAAGAACCAGGTCTTAATAAAGTGTGAAAAGATACACAAATTAAAATATCTAAGAGAGCATTTTAAAAAAAAACCCTTGGTTTCACCCGTACAGCTATCTGGTTAGTATTGTTCAACAACTAATTTTCCTCCCTTGCATATTATTCCCATCCTTCCTCCCCCATCAAAAAAACAAAAACCAAACTAACCCTGCCCCGCCTCCCCCAGAATCCCCAAAGTATATATTTCTTGGTGTTATTAGTGAATTGTATTCTATTTTTCAAAGACCAGAGTATACTTAAAGAAAATTGTAAGCTTTATTCTGTTTGTGAAGTTTGCCATGTTTGATTTGATCATAGTGTAAGTTAACTAAGGACTAGTTTTTGTCTGCCCAGAACCCCAAGGTTTGCCTTGTACTTATACCGAGGGCACTTGGGTGAGTCTCTGCTCCTGAAGTTTGGCTATGGTTATCCTTTTCAGCAGTTTCATCTAGTGACCAAGAAATACTACCTGATGGCCCTATTTATGCCTGAAAAGGTTAATTAAAATTTTGGGCATTGGTTAAACATTCTATTCACTTAAACTGTGCTGTTTTACACACATACATACTCTTACTGAAGATTGCAGATCCTGCTTTACTGACATAGAAGCTTCTGGGCTTGGGCTAGTTCTGCTTTCAGACTTAGTGTGGATATAGGGCGATCAGGATGGTAAGAAGAGTAGGGTAAGTACTTGGCTAGTCTGGTCTTACTTGGTTTCATAAAGTCTTGGTGGTGTCATGTGCTTCTGCTTTCTTAGTTTTTTGAGCCACCAATTCGGTGTAAATATCTAAAGGTTTCTCTTCTCACTTGATGTAGCTGAATGTGGTTCTGCATTTAATAAGAACATTTGTGTGCACTGACTGACTTACCTTGAATAGGCATTTTGTAATGGACAGTTGATAATTAAGCACCAACTTTAGTTAAAAAATGGAAACCCAAGGGGAAAAAATGAGCTTTAAAGTTGCATTTAAAAGCTGGTTTTCCCTGTTTTCTGCGCCTTTTTAGTAATGAATTTGTATGAATTAGAGATACACATCTTAGATGCATTCTTAAAAATTTATTTTTATCAAGGTGAATTTCATATGACATAAAATTAACCATTTTAAAGTGAAGAATTCAGTGGCATTTAGTACATTTACATTGTGTGCACCCACCACCCACACCATCTAGTTCCAAAGTGTTTTCATCATCCCAAGAGAAAACCTCATCTCCCCTAAGCGTCTACCCCCCCCCTTCACTGATGACAGCACACAGAGGGTGCTGTGAGGCATGGTGTCCGGGGTCACCTGACCCTGGGGTGGAGGAGGGGCATTGAAGAAACCAGGAAGAAGTTTTAGGTGAAGTGGTCCTCTGAGCCAAGCCTTAAAAATAGGAGTTTTTCTGTGTTTATGATTTTATGATATTTATTAATTTAAAAATTAATAATATATAAGCTGTAAATGTTAAAAAAATTATTTTGAAAATGCTAATCTTTCTTAAGAATTTCAATCTAGATTTTCTTTTAAATTGTCTTGAGCTGTGCTGTCCAGTAATATAGCCACTAGTGATCTATAATTTTTTTTTTTTTTTTTTTTTTGCGGTACGCGGGCCTCTCACTTCTGTGGCCTCTCCAGTTGTGGAGCACAGGCTCCAGACGCGCAGGCTCAGCGGCCATGGCTCACGGGCCCAGCTGCCCCGTGGCATGTGGGATCTTCCTGGACCGGGGCACGAACCCGTGTCCCCTGCATCGGCAGGCGGACTCTCAACCACTGCGTCACCAGGGAAGCCCCGATCTATAATTATTTAAATTTAAATTTATTAAAATCAAATAAAATTAAAAATTCAGTTCTGTCACACTAGCTGCATTTCAAGTATGTAGCTATTGGCTGCTGTATTGGACGGCGTCGAGTAGGACATTTCCATTATCCCAGAAAGTGCTGTTGGACAGCACTGATCTAGAGGTTCTGATGACAGCTTTGTTCTTTTTAATTTTTTAATTAGTTCAGTAGCTTTGCCTCTTTAATCAAGGTGCATGATGAAATGTGATATTGGAACAGCCGATAAATATTATGATGGCTGTGTACTGAATTCCTCTAGTGGAGTATTTGTTAAAATATTGCTATTAAGGTATTCAAAGCAGGCTTCTTGAGAAAGCAAGTAGAAATTGAAAGCTTAGAGAGGTTTGTTTTTTGAGGGGGTTATTTAGTACCTAATTAAACCAAAAGGATGATGAAGGTATATGACTATATTGAAGATAAATGTAGGACTTAAAAAATCAACAATATGAAGGCTCAGCCTTTTTTTTTTTTTTTAAGGGATCTTTATTTTCATTTATTTATTTATGGCTGTGTTGGGTCTTCCTTGCTGCGTGGGCTTTCTTTAGTTGTGGTGAGCAGGGGCTACTCTTCATTGTGGTGCACGGGTTTCTCATTGTGGTGGCTTCGCTTGTTGCGGACCACAGGCTCTAGGCATGCAGGCTTCAGTAGTTGCGGCATGTGGGCTCAGTAGTTGCGGCATGTGGGCTCAGTAGTTGCGGCGCGTGGGCTTCAGTAGTTGTGGCACGAGGGCTCAGTAGTTGTGGCTCTTGGGCTCTGTAGCTCAGGCTCAGCAGTTGTGGAGCATGGGCTTAGTTGCTCTGTGGCATGTGGGATCCTCCCGGACCAGGGCTTGAACCTGTGTCCCCTGCATTGGCAGGTGGATTCTTAGCTACTTTGCCACCAGGGAAGCCCTGGAAAGGTTAGGTTTTTAAAACAGCTTTATTGAGGTTTAATTGACATAAAGTAAACTATACGTATTTACACATACACAGGTGTGCATATATTAGGCTGTTTGAAGTCCCACTGCTTACTGATGCTCTGTTCAGTCTTTTTCTTTTTTTAAAATAAATTTATTTATTTTATTTATTTTTGGCTGTGTTGGGTCTTTGTTGCTGCACATGGGCTTTCTCTAGTTGCAGCGAGCGGGGGCTACTCTTCGCTGCAGTGTGTGGGCTTCTCATTGTGGTGGCTTCTCTTGTTGTGGAGCACGGGCTCTAGGTGTGCGGGCTTCAGTAGTTGTGGCTCACGGGCTCTAGAGCTCAGGCTCAGTAGTTGTGGCGCACGGGCTTAGTTGCTCTGCAGCATGTGGGATCTTCCCGGGCCAGGGCTTGAACCCGTGTCGCCCGCATTGGCAGGCAGATTCTTAACCACTGCACCGCCAGGGAAGCCTCTCTCTTTCATTTTGAATGCTTTCTATTGCTATGTCTTTAAGTTTGCCAGTCTTTTTCTTTTGCAGCGTCTAATGTGCTGTTAATACATGTATTTTTTTCATCTTCCAGGTTTCATATCTAGAAGTTTGATTTGGGTCTTTTAAAAATTTTTTCATTTTTTTAATTGAAGTATAGTTGACTAATAGTGTTGTGATAGTTTCAGGTGTGATTTGGGCTTTTTTAATGTATCTCAGGTCTCCCGAGCATACTCAGCCTTGCCTCAAACTTCTCAAACACTTTGCAATACAGTTGTAATTGTTTTAATGCCCTGGTCTACTAATTCTCCCATCCATCTCATTTCTGAGTTGGTGTCACCTGATTGATTTTTTTCCTCATTATGGGTTGTCTTTTCCTGTTTCTTTGCTTGTTTGGTAATTTTTGTTTGGATGCCAGACATTATGAATTTTTCTTTGGATGCTGGGTATCTTTATATTCCTATAAATATTCTTGCGCTTTGTTCTGGAACATGGTTAAGTTCCTTAGACACGGCTTGTTCATTTCAGATCTTGCTTTTAAGCTTTGTTAGGTGGGATCAGAGCAGCGTTTAGTCGAGGGCTAATCATTTCCCACTGCTGAGCCGAAACCCTTCTGAGTGCTTACTCTACCCAATAGTCCTTTAATTCTCAGGTTTTCCACTCTGGCTGTTGGGAATAGGCACTCTTCTTGGCCCTGTGTGAGCCTCATGGATTATTCTTTTTATTCTTTTGAGTAGTTCTTTATCCAGAAACCTCAAGTATTTCTTCACAGGCATGTGCTGATCAGTACTATGCTGAATACACAAGGAGGAGATCTCTGGAGGTCTCTTTCTGTGCAGCTCTCTCTTTTCTGGTATTCTGCCCTACAAACTCTAGCTGCCCTGGCTTCCTTGGCCTAAGCTTGCCTCCTAAACTTGGGGAGATTGCCTGACTTTCCCTGCGTTCTTTCTCCCTGTGCTGCCAGTTGGAAACTCTCTCCAGGCAATAAACCGGGGCAGTTGTAGGATTTACTTCGTTCGTTTCCTATCTCTCAGGGATCGTTGTACTCTGTTACTTGGTGTCCAATGTCTTGAAGACTATTGCTTTGTATGTTCGTTTTTAGTTGTTCATAATGACAGGGTAAATCTGGTTCATGTCACCCCACCTTGGCTGGAAGCAGAAGTCTAGATTTTTTAAAAAAGAAAAGTAGAGGAATTGGTTATATTTCCTTTTTTAAAGAAAACGTTAGTACACATTTACATGTTGTCTTTTACCCCTAATCTATTTCGTTCCTTCTTGAAGCTGTTAGGGCTTTTTTTTTTTTTAAATTGAAATATAGTTAATGTACAATGTTATGTTAGTTTCAGGTATACTACATAATGATTTGATGTTTGCACGCATTATGAAATGATCACCAGGATAAGTCTAGTAACCATCTGTCCCCATACAAAGTTATTACAATATTATTGACCATATTCCTTATGCTGTATATTACATTCCCATGACTGGAGGTTTGTACCTCTTAATCCCTGTCACTTCTTTCACCCCCACCCCACCCCATCCCTTCTGGCAACCAGAGTGTACTGCCTGTGTTTTTTTCTAGGAGTTGTATGGTTTCAGGTCTTACATTTAAGTCTTTAAGCCATTTTTGAGTTTATTTTTGTATGTGGTGTGAGAAAGCGGTCCAGTTTGATTCTTTTGCATGTAGCTGTATGATTTTTCCAACACCATTTATTGAAGAGGCTGTCTTTTCCCTATTGCATATTCTTGTCTCCTTTGTTGTGGATTAATTGATTGTATAAATGTAGGCTTATTTCTGGGCTCTCTATTCTGTTCCATTTATCTATGTCCCTGTTTTGGGGCCAGTGGCATACTCTTTTGATTACTGTAGCTTTGTAATGTAGTTTGAAATCAGGGAACATGATAACCCTCAGCTTTATTGTTTCTTCTGCAAATTGCTTTGGCTTGTTGTGGCTTTTAAACTTTTAAGTTTGGGTTTTATGTTCATGGAAGCATTCTGTAAATAGAATATAATAATGCTTTTAGAAACCAGAATATCAAATTTTATGTTTTCATATAGCCACTATTCATTTCAGTGTTCATGATAGAGTGCTTAGTCTGCCTACTCATTGAAATCTGATGATTCTAGCCAGAATTTTCCAAAGCAGGATTTTTTTTTGAGTTCACTATTCTTTATAAAATATATTATTTAAAAATTATTCATTCTAATAAGAACTAATACTTTTTCAGAGAAAAATATACTTTTCTCTTTGAAAAGTACAATTTAGGAAATATCTCATTCTTGGACTGTCTTAGACTTCCATCTTGTTGAGATGCAATAAATATTTGTGTGTGTGTGTGTTCCTTTTGAAGCACTTCTTACAGAATTTTTATTGTTTCCTAGTCATTTTCAGCTCGATGCCTTTTAGATTTTGAACATCTGGCGCTTTCATATGCCACATATTGACCCTCCTAAACTGAATTAGGGTTTTATATAACTGATGAACTGTCATTCTGAGTCCTTGCTGGTGTTCTGCTTGCCTGGCAGTGGGTCAGTTTCCATGGTATTGCCATTTTTGTACAGTATTGTCAGTGGAGCAGAGAGGTTGGGGGTGGGCATGCAGGCGCCTCACCCTGCTAAAGCAGGGTAGAAGCTGGAGTGGCTGTGCTTTTATTTAGTTTTGCATTTTAAGTTTCTAGATAATTTTTAAAGTAAGAGTTGTATTGCTGTAAAAAAGTTTTGAAACCACACTTTCTATCTTATTAAGAACAAGTAGTAGTAGCAAAGTGAAAGTGTTGATACCAGTGATTTGACGTTTAAGTTCTACAGACTTTAATGCAGTTAAGACAAAGCTAATAATCATTAGGCATTCTAAAAGCATGCAACTTTTGCCTCAATTAGACACATTCATTGGTGGACTGTGTTTAATTGTGAAGGAAAAAAACAATTTAAGAACATGTATGAAATTGAAATTATGCTCTGGAAAAAGTAAGATGAGATGTAATTAGGTGTTTTTTAGTTTTAGCTTTTCAGGAACGTAATTCCCCTCTGACACATCTATTGTCTTGCTTTTTACACATTGCACTTTTGTACATACTTTTAGGAACTCGTGTGAGAAAACGATGGACTCCTTTTACTTCTGGTGGTCTAAGAACACTAATTTTTCTGTCTGTTACAGGATTTTACACTTATATAGTTTTCCTAAACGTTAATGAGTTTGCTTTTTTGCTTATGAAGAATTTGAACATGTAGAACACAATAGAAATATTAATGAGTCCTGTATGTCTGGCAACCAGATTTAATAATTGTAAGAATTTTAAAAAATTACTTACTGTATTTTTAAATTTCTGGCCGTGTTGGGTCTTCGTTGCCGCGTGCAGGCTTTCTCTAGCTGCAGTGAATGGGGGCTACTCTTTGTTGCAGTGCACGGGCTTTTCATTGCGGTGGCTTCTCTTGTTGCAGAGCACGGGCTCTAGGCGCACAGGCTTCAGTAGTTGTGGCACATGGGCTCAGTAGTTGTGGTGCATGGGCTTAGTTGCTCCGCAGCATGTGGGATCTTCCTGGACCAGGGCTCAAACCCGTGTCCCCTGCATTGGCAGGCGGATTCTTAACCAGTGGGCCACCAGGGAAGTCCCTATAATTATAAGATTTTTGTCATCTTTGCTTTAGCAAAAAAAAATTCTTTGGCTAAAGTTTAGTAAATTTGCTTTTCCACATTACAGAAAATGAAGTTGTATATTAGACTTATTTATTGAGTACTTACTGTATCCAGTAGTCATAAAATGCCTCGTCTGGTGTATGTGAGTGCCGTGTGATAAAGTATGCCTATGCTCTGACAGCCTGGGGGCATGGTGGGATGAGGTGAGGTGGTTGAAATTGGATGTGGAAGGGAGGGCTTTCCCGAGGTGACCCTTAGGTAGGTCTTGAAGGGCATATGAAGGGAAGCTCTCCAGGCTGAGGGATCCATATGTTTAGATCCTGTGGGTAGAGAGGATGTGACATTTTTGAGGAAGTTTGATATAATTGAGGCTTGGGGAAGCAATCAGGAAAGTGGTGGAAGGTGAGACTGTAGAGGTAGGCACATGACAGATCAGAAGGGCCTTGTGTGCCAAGCTAAGGAGCTTATTTTATTTTTAAATAATAGCTTTACTAAGATACAATTCACACACCATAAAATTCACTCTCTTTTAAGTGTACAGTTTGGCAGTTTTTAGTATATTCACAGAGTTGTACAACTGTTACTACTGTCTAATTTCGTTTTCATTACCCCCAAAGAAACCCTCTGCTTACTAGCAGTCATCCTCCATTTGGAATTTATTTTAAATGTCATTTAAATGTTTTTATTTATTTTTTGGCCATGCCGTGTGGCTTGTGGGATCTCAGTTCCCTGACCAGGGATTGAACCTGGGCCACAGCAGTGAAAGTGCGGAGTCCTAACCGCTAGGCCACCAGGGGACTCCCTATTTTTTTTTTTTAATTTTTATTTATTTTATTTTATTTATTTTTTGGTTGCGTTGGGTCTTCGTTGCTGCACGCGGGCTTTCCCTAGTTGTGGCGAGCGGGGGCTATTCTTCGTTGCAGTGTGCGGGCTTCTCATTGCGGTCGCTTCTCATTGCGGAGCACAGGCTATAGGCGCATGGGCTTCAGTAGTTGTGGCTCGTGGGCTCTAGAGTGCAGGCTCAGTAGTTGTGGCGCACAGGCTTAGTTGCTCCGTGGCATGTGGGATCTTCCCGGACCAGGGCTCGAACCTGTGTCCCATGCATTGGCAAGCAGATTCTTAACCACTGCACCCCCAGGGAAGCCCCCTATTATATTTTAATTAAAGTATAGTTGATTTACAATATTGTGTTAGTTTCAGGTGTACAGCATAGTGACTCAGTAATTTTTGCACATTATACTACATTGTAAGTTGTTACAAGATAATGGGTATAATGCTTTGTGCTCTACAGTAACTCCTTGTTGCTTATCTATTTTATATATAGTATTTTGTATCTGTTAATTCCATACCTCTAATTTTTCCCTCCCCCCTTCCCTCTTCCCTTTGGTAACCATGAGTTTGTTTTCTATATCTGTGAGTCTGTTTCTCATATACATTCATTTGTATTATTTTTTCGATTCCATATGTAAGTGATATTATAGTGTTTGTCTTTCTCTGTCTGATTTATTTCACTAAGCATAATATTATCTAGGTCCATCATGTTGCCGCAAATGGCAGTATTTCATTCTTTATGGCTGAGTAATATTCCTGTGTGTGTGTGTGTGTGTGTGTGTGTGCGCGCGCGCGCGCGTGCATGTGTGTGAGTTTTACATCTTCTTAATCATATTGTCTGTTGATGGGCAGTTGGGTTGCTTCCAAGTCTTGACTATTGTAAATAGTGCTTCTAGGAACACTGGATGCATATATATATATATATTTTTTTTTTTTTTTTCATGTATCTTTTTGAATTAGTGTTTTCTGTGCTTTTGGAGATATACCCTGGAGTGGAATTGCTGAATCACGTGGTGGTTCTATTTTTAGTTTTTTAAGGACCCTCCATACTGTTTTCCATAGTGGCTGCACCAATTTACGTTCCCATCAGCAGTGCACCAGGGTTCCCTTTTCTCTGCACCCTCTCCAGCATTTGTTGTTAGTAGACTTTTTGTTGATCATTCTGACTGGTGTGAGGAGTTACCTCACTGTGGTTTTGATTTGCATTTCTTTAATAATTAGTGATGTTGAGCATCTTTTCGTGTGCCTGTTGGCCATCTGTATGTCTTCTTTGGAAAAATGTCTATTCAGGTCTTCTGCCCATTTTTTGATTGGGTTGTTTGTTTTTTTTTTTTGATACTGAGTTGTATGAGATGTTTGTATATTTTTGATATTAACCCCTTGTTGGTCGCATCACTTGCAGATATTTTCTCCCATTCTGTAGGTTCTTGTTTCATGTTTTCAATGGTTCCCTTTGCTTTGCAAAATTAAGTGATTTTTAATAACCATTTGTCAGTGGTTCCCATTGCTGTGCAAAATTAAACGAGCTTTAATAACCGTTTAAGACTTATGTCTCTTAAAAATAACACATTAATGTTTGTGTTACGGAAGCAATAGTGTAATATTTTTGTGAAATACTACCTGCCATACTGACCATGTGTTTTAAAGCTGCACTGCCCCACTTAGGAGAGTCATTGCTCTTCACTGAGCAAGGCTGGAGAGTTTTAAGCACAGAGTGCTGTGAATGTGATTGCAGTTCAGAAAGATCATTGGTTGTTGTGATGAGGAGAGCTTGTGGGACTGAATTAACGAGAGGTAGAGAAGACCACTTACTTATTTAGAAACTTGTAAATGAGCATGTACTATGTGCCAGGAACCATTGTAGGCACTGTGAACAGACTAGACATACCGGCCCTCATGGAGTCAAGTTCTGGTGAGGGGATGCCGTGGGCGTAGGAGGGAAATGAGGATGTGTTGGAAAGCTCTTAAGCAGTTACAGTAGACAGACTGTAATGATAGATTTAATGTGGGGTGCAAGGAGGTGACGACAACTCCTAGGATTCTGGCTTAAGTGACTTGGTGATTGGTGGTGCCACCCGCTGAATAGGGGATGTAGCAGCTTTGAGGTTGAGATACATAATAATTGAGCACGTAATAACTCAGGCAACATTGATGGAGAATTATCATGGACGCTTCTCCCATCTCTCCTCTAAGTTGCGTCCACCTCGTCTGTCTTCCTGTTGTACCTTGTTACTTACTTCTGTCACAGCACTTCTCTATCTTTAGGTAAGTCTTAGCTTCTATGTCTTTGCCACTGCCCATTGAGGGTGGGAACTGCCTATATCATTTTCATATCCCTGCCTACAGACCATATCTGCTAGCTTGGAGAATATGATTGCTGCTTATTTGCCTCCACTGCAGCTGTCCTCCTATAAGCCATCCTTATCTATAACTTTAATTACTGAGGTTACCTTCTAGTCAGTCTTCTGCTTCCACATGTTAAAATGTAAGTCAGTATGTTCCTCTACTGCTCAGAACCTCACAGTGGCCCGTGTTCCACTTAGGGTAAAAGTGAAAGACTTCACAACGGCCTTACAAGACCTACTTAGTCTGGTCCTTGTATTACTTTTATGACTTTTATCTCCTTTGCTTCTTACAAATCTTTGCTTAAGTGTTACCTTCTCAATGAGGCCTGTCTTGACCTACCTACCTATCCATCTGTAAGTATGTTATCCCTAAAATACAGACAGTCTAGCGTCATACTGTATTCTTTCAACTATGTGATATTCTGGAAAAAGCAAAACTACATAGACAGTAAAAAGATCAGTGGTTGCCAGAGGTCAGAGGAGGAGGAGGAATGATTAGGCAGAACACAGAGGATTTTTAGGGCAGGGAAAATACTCTAGGATACCATAGTAATGGATACACGTCATTATACGTTTGTCCAAACTCATAGAATGTACACCACCAAAAGTGAACCCTAGTGTGCTATGGACTTTATGTGATTATGATGTGTCAACATGGGTTTGTCAGTGGTAACAAATGTCCCACTCTGGTGGGGATGTTGATAGTGGGAGAAGCTATTCATGTGTAGGGGCAGAAAGTGTATGGGAAATCTCTGTATCTTCCTCTTGATTTTGCTATAAACTTAGAACTGCTCTAAAACAATTAAGTCTTTAAATATAAAAAACAACAATAACAACAAAAGATCTAACCACAGGTAGCACAATTAAATAAAATTAGTATTTGTTCCTTAGTATAATTAAATCTCCAGTCGTCTCTTCAAATAGTTGTTTAGATCAGCATTCAAACATGATGCACATGTTGCATTAAAAAAATAGGTTAATGGGACTTCCCTGGTGGCGCAGTGGTTAGGAATCCTCCTGCCAATGCAGGGGACATGGGTTCAAGCCCTGGTCTGGGAAGATCCCACATGCCACGGAGCAACCAAGCCCATGCGCCCATGAGCCACAACTACTGAAGCCCACATGCCACAACTATTGAAGCCCGAGTGCCTAGAGCCTGTGCTCTACAACAAGAGAAGCCGTTGCAATGAGAAGCCTGCGCACCACAATGAAGAGTAGCACCTGCTTGCAGCAACGAAGACCCAACACAGCCAATAATAAATAAATTTATTAAAAAAGAAAAAAAAAGCTTTATTGGGACTTCCCTCGTGGTCCAGTGGTTAAGACTCCGAGTTCCAAATGCAGGGGGCCCGAGTTCGATCCCTGGTCGGGGAACTAGATCCCACATACATGCCACAACTGAGAAGTCCACATGCCACAACTAAGAGCCTGCATGCTGTAACTAAGATCCCATGTGCTGCAACTAAGACCTAGTACAGCCAAAATAAATTGATGAATAAAATATTAAAAAAGTTTTATTGAGGTATAATTGACATTTAATAAACTCATGTTTAAAGTGTACAGTTTGATTAGTTTTTTTTAAATATAAATTTATTTTTGGCTGCATTGGTTCTTCGTTGCTGTGTGCAGGCTTTCTGTAGTTGCGGTGAGCGGGGGCTACTCTTCATTGTGGTGTGCGGGCTTCTCATTGCAGTAGCTTCTCTTGTTGCGGCACATGGGCTCTAGGCGCATGGATTTCAGTAGTTGTGGCGTGTGGGCTCAATAGTTGTGGCGCATGGGCTTAGTTGCTCCGTAGCATGTGGGATCTTCCTAGACCAGGGCTCGAACCCGTGTCCCC
Organism: Mesoplodon mirus; assembly: GCF_964341445.2. Lineage (NCBI taxonomy): Eukaryota > Metazoa > Chordata > Mammalia > Artiodactyla > Ziphiidae > Mesoplodon > Mesoplodon mirus. The sequence continues at coordinate 186,377,536 of NC_138979.1, forward strand.
TGCATTGGCAGGCGGATTCTTAACCACTGGACCACCAGGGAAGTCCCTTGTTTCCCACCTTTCAAGGATCACTGATGTGCGTTGTCTGGAAGACCATTGTTTCTTATATTTTGTTTGTTTGTCTGGATTTTTCAGGGAGGAGGGTAAATCTGGTCTCTGCTACCATCTTGGCCAAAAGCACACACATAAATCTTTATAGATTTTCCCATCTTTAATTTTGATTTCCCTCGTAATTTAGTTGTAGAAAACCACTAGGTTGTCTGGTTGAGTTTCCCTCATTCTGGATTTTCTGTACTGTTCTTTTTTTTTTTTTTTTTAAACTAGGCCATTAAAATTTTTTTTTTAAACAATAGAATAGTTTTCTTGATGACTGCAGACATGTAAGGCTGATTGGTAGTATTCAGAAATATCAGAGTAATGGTTTCCTGATTGGTGTGTAGTCTTCAATAATTATAAGGAGATATTTGTATGTATCTGCTGTCAAACCAATAAGACTGCATTTATACATCCATCATTTTCAGGATTGTTGGTAACCTGGGCATATTTTCCCCAAATGACCTTTGCCTCCTTGTGTCACTAGGCCCAGCTCGCTCACATTCACCTCAATGACAGTACCTTTGGTAATAACACCGAAAGTTGTATATAGTGGGGATGAGGGATTCTTCTTCATACCAAGTATTGGCAGGCAGAAGGTGGCTTTCAGCTCAGGATGTGTTACGTGGGCCTTCTTAAAACGTAATCCCATTGGCCTAATGGATCTTTCATATTTAGGTGGTTTTCGAGTAAAGCCATCTCCAACAAAACAAACTTCAGTAACCATCCTCTTCCAGGCTTGCTTCTTTCTCTTTCCCGTTCGAATAACTTTTAATACTTCTGTTTCTCCCTGGGCACGAACTTTGGGCAGTGGGACTTCCCATTTTCCCGCTTTCTCTTTTCATTTTTGTTTGATCATATTGGAAAGTACTTTAGCTTGAGACTGTCCCTCTCTGTCCAGTAGATATGCAGGTACTGCTCCTTGTGGAGTCTTTTCATCATTCTTCTGTTTGCTGTTTCTTTTTTCATGCATCTTAATAGTCTTTTTCATTTGTATTTTCTCAGCATGGCGCTGTTTATGGTAGAGCTTAGCTTTCAGACCAATCATTTTTTTTGCCTTCTTTGAACGTTCATGAGCCTCTAGATCTTCCTTCTTTCTCTTTTTCTCATGGTAATCCAAACGATATCCATAGCGCTTACGGTGTAACTCGATATATTCATTTTGTGGCATGCTGATGGCCGCCGAGTCACCGGGTGCAGCTGCCGGGGCGCGAAGAAGCTCTTAATTTTCTGGTCTTAGAGACCCACCCCCTGTACTGTTTTTAACATGTTCCTTTATCCTTTATATTTTCTATAAACTGGTGGTTAAATTTAGAGGATTGATCAATTTCTGATTAAAATTATTTGGGGCAAGAATAATTCAGAGGAGATATTTTGACCATCCTATTTAAATGAAAACCTCCATTGCACTCCAGTCCCGCTTATCCTGGTACACTGTTTCTTATTTTCATAGCACCTACTAACGTAATATAAATGTACATATTTGTTTAATATCTGTTCTAAAACTTAACCTCCATAAAGGCACAGGTTTTTGTTTATGCTGTATCCCCAGAGTCTAGAACATTGTTCAGCACATAGTTGGCACAAAGTAAAAATCTTTTGAACAAATAAATGAATGAAATACAAAGGCACAGAACTGGTGAACTCCCATTACCCTCATTACCATTCGTAGTAGAATAATTGTGCTTAACAACACTATTAAAGACAATGTAGGGGCTTCCCTGGTGGCGCAGTGGTTGAGAGTCCGCCTGCCGATGCAGGGGACATGGGTTCGTGCCCCGATCCCGGAAGATCCCACATGCTGCGGAGCGGCTGGGCCCGCGAGCCATGGCCGCGGAGCCTGTGTGTCCGGAGCCTGTGCTCCGCAACGGGAGAGGCCACAGCAGTGAGAGGCCCGCGTACAGCAAAAAAAAAAAAAAAAAAAAAAAAGACAATGTAAAATCTTCTGGAACTCGGGCAGGTAGGAACTCCAGAGGCGGACTTTGGAGGAGGGCTGTGTAACCAGCTCTCCTTCTTCTTCTGAGAATAACCCTCCTTTTGGTAGCTACCAGAGATTTATTGGCTCTTTAAAATCCGAGCTCAGAGTCGTGCAGCCTTTTTCAGGGGATCAAGAAAGTGTTCCTCTGCTCAGAGTGAGACTGCTACTCTGCCAGCCTAGAGGCTTCAACAGAAGTTGAAAGGAAGCCCCAGAACTTCAGATGTTCCTGGAGAGGTCCTCACCCCACCTTCCCCTCCCTCAGCACTCCTAGCTTCTCTGTCGCTCTCTGCCATTGGTATTGATCTCATTATGTGCTTTTTTTTTTTTCTTTTTCTTTTTGGCCGTGCAGTGTGGCTTGTGGGATCTCAGTTCCCGGACCAGGGATCGAACCTGGGTCATGGTGTGAAAGCCTGGAATCCTAACCACTAGGCCACCAGGGAAGTCCCATATGTTCTTTTTTCTTGGTTATCAGTCACCAAGAAGGCCAGGATTCCTAGGTCATCCCCTTGTTCTATAGGCTTTAATCTCTCAGACACTGTACATTTTTTTTCTGATCGCATCTCGCATCCCTGACCTTCTCTTGACACTTTTATATGGAGCCTTCTGAAACTCAGGGTACATCAGCAGAATCCCCCTAATCCTCAATTTCTTTTGTGAATGTTCCTCACATTCTTGTTCTTACAGCAAATTCGTTGTCTCCTGACGGCACTGTTTTCCCAGCAGCGCTCTCACGTGGTGCTTGCCTTTTCCCTACATGCCTCATATCACTGTGCCTGGAAGTGGGGTGTCTTCCTCCTTGTTCTGTATTGCCACTTCTGTACCATTTTTTTCTCTTCCATAAAAACACCCACAGTGAATATGATGTCATCAGATTATACCACTCACTACTGCTTTTTGCAGCTTCTCCAAAGATCGCTGTGGAGGATTGAACCCCTTATTACGGAGTCACTCTGTATCTCTTGTAACGCTTCTTACCTCATATCAATATAGTTACGCCAGTTTCTTTTTGTTAGTGTTTGCATAGTGACTTTTCATCTTTGTGCTTTCAGTCTTTCTTTATTCTTATGTTTTAAGTATGTCTGTACACATTTTTATCCAAATCTTAAAAGGAAATTTTTGCTTTTATGTAGGACATTTAGAACCGTTTACACTTTCTTTTAAGTATTTGCTCATATATTTGTAGTTATATCTACTGATTGAAAGCTTTCTATTTATTTGACCCACCTGTTCTGTTTCTTTCTTGTTCCTTTGATCTTCTTTTGCATTTAGTGTTTATTATTATTCTACCCTGTCTCCTTAGCTTGGTAGTTATATGCTGTTTTTCAAAATACCGTTCTCTTAATGGTTTTATTTTGGTTTGCAAATTTTTTTTATTGTGGTAAAATACACAGAAGATTTACCATCTTTAATCATTTTTAAGTGCACAGTTTGGGGTATTAAATACATTCATGATGTTGTGCAACCATCACCGCCCTCCATCTCCAGAACTCTTTTCATCTTGTAAAATTGAAACTCTATACCCGTTAAATACGCTCCATTCCCTCCTCTCCCAGCCCCTGGCACCCACCCTTCTACTTTCTGTCTCTCTGAATTTGACTGCTCTAAGTACCTCATATAAATGGAATCATACAGTTTTTGTTTTCTTTTTAAATTCCTTTGGCATAATGTCCTCAAGATTCATCCATGTTGTAGTATATGTCAGAATTTCCTTCCTTTTTCAGGCTGTTTAAAGAACAGTTTTGCCAGATACAAGGTTTTTTGATTGATGTTTTTTCCTTTTAGCACTTTGAATATATTGACCCACTGTCTTCTGGCCTCCAAAGTTTCTGATGAGAAATCTGCTTATAATCTTATTGAGGATCCTTAGAATGCGACGAGTCATTTCTCTCTTGCTTTCAAGATTCTGTCTTTGTCTTTGACTTTCACAAAGTTTGATTGTTTCTGCTGTACAGCAGAGTGATTTAGTTATACATATATATACATTCTTTTTCATATTGTTTTCCGTTATGATTTATCATAGGATATTCAATATAGTTCCCTGTGCTGTACAGTAGGACTTTATTGTTTATCCATTCTGTATATAGTAGTTTGCGTCTGCTAATCCCAACCTCCCACTCCATCCAACGCCCTCCCCGCCGCAACCACAAGTCTGTTCTCTAGGTCTGTGAGTCTGTTTATGTTTGTAGATATGTCCTACATATGCGCTGTAATTTAGATTCCACATATAAGTGATATCATATGGTATTTGTCTTTCTCCTTCTGACTCACTTTGCTTTGTATGATAATCTCTAGGTCTGTCTATGTTGCTGCAAATGGCATTATTTCATTCTTTTTTACGGCTGAGTAATATTCCACTTATACATATACTACATCTTCTTTTTTTTTTTTTTTTTTTGGCGGTACGCAGGCCTCTCACTGCTGTGGCCTCTCCCGTTGCGGAGCACAGGCTCCGGACGCGCAGGCTCAGCGGCCATGGCTCACGGGCCCAGCTGCTCCGTGGCATGTGGGATCCTCCCGGACCGGGGCACGAACCCGTGTCCCCTGCATCGGCAGGCAGACTCTCAACCACTGCGCCACCAGGGAAGCCCTATACTACATCTTTTTTTATCGATTCATTTGTTGATAGACATTTAGGTTGACTCCATGTCTTGGCTACTATGAATATGCTGCTGTGAACATAGGAGTGCGTGTATAAAAGCTGAAGTTGACATTAACGCAGTTTACGTTCCTACCCTTTTCCTAGACGCTGCAAGCCTTCAGTAGACCCCGGAGTGACTCAGTGGTTACATGAACAGATTCTGCCAGTACAGTTGTTGTCTAGGTGGGGAGACAGATTTCGGGTGTTCCTTATTCCACCATTTTCCCAGAATCTTCTCCCTTAGAGATTATAATTTACATCCTTGATTTATCAATCTGATGTAAATTAGGTGCTTTTGCCCTCTTAAAGGGCAGTGCAAGGACCATAGAACCCTTCAGTCACCCCTGGTGCTCCCTGTGTGCCTTGTTGTTTTCTATTTTGTCTTACATGTTTTAATTCCTATAGAAACAATTATCTTACACAGTTATTTCATTAGGATTCATTCGCATCTTTACTCTTTTTGTTGCCCTTCGTTCCTTTGTGCCCCTCACAATTTTCTATCTGGGTTTATTTTTCTTCTGCTTGCAGAATATCCTGTGATATTTCTTCCGGGGTAGGCCTGCTATTGATAAACCTATCTGAAAATGTCTTTATGTCAGGTTTATTCTTGAAGGTTATTTTTACTGGGTATAGAATTCTAGGCCACAGTTATATTCTTTGAGCACTTCAGAAGTATTTCATTGTGTTTTGTTTTGTTTTCTTTTTTTTTTAAATATCCTTATTGCAGTATAATTGCTTTACAATGGTGTGTTAGTTTCTGCTTTATAACAACGTGAATCAGCTATACATATACATATATTGTCTTCTTTTCTTTTTTAGTAAAGTATTATTGTAACCCGCCTGTTTTTTTTTTTTTAGGTGGTTTAAAATTTTTTTCTCTTTGTCTTTGTTTCAGCTATTTTATTGTGATGTCCCTAGGTATGAATTTTTTTTTTTAAGTTTGTTTAGGATTCTTAGGGCTTCTTGAACCTGTGGTTTGCTGTGTTTTCATTATTTTTAGGAACTTCTCAGTCATTGTTCAGTTATTGCTTCTGTTCCATTCCTTTTTTTTTTTTTGTGGTATGTGGGCCTCTCACTGTTGTGGCCTCTCCCGTTGTGGAGCACAGGCTCCGGACGCGCAGGCTCAGCGGCCATGGCTCACGGGCCCAGCCGCTCCGCGGCATGTGGGATCTTTCCGGACTGGGGCACAAACTCGTGTCCCCTGCATTGGCAGGCGGACTCTCAACCATTGCGCCACCAGGGAAACCCTCCATTCTTTTTTGAAACTTCAATTTCATATATGTTCTGTATCTCTGTCTCTTAGCCTCTAGTCTGTGTTTTTCAAATTTTAACATCTTTGGGCTTCATTTGACTTATTTTATTCTAAGTTGTCTTTCTCTATCTGCTTTTAAATCCATCCATTGAGTTCCTAGTTTCAGTTTGTATAGTCTTTTTTTAGTTTTAGAGCTTTCATTTGGTTCTTTTTTTATAGTTCCTAGTTCTCTGCTAAAACTGTATATCTTGTCTTTTATCTCCTGGAACATTGTAAGTATAGTTATTTTAAAATCTGGTAACTCTTAATATGTGGAATGCTTGTGGATCTGTTTCCATTTTATATTTCTTCTGTCTTTTGTTCATGTTGTATTGTTTCCTCATATGCCTGGTCATTTTTTATCACATGTTTTATATCAAACTTGCAATTTGCAAAATCGGTTATAAAAAATTTTTGAGGCCCAGGATAATATCTTCTTCTAGAGAGGATTTATTTACACTAGCACTCTGGAATCACCTTAATCCAATTTCAGATGACCCAGTTGAAATGATTCAAAGCCGAACTGCAGTCCCTTTGAGGGTCTGTTTACTTCAGTTTCATCCTTAACTCCTAGGGTATAGCCTTTTGGAGTGTCAGCCAAGAAACGGGCATTCACTAGCTGCTGTCCTTTTCTCCTCTCCCCAGTGGCAGTACTTGTGGAGTCCAGTGTCTTTGCCCTAACTCCAGAAGCCTGTCAGATACATGACTCCATCTCTTAATGGTCCCCGATGAAATTGGCAAACATCCTTGAGGGGAAGAGTGACCTCAGTAGCTGGACGTCCCTTCCTAAGCTTCAGTCTCTCCTGCATTCTGGCCTTATCTTGTCAGTTGTCTGATTCCTTCAAGCAGATGTTTTAAATATTTTGTTCAGGTTCTCAGGGAGGGGTCTGACTTACTAGTCTATTACTAGAACAGAAGTATCTTCTACCTTTTCTGTCACTTAGTACAGTACAGTGTCTGTAGTCTTTTATGATTTCAGTATCCCTGAAGATAGTTGATCCCAGAGCAACTGTGAATGACTGGACAACAGTTAAACAACAGTGACCCCGGTCCTTAAATACCTTGGCTTCTTAGTTCCTTGACGTCTCTGCCAGGTATCCTGTTCTCTCCCCTACCTTGTATACCCATTCCCTTGAATTACCATTATCTGAAACACCCCTGTCATCTTAATTTCAAACTTAGCGCTCTGACTGCTTCTTCCTGAACTTCTTAGCTCACGCCTTCCACCCTCCCATTTCCTGGTCTTCCGCCCGCCCTATCGTGACCTTCAGTTCATTGATCCTACCACCTATTCCCCTGAGCATTCTCACAGTCAGTCGTTATAATACATCCTCTGATCCTATTACCTTGTTTTCCTCTAGTTTCATCTATAGTCTTGGCTAAGCCACCACCTGTGCCTTAGCCTGGATTCTCCAGAAAAGAACGTAAGACAAAGCTTATATGCTAATACTTTATGTGAAGTTAGAGTGAGGGGGGAAAGAAGAAAGTTAGGCAGAGAAGGAGAGAAAGCATATCCAAAGTGAGTGGTATGTTATCAAGCTGGCCACAGTTTCACAAGAACCTTAGCTGGTTGCTAGGCAATGCTGGAAACCTCCAGAGAATCATGGCACCTCTCAGAACACTCCCAGGGGGCAGGTGTGTGGGGACGACAGCTGAGAAATGTGTTGGCTCCTTCCCGTTTCCTGTCTCTTAATGGTCAGAGTTGCCCCACAGGGTCTTAACTATTGTGTGCTTTCGGGTTTGTTACTTGGGCTCTCCAGGTACCTGCTGGAGAAGCAGCTGAATTTGGGCATTGGAGCTGCTGTGGCTTCTTCTGCCACAGTGGGCAGAACAAAGCCCACCAAAGCCCAACCCTCACCCCTGGGGGGAGGAAGGGACAGCTGGCGGTGTTAGGAAAGGACACGCGGGTCAGGGGCTGGGCCTCTCTGATCACGTGAAGCTTGCGAGCGTTGGCCAGGCCTGGTGGGGCAGCTCTAGCTGGGAGGTAGAGCGGCAGGCGGGTCTGGGTGGATTTGGAGGAGGGCCATGAACTGCATCTGTTCTGGCCTGTTGAATCCAGCCTCTGGCTTGTTTTTTGCTGGGGTCAGTATAGCTGACATGTGGCTGGAGAAACCCTACTGACGAGTTTCACTTTAGAGTCATGATCCCCAAAATCAAGCAGGCCTGTTACTGGTTCTATTCTGTTTTCTCTCTCCAGTTACTCTCCCGGACAGTGTTTAAATATCTCACTTTAAACCTTCAATTCTTCCTTTATTTCACTGGGAAAAACACTGAAGCAATTGGAAGAAACCTTGCACAGGCTCCCACGGGCATGTGGCACCTTTGCCACTTCTGTGCCTGACCCGCTGCCGCATCTTCTGTGTTTATGCTCCTGGCTGAGGCCCCCGTCGGTTCACGTGCAGTCGACCCCGTCACCTTCTACCTGCTCAAAGACATCACTCCAGTCATTCATCCTTTATTTGCATCATCAAATTTTTCTTCTCTATTGTATCATTCTCAGTAGCATATAAAATGCTGTTATTTCTCCCTTGTTTTTTTAAAAAAATTCCTCTCATTATTAAGTGTCCATATTCTCTTCTTTCCTGTTCCCTAGTTCTTTCTTGAACACAATCCATTTAGGCCCCGCGCCTCTAAAATTGCTCATAACATCACTAGTGACTTCCGTGTTGCTAAATGCAGTGGTCACTTTGCAGTCCTCACCTTCTTTGACCTGTTTACCCCAAGAGACCCTGTAGATAACTCCTCTTTGAAGCCTGATTAGGCAGGGTTCTCCAGAGAAACAGAATCAATAGGAGATACATCTCTGTCTTTGTCTGTATCTATATCTGTGTGATTTATTATAAGGAATTAGCTCATGAGACTCTGGAGGCTTAGAAGTTCCAAAATCTGCCATCAGCAACCTGGAGACCCAGGAGAGATTGTAGTTCTAGTTTGAGTTCAAAGGCCTGAGAACCAGCTCAAGTGGTCAGGTTGGAGAAGTTCCCTCTTACTCAGCCTTTTTGTTCAATTCAGGCCTTCACCTGATTGGATGAGGGCCGCTTACTTTATGAAGGGCAATCTGCTTTACTCAGGCTACCAATTCAAAGGTTAATCTCATCCAAAAACGCCCTCAGTGACAAACCCAGAATAATGTTTGACCAATATCTGGGCACCCTCTGGCCTGGTCAAGTTGACACATAAAATTAACCATCACAAACCCTTTCTTCTCGTGACATCTAGAACAAGATGCCTATTAAGTCCGTACAGGATCTGGTCCCTGTCACCCCTGACCTTAGCTCCCACTTTTCTGCACTCTAGTCACAGATGCCTCCTTGCTCTTTCTTGACCACTGTCAGGCGTGCTCCCGCCTTAGGGTGTCTGCTATCTAAAAATTTCAGCTGCATCCCTGGTGCTTCCTGTTCCCTCTCCTTGCTTTATATTTTTTTTCTTATTCACTCTCATCAATCCAACCTACTTGCTTATTTATTTTGTCTGTTGTCTGACTCCTCCAACTGGAAGGTAAGCTTTGTGAGGTGAGGGCTTTTCAATCTTGTTGCCTTTCATACCCCCAGCTTCTGAAATAGTGCCTGGTGCACATTTGTCTCTCAGTAACAGCTTTCTTTTTGTTTAAAAACATGGACAGAAACTCTTCCCAGGAAGTTTACAAAATACAGGTTTCTAGCCTGGAGTTCTCAGCAGTGAATATCTTTATTGGCTGATAGATGCCTTTTGTATATGTCTTTTCTTAGATATGTCTTCGATAGTCTAACTATGGATGAGCTGACGTAATTCTGAAGGCACATTACCAGCTTTCTCACCTCCTTTCTTTCTAGCTGTGTGTGTGTGTGTGTGTGTGTGTGTGTTTATGTAAGAACCAGCACTGCTGCGGGACTTCCCTGGTGGTCCAGTGCTTAAGACTTCGCCTTCCATTGCAGGGGGTTTGGGTTCCATCCCTGGTCAAGGAGCTAAGATCCCACACGCCTCAGGGTCAAAAAACCAAAACGTAAAGCAGAAGCAATATTGTAACGAGTTCAATGAAGACTTTAAAAATGGCCCACATCAAAAAGAAAAAAAGAACCAGCACTCTTGAAGCCCTTTACAAACATGATCTTATTTAATCCTTAAAACAATCCTGCAACACAAGTTGTATCACCCCCATTGTACAGACGATGAAACTGAGATTTAGAGAGCTTAAGCAACTTGCCTGAGGTCTCAGTTGGTGAGTGGCAGAACCCAACTTGAGGTAACTTGATCTGGATCCTATATTCTTGACTGTTAGTACATTATATGCTGCCTTCTAGATATAGAGATGTCATCTTGTTTTGTGGCATGCAGGAGCTTGGAAATCTTGGGCAGGCTGTTTGTCGCCTTTCAGCCATAATGGTGATAAATATTCAAAGTGCTTAGAATACAAAGCAGCCATTCAAAGTTAGGAATCCTCTCTAATGGCAATAACTGAACCTCAAGCCTTTCTCAGCTTTAGCCTCCCCAGATCTTCTTGGGTCAGTCTACCTGTTAGGTTCCTGGATCTGAGGTCCATACCTTGTCCAGGAGATTAGAAGGGTAATGGTGACTGCCATCACGAACGAGCTGGCCCTTTCTGGCTCAGGTTATAAAATCAGCTCTACCTACCACTGGAGTGTTCCATGAGGAATTACAGGAGTCCCCTTCTCCCTCAAAGGAAAGTGTAACAAACCATTCAAACTTCATGGCCTTAGATAACAACTCCTATTTCATGGTTCTTGCTAAGCTGGATAGCTGTTCTGCTGGGCTTACTTGGGGTGTCTCATGTGGTGGCTGTCTGGGAGTAGCGGGGGTTGGTGTCATCTGGTGGCCTCACTGAGATGCTGGGACAGCTGGACCTATTTTCTTCTCTGTGTAGTCTCAGGACCTGTCCTTCTTCCAGTGGGCAAGGTGTCCACTGGGATAGTCAGACATCTTACGTAGTGGCTCAGGGCTCCCCTAGGCAAGCATTCCAAGAAGGCGGAAGCGGAAACTGCTAGTCTTTTTTTTTTTTTTAACATTATAAAAAAAATGCATCGGGAGCGCGGAGTCTTAACCACTGGACCGCCAGAGAAGTCCCAGAAATTGCTAGTCCTTTTAAAGTGTAGGCCCAGAACTGGCATATTATCACTCCTGTCACATTTCCCTGGTTAACGTGAGTCATGGACCAGCCCAGATGTGTTGTGAGTTTTACTACACAGATGTGTTGTGAGGTGTGCTGGTAACTAGGCGTGGAGCAGGTTCGTTGGCAGTAGACTAGTCCAAACTACTTTTGAAAGTGAACAGGGGCCTTTTAAAAATTATGCTGGGTTGGTGGGTATAAACTGGAACTGTCTAGGGCCCACTTGGACAATGGTCATCATAGTCATACTTGTGCCCTGGAGGAAGCAAGAGCTAGGTATCACCTTCAATCTTTTCTTGTGATTCTCTCATTGTGAAGCTATGACCGTGTTAAGTATGGGTCTCATGTTTTAAATTGAACATGACTTTTTTTTCGTATAAATTTATTTAATTAATTTATTTTTGGCTGTGTTGGGTCTTCGTTGCAGCGCATGGGCTTTCTCTAATTGCGGCGAGCAGGGGCCACTCTTCGTTGTGGTGCGCAGGCTTCTCATTGCGGTGGCTTCCCTTGTTGCGGAGCACAGGCTCTAGGCACGCGGGCTTCAGTAGTTGCAGCATGCGGGCTCAGTAGTTGTGGCTCGTGGGCTCTAGAGCGCAGGCTCAGTAGTTGTGGTGCATGGGCTTAGTTGCTCTGCAGCATGTGGAATCTTCCCGGACCAGGGCTCGAACCCATGTCCCCTGCATTGGCAAGCGGATTCTTAACCACTGCGCCACCAGTGAAGCCCATGACTTTTAAATAACAACCCAACAACTTTATTTGGGCGCTCAGTGAGTACAGGAGTTACTTATTTTGGCAGTGGAGGATTTGAGCTTCCTGAAATAATTTTGTTTGTTGGCCTCCAGCAGGAAGCTTTCCTGAGGTATTTTTCAAGATTTTGACTGTGTGCCATTTTCACGTTACCTGATAACTTGTAACCTAGTCCTCTTGTAAGATAGAGCTCCATTCTGCAGTTAATCAGATGATCTCAGAAGGTCTCTTCCAGCTCTAAAATTTTCTCTAATCTTGTAGAAAGTTGTTACAGGTGGCCACAGGACAACTGGAAAGCTATAATATAGGCTTTCACAGCTCCTGTGTGAAATGGGGCCGGTGGGATCCAGAAATCTTTATGGGGTAGAGTCCTTTTTACTCTATACTTTGAAGGAATGTTAGTTTGCAATCCAAAATGGAATTTGTTCTCAGTTGAATATTAAGTCTTGAAAAGTTGACTGTAAAACAAAATTCTAAAATTAAAAATCCTATTTTTCTATATAATAGAAGGTAGACTTCTGAGGCATGACCGTTAAGATCCCATTTTGATGTGAAGTGCCTCCAGAGTGTCTCACACCTACATACTTGTGCACCCCATGTAATTGTGCTTCAGGAATGTGGGATGAGGGTCCATTTTGTCTTTCCTGCAGCTCAGTGGCGGGGAGAGGATGCAGTTCCTGTGGAACTGCCTGAGGCCCTTTGGTATCTTTTCCCAGCTGGTGAGAGGTAGGGTCAGTGAAAATTCTAGGCTTGAATGTGGTGTGATAGCCTCTTAATTAACCCTGACTACTGTATAAAAAACAAAACAAAACAAACTTCTCCAAACTGGGTTTCTGCAGGTTTGAATAGTTGGGAGATCTCTTTTTCGCTAAACAAGTTGCTAATGTGACTGTAGTCAAGTGAAGCACCATGCTTTCTGCCGCTGGGGGCAGAGAGTTCCCACTAACATTGGTTTCAGGAAGTATATACCACATAAATATTCTGTATATTTATAACATCTTTTCTACAGCATGTTTCGTATTACATTTCTTTTTTTCCTTCGGTACGCGGGCCTCTCACTGCTGTGGCCTCTCCCGTCGCAGAGCACAGGCTCCGGACGCGCAGGCTCAGCGGCCATGGCTCGCGGGCCCGGCCGCTCCGCGGCATGTGGGATCCTCCCGGACCGGGGCACGAACCCGCGTCCCCTGCATCGGCAGGTGGACTCTCAACCACTGCGCCACCAGGGAAGCCCCGTATTACATGTTTAATGATGCAGCAGCTCTGACACTAGTTCTGTTTATAGTAAGGATAGAGGCTAACGTTATAGGTTGCTGTTTGTCTATTGTCTCCTTCTAGGAAGGGGAGGAAGGTATGTTGGTAACTAGGATGACTATGAACTTTGTGTCTGTTTGACAGGCTCATATATATTGAGGTTCAGGGAAAATGTTAGTTTGCTTACTTTTAAGATGACTTTGGCGTAGGTAACATTAATTTTTCAAATCATTAAGAAATCACGTAGGGAGAGGATTATCATTTATAGACACCTTTTATATGTACATTTATAGCAGTCTTGTGAAGAACACTGACCTTTTACACAGGAGGGAACTAAGACTGACCTGCCAGTGTTCCATAGTTAGTAATTGTCAAAGCTTGGATTTGAGCTCAGGTTTGTTTGACTTAAAAATTCTCGTGGCTCAGCCCCTCACCTACCTGCTCCGCCCCCCCCCCAACATTTTGGTTACTTACACAAAGATCCTTCCCAGCTAGACACTGTCAGTACTTTCATAGATCCACATCCCTGGGAAAAGTGGTTCCATTTGGCTATATTGCCTCGCATCTTCCATACACTTGTTTCTTACACTGTTGTAAACATGCTGACCATACAGGGTTTTTAACCTGGGACCTAGGAGCCCTCTGAAGTTGTGTGCAAAATGTTGTGCTTTTTTTGCAGAAAATGCCAGCATCGATAGCTCTCATGAAATTCTCAGTGGTTTCTGACTCAGATAAAAAAAAAACCAACCCGAAGCACCACGGCTTTATGCCATTAGTATTTTCCCAACACTATTATCAAATGAGTTAATACACCTGAAGTGCTTAGAACGGTGCCTGACAAGAAGTAAGCTCACAGTTAGTGTTGCGACGACGTTAACAGCTTTTATGTGCACGGCCTTCAAAACTGTTAATAATGGGATAGCAGTCCATGGAGTAGAATACCACTGCTTATTGTTGGCAATATTTGGGCTTAAACAATTGCTTTCTTCTTACAGGCAGTTTGAGATGAATCTCCATGTATTTAAAATGGTTCCCTGTATTTTGGATTACTTCTGTGGATTCCCCAAAGCAAAATTACTAGGTCAAAATGTACGAACATTTTGAAGATCCTTAGACATATTGCAGATTGCTTTCCAGAGGGCACATACTAGTGCGTAGCAGCAGTATATTGCAGTCTGTTTTGCTACATATACTCTTGCTTGCACTAGACAAATAGATGAAATTAATTGCATATTAATTAATACGCAAAAGATTGCCTTGTTTAATAAAAATTTTTCCAGCTTCCAGAGGTGGAACATTTTCTGCGTACTCTTTTATGAATTGTCCTTATGTCCTTTTCTCATTAAATAGGGTTTTTATGGTTTTCTTATCAATTTGAGATGTTAACACTTAGTCACCTGCTGCAAATATGTGTTCTCAGATTGCTTGCCTTTGAAATATTTAGAGGTTTTCTTTCTTTTTTTTAGTAAAATCTGTGGGGTTTTCTGCATGTGCTTCTATTGTTTATAATTTCTAGGTCCTCCTTCCCTTTCCCATTTCTCCTGGTTTTTCTCATGCAAACTTTAAAATTTTCCTCCATATAAACTTTTTTTAAAAGATTTTATTCATTTATTTATTTTTTAATATGCCGTCTTATTTATTTATTTAGGCTATGTTGGGTCTTCGTTTCTGTGCAAGGGCTTTCTCTAGTTGTGGCAAGCGGGGGCCACTCTTCATCGCGGTGCGTGGGCCTTTCACTATCGCAACCTCTCTTGTTGCGGAGCACAGGCTCCAGACGCGCAGGCTCAGTAGTTGTGGCTCACGGGCCTAGTTGCTCCGTGGCATGTGGGATCTTCCCTGACCAGGGCTCGAACCCATGTCCCCTGCATTGGCAGGCAGATTCTCAACCACTGCGCCACCAGGGAAGCCCCATATAAACTTCTAAAATCTCCTATGTGGAGAAATACTGAAGCAACATATATTTATTAGACTGTATATATTCATATGTAAAAATGAGCAGCTATTTTTCTTCATAATGATTGTGTAGAGTGTTTGTATGGATTTAATCATGATTTGACCCTACTGATAGACATTTTCTTTAAAAAAATTTTTTTAAATTATTTTTTATTGGAGTAAAATTGCTTTACAATGTTGTGTTAGTTTCTGCTGCAGAACAAAGTGAATCAGCTATATATATACATATATCCTCATATCCCCTCCCTTTTGAGCCTCCCTCCCACCCTCACCCCCCCGCCCCCATCCCACCCTTCTAGGTCATCACAGAGCACTGAGCTGAGCTCCCTGTGCTAGGCAGCAGCTTCCCACTAGCTATCTGTTTTACACATGGTAGTGTGTATATGTCTATGCTACTCTCTTGATTCGTCCCACCCTCCCCTTCCCCCACTGTGTCCACAAGTCCATTCTCTATGTCTCCGTCTCTTTTCCTGCCCTTCAAATAGGTTCATTTGTATAATTTTTCTAGATTACATATATATGCATTAATGTGCGATATTTGTTTTTCTCTTTCTGACTTACTTCACTCTATGACAGACTCTAGGTTCATCCACGTTACTACAAATGACCCAATTTCATTCCTTTTTATGGCTGAGTAATATTCCATTGTATATATGTACCACATTTTCTTGTTTCTAATATTCTCTATTACAACAAATTCTGCATGATCGTCTTGCTACATATAATCTCTGTTCACTTGGGGTAACTTTTCTGTACAGTAAATTCCTAGAAGTGGAACAATTGGATCAAAATTTAGATCTAAACTTCCAAATTGCCTTCTGCAAAGGCTGTTTTCCCTGTAGATTTTGAAAGTGTCCTTATTTTAAGAGTAATTATCCTTTTAACTAGTGACCTTAACTGTTCATATATTTATAGACCATTTGTTTTTTTCTTTCTGTGTGCTGTTTGTGACCTTTGCCCATTTTACTTTCTTATTGATTTATGAGGACTCTCTGTATGTTAAAGGAACTTGCCTTTTTTTTTTTTTTTTTTTTTTGCGGTACACGGGCCTCTCACTGTTGTGGCCTCTCCCGTTGCGGAGCACAGGCTCCGGACGCACAGGCTCAGCGGCCATAGCTCACGGGCCCAGCCGCTCAGTGGCATGTGGGATCTACCCGGACCGGGGCACGAACCCGTGTCCCCTGCATCGGCAGGCGGACTCTCAACCACTGCACCACCAGGGAAGCCCCGGAATTGCTTTTTTTTTAAAAAAAAATAATTTATTTACTTATTTATTTTTGGCTGTGTTGGGTCTTCGTTGCTGCGTGCGGCCTTTCTCTAGTTGTGGAGAGCGGGGCTACTCTTCGTTGAGGTATGCAGGCTTCTCATTGCGGAGGCTTCACTTGTTGCAGAGCACGGGCTCTAGGCGCACAGGCTCCAGTAGTTGTGGCACGTGGGCTCAGTAGTTGTGGCTCGTGGGCTCTGGAGCACAGGCTCAGTAGTGGCCCACGGGCTTAGTTGCTCCACGGCATCTGGGATCTTCCCAGACCAGGGATCGAACCCGTGTACCCTGCTTTGGCAGGCGGATTCTTAACCACTGCGCCACCAGGAAAGTCCAAGCTGAATTCTTATT
Source organism: Mesoplodon mirus (assembly GCF_964341445.2). Lineage (NCBI taxonomy): Eukaryota > Metazoa > Chordata > Mammalia > Artiodactyla > Ziphiidae > Mesoplodon > Mesoplodon mirus. The sequence continues at coordinate 186,394,203 of NC_138979.1, forward strand.
AACAGTTGTTTTTATTTTATTTTAAAATTTTTATTTATTTATTTTTTGGCTGTGCCACGCAGCATGTGGGATCTTAGTTCCCCAACCAGGGATTGAACCTGCACCCCCTGCATTGGAAGCACAGAGTCTTAACCACTGGACTGCCAGGGAAGTCCAACAGTTGTTTTTAGAAATACTGGTTGAGGGTAGGTTTAAGGAGGGAGATTCTAATAGAAGGCTGTTTCGGACTTGTAGGTAATGGAGAGATGAATTTTGATGGGGAGGGACTAGGCGTTATTCCTACCTTTATAATATTGTTTTCTATCCAAGTTTTCAATGTGATTCCCTTGGGATTCTTTTCTTGATTTGTAGAGCTGCCACTGTACCGTTCATGACTGTATCCATGGGAACATAAGTAGGATGACATAAGTTTATAATTTGTTGCTAGGCAGATGTAGCTCGAAATGTAATAAAATTTCCTCATTAAAAAGTGTTTGGATGTTTTACCTTCTGTGGAGGAGGGTAATGAAACAGAATAGTCTGGAATGAAAACTGTGAAATTGTAAAACCTTTTAGAGTGGAAAGGACAGGTCATGTTTTTAATTAGTTGAATGTTTGAAATTGAAGAGAATAAGGTGAGGTAACTGTGTGCTATAAGCTTGGCCTTTTAGGTTTAAAAGGTCGGTGTTCAGATGTGTAGGGACAAGATGTGGACGGCCCGACCCACCCTAGAATATATATCAAATCCCAGCATGACGACAGGTATTTCAGGTAGTCCTTCTGACTCTCAGACTTGGCGGACTGATGAAGGAGGCCTTGTGGAGATTAAGATACCTGTCTCTTATTTTGGCTGAAGTTTTCATTTTTTTTAAATTAAAATTTTTAATAGGTAATGTGTCATTGGTATAAAACAACTAAATTTGAAAAAGGTGTGGAGCGCAATGTAATTGGTTTCTTACCTCTGTCCTCTTAAGTCACACAGTTCCCCAGAGGCCACCGTACTTACTAGCTCCTTGTCTGATTATAGTTTAAAGAATTATTTGAGTAGTTATTCAGTAGTAATAGATAATAGGTAACATTTATACATTTTGTGTGCCAGCCACTGTGATCAGCGCATTACAGGATAACCTAGGAAGTAGTTACTATTCACTCCATTTTACAGATACGGAAACCTTCTCTAAGGCTTAGAGAAGTTAAATAACTTGCACAAGGTTTAATATTTCTTGCCCACTAGATTATATGCTCCAAGAAAGTGGGGGCCATGTTTTATTTCTGCTTTATCCTCCTGTACCACATATAGTTCCTATGGGATTTGCTAGTGTGTCAAACGTAGTATGAAGGCTGGTTTTACAAAGGTGGTTGTATCCTCATTTATTGGCTTTGAATTTGTGTAGCTGTGACTCAGACTTCTCTTTGCAGAGAAGTCACATTGAGGGTTGGAGCAGCATTGCATCTGAATATTTATGAAGGGAACCTTATATTTCTGGATTTCATGCTGGGAACGTTTGGGAGAACCTCCCTTGTGGTTGGATGAGGTCCAGTGTTTGGGGATGAGGGTGGTTAACACAGGGATTAATATAATTGTGGCTCCGTTCCTTTTGGGTGTGTTTGGTTTTTACCCACTTTCCTGCCCCAGCTGTATCTTGGTCCAGTGTCCTTTTAGTTTCATGATCTAAGAGAAGGAATAAGTAGGAATAGAAGGAGTCAACTAGAAGGAATAAACTCTTTTGTTAAATGCCAATATTAACACGTGTCTGTGATCTTGAAAATCTGTGTTTAGTGTAAGTTGTATGTAGTGCCTCCAGTTTCTTACTTTTGAATTGTAGAGAATAAAATTTTAGAGCTTGGGTAAGATTATTGAGATTATTTGGCAAGAGGAAAATGAGGGACAGTTCAATTCCATAGGTAATTGTTGAATTACTTTCTTTGTTAAGTTAGGATGATATTTATCTCATAGGGTTGATATGAGGATTAAGAGATAAGCCTTATAAAAGTCTTGGATTGATAATTTAATGATAATACTAATTGTTAAACTTGCTGAACACTTTGTATGTGCTAGCATAATATGAGCCCGAAAAGTATTCTGAGACGTTATAGGAAGGACTGGGTGGAGTATAGCAGAAGAGAGTCAGGATGGCCATTTAAAAGGTTTTACAGTGGTAGTGAAGTGAGCGTGAAGGTGAACTAAGCATTAGAAATGGAAAAGAGATTAGATTTGAGGGGATGTGAAGAAAGCATATAGGGCTGGCAGAAAGGCAGGGAGGTAAAAAGACTGAGTTTTGATGCCTTGAGTAATGGGATACTATAAACAGTAGAGCAGTATGGAGATATCACTAATGTTTTGGAAACTGAAAAATAGGTTAATGTAAAATAATTACCTTGGCAGAACTGAGGAAGCTGAAGCAGAGGGAGAGGTAGTGACGCCAGGAGGAAGCAAGCGGATTGCTGCTGCAGAACCTCCGAAAGGCCTGGGGAGTGGAAGTACCGGATGTCTCCAAAGGCTGAAGTGCGGTGCGGGCCGGGCTCCACCGCAGGGCTGACCAGACGTTTGTAGGAAGCCCTCTAGAGTCTGGCTTCGCTCCCGCAGCCCAGCAACTGCCCCTTTCCTATCCCAGCAGAGGACAGATTTACTCTTCGTAGAGTTTGAACCAAAGGGACGCTGGATTTGAGGGGCGGAGGATGGATGCCTAGATATGGGCGGGTGGTAGGCGCGTAGGTTAAATGAAAGTTTGCCTATTGAATGGTGAGAACCTCAGAACATCCCAGAATTCTTGCAGCAGACTAGAAGATCCTTCTTGGAGAGAAACTGGCCCAGATGTAAAGGTCTGCAGCATCTGACAGTTGTCACACTGTCTGTATTCCAGTTAACTGTTTGCATTACTGTTTTCATGACTGTTGCCTGAAAACAACAGCAGTCATTTTATTGTCTCTCACAGTTTCTGGTGGTCAGGATTTAGGAAGGACTCAGGTGGGCAGTTTTGGCTTGGATTTCTCTTTAGGTTGTGGTCACATGGTGGCTGCACACAGATCTGCAGGGGTGCTGAAGCAGCTTGGGCTGGCCAAGCACCTTTCTTCATGTGGTCTTAGCATGGGCACATACTGGGAGAACTGAGTGTAAGTCATACGGCCTTTATGACCTAGCCTCAGCATCATTTCTGCCATAGTCACATGTCTGTTCAGCTTCAAAGGGAGGCAGCATAGATTCCATCTCTTGAGAGAAGTTGAGTCAAAGTCTGATTATGAGGAGAAGGTGTAGGATGATGTTGTGGCCATCTTTGGAAAATATGATTTACCACAGTTCACCCTTTAGTTATAAGATGTTCCTATTACATGCAAATTATGTTCATGCCCTCCCCCAGGTCTCTTCCAGTTATGGCATTAGCCCCGAGTTCAGGATCTTGTCATCTAAATCAGGCCCAGCTGTGGCCAGATGAGTTTCCTCAGGCATGGTTCTAGATCTGGACACATGTGAACTTAAGAGACAAGTAAACTGCCATTCTTTCCAACTTGAAATGGTGGGTCAGGCTTAGGATAATTGCTGTAGACGCATCTGTTCAGAAAAGGAGAAAACAGGCATAACAGTCACTGGTCCAAAGCTTTTCTGAAATCCAGCCAGGCACAGGTTGCTAGTCCTTGATTAGGACTCATTTCGCTTATCTGGGAATGATTCTCTAAGGCTCTTGGCTCTACGGTGAGAGTTTTGTTTTGCTTTCTGAGTTATCCTTTTCCATAAGTCATGTCTGATTTTTTAAACCTGTGTTAAAATGCACATAACATAAAATTTACCATCTTAACCATTTTTTTAGTTGAAGTGTAGTTGATTTACAGTGTTGTGGCAATCTCTGCTGTACAGCACAGTAACTCAGTTTTATACACATACATTCTTTTTAAAATATTTTATTTTTTAAATTTTTGGCTGTGTCAGGTCTTCGTTGCTGTGCGTGGGCTTTTCTCTAGTTGTGGTGAGTGGGGGCTACTCTTTGTTGCGGTGTGCGGGCTCCTCACTGCGGTGGCCTCTCTTGTTGTGGAGCACGGGCTTTTAGGCGTATGGGCTTCGGTAGTTGCAGCACGCGGGCTCAGTAGTTGTGGTGAGTGGGCTCAGTAGTTGCAGCGTGCAGGCACAGTAGTTGTGGTGCTCAGGCTCAGTAGTTGTGGCGCACGGGCTTAGTTGCTCCGCGGCATGTGGGATCTTTCCGGACCGGGGATCGAACCTCTGTCCCCTGCATTGGCAGGTGGATTCTTAACCACTGTGCCACCAGGGAAGTCCTCCATTATTTTTCAATATGTCACTATGTATTTCCTATAAATAAAGGCATTCTCCTGTATAACCACATATCAAAATCAGGAAATTGGAACATTGATCCTGTAATACCTCTAATCCACAGACCCATTTAAATTTCATCATTTGCCCCAATAATGTTCTTTAAGGGTCTGGAATACAATCCTGGATTATGTGTTGTATTTAGCTGTCATGTCCCTTTAGTTTCCTTCTGTCCATAATTGTTCCTTGGTCTTTCCTTGTCTCTCATGACCTTGATATTTTTGGATAGTACAGCTAGTTACTCTACAGAATGCGCAATGAATCAAGTTTGTCTGATGTTTTCATGATTAGATTCCAGTTTTGAGTTTTGGGCGGGGATCCCACAGAAGGGTACTGTGCCCTTCTTAACATATCATGCAGGAGGTGCATGATAGAGGTTTGTCCTTTATCTCTTGATGTAAGTTGGTGTCTGCCAGGATTTTCCACTGTAAAATTATTTAAGAAGTATTTTTATACTTATTAATGTGTAATAAGTATTTTGTGAGGAAATAGTGTGTGGCTTCTACTTCTCTGCCATTTATTTATTTATTTATTTACAATCAGTGTGGACTCATGGTTTTCCATTTTATTCAAAGTTACAATTCATAACTATCATTATTTATTTGATGCTCAAATTACTCCAGATTTGGCCAGTGAGAGCCCCTTCAGGTGAGTTTCTGTGTCCTTTTGACAAATTCCCATCATTCTTTAAGTACTTCTTTGCTTGCTGATATATGAAAATATTCCAAGTTCATCTTGTATTTTCCCTGCGCCATGCTGGAGTGAACTCTTTCTTCAAGGAGCACTGATTTCTTTTAGTAGAGGGAATAGTATTGTAGAAACCAAGGTCTGGGTGGTAGATCTGCTCATTGCTGCCAGGGTATCATTGCTTCTAGGCCTCTCAGTGGGCAGAACTAGGAAGTAGATCCATGTGTTTACTACACACCTCTAGTGTCTATTTCTATATCTATACATGTATTTGTATTAGAAACCATGAATTCATACCAGCGCCACCATTTTGGATCCAGCTCTGGGGGATCCATTCTGGCCATCCTTGTTTCCTTTTTCTCAGCTCCCTTCTTGGACAGTGAGAGCCCTGGTTCTCATTATTCTCAATGTATTTAACCATTTGCTTAATCTCCCTGAAAGCTTCGCTCAGACATGGGATCCAGGAAATGGGGAATTCAACAAGGGGGTGAGCTGAAGGGAATTTCTAGAGTGATGGTAAAGAGAAATTTTGGGATAATAGCTCTGGAGGCATCAACCCAACAGTCCAGACTGGTGAGTGCAGACAGGGCTCCAAAGGAACGGCTTCAAGAAATAGACAACTGATAATTACCCGTGTGTTGAGATTTGTACTTCTAGTGGAAGTTGGGGTGGAAGGGATCATGAAAAGTATACAGAAAACTGAGCAAACAAAAAAAGACAATTATTAATGATTCAGCTATGAATAGTACTTACATAGCTGTGAAAAATAAAAATATTGATTTAATCAGCACCTGTTAAGCATATTGTAGGATGATGGGAGGAAGGGAGAGGTTGGTTGTGAAAGAAAGCCAAATCCTCTTCTTTTATATAAGGTAGTGAATAGACAGTATTGAAACGGGGGGTGGGGGGGTCAATAGCAGCTTAAGTATATTGTTTAGAAATACTGGAAACAGCTAATAGAGTTGAGAATGATTCCGCTCTACAGAGCGAGGCGGGAGGAGCCATCACACTGAACTCCAGGGAGCAATTTAGGGAATAAGCTGAGAAAAAAATGGGCCCAGGCCTTGGGAGGTAAGCGGCTAGAATGGTGTCATTTGTGGGTATATGTTATGCTTTTTGGCCACCAGCACTTTGTTTTCCTTTTTGGCTGCGTTGGGTCTTCGTTGCTGTGCGCGGGCTTTCTCTAGTTGCGGCGAGCGGGGGCTGTTCTTCGTTGCGGTGCGCGGGCTTCTCATTGCGGGGACTTCTCTTGTTGCGGAGCACGGGCTCTAGGCTCAGGCTCCTCAGTAGTTGTTGCTCCGCGATATGTCGGATCTTCCCGGACCAGGGATCCAACCTGTGTCCCCTGCATCGGCAGGTGGATGCTTAACCACTGCGCCACCAGGGACGTCCCACCAGCACCTTTTGAACACTGTCTTTGGGGGGAATTTCCCACACTGTTCATCCTAAAATAGAAACTGTTACTATGCTTTCCCACCGTTCCTTGTAGTTAGCTATAGGCATGTGACTTCTGCTCCATGAACCAGGGCAAGACTGAGATTGGGAAGCAGGTGATGTGAGGGAGCCAGGAGGGCTGAAGGACACCAGCCTCTGGGCAGCAGGTTCTAGGGCTGGTGTTCGCTGCTGGTGACCTGGTCGTGTGGAGCAGCTGTGGTAGCAAGATCTCCCCTGAAGCAGTTCTGTGGGATGATTTTGGTGTTATACTGGCTGTATGCCCTCTAATGCTGATTTTCTGACCCTCCTAGAGATTGTGTGAGCCACTGAGCTGCTGGCTTAGAATGAGTTCTGTCTACATCCACCATCCAGTCTGGGGTCAGGGTTAGAATGAGAACTGTACGGACTTCCCTGGTGGCGCAGTGGATGAGACTCCGTGCTCCCAATGCAGGGGGCTCCGGTTCGATCCCTAGTCTGGGAACTAGATCCCACACACATGCTGCAACTAAGAGTTCGCATGCCACAACTAAGGAGCCCGCCTGCTGCAACTAAGACCGGGTGCAACCAAATAAATAAATAAATAAATATTAAAAAGAAAAAAGAAGAATGAGAACTGTAGAGTGAGTTCTGTCTACAGTAAAAAAAAGTCTGACTGATGGAGAAACTGGCGTTCGGAGCAGGATCTACAAGAAAATGGATTGGTTCTCTAGCCTGGCTGTACATGAAGGCAGTGAAGCAAGGAGAGAGCTGGAAGAATCGTAGTGATCAGCAATGGTAATGACTGAGATTACTGTGAAGTCAGTGCGTTAATAAAATTTCAGGAGGAAGTGAGTGAAAAACACACACAAACTTTACAAACCTCACCACACCCATCAGTAAAACAAACCAAATTAAAACAAAACAGGATTTCCTTGGATAATGGGAAGAGGGGGTCAGACTTCAAAGTGTAGCAGACAGGATGCTGCCATTTCATTTGTCTGTTAAGTGGAGTCTAGAGGTCAAGTCCAGTTCTCTTATTTTACTGATGGGGAAACAGTCCCAGATACTTTCCGAAATTTCTCTATTTTTGCAGGAGTTTGGTCATTCTGCAGTTGTTGTATATGAAGGAATAAACCCTGGGATTATTGGACTTTGTTTCTTCTTATTGGTATTATGGGTGTTCTTTACAGCTGAGTTTGGAACTGATTTCCCTGAGATATTTTAAACATGGGACTCATTTTAGAGTACTTAACCTTAGTTACTAAATGTTGGATGGCTTGCCGGGTACTGAATAGTTTGTTTTCTCACTAATAACTGCTGTATAGGCAGCAAGACTTGGACTCATAGTAGAATCAACATATCTTAATGAGAATGTTCTCACTTTTAAAGTTAACTCCTAATTTACTAGCAGCTGATAGAACTCTCATTGTTGCACTGCACGTTGTTGACTGTGATTGGGTAGAATCATTTGACAGTAAGTTTTGAGTATTGCCGTTTATGAGGGTTATAGAATTAAAAATAGTTGAACAGACTGGAGTAGAAATGCCTGATACGAGTAAGCGTACTTGCAAAATAAATGGATTCCCTAATTATTTAGATAGTTGCATGTCTCTGATATCTTGTGGCTGAGAGTTGTCTGAGTTGATTATCAGTAGGCCTTTTAAATAAAAGGAAATTTATACTAGAGGGTCTTTATGCTGCGTTGGCTGGAATAAGTAGGAACTGTTAGGTCTGCTTTAGGTGAGAGCATGGTAACCAGGTCTCTTAGAAACATCTGTATGATTGAATCTAGTTCTCACGTCTGGATGGATTATTTTAAGTCCCTCATATGTGCTAAAACCTTTGCTGCTTGTTTTAAAATGCTATCTTATTTAACCTCTCTGAGGAAGAAATTGCTTCTTGCATTTTTACAGAAGAGAAAACTGAGGCTCAGAGATATCAGGCAACTCTCCTTCAATCTAGGCAGAGTTGGGTTCCATTCCAGAACTGTTCCACTAAACCACATAAATGCTGCACCAGAGAATGACTGACGGGGATGGAAGAAGGATGCTGACAAGTGCCCTGTGGGCACCCTCTTACCTCCTCTGTCTTCTTCTGGCAGTGATCAGATTTCTCAGACCTTTGCCTAATTCTTGTGTCCTCAAACCAAGTGTTGTATGTGATATTATTTGTTTCTTCCTCATAGTAAGCTTGCCTATCTGCTTTTTCCTCCGAACATTTCCCTTCAAGTATTGTACCATCCACCCACATTAGTATTTAAGTATTTTGTGTCCTTTCATTGAGACCCTAATTTGGGTGAAAATTCTCCAAACTGCATTTCTTTCTAGCATATTCTGTTTTTATCAACCTAGAACCAGCCTCCCAGCTGAGATTTTTTGCTTAGAAACATAACAACCATCTACTTTTAACATTTTCTTCCAGTTGACAAAAATATTACTATTGACAAATAATGAATGTAATTAGAATGTATAACTTATACACATAAAATGGGAAGGGTGTGTGTCTATTTGAATATACCAACTGTTGAAATTTATAGTGTTATTCCTTAATAATTCTTTTTTATTTTTAATTTTTTCTTTTTTTTTTGGCTGCCCCTTGCAGGGATCTTAGTTCCCTGACCAGGGATCGAATGCACGCCCCCTGCATTTGAAGTGAGGAGTCTTAACCACTGGACCGCCAGGGAAATCCCCCTTAATAATTCTTAAAAGGTTCCTGTTATATGTTTATAACCATCCAGTAAAATGTGGATTCCATTTTGAGTTGGGCACTTGCGTAAAGCTGAGGAGTAAGTAAAGACAAGATTTAGTTCTGATTTGAGCTAGTCATTTAGTCATTGAGTGATGCCTTACAATGGCTGTGGGATTCTGACAACATACCCCCTTTCTGTGATGTGGAAGGCCTGGAGAGAAGGGTGTTTGTTGGAACCACGGTATTCCCTGGCAGAGGGAGGTGATCGAGGCTAATCTCTGTGATTTAGAATTGGTGGTCATGGCCACACCTCTTTCCTGTAGTTAACTTTTTTTCTTCTTAAGTAAATTTTATTGAATATTTGGATAGGTAATATAGGCAAGTGGTACAACATTAAAAGATGCAAAAGGGTATGTAGTAAAAAAAGGGGAGTTCTCCTGCCTTCGTAGCCTTCCATTTCCCCTCCCTGGAGACAACCATTTTTACTAGTTTCTTCTGTGTGTGTTGACACTGGCTTCCAAAGGAGTATCTGACCTGTCGTACTTTAGAATAGCAGGAAGCTGAATGACTCACTTTCAGACATTTCTTTTTTCCTTTTGTGAAGCTTTGGCATTCCATCTTCTCAGGACCTTTCCTATGGCACGTCTCGTAATTTGCTTTTTTTACTTTATCATGACATTTTCCTATGTTTTTATGGTCTTTCAATTTTTAAGAACTGGCTTTGGTATCTGTTTTAGAGATGATTACAAGCTATTGTTTGTGAAAGTGTCTGGCACATAATAGTCGGTCAATAAATATTTCCTTTTATCTTGTCCCTTCTCTCCCTCCCACTTGGTGTGTATAAGACAAAAAAAAATTTGTGAACCAGACAATGCAGTGGATTCCAAAATTAAGATTAAGCTTGTGTGAGTTGTAATATTTCTTGGTGAACCCATTCATTTGAGTAGAAATAAATTATTTTCATTCTTTTAATTCACTTTGCCTCAGCTATTAAAAAAAAAAATTCTTCAAGTCTAGACTTGGTTTTTTCCCTAATGTAGTTCTGTTAGGTTGACTATGTAAACCCAAACACATACAGTGTGGAAACTTGTAGGAAAGCTTTTTGAACATATCTTTGGAGAAGGTTGCCCATCGCCGTGGTGGATACTGATGTGTGCCCTGGGTCTGGACTTCGGATTTCTCACCTGCACTGTTCTTACAGCGAGTCCTCTTAGGTGACTTCATGTCCTCGTGGTTAAGGCATACAGACATAGTGGCTTTTTGTTAGGTGCGTTAAAACCCAAGTATTTTAATCCTAATCTAGGACTGGTTTACTTCCACTTGGAGCTAATGTATATTAAACTTTCTAGGGAGGTTGTCTTTGCTTCAGGATAAGATTGTATAACACAGAGGTGTTGTGAGGATTAGTTAGTTAATGGCTTCTGAAGATGAAAAGAATTTTCATAATTGGTATATAATTAAAATGTCTGTCATCACCCTGGAAAAGCTATCTGGAGTATAAAACAAAACTTTCAATCTTATCCATCCTTTTTGATATTAGAAATTTTGATTTATTTATCTAGTGGGATTTTAAACATTACATGTTTGCCCATAAGATCTGTTATTAAGGATAAAATTAAAAAAAACATTTATTTATGTATGTATGTATGTATGTATGTATGTATGTATGTATGTATGTATTTGCGCAGGATCTTTGTTGCGGCACACAGGATCTTTTTCTTTTAATATAAATTTATTTTATTTTATTTATTTTATTTTTGGCTGCCTTGGGTCTTCGTTGCAGTGCGTGGGCTTCTCATTGTCGTGGCTTCTCTTGTTGCGGAGCATGGGCTCCAGGCACGCAGGCTTCAGTGGTTGTGGCACGTGGGCTCAGTTGTGTGGCTCGTGGGCTCTAGAGCGCAGGCTCAGTAGTTGTGGCACATGGGCTTAGTTGCTTCTCAGCATGTGGGATCTTCCCGGCCCAGGGATTAAACCCGTGTCCCCTGCATTGGCAGGCGGATTCTTAACCACTGCGCCACCAGGGAAGCCCGGCACACCGGATCTTTAGTTGCAGGATACGGGATCTAGTTCCCTGATCAGGGATCGAACCTGGGCCCCCTGCATTGGGAGTGCAGAGTCTTACTGGACCACCAGGGAAGTCCCAAGGATAAAATTTTAACTAGGCAGTTTGCCATTGCATTGCTTCTCTGAAACAAATGCAAGGTTTTTCTTTCTGATGAGTGATCTTTTTAAAAATGAGCTGCAAACTGTAGTTTTGATGTTTTCTTATGTTTATTGCACTAATTCTGGGAGTTTTCAGGGTGTGTTACTTTCTCAGAAACAGAGTGGCTCCCACTCCTTGTCCCCTTCCTGTGCACTGTAGATTACCAGGCCCCTCACCCAGTCTTCCTTAATGCTAAGCTCTTACGTTATCATTACGTTATGTCACAGTATCAAAACTAAGAAGCCAGCGTTGGTACATTACTGTTAACTAAGCTGTAGCCTTTATTCAGATTTCACGAGTTTTCCCATTAATGTGCTTTTTCTGTTCCAGCATCTAGTCCAGGTCTCCACACTGCATTGAATTGTCCTGCCTCCCCAGTCTCCTCTGGTCTGTGACAGTTTCTCAGTCTTTCCTTGTTATTCATGATCTTGAGAGTTTTGAGGAGTTTTATAGAATATCCCTGAATTTACCGGACCTTTTTCTACAAGTAGGCTGGGGTTATGGGTTTGGGGAAGGATCTGCAGAAGCAAAGTGCCCTTCACATCTCATCATATTGGAGAGGGGGGTGGTGGTGTACATGCTAGAATCATGCGATGAAACACGCAAAGTTAACCTTGACTGCCTGGCCAAGGTAATGTTAACCAGGTATCTCTCCTGTGAAGTTACTCGTACCACCCTCTTTCCTGCTTTCTTCTTTGGAATCAAGTTACTAAGTCCAGCCCACATGCAAGTGGTGGGGAATCAAGCTCCACCTCCTGGAGAAAGGGAGTATTTACGTAAATTATTTGAAATTCTGCAGGGAAGCCACTTTTTCTAGGAAATAGCTTCTTTGCCCATTTTTCTGTTGGCTTATTGGGTTTTTTGACTTTTAAAAGAAGTGCTTTACATAGGATCTCCATAAATATTTGGATAAATTATTGAACTTAGCTATTTGCATATAAACAAGTTGGTTTGTTTTGTAGATAGAAAGTTATGAGATCTCTACTATCAGAACAAATATATCTTCTTCTCATCAGCGTTTATAAGCAGGCAGCTAGGTACCAGAATCATCACAGCCCATAAGTCTTCTATTTTTATTTTGGCTATTCTGGTGACAGGGAACATAATATTAACAAAAACAACAACAAAAATTACCTTGTTTTACCAGAAATTCCTGTGAAGTGCCACAGAATACCAGGACACAAGGAACCACGCTCGTTTCTTAAACACGAAAGTCTGGACGGGATGCGATCAAGTTAGGTTGAGAGCCGTGGGCTGAAACGGGTGGGAGTCTGCATTAAAGACTTATTAGCCTTGGCACTGTATCACCTTGGGCAAGACATTTCATGTCTAGAGTATGGTTTCCTCTTGTAAATTAGGCAAACTCTGAAGCTCTTTGTAGCTGTAATATTATGAGTCAGTTTCTGAGCTGGCATGAATTTTGGAGAAATTCTTACAAGGTGATGTGAAGTAGTATTACACAGACCGTATAGGACAGGTATTTCTTGCTGCTGTTTATGGAGTAGATTTGGATTTGGAGGCAAGGGGAAGAGGCAGAAAGTTTGGTAAGGATGTTATTGGGACCTGAACAAGCCACTGAGGGGCTAGACCAGTGGTCTGGAATGTTGGAGAAGAGAGCCATAGCTGAGACGCGTGGAGGAAGTTATGTTCAGTTATTTCCAGGTGGTTCTTTTTGCTTGTCTTGCTCCAAACACTGACTTTCATAGTAAGAATAATCAATTTTTCAGTTGAGAAAATAAAGGCTTTCTTCTAAGGAACGTTTCCAGTGTTTTAAGTTTGTAGGTGGCAGACCTGGAATTCCAACCTTATGGTAATTTGAGGTTTGAGCCCATCTGTTTAACCAGTTCATCTTAGTGGTTTCTCTGTGGATGTGAACCAGAGTTTGTGTGGTTCATGTGTTCTGGTGAACGTTAACATTTTGCTGCTTTTTAGTAAAATAGTTCTGTGAATTTGATATACAGTGTAAGTGATATTTGTTGTGATTTGTGATTTCCCTAACAAATATGAAAATCTGAACAGATACTTTTGCATAGGTTACCTTTTTGGGCAAAAATAAGTTTCTTTTCATATCTTGTATAATAAAATCAACTTTTCAATCTGTTCTAAATTAAGACGCGCCTTTTCTATGACTGGAGTTAAGAAATTGAGGGCATCTGGTTTTCCAACATTGTTAAAGTGTGTGATATTACCAGATTAGTATGCTAATGAAGATTGTATGACAGTTTTCAGTTTCAACTATAATATTAAGGATAGAGGTTTCCTTAATATGGTGTGACTTGTATAATATTGGCTTAGATTTGTTTTTAAAAGAAAACAACCAGTGAAATTGTATATTGTGGTATTGCTGAACTCTTCTGGGATATGATGTAGTTTATTTTTGTATATATATATGTTACTATTTGAGTTAGAATAGTAATAGTTGTAGCTTCAGACTATATGTCCAATGTAAGATCATTGCTGACAGGAATGAGATGGTACCCCCCAAAAGTTTGTTATTAAGTTGTTTGCATATCATTGTATATCAAAAAGAGAGGAACTCCCTAATTTCTATTTAAAACCACAGTGAAGGACGTCCCTCGTGGCGTAGTGATTAAGAATCCGCCTGCCAATGCAGGAGACACAGGTTTGAGCCCTGGTCCGGGAAGATCCCACATGCCGTGGAGCAACTAAGCCCGCGAGCCACAACTACTGAGCCCAAGGACCACAACTACTGAAGCCTACTTGCCTAGAATCCATGCTCTGCAACAAGAGAAGCCACCGCAATGAGAAGGCCGCACACTGCAACGAAGAGTAGCCCCCTCTCATTGCAACTAGAGTAAGCTAGTGCGCAGCAACAAAGACCCAACGCGGCCAACGATAAAAAAATAATAATAATAAATTTTAAAAAATAAAATAAAACCACAGTGAAAAGTCTTATTTTTAATTTGGTTTCATGCGTTCTGGAACCTGGCTTGTTTTAAGTGTAGACATTTAACCTTTTGGGTGCAAAGTGCTTTTGCCCTGCTCTTGGGTCCAATTAGGTTAATGACATTATAGTCCTAGAAATTATGTCTACTTTACATATGTTACATTTCTAGCAGTGCTTTTTTTTTAGACTCTCTGTGGGACCAGGAATGTCCATATTTTTTTCAAAGGGATAAAGCACTGTAAAGAGAGATTGTGGAGGCAGGAATCTAATAAAGTCCTCACAAATCTGGATTAGTTATGCAATAGTTGGTAATAATTTTAAAGGTTTTAAAAATTTTGATCCATAGTGCTATTTTTCAGTTCCACCAAAAGACTGGATATTCATTCGTTTTTCTTTCATTAAACTACGTCAGTGGTTTTATACTCTCAGCATCCCCTAACCTCATAAGACATCAGATGGAAGGAAATAATTTCTCATTAAGAAAAATGTAGTCAACGATTTAATCATTTATTAAGTGTTAAGCTGTGGGAAAAGCACTGGGGAGAGAGCACCTCCAAGGACAGAGGGTGCTCTTGTTAGAAGTAAGCACAGGAGAGGCAGGTAAGGCAGAAGAAGATAATCAGCTGTATCAGGGTTTTAGTATATATGTAGTAATGTTTATGGAAACATAATTTTAATTGGACATGCGTTGTTTTGTATTGGATGATTCAGTAACATGCAGTGCTTCTTGTAGTCTGCTCTTGTTTTACTTGATGTATTGTTTCCCATGTCATTAAATGTACTTTTTAAAAAACTTTTTTTATTTTATAAAGTTATTTATTTGTTTACTTTTGGCTGCATTGGGTCTTTATTGCTGTGGGCGGGCAATAAATAAATATTTATAAATAAATAAATAGATTCATCCATGTTATTGGAAAAAAACACAACAAAACATGGGTATAATGTTAAAGATATGTGCTCAGCTAGTGGTTCAGTGACTGAAGTTTTCCCTGAGCCGTGGAGAAGTGGGGATGATGCTGGGAACATCGTGTTGTAGGATAAACCGTCCCTGTGTATTTCTCATGATGGTGGTGTATCACCATTAGTCAGACTGTGGCTAGAGGGTTTTTTTCCTTCTTGGAGTGCTTAGTGGTACAACATCAGTAGTCCTGCCCATTCTAATGAGTGCCTTTGTAACACTGAGTTTAAGAGAAATAGGGGGACCCAGAGCACAAAACCTTTCACTGTGAAATTAATTGGTGTTTGAAGTGTTTTGTCCCTCTCTGTTTCAGATTAAGGATTATATATAGTGACATTGGTGTTAAATAATGTGTTTGTTAGGTTGACAGCATGGAAGGAAAGTCTGTTTTCTCTAGAGACTGATTCTGAGTTCAAGACACATGTAGGTCACAGAGAATGAGAGAAAACATGATGTTTTTAACCAGAAAGGAACCAAGTACACTAGCGGAGTTTCTAGTGTAGAGTTTACTTCAGTAACATTGATAAGAACCTAAATTCCTTGAGGAATCAGGTGAGGGACAGAGATCAGGACTGGCTGGGCTCCGGTTACTGGGCAGTGATGCAGCCAGTTCTGAGGAAAGTATTCCCCCAGCGTCGTCGGCTTGGAACACCGTACATCATTGTATGTTTTGAAATGGCCTTCCTGTCGGGCTGTATTCTCGTCCCCTCTGTTCTGAGGAGAGAGGCACAGGAGAGGGAGGGGAGGCCTGCGCTCTAGAGGCCAGAGGTCAACGTACCACTCCCTTCTAAAACTTTCCGTTAGTTGGCCACCTAACTTGTTACTTTATGCATACTAATTTATTCAGCTTTTATGAAGCACCAGTCATGTGCCAGACAGTGAAGACACAGAGGTCTCAAGGGCCTCAGTGTAACAGGGGAGACCGAAAAGAATAATTGCTATTATTTATTATTATTAAATGTGTACCAGGCACTTAACACGTGCCCTTCCTAATCCTCCGAGAAGCCCAGGCTCTAGGTATGCACATCCTCTCCGTTTTCCACGCGGCTCCGTGAAGCTGAGTTCATCACCACCCAGCAGCACAGTGGCTAAGTGGGGATTCAGTCTCAGACGGGAGCTCAGATAATGGCCCTCGTGTGAAAAGATTCAAACATAAGGTAAAACAATTCTTATCTCATAGGGTGGTTTTGTGCATTATGTGACACAGACATGTAAAGTACTTTAGCCCTGTTTCTGGCACATAGTAATAGGTAATAATTAGATCTTACTGAGCCCAAAACCACTAGTAATAATTACTACCAGTAATAATTGAGTCTTACATACAAAGTCTACAGCAGCATGCATCTTTATGCAAACCATTAATAAGAGTCTACGCTATGATAGAGACTGTCTCCAGAGGTAATGGGAGTGGTGAGGGGTTGGACCGCTAACCGGCCTGGGAGAGTTGGAGCAAACTTTCCGAAGATGGTGACCCTGGGGCTGTCTTACAGGATTAGTAGCAGTTAGCTGGTGGGAAAAGATAGGGAGGGACATGGCAGTGAGAAGGAAGTGGTAAGAGGAAAGACGTGGGAAAGTAGAAAGGCACACAGTAATGCAGTTACCACGTGGGCGATGATGAATCATGAGAATGGGACATGGGATTAGAAAGAGGCTGGACAGATTGTGCAGGGCCTTGGAATGCCATGGGTTTTATCCTAAAGACAATGGGGAAGCTGTGGAAGGATTTTTTTTTCAAAATAAAGTTTTTACTTTAGAATAGTTTCAGATTTACAGAAGTTACAAAGATAGTACAGAGAGTTCCCACATACCCAGCACCATTTCCACTGTTACTGTCTTACATTAGTATGGTACATTTGCTACAATTAATGAACCAATATTGATTCATTATTATTACCTGAAGTCCATCATTTATTCAGATTTCCTTGTTTTTACTTCCTTAATTTTACTTTTTCTGTTCCAAGATCCCATCCAAGATACCACATTACATCTAGTTGCCATGTCTCCTTAGACTCCCCTTGGCTGTGATGGTTTCTTTTTCTTTTTAAAATTTTATTGGAGTATAGTTGATTTCCAATGTTGTGTTAGTTTCAGGTGTACAGCACAGTGATTGTTATACATTTACAGATACTCATTTTTTTTTCAGATTCCTTTCTCATATAGGTTATCACAGAATATTGAGTAGAGTTCCCTGTGCTATTATACAGTAGGTCCTGTGGTTATCTATCTTATATGTATTAGTGTGTGTCTGTTAATCCCAAGCTCCTGATTTATTCCCACACACCCCCCACCCCCTGCCATGTTTCCCCTTTGGTAATCATAGATTTGTTTTTGACATCTCTAAGTCTGTTTCTGTTTTGTAAATAAGTTCATTTGTGACGGTTTCTTAAGACTTTCTTGTTTTTGGTGACTGGCAGTTTTGAGGAGTACTAGTCAGGATTTTGGTAAAATGTTCCTCAGTTGGGATTTGCCTGATGTTTTTCTAATGATTTTGGGAGGAAGACCCAGAGGTAAAAGGCCATTCTCATCGCCTCACATCATATAGGGCACATACTGTGAACATGACCTAGTTGCTGTTGCTGTTGACTTTGTCCCTGGCTGAGGTGGGGCTTGCCAGGGTTCTCCACTGTGAAGTTCGTCACCCTCCCACCCCTTCCATACTGTCCTCTTTTGAAGGAAGGCACTGTGTGCACTCCACACGTAAGGACTGGAGAGCTGTGATCCATCTCTATGGAAGGGTTTTAAACACTGGAGTGATTTGCTCTGATTTGATGTAGAAAGATTGGTCTATAGCCAGGGTGGAGAGACTGGATTTGAGGATAGGTCTGTGTGTTGTTGGGTCTTGGTTAGCTGGAACTCTTAAGACAAGACAAGACGAGAAAAGATGAAGGCCTGAACTTATGGCAGTGGCCGTGGGCTTGGAGAGGGAGTGATTGATTTGAGAAGAGTTGAGGAGGTTCAGTGGGGAACCGGTAGAGGGGGTGGGTGTGCAGGGATCTGGCTGGGGGTTGGCGACTCGTCAAGGGCACACACTGTCTGCATGACTTATACTTGTTGAAGTTGACTTTCATCACCTGGCTGAAGAAGGTTTGTCAGGTCTCTCATCAAATTTAGGAGAACTTGTGCGAAGTTTGAGTTTTTAAGGGGTTTATTATGTTCCTATGCTTATTGTAGATTTTAATTCCAGAGAGCTGAGTGAAAATTGTGAATTTATTTATTCCAGTTTAAGCTTTTAGTATTTAAAAAGGAAGAGCCTAGGGGAGAGAGACAGCCAGACAAAGAAGTATATACTTCAGTGGGAGAAAGAAACAAGTATTTAAATACCAAAATTGTTTCTGACTTCTTTGTTTTATATAGGACAAACCGTTGTCATTTGAGAATTCTCAAGCCTTTAACTTAAGCGTTAAAATACTTAATGGGAGAATATTATGAGGAGGAACGATGTTCCTTTTTTTTTTTTGGCTCGTGGTATCTCAGTTCTGCAACCAGGGATTGAACTCGGGCCACAGCAATGAAAGCCTAGAATCCTAACCACTAGGCCAGCAGGGAACTCGCGGAAAAATGTACTTTTTACTCTAGCTTTTGATCTGTCTTTATACTTCTGATAATTTATGGTATCTCTAAAATCTGGGCAGTGTCCATAAGGGTTCACATCATGGCCCTGGAATCTCTTGCTCAGGTTTGACTCTCAGCTCCACTGGTCACAGGTGTGATCTTGGGCAAGTTACTTCATCTTTCTCCGCCTTAATTTTCTCATCTGTAACATGGGAATAGTGATAGTACCTACCTCAGAAGGTTGTTAGGAAGATTAAACGAGCTAATGCTTGTAAAAGTGCACAGTGCTTGGTACATAATAAGCATATATGTCAGTTATAACAACAGTGATAATATTATACTGTTGCTTTTCATATTGATTACATTTCTTTCTGAGTGCCCCAAATCAGAAGCCAAAAATTTTGGAGTCACAAAACTATTTTTGGTCCCTAACCTAAATTTAACATAAGGTTAAATTTGTGGATGCTTAGCTTCTCAGGATATAGTGAAAGCATGGATGGCAAATTAGTACATTTAGGAATAAGAACTACCAATATTTAAAGCTTTATTCCTTTCTTTCTTCCTTCCACTGATGAGTAATCTATCCTACTGTGTATTTGGATTCCATGTGACTTTTTTGGGTCTCTCACTGCTGTGGCCTCTCCCGTTGCGGAGCACAGGCTCCGGGCGTGCAGGCTCAGCAGCCATGGCTCACGGGCCCAGCCGCTCCGCGGCATGTGGGATCTTCCCGGACCAGGGCATGAACCCGCGTCCCCTGCATCGGCAGGCGGACTCTCAACCACTGCGCCACCAGGGGAGCCCCTGAATTTAACTTTTAAAGCAAACAAAGCAGCCATCTTATTTATGAGAGCTAATTTGAGATGAAGGTGGTTTGATAATATGGAGATATTAGTGTGGATATAATGACCCTATGGCACTCTATACGGGGTTATAATTGTTTTTAAACCCTGAACTCCCCGATGGTTTTGGGGGGGAGTCTTTTTTTTTTTCCCCATACCATGTGGCATTCAGGATCTTAGTTCCCCAACTGGAGATGAACCCACACCCCTTGCCTTGGAAGCACGGAGTCTTAACCCCTGGACTGCCAGGGAAGTCCCAGGATTATAATTTTGTAACTTCAGTTTTCTTGTCAGGAACTTGAGCATGAAGGTAGCATTTGATTCATAGCTTATTATGACGTTACTGCCATTTTCTTTCTTTTTTTTTTTTGGCCATGCCATGCGGCTTGCGAGAAAATTATTTATACCTTCTCTTATTTTTCTGTATCAGATTCTGCAGAGATTAGTCTCTTAGGGGTTTTTTTGGCTTTGCTAATCCCCTTTTTATATCTTTGTTTCGTGTTTCTTTCATTTCTGCTGTTCGTTGCCTGCCTTCTGCTTTCCTTGGATTTACTCTGTTGTTCCTTCCATGTTCTTAAGTTGTATGCTTAGCGAAGTTAATTTTTAGCCTCTCTGATTTTATGCATTTACAGGTATACATTTTTTTGTAAGCTACCTCTTTTATTGTTTTGCGTAAGTTCGTAGTCTTTTACTGTTGAATTTTAAGTAATTTTATTTATTTTTTGTCGAGATTTCATCTTTGAGCCAGGGTTATTGAAGAGTATTTTATCATTTTTGAATGTATGAAGACTTTTGGTTTATTTTTAAAATTATTGGCTTTTAATTGCATTGTGGTTAGAAAGTATAATCTGTATGTTACCTATTCTTTGAAATGTGCTTAGAGTTGCTTTATAGCCTTGTACATACATGGTCATTTTTGTAAATATTTTGTGAATTTGCTTATGAAGAATGTTTATACCCTAATTGTTAGATGTATCCTTCAAAGTATGTCCAATAAATAAAACTTGTTCGTTGTTTTTAGGTCCTTTTTTTTTTTTTTTGGCGGTACGCGGGCCTCTCACTGTTGTGGCCTCTCCCATTGTGGAGCACAGGCTCTGGACGCGCAGGCTCAACAGCCATGGCTCACGGGCCCAGCCGCTCCGCAGCATGTGGGATCCTCCTGGACAGGGGCACGAACCTGTGTCCCTTGCACCGGCAGGCAGACTCTCAACCACTGCGCCACCTGGGAAGCCCGGATTTTAGATCTTATATATCTTTTTTGTTTGGACTGTCAACAGAAATGTTTAACTCTCCCAGTATGATGATGTATTTGTCATATTTCCATTCTTCCATCAATTTTTATTTTGAAACTTCTTTATTTAGGTACATATAAAATTATAATTATGATGTCATTTTACTTTATCTTGTCCTATTCTTGAGGTTTTTTGGTTGCTTTTTTGTTTGGTTTCTTTCAGTGTTATTGAGATATAATTGACATGCAGAACAGTATAAGTTTAAGGTGTACTGCATAATGATTTGACTTACACAATAAGTTTAGTGAACATCGATTATCTCATATAGATACAAAATTAAAGAAATAGAAAAACATTTTTCCTTGTGATGAGAACTAGGCTTTACTCCCTGAGCAGCTTTCACTTACACGGTGCAGCAGCGTGCATTGTATGGATCATGTTGTGCAGCACTTCCCTGGCACTTAATTTGTCTTACAAATGGAAGTTTTTACCTTTTGACCGCCTGCATCCAGTCCCTCCCTCCCCCCAACCCCATAACCCCAAATCTGATCTCTTTTTCTATAAGTTTGTTTTTGAATAATTGACCTACAATACTATATTAGTTCCTGTTACACAGCATAGTGACTCAGTATTTCTATACATTTCAAAATGATCACCACGGTAAGTCTAGTAATTAGAGTGTGTCACCATATACAAAGATATTACATAATTACTGACTGTATTCCCCACACTGTACATTTCATACCCGTGACTGACTCACTTTGGGGCTTCCCTGGTGGCGCAGTGGTTGAGAGTCCGCCTGCCGATGCAGGGGACGCTGGTTCGTGCCCCGGTCCGGGAAGATCCCACATGCCGCGGAGTGGCTGGGACTGTGAGCCGTGGCTGCTGAGCCTGTGCATCCGGAGCCTGTGCTCCGCAACGGGAGAGGCCACAACAGTGAGAGGCCCGCATACCGCAAAAAAAAAAAAAAAAAAAGTCCTTATTTTTATTTGGTTCCGCTGAATTGCAGCACGTGGGCTCCTTAGTTGTGGCTTACTGGCTCCTTAGTTGTGGCATGTGAACTCTTAGTTGTGGCATGCATGTGGGATCTAGTTCCCTGACCAGGGATTGAACCTGGGCCCCGAGCATTGGGAGTGCAGAGTCTTAACCACTGTGCCACCAGGGAAGTCCACTGTTTTTTGGATGTTGAGTTGTATGAGTTCTTTGTATATTTTGGATATTAATTCCTCATCAGATAGATCATTTGCAAATATATTCTCCCATTCAGCAGGTGGCCTTTTAAAAAAATTGTTGATAGTTTCCTTCGCTGTGCAAAAGCTTTTTAGTTGAGTGTAGTGCCATTTATTTTTGTTTTTGTTTCCGTTGCCTGAGGAGACATATCAAAAAAATTACTAAGGTCAATTGATGTCAGAGAGCTTACTGCCTGTGTTTTCTTCTAGGATTTTTATGGTTTCAGGTCTTACATTTAAGTCTTTAATCCACTTTGAATTTATTTTTGTGCATGGTTTGAGAGAGTAGTCCAGTTTGATCCTTTTGCATACAGCTGTCCAATATTTCCAACACTTTATTTTTTTAAATTTATTTATTTACGGCTGTGTTGGGTCTTCATTGCGGTGCATGGGCTTCACATTGTGGTGGCTTCTCTTGTTGCGGAGCACGGGCTCCAGGTACACGTGGACTTCAGTAGTTGTGTTGCATGGGCTTGGTTGCTCCACAGCATGTGGGATCTTCCTGGACCAGGGCTTGAACCCGTGTCCCCTGCATTGGCAGGCGGATTCTTAACCACTGCACCACCAGGAAAGTCCCAGTTATGGGTTTTTTAAGTTGCTTGTTTGTTGCCCAAGTGTTTTTAGGCACTAGATCTGTGGTGATGTGCCTCACTGTAATTATATTGGGTTAGCCAAAAAATTCCTTTGGTTTTTAAGTAAAAATAAAAGACACATTTTTCATTTTCGCCAAGAACTTTATTGAACAGCATATTCACCGTTTTGTTCCACTACCTTCTGCCATTTTTGAGGCAACTTCATAGTTCCATCTTGCCAAAACTTTTTATCTGTTTGAGCAAAGAACTGTTCCAGGTGACTTTTACAGTCTTCCAGGGAATTAAAATTTTTTCCATTAAGAGAATTTTGTAAAGACCGAAATAAATGGAAATCCAAAGGTGCAATGTCTGGTGAATACAGCAGATGAATCAGAACTTCCCAGCCAAGCTGTAACAGTTTTTGCCTGGTCATCAAAGAAACATGCAATCTTACGGTATCCTGATGGAAGATTATTTGTTCTCTGTTGACTATTTCTGGACGATTTTCGTCGAGTGCTGCTTTTAGTTGGTCTAATTGGGAGTAGTACTTGTTGGAATTCATCGTTTGGTTTTCTGGAAGAAGCTCACAATAGAGGACTCCCTTCCAACCCCACCATGTACACAACATCACCTTCTTTGGGTGAAGACCGGCCTTTGGTGCGGTTGGTGGTGGTTCATTTTGCTTGACCCACGATCTCTTCCATTCCACATTGTTGTACAGTATCC
This sequence comes from Mesoplodon mirus, assembly GCF_964341445.2. NCBI lineage: Eukaryota > Metazoa > Chordata > Mammalia > Artiodactyla > Ziphiidae > Mesoplodon > Mesoplodon mirus. Next base: position 186,417,510 of record NC_138979.1, read on the forward strand.
ACTTTTAATTTCCTGTCACAGTTTGTTTTAAAAACGGAACGTTATCATTACATTTAAGTAGAGAATCGCATGCAGAAAATATGCTCAAGAAGGTTTTTTTCACTTAACTTACGTGGAACCCAAACATCAAAGTGATGAACATAACCAAGTTGGTGCACATGATTTTCAGTGCTTGATTTGGATATTTTGAGTATGACCGCTATCTCCCGCATGGTATAATGTTGATTGTTCTCAGTCAATGTCTTGATTTGATCGCTATCAACTTCAACTGGTCTACCCGACCGTGGAGCATCATCTAGCGAGAAATCTCCAGCACGAAACTTCGCACACCGCTTCTGATACTTTTGATCAGTCACAGCACCTTCTCCATACACTGCACAAATCTTTTTTTGCGTTTCAGTTGTGTTTTTACCTTTCTTGAAATAGTAAAACATGATATGCCGAAAACGTTTTTTTCTTCCATCTTCAGTATTAAAATGGCTACACAAATTCACCAATTTTGATTTTTCTTCTTAAATGCACACTGATATGACAGCTGCCACAATACAGTCTAACAAAATTGTTCCGAATGAAGTTAAAGACAAGTAAGCTCTACTAGAGCCAGCTTAACGGAAAACACAGAACGAACTTTTTGTCTAACCCAATACTATGAAATTGTAAGAGTGAGATCGAATTTACTGAAACTGAGTGTGATTTTTGCTTTCCTTTATTTCCATTATAGTGGATGTCACTCTAAGAGCTCAGAGTTCTTTAATTCTGAAGATATATTTAGTTTACTCTTTGTAAGTAATCTGTGCAGGTTTTCCACTTTTTTAGGAAATGAGCATAAGAGATATTATAATCATGAAATAATTCTTCACAAGTTTTAAATAAATTCCCTTACTGTTTTTCTTTAAAAGAGAATTTAATTGTGTAAGTAGTATTTGAATGCATTCTTATGAAGAAAATCCAAACAATAAGGACGTATGTGGAGCAAAAAGCACAAATTTCATTTTTTCCTCTCAATTCAGTGCTCCCACTTCTTTCCTAGGATTTATCCACTATTTAAATTTACTGGGTGGTTTTTCTTACCTACAGTTTGATATTTTCGCTTTTTAATTCATTTACTCATGAAGAAATACACATGCTAGAAACAAAACAGGTGTTCTCGCTTTTTTAATAACGGCTTTACTGAGACATAATTCACAAAATGTACAATTCACTTGTTTAAAATGTATGACTCAGTTGTTTTCAGTGTATTCACAGAGTTGTGCAGCTGTCAGTACAATCAGTTTTAGACCATTCTTATCATCCCATAAAGAAATTCTCTACCCATTAACAGTCACTCTCCATTTCGCCCAAACACCCCACACCCTCTAGCGACCACTAATTTACTTTCTGTGTCTATAAAATTGCCTATTCTGGACATTTCATATAAGTGGAATTGTATAATATGTCTTTTGTGTGTGTGTGTGACAGGGCTGCTTTCACTTAACATGATGATTTCAGGTTTTATCCATACTGAGCATGGATTAGTACTTCGTTCCTTTTTATGGCAATATAATATTTCATTATGTGGATATACTCAATTCTGCTTATTCATTCTTCAGTTGATGTACATTTGGATTGTTTCCACCTTCTGGCGCTTATGAGTAGTACTATGAAATTTGTATACAAGTTTCATTTATTTATTTATCTGTTTATTTATTTTTTTATTGGCCGTGTTGGGTGTTCGTGGCTGCCCACGGGCTTTCTCTAGTTGCTGCATGGCATGTGGGATCTTCCCAGACCAGGGCTTGAACCCGTGTCCCCTGCATTGGCATGCGGATTCTTAACCACTGCACCACCAAGGAAGTCCCTATATACAAGTTTTTATGTGGACATATGTTTTCATTTCTCTGGGCTATATACATAGGAATGGAATTACTGGGTTATGGTAACTGTGTTTAACCTTTTGAAGAACTGCTAGACTGTTGTATTTTCTCTTTCTTTCTTTCTTTCTTTCCTTCCTTCCTTCCTTCCTTCCTTCTTCCTTTCTTTCTCTCTTTCTTTTTCTTTTTTCAAATATTTATTTATTTGGCTGTGCCGGGTCTTAGCTGTGGAACGCAGAATCTTCATTGCCACATGCGGGATCATGTTTTAGTTGCAGCATTCAAACTCTTAGTTGCGGCATCCCCTGACCAGGGATCGAACCTGGGCCCCCTGCATTGGGAGCACAGAGTCTTAGCCACTGGCCCACCAGGGAAGTCCCTAGACTGTTGTATTTTCTGTATTTGATTTCTCTGAATATCCATGCTATGATTTAGCTAATTCCTGTTGATGGACTTTGAAGATTTTGCTGTAGCACAGTACCATAAACAGCGCTGTAGTGAGCATGCATCTTAGAGTTCTCCAGAGAAACAGAGCCAGGGATGTAGGGGTGTGTGTGCAGACATTTATTTTAAGCTGTTGGCTTATGTGACTGGGTGCCCAGACAGTGTGAAATTTGTAGGTCAGATCCTACAAGGAGAAGCTGGGGCTTCAGCCTTGAGGCACAGTTTCTTCTGGGAAATCTCAAGTTTTCCTCTTAAGGCCTTTTAATTGAGTGGATGCAACCCACCCACAAGATGGAGGGTTATCTTCTTTACTTAAAGTCAGCTGATGTAGATGTTAACCACAACTACTAAATACCTTCACGGCAACACCTAGATTAGTGTTTGATTAAATGACTGGGTGCTGTGACCTAGCAAAGTTGACACCTATCTTAAGGAATCTCTAGGGCAGGTACTTATGAACTTTAAAAAAAGTCTCCCCCCGGGGCTTCCCTGGTGGCGCAGTGGTTGAGAATCTGCCTGCTAATGCAGGGGACACGGGTTCGAGCCCTGGTCTGGGAAGATCCCACATGCCACGGAGCATCTAGGCCCGTGAGCCACAACTACTGAGCCTGAGCTCTAGAGCCCGTGAGCCACAACTTCTGAGCCTGCGCATCTGGAGCCTGTGCTCCACAACAGGAGAGGCCACGATAGTGAGAGGCCTGCGCATCACGATGAAGAGTGGCCCCCGCTTGCCACAACTAGAGAAAGCCCTCGCACAGAAACGAAGACCCAGGACAGCGCAAAATAAATAAATAAATTAAAAAAAAAAAAAGGCTCCCCCGGTGATTTATACATGTACTTAATGAAACAATATGCTGGTGTTTTCTATTCTTATTCTTTTTTTTTTTTTTTAATGCTGGTTAGGACCCAATAAATTAATTTAAATTGGCCTGACCTGCAATTTGAAAAACATTGCTATAGGTATATGTATTATATCTAGAAATGGATTGCTGGGTTGCAGGGTATCCGTACTTCAACTTTGTCATACACTGACAGTGTCGTCTAAAGTAGTTGTACATTCCCACTGGTAGTGCGAATTCTCTTTCATTTTGCCCTTGATGGCAATTGGTAATTTCAATTTCTTTGTCATTCTTCTGCTTCCTTCCAGGTAGGGAAGGTTTTTAACACTTGGTAAACAACTTTAAACAAGGAGAGTGTTGTGAATCACTATGTTGCACAACTGTAACATATAATATTGTACATCAATGACACAATAAAAACTGTATTAAACAAGGAGAGCAGCTGCAGAGTTACCGACACCTTCAGCAGACACCAGTGTCTGTCCAGAAATGAATGGCATTGCTTTGTTTTCATTGTATTTATGTTCTTCAGTTTGCATACAGCAGAATGGACTGGTTTTTGGTGTCCGTATTTGTGAGTGTTAAGGCATGTGTAGTTTCATATAACCACCATGCGCAACTGGGATACAGAGCAGTTCCATCTCCTCAAACAAGGACCTCATACAACTCGTAGCCTTCCTCCCACTCCTAACCCCATTGATCTGTTCCCTACCATTATAGTTTCACCTGTTCCAGAATGTCATATAAATGGAATCATACAGTATGTAACCTTTTGAGACTGGCACTGAGTATATTCTTTTGAGATATGGCCATGTTGCTGCATATATCAATAGTTCATTTATTTTGTTCATTTACTTTGAATGCTGGGTAGAATTGCAGTGTATTCATCTTTCCAGTTTAACCTTTTACTCCTTGAAGGACATTTGGATTTTTTTCCCAAAGTTTTGACGATTGTGAATAAAGCTGCTATATATAATTACGTGCAAGTTTTACTGTGGACATAGGTTTACTCTATAGGGTATATAGCTAAGTGGGATTGTCGATTCAGTCATTTGTTAAATATAATTATATCTTTAGTTAAAACTGCAAAACGCCTCGAGTGGCTGTATCAGTATCCACTGACCCAGCACTACATGGAAGCTTCAGTTGCTCCTTGTTCTCGTCAGCACTTGGTATTCTCTGTTCCTTTTATTTCAGGAGTTCTAATAGGTATACATTGGTTTCTCGCTGTGGCTTTAATTAGCATTTCCCTAATGGCTAATGATGTTGCTTCTCATGTGGTTATGTGCCATCGTTGGTGAAATAGTTATTCACATCTTTTGCCCACTTTTTTAAACATTGAGTTATTTTCTTATTGTACTTTAGACGTCTTTTATATATTCTGGATACAAGCCCTTTGTCAGATACAGTGATTTGCAGATGTTTTCTCACACTCTAAATTTTTATAAATTTTTATTAAGCTCAGTTTTACCATTTTTTAACTTTTATGGATTGTGCTTTTCGTGTTGTATCTAAGAACTCTTTCCTCAACCAAGTTCATGAAGACTTTCTCATGTTTCTTTCCTAAAAGATTTTGTCGTTTTAGGTTTTACACTTATATTTAAGATCCATTTTGAGTTGAATTTTTGTAAGGTATGAGGTATAGGTTGAGTCTCACTTCTTTTGCATATGGAGATCCAATTTTTTGTTTTTTTGTTTGTTTGTTTTACTTTTTGCCTGCACTGCAGGGCCTGCAGCATCTTAGTTCCCCAGCCAGGGATTGAACCTGCACGCCCTGCAGTGGAAGTGCAGAGTCTTAACCACTGGACTGCCAGGGAAGTGCCTCCAATTGTTAAAATACCCTTTGTTGCAGGGGTCCCCCAGCCCCCCAGCGCCGCACAGCAGGAGGTGAGCGCATGACCGCCTGAACCGTTCCCCGCCCCCGTCTGGGGAAAACATTGTCTTCCAGGAAACCGGTCCCTGGTGCCGGAAAGGTTGGGGACCACTGCCTTGTTGAGAAGATTATCCTTTCTCCATTGAGTTACTTTTGCCTCTTTGTTGCAAATCAGTTGACCATATTTATATGGGTTTATTTCTGGACTGCCATCTGTTCCATTGGTCTGTGTGTCTGCTCTTTTACCAGTACCACACTGTCTTGAATACTGTACTTTTCTATAGTAAGTCTTTAAAGTAGAGTGGTGTAAGTTTTCCAACTCTAACCTGGCTATTCTGGGCTCATTTGCCTTCCCCTTTTACGTTATCTTTTTGTCTATGTCAGTATGGACTCACAGATTATTATTTTATTACTCCATGGCTTCATGGATTATTATTTTATTACTGTCATTTATTTTGTTGCTCAAGTTATCACAGATCTGACCAGTGGGAGGTAGATTCCGTCTTTCTTTGAACACTTCCCTACCTCCTGGCATAACAAAATATTCCAGGGTCTGTTGCACTTATCCTGTCCTAGCCCTGGAATCAACCATTTTTCCAAGGAGACCTAGTTTCTTTTATTGTAGAACAGCATTCAGAGACCAACGTCTGGGAGCTAAATGTGCTCATTTTTTGCTGGGTTGTCATTGTATCTAGACCCTTGCAGTGGTCAAAGCTGGGATAAATAAATGTATTTATGTATGCAAGTATACAGGTATACACACATCTGTATTTCTATTTATACTGAAAATGATGAGCTCTTACTGTAACTATCTATTTCTGTCTAGCACCTCAGAATTCTTTCTATCCTCCCCCTTCTGTATCTGTAACTCTTTCACTCAGCATAATTATTTTGAGATTCATTCATATTGTGTGCCTAAATAGTTCATTCCTTTTTATTGTTGCGTTTTATTCCATTAAATGGATATACCACAATTTTAGGAAATTGCCAGGCTTTCCCCCCAAAGTGATAGTACAATTGTACATTCCCACCAGCAGCTTAAGAAAGTTCTGGTTTCTCCACATGATTGCCAAACTGTGGGTATTGTCAGTCTTTTTAACTTTATACTTTGTAATAGGTACGTGGTGATATCTCTTGTGGTTTTAATTTGGCTTTCCCTAATGACTGTTGATTTTTAATATCTTTCCATGTGTTTATTTGCTATCCATATACCATCTTTGGTATTTATTCAAATCTTTTGCCCATTTGTTAACAAATGGGTTATTTCTTATTGTTGAGTTCTGAGAGTTCTTTATATATTCTGGATACAAGTCTTTATCAGATCTGTGGTTTATAGTTATTTTCTCTCAGTCTTTGGCTTAGCTTTTCATCTCTTCAGTAGTGTTATTTGAAAAGAAATTTTTAGCTTTGATGAAGTCCAATTTATGAAGTTTTTTCTTTTATGGATTGTGCTTTTGGTGTCATATCTAATAAGATCTTTCTAAACCTAAGATTAAAAAGAATTTTCTCATGTTTTCTTTTACAAGTTTCATAATTTGGGGTTTTATATTTAGTCCTGTCATTAATCTTGAGTAAATTTTTGTATGTGGTATGAGGTATATAGATCTCCATTAATTTAAAAAAAATATGAATATCCATTTGTTCAGGCATCATTTGTTGAAAAGATTATCTCCACTGAATTTTACCTTTGCACTTTTGTGGAAAAATCAGTTGATCTTATACGTGTGGTTCTGTTAGAACTCCATTCTATTCCATTTCTTTCTCTGTGTGCCAGTACCACACTGTCTTGATCACTGGATCTTTGTAATTAATTAGTTTCGATTCAGGCAGTATATGTTTTCCAACTTTTTTTTTTCAAAGTTGTTTTGGCTATTTTAGGTACTTTGCATTCCTGTATGAATTTCAGAATGTTTGTCAATTCCTACAAAAAAGTATACTGGGGTTTTGATTGGGATTATGTTGAATCTGTAGAGCAATTTGGTGAGAGAATGCTGTCTTAATAATATTTAAGTCTTTTGATCCATATACATGGTATATCTCTTCATTTACTTAGACCTTTAGTTTCTCTCAAATGTTTTACAGTTTTTCAGTGTATATGTCTCATCACATCTATCCCTAAATAGGGGTATTCTTTCATTTTAAGTTTTGATTAATTGCTTATACATAGAAATTGAATTGATTTTTTACTGTTGATCTTGTTTCCTGCAACTGTGCTGAAATTCATTTATTCTAGCAAGTTTTTGTAGGTAGTGTAGATTTTCTACAGAGATGATCATGTCATCTGTGAATAAAGACAGTTTTAATTCTACTTTCCCAATGTAGATTCTTTTATTTCTGTTTTGACATTTGATTTTTATTTGAAATACAGCAAAGCCTGTATTCCATGGGCGGTCCCTCCCCACACACGTATTTGTTGACTTTATTTTACTTGTAGACTATGTGTGGCATTAACATTGTTCTAGAAGTCAGAACCGTATAAAAAGGTAGTCACTCCCATCTTTTCATCATATTCCTGTCTCCCGCCTGTTCATTACACCTTGTTCCCACCCAGCATGTAAATTCCACCTTCAGTCTTGCCTAATTCATAGTGTTCGCACTTTGGGTCTTTCCCTCCCGCCATTCCATCATTTTTCTTTAGGTAGCTGCCCCACAGATTTGAGCAAAAGTGTAGAAATTCTTTCTTTATAAAATCTAGAACACATTGATATACAAAATTAAATAAAAGATAAGGTTAAATAAAAGGTCTGGCAATTTCATAAAAGCAGGAATTCTTAAACCAGGCTTTATGAATTTTATAAAAGTATGTTCATATTGGTGTGTGTGTGTGTGTGTGTGTGTGTGTGTTTGTTTATGTTTAGTTGAATTTTTTTTTTCTGGAAGTAGATTCCATAACTTTCATCGTGTTTCAGAGGAATTTGTTTAAAGGAAAAAAAGTCAAGAAAGAGAATGCCTTTAGAATGAATGAGTTTGGGTCTAAGCAGTCTAAAGGCTGGTTAGTGAGCCTCTCTCTTCAGTCTGTTGTACCTTTGGAAGATAATGTTTTAATTGGCTCTGTTGTAATATGTGACTTGTTTGTGGTTAATCCAGTAGTACAGTCAACTCAACACCCGGCACTTGTACACCTTTGACCTACTGTTTTGTATCACAGATTTTTAAGAATTTGAATGCACTTCAGACGTTTCCTTTCAGGTTACATCTTTTTAATGGTACTCTTTATTAAAGTTGTTAAAAGAATCTTTGGATTCCTGCTGTCAAGTCACTAAAATACCCAGTCCCTAATGGTAGTGAAGGGTAAGGTTATTCACAGCACACATGAAGAATTCGTGGTTTAAAAGACTGTTTGAGCAGCTTGCCACATGCAGCTCCCTTTTTGTGTGACCCCATCTGGGAGCGGAGCGGCAGAGTGTGTGGTGCCTAAACCCTCGGGCCCTGTTGCCACCCTGCCTCACGCCAGTCCAGGTCTGCCTCCTAGTGGCTACTAAGGACCTGTTTAGTTTCCTCCCCTAACAAGTGAGACTAGTAATCATACCTACCTCATATGACCTGTTTGTGAAATAAGTAAAAAGCTAGGTAGAAAAAGACGTAAAAGTAGAAATATTTCAGCAAATTCAGAGCCTCCCCACCCGCACCCTCACCCTGTGTTAAATGTGCGGGTTCCACTGGGGCCGACTCCAGTCGAGGAGGGGTGATATCGTCATCTTCTGAGGTCTAAAGAAGGCCAGAGTGGTGCGGTTTTTTGAAAATTTATACATGAATGAATATTTTATTATAATTAAAGACATTAATTTAGATGTATTATGAATAGTTTGTGGGTTTTTATCCTTTTTCTTTTACAAATATACACAGTCATAGTTACAGATTAAATTATACAGTATCTTTTGTTTGACTCAAAACAATACAGGAATGGATCTGCTCTCACCACTCCTGTTCAACATTGTGTTGATGGTGCTAAGTTAAAGAGAATCTAAATAAATGGAGAGAGATACCATGTTAATGTGTTGAAAAACTTAATTTGTGGGACTTCCCTGGTGGTTCAGTGGTAAAGCATCCGCCTTCCAATGCGGGGGATGTGGGTTCGATCCCTGCAGAGTGGTGGTGTTGTCGCTTGTTATGTCTGTCAAATTATAATAAGAATTTTCTTTTTTTATTTCTACCAAGCCAAGCTAGCAAGACGCAGTCAAGAACGAGACAATCTTGGCATGCTGGTCTGGTCACCTAATCAGAATCTATCAGAAGCAAAATGTAAGTTTTAGAGCACTTTTATTTTCCACCTTTCTTATTTACTGCCAACTTTTAAAGTTACCTTTGTAGGTAAAAATCTCTCTATATGTTACATTTATTTTACATTTTTAAAGTAAAATTTTGAAGAATTTGAAAGTGTGTTCTTTATTGTGGCCTGTCATAGTGATTTAAAGATTCTTAAGCTGTGGCTTCATAATCTACTTTTTATTCAAAATGCTGTACCAGCTAATATTCTGAAGTAACTAGGAGGAAGGGTTCAGAGCAGAAAGAAAATTATAATGTAGTGTGTAACTCCTTCAGCTGGGGATTTATAGATTTACTGATATAAAGATGAAGAGTTTAACAAATTTCTAATTGGAAGGATTACAAAGGGCAAATGTATGTTACTGGAAACAGGTTTTATACTGTAAGACTTCATCCTAGCTAGAAGTAGAACTTTTGAATTGGCTCTTTGTTTTATGTTTACATTTTTGTTAGAATGAATACTCTGAGCTACTTTGGGTTTTCTTTTGGGGGGGCGGGTAGGGGTCCTAGAGCTATTAGAAAGATTAATTGTATTTTCAGAGTTTGCTTTTTCAGTTTTTTGTCCCCCCTACTCAGATGATACCGTGCAAGAATAATTTTATATTTGATATATTGCCGTAAGTCTTTGCCATTTTCAAAGTTTTTGTTTTCTTCATAACTTAGAGAAGAAAAAATAAATTTCCCCTTTTGAGAATTTTTTAGTGGTGGGGATGGGTGGTCCACGGATGGAATTTAGGGCGGTTTGTGAACTCGTAAATCACAGGCAAAATTTTTTTGGTGTATGTATGTTTTCCTGCAGAAAATTGGATTTTTAAAGGGCTCTTTGACAAAGATAGGATAAGAATCAATGCTCTAAAACGTGGTAGGGCTTAGAAAGCCCTCAGTGGTAAATGATGGCCAGGAAACATAAGTTGTGAATAAAGGCTGGAACTCTCAGGCTTTGATCAGGATTTTCCAGATTGTGTTTTGCAGTATTAAAGTAGGTGTTAACAGGTTTCCACTGTCAAGTAAGTGTTAGAGATGATGCATATTAAATATCCTCCTCTTGTATATTTAACATTCATGTTTGCGTTAAGGTGCAAAGAGCTTGGATGGTAAAGAAACGTTTGATTTTGACCAAGAAGGACCCTTTTTAAAAATACAGTACCTTCCATGGAACACAGGAAATTCAACAACTCTTAGTAATGCTTAATTTAGCAAGAATAAAATAATCTCAGTCTAATCTGATTTTCATAGTACCTTAATTTTACCAGCCTGCTGCTTGATCTGCTGCTTGATGAGTTTATAATGGAGAACAGAATAGCAAAAGGAAGTGTATTGGCAATTCTGGTGCCTTTACTGTGCCAGGGAAGACCTTTTAAGTACTTCCTGTTTGTTTTTTCCCTTTGAGGATTTGCACTTAAAAAAGCAATCTATTCCATTTTTGAACATGTTGTTCCTTCTAACAGCTGAAAATCTGCATCTGTGTAATTTTTTTTTTTTTCGGTACACGGGCCTCTCACTGTTGTGGCCTCTCCCGTTGCGGAGCACAGGCTCCGGATGCGCAGGCTCAGCGGCCATGGCGCACGGGCCCAGCCGCTCCGCGGCATGTGGGATCCCCCCGGCCCGGGGCACGAACCCGTGTCCCCTGCATCGGCAGGCGGACTCTCAACCACTGCGCCACCAGGGAGGCCCTATCTGTGTAATTTTTAAAGCTTTGTTTTCCTGAACTCTGTTCTGCTTCCTCATGAGTCTTTTGGATGTTCAGTTCTCCTACCTTTGCTGTCCCAGTTCAAGTTAAACCTGCCTGGTTGCCTCAAGTGTTTTCAGATGGTCTGATTTTCGGGTCTTTTTCGTCTCTGTTGTACTCCTGGATAGATTCTGTTTGGTCATGGTGCCCATCTTCAATTATGGTGCCTGGAACAGAATATTAAAAATAGTGAGCATGTGTTGAGCACTGTAGTACAATGCTTTCCATGTTCCTATATCATTCAATGTTTCCTGTAAACCAGGAGGACGCTTTTGTCCCCCTTTTACAGGTGGCGTCAATTCAAAGGGGCTGTGAAACTAACACAGAGAGTCAGTGGTGGGGCCAGCAGTGTCCAGGCTTGCTGACTCTTCACCCTGGCTTATGCTCTGAACGTGTCCCTCAGGTCGAGTTAGCCAGGTCTCAGTCCCCTCTTCATTTCAGTCACTTCCTGCTGTGTATACAGTGAAGATTGTATTAGTACCTCTTTTTTTTTTTTTTTTTTTTTTTTTTTTTTTTTTTTTTTGCGGTATGCGGGCCTCTCACTGTTGTGGCCTCCCCCGTTGCGGAGCACAGGCTCCGGACGCGCAGGCCCAGCGGCCATGGCTCACGGGCCCAGCCGCTCCGCGGCATATGGGATCCTCCCAGACCGGGGCACGAACCCGTATCCCCTGCATCGGCAGGCGGACTCTCAACCACTGCGCCACCAGGGAGGCCCTGTATTAGTACCTCTTGCTGGTATTGTGTTACCTTTGGAATCTTGGGAGTCGGAATTTAATTTTAATATTATCTTATTTTTCTTAGACCTGCAAGAAAAGAACAGAGTATGAAAAGTTAATAGATTTTTAAGCAATGGTATTGCCTAAAATAAATTTGCAGTTTTAATATAAGTCCTAAAATAAATTTGCATAGTCCTGAAAGTATTGATTAAAACTTTAAACTCTTAAAACCGATCTAAAAGTAACATTTATATATTGTTGAAAGTTCAGAAGGCACAGAAAAATACAAAGAAGAAACAGTTCACCCATTATTTCATTACCCAGAGATAACTGTTAAACATTTTGGGATGTTTTCCCAATCCCCTTTTTTCCTCTGTGCATATTTTTATAAGTGAGATGTTGGTATTTCTATGTATGTGAGTGTGTACTGTCTTCCTGAGCAATGACGTAAGCATTCGTTACCTCGCTAAACCCCTTGTAAACATTTAAAATAACGTTTAATATTTTATCATATGGAGGTATCAGTGTATTTAAGCATTCTTCTATTGAAAATGTAGGTTGTTTCTAATTGTTGCTATTGTAAAAGAAGGCGGTGGTGAAAGACTGAATCAGAGCTTTGTTCTCTTTTGTTGTTATTGTTCTGGTTTTAGTATTTTCTTAAGATACATCCCTAGGAATGGGATTGTGGATCGATGAGAGTTTGCTTCACTGCTCCAGTGTGACGATGTGAACACAGTCGCTGTTGTGAGTTAGGTTCCATTTGTGGAGCTTTGGGAATCATACTCTTTGACAAGGAGTCTAATCGTAGTTATGCCTTGAAATGTAACCGTAGTGTCATTGGGGACAAGTATACATAATTTGTTCTCTTTGCCATCTATCATTTCCCCCTCAACTTCTTTCCCTCCCAGTACATAGACAAAAAAGAAGTATTTTCTACTTGCCTTTCTCATTTATTTTGAAAGAATGTGGAAGTCTTGGTTGTCCAACAATTGATTCTGACTTGATGTAGAAATAGGAGATTTGGGACATCTGTAGACTTCTAGTAGATGTCCCCATGTGTAAGGATGTCTGTAGATCCCTGGCTTTTCCTGGGTTGGTTTCTTTCTTCTCAAGTAAATGTTTAGAGTTCTGCCTCTTAGGGTTACTGCAAGTTTACAAAATTCTTTTGTGGTTATAGAAATAAATACTGTTGTAGAAATTTCAAACAATATAGAATGGATAATGTAGACAATTAAAGAAAGCCCTCTCGGGACTTCCCTGGTGGCGCAGTGGTTAAGAATCCACCTGCAAATGCAGGGGACATGGGTTTGAGCCCTGGTCCGGGAAGATCCCACATGCCGTGGAGCAACTAAGCCTGTGAGCCACAACTACTGAGCCCGCGTGCCACAACTACTGAAGCCCACGTGCCTAGAGCCCGTGCTCCACAACTCAACGAAGAGTAGCCCCCGCTCGACGCAACTAGAGAAAGCCTGCTCGCAGCCACGAAGACCCGGTGCAGCCATAAATAAATAAATGATTGAATGATGAATGAATGAATGAATAAATAAATAAATAACCTTCTTTTTAAAAAAGCCCGCTTATAGTCACTATTTACAATATATATACTTTTCCTAATATTTTTATATATCTTAATAAGTATATGACTTTTAAATCACATATATGAGCTGTTTAGCAATTTGCTGTTAACAACATATGTGGGACTTTGTTCTGTTTGAATACATTTCTTGGATTGGCCAAAAAGATCATTCGGGTTTTTCTGTACCATGTTATGGAAAATCCCAAACGAACTTTTTGGCCAACCCAATACAGTTACCTAGTTTTAAACTACGAAGTATGGATCCACCATAATTTAGTCTTTTCTTTTTATTTATTTATTTATTTATAAACAAATTTTCCTCCAAAAGTATCTCAATTAGGGTTATATTGAATTTGGGTTTATTTAGTGAGAATTGGTTTCATTCACTTTTTTTTTTTTTTTTTTTTTTTTGGCGGTACGCAGGCCTCTCACTGCTGTGGCCTCTCCCGTTGCGGAGCACAGGCTCCGGACGCGCAGGCTCAGCAGCCATGGCTCACGGGCCCACCCGCTCTGCGGCATGTGGGATCCTCCCGGACAGGGGCACGAACCCGTGTCCCCTGCATCGGCAGGCGGACTCTCAACCACTGCGCCACCAGGGAAGCCCTCATTCACATTTTTATTGAGCAGTTTTGTGTGCCTGGTAGTGTACCAGGAGTGAGGGATTCAGGAAGTTTATATTCTAATGGAGAAAGAGGGGAAAAATGAACATGTAAACAGATAATTTATATGTATTTCCTTTAGTCCAACTGTTTCTTCTTAGATGTGAAAAACTGAGGTCTAGAGAAGTTAGGTCAAATGCTTAAGGTCCCTCAGCTAGTTAGTAGCCAAGTTTGGGCTAGATCTCTGGTCTCCAGACTGCATGCATGCATGCATGCATGCATGCATGCATGCATTTATTTATTTTTATTTATTTATTATTATTATTATTTTTTGCAGTACGCGGGCCTCTCCCTGTTGTGGCCTCTCCCGTTGCGGAGCACAGGCTCCGAACGCACAGGCTCAGCGGCCATGGCTCACGGGCCCAGCCGCTCCGCGGCATGTGGGATCTTCCCGGACTGGGGCACGAACCCGTGTCCCCTGCATCGGCAGGCGGACTCTCAACCACTGCGCCACCAGGGAAGCCCCAGACTGCCTTTATTACACACATCTGCCTTGGTGTACTGTTTCATTTAATAAACCAAAATACTTAAAGCATTACTGGTACTACATAAGTTGCTCTGGGATGTGTCTAAGTAAAACTTCCTTAAGGAGAGATATGACCTTTGGAGTATGCCTAGAAAAAAACGTGCCTTGTAGAGACATATTTCATGTAGAGGAAATGTAAATAATTCCAAGTAGCACAGATGAGAACAATAGGATTTAGATAGTATTATAAAAATTATTGTGGAATATTACATGATTAAATCATGACATGATACTAAGGGGACAAAGGTGAGAATGAAGGTTAAATCATGTGGTGGAATCTGGAGGTTGGACAGACAGTGAGAGAGACTGAAAAACGCTCACTAATTGGAAGAGAGGGCAGCTGATTCTTACATTGTTTTAGCATCAGGCATCTCCTGTGTACTCTTAGTATTTGGACGCGCCCCTTGGGACCCAGCAGAAAGTTCTCTGTTTTCCTAGGTAGAAAACAAGCAATGGAAACAGATGGCATTTGGGTAGGATGCTGAGGAAGGAGTAAGTGCACTGGCTGGATGAGGGGCACAGGCGCTCTAAGAAGAGGGGATAGCGTTTGCGTTTGCGTAGCATTTAGAGACCTGCCGGGCTGTGACGCACGTTGTCCCTGGGGAAGTGAGAAGCGATGAAGCTGGAAAGACGGGCCCAGTTCTTAAAGGAATGAGGACTTTGGAGGGATGTTTAGCTAGAAGCAGTACTGTGCACATTAGAAAGCTCTTGAGGGCCCTGTGGTGTAGAGGAGAGCTGGGGCTGGAGGCGGTACCTGGTGGTGCACGTGCAGGGGAGGGAGGTCGATGCCTCTCTGGGCCGTTGCTGTTAAAGGGAGGCTTGATGGAGATTTAGGAAGTCAGAACAGGAGTGTTGGGAGTGCTCAGAGGAAATGATGAGAGGAGCATGGGGTTAGCTGGGTGTCCAGGCGGCCTTCACACGCCTCTAAAGCGGGTACGTCTTAATCTAGGTCATCCGCATAGTTTCACCGTTTATTCCCCACATTTTCATGGACATACCTACTAGGCACTCTGCTTCTGTGATAGGATACCATCTCCCAGATGGTCTGCTCCCCACGTCCCCGCTGAGGTGTGTACTGCGGCCCTTCTACCCGGATGCCTTCCTCTCCTCTCACCTGTGGACGCCCTGCCCACCCTGCTCCGGACTGTCCTCCCTCCTCGTCCCACTTGGTCTGCACGCTGGATGTCCACCTTGCTTGCCCCGGTGGCTTCAGGGCAGCCTTCTCTCGTGGGATGCTGCCGCCCTGGGTCCAGTGCCGTGTGTGCTCTTCACGTTCCCCTCTGGTCCCTCCCCTTATACGGACACCCACCCGAGGTTTGGGCTTTGCGTAGAGAAGCACTTGAAGGTTAGCAGAACAAAGTGGACACGTTAGTTGCAAGAAATTTCAAAAGGTTATTTTAGTAGGTAGTCTTGTCTTCTTTGAAATATACAGAGAGTTAGGCCAGATCTTATTCCCAGTCTGTTTCACTTCACTGTTCTTAGGAAATCAAAAAAGTTTATGAAAGCATGTATGGTCAAATGTAATACAAAACTGTGGCCTGGGAGAATTTTTAGAAGGGAGTTTCAGAAGAGAGGACAGGTTAAGAAAGGGAGTAATCTGAGGATGATTTTTTTATTGTTTGATTCTTTTTAAGGTAGGGCTTGAGAGAGGTGAATTGGAGCTGGAAGGGGGACGCCAGTACACAGCCCTGCACACTGTTGATAGTTTCCTGAAGAAGCAGGTACCTTAGCCTCGGCTGCGGTTGCCTTGGGCGTAGAAGTTAGCGAGGTCACTTTTGGCTATTGGGAATCAGTAAAACAGATGGTTTTGCTCATTTATACATTACATATTGTATAGGTTGTATATAATCATTACTTTTGCAGTTATTTAAGTGATTGATTGTTCTTTCTTTTTATTTTATAAAAATGAGGAGAAACTCGTACAATGGTAAGAAGCACTGGTCTCAGTGTTAAAAGTAGACAAAGATGGAAATCATTAGCCATGCCGAAGACAACCAAGCTGGAAGGCTTTTTTTTTTTTTTAGGCTGGCCGAACTATTAACTTTAAAGAAAAAAATTAACACATATAACATGATAGACATATAGAATTTAAAATTGTGTCAAAAGGCAAGTCAAAGTAGAGATTTTAAAATAAGTTTTAGCTTTCTTGGAATGAGAACCCTTCTTAGACCTGCAGTATTGGCAAAAGTTGTTTCTGCATTAAGTCATTTGACTTCAGTACACATTTTCAAGATTATATGGTGAGTGAGGTCTTCACAGGTATGTAGTGAATGTCTGAACTTTCATAGAAATATATAGTAAATGCTGGGAGTCTATATTCAGGACTTGCTAAGTCACTGCAGATTGAAGTCAAAAGACCTGACAGTTACCACAGGGCTCTCGGTAGCCTGACCCCACTTCTGCCCTCTGGAACTCATCCCGAGCACGCTGTCCAGAGCCTTTTCCGTTCCCTTTGTCTGGATCACTCTTCTCCCAAATGTCCACATGGCGCTCTCTACCTCAGTGTCTCCTGGTCACTAGGAGGGGGCCCTTCTTGACTACACTACAGAGTAGAGACAGAGACCACTACTGCCTTACCTTCGTTTCCTTCATTCCATTTGTCATCACCTGGCGTAGTATTACTTACTTTATGTCCCTCCTCTAGACGAAAATGAACGAGCAGAGGAACTTGGTATGTTTGTTCAGCTCTCTGTCAATGCTCTATTGGCATGTGGTGGATAAATACTTGTCCAATGAGAAGATGATGGGGTGTGGACACTCCTTTGTATGGAGATTTGCGAAAATAGGCTTTTTGGCTATTTGTTCTGTAACTTGGGTCACTTGGAGCCCTCTAACATTTTCTTCTTTGCCACTCACCTTGTGGTGTCCATTTATTTACTCAGTAAATATTTGACTGACTGTTTATGTGTCAGGTCCTGGTGGAATACAAGAACGAACGATCTGACAAGTCTGCCCACGTGTAGCTTACAGTCTGTTGGGAAACTGCCCTGGTAAGGTATGAGTGCGTTGACAAGAGGGAAGAGTGTACTTAGAATTCTCATCTGTTAGGTCTGGGACCAGAGTGAGGTGGGGAGGGGTCAGGTAAGCTAATACTGGCCTTGGTTTTCAGCCATTTATAAATAAATGGCTATCAGGGGGCTTGAAGTTTGTGATGAAAATGATGTTCTTCAGGGTGTGAAAACTACTTTTTAAAAACCATTTTTATTCTTTTAAGTGCTCTAGAGTTAACTAAAATGTGTAAAACTTATTAGAAGAGACAAAGAGCTGAATCTGTAAACGGTAGTGGAAGCCCTCCATTAGCCCTCCTTTACCCTTCAGTCATATCAGTGTGTCTTATCTTCATCCTTTTAAACTTAAAATGTTTCAATTTGTGAAGTTGTCATTTATTTATCCTTTCTGTTCACAGTGGACATCTCAGTTTTTTATTACTGCCAACTGTTACTACTGGGAACATTCTTTGACTTATTTCTGTTATCTATTTGGAATATAGGTACTTAGATCAATGCCAAATTATTTTCCAAAGTGGTCAAGCTGGTTTATACTGCTACCAATGAAACACACAACTTATTTGCTCAGTGTTCTCTCCCATGTTTGTTATTGTTGGACTTCTACCTTTTAGACTATCCAGTGAGTATGGCTTTGTTTCTCTACCAGGGAATTTTGCTATTTTTGTTAGGTGTGATAATGACGTTATCTGCAAAAAATATATCCACATTTTTAAAAAGATGAATACTGATATCTATCTATATATATAGGGATGAAATAACTGGGATTTACTTCAAAATTCTTTAGCAAATGTAAAGCACATTTTGGGTCGGTTGGCCAGATGGGAATACAGATTAAAGTATTGTTTCAGTGTTAAGTTTATTGTTCTGTCATTACATAAGAGCACTACTCTCAGAAAATATATGCTGAGTATTTAAGAGTAACACTCAGCATATATCGTATGACACTCTCAAATGATTCAGAAAAGTAATTACGAGTATACGTACAAGCTTGTTTTTATTGTTAAAAGTAGCCTGTAATTTCTTCATCTCGTCACGCTGGCTATAACCACTACTAAACTTTGCTTTCATGTCTTTTCTCTGAGCTTGTGTATACTCTGATTTTAAGCACAAGTGGACCATACTAATATAATAGTTTTCCAATGTTAGTTTTCCTGTGATTAAAAGTTACACTGAGGTTTGGTCCTGAATAATATCCCATCAAATAGCTTAATTTACTTAACCATGTCCCTATTCTTGGACATGTATATTTTTTCAATTTTTTCCCTACTATAAATAACATATGAGTAAGCAGGAATTTATAATGTCCTTTTCCAGCAGAAAAGAAAGCCATCCTGGATTCTGCAGATCAGGTTTCCCAGTTAAGTGCATTCATAGTTCTTTTTCTCTGGCACTTATGACAATTGGAATTAATTACTTGTGTAATTATTTCTGTCTCTGGCCAGACTGTGAGTTCTATGAAGGTAGCGACTCTCCTTTTTAATCATGGATTTATAAGCAGTACCAGGCACACAGTAGGCCTAAAAGATGTATTGAATCAGTGGGGAATAATTAAATGTAAAACAGATTAGTTTATTATAAAATATCACTCTTCTGCAGCCTACTTTGAAAGCTTAGATTTCTTTAGTGGATGAAGAAGCTCCCCCTCCCCGACAAGATACAAGCATCGGCAGTGGGAATACCTGCCGCCTCCCAACAGACATGCCCCCCATGATCTCACTATCCCACTGTGTAGTCTAGCTTTTGTTTTTAGAGCTGAAGAAATCAGGCCCACAGAGAAGGGACTTGTCTAAAGTTTGTGATGGGCAGAGCCTTTTGTCACCTTCCTGTAACCTAGCCTCCCTCTGAGTTTCCCTTGGCCACTTGAGTCTCTTTTAGGACCCAGTGTCTTGTATACAGATGGATTGTACTGGAGGGAGGAGCGTTGTATATAGAGTTTGGAAGAGGCAGGGTTAAAGGGCAAGTGTCCCTATGAAGTGAGGTTTGTATACAGGTTATAAGGAGTCACTAGGATCTACAGACTTTCAAACCCATCTTCTGACCACCTCCTTACTCCCCTGCTCAGAACCCCACAAGCAGGAGGTTTTTTTTTTTTTTTTTTGCATGATTGAAATTCACAACTCACAAATTCAAAAACCTTATTTTATATAGCAGGAACATTTCTCCTCATTTCTGTGGTTCTGATATTGTCGTATTCTTTTAAATGCCAAAACCTTAAAATTTTGTGTTCATTGAGATGGTTTTTATCACATTAAAATAGGGAATGGTCTTTACACATTAACTTTATGCTCTAATTCATCGATTCTCAAAACTGGCCCATCATAATCACCTGGGAGCATTGTAAAAACAAACCAAAAACATCAAGAATGTGTTAGATTCTTTCCGTGATCTAAGTGTATTCATTTTCTGAGAATTCACCTCGCTGTACCCTTATATAAGTGCTTGTTTCTACGCACATCATACTTTACTAAAAACTCTGTGCATAAAGTATACGTACACATCCATGCACACACATATATACAGACATAAACATGAACACACATACACGCGTATACACATACATTTACAAAACGGGAGCCCAAGAGTCAGTATTTTAAAGACGTTTGTCAGATGATTCTTAGCAGACAGGATTAGGAACTGTTGAATTGGAGCACAGCTGTGATGCATGGAGTTCAAGGACTGGGCAGGTTCTCTTGCTAAACTAATTCTGTGGTTGTAAACTGCTGCATCCCTTCCTTCTGGTTGAATCTCACGAATGTTTATGAAGGAATTCATTTTAATACTTTTCATCTGTATATTTCGACTCTTCTATTTTTTATTTTTATACAAAGCATTTATATGTGTATATATATTTATATATGTGTATTTTTATACAAAGTATTTATAGAATACTCATTATTTTACAAGTAATGAAATGGGCTTAGCCTGCAAGTTCCTGATGGAAACTAAGGACTTTGACTCATGGTCCAGGGCTCTTTCCACTAGAGTCCGCTATGAGGTTATAGGTGAAACAACTGTTAGTCTTTTTTTCCCCCTCTTTTAATGTCAGGGAATGTTGCCTTAATTGAGGGAGATGCAGACCTGGTTGTGAGCATGGCTCCTTCCTTCAGCTCATGTGCACAGAGCAAAGCACAGGAGAGCAAACAAGATTATTTTGAGCGCACAGCTGCCTGCTGTGAGGGACCCAGTCATCGAATAAGTTGACTTGGTGTGAAAGAGATGCAAGAGGATAGTGTGTCACTGCGTTGATCTTACTCTTGACCGTAGACTTTGGGCATTTTTAAGGAGAAAGGTGGTTATTGTTTTGATTAGTCACAACTAAATGTCATTCATTCTAGTGATGATCAGTTTTTAAAATATGGGAGATTCTGCATATGCCTTTTTGGAGAATACACAAATGTATGAATACTAGAGTAAAGGGGGAGGGATGCTCTTATCCTTTTCTTGGAAAAAATGTTTAATGCAGCACACACAAAAAGTTTAAATTTAACATTTAGATGTTTTAAAAATTACTCTTAAAATGTTAGCCCTGGAAGACATAAGGGTCAATCCATTCTTACGTGATGAGGAAACTGTGGCACAGAGGCAGGGGTAGGACTTGTTCAGAGTTGTGTACGTTGATTCTGGGTGGATTAGGTAGGAACGGATGCCAGAAGCTGAATTTCAATGTGTATGGCTTAGTAGGGTATTCATATTTCTTATTTCCACTTGATCCGATTGTCTATGAGACCGGGCTGGATTTTGTAGTATTTACTGGGGTGCCGGAGGGTGGGAGGAGCTTTTTCTATAGAGTGGGATTTTAACAAAACGACATTACACAATAGCATTGTCATGAAGAAGATGTGTTTCATCACTGACGACATTACACTGTGCTCTGGCTGAGACTCTGGCTTATTTCTTAAGCCCGCTGTCCCCACCTCGAGATACTCAGAGGGACCACTGCAAGTATTAGCTGCAGTAATGTCTGTGCCCACCAGGTGGCATAGTTGCTCTACCTAAATGATTTAAGCTCATTTTGATTCTCAGCGAGTTACAGTGATAACTCATTCCTTTTTTTTTTTTTTTTGCCCGGTATGTGGGCCTCTCACTGTTGTGGCCTCTCCCGTTGCGGAGCACAGGCTCCGGACGCGCAGGCTCAGCGGCCATGGCTCACGGGCCCAGCCGCTCCGCGGCATGTGGGATCTTCCCGGATCGGGGCACGAACCCGTGTCCCCTGCATCGGCAGGCGGACTCTCAACCACTGCACCACCAGGGAAGCCCCACTCATTTCTTATTTAATAATAAAAAGAGGTGCCACGATATTTGTTATCATATTCTTGAAGAAAACTTAGCATGCTCCTTTTGAGTTACGAGAGAGAAATTGGTACCGTATTTCCTTTGCAGCACCTAAAGCTACTGTAAATGTTATGATGGTAAAAATTTTAAAAAGCTGTATTAAGGCTGTAGCTTTGTCCTCAGCACACCTTATGGTGTCAGCCTCTTGCTCTGCATAGACTATGCAAGATCACAAGGTATACCGAATCGCTGCAGTATCTGGGGGAGGGAAGGGTGCGTTAAGGTTAAGGGGGCAGTTTTCATCGGCATTCTTCCCCTTTTTGCAGTTGAATTTGAGACTCTTACTAATGGTCCTGGGAGCATTTAGGTCATTGGGTTAAAACATAGAAACCAATGAAGCCTCGCAGGAGGCAGCCATTTGCCTGTTACCCTCAGTTTCTGTCCCCTCATCAACCACAGTTCTATTTTCTTAACTTCATTCGAACTGAATAGACCGTGTTGGTGTGCCTTGCTCAGTTCTCTCTACCGTGGAGGCTGTTCTTATCTGACATGCCCTTCCCCCTGTCTCCCTTACGCAAGAGATGGGACAGTGAACGGAGGTTTAACGCCATGGGTCCTGGGGCCAGACACTCGGTGTACATGAGTCCCAGCACTGCTACTTAGCAGCTGCGTGATCCTGCCCAAATGGTCTAACTTCTCTGCGCCTCAGTTTCTTCATTTGTGAATGGGAGTGATAATAGAATTATCGGAGAGGACTGAAAAGATAATCCTGGTAAAGAGCTTAGACCAGTGGCCCGAACATAGTCAATTCTCACATGTCAGTGACTCTTATTAGTCAGTATAGCTGTTGAATCTTTAGGAAGCTTTCCTTGATTTATCATCATCACCATCACTGTTTACTGATTATTTTGCATTCTCACATTATCCGACATCTACACTGTTATTTTATGTGTTTATGTTCTCCTCTGTCACCTGTGTGTTGTTTCAAGCTACTGCAATAAATCATTTTTCTTTTGGCCTATTTAGTACAGTGTTCAGTACATAGTAAGGGTAGTTCAATAAATGTTTGACTAAGCTTTACGAATTTTGTACATTTTTTGATGAATCTCACACATTCTACCTTTTAAAAAATAAATACGTTTATTTATTTATTTATTTATGGCCTCATTGGGTCTTCATTGCCGTGCGCAGGCTTTCTCTAGTTGTGGACAGTGGGGGCTGCTCTTCACTGAGGTGCGCGGGCTTCTCAGTACGGTGGCTTTTCTTGTTGTGGAGCACGGGCTCTAGGCACACAGGCTTCAGTGGTGTGGCGTGGGCTCAGTAGTTGTGGCTCGTGGGCTCTAGAGCGCAGGCTGAGTAGTTGTGGCTCGCAGGCTTAGTTGCTCCGTGGCATGTGGGATCTTCCCAGACTAGGGCTCGAACCTGTGTCCCCTGCATTGGCAGGCGGATTCTTAACCACTGCACAACCAGGGAAGTCCCTCACACCTTCTACCTTTATGTTATCCCCAAAACATAATTCATTCACCTATGCTTTCCATAATGGTAAGGTCTTGTCAAAAAAAAGCCGTGGTTTGTATAGTCTGTGTACTTCTTAAAGGATCAGAGTGGTGCAGGTGTCTTTATCCATCATAATTTAAGATGAGACAGTTCTCCCTGGTTGTTCCTATAGGAGTTTTCAAGTTTTTAAAAACATTGCATTATTTCTTTTTAAATTGTTTTTAAAGCAGAGTACACTTAACTCTGTGTCTGATTCTTCTGCTGCTGACGACGGATTAGACTGTTAGCTAAGCTGCACGAGAAACACGTGCTTCTGGCCTGTGCTGTTCATGTGCCTTGGGGAAGGCTGGTGGTGCAGGAGCCCGGGCCAGGGACCTGGGAGTGTCCTGATCACAGCTCCTTCCGTGACTCTGCCGCAGTGGTTCCTCGCCCCAGATTGGGATGCGCTCTGGTTAACCTTCAATCTTCTAGAGGCAAAGTCAAGCGTATTGTTGCCAGATAAAAGAAAGTGTTAGAAATGACCCCATGGACCCCGGCTTTCTTTGTCTCAGGCAGCTTGTACTTCTCTTCCCTTCCTGTTTAATCTTTTGTCCACAGACAAGGCAGTTGGGAGTGGATTTTGTTTTCTTAGGTTGAAAGCTCATTTTTGCTTAAGGAAAGCACACGGGAGGTTTTGAAAAATGTACACTTTCCATTTTCTTCATGACCTACCCATAGTTCCTGGCAGGCTGCGTCAGGCAGGTGGTGGGGAGGGCATCGGGAGTCCAGAAACTGTGGTGGGTGGCCATGCCCTCTGATGACGAAAGGGAACGAGGGCTGGGGACTGTACAGGGTGGGAAGGTAGTAAGAGACGAGCCCTGTCCACAGCGTTGTTTGTGCCAATGGCTGTATTCTGAATTAACTCTGGTCCGAAACATTCTGTGAGGAGGAGGGGAGAGGAGGGGTTCCTGCTGTGGTGTAGTTTTCAGTCAGGTGATAACCCAGCTTTACGGGTGAGAGCAACTTCCTACGAAGGTTTAGGAAGTTGCCAGGGGTAACACAGCCTCAATATGGTGCTTACTATGCGCCAGGCACCACTGGCTGTGAACTCATTTTATCAAGAGACGGAGCCAAGATTTGACCTGAGTCTTTCTTACCCCGTACCTAACCCGGGATGCCTTTCCTCCTCCCTCCCGCCCTCCCTCCTTTCCTCCTTTCCTCCCTCCCTCCCTCCCTTCCTTCCTTCCTTCCTTCCTTTCTCTCCCTCCCTCCCTCCCTCCTTTCCTCCCTCCCTTCCTTCCTTCCTTCCTTTCTCTCTCTCTCTCTCCCTCCCTTTCTTTTTAAATTGAGGTACAGTTGATTTACAGTATTGTGTTGGTTTCAGGTGAACAGCAAAGTGATTCAGTTTTTTACATATATATTTTTTTAGATTATTTTCCATTACAAGGTTATTACAAGATATTGACTATAGTTCCCTGTGCTATACAGTAAATCTTTGTTGCCTATTTTATGTATAGTAGTTTGGATCTGTTAATCCCATACCCCTAATTTATCTACCCCTCCCCCTTTCCACTTTGGTAATAACCATAAGTATGAGTCTGTTTCTGTTTTGTATACAAATTGATTTGTATTATTTTTTAGATTCCATGTATGCGTGATGTCAGATATTGGTCTTTCTCTTTCCAACTTACTTCACTTAGTATGATAATCTCTAGGTCCATCCATGTTGCTGCAAATGGCAATATTTCATTCTTTTTTTATGGCTGAATAATACTCCATTGTATAAATACACCCTATCTTCTTAAGCCAGTCATCTGTTAATGAACACTTGGGTTGTTCCCATGTCTTGGCTATTGTAAATAGTGCTGCTGTGAACGTTGGGATGCATATATCTTTTCCAGATATATGCCCAGGAGTGGGATTGCTGGATCATATGGTAGCTCTATTTTTAGTTTTTTAAGGAACCTCCATACTGTTTTCCACAGTGGCTGCACCAGTTTACATTCCCACCAACAGTGTAGGAGGGTCCCCCCTTTCTCCACACCCTCTCCAGCATTTGTTATCTGTAGACTTTTTAATGATAGGTGCTGCCTTTCAACTTGCTAGAAAAAGAACCGAAAATGTTGACATTGTACCTATCGCAGGTCCCCCAGCATTCATTCAGCAAATGTTTGTCTAACCTTTATTGGACATTGAGCAATGAAAAGAATGAAAAATTGTATTTTTGCTAGTGGATATCAGATGGTAATTCTTTTACAAGTTGCGAGGCTCCCCATATATTAACTTATTTCATCGCACCTTCAAGGCGCCTGGTAGACATACCAGGTGACTTTACTTAAGTAGCTATGACAGCATTCTTCCTTTGCTTTAGATTTGAGTCCGCAGGGTGGTCTCCAAGAAAACCTAAAAGATGTGTGACTTGAAAAGCCACCGTATAAGAGCACCTTGCGGTTTACAATGCGGCAAATGTTACATTTACCCTTAGCTGCAGCAGCTGGAATCCACTGTGTTAGTCTGTTTTCCTGGCCCTACCACCAGCTAATTTTTGTGTTAAAACAAAAGAGCAGATGAAAATAGAAAAAGCATCTAAAGAATGCTTTTGTTTCCCTAGTAATTTTTAAGGTAAATCTGGTAAGAGACAACGGGAACAGGTTTAATGGACCCCATTACTGATGTGGCAGATTCTGGTTCTGCCCCGAGAGCACGAGCTGTGGGCACGACAGGCTCCCGAGGGCCTCCTGCATCGCATCCAGCCCGTGCGTTATTTGCTTAAAGATCATTTGACTGACTGGTGATCACATGACTGAATGTGTGCACACGTCACACGTTGCTTACTCAGCTAAGGTGAATAACAGCGTCTGGAAACCTGTATGCTCGCAGAGTTGAGATTATATAGCATAAGTCTGAGGTTCGTTTATTGTCTGTTCACTAAATATTTATTAAAAGAAGGAACCCTTAAAGCAGACCTCCAGGGTTGACCCTCAGTTCACTGTACATTGTTTTTCTCTCTTCCTCTCACGTGTTCTTGACTTGAGCACATCTCATTACCTGGTCTTTGTCCTCTGACCTGCGGTCCAGCCTCGGGCTCTAGGTGCCGCTGGCAGCATCTAGGCACTTCTCGGAAGAGTTCTCTCCGGCCAGGTGTGCACAGCCACCCGCTCTGCAGCCTTACTTTTTGTTGGCTTTTTTTCTTTTTTGTAAGAACCTTTGAGCGTTTTGCTCTTATTTGGCATAATCTACCCTATTGTGAAGTAAAGCAAGGGACACACTTCGGAATATTTCCGCCCCCATTTTAAAAATCACCAGTTATGGGACTTCCCTGGTGGTGCAGTGGCTAAGACTCCGCACTCCCCATGCAGGGGTCCAGGTTCAATCCCTGGTCAGGGAACTAGATCCCACATGCATGCTGCAACTAAGCCTTTGCATGCCACAACTAAGGAGCACACTGGCAGCAACTAAGGAGCCCACTGGATGTAACTACGGAGCCCACGTGCCTAAGACCTGGCACAACAAAACAAATGAATGAAGGAATGGATGAATGAATCTTTAAAAAATAAATAAAAATCACCAGTGTCAACTTTTGGGACAAACAAGGGCCTTTATCATTCACTGACTCTCAGGTAAATTGGAATTTTACTCTCTTCTGAGTGGAGTAACCAGTCGGTTTGTGAGTATTTTAGATGTAAAAAAGAAAATAGAAAATTAGTGCCTTAATATTGAAATGCACTCACTATATGTAGTTACTGTTTGAATTAAATTGACGCTTGTCAGTGGAAAAAATTTTCCCCTTATATTAGAATATACACTAATGAGTTTGAATTCTTTTTCAAAATTGATTTCTTTTTCCTAGTTAGTTGTCAGTTATACCAAAATTAGGAAGGATGGTTGTGATAGAATTGAATAGCATTCTGAAACTTAGAAGCACTGACTTTTATTAGGTGTCTGCTGTGACACTCAGCCTATTTTCTCAACTCTAAGTTTGGTCATTGCACCTGGAGAGTGTTTTGAGGGACGGGCAATAGGGGCTATAGTAGGATTTAGTGTTTGTTTCATACAGTTCTGTGCTACTTGATTTCCCCTTTTCGAGCTTATATTATTTTTGTAGTTTATAAAGAAAAGTCATACATGAATAAAGAAGTGCTATTGATTAGTAGTCTCTTATTTTTCTGGAAGAAAGACTAGAAAGTGTAGAGAGGAAGTAGTTTGTCACTGGGGGTGGCAGCTTCTGGAGTTTGAGTCTGTTAGTTTTCCTTGGTGTTTCCTTAGTGCTTGAAAGCTGGCATTAGCCGCCTTGTTTTGGAGTTTGAGAGCAAATACTAGGCGGTGGTGCGTGTAATTTATCTCTTAGATTTTTTTTTACATAAAAGTGGGTTGCCTGTTCTTCAACCTCAGCTGAGACTTAAAAGCAAACTCCCATTTAATATTTCTTTTTATTTCTAAATAATTATTTTTCAAAGTACCAAAGTAATATTTATCATAGAAAATTTAAGTAGAACCTTGTTTAAAAAAAAAACAAAAACAGAATTACAATCTCACCATCCAGAAATAAGTACTGTGAGTATTTTTTCAGCCATTTCTCTGTGGGATTTATATATGTAAGATCCATAATGAGATCATATTATACAGCTCTATTTTGTTCCTGTCTAGTCTTTATTTTTATTCTTGTGCATGGCCGGCCTGAAATATATATACATCAGTATCAATTCTGGTGCCCATAGACTATGCCCTGTCCCTCAGTTTGTTTACCGGCCTCTTGTCTTGTTTTTCAGTGGATGAATACATTGCCATTGCCAAAGAGAAGCATGGGTACAACATGGAACAGGTAATGGCATGGTTTTCTTTTGTTGTGAAAAATGGGGTTTATAGTTGACCTGTTAAATTTTTTTTGTTCTATGTGTTGGGTAGCATTGTTTCCTCATTAGCCATTTTTTTGTAGTTACTAGCAGTATTATCCAAGGCTCTAGTCCCCTTTTTTACTGCTTGAGATGAGTGGTAGAAGACCCTTTGATTGGAAAAGCATGTGTGTGTTCCTGTCAGCCTGCACTGTTTAGGGCAGCAGTGGCTCTTAGGTGCTGGATACTTGGGCATAACGCTTTTGTATTTGAATATGGGATTTGTTTATAATTCTTGTGGTTGTGTGATGGTTTTTTTCCTGACTCATGGTGTCACAGCACACTCAAACCTGTTTTAATATTAATTGCTTTGAATCACTTTCTGGTTGTAAAATTTGACTAAGGTTTTTAAAAAATTGTTTGGAGCCAATTAATGAGAAATCCACAAGATTAATTTTTCTCCCAAAATGTGATGAAATCTTATTTCAGCCTTATTTCTAATTACGATTCTTTTAGGTAATCACATTAAGTTGCATTAGTGCTTTCCTTTGTACTGATCTAGATTTTACAGCCTGTAAATTACCAAAATTTTTCATTTACCCTAATGCCTGAGGATACCACTGATTTTGGTTATATAGACTTGGACCCTTTCTTTTAGCCTTGGCCTTACTTTTAGTTATTCTACCCTGGTAGAACTGTCAGGAAAGCCAATTACAATAAGGTAGTTTCAGAATCTTTCAAAGCAAGAAGTGTATGCTTCTCTTTCTCCAAACCCTACTTATGAACTTCACAAAGCTGCTCAGAAAACCATCGATTTTTTTTCTATTTAGAAAGTGTAATTATTATTGGGTGATTGCTGATTACACTTGTATGAATTTTTAAGGATTTTGGTCTTCAAAAGTATGATCATTTCCACTTTAAAATCGACATACAGGGAGTTTTCTTTGGAAAGTATTCCTGAATTCTCTTGTTTCTAATTTGTTCCTTACCCATTTGTATTTTTTTTCCTTTCTGAGCTGGAAAAAACTCTTTAGATTTGAAATTTTTTGGCAAAAGAATAACAATTGTGTGCTTTTTGAGTTACTTTCTCCTTTATATCCAGTGGCTTTGGAGTGTGACCCTGTACGAGCACAGATCCCAGAGTCCCACTGCTTCTGCGGTTGACTAGCTGTGACCATTGGCAAGTTACTGAATTTCTCAGGGCCTCCATATTCCAGCTTGAGAATTGAAAATAATGGAACTTATCTCATAGGGCTTGAGACAAATGAGTTAGTGTACAAAAGGGCGCAGATCAGCGTCTGCCACTTAGCAGTGTATGTGAGTTCGCCATTTGTGGATTTGTCTGGGTATGAAGAAATACTTGCTCTTCCTGTACCAGCCTCATTTCCACTTTAATGTTTCCGTCATGTCAGTCATGTTGTTGGTCTAAAAATGTCACTGATACTATTTTTCTAGGCTCTTGGGATGCTCTTTTGGCATAAGCATAATATTGAAAAATCATTGGCTGATTTGCCCAACTTTACCCCCTTCCCAGATGAGTGGACTGTGGAAGATAAAGTCTTATTTGAGCAAGCCTTTAGTTTTCACGGGAAAACTTTTCATAGAATCCAGCAAATGGTGAGTAGGTGAGACCATTCACTGTGTGCCCCACCCCCACCCCCCCGGCCCCGCAATGTACCTGAGGGGTAGGGCTGTCATCCTTGAGCATGAGTGTTCCCGTTTTTAATAAAGCAGCTCACTGCGAGCTGCTGGGTGCGTGAGAGGCTTCACATTACAAGAGCAAAATATTCCCTAGCACCTCCCAGCTTGATAGCTGTACCTCAGCCCACCCCACCCCACCCCACCCCACCCCACCCCACCCCACCCCACCCCACCCCACCCCACCCCAGCTCTCTTGTCGGGACGACCCTGAGTGTCCTTTTTTTTTTTGGCTGCATTGGGTCTTCATTGCTGCGCACAGGCTTTCTCTCTAGCTGCAGCGAGCAGGGGCTACTCTTCATTGCGGTGCGCGGGCTTCTCATTTTGCAGTGGCTTCTCTTGTTGTAGAGCACGGGTTCTAGGTGCGCAGGCTTCAGTAGTTGCAGCACGTGGGCTCAGTAGTTGCGGCGCGCGGGCTTAGTTGCTCCGTGACATGTGGGATCTTCCTGGACCAGGGATCAAACCCATGTCCCCTGCATTGGCAGGTGGATTCTTAACCACTGTGCCACCAGGGAAGTCCCCCCAGAGTGTTCTGATAGAAAGGGTCTCTGATGGTGGATGAGGCCAAACATCATGGGGCCCCTGTCTCCCTGGGGAGTTTTGCTGACCTGTCACTTCTAGAAAGGTATTTGGTGGACTCCTACTGTGAAAGCTTACTGACGGTTACATTAGTGCTAAAATGAATTAAAAAAAAATAACCTAGAAGTTATGTTAGAAGCTGTAGTCGTGTGAAAACTCTGATTCATCTTAAGCTGACTGCAGTCTTTCATGGGCTGAGTTTCACTTACAGTCAAACTTCAGTCATTTGAAAATGTATCGATGAGAGTTCTTTTGTGAATTCAGAGAAGAATGGCTGTGACTTAGGACATTTCTGAATACATGAGAGTGATCCTTATGAAATATATCTACACACATTTGAGTTTTAAAGATTAACTTTAAATCTAAACCAACTCATTTTTTGTATTTAGCTTCCTGATAAATCTATAGCAAGTCTGGTGAAGTTTTACTACTCCTGGAAGAAGACAAGGACTAAAACCAGCGTGATGGATCGCCACGCACGGAAGCAGAAACGGGAGCGGGAGGAGAGGTCAGTACGCACGCGGGGCGGTGTCTCACCCCTTCGGAGATCTTTGCACCGGCATTTCTAAGAGCTGGTGGGTGCACAGAGGAAAGGTAGAGGGACCGGATTTCCCCCAGTTCCTTCCTGGTGGAACCAGAACGTACACAGATATCCTTCAGCTCCACGCTCATGAGCTGTGTTAATGCATGAGTGCTACCTTCTAAAGGTGGCTTTTCTCACCACTCTGGAAAGTGAACTTTCCAACACATTCCTTTGTGCCCCTTAAGGGTGTCTTCTTTTAGTCAAAAGGAATCTCTTACTTCTTATGTTGAAATTTACTTGGTGTGCTTCTGCAGGATTCAGTTGATGTTTTTATGTTTGGTATGTTAAAATCTACAGTTTAGATTTCCTTCTTCCCTTTTCTGACCATCCGTTTTGTGTATGTGAGTGAGAGAGAGGGGAACATTTTATGACTTCTTAATAAGGAGGTTGGTTTTAAGGACAGCTTAGTGCATAGGACGCACCTTGGACGCACCTTAACCGCCACGCCCTCAGCCTTACGTACAGCAGAGTCAGGGAGGTGGCCTTTGCTCACCCGCAGAAATGGGTTCTGGTCTCAACTGAAGGATCTGCTGATGGTCTCACAGGCGGGTTGGGTCAGTGCACTCCTTTCCAGGCCTCTGTCTCCTCAGCTCTAAAATGAAGATGCTTCAAGTCTAGAAGGCAGGGCACAAACATAGTGGGTTTTACGGTAGAGGGAATATAGGTGGCTTTTAAAAATTATATTTTCTATAATATATTATTTTTATAAATTAACAGTACAAAATAAGATGAAGGAGTATAAACTATATGATCTCTGTGGCCCTGTCTTAGGAGAGTATCTTCGGATTTCAAATGAAAGAGAATAACCTGTGGGGACAGATTGAGAAGTATCACTTTGGAGACACCTGCGAAGCTCTTTCCAACCATAAGAGTCTATAAAATTGTTGACCTTGACACAGCTGCATATTTTTTAGTTTGCAACACACATAACTAGTGGGTCTATGTATGGATCAGTACTCTTTGTAACCAAAGAAAAGTAGCAAACTCTCCTGAATCTGTTTTTAGTGTTATAGCAATTTTTGATTAAAATTTCTTGTTTCCTTTATATGTTAGGTCTAGTTTACTGTTTATAAACTAAATCTGTTACTACAAACAAGTGCGGTTTACTAAGCTGAAATCAGAATTAAATTAAAGAAAAGAAGATTGGGATTTCTTATCCTTGAGGACGAAGCGATAAGGGCACTGTTCTCACTTTGCACCTGCGCAAGGGTGCTGCTCCCTTCCCGGTGCACCTTCACACCGTCAGGATGCAGACGGTGGGGGGGGGCGGGGGGGGGCCCTGGCCACGGCACCTGAGAGATTGTTGTCTTTCTAACGGGACCTGACTGTGAAGGGAGCGGCAGGGCCTGGGAGAGTCCCCTCCACCCCTGACTCTTGCTCCTCTCAGACACACTTTCCTCAGCCAGAACTTCGAACACCGTGGGCCTTGGGGGTGGGTTGGGGGAGAAGGAGAGCACAGTGGGTGCGTCACCTGGGGGGGGGTTCCTGAGACCCGGCGGGTGTTGACATTTGAAACCCTGAGCGCTCTGCTACCACCGCTGCTCAGCTGGCTTTAGCTGCAGGCACACGGGGGCAGGCTGCCCGGCTTCTGTGAGCCTTCGCTTTCACATGTTTTTCAAGCAGAAGGCCTACCACAGAGCTTTTTTTTCTTTTTAAGTAAGAAATACTGCATGGAAGGATATAAACAAAAGCATGCACCATATCAATGCGAGCATTCTTTTTAAAATACCAGTTATTCAAGCCACCCAAAAGCCGCTCCCATTCTCAGACTTATGTAGTTGTGAGTAGACAGGTGGGACTTGAACATGGATTTTTACTTGTTGGTGAATTTATTCCCAACACAATAGGCTTTATTCCTGAATAATTTCTCAGTTATATCTAATGATCATGTCCTGGTCCTCCATTAGATACTTAGGGAGAATTAAAGTAAATGTCTTAAATTTGACATTTTTAGTTGAGAGAAAACACTTTGGAAATAATAAAGCGACAATGTTCTAGGCCTGGTTTGGGAGTTAGAAGCCCATTTTAATAGCTTTTTTAATCATTTAGAGTAAAAGAACTATGGAATTGGTGTTTTATTTGAATTGTAAAAATGTATTTATCTCAGCATTCTGAAAACATATACTAATTTTGTATTACATCTGTCATTAAATCAATATATTGCTTATATTTGTGTATTAAATAGAATTAGTACAAAATAATCTTTCAGTAACTTGTTTTTGTCTTCCAGTGAGGATGAACTGGAAGAAACAAATGGAAATAACACCATTGACATTGAGATTGATCAAAACAAGGAAAGCAAAAAGGAGGTATTTTTTCCCCCAGTGCTGTTAAGACAAATAAATTTCATTACTAGTTTCATAAGTAAAACATTCCTTTTTCTCTTTCTACTTAATATATTAAGTGCTGTGTACAAGGCATCATGGTATGGCTTTTTAAACAATACTAGCTTTGCTTTGTAGAACTTAGAATTTTGTTTGCTAAGAAATACGAGAAAGGAAGCCTTAAAGGAAAAAACGGCATCAGCAAGGAAAGGTTTCATGTAGGTAACAGTTCTCACCACCTTCTCTCCTGGCCCTTCACTCAGCAGGTTACGTAGGGGCCTTGTGAGGACCAGGCTCGAGCTCGGCCCCTCCTCTCGGCTCTGGTGGCCTCCTTCCTTCTGTATCTGCCCGGGGCCTGCACCTTCTGGGTCATGGTGAAGTTTTAATCTCTCATGTTTTAAAAATCGTTACGCCAGAGGTTTATAGTCTCTGGATCCAAGAGGTCCACGAATCCCTACAATTATACATGACTTTTGGGGGGTGTATCTATAACATGTACTTATTGTAAACTGTCCACTGAGGACAGTGGGGTGTCTGGATGGTCTCAGCCTTTTGAAATGGGGGTTAGAGTCTTGCATTATTTTGCCCATTCATAAAAATTGAATAAAGCATATGTGGGGTCCCCGAGGGCCCTCCGGGGAGACCAGGGTTCTGTGGCTTAGCTGAGGACCCCCACGGTACAGAGCTGCCTGCAGCAGGTCCCTGATGGGTGCCACCACCACAGCTGAGGAAAGAGGGCCTCAGCCCTTTGGTGCCCATCAGCCCCTCATTCAGGGTGGAGTATGGAATCCCAGCATGGGCATGACTATTACGTGTGTTCACATAAGTGTTTTTCTAAAGACAGAGTCTGTAGTTTCAGTAAAATCTGAAAAGGTTTTCTATCTCAAAAGGTACTAAAGTATGAGAAAAACGAAAGGGTCTAGACATACCTAAACTTTAAAATTACACCAATAATATATGATTTTATAGACATGTAGAAAATACAGCTAAACAAAAGGGAACAATGCAAATGATTTATCATTTCATCACCCATATCACTATTAACATTTTGATGACTCTTTCCAGACGACCTCCTCTGTAAAATACATATGCCTATACATAATTCTGAATCTGTATGCTTAAAAAATATAAAATCGGATCTTAATATATAATTTTATAACCTTTTAAATTTACTCTGCCTTGAACCTTTTTTTTAAATTGAAGTTTAGTTGATTTACAATGTTGTGTTAGTTTCTGGTGTACAGCAGAGTGATTCAGTTTTATGTATATATTCTATTCCATTATGCTTTATCGCAGGATATTGAATATAGTTCCCTGTGCTGTACAGGAGGACCTTGTTGTTTGTCCATTCTGTATATACTAGTTTGCATCTGCTAATCCCAAACTCCCAGTCCATCCCTCCCCCCGCCTCCCCCCCTGGCAACCACAAGTCTGATCTCTGTGTCTGGGTCTGTTTCTGTTTTGTAGATAAGTTCATTTGTGTTCTATTTTAGATTCCACATGTAAGCGGTATCACGTGGTATTTGTCTTTCTCTTTGTGACTTACTTCACTTAGTATGATAATCTCTAGGTCCATCCATGTAGCTGCAGATGGCATTATTTCATTCTTTTTTATGGCTGAGTAATATTCCATTTTATATATGTACCACATCTTCTTTATCCATTCATCTGTCAATGGACATTCAAGTTGTTTCCGTGTCTTGGCTATTGTAAATAGTGCCGCTGTGAACATAGGGGTGCTGCCTGTATCTTTTCGAATTATAGTTTTGTCCAGATATATGACCAGGAGTGGGATTGCTGGCTCTTATGGCAACTCTGTTTTTAGTTTCTTGAGCAATGTCAATACTGAACCTTGAACATATTTTTAGGTCAGATATATTTGTATGCATAGCTGTATGTTATTCCATCATTACAGTTCTTTTATAATTGAGTTAATTAATCTTATACGGGTTTTTACAGTCTTTTTCCCTGTAAGTAATGCTGAAATGCTGATCTCATGACTACATATTTGTGCACTTAATTTTTTCCATTAGAATTAATTTCTGGAAGTTGAATTATTGAGTCAAAGTGTTCTAGATATATTCTTTTTTTTTTTTTTTTTTTTTGCGGTACGCGGGCCTCTCACTGTTGTGGCCTCTCCCGTTGCGGAGCACAGGCTCCGGACGCGCAGGCTCAGCAGCCATGGCTCACGGGCCCAGCCACTCCGCGGCATGTGGGATCCTCCCAGACTGGGGCACGAACCTGCGTCCCCCGCATCGGCAGGCGGACTCCCAACCACTGCACCACCAGGGAAGCCCTCTAGATATATTCTTAAGGCTTCTTTTGGTATGGTATATATTATCAAATAGGAAACTGGTAATTCTTTCTGGATAGCACTCTTACCAGTGATTTATATGAGTGCCCAAATAACAAGATCATTTTAAGGATTAGCTAAATTACATTGCTTGGGAAATCAAATTGTACTTGCAATTTTTAGTAAGCTTTGTTTTGATGCATTGTTATTTATTAGGTTCTTCAACGGAACATTTTAAATGAAAGGGGCTTGGTTTTATATTAATTTCCGTAATTGTTATTTATATAGCAGTTTCTAATTTAAAAAGAAAAATGGTTAAATCTCAGTTTCTTTACCTACTAAAATGTTATTAAAACAGACACATGGTCAATAGGTGATCTTTACTGGATAGCATAGTGCTATTGCAGAACATAGTTTATTGTCTACTTATATTTTTATGTGTTGTTTATTACCACTTGTTCGAGAACTTATTGCTACCATCATGGTTTGCATTGCCTTTTAATCTCAGTCTTTTAAAATATGAAGCAAAAAGCTGAATGTATTGTCAGCTTTACCAGCCAATGTTATTAATACACTGACAAGATGAAATTCTAAACAGTTAACCAAAACTTCTTGTTCTTAAAATGGTTACCACTAGGATGTTATCCTTTCCTTGCCAAGATATTAGTGCATTTCATTTCCAAAGGTTTTGGTTTTAGAGAAAGCATTTTAAAAAATAAGCAGCAGTCATGCATTTTTAAATGACAGCATATAGTTTTTGAAACAAGTTACACAGTTGCCCTAAAAGTTGTGTCAGCGAAAAAAAGAAACTGAAAAGGTGTATAAACAAGTTTCATATTGAAGTTTTTATTTTTATAACCATCTATAAAGATTTAAAGAATTTAAGTGGATCCTTATACATGGGCTGAATCATTTTTTTTCTTTTTTCTTTCTGTGGCCGTATGTCCATCTACAGTTGCTAGGGACTATTTGGATAAAATAACTCCTTATTCATAAATACAAAGCTCACCAGAAGGGAATACAGGTTATTTTTTCTTCCCGTGTTCCCGCAGGAAGCTGGGAATCCTTCTTGTCAGAGGTTTATAGAATAAGGATGTATCTGTATAGGAAGGAAATGGAGTCCACTTTGAAGTGTTTATTTAGCCAAAGTTCAATAGCCAATGTTTTTGTCTGTTAACTATGTATTAGAACTTGTAGATGGTAATTATGAGATGGCGTGGTATTTGTCTTAGATTGTTTGGAGCCATGTTAAGAAAATATGCTTATTACTGTTCATTTGGCGTTCTAGTTTTTTTAGTTTCTCATTTGTCAAATATGTGTATCATGCAGGTGCCCCCTACTGAGACAGTTCCTCAGATCAAAAAAGAAAAACATAGTACACAAGCTAAAAATAGAGCAAAAAGGAAACCTCCGAAAGGAATGTTTCTTTCTCAAGAAGACGTGGAGGCTGTTTCTGCCAATGCCACTGCTGCTACCACGGTGCTGAGACAACTGGACATGGAGCTGGTGTCAATCAAACGACAGGTACCCGTGAGCCCAGTCCTGGGTGAAGAGTTCACTGCACTTTAGACGTGTTCTTACTTCTCACCCACTTGGATGTTCTCTTTCCCCAAATCTCAAAAGCGCATTTTGTGTCTAAGGAATTGGACAGAAGATCTTAGGCCCATTGATTTTTTTCCCCCTTAAATTAACCGTGAGGTTGAAATTTTATACAGGTCTCGATATAGATACAGATCTCAGTGACTTCTCATAATGTGGGCACACCCAAGTAACCTCTGTCTAGATGACGACGTGGAGCACCGCCTCCGCAGCCCCTTTATCTGCCCTCGAGAAGTGCGTCGTTGCCTCAGAAGCCTCGCTCATGCCCCCTGTTCATTACCCTTCTCCCGGTGGGTGGCCACTGTTCTGACTTAAAACCATAGGTTATTTTTTATCTTGTTTTGGATTTTATATAAACAGGATGATAAAGTAGGGGTGTGTGTGTGTGTGTGTGTGTGTGTGTGTGTCTCTCTCTCTCTCTCTCTCTCTCTCTCTTACTCAGCCTGTGAGATCTATCCAGGTAACAGGGAGCCGTACTCCTTGTTCTTTCTCTTTGCTGTCTAGATACCCAACAAATGATCCGTGTTACTTTGAGTGGACATTTGGGTTGTTCCCGTTTTTGACTCTTACACATGATACTGATAGGAGCGTGGTTTTATGTGCCTCTTGGTGTGTTCTGTGTGCACCTTTGTTGGAGATAACACCTAAGAGTGCGGTTGTCGGGTTATCGAGTGTGCATATGTCCGACATTAGAAAACAACACCAGACAGTGTCCCAAAGTGGTCGTGTCACTTTACGTGAGTTTTGGTTGCACCACATCAGGATTTCCTAGTTGTAGCACTGTTGACTTTTGGGGCTGGATAATTTCTTTGTTCTGGGGCTTGTTCTGCCCCTTGTAGGATGTTTAGCAGCATCTGCGGCCTCGCCCCACTGGATGCCAGTAGCGCCCTCCCCTCCACTGTGCTCTGTGACCTCATCGTGGAGTTACGGGGGTGGTGGAGGAATGGTCTCCTGTTTCCCATTCTGAGGGCTGCTTTTTCACTCCCTTAGTGGCATCTATCGATCTATCTATCTATCTATCTATCTATTATTTATTTATTTGTTTATTTATTTATTTATTTATGGCTCTGTTGGGTCTTTGTTGTGGCACGCAGGCTTTCTCTAGTTGCGGCGAGTGGGGGCTGCTCTTTGTTGCGGTGCGCGGGCTTCTCATTGCAGTGGCTTGTCTTTGTCGCAGAGCACGGTCTCTAGGCACGCAGGCTCGGTAGTTGTGGCTCTAGAGTGCAGGCTCAGTAGTTGTGGCGCACGGGCTTAGCTGCTTCGCGGCATGTGGGATCTTCCCAGACCAGGGCTCGAACCCTCGTCCCCTGCATTGGCAGGTGGATTCCTAACCACTGCGCCACCAGGGAAGCCCTCTTAGTGGTATCCTTTAATGAACAGAAATTCTTAGTTTTAAGGTAGTCCAGGTTCTCATTCTTGTCTTTTACGGTTAGTGCTCTTTGAGTTCTGTTAAGAACCTTTCCTGAGGTCATGAAGATACTCTTACACACTATCTTAAAAGTGTTGTTTTGCCTTTTACATTTTGATCTTCAGTCTACCTGGCAGTGTTTTTGTTTGTATGTTGTTACATGTAGGGTCAATTTTTTTTTATATGGATATCTAGTTTACCCAGTACTGTTCATTAAAAAAGACTACCCTTTGCCTGTTGTGAGGCTGTGGGATCTTTGTCTTAAATCCAGTGTCCATTATGTATATCGGTCAGGTTTGGAGTTCTGTTTGTCCATTCTTCACCAGTACTATATGGTCTTAATAATACATAGATTATGAATGGATATGTGTGGTAGGAGAAGTCCTCCAAGATGGTCGTGGCTATTCCTGGCCCTTGTATTTCCATATAAAGTTTAGAATCACCTTCTCAATTTCCAGAATAGTAATTCTGCTAGAATTTTGATTGGGATTGTGTTGAATGTATAGATCAATATAGAGAGTTAACACCTTATGATCCATGAACATGATGTATCCCTGCACTCTGTAGCTGTTCAGTTTCTTCCAGTGTTTTGTCATTCTCTATGAACAAGTCTTGTATTTCCTTTATTAGTGTTATTCCTACATGTTTGGTACTTTCTGGTGCCCTTGTAAAGAATATTGGGGTGTTTTTTTGTTTTTGTTTTTTGTGGTACGCAGGCCTCTCACTGTTGTGGTCTCTCCAGTTGTGGAGCACAGGCTCCGGACGCGCAGGCTCAGCAGCCATGGCTCACGGGCCCAGCCGCTCCGCGGCATGTGGGATCTTCCCGGACCGGGGCACGAACCCGTGTCCCCTGCATCGGCAGTCGGACTCTCAACCACTGCACCACCAGGGAAGCCCCAAGAATATTGTTTTTAAAACGCATCCTTTCCTGATCATTTGTGCTTCATTGAGAAATGGCTCCTCCTTGTCTTTTTGTCTGATTTTGTGTAAAAGTCAAACCCAAAAGTTAGCCGAGCAGCCCAGTGCTGCCCTTCCGTTAGTCACCTCCCCCCGACCCCAAATGCAAAGTGAATTATGGACTGGTGGTTCACTTTTAGTTCATGGTGCCTTTGATTTGTCAATCTTGATGACTGCCTTGGCAGGGCTGAGAAGAGAAGGGTGGGGTCTGTGGCCCCGGCTGTCCCCTGGTGAAGGAGGCCACACAGACCAGGACCTGGCGCGCCCCTCGGAGTTGCGGGCTTGCGGCTGCCACAGCTGCATTCTAATCTTAGGAGAATCACTTAATCTTCCTGGGCCTCTTTTCAAATGAGGAGATTAATCCTTGCCTGCCTGGTCTTACAGGATGTGTGAGGGCATCATAGTAAGCTGCATCTGCGCCAGGAGAGCTCTGTGACTGGGGCTGGGAGCTCCTCTGTGCGTCTCACCTTTCTCTCCGAGGGGCCTCAGTCCCCTCTGCTGAGTGAGTTCCTGACGCTTGCTGTTCGGTGTCAATATGGCGAAGAAGGAAAGAGACCCTTTCTTCTACAGAGGTGTTGCTGACTTTGTAGTATGACAGATGAAGAGGCTTTGATTTTCAGAGCCAACAGGGTCAAGAGCAGGAATGTTTTATTTGAAGGTAGCTGCTCAGAGCTGACACTGTTGGAGAGAAGGCTCAGAGGCTGACTTACTGAGAGGTGAGGTCAGTTGTTTA
The DNA here is from genome assembly GCF_964341445.2 of Mesoplodon mirus. Lineage (NCBI taxonomy): Eukaryota > Metazoa > Chordata > Mammalia > Artiodactyla > Ziphiidae > Mesoplodon > Mesoplodon mirus. Next base: position 186,457,750 of record NC_138979.1, read on the forward strand.
CTTTCCACAGCCTTTAGGGTTTCTGCCAGCTGCACTTCAGACGCACATGGCGGTCAGTCACACAGTGGGCATGTTATTCTGGATGCCCCCATGTCTGGTTGTATGCCAGGGAGACAGTCATCCGATGAGGACAGGAAACCTAACAGCAGCTCAGACAGCGAAGGATTTATTTTTATCAAATGACAAGAAATTCCAACATCAGTGATTGCTGGCGTTAGTTCCTCTGTTCAGTGATGCTCTCGGGGACCCAGATTCTCCTGCTCCACCATTCTTAGCTTTTAGGCTTTTCATCTTGCTTGTTGCCTTACACTGGAAGCTGCAGAAGGCATTTTGTCACCTTCATGTCTGCACTCAGGGCAGTAAGAAGAGGGCGTGGAGGAAAAGCTTTTGCCTTCGCAGAACCTCCTGGACTGTGTGTGGCTTTGCAGCCCGGCTCCTTCTAGTGCCGAGGGAATCGCCAGCCGCTGTCAGAGATACAAGTGAGAAGGGGGCTGGGAACGGCTGTCAGGTTAGCCAGCAGACACTGCTGGGTACATCAGGCCTTTCCAGGTGGAGAGAATGAAATGGTCTGACCTTAGAGGAGAATCACTAAATACCCAATAAAATAGGGAAAAGCAAGTTGTGTTCAGCCAGGAGCTCTAGGTAAGGCACCAGTCCAAGTCAGCTGCTTTTTTTGTTTTTTCTTTAAATGCTGGTTACTTTTTGCATCCTGTTCCTTATCCAGCTTGTTGCTGCTCTGGCTTCCTTTCCGGTTGGCTGATGCTGGCGACTAATCCCTGTTCTTATCCTGGTTAGTGAGCACTGGACGTTGCTGGTGTGGAAAATGATTAGGAGCAGACACGTAGGTAAATGAAAATACAGAGCTGACTTCTAGTTCAGGATTTGTGGATGTTTTACCTTGTAGCCACTCACTTAATCTCGATGCTTCTTCATTGATTTTAGAGGGAAAATGCATGTGTTAAACAGGTTGGTCTCCTTGGAAAATGCATGTTACTTAGTCACAATGCGATACACACACACACGCCCAGCTTTGTAACATATATATATATAAATATATATATAAATAAATATATATATATATATATATAGACAACTAGCTAGAAGGAATAGAGTAACTTGAATGCCAGGGGGGAGGGGATGGGGTGGGGGGGACATGAAGTAGTCTATACCCCTGACTTTTTTGTGTGTGTGTTCTAATAAAACTTTATTTATAAAAATAGCCAGTAGGCTGGATTTGGTGTGTAGGTCATAGTTTCCCAACCCCTGCTATAAATGAAACAAGGTTTACCATGATTAATAATTATGAAGCTCAGTTATGTCTGGACCCCCGACTTTGGAGAATTTGCTCATTCCCTGTCAGAAGTTTCTAGGCCTAGTTTTCGGAATTCAGGGAGCATAATCTGAGTGCCTTGCAGTATTTTGTGGGGATTTTGTGGGTTGTTGGTAACTGTGAGCTCTGAGAAGGGTCTAAGATTGTGCTGTTCAGTGTGGTAGCCACGTGTGGTCTTTAGATTTTAGTTTGGATTAATTAAAATTGGAAAAATTAAAAATGTGACTCCTCGGTTGGATAAGCCACTTTTCAGGCGCTTAGTAGCAGTGTGTGGCAGGTGGCCGCCATGTCAGGCAGCCCAAGTTTAGAATATTTTCATTATCAGAGAGAGTTCTGTCAGCTTATGCTGGTCTGAGAGCTTGGAATTACTTACTGTGAGTAAATTTCAAGTATCTTCTTCTGATTTGTACCTTTTCAAAATAAACTAAAACAAATTTCAGTAAAGCAAGGTCCTGGTTTTGGGGTTTTACTGTAGAGTGAATTTTGTGCATGTTTCCAGTATTTTTCTTTTCAGTTGTTTTCATGTTCTGATGTGGCATCATTACAAAAGGTTTGGAGTAGACTGTATTTCTGGCAGACTTTGAGGCCCTTGGTAAGGGCAGACAGGGTCAGTTTCTGGTCCTTACAAGTGCCGGTTTTATTTACTTGCCCACTGGTCCCATAGCATGGAAAATTTTTCCTGTACCACCCCCCCGACCCGTTAAACCTTTTAGAAGAAGTAAAACAAAGGAGGAAAGGATCTGTGAAACTGGAAATCTATGAGATGTAAGTCGTCGAAAGTGGGGTTTTAAAAAATTGTATAAGTATGAAAAGTTTTTTTTAAAGAGGAGAGAGATTTACTAAAAAGTGAAGCACCATCTCCACTCCTCTCCCACCCCTTCCCGATCTCTAAAATTTCTGCTTTTCTTCCTTTGCCTTAATAGGATTTCTGCTTTCAAGGGCACCTTCTGCTCCTGAGTATTCTTGATGTTTTACTTGGGACAATGAACCTGTTCCTCTGCTTGCTTTCTTATTTGCTCAAGTGATTATTCAAGAGTGAAAGATGATAGGGCCAGAGTTCCCCTAGTGCTAGGCACAGAATGCCCCTCTGCTTGGAGTTGAGAGAGAAGGGCCCCCTCCTGTGACCCAGCTCCTTCAGGGGCACGTGCAGAATTAAGGAGCAGCTGTGGAGTGATTGAGTGGTTTGTATTTATTGTTTGTGTCTTTCTTTTGATTAGGCAAGGACAGTGAAAGGTCCACTGAATCAAAGCAAGAATGTGGGAAAGAGGGGCTTCCCTGGTGGCACAGTGGTTGAGAGTCTGCCTGCCGATGCAGGGGACACAGGTTCGTGCCCCGGTCCGGGAAGATCCCACATGCCACGGAGTGGCTGGGCCCATGAGCTATGGCCGCTGAGCCTGCGCATCCGGAGCCTGTGCTCCGCAACGGGAGAGGCCACAACAGTGAGAGGCCCGCGTACCGCAAAAAAAAAAAAAAAAAAAAAAAGAATGTGGGAAAGATAATTTGTGAGAAAATGAAGTTACCGTTGCTCAGAATTAGACTTGTGGAAAACTGACATACTGCTTTCTTTTCTCCTCCCCGTTAAAGAAGTCTGCAGGTGGGCTTCTGCCCTTTGTAGCGTCTGTGCGGTGCTCGGGGTTGTGAGGCTCTCCTGCCTTCACTCTGCCTGCTCTCTTTCTTCAGCTCAGTTCTGTGGGGTGGGAGCCCAGGCATTGTCTTCTGTGTCAGACTGCAGTTGTGCATTCTGCGGCCCAGGTCGCCTGTTCCGAGCTGGTGGATTAGGATTGTGTGCGCAGGCACCTTTTTACCAGCGTCCTTTCCGTCTTGGTTGTCTCTTGTCCGGTGCCCTAAGCAAGTCAATTAAAGAACTTAGTTAGCTGCTCTCAAAGGATACTATAGGGACCTCAAATTTGGGCTACCTTACAGGTCAGGAACTTCTTTCCTCTTGGTTTTTTGTTTCTCTTAGCTTTCTCAGTTCTCTCTTCTTTTCATACCTTTATAAAAGTGTTTCATTTTTTTTTTTTTTTTTTTTTTCTTTTTTTGCGGTATGCGGGCCTCTCACTGTTGTGGCCTCTCCCGTTGCGGAGCACAGGCTCCGGATGCGCAGGCCCAGCGGCCATGGCTCACGGGCCCAGCCGCTCCGCGGCATATGGGATCCTCCCAGACCGGGGCACGAACCCGTATCCCCTGCATCAGCAGGCGGACTCTCAACCACTGCGCCACCAGGGAGGCCCAAGTGTTTCATTTTTAAAATGAAAATCTTCTTTCCCTTAGATTCAGAATATTAAACAGACGAACAGTGCTCTAAAAGAAAAACTTGATGGTGGAATAGAACCATATCGACTTCCAGAGGTAGGATTATGTTCATATCATCTTTGAAGTCACCCCTGAGTTTATGTGTTTAAGAATTTACTGTCTGTGTCTCCAGTACACATCTCTTAGAAGGAAAGGTGTAGACATAATTTTATAAACCTAGTTGATGTTAAAATTCTGATATGAGAAAAAGGTTCATTAATCCTCATAAGGACATACTCATCTCTAAAGGTAGTATGCTAATAGGACTCATTTGGATACCCAGGTCATTCAGAAATGTAACGCACGTTGGACCACAGAGGAGCAGCTTCTCGCCGTACAAGGTAGGAGGAAGTTCTTGTAAAATAAAGGTTTAGGAACAGCGGTCGCTTTCAGGAAAAAATTATACCCCATCCTGCTCCCAGCACATCATTCATGTTGAAACAGATTCTTGGAGGATCACGTCCTTCTAGTGGGCATCATTTTAGCTAAGTTACTGCATTCTCTTTGGGCTTTACTTTTTTCCTTTCCCATGTCTCACAAGATGTAAAAATTAATCTGGAAGCCTCCGTGTTTCAAGGTGTATTTCACTTTAGCAGCTCCTCGTTGGGCTCTGAGTAGACAGGAAGTACAGCTCGCATGTTGGGGTTGTATGGTTGGAGGTGTTCTAGTCCTGGGGACCCTGAAGAAGCCAGTGTAGGATGTCCATGGCATAGGGTAATTGCTGGGTGACTTCAGTTACCATGCGATATATGACAGGGAGGTACAGACCCTGCGTGACAGGGTCACACGGAGTGACTCTGCCAGTCATCCACACTGGACTCTATACTACTCTTTTCCATTGGTATAGTACGCTAGATAGTACCTGCTGTTGAAAGCCTCTATGTTTCCTTATCTGGATAAGGAGTAAGTCTCAATTGTGTGTGTGTGTGTCTTATTATTTTTCTTGTGTTGAAAAAAATGCTCTCTTACATCCTTAGCCATCAGGAAATATGGCCGAGATTTTCAGGCAATCTCAGATGTGATTGGGAATAAATCAGTGGTACAAGTGAAAAACTTTTTTGTAAATTATCGACGCCGCTTCAACATAGATGAAGTTTTACAAGAATGGGAGGCAGAACATGGGAAAGAAGAAACCAATGGTCCCAGTAACCAGAAACCTGTAACGTCCCCGGATAATTCTGTCAAGATGCCTGAAGAGGAAGACGAGGTAAGTCTGAAACAGTTGATCTCTGCCAGATGCATACTCAGTTCTCCAGTTAGTTTCTTCATTGATGACCTTTTCCAGCTGTAGAAATAGGTTTCAGGTTTCAGCTATGTCAGTAACCTGACTTTTACCTGTAAATGCCATAATACATGTGTTGACTTCGGTCACTTTTTGGTCACTACGTGTATTATTCACAGTTTAATTTCTGGACAAATTCTTAATTCCATCCTGGTTTCCTCCGGCCACAAAATATTCCACATTACCCATATTTCCTTAAATACACTGACGGCTTTGCCCTAAACCAGTACGTTCGAAGCGCCTGGAGTATCAGGAAAGCTCAGTCGTGTGAAGTGTGCTGCCATCTCCTGTGGGGCTTATGGACATACCGGGGGGTCTGCAGGTTCCTGGTCTGTTTGCTTCCACATCCGCTTGCCGTGCTGCTCTTCGGGGCTGACCTGCTGGAATACTGATGGGGACACAGGTCCTGGGTTGCATGGAGGCTGGCATCCTGGTCGTCTTCTGGGTGGTGGCACGGATTTCATCAGCCCGGGCAGCGGAGGTCGGGGTGGGGGAGATTGGGGAGGCCGCCCCTCCCTCTGCACGTTTACCTCCCCCCTCCCCCCGCCCATGGGTGCTGAGGCGGGGCTGGGAGCCAAGAGTTCATTGCTGCCGCCTCTGCCGTGTGCATTTGCTCACTGGCATGGCCATTTAAGGGTTAATTTGCTTATCACTTTCTCATCAGCGTCTTCCCCAAATGAGGCAGGAGTGATCTGGAGTTACCTCTTTGGTCCTGCCCTTGCTGCCCTTTTCCCCCGGGGGGAGAGCCTTGTGAAGAGGACACCCAGCCAGTGGCTTTGCGAGGGCTGTCAGGAGACAAACACTAGTTTTGTTAGAATGAGACTCTTTAGAGCCTTCTACCAGAAAATCTTTGTAGTTAAGTGTACAAAACCTATAGTACTGACAATGTGAGTGGGGTCCTTGAGTCACACCCAGGCATGGCCTGCCCATGGAACAGAATAGCATATGAGCACAGCAAAGGTGTTTTTCTCTGTTGGCAGTGATTTTTGTCTGTGTGCTAATTTCCCCTTTAGCAACAAATTAACTTCCCTGAAATCCTGGACTCAATTTAGGAAGCGCTGAAAAGATGAGGATTACTGGGGAAGGAACGTCAGAATTTGCAAGAGTGAAAGCTTTCTTCCAAGTATGTTTTCTGACTTAAGTCCCAGGAAGCAGAAATAATAGGAAACTCAGATCTCCTGCCTCTCAAATTTAATCAAAGCCAGCTTCAGCAGGGTTAGCATAAAAGATGAGATACTAGATTTAGCACCCAGGGTCATGATTTTCTCAGGCCTGGCTCTGTGACTGACTAGCTTAGGTAAGTCAGCTCCCTTTTCCTCGTTTCTTGTTAGTCCAGGAGTTCCAGCCTTCATGGTCCACTTGCCGTGCTGATGGCACATAAGAGTCCCCTCAGCCTGTCTGCCTGGCTCGTCCATAGCTGACCTCCCCCGACCAGCAGCACGTCTTCTCTCTCTCTGATGGTTGATGTTCCCTGTGTCTGTTTACCCAGTCTTCTCTTCAGAAGGAATGGGATTATCTAACTCAACCCGAAAATCTAATCTTTATAGCTCCTTTAAAATTTTTTCACTTCTTTAGTCATTTAAAACTGTCTCTCTCTCTCTCTCTCTCTCACTCACACACACACACAGAGAGACGTGCATGCACGTGCATGCCTATATTTCCTTTATCCTTTTCTTTTTATTTATTTTTTTATTTTATACATTTATTTTATTTTTATTTTTGGCTGTGTTGGGTCTTCGTTGCTGCGTGCGGGCTTTCTCTAGTTGCGGCGAGCGGGGGCCACTCTTCCTGTGGTACGCAGGCCTCTCAGTGCAGCGGCTTTTCTTGCTGCGGAGCATGGGCTCTAGGCACACAGGCTTTAGTAGTTGTGGCTCGCAGGCTCAGTAGTTGTGGCTCGCAGGCTCAGTAGTTGTGGCTCGCGGGCTCCAGAGCACAGACTCAGTAGTTGTGGTGCACGGGCTTCGTTGCTCTGCAGCATGCGAGATCTTCCTGGACCAGGGATCGAACCCATGTTCCCTGCACAGGCAGGCGGATTCTCAGCCACTGCCCCACCAGGGAGGTCCCTCCCTTTCTTTTTATGTTTCTTATGGTACCAGTCCTCTTGCTTCACCACCCTGGTTTTCTGTTCTCCATATGTTAGTTTGCAGAAGGAAATTAATCTGTAAGGACCAGCTGCTTCTCTGTGTCCACCAGGGCCTAAGGGAACTGGTTAATTGTCTAATCAGTGCTCAGAACTTAGTGTCCTTGTAATTTCCCATTCTTGTTTATCCTTTGGAATCCAGCTGCTGAGAAAGATGTCTGCTGGTGTCCTGCCTGCCCTCGGGTTTTATGTATTTATGCAGCACAGGCAGGGAGGAGGCCGTCAGATTTGAGAAGTTCTATCAGCTGCGGGCTTTTTTCCTTCAGAGCTAAGGAGGGAGAGCAGCCCAAGAGGGTTGAGCTTTTGAGACTCAGAGTTCTCTGGGGCGGCCAAGGATAGAGTATGGGAGGTGTCAGAAAAGCACAGAGGGATGCTAAAAGTGACCGAATTGGAGATGCACATTCTTGCCTCAAATTATCGAGTGATTGAGTGTATAACTAGTGCGGAGAAACCTGATTGGACTGACAGCCATTCTCATAACTTGGGATTTCCCCTGAAGGCACAGCGGCTTTCAGATTTTGGACTCTTAGCTGTTTCCTTAGAAGTAAGACACCACGGGGGTAGCAGTGAGCTCTGTGACTTTTAGGCTTGGGTCTGGAAGTCAGCCTTAAAAAATGAGAGTAGAGAGTTAAGAAATGCCTTTGAAGCTTCTAAGAAGATCCTGCGATCTTTGGTGTCGTCTGGACCCCAGCGTGTTCTGGTGGCTGTTTGCTGAACGGGGTGGGCACCGTGGTGTCCCCTCCAGCTGGTCCTAGGACACCTGAGTGTTGCTGTTTGCCAGGCACTGTGCTGATATGCCCTTTGCAGGGATTCTTATTTAATCCTGTGAAGTAGACATCGTTATTATGTATATTCTGCTGATGAGGAAACTGAAGCTCAAAGAGAAATGATACCTCGTCCAAGGACACACAGCTAGAAAGAACAGAGCCAGGATTTGAACCCAAGACACGTGGCCGCAGGGGCCACACTCTCGCCCTCCGTCCACCCGCCTGGCCTCAGCACAGGCATTGCCTCAGGGGCCTGCCCTTAGGGACAGTGTTTGCGGGAGCAGGGTGGGCTGGGCTGCACCAAACTGGAGTTAGCAGTTTATATTGTTTACCTGTCTTTTTTTTTTTATAAATTTATTTTATTTTCATTTATTTTTGGCTGCGTTGGGTCTTTGTTGCTGTGCGCGGGCTTTCTCTAGTTGCGGCGAGCGGGGGCTACTCTTCGTTGCGGTACACAGGCTTTTCATTGCGGTGGCTTCTTGTTGCAGAGAACGGGCTCTAGGCGCGCACACGGGCTTGGTAGTTGTGGCTCGCGGGCTTAGTTGCTCCGCGGATTGTGGGGTCTTCCCAGACCAGGGATCGAACCTATGTCCCCTGCACTGGCAGGCGGATTCTTATCCACTGCACCAGCAGGGAAGCCCCCTATATGTTTACCTGTCTTTGATTCTGCTTTTTCTCCTCTGCTCAGGCTGCTTCTGTTCTTGACGTCAGATACGCATCTGCCTCGTGAGAAACTCTGGTGGCTTTGAGCACTTGGTATGGACGACTGTGCTATCCAGGATTCAGGTATCACAAGACATCACCTGGCCATCTGCATCGCATCTCTGTGGACAAGCAGCTATTACCAAAAAGGCATACACTTCCAGTCCCGTGCTACATCTGCCTTAATCCTCTGCTCGTTCCTCCGTGTTGGCGCCACTTCCCGGAGAGCTCTTTGCGTCTCTCGCTCTGCCTAAGTGAGGGGGGTCCTGTGGCCTGCCCGCCTCCTGCGACCCTGGGGACCACCGCCTCAGTCGGAGCCCCGGCCCACCGACGGCAGCTCTTCCCCGTCGGCGGCTTCAGAACAGGTAGTCGACTCGGAAGGCGTGACTCTGTTCCTGCATGGCCTGCAAGCTCTACTTTGTGCATAATGTAATTTTCAGAGTAACTGTGACCCATTGGCCTTCTAGGAAGTTTCCTTTGTTCTTTTCTGAGGCATCCACCTAAGTGATATCACGCTTCTTTGGAAATCACAATATATTGGCAGACTGCATTTTAACCTTTATCGTGCCAAACAGCCTGACACAACTCACATTTCCCTAAATGTCGGTATAATTATGGTTTATGAATTTAGTTGGCTTCAGTCTCTCCCTTCTCCCTTCCCGCGAGGTAGAAAGCTCATTCGTAGCAACTGTCCTTGGACACCGTAGCTCAGAGGGAACGTGGACTCAACACTTCGTGCCATCAACTTTCAGATCGTCACCCCAGGATGGGCGTCACCCTGTCTGTTCCTGACCCCCCACCCGTACCACCACCCAACTCCAAGAGATTTGGTCTATACCACTGTACCTGGTGCTTGTACATTTGGAATTGGTGCCTTCTCCTTTTGGCAGCCATGTTTTCAACGCTTTTTCTGTTTTGGTGTCTTATTTCTTCTTTAAAGTTTATTGCTTGCCAAAGATGACATCACTGAGATTCGGAGACAGGGGAGAACTTGCTGCAGGTTCTTGACAGAGTGCAGATGGTAACTGTCAGGTTAGGGCAATAATAAAGGGTATTGGAATAGCTGGTGACGGTTTTATAAAAGCTACGTGCTGTTTGTCCCCCATCCTGTTGGTATGCCTGGCCTTTCACATGTCACTCCACGTAGCCTCTGTGTCCGTCATGTACTGATGTGACCACATGAGCACCATCCTCTCTCAATGTTATATCGATAGTACAGGACAGAGACGTGATCAGTTATTGGCTCTAGTGAGACCAAGATGGAAAGAGACAGTCTGCGAAGTGGTATTTAATGCCTTTGGTTGGACTGGGAACAACTACAAATGTTTAATAAATGTTTAAAACTTCCATAATCACTTTTATTCTCTTGCCAGACCGTGGGCTGCTGAGGGGTTGAGGGTAGACTGTGAGGTGTGCTCTAATGTGACCTGTTCCCCGTCCCACGGTCGGTTCAGCCTGCACTAAATATGTTGAAGGAGCTTTTTTGTTGGTGGTTTTTGCATCAGTTAAATATTTTTCGTGCTTTCAATACCAAAAAGAAAAAAAAAATTGCAGATGCTTTAAGGCATAAACAGAATTCTTAAGAATTTGAAATATGCAATTAAAATTTGATGTGTTTTGACTCCCAAGCACCTTGGGTTTTTTTTTTTTTTTTTAAGTCAGCTGGTTTTCTCTTTAGGAAGAGGGTCAGCAAGAAACCTAGATTGTTTGGAATTGTACTTCTTATTTTGAAATCTGGAGAAAGGTCATTCGAAAGGGGAGTGAAATGGGACTTTGCCGGTTTTCGACACTTGTCCCTGCGAGAGGTGTCTGTTGATCAGGAGCTGGTGAAGAAGAGCGTGAGGGGGGCTGGGGGGCATAGCAGCTCGCCGCTCCCACCTGCACGGGGCGGCACAGTAACACTAGTCACAATGTAGGGCTCATTTTGTTTTTATCATGAGCCTGCTGCGTAATTGGAAAATGGCAGGAAAAACGTGGCTTAAGAGGCGGCATAAGTTTTGCGCGTCGCTTAAAGGGGACACTAGGCCTGAAAGAGGAGTTCGCTTCTCCTTGCTTCTTCTCGAGACCTCCTTCCTCTTAACGGAAGCAGTAGGCAATTTGCTGCAGTGGTTTCCCTGCCAGTAGAGCTGCTGTTCCTCTCTTCACCCCCAGGCTATTTTCCTTAAGAACCGATCCCCTTTGGCAGTGCTTGAAGGTTTGGTGCTGGGTCCTGTGTGGCCCGGCAGGCATCTCGGCAGTGCCAGGCCTCTGTCTGCGCTCAGACGTCCCCGTACCTGGTTCCTGGCACCAAGCGGTCCCCAGTCCTGAAGAGTCACGTGCTGGAGTCCTTGCTATCACAGGAGCTGACCTTTGGCTTCTCTCCGAGGGGGAGGGGCATGTCATTTTCATTTGCCAGAAGGAAAATAGTTGTCTTTGCCCGACTGCCTTCACTGTAGCCTCATGCATAAGATAGCACTGGGTTTTAAACTGTTTCATTACGCTGTCTTTGCAATGATGTTGTAAATGCAAGAAGTCACTTAGCTTTAGAAGCCAAGCGATTTGGTCTCATTTTACGGGAAGACCCTTTTTCACATATCAAGACTTCGGTGCATCAGCAGGTTGTGTTTGGGTGTGTAAGGGGTACACGGTGACAACTGCTTCGGATGCAGTGTTCACTTAAGCTTTGTCTTCTTAAAACTTATCAGTGTGAATGTCATGATTATATATATTTTTTTGTGGAAATTTTCTCCTAAGTATAAGTTCTTGTGCAAAGTATAGCACCATTGAAGCAAGTGATAGTCTAACTTTTCGCTTCGAAACGCTAACATATCAGTCGCGTCGCATACGCATTAAAAGTCTGCTTCACTTAATTCCATGTGGGTGTGTAAAGTGTTAGGTGAAACTCTGTTTCACGTATTCATTTAAACACCTTGTTACTTGAATATTGTGTTGACTGGTCGTAAGCAGTGATGGATTCTGTAATATAGGTCTTTTAACCAGGAAGCAACCCTGCCTCAGCTGTGCTGATCAGGTGAGCAGTGGTGCAGGCCGGTGCTGGTGTCAGCAGGAGCCTGAGGTTAGCGTGACCCCCTCCGCGCCCCGCTTCCCCTGTGTCGTCTTGGTACATTCGTGCCTACCAGACACCAGGTCCTCAAGGTGGCTTTTGATAGTCATAAACCTCTAATCAAAAAATGAAGAAGAAAAAATAGTTGAGCTTTAAAAGCTTACTGTGGTGGACTAATTAAGCAGTAGTTTTCTGTGCGTATAAAGTTCTCTCAACCATCACACACCACTCTAAGTGTGCTCGTTGTCACTTTAAATTTCAACTATGCCCTATTTTTGTCTTTCTGAATATCAGATGTACTATTGGTATAATTACAGACCAAAAATAAGCCAAATGGTGCATTACACTAACCGGATCCCTTCTTATATGAGCAAAGGACGGATGGAGCCAGCCCACACGAGAGCCTCATTTCTCTTGTCTAGCCTGATCTAAATCAAGTGACCCAGGATTCAAGCTTTTAATACCAAGTGAAACTTTGCCTCAAGTTGACTCAAGGTGGTTAGCTAATTCGAATCTAGTGATCTTGTGCAATGCTCAGAAACAAGCACTCTTTCTGCCACCCCCCGGATCTCTGCAGCTTTCCCTACTTACAGTAAAGCACAAGCGCGGTAACGTCGCAGTGCGGCAGAAGGAAGGTCAGTATAGCCTATGCATGCTGTGTGGTACTGAGTGTTTACAGCCCTCTCCTAAGCTCACGTTGATACTGGAGCGGATAGTATTCCATTACGTAGACTTACCAACTTTGCTAAGTGCTTTTTAGACTGCTTAAGAATTTTTCAAGATTTTAAAAGATGTATAAGGTTAAGTTTGCAAATACCATGGAAATGCTGTATATCTTTTGAAGTGATAAAAATCCATGTTGGAATTTTAAAGAAAATATGTTGTAATAATGCTGTTGTAAGTAATATTTTAATGTCTCTTTTTGCCTGTTTTCTATTTCAGCACATTCATTGTGGTGAATGTTCAGAGCATTATAACTGCTTAGCATCGAATGATAACATTTGTTAGTAGAGACTGAAATTTTTATTTGTGAAAGTCTGCAGAATTCATTTTTCTATTTCCAATATTTGCTGAAGTTAAATAAAAATTTTCAAGCCATTGATGTAATAAAATAGGAAACAAAAGAATTTTCTGACCCTCCACCCTCCATCAAAGCAATACCCCACCCTGATACAAAGTGGGTTTTTCCCTGCCTTTTTGCACCGGGCCTTGGGATTTCTGAAAGTGTAAATTCCCCATAGCTGTGCCCTGTGGGAGCACACAGTCAGGGGTGCTTTTGTTTTTAGCCTTTATCTCTACCTGAACTACATTTTTATTTTATAATATATGATAAGCTTATGGTTGGGATCAAATCAAGGTACATAAGTTTGTAACGTTTGTGGTAGTTGAGGGCTTAAATTTATAGGTTGGATGAGACGAATTTTTTTCCCCGTTAGTGATTTTTCTCTTTTCTGGCCGTCCAGCCTTGGGCACGTGGATGCTGGCCTCAGCATGGCCTCAGGACTGGCAGAGAAGAGGCAAGACCACCACCTTTGTTGCCTCTGGTCAGCCCAGTGGACACGGCCCAAATCTCAGCACGTCTCTGAGTAACGTGAAGAACGCCTTCAGCATCTGTTGGACATCCCTGGGGCCTTTTTTAGCTGGAATGTAGGATTTGGTTAGATCACTACCATGTAAAACACCTGACTTCCAGGTCCAGCCTTGCCCGATACAATATTTACAAAACGCAGATCCGGCCGCTCCGTGTGTGTGACTTCGCGTAGCATGGGCGGGCTTTACAGGGCCCTTCTCGGAGTCCCTCGCCTGGCAGACTTGGTCGTGGCGCTCGGTGTCCCAGGAGAGTGTGTCCAGTGCTGCCGGAGGGTCTGCGTGGAAGGGAGGGTGGGACCTGAGGGTGGCCCCTGGGAGAAGAGGTCAAAGGCTCAGAGACCTCAGAATGTGCCTTGTGGAGGTGACTCCCGGTACGGAACAAGGGGGAGCAAGTGCCAAGGCTGGAACCCTGGGCTTTGCTCCAGGAGATGGAGGAGGAAGGGAAGCCGAGGGGCTCAGGAGGAGGGGCGGGGCTCAGGAGGTGGCCACCATCTGCTACTGGACTTCCGCTAGGATGGGCCCCGGGGTTGGGGGCTGTCTGGGCTTGGTCTTCCTTGACTTAGAAGAACAGTGAGCTCAGGGTAAAATGAGGGGTTACGGAGGGGCTGTGGGGAGGCTCCCAGAGAGCAGCGTGGACCGCCCCGCGTGTATGAGCGGAGATTAGGGCCGGGCGGGAGTCGACTCACGGGTCCTGAATCGAGGGTGCGCGAGGAGCGGGGGTCCAGGCCCCCTTTCGGCGAGTAGGAGGGAAAGGACTCCCACGTACAGGTGCATCCAGGTCGCCTGCTGTGCCACGTCTCTCGTCATCCCGACCCTGAGCACAGGCGCACGTCCCAACCTACGCGGCAGGAGTGGCGCGGGTGGGGTCCCCGGGTGGGGACTCTGGAGCTTCCCTGGCGCCTCCCTCTGCCTCTACCCGGCGAGTGCACGTACTGAAAATGCTGCACTTCCTGTTCTCCGTGCTTCCGTGTTCCCAGGGCCATGCTAGGTGCTGACTCTTGGAAGTGAGAGATGCATGAAGCATTCCAGGTGATGGAATTCCTTTCCTTCTTGGCAGATTGAAGACCGTGCTTGTTCCTCTCTTGCAGCTGCTTCGTGCTGGGGGCACCATTAGAGTCTATAGACAAGCTCACGGGAGATCCTGACTTACTCTTTGGCCCCCGGCTGGAGGGAGCCAGTTTCCCAGGGCAGCCTGCCAAGTCTGCTTTCCTGCAGTTGCAGGCCTGAAAGCAGCCCCTGGCCTTCCCCCTCTTTCAGCTCTCCCTCCCCGGACCGTCTCACCCCCCACTGGGGCCTCTGCTTCACCTGTGGCCTGATAGCTGTCACACTGTGAGCCCCCCGCCCCTCGGAGCTCACTCCTGTGTCCGTCAGTACCTCAGGATGACAGGTCTGAGACTAAGTTCCCTCCCCCACTCCTGTTTCGGAGTTCTCTTCCCTGCTGTGTGGCACAGCTATACCTTAGCTCATCAAACTGGAAACACGGGTGTCCCCTGCCTCTGAGAGCCCCCTCGAGCCTCTTTCTCCATTACGACGTCCATTGGCCACTCAGGCCCCTCCCAGTCTCCTGCTCTGACGCTCGAGCTCCGAATTCATCTTGTCCCCGACATTCCTTTTTCCTTCTCTCACCCACTCCTCACCTCCCCACCATAATTCGGGCCCTTTCCTGCTTAAAACACTCCATTTTCCTTCTGCAAAAACACACAACCCTTCATTCTGTCTTAAGCCATGTGACATTCCTACTGCAGGGCCATTCTCTGGGCTTTTCTCGGCCACTACACCTTCGCCCTGCCACGTGGCCCTGCCCCCTGCGGCTCAGCCACAGTGGCTTCTCTGAAGTCCTGACCTCGCGCCTCCACCTGCAGCAGAGGGAATGGGTCTCAAGGCTTCTGCCACCTACACCGCTATGCACTTCCCTCTTCATACTATACTAGAAAGAAACGATTTAAGTTTTCTATCCTTTTAAATAGGTAACCGGTGTACTTGGTATAAAAGGCGAACAGTGAGGCCTAAGTTCCCCATCAGTGTCCTCCCACCACCCGGCGCCCTCCACAGGCCGTTGCTGCTCTGGCACATCCTTCGAGAGAGGGTCAGTACATGTACAAGCATGCACGCTCACTTGCACGTGTGCAGATACTCATTCTTCCATACAAATAACATACAGCCGCCCCTCGTCCCTCGGTATCTGTGGGGGGTTGGTTCTAGGACCCCTGCAGATACCAGAATCCGAGGAAGCTCAAGTCACTTACATGAAATGGAACAGTCAGCCCTCTGTATCCTTGCGTCCCAAGTCTACAGGCACGGGGGCTGACTGTGCTATGTGTTACCTTACCGTTCTTACCTCGTTGTTTTACTTCACGTGCCAGTGTCTTAGTCTTCCTGCATCAGCACGTGGATGCGAAGCTGCTTCATCCCTTTGCACTGGTTCCGTGGTGTCCTAGTCATGGTGTCTAGTTACGACCAGATACAGTTTACTTAAACCATCCTCGATTGGTAGTCACTGAAGGACCACTTGTAATATGAGCAGACTGTGTCGTTTTGCCTACGTGCAAGTGTAGCTGTAGAATAGATACAGAGGATTCGAATTTGGGTCCAAAAGTCTGTTCGCTTTTACACTGGACACATACCGTCCTCTGACTTCCAGAGGGGTTGTACCAGTCTCTCCTTTCATCCGCCACGAATGAGGCAACTTGTTGCCCTGTGCCCTTCGCAGTACTGTGATAACTAAACATTTTGATCTCAGGTGTTTTATAAGCTTTTCACGAGATCAGGACCGTCATAGTCATCTCGGTCCCCACGACGGGCGATAATAGCCACATTGAATAAAGAAATGGGGAGGTCAGGTGCATTGAGGACGAGAAATGAATGCCTGCTGGCCCTCGTGCTTGAGGATAAAAGGCCCCGTGATGGCTTATGATGGACGCCTGGGGGAGGGGGGTGTGGGAGGGATTTGCAGCTGCCAATTCCTGGGCATCCAGAGATGGATGTGCTGAGGTTTGGGGTTTTCTGGGCTCTTGGCTTATTTCTTGAACTATTTGCTATTTTTTACTGCCTAAGTACTGGGGGGAAAATGAATTCAAATTGAAGATGTGGTGCTTGTACATTTGCAGTGAGGTTGAAGAGCGCTCTGTGGATTCTGGTTTTCTGGTCCTCCGTTTCTACCCGCTCTTCACCAGCCCCTGCCCCGTCATGTGAGCTGGGTGACCGAGGTGTGACAGACAGACGTTCGGGGTTCTGGCCTGGAGACGCTGCACAGACACCTTGCAGCTCAGACGCCCTTTGCTGGGCAGTGCTTCTCAGCTCTGAGTGATCTGGGGGGAGGGATCATCCTGCCTGGGGTGCTCTTGGGGAAGGTGTCCCCGAGGAGGTGACAGTTGAAGAGGAAGCGACAGCTAGTCCAGGTACCGCAGCAGACCCTGTGGTTTACGTGGGGCGGGCCAGGCCCCCTTCAGTCAAGTTGAGGCTCTGTTTTTTCCTCACCGTCCACCGGAGGTGTTGGAGTTTCAAGTGGTTCCATGGTGATCCTTGCATCAACCTGGTTTCCCACCCATGGCCAAGGCCTGGTGAATGTTCACTGCTGCTCAGAAACTTAGAGAAGCTGAGTTCCCCGGCAGGCACTGCAGACAGGGGCTGCTCCACAGGCTCCCTTCTCTAGGCCGCCCCTGTTCGCAGTCAAGGACAGAGGGTTTGGGCAGGAGTCCAAGGACAGGAGGCGGGCTGAACACTCCCACGTGGCTCTCCAGCTGGGGTGTATGTTAGGACCCCCCCGGCCTCAGGTCAGGGCGGTCGCTGGTGTCCCCGAACCTCTGGCCGGCATTCGGCCTGAGGAAAAGCTTTGTTAGTGGGGCCTCCTAGTCCTCCGCAACTCTTTGTGTCACGAAGTTATTTTGCATATGGTGGCTCGTGGCACTTGATTGAAAAGTAAATTCAGCAACAATTAAGTCTTTTTTTTTCTTTTTTGGCTGCGTTGGGTCGTCATTGCTGCGCGCAGGCTTTCTCTAGTTGTGGCGAGCGGGCTTCTCATTGCAGTGGCTTCTCTTGTTGCAGAGCACGGGCTCTAGGCGCGCGGGCTTCAGTAGTTGTGGCACGTGGGCTCAGTAGCTGTGGCTCGCGGGCTCTTGAGCGCAGTCTCAGTAGTTGCGGCGCACGGGCTTAGTTGCTCCACAGCATGTGGGATCTTCCCGGACCAGGGCTTGAGCCCGTGTCCCCTGCATTGGCAGGCAGACTCTCAACCACTGCGCCACCAGGGAAGCCCAACAATTAAGTCTTATACTCCGGATAATTGTGTATAGCAAATTATTTGTGGGTTTTAGTATTAATTGCTTAATTTGTTGAAGACTGCCCTGGCCCCTAAGGACCAAACCTATCTTATTTGATGTAATGCTCATAGCAGCCTTACGAGTAAGGACTGTCATCCAGTTTGAATAGAAGAGGAAACCAAGACTAAGCGAAGAACGTCTTGCCCAAGTGGGACAAGGAGAAAGCGCCCGAGTCAGGGCTGGATGTGCCGGAGGCTGCGCTCCACTGTACGGGCTCCCCACTTAGGCTCCGGGACACGGACTCAGGCCTCGCTCGGTGATGAAAGCTGCTAGGATCTTGGTCGCTCCCTTAGCCCCCCTTGGCCTGCTTCCTCATCTGTAAAGCAAGGATGGTAGCGATTCAGCTGAATGGAGGTAGTGCCTGGAAACGCCTCCGTCCAGCCCAGGTGCTGCGCGGAGAAGAGATGCTCGACAAGTGGTTCATCCTTTCCTTCGACAAAGATCAGAGCGTGTGTCACCGCATCTCCTGTGGGCAGGGGAAAAGCCAAGCTGTTCACAGCTCACGGGCCTTCGAGCAGAATCCTCACTTCTCTTGCAGAATCCCCACCTCCAGTCTCACCCCCAGACCAATGACGCTCAAGTGGTCTTGGCGGCACACTCTATCCGGAAGGAATTTACTGCCCGGGCACCTCAGTGTCTGTGTAGTCATTTATAATGCACATGCAGGCAGTACCTGTAATTAGTATGTTCAAAATTAGAAAAATCCAAGAAGCCGTTTTCTTCCTCTTCCCACTCTTCTAGACAACTAACACTGACAGCCCCTTGCCGTTACTGCTCTGAGGCTTAGGAATACTGCTCTGTGAAATAGGGGGTCCCCCACTCGTCCAAGGCAGCTGAGGCCAAAGCGCCGAAGTGACTTGTTGAAGGTCAGTCAGCTGGTGGGCGGTGGGATGGGCTGGAGGCCCCGGTCAGCTGGCCTTGAGACAGCTCCTCTCCAGGCCTCCTGCCGTGGCTGCTGTCAAGTGGCTGAGCGGCCGTGGGGAGGACGAAGTGGGGCCTCTTCAGTTTGGCTGTGGCCCACGGCCGGGCCCCTCCCGAGCCTCCCCATCGCCAGCTGCAGCAGGCGCGGCCCAGGTCCCCGTCTCGGATCCAGGCCCCGGGGCCCCTGCTGGGGTGTCCTTCCCTGCCTGCAGCCGCCGCCGAGCATGGCTGGGAGCGCGCCCTCTTCCTGCAAGGGAACTCGCGTCTCCAGGGCCCACACAGGCCCTCGTACAGGCCTTGGTTTCCTCACTGCACCCATCACGACAGATGGGGTTCAGTTGCCCTGCCGGTGGCAGAACACCTGCCCGCAAACCTGGGTGGTGCCCCGGGCGGGCTCGACCTGGCATCAGCCCTCGTCATCAGCTAAGGCCCGGTCACGCCTCCCCCGCGTCCCCGACCTCTCCACCCCTGGCGCCGAGCTGTCCAGAGAGGACTCTGGAATTTTCCCACTATGTCCCTTTTCGGGCCTGTGTTGAAATGCCACCCAGCCACTGACGTCAGTCCCGCAGGCCCCTTCCTCCCCAGAGGGTAATGTCCAGCTCCTCTGCTGCCCCGGGACACTGAGCCCAGTGCTTGGCGGCGCCCAGTGGATCCTGTCCATCAGCACCGTCAGGCCCGAGCCTCCATCCGGCCGCTGTGCCTTCACAGCAGGGCTAGGACATAATTCTGCCCCCATCTGGCCCTGACCGCAGAGGTGGCCCTGCTGACCCCCTCCCTCTGACACCTCTGGTAGGAAAGGCTGTTAGAGGAGTGGCCCAGTGAGGGACACGTCCGGGGGTGCCTGTCACGTGTTGTCACTCGCCCTGACTGTGGGCTGGCTTTGCCCTGTGGACCCTTCGCAAGCGTGACACGAGCATCTGGGCTGGCTTTCTCTCATTGCTGAGAACTCTGCCACCTGATGGAGAAGCTTGGGACCAGCTTCTGGAGACGGGTGGTCCAGGTGACAGCCAGCACAGACCACCAGACCTGCGCCTGAAGCCATATACCCCTGGTGGGGCTGCCCAGAGGACAGCAGGAGAACTACTCGGATGGACCCAGTCCACATGGCCGACCCACGGGGTTGTGAGCAAAGAAAAGGATGGCTGTGTTCCCAGCGTTGAGGTGTGGAGTGATTTTCCACGCAGGAGCTGATAACAGACACCTGGAGAGGAGTGCGACCAGGGGAGCTCGTGAAGGCTCAGGCTGCAGTGCTCGGGCTCTGGTGCCTGCGGTCTGCTTGTGTCCACGGCTCTCAGAGGCAAGGCTGCGTGTCCCTGCTTGGAGGAAGCTGCAGGCTCCCTGCCTGCCTGGGAGGCTACCTTTTCTGGCTCAGGGGGGCTGGTGGTATGTGGTCCCTGTGGGACACTCACTGCAGAGAAGCACTCGCAGCCCCTTGGGCCTGTTCCCCTGAGATCCCTGAGACAGGCCCCAGGACTTCAGCACAGAATGGATTGGGCACATTTTGTGGGGGGTTGCTGCTGGGGCTTTCTTGGCACCTGCTCTAAACAGCCTTCTAAGCTAGTTTACTCTGGGTCCTATTGGCTGACTGCTTTTTTCATGAGGGAGATTCAGAATTGAAATGCTTTCCCTACTTTTCCCTTTCCTCATTCCCTCAACCCACATTCTCCTTGCCTTCCTGCTCCAGCCTGTATTTGGCTGGAGCATTTCCCAGTTCTATGAAGCCAAATCATGCCTAGCTAGGAATCGGGGGCTTGGATTCTGTCCCTGAGTCACTGTGATCTCAAGTGAGCTTCTTCATCCCTCAGCATTCTGGAGTCTGTTGAAGCCTTGCAACTTCCAGGGCAGGTCTTGGACAGTAAGTTGTAATTGCAGGTGACCCTTGAACAACACGGGGGTTAGGGGCACCGACCTCCCGTGAAGTCGGAAATTTTGCGTGTAACTTTACAGTTGGCCCTCCATACCCACGGTTCTGCATCTACAGATTCAACCAACTGCAGATCGTGTGGTAATGTAGTATATATTTATTGAAAAAGAGCTGGATACAAGTGACTCGTGCAGTGAAATCCATGTTGTTCAAGGGTCAACTGTACTTTCCATCAATTTCAGCTGATAACATAATAGCAGTTACCAAGTCCTATGGCAGGCGGCCAGGTGCCTGTTCCTAGAGCAGCTTGCACACAGCTTGTGGGAACGAGGATCCTATTTTCTGAATACTGGGATCTGTGTTCGGAACCCTGGGTACTGCTTCTGATCATGGCGGTGCAGACAGAGGCATGCAGTCATGATCACACACCCCCACCATCGTTGCAAGCCCTTTCCCCTCAACGGAAGCAACACGGGGGGATTTAAAGGGCCAACTATTTTTTTTGATCCACCCCCCCCACCCCATCATTTTCCTTTTCCCCTTTTGGGAGCCAGACATTGAAGACAAGGGCATTCAAGAGCAACTGCAGAGAAAAGTAGCCAGGGGAAGGCACAGACTCAGAAAAGGGGTGAGAAAACCTTAAATTTACACCTCACCTGACCCTTCACACACAGATAGCCTGTAACAATCAAACAGCAAACGCTGGGGAAGGGGGAGAATCTGATTTTCAGAAGTACCACATTACTAGACTCAAATGTTGGTTTCAACAACAAAAATCACAAGGCATACAAAGAAATGGCCTATTCAAAGGGAAAAAAACCAACAGAAACTTTCCCTGAGAAAGACCAGATGGCAGACCTACTAGACAAAGTTTAAAAACAGCTGTTATAAAGATGCTCAAAGAACTAAAGGAAGATGAGGGAAAAGTCAAGAAAACGATATGTGAATCAAATGGAAATAGCAATATAGAGCTAGAAAACCTAAAAGGAAACTCAAAAAAATTCTAAAGTTGAAAACAATAATGATGGAAATGAATAATTCACCAAAGAGATTCAACAGCAGATTTGAGCAGGCAGAAGAATGCTCAAATCTTGAAGGCAGAATACTTGAAATTATCGAGTCTGAGGAACAGAAAGAAGAGAGATTGATGAAAAGTGAACAGAGCCCAAGGGACCAGTGGGACACCATCAAGCAGATCAATGTACACATTGTGAGACTCCCAGACGAAAAAGAGAGAAAGGGGCAGAGAGAATATTTGAAGAAATAATGGCCAAAAACTTCCCAGGTTTTATGAAAGACTTAACAAATATAAACATCCAAGAAGCTCAACGAACTCCGTGTAAGATGAACTCAGAGACCCACACAAAGACCCACATGCGTGATAATGAAACCATCAAAAGCCTAAGAATCTGGAAAGCAGCAAGAGAGAAGCAACTCAGCACATGTAAGGGGTCCTCAATAAGATAATGAGCAGACTTCTCATCAGAAACATTGGCATCCAGAAGGCAGTGGGTTGATAAGCTAAAAAAAACCCCACAATCAAGAATCCCATATCTGGGGCTTCCCTGGTGGCACAGTGGTTAAGAATCCACCTGCCAGTACAGGGGACACAGGTTCGTGCCCTGGTCCAGGAAGATCCCACATGCCGTGGAGCAACTAAGCCTGTGCGCCACAACTACTGAGCCTGTGCTCTAGAGCCTGTGAGCCACAACTACTGAGCCCATGTGCCACAACTACTGAAGCCTGCGCACCTAGAGCCCGTGCCCTGCAACAAGAGAAGCCACTGCAATGAAAAGACCACACACTGCAATGAAGAGTAGCCCTTGCTCGCTGAAACTAGAGAAAGACCGCGCAGCTATGAAGACCCGGCACAGCCAAAAAGAAATACATAAAATAAATTTTTTTAAAAAGAATCCCATATCTGGCAAAACTGCCCTTCAGAAGCGAGGGAGAAGTTAAGAGAAGATAAACAAAAGCTGAGGGAGTTTGTTACTACCAGACCCATTCTGCAAGAAATGCTCAAGAGAGTCCTGCAGAGTGATTTGGAAGGACATTAGACAGTAACCTGAAGTCGTGTGGAGAAATAAAGACCTCAATAAAGGTAAACATGGGGCAACTGTAAAAGCTACTATTGTAACAGTGGTTTATAACTCCACTTTTATTTTCTGAGAGTAGTGTATTTAAAGCAAATTACAGTTGACCCTCCAGCGACTTGGTTTCTGAACTGTGTGGGTCCACTGGTACACAAATTCTGTTCAATAAATATGTACTACAGTACTAGACAATCCGCAGTTGGTTGAATCCACAGATGCAGAACCTTGGATACAGAGGGCCAACTGTAAAGTTAGACACGGATTTTTGACCTGGTGTTCAAGTGTCAATTGTAATCTAAAAGATAATAATATTTTGGCCTTGATTTATAACTGCATATTTTGTTTTCTACATAATTTCAAAGACTAATGCATTAAAAGAAAAACCATGGTTAGTTTAAGCTTCTGTACACAAAACATGTAAAGTTGTAATTTTGTGACATCAAGAACTAAAAGATATGGAGCTGGAGCTGTAAAGGAGCAGAGGTTTTGTATGTTATTGAAGTGAGGCTGGTGTAAAGTCAGATCAGAGTGTTACAACTGTAGAATGTTCAGTGTAGTCCCCATGGGAACCACGAAGAAAACAGTGGTAGAGTATATGCTAAAGGGAACAAGAAGGGGATGCATTTCACTATGAAAAATCAACTGAACACAAAAGAAGACAGTAATGTGGGAAATGAGGGGTGAAATGCCAATAAGGAATATAGAAAACAGATAGATGACAGAAATAAGCCCCTCCTTATCAGTATTTAAGTGTAAAAGGATTAAACTCTACAATCAAAAGCCAGAGATGGGCAGAATGAATTTCTTTTTTAAAAAATGGTCCAACTATATGCTGTCTACAGGAGAATCACTTTAGATCCAAGGACATAAATAGGTTGGAAGTGAAAGGATGGAAACATATTTCATACGAATAGTAGTCAAAGGAGACCAGGGGTGGCTATACTAATACCAGATAAGATAGACTTTAAATTAAAAACAGGTTACGAAAGACAAAAAAAGGACATACAGTAACAAAACATTCAAATACAGCAAGAAGATAAAACAATTATAAGCATTTATACACCTGACAACAGACCATTAATATATATGAAGCAAAAATAGATAGTTCTGTGATAATAGCTGGAGACTTCATTCCCCAATCTTAATGGATAGATCAACCATGCAAAAGATAAGTAAGAATATAGAGGACTTGACCAACACAGTAAACTATGTCTAACAGACATATTGAGAACACTCTACCCAATGGCAGCATACACATTCTTCTCAAGTGCACATGGGGCATTTTCCAGGATAGACTATATGTTAGGCCATAAATTAAGTCTTGGTAGATTTAAGAAGATAGCTATCATACAAAGTATCTTCTGCAACCACAACAGGATAAAGGTGGGAATCAATAACACAAGGAAAACTGGAAAATTCACAAAGTTGTGGAAATTAACACATTCTTAACCAATGGCTCAAAGAAGAAATCACAAAGGAAATTAGAAAATACTTAGAGGTGAATGAAAGTACAAACACAACATTCCAAAATTAGGCATTGCATCAAAAACAGTGCAGTGGGGAAATTTTATAGCAATAAATGCTTACTTTAAAAAACAGAGATCTCAAATCAACAAGTGAACTTTACAAATTAAGGAACTAGAAAAAGAACAAACCGAACCCAAAGGTAGCAGAAAGAAGGAAATAGTAAAGATGAGAGCAGAGGTAAATGAAATAGAGAATGGAAAATCAATGACCCAAAAGTTGGTTTGTCAGAAAGATCAACAGAGTTGATGAGCCTTTAGTTAGATGAACTAAGGAAAAGAAGACACAAATTGCTAAAGTTAGAAATGAAAGTAGGGTCATTACTACTGACTCTTCAGAAATAAAAAGGATTGTGAGAGGACTATGAATAATCGTACACCAACAATTTGGATGAAATGGACAAATTGCTACAGCCACAAAACCTACCAAGACTAAATCATGAAGAAATAGAAAATCTAAATAGAACTGTAACTAGTAAGGAGATTGAATCAGTAATTTAAAAATCTTCCAACAAAGAAAAATCCTGGACCTGATGGCTCCTCTAGTGAATGCTATCAAACATTTAAAGAGTTAACATCAGTATTTCTCAAACTTTTCCAAAAAAATTGAGGACGGAACACTTCCTGATTCACTTTATGAGACCACGGTAACCCTGATACCAAAGCTAGAGAAAGACACTATGAGAAAAGAAAACTATGGACCAATATCTTTTATGAGTGTTAATGCAAAAATCCTCAACAAAATATTAGCAAACAATTCAGCAGCATATTAAAAGGATTATACACATGACCAAGGAGAATTAATTCCTGAAATGCAAGGGTGGTTCAACATATAAAAATCAATCAACGTACCACATTAACAGAATGAAGGAAAAAAACACATGATCATCTTCACTGATGCAGAAGATGCATCTGACAAAATTCAACATCTTTTCATGATAAAACACTCAACAAACTAGGAATAGAAGGCATCTAAATGAACATAATAAAAACCATATATGAAAAACCCACAGTGGACATCATATTCAATGGTGAAAGAATGAAAGCCTTTCCTTTAAGATCAGGAAGAAGGCAAGGATGCCTGCTTTCACTACTTCCATCAGTGTAGTACTGGACGCCCTAGCCAGAGCAATTAGGCAAGAAAAAAATAAAAGGTATCCAGATTGGAAAGGAAGAAGTAAAACTATCTCTGTTCATGGATGATATGATCTTATATAGAGAAAATCCTAAAGATTCCACAAAGAAACTTAAAGCTAGTAAGTTCAGCAAAGTAGCAGGATACAAAGTCAGCACACAAAAATCAGTTTAATTTTTATATACTAACAATGAACAATCTGAAAAGTTGGAATTAAGAAAACAATTCCATTAACATTGGCATCAAAAAGAATAAAATACTTAGAAATAAACTTAACCAAAGAAGGAATAGGTTTGTACACCAGCAACTACAGAACATTGCTGCAAAAAATTAAAGAAGACAAATACATGGAAAGACATCCCATGTTCGTGGATTGGAAGGCTTAATATTGTTAAGATGTGTGGTGAGAACATTTAAGATCTACTCTCAACAAATTTCAAGTATACAATACAGAATTGTTATACTACAGTCACCATGCTGTACATTAGATCCTCAGAATTTATTAATCTTATAACTGAATATTTGTACCCTTTCACCATCTCCCCATTTCCTCCACCCCCATACTACATTCACTTCACACGTCACCCTAGACCTGCCCACGTGCCCTGCTTTCTGGTCCTTGCATCCTTGCATTGGCTTGTTTGTTGCCATGATCATGGATCCAGGTGTGCTGCTCAAGGCACTCTCCATCAGTGCTTCACCTCACACCCAGACTCTGTACCCCTTGCCTCCAGGCCTGGGACTTCCCTGCCTCTGCTGAAGTACAAGACACAGCAGGATCTCAGTACCCACAAATGTGCCACACGGCACTGCAACAGGTGTTGAGGCCCTCCATGGACTCCAGCCATAGGAGGTGGGACTCAGCCTATTAATTCTTCTCTCTCACACCCTGGACTCTGCAGAGATGTAGTAGCTTCATACAGCCTCCCTGAAGGTTTACCATGAGATTGAACAAATTGGTTTGTCCAGAAGCTATAGCTGGTTCAGTAATGCACCCTCTTTTATTTGCTCTTGCTGCTTCCTTTATTCCTCCCTTCTTCCTTGCATTGCACTTGCTGATAAAGAGCTTTTTCCTCTGGCTCTGTTTTCCAGGGAGGCTGGCAGTCCGCAGTCCTCTGACTTGCCGTTCTAGTGAGCATGCTGCAATCTGGGGGTGAGGATGCTACAACCTGGGGGTGAGGATGAGCATCTGCAGGACTCAGTTTGCTAGTGACAGAAACAAGCTCTGGCCAATCTAAGCAAAAGAAGGGACTTCTTATAAAGGCATTAGTTTCCTCAAAAAGTTAAAAATAGAATTATTGTATGACCCAGTAATTCTACTTCTGGGTGTATATCAAAAGAATTGAAAGCAAGGTCTTGAAGAAATACTTGTACACCCATGTTTATAATAACATTATTCACAGTAGCCAAAAGGTGGAAACAACCCAAATGTCCACCGACAGATGAATGGATAAACAAAATGTGGCATATGTGTATAATGAATATTATTCAGTCTCAAAAGAAAGGGAATCTGATATATACTACAACATGGTTGTATCTTTTGTTTGTTTGTTTGTTTTGTTTTTTTTCTTTTTGCGGTATGTGGACCTCTCACTGTTGTGGCCTCTCCCGTTGCGGAGCACAGGCTCCGGATGCGCAGGCCCAGCGACCATGGCTCACGGGCCCAGCCGCTCCGCGGCATATGGGATCCTCCCAGACCGGGGCACGAACCCGTATCCCCTGCATCAGCAGGCGGACTCTCAACCACTGCGCCACCAGGGAGGCCCAACATGGTTGTATCTTGAGGGCTGTCTTAGTCCACTTGGCTTTCTATAGCAAAATACCATAAACTGGGTAGCTTATAAACAAAAGAAATTTATTTCTCACGGCTCTGGAAGCTGAGAAGTCCAAGATCCAGGCATCAACAGGTTTGGTGTTTGATGAAGACCTGTTTCCTGGTTTCCAGATGGCTGTCTTTGCTGTGTCCTCACAAAAGGGGCAAGGGAACTCTCTGAAATGTCTTTTTTTTAAAAAAATAAATTTATTTATTTATTTTTGGCTGCATTGGGTCTTCGTTGCTGCACGCAGGCTTTCTCTAGTTGTGGTAAGCGAGGGCTGTTCTTCCTTGTGGTGTGCGGGCTTCTTACTGCGGTGGCTCCTCTTGTTGCAGAGCATGGGCTCTAGGCGTAGGGGCTTCAGTAGTTGTGGCACGTGGGCTCAGTAGTTGTGACTCGCAGGCTCTAGAGCACAGGCTCAGTAGTTGTGGCTCATGGGCTTAGTTGCTCCGTGACATATGGGATCTTCCTGGACCACAGCTCAAACCCGTGTCCCCTGCATTGGCAGGCAGATTCTTAACCACTGCGCCACCAGGGAAGTCCTGAAATGTCTTTTATAAGAGCACTAATCTCATTCATGAGGGTTCTACCCTCACGATGTAATTACCTCCCAAAGGCCCCACCTCCAAATACCATCACACTGGGGGAGTTAAGTTTCAAAATATGAGTTTACAGGGACACAAACATTCAGTCTATAGCAAGGACACTATGCTCAGTGAAATAAGCCACAAAGTGACAAATACTGTAGGATTCCACTTATATGAGGTGTGTCGAGAGTAAGCAAATTCAGAGACAGAAGGTAGAACGGTGGCTGCCAGGGGCTGGGGGAGGGGTAGTTATTGTTTCATGGGTACAATGTTTCAGTTTTGCAAGATGAAGAGTTCTGGAGATGGTTGGCGGTGATGGTTCATATGAATATACTTCATACCACTGAACTGTACACTTCAAAGTGGTTAAAATGGTGAATTTTATGTCATATGTATTTTACCACTGGAGGTACTAAATGAACACCGCCGGTACTGATGGTGGAATAAAGTGGTCAGGCCACCCCACTGGCAGATAACAATGATAAAATTTGAGCAAAATACTGAAACAGGTGCATCCCAGCTATTTAAAAGAACTGGAAATCACCCCAAGCAGAGAGAAACTAGAAGAGTATTCTCCTTGAAACATTGCAACTACAAGGGATAAGAATTGTGAGTTTGTGTTTTTCCCCGATGATGCTGTCCATTGATGCCCTTTGCCATAGTGGAGGAAAACAGCAGCAGGGCACCACATCCCTATCATCTTGAAGTAGCAGAGAACAGAGTTCAGAGCTGAAAGAAAACCCAGGCAGGGACTTCCCTGGTGGCGCAGTAGTTAAGAATCCGCCTGCCAATGCAGGGGACACAGCTTCAATCCCTGGTCCGGGAAGATCGCACACGCCACAGAGCAGCTAAGCCTGTGAGCCACAACTACAGAGCCCGCGCACCTAGAGCCCGTGCTCCACAATGAGAAGCCCACACACCACAACAAAGAGTAGTCCCCACTCTCTGCAACTAGAGAAAGTCCGTGTGCAGCACCGAAGACCCAATGCAGCCATAAATAAATAAATTAAAAAAAAAAAAAACCCAGGCAAACCTCTGGAAGTGAGAGAACCACAGAAGAGATGACACTCAAAATCTGAGTCAAATTGCTCAAATCCCTGCCTGACCACAGATCTGTGCACGTGCTACAGACTCAGTGAAGAACGGACAGGGATCTACTCTTGAGAGGCAGCTACACTAGATGAGATTTGTGAGTTTACTGCCTTTTATCTAGTGCATTCCCCAACGGTGTACAGCATGGGGGGTAGAAAGCTGTAGCCTTACTGGCTTGAGGTATCAGAGGATATAACTTGATGATGGTGGAGAAGCTGTGAATTTAGGAGGGAATCCTCAGAAACAAGGACACCACGGAGAGGATGAGCTGCTGAGTGTAAAGTTTACTGAGATCCTTGACTGACTGCCAAACTATGCAGGAAGAGGGGAGTATCCCCAGCGGAACAGAGGAACAAAAGCTGGGGCTACAAGCTAGAGATAGCAGCTGCTGCACCCAGCCGTGGGAGACAGAATTTGTAGTTTGAATACAGGCAAGTTAACTTGCCTCTAAAACAATAACAACAACAAAACAATCATCGTAAGAACACAACAGAATCCAGAGACACTACAATATGTTGTCTGAAATATCCAATTTTCAACCAAAAATTAGGACATGCAAAGAATTGGGAAGATATGATTCATGGTCAGGAAAAAACAGTCAATAGAAATTGACTCCACGTGGATCCAGATGTTCAATTTAACAAAGACTTCAAAACACCTGTTATAAATATGTATCAAGGGGCTTCCCTGGTGGTGCAGTGGTTAAGAATCCGCCTGCCAATGCAAGGGACACAGGTTCCAGCCCTTGTCCGGGAAGATCCCACATGCCGCGGAACAATGAAGCCTGTGCGCCACAACTGTTGAGCCTGTGCTCTAGAGCCCATGAGCCACAACTACTGAAGCCTGTGCGCCTAGAGCCCATGCTCCACAACAAGAGAAGCCACTGCAATGAGAAGCCTGCACACCACAATGAAGAGTAGCCCCCGCTCACCGCAACTAGAGAAAGCCCACGCGCAGCAAGGAAGACCCAACACAGCCAAAAATAAATAAATAAATAAAATTTAAAATATACATGTATCAATAATTAAAGTATAATTATCTTAATTAGTGGACAGGGAAACTCAAAAGTTAAGAACTGTTAAAAATGAATTTCTAGAGCTGAACAGTATGAAAACTAAAATGAAAAATGTGTGGGGTTTTTTTAGATGGTTTGAATAGCAGATTAGAGATGGCAGAAGAATTAGTGAACTTCAAGATAGATCAATAGGAATTAACCTCAAAAATGGAGAGAAAAAAGATTGAAGAAAAACGAACAGAGCCTCAGATATGGGGACAATATAAATGAGTCGATATATATGTAATTGTCTCAGCAGGAGAGGAAATGGAGAAAGGGACAGGTGACATTTTTGAAGAAATAAAGCCAAAACCACCCCCAATTTTGTGGAAAACATTAAATTAAAAATCCAAGAGTCTTGGTGAACCTAAAGCAGGATAAAAACAATGGAAACCACTCCCCAGAACATTAGAGTCCAACTGCTGAAAGCCGAAGATAAGGAGAAAGTCGTGAAAGCAGTGAGAGAAAAACAACAGGTTATATGGTCGGGGAACAATTCTATGACTGACAGCTGACTTCTCAACAGAAACAATAGAAGTCAGAAAATTTGGAATGTCGTTCAAAGTGCTAAAGTTAAAAATTATCACACAAGAACTCTATATCCAGCAAAATCTTCTAAGTGAAGGCAAAATAAGGACATTTTCTGTAAACAAAAATTGAGAAAATGTGTCGCAAGCAGAGCTCCACCATAAGAAATGCTGAAGCAAGTTGTTTAGGGTAAAAGGAAATGAACTCAGATGACACCTCTGATCTATGGGTAGGAATGGATGGCAGTGGAAGTGGTAAGCATGTGGGTAAAAGACTAGATGTATCACTCAATGTCCAGCCAGAAGACAGGAACCACTCATAATGTGAACAGGGAAATGTTAACAATTATAAATTGGTAAGAGATGGTTAACTACTAAAGTGGGTAAAAGAGAACTTTAAGGATTACAGGAATACCAAATGCAGAAAACAGCTGCTTTGTCTAGTGCTCAGGGGGATAAAGTGAGAAGGTGGGATGTCTCCCCCAACAAGGCTGAAATTCAGACCCCCCCCCATGGAATATGCAGCCTAGCAGTGGTGAAGAAACAGGACGGAACAGTGCTGGCTGAAGCTGGTTCATAGGAAGTGACCCACTGGTTAGCCAGGAAACTCGTTGGAGAGTGAGCACTGCTGGGCCTCCTGCCAGCTGCTGGCTGCTGTGCCACACAGGTGGATGAAAAGCACCTGGGAACCAGGAAGAGAAGCTGTGGCTTGACTGTGGCCTTGCAGTGGCCCTCTAGTGCCCTCTACTGACGATGCTGGAGCATCGTCCAGCAGGCAAAAGGTATTTCCATGGTCCAGCTCCAGTTCCACAAAGCAGGACAAAGAAGGGTAGATTTGGAGCTGAGAGGCAATAAACTAACTCGCACGCTGTATTCCTTCTGCTTTCTTAATTCCTTTAAAAGACATTACTATTTAAAGCAAAAGTACTAACACTGTATTGTTGTGTTTATAACAAAGATGTAATATAGATGGCAGAGTGAATGGAGATGTACGTGACTGTATTTTACCTGAAGGAATCCAATACTAATTCCATGTAGACAGGGATACGTTAAAATGCATACTTTAATCTCTAGAGCAACCACTGAAAAATAATATATGCAAAGACATATAGCTGGAAATCCAACGGGAAAATTATGGGATTCTAAGAAATACTGTATTAACACAAAAGAAGGCAGGGAAAGAGGAACCAAAAGAGATAAGGCAAAACAAATAGCAAATGGCAGATCTAAATCTAACCTAACTGCAACCGAAATTCTATGTAGATGGAATAAAAACTCCAATTACAAGGTAAATGTTATCGTACTAGATGAAAAAGCAAGATCCAACTCTACGCCATCTACAAGAGACACACTTTATACACAAAGGCACAGATAGTTTGTAAGTAAAAGTGTGGAAAAAGAGATACAGACCAACCTCGGAGATACTGCAGGTTCAGTTCCAGACCAACTGCAATAAAACTAATATTGCAATAAAGCAAGTCACAGGAGTTTTTTGGTTTTCCAGTGCATATAAAAGTTATATTCACACTATACTACAGTCTATTAAGTGTGCAATAGCATTGTCTAGAAAACAATGCACATAACCTTAATTTTAAAATGCCTTATTGCCAAAAAAATGCTCACCATCATCTGACAACACTGGGTTGCCACAAACCTTCAATCTGTAAAAATTCCAATATCTGAAAAGCACAATTACGTGGGTATTCCTTGCAAACAGCCTAGGAAAGCTGGAGAGATTATATTAATATCGCACAAAATAGACTTTAAGGCAAAGCATATTACTAGAGGCAAAGAGGGACAATTCATAATGATAAAAGGGTCAGTTCATCAGGAAGACAAAGTTATTAGTGGGTATGCACCTAATAACAGCTCTGAAACGCATGACGCAGTCTGACAGCTAGAGGGAGGACACAAATCCACAACTGCAGTTGGAGATTTTAACCCGCCTCTCACAACACCGAGGGAACAGTTAGATGAGTAAGTGATGTAGGACCCCGGAAGGAAGATGGGGAGCCCCCAGAATCTCGGAGGAGGGATGAGAAGCAGGCCCGGAGGCCCCGCCGCTGGGAACAGCCCCCCACATTGCAACCTAGAAGCACTGCCACGAGAACCCCGCTGCCTTGGCTCCTGGCCACAGACACCGCAGGCTGCACCCACCCCTGCCCCTGAGGCTGGACACTGGAGCTGGAGCCACGGCCACCTGGGCCTTGACACCTCAACAGCACGACTGCACGGCCCCGGCTCTTCCTGCCACCCGCTTCCGGTCCATCTCCTGAGCCCATCCTCTGAGCCTGCGCGGTGACTGGTAAGTCATCTCACGTGGCTTCCTCCTCCCAACAGCGGTCATTTCTCCCATTCGTTGATGAGACGGGGGGTGGGGGTTGGAGAATCCTGCAGCAGGAAGTGCCGCAGCAGGATTTCAGCCCAGCCCCGGGTCACTCCAGGGCCTGTGATCTGGAGCCTCCCCCACCAGGCCTCCCTCCCTGCCAACACCCGTCAGGACGGGTGCCTCTCCAGGCCTCTGAGGTCCCCCATCCCTGGAACGTCAGTGCCGTGGGGCAGGGTGGATGCAGCGTGGACGGGGCAGAAGCCTGCTGGGCCTCCAAGGCGGGCCCGGGTTGGGGCAGAGGGCGTCTGTGGGACGGAGGAGCGATGGCCCGGCCAAGGGCTTGGACGGTAGCGGCAGGCGTGGCCCCGGCACTTGGGTCCCGTCCACGTGGCCAGAGCTGCCTGGGCCACCGCGGGCCCAGCTGGGACTCCAGGTCTGGGGGAAAGAGTTGCCAGGATGAGGGGCCGTCAGGCTTCTCCTCCACGGGTGGGGAGGCCGGCTGTGGAAGGGCCCTCCCTGTTGGCCCAGGCAGCGGAGGGGCAGCGCAGGCCCCTCAGTCAAGCGTGGTTTCAGCGGAGATGCCTGCCCCAGCCTGTTCCCCTGGGAGGCGAAGCGAGGCCCACACAGTGAACACGGCCTTCCAGGGAGCTGCCTGGCTGGCGGGTGACCTCATTGAGGCCCTGGGCTCCAGGAACTTCCAGAAGCAACCTTGGAGGTGTCCAGGGCCTGCGTGCATGTAGAGGGAGTGGGAAGGGGGCACAGTGCCTTTGGGGCCATTGCCATTCCCAGGACCCCCTAGCAGGCTTGGGGAACAAAGTCCCCAAGAAGCCATTGTGGTGGCTCTCGGGGGCGGGCACAGGGATTCCAGGAGAATTCTGGAGGCAGATCCCTGTCCTGGCCCTCAGTCCACTCTCAAGGGACATCAGGTGTAGGTGGTGGCCCCGGAAGCCGAGGAGAAGAGCCACCGGTGAAACCCAAGCAGCCCCTCCCGCCCTGTGCCCCCCTCCGGCGGGCCGCGTGCCCTTGGTGACCCTGAGGACCCTCCATCCCGCTTGGACCGTCAGCGTTTGCAGCCTGGATCCTGGGCCTGCAGGCAGTGACTCGCTAGTGGGGCCCGGTCCCCGGGGTAGGGGAGGCTTCAGCGGAAGAGGGTGCACAGCACGCGGGGGCTACTCCGCACGCTGTCCCGCCATTGGGACCTGTCCTGGGAAGCAGGCTCCCTGGGAGAGCCGGCGGGGAGTAAACCCGCCCCAGGAGCGAGGGCGGTTTGTGTTTCCCACAAAGGGAGGATGACCCGAGAGGGGAGCAGGCTCTTCAGATGGGTCTGAGGCGGGGGGGCCCCGGAGGCTGGCCCCTGCCGTGCCTACAGAGCTGGGTAGCCGGGGACCAAGCCGGGCAGGAGGCGGGCAGAGGGCAGGGGTCCCAGCAGGCTGGCTGGGCCACCGCAGGGAGCGTGCTCCGTCACCAGCGAGGCAGGGCCACTGCCTCTCAGGGCGTCCCGTGCACCAGGCGAGGAGGCGAGCGGTGACAGCAGGCTTGCGCCAAAGCCCCGAGAGAAGGGGCGCCTGCCCACCCCTGGGCCCTCTACCCCAGGCGGACGCTTCACGACAGCAGCCAAGCATACATGCCGCGCCCGGAGGGCAGAGCTGGCTCCGGTCTGGGGCCGGGAAGGCGGGCGGGGCTGTTGGCTTGGCCGGCTTGGGGCTGCGGGGCGACAGTCTGCCCGGGACCAAGGTGAGCCAGCTCTAGCCCCTGTCCTGCCCAGCTGGCAGGATGCCATCAGTGAGGGGATGGGGCCTTCAGGGAGGCTCCGTGGGCAGGGGAATGCTGGCTCTCCCGCCCCTCCCCTGCCCTCGCCTCCAGCCTGTCCGTCCCTCCACGCCCAGCCAGGCGCCCACCCCTGCTGGCTGCAGCCTGGGGATCGTGCTCCCATCTGCAGGCAGCTGTGCCGGGCAGGGAGCTTCCTGTGTGACAGGTGGCATGCTGCAGCCCCGGCAGGGGACCTGACGAGGGGGGTGCCCGTGGTGGGTGCTCAGTGGATTCTCCACCCTGGAGGGACAGCAGCAGTCTTGTCAGGGACAGGGTTGGGCTGTGGTCACTCTCTCCAACACCAGATTAGCCTTGCAAGTCACCAGCTTCTCGAGGGGGCACGGGGGCAGCACCTGCACCCTGCTCCCAGGTGCCCGGCGCTGCAGTGCCCCGAGCCCAGGCCTGGGAGCCGGCTGCCCACACTTACTAACACAAAGGAAGCTGACCGCAAACCCTGTGCCCTCTGGCCACACCAGGAATAGCCCACGAGATGCGATATTTTGAAGACATGAGCTGGACGGCAAAGACTGTGGGCCAGCCCTCTACCCCGGACGTCTGGCGCCCTGGCTGCTATATTTTGGTGGCTGAACCATTTTAGCCTGCAGAACGTGCTGCTTCTGAGAAATTTTGAATTGAAATACCATCCGGCAGCAGCTTATTCTTATCAGCCGTGCGGGAACACAGGGCGGGCCTGGCGGCCCGGGGCGGGGGGCCCGGCCTCTGTCCCCTCTGTGCGGGGGACTAAGATGCTCATGCCCAGCTCGCCCATCCACTGGCCCAGCTCATGTCCACCTTCCCTGCCCTGGCCCCGGAAATGTAGCCCACAGGGGACTGGGGCCTCCCTGGCCCCCCTGAGCTGCCCGCTCCCTGTGGCCCCCCCATTCCTGTCCCCCTGTGAGGGCAGACTTATGGTCCCTGAGTGCAGGAGAGGACACTCACCCCGAGAGTTAAGGGACACCGTGGTCACACAGGGACCAGGACCCCAGCTCTGGCTCTGAAGTCCAGGGCGTTGCCTTGGGGCTGCAGGGACTGTGGTTGGCCCTCAAGCTGGGGTGGCCTGTCCTTTCATTATATGGGGCCTGCTTCCCAGGCCCTGCCGGACAAGGGTCCCTGAGGGTGGCGGATCCCCCCTCCCTCGTTCCCCCTGCAGCTCAGCTCCAGGACCTAGGGTCCCACCACCGGACTCATCCTTGGCTGCAGCTGGAGGGTGATCGCCCCGTGAGGTGGAGGCTCCCCACGCCCGCCATGCTGGAGGCCTATTCCCAACCCCCCACCTGCCGGGCGGCCAGGTGGAGTGGGTTCAGGGGCAAGGCCCCAGCTATTTTTAGTGCCTTCGGCTCCAAGGCTGCTGTACAACATGGTGTCCCAGCCTCTCTGGGCCGCAGAGACCTCCCCCCCCTGGCGGCATGGCCAGGACTGCAGGTCCCTGCAGGGCCTGGAGGAAAGCCTGTGACATTTCCCGCAGAACTCTCCTCCTTGCAGACTCGGGCCTACATCACTCTGCTCCCCGGGTCAGCGACTTCTCCCCAGAGCTGGGCGTCAGGGCCGAGCCGACGTCTGGACCAGGCCGCACCGCGGGGCTGCAGGTGCCACAGGCCTTCCTAACCCTGAGTCGCTGTGAGCAAAGCAGGGCCCTGTGCGCCAGCTGCCCGCGTCCCCGAGCTGCCACCGTTGCCACGGCCCCGCCCCCGCACCGTGCCCAGCGTAAGCAGACACAACGGGCCTGTGTCCAGGGAAGTCCCCCTCCCTGGAGTCTGCAAGGCCCGGGACCCTGCGGTCACAGCCCAGGCCATGCTGGGGTCAGTTCCCAAGCCTCCTGAGGTGGCCACGAGGTCTCTTATGCCCCCCTGCGGGTAAGAAAGTTGGGGCTCAGAGAGGTCCCACGGCCCATCAAGTGCCCGGAAAGCAGAGAGTGAATAAGAACTTGGGTCCAAGCAGTTCATCTGAGCGGATCCCGGGAGGCAAGGAGGAGCCTGGACGGAGCCGGCGCAGGTAGAGAGACGGAGCTGGTCACCGTGCAGGCTCCCGGGCTCAGTCTCTATCACACACCTCGGGATGGCCGATCAGAGGAGGAGAAGCTGGTACTTATCCAGTGGCTCCTGAGCCAGTTGGGTGGGGGGTTGCCCCCAGGGCTGATGATAACACTCTGGCACTTTCCGCTGGGAGGGGCTGGGTGGCCTTCCTGGCTTCAGAGAAACCCGTGATCCCTGGGGCCAGAAAGACTGCTCAGCGGGGGCAGGCCTGACACAGGACCTGGCCTCGTCCAGCACTGTTCAACACGGCTGTGCAGAAATTGGGGTTCGGGACAGGGCCACCCAGAGAGCGCATCAGATCTGGGCCTTGGGGCCTGGCCAGGTGCAAGCTTCAACCATGCGGCCTGGAAAAGAAGGTGATGATGCTGACAAAGATGTCTGCTCCTACAAAACGCCCAGAGACTTAAAGATCCACAAAACCCTTTGCTTTTCAGCCGCAGCAATTCAGTCCAGGACCCCACAGAATGGACTCTGCAGGGAGCCACCTGCCCAGGGCTCAGAGACCCCGAGACCGGGTCTCCCGTGATCAGGAACAATGAAGTGGTCACAGGGCGACCTCCATGGAGGAGGACAGACATCCCAGTGCAGCTCCATCAGGGCCTGGATGGGGGAGACGAGTCCGGGGCTCATGGTGGGGCTCTTAAGTGCCATCCCTGAGGCCCCAGGAGCCGTCACAGGGTTGTCAGGGGCCGAGAATGCAGACAAGCCCATCTGAAAGTGCCCGCTTTGGTGCCGTGTGTACTTGCTAAGTCGTGAGCCTGTCCTAGAACTGGGCTCACTGGTGGAGCTGCTGTGATGTGAGAGCGGGAGGCCCAGGCTCCCGCAGCTGCGCTCAGATCTCAGCTCCACCACTCAGGGGCTGTGTGACCCTGGGTGGGTTACTTCCCCTCTCTGGGCCTCACTGTTATCATCTCTAAAACAGAGATGATGGAACCTCCCAAGGGGCAGTAGTGAGGATCAAGTGAGATGATTATGAGGCGCACTCAGAGCACTGGGCAGAGTGAGCTGGGGGAGGGGCTGCCACCACCACCACCACCACCATCATCATCATCATCATCATCATCATTAGCAGTGTCGAGTAGACAGATGCTCTTCCTTCTCAGATGCACTCTATGGCTTCTCTTATGACCCACACTCAGGGGCTCCCGTGTCCCCTCACCACCTCCCTCCCTCTATCCCTACAAGGGTCTGAATCGGGAAGGGCCGGCTGGGGCCACAACCGAGGGCCACGCCTTCCTTGTCCAGAGGTTGGGGACAGGTCTGGAGGGTGGGGTGCAGGCTGAGGTGGGAGGGGAGTTGGGGTGCCCCTAGGGGTCGCAGGGGCTGGGGGCAGGGGTGAGCACCCAGTGCACACCCAGGGCTCAGGGAGCATTCTTTTCACCCAGAGACGACACAGGAAAAATGAGTGTTCATGGTTTTTCTCCCAATTCAAAATGAAGATACCTTTATCGAGACTCATAGACAAAAATTATACAGGCAGACCTCAGAGACACTGCGGGTTCCGTTCCAGACCACCACCGTAACGCAAATACCACAATAAAGTGAGTCACATGAATTTCTTGGTTCCCCAAGAAAAGTTATATTTACACTATACTATAGTCTATTAATACTGTGCAATAAATAGCATTTGTCTAAAAGAAGTACATGCCTTAATTAAAAAATACTTTATTGCTAAAAAAACGCTAACCATCATCTGAGCCTTTAGGGAGTCATGGCAGTCACATCACAGATCACTGATCACAGGTCACCGTCACAAATAATAATGAAAAAGTGTGATATATTGTGAGGATTAGCAAAATGTGACGCAGACATGAAGTGAGCAGATGTTGTTGGAAAAGTGCCCGTAGACTTGACTGACGCAGGGTCGCCACAAACCTTCAACTT
The DNA here is from genome assembly GCF_964341445.2 of Mesoplodon mirus. NCBI lineage: Eukaryota > Metazoa > Chordata > Mammalia > Artiodactyla > Ziphiidae > Mesoplodon > Mesoplodon mirus. The sequence goes on from NC_138979.1 coordinate 186,495,877, forward strand.
GTAAAACAAGCGCAGTGTCTGCAAAGGCCGAAAGACGAGCTGTGCCCGTGCCCTCACCGTCAGTGCTCCAGGTTGTTTCCCAGAAAAACCGGCCTGCCTGCTTCGTCACTGGAGCGTTCCCATAACTGAGAGTTTGGTGGGCCCTAAGCTGTACCCTGGGGCTGAGGGCCGTCCATGCGGCCTGCTTCCCGGGTCACGTGTGGGCTGGAGGTCAAGGCCACCTGGGGACCCTCTGGAGCCGACACCCAGTCCCACACCCAGACGTTCACCCCCCTTGGACCCCTCGCGCTCGGCAGAGCTGTCTTCCCCGTGTTCTCCCTGCCAACCCGGGCCCAGGCCCACGGCCTCCGCGCCCCAGACAGACCCCCATGCTGCCGAGACCCCTGCCCGTCCTGGGTCCTCTGGCCCGGGCCCCGCCTCCCCACCTCCCAGGAGCTGGCTGCCTGCCCTGCATGTTCCGGCCCCCGCACTCCAGAGAACTGGTTTTGTCCAAGGTCTTCTGGACTCTCCCATACGGCAAGTGTGGCTGTGGCTGTGCTGCCCCCTCGTGACCCCCAGGCACGATTTAGAAAGGGGCACCCCTCCCTCAAGACCCTTCGCTCCGTCTAATGGAAAGTGGTCGTAACTGTGCTTCGTTAGAACGCGTCCCTTCGCTGGACCGGGGCTAAGATGCCTGCGCTGAGAACGGTACCTTCTTGGATGTCTGATGTCGTGTGGTGCATAGCCTGTGCAACCTCACGGGGCTGCCCTGGAGAGCACTTTGCAGTCCTCGTCCTGCTCTTTCTCAGAAGCATCTAACGTAGGTGCTCTCTTCACAGTGCAAAATTTGGATCCCGTCGGCGCCCTGATGGGGTGCCTTCTGGGGCTCCCCATTACCCTTGGATAACCTCCAGGTTCCTCCCCACAGTCTTCGGGCGCCGTCCCCTCCTCCAGGACGCCCCCTCCTCCTGGCTCAGCCACGGCTCACCTCAGCAAAGCCCTGCCAGGCCCCTGGACTTCCCTGGAGGGCCCTGACCCTGTCCCATTCGTGGTTTTATGTTCACTCGTGGGATGCTTTAGTGAAGGTCTCCTGTCTGGATGCACTACAGGGACACGTGGGTGCTGATGGCCCATGTGGGCCCCCCTGCACACAGCCTGACCCCTGGAGGCCCTGAGAGGGAAACGGTTGAATGACTAAGCACGCTGTCCTGGAAACTCGCTTTTCTGCTGTTTCCCGGCACCTGCCCCCGCCTGGCCTTCTCCCACAGTCCTCGACTTCTCCTGGGCCCCCGTCTCAGCAGGCCCCAGCCCTGAGCACACTGGCTCGCCAGCCCCTCGTCCATTGGCCCAGTCTACTTTTCCTCCATCGCCTCCCCGGGCCCAAGCCTTCTGCTCGCCGTCATGTGCGGTCTCCCCAGGGCAGGTCCTCAGACGCCTCCCCCCAAAGCTGCTCCCGCCCTCCGCTCCCTTCCCACCATGCATCCTCCACACTGGCCACCAAGGGACCTTCTCCAGGATGCACAGCAGTGTCCGTCTGCCCAGGTGCCTCCCCTTCTGTGGCTCCCCCGGGCCCTCAGGATCAACCCCAGCTTCCAGCCCTTTGCTCCTGCCACGCCCTCCCCTCTGCCTGGACATCCCCGGCCGGCTGATTGCACTCGGGCAACCCCCACTGGGGAGCCCCTGTGATGGCCCCAGGCCCCCAGCACCGGGTCCCCACCTGTACTGACCACACTGTGGACGTTGGCCGTTTCCCCACTAAAGTGAAGCCCTTTAAGGGTAGTGACCTTGTCTTATTCATGCTCAGACGTCCTGCCTCCGGCTGCAGACACAGCCCCCCGGCACTCGTTAGTTACCTCCTCAGACGTCTGGACCCACTCTGCGTGTTCTGAGGCAGAGTGACACGCGGGCGGTGGGTCGAAAGGGGACTGAGTTGCGCGGCCGTCGGGGCGCTGGGAGGGTCCCAGGCCGGCAGGCTGCGCACAGAAGTGGCCACCCCTGCTTTACCACAACGGGACTCGGCTGGGCGTTGCTTGCCCCAGGGGTTAGGGTCTGGGTTCTCCAAGCTCTTGGCTTTTGGAGGTGATGAGCTCACCTTCAACCAGCGAGGCTGAATTCCACCTCCTAAGTACAGACAGAATCGCATTCTCAGAATATGTATAAATCCTTATTTTAGGACTGGACAATTGGTGTCACCATCTGATGTCGGCGTGATTTTTGGGGGCCTGTGTGTGTATGTTGAGGACGGTGGTATGTTGGGAAGGTCAGTAACTTGGCCAGTGTCATCGTGAACAACACTGGCCTGAGAGAAGGGGAAAACGGATTTACAAAGCCCAGGACTTTAAGCCAATTCCTCTGGGGACACAGTGCACAGAAGAGGGCTGGTGGCCCGAGAAGTCACTTGAGGACACCCCAGAGCTGAACGCGCCTTTTCATTTATTTTGATGGGTGGGATTTCATTTTAATTATTTAAGAGAATACTTCCTGAGATATTTTCAAAGAGAAATGAGACCTTAATCATCGAAGCTCTTGTCATACCCCTCAGCGATTAAATCTTTATAAATCTCTGCTGGAATCTTGGAGAGGAGGCTGGGTTTCAGAGGCAGGAGTGAGAGGAAAGCGGGGCCTTGAAAGTGGCCGAGGCTCATTTTCCCACCTGGGGCCTCAAGGTCAAAGGTGAGGGCTGCTCCCTGGGTGACATCGCGGGAGGGAGCAGTTCTGACAATAGCAGTCGATAATGGGAAAACTGAGGCCGGGGTGGAACCAGCTGCCAGAATCCAGGAGGCCGCCTGAGGGCACCTGGACGCTCGCCCAGCGAGCTGGCTTCACCTCACTCGCTGAAGTTTCCCCACTCTGAAATTGGGGAGTATCACCACCCAGGGGAGACACTGAGCCTGAGTTATTTTTACGGCCCCGAATGGAAGGAGGCATGTCCACTGGCTGTGAGCGTCACCGGGACCTATTTCTGCTCCCCTGATTCTCTCCTCCCTCCTCTGAGGTGTTCAGGCTCGTGGAAACGGATGGAGGCTCAGGGCCCCGAGGACGCACCAGGCCTCTGGCCACAATGCTGCTTCCTGCTGAGAAGGAATGCCTGGCCAGGGCCCTGTGGGTGCATTTCCTTCTCTTTGGGTCCCCTGTCCTCACTTCAAAGGCTCCCAGCCCTGAGCTCCACCACCCTTGCATCCCCGCAGCTCCTGCGGGTCTTCCCGGACGTGGGACAGGAGCCTCAAACTGCACACGTCCAAGCCTGTGACAGCTCTTCCTCCCCAGACCCACCCTCCCAGCACCTCCCACCCCAGGTGCCTGGGCTGGAGCCCTTGGAGCCTCGGCATCCACCACGACTTCTCCCTCCAATGGCCAGCTGGTCACCAAATCCTGTTGATGACAGAGATTAGCCCACCTCAGATCAATCCCAGCCTCCCACCTGCCAGCTGCAGACCCTCAGCACTGCTGTCCCCAGGCCTGGTTGGCCACAGCAGCCGGCCACTCTGCCCGTGGCTGCCTCGGTCCACATTCTGCCCAGAGTTCCCTTCCTAAAAGGGATGTGAGCATCCCGTCACTCCTCTCTCAGCCATCTTTGCCTGGAGCCCACAGACAGGATTCAGACCTGCTGCCAACCTTCCCACCACAGCTAGCGACGACCCCAGGGGGTCCCTGCTGCTCCTCTGTGTCCTGATGCACGACACCCTGGTGTCCCTGTGCCTCAGCGCATCTCCGGTTCACGGCTCCTCAGTCTGGACGGCCCCAGCTGCTCCTGAGAAGCAGTTTAACCACTGCTGCCTTTGTGGAGCCTAAGAAACCCAACTAATGTCATAGAATAAATGAAGGAATGAATGAATGGATTCTTCTCCAAAAGAAGGAGAAGTGGCCCTTTGTTCCTTACCTGCCACCGTCGTCGTGGAATCACAGCACATCTGTGATAGGAGGGAGGTGGAAATCCTCTGGGCCTCTTCGTAAACAAGGAAACACTGAGGCAGAGGTAGAACTGGCCCCAGCCTCCTGACTGCCAGGACAGACCAGGGCTGCAAGACCACAGTCTCCTAAACGGGACCACCCTGAGCTGCAGGCCAGAGCAAACGTCTCTCGAAGGCCTCATCGGAGACTTCTCCCTGGCAGCTCCTCCCTGAGGGACCAGCCAGGGAGACCCCTCGGGTGCCTCTGAGAAGAGTCCGAGGTCACAGTGTCGGTGGATTGACATCCTCTCTTGTTCCGTGTCAAGGATCAGGTACACAAAGAAAACTTCAAGTGAATATGGCAAAGTTCCCACATAAGCAAGGCGTCTTTTTTCTTTTCTAGCAACTAGTCCTAGAGCCCAGCACAGGTATCAATCACAGAAGGAGAAGCCAATACTCTCTGCAGCCACGCCCTGGAAAGAAAAGCATGCGTCTCCAGGAGAAAACAACTCAGTGGCTTAGTTAGAAACCTATTTGGAAAACATGCCTGCCTGCCATCCCTCTGCTGACATCAGACACCGTATATCGGCGAAACCCCCCTCGTCATTACAGACTGGGATCCTCTGCAGCTCATCCACTGTCAGCTAGGACACTTTACAGCAAGTAACAGATCCGACTGGATTAAACGATAAGGAAAGCCACGTGTCCTTTCCCAGGAAGGGCGGCTCTGGGCTGAGCAGTTCACCCCTCAGTGGCATCTTGAAGGGCCATTCTCTGACCCTTTTGCCCTGCCGTGCTCAGGTGAGTCCCCAAATGGTTGCGATGCAGCTGACACGATTCTGGGTGTCACATGCAGACCCAACCAACAGAAGAAAAAAGTCATCTTTGCTCTCTGTCGTCTCTCAGCCAAGAAACCTTTCCCAGCGTCCCTCAGAAGCCAGCCCCCCACATCTCATTGGCTAGGATTGGGTCACATGCCCTATGCTAAGCCAGTCATTGGCTAGGAGAACCATTGGCTTAGCCAATCAGAGTTTATATCTGAGGCACACGGGGCAGGGCCTGGTACCCAGACCAAAAGTGGGCTCTGTCAGCATGGACAGCCCCCTCTGTGTGTCACTCGGGTCCCCGTGCTTGTTCTGCCAAAGGCTGTCATAAAAGCCATTTGTACCTGTGGCAAAACCCTCAGGTGGTGCTGTGCTCTGCCTGGGTCTGGGTCAGTCTGAGGTCCCTGTGGGAGAAGGCTCTTTCTAGAACTTTCTGGAAACTGGAAGGACCTCCATTGCATGTTGCCTGAGGCCCCCTCGCCTAGAAGCTGTGTGCGACCCAAACGCAGCTCCCAGAGTCACTCACTTAAACCCCACGGCAGCTCTGGAGCTGGGGAGACAGGAGAGCAGAGGCCGAGGCAAGTCACCCAAAGCTCCACATCTGGTAAGTGGGGGAGATGGGATCGGACCCAGAGCTCATACTGTCACCCACACCCGGCCAGCGAAAGCCTTTTTAAAAAGTTGAATGTGGGCTTCCCTGGTGGCACAGTGGTTGAGAGTCCGCCTGCTGATGCAGGGGACACGGGTTCGTGCCCCAGTCCCGGAAGATCCCACATGCCGCGGAATGGCTGGGCCCGTGAGCCATGGCCGCTGGGCCTGTGCGTCCGGAGCCTGTGCTCCGCAACGGGAGAGGCCACAACAGTGAGAGGCCCGCGTACCGCAAAAAAAAAAAAAAAAAATTGAATGTAATTTGCATACCATACAATCTACTCTTTTGAAGTGTACGATTCAGTGGTTGTTGGTATATTCACAAGGTTGTGCAACCATCACCACAATCAATTTTAGAACAAGTTCATTACAACCAAAAGAAACCACTCAACCCTTAGTGGTCACCCCCTGTTTCCCTCCCTCCCGCCCCAGGCAACCACTGGTTTACTTTCCGTCTTGTCGATTTGCTGATTCTGGACATTTTATGTACTGGAATCCTACAGTACGTAGACCTTTGTGTCTGGCATCTTCCACTTAACGTCGTGATTCCGAGGTCCATCCACGTGTAGCAAGCGTCAGTGCTTTGTTCCTTTTACTGCCAAACAATACCCCGTGGTGCGAGCACAGCACACTGTGTTTGTCCAGTCCTCAGCTGCTGGGTGTTGGGCTGCCTCCAGCTGTTGCTGCTGTGACTGAGACCACAGGAGCAGTCATATACAGGTTTTTGCACGGACGGAAGTTTTCATTCCTCTAGAGTAGATACCCAGGAGCGGCATCACTGGGCCAAAGTCCTTTTTACGACGTGAAAGCAAGGGTTAGCGGGGGTGGGGGTGTCAGAGTGTTCCGAGCCCTGGAGTAGGGGGTAGGAGGTCGTGGTTCTGGCTGTGCTGTCTAGAGGCTCTGGGACCTTGGGTAGATCACGGCGACAAGGGTCCTGGAGTAGGTGCTCCCAGCCCGGTCCTGGGAGGGTACCTGCAGGCCCACTTCCTCCCTGCCACTGTGCTGGGGAGAGATGATGGTGCCCACCCACAGAGGGCATAGAAGGCACTGGGTGTGGGCATCTGCTCTGGCTTTGGCTCCCTGACCAGGCCCTTTTCTCCCAGAGATGGGAAGACACTGCCCTCCTGCTGTGATCAGCACCAGTTTTTCATTTGCACTTTAACGTCTACACTGCTTTACTCTGTGGTATCCACTTAGACTTGCAGGTAAGCCTTAGCTAATTCTAATAAAATAGCCGTGCAAAGCTGTGCCAGGAATTTAATTGTATTTACCAAACAGCTAATAAATATTTACTGCAGATCTCATGGCTCCATAAAATTGCAAACTGCACCTTCTGCCTGCTTTCTTGGCTGAGGGGCAGGGCCGGGAAGGGGAGGGGAGGGTTTGACCTGTCTACTTGTTATAGCGTAAGCCTGGTCCTTCGTTTGGGTTCTCTGTCATGAGGTCTGATCACTCACCAGAGCCTTTGATCTGAGGTTGGTCATTTTATTCAGAAAGCAAGCTCTTACAGGGGTTCATTTCAATTGCATTTCCAAACCAGATCTCCTTGATTATGCATGGAAAGCTTACAAAATTTTCCACTGAGATGATTTTTGAATTAACTGAAAACTTAGCAGTTTCATAATTTTTGAAGTGTAGATTTTTGCCTCTCCTTCTTGGTCTCATAAGTCCATCGCTGGGTCTTTTTAAACCTGAACTTTGCCATAGGCTGAGTCCTCGAAGAGAGATAGATACCCCCTTTCTGCCTGGCACCCGCTGAGGCCTCCCTGTCCGTGTCTCTCAGCCTGAGGGCAACATCCTCCGTGACCGGTTCAAGAGCTTCCAGAGGAGAAGCATGATCGAGCCTCGGGAGCGAGCCAAGTTCAAGCGCGAGTACAAAGCGAAGCTGGTGGAGAAGCGGGCGTTCCGCAAGATCCAGTCAGTAGCTGCCGCGAGATGTTGGAGGCCTCGCCCTTCAATAAAGCACGTTCTGACCACCAACAAAAAAAGACAGATACCCTTGACATTTAAAAAAACTTAATGGAAAATCACTAAATCCCGTCCAGTGCTACACTGAAATGTAGTTACAGCTCTTTCCTTGTGCCCAGTGAGAACTTAATCATAGCAAGATCTTAATGTTTAATATTGAGATCTTTATCCAAGAAACCCAAAACATGTTTTACAAGGGGCAGCCTGGCATTTTCCAAACCTGCTGACATAGTTCCCTGGATCTAATTTGAAGCTGTGGCAGCTGGAAAGATGACCCACTGACCCTGACTTTTACCCACATCTGAAGTTTGGGGCCCCAGAGGTCAGAGACCTAAAGGCAAAACGCATGGGCTTGGAGGCATTGCTCTGGGAATTCCTCAAGGGCCGGTTCCTATTTGCCTCCAGGACCCTCAGGAGCTCCAGAGTCTCTAACTGGGCCACGGGCCTCATTGATGGAGTGGGGGGCTCTGGCTCTTCGGGGAACAGTCCTGGCTGATGTCTCTGTGGGTCAGTGTGAGTCACATGCCGGAGGGTCAGAGGCTCAGAAGGCCAAGGACCAGACCTAGGAGAAAATCCCTCTTTTTCTCCATCTCTGCAGTTATAGGGGGTTAGCAGGCCTTTAGGGCAGCTAGATTTCTGTAGTGGACACTATGTTTCTTTTTTTTTAATTGTTAAAATGTTTTGGTGTGCCATGCAGCATGTGGGATATTAGTTCCCCAGCCAGGGATCAAACCCATGCCCCCAGCAACGGAAGCGCAGAGTCTGAACCACTAGACCTCCAGGGAGGTCTCTTTTCCTTATGTTTCTTCTTCTTTTTAAAATTTTTTTGTTGTAGTGGACACTATTGGTGCCTGTATTAGTTAGCTTTGATGTATAACAAACAACCCAGAAACTTAGTGACTTAAAATAACAAGCACTTATTGGCCTTTGATTATGTGTGTTGGCGATCTGGGCTGGGCTCAGCCGGGTGGTTCTGCTGGTCTTGCCTGGGCTCACTCATGTGGCTCAGCTGACGTTGGATGATTCAGGATGGCCTGACACACATTTCTGGCAGGTGAAGGCAGGTGAAAGCTATTGGCCAGAATGCCTTGGTTCCCTTCCATGTGGCCCTTTGGGAGTTAGCTTGCTTTTGTTGCCATAGTCTCAGGGTTCCAAGTGCCACAGGAGAGCATAAACCAATACGCAAGCACTTTTCAAGCCTCTGCGTGCATCATGTTTGCTCATGTCCCATTGGCCAAAGAAAGTCACATGGCCAAGCCCAGACCTGAGTGGGGAATGGACTCCTCTTGATGGAAAGGGTAACCAAGTCAAGTGCAAAAGGGCGTGGATGCAGGGGTAGGTGGGATTTGTGCCTGTTCTGCAATCAACCACAGGGTCCCCCCAGACCACCTTTACAGGGCTGGTGTATCCATTCCCCAGCTGCTGTGCGTGCTGGCCACGAATGAAGCTGCCTTCTCCTCCAGAGAATGGCCTCAGCTCATGAGAGCCACGCACCCCAGTTTATATTCTTCCACTCTGCCTGGGGGGCGGGGCTTGCAGCCAATGGGTACATGCTTCTCCACAGTGTGCCCTGGACACTCTTCCTGTTGAGAGGTGGGGTCTATGTCCCCTCCCCTTGAATCTGGGCAGGCTGGTGACTAGCTTGTAACCACCAGGGAATGGCGAAAGGGACACTACGTGACTTCCAGTGGGAGGTTATCGAAGGCGATACAGGTCCTGCCGTGCTGACTGGAAGGCTGCCCTTGAAGCCCTCAGCCTGCCCGTCGACCCTGAGGCTGCCGAGGCATGAGGAAGCCCAGGCGCCCCGCCTGGAGTGATGCCCGGCCAGCCCCGCGCTGTTCACGCTTTGCCATTGTCTGACTGCGCCCGACAGAGACCCTACCCAGCTCAACCTTTCCCGAATTCCTAACCACAGAAACAGTGAGAGATAATAAAATGATTGTTGTTGTCTAAGCCCCTAAGTTTTTATCTAATTTTTTGTGCACTGATCTTCTTAGACCGTGTCCATCTGAGGAACACAAATAAGACGGGGTTTCCCCAGGACTTGGGATACTGTGTCCAAACTGCCGGTCCTCCATTCTCACTCCTGCACAGGTTACCGTGTGTGTGTGTGTGTGTGTGTGTGTGTGGCCTTTTTGTATCATTTGTCTTTCCACCCTCAGAACCTCTCAAAGTGCTTGGCTCACAGTAGTGTCCAGGAATGTTCATGAAAATTCCTACACCTCAGGGCCCTCATGTCTTTAGCCAGACAGATCTTCCGCGTCTCCGGCAAGCCATTCTGCCCCTCTAACCTCCTTTCCACTAGAGGCTGCAGGAGAGAAACTTCCAGAACAGTAGGTGCCTCTGTGGTTGCCCAGCGGAAGGGACGGTGCTGGGGTCGGTTAAAGGTCTTCTCTGGAAGACCTTGGAAACTCTGGAAGCACGCCCATTTCCAAAGGAACAGAAATTTGTTTGGACTTGCTCTCCGCCTGCTGTGTGCCCCTCCAGCCTGTTGGAGCAGATCCGTAATCCTGGGAGTGCAACTTTGCAAGACAAGAGGACCTAGAGTTTTCAAGGACTGGGAGAGCTGGGAAGGGCCAGGAAAGAGCTGGTTCCTGGGGTCAGAGCCTTCAGGGTTAGGATGCGGTTTAGAGGCGCTGGCATCGGTTCCCAGCCACAAAGGCTGCCCACTCATTAGTTTTTGCTTAACAGCTGGGTCTGGGGGATGAGTGACACCCTTCATCACCCAGGAGGCTGGAAGTGGTGGGTGGAGGAATGGTACGGGGAGAGTGGCTGGCAGAGGAGTGATGGGGGAGGAATGGTGAGCAGCAGGCGTGGGAGGGGCGGCGTAGGGGGAAGAACAGGGGAGGGTGGTGGGGATGGTGAGGGGCAGGCGGACGGTGGGAAGGTGTGGTGACGGGGTGTGAGTGGCAGGGAATGGCTTGGAGGAAATCCCAGCATTTTTGAAGGATCCTAACTTCTATTTGTGTAGCTGAACGATGCTACTGGATTTGGCCTAATTACAAAAGGTATTAGGAGTTGTACGTTTAGGATGTCTTGTTTTCTGGGCAAATGTCAGAGATTCTATTGCATTATTAGGGTTTCAGGTCTTCTGACAATATGGTGACAGCTGGACCCTTGTCCACGGGCAAAAACCTCACAATACACAATTCTGAAATCACATTCAGTGAGTTCATGGCTGCCTCGTTTCCAAGTCCATCCCAGGGGTCGTGAAGCTCGCAGCTCGCACAGAGTGAGGTTAAAGAGGGGGTCGGGGAGCTGCCTTCAAAGGCAGTTACTAGCTGCATTAGTTGGGCTCACAGAGTGGGGTGCTGCAACCCTCACCCCCTGCAGGGCTGGGCAGCTTTGGGGGGTTTACAAGTGGAATAGGCTCGGGGTAAACCCCATTCCTCAAGTGTCCAGTAAACATTTTAAGTGTATGAATGAATGACTATTTCAGAGATACATAAGTGGATGTTATTTTTTTACTGATCCTGGGGCAAAATCCCTCTTATTTATCCTTAAAAATGGTGGGAGAAAAGGTGGAATCAAGGCTCTGGACAAACTGGGGAACTCTTCCTTAATCCTTTTCTCACTTTTTGTTTTCTTTGGGGCATCAAGAGATGTCACGTTTACCCGAGTCCCCTTTCCTAATGACCCAGGTGACTTCAGACAGACGCAGGCCTATTCACAGTGTTTCCCAGAGAGGACAGGGTCAAAGGGAAGCCCAGGGTCCAACGGTGCCCTTTCCGGGGAGCGACCTGGAGGCCGCTGCCCAGAAGAGCCTCGATTCTGGGGCCCTGGCTGCGCGGTTCCTGCGTTTGGAGCTTTGCAGCATGAAGTGCTCGGTCAGGAGCATAAAATCCCCAAACCAACGTCAGAGCGGCCGACGCTGGTTCCTGAACCATCTGTGGGGAAAGTTTTTAGTGTGCCTCCTACTCAAAAAGAAACAGCAAGGGAGGAAAGGCCCTTTCCTGTCAACACAGCCACTGGGGCAGCCGTCCTGACTCACGGCCCAAGCGCCTGAGTGTCCCCTACCCCCGCAGGCCTCACCTCCGCGGGGCAACGCCATGGGGAGGTCTCGCGTGAGCTCTGGCCCACTGACTTAAACTGGCTGCTGCCTATTATTAGCCCCCAGAACACCACCTACTAGGTGCAGGGATGGGCCCAAGACATCTGGGCCCTGGGCCAGAGGGTCAGGAGAGAGCCCAGGTGGACACCCGCGCCAGCCCTGTCCCTTTAGTCGTGTTCTCAAGGCTCCCAACGCCAGCTCCGCCTCCCCAGCTTTAGGAAGTACCACAGAGCGGGTGTTAGCAAGCTCCTGTTAGACTGATGAAGCAGGTCATTGAGGCAGCCTGCTAATGACAAAGAAAATGAATTATTTACTTAAAGAAGCCCCAAGACTGTCATTTTAGGTATCAGCACATAGCAATGTTAGCTTCCCCCCTGTGAAATGAGCTTATTTGGGTCCATGTTGAAAAACAGTAGAGGGAAATTCAAACTTGGTAGTTCGAAAAATCACCTACGTTGCAAATCCTCCACGGAAATTAACGTCTTAGAGCAATAGGTTAGCCAGAGCTGTAAGGAGAGCCTGAATTTGTAAATGTGCTGATGTTTTATCCTTGTCACCCAGGACAGAGGAGGTATGGCCATTGCAGGGCTAATTAGATCCCTTTTGGCCTCCAGATTGGAACTCCATCCCAACTGTGGAAGGATGGGCTGGACTGTATTCCTTCACACCGGCTCACCCACCAGCGGCCTCAGCTTATGCTCGAGGCCTTAAAATGCTCCCAAGTGTGGTTGCAGCTGGCTTTCTAATCACATGCTTCAAGTGAATCACAAGACGCAAGTACAACTGGGCTGCCCCAGACACAACCTGGGAAGAAAGAACAAAGAGCTGCTTGGGTGGCAGCTCCCCCAAACGTGAAATCCGCAGGGTTCTAGAGCGGGTTCCTGATCGGCCTGGGGCGGGCACATGCCAGGCTTCAGGGTTTCCTCTGAATCCGCCCTCAGTGGTGAGCCTAAGGGGTGGCCAAAGACCCCCAACCTTCAATAACCCCAGATCTGCCCCAAATCCACACGTTAAACAGAGGACTTGCGCTTGTGCTGTCAATGAGGATTCAAGACAAGCCCCCGGACACTCTTCTAGACAGACGACCGCACGGTAAACCTCTCCTGTGCGGAGGCTTGGAGGTGGCCCCAGACCTGAACTCACCCGCAGGCCAGAGTCCTGAGTGGGGGGCCGCTTACTGATGAAGCAAAACTGGAGGTACATGAAGTGGGCGGGAAAGACTTGGCCTGGGGCAGAGGGTCCACTCGTTCCTCCCTGCCTCCCTCCCTTCCTGCCTGCCTTGATTCACTTAGCCACATGCTTTAAGGGCTGCCCAGGGCTTTCCACCAAGGAGAGAGTGAGGGAACTGGCCAAGTGGACCAAAGCCTCTGGCAGTGAATTGGACAGAGAAGCGGGCCCAGGGTCCTCTGCTCAGGACTCTTCAGGGGGACGCATGCAAGTTGAACCGCACCATCGTTTATTTTTTGAATATAACAAACCTCATTAACCCAGATGCTACTAATTTTGAGTATTTCACCCCAGAGTGGGTGGAAATTCCAACGGGCAGGGCACACGAGACAGATGTGTCAGCACACGTGAGGAAAATAACTTTTAAACTACATACACTTGATTCATGTTTCCATTAGCATAGTGGCTTTTCGAACGTCTGCACCAGAACCTACAACAAGAAATACATTTTACCTCAGGACAGGCAAACTTAGTTGTGTATACCCATGCAGAACTAAAACAAAAGTTTCACAAAACTACACCAACCTAGTAAGTAAGAAGCATTTTGCTATTTCCTATTTTATTTTATTTCATTTCATTTTTTAAAAAGATGCTGGTCATACCCACTGAACTGAGTTTTCAACCAATTAGTAGATTACAAACTGCAGTTTGAAAAACACCACATCCCAGGTAAAGGGGCTGGCACAATTCTGACAGTGTAGGTCTGAGGACCAATCCCTCAGAAAATACTTTTCAGGGAATTGATAATCAAGTTTGTCGTCAATTTAATATCCCTGACAGTGTGATGAGAAAGCATTAGGTAACATCCCTGAAAAACAGTGGGGCAGATGTGACTTTTACTCATGGCAATTGATCACGGACACCCGAAATTAAAACAATCCCTCCCTCCCCGGAAAGCTGGGTGAATCCTTTTTATGTAATAAAGGCACAGCCCTGTGCCTGCCTTCTGGGTATCATGATGCCTCTCAGGGACACACTGGCTGCATGGTCCCCACTGGCCTCAGCCGCCTTCTCAGAGCCCCCTTGGGGTAGGGCAGGCAGTCATATTTCCGTTCTGCAAAAGGGGAAACCCGGGGCCAGGGAGGTAAAGTGCCTTCCTAAGATCATACAGCTAGTTAGTCATGAGTTGAGTTCTGCTTTTTTGATTCCTGCTCTAGAATTCTCCTGCTCAAGCGAATTCCTCCTGTTCACCTTTCCAAGGGAACTCATCTCTGGGATATTTTGGGGAGCTTGTCCCTGGCATTGTGTCAGGCCAGGGGTCCATTTGGAGGTGCACTGTGGTGAGTCCTGGAAACGAATCTTTGATCTGGAATCCCCTCAACTGTCTACGACCCGAAGGAAGAGAGAGTAAATCATGTAAGTAGCTGGGGGGGAAGAGCATTCTGGGCTGAGGGAACAGCGTGGGCAAAGGCCCTGAGGGTGAGTCAGCCTGGGTCCACGGAGGCTCCCTGGAGACCAGTGTGGGTGGAACAGGTGAGCAAGGGGCAGCCATGGGGTCTGAGGTGACAACCAGGGCCCCTCGGTTCCTCCTAGGGCCTCGGCCACTGAGAGCGGCTCCGCAAAGGCCGCTCTGTGGGGACAGCGGGGCTGTGGCCAGAGCCCTGGCCTACGGGACAGCGGTGCTTGGCCTACAGGCAGCGTGCTCTGGGTTCTCGCCCCCATCCGATAGCAAACGCGGCACTCTGAGCGTTGCCTGGGTTTAGAACACCACCCTGGTGGCCACCAGACAAAGGGTGATACCCACTCCCTTCCTCTGGCTTTGAAGGTGGTAGGTACCTAATGGTTTCCTGGCGTTTGGTCTTATTTCTTTGGAAGAGTCCCGGATATGGGTCACTGGGCCCAAGGGCTCACACCACACGCCCACCCCGGCGCCCAGGAGGTTTGTGTTTCTGGTTGCTGGCTCACACCTGCGTGTGTGCCCATTTGCCAGAGCCGGGCGTCCTTGGCTGTGATCACATCCACCACGCGGCAAAGTCAAGCCCCGCCCTTTGGATTTGCCCAGTGCCCGGCACGTGTTTATTGGCTGAAGGACAGTGAAGCATGATCAAACGCAGGGTTAGTTTGGGTAGAACGCAAGCTATCAATCAACCTTACAATGGCCCCTACCTCGGAGCAAAATCAAAGTCCTGGTGATGACCCACAAGGCCCTGCGTCTCCACCCCTCCCCAAAGCCCCACGTCACCTCCATCCTCTGTGACTCTGCCCTGCTCACTGGCTCCAGCCACACTGGCCTCCCCAATGCTCACTGACCTCAGGGTGTCTACCCATGCTGTTCCCACTGCCCGGATGCTCTGCCCACGGATGTTCGCAGGGCACCCTCCTCTCCTCCTTCAGGGCTACACTCAGATGCCACCTGATCCGCCAGCCCTCGGCCACTTGCTCCAGGCCTCCCTCCTTCCCCTCCTCTTCTCTAGCTTTGGTCACAGCTCTTGTTATAGATTCACTTGTGATTTGTTTATTTGGTCTACACCTGCTAGAAGGTAAACTCCCAAAGGACAAGCGTTTCATTGGTTTCATGCTAGAAGAGAGCTGGGCAGGGGGCATGCTCAGCAAGCAGGTCTTGACCAAATGAACTGAGGGACCAGGGGAAGGTGGAATAAGCTGTTTTGATCCAGCATCTTGTGACATCTCAGGCTTGTCCTCACCAGCCTTGAGAGAGGAGGAAGGGCACCACAGCTGCCTGTATTCGCAGTGAGATGGCATGTGGCAATTCTGACGCTTTAGACCTCTGGTACTTTTCAAACAGTTTGTCTCGTTCATCCAAGACTTGATTTGGACCCGACAACCTTCTCCCTCATTTCTAACGTGTGGGGAGGAGCACAGCTCACTTTGGATGCTGCCAGGGTGGGATGAGCTGGGCCTCCCGAGGGGACTGCTCCGCCTGCCACTGGCTTTTGTTTGCCGAGCAGGGTTTGCCAGCTAAGGCCGGGGGGACAAAGAGGCTGTGAGGAGCCCACATGGGGGAGAGGGACGGTGACCGCAAAGGCGGGTGGAGCCTCTGAATGGGATCATAAGGCAGGCACTCAGCTTCTCACGGGTTTCATGAGTTTGCTGTGTGAGCTTGATGCAAAGCCTCTCCCCTGTCTCCCATGAGGTCTGGTGGAGTTGCATTTATTTTTCGGAAGTGAAGTGTGGGTGTGGGGTTCTAGTCAAGGCTGCCTGTGGGAAGCTGGCCTTTACCTGGGGCTCATGTACTCCTGAAGGACTGGGGGAAGGTGCCAGAGCTGCTGGTGGTGGTGAGGTGTGTGTGTGTGTGTGTGTGAGCGTGCACACAAATCCCAAACCAGGTTTCCCTAAAATGAGGATACCTTCATCTTCCCAAGAGGCCCACAGAAATGAGAGAAAATTAAAACTTTCTGTGACCAGTTACACAAATCTCCCACCTTGCCTTCCCTTCTCTCGTCACTTGCAGGAAACCCGTGGCTGTGTTTGCATACCCACCCTTAGGCCTCCTGGGCCTCTCCAGGCCCCATTTCCTCTGCGTTTGTTTTTGGCCATCCCTGTCCGGAGAAGGGGCACCTCTGCTGTTAGCCAGGGTCTACTGGAAGGACTGGGCTGGGCAGGGGAGGGGGGCTGGAGTCCTTGGCTTTGCAGCCCAGCACTGCAGTGCACACTCCTGACGGAGCAGGAGGGAGAGGGGTGCTTTCCCACGATGACCACCCCCAAACGCTGGGCCACTTCCACCATCTTCAGCAGCTGTTTTAGTTCATGATAGCGTTCTCAAACTTCAGGTCATGAACCAACAGTGAGTTGAGAGAGTCACAAGCAGCATTTAAAAAATAAATGGAATAGAATAGAAAATAACAGAGTACATCACATGTTTGAGATTAAGCATTGTTATATATGTGTGTGTATAAATGCACATGTGTTATACACAAGGGGTTTGTAACGTAAAGTGTATTCAAAAAGTTTGGAAGCCACCTGTCTGAACAATTAGTGGAACTCCTTTTGATTTTGCCAGGTGCCAAGGCCCACCTGAGGTGGTATTTCATACGTTTCAGTGGGAGAAGTTGCTAGCACTTTTCAGCCCAGGTCAGACCCATGGGAGCTGATGGTCTCAGAGTGGGGAGGTGTCACACTCGGGGAGAGGTCTGATGAAACCCCTCTCGTAGGCCTGAAGACCCCTTACACTAAACAGTGAATCCTTTCTCCTCCTCTCTGGAAGACAGACAGGAATGGCTTCTGAGCCATTGTACTTGAGTCACTCTAATATCTGTGTGCACTTCTCCCAGAAATGCAGCAAACAGAACACGTAATGCTACATAAATTCCTGCGAGAAATTTCTTTGTCCAGAAATGGTGTCAGCTTGTTGTTACACGTTGCCATAGGGAACAGACAGCTCTGCCTTTGAAATGCAGCGAGGAGAGCTGTGATTGGCTCTCCTCGCTGCCCATCACGGCTGCCCAGCGGCCGAAACTGCAGAGGATCTGTCCCGCCCCCAAAGCCGTTGCCCTGTTTGGGGCAAACTTCTTTGTGCTGCTCCCCCTCCAATTCCCCAAAGCAGGGGATCCAGAACTGCTCAGGCGGTTGGAGAAGAGAAAGAAGGGGGAGGAATGGGAAGAAGAGAAGGAGCAGGTCCTCACTCCCCAGCAGAGGGCTCAACCACGGCTTGTAGCTGAATCTGTTCATTCTGAATGCTGCTTGATACTGCTTTGACAGAGGATACAACGAGTCGTAGAAAACCCCTCTGACGGGTCTTTGAAACTTCTACCTTGTTGCTTATTTTAAAAGAACCAAGAATAGTCCAGCCTAGAGAATTTTTGGCAAACTCTGATTTTGGCAAAGTCTTAAAAAGATCCCAATATAGTGTGAGGCAGGAGGTGGGAGTGTGACCCGGCTGACAGTGTCCCAGGACTGTGGCCTGAGCAGGCCTGGGGACCTGGGAGGAGATGGTCGGATACACAGAGGCCTGGGAGCCGGGGGTGTGGGAAGCAGTGAGGACCCTGCCCTTTGAGGGCAGGGTCTTTATGGCTTCTGACAGGCAGGAAAGGACACCCAAAGCTCTGGAGAGGAAGCCACGGAGAGGGAAGGAAGGAGGCGCTCATCTGGTGACCTAGGTTCGGGTCGGAGCCCAGGGGTCTGTGTGAGAGGGTTGGCTGGGGCTGGCCTGTCGCCCTGACATGGGTGCTGGGGGAACAACAGCCATCTTGGGTTCTCTGTCTGAACTCAGCTGTGCCCTTTCAGTGGCCCAAGCAGGGGCGCTGCTGTAGCCTGGCCGAGTCCCCACCTCTGTGGCTGGAGAACAAGTACCAGTCGGGCTGATGGGGCCAGAGCTGTGGACTGTCGAGGGTTCTGGAATGTTCCACAGAGGAAGTCTCCAGGGGAGACGCTGGACTTCCTGCCTCTATTCAACAAGTCATTGGAGAAATATAAGAAGGGAGCCTGGCTTAAGCTGGTCACACAGGTCTCAGCGCTGGTCTAGGGATCTTTATGAGCCTTCCTGAGCAGAGAAAAAGGAAACATCCATTCCATCTCCTCAGTGTTAACTTGTAAACTCGTGCAGAGGTGGCCTTGCTCTTTGGTTGGCCTGGAGCCTCGCAGAGACAGGCCGTCCATTGCGCCCCATCTTGCCAGGCCCAGCCGGACTGGACACCGTCTTAGAGGACCATGGGGAATCCTTCATGATTTGGGGGGCAGAGGGCCGAGGCCCCTGGAGAAGTGAGTGCCCTGGCTCTGGAGGCTGCACACGCCCCTGAAGGCGTGGGGTCCAGGGAGGAGAGGGGTGCACGGAGCAGCAGGATCTCTGTCCTGGGGCCCCGGGCCAGCTTATGGCAAACTGGCCACACTCTTCGCACTTGACCAAGACACAACTTCCTGGGTGTGGGAGGACCCCAGGGAGCAAGGAAATGCCAACCACACCAACGTTGAGACAGCTCCCCGCTTAGTGAAGGAGATCAAGGCCCAGATGTCTCGAGTCTCCTTCAGCTCCACCACCTGCTCGTGCGGATGACAGGGAACGAGTGTAGGAGCGAGTGTGTAAGTGTGAGAGTGTGCCGTGTGCATGGGTGTGAGGGAGCATGGGTGTGTGAATGCGTGTACAAGTGTGAGAGCACGTGATCGTGTCTGTGACCAAGTGTGTCTCCGAGGGCGTGTGAACATGTGTCTGTGAGAGTATGCATGTCTTGTGAGCATGTGTGTCTGAGTGTGAGGGACAGTGTGTAAGAACGCATGCTGGCTGAGTGTGTCTGAGCCTGTGTCTGTGAGTAGTTGTGTGAGACTGTGTTGAATGTGTGTCCGTGTGCGTGTGACCGAGAGTGGCTGCCCTGCTGAACCGGGTGACGCCATAGCTCCCGACTGCGAGGGGACCTGCACCTTTCGGACCCCCACGAGGCTCGCGTGGCTTTTCTACCCGGAAAGGGGTGGAGGCCCGGGGTGAGGGCCGCGCGGAGCCGGGGGGGGGGGGGGGGGGGGAGCGGGAGGGCGCGCGGCGGCGGGCAGGCGCTGGGGGCGCCCGAGGCCGCCCCCGCCCGCGCCGTGGCGCCGTTGCTAAGGCCGGCCGACTGGCGCCGGGCGGGAGGGCTTAGCAACGGGCGGCGGGGGCGCGCGGGCCGGGCGGGGGCGCGCGGGGCCGCGGCCCGTGGGGCCGGCCGCGCTCGCGGGCTCCCGCAGCTCCCACGCGCGCGCGCGCGCGCGGGGCCTGGCGGCGGGGGCGGGGCGGGCGCGCGCCGGGGCGCGCTCCAGCGGCCGGCGGGGATTTCCAGCGCGCGAGAGGAAGTGCCTGAGAGAGGGAGCGTGAGGGCGAGGGAGCGCGGCGCGGCGCGGCCGCCGCGTGCGCGAGCCGGGTTGCAGCCCAGCAGGGACTTTCCAGCCGGCGGCGGCGGCGGCCGCCGGCCCTTCCCCGCCCCCCGACATGGGGCTGCCCGGGGAGCAGGACGCTGCGGACCGCGGCGGAGGACGCGCCCAGCGCCCCTGAGCCGGCCGAGCGGCGCGGACGCGGGTAAGGGGCCCGGCGGGTGGCGGGCGGCGGGCGGCTCCATCCCCGGCGGCTCCATCCCGCGCCCTCGGCGACGGGCGGGCCCGGGGCCGGTCGGCGCGGGGCCGGGGCGGCGCAGGCCCGGCGCCCGGCGGCGAGTGCCCGGTACGGCGCCGCCTCGCCCCAGCCGCAGCCCGGGCCCGCCCGCCCCCCGGACGCCTCAACTTCGGGAAACTTTGTCCTCCGGCCCGGCCGGGCCCGCGGGCCGGGTCTCCCGCAGCTTTTCAGGAAACGGGGCGCCGAGGCCTCTTGGAAACGTGACCCCCCCCTCGGGGTGACGAGAAATCAGCATCTCCTGCGAGGCTGTGTGTTGCGGGGTTAGGAGCGGACCGATTCGGGTGTCTACATAGCCGAACGTGTTCACCCTGGGCTGGCTTAGGTTTTTTTTTTTTTTTTTTAAGCCATTATTTAAAAGTTTATACTGAGTCATTCCTCTGCAGATGAACCTCTGATTCATAATCGGAGAGCTGCAGTGGCCTCGGAGGCAGGCGAGTACTGGGATCCAGTTTGGGGCGAAATGCACACATTCCGCCTTTGGTTAATTGCTCCTGCACACTTTGCCACGTTTTCACTGTCACCCCGTTGGGGACATCTATTTAATATATAGGCCTTTAGAAAGAATTCCGTGTGGAAAAAAATTCTTTACCTTTCACTTGAAAACATAGCAGCAAAATGGAAATGGATGGTGTGTTGTGGACGTGCTTTGAAATTTAAGAAGCCTTCATATAATTGTCCATTTGAAGGAAGCAATTTTTTTTAACATGAGTATGGGAGTATAATTGCTTTACAATGTTGTGTTTCTGCTTTATAACAAAGTGAATCAGCTATACGTATATATGTCCCCATATCCCCTCCCTCTTGAATCTCCCTCCCACCCTCCCTATCCCACCCCTCTAGGTGGTCACAAAGCACCGAGCTGATCTCCCTGTGCTATGCGGCTGCTTCCCACTAGCTATCTGTTTTACATTTGGTAGTGTATATATGTCCATGCCACTCTCTCACTTCGTCCCAGCTTACCCTTCCCCCTCCCCGTGTCCTCAAGTCCATTCTCTACGTCTGCGTCTTTATTCCTGTCTGAAGGAAGCAATTTTATTTCATGTTTTTCGTATTAAGCCGTGAATCAGTTTTCAGAATGAGATGGGGAGTGTGTGTGTGTGTGTGTGTGTGTGTGTGTGTGTGTGTGTGTTATTCATTTATTTTTGTGGAGTCATAAAGGCTGTATTGAGTAGCGTTGTCGCTGCTTCTTAATTTACATTCACAGCATACAACTGAGGAGGAGCCATAATTTTTTTTTTTCCCCTAGCGTTTGCTGGTGAAGCTTTTGGAAATGTTGTGTTCTGTAATCTCGTATATGTCTATAAAATCCTTACCTAAAGAAATGACCAGGTGGACCATCAGTTGGTGCTAAAATCTTCTCCTTTCACATCTTTGAAAATGGCCTGTTTAAAAGACTGCATCATATGTAGGATGTCTGGCAGAATAGTGTATGTTCGTTTTTCAAATGAAAGGAAATACTTGTGTTTTCACCGTGTGGTGACAATATGTATACTGAGAATTAGTCCAACATGAAAAATTCTTTGGCCAAAACAAAAATAAGCCTTATCAGTGTGAAAACTGTAAAATACATGAGACTGGAAATCTGGTGAGTAGGTACTCAGGACAGAAACCCTGACAGACCTGGGATTCCCACATCACTAGTTAAAATCAGACCTTATCAGGGATGAGGTTTAAGATGTAAGGTGTCTCACCCAGACGCCATCTGTTCCAGCTGTCACAATGCAGAAGCCAGGAAAGCAGAGAGCTGGCAGGGAGAATTCCAGCTTTTTTTTTTTTTTTTTTTTTTAAGACGTTCATGTGAATTTTTCTGTGAGGGGAAGAAGACCAATTATTTTCCTTGGATTCCATCCATTAATTTTGGAATTAATAAGATGGCCTCACTCCTTGTAAAGAAGGGTGTAAAGACATTCCACTGGAAACAGGCAGTATCAGCGGCCAGTTGTTTCTGTTAATACCATCAAAATATTCCTACTCTTGTCCGTGCCTTGAAGAGACTCCTTCGTTTAACTGAAACATCTGAGCTGCTTCTTGCTGTTTTCCCCTGTGTTTGGGATTTTGATTCTGTAAACAGCCCTGCTAGAATCCCTTTAATTGTTCACTGTGCAAAGCGAGAAGGGCCTTGGGGTGGGGTGGGGGGGGCGGTGTCAGGATAGATGTGCTATTAAGCTGAAGGATGAGAATGATTTATCACTCTCTTAAAGTCCTTTTTTATGATGTTAAAACTGTACTTCAAGAAAAACTGTCACTGTGGTGTTGCAAGTCTAGGCTAGCGCAAGCAAACAAAGGAAATTGCGTTAAATTTGCCCATCTCTATTTTCTCATCTTTGTAGAGCAAGACTCTCCAGACAGCAAGTGATCTATCCTATCAAATGTTATGCAATAGCTGAGTTTCCTTGTAATGGTCAATTTAAGAATTATTAACTTAGCAGAGGAGACCTCTTATGGCCAAGACTTCTGCATCAGTTCCATGGAATCAGGACCCCCCCCCCCCCAACATGCTTCTTTACAAATGTTTATAGAGGAAGAAAAATTATTATTATTATTCTTTTTTGCTGGGGAAGGAGAGTCATAATATTGACTTCAGATACAGAGAGAAACTGGGAAGAGAGCTTCCAAGTGAGAAAGGAGGTGAGGCCAGTGGATTTGGAAGACGACCAGGGAGAGGCAGCCGAGGCCTAAATGTGGAGATGGTGCTTAGACTAGTTCTGGCCAGAAGGAACGAAGCTAGTGTGAGAGAGGGCCGGATGCCTGCGGGCAGGAGGGCAGTAGAGAGAGGTGAATGGGGATGGGGCGTCTTGTGCCATAGCAGCAGGTTTTGGGTCCAGAGGAGCTCATGGAGGTAGAAGACAATGCAATTTAAAACAGAAAACATCATATGTGCTTGTGTAATATCTATTATTCATAATTAACTAAAAAATACAAAGTGGCTTTCCCATTTTGGAGGGCCTTTACTAACTGTGGTCTGCACAGCACTATTCTACACCTTGTGAGGGGTGGGGGACTGACCGGTCGAGGAAGGAGAAGGTGAGATTTTTTGTCATTAAGCATCAAAACCTTTTGGGGGCCAGAATTGCTTGTCTCCTTATGCAGACTCGTTGGGGTGAGGCTGGCAGGTGGTGAGATGTCATAAATGCAGGTGACTGTTGGTTTCTGTCAACTCCGGAAATCAGGTGGGAATCTCTTGCTGAATTCTGTATTCTTCGAGATAAGTAGATCGTTAACTGGGATTTGGGAGTCTTTTTCTCATTTAACTTGATGTTCAGTGAATGTGCCTTGAGTTCCCATAGTGTTCTAGTTATCGTGCTAAGTTGAGGGAGATACTGACCTGCCTTTGAGGGCGTGGTCTGCAGAAGTCCGGGGCATCTTGGCCCCTGTGCATGGTGAAGGAGATGCCAGAAACCAGTGGGTATTTGACTGAGGTAGCACCAGGACTGAAGCCTGTGCCAGGGAGGGTGAGGAAAAATGAAGATTTCACCACCCTGCCCTCAGGGAGCTGGCTGCTCAGCCTGAGAGTGAAGACTCACTAGGAAGAAGCTAGAAAAGGCATACAGTGTCGGCTAAAGTGCCTTAGTGGATTGTGCAGAGGACTGGAAGTGTGGTGGAAGTTCAGAAAAGGGAAGGACAGCTCCTGGCTGGCGGGGGTAGCCAGGGAAGGCTTCTGGGAAGTGGGCGTTGAGACCCAGTGTTGGGAAGGCAGGTGCCATGGGCCCATCTGCGGCCTCGTGCAGGGCCCTGAGAATGGCAGGAAGAGGATTTCTCCCCTCCTGGCTTTGTTTTGGTAGCGTGGCAGCTGACAGTGTGCAGTCCTGTTGCTTCTGGCCAGTAGATACGGTCCTGGTGATGCTACTGCTCAGCGGGTTTCCGGTTGTGATGTTTCCCGTGCTGTCCTCTGGCGCCCGCCAGGCCCTTTGTGACCAGGGGCTCAAGCGGGTCGGGCGGTCTGCCCCACGGTGGGCCTGGTCTATGGTAGCAGTGGGCCCCAACCTGCGCGGCAGCACTTTGCTGTCCCTGATGTTGCTCATTGTAGGTAGAAAGTATCAAAAGGTGGTGGCGAGGAGAGGGGTGTAAATGTTAGAAAGCCCCTTCCCCCCAGATCTACTGCTGTGTCATCCATGCTGAAATGACCTAAATCTCTTTAATTCACAAGAAATAAAAAAGTGCCCTGTAATTTCATTTCATGGTTTACTTTTTCCTAACGTTTGCTCCATGCTGGTTTTTGACTCCATTTTTTTTTTTTTTTTTTTGGCCTCGACACGAGGCTTGTGGGATCTTAGTTCCCTGACCAGGAATTGAACCCTGGGCCCTAGGCAGTGAAAGCGCAGAGCCCTAACCACTGGACCACCAGGGAATTCCCGACTCCATGTTTTCTTAATGGAGGTTATTTGGTAACTTTTATGAGGCCATTCTACCAAGAAAGATATCATGCCTGCTGTTCTGATATCCTGATTTCCTTTCCAATTAAAACACTGATTCTGTGGCAAAACCCAAAGGCATATTTGTTGGAAATTTCGTTTCTAAGTGGAGAGAAAAGCTAAATTGACTAACTGATTGGGATAATGTCATCTTTAGGACAACAGTAGTATCAAAATACTAAAACATTCGCTTCCGGGAGTCATAATTATAGTGAAGGTTTTCAGAGACTGACTTTGTACCCTGGAAGGCTAATGTCCAGGAGGAGGCCTGCGTCCACTTGAGGGGATGAGGTGCTGGTCAGGCCCCCGCTCCCCCCCAGGGCCTGGCACATGGTGGACTGATGCTCCATCAATGTTTGTGTTCAGAATCTGCAAGTTTGGGAAGGAAGAGGGGTGTGTCAGATGCCCACACAGTGGCCCCATGTGGTTTGGCATACGTGTCTGCAGGTGGGTGTGCCCTGGAGCTGCCCTCCCTCGACTGTGCTTCCGCTCCCCCCACCCCCCACCCCCTGTTCTGATGGTGCTTAGCTCCCTGGTTTGTTGCGTTAGGGGGCTTGTAAGATGGGAGGCTTCATCTGACATTTTAACTTTCCTGGGTGCATAGCCTGCTGTTTGAAATGTTATTATAGGGTAAATTAAGTGTTTTGGTTTCAGAAGCCTTTTCTGTGTGAGAAAGGGCATGGCAAGGTTTTAGTACAGTATGTCTCAAACCCTTGATAGGAGTCTAAGCCCATTAAAGTTTTATCTTAAAATTGAATAGGACTTTTACATTGTACTGAGTAATATGTCCCGCCCAGTTTTTGAGTACATTCGATTCTCCAAAAGATGCAGTGTGTTCATCCTTGGCTTCCCTAGGATCTGTGTGGGGTCCCCTGGCATTCCTACCATGTGTCCTTGGGGCTGTCCACCCCGTCACTTGAGAAGTGTGGGCATGGTGGAAGGCACCAGCTTTAAAGATCTGAATCCCAGTCCTGCCCTCTGTACACACTAGCAGAACAACCCTGGGCAGGCTGCTGGGACTCTCTGAGTTGGTTTATGCATCTGTAAAATGGGATGAATAGCACCATGTGCAGACTTGCTTCTTATGAATGAAATGGACAAGAAAGCCTTCTACTGATGTCAATTTTCATAGTAATAGAGGGTTGAGATGTACTGGAGTAAGAGCGTTAAGATCTTAGAATATAAACATAACGTGTCAGCTCTCCGTGTGGACTGTAGAGATTTTCTAGTTGAGTTCCCTCTTTTTATATGGGAGGCAGCTGAGGCTCAGAGTGTTTGCGTAAGTAACTCTCCCAAGTCAGATCATTATCTGGCAAAGCAGGGACTGTTCACCCAGAGTAGTGTTTTTTTGGGTTTTTTTTTTCCCCTTGCAGTCTTCATTTTTCCAAGATTGGCCCCAGGGAAGCTGCTTGGCCTCTAATTCCAACTTGGGATAATTGAAAATTATTTAATCAACACACATTTTTTTGAGAACTTACCCAGGAGCTATGCTAGTTGCCAAAGCTAAAAAGTAAAGTAAGATGCTGTATGATCACTACCCTCAAGGAGCTTCTGTGAGATGAGTAAGCCCGAAGAACTATTTGGTTACAGCACGGTGTGGTGGGCGCCATGATGGTAGGGCAGAGGCTCTGTGGGAGCGCGGAGGTGTTTTCCAAGGGAGGGTGAGCGTGAGCAGAAGGAAGGAGTGTGTCCGAGGGCCTGAGAGCCTGCAGAGGCTCCCTGTGGCTGCCGTTCAGGGGACAGGGCTCCGGAGAAGGGAACTGGCTGCCTTGGGGGTACCGCCTTGGTGCCAGCCTAACATTTGGGGGAAGAATCATCCCCATTTTACAGATGAGGAAAAGGAAGAGCATCGGGCCTGTTGGACTCTATTATAGAGTTCGTGTTTTCATCACTGTGCTCTGTGGTCAGTTTAAGCTGAACTACAATCCAGTTTTAGATTTTGTTCTTATTCTAGACTTTTTAGTTTTGCTTTCAGATTCTAGATGTTTTAGTTTTGCTGCTATATAGTGCTTTTTAAAAGACCCTGTGTATTTTTCCAGCATATATATATATATATATATATATATTTTTTTTTTTTTTTTTTTTTTTTTTTTTTTTGCGGTACGCGGGCCTCTCACGCTACGGCCCCTCCTGCCACGGAGCACAGGCTCCGGACGCACAGGCTTAGCAGCCACGGCTCACAGGCCCAGCCGCTCCGCGGCACGTGAGACCCTCCCGGACCCGGGCCCGTACCTGCGTCCTCTGCATCGGCAGGTGGACTCCCAACCACTGCGCCACCAGGGAAGCCCCAGCATGTATTTTTCATGAGGCCTTTCCTTTCCTCCAACATCTGTTTTGCCTGTATCGACTTCCTTTTCCAGGTGGTACTCCATTTCTTCTCTCTGTTTTGAGTTTTCTTAGAGCAGCAACACTTCATTCCACATCGTTTAATAAGTTCAGTTAAGGCGTTCTTTACCCTGTGGTTCTCGCCGAGGAAAGGTCCCAAACTTGATTTTCTAATGTGTTTTCTTTCCCCTTTCTCTCTCTTAATTTACATTTAAACCGGTAGTCTAGTAATAATGATAGAACTTAGTCATTATATTTTTACAGGGTTTTACAAATATTAGCTCGTTAGTGGTGAACAAGTCCTGGAGTCCTGGTCACTCTGTAGAGAGCTGGTTACAGCCAGCATAGGCAGCTTTCCACCCATTCATCTGGAATTTAATTATAACTGCGGATTGCTTATGGGAATATGAGTTAAAGGCAGTGAAGCCTCCTCCACAATTAGCAGGGAAATGATGTCACTGGCTATTTTGGAGAAGATTTTACATGGCTCTTCTGCTAGAACCACTGTAAAGTTTTGAACACGGAACCAGGAAGGGTCGTGATGGCTGGACTGAGGTGAGAGGGCTTGTTTCATAGCCATCTGTACCTGCTCCAGGGAGGGCTGTGAGTAAGGGGACACAGCTGGACACTGAGGCCTCAAGGTCAGGTTCCTAGAGTGATAGAGGTTTTCTTTGTTCTTACACCCGGTTAGACCTTTTGGGGTCAAGGCAGTGGCATGGGAGAGAGAGCAAGGGCCTCAAGTTTCTGGAGAAGCCTGCCCTGCCTTCTCCAGGTTGAGTGATGTTCTGCTGCATCTTGGGTGGGTCTCTAGTGTTGAGATGACGAGCTTCTTAAGGACAGGGTCACTTCATCGTATTTTCACAGTCTGGCTTAAGATGTACTTAGGCCATCTTAGAGGAATTTATGTATGAAAGGAGTATGGGTCTGAAGTCAGACCCGATTTGAATTCTGGTCCTTCCTTTAGCTATAACTATGATAGCAAGTTCCTTATCCTTTTCTCCTCTATGAAAAGGTAGTTGTGAGGACCGAAAGTGAGAATGTGAGTGAATGTGAGAACCTAGCAGAGCATGAGTGGTCATTCCTTTCCCTCTTTCCTTTCCTGAGCAACTCCCTAAAGGGAGAACGTGCCTTGTTAGCCGAGTGAATGATGGGCTCTCTTGGGAGTGTGGCCTGGCCCTGGAGGACAAGTAAGGGTAGAAGAAGCACATTATTGGGCTGTCAAGAAATTATTTGTAACAAAGAATAAAATATCTGGAAACTAAAAATCACTGTGTATTTGCAAAAAAAGGAATAAGTGTCTATAGATAGGCCCTCACTTTTTTAGAAAAACAAATTTTACATATGATTTTTGATAAAAATTACATTTTAGTACATTTTTTCCCATTATTTAGCAGAATAATATTCTTAAATTCATTCCAATCTCTGTTCAAATATCACCTCTTCTAGGAGGTTTTCCCTGAACACCCTAGTGGAAATAGCCCATGCGGTCACTCTCTAGTCTCTTAACCTTGCTTTCTTAATTCATAGCAGAAAATTTTTTTTCAACACCTTAACCCGGTTACCAGGAGAGTGCCTGGAGTATGTTAGATACTCAAGTATTTGTATGAATCAATCAATCAGTAAACTACAGTCCAACCAGATTTTCTTTTATTGAGGCAAAATTCACATAATGTTCAGTTAACTATTTTAAAGCATATAGTTCAGTGGTATGTAGTGTATTCATAATTTTGTGCAACCACCAGCTCGCTCTAGTTTCAAAACTTTTTCATCACCCTGTAAAAAAATCTGTACCCATTAAGTAATCATTCCCCATC
The DNA here is from genome assembly GCF_964341445.2 of Mesoplodon mirus. NCBI lineage: Eukaryota > Metazoa > Chordata > Mammalia > Artiodactyla > Ziphiidae > Mesoplodon > Mesoplodon mirus. The sequence goes on from NC_138979.1 coordinate 186,524,045, forward strand.
CCCCCTTTCTTCTAATCTGATAATCTCTAATCTGCATTTTGTTGCTATAGATTTGCTTGTTCTGAGTATATCATATAAAAGGGATCATACACTCCGTGACCTTTTGTGTCTAGCTTCTTTCACTTAGCATAATGTTTTTGAGGTACATCCAAGTGGTAGCATGTATCAGTAGTTTGTTCCTTTTTGTGGCCGAATAATATTCCATTGTTTGTATATATCACTATTTATCCATTCATCCACTGTTGGACATTTGGATCGTTTTTACCTTTTGGCTATTATGAATAATGTTTACAAGTTTGTATGTAGACACAGTGTTTTCATTTCTCTTGGGTGATATACCTAGGAGTGGAATTGCTGGGTCATATGGTCATTCTGTGTCTAACTTGTTCCCACCTGCAATGTACGAGGGTTCCAATTTCTGCACATCTTTGCCAACATTTATTTTGTTTTGTTTTGTCTTGATTAAAGCTATTTTAATGGATATAAAATGGTATCTCATTGTCGTTTGGTCTTTCCTTAGCGACCGACCAGTGATATTGAACATCTTTTCATTGTACATCCTTTTTGGAACAATGTCCCTTCAAGTCCTTTGCCCATGTTTTAGTTGGGTTGTTTGTCTTTTTTTTTTTTTTTTTGACGTGTTTGTTGAGTTGTAAGAGTTCTCTATATATTTTGGGTATTAAACCCTTAATAGATATATGACTGACAAATATTTTTTCCCATTCTGTAGGTTGTTTTTTTCACATTCTTGATAGTGTCCTTTGATGCACAAAAGTTTTTATATAATTTTGTTGTTTTTGTTCCTTGTGCTTTTGGTATCAAACCTGAGAATCCATTGCCAAATCCAAGGTCATGAAGATTTACCCCTATATTTTATAGTTTCAGCTCTTACATTTAGATCTTTGGTCCATTTTGAGTTAATTTTTGTATTTGGAATGAGGTAGGAGTCCCACTTCATTCTTTTGCATTTGATTATTCATTTGTCCCAGTACCATTGGTTGCAGAGACTCTTCTTTCCCCATTGGATGGTATTGGCACCTTTGTTGGAAATAAATTAGCCGTGGGTGTTTGAATTTATTTCTGGACTCTCCGTTCTATTCCATTGGTCTATATGCCTGTCCTTCTGCCAGTAGCACACTGTTTTGATTATCATAGCTTTGTAGAAAGTTTTGACGTAGTACGTTTGAGAAGTGTGAGTCTTCCAACTTTATTTTTTTTTTCAGTATTGCTTTGGCTACTTGGCACCTCTTGTAGCTCCATATTAATTTGAGGATCAATTTTTCTCTTTCTGTAAAAAGGTCATTGGAATTTTGACAGGGATTGCATTGAATCTGCTTTGGGGAATTGCCATGTAGTACTGAGTCTTCCAATTCATGACTATGGGATGTCTTTCTATTTATTTACACCTTTAATTTCTTTTTTTAAATAAATAAATTAATTAATTTTTGGTTGCGTTGGGTCTTCATTGCTGCACGTGGGCTTTCTCTAGTTTCAGCGAGTGGGGACTGCTCTTCATTGTGGTGTGTGGGCTTCACATTGCAGTGGCTTCTCTTGTTGTGGAGCATGGGCTCTAGGCATGTGGGCTTCAGTAGTTGTGGTTCACAGGCTCAGCAGTTGCAGCTCGCGGGCTCTAGAGCGCAGACTCAGTAGTTGTGGCACATGGGTTTAGTTGCTCTGCGGCATGTGGGATCTTCCCAGACCAGGGCTCGAACCCGTGTCCCCTGCATTGGCAGGCGGATTCTTAACCGCTGTGCCGCCAGGGAAGTCCAACACCTTTAATTTCTTTCAGCAAAATTTTTTAGGTTCAGTATATAAATTTTTTACCTCCTTGGTTAAATTTATGCCTGGGTATTTTATTCTTTTGGATGCTATTATAAATGGAATTGTTTCCTTAATTTTCTTTTTGAATTGTTCATTGCTGGTGTATAAAAACACAATTGATTCTTGTGTGTTGATCATATACCCTACGATCTTGCTGAATTTAGTTATTACCTCTATTAGTTTTCCATGGGGTTTTCTGTATATAGAACCATGTCATTGGCAAATAGTGATAGTATGTTTCTTTCTTTCCAATGTTGGTGCCTTTTATTTCTTTTTCTTGCTTAATTGCTCTGGCTAGGACTTCTACTGCAGTGTTGAATAGCAGTGGTGAAAGCAGACATCTTTGTCTTGTTCCTAATCTTAGGGGAAAGCTTTCCAGTGTGATTATGAAGTTATGTGTGGCTTTAAAAAAATAAATGACCTTTGTCATGTTAAGGAAGTTCCCTTAAATTCCTAGTTTACTGATTGTTTTGTGATGAAAGGTTGTTGAATTTTGTCACATGCTTTCTGTGTGTCTATTGATATGATCATGTGTTTTTTTCCTCCTTCTTCTATTAATGTGGTGTGTTTCATTAATTGATTTTTGTATGTTGAACCTCCCTTGCTTTCCTGGAATATATCTCACTTCATCATGGTGCAGAGTCCTTTTAATGTGTTGTTGGATTTGGTTTGATATTTTGTTGAGAATTTTTGCATCTATGTCCATATGGGATATTGGTCTTTAGTTTTCCTTTCTTGTATCTTTGTCTGGCTTTGGTATCAAGGTACCAACTGCATTTTGACTGTACATTGTGTTTCTTCAGAATTTTGAAACCTGTCCTCAGTAGTGTATAGAAAATTCTAGGAGGGTTTTGAAGCAGACAGGACAACTCTTCAGTGATGATCATACCACATACCTCCTTGCTTTCTTACATGAGGCTGCCCCGATGGCTAATACCTAGGAAAATCCTGGCTGACATCACCACCATAACTCTGTGTCCACCAGTGGAAAATGGAGGAAGGGGTTCTATTCCTGATGCCAGTGCTGGAGCTTCTGTCATTTCCTGAAAAAGCCACAGATTGTTCCAGATAATGAGTGCTGAGTAACAAACCATCCTAAGCGTCTGTGACCTAAAACAGTAATTTGTTATTAGATAGTATGGTTCTGTGGGTTGTTCAGACAGGGCTCAGCTGGATGATTCTTCTGCTCTATGTGGCATTAACTGAGGGCACTCACTGGTATTTATCTGCCCTCTGGTCTGGTCTGGAGGGTCCAAAATGGCTATACTCACATGCTTGGATGGTTGGAAGGCCAGGCTTAGTGGTTCCTCACTTTCCACGTAGTGTCAGGACCTCATCATGTGGCCTCTCTGCTCGGGTGGTTGGACTTCTTATATGTCAGCTGAAGACTCCTAGAGTGATTGCTCTAGGAGAGTAAGTGGGGATGACAAATCGGTGTAGCATTACTCTTTCTTTTTCTTTAATATTTATTTGACAAATCGGTGTATCATTACTCTCTTTTTCTTTAATATTTATTTATTTGGTTTGCTGGGTCTTAGTTGCGGCAGGCAGGCTCCTTAGTTGTAGCACGTGGGCTTCTTAGTTGCGGCAGGCAGGCTCCTTAGTTGTGGCATGCCTGTGGGATCTAGTTCCCGACCAGGGATCAAACCCGGGCCCCCTGCATTGGGAACGCGGAGTCTTATCCACTGCACCACCAAGGGAAGTCCCAGTGTAGCATTACTCTTGCTGTGTTCTGTTAATCGAAGAACCCACAGAGTACTCCCAGATTAAGCAGAGGGGACATAGAGCCTACCTCTTGATAAGAGGAGTGTCAAGGAATCTGAGACTGTCTTTAATCCACGACATGTATGGTGGTTAGATTCCACAGTACTGTCAGCAATATACATATTGTATATACTTTTTACGAGAGGCTGTTGTGGGCTAAAATGGAAACACCAACTGTTGTGTGTTACCCATTTTCTGTGAGAAAGTGCATTCTGTATTCTGAACCAAGAATTCATGAATAAACTTTTGGAATATACCCATTCATAAAGTGGTAATTGTCTGTATAAAATGTGTGCTTTATTTAATCAGGCATCCTTGATCATCTATTTGCCAGGAGTTTTTCAAGTATAACTTTGAGTCCGTAAATTTTCCCTTCCTATTAGTTCATTTAAAAAATTATTTGAAAACTTCACTTTCATTTTGAAGAGTATTGTAATTCTCTCTGTTCTTAAAGTTTCATTGAGAATATATTAGTAAGCTTATATATCCTAAATTTCCTTTTTTCACCCTAGATCATTCTAGTAAATCCCCTAGAGATGTAATAGAATAAAGTTGGAGCTGTTTGTGTATAAAAGGGTGGGATAATTTGACAGCATGTGCAAGACGTGTGTATGCACTGGTTCAATCGGAAATCTCATTTTCTGTAAATCTACTTTCTCCGCCTATCTCAGCGGATTGTTGCGACACTATTTGAGTGGCAGCAAATGTGATGAGGTCAGAGGGGACTGAGGGTGTGGAATTAAATAATGAACAAGGAATCTGCATCTTTGTTCCAGTGGAGCCGCCAGGTATCGGGATTAATATGGTGGAGGGGGCAGAGCTATGTCCCACGTGCGCCCTTTGCCTGCGCCCAGCGCAGAGAGCCCCGCTCACACAGTGCTGCCCTGAGGGCTCCGGGCCCAGAGGCGCCCAGCAGGAGCTGCCCAGCTCTGTGTTTCCCAAACGTGGCTTGCCTTTGTTCCCAGATACCCATCACTCCTGGGCATCTAACTTTCTGTCCGAAGTAGATGTGAATGAAGAGAGTCAGCCACTTTACATGGTTGATATGCTGGACTGACTGACTCATGCATGGAATTTCAGGGAGTCCTGGGAGCTCCTGGACCCCCTCCCTTCGGGCCTGTTGTAAGAACCTCTGGCCTAGATGGTCTGAGGTCTCTTATAGTAAAGTTTTATGTGAAACTTTATGTGTACACACACACACACACACACACACACACAATTTTTTTTTTGGTATGGGGTGCCCATTTCTTATTCTGTCCTTTCTATGAATTCCAAAAATTTGCTGGCCTTTGCCGTTTCATCAGGGAGAAAGTAATTGCTCTCTGCAGGTTTTGGGGGATGCTTCTTTTGATACTACTTACCTTTTTCATTCACTATCACCTTCAGGATTTTCTCTACCAGAATGTGGTGACTGTGGCCCAGGGGTGACTAGCACAGGGGCTAAAGAAGGGTAGTGAGACTTGAGGACTGGGAAGGCTGGTAACCAAGGCAGGGAGGATGGGGGTCAGGAGGGCAGTGGCATTCACAATGAAAGATAAGAGCTCTTAAAGCTTTGACATTCTATTTTTCTAAGTATAACACTGCAGATGTAAAAGTCTCTAAATTACATGGAGACCACTGTTGGCGGGCCAGGGGCTGGATTGGTGGGGGTGGGGGGATAGTGGCCTCCCGCCAGTGGAAGCCCTGCCGTAGCAGGACAAGATTCAAGTAGGCGTAGGGACCAGCGAGCTAGACCCACCAGTCTTTGCGGCCTCCGGCAACTTACTTAACCTTTGAAAGCCCTGTTTCCTTTCATGGTAGACGGGAATAGTAGTGTTGTGGTTGTTGTGAAAATAAAGTAGTAAGCCTTAAAAAATGAATTCACCAGGAAAATGAAACATGGTATTTAAGGCTAAAGGAACAGGCATTTTTCAGCCCAGGGAAGAGAAAATAGAGGATATGTCCAGCAAACGTTCACCATTTCAGCACATGTTTATCTACTGGGTGCCTGGCTGCGTTTAGTGCTCAGTTGTGTGTGTGTGTGTGTGTGTGTTTGGGCGTGTGAAGTGTATAAGGAAAAACAACATTTAAATGAACACTGACCAAATTTTGTTTAGTTCAGCAAACTTTTTTTTAAAAAATTTATTGAAGTATAGTTGATTTATGTCATGTTAGTTTCAGGTGTATAGCACAGTGATTCATTTATTTACATATACATATGTATATTTTTCCCTTATAGGTTATTACAAAATAATGAGTATAGTTCCATGTGCTATACAGTAGGTTCTTGTTGGGTTTTTTATTCATTTTTAAAATTAATTAGTTAATTAATTTTGGGCTGCATTGGGTCTTCGTTGCTGTGCGTCGGCTTTCTCTAGTTGTGGCGGGCAGGGGCTACTCTTGTTGCGGAGCACGGGCTCTAGGTGCTTGGGCTTCAGTAGTTGCGGCACACGGGCTCTAGAGTGCAGGCTCAGTAGTTGTGGCACACAGGCTTAGTTGCTCCGTGGCATGTGGGATCTTCCCGGACCAGGGATGGACCCCGTGTCTCCTGCATTGGCAGGCAGATTCTTAACCATTGTGCCACCAGGGAAGTCCTATCTATTTTATATATAGTAGTGTGTATGTGTTAATCCCAGCCTCCTAATTTATCCCTCCTTCCTCCTTTCCCCTTTGGTAACCGTAAGTTTGTTTTCTATGTCTGTGGGTCTGTTTCTGTTTTGTAAATAAGTTCATTTGTATCTTTTTTTTTTAGATTCCACAGATAAACGATATCATATGATATTTATCTTTCTCTGTCTTGCTTACTTCACTTAGTATGATAATCTCTAGGTCCATCCATGTTGCTGCAAATGGCATTATTTCATTCTTTTTTATGGCTGAGTAGTATTCCATTGTGTGTGTGTGTGTGTGTATATATATATATATATATACCACATTTTTCTTATCCATTCATCTGTTGATGGACATTTAGGTTGCTTCCATGTCTTGGCTATTGTAAATAGTGCTGCTACGAATATTACGGTGCATGTATCTTTTCATTTATTTATTTATTTATTTTGGCTGTGTTGGGTCTTAGGTGTGGCACACAGGATCTCTAGTTGCAGTGGGCAGGCTCTTCGTTGCAGCACACAGGCTTCTCTCTAGTTGTGGCATTCAGGCTCAGGAGTTGCGGCGCGCAGGCTTAGTTGCCCCACAGCGTGTGGGATCTTAGCTCCCCAAGCAGGGATCGAACCCACCTACTCTGCATTGGAAGGCAGATTCTTAACCAGTGGACCACCAGGGAAGTCCCACATGTATCTTTTCGAATTATAGTTTTCTCTGAATATATGCCCAGGAATGGGATTGCAGGATCATATGGCAACTCTATTTTTAATTTTTTAAGGATCCTCCGTACTGTTCTCCATAGTGGCTGCACCAATTTACATTCCCACCAACAGTGCAGAAGGGTTCCTTTTACTCCACACCCTCTCCAGCATTTATTATTTGTAGACTTTTTGACGATGGCCATTTTGACTGGTGTGAGGCGGTACCTCATTGTGGTTTTGATATTCATTTCTCAATTAGCAATGCTGAGCATTTTTTCTCGTGCTTGTTGGCCATCTGTATGTCTTCTCTGGAGAAATGTCTAGGTCATCTGCCCATTTTTTGATTGAGTTGTTTGTTTTTTTGATATTGAGCTGTATGAGCTGTTTGTATATTTTGGAAATTAATCTCTTGTTGGTCTCATTGTTTGCAAATATTTTCTCCCAGTCTGTAGGTTGTCTTTTCGTTTTGTTTATGGTTTCCTTTGCTGTGAAAAAACTTTTAAGTTTAATTAGGTACCACTTTTTGTTTGTTTTTATTTCCGTTACTCTAGGAGACGGATCTAAAAGGATCTTGCTGTGATTTATGTCAGAGAGTGTTCTACGTATGTTTTCCTGTAGGAGTTTTATAGTATCTGGTCTTACATTTAGGTTTTTAATCCATTTTGAGTTTATTTTTGTGTGTGGTGTTAGGAAGTGTTCTAATTTTATTCTTTTACATGTAGCTGTCTAGTTTTCCCAGCACCCTTTATTGAAGAGACTCTCTTTTTTCCATTGTCTATCCTTGCCTCCTTTGTTGTAGATTAATTGACCACAGGTGCGTGGGTTTATTTCTGGTCTCTCTAGCCTGTTCAGTTGGTCTATAGATCTCTTTTTGAGCCAGTATCATACTGTTTTGATTACTGTAGCTTTGTAGTATAGTCTGAAGTCAGGGAGCCTGGTTCCTCTAGTTCTATTTTTCTTTCTCAATATTGCTTTGGCTATTCAGGGTCTTTTGTGTTTCCACGCAAATTAAAAGAAAATTTTTTGTTCTAGTTCTGTGAAAAATGCCATTGGTAATTTGATAGGAATTGCATTGAATCCATAGATTGCCTTGGCTAGTACAGTCATTTTAACAATATTGATTCTTCCAATCCAAGAACACAATATGTCTTTCCATCTGTTGTGTTATCTTCAATTTCTTTCATCAGTATCTTACAGTTTTTGGAGTAAAGGTCTTTCACCTCCTTAGGTAGGTTTATTTCTAGGTATTTTATTCTTTTTTTTTTTTTTTTTTTTTTTTTTTTCTTTTTGCGGTATGCGGGCCTCTCACTGTTGTGGCCTCTCCCGTTGCGGAGCACAGGCTCCGGACGCGCAGGCCCAGCGGCCATGGCTCACGGGCCCAGCCGCTCCGCGGCATATGGGATCCTCCCAGACCGGGGCACGAACCCGCATCCCCTGCATCGGCAGGCGGACTCTCAACCACTGCGCCACCAGGGAGGCCCTATTTTATTCTTTTTGATGCAGTGGTAAATGGGGTTGTTTCCTTACTTTCTCTTTCTGATCTTTTGTTGTTAATGTATGGAAATGCAGCAGATTTCTGTATGTTCATTTTGTATCCTGCAACTTTACTAAATTCATTCATGAGCTCTAGTAGTTTTTTGGTGGTGTCTTTAGGATTTTCTATGTATAGTATCATGTCATCTGCAAACAGTGACAGTTTTACTTCTTCTTTTCCAATTTGGATTCCTTTTATTTCTTTTTCATCTCTGATTGCTATGGCTAGGACTTCCAAAACTATGTTAAATAAAAGTGATGAGAGTGGGCATCCTTGTCTTGTTCCTGATCTTAGAGGAAATGCTTTCAGCTTTTCACCATGTGTATAGTGGTAGCTGTGGGTTTGTCATATATGGCCTTTATTGTGTTGAGGTAGGTTCCCTCTCTGCCTACTTTCCAGTGGAGTCAGCAAACTTTTATAAAGCACTTCATGGATGCCAGTCATGCTGTTACATGCTAGGGGTGTGTGTGTGTGTAAGTGTGTATATGTGTATGTGTGTGTGTATAAATACTGAGACACTCTCTGTGTTCTCAAGAAATTCAAGACTGCTCATTTCAACCTGGGATGTATGCTTTATGAAAGAGGCATGTATTAGCTCAGGCTGTCCTAACAAAATATCACAGATTGTGTGGCTTAAACAACAGGAACTTATTTCTCACAGTTCTGGAGGCTGAAGGTCCAAGATTAAGGTGCCAAGCAGTTCAGTTTCCAGGTGAACGTTTTGTTCCTGGTTTGTAGGTTGTCACCTTTTCACTGTGTCCTCACATGTTAGAGGGAGAGAGAAACAGGAAGCAAGCTCTCTGGTTTCTCCCCCCACCCACCCTTTTTAAAAAATAAACTTTATTTAGTTAGTTAGTTAGTTATTTGTTTATTTATTTATTTATTTATGGCTGTGTAGGGTGTTCGTTGCTGCATGCGGGCTTTCTCTAGTTGCAGCAAACAGAGGCTACTCTTCATTGCGGTGCGTGGGCTTCTCATTGTGGTGGCTTCTCTTGTTGCAGAGCATGGGCTCTAGGTGTGCGGGCTTCAGTAGTTGTGGTTCGTAGGCTCAGTAGTTGTGGCTCACAGGCTCTAGAGCGCAGGCTCAGTAGTTGTGGTGCATGGGCTTAGTTGCTCCATGGCATGTGGGATCTTCCCGGACCAGGACTTGAACCCATCTCCCCTGCATTGACAGGTGGATTCTTAACCACTGCGCCACCAGGGAAGTCCCTCTGGTTTCTCCTCTTATTAGGCCCCTAATTATTTCCCAAAGGCCCATCTCCAAATACTATCATATTAGGAGTTAGAGTTGCAACATACGAATTTTGAGGGGGCACAATTTAGTCATAGCATTGTGCTTTGGACCCCATAATTCATGTCCTTCTCACATGCAAAATACATTCATTCCATTCCAACAGCCACAAAAATCTTAACTACAGTATCACCTCTGAAGTAAAGTCCAAGGTCTCATCTACATATCATCTAAATAAGATGTGGGTGAGACTGGCAGTGTGATCCATCTTGAGGCAGAATTCCTCTCCACCTGTGAACCTATGAAACCAGGTAGGTTATGTGCTTCCAACATATAATGTTGGGAGAGGCATAGGATAGTTATTCCCCTTTGAAAAGAGAGGAATAGGAAAGAAGGAAGTGTGACAGGCCCCAAGCGTGTCCAAGTGTAGCAAGGCAAATTCCGTTCAATCTTAAGACTTGAGAATAATCCTCTTTGGCTTGATGCTCTGCCTTCTGGACTCACTAGCGTGGCGGTCCCACCTCTGCTGGAGTGGGGCTGTGCCCCCAAGACACTGGGCAGCTGCCGCCTGACCTGTTGAAACGTGGGTGATGGCCACCCCTCTTTGAAACTGAGGAGGCATCCCTGATGCTCTCTGTATGGCCTGAAAAGCAGTAGAACAAAAATAAAAGGGGGGAAATTACAGGATGAGTTAAGAAGTTAGTAAGCTAATACTTGGATCAGAATAGGAGTCTTGTTTAGTTTCACGAGGACTTTTACCAAATGAGCCTCTGAAGAGACCTGACATCAGGGTGGTGACCGGGCTGGCATATGTACGTGTCATATCGGAAGTGAGCTAAGCCTGGGTGTGGAAGACGATGGCTAACTTGGCATTTGGGAAATGGAGTTAGGTCTGAGGAGGCTTTGGGGGCAGACGGAACGCTGTTCAGGGTCCTCCTCATGACGGGTGTGTTCAGAAGAAGCTGGCAGACACCTGTCCGTGGGAGAAGCAGGCTGCAGGACCACTGACGTCCCTTTCAGTCTGAGGGTTCGTGAGCGTAATTTTTTTTTTTTTTTTTTTGCGGTACGCGGGCCTCTCACTGTTGTGGCCTCTCCCATTGCGGAGCACAGGCTCCGGATGCGCAGGCTCAGCGGCCATGGCTCACGGGCCCAGCCGCTCCACGGCATGTGGGATCTTCCCGGACTGGGGCACGAACCCGTGTCCCCTGCATTGGCAGGCGGACTCTCAACCACTGCGCCACCAGGGAAGCCCCGTGAGCGTAATTTAAAGTCCACTGTTTGACTGGCATGTGCGCTCAGTTCACGAGTTCATACCCGTAGTGTAGCAGCAGCCTAAGCGTGACAGCTTCTTTTCTCATCCTCTTCTGCCAACGGTTCCTGCTGGCAGGCAGGCAGCAGTACTTCTTGATTCTGAATTGATGTGTGGTTGCCCCATAGGACTCGGCCTTTAGTGTGGTATGTCTCGGATTTCATTGGTTTCAAAGGAGGGAAGAATGCTTGTGACCCACAGAACCTGGCATGGTTGAGGTATTCCATCCCTGAGGAACTTAATAACATTTCCTGGTCGTTACTGGAAGCCTCTGAGACTCTCTGATGGACTGTGGGCACTCTGAAGTGGAACTCCTGACTGAGCTGCAGGCTGCCTTCTCAGAGGCTTCTGTTGTTAATGCTTTCTTCTCTTTTCTCTTAATGGTTTCATGTCAGCGACTCTGAATCCCAGCTGTACATTAGAATTATTAGAAAGAACCACAAAAGCTGGGGGCCTTACTTCAGACTATTTCAGTCAGTTAAGACTCCAGAAATCAGATTTCCTGGATATCACGCTGATGTGCCCTCAGCAGGGCTGAGAGCCTGTGGTTTAGTAGAAGGAGCACACTTCTCTCTCCCCCAAGGATGATTCCTGTCCTTGGAAATGCAGGATCACAGGCCCTCCCTCACACCTGCTGAGTCCCAGGGTGCTTCTCAGCAGGGTGTTCAGGTGATGGCCAGGCTTTGGTGCAGAGAGTGAACTTGAGCAAGTCACTTGACCTTCCTGAGCGTCGGGCCCCTGCACATACGGTGAGGACGATAATGTGGGTGCCTAGTTTCTCAGCCACAATTCTGAAGCCACAGAGCCTCTGAAAATGGAATGGTTTTGTCATAGGTTTGGTGCCAAAACCTGGCCTGAACTGTTTTGATGCTTTTCATAATCTTTATTCCACTTGGTATGAATATTCCTGTATTTCACTGCAGACTGTTAGTTAATGTGTTTTCTTGTGGCTGCCGTCCCAGACTTCACTGGGAGTGTTATGTAATATATAATATATGCAATATTTTCTTTCTAAAATCCAAACAGTTCTGAACTCTGAAACACATCTAGCTTTGGTTGGGGTAAGGGATCATGGAGCTGCAGGGACTCAGCTTACAGGTGGTTATGGGGAGTCAGTATATATCATATTAATATGTGAGTATGTATATGAAACTCCTGGCAGAGTTAGCAGGCACCCAACAGATACAGCTATTAATGCTCTTGTAATTCTGCCATTTATGGGTTTATACTTTCCCCCATTTGGTTCCTTTGTTTTCCCAGCACCTTTACATTTGGTATGCCAGACTTTATTCTTCAGATAATTCAATATCTTCTACAAATCAGAAGTAAATTGAATCTGCAGCCGGGTATCCATCACTTACTCTGTGCATGTATCCGGGCTAGAGATCACAGCAGAGTAAAAATCTGCATATAACATGGTCCCTGCTGGCAGAAAGCTTAGGAATTAGTCCTGGAAATAGAAAACATGGAAGTTTATTTTTAAAGCACCTATTTAATAACATTTCAAGCCAACAGGAGAAGGTGTGTCAGAAGGCAGCCTTTCTAGAGGAAGGGGATTCTTGTTGGGCACGAGAAACCTGTGCGCTTCTGACTGATGGAGTCTCTGCAGGTGTTGTGTGCCTGGGGGGACCCCTGGGGCCGGGCCCTGTGGTGGTGAAGGGCCTGAACCCTGGAGCTGGTTGGCCTCCATCTCTCTCAGCCTGTCCTGTCATTTGGGAAGTATCTGATGACCACTGCATGTACCATAGAAACATGCACAAATATAATTCTTTTTTTAAAATTAAATTAATTAATTTATTTATTTTTGGCTGCGTTGGGTCTTTGTTGCTGCGTGCGGGCTTTCTCTAGTTGCGGCGAGCGGGGGCTACTCTTCGTTGCGGTACATGGGCTTCTCATCGCAGTAGCTTCTCTTGTTGCGGAGCATGGCCTCTAGGTGCACGGGCTTCAGTAGTTGTAGCACGCAGTCTCAGTAGTTGTGGCTTACGGCCTCTGGAGCACAGGCTCAGTAGTTGTGGCTCACGGGCTTAGTTGCTCCGTAGCATGTGGGATTTTCATGGACCAGGGCTCGAACCTGTGTCTCCTGCATTGGCAGGCGGATTCTTCACCACTGCGCCACCAAGGAAGCCCCAAACACATTCTTGGCTTGGAGGAGGTGATCCTATGAAATTGGCTAAAACAATTGGCTGAACATTCAGAGAAACAGTATGTTAACTTATGTGCCTTTATAAGCAGCTCCCCCTCCCCATTTTACTGATTTTTCTCTCTGGAGGTTTAGAACCTTGGGTTCTCTGGTGTGTTCGTCGGATTCCTTTGATCCATGACTGACCCAGGCTAGGAAAACACTTGGGCCGTTTTCGGTGCACAGTGGTGGATGATGAGTATCAGCGTGTCCCAGAATCTCCACCATGAGGCCCCTCAGTGACAGAAGAGCGGACCTGTGACATGTACCATGCGTCACAAGAGGGCCGAGGTGCAGCATTCTAAAGCAGCCTATTCTCCATGTGGCGTTTTCATGGTCTCTTTTTTATCTGAAATTCATGTGAATTTTGCATTTTCCTATATAATATGTGTTCTAATGTTACAAACCACTAAAACATCCTCCTGTGTATCAAAACTCACCCTCTGGGACAAGAAAATGTGCCAGTGTTCCCAAGGCCCCCTTACATACCTCTGCACTTAGAGAGGCACGAGGAGAGATTTTGACCTTCCTTGGGCAGAGCAGAGTCTGTGTTGAGATTGACACATCTTTAATCCCTTAACTACTTATCTTCAGTTTTCTTTTCTTTTGGCCCTTAAGGGACTATTTGTTCTCCATGTATATTTGGTGCCTTTTGATTTAGGTAATTTAGGTAATTGGCAACCACTTTTGAGCTTATTAAAAAACTTTGAGCTAGGTACCACCATCACCAGTCACACCCAGGGTTCATTTGGAAGGTTGAGAGACTCACTGGGTGCTTGCTGTGTGTGAATGCTCTTTTAAGATGGGAGGAAAAAGTTAAAACCTCAAAACTCTGTGGTAAACTGATGTGGGAATCTGATACTACAATGTCTCCAGTGATTTAAAGTAAGACTTACTAACTTTTTTATAGAGAGCAGTGAGCGTAACAGCAATGACAGGTAGAGAGAAAGCCCACGTGAGACTGTCACCGCCCCTGGTCCATGGATTCTGGGCTGCTGGAAGCCCCTCGAGGAGGGTCTCACCCCTGGGCTGCATACAGCCCTCCTCGGGGATGCGATGCGCGGGGGCCTGGAGCCAGTACTGCCTAGTCATCTGCTGGCTGCTCCTGGCTGATGAGCAGGGGGGGCCGAAGAGGTGCCAGGGAGCTGCCTGAATTCAGCCACCTCTGTGCTTCCACCCAGTTGTACATGTGTGAGAACAGCTCCACAAGCCCATGTTCTCATGTGTGCCTCAGAGGGCCTTGGCCGACACAGGGGGAAACTTCATCCTGTAGAAAAAGAGAGGCTTGATGATGAGTTCCCTCACCCGGTGTGTGAGCAGCCCTTCCAAAGATTCTTGCGTTTAGATTCAGACTCTCCAAAGGAAATGTCAGCGTTTCTTGATGTCATGGTTCAAAACCTCACCTCTGTGTGTGTGTGTGTGTGTGTGTGTGTGTGTGTGTGTGTGTGTAAGTATCTGTTTTGCTTTCAGTTTCCCTAGAGGATGTAATTTGGGTCAGTTTTTAAGTGAGCAGTTCAAACAATAGAATTTTATCCCTGTTTCCTTGGTTATGTCAATAATATGGAAAGACCATTTGGGCTACGATAGTCATTCTCAACTGGGGGAGGGGGATGGCAGTTTTGTCCCCCAGGGGACACTTGGCAGTGTCTGGAAATTTGCTGGGGGTGGTTGGGGAGTGCTACTGGGATCTAGTGAGTACAGGGTAGGGGCCCATGGACATCCTGCTGCGCCCGCGATGTCTCCTGCAGCAAAGAATTATCAGTAGTGCCAGGGCTGAGAAACCCTGGTGTAGAAGTTCTTCAGAGATGTTCTTTTCATGATTTCCAGTGATGTATGACTGTTAAGATTTAATATTTTTGTAAGGTGAGGTGCTTTCTACAAGAATTCAGTCTTTAGCCATTAAATGAGATCTTAAGAATTAAAACAACCTTATTTATTTATTTCATTGAGGTATATTTGATGTACAGTATTATAGGTAAGTTTCAGGTGTACAACATAGTGATTCAAAATTTTTAAGGGTTATACTCCGTTTATAGTTATTATAAAATATTGGCTGTATTGCCTGTGTTGTACAGACAAACCTTTTTAATATAGTGAGGTTCTACTGGAAGTGTGTATTATACTTAGCAGAGGCAACAGAAGCCCAGATGTCCATCAGGTCAGTTTGGAAACCCTTTTTAAGGTAACACAATTTGCATTGGAACTTTGGTCAGCTGAATGGGAATTTTTTCATAGGTGCCATTAGAAAAATAAAATAATTTTCCAGCTGTGGTTCCCAAGTTCCCCAAATTTGTGTCTTTAACCCATAGCTCTCTTTGAGCTTTAGATTTGGCCCCAAGTCTTTAGTTAACAACTGATGACTGAGTCCTCGGTGTGTGCCAGGCACCGTCGTGAGTGCAGGCAGCACCCCGTTGTCGTGAAGCCTATGCTGTAAGGCAGGGCTGGGGGACGGAGAGCGAAATCCACATGCTGCTTCCAGAGGCGCGTGGCGTTGGTGGGACAGGGTGGGTCAAGAGCAGGGCACTTCACGTGGCTGGTCTGGGAGGAGCTGGGTGACCAGCACCTGCAGGAGGAGGAGGCGTGTTGCCCGTGACCTGAGAGGGAGTGACCAGACACACCCGGGACTGCCCAGTGTTTTCACTTGGATGTTACTTAGCCTGTCCTCAACAGCACTCTTGAGTCCTTCCTACCCCCCACCTGCTCAAGCCAGGAGACTGGGGAGCATTCCTTGATCCCTCTCTTTCCTTCCATTTGGTCCATGGCATTCAGTCCTACATCCTGCTTTTCTCCACCTCCCTGGTCCCTAGCCTGGTCCGGACCTCTTGCTGATGGCCCCTGATTAGTTCTGCTGGATCACTCCGCGCCCTTCTCCGTGCAGTGGCCAGAGAGGTCACTTAGAAACACGTGTTGCCTCCTGCCCTTCACTGAAAACCCTCCAATGGCTTCCCACTGCTCTCTGGAAATGCAGTGTCCTCCTCACCAGGCCCTGTACCATCCTTCCTGACCGAGTCTGGACAGTCTAGCCTCCCGTGGGCCGCTTCCCCAAAGAGGCCTCTTCCCTGCCTGGCCCGAGGCCCCATCCATTCTCCTCTGGACTCTGCCTGCCTGGCCCGTGTCTTCACCCCCCTTCCTCCAGGGGGTTCGGAGCCCACCTTCCTGCCCCACCTCCTGGATTCCTGCTGCCCTGCAGGTGCCGCTGGCAGGGCTGTGTCCTTCACGTTGGCCATATTTAGATGAGAAATCACTCACCTGGCCGCGTTCTCTCGGAGGAGGAGTGGATGATTCACAGGTACCCACCCTCCTTCCCGCAGAGCTGGGGTTTTTGCATAGGGGATTTTTCTGTCAGTTATTTTTTCCTCACCTTCTGGAGTATTAAAAGAGCCGAGGCAGTGGTGTGTGGGGTGGCAGTGCCCGCACCTCCTGGGGGTTCCCTGATCCCTGCAGCCGGCTTGCCTTCCACCCTGTGTTCACACAGCACAGAAAGATAGCCATGTATTGACTCTGTTGGTAAGCTTCTGAAGTAAAGCATTGTGAGTTAGTAGGCCTTTCTTATTACAAAAAAAGGAAATGGAAAAGTAGTGCCACGGTTTTGGCATAATTGCTCCAGCATGCAAATCGGTGCTGGAAGGAAGTTGAGGTAGTATACGTATATGCTCTACTGGTCCTTAAGACGTGTGTGAGGTAGATGAAGTCTTGTTTTGTTAGATACGAAACAATGCACGCTGCAGGTGTCCCTAACCGAGTAATAGTGTATTTGATTGGCTCAGGTTTTTGGATGAGCAGGATGCGGGAACCGGGCACAGAGGGGCCAGTTGGCCTTGTCCCTTCTGCGCCACAGGCTGCTGCTGGAGAATTCTGAAGTTTCCAAATGGAAAATGAGTATGAAAGAAGACCCGTACTAGTCAGGAGTTAGAGGGATTCCCAGGTGGCCTCTGAGAAAAGGAAATGTCTGAGAAGTTACGTGAATGATTTGTCGGTCACAGAGAAACTTCTGAATCTGTGTAGCAGGTGGGTCCCAGACATGGAGCTATTTCACAGGAAGTAATAAACTGGAAATACTGAAGGTACGTTGTCCTCTTGAGGGAGAAGTACATCCTCTAACAACTGTTGTTTCTAGAAAAATCCGAGTCCTGGTCTCAGTTTGCACTGTTTTGAGCTTGTTCATAAGACTGAGGATTACGTATCTCCTGGAAACTGAGTGTATGTATAGCACGTGAGGAGTATTTGTATGTTTTATAATAAAATCTTTTGCAGCGTAGAATTTTAAAGACCTTTGAGGACAGGAGCAGCTCTTTGAAGGTAAACCTCAGTTTGGCTTAGAAGTTCATCTAGTTGAAATTAAACTAAGGAGGTTCACATCTAACCCCAGGCAATCTTCATGTGTTCAAGAAGCTCATTAGAAATCTGCTTTACCAAAAACAAGTTCTCAGCTACTTGTGATGGAAAATGCTTAAATAAGCAATTTAAAATTCAGCATACTCTGTTCAAAAACGATCATTTTAAAAGATTCATGGACAGAGCGCTTTATATGTATTAGTATTTTATAGTAGGTGCTGTGGGGGATAGACATAGAGTTTTCTTGCCTTCAAAGAACATGTAGTCTGAGGAGGGGCAGACACGCAGACGGTGTGAACAGTTAGACAAGGCAGAGCAGTGCACAGGGTGTGATAGAGGGATGGTATTAGTAATCATGGTAGTGACAGAGGCAGAGGCATCACGGTGTGGGACGTCAGAGCACAGCGTGGGAGTGATGGTGCTTAGGACCATGGTTGTAAAACTACACGTTTGAAAATGGTTTTTAGGTTTTTAAAAGGTTGTAAAAATAAGCAAGAAGAATATGTATGTGACAGGGACCATCAGTGGCCCACAAAGCCTGAAATATTTATTTATTTTTAATAATTTTACTTATTTATTTTTGGCTGTGTTGGGTCTTTGTTGTTGCACACGGGCTTTCTCTAGTTGCGGCAAGTGGGGGCTACTCTTTGTTGCGGTGTGCGGGCTCCTCATTGCAGTGGCTTCTCGTTGTGGAGCACGGGCTCTAGGCACGTGGGCTTCAGTAGTTGCGGTTCGTGGGCTCAGTAGTTGTGGCCCACGGGCTCTAGAGCTCAGGCTCAGTAGCTGTGGCGCACAGGCTTAGTTGCTCCGTGGCATGTGGGATCTTCCCGGACCAGGGCTCAAACCTGTGTCCCCTGCATTGGCAGGCGGATTCTTAACCACTGCGCCACCAGGGAAGGCCCTAAAATATTTATTTTCTGGCCCTTTACAGAAAAGAGTTTGCTGACTCTTGGTTTAAGGGTCAGGAAATGCTTTATAAAGACTAAAATTTGAGCAGGCGTTTTACAGGATAAATAATACCTTGATTTTCAGGGCAGCAGGGATGTTGTGCTGCTAGAGGGCCAAAGGTGAGAGAAAAGACGGGGTGGGGAGCACAGGGACCGTAAATCACACACGGTGCTGTGGGCTGTGGTTGGAGCTTAGGGTGGGCGAAGAACGTCTTGGGACTTGGGGACGGGGGGGCGGGGGCAAAGGGCATGGCTTATCTTAAATACCAACAAGCTTGAACTCAATTCTGAAGTGAGTCGTGAGCCCTCAGAAGCTTTTGAGTAAGAGAATGTCAGTGTTGTAATTAGAGTTAATTGTGAGAAATGGAAATAATAGTCCTTTTTTTTTTTTTCTGAGTCATGCTCTCCTAAACTGTAAAATAGTTCTTTAGAAGTGATTGTATTGCTTAATAGGCCACTGGCTCTATGGTAGTTGATGTGCACTTGGGTCCAGAATTCCTGGTTTAAGGCTGAAGATTGGTTGATGTGCTTTTCATACTTGTTTACATTTCCTGATCAGCAGCAGAGCTTGGTGAAGGTCACGTAAATTGAGGAACTTGACAGAGTCTCTAGAAAGGTGGAAAAATTCTTGCTGAAGTTGATGAGTGTATTTCCACTGTTAAGCTTCTGCGTGGAGGATTTCAGTTCTGTGTGCTCTGTCAGCCTGCCCAGGTGTGGTTGTATTCTCTGAGAGGCGAAAAGTAGAAAAGGTGCCCTGATGAGGGTGGACGTCTGGATTCCCAGTGATGGACCTTCTCTGAAGGCAGAGCCTTTACAGTCATCTGTTTCCAGAAGGGGGTCTCCCAGGAGAAAGCTGGGTAGAGGTATCCTAACTTTCTAAGTGTGTGTACCCAGAGAAAATGCGTGAAGATAAAAATAAGGAAAATAAATGTTCTCATTATCCCCCACTATTAACATATAGGTGTACAGTCTTTGACTCCCTTTTCAGTATGTATGCACTTAGATAATTTTGTGAGAATCGCGTCCTGTACCTTGTACTTTGTAACCTGCAGTAGAGTGCAGTGTGGCCTGATAGTTAAGGGGGATGCTGAATTGCCGTGTTTCTTTTTTTCTTTTTTTTTATACAGCAGGCTCTTACTAGAATTGCTGTGTTTCTCTGGTTCTCCCTGGTGCCTCCTTCTTGCTTGCTCTCTTGTTGGTTCTCTTCTGAGCAAAGGAGGGGTGCTCTTGATTGATTCTGAGCCCTCACAACAGGGAACCATTGGCATGTGGACTGTTTTTTGCAGAAATCAGAACCCTGGTCTCAGAGTGAGAAGTTGATGAAGGCCTTCCTTCTAACCTCTTGATTGGATTCTTGGCTTTGTCCAAAGTTGCTCAGATGGGCTAACATTGTAAAGAATATGCTGCTCCAGCCAGATAGCAGTTGCTTTTCCGAACCAAGCCCTTCAGAAAGGTCTTGTTTGCACCAGGGTCATCCCTGAGGAGTCCTGACCAGTCCTGGGAGGTCAAGGCTCCACCCCCACCTGGGCTAGTCTACCCAGAGCCTCCCTCCACACCGTGCCCCTGAGATTTGCCATGGTCTTGGGATGCAGCCACCACCCTTAGTGGGGCTGTGTGACCCAGTCTGCCCTTCCCCAGGACACCTTGCCTGGGAAATTGGCCCCCTTGGAGTTAGCAACAAATGCACGGGTCCCTGTGGACTTCGCTTCAGAAGGGCTTCATCCACGTGACCACCATCCACTTACACCCTCTCTCTCTTGCTGAGCTTCCCAAGAGCCACACTGCCCCCATACTGGAATTTTAGCGTCCTGAAAGAGGTGTGCGTGTGCATCTTTGTTTTAAGAAAAAAGCCAGGGCTTCCCTGTTGGCGCAGTGGTTGAGAGTCCGCCTGCCGATGCAGGGGACACGGGTTCGTGCCCCGGTCCGGGAAGATCCCACATGCCGCGGAGCGGCTGGACCCGTGAGCCATGGCCGCTGAGCCTGCGCGTCCGGAGCCTGCGCTCTGCAACGGGAGAGGCCACAACAGTGAGAGGCCCGCGTACCGCAAAAAGAAAAAAGAAAAGAAAAAAGCCAATGTAGTCATGGTAGACTATTTAGAAAATGTAGGTATTTTCCATTGCCTCCCCACTGTTAATATTTTGGTGTATATCATTCATGCCTCCTTTGGGGGCATAATCTTAACGCATTTTTACAGAAATAGGAATATAGTTAAATAATTTTTAGCTTTTAAAAACACTCCTTTAAAACTAAAAAACACCCCTTTTTTTTTTTTTTTTTCTTTTTGCGGTATGCGGGCCTCTCACTGTTGTGGCCTCTCCCGTTGCGGAGCACAGGCTCCGGATGCGCAGGCCCAGCGGCCATGGCTCACGGGCCCAGCCGCTCCGCGGCATATGGGATCCTCCCAGACCGGGGCACGAACCCGCATCCCCTGCATCGGCAGGCGGACTCCCAACCACTGCGCCACCAGGGAGGCCCAACACCCCTTTTTATTCAAAAAGCAATGCCCATTCAGTTATAGGAAAATCATGTATTAAAACCAAAACATGGGGCCTCCCTGGTGGCGCAGTGGTTGAGGGTCCGCCTGCCGATGCAGGGGATACGGGTTCGTGCCCCGGTCTGGGAGGATCCCATATGCCGCGGAGCGGCTGGGCCCGTGAGCCATGGCCGCTGAGCCTGTGCGTCCGGAGCCTGTGCTCCGCAACGGGAGAGGCCACAGCAGTGAGAGGCCCGCGTACAGCAAAAAAAAAAAAAAAAAACCAAAACATGAAAAATGTAAATATCATTCTGCCCACTCAGATCACTACTGTGTATGTTTTTCTAAGCCATCTTTGTGGCATACATATATTTTCTTTTTATAAAGATAGAATTATTCTATATAATACCATTTTATAATATGCCTTTTAAAATAATAACTTTTTGAGATGTAATTCAGGTATAACATTCACCATTTTAAAGTGTACAGGGGCATCCCTGGTGGCGCAGTGGTTGACAGTCCGCCTGCCGATGCAGGGGACACGGGTTCGTGCCCCGGTCCGGGAAGATCCCATATGCCACGGAGCGGCTGAGCCCGTGAGCTGTGGGCGCTGAGCCTGCGCGTCCGGAGCCTGTGCTCCGCAACGGGAGAGGCCACAGCAGTGAGAGGCCTGCATACCGCAAAAATAAATAAATAAATAAATAAATAAAAATAAAGTGTACAGTTCTGTCATTTTTAGTATATTCAGTAATTTGCAATGATCACCACTTTCTAATTTTAGAACATTTTCATCATCCCCCAAAGAAACCTTGTACCTGTTTGCTGTCACTTCTCATTCTCCCCCTCCCCCAACCCTAGGCAGTCATTAATCTATTTTCTGCCTCTACTGATTTGCCATTTCTGGAAATTTCATCCAAACGAGATCATACAATGTGTGTTCCTTGCACCTGATTTTGTTCGTGGAGCATGTTTTCAAGGTTCATCCCTGTTGCAGCACATAACAGTGGTTCATGTTTATAGGCAAATAATATTCCATTGTATGGATAGACCACATTTTGTTTATACATTCATCAATCGATGGACATTGGGTTGTTTCCCCTTTTTGGATATTATAAGTAACGCTGCTATGAACAATCCTGTAAAGTTTCTGTGAGAACCTATGTTTTTGTATCTGTTGTAAACAAAGCTGGATCATGTGGTAACTCTATGTTTAACATTTTGAAAGACTGCAAGACGGTTTTTCAAAGCAGCTGGGACATTTTCCATTACCATCAGCAGTGTATGAAAGTTCTAGTTTCTCCACATCTTCACTAAACACTGTTATTGTTCATCTTTTTTTATTTTAGACATCCTAGTGGGTGTGAAATGGTATCTCATTGTGGTTTTTGGTTTGCATTTTCCTAATGACTAATTATGTTAAGCATCCTTTTGTGTGCTTATTGACCATTTAGATATCTACCTTGGAAAAATGTTTATTCGTATTCTTTGTCCATTTTTAAAGTTGGGTTGTCTTTTTGTTATTGAGTATAAGAGTTCTTTACATATTCAGAGGTACAATTCTTTTATCAGATATATGACTTATAACTATTTTCTCCATTCCGTGAGGTGTCTTCTCACTTTCTTGATGGTGCCCTTTGATGCACAAAAGTTTTTAATTTTGATGACATCCAGTTTATCTGTTTTTTCTTTGGTTGCTTGTGCCTTTGGTGTTATATCTAAGAAACCATTGCCTAATCCAAGATGAGGAAGATTTATTCCTGTTTTCTTCTAAGAGTTATATTGTTTTAGCTCTTACCTTTAGCCTAGGATCCATTTTGAGTTAGTTTTTGTGTATGGTGTGAGGTAGGGGTCTAGTTTCATTCTTTTGCCTGTGGATATCCAATTACCTATTAGTTGAAAAGACTATTCTTTCCCCCATCGAACGGTCTCAGTACCCTTGTCAAAAATTGATTGACCACAGGGGACTTCCCTGGCAGTCCAGTGGTTAAAACTCGGTGCTTCCACTTCAGGGGGCACAGGTCCGATCCCTGATCAGGGAACCAGGATCCCACATGCAACGCAGCGTGGCCCCCCGAAGAAATCAAGATTAAAAATAAATAAATAAATAATTTTAAAAAGGATTTAAAAAATGAATTGACCACAAATGTAAGGGCTTATTTCTGGACTCTAAATTCTATGCTGTTGATCTATATGTCTGTTAAAATGGGGTATCATGAATCCTCCACATTTGTTCTTTTTCAGGATTGTTTTGTCTGTTCTGAGTCCCTTGCATTCCCTTGTGCATTTTAGGATCACTTTCTGCAACATGCAGCTTTCTTCGTTTCACTCATTATATCATGGACATTCTCTTTTTTCTCAGTCCGTACTTGTACTGTAACACAGTAGCCTTGAGTCATGTGTGGCTAGTGAGCACGTGACGTGTGGCCAGTCCACGTGGAGCTGTGCTGTAGGTATAAACTGACAACAGGTGGAAAAAAAGAACACAAAATACCTCATTAATAATGTTTTATATTGAGTACATACTGATGTTATAAAATTTTATATTGGGTTAAATACTACACATTACAGAAGGTTACCTATTTCCTTTTACCTTTTAAATTTGGCTACTAGTAGATTTAGAATTATATGATTCTCATATTTGTGTTAGAAGTACTTTTTAATAGAATGGCATCCAATCTGGTTGATTCTGTGGTGGTTGTATGATTGTATCAGAGTTTCTTGATTCCGTTCTCTGTTGTTGGGCACTTGGGTTGTTTCCAGTTTTCTCCATTTACGGCGTTGTGAAGGGTAACCTCGTAGCCGGGTCTTCCTGCCCCCCTGTGTTGCTGCCAGGGCAGAGTTCATAACGAGGACTTGAGAAATGTGTTTGCTGTCCTTCTGAGTCAAGGGTATGCGAGCCCTTGTGTTATAGTGTTGAGTCAGTGAGTGAATGTGTCATATGAACGAAAAAACCTTTCACAGTAAGGCTGCCAACAGATTCAGCAGATATTGGTTGAGCCCCTGCTTTAAGTTGGGTTCTGATCCAAGAGTTGGGAAAACGGTGGTGAATGAGTCCAGATTCTAGCCCTCTGGAAGTTGATATTCTAATGGGGGAGAGGGGTAGTCAACAAACCTGTAACTGTGTCAGTGGATGCTAAAGAGTGATGTGAGGACAAAGAAGCAGGCTTATGGGCTAGCGTGTAGTCGCGTGGTCAGGGCAGGCCTTTCTGAGCAGGCAGCATTTACGTAGGGACTGGAACAGAAGGAAGGAAGGGAGCCATGTGAAGATCTGGGAGAAGAGGGTTTTTAGGTAGAGGGGTCAGGAAGTTCAAACACCTCGAAGTGGGAATATGTGTGTTTTAGAAACAGCAAGGAGGCCACTGTGGCTGGAGCTTGGTGAGAAGTGTGGTTGGTTTTGGCATATGTTTTTTGTTTTGTTTTGTTTTGTTTTTTTTTTTTTTTTTTTGCTGTACGCGGGCCTCTCACTGCTGTGGCCTCTCCCGTTGCGGAGCACAGGCTCCGGACACACAGGCTCCGCGGCCATGGCTCGCGGGCCCAGCCGCTCCGCGGCATGTGGGATCCTCCCGGACCGGGGCACGAACCCGTGTCCCCTGCATCGGCAGGCGGACTCTCAACCACTGCGCCACCAGGGAAGCCCTTGGCATATGTTTTGAAGATGGAGCTGTATGGTGCCATTTACGGAGCCAGGGATGGCTGGAGGTGGGTCAGAGGGGAGGGGGCACCAAGAGTTCAGAAGTGCCTTTCGGGTACTCACGTGGAGATGTTGATCTGGTAATGAGATGTACCCGCCTGGAAATCACGGGGGAGGTGAGGCTGGAGAGACATTTTTGCAGTCAGGAAAAGCTACTTGGACATCAGGCAGAGGTCGAGTGAGAGTTGACCACTGGATTTGGGAACATGGAGGTCTTTGAGGACTTCAGCAAGAGTGGTGTTGGGAGGCTGCTGTAGCGTGGCGGGTGCAAGGTAAGGGAGGATGGGAGGTGTGTATTGACAGCTCCTGGAAAGAGCTTGCTCTGGGTGAACAGAAGGATGGGGGTGGGGAGCTGGGATAGACCGCCTCTTCCTCGGGCACTGGTGGGCGTGGTCCTGGAGGGAGGCTGAGGCGGTAGGGGCTGGGGGCCAGGGCCAGGGTGGACGGGGAGGCCTTGGCCACAGGATCAGGAGAGAAGGCAAAGGAGACTGGCAGGCCTTCCGCTTGGCCGTGGGAGGATGAGAAAAGATTGCCTGTGTTTCCAAAAGCTAAGAGTGACAAGGAGGGAAGGGGTGTTGTAGGATGTTGTGGGGTTAAATGTAAAATTTGTATGAATTTTTAATGTGAGACCTAACACTTCACCTAAGTTGAGTTGCCTCAGGATGCGTACCCTCGGGGTTCTCTCTCCCGTGCCCTTGGGTGTATTTTGGTGGGAAAATTTGAGAAGCCACTTCATTATTGTATGCCCTTGTTACGTTGTTAAATCTCACCCAAGTGAGTATTTAACCTTCAAGAGTTTGGGATGCACTTACACACTTGGTTATCCTTAGTAGAGCTTTTGCAGCTGCTCCAAATATCCCTGCGTAGGTGCATCTCAATAGTTGCTTGGCAAGCACTGCGTTCTGTGTGGGGAAGCCCACGCAGGAAGCCACGGGGTGCCAGTAGGTGGAATGCGGCCCTCGGTTCCACCCCTTTCCCAGGTAAGGATGTGGAGGAAGGCAGGGCCCCTGAAGTGCCACACCTTCCAAGGACATTTTAGTGAACTTTTTCCTGTTTTCACAAAGTGATTAACAGCTGTGCTGTGCATCTTTTCGTACTGGCAGTGGTTTGCAGGAGTGTAGTGCTGTTAGCCAGCCTTTTACGGGACTTAATCAGCACTGATGAAAAGTTATTCATCTTCTTTCCTAGCTACCGCATTGCCTGCTTTCTTTCCTTTCTGTACAGTTTTAGTATAATTAAGTCCCCCTTCCCCATTTAGGTTCTTCAGCCTCCTTAGTAGAAAGTGCAGTGAACAGTCAGATTCACGTCATGGGGGTGGGAGCCTGTGAAACATCAGAGTTCCGGTCCCTCTTTTTGTTGACAGATGAGATGGCCAAGGCCTAGAGGGAGCTTGATTTGTAACTGGAGGTTTATTTGCATGACTGGGTCACATGTCCCTTGCTTCCCAGTTCTCCCATGACCTCCTGCACAGCCGTGTGGAGCCTGCTCCTTCCCTCGCCCTGTCTTGAATTCCAGAGCAGCGCTCCCGTTCCTGAGGCTGGCTTCCTGCGGGCCCTGGAGGAGAGGCCTTCCCTGACCGCCCTCCGCATGGCTCCGCTGGAGGGTCTGCACGGGCACCTTCCAGCCTTCAGCTTCTGACCGCGGCGGTGTTTGCCACGTGCGGTGGGGAGCCTTCGCTCGGTACTCCCTAAGTTCCATGAAGCCAGAGACTGCAGCCTTGTTTTCAACCTGCTGTATATATCCAGCCTCTGCTGAGGGGTCTGGCACACTCGTGCCCGGAAAGTTTGCAAAACAAACAAACGTGTATGTAAATCTAGACTTTTAACCCGGACTGCTGTTGTCTCCTGGTCATTCGAGGGGGCTCGTGTGTCCCCGTTTCCACCAGGGCTTGTCCTGTTGTCATTTAATAATCCTTTGCTACTCTTGGGGGCTGGGGTGTTTTGGAGTTTGGCATTTTGGAGATTTTAGAATGGAATGGAATGCGTGAATAGACCACACACACATCGTGGGACATCCTAGGCAGCACCGTGTAATCAGACACCAAGATCTTTGCAGCAGGTGTGTGACCATTCGCGGCCAGTGGGACAGAGGCTGTGGGAGCCCCACACTGCGCCAGGGCGTGTTGTGAACATGTTTTCAGAGCTTTTTGCGATTTCGGAATCACAGATAAGGGACCGTGCACCTGTTTGGGTGCATGTCTGTTTTTCAGGCATTTGTGCCAAGTGGGCTGGGAAAGAGGAAAACACAGTGCCTGTGCTCCCTTGCGGTGCTGTGCGGAGCACACATGGGGAGGGCAGTGCTGGCGGTCACTGGCTTTGCTGTCATCCCCCGCCCTTGCTTTCAAGAAGTGTGCCCCGCGAGGCGCTGGCTGCGGGGCACCGTGCCGCGGTGCGGTGCGGGGCGTGTAGGTGGTGGCTGTCCTGCGTCATCCTGGGTCCCTTCCCTCGAGCCTGGCCACAGGTTCCGGGCGGAAGAGGGAGGCCCGGCCGAGGTGCTGCACGGCACGTGGTCTTCCGTTCCAGACCCTGTGTACCTCTGTCCTCTCCACGGTTGCGGATCAAGCCTCATGGCTGGGTGGAGAACTTGGAGGCCCTCAGCTCTGGGGTGACCTGTCTGCACTCTCACACTCTGCCCTCTTGAGCCAAAAGTGTTCAACACTGGGTGGATTTAATATATGTTTTCTGACTTTTAAAATGTGAGTATAGTTTTATTTTAATGTTTTTAGGATGCATTTTTGACGTAAATAGAAATCTTTAATTTAAAAAGCATTACCTGCTTTCTGAGATGGTGCTTGCATTTTGAAAAAATGTTTAATTTCCAGGCTGCAGGAAAGCTTGCCTTTTTAAATTAGAAAACAAAAAGCCAATACTGAAATATGTCTAAAAATGTGTATTTCAGGCATTTGAAAAGGATATAGGGTGAAATAGTTTGTACCTGAAGCAGGTGTCACTTTGCATCTGAAGTTTCTATGTGGTCTTTGATAAATTATGTAGACTGTATTAACTCTCATCTGAACATATACATTAAAGATTTTTCTTTCAAAAGATTTAGAATTAGTTTTGTCCAAGGTACTGGACTTCAGATTTAATGAGCCATGCCACTGAATCAGAAACACACTTTCAGTCTTTCAGATTTTATGAGATATTATAGTTTTCAAAAAGACTTGTGAGAATGGTCTTTTGCGATATATATATATATATATTTTTTTTTTTTTTTTTTTTTTTTTTTTTTTGCGGTACACAGGCCTCTCACTGCTGTGGCCTCTCCTGTTGCGGAGCACAGGCTCCGGACGCGCAGGCTCAGCGGCCATGGCTCACGGGCCCAGCCACTCCGTGACATGTGGGATCTTCCTGGACCGGGGCATGAACCCGCGTCCCCTGCATCGGCAGGCGGACTCTCAACCACTGCGCCACCAGGGAAGCCCTGCGATATATTTTAAGATAGTTAAGAAAAGTGTTTGTATTGTAAAAATTTCCTTCAAGACACATTCTGGGGTTTTATGAGTGATTGATGGTGGCATCACCCAGAGTTTTGTGGTTAATATTTGCAAATAATTTACTTAACAGGGTTTAAAAGAGACTCCTCCTTGTGTTTTTTAGTTACCCTTTTGGGGGGACCAATGTATAATATCAAAAGTATCCAGTGGTATTATCTTTGCTACAGATGTATTATGTTTATAGAATTGGAAATATTTGCTTTCTTAGAGTGTGTGTATCAATAGATTATGTAGTTTAAAATGTTTGCATATGTATTTCATGTATAAACATATCAGTTTCCCAGTGTAGCCTTTAGAGTATCATAGGAGACTAAGGGTTTTTTAAAAGGTCATAATAGAAAAGTTGTGTGTGTTTTAATTACTTATGTGTTTTTTCCTCCTGGGTTGTTAAAAAAATAAAACAAAAAAACCCCACTGAATGTAACATATGAGAAAATGTTAAATGGATGCAACACTGCATGTAAGATTTTCCACAGATGTTTTTATTCACAGTGAGGTGCAATGGGAAGGCTCCATTAATTAACACATTAGATGGTATCATAATTCTGGAAAAACCATTTCACCATAGGAGTGTTTGCAAAAACCGAAGCCATCTCTGCCAGGTTTTGACATTGCTTAGGTAGCAAGAGATGCAGTGTCAAAACCAGTTTAAAATTACCTATGTTGTCAACATGCAGATTTTCTTTATTCAGTATCTAAACTACGGATTTACCAATCTGAGTAGTTTGAAATACAGTAGCATAAGAAGAATTAGATCTACCAAACCGAAAATGTGTGCATATCTAAAGAAGTTTCTTTTCTTTATTCTGGTTAAGCTAACAGAAGTATCTTCACATCTGTAATTTCTGGTAACTTAATGAGAACACACTGAACTTTTGGGTCACAATAAATTTTCCCATTATGTAAAATATTTTACACACTGATTGACTCATTGTGAATTGTGAGTAGACATGATTCTCTTCCTGCGGAAAATAGAAACACACATTATTGTAATGACGATCTTAGCCAATTACAGAATTGTGCTTAGGTGGCTATGTGGCCTTCTGTTGGTTGGATTGTTGAAAACTTTGAGATGGACACACAGCAACGGGAGTGAGTTGGGAGCTCTTTTGCTGGGTGTAGTCTTTCTGTGAATCTTATTTTATACATAGGCTTGTTTTTGTTTTTAGGAGTTTTATGTTCAGTCACTGCCACTGTGTGTGTTTTCTTTGACTGTATTGACTTCAAGTCTTGTAAATATTTCTGGGTCTTAAAAACCCAAGTGCTCATATTTATTTCATAGTAGGAAGAACTAATGAGTACTTTTCGGCGATGGTGGTGGGTGGGGTTGGTAGTTTCCCTAGTGATCATCCACCCTTGTGTTTAAAAGTGCTATATTTGTATATAGGTGTAATTTATATTTTACATTAAATCTAAAGTCATTTTTTTTTGGTACAGAATGGGTGAACTGTGAGATTTGGGGGAGAGAAGGAGTTACCAAAAATGGTTATGAGTTGTTTTGAACAATGAGAAGCTTATTTACAGTTATTTGGAAGGGGCACCCCCAAAAATAATGCGGGGCAAAATGAAGACTTGTTACAACGTGTTCCCTTTTTTATTTCTTTGAGATGGTGAGCTGCATCTCATTAAGTGATGTTAATTAACTATCAGATGTTTGGCCTTTTGCTTGACTGTGTTATCTTTTTAAAAGATACCTTTATTGAGATAGTCACATACCATGGAGTTCACCTCTTGTAAACATCCAGTTCAGTGGTGTTTAGTATATTCACAGAGTACTGTGCAACCATTGCCTATTTTGGACATTTCATATGAATTGGATCATACAGTATGTGGTATTTTGTGTCTGGCTTCTTTCACTTAGCTTCATGCTTTCAAGATTCATCCGTGTTGTAGCATGTGTCAGCAGGCTGTTCCCTTTTGTGGCTGAATAATATTCCTTTGTGTGGCTGCACCACACTTTATGTATTCATTAAGTCCATTGATAGACATTTGTGTTGTTTCCCCTTTTGGGCTGTTATGAATAGTGCAGCTCGGAACATTCATGTACAGGTGTTTGTGGGACAGATGTTTTCGTTTCTCTTGGGTGTAGACCTAGAGGGGTTTGCATCAGCTTTGACTTACTGTTCAGGTTCCCATTTAAATTGGTAAAGAGGCTTTACTTCTTGTAACTGGGGCCTTTATTGGTGACCTGGTAGCTCCTGTTTCATGTTTGAAGCCCCTGGGCCCTGTTGCCTGGAGAAGCAGCCAGAATGTACAATATCCTTCTTTCCTAAGATCAGATCCCGTCACAGGGTCTTATCAAATAAGTGTCCCATTAGATTTTTTTGCAGCTAATTAAGCCTGTCCTGCATCCAAGCCAGCTAACTCTTGTCTGTATTTTATATTGATGTTTTTCTCGTATTCTTCTCCCTGCTTCTTCTTGGGGACACCCTTTGTTCTTCGTCGGCCCCAGCAGCACAAGGAGTGAGTGAGCGATTTGTCTGTCTGTGTATTTTCCCTTCAGGCAGTATGCACTCACTCCTTTGGCTGTTTTCACGGTCATTTTGGTAACTGGGTTGTCTATTTTTGAAGTAGTAAATGCCTTAAGATGGTAGTGATACTCTTGAGCATTTTGTTAAGTGTCCAAATGAGACCTATAGGGATGTTTCCATAATTTGTATCAAATTCATGTAAATGTACATTAGCAATATTAGCTAATTGCCTGAGTTAGTTATGAATCTTTAATAAAGGAGCAGGTTGTGCCGTGGTCATTCCAATTAATGGGGAGAGCCCTTCAGGTCTCATCATGTGTTTAAACTGAGTTAAGCTTGGAAAAATAATTACTGAGTGCTTTGTGGATACTGGCTTTATTTTGTGACAGTTGTGCCTTACATTTTGAGAAGCTTATGCTTTCAGGAACCTTACGCATGCATTAAAGCAGTTAATCATTTCAAATCTGTGAGGTTTGTAGGATGAGCGTTACTCCTTTCCTACAGACAAGAGATTGCAGATTCGGAAAGAGAGCGGCCGGTTGGGAGCCGGCGTTGGAGGGAGCGGGGTGTGCGAGAGGAGAGCGGGCCCTGCCCCGCCAGGAGGGCTGTGCGAAGTCCAAAGCCCGCAGCCAGGCAGCCCTGCTTGAGCGCCCGGCGGAGCACCTGAAAAATTCCTTCTCGTCTTTGAGTCCGGCCGCCTCAGCGTGCAGTGGAGATGGTAGGAAGCCGCTGCCGGGCGGGGCCTGGCTCTGTGCGCTGCCGGGCCTGGCTCGCTGCCCTTGGCTCTCAGATGGCGGACCTGGGAGGCGGGTGCTGTGTGGCCCCGTAGCACCCCCCCCCAGCCCGCCGCCGCTGGCCCTCGAACCCCCCGCCCAATGCAGCTCTCAGCGCTGGGCCTGGGGTCTCAGCCCCGGCCTCTGTCGCCCCTCGTGCACCTCGAGGATTGCTTGTCCAGGAAGCTCAGAGTCTTGAGGCCAGATCCCTGCCAGCTCCTCCAGACCCTCCTGGGAGAAGCCGCTCGGGCCAGAGCCCCGCGTTCCGGCGAGCCAGGCTCAGGTCTCCGAGGAGCTGAGGAGTGGTTTGACAGCGGTGCGGCCGCCTCGAGCCGCCTCGAGCCACGATTTGAAAGGCGGCATCTGGGGGCAGTGCCTGGCCGGCGCCCAAATGTGCCGGGAGGCGCTTCATGGCAGTTCCTCTGCGTCCGTGAAACCACTCTAGTGGGTCTCTGTAAATCAGCGAGAAACGTCCTCACGCTGTCTCTTCCTGCCTTCCCTTGTGATCATCCACCTCGTGCTGTGAGACGATCCGGCCAGCCAGGAATTCCCGCGCGACGTGCCTCTGGTTTGGTCTGAGATACTCACTTATTCCTGTCGCGCCTCTCTGGGGAGAGATAGGGTGGGAGGGCCGCAGCATGGCCATAAATGTGCTCCCTCCTGCTCCACCGAGTGAAGCCCTGGGAGGCGCCCTCCTCTCCAGGGGTGCTGCTGGGACTGGGCTGGGTGCCTGTGCTGAGGCTGTGGCCTGTGGAGCCGAGCGGGGCGGTGTGACTTCTGGGCCTCCCGCCCGGCCTGGAGCTGAGATCCTCTGCGCCTCAGGGGGAGGGGCGCGGGGGCGCCTCACGGCGTGGGGCAGGGGACGCCCCGTGGGGCGCCTGCATGGACGCCGGCCACACCGGTGACGTGCTGGGCGCTGCAGATCCGCAGTGTCACTTCCTTACAGTTGGTTGCCACTCGGGCCGATGAGAGCCCAGCAGGAGGGTCCTGGCTGCTGGGGGTGGGAAGGGAGCCGGTGAGGACTTCCTGGAGGAGAAGATTCCAGAGCCTGAGGAGTGAGTGGAGTCGGGGACAGAGGGAAGGCAGAGCAGGGTTCTCCCCCGAGAGAAGGGCGAGCTGTTTGCGGGGAAGCCACGGGCCGGGCCGGGTCCTGCCGCTCGATGGGGGAGTGGCCAGTGGTGGGGTCCTTGATTTGCTGGTTCCCTCACCCGGTCCGTTACCTGGTCAGTGTCGGACTCGGTGGCTTCCACGATAACCCTGCCGGGAGGTGGTGGCTAGAGCCGCGGGGGGGACCGCTGCTGGGTACTGTGGGGCCTGGTGCAGGGCTGCCCTGTTCCGTTCAGAATCTGCCACCTCCGCTTGGTGGCTGTGCGCCCAGGGCGAGTGTGTGCTTCAGGGACCAGGTGCTCGGGTGTCTGTCCGGGCGGCCGTGAGGGTCTGACGGACTTCAGGACGGAGCCTGCACGCACTTTCGCTGGGGACTCACTGGCACGTGCCGAGGAACGCTGCACCATTTTGAGGGTGTTCTCCCCTCGTCTCCCCGTTTTCTCAGCGGGGGGCACATCCTTTAGCTCCTGTTAGATGTTCTTCCTCATAGAACCTTGCCCTGGAACCCCACACCAGCTCCAGTTCCGTCTCCCCGGCTGCGCTGCCCTCCCCCGCATCCCAGTCCTCACTCCAGTCACCCCACTGGAGAGCCCCTCACCATCAGGACAGCGAGCTCGGCCTTACTCGTGTCCTTTCACAGATAGCACGTGGTTAATTAATGCCCACTAAATAAACTGAATGAAGCAACGAAGATGAAAGGTCACTTAGTAAGCATGCCACTATCTTAAGTGTCTTCTTCTGAGTTGGGTTGTACGGGCAATGGTTTCATATTTCAAGTGCGCTGTCTGTGAAGGTAGCTGAGTGTTCAAGGTGATTGCTGCCACTGAGGCACTGGGGGTGCTTGCCGCGCTTGCATCTTCTGGCGTGGAAGTCCTGGCTGGTTCCCAGGAGCTCCTCCGTCGGGCAGGCAGCAGATGTGCAGGATTCTCACCGGGACTGCTTGAGCGTTAGGGATGGCGTGTCATCACGCACACTTCATTAATTCCCGCATTTTCACACAGCACGGTACATTGTCAAAGCAATCCTCCAGTGAAAACCACAGACTAGTCAGCCTGTAGGAAACAGGTTGGAAATCTAGGAATGCTCCCCCAAGGTTTTTGCAACATTTTTAAAAAAGATCTTTACAAAATCTTTGTGATTCAAAAGGCAGCTTTGTGTGCTGGAGAGTCTCTCTCCAGCGCTCTTGCTTCTGAGGTTGGTAGCTTGCAGAAAGACTGCAATGCAGCGGTTGCCAAAGTCTCTGTTAATATGGCAACAACCGGCGGGGAGGTCTTTTGCTCCCCTTCACAGCTGCTACCTGTGGCCTGCAGTCTGAAGGAGGGGGTAATGAAGGCGGTGCTCCCCTGGACTTAGCCATTTAGTGATAAGGACAGAGGCAGTCTTGTGGACGCTGTGCCAGCACAGGCATGTCCCGCAGCAGCTCTGTTAAGTTCCCGATGCAGCGGGCTGCCTGGGGATGTGAGGCTGAAGATGCCTTTGCAGGTTGTGCGCGGTAATTTTGTTTTCTTCTCTGTGTCCATGGTGGATTATGAGAAGGTAAGGGACTTTAAAAACCATGAGTGATGTGTATTTTAAATGTTTATCAATGTCCCTGATGAAGGTAAAGAATTATGACTGAGTAGATCTCTACTGAACCTGAGAAATAAAACTTTGATTTCTTATTAAAGACAGTCTGGACATTTGAACAACTACCTCATTTGTGTTGACAAATGCCCTCTAAATAAATTAAAGCTGTTCTTTAAAGAGATCTGCTTTTTCTTTGACTTGCTAAACATGGTTGAATTCCATAGATATAGCTATGGATGTAGCATGTTTGTTTCTTTAACTTAAGCAACGACAGTTTCATGAATCTGGCATGGAACATTTTGTTTTATAAAATCTCAACCATATGGTGGTGGCTGATGAAGTCTGATTTCCTTAGTTCTTATCTGCCTTCGGATGAGCATTTTCAGTGTGTGCAGCCGTGTCCTTATCCTGGGGTGAGTTGGATGCTACCGCCAGCTGTTGTGCTTTGTTTATCTAAGAGGCAGGCTGAGAGTCAGAACTCAGATTTATTTTGCTATGAGTTGGTGGCCCCAAACTGTATTAAATGCATTACGGGTGGTAATTTATATGTGCAACACCTAGAAATATAATGTCATGGTTACCATGGCGACTGCATGCATTCTGAAAAGCTTATGAATGGGTTCTGAACCTTCTGGCATTTTAAGTGAGATGTTCCAGCTGAGAGCCTACATTCATGATCAGTGTAAATAAATTCAGTTTCCCTTGAGCAGCACATCCTTTCTCTTCGTTTACCAGAGTTGTCACTTCGGCCCAGTTCTACCTCTGGTGACATCTGCCTTGGTTCCTGGCAACAGACTGTGACTGAGAGATGGTTTTCTACTTGAGGCTGGGAACTAGCCTGTGTGCAGTATCCCAGCCCTCCGTGTGCGGGCAGCGTAGAATGGACTGGCATGTCCATGCCTCCTGGGGGCTGGCAGTCCTCGACATACCCAAAGCATGGTCACAGCCGTGTGTGCTCGTGAGGTTCTGGCAGAGCCGTCTCCATCTGAAGAGCTTCTTTCTAGCAGCACACCCCAGGGCGCCAGGAGAGCCTGACTTCCAGAGAGGGGGCCCCGCCTATTTCTGCTTCCAGGATATCAGGATGGTTGGCTTTGGAGGGGGAGGCCCAAGTGAGAAAGACCCACATTCAAAGGGCCGGACTTGTGAAAATAATACACGAAGGCCTGTTCTCTTCATTGCCAAAGGATCGTTTGCTGGTTGTTAGAAATATGGGTAGCATAGTTTGTTTGAAAACCACCTGCCCTGTGCATTTAAACTGTATTGATATCTTGATTGCGTGGGACTGAAGTATCTGTTTGCTAATATTTTGCAGAAGGCGCCCAGACAGCCCGCTGCCTCGGGGGCTGAGGTCTGGGGCAGCCCTGGGGACGAGGCCGGCTGCTGAGGCCCTTGTTCCTGAGCTCAGCCCCACTGGTTCGGGAGGACGTTCACCCTTGCAGAGAGCTCGTTTTTGTTGTTAACAAACGTTCAGATCATACAGTGCAAACTTTCACCTTGCAGGAGAGTTGACCTCTCAGGCTCACGTCCGTGGGTGTGTTGCAGTGACTCACCCACAGGCCTCAGTTAGGAATCTTCATCTGCTTCACTCCCTTTATTTTACAGATGAGGAAACTGAGGCCCAGAGAAGTTATGCCCCTTGGTTAAGGTCCCAAAGCGCTGAGAACCAGATCTCGGATCAGAAACCTGGCTCTCTGTCCCCCTCAGGATCGCTTTCCCGATGGAAGAGGTTTGCTCTCAGTTCACCGGGTTTTACTTTCCGTTTACGGAAAAGAGGCCCATCCTAATAACTGGAAGAGAACTCTCTAATTTGTAATTTAAAAAATTCCTACCTTCCCTTCCTTCTTTCTTCCATCAATCATTGAGCAGCTTCTGCTCGCTGTGCTGGAGACCTCGGGGATGGGGGTGGAGGAGGGCACACCCTGCACCCGCAGGCCGCGTGCTGTGCTGAGAGATTAGCGGCGGGTGCGCCGGAGCACACAGCCTGGCTGTCGAGATGAATTCTTCCTCCACAGCTGCACTTGCGCCCGCCTACGGTATTTTCCAGCGAAGCTAAGTGCCCACCGGTCACCAGGGGTGAACCTGAATCATCACCTATCGAATCAAGGTCACGATACTGTATTTACTAAGATGGAACAACATAGCAATATTAGGTGCAGCTTACAAGTCACAGCTTATTGCAAGTAACAAGCGGTTCAGCTCACAGGGCTTGAAATACAACTTGATATGCCAGATGCCGGTTCACCCAGATTTTTAATTTGCCAGCCTTCAAGAAGGTTGGGCTTGTATTACAGCCTGTATTTTCCTAAATGGCCTCAGTGACACCTCCTGTCCTGTGGACTGTCTCACAGTGGGACTTTGGCCGGGAGGTGGGTCTCTGTTCCTTCTCTGTGAACCTGGGCCAGGCGTGTGACCTGCCTCACCCAGTAGTAGGGCAGAAGTGAGGCTGTGTGACTTCCAAGCTAGGTCTTAAAAACAAGGTTCAGTTTTTGCCTGGCTTCTCTTTTGGGGACACTTGCTGTGGGGAAAGCCATGCTGTGAAGCCCAGCTAGCTCGGGCAGGAAGAGCACGTGGCAAGGCCCGCAAGGAGCCGTTCTGAGGCCCCAGTCAGCAGCCTCCTGGGACGGGCGAGTGAGTGGCCGGGCAGGTGACTCTGGTGTTCCGCTTTTCTCCCTTCCCACCTGAGGCGTGCTGTCAGCACTGTACCCGGTCCAGCAGAGCCCCAGCCCGCAGAGCCTGTGAACGTGACGAGTGGGGGTTAGGCCACTCCATGTTGGGGTGACTTATTACGAAGCCTACTTACTGCAGTCCTTAGTGTTTCCATTCATCGATATTAGACATGACATTTTATTACATGCTAGGTGTAGAAAGCTTAAGAAATTACTGTTTTTTAAAAAATGATTAACCTTAGAAAAAATTTTAATAACAGCTTTTTGGAGATAATTTGCATAACATAAACTCTACCCTGTTATAGTGTACAGTTCAGTAGTTTTTAGTATATTCCCAGTTGTTCATCCATAACAATTTTTATCATCTCAAAATGATAATCAGACTCTTAATCTAATTTATTCAACAGACAAGTACAAATGAAAGATTAGGATTCCTATGCATTATGTTAAACTGTGGTGCTGGGTGTCTAGGACCTAGTAGGCACTCAGGCCCATGTTTGCTGATACATGAACTCAAATTGAAGCGTGAAGATGATAACCTGACAGGTTGAATTGGGTTTGGCTGCAGCGCTTGGAGCATCTGTTATGTGCACGGGAGTTCACCCTGGGTGTCTGGTAAGAGGTGAGCCTTGAACTGGGTTTTCATGGCAGGGAAGTAAGGAAAGCGTTTGAGGGACAGAGACTGGGCTACAGTGGGAAGGACATCTCTGGCTGGGTCCCTGACAGAGGAGAATGGAGCACAGGGTGTTTGCTGGGCGGGGGCAGGTTCAGACGCATGCTGTACCCGCGCGCTTCTCCCCCACCGCGTGAACCACACACACACTCGCGCTCCTGCCTGCCCTCCCGTGGGTGTGCGCTGTTCCCTTTCATGCGTGCACACGCAAAAGCTGACCTCCTGGGCAGAAGAAGCCGAGGCATGGCCCAAAGAGGAAAGGGCTGCTGACAGCCCGGACCAGGGGTCAGCACGCTGTTTCTGTAGTGGGCCAGATAGTAAATGTTTTAGTCTTTGTGGGCCAGTCCTGGGTCTCTGCTGTTGTAGGACATACGTAAACCAATGAGCATGGCTGTGTTCCAGCAAAACTAGTTACAACACAGTGGACCCAAGTTTGCCTGCCTCTGGCCTACACAAATCCATCTGAGCCACCTGCCTGGTCAGTGGTCCTGACGCAGACGTGGCTCGTGCCGCCCATCTCCTGCTCAGGCTTCGAGGCCGTCGGGACAGCTAGTTCTCGGCCCCTGGCTGCTGCCCTGGCATGGAGAGCTTCAGCAGGGCAGCCCGCATCTCCCTCAGCATTGGCTCTCTGGCTCGATACACAGCAGGAACTTAGCAGTGTCCAAAGCCCCTGAAAAGTGATAGGGCTGTCGCAGGTTTGTGGTGGGGAGGTGGTGAGACAAGAGGACAGAAGGAATAAGGCCAGTGGGTAGGTCCAGTAGTTTCTGGACCCCATTGCTTAGAGGCATGTGGTAGAATGTGGGGAAATCTGGAACGGTTTGGCCCTGCATGAAGAGCCCAGGACCCAAGGCATCATTCCACTTACGTGAGATTAAATTACCTTTCAAGAGAGCTGCATCAGGAGCCTTAGAAGTAACCTTTTAGGTGGAGAACCTTCCTGCTTTTAAATCTTGGGAAACACTGTGGGTTTTTTTAATGAGGAATCGTGTAACCTAGGTGCCTTACCTAAGAGCCTAATAATCAGGTCTCTAAAGCAAGTGCCTTAGCAAACAACAAGGTGTTCAGTTCCCCAGGTAGTTTGGAGGAGATAAAGCCCCAGAGGGGAAGGCCGACACACTCTCGAACTGTTGACCCCTGTTCACATCCAGATGAGGAGTAGCCGCTCATTTATGGTACGTGCATCAGGCACTGGTGTTGGAAGCCTGTGATCAACTAACAATGAATTCAACAGTATAATCTCATTTAAATTGTTCTTTGGCTTAGAAGAATAAAAATTACTTTAATTGAAGAAAGAAAGTATCTTGACTTGTCAAAAAAAATGATATTCAATTAAAAATGACAAAATTTCACAGCCCTGCATATGTTACAAAATGGCATTTCACAGGCAAATTCATTAATTAGGGTTATTTTGCAAGGGTCTTCAGACCCTCAGATCGGAGGAAGCCCCCCTTTCACGTGCTTCCCTTGCGGCTTGTGCTCGGCCATAGGACGTCTGCATAACGAGGTGACTTCTGTCATCTGAGTGACCACTTTTGTCCCTGAATGCACAGCTCACAGAGAAAGGGTTAGGATGGGGCTTGGGTTTGCTGCACTGTGAAGACACGCCTCCTTGATACTCTCGATGATGGAAGACGTGGATTGTGAAATGTTAAAACCTCAAGAAATTATTTCGTTCAGTCCCTCCCTGCCAGCCAGCCCTCTGTTTCACTGAAACCCACCCCAGAGGGGAGTGTCTGAGCCCTGGCCTCTGGGCTCCTGTCCAGCCTCCCGGGGTGACCTTCATCCTCCAACCCCAGCCATGGGTCTTGTTGCCCAGAGTATAGGAATCTTTCTCAGCTTGGAACCTTAAGTCCAAACCCACAAGAACATTGCTTCCTTTTTTATGCTGCCTGGGGTTTTCAGAACGTCTAATAACGCTGGACAGTTTTATCATTCATCATCATGAATAGTGTGGCTTATTACAACTTGCAGCTACAGATCTTGAGAGCAAATTCATTTTCTACATTCAGATTTGCTCATCTAAAAATTCTGTTTATAATATTAATTTAGAGCAAGGCTTCTGTTATGAGTTGTGGAAAAACAGCTCCTGTATCCCCTTTAATAAAGATATTTTTGAAATGTAATTTAATGCGTGGAAGTGAATTACTGTTCAGGTTTTAGTTTGTTGCTTGGAAAGAAGTGTGAGAAGAAAAGCATCTTTTTTATTTTCCTTTCTTTTGGCCACACCTCACAGATTGTGGGATCTTAGTTCCCCAGCCAGGGTTTGAACCCGGGCCCTCGGCAATGAGAGCATAGAGTCCTAACCACTGGACCACCAGGGAATTCCTGAGAAGTATCTCTTTTTATTTTTATTTCTTTAAATAGTTTTTATTTTTGGCTGTGTTGGGTCTTCGTTGCTGCGCGCGTGCTTTTCTCTAGTTGTGGCGAGCGGGGGCTACTCTTCGTTGTGGTGCGGGGGCTTCTCGTAGCAGTGGCTTCTCTTGCTGCAGAGCACGGGCTCTAGGCGCGCGAGCTTCAGTAGTTGTGGCTCATGGGCTCTAGAGCGCAGGCTCGGTAGTTGTGGCGCACGGGCTTAGTTGCTCCGCGGCATGGGGGATCTTCCTGGACCAGGGCACGAACCCGTGTCCCCTTGCGTTGGTAGGTGGATTCTTAACCACTGCACCACCAGGGAAGTCCGAAAAGTATCTTTTTAACAAACACATTTTCTAAGCTCTGGCCAGCAACCCACTCATTCAATTAATATTTATCAAGCACTAATATTTATCAATATAGTCTATTATTATATTTGTATATGTATTTACATCCTTGTGCTAAATATATGTTAGTGTGTTTATGTATATGTTATACACTTACTATATACATAAATGTACACACACTAATTATATATACATATGTGTACACACTCATTAAAATCAAGCAGAAGTATAGCAAAAAGTTCAATACTCTAGAATTATATGGGATTTTTTCCCCTGTAAAACCTATAGAATGAGCTATTGAGTTGATGTTCAGCATGAGCCACTTTTTTTTCTTTTTTTTTTTTTTTTGCAGTACGCGGGCCTCTCACTGCTGTGGCCTCTCCCATTGCGGAGCACAGGCTCCGGACGCGCAGGCTCAGCGGCCATGGCTCACGGGCCCAGCCGCTCCGCGGCATGTGGGATCCTCCCAGACTGGGGCACGAACCCACGTCCCCTGCATCGGCAGGCGGACTCTCAACCACTGCACCACCGGGGAAGCCCCCTGAGCCACTTTTTAATCTGAGATTTTCAGAAATAGTTAATTCCTACCGATCCTTCAGCTTATGGCTTAGACACCCTCTCCTCAGGGAGGCCTTCCCTGTACCCACACGGGGGGTCGCTGGCGCATTCATCACGTGCTTCCCTTGGGCAGTTTTCACATCTCGTGCACGCACACCCACAGTTACTTGTGTCCCTCCCCCAGGCGGCAGCTCTGGGCGGCAGGGCCCTGCCCTCCTTGTCCCATGGTCCTGGCATGGTGCCTGCGCCACCCCGGCACTAGGCTGCGTGCTGGGTTCCAAGTGAGACTGGGCACCAGAGTTTTCCTCTGAGGGGGTTGTCGTGCTCTGCATTGACCTTTCCTTTGTAGGGCAGTCTTGGAAGTTTTCAAGTGTTTTCTCATTCAACCAAGAAATCTTTCTTCCATGACTAACTTCCTATTTTTTCAAATGATTGAATACTTCTATTTTCTCCCTCCTCCAAGGAGTTGGAAACTAGTAAGAACAGATGACTTTGGATGGGTCCTTCCTTCTTTTGCTCTTCCCTCAAGTTCTTATTCATGTAAGTGGACAAATATATTGTAGGGATAGCAGATTCAAATGGATCCTTCTAATTTAAGGATAGAGATTTTTGAGGAGAATGAGGAAGTTTTGAGAAACTAGTGAAACCTGCCCTGATGCTGTGGATTCTTTATAGGAAATTCTCTTTCGTTTTCCTCATGACAGGTGCTAGACTGTGAGAAGGGACCTACCATTCAAACCTATTCATCAGGCACTTATGGCCCCTGGGCTCAGACAAGCCTAGCTTTTGTCCCAGCTGCCCGGGACCACCTGGGACCCGGCCGGGTGCTGTGTGCAGGGTGTGGTGCCGGGCGCTGCGGAGCCCCAGCACGAAGGTGCTCGCTCCCTGCGCTCCGTCAGGGCGTTCTCAACGTGCTGGGTCTGTGCTGGCGTCGCTTAGCAGCACTGCTTTGGCCTACAAATAAATATTTATTTTCATATTATTCCGATAGAAGATTTTATTAATGTAGGCACTTTATTCGTATAAAAGGTGTTGACAGTAGAATATTTTGTGTTCAAAATATTGATTGATTTTGGGGGAAACCTAAGGGATTTGATGTTGCATAACAAATCTCTATTTAAATTCACTGAGTAAACTGCGGTGAATCATAACTATATTAAACCAAAGCCAACACTGCAGAATAGAGTTTATTTGAAAGAACAACTAGATGAAAATCTCAAGGTGACCTGGGAAAGGTTTCACGCTTCTGTGTGACTCTAAGTTAAAATGATATGATCAGTCGGATGCCACATAGGAAACCGTACTGGTGGGTCTAGCAGTCTGAGCAGCAGGGGTCACATTTGATTAGGAAGTAGATTTATTCTAGAGGGTTTATGTAGCATGAAGAATATTAAATTCAAAGAGATCATAGTACTCTTTAAGGTATCACTGGATATCTTAAATTTTCAACTTGACTCTGTCAAGATATTTCTGACATTTTGTATTTTAAGACTAAAGTAAGTGTGCAGTGGTAATGGATGTTTGGTCATGATTTCAGGTGAGTAAGACTTCAGAGAAACCTATCACGAGGCCAGAAACGAAGCTAAACTCACCGTTGCCTTGTAGTTCCAAACCATGGCATGTTTTACCCCAGGGTAGTTGTAACTCTGTTACCCAGTAGCATGGGGTAGTCATTTCATTCTTTTGTTTGTTTGTTTGTTTCTTTTTGCGGTATGCAGGCCTCTAACTGTTGTGGCCTCTCCTGTTGCAGAGCACAGGCTCCGGACGCGCAGGCTCAGTGGCCATGGCTCACGGGCCCAGCCGCTCCGCGGCATGTGGGATCCTCCCGGACCGGGGCATGAACCCACGTCCCATGCATCTGCAGGCGGGCTCTCAACCACTGCGCCACCAGGGAAGCCCCATTTCATTCTTAAGTAGCTCCTTGCCTCCTCCTTGTTCAGATCCATTTGGATAATGCTTTTCAAAAGTAAGCAAAATAATTCTGGTCAATTCTCATATTAAAGTGGCTAGAAACTAAGCAAATGGTTATTTAAATGGTGTGAGAAAATTCATTTTAGCCTAGCCAAGGTCTCAGTACCTTCCTTGAAGTCTGAAATGGTCTTACTTGGTGCAGCTAAAGGTGCTTTTGCCTCTGGTTGTGAGTGCCATTTGTTAGTCCTAAGGGAATACATAAACCCAGGGGTGTCAATGCTGAAATTCAAAGCAATAAAAAAAGATGCTTGGTTTCGGGCCTCCCTGGTGGCGCAGTGGTTGAGAGTCCGCCTGCCGATGCAGGGGATACGGGTTCGTGCCCCGGTCTGGGAGGATCCCATATGCCGCGGAGCGGCTGGGCCCGTGAGCCATGGCCGCTGGGCCTGTGCGTCCGGAGCCTGTGCTCCGCAACGGGAGAGGCCACAGCAGTGAGAGGCCCGCGTACAGCAAAAAAAAAAAAAATAATAAAATAAAATAAAATAAAATAAAATAAAAAAAGATGCTTGGTTTAAAAAAAAGGACAAATGCATCTGTTAGGCATTACTGATGTCTTGGGAATTTTGAGGTGTGTATTTTGCTTATTGCTAAGGTATTAGGTGATTGCCCAGGATGTGAGCTTACAGGTGTCAGAGCCATCGTGACAAGCTACCACGGAGGCAGTGCTGGTCCGTGAGACCTGGGTTTCAGTCCTGGTGACTCTGACTTTGGACAAGTTGCTGAATGTCATTATTTTAGTTCCTCAAGAGACCAGGGAGGAATTTGGACTACTGGATAACATTTATTATTTTTTTTAATGGCCTTTATTATGTTGAAGTAGGTTCCCTCTATACCCACTTTCTGGAGAGTTTTTATCATAAATGGGTGTTGAATTTTGTCAAAAGCTTTCTCTGCATCTATTGAGATGATCATATGGTTTTTATTCTTCAATTTCTTAATATGGTGAATCACATTGATTGATTTGCATATATTGAAGAATCCTTGCATCCCTGGGATAAATCCCACTTGATCATGGTGTATGATCCTTTTAATGTGTTGTTGGATTCTGTTTGCTAGTATTTTGTTGAGGATTTTTGCATCCATATTCATCAGTGATATTGGTCCGTAATTTTCTTTTTTTGTAGTATCTTCATCTGGTTTTGGTATCAGGGTGATGGTGGCCTCATAGAATGAGTTTGGGAGTTTTCTCTGCAATATTTTGGAAGAGTTTGAGAAGGATGGGTGTTAGCTCTTCTCTAAATGTTTGATAGAATTCACCTGTGAAGCCATCTGGTCCTGGACTTTTGTTTGTTGGAAGATTTTTAATCACAGTTTCAATTTCATTACTTGTGATTGGTCTGTTCATATTTTCTGTTTCTTCCTGGTTAAGTCTTGGAAAGTTATACCTTTCTAAGAATTTGTCCATTTCTTCCAGGTTGTCCATTTTATTAGCATAGAGTTGCTTGTAGTAGTCTCTTAGGATGCTGTGTATTTCTGTGGTGTCTGTTGTAACTTCTTTTTCATTTCTAATTTTATTGATTTGAGTCCTCTCCCTCTTTTTCTTG
This sequence comes from Mesoplodon mirus, assembly GCF_964341445.2. NCBI lineage: Eukaryota > Metazoa > Chordata > Mammalia > Artiodactyla > Ziphiidae > Mesoplodon > Mesoplodon mirus. The sequence continues at coordinate 186,568,131 of NC_138979.1, forward strand.
ATGAGTCTGGCTGATGGTTTATCAATTTTGTTTATCTTCTCAAAGAACCAGCTTTTAGTTTTATTGATCTTTGCTATTGTTTTCTTTGTTTCTGTTTCATTTATTTCTGCTCTGATCTTTATGATTTCTTTGCTTCTGCTAACTTTGGGTTTTGTTTGTTCTTCTTTCTCTAGTTCCTTTAGGTGTAAGGTTAGATTTTATTTGAGATTTTTCTTGTTTCTTGAGGTAGGCTAGTATAGCTATAAACTTCCCTCTTAGAACTGCTTTTGCTGCATCTGATAGGTTTTGGATCGTTGTGTTTTCATTGTCATTTGTCTCCAGGTATTTTTTGATTTCCTCTTTGATTTCTTCAGTGATCTCTTGGTTATTTAGTAATGTATTGTTTAGCCTCCATGTGTTTGTGTTTTTCACGTTTTTTTCCCGTAATTCATTTCTAATCTCATAGCGTTGTGGTCTGAAAAGATGCTTGATACGATTTCAGTGTTCTTAAATTTACTGTGGCTTGATTTGTGACCCAAGATGTGATCTATCCTGGAGAATGTTCCATGCGCACTCGAGAAGAAAGTGTAATCTGCTGTTTTTGGATGGATGTCCTATAAATACCAATTAAATCTGTCTGGTCTGTTGTGTTATTTAAAGCTTCTGTTTCCTTATTTATTTTCATTTTGGATGATCTGTCCATTGGTGTAAGTGAGGTGTTAAAGTCCTCCACTATTATTGTGTTACTGTTGATTTCCTCTTTTATAGCTGTTAGCAGTTGCCTTATGTATTGAGGTGCTCCTATGTTGGGTGCATATATATTTATAATTGTTATATCTTCTTGGATTGATCCCTTGATCATTATGTAGTGTCCTTCTTTGTCTCTTGTAACATTCTTTATTTTAAAGTCTATTTTATCTGATACGAGTATTGCTACTCCAGCTTTCTTTTGATTTCTATTTGCATGGAATATCTTTTTCCATCCCCTCACTTTCAGTCTGTATGTGTCCCTAGATCTGAAGTGGGTCTCTTGTAGACAGCATATAGATGGGTCTTGTTTTTTTGTATCCATTCAGCAAGCCTGTGTCTCTTGGTTGGAGCATTTAATGCATTCACGTTTAAGGTAGTTATCGATATGTATGTTCCTATGACCATTTTCTTAATTGTTTTTGGTTTGTTCTTGTAGGTCCTTTCCTTCTCTTGTGTTTCCCACTTAGAGAAGTTCCTTTAGCATTTGTTGTAGAGCTGGTTTGGTGGTGCTGAATTCTCTTAGCTTTTGCTTGTCTGTAAAGCTTTTGATTTCTCAATCGAATCTGCATGAGATCCTTGCCAGGTAGCATGATCTTGGTTGTAGGTTCCTCCCTTTCATCACTTTAAGTATATTATGCCACTCCCTTCTGGCTTGTAGAGTTTCTGCTGAGAAATCAGCTGTTAACTTTATGGGAGTTCCCTTGTATGTTATTTGTCGTTTTTCCCTTGCTGCTTTCAATAATTTTTCTTTGTCTTTAATTTTTGCCAGTTTGATTGCTGTGTGTCTCGGCGTGTTTCTCCTTGGGTTTATCCTGTATGGGACTCTCTGCGCTTCCTGGACTTGGGTAGCTATTTCCTTTCCCATGTTAGGGAAGTTTTCGACTATGATCTCTTCAAATATTCTCTCAGGTCCTTTCTCTCTCTCTTCTCCTTCTGGGACCCCTGTAATGTGAATGTTGTTGCGTTTAATGTGGTCCCAGAGGTCTCTTAGGCTGTCTTCATGTCTTTTCATTCTTTTTTCTTTATTCTGTTCTGCAGCAGTGAATTCCACCATTTTGTCTTCCAGGTCACTTATCCGTTCTTCTGCCTCAGTTATTCTGCTATTGATTCCTTCTGGTGTATTTTTCATTTCAGTTATTGTATTGTTCATCTCTGGTTTTTTGTTCTTTAATTCTTCTAGGTCTTTGTTAAACATTTCTTGCATCTTCTCGAACTTTGCCTCCATTCTTTTTACGAGGTCCTGGATCATCTTCACTATCATTATTCTGAATTCTTTTTCTGGAAAGTTGCCTATCTCCACTACATTTAGTTGTTTTTCTGGGGTTTTATCTGGTTCCTTCATCTGGTACATAGCCCTCTGCCTTTTCATCTTGTCTGTCTTTCTGTGAATGTGGTTTTTGTTGCACAGGCTGCAGGATTGTAGTTCTTCTTCCTTCTGCTGTCTCCTGGATAACATTTTAAAGATAATTTGAGTGTGCAAATGGCAAATCCGATTTTGCAGCATAAATCTGTGTTGATTCCCACGACATCCTGAGTCAGTGAGCAGGCCTTTGTTGGTGCAGTCTATCTGGTAACAGACACGGTTGTTAAGCACATGGGTTCCAGGGGCAGACTGATCCCCGACTTGCTAATGTGGAATGTTGCGAAGTTGCTGAATCTTTGTGTTCCAGTTTCCTCATCTCTACAGTGGAGTGGAAAAAGGAGAAAGGTGTTTGTAGAGTTGTGAGGAATAAATGAATAACTACAAGATTAAATTAATACTGACTAATAAAAACTGTGACTAATGCGTATTGAGTGCTTCCTGCGTGGTAGGCGCTTTCTGAGTGCTGAGGATCCAGACCTGACGGAGACACAGTTGTGCCTTCAGGAGGCTCACAGTCAGGTGGGAGGGAGAAGGAAGCAAGGCTGGTACAGGCTTGTACCAGCCTTGTGTTGTGATGGGCGTCGTCCTCGTACAGTACAGGCCAGGGTTTGAGGAGGGTCACTTTCCCTGGGAAGGGAGGGTTCACAGAAATATGCGAGTTTAAGTCCACTTTAATTAAAAGGAGTTGAATTCCCCAAAGAGCAAGTGCTTGCCGTGTGTGCCCGGCACCTCGTTAAGTGCTAAGGGTTAGTGTGAATAGAAAATTTCAAGACATGTGAGTGTAGTCTTGAGAAAGAAGTGTCGGACAGGACAGTGGAGGGGGTGGGAGAGAAGGAGCGTGAACACAGAAGGCGCACTGGTGGGGCAGAGCTTGCAAGCCAAACCCTGGTGTTGAGGGAGGCTGGCTCTCGGCAGAGGAGGGCCTGCTGAGCCAAGCTGGGGGAGGTAGACTCACGCCCAAGGCCGGGTCAGAAGAACAGAGTGGGGAGGGAAGTGTGTGAGGGTGCTTCGTGAATTTCAATGTGTTGGATTGTTAAATTAATTTGAGTTTCATGAGTTCTAGACTATTTCTTCATAAAAATTATAACTTTTAACCATGGCTTGTCTGTGGCTGCTTTCATACTAAGTATGTTAATGAATGGCCATGGACGTGTTCCAATAAAACTTTATTTATAAAAATAGTAGCAAGTTGGATTCGGTCCTCAGGCCATGGTTTGCCAGTCCTGGTCTAGAGACGGTTTCTACATTACAGGACAGGGAGAGCAAATCCAGAGTCCACTAGCCTTACTGAAGTAGCAAAACAGAGATCAGAGTTTGGAGAGCACAAGGCAGCTACAATTTGAGGGGCAAAGTATAGGGAGTGGGGCGCTACTTAGAAAACTCCAGAGATCTGCAGAAGGACATCCTGAGATTTGGGCCGAGTGCTGAGCTACGCGTACATCAGAGGAAACACCTCAAAGCCAGGAAAAGAAGCACCAGAAAGGAGTGGACTCAACACTTTTTGGACATCACACAGAGCTGAGATAGTTTGAGTTCGCACCACCCAGGGTGGTGTCAGTTAGGTCCTTTTAAAGCTTGTTTTTTAATCTTTGTGAGGGTGGGTTCAGAGCAGCTTTTTCATTTAGGGCATCAGGTAGATTCCTCAGAGGGGTATCAGCTTAGTAATGGGACTGAATCAGCCCTGGACCAAAAGACTGCTGCAGACCTGCCCTAACTGATTCCAGGTAACTTAACTGCATTCCCAGAACAAAGCCCCAACTACATTTTTTTTTTTTTTTTTTTTTTTTTTTTTTGCTGTACGCGGGCCTCTCACCGTTGTGGCCTCTCCCGTTGCGGAGCACAGGCTCCGGACGCACAGGCCCAGCGGCCATGGCTCACGGGCCCAGCCGCTCCGCGGCATATGGGATCCTCCCAGACCGGGGCACGAACCCGTATCCCCTGCATCGGCAGGCGGACTCTCAACCACTGCGCCACCAGGGAGGCCCCCCAACTACATTTAAAAGGATATGATAAAATCCAGCACCCAACAATGTAAAAATGTTTGTGTCCAGCATCTAATAAAAATTACCAGGCATGCAAAGAAGCAAGAAAATATGATATTAACCAGGAGGAAAATCAATCAATAGAAACCCAGAAATAACAGAGATGATGAAATTAGCAGACAGGGGCATTAAAATAACTAGCATAAATAAGTTGTACATATTCATGGGGAAAATGAGCATAATGAGTGAGTGATATGAAAAAGACTGAACTACGACTTCTAGAGATGAAAAATACAATAGATTAACAGCAAATTGGCTGTACAGAAGAAAAGATCAGTGAACTTCAAGACATAGCAATAGAGGACTTCCTTGGTGGTGCAGTGGTTAAGAATCCTGCCAACGCAGGGGACACGGGTTTGATCCCTGGTCCGAGAAGATCCCATGTGCTGCAGAGCAGCTAAGCCCGTGCACCACAACTACTGAGCCTGCGCTCTAGAGCCCGCAAGGCACAACTAGTGAAGCCCATGCGCCTAGAGCCCGTGCTCTGCAACAAGAGAAGCCGCCGCAATGAGAAGCCCGTGCACCGCAACGAAGAGCAGCCCCCGCTCGCTGCAACTAGAGAAAGCCCGCGTGCAGCAACGAAGACCCAACGCAGCCAAAAATAAATAAATAAATAAGGTAAATAAATTTATTTTTAAAAAAAGACATAGCAGTAGAAACTACCCAAAATATGGTACAAAGAATAAAGAAGATTGAACAAAGTAACAGAGCATTAGTGACCTGTGAGACAAAATCAACTGTTTCAAGATATGTGTAACTGGAGTTCTAGAAGAAGAGGAGAGAATGGAAATGGTATTTGAAGAAATAGTGGTTGAAAAATGTCCAGATTTTTTGAAGACTGCAAACCATGATGCTCACAAACCCCAAATAGAGCAAACAGAGAAAATCATACCAAGGTGCCACGTCATCCAATCGCTGAAAAACCAGTGATGAAGAGAAAAGAATCTTAAAAAGCAGCAAGAAGAAAAGAAGACATGTTACAGAGGAACAACAATAATGTCAGAAGACTTGTGGCCAGAACTTGTGTATGTCAGGAGACAACAGTGCTGTTTTAAAGCAGTGAAAGGAAGAAACCTGTTCACGTAGAACTCTGTACCCAGTGAAAATACCTTCCAGAAGTGAAAGTGAAATCAAAATGTCGAGGCCAAGAGACGCTGGCAGAAGTTATTGCCAGCAGGACTACAACTGCAAGAAAGTTTAAAGGAAGCTCAAGTAGAAGCCATATGATACCAGATAGAAACTGTTACACAAAGGAATGAAAAGAACCAAAAGTGGTCAATAATTGGCAGATATTCACACCTTTAATCTTTTTATAATTGACTATTCAAAGCAAAACTAACAATGTAGTTCGGGATTTATAATACTTGTAGAGGTAAATAAATAACAGCGATAGCACAAAGGTTGGGAGGGGAGAAATGGAAGTACAGTGTTACTGTATCTCAAGTGGTGTGATGTTATTTGAAGGCGAACTGTGATGAGCTGGAGATGTATATTATATCTAAAAAAATCTCTCATCAGTGGGGAAAACAGAAACATTAGTTGCCAGTCTCAGGGATGTAAAAGAGGGTATTATTACAGATCCTACAGGCGTTAAATGGGTAATAAGGAATATTGTGAATAATTTTATGCCAGTAAATTTGACAACCTAAATAAAAGGAACAAACCCCTTGAAAAACATAAACCACCAAAGCTCACTCAAGAACAAATGTATAGCATAACTATATTTATTAAAGAATTTGTAGTTAAAATCCTTACCTCGAAGAAACCTTCAGGTGCAGATAGCTTCACTGATAAGTATTAAACACTTAAAGAAGAAAGAATACTAAATCTGACAAAAACTTTTTCAGAAAATAGAAGAGGAGCGAATGCTTCCTGTCTCATTCTGTAAGGCCAGCCTTATCCTGAAAGCAAAACCAAACAAAGACATTATAATAAAGGAAAAACCACCAAGCAGTATTTGTGATATACACAGCATCCTCCATAAATTTTAGCAAATAGAATCCGCTAGGCAGCATATAAAAAGGATGTTACATAATGATCAAACTTATCTCAGGAATGAAAGATGGGCTTAACATTGGAAAATCAATCAATGTATTCCACCACAGTAATAGATCAAAAGAAGAAAAACGAGAGTGAAACACAGAGATGGGAATGTGGAAAACACAAAGGGAAGGCAGGAGACTGGAAACAGTGAGCTCTGACACATGTGTAATTGGTTCTGAGGAGAGAGGCTGGTGCAGAAGCAGTATTCAAAGAGATAATGGCTGAAAATTTTCCACAGATTGTGAAAGAAGCCAAACCATAGATCCAAGATGCTCAACAAATGACTGGCAGGATAAGTAAAAAGAAATCCACCCAGACACATAGTGAAACACATTATTACCTATAAAGGAACAGTAATAGACTTCTCAACACAGGCAATGAAAGCCAAAAAGACTTGGGGTAATAGCTTCAGTACACTAGAAGAAAGAATTCTGTATCTTTTTTTAAAAAATGAATGAATATTGTGTAAAACATTAATAATGACAAAAAGATATACACATGCTTACACACACAACAGTCGAATATAAGTTGGAACGATGATGGATGGAGTTAAAATTGTAAGGCCCTTGCTGTCCAAGGGAAGGGTAAATATATCGATTAACAGTGGACTTTGGTAAGAACCTGTACATTATCGTTTCTAAAGCAAGTACTAGAAGAATAGAAACAACATGTAATTTCCAGATTACTGGGGAGCGGGGACTAGAATGATAACAAGTAATCCAAAAGAAGCAAGTAGAAAGCCCCTGGTAAAATAATAGAATTAAATCTAAATGTAAGTAATTGCTTCCGGTGTAAGTAGCATAAGTGTTCCAACTAAAAGACAAAGGTATCAAGTAAGATATTTTAAAAATCCAACTGTATACGGTTTATAAGAGACCCACCTAAAACATGAGGATTAAGAGATGTTGAAAGAAAAATAATGAAAAAAATAAACTATGCAGACACTAGCCAAAAGCAAGATTGTATAGTGTCAGAAAAAATACAGTTTAAGGCAAAAAAAAAAACAGTACTAGAGATAATGAGTGTCATTTCACTTAATAGAGTTGGCAGCTAGTTCCTATAACAAAACATTCAGGAGTTTATTGTAAGCAAATTCGTTTCTTACACAAAGTCCAGTACAGATAGTCCTGGTTGGCAGATTGCTTTCCAGATGGTCATTTGGGGATTCAGCTTCTCCTACCTGTGACTCTGCCATCTCTTAGGACTTGGAATACTCTGCAGGAGCCTCTGCGTTTGGGGGCGTATGGAGACTCACACCAGTATTCACGGGCTAGGCCTGAGGGTGGGGTACATTACGATCACATTCCGTTAGGGGGAGCCCAGGTCGTATAACCAAACTTAGCTGCAGGGGAGGCTGGGAAATACAATCTAGCTTTGTGCCCAGGAAGTAGAAGAAGTAAGTTCGGTCAGCCTGTAGTCTCTGTCATGGTTTGTAATGGTAAAAGGTTCAATTCAAAAGAGAGTCATAATAATTCTCAATGTGGAGAAGCCTAATAATATGACTTCAGAGTATCCAAACTAGAATTTGCATAAGTACAAGGAAAAAATTGAGAAATTTACAGTTATCGTGGAGATTCCAACACAAGTCTTAGTAACTTGTGATAGAATAAGCAGGCCAAAAATTTTAAAAATTCTGTAAGCACAGATGTTTTACATAGGATCAATACCCTTGGTCTGATGTACGTATAAATAACATTCCATCCAAAACCTGCAACGTATACTTTATTTTCAGGCACACAGAAGAAATTCTAAAAATTGACCAATACTAGACCATAGTGCAATACGTTTCAAAGATTATAATAATACAGATTATAATCTCTGACCTCAATGGAATTGAGCTATAAATCAGTAACAAAAAGATAATTATAAAATCCCTAAGAGCTTAAAAATAAAGGAATATTTTAAAAATATTCTAAGAAGATGACATAATGGAAGTTAGAACATGCTTTTAACTGGCTGAAAATGAAAATACTATATACATCAAAACTTGTAGAATGCAGCCAAATCTCTCTGTCCATGGAGAGAGATTTTATAGCTTTAGAAAGGTAGAAAAGCTGGAAATTAGTAGGCTAAGTATCATTCTAATTAAAAATTGGAAAAAGAATAGCCCCCCAAAACCCCAAAAAGCCCAAAGGAAGAAAATCAGAGCAGAATTAAGCAAATGGAAATTTTACAGTAGAAAAGAACAACAAAGCACCCAGATTGGTTCTTTGAATAGTCTAGTAAAATTGACAAACCTCTGGTGAGATAAGGGAGAAAAAAGGAGGCACAATCAATGAAAAGAAAGGAAAAAAGAGAAGCTACTTTGGATTCAGTAGACTATAAAAAATCATAAAACATTATTAGAAATAGCATCATGTCAGTAAATTTGGAAATTTAGATGCAATAAACAAATTTCTTGAAAAATGTAACTTTCTAAAAGTAGCTACAGAAAAAATAGAAACCTTCACTAGTCTTATAACCATTAAAAAAATAGAATCAGTAATTAAAATTTTTTAGGCACAGATGGCTTCATTGTTAAATTCCACCAGACTTTCAAGGAAGAAATAATTCCAATCTTACCCAGATATTTCCTCAGAATAAACCAGGGAACACCTCCTAATTTATTTTATGAGGTTATCATAACTTTGTTACTAAAACCCAATAGGGATGGTATAACTAGTGAAGTGTTTATAGCAGACAAGGACAAATAAATTACAGCTATTGATTTTTCATTCTCTTGCCAAAGAAACATTCAGAGTTAACTTGCCATTTGGCAAGAACTGTAGTTCAAGTTTGGGTGATAAACTGTTTTGACTTATAAAATGTGATGGAAATAATATGGAGGCCGTGTGTGTGTGTGTGTGTGTGTGTGTGTATGTGTGTATGTGTATGTATTATCGTGTGTTACCTTAATTGATCTCTGTGGCTTACTGAGTAGATTAAAACACATGTTTTGGGCTTCCTTGGTGGCGCAGTGGTTGAGAGTCCGCCTGCCGATGCAGGGGACACGGGTTCGTGCCCCAGTCCAGGAAGATCCCACATGCCGCGGAGCGGCTGGGCCTGTGAGCCATGGCCACTGAGCCTGCGCGTCCGGAGCCTGTGCTCCACAATGGGAGAGGCCACAACAGTGAGAGGCCTGCGTACCACAAAAAAAACAAAACAAAACAAAAAAACACACGTTTTATAATGAGTGATCATATCAGTGAGGGCTCTTTCTGATGTAACTGGACCTTAGCTGTTACAAGCAAAGGGGGATTTATTGATCGATCACCTAATTAAAAAGCCTCAGGGCTGGCTGCCGTTGAGTCAGTTTCTTCCCCAGCATCTTCCTCCATTTTTGCTCTATTCTCAAAGAGCCTCTTCACTCCCATGTGCTCATGTTCAGGTTCTTTGGGAAAGAATGAAAATCTCTTTAAGTCCCAGAGGAGGAAGAAAAGACTCGATTCATTTTGACTTGGGTTGTGTGCTCACAGAGATGAAACAACTCTGGCCGGGAATAGGCTGCTCTTACTGGCCAGCCCCCCACCCCACCCTGACACCCGTCCCCTTGTGCCTGGGTGTTGGAACCAGTGTCTCTGGAAGCTGGTGGACTGAGAGTGGGGGGGTTACACCTGGTAAGAAATTGGAGTGCAGTAACCATCGGAAAAGTGAACAAATGCTTGGTTGCAAAATTAAATCTCCATTGCAGCAATTGTCAGATGTAAAATTTCATGAGTTTTTCTCCTAAATAATTATAAAATTTTACATAGTAAAGGATTCTTAGGACACCACTACATAGCCATTCAGTTAGCAAGAATTCAAAATAGTCTGACACATTTTGAAAACGTTGAGCAACAGAAACTCTCTCATACCTTCTTGTGGGAGTGTAAATTGTTACAACCGCCTGGAGAAGTAGTTTGTTTGGCCTTATGTAGCGAAGTTGAATATACACTTAGCCAGTAATCTAGCAGTCACACTTGTAGGTGTATACACTAGAGGAATATATGCCTATATGCTTCAGATAGTTGTGCCAGAAAGATCTCAGTAGTGCTAATATTTGTTCCAAAGCAGAAATTACCCAGGGGACAGGGGAATGGATAAGTAAATTGTGGTATATTGCATGATGGAATATTATACAGCAATGAAAACAAACAACAGAGCCAGTAACAACAATGGAGCAAAAACAAAGCAAGACAGAAGACACACTGTGTGATTGTGTTTATGTAAAATTCAGAAGCTGGCAAAAATAAACTATCAGAGCTATGTGCCTAGGTGATAAATCTAAAGAAAAGCAAGGAAATGATAACCATAGTTAGGGTAGTTGTTACTTAGAGGTGGAGGAAAGGGTTTGGGATCAGAGAGAAGCACCCAACTTTTTTTTGGTTGCAACAGTATACCATTCCTTGGTCTGGTGGTAGTTGGACTAGTGTTTGCATAATAACCTTGTGAAACTGTACATACATGTTTCCTGTGCTTTTCTATGTGTAAATAATTGGAAGTTATCCAGACTTTGTAATCTATCTATTTATTTATTTATTTATTTTGTGGTACGCGGGCCTCTCACTGTCACGGCCTCTCCTGCCGCAGAGCACAGGCTCCGGATGCACAGGTCCAGCAGCCACGGCCCACGGGCCCAGCCGCTCCGCAGCATGCAGGATCCTCCCGGACCGGGGCATGAACCCGTGTCCCCTGCATCGGCAGGCAGACTCCCAGCCACTGTGCCACCAGGGAAGCCCCAGACTTTGTAATTTATGTTCAACTCAAAAAATGCAGAAAATCCGAAGCACATGTTTATATAGATGGTTAAAAAAGTTTTCTCTTAAACTTATTACTTTATCATTTTTTAGAAATTTCCATTTTTGAAATTCTGTTTTTAAAATTTTCCACATGTGAGTTAACCACGTATCTTACTTCCTAGGTAAGGGACTCCACTACATTATCTGAAGAAGGATAAGGTTGACGCTGCTTTGCTTTTTCTTTATTGAAATCTCTTCCTGCCTGATCAAGCTTAGATACATCTTCTTACAGCATATGACACACAGGTATGTCACTAGAAAATTTTAATTTGTGTGGATTTCCTTCTTCAGCTGTTACTTGTTTGCTTTGCATGACAGTGAAGTAATTAAATTCAAAAACATCCTGAACTTACTCACTTTTGGCTTTAGCAGTTTCATTCTATAACAGGTGTATTGGACTGTCTTCTGCTTACATGGCACTGTATTTTGGTGTGCATCTGACGTTTTCTTTTTTTAAAACCAGCATTAAACTTTGCAAGTGATAGGCATTACACCTGATGTCTTAGTAGCGATAATGTGTTTGAAAACCAAGGGTAGTGGCATGCATCTGTGCCTGCCCTCTGAAAGCCCTGAGGCCCAGCCTTCCCTTGGAGGATGCCGCTGCAGTAAAGGTGCCAGTGGCTTGAGGCTGGAGGCCTGCCCCGCTGAGTATTGCATCCTTTGCTTGCTCCTTAACCATCTTTGTCTGGGAGTTTGAAAGGAAACAAAATACCCTGTGTTTTAATCTCTAATTTGTGATTGAGTGGCATTTTATACTTGAAATTAAGAACTCTTTAATGTGTTAGAACATAAAAATGAATTTGAAACAGGTTTGAAATGTTTGCATCCAAAGTAAGATTTAATACATAGCTATTTTTGATAAATTCATAAGTATCAAGAAAACTGGTATTTAAAATTTTATTCATAATCACAGTACCATTCAGTTTTCCCCAGTAGTCTCAATTTTTTTTAGTTTGTTTGAAGCAGGATCCAAACAATTGCATTTAGCTGATCTGTCTCTTAAGTCTCTGTTAATCAATTGATTGCTCCACCCTATCCCTTTTCTTCCTTGAATTTTCTTTTTTGGAAAATCCAGACTGGTTGTTCTGTAGTCGGGGGTGTCCCTGTTTTGACTTTTGCCATTTCCATTGAACACATTCTTCTATCTCGTTAGTTCCTGGGAGGTGGTAGGTAGATCTAGACGTTCGGCTGGCTCAGCCTTTGATCACGTGCACTCGGAGGTGGTGGTGTGTCCCCTCATGTCCCCTCACCAGGAGGCACTTGGATTCACAGTCATTAGGGCTGTAAATGATGATCAGTTTCATCCTTTACTCTGCCTTTTTTTTTTTTTTCATTTTTTTTTTTGCGGTACGCGGGCCTCTCACTGTTGTGGCCTCTCCCGTTGCGGAGCACAGGCTCTGGACGCGCAGGCTCAGCGGCCATGGCTCACGGGCCCAGCCGCTCTGCGGCATGTGGGATCTTCCCAGACTGGGGCACGAACCCGTGTCCCCTGCATTGGCAGGCGGACTGTCAACCACTGCGCCACCAGGGAAGCCCTTTTTTTTTTTTTACATTTGGCTGCGTTGGGTCTTTGTTGCTGCGTGCAGGCTTTCTCTAGTTGCGACGAGTGGGGGCTACTCTTTGTCGCAGTGCGCAGGCTCTAGGAGCTCGGGCTCAGTAGTTGCAGCATGTGGGCTCAGTAGTTGTGGCACGCGGGCCCTAGAGCGCACGGGCTTCAGTAGTTGTGACTCACGGGCTCTAGAGTGCAGGCTCAGTAGATGTGGCGCATGGGCTTAGTTGCTCCGCAGCATGTGGGATCTTCCCAGACCAGGGCTCGAACCTGTGTCCCCTGCATTGGCAGGCGGATTCTTAACCACTGCACCACCAGGGAATTCCCTGCCTTGATTCACTGAAATACTAACTGTTTGGTTACCCTAAGGGACAGTTCAAATAGGAAAGGTGGGACAAATGCCTGATTTTTTCTTTATGGGTTCTCAAAATAATGAGATGGTTGCATAGCCACTCCAAAAGTGACCAGGGATTAAGTATCAGTGTAAACTCATGAATTTAAATATATGTGGAGTGTTTAATCCATTGCACTTATTACTCTCATGGATGCTAGGCTTGTGTCACTTTTGCCAGTGGAGCCTCTTTAAGTTGACTTCTTGTCCTTTGACGTGACCCGTAGCCTTCCTTTCCTTGGTCTCTGAAATGGTAAGATGTTTCGGATTCGTTTTGTACTTTTTCACCCCAGACCTGGAATTGGCTATTTCTCTAAGCAGCTCTGGTTCCCTCTTGTAGAAAACGGTACCTTGAGACCACAGACTGGGCACTAGGGATACTCGTTGCTATAAGGCTGGTTATTGTCCTGGGCCTTTTTGGTGGACAGCCAGGAAATACGCTTTTTAATCATGAGTTCATACTGATATTTTTGTTTCAAATTCAGGATTATATAGCTTTTACCTCTTTGATTCTGTATTGATGTGTCTTTTATGCTGAAAATCTTGGTTCCTAACAACATTCACATCGTTACTTACTTGTTTTAACCTTTAAAATAAACGTGATAGTTTTAGAATAATAATACCAACATATTACCAACCAGTGTATGATTACTGAAAGCTGTTTGAGATTTTCTGCAGCTCTTTTTGTCCTCAGGGTGGATCCCTAGGAATGTTCTGCTGAATTATTAAGTTGTAGCGTCACCTGAGCCAGTTCCTCAGTGTGCCACCAGCTTGCTACACAGTTAGATTCATTTATTTTATGGAATAGCTTCTTTTTAAATTTTGCGTTAGACGTTTATAAAAAATATTTTCATGGTTACAAGTCAAAATAAAGTATTTTCAGAAATCTAGCTTTCATTCCTGATCTTTGTACCCTGTTTCTTCCCTCCTCCACAGGTAACTTTTTTTTTTTAGTTTTTGGTTTAACTGTCTCTTTGTAATATAAGTATGTGTGTGTGTATGTGTGTACCTACAGCCCTCTTTCTTAGAAAATGGTAGTATACAGTACAAGCTCTTCTCCATCTTTTTAAAAAATATTTATTTATTTAGGCTGTGCCAGGTCTTAGTTGTGGCATGTGGGACCTTTAGTTGCGGCACGCGGACTTCTTAGTTGTAATATGCAAACTCTTAGTTGCGCCATGCATGCGGGATCTAGTTCCTGACCAGGGGTTGAACCCAGGGCCCCTGCATTGGGAGTGCGAAGTCTTACCCACTGGACCACCAGGGAAGTCCCTCTCCACCTTTTTTTTTTTTTTTAATTTAACAACATATCATGAGCTCACAGCATAGCAGTATATAGAGATTCTCCTCATCCTTTTTTACAGCTGTATAGTATTCCATCACGTTGGCTATACTATAGAAAAAAATTAACTTTAAAAAATATGTTGGGGGCGCTTCCCTGGTGGCGCAGTGGTTGGGAGTCCGCCTGCCGATGCAGGGGACGCGGGTTCGTGCCCCGGTCCGGGAGGATCCCACGTGCCGTGGAGCGGCTGGGCCCGTGAGCCATGGCCACTGAGCCTGCGCGTCCGGAGCCTGTGCTCCGCAACGGGAGAGGCCACAACAGTGAGAGGCCCGCGTACCGCAAAAAAAATAAAAAATATATGTTGGCATTAATCAGTATATGTCTCTCCTGCATATAAATGTCGTCAGTTTTGCTCTTTATTCAATTGCAGATTTCTCAGTAATTTGGGGACCTTCCTTGCAAGTGCATCACTTGTCTTGGCCTGGTTTTCCTTATGTGTAAAATGAGAGACTTGGACTAGAAGCTCAAGATGGGCTATTTTAGCTGGCAGAGACTGCAGATGAGTAAAGTGAACCTGAGAGCATCTCACTAGCGACAGAATGACCACCCCGTAACCAAGGCCACAGTGGTGATGGGGAATTAGGTTGGAGGCCATGGAATCGACAGGTCTTGATGAATGATTGAGCGTCAGAATCAGGGAGGTGGGGACAATTCTGCCTTAGGCAGCTGACCAGGTGATGGTGTCACTCCCTGAGATGGGAGCAGGTTGTTTCTGAGTAGGTAGAGAGGTGAGTTGGACAGGAATGGGAAGCACTGAAGATGACAGATTCCATCTGGGCTGTGTTGACCACGAGGCGCCTGTGCAGTACGACAGAGGTAGAGGGGTCGTCTCAAAGCTCAGTGAGTGTGGGGGTCAGAGCCAGAGGCTTGTCTGTGCAGGTCTGATTGCCCAGCAGGAGAAAGAAGGGGATCTAGATGAGCACCTGAACAGCTCCTACCTTTCAACCACAGGTAGGAATGGGAGAGTCTGCGAAAGAGATGGAGAAGGAGCTCAGAGCCAAGAGCCACTGATTGTTTAATTCCCATGTTGTATCTAAAAGTGATTTGAATATTGTAATCCACTCCTAAATATGGCCGTGTTTTATGCTTTTCACTCATATTTTCCAGTAAAGTCGATGCTCCAGGAAAATGAACCTTATCACACAACCTGCAGCCCAGGAGCCTCCAGGCCGGGCATGGCCTCAGGGCAGCATCCACTTGGAAAGGTGCGGCCCCCTCTTAGTTGCTTGTCAGGTGGACGGAGCCCTCAGCTCTTCTCCCGCCTTCCTGTCCAGATGGCCTCTGGCCCTTGGCCAGGAGAGGCACAGCCTTTTTGCACATAGAGTTGAATGAATGATTTTTTGAAAATCCTAAGTCATTTGAACCAAGCGCTATTGGCAGTGTTGGGCCTCAAATAGCTATTGTTTTCCTAAAGGAAAGACCAAGATGTTTTTTGTGGGGTTTTTTTGTGGGTTTTTTTATGGTACGCGGGCCTCTCACTGCCGTGGACTCTCCTGTTGCGGAGCACAGGCTCCAGACACGCAGGCTCAGCGGCCATGGCTCACGGGCCCAGCCGCTCCGCGGCACATGGGATCTTCACGGACCAGGGCACGAACCCGCGTCCCCTGCATCGGCAGCCGGGCTCTCAACCACTGCGCCACCAGGGAAGCCCAAGACCAAACTTTATACTATGGTTTTAATCAACTTCTTTTCCAGCTGCATGCCTGTGACAGTCTGTCTCTCTCCCTTTCTCTGTCTCCTATGTGGGGCTTTTCATTTGTGATTATGAGCTGCCTATTTGTTTGGATAAGAATCTAGTCTCCTGTTGTCTTTGCTTTCCCAGCGGGTTAGCCACGCGCTCGCTCCCTCGGCAGAGTGTTTGGCCTCAGGTATCATGAGAAGAGCCAGTGTGCTGAAATGTTTGCATAAATATGGATTTTGCCAGAACACCTTTTTTATCAACAGGGCACACCTGTCTGTCTGTGGTTTTCTCCCTTCTCCCTTCATTGGCATCGCTTGGATGATGTTTTTAATTTCCCTCCTGGGCTTGATGTTGAGCTTGTTCTTCTGCATCTTTGTTGTGTTTAGTTCTTTCTTGCTGTCAGGAGCCGTTTTCTTTGTTTATCTGATGCTTCCCTGTTTTGGTTTTCCCCGGGCTTTCCAGTTCTTGGAACACCCTTTTGTCAGCAGATGTACATTTGTTTCCAGTTTCTAATCTCCAAGTCAAATGTAGCTCAACTTAAATCACAAAAGTAGGGAACATAAAATAAATCATTAGGGTAATGAAGCCATAGAGGAAAGTGAAAGGAATCCAGTCCAATTCTTTGCTGTATTTCCAAGTACAGATATGCCTCAACTGTGAGAGAGGGGCTTCCTGAGTAGCTGGCTAGAAACTAGAATTTTATGAAACGAATTTCTCAAACAGAGACTTTTTTCATTTGGGTAAAAATATGGCCTCAAAATACAGTAAATCCATACCTAAACATGTAGCAAACAGTAAATAATATAATAATAGAGTAATAACTCTACTCTACTGGAAGCTGCAGAATCAGAATTCTAGAACTGAGTACACTAGACTGTGACAGGCCCTGGTCTGTGGTGCAGGCCCAGGACACCAGCTCCGAGGCCACTGCTTCCCGGGGCTTCTGGCCTTGCCTCTGGTTCGGTCCCTCAGAGCGCGCTGACTCGGGGGCTGCTCCTCGGTCACATACTTGCCCTTCACTGCAGCTTCCTTTGCACCCTCTTCGCCTAGTGTATCTGTTGTTACTATTCAGCAGAACATTTTTCTTTATGTGTGTGGAAGCAGACATACTCTTTCCAAACCTGATGCTAGACTGGGGGTGGGAAAGTGAGGTATTGGTAGTGGCCCAGGGTGCTAACCAGAGGCATGTGTGTCCAGTCTGTGGGTGCCATAACCTCTGAGCCGCTTCTGCAATCAGGCTGTTAAACATTTAGTCTGTAGGTCCCTAAAAGTTGCCCCCTCCACCATCTCCTTAAGGCATTTGACTGAGTTCACATAGTTTTTCTTCATCAACACAATCATTATTATAAATATTACAGAATTGCATTAACCTATAATTGTTACATCTAAAGTTTAGGATTAAGGTAGAATTTAACTATTTTTATACCCACATATAAATAAGTGAAATAAAGGTATTTATATTTTAATCAAGCAATCTAGTCGAAGGTTTCCACAATCCCCCATTTTGGAAGCTTCCAAAGATGCGGCTTTGCTTATTTACCGCCCCTTCTGGCGATCGGCCTTCGTGTGGGGCACACGTGTGCTTCCTAGCCCACCTCCAGGTTGGCGTGAATGACCAGATGCAGTTGTAGATTAGAAATAACCATCACATGTATTTCAGGAAAAATTAGCATTTTAATTTTATATGTTTGTTTTAGAGAATTATAATAAGAACCAAGGAACTTTTTTTTTTTTTAACGGTGGTTTTTAGTTTGGGGATCTTTGAACATAGTATTAGCTCTTGTCACTGCACGTATAGCAGATATTGTTGTTCCAGCCGAGGGTCAAGAGGCGGCTGACTCCAGTGGACACTCATTTACCCTCTACACTGGCATTCAGTGGGGTCCATGTTGGTGTTTGCAGTTTTCCTTTGGCCACTTATTACCTTTTCATTGCCTTCTAATAGTTTTACTCCTTTCCACTTCTAATTTTTCTATTAAAATACGTGCAATGATGTCAAATTCTTTGGATCTAAATATGAACAGAATTATATTACATCAAGTTTAAATGTGCTAGCCATTTTTTTATGTTGTTACTGCTATTATTATTTTTTTGCTGGGGTTAGTGAGGAGTGGTTACCAGGCTCTGTGATGAAGAAAGATTGGAGCGTCTAAGCTCCTTAGACATTTTATTTTTCATTAAAATTTTTTTACAATTTTTTATTATGAAAAAATTCATTATTTAAACCATTCAAAATGTACAGTTCAGTGGTTTTTATTTAGTGTATATTCACAGTGCTATACAGCCATCACCACTAATTCTAGAACATTTTCATCACCCCAAAAGAAACTCCATACAGTCACTCTGTATGATTCTCCCCTTGCCTCAGCCTCTGGCAACCACTTATTTACTTTTCGTCTCTGTGGATTTGCTTGTTCTGGACATTTCACACATGGAATTATATGATATCTGGCCTTTTGTTTCTGACTTCTGTTACTTAGCATAACAGTTTTCAAGGTTCATTCATGTTGTAACATGTATCAGGACTTCATTTTTTTATGGCTAAATAATGGTACATTGTATAGATACTTATAAATTTTGTTTATCCAGTTATCTCTTTTTTTTTTTTTTTTTTTTTTTTTTTTTTTTTGCGGTACGCGGGCCTCTCACTGTTGTGGCCTCTCCCGCTGCGGAGCACAAGCTCCGGACGCGCAGGCTCAGCGGCCATGGCTCACGGGCCCAGCCGCTCCGTGGCATGTGGGATCTTCCCAGACTGGGGCACGAACCCGTGTCCCCTGCATCGGCAGGCGGAACTCTCAACCACTGTGCCACCCGGGAAGCCCCTATCCAGTTATCTCTTGATGGACATTTGGAATGTTAATATTTTTTGTCTATTATGAATATTGCTGCTATTACCATTCATGTACAAGTCTTTGTGTAAACATATGTTTTCACTTCTCTTGGGTTTATACACAAGAGGAGAATTGCTGGGTCATATGGTAACTCTGTGTTTAACTTTTTGAGGAACTGCCAAATTGTTTTCTATGGATGATGAACCGTTTTATGTTCAGAAATGTATGAGGGTTCCAGTTTCTTCATATCCTCACCAACACGTAATTTTCCATTTTTTTAAATCACAGCCATCCTGATAGCTGTGAAGTAGTATCTCATGATGGTCAGTTTTTTTAATAGTAATTTTTAAAATTGACATAAAATTGACAGAACATAAAATTAACCATTTTAAAGATTTTTTGATGTGGACCATTTTTAAAAAGTCTTTATTGAATTTGTTACAATATTACTTGTTTTACGTTTTGGTTTTTTGGCCATGAGGGATGTGGGGTCTTAGCTCCCCGACCAGGGGGATCTAACCCTCACCTGCTGCATTGGAAGGCGAAGTCTTAACCACTGGACCGCCAGGGAAGTCCCAAATTAACCATTTCAAAGTAAACAATTCAGTGGCACATAGTACATTCACAGTGTTGTATAAACACAACCTCTCTATGGTCCCAACGTTCTCATTCCTCAAAAGGAAACCCCTTACCCATTAAGCAGGTAATCCTCATTGTCCTTCTCCTTGTCCCCTGGACAACCACCAAGCTGCTTTCTGTCTCTATGGATTTACCTATTCTATGTATTTCATATAAATGGAATCATACAGTATGTGTTTCTGACATCTTTCACTTAGCATAACGTTTTCCAGGTTCATCTATGTTATAGCCTCTATCATCACTTCATTTCTTTTTGTGGCTGAGTAATATTTATCTCATATTTTGTTTACCCATTCATCTGTTGGTGGACATTTGGGTTGTTTCTGTCTTTGGAGTATTGTGAATGGTACTACTGTAACCATGTGTGTGGGTATGGTTTGAGTACCTGTTTTCAGTTCTTTTGGGTATATACCTAAGAGTGGAATTGCTGGGTCATATGGTAATTTCATGTTTAACTTTTTGAGGAACTGCAAAAATGTTTTCCACAAAAACTGAACCATTTTGTTTCCACCAGCAGTATATAAGGTTCCAGTTTCTCCACATCCTCACCAATTCTTGTTATTTTACCTTTTTTTAAAAAAAATTATACCCATCCTGGTGGGTTTGAAGTGGTAACTCATTGTGGTTTTGATTTGTATTTCCCTAGTGACTGATGACATTAAACATCTTTTCGTGTGCTTATTGGCTATTTCTGTGTTTTCCTTGGAGAAATGTTTATTCACATCATTTGCCCATTTTTTAATTGGGTTGTTAGTCTTTTTGTTGTTGAGCTGTAAGAGTTCTTTGTGTATTCTGGCTACTAGACCCCTATCAGATATGTAATTTGCGGATATTTTCTCCCATTTCTTTGTTGTCCTTTCTTATTTTATTCTTAAATTTTTTTTTTAGTTTATTTTATTTATTTTTGGCTACATTGGGTCTTCGTTGCTGTGCATGGGCTTTCTCCAGTTGCAGTGAGCGGGGGCTACTCTTCGTTTTGGTGCGTGGGCTTCTCATTGTCGTGGCTTCTCTTCTTGCAGAGCACAGGCTCTAGGCACGTGGGCTTCAGTAGCTGTGGCTCGTGGCTTCAGTAGTCGTGGCTCATGGTCTCTAGAGCGCAGGCTCAGTAGTTGTGGCGCTCGGGCTTATCTGCTCTATGGCAGTGGGGTCTTCCCAGACCAGGGATCGAACCCGTGTCCCCTGCATTGGCAGGCGGATTCTTAACTGCTGTGCCATGAGGGAAGCCCCTTTTCTCATTCTTAATAGTGTCCTTTTATGTACAAAAGTTTTCAAATTTGGTGAGGCCACTTTTATCTTATTTTTCTCTGTTGCTTGTGTCATATCTAAAACTCCTTTGCCAAATTCAGCATCATTAAAATTTACCCCTATGCTTTCTTCTAAGAGTTTTATGGTGTTAGCTCTTACATTTTAGTTGTTCATCCATTTTGAGTTAGTTTGTGTGTATGGAGTGAGGTAGGGGTCCAAGTTCATTCTTCTGCCCGGTTACCCAGTTGTTTCAGAGACTATTTTTTTCCAACTAAATCGTCTTGACATCCTTGTCAAAAATCATTTGGCCATAGATGTATGGGTTTATTTCTGGACTCTCAGTTCTATTCCGTTGGTGCACATGCCTGTCCGTATGCTAATATTACACTGTTTTGATTACTGTCATTTTGTAGGCAGTTTTGAAGTAGTAAGTTTGAGAAGTGTGAGTTGTTCAACTTTCTTTTTCTTTGTCGATACTGTTTTGCTCTTTGGGGTCCCTTTTGCAGTTCCTTGTGAATTTTAGGATCAGGTCTTTCATTTTTGTAAAAGGAAGGCCACTGGAATTTTAATAGGGATTGCACTGAATCTATAGATTGCTTTGTGTACTATATTAGTTAGCATTCTCCAGAGAAACAGAGCCAATAAGGAGTGTTTGTGTGTGTGTGTGTGTGTGTGTGTGTGTGTGTGTAGAGATATTTATTATAAGGAATTGGGTCTCACACAATTATGGAGACAGGCAAGTCCCAAGATAATGCAGAGTAAGTTGGCAACCAGGAGACCCAGTGGCTTAGTTCCAGTCTGAGTCTGAAGGCCTGAAACCAAGCGAGACAAAGGCATAGTTCCTATCCAAAAGCCAGGCTCAAGATCCAGGAAGAGCTGACATCAGTGTGAGTTTGAAGGCAGGAAAAAAGCCAGTGTCTCAGTTTGAAGACAGGCAGAAAGAATCTTCCTTACTTGAGAGAGGGTCAGCCTTTTTGTTCTGTTCCTGTTCAGGCCTTTGACTGAATAGGAGGCTCACCCACATGAGGGAGGGCAGTCTGCTTTACTTAGTCTACCGATTTAAATGTTAATCTCATCCAGCACTCTCACAGAAACATCCAGAATAATGTTTGACCAAATATCTAGGCACCCTGTGGCCCAGAGAAGTTGACATAAAAAATTAACCATCACAAGTAATGTTGCCATCATAATGATATTATCTTCCAGTCCATGTACATAGATTTGTTTTGGAACAGACAAGTATCTTGCCATTTAATGGTGTGTTCTTTAATTTCTTTCAGCAGTTGTGAACAAATATTTCCCCTTGTTGGTTAAATTTATTCCTAGGTAATTTATTCGTTTGGATGCTATTGTAAATGGAATTGCTTTTTAACTTTACTTTTCAGATTGTTTGTTCCTGTCGTATAGAAACACAAATGATGTTTCTTTGTTGGTCTTTGTACCCTGCAACTTTGATGAATTCATTTATTAGTTCTAGTTGCTTTTCTTGAGAATTCTTTGGGATTTTCTAAATATAGGATCATGTCATCCATGAACAGAGATGGTTTTATTTCTTTCTTTCTAATTTGGATGCCTTTTATTTATTTTTCTTGCCTAATTGCTCTGGATAGAACTTTCAGTATAATAGTAAATAACAGTGGTGAAAGCATGCATCCTTCCCTTCTTCCTGATCTTAGTGCAGAAGCCTTCAGTCTTTCACCATTAAATGTGGGTTTTTCATAGATATCCTTTATCATGTCAAGGAAGTTCCTTCTTATTCCTAGTTTTCTAAGGGTTTTTATAATGAAAGGGAGTTTGGTTTTGTCAAATGTTTTTTCTACACCAGTTGAGATGATCATGTAGTTTTTTCCCCTTGTTCTATTACTGTGGTATATTACATTGATTGATTTTTCTTATATTGAACCACTCTTGCTTCCCTGGACAAATCTCACTTGGTTGTGGTGTATAATACATTTAATATGCTTTGGGGTTTAGTTTTCTAGTATTTTGTTGTGAGTCTCCTTTTTTTGTGTGTGGTACACGGGCCTCTCACTGTTGTGGCCTCTCCCGTTCCGGAGCACAGGCTCTGGATGCGCAGGCTCGGCGGCCATGGCTCACGGGCCCAGCCACTCCGCGGCATGTGGGATCTTCCCGGACTGGGGCACGAACCCACATCCCCTGCATCGGCAGGCGGACTCTCAACCACTGCGCCACCAGGGAAGCCCCTCTCCTTCATTTCTGAAACATAGTTTTGTTGGATAGAGGATCCTTAATTGATATTTTTTTCTTTCAGCCCTTCAAATATGTCATCCCATTGTCTTCTGTCCTCCATGGTTTCTGATAAGGTATCAACTGTTTATCTTATTGAGGAAATTCTTTTATGTAAGGAGTCACTTCTCTTGCTGCTTTCAGAATTCTTTCTGTCTTCCAGCCATTCAATTATAATGTGTATTAGTGTAGATCTCTTTGAGTTTATCCTGTGTGGAGTTTGTTGAGCTTCCCGGATGTGCAGATTAATATTTTTCATCAAATATGGGAAATTTTTCTCCATTACCTTTTAAAGTATTCTTTCCACCTTTTTCTCTCCCTCCTCTCCTTTCTGGGACTACCATAATGTATATGTTGGTGTGAATGATGTTGCCCCACAGGTCTTTAAAGCTCTTTTCATTTTTCTTTATTATTTTTTCCTTCTGTTACTTAGACTGGATAAACTCAACTGTCTTATCTTCAAATCTCAATTGACCTGCCTTCAGGTTCTCTAATTCTTTCTTCTGCCTGCTTGGTTCTCCTGTTGAGCCCCTTTATTGAATTTTTCATTTCTTTTATTGTGCTTCTCAACTCTAGAATCTCCATTTGGTTCCTTTTAAATTTTTCTCTTTATTGATATTTTCTGTTTCATGAGACATTGTTCTGATGGGTTTCTTTCTTTTTTTTTTTATTTCTAAAAAGTATTTATTTTTTTATTTGGTTGTGCCGGGTCTTCGTAGTGGCAGATGGGCCCCTTAGTTGCAGCTCACCAGCTCCTTCGTGGCAGCACGTGGGCTCCTTAGTTGCGTCTTGTGGGCTCCTTCGTTGTGGCATGCGAACTCTTAGTTGCAGCATGCATGTGGGGTCCAGTTCCCTGACCAGGGATCAAACCTGGGCCCCCTGCATTGGGAGTGCAGGGTCTTATGCAGGCGCCACCAGGGAAGTCCCTGATGGTTTCTTCTACTTCTTTGGACAAAGTTTCCTTTATCTCTTTGAACTCACATAAAATCAATGATTCAGAGTCTTTGTAAGTCTAATGTCTGGGTTTCCTCCTAGACAGTTTCTGTTACTTGCTTTTTTTCCTGTGTTTGGGCCACACTTCCTTATTTCTTTGCCTGACTTGTAATTTTCTTGTTGAAAATGGATGTGTTGAATAGTATAATGTGGCAAATCTGGAAATTAGATTCTTCCCAGTATTTGTTGCTGCTTGTTATAGTTATTGTTTGCATAATAAATTCTTTGAGCTAATTTTGTAATAGTGTAATAGTCAGCTAGTAATCAGACAGAGATTTCCTTAAGTGCCTGGAACCAGAATTATCTCCGAGTCTCTTGAGACAGGGCCTGTATGAGTATTGGGGTATGTTTTCAGCACTTGGCCAGGCAGTTGACAGCTTTGCCTTAGCATTCACTTCCTGCTTGTGCGGAACCTGAAGGTCAGCCAGGGGTGAGACCTTAGAGTCTTCTCAGGTCTTTCCTGAGTGTGCACACAGCCCTGGGCATGTGCTTGGCCTTCTAGAATCCCAGGAACATGCTGGCGCTTCTCAAAGCCCTTATTTCCCAGCATTTCCTGTCAGCCTCTTGGTTTGTCTATCATTTGCCTCAGCTGTGACTGGTTGCCCCAGGCATCAGCAACTAATACATTTGTCTGTAGATGTTTCAGTATACACCCCCTGCCCTCTACCAGTAGCTGACTCAGCACTAGGAGAGTCCTGAGTTTGGTGAAGTAAAGGCAAGCCATTTGAGCTGGTCTTCTTGGGAGCCACCAGATAGGTCATAACCTACTACTGAAATCCTTTGCAAATGAAATCTGTTCTGCTCCACCCACCCACCCCCAGACCCCCACCAAGTACCTGTACTGGGATTGCAGGCTTTTATCTTCCAGGCCACTACCTCTTGGGGGATGGGACCAGGGTAAGGTAACATGCCACAGATCTCACTTGTTCTTGCCAAGGCTTCGCTTGATTAAGTGTTCCTCTGAATGTTGCAAGCTTTTGGTTACTCTTTAGAGTTCTACAAAAGTTGTTTCTGACAGATTTTGCCAGCTTTTTTCTTGCTTTTATTGAAGGATGGACTTTTGGAATTCCTTACTGAGCCCTTTTCACTGACATCACTCACTAGTCTGTTTTTTTTTAAATTTATTTTTTGGCTGCATTGGGTCTTCACTGCTGCACGTGGGCTTTCTCTAGTTGTGGCGAGTTGGGGCTACTCTTTGTTGCAGTGCACGGGCTTCTCATTGCGGTGGCTTCTCTTGTTGCGGAGCATGGGCTCTAGGCGCACAGGCTTCAGTAGTTGTGGCACGTGGGCTCAGTAGCTGTGGCTCGCGGGCTCTAGAGCGCAGGCTCAGTAGTTGTGGCGCACGGGCTTAGTTGGTCCACGGCATGTGGAATCTTCCCAGACTAGGGCTTGAACCCATGTCCCCTGCATTGGCAGGCGGATTCTTAACCACTGCGCCACCAGGGAAGTCCACTAGTCTGTTCTTAACGTTGTGACCAATTTTGAGTTTGCCTAATGTATGTACACCCCACCTGATTTCTAAAAGGAATTACGATGGCTTACAAAGGTAAACAGTACGAAAGATAGAATATATTATTATTAGCGTTTGTGTGCCTGTTGGTTGGAGGGCGTTCTAGTAAAAACTGTGTCCTCCCTTGTTGAAGTTGAAAACTCTGGTCCTGCAGATAGAAATTTTGTTTCCTTTGCTGATCTTGAGGTTTTCACCCCCCCTGTTACATAGATGGGAGGACATCTGAAGCAGATTCACCGCAGTGGTTCTCCCTCTGCATGACGTTGTATGTGGTCTTAAGGTGATACACCCCATCAGCATCCAACTATAGCAGCGCTCACTATTGTCTGCCTCCAAGCTGATTGTGAAAAATTTGCCTCCAAAGGTGGTTTTCCTAAATCCAGAACTCCCTTTTCCTCAGGACACAGTAGGTGGGTAATTGTCTTATTTTAAGACTGAAAGACATCGTTCCTGTCGCCGTAGTTGTTTTAGGAGGTGGTTAGGTGATTCTTACACTTCAAATCAGAACTGACTTCTTGTAGTGACCTTGATCGCTGGCAGAGTCTGGGATTGTCAGTAACCCTGAGAGTGTTCATTCGTCCACCAGTCCTGGCACCTACCAAGGAGTCAAGCTCCTGCTTTCCTTGGTCCAGCTAAGGCCCACATCAGCTGTCTCACTGATACAGAAGGGCGTGGGCCCAGGCCTGCCCACTGGGCCCTGCTCAGGGTCCATCTCTGTCTTGAATAATCTTTTGTTTAGGAAGAATATTTTCCTTGAGCAATATGAGTCTATTTGACATAGTTGGTGGCACATTTGCTAGTTTTATTTGAGCAGAATATCCCTCTTTTGAAAATAATTCTGTGATAGAATCAGAGCTGTTTTCTATTTTGCTTTCCTGTATACTAGGTCGTCCCTTTTTCATCAGCATCACCCATGAGCTAATCTGAATTTTGGTGGTTTTTTTGGACTGGATGTGCATTTTATTTTATTTTTTTTACATCTTTATTGGAGTATAATTGCTTTACAGTGGTGTGCTAGTTTCTGCTTTGTAACAAAGTGAATCAGTTATACATATACATATGTTCCCATATCTCTTCCCTCTTGCATCTCCCTCCCTCCCACGCTCCCTATCCCACCCCTCTAGGTGGTCACAAAGCACCGAGCTGATCTCCCTGTGCTACGCGGCTGCTTCCCACTAGCTATCCATTTTACTTTTGGTAGTGTATATATGTCCATGCCACTCTCTCACTTCGTCCCAGTTTACCCTTCCCCCTCCCCATATCCTCAACTCCATTCTCTAGTAGGTCTGTGTCTTTATTCCTGTCTTACCCCTAGGTTCTTCATGACATTTTTTTTCTTAAATTCCATATATATGTGTTAGCATACGGTATTTGTCTTTCTCTTTCTGACTTACTTCACTCTGTATGACAGACTCTAGGTCCATCCACCTCATAACAAATAGCTCAATTTCGTTTCTTTTTATGGCTGAGTAATATTCCATTGTATATATGTGCCACATCTTCTTTATCCATTCATCTGATGATGGACACTTAGGTTGTTTCCATCTCCTGGCTATTGTAAATAGAGCTGCAATGAACATTTTGGTACATGACTCTTTGAATTACGTTTTTCTCAGGGTATATGCCCAGTAGTGGAATTGCTGGGTTGTATGGTAGTTCTGTTTGTAGTTTTTTAAGGAACCTCCATACTGTTCTCCATAGTGGCTGTACCAATTCACATTCCCACCAGCAGTGCAAGAGTGTTCCCTTTTCTCCACACCCTCTCCAGCATTTATTGTTTCTAGATTTCTTGATGATGGCCATTCTGACTGGTGTGAGATGATATCTCATTGTAGTTTTGATTTGCATTTCTCTAATGATTAATGATGTTGAGCATTCTTTCATGTGTTTGTTGGCAGTCTGTATATCTTCTTTGGAGAAATGTCTATTTAGGTCTTCTGCCCATTTTTGGATTGGGTTGTTAGTTTTTTTGTTATTGAGCTGCATGAGCTGCTTGTAAATTTTGGAGATTAATCCTTTGTCAGTTGCTTCATTTGCAAATATTTTCTCCCATACTGAGGGTTGTCTTTTGGTCTTGTTTATGGTTTCCTTTGCTGTGCAAAAGCTTTGCAGTTTCATTAGGTCCCATTTGTTTATTTTTGTTTTTATTTCCATTTCTCTGGGAGGTGGGTCAAAAAGGATCTTGATGTGATTTATGTCATAGAGTGTTCTGCCTATGTTTTCCTCTAAGAGTTTCATAGTTTCCGGCTTTACATTTAGGTCTTTAATCCATTTTGAGCTTATTTTTGTGTATGGTCTTAGGGAGTGATCTAATCTCATACTTTTACATGTCCCTGTCCAGTTTTCCCAGCACCACTTATTGAAGAGGCTGTCCTTTCTCCACTGTACATTCCTGCCTCCTTTATCAAAGATAAGGTGACCATATGTGTGTGGGTTTATCTCTGGGCTTTCTGTCCTGTTCCATTGATCTATATTTCTGTTTTTGTGCCAGTACCATACTGTCTTGATTACTGTAGCTTTGTAGTGTAGTCTGAAGTCAGGGAGCCTGATTCCTCCAGCTCCATTTTTCGTTCTCAAGATTGCTTTGGCTATTCGGGGTCTTTTGTGTTTCCATACAAATTGTGATTTTTTTGTTCTAGTTCTGTGAAAAATGCTAGTGGTAGTTTGATAGGGATTGCATTGAATCTGTAGATTGCTTTGGGTAGTAGAGTCATTTTCACAATGTTGATTCTTCCAATCCAAGAACATGGTGTATCTCTCCATGTATTTGTATCATCTTTAATTTCTTTCATCAGTGTCTTATAATTTTCTGCATACAGGTCTTTTGTCTCCTTAGGTAGGTTTATTCCTAGATATTTTATTCTTTTTGTTGCAATGGTAAATGGGAGTGTTTTCTTGATTTCACTTTCAGATTTTTCATCATTAGTGTATAGGAATGCCAGAGATTTCTGTGCATTAATTTTGTATCCTGCTACTTTACCAAATTCATTGATTAGCTCTAGTAGTTTTCTGGTAGCATCTTTAGGATTCTCTATGTATAGTATCATGTCATCTGCAAACAGTGACAGCTTTACTTCTTCTTCTCCGATTTGGATTCCTTTTATTTCCTTTTCTTCTCTGATTGCTGTGGCTAAAACTTCCAAAACTATGTTGAATAAGAGTGGTGAGAGTGGGCAACCTTGTCTTGTTCCTGATCTTAGTGGAAATGGTTTCAGTTTTTCACCATTGAGGACGATGCTGGCTGTGGGTTTGTCATATATGGCCTTTATTATGTTTAGGAAAGTTCCCTCTATGCCTACTTTCTGCAGGGTTTTTATCATAAATTGGTGTTGAATTTTGTCGAAAGCTTTCTCTGCATCGATTGAGATGATCATATGGTTTTTCTTCTTCAATTTGTTAATATGGTGTATCACATTGATTTGCGTATATTGAAGAATCCTTGCATTCTTGGAATAAACCCCACTTGATCATGGTGTATGATCCTTTTAATGTGCTGTTGGATTCTGTTTGCTAGTATTGTGTTCAGGATTTTTGAATCTATGTTCATCAGTGCTATTGGCCTGTAGTTTTCTTTCTTTGTGACATCCTTGTCTGGTTTTTGTATCAGGGTGATGGTGGCCTCGTAGAATGAGTTTGGGAGTGTTCCTCCCTCTGCTATATTTTGGAAGAGTTTGAGAAGGATAGGTGTTAGCTCTTCTCTAAAAGTTTGATAGAATTCGCCTGTGAAGCCATCTGGTCCTGCGCTTTTGTTTGTTGGAAGATTTTTAATCACAGTTTCAATTTCAGTGCTTGTGATTGGTCTGTTCATATTTTCTATTTCTTCCTGATTCAGTCTTGGCAGGTTGTGCTTTTCTAAGAATTTGTCCATTTCTTCCAGGTTGTCCATTTTATTGGCATAGAGTTGCTTGTATGATCCTTTGTATTTCTGCAGTGTCAGTTGTTACTTCTCCTTTTTCATTTCTAATTCTATTGATTTGAGTCTTCTCCCTTTTTTTCTTGATGAGTCTGGCTAATGGTTTATCAATTTTGTTTGTCTTCTCAAAGAACCAGCTTTTAGTTTTATTGATCTTTGCTATCGTTTCCTTCATTTCTTTTTCATTTATTTCTGATCTGATCTTTATGATTTCTTTCCTTCTGCTAACTGGGGTTTTTTTGTTCTTTCTCTAATTGCTTTAGGTGCAAGGTTAGGTTGTTTATTCGAGATATTTCCTGTTTCTTAAGGTAGGATTGTATTGCTATAAACTTCCCTCTTAGAACTGCTTTTGCTGCATCCCATAGGTTTTGGGTCGTCGTGTCTCCATTGTCATTTGTTTCTAGGTATTTTTTTATTTCCTCTTTGATTTCTTCAGTGATCTCTTGGTTATTAAGTAGTGTATTGTTTAGCCTCCATGTGTTTGCATTTTTTACAGATCTTTTTCTGTAATTGATATCTAGTCTCATAGCGTTGTGGTCAGAAAAGATACTTGATACAATTTCAATTTTCTTAAATTTACCAAGGCTTGATTTCTGACCCAAGATATGATCTATCCTGGTGAATGTTCCATGAGCACTTGAGAAAAATGTGTATTCTGTTGTTTTTGGATGGAATGTCCTATGAATATCAATTAAGTCCATCTTGTTTAATGTATCATTAAAGCTTGTGTTTCCTTATTTATTTTCATTTTGGATGATCTGTCCATTGGTGAAAGTGGGGTGTTAAAGTCCCCTACTATGATTGTGTTACTGTTGATTTCCCCTTTTATGGCTGTTAGTATTTGCCTTATGTATTGAGGTGCTCCTATGTTGGGTGCATAAATATTTACAATTGTTATATCTTCTTCTTGGATTGATCCCTTGATCATTATGTAGTGTCCTTCTTTGTCTCTTCTAATAGTTAATCTGAATATTTTTTAAAGGCCAAGATACAGATAAAGATTATCCTTTAAAAGGATACATTTGACTACATTAAAATTAAGAACTTCTCTTCATTAAAATACATAAAGTTAAGACACAACTTAGGGGAAAAACATATATGTATAACTAACAAAAGATTAGCAGTCAGAACATATGAATAACGCCTACAAATCAATATTTTAAAAGACCAATAACACAATTAAACAGTGCAAAGGAGATGCAATCAGGCATTTCAACAGAAGGAAAATCACAAGTGGCCCATGAGTGTGCAAAAAGATGCTAAACCTATTTAATTAATCAGAGTAAGGAAGAAAAGGGACCATCGTACCTGCTAGGTTAACAGAAATTAATGTCTGATGATACCCAGTGTTGGTGAGGGAGGGTGTGGGTTAAGAGAAGCTTGTAAATTGGCCGCGCCTGCACCCTGCTAACCAGCCATTCCTCTGCACTCTAGACGTAGAGTTCGGGGCAGGGACTGGCAGATTCTTTCTGTAAAGGGCAAGATGGTAAATGTTCTAGGCTTTGTGGGCAGCGCACAGTCTTGCCACACAGCTGCCTTTGTTTCATTTGTTTGTTCGACTCTTTAATAATCTAAAAAGTATTTTAAGCTCAAGGGCCTAACAAAAATAGGCTACTGACTATCTTTGACCCATAGGTTATAGTTTGCTGAACCCCAGTCCTCTGGTCTAGAGTATGTACCCTAGAGAAACTTATATGAGATGAGAGCCTCAGAACAGACTGTCCATAATAGCAAAAACTGAAAGCAGTGTGGTAAGAAGATAGATAAGTACATCATGGAATATTATACTGCAGTGAAGATGAATGAAGTGTGTCTACTATACACAGCAAACATGGGTAGATGTAATACTGATGGCAGAGGACTACATATGGTAGATCATGTTTATGAGGTTAAAAACGGGCAAAAGTATATCGTTTAAGAAGAAAAATGTATGATCGTAAGAAAATTATAAGTACGAAGTTCAGGCTGATATTTACTTTTGGAGAGAGGCAGGAAGATAGCTGAGGAGGGAGCACACAGGTAGACGGTGACTGTTAAATGGGCAGTGGGTTCTGGGGTTTTCTTGTTGTATTCTTACCTTGCATGTATATTGCACAGAATCTTTTTTATGTGTCAAATATCACATAGTACATTTTTTGAAAGGCAGGGAAGGATATCGCCAGGGAGGTCTTAGGACCCCCCCAATCTTTCCATTATTTACATCTTTAATGCCTTCAACAACGTTTTATGATTTCCAGAGTACACATCGTGCCCTTCTTTGGTCACATTTATTCCTAGATATTTTATTCTTTTTGGTGCTCTTTTAAATGGATTGTGTTCTTAATTGTATTTTTGGATTGTTCATTGCTAGTGTGTAGCAGTATAGCTGGGTTTTATATATTGATCCTGTATTCTGCAACCTTGCTGAACAAGTTTATTAGTTCGGCTTGTTTTTAGTTGATTCCTTAGTATGTTCTATACACAAGATTATGTCATCTGAGAATAGAAATAGTTTTACTTCTTCCTTTCCAATCTGGATGCCATTTATTTCTTTTTTTCTTGCCTAATTGCTGAGAAGGGGCTTTTCAAAGAGGCTTTGAGCTGTCTAAGATGAGGAAACAGCACGATCCTGTCAGACTTCCTGACCCCAGCTGGAGGAGAGTGTATCTTCTCTGTATAGTGCTGCAGAGTTTGTAGAGGGATCCTCGGTATAATGTATCAGTGACGCCTGGTAATGCCATGAGAATTAGGGGTAGTAATTCTTTTTCACTTTTTCACGGGAACAGAAAAAGTGAGGCCCAGAGGACAAAAGCTGTGCCCAAGGGTCTGCCTCAGGGAAGAGGCACCAGGCCGTCCTTCCCACCCAGACCCCTCGGGGCCTTCCGGCTCCTTCCCCAGAGCCCCCAGTTCCCGGTTCCCCTCCACAACCAGCTAACGGTGCTGTGTCTGCCTGCCCTCCTTCTTTCATCCTCTGCTAGAATTGGAATCATACCACAAATCCCGCTCAGGAAACCCCCCATCTCCCCCAAACAGAGGTGCCAGCCTCCTGTTTTGAAGGTCCGCAGCCCTCTGTAACCTCTCAGATGGCGTTTCTTGGCGTCTGCCGCCGCTCGTACCTTGTAACCCTGCAGTGCTCACCTGCCTCACGACTCCCGCAGAGGCCCCTAAGGGTGGGACAGTCTCCTTCATCCCCGTACCCTGACATGCGAGGCACAGAGCTGTGTACGTTGTAGGTGCCCAGCTATCTGTTGAAATAAAATGTGGTTGGTTTGGCAAACCTCTGCAGAGTCGCTCACCTGAAGAAAGGCTCTCCCACTCGTGGAGGAGGCCGGCGGGTGTGCCCTCCAGCGTTGCGTGGCAGTGCCTGCCGACAGCCCTGCAGAAGAACCTGAGGTGTGCTCACCAACAAGGCCAGCAGTGCCCTCCAGAAAACCCGGCTGTGGCCGAAACAAAGTCGGGAGCATTAGTGTTGGAGTGAAATGAGCTACTGTCCTCTAAAATAATGTTTATTAGTTTACTAACCATTGGAGGAAGTATACAATGGACAACCTTTTTAGAAAGACGTTTGGTAGTGATTATATATATATACATTTTTTAAAAAATTTATTTTTGGCTGCATTGGGTCTTTGTTGCTGTGTGCGGGCTTTCTTTAGTTGCGGCGAATGGGCTTCTCATTGCAGTGGCTTCTGTTGTTGCGGAGCACGGACTCTAGGCACGCGGGCTTCAGTAGTTGCAGCATGCAGGCTCAGTAGTTGTGGTTCGCGGGCTCTAGAGCGCAGGCTCAGTAGTTGTGGCGCACGGACTTTGTTGCTCTGTGGCATGTGGGATCTTCCTGGACCAGGACTCAAACCCGTGGCCCCTGCATTGGCAGGCGGATTCTTAACCACTGTGCCACCAGGGAAATCCCGAGCAGTGATTATGTGTTTTAAAATGCACATCATCTTTGGCCCAGCAGTTGTGTTGCTGTGTGCTTGCCTAAATGTACAAAGGTGCATTCGGGAGTGCTCACTGCAGTTTGTTTATAACATAAGCCTAAACCAGCCTAGCTCGCCATGAGTAGAACTGGTAAACCATGCAGTGGAGTGCCGTGCAGCCCTTCACAATAACGAAGTGCATCTTTACATGCTGATGTGGAAAAGTGCCCAGGATACATTGTAGGTGACGAAAGAAAAGCTGTCGGTTAGTTTGCGTGTACAGCACAGCTCGTGTAGAGACACGTTTTCCTCTCTGTGCATTTGCTGTTCTTGGACATCTGCACAGTCGCACTGAGCACCCAGGGGAGCGTCTGCCTCTGGGTAGTTGCAGTCCCGGAATCTGGTGCTTACTCTTTACACGTCACCCCCGTGGCTAGTGGTTGTTGTTTTCTCTGTGAGCAGGTACTGTTGTTACAAAGAAATCTTGCTGTCCCCTCACATGGCAGGCACTTCCCGCAGCATCAGGCATGTCCACTTTGGTTTCAGTCTTACATTTTACAGTGTATGACACTGTGTATAAATGTCACGAGTTAACCAAACCCAAATGGAACCAACCATCTTAAACAGTTACTTTGTAATATTCTTGGTTAGATTTTAAATTGAAACATGATTCACATACCATAAAATCCACCCCTTTAAAGTGTCCAGTCCAGTGGTTTCTAGTATGTTCTCAGAATGTGCCGTCATCCCCGGTATCCAATTCCGGAACACTTTGATCACCCCGAGAAGCCCTGTTCCCATTAGTAGATGCACCGACTCCCCCCAGCCCCCGGCAACCGTGCATCTACTTTGTGCCTCTGTGCATTTGCCTGTTCTGGACATTTCACATTTAGATAGTTTTCTCTTTCCTTACTTGTGAATATCAGGTAAAGGAGGTCTGGTATTTTTCTTGTTCGTGCTGTCTAAGCACTGTAGGGCCTCTTTCCCTCCTTCCCCAAAGGCTCGTTCTCCAGCCAGCAGCTTAGCTCAGGAGTGGGCCGTGCGTGGGCCAGGATGCGGGACACTGAGCAGGACTGTGAGAGGCCCCTGGGGCCCGCTGCAGAGCTACCCACGTCAGCACCTCACATTCCAGGTGAGTCCTGGCACACCTGCTGGCCGCAGGCTGTGCTCTGCCTTTCAGGACAGGCTGCTGTGACGTTCTCCTTATGTTCTTGGGATACTTGCATCCGTTTGCTTATCTTAAGCAGCCTGTAAAACCAAGGATCTAAAACTATATTCTTCATTTGTCTATACAGGGTATGACATGTTATATAGGTAAAGGAACATTTATTATTTGTCATTAACTTGATCTTAAGGTAATTGTCTCTCATATTTGAAATAGGAATTCACCTCCAAAGAATCAAACATTTCTCACTAAAAACTTTATTGAACACACGGCTTCTTTACGCACTATAGGATAAAATACTAAACCAAAGTTGCAAGTAGCTTATAATCTAAGCAAGGGTTTTCAATGTATGAAGCTATGAGATCAGATGTGAAATCTGAAGAGTTTTCTTTTCCTGTTTTTTTTTTTTTTTCTTTTTTCTGGTTTCACAGAAACACTGTTTGGTATGAGTGGCTCAGACCTCACCTTTCCCTCTATTTGTTAACTCAACAAATGTGTATTTTTGAGTTGAGATAAGAAGAGAACCTTCTACCCATCAGACACTAGCGATTCTAGGTGCCTGGTGTGTGTCAGTCAACAGAACAGATCCCAACCCGTGTTGCTGGGGAGCTTGCGTCTTGCCACAGGGAGATAGGCAGTAAATAAACCATAAACGAGCAGTCTTAGGAGGACGGACCAAGGGGTGGGGTGTGTGGGCTGACCAGGGTGGGCCTCCCTGAGGAGGTGGGAGGGGCATTCCCGGCCGGGAGCAGTGGGGCCGGGGTCAGCCTCTGCAGAGGGGCAGGGGGGCGGCCAGTGGCAGCAGGTCGGCTCCTGGCTGACCCTTTTCCCTGACGGGCACCTTCCTACTTAGCATCTTGATGAACAGGATTCTAATCAACAAGTTGGTGAGCAAAGGGTTGCTGGCCTTTTGGGGTCATTTTGAAATCTTCTTTGTTTTGGTTTCACAAATAGATTTCATAGGAGGCTCCCACGCTTTGCACGATAATGTGCTATTTTGTTAAAAGTAACCCAAGTGTGGCTGAAACACCAGGTCATTTACCTGTCACATGTACCGCTGCCTGTGTGGTTCTTACACATCCCAGCTACAAAACGTTCGTTCCCTCAGCCCCATGGAGAGGCAGGAAGAGGTGGCGTGAGGAATGAGGCTGGGAGAGCTGGGCTCTGCCCGCAGCCGCCCGGGCACCCTGGGGTCTAGGGTGGGGTGCGCCCTGGTTCCCGCAGAACCCAAGTCCGCGGCCCGGCCCAGCCCGGCTGGTGAGGAGCCTCAGGCTGAGGAGGGCTGGGTGGGGATGCGGGCGGATGCCCACAGCCTCGTGAGGAGAAAGAATTTGGCCCTTATTTTTGTCAGCAGCAGAAATAGATGGACTGAACAGGAGCACAGCGCAGTCTTGAGAGACGCTGTGAAAGAGCCTTCTCTGCAGGGCCACCAGATGCACTGCTGCCGAGGCTGCTGGGCCTGGGGTCTTTGTGGCTGGTCTCCAGGCACCTCCTACTTTGCCTGGCGATGGGGACTCGCAGGTGGGGACCAGCCACCTGTGCGCTCCCGGAAGGGAGAGGGCGCGGAGACCCAGCCCGGCGTCCCCTCCACCGGCCCGCCCCGGGCACAGGGTCCCCGCAAACCCAGGACGCACCTCCCAAGGCTGCAGGGCACAGGCTCGGTGCAGGGGGCTGGGCAGGTGCCGCCCCGTGGGCGGGCAGAGTGCAAAGGACCCCGAGGGAGGTGCCATCGCTGGTGAGAGGAGCGGGTCCAGCCTTGGCCTCCACGGTGACGCTACCCTGGGCCGGGTCGTATCACCTGGCAGCGCAGCGAGGCTCACAAGGAAATGAAATCGGCTGAGAGCAGCTGCGGCTCCAGCCACGCCATCAGAATGATGCGTAGAATTTAAAGTTACGGCAGAGTATCGTCTGTATTTTAAGGTAAAGAGCCTTGAGAATGCAGTTTGTGCCTTGTAGCAGATCCTTGGGTGGGAGGTGTGTCTGAGGGTGGCGTCCTGCTCCGTCAGGTGCTGGGGGCTGGAAGGGCCCCCGTGTGTCCTCGAGGCTGAAGGAGAGCACACGCGCTGGCTCTCCCGGGCCTCCCGTCAGCGCCCTGTGCTTCCCAGCGTGTGTCTCTGATGGACCCCCCCCGCCCCCCGCCCCCCGCAGGATGGAGCCGAGTAAACAGCTGGACGCAGCCGGCACGCTGCCAGCCAACCCCCCGCTGAAGCTGCACCCCGAGCGCGGCGCCGGGCCTGCCGTCCTGGCCCCCGAGCAGGGGGGCTACAAGGAGCGCTTCGCGAAGGCCGTGGAGGACAAGTACAAGTGCGAGAAATGCCGCCTGGTGCTGTGCAACCCCAAGCAGACCGAGTGCGGGCACCGCTTCTGCGAGACCTGCATGGGCGCCCTGCTCAGGTGGGTGCCCGGCGCAGGGGACCGCGGCCCACACCGCAGGCTCAGGGAGCCCCTCCCCCGCGTCTCCAGCGAGGTCCCGGCCCCGGGGCCCGGGTCTCCATCTGCGAGGCCAAGTGTTGCTGGAGGCTCACGGTATGGGGAGGAGACATCCCATCTGCAGATGACGGTGGGGCCCTTTGGGGCGAGCGCCGGGGGGCTGGGAGTGGGGGACAGGGCCGCGAGAGGGATGGGCCAGGCCGAAGCTGAGTGGTATCCAGTGGGTGTCAGGGAACCCGCAGCAGCCCTCACGGGCCTGTCCCCTGGGCACTGATGCCATGTAGAATCACGGGCGTCAGAGAGGCTGGAGTTGTACAGCAGAGCTAACGTTGGCTGAGAGAGCATCTTTGTTCATCCCACAGGTACTTCCGGGGCGGGGTGCCGGGCACCGTGCTCAGCCTGGGTCCCCAGCAGCGGACAAGGGCCGGCAAGGCTGCCCGCTGCTCCTCTAGACCCACCACTGAGCGCAGCCTCCCGCCCGGCACCCTCCTTTGGGTACTTCCCGCTGTGCTCTTGTCCACTCATCCCCAACGGTGAACTCAGCTTCGCCAACTTGTGGGTAAAATAACTCTTGGTTGGAGCTTAGTGATGGCAGAGCAGGCTCAGAGCACCTGATTTCCCTGCACGCTGGCCCCGCGGAAGGGGCCGGGGGCTGTTGCTCTGCTGGTTTCGGCCCTTCTTTGCTTCTTGAGCTCCTCCTGCTCTGTGTTCTGCAGGTGTCAGGGAATCCCGCCCAGAGGCCACTCGGCCCCGGGGTCTAAGGATGTGAAAAGATCCCCGTGATTAAAACAGTTAGGCACAAGCTCCATATTAATGCAGGCTGAATGAGTGAGCTTTTATCTTAAACCGGGTTAGTTTCCTCCCGGGCCAACCCTCGGCCCTCCTGCCCCTCCGCAGGGCCCCAGTGTGCTCGCGCCCACCCGCCGCCTGCTTCTGAAGCCTGCTGCTGCTCCCTGGCCTGGACTCCTGGCGCCTCTCGGCTGTCTAGGGCAGGGGCCCTGGAAGTAGGGAGCGCTCAAAATTAGCTTTTATTTTTAATCTCTAGGAGGTGGTTTCCAGGCCCAGGATGGGGTGAGAATCAAGTCCAAAACAGGGCAGCGTGGGAGCAGTGGCTGGTGTCCTGAGTTTGGGGACAAGAATAATGTAGGAGACCAGTGGTTTCTTTAGATAGGGTCAGCTTTAAATTCCCACACTGTTCAAGTCCACGGAATTGCATCATCCTTTCAATACACTGTGAAGGAAATAGCCTGTGGATAAAGTACTGACTGTGCTCATAGAGCAGAACCGTTCAGAGGCTTTCCTGACAGCTGTGGACACTCACGCTGAAGAGCCCCTTCACAGAGAGCTGCTTTTGGTTTCTGAAATAAAATTTCACCTTTAATTGAAAGGGACTTTCCAAGAGGGACTGATCTAAGCCGTTCTGCTTAAAAACTTCCTTATGAAAAATTACTATTAAAAAAAAGAATTTTAACCCTTTTCTCCTATTTAAACCGTATTTAAACCAAATTCACTGGGGCATCCTGAAGCTCTGGTGGTTGCTCTGAGCTTCGCACGGCAGACGTGACCCTAAAGTGAACGGTTCACCGTATCCAGTGGGTTCAGATGAGAAGGTGGCTTTCACTCTAACACATTTACTGTGTGTTTCCCCTCAGCTCCTCCAGCCCGAAATGCACTGCCTGTCGAGAAGGCATCAGCAAAGACAAGGTATTCTTGGTTTTTAATAAATTATTTTGTCACTGTTTTGCGCTGGGTAGTGCCTCCCACGTAGTTTGCATCCAGTGCCCTGGTTCCGAGCTTCTCTGAGTTGACAGCTGATGGAGCAGGGTCGAGACAGGGGACTGTGTCACGTAAGCACTGGGACAGACGGGGCAGATCCGCTGGGCAGGTCCCCAGCCGCGTGACCCCCGAGCCTGTCTCCTTTACCTGGGTCAGTAACGGGTTCACCTCCCAAGACCCCCAGGTGGGTGAGGAGGAAGTCAAGTGCAGAGACGTGCACTGTCGTCTCGGGTCTTTATCCTGCGCTCTACCTTCAAGCAGTGCTAGTCTGAGGGGTTCCATTGGATTTGCTCTCTCCCTGCCCCCAGGCAGCATCTCGAAGTCATTAAGACACGTGTGAGATTTCATCTCTTCCCTCCCCCACGTGGTTGAGAATGCCAGCAAAAGCTCAGGAGTGTCCTGCAGATCAGCGCACAGGGACCCTGGGCGCCCACCAGCTTCCCCCCTGGGCCCTTCTCACCCATCCCTGTGGTCATCCATGCCCTGCCGGGCCCTGCCAGGCACACTTCTAGTTTGAAACGACTCATTCTTGAAGTACTTAAAATATCAATAAAAATATGTGGTTCTGATATTTTGATTAATGAACCTAACAATTTTTTAAATGTAGGTCATTAAATTGTACAGTAAAATTCTCACGCTGGGGTTTTCCCATGGCTTTGTTGTTAAGCAGCACAGGTGAGTGTGGTGATTCGAGGGTTGCTGGTGACGGGTGCCTGTGGGCTGCCAGGACGGGGCATCCGATGTCACCTGCTCTGGGCGGTTCAGAGACAGAATTGGCCGAACGTCCGTGTACCTGTTCTTCCTTAGCGTTTACCTGCCACTAAAGACTTCACTTAGTATGGAAGGGATTGTTTTTAAGAAAAACAAATCACTCAGTTCTACCTCTTGTCTTAACATGGCAACCTGTTAACTTGTTAACATGTATCTAACCAATGTGACCAGGAGAAAAGGTTGAAACAATGGGCTAAGATGAATTTTTTAGTGTCTCATTTCTTTATTCGGAGTTATTATCCTTATTTTTCAATGGCATTTATAGCTGAAGAAGATTTACTAGATTTGTTGAAGAATCATAAATGAGACTGACTGAAGCCATGGATCCTCGTGGGAAAATGTAGGGCTGGTTGGGCCCCGGGAGACTGAGATCAGCCCCTCGGTGGGTCACTGAGGATGGTGGCCACCCCAGGACCTCCACTTCCCCATCTGTAAGATGGGACAGTTGTAGTAATGATACTAGATCTTTTTCAGCTCTAAAATTCTGTACTTTTATTATTCTGATATTTTCATTCTGTGTTTTTTTCTCCCTAAAGGTAAATGATTTAAGAAACTTAGGGAATTCCCTGGCAGTCCATTGGTTAAGACTTGGTACTTTCACTGCCGTGGACCCAGGTTTGATCCCTGGTGGGGGAACTAAGATCCCACAAGCCGTGAGGCATAGCCAAAGGAGAAAAAAAAAAAGAAAAGGAACTTAATGGCACAGAAAGGAAGCTTATTTATTACTGCTTAAAAATACCTGTTCTGTTTACTTTAGTATCTAAAATTATGACCTTTTTAAAAAAGTCATGTTTACAAAGGATTAGATTTGACTCCAAATTAGTTTATTTTTAACTCTTAACAGCTGTTGATTCTATTTCTTTTCTTGTGGAGTCTAGAAAGGCATATTGAGCTCCCTGTTCCCCCTGTTACTGTGTCAGCGTGTGGGCGTTTCTTAGAAATGCCTGAGGACGAGGACGGTGTAGCTTGTGTTGTTGTGAGAGTATTTGTTTTCCAAGGAAAAATGAAATTAAAGGGAGGTTTTCATTTTCAAAGGGAAACATTTTCATTATTGGATTAACCCCAGTCCATGCAACATATATTATTAAAAGTTTCTTGGGCTTCCCTGGTGGCGCAGTGGTTGAGAGTCTGCCTGCCAATGCAGGGGACACGGGTTCGAGCCCTGGTCTGGGAGGATCCCACATGCCCCGGAGCAACTGGGCCCGTGAGCCACAATTACTGAGCCTGCGCGTCTGGAGCCTGTGCTCCGCAACAAGAGAGGCTGCGATAGTGAGAGGCCCGTGCACTACGATGAAGAGTGGCCCCCGCTTGCCACAACTAGAGAAAGCCCTCGCACAGAAACGAAGACCCAACACAGCCATAAATGATAAATAAATAAATAAATAAAAAGTTTTAAAAAAAAGTTTCTTACATAGCAGGCTAATGCTTTCTTCTTGGTGAAAAATGAGTTATTAGTGACATAACCGTAGGAGCAAGAACCGAAATAAATGTTTTACAAACCATCTGCAAAATACTATCTTTTACAGTAGTTTCTCTCTTTCTCTGGCAAGGATCTACAAAGGCATCAAGTTGTAGCGGGCTCTGCCCTGGTCCCTTGATGGGAGGTCCCACCTGCGGCAGTGCTGGTGCCTGGAAATCTCCAGGATCCAATGTGAACTTGGTCCCGGTGTCTCCTTGTCTTGAGCGTGTCAGAGTTAATCCAAAATGTGTGCTGCTCCAGAGTGATCTTCAGTTGTTCAGTATAACTTGCTTACTTTTGGTTTATCTAATAAAAGATGGTAGTTAATGTTTTATTATTTAAATTGTGTCTCTTAGTGGGGGTGGCTCCTTCATTCTACTTAGATTAAAATAGTTCTTAATGCTTTCTGAGGCCCACTTAAGGGATGTTCTCATGGTTTTTTTACAGTGGTTTTGCCTTGTCTAAAGTAGCAGCATGTGGAGATTAAGAAATATTAATCCTCTAAAATAGCTAACTTTCAATTTCAGGTGTTTAAGGATAATTGCTGCAAGAGAGAGATTCTGGCCCTTCAGATATACTGTAGAAACGAAGGCAGAGGCTGTGTAGAGCAGTTAGCACTGGGGCACCTGCTGGTAAGTGGGGATGT
Source organism: Mesoplodon mirus (assembly GCF_964341445.2). Classification (NCBI taxonomy): domain Eukaryota; kingdom Metazoa; phylum Chordata; class Mammalia; order Artiodactyla; family Ziphiidae; genus Mesoplodon; species Mesoplodon mirus. The sequence goes on from NC_138979.1 coordinate 186,609,546, forward strand.
GACGTGTCGGCTTTACATCCAGAAGTACGAGTCCCTGGTCAGTACGATGTGGCCCCTCAAGATCACGTTTGCATTAATCTTTCAGACACGACCAACTGTGAAAGCAGTCAGAGCCATATGGGTATGAAATGTTATTTTTAATGACATCATAGGCAGAACTGTCAGTTGGTTTTTGAACACCCCACCCTATTTAGAGTAGAAAAATCTGAATTGAATTTTGACTGTAGAAGGCCCATTAAAACCTTCTCCTTTTTTATAACCATGAAATTCCACGTCACTTCTTATGTTTTTTTTGATTAGTATCATATTTTATCCTGGAAAGATATTTGAATTGGAATAAAACAAAATCCTTAGCAGATAACCATTTATTTATCCAGGAAGAAGAGTTAATTGACTTAATTCTTCAAAAGCAATGTAGTTTGAGTAATCATTAAATGGAACATGAAATTCAGTGTCTCTTGATACATTTGTCACTTTTCTCTGTGAAAAGCTGATCTAGCAGCAGATAGAAACATTTTTGTGGGATTTAATTGCATAGAGGCTAGAATTTGATATTTCAGATTGGAGTTTTGCCGATTAAGAACTTTGAATTTTTTGTCTTACAGGTGCATTTGAAGAATGATTGCCAGTTTGAGGAACTTTTGTGTGTCCGTGCCGACTGCAAAGAGAAAGTACTGAGGAAGGACCTGCGTGACCACGTGGACAAGGCTTGTAAATACCGTGAGGCTACGTGCAGCCACTGCAAAAGCCAGGTCCCGATGATCACGTTGCAGGTGCGGCGTTTTCTTGTTTCACCACCTTCTACTCCATCCAGATGTCGCTAGTCCGCAGAATAGCTTGTTAAATGACTATTCTAACAGAAGTAAAGAGAAAAGATAGGAGTAAATAGCAATTTTCATCTGATTTTATTTCAGAGTTAAGCTTCATTTGTTTTGCCCGTTTTGATTTACGCAATTAATTTTCCGTTGCCTAGATTGACTGCCATTTGGGGTGCCAAAAAAATGAAGACCGATTATTCAAAAAAGGTAGAATTTTTCATTTGTGCCAGGGAATAGCCTCTAAAATCTTGTTGGATTGCTTAATCATTTTACGGCTCCGTGACATGACCATCACTTCAGCAGGGTAATTTATCCCGCAGTATTGAAGTGCAGCGGTCTCTCCTGGAGAGAGATGAGAATGTACAATGTTTTCATGCCTCCATTATTTTGTCACGGTTTTATATTGTGCGCATGTTAGAATCAGATCACTTATATGTAAATCAAAGAGAAACGGGTGTGGGGATGGAGGACAGACTTTAAAAAGAGTCAGTGGTGTGGAGACCCTCAAATATTTGTCTGTTTGTTGAATACGTATTTACTGCATACCTGCTGTGTGCTGGGCACTGTTCTAGGAGCTGCAGGTTCAGTGGTGACCCTCATCTTCCAGTGGGAAGAGATCATAGGTACTGTGAAGACAAACTGGCAGCAGGGGAGGAGGGGTGACCAGGGCGGGCCCTTCCGAGGCAGTCAGGACGGCGCAGGAAGAGCGCTGGGGCAGAGGGAGCAGCCGCGGGGGCTCCGGCTCCGAGATGGAACAGACTCAGCAGGTAGATTTCCCCTTGCACAGAGCAGAGGCGAGGTGCGAAGTTGATGGGGGGCGGCCTTGAGCAAGGGACAGATGTGGTCATAGTTAACGCAGAGCCAGTGGGATGAGCCGATGGCTTGAGTACGGAGTATGAGCTTGGAGAACGCCCAGCGTTTGTAACTAGAGCAGCTGGACCAACCGGAGTGTCCTACCGAAGTGGGGCTCAGGGGAAGAGAGGAGGCTTTCGGGGGGATAGGGAGTGGTCTGGGCCGTAGGTATGTGTAAATAGGTGGTACTTGCAGCCCTGGGACTGGAGCGAGTAGAGAGAAGGACCAGAGTCGGAGGACAGAGGCCTGGGGCACATGATGCTTACAGCTTACTAAGAGGGGGAGGTCGCCCAGCAAAGGCGTGGCCGGCGTGGAAGGGTCAGGAGAGTGACGTCTCAGAGGCAGGCGGAGCTGCAGGGTGTGTGGCGCAGGTGCTGCTGAGAGGCTGGGCTTGGAGGGGCTGGGAATTGGCTGCTGGCCGAGGCAGGATGGCGACTGGTGGGTCACCAGATGGGAGGGGACCGTGGAAGAGCAGCCAGGCGTGAGGGCCACAGTCGAATTCCTGGCAGATATTCGGGAGTACCTACTGACCAAAATTTAGGAGCAGTTTTCTTTGTTATTCTGTATGAAATGAGACGTATTCTACAATCTCCATTTTACCTTACCTTGTATAACTTTCCTGTGCCTGGGACTCGGAATCCATCGTGAAATCTGTTTCCTGTATGATTCTCTTGTCGATTCCAGTTATTAATAACCTTTAACAACTGTGCCCTCCCCTTTGAAAAATAGCAGAAGTATTTCTAATTTCTTCAGTAACTAAATGCAAGTGAATGAGACAGTGTACCCAACGGGCAATACTCCCGACCTTACACATGTTACTATGTTGCTATCAAAGTTACACTTTGCTTCTTGCCCCAAATCAATTGCCTTTATTTGCAGGATAGAATCCAGGAATTAATTTTCATCCGAGAAAGAACTGTAAGCATGTCAGTTAAACAGCCTATGAATAACCAGCTCTGGGCTCCAGCCGAGGCTTAAAGAGGTTGGTTTTGGAATAACAGCGTCACACACGGAGTCATGAGACATCTGTTGACCTGCTCTTGGCCAGACCCTGAGCTAGTTACTCAGGACACACAGGAGAGCAGAGTGCAGCCTCTCCCCTTCGGTTCACGGTCTGGTAGGGGAGACAGTCAGATATACAATTATGTACATGGTGGTATGGGAAGAGACAGTTAACGTGGCCCGATAGGGTCCAGGAGGGCTTTGGAGAGGAGGTGGCATTTGCTCTGATCTGGCTCTTCAATCTGTTGACTGCAAACAGAAGAGAGAGACGCAGCAGGTGCAGAAGCACAAAGTGGTAATTGCCAGTTTGGGACCTGAGTTGTGCAAATAAATATTCATTAAATCTTACTCTGCTTTGGTGATGAAAACTTTTTAAACTGTTTTATCAGTGTTGACGCTGCAGCATGTCTTGGGGCAGATGTTACTTTCTGTCCACCTGTGATAACTGTGAGAGGCGCCCTGCGTGGGCTCGCTGCTTGTGCGCCAGCCGCCGGCTCCTGGGGCCCTCGGCGCTAGCAGGCAGCCACACCCACCCGCCCGTGCTCACACACCTGGAAGCGGCCAGAACCCCCCCGGGCCCCCGCCCTGCCAGCAGTGGTGGGATCTGGCTCCCGAGTCTTGTTCTTTCAACCCTCACAGTCTCATCCTCTCAGGCCTTAGGATTATTTTTTAAAAGGGCCGTTGCTTAACTTAGGCCTGAAGCCCCAGGTCATCCTGACTTTCCTCCATGTCCTGCGTTTTGTGGTGTGACAGATATATCAAGTGTTGATAAAATATAGGTTGATAAAGCGCCGAGACTCCGGGGACTTCGCCTTCCAGTGCAGGAGGTGTGGTTCAGTCCCTGGTCGGGGAGCTAGGATCCCGCAGGCCTCGCGGCCAAGGGGTCAGAGCAGAAGACAGAGGCAATGCTGTGGCAGAATTCAACACAGAGGGCTTCCCTGGTGGTGCAGTGGTTAAGAATCCGCCTGCTAATGCACGGGACACGGGCTCAAGCCCTGGTCCTGGAAGATCCCACATGCCGCGGAGCAACTAAGCCCATGCGCCACAACTACTGAGCCTGAGCTCTAGAGCCCGAGAGCCACAACTACTGAAGCCCGTGCACCTAGAGCCCATGCTCCGCAACAAGAGAAGCCACCACAATGAGAAGCCCTTGCACCACAATGAAGCATAGCCCCTGCTCACTGCAACTAGAGAAAGCCCACATGCAGCAATGAAGACCCAATGCAGCCAAAAATAAATAAATAAAATAAATAAATTTTTAAAAAAAATTCAACACAGACTTTAAAAATGGTCCCCATCAAAAAAATCAAAAAATGCACTGACGCTCTGGACCATTGCAGTTCATGTGAGCATTTCTTTTCTGTCTTTAAACCATGGTATCGGCAGCTATTTTCAAGTTTTTTTTTTTAATCTATTGGCAGATTTTAAAGTGTCAGAAAACAATCTCTTCTTTTCCGTTTAGCCCAGAATTTATCGAATATCATTCTCTTTAAACAATCTGTTAATTTGTGAGAAGTCAGGAATTGTAAAGATCTTGTTTTGTGGGAACGTGTATACATTTGGCCCTTGGAGGACACAGGGGCTGGGCGCAGACTCTCCAAGCAGTCTCGAACACGAGTATAACTTTGCAGTCAGCCCTCCTAGCCGAGGTCCCGCATCCACAGCGTCAGCCGACCGTGGGTCGGGTAGTGCCGCGGTGCACACTTAGTGAAAGAAATCCACGTGTAACTCGTCTCACGCAGTTCATGCCCAGGTTCAAGGGTCAACTGTGTACTGTAACGCACGGGTACAGCCACTTTGGAAAACACGTGGCAGTATTTTATTAGGTTGAAAACTCATGTTCTCAACTAGCAGTCCCTCTCCTAGATGTGTAAGAGAAGCTGTCGCACGTGTACTGCAGAGAGTGTGTCAAGCATCTCCAGAGGGGCCGAGATCTGGGGGCGACCCGAACGTCCGTCTGTTGGAGAACGGACACATCACTTGTAGCGGACCCCGCGGACAGTGTGCACAGCAGGGAAGGTTGTATGACAGCAGTGACAGTGGAATCCACGAGTCCACTTATGCGACTTGTGGATTCGCCCGCCCGAGAAGCGTGATGTTGAGCCAGGTCGCAGAAGAGTCGAAAGGCATAATTCCATGTTAACAAAATTCAAAAGCAGGCAAGACGAAACAGTATTTTACCTGTTAACACATACACGTGTAATGAAACCTTTTTTTAAGCAAAGGAAGTAAAAGCGCAGATTCAGCCTTGTGGTTTTAGTCGGAGAAGGCAGGGGCGAGGCAGAAGAGGAGCATGCAGGTGATGGGCGTTGGTTACGTCCTTGTCCCTGGTGGGTGTTCACTATGCAGTTATGCTTTATGGCCCACACACGCGTGACATCCGTTCTGCGTGTGTATCAAAGTCACATTTGCTTTGGCAGGCAGGACAAATTTCATTGATATGCGAAGAGTTCTTACATATCGACGGATTAACAGGTTTTTTTTTTTTTTGGAAAACGGGTGTATTATCTTCCTTTGGCTGTCATAACAAAGTACCACAAAGTTGGTGGCCTAAAACAACAGAAATTTGTTCCCTCACAGTCCTAGAGGCAGAAGTCTGGATCCAGGGTTTCCTCAGGGCCATGCCCCTCTGGAGGCTCTAGAGAAGACCCCTCCCTCGCCTCCCCACCTCCTGGGGGTTGTGGTCCTTGGGCTCCCAGACTTGCGGCTGCACCGTTCCGACCTCCACCTGCACATCCCCATGGCAGTCTTCCTGCTGTACGTCTTCTCCTCTTACATGGACAGTGTCACTAGGTTCAGGGCCCAGCCTAATACACGGTGGCCTCTTAACTCATTACATCTGCAGAGACCCTCTTTCCTAAATGGGGTCACATTCTGAGGTTCCGGGGGGACATGAACTTCACTGTTCAACCCACTGCAGTGGACAAAAGCTATGAAAGGCAATTCACGGGAAATATAAATGGTTAACATAAAAAACATACTAATAACTACACATCATTAAAGAATTGCAAATCATACTCAGTTTTTCACCTGTCACTGTCAGAGGTGGGAAAGTTTGATAGAATTCAGTTGGGGCCATGCGTTCCCGCTGCAGGGAGGGTGGGCTTGTGTAGGCTGATTGCAGGGTAGTCTGGCAATACCCCTCCAAATCCCTTTTTTTTTTTTTTTTTCCGGTACGCGGGCCTCTCACTGTTGTGGCCTCTCCCATTGCGGAGCACAGGCTCGGGACGCGCAGGCTCATCAGCCATGGCTCACAGGCCCAGCCGCTCTGCGGCATGTGGGATCTTCCCAGACCAGGGCATGAACCCGTGTCCCCTGCATCAGCAGGCGGACTCTCAACCACTGCGCCACCAGGGAAGCCCCCAAATCCCATTTTAAATGCTCTACCCTTTGATACCCAAAGAAGCCCATTTCTAGAAATTCATCATTTGGACATCCTTGCACAGATCTGCGGAGATACACAAAGCTATTGATGGGTCTGGCCTGCGGGCCCCCAGCCTCACCTCCTGCTACCCCCTGCTCTGCCCTCCCCGGTGCACTGCCCCCGTCCCTGGTTCTTCCTCAGAGCACCCTCCCGGGCCACCACCCCCGCTGCTCGCTCCCAGCGCCCCTGCCGCAGTGGTGATTATCTGTATGTCCTGGTCAGGCCACCCCAACACCCAGTGCAGGCCTGGCCTGGTGAATGAAGGCGGGGTCGAGGGCAGGCTCAGGAGGGCGGCGTGGCGTCTGTGGAGTGTCGGCCACGTTAGTTCTCCAGGCCCGTGACGGATTCTGTCCTCACAGATGCCCTCTGAGGGAGGGCTGGTCACCCCCGCTTACAGGCGAGGCAGAGTGACGCTGTTGGGCCGAGGTTTCCCCCTGAAAGGCGCGATGGCACCTGGGAACTCTTAGGGGTTCTGAGCGCGGCCAGGCATCCGTCGGGGGTCCCCTCTTGGGAGGTGCTGGTCAGGCTCAGTCCAGTCAGGTGACTTCTGCTGAGCTCAGGACAGCCGTGGGCTCGCCCGCCATGGGCCCTGCAGGCCTCTGGGGACCAGGCCCCCGGGCAGAGCGGCCGCGTCCAGGTGTCCTCTCTGCGCTGCACAACCCGCAGGGCGCTGGTCCAGATGAGGGACTTCAGATGGTGTTGCACCTGGCTCCAGGCCTCCCTGGAGGAGGGGAGTGTCCTCTCGGATGCCCTGTCCTTGACCTGCACGCCTGCCGGGTCAGACGGCCTCGCAGCCAGTGCTGCCCCAGATATACCTCAGCAGCCTAACTGGAGGCCCAGCCAGGAGAACTGGGAGTGTCCCGGGGCCTCAGAGGAAAACCCGCCACATTCTCATCTTGCCAAGGGATGCCACCTCCGGGAGCCTGGCCTCTCACGGTTGTGTTACGTGGCAGGTCTGGCTCTGCCTGCGTCGGTCTCCCTCCAGCGGCCCTTTGCCACGTGTCTGGAGGTGCTCCCCAGAGCCTTGGACCATTGGACCCAGAGGGTTTGCTCTCCTCGTGGGAGCTCTTGCCTGCGCTTCACTTGTGGACAGGTGTACCGGACAGGTGCCCAGCAGGTGCCCGGGGCACCGAGTTGAACTGTCACCGTCATCCAGGCTCTGTGTTGAAATCTGTGCCATCCAGAGAAGGGCTACACCAAAATGTATCCACATTTACCACGCGCTAAAGAAAGATCAGATCTCAGGACAGTAATTTAAATACCCAGTAGATCACGTTGTTTTCAGGCTCTTGAGAAGCATCATTTCCTGACCCCAAACTGAGAAGCCAGAGGAGAACTGTCCTTCTCTCCAACCAGCAGAGGCTGGGCCCCGCCATCCACCTGCTGTGTGAGGGAGGCCAAGGCCCAGCCTACCTGGGTGCAGGTGTCCGGGCAGCATCAGCAGAGGGGACACAGCTAGAGGGGAGCTGCCATGAGGATGCCCCTCCGGCGGGCTGTACTCCCATGAGTGGCCCCGACCAGTCATATCTGAGTAGCTCTTGTGAGATGCCTTCTTTTCAGCACTCAGACTTTTGTAACATAGCGACCCATCCAAGTGTGATGTGAGTCTTGTGACTCAAGGACATGACCATGAGCAGAGGGCTTCCCTTGGGTCCTTGTGGGGACGCTGGGAACGCTGGTGGGATCTGAGGGAAGGTGGGGTGTGTTTCAGAGTTGGCAACACTCTCTCTCTCTCCTTTAGAAACACGAAGACACCGAGTGTCCCTGCGTGGTGGTGTCCTGCCCTCATAAGTGCAGCGTCCAGACCCTTCTGAGGAGCGAGGTAAGGGGCGTGGCCAGGCCCGTGCAGGACTTGGGGATCCTTCAGGACCCTGCTCTTCCCTTAAAGCTGAGGTCAGAGGTTTTCACAGATTGTGTTAGCGATACTTACAGTTGAAAAACAATGAAAACCCTCATATGCTGTTTTGGGAAGTCAGATATTTCAAAAACAAACAATTAAAAGTTACAAACTGGTAAATTCAGAGCAAAATATTAAGAATTGAGAAAATGGGAATATTTACAGTGCAAGCAAAGGTGACACTTTTTAGGTTTAAATCTGTAAACTAGGAATTACTCTAAGATTATCTCAAGGAAATCAGTTAACTTAGAGATACTCCTGAACCACTTAGGCCACACATGCTGTACAGGGCCTATGCCGGGGGGCAAGTGGGTGCAGGGGTGGGGCCCACACTTCAGGGGCCGCTGGGAAGGCACCTGGACAGCCTCCCCCAGAGGCTGTGCACATCACGCTGCCCTCGGGCACACTTGCTTTAAGGCAGGTAGATGTTGCAGTAACCTCATTTTGATCAGGATATATCCAGAAGGAACAATTCCAAGGATTCTTAATGTTTTCGCATCTGATCCTGACCTGGACCCCCTCTGGTTGGTGTTCTGGGAACCGTCCGGGGCTCCTATGGGCTCGGTGGGTGCATGCCCCACCCGCCGGTCCCCACGCCCCGTTCCCTTGGTCCTGGGTTCTCTGATCTGAGGAACCTGCTCACCTCAGCCTTTTCAACAGCCTGGAATTTTACACCTGGCTGTGGGGGAGGGAAGCCCCGTCTCTCACGTCTGTGACAGCGAGAGGACCCGTGTGGGCCGAAGGCCCCTCTCACTGAGATGCACCCTCCCTGGACGTTGACCCTGCTGGGCAAGGGCAGGGTCTGGACTGGCGACGGTGGTCTCTGGGCCCCTGAACGTGCCTCTGGGAGCGGCAGGGAAACGCACATAGATTATTTCCACAACTGGAAAGTCCCTCTGTTAAAGTGAATGTATGAAGAGTCTATTGTTGAAATAATTTCCTGGGTTTTATATACCTTCCTGAAGTTTTACTCACTCAGGGCTGTCTATATTTGGGGCAAAAGCTGCCTCCATTTTGCCTCTAAGTTATTTTTATTTTTAAAAATCTTTAAACCTGCATTTATCTTGGGTTTCTGGTGAAAGGTGCTATTGGTTTACAGATGATTCTTGCTTTTCTCCCCAAGCTCTGGTATTCTGTAGGGCTCTGAGATTAATGATGATAAAGCCAATTTAGAAAAAAGTACAGCCCTTTCAGTTAGTGCAATGAAAATAACGTCAAACTCGATATGACCCTGATTTTAACATTAGGAGTGTTAGCTGGTTAGATTCACGATTGTATTGATGGCACTGAAAGAATATGTTTTAAAATTTTCAAACTGATGTTACTACGCACACGGTGTCCTTTTGGGTTTCTGCGCCCGTCCCCTGCAGTGTGCCCTTGGGGTGCTTTCCTCCAGTTGCAGGCCAGAGCCTCTGCGGCCACCACGACCCCACCCTGGCTCAGACCTTCCACAGGGCTGGCCTTGGCCATGGTCAGGTGGGCCCCTCAGGCCGTTCTCTTTAACCGTTGCGGCAGGGGGAGGGCCGTCCTGTGAGCCGCTTCCTCTTGTCCTCAATACTGACCTGAAGGGAGAGGAATGTCTTTGTCCTGGAGAACAAGAGGAGAAGGCGGAGAAGCCGCCTGCACCCACCAGAGTGACACATCCCGCGAGCCTCCGGGAGCGCGTGTGCGCTGGCTCGCGGGGTAGCGCGTTCCCGGGGCCGCTGTGCGCCACGCTCACTGGCCGCTCTCCCCATTCAGGGTCTGATCGCTTTCTATAAAGAAGATCTATCCCTAGAGTTTCCTGATGAGAATTTCTGCAGTAAAGAAAGAAATTATCCTTAAATTGTATTAGCCTAACACAAAACACTGTGTCTTTAAAATGTAGATATTTCAATTCCCTTTCCTCTTGAGGGGGCACTGTAGGTGGTTTTTATTTGATGATTTGCTAACATTTAAGCTGAACACGGCTTTTCCTTGCAAGGGGAGTTATCCTCTCCCAACCCCCCCTAATTGTCCTCCATGAAGTGGAGGTGACCCCATCGTAAGGTGCGTGTTGTTAGAATGACCTTAGAGGTCTTTGAAAAGCTACTTGAATTTCTGGCCATTACAGAGGGAAGAAAGTCTTCTCAGAAGTACTGGGAGTACTGGTACATTGTGTAAGCTTGCTTTGGAAAGATATTTATTTTTTGTGTACTGTACATTAGGTGTGTGACCCAGTTGCATCCTGAATGCTTTCTATTTTTTGTGTTTCATGCAATTTTTGTTTATAGTCTTTAAATGTGCATTTCAGTTTATGTTTTTTTTTCCTTTCTTTTTAAAATTCTGGCACTGCAGACAGCATGTCGCAAAACAACTTGTTCTAAAGAAACTGCAAGTTTAAGAAATGTTATAGTCAATGTATTTCTGTATATTGGTGTATATATGTGTATACACGTGATGATACTGTATATTTGCTGCATATAAGTCTAGGAAGCAGATGCTATATACACACCTGTAGCTGATAAACACCATTCGTAATAGTACAACCCAGATGCTATCTGTGCCCTTGATATGTTTGAACATTTTCATGCAAACGTTCGTGCCACAACTCACGTCTCTTTCCCGTTGCAGTTGAGTGCACACTTGTCAGAGTGTGTCAATGCCCCCAGCACCTGTAGCTTTAAGCGCTATGGCTGCGTGTTTCAGGTCAGTATCCGACATTTGTCCTTCCCAGTCACTGACATTCCACCATGAGAGAAAGTTATTCTATTAACATCTTAACATGCAAGCTCTGGGCTTTCAGTTTTGCCATGGAACTGAGTCGAAAGCCACGTGCAGCAGATGTGGGTGCTTGCTTTTCCAGGCCGGGGGTGTCGTGAGACTTGAGGTAGACACCTGTGCTGAGGGGGAGTTGATGCATTAGGAGAACGATTACATTCAAAACCAGTTAGTGGATGGGACAGACAGGACTGACACTCGGTGGGGTTTCTAGGTAGATAGTTGTGGGATTTGAGCTGTTACTTGAACGTAAGTCACTGGCAAACTGGACATGGTTTCGGCAGTGTGTGCATCAGTGCACAGTTGTGAGGATCGCACGTGCGTGTGTCCAGAGTGCATTCCATGTACGTGCCACATGCACATGCCCGGAGGGCCATGTGGAGAGGTGGTCTCTGCCCCTGCCACACCTGGGCCGTGAGAAAGCTGTTCCTGGGTTTTTGTTTTTGGTTTTGTTTTTTTTAACACATCTGAGATGGCTAGTGAATTTGAACTAGTTTTCATTTAAATGTATATCTTGATCTTAAAACTATGAAAGGGCAGTATATACTCCAATTAAAGTATTTTGTATTTGATTTTTATGTATTATCAATACATTATTGTGAAATCAGTACAGAGATATTGGCATCTCAGTATTTTCTTAGAAAGTAAAAAGCCTGACAGTAAGAATGACTATAGCTTTCCCTTTGCTTCAGTCTCTTATGAGACTGAGCCCTCACCACTGTTATGTCGTATGTACATATATATCATTCATTCTGTGTATGTATATATATATATATATATATGTTTATATATAGCAATACTTATATCAACATATATATATGACTATTCTATGTACAGAGTATATGTTTTGGAGATCATTAAAATGCTTTCTGTGGCTTTTAAATATTCCAGTTTCAAAACAAATTATATTCTTATACCAATTACTTTGTTAAATATATGAAGTACTGTTTCCCATGCTTATTACTGACTCTAAGATGGTCTACATCTTATGTACTCTGTAGATTGTTTATGTTCTGTATGTAACTTTCTAAGTATACATCGGATAGTTAGGAACAGTAATACAGTGTATTTCACTGGTAAGTTAATACTTTAATAAATCATTTAGAATCTTACTTCGATTACATATTCACTAGATTACTATAGCAGCACCTAGCTATGACTTGCAGGTATCTAAACATTTTCCATTTATATTTTAATGAAAAAAAATTTTAGGGAACAAAAATGATATATCTAAAATTTAGTTTCTTGATGTTACCAGTATGAAACGTAGGTAAGAAAGCCCTTGATAAGAAGCTTGAGGAGTGAAGCTCACGGCCTCGAGATAGTTGTTGTAGAATTCGCAATGTCTCGGCTTTGAGCTACTCTGTTCTTCTCGAAACAGCCTCCTCATCTGCACGCAGTAGATCAGGGGCCACTGAGCCCTTCTGAGGCTGGACATCCCCCGTGAACCGTCCATGAATAAGTCACCTGCCCCTTGTGTAGTGCCTGGATTGAGGTCGGCTGTGAGTCTCTCTGACTTCGACGGAGTGAGGTTGGGTAACGCGTTGCCTCTTTATTCTCGCAGGGGACAAACCAGCAGATTAAGGCCCACGAGGCCAGCTCCGCGGTGCAGCATGTCAACTTACTCAAAGAATGGAGCAACTCTCTAGAGAAAAAGGTACGATGCACCGCCTCCTGCTTTTGTTGGTTTTTAATACTTTCTTCAAATTATTTAAAGAAGAAAACCTTGTTTATAGTTAGTAATGGATTTTGCATAAAAGAAACAGCATGAAGAGTGTCAAAAAAGTAAATTCTCTTCAAGTGATCCTGAGTTTATAAATGAAGCTGTGTGGTTTTGTTAGCTTGCTCTTTGGTTTTGTTTGTTTGTTTGTTTATAAATTTATTTACTTTTTTAAATTTTTGGCTGCACTGGGTCTTCATTGCTGTGCGCGGGCTTCTCATTGCGGTGGTTTCTCTTGTTGGGGAACACGGGCTCTAGGTGCATGGGCTTCAGTAGTTGTGGCACGTGGGCTCAGTAGTTGTGGCTCGCGGGCTCCAGAGCGCAGACTCAGTAGTTGTGGCGCACGGGCTTAGTTGCTCCACAGCATGTGGGATCCTCCCGGACCAGGGCTTGAACCTGTGTTCCCTGCGTTGGCAGGCAGATTCTCAGCCACTGTGCCACCAGGGAAGTCCTTGCTCTTTGTTTTTTAATTGTCAAGCAGGTATGAAGTGCTTTTAAAAAAAAAAAAAAAAATCACATTGTGCTTCTCTTAGAATCGATCTAAGACAGGGATTGTCACTTCCAACCCTCGTCCGCCCCGCACCCCGTCTTTTCGTAAATAAAGCTTTATTGGAACGCAGCCACGCACACTCATTTCCGTATTATCCGCGGCTGCTTTGCACCAGGACGGCAGTGTGGACGAGCAGCGATAGAAACTGTACGGCCTGCACAGCCCTAAAAACTGTCCTCTGGCTCTTTACAGAAAAAGCCTGCCAACCCCCAACCTGGAAGGTCACCAGTATTGCCTGCTTTACCGTCCTCTGTCTCCTCGGAGACGAGGAGAGGACAGTTGCACATCGCGAGTGCTACTGCTGACCATGGGGGTTGGGGGACCACGCAGCCCCTTCCCGGACACACCTGCTCTCCTGGGTGTCTCCTCGAGGGGCCCCAGCTGTGGGGTCTGGACTCCTCAGCAGGCCCCCGCCCACGTAGCACTCCCTCCTGGGGAGTTTGTCCTGTGGTGCTCAGCTTGCCGGGCCTTCTTACCTGAGGAAAAGATGAAAACCTCCAAGACTTTATAGAGAAGGAGGTTATAGGATCTCCCACTGTGGCTTGTGGCTTATGTACACAAATAAGAAATTAATTTGATACTCAACAAACATGTGTTGAGAACTTGCGGTGGGTGGGCACTAGGATGACTTACAGCAGCGGCGGAGTTGATGTTTGCTTTCTAAAGGTTTGTAAAGATTTGAATATCTTGTTGTGAGTATTAAATCCAAGCAATTTAAAATGTAAATGTACTTAAAAGAGTCTAAAGTTTTATATCAAAAGATGTTTATTAAATCTGACATAAAATAGTTTTTTTAATATAAATGCTTAAGCTGGAGATGAGAACCAATGAAAGGATTTGCGTGCTGTGGGTACACACGTGGGACAGGAGAAGCCTTCTGTTTATCAGTGAAATAGAATCTGTTACGTGAATCATTTATGACTTTCCCAGGAGCACATATTTGCTCTGAGTTCAGTGATAGTTTACCTATGAATCTTTTTTCCCCCTCTTTTTGAAGAATGCATTGTTTCTGCCTTTTTAAATTATAGGCATAGATCTCAGGGCTTTTGGTCTCTCACAGATATGGCTTCTCATTTATCTAAACGGTTCTTCCTTCCATGTAAAGTGAATTGCTTATACCAGCTGTGCTAGTTAGTAACCGTTGAGCGGGGCTGAGCTGCGGTGCGCTCACCTCTCAGGACGGCCGTCCTCGGGGCCATCGCCGTGGGGCCATCCTGTCACTTGCGTCCTCCTGCCCTGCCACCTCCACACTTGTCCCCTTCAGAGCATCCGCTTTGCATCGCTGGAAGCCCCGGGACACAGCCGCACGGCCAGCACCGCTCCCCAGAGCGTCTTTCTCCCTCTACACCGGCCGAGAGGGGGCCGAGTTGCTGCTGATACATTTGAAACATCTGTCCTCTTGGTTTTGCTGGAGGGTGAGCCTCTCCCTGACTCCGTGCCCCCTGCTCAGGTCAGCCGGGCCTCCGCCCTGCGCATCCTTGTTTGTGTTCATGAGAAGCTGGCTTCTCTTCACCGGGCCCAAGAGCAAAACCTGGACAATGAACGGAGATACTTGTATTTTCTTTTTTTTTTTTTTTTTTCTTTTTGCGGTATGCGGGCCTCTCACTGTTGTGGCCTCTCCCGTTGCGGAGCACAGGCTCCGGATGCGCAGGCCCAGCGGCCATGGCTCACGGGCCCAGCCGCTCCGCGGCATATGGGATCCTCCCAGACCGGGGCACGAACCCGTATCCCCTGCATCGGCAGGCGGACTCTCAACCACTGCGCCACCAGGGAGGCCCACTTGTATTTTCTTAAAATGGGAAATTTATTTCTCATCATAGGATTATTCAGTTGGAATCTCCTGAGTTATTTTGTTCATCTATAATAGAAAATAGAACATCTGAGTTGATTCAGAAAGACTGATTATTATATTCACAGTCAAACTAAAGAAAAACTGTTTTGTAAAATCCAGGCTTAAAAACACCCATCTTATGTTTTAGGAAAGCTTAAATCAAAGGGCAGTGTGGAGTGCCCACCAGAACAGGCTGGGGTAGAGGACGTTCCTGGTGAGAGGGTCTCAGGAAGGATGAGGGGCCCCTGTTCTCATCTGCTGTGTAGATGTCACACTGTGCTTCTCGGAAACACACCTGCCAGGTAGACTTTCCTGTACCTGGCAGACTGGTGAAAGCAGGGGTCTGCAGGCACCCAGGGGCTGGGATCCCTGATTAAAATATGTAAATAAACAAAAAATCAGTTTAAGGGCAGTCCCTAAATGAAGAAGTTAAGAGTTTGATGCGGCCTGGTGTGTGATCATCAGTGTGAGATATTTCCTTCATCCTCAGGTAGCTTGATTTGCTGCAGAAAAGATTGCCATTGGTTTTGGAGATATTACTGAGATTTTTATCAAAAGGGTTGGCCTGTGTGCATGATATCTCTTTTTTAGGGTGTGAGAATAAAGAGCCTGGGAGTTGTGTCCACCTTTGACAGATGGGAGTGAGTGAGTTGTAATTTCAGAAAAAGCAAACACACTCCTGCCTGCTACCCGTGCCCCAGTCTGGACGCTGCAGGCTGATCGCTTGGACGAGGTCGTGGGCCTGTGAGACGGCGTGGTTTAGGGAGGAAAGTCTGTTTGTGCTGAGTGAAATCCTAGGAGAGCGAAGTAGGTCTTGCAAGTTCTATATTCCTTCATAAACACATTTGTTATAAATAAAATAGACGGAGACAGTGCCCAGAGGTGCTGCCTGCAGAGCAGGCTGAGCAACGTAAGGACGCCTCCCTTTAGGCTGGTTGTTCTTCAGAGGGACAAGGTCAGGAACCCAGATGTGTCCTGAGATGCCCGTGGGCCACCCCCACGGCCACACCGTCCTCAGGCGCTGGGGGTGCTAGAGAGGCACCTGCAGGTAGAGCTGCTCCGATCCGTCTCGGAGCTCCGCGCCTTCCAGGGCGGCGGCCGCATCCGCGCGTGGACACAGACAGCTGTTGGCGGAGGGGACCTTTCCAGGGACCAAAGTGCCCCTCGTAGAAACACTGTGAGAAAGAAGCCTCGTAGGATCGCCCTTGAACTCCTCACCCTGGGGGCTTGTAAGACCAGTGTAAATTGGCTCTTGGGAGCCAATTATTTTTCAGAAAGGAACTATGAAAAACTCAAAGGTGGGTTCCCTGCTGGGAATGGCACCCCCCCAGCAGACCCTTCCTGGCACCCCCAGTCGGCAGCTCCCCTGTGGGGTGGGGGGAGGCTGGGAGGCTGGCCCCAGGACTCACTGCAGCACGCGAGACTGTTCCCATCGTGCTCCCTCGTTCCGTTGAGAGAGCTTTTCGAAGGGCGTGTATGGCCCACTGGTGGGTGTGAAATAATTTAGTGGGTTGCAGCTCGCATTTTCAAAAGTAAAATAGAGTAAAACAGAAAATATCCGGGTGCATTGTGATCAGGGCAGATGTGGTTTTGAGGTCCCTGTTTTTAGGGATATGCACACGTACACAAGTGTCTGTGCAGAAGAGGTGGGGTGTAAGGATGTGTTTCCTACTATGTTTCCTTGTCCAAGTTTGAAAGCCACTCTGGTCAAAGATTTATTAGTTTTCAGCAAAAACTTTAAAAAGCATCCATTCTGAAATTCAGTCATTGCTGCACTTTGCCTCATCTTATTTGATTCCTGGGAGAGATTCTGAGAAATGCAGTTGTAGGATCCCTGTTAAACTAGCAGGACTCCCATTTCCTGTGTGAAGGGATTTTTTTTCTTCCTGGAACTCCTTCAGTGAGCTGATAGAAGGCCTATATTGTAAACATTTAGTTACCATTATTATAATTGTTATAAATTGATATTAAAATCACTTTTTGTTTGCTTAATTGAAGACTTTCTTTTTCAGGTTTCCTTGCTACAGAATGAAAGTGTAGAAAAAAACAAGAGCATACAGAGTTTGCACAACCAGATATGTAGCTTTGAAATTGAAATTGAGAGACAAAAGGAAATGCTTCGAAATAATGAATCCAAAATACTTCATTTACAGGTAAGAAGTTTTAAGATTATGGCTGGATAAAAGGGAACACATCTGTGTTCCCCTCCAGGACTTTCTCAGGGAGATATTTGAGCAAAAGCCCTGACCTTTGTCGAACAAGGCAACTTGTTTCTCTTGCTTAAGTGAAACTCAGGGAAGGTGGCCTGGGTTTGTGGGCCGACCTGGGAGGCTGTAGGCACCTCTCCTCTCGCCTTTTCCTGGGGGCCAGCCCCATCACCTCTCCTCTGTGCCTTTGGTTCATTGTTGGTGAAATAAGACTCAAAGCCTGTGTTTTTAAAAATTAGCTGTTTTATTATTATTATTTAAGATTTCACATTGTTCATGAGTAGTTATGTGTAAAGTTTCACTTCCTAAAGTGAACTGAAGCCAAACTATTTTGTTCTGAATCTTCTAACGATGCACATACACAGTCACCTTATTTCACCACAGTGAACCACGGGCACCTCCAAAATAAACACATAAACCTTTGCTGCTCCCGAGAAAGGTGGTGTATAAATAAGCCTGATTAAAATGTGGCTCCTCATTTCTGTTACCAACACAGGCTTCCGTTAGGTGCTTGTTATAGATTATTCTTCTAGACACTGTCTTCACATCAGCTTACTCAGAGTGTACCTTGGTGATGGTAATTCTGGTGTGTATCACACACACCCGTGGGAGAATCACATGTTGCCGAAATGATCTTTCAGTGCTTGTACTTACAGTGTGTTTCCCTAAATTATCTGGAAGAGAAAATATTTCTAATAGCTCAGAGTCACGGCATCTTTGAGATTGTCTTTCCTCCCATTTTAATGTTGAGATTAGTTATAGTGCCTTGAATTGCATAGGGATTTATTAAATTAACTTCATTTGTATTAAACTCTGTGGTTGTCCCAAGACAAGGAAAAACACAATGAACCATTAGATTGTAGTAGGAAAGATACAAGTCATAAGTATTGAATCAAGTCAGAAAAGTACAGTGTCACGTAAAACACCACAAGCCTCCTGCGGGAAGTCCGTGGCGTTTTGCCGAGGCCTCGGAGGTGCTGGTCAGCGTGTCCAGACAGAGGCCTGTGCTGCCATCCAGTAAGCAGGTCCAGCTGTGCGCAGGGTGGCCAGGGCTCAGAGGGGTGTGTGGAAAGGCCGAGGAAATTATGTTACGCTAGAGGACCACCTGTTAAGGCATATCAACAGCAGAAGAAAGAATGAGTAAGTGGTGGGTTGTTGTGTTGTTTTTAATATTTAATTCTTATTTTAATGTAGTGGTTTCCAAAGTTTTCTTTTTATTGAAGTAGAGTTGGTTTACAGTGTTGTGTCAACTACTGCTGTACAGCAAAGTGACTCAGTTATACACACACACATTCTTTTTCATGTTCTTTTCCATTGTGGTTTATCATAGGATACTGAATATAGTTCCCTGTGCTATACTGTAGGACCTTGTTTATTCATTCTATATGCAAGGGTTTGCAACTACTAACCCCAACCTCCCCTGCCATCCCTCCCCCATCCCCTCCCCCTGGCAACCACCAGTCTGTTCTCTATGTCTGTGAGTCTGTTTCTGTTTCGTAGATATGTTCGTTTGTGTCATATTTTAGATTCCACATACAAGTGGTATCGTATGGTATTTGTCTTTGTCTTTCTGACTTCACTTAGTATGATAATCTCTAGTTGCATCCATGTTGCTGCAAATGGCATTATTTCATTCTTTTTTATGGCTGAGTAGTATTCCATTGTATATATGTAGTAGTGGGTTCGTTTATAACCAAAAAAAAGTGAGACTGTCCCTAATGAGGTCATGGACGCACTTGCCCGGCACCTTGGAGATTTTATATGCATTCTTCTCCTCCGTTCCCCACTTCCAGCATGAAAAGTTTGAATTTACTTTAATTTAATCATTCCACTGTGCGTGATTCATGTTTTAAAACCTCCACGATTGAAGAAACCACTGAGATCTAAGTCAGAGAGATCCAGCTCCAAGCTGTGGAGCCCGGGGAGGTGAAGGCTGAGCAGTGCCATGTCTGCAGGCGGCGGTGACCCGCGCCGGCGCTCTCCTCCTCCTCCTCGGAAGGCAGGCACGGGGAGAGTAGGCTGCATTTCAAGAGAGGGACAGAGGTCAGGAACAGGGGCTGACGGGCTGGAAACCCCTCCGGACGGCTGACCGTTTCCCAATGGTTTACACGGAACCGCATCCCCTGGATGATCTCAGGGTCGGGAATGTTCGTCACCACGGTTACCAGCGCTGGGAGGCGGCCTGGACCACCCGCCTCTGAGTGAACGTTGATGGCGGCCCTGCGGGCTGGGGCTGGAGACGCCGGCTCTGGGTGGGGCTCTCCCTCCCGTCCCTCCCGCCTTCCCCCCGCCAACCCCCCGTTTCAGCAGAGCCTGGCTCAGACCTGCCCCTCGGTCCTCACCCTAGAAATTCCAGCTGCCGGAGGACAGTTTACCTGAGCACTGTACAGTGGCTCACACACCACCACTGGGACTGGCCGCTGTTCCTTCCTGCCGCCTTTAAAACTCTCTCCGCGGCAGAATGGACCTTCCCTCCCTGCTTCCTTTCCTCAGGCACCTCAGATGGCACTGTAAATGCCACCTCCTCCAGGGAGCCTTCCCCACCTGTACATTGGACCACTGGATGGTGACAGACCTATTCCTCTCTGTGTCATCTCCTCCCTTGTCTGAGTCTCCAGTCGACCCTAAATCCTGAAGACAGGCTTACACAGGGGTCCACACAGAGTGCAGAGCTCCTGACGGCCCCAGATAGGGCTGATGGGATGCAGTCAGAGTTGTGCAAAGGAAGTGGAACTTAAGAGTGGGTTAGCTTTTGCCAGCCGTGGAAGGGTAGTTTCTTAATATTTTACTTTGTAGAGAACTCTTTTTCTTTTTTTTTTTTTTTTGGCTGCACCATGCAGCATGTGGGATCTTAGTTCCCCGACCAGGGATCGAGCCTGTGCCCCCTGCAGTGGAAGCACGGAGTCTTAACCACTGGACCACCAGGGAAGTCCCTTTTTTCTCAATTTAAAAAGACAGCCTAGGGCTTCCCTGGTGATGCAGTGGTTAAGAATCCGCCTGCCAGTGCAGGGGACACGGGTTCGAGCTGTGGTCCAGGAAGATCCCACATGCCGTGGAGCAACTAAGCCCACGAGCCACAACTGCTGAGCCCGCGTGCCTAGAGCCCGTGCTCCACAACAAGAGAAGCCACCACACTGAGAAGCCCGTGCACCGCAACGAAGAGTAGACCCCGCCCGCCGCAGCTAGAGAAAGCCCGCACGCAGCAACAGACCCAACACAGCCAAAAATAAATTAATTTATTTATTTTTAAAAAAAGAAGCCACCACACTGAGAAGCCCATGCACCACAACCAAGAGTAGCCCCCGCTCGCCGCAACTAGAGAAAACCCGCGCGCAGCAACAAAGACTCAATGCAGCCAAAAATAAATAAACTTTTTTTTAAAATCTAAAAAAAAAAAAAAAGACAGCCTAGATGTGAGCTTCATTCCCGTGTTGCATTGTTAGCAGGAGCTGCATTCCCGGGCGTTCCCGCGGTCAGTGGCTCTGCCGGGCTGGAGCGAGAGCGCTCTGTCCACGGGCCCCTTGCTGGGCCCGGGAGTCCCACCCACATCGGCTCGGTGACCGGATGGTGCCAAGTGACAGACGGCGATTTAAGCCCCAAGTGCTCGAGCAGGAGACGGACAGACTGACAGACTGACAGATGGACGCTCTGCGAGCAGGTCTCCCGGTCAGGGCTTATTTACATAGTGAGTGATCTGTGCTGTTTCTCTCAGCTCCTGAATCATCCTTGTTTCTAGTAAAATCCTCACCTGCACTGAAGATTTGTTTTTTATAGAAACACTACAGGGGCTGAGTGTAGACTGCTCTTCAAGAATGAAATCTTGTTTGCTGCATCTTACAGAGAAAGCTTGATTTAGATGAGCATTCTGCTTTGACCTCATACCCTTTCTGCAAATGAAAGGTCTGTTTGAAAATAGCACATTTTCCCTTGCTGTGTGAGGAGTGCCTTTTAAATAGTGGTTGGGCCTTGTCTGTGTGTGTGTGTATGTATGTGCACGCGTGTGCTCGCTCCCATGTTCCCTCCTACCCGCCACCCGCCTGCTGACTCCATGCTCCTGGCTTGTAGTTGGGGGCCTTGCTGTCCTTTCAGACTCCACGGTTCTGCTCCCTCTCGAGAGGGCCTCATGCCTTCGTGCCGCTGTCCCATGTGCGTCACCAGTCCCGGGGCTGGGGAGGGGGGCCTGGAAGTGATGAGCAGCTTGTCCTCATGGTTGACGAGGTCCACCACGGAACTGCCACTGAGTGCTTAGGTTTCCATTAACTGCCCTCTTATTCTCACTAGTACCCACATCAGCCTAGTTGTCATTTTGTCACTTGTGTAGGGAGAGGACAGGAGAAAACTCACAGCTGTTCATCGTGGGTATGGGCGTTCATTCATGTCAGTAGCATTGTCCTCAGAAAATAGACTTTGTGAACTAACTGTGCTTCTCACCATATATATTTTAAAATAAAGTGGTATCAGTATAGAAAGAAGTGCTCTTTAGAGAAATCGTCTTTACTTTTTAAATGTTAGCCAATATCAGGGTTTCTTGGAAAGAAGAAGATTAACACTGTATTTTTACCCAGAAAAAGTAACCCAAGCCTACATGTTCGTTCCTTCACGGTCATTAAGAGCCAGCAAAGGTGCTGAAACCTCGATGTTTAAAAATAGTCTCCCAAAAGGAGAAGTGAACTCGGCAGGTCCCCGGGGCTCTCCCCTGTGTGGCCTCAGCCTCAAGGGCGGCCCAGCCACTCCACAGCTTCAGGGGCTGAACCACCCAGCCTTCGGGAGCTTTATTTCAAAAATGCAAATTCTTTTTAGAAGTGAAAACCCTTTGGGTCCCTGGCTTCGTCTAACAAATGGGCAGGCCAGTCCTGCAGACAAACTGGGCCGCCACGGCTGGCACGCCAGGCTCACGCCTCCAGTTACTCTTACAGATGTGCCGGTCATGTGCTTCTGGAAACGGGGGTTTCTGAAGTATTTAAATCAAGCCTCACTGTCGACAGCCACGTGTTTGTCAGCAGAGTTGCCCTGCCCCAGTGGGCAGGGGGCGCTGGTCACGGAGCGCGTCCAGGGAACAGACCCCCACCCACCCCGCCAATAGGCACTGGCCCCTTGGCCTCACCCGGGGCCCCGAGGACCTGTCTCCAGGGCCCTGTCCTGCTGCAGATCTCTGGGGCCAGGTGGCAGTGTGGTGGCAGCTCTGTCTTCTGGGACCCAGGCGGGGTTCTGAGCACTCTTCGCGCCACAGAAACAGGGCAGCCCCTCTGGCCCTGGAGGCCCACATAGCTTGGCCTCTGCTGGTCGCTCGACCCTGCAGGGGATGGAGGCCTTCAGACAGGGCCGATGAGTGTGACTCCAAGTCCTGAGCTGAGACGCTAGGACAGAGGGATGTGGGAGCCGCATGCCCTGCACTTGGTGGGTGAGGCCTCTCTGTGCCTCGGTCCCCTCCTGGAACTAGGGTCCCTGTGTCCCCCGAGATGCCCGTGGGTCTAAGGTAAGATGCCCTGTGAGGGCTGATGCGGGCTGCCCTGTTCCTGACCAGCGGGCGTCGGATGGTAGCGGCGCAGCGCTGGCAGCGAGTTCTAACTGTGTTTTGCCTTTTTGACACCTTTGATGTGGAAGCGAGTAATAGACAGCCAAGCAGAGAAGCTGAAGGAGCTCGACAAAGAGATCCGCCCCTTCCGGCAGAGCTGGGAGGAGGCAGGGAGCATGAAGAGCAGCGTGGAGTCCCTGCAGAGCCGGGTGACCGAGCTGGAGAGCGTGGACAAGAGCGCGGGGCAGGCGGCTCGGAACACAGGTGAGGGCGGGCGGGCGGAGCCCTGCGGGTCTGGGAGGCCGCGGGACAGGGGAGCCTGGCCGGGTCCCAGGGCCCCAGGTCGGAGCTGTGGCCACCTTCGTGAGGTAAGCGAGGCGCGTGCTGCCTTAGGACAGCGCCGTCCAGTCACGGCCGGTGCTCCCGACGTGCCTGCCGGGGCAGCTGGCTTCCTACCGAGACGCCCGCAGCAGGGGCCCAAACGCTCCCCTCCGTGCAGTGAGTCCTGCGTGGCAGAGTGGGCGTGGGGCGGCCTGCGGGTCGGGGTGCTCCAGCCCCGCTCGACAGAAGGTGACCAGAGGCGGCAGGGGACCCGGCAAGCCCAGCAGCATGTCCAATACCTAGAAGCCACCGGGGCGCTGCTTCAGAGGCCGAGCGAGTATTCTGAATATCTGCGCGAGAAGGATTAATGGGGGAAAGAGCAAGGATTATTGTGATGCACGTGGGGCTGGATTCAGCCATCCAAGGACATGGAGTGGGGAGGGGGAGGAGCAGCTTAAGCCCTGATCGGGCGCAGGTGACCCCGAGCATGGGGGCTGGAGGCAGGGGCCGTGAGCCAGCGGGCAGGCAGCCCCAGGCTGTCACCTCTCAGCAGGCTGTGGATCCCGAGGACCCCGAGGCCTGCGTTTCAGGTCCTCCACGGGGCGTGCACCGCCCCCCAGCAGCCGCAGCGTGTTTGGGCCCTTCTGCTCAGATGCTGGTGGGGACCGGCTTCTTCAGCCCCTGTGATAGTCACGTGTCTCCGCGCCCATCTCTCCCGCCCGCCGCAGGCTTGCTGGAGTCCCAGCTGAGCCGGCACGACCAGATGCTGAGTGTCCACGACATCCGCCTGGCCGACATGGACCTGCGGTTCCAGGTCCTGGAGACCGCCAGCTACAACGGCGTGCTGATCTGGAAGATCCGGGACTACAAGCGGCGGAAGCAGGAGGCCGTCATGGGGAAGACCCTGTCCCTCTACAGCCAGCCTTTCTACACCGGCTATTTCGGCTACAAGATGTGCGCCAGGGTCTACCTGAACGGGGACGGCATGGGCAAGGGGACGCACCTGTCTCTGTTTTTTGTCATCATGCGCGGAGAATACGACGCTCTGCTTCCCTGGCCGTTCAAGCAGAAGGTGACGCTCATGCTGATGGACCAGGGGTCCTCCCGGCGACACTTGGGGGACGCTTTCAAGCCGGACCCCAACAGCAGCAGCTTCAAGAAGCCCACCGGCGAGATGAACATCGCTTCCGGCTGCCCAGTCTTCGTGGCCCAGACTGTGCTGGAAAACGGGACGTACATTAAAGATGATACCATTTTTATCAAAGTCATAGTGGATACTTCGGACCTGCCAGACCCCTGACGAGTCTCTGGGGAGGCGGATTGAGCAGAAGGCACCTCCTCCGGGGGGTTTGAACCGGCCGTCTCCACCGAGGTCCTCACGCCCAGAAAAGGACCTTGTGGAACGGAGGAAGCGGCAGGTGGTGGCCGCGGGCCGGCGGGAGGAGCCACGCGTCAGGACACACACACCACGTTTTCTAATAGACTAGCAACCCTTCACTTGGAAGAATTATTTATCCTTCGACGAGAGAAATACTGCTGTCAGAGAAGGTTTTCGTTTTCATTTTTAAAGATCTAGTTAATTAAGGTGGAAAACATATATGCTAAAGAAAAGAACCATGATTTTTCTTCCTTAAACACCAAAAAAAGAACACACACACACACACACACACACACACACACACCTGGGGATAGCTGGACATGTCAGCATGTTAAGTAAAAGGAGAATTTATGAAATCATAACGCAGTTCTGCTATATTCATTCTAAGATTCAAGAGTGCAGTCCTGTTTCACACGTAGCCCGTTGTCTGTTTTAAGGCCTCATCTGGTCTCTGCTTCAACACTCTGTCAGAAGACCCTGAAGTGCACCTAGGTCTGTTTTGAAAGTCTCTAAATTCAGAATCGTTTTTTAATTTAAAGTTCTAAGATAATTGTTACTGCAAACATTTCATTTTAAAACGTTGATAGACTGATATTTCTTGGAAGAAAATGTAAAATATCAAACACTGGTTATCACTTGTGATAGGAAAGAGAATATTCAATCTGTTGTTATTTCTCGTTAGAAATGTAAACCTTCGATATCTGTCGTAGTTAATGACACTACTTCAAAATTATTATGAAAGGAAAATTGCTCATGGATGCTGTGCATCATTTTCAGATTTATAATTGTTTTCACCCTAAAATAGGGCATTAGTTGAACTTTGGAGTTCTAAACAAAATCCTGTAGGTTTTTAAAATTCTGCCCCACGTGTTCAGACAAGCTCTCTGTTGCTGACAGCACCGACCTTCCGTGTCCAGCGTCCGGGGGTGGGCAGGTGACTTGTGCTTGAAGGAGGCCACAGCAGATGTGTTTCTTCATCCTGTCATATTGCTGCATTTGTTAACAACGTTTGCGTAGAGATGGTGGCATACTGTACATGTGCCTTAGATGTGACATGCTGCTTCTCGACCCCAGCTTTGTGTTCACTATAATTCCAGAAGGTGATAGTTCAGCCAGACCTTTCTCTTTATCACTAGACCTGTTGCCTCTTCGAGGGCCCTCAGACAGCCCTGTACCTGCTGAGGAAGCCGGGCCCCCTCATCGGCTTCTGGAGCCTCCACTGCTTCATCATCACAGATTCCAAATCTCTAGGCCCCAAAAGCGAGCCGCCCAGTCCACACGCAGGCAGGGACAGGGCAGGAGCTGCGCCTCTGCGTCCCCAGGCTGCAGGCGCTCACACTGCCCGCCGCGGGGCCCTCTGAGCATTCCAGAGACTGCTACCCGGGGGCTGCCCAGGCTGATCCACAGGCGTCCCGGGGCCCGCCCCTCTCTTGGGAAGGGTGGCCCTGGGGTCTTTGGTCCCAGCCTGTGCCTGTCCGGGCGGCATTTCTCACCCCCGTTTACCTTCTCTCAATGGTCCAACTGTGACAGAGCGGGGCCCTGCTCCTGTGCCCCCTGCTATGCACCACGCTCCATGGGTGCTCTTACCACTGATGGGTGCTACACGTGACGGGTGCTTCTTAGGCAAAACCAATGTGTGTGAACCGCCGCATCTGTGCCGCTCATCCAAAAGACGCGCCCACGATTGGCCAGCTGGGCCGCGCACCTCAGACTGCCTGCCTCCGGGCTCCCCGTGGCCACGCGGGGGACGGCGGGGTGGTGCCCGGTGGCCCCCGTGTCTCTGGTGCTGCCCTCCGCCCTGGGTGTGCCTTCGCCCCAGTGCCTGCTGGAAGCACCTCCTGGCCACCGCCGTCCCAGGCTTCCATAAGTGACCTCATGGGTTCCAAGCACCTGCCCTGCCCTTTGGCAGTTAAAATGCTCAGTTGTCTTCGTCTCTTTTTCTTTCCCATCCCCTGACCCCAGAATTGCTTTGAGGGCGAATCAGCGTCATCGGTTCTGCCCGGTACGGAGTCGTGTGTCCCCGCTTACAGAGGAGGGCCCTCCTGCAGGTGCTGTGGGACCACTGTTCCCTCCAAGTGCCCAGACCTCCTCCAGGCCTGGGCCCGGTTCTGCCCTGGAGACCCCGGGGGAGGGAGGCTGCCCGACAGGCCCCACCCGGCCTCAGATGGCTCTCCCGAGGCCAGGGGTTACCAACAGGGACTTCCTCCCCCTTCACGAAAAGTATGGGCGATGTTAACAAATTCAGGATAAGCAACATGTTGGTCTGGTAAAAAAAATTCTTTCCCTCCCCTGCGTTGGAATCCTGTTGGGGGCGGGCTGCTGGCAGCGCCCCGGAAGCATCCATCCCTTGCTGGGGGGACTTTTCCAGCAGCTCCTCCCGGTGGGAGACACCAGGCCCCTGGCCGCCACCCAGGAGCCCAAGGGACCCAGCTTCACTGTCCCCCGGAGGGAGGCTGGGATGCGGCGGGAGCTTCAGGCCGTGGCTCGGTGACGGTTGGTGGCAGCGGGTCGCACGCCTCCCTGGTGCCCGCGGGCCCTCCCGCCACCAGGGCTGCAGCGACAAGTGACGGTGTCGGACACGGCGCGTGGGTGCACTTTTCCCGTGTACCGGAAGTGACGAATTCCGCACAGAACAAAACCGCTCCAGTGCTGTAGAGGAACCGACGCCGAGTCCCGTGCAGGGTTAGCACCCCTGCTTCCCCGTCGTCGCCTGTCCTGGAAATGAAGACCGGCCGGGTCCGCCTGCCTACGTGTCTCTGGTCAGGGGTGGGGGGCCAGGGTGTCAGGCCAGCGGGGCCAGTGAATGCCGGGCTCTGGCTCTGGGGCTGGAGCAGCCCGGGTGGCTCACCTGGGCCTCTTTTTACAGGTTGGGGTTCTCAGTTTTCTGGGTTTGTGGTGACGCAGAGGAGACAGGTAAATTGCTCCAAGACCTGTCACACGAGAGGGTGGCGCCAGCTGAGAGCGAGTCAAGCGCGGTCACCAAGTGGCCGTCGAGGAGGGCCGCCGTCCCCGCCACCCCGGCCCTGCCCCAGAGCGCAGCCGCCAGCTAAGCCCAGGCTCTTGGCCAGGCGGCCCTCCTGCCCCTGCCTGTCACCTCCCTGTCCTGGTGGCCGACTCCACCAGGCCCCTCAGACGCCGGCCAGGACGGCGCAGCCTCTCCCCAGCAGCTCGTCTCCTGCAGCATCCCCAGCCGCCCGGGGCCACGCGTCCCTGTCGACCTCCCCTGCAGTCTCAGCGTCATGGGGGTGGTCGCCTGCGGTGGGCCCGACATCCTGCAGCCCGTGGGCAACATCAGGCAGAGGAAAGGGCGGCTGGACGAACCCTTACGCACAGCAGGGCCCCGAGGAGGTGGGGGAGAGGCGGGACCCCGAGTGCACCCTGGGGGGCACGCTGGCCCCTCCCACCGTCCAGGCCCGCTCCTCCATCCCGCCTGCACGTGGAGGCGTGCCCATCATCCCGTGCCGGATGCAGACCTCTCCGGCCCCAGCATCCCTGCCTGTCTTCACGGGCTTGGGCAGGAGATGAGGTTCCTCGTGGGGCTCTTGCCCACACCTCCGCTCTCCAGAACGTGTCCCTGTGCTTGCAGCGACTGTCAGTGCTGGAAAGGGCTCAGGCGGAGCCGTGAAATACTATTTTTTAACTTCTAGTCTAGATCTGTACTGATCAGGCCGCCGAGGAGAGCTGCGGGGAATTCCGGGAGTTCCTTTGCATCTGTGACATGAAGGGGGGTCTGTCACCCAACCTCCTTCTCAGCCCAAGACCATGGTTCTGTCTTCTGTTTGCAAATCTTGATAGTTGTGTTTCTTCCAAAGTAGAACGTGTCCACTAGGGTCAGGTCAGACAAGGTCGGCATGAGGCTCCAGCGAGGGCAGGTGACCCAGTTGGTCGTCTCTGCTGTCCATCCGGCGGTGCTGGTTGTCACCGGGGCCCCGGGACAGCAGGGGCAGGGCACAGACCTGGAAGCGTCCCGGGTGTTTTCTGCTGGCCTCAGGTGACCCGGGCCCCAGGTGGGTGGTGCCGTTTGCGGAGGCCCGAGTGGCACCAAGCAGTGCTCGCATTTCATTTCTGCCACTGCTGCTGTGTCTAGAGTCTGTCTTGTGAACTCACGACGAGAGAGGTGGAGTCCAGGACGGCTGCACCACTCCTGCAGTTCGCGGTGATCGGGTCGTAACTCAGTCCCCTTAGACCAGTGAGATAACTTCCACAGCCAACTCAACGACTTAATCGGTAAACACAAAAGCTGACATGATTCTCAAGGATTTCTATAAGAATTCTCTGTAGAATAACGTCTGTGGTAAAGGAAGCGTGTAAATCCGCGCAGACAATTGTGTCGCATTTCCAGAATCGATTCTTTCTCTGATGGCACCCTCTGTGTTCAGTTCTCTTACCCAAAACAAAGACCAAAGAAGGCCAATCTCTCATTTGACTCTGTACTTTTAACCTGCCTGTTTTAAAACTTGCATCTGTATAACCGCTCGCTGTGAGGACCCATCTTGACAGTCCAAGTGGTTGTGACCAGTGATTCACGTCCCATCTTCTGCTCTTCTAAGAAAAAAACACAAAAGGACAGTGTACGTTATTGCCCAGCAATAATCATGTTGTTACTGTGGGTTAGCAACATGGCTGACTTCTGGTAGCATTATTATGTTTGATATTTTTGTTTACTGTATACTGTGTGTGGTTTTATTTGGTATTTATTTGTGTTTTGAGGTCTTGCACCGTTTTTGTGTTTCTGATGCTAATAACTAAAGTTTGTAAGAGTGTAGAATGCAAAACATTGAAATGCCAAACTGTCTGATTAGAGGAAAATAAATCTGACTGGGAGTCTTGGTTTCTCTCTCACACTGACTCATAGGCCCGGGCGCGGCCCAGGGCCCCGAGAGGGGGCCCCTCCCTCCTGCGGTCAGTGTCCTGGGCTCCGCGCGCACGTTTTTTGCACCGGCCCCTGCGGAGGGTGCCGCCGGTCCTGCCGTGGCTTCCTGGCCTTCCCTTCAGGCGGTGGCTTTACCTTGAGGGGGTCCCCGGGACCTGTGCACCCAGCAGCCATGCTCAAGTCCATGGCTTGGTCCAGAACAAACCAGGGGGCCCTCATCCTCCCGGAGGTCCTGTCCCATTTCCGCCACTTTATCAGCTATGGGACTTCGGGCTCTTTGAGCCTCGGTTTCCTCGCGTGTCAGGGGAAAGACAGCGTCGCCTCCTTTCTGAAACCAGGGGCTGGCTGTGCGCCCCGCCAGTGCTGACACCTCGGGCAGTTGTGGGGCCTCCAGGCGGCGCCTTCCACGCAGCCACCCACAGTGGGGCACAGGGCCAGCACGCACCTGCCTGGCTCAGCACCAGCGGGCCGGTCTCCCCGGGCGGTCAGGCCCCGGAGCAGGAAGCCCTGCGTCTCCCACGGTGTTCCCCGAATCACCAGGTGTGCGGGCTGCTTCCCAGCACCGGGACGCAGCGCGAAGGCCCTGGGGACCGCTCAGCCCTTCCCCCACGCGCCCTGGTTCTCCACATGTCGCCGCCGCCGCCCCCGAAGCCCGTGCTCGGCCTCACCCCTTCTCTACGTCACAGCTTGCGGCCCGGGCCTCCCCGTGCGCCCACCGGGCAGCAGGAAGGGGCAGCGCAGGAACCGGCCCCCGAGGCTGCTGCCACCCAGGGGCGCTGCCCGGGCCCCAGGGCCTCAGTGTTCCTGCCCACCCCGCACCCGGAGCCCTGCAGGGGAGCCCGTGGCCCCCAGCTCTTCCTACACGGGGTCTGCACACAGGAGCTGCCAGAGAGGAGGCCACATTCAGTCCCTCCGTCTGGGGGGCGTCCCAAGTCCACGCACCCCTTGCGCTCCACCCTCCTCCCTGGGCGCTCAGGCCTGGCGCCCCACCTCGGACCTGATGCCACCACGGATGCTGAGGCCCCGGGGGGCCCTCAGCCCTGAAGCTGGAGCCCCTGGCGGGTGGCAGCGCGCAGTGTGGACGGCGCCACGGGCGGGCAGCGCGCGGAGCCGTGTCCGTGGGTTTCCAGCACTCCCGGAGGGGCCGCTCAGCTGGGATTTCGGAAGCCGGACCCTTTCCCCCTTCTGGAGTTTTTTCCCCTGCGTCTTACGGGGCAAGAATCAGCAACGACTCCCAGGATGAAGGGCCCGCCTCGCGGTTGCCCCTGGGCCGAGGCCGCAGACCCGGGCGCCGGTCGGCCGCAGGGCTGCTGAGGGCGGGGCCTCCCGGCGGCTCCCCGGGGCCTGGCCCCGCCCCACCTCGGTCCCCGGGGGCGGCCTGGTCCCCGCCTGCGGAGGGACCCTCGCCGCCTCCCTCGGCCCCGGGCGCGGGGTGGGCTGCCTGTTCTGAGCCCTGCGATGAAGGGGGACTCCCGGGGAGCTGGGGACTCGCTGCCGCTGTCCCCTCTGCAGCCGGGGCAGAAACGCTGCCACGCTCCCGGGACCGAGCCGTCCCGGGAAGTGTGCCCGGAGCCCCGGTCCCCCGCACGTGCCCCGGACGCCCGTGCTCTGCAGGGTCGAGCGAGACCTGGAGAGGAGGGGGCGCGGCCCCGGAGCCACCCTGCGCTTTGCTGTCTCGCGTGTGGCCGGCCTGTTTGGGGACCGCTGGGACCTCACGGGGTCGTTTCCAGCTGTGGGATCGAAATCGGCGTCGGCGGCCTCTTAACCCCTCCAACCCCACCCCCAGGGGAAGCGGCGCCAACGCTGACCCCGCAGAGGCCCAGGGCGCGTGTCTGTGCAGAGCTTTGGCTGCTTGGAGGCTTTGTCCTGAGCCCGGTCACAAGATCAGAAGTCAGAGATTGAGAGGAAGCTTTGAGTGACCCAAGCCCAGGCCCCCGCCTTGCTCCCGGGTGACCCCTGGACCCCAAGGGAGGCCTCGGAGGGCAGAGGGCAGACCCCAGAGACCCAGGCAGCCACTGCCCCCGCCAGGCCCCAGGGGCTGGGCTGGGATCTGAGGACCAGGAGAAGGCTGGCCCCGGGCGTGGGGGGGGGCGGGGAATGCAGGGCTGCAGGCAGAGCCCCCCCCCACCCCCCCACCCCGCCCCGCGCCGAGCACCTCTCTGTTTCCTTGTGGGTAAAATGGGGATAGCAGCGCCTCTGCTCGCAGGCAGTCGTGAGGCCGCGTGAGGCCGGGTGGAAGGCGCTCTGGGTGGGGAACGTGCTCAGCCAGTGGTGCCGACACACCTGGACAGAGCACCTTGAGGTGACCTCGGCCTGCTGGGCAGGGTGGCCCGGCGCTGGACTTGGCCTCTGGTCATTCAGCTGAGAGGTCTCCAGCCACAGACAGGCACCCCGGGAGTCAGGGACCACGCGGTGGCCGTGGCCCTGCACTCTAGAGGCTCCCCCTTCTCCCAACGCCTGCTGAGTTTGGGGCTCGGACACCTAGTTGACGCAGCCTCCGTGGGTCCGGCCGCCTTGTGGCGGCCCCCAGACTCGGCCCTGTGTGTTCCGTCTCTTCCGCTCACTTGTCCTCGCCCAGCCAGTCCCAGGGCGGGGGAGAGGGGTCGGGAGGTCTCTGACCTCCAGCTGTGGCTCCTCTGGGCCCAGAGGCCTGCGAAGTTCCCCCGACAAACTTCCCCTCCATACAAAGGCTGTAGGGGCGGTGACAAGTTCCCCCGCCCCCGGGAGAGGGGGCAGGGGCGGGCAGGCGGGACAGCGCAGGCCCGGGCTGGACCCTTGAAGGACCCCTCCCCAAGGTGGGGGGCTTAGCAACGTGCCGGGGGCAGCTCCCAGCTCAGTCTCCCCCGATGTCCTCCTCTTCCCAGCGACCGCAGACAGAAAAGGGATGGAGTGTCCAGGGCTGAGCATCTCCTGGTGCTCTGTGAGGCGGGCACTGCCACCTGGCTTTGCAGGTGAGGGACGAACCAGGTTAAGTGAATCGTGTGGCCTTGCCCTGCATCCACACCCGGGACAGCCTGCATCCGAGCCTGGCGCCCCACTGCTGGACAACAGAGCTGCCCCACCTGTGCTCCCCTGGCGGACAAGTGGCCAGCTCAGCCCCTTCCAAGCCAGGCGGAGATCCCCGTTCACACCCCCCTTATGTACATCAGACCCAGCCCCCAACACTGCCCTGGCCTCACCTCCTGCTGTGCTCTTCTCGCCTTCCTTGGAGCCTCAGGGCCTTTGCACCAGCTGTTTCCTCCCAGGTCTCAGCTGGCATGTCCCCTCCTCACAGAGGCCTGCCCTGGCCACCTTGCCTGAGGGCTCCTGCACAGCCTCACGGCACCTCCCCGGATGCTCCGTGCTTCCTCAGAGCACTGACCAGTCCATCATCCGTCTCCCCATCCAATGGCAAACCCAGGAGGCTGCGCTCCCAGCCCCACTGCAGGCCTGGTGCCAAGCGTGTGGATGAACAAAAGGCCCAAAGAGAAATCCGGAGGCTGCAAGGAGGCCACAGGCCTGAGGGCAGGGAGTTTTCCAGGGGTCAGAGCCCCTGAGCTGGTAGGTTGTGGGGCGGCCGGCCCTGGGGAAGTGCCAGCCATACCTTCCCCTCATGAATATTTTTGGAGCATCTCCTGTGTTGCAGGCAGTACGTGAGGAGGGTGAGCAAAGCCCTGTGGGCCCCACGGGGCACGTGGTGGCAGATGCTGACAGTGGGGTGTTTGTGGCCAAGGTGGCCTCTCTGGGGAGGTGACCATGTGCAGAGACCTGAGTAAAGGGAAGCCCTGCTGAGGGGGGCTGCCTTCTATCCTCCCCCCACCCCCACCTCTCCTCCTGGGGTCCAGGAACAAAACCGTGTGTACTGGAGCTTCAGTTCCTCCAGAGTGACACTGAGGCCCAGAGAGGTATAGGAACCTGCCCAAGGTCACACAGCCAGTCAGGGACAAAAGTGCGGGAGAAGGAGCTGGGGAATTGGCCTGGGGGAGCATGGCTCTGTCCCCACAGACTTGTGGGGAGGGGGGTCTGACTAGGGACCATGGCTGCAGGCAGGGTGGGGACCCCCCACACCCCCAGGGCAGCAGGACTCACTCACAGTGACCTCAACCAAGGGAGGGCTGCAATGGCCAATCGGAGCCCAGCAACTCCGGCCCACAGGATTGGTGCTCAGGTGGAAACAGGAACCTCACTGAGGCTCTGCACAGTGACCTGGCTGGGGAGGTAGGCCAGAAGAAGGCTGACTACAGAGGGCAGCCAAGCCAAGACAGAGCCAGGCAGGCAGACACAGAGACTGAGCGACCCTGGATCCAACCTTGCCTGAAGCAGCTGTGGCATGGATTTCCTAGTCACTGGAAGAAATTCTCTTTGAGACTTGCATTTTCTCCCACTTCCCACTGGGGTCCTGACCAGTTGGAAGGAGTGTGCACATATATGTACCTGTGTGTCCGGGCACCTGTGCGTGCAGTTGCAGGCCTTCTGTGAATGCAGGTTAGGGTTAGGGTTAGGACTGCATCTCAGTCCAGCCATTCCTTACCTCACGTCTTTGCTTCTGAGTCATTCCAGGGACCCTTTGGCAGCTCTGGGCCATGGCTGCTGCCTGCCTCCTGCCTCGGTGTGGATGCCTCTTTGGGCCACCCTCTGACAGCTGGACCCACCTCCAGCCTCTGCTCAAGGATGCCCCTTTCAGTGATGGACGCCAATACCCCACAGCCGACAAGCCCCGGCTCCTCCTGTCCTGCCACTTTCAACCCAACCTGTAGCTGCAGCTGTGACCTCATCCTTCCAGTCTCAGCTTTAACACCACCTCTTCCAGGAAGCCTTCCTTGACTGCTGTGGAGGATGGAGCTTCCTGTCAGCCCTACCGGTGGCCAAAGCCAAACTCAGGACCACGCAGACCCACCTTCCCATCCCAGGCTGGGCTGGGGGCCAACCCCTCCACACAGATCTGGCACCACCAAGCCACTGCGAGCAGGTGCCCCGATCCCACCCAGGAGCACGGGTGGGACGAGCTGGGTGCTCACTCCCTCCTTCCTAGTCAGAGAAGTCTCTGTCCCTACCCACGGCATAAAGTGCTTTGAGTGCTCCCAGCGGTGGGCCCCATCCTCCTTGGATGAAATATCTTGTGTTGGGGAGAAGCAAAGACCCAGTCAGAGAGAAGAGTGCTCATGACAGGAGGTGTGCAGGTGAGAGGTAGGTGGGGATGCAGGAGAGGGCAGGTGAGCTGGAGGGAGGGAGGAAGGTGCTGAGTAGTTCCCCTTCACCCACAGCCCTCCATCTATACATCCACCTCCATCACCCACCCCTCCGTCCATCCTTCTGTATTCACTCATCAACCACCAAGGCATCCTGAACCCAATGGCCCACGCACCATTCCTCTCCCTTCCAGCAACCATAACCAACAAGGCGTCATCTGTTGGTCTCCCACCATCCACCGATCACCCCAGTCATCTCACCATTGATTCACAGCCCATCCCCTAATAATCAGTTCACCATTCACCCCACCACCCATCACCACCCAGGTTACCAAGCCCAATCTATCTGACCTCCCACTCACTCTTTGCCGTCCCATCTCTAACAAATTCATCCTCCACCCACTCACCACCATCCATCCCTATGTGCATCATACAGAGAGCCAAGCACCCACCTCTCCAGTTAACCACAGCCATCTGCCCCAGACTCATCCCTCCAGCATCCCCCAATCCTCCATCCATTCACCCATCCTGTACTCATTCAGTCCATCCACCTGTCCATCCACCCGTCCATTTATATCCAGTCATCATCTCTACTCTCATCCATCCGTCCACCACCCCTCTACCCACCATCCATTCACAATTCATCTGAATCCCATTTGCCATTCATTTATCCACCATGAATCCATTCATCCACCATTCAGCTCATTTACCACCCATTTCCATCTATTCCATCCAAAATCCACAACCTTTTTTCACCCACCATCCATCTCAACAAGCCATCCACCCATAGACCATTTAACATCCACAATTTATCTTTCACCCACCAACCATCCATTTATCCAGTCACCATTCCATCTTCCACCCTTTACAGTATTCTTCTTCATCCGACTACCATCTACCATCCATTGCCCATCTTTCCACAATCTACTCTCCTCTATCCATCCATCCACCATCTGTGATCATCCATCCATTTATCCATCCACCACCAACGACTATCTGCATTTACCTGCCACCCGTCATCTGTCTACTCGCCACCAACCATCGAGCCTCTGTCCATCCACCAGCCATTATCTCGCCATCCATGCATCCATCTACCATCCAACACGCATCGATCACGCACCGCTCATTTTCCATCCACTGTCCCTCATTTACTGTCCATTTGTTTATTCACTCACCATCTCCCATCCATCCGACCCTCATCCATCCACGAACCAGCACAAATACGCTCCACCACTCACCATGCACCCACTGTCACCCGCTCACCATTCCTCCATACGCGAGACACCAGGCACCATCTACCTGCCACCATCCACAGTCCATCCAGCCCAGGAGGCAGGAGGGCCTGCTTGGGAGAGTGGACACCCAGCCCCACTAGGTGGGCAGACTGGGAGCAGCTCCAGCTGCATCTGGGGCAGAGGGGGTGTGGGAGCAGAGGTTGTTTACCCGCCGCCCCCAACACACCCGTTATTTTGGGCAAGTCGGTCCGACAAGGACCCAGGACCTGAGGACCCAAGGTCCTCAGGTCCTGGAGGGCTGAGTGTGTAGGAGGGAGGGGGGCGGGGCCGGCGCCTCCGAGGGGCCTAAGGGTCTCTGCAGGCGGGTCTGGAAGTAAATGTGTAACCTTCCCCGGCCGCCCCCGCCCCTCCCCGCCCGGTCACGTGGGCCCCGCGGGGCAAAGTCTCCGGTCGGAGACGCGGAAGCCCGGGCGAGATGGGCGCGCCGGGCCGGGTCCTGCTGTGGCTGCAGCTCTTCGGTAAGGGGTGGGGGCGAGGGGGGGGACGTGACACACCTGGAGGCCAAGGGCCCCCGAGGGGCGGGCGGCGGGAGCTTGAGGGGCTGCGAAACCCGGCCGGGCCTCCAGGTCCCTCCGCGCTCAGCGCCGGCCGGCGGTGCGGGAGGCGAGGAGCCCGGGCCAGACCTACGCCCGGACCGCGCCTGCCCTCGGGCGCTTGTCCGCCTTCGACGTGGGCACCGCCCCGGTCCCTTCCCGAAGCGCCGCCGCCGGCCTCCGTCCTCCCGGCCCCGAGGGCGCCGCGGACCCTCCCCGTCGCACCCAGGCCGGCGCGTGTCCTCGGCGCCGGCCCGCAACCCCCGGGAACTTTAAAAACTGCAGCCCCATCCCTGTTCCCCTCTCTTAAGCCCCTCGCGGCCCCCTCAGGACTCAGCTCCAGTTCAGAGCCCGTCTGGACGGGTCCTGCGGCGCCCCCCCCCCACCAGCACCTTCTACGTGGCAGAGGCCTCAGCTGCCCCATTCGCCTCCGTCCCTTGGTCATCGCCATCCTTGCCTGGCCCGGTCTTCGGCTCCAGCGCGGGGCGAACTGGGGGCGGGCTAGGAGGCGATCTTGGCGGGTGTCCCGGAGGAGGGCACGTTTGAGCGGGCTCTGCAGATCCTGTAGGAGTTCGTCAGGGAGGGTTGTGGCCAGGCTCCTGCAGGGTCTGGTCCGATGCCGGGAGCGGGAGTGGCGAGGGCCTGTCTGGGCGAAGTCGTCCTCCCTGGGCCACTAGGGCGTCTGGGCGGGAACCCCGGATGCCGCGGGCCCAGGAGCACTCAGTCGACCCCTCCCCAGCGCTGACGCAGGCCGCCTACAAATTCTGGGTCCCCAACACCGACTTCGACACCGCCGCCAACTGGAGCCAGAACCGGACCCTGTGCGCGGGCGCCGCCGTCGAGTTCCCCGCGGACAAGGTGCCTGGCCTCCACTGCTGGGGCCGGGGTGGGGACCAGCGTGGTCCGGGCCCACTGGGAGCCCAAGGGTGGGGCCTGCTCGCTGATGCCGCTTCTGCCTGCAGATGGTGTCAGTCCTGGTGCGCGAAGGTCACAGCATCTCGGACATGGTGAGGCCGGGTGGCAAATGGGCGCCAGGTCGGTGGGGGGCTGGTGGGTCCCTCCGGGGTCAGTTCCATGCCCCTTTCTTGCCTCCTGACCGGCCTGCACTCGCGTGGGGGACCCCGCAGTCCACTGGCCGTCAGCGTCTGGAGGGGCTTCGGGAAGGTCCGGGACCCACATGGGAGTGGGGGACGCCGGTCCTACAATCCCAGCCCAGGCTATGCCCCAGCCTTGTTGGGGGGTGTGGAGGGCGCCTCTTATCCCCACTGCCCTCTGCCTCTGGCCCCTGCCGCCCCCCGTAGTCTATCTTCTCCAAGGTTTGCTCTGGGAAGGGCCCCGCTCCCCACCCCACCACAGCCTTTCCCTGTCCTGGTGCCCTTTTTCTCAAACTGCTGCACAGTGTGAGTCCAGGGTGGGGGTCCCCTCACCCGGAGGTCGCTGGACTCTGTGGGTGAATAGGGGCAGTCCGGGGGCCCAGGCCTGGGACTCAATCTCTTGCCCAGATGCAGGATCTGGGGACCCCTTATTTCCACTTGGAGGCAGCTCGGTTAATTGATGGTTTTCAAAAGCGGCATTAATTCTGGGAGCCTGGCGCCACGTGGGGCAGGGCTGTGGGCGCAGTGGAGCCCCGCCCTCACCTGCAGCCTGGGAAGGGGGCATGGGGCAGGATGGCCCCGTCCCCGCAGATCCGGGGTCGGGATGTCTTTCCCACATTTGTCCAACCCAAAGACGAAGGTGCGGAGGGAGCAGTGGTGAGGAGGAGGTGACAGCAGAGCCGGGAGGTAGGGGCGCAGCAGCTGCACCGAGGGGACCCGCCTCCGCAGTCCTGGTAACCGTGGCAACCAGGCGGCGGCCTGGAGCGAGCAGGAACCCGCGGGCGGAGGACTCAGCTGCGGCGGAGGGTGCCGGGACCTGGGGGGCTCCTCCTGGCTGACTTCGTCACTTTGATGGTCTCCTTTGGAAGAGCTTGGGGATCCTAAAAGACACAACATTCGTTCATTCATTGTTCGTTTATCGGGCCCCTCCGTCCGCCCCTTCCTTCCCGCCGCCCAGACGCGAGCCCTCCCCCCGGCCAGAGGCTTCCGCGCGCCTGTACCCCTGCGCACGGCCCCGTGGGCCTCTCCGCCCCCCTCCCCTGCCTCTCCTCCGCTCCGCGGGGTCAGCTCCCGGAGGACCCGGGTGGGAAATGACCAGGGGCCCAGGGACAGGGGGCCGAACGGACCCAGCGCTGCCTGAGGCCCCGCCCACCCCCAATGCACGCGGGTCCGCAGCGTTGTCGGCTGCTGAGATGTCGCCCTAGTAACAGGCACAGCGACTGTCAGTGATTTCATTTGCTTTTCTCTCGGTTTGGAACTTCTCTCCCTGGGAATTTTCTCTTCCTGAACCTTCTCCCCGCCCATTTCTACCCTTAGCCCAGGTTTCTTGTTTGGGGGGAATCTCCTATTTTCTACCCATTCGTGATTGTTGAGATACTGCAAGTGTCTTCTCACTGTGGACTTTGCCTGAGTTTCCCTTTGCTGATCAGAAACCCCCATTAATCTATCGAATGCAAAATCTGTTGCCTTATAACTGTGTTTTTAGTGTTTTGTTTAAGCATCTTTTTCCTGCTTCTCAGTCACAACCATAATCAACTATATATTCTGTCTATTAAGTCAGGGCTTTGCCATCAGGGGCACGTGGCCGAGTGGGGCACTGGCTAGGGAACCAGGCGTATTTTTTCCTCCTTGGAATGAGCCCAGTTTCCCATGAATGTCCTCCTCCAAACCAGCAGCCCTGCCCCCTGGCTTTGTGGCTGTTTGGTCACTGTTCATCCGCTGCCCGGTGAGGGCTGTCTCTGAGCTTTCCCTGCAGTTCCTTTGATCTTTTTGCCCGTTCTCCTGCCGGCACCACACTGTCCCCACTCTGAGGCTCTGCGAGTTGTCTTAATGTCCCACTGGGTAACTTGCCTTCTTCACCCCCTCTTACGAGGTTGACTGGTTCTTTGTGGATCTGACTGTTGCAGAGAGATTATAGTGTCGGTTTACCAGGTAACAACAGCCCCACCACAAAAACCCTGGAATTTGATTGGGTTTGAATGACACCTTTAACACGCAAGTCATCCATTCAAGAGCGTGGGTTTTCTCTCCAGATATTTCAGATCGTTGGTCGTAAAACTCTTTACTAGAGTCTTAAAACGGTCCACATGAGGTGTTGTGTAGTATCGGTTAATTTATAAATACTTTATAGTTCGGTTTCTATTGTGTATGGGGCCCTATTTTTAAGAATTATATTTTTTATTTGGTTATCTTTGTAATTAATGACCATTGTTCCTCTTCTCTTCCAGTCCTAACTCTTTTTTTATATATATATATAAATTTATGTATTTATTTATCTATTTTTGGCTGCGTGTGGCCTTTGTTTCTGCGAACGGGCTTTCTCTAGTTGCGGCGAGCGGGGGCTACTCTTCGTTGCGGTGCACGGGCTTCTCATTGCGGTGGCTTCTCTTGTTGTGGAGCACGGGCTCTAGGCGTGGTGTGGGCTTCAGTAATTGTGGCGCACGGGCTTAGTTGCTCTGCAGCACGTGGGATCTTCCTGGACCAGGGCTCAAACCCGTGTCCCCTGCATTGGCAGGCAGATTCTTAACCACTGCGCCACCAGGGAAGCCCCCCTAACTCCTTTATTTCTTTTTCTTTCCTTGTAGCAATGTCCAGGGCCTCTACCCCTATGTTAAACAAAAGTGACAAAATTAGGCATCCTTGTCCTGTTCCAACATGAAGAGAAGCCACGTGAGGTTTCTCCATTGCGTGTAATGTTTGCTGTAGGGTTTTGTATGTAAACTTTATTTAATTGTGGAAATTCTAATCTATTTCTAGTTTGCTAGAAGCTTTAAAAAATCATAAATATGTTGTTGAACTTTTCAGTTTTTTTTTCCTACATCCATTGAGATGTAATTTCCCCCTGCCTCCTTTAGCCTATTAGTGAGGTTTTCTGAGGTTGAACCGTCCTGGTAAGACTGATGTCCTCCTGGCACCTTCCTTCAGGTGCAGGTCAAAGTGCGCCACTTCTTCAAGACACTTGACTTCTGTCATACTGATTTTGCTGGCACAAGACTCTCCACTACCATCTGCTGGGACACCATCGTACATACTGCAGGGAAGTCGTGATGGGAGCATTTCCTATCCCTTCCTTCCTGCCTTCTTGGGACATGAACCCTATGATCGCCATGTATTTTTAAAATACATTATTGGATCCAGTCAGCTAATATTTTATTTAGGATCTTTGCATTTGCATTTATAACTCAACTGAGCCTATAATCTTTCTTCTTTTGTATTGTCCTTAATTTGGCTTTGGAATCACACTTATACTGGCCCCATAAAATGGGCTGGCAATTTTCACTCTTTTTCTGTTTTCCAGAACAACTTCCTGTAAGAAGAAGTTAAATTTTCCTTGAGGGTTTAGTATACCTCACCTATAAAAATCACTTGGACTGGGAATTTAGGGAACAGGAGGTCTTTGACTAACATTTAAAACTCTTTGGACTTCCCTGGTGGTGCAGTGGTTAAGAATCCGCCTGCCAATGCAGGGGACACGGGTTCGAGCCCTGGTCTGGGAAGATCCCACATGCCGCGGAGCAACTAAGCCCGTGCGCTACAACTACTGAGCCTGCACTCTAGAGCCCGCGAGCCACAACTACTGAGCCTGCGTGCCACAACTACTGAAGCCCGTGCACCTAGAGCCTGTGCTCTGTAACGAGAAGCCACCGCAGTGAGAAACCCGTGCACCGCAACAGAGTAGCCCCAGCTTCGCAACTAGAGAAAGCCCGTGCACAGCAACAAAGACCCAATGCAACCAAAAATAAATACATAAATAAATAAAACTTGAAAACAAAAACAAAAAAAACCCTTTAGGGACTTCCCTGGCAGTCCAGTGGGGTTAAGACTCCGTGCTTCCACAGCAGGGGGCGCGGGTTCTCAGGTTCATGGGTTCATCCCTGGTCAAGGAACGAAGATCCCATATGCCACACGGTGTTGCCAAACAAA
This sequence comes from Mesoplodon mirus, assembly GCF_964341445.2. Classification (NCBI taxonomy): domain Eukaryota; kingdom Metazoa; phylum Chordata; class Mammalia; order Artiodactyla; family Ziphiidae; genus Mesoplodon; species Mesoplodon mirus. The sequence continues at coordinate 186,650,687 of NC_138979.1, forward strand.
CAAACAAACCTTTAATGCTTACTTGTCTATTCAAATTCTCTATTGCTTCTTTTTTTTTTTTTTTTTGCGGTACGCAGACCTCTCACTGTTGTGGCCTCTCCTGTCGTGGAGCACAGGCTCCGGACGCGCAGGCTCAGTGGCCATGGCTCACGGGCCCAGCCGCTCTGAGGCATGTGGGATCCTCTCGGACCGGGGCACGAACCCATGTCCCCTGCATCGGCAGGCGGACTCTCAACCACTGCGCCACCAGGGAAGCCCTATTGCTTCTTTTTTTAAAAAATATTTTTCTTTATTGTTTTGGCTGCATTGGGTCCTAGTTGCGGCACGCGGGCTCTTCGTTGCAGCATGTGGACTTCTCTCTAGTTGTGGCGTGAGGGTTTTCTCTCTCTTGTTGAGGCACGTGAACTCAATAGTTGTGGCTCACAGGCTTAGCTGCTCTGTGGCATGTGGGATCTTAGTTCCCCGACCAGGGATCGAACCCACACCCCCTGCATTGGACGGTGGATTCTTTACCACGGACCTCCAGGGAAGTCTCTCTATTGCTTCTTGCATCAATTTTAATATTTTAAAATTTTCTAGAAATTGGTATATTTCCTCCAGGTTTTCAAGTTAGGCAGTCCTGATTTCTTAATCTTTTCAATACCTGTACCTTCCCTCGAACAAGTAAGTTCTTTACTGTATGTCCGTGCCCTTGTGGTCTCCCCATCCCCCATCACACTTTAGTCCTAAATTTAAACATTTATTAAGAGACAACAATAAGCTTCATCAAAGTATTTCATCACCCTACTTCCCATATCTCTTCTCAGCTTCTGGATTTCTTTCCTTCTTACTTTCTCCTGGCATGTTTTCAGGGCAGGTCTCTGTGTGGCAATCATTCTGAAGTCTTTTAGGCTTAAAGGTATTTTTTATTATCCTTTAATATATGTAACATACTATTCTGGAGTTCAGGGCGGGTTCCTGCCCACTGGTGGGCAGGGCTGTGTCTAGGGGCGTGTCTAGAGGTGGCTGCAGACTCCAGAAGTCTTCTGGTAGCCTGTTCTGTCATATGCATGCATTGTTGTTGCTGAGAAACCCGATTCCTGAGTTTTTTCCTTCCTGGGTGATCTGTTCTTTCCCTCTGCCGCTTTTAGAATGTTCTCTTCGTCTTTGATATTCATGAACATAGTGTTCTGTGATTTTCCTTATTTGGCATTCAATGAGACCTTTCAATCCGAGGTTTCCCAGCTTTCTTCAAATATGGAAATTTCATCTTCATTGTTTTTCAGATATTCCCCCCACCCACCCTTGTATCTGAATGTGGGTGCTTCAGTGTTGGGCGGACTCCCATCTCTCCTGGTTCCTCCCGCTCAGCCCTTTCCTGCTGTCTTTCAGCTATTACATTTATCATATAGTATGTACATCTCCCGCTTTGGTTCTTTTGAAAACCGAGTTCTTGTTCATGCTTCACACTGCTAGTACCCACCTCCCCCTCCTGAGGCGCATCGTGTCCGTCTGTCCATGTCTCGTCCCTGGCGCCTACAGGTGGGTTTGCCTTGCTGTCACAGTGCTGCACCCTCAGCTGTGGAGGTAGTTGGCCTGTGACCTTGAATCTCCCCATTGTCAGCCTCTTGGTCAGGCCCAGTGCTTGGGGGACTGACGAGCAGGCCCTGCCGAGCAAGTTGGGATGCAAGGCGGGGCCCTGGGTGGATGTCCCCTGAGACGTTGAACCCCCGTGACCCCTGCACTGAGGGTGACCCCTGGTCTGACCCTCACCTTCAACCCCAACCCTGGCGGGGTCAAGGAGGAGGGACGGGGTCCTGGGGCTTGGAGCGGTGGGGGGGGGCGGGCCAGTCAGTCCTCCTCCTCCTCCTGGGCTTCCCCGCTGTCCTATTTCCTCTGACACCTAAGGCCTGGGCTTCTGTGCTGAAGGGGCTGCCCAGGCTGAGGGGGGGACAGGTGGCTCCAAGGCCCCACTACCCTCCCCGCTGCCTCTGGCACCCGCTTCCCCACCTGTAGCCCCTCCCCTCCCTCACAGGCTCAGGGCTGACTCAAGAGTCCCCAGCAGCTTGGCTTCCTGGAACCTACGAGCCCTTGGACTGTAGTTTTTCAGGGGTGACAGGGGAGGGCAATGGCCCTGACAAGAGTCACCAGGCCCCTGGGACCTGTCACTCCCAGGTCTCAGGCTAGCTCCTTGCTCCTTGGCTTGCAGCCCTACTCCCTGCGGCCTATCTGACCTTCAGGCAGGGCGAGGTGCCCCCAGGCCCTGACCTCGCCTGCTCACTCTGTGGTCTAGATTCTTCTCCCCAGGGACAGGGGGACCGGGGGTGGGCGCAGAGTGGGACCCTCTGATGCCCCAGTCCACCGCGCGGCGCCGCCTCAGCCTGCGCTTCCTACAGCTCTTGCCGCTGGACGGGGAATTCGTCCTGGCCTCAGGAGCTGGATTCAGCGCCCTGGACACCGGCTTGCACCTGGACTGTAGCACAGGTGAGGGGGCGGGCCAGGGGCAGGGCTTCGAGGGGGCGCGTTCGTGGGTGGGGCCTGGAGGGGACGGCGAGGTCTGGGTTGGAGCGTGGCCGGGTTGGAGGGCGCGTTCTGGGCGGAGCTCAGGGTCGCGCGCTCGCCCAGGCGGCCCCGCGCTCTTCCGCGACCCCGACCGCTTCTGCTGGCACGACCCGCGCCTGTGGCGCTCCGGAGACGCGGCGCACGGTCTCTTCTCCGTGGACGCCGAGCGCGTGCCCTGCAGCTACGACGACGTCGTCTTCCCGTCCGACGCCTCCTTCCGGGTGGGTCTCGGCCCGGGCGCCGGCACGGTGCGCGTCCGCAGCGTCCGGGCTCTGGGCCAGGTGAGCCGGGCGCGCGGGGCGGGGCGGGGGCTGGGGTCTCAGCTCGGCGCCTTTGCCCGTCAGTGCCGCTCGCCGGAGCGCCTCCCACCCTGTTAGCCCGGTGGCTTCCGAGCATTCAGGTGCTGTCTCGTCCTCGGGCTGGCTCCGGTGGTCACCCGGCCACCTGCAGACGTTCACGCGCGACGAGGACCTGGCTGTTTTCCTGGCGTCCCGCGCGGGCCGCCTGCGCTTCCACGGGCCGGGCGCGCTGAGCGTGGGCCCCGAGGCCTGCGCGGACCAGTCGGGCTGCGTCTGCGGCCACGCCGAGGTGAGGGCGGCCCGCAGCGGGGTGGCTGGGGCACCGCACGGCTGGGCCCGGCTCTGCGCCGGAGGTCGGAACTGTGCCAGGGGCCGCCGCGCCCCGCCGTCTCTGGCCCGCTCGCCTCCCTGGGCGCGTGGCCCTCTCCCTGCCGTCTGCTCCTCGCCGTCTCCGCGCTGACCGCCGCTTCTCCGCTTCCAGGTGCAGCCGTGGATCTGCGCAGCACTGCTCCAGCCCCTGGGTGGCCGCTGCCCCCAGGCTGCCTGCCGAGACCCCCTCCGGCCGGAAGGGCAGTGCTGCGACCTCTGCGGTGAGCGCCTCGCCCGGCCCCTGCTAGCTAGGACGGCTTGGCCACCCTGGCTCGCCCCCAGCCTCAGTTTCCCTGTCGGGCCCGGACCCGCGGTGCTGACCCTCACCTGCCTGCTTCTTCAGGAGCCATCGTATCGCTGACCCATGGCCCGGCCTTTGACCTGCAGCGGTACCGGGCGCGGCTGCTGCACGCCTTCCTGGCCCTGGTAATGGGGCCGGGCCCCTGCCCTTCCGCAGCTCCGGTCTGGGACCACCCTCTCCGCAGGGATCCCCGGGCTCCACTCCGCCTCCTCACTGAGGCGTCCACTCTCCGCCTGTCCACCGTTTGTCCCTGCCCCCAACGTTCCCACAGGGCCGAGGGGTGGAGTCCCCGGGCCAACTCTGTGCCCCTCTCCAGCCCCAGTATCAGGGGCTGCAAGTGGCCGTGTCCAAGGTTCCGCGCCAGCCCCGGCTCCGCGAAGCCTCAGGCGCGAAGGCGGACACGGAGATCCAGGTGGTGCTGGTGGAGACCGGCCCCGAGACCGGCGGCGCGGGGCGCCTAGCCCGGGCCCTCCTGGCGGACATCGCGGAGCACGGTAACCGCGGGCGCCCCCTTCCCAGCCCCGCCCCTCTGCCCCGCCCCGCTCTGCTCGGGGCCGACTGAGCCGGCGCCCTCCATTGCAGGCGAAGCCCTCGGGGTCCTATCGGCGGCAGCTCGAGAGTCGGGCGCGCCCCTTGGGGGCGGCTCGACGGCGGGTCTGAACGCGCCGGGGCCGCTCGCGGGGCTGGCGGGCGGCCTGGCGCCTGCGCTGCTCCTATTACCGCTGGCGCTGCTGGCGGGGGCGCTGCTGCTGCTGCGCCGCGCGGGGAGGCTCAGGTACGCGGGGCGGGGCCTCGGCGCTCAGGTACGCGGCGCTCAGGCACGCAGGGCTCACGTGCGTCCCTACCTCCAGGTGGAAGAGGCGCGACGAGGCGGACCCCGCGCCGGCTGGGGCGCCCGTGGGCTTCCACAACCCTGTGTTCTACGCGGCGGACCCGGCGGAGGCGGTGAGGGGGCCCCCGGGGGCGGGGGTGTGGGACTGACTTCCCGCGGCCGGATCCCTGACTCCGCGCTCCCGCAGCTCCCCGCCCCGCAGCCGGACGTCGGGAGCTCCAGCCGCAGCTACTTTGTTAATCCGCTCTTTGGCGAAGCCGAGGCCGAGGCCTGAGCGGCCACGGAACTGTTCACCCCGCCGGCGTCGCAGGCCCTGCGGGTTACCCCACCCTCCGCTGGCCAAGGGCAGGGTGGCCTTGCTCAATAAAGGGCTTTTCCGCGCCTGCGGTCAGCCATGGACACACTGCTTCCTGCGTTGCCACCCCTGTGCCCCTGCCTGGTGGGATGGCGAGGGGTGGTCCTCAGAGCCTGTGCCGGCTGGCGCCTGGCCACGCGCCCAGGGCAGTCCTGGGTACTACCTGTAGGCTGGGGCGGTCTGAGGCTTCTGGTCTGCGAGGTTCCACCCAGAATTAGGAGGGGGCTTCCCCGGCTCTGGAGGAGCCCATGGAGGAAGCCCCTAAGGCTAGGGAGGGGACTGAAACAGGAGGGGGCGGTGGGGAGAGGCGAATCCGAGTGAGGCACCAGGCAGGGTGGAGAAGTGGGCTGCCAGGTGCTCCCCTACCTCATGCCAAGCTGCTCAGGCCCAGGGCCAGCCAGGTGGACCTGGACTTCCGGCAGGCTGGGCTGCCCGGAGGAGCGGTCGGTCCCAGGGGTCTGCTGGGGGCAGGGGCCAGTGGTGGAGCGTGTCAGAGAGCTGGCAGGTGCGTCCTGCTGGGTGGGGGCTGTTTGGTGTCCATCGCTGCAGGGCCAGGCCTCGCCCTCCCCCTTCTGAGGGCAGCTCTGACCTGGAGGGTGGGTGTCGGGACTGAGCCGCTCTGAGTAGGACACTCACTTGGTAGGTGCTTGATGGGGCAGCAGTGGGACGGTGGATCTCGTGTGTGTGTGTGTGTGTGTGTGTGTGTGTGTGTGTGTGTGTGAGAGAGAGAGAGAGAGTGTGTGTGAAGTTGTACTGACATGCCCAGCTTGAACTGTCAGGGAGGGACACTTCTGTGTAAGCAGCACCTGAAAACATCCCCCCTCCCTCCCCCCACAAGGGTGACCACCTGCGAGCCTCTAACAGTGACTTTGCTTGTAAGTTTCCGGCACTCGGGAAGCCGTGCTCTGTGGCCAGTATCCTGCCTGTGACGCTCACCCACGTTGTGGGTGGTCGTTACTCTTGGTGCTGTGTAGCTGTTGCAATAGCTAATATTTCATTTAAAAAACGACTGACACTTCAGCACCCGTGTTTCAGACCTGTGAGAGGTGCTCCCCTCACGTGGGGCAGATGTCAAATGGAGGGAGGGCCAGTGTCCAATCCCATCACCTCTGACCCCGAGGCCCCGGCTGCCCGCTACCCCACGTGGCCGCTTACCACTGGCCTATGCTCGCTTCTCAGTTTTCCAGGTGCTGTGATTTCAGTCAGTTGTCTCTGCCTGTGCTTTGGGTGGTCCCCTTACAGGGACAGGTGGGAGGATTGTGTCTGCTCCTAAAATTTGCTATGCTCCTTCCCCAGCTGTGACCACGGAGGCCCACAGTGAGACGGGCCTGGGTCCCCGCCGGCTGGCGGGGCTGTTTTGGTTGCGGAGCCCAGGCCGTGCTGACTGGCGGAGCCGCAAGGGTGCCCAGGCCGCTCCCCAAGCATCACCTGCCAGGCACTCGGCGGCCGCTGTCTGTGCTCTACTGTATCCTCACACCACCCTCTCCGGCAGGTGCCGTCACCGCCCGCACGTTACCAGGAGCTTACTGGAGGTCAGAGCAAATGATGAGACCTAACTCACCGCAGGCTGCTCCCCGCGCTGGGGGCCAGAGCCCCCAGTGTGGCCACCCATCCAGCCAGCCCAGCCTCCCCATGAGCTCCCCCCTCCTGGGGGTGGTCTTCCCCACCCTACCCCCCGGGGCTGCTGAAGGGCCAGCGTGCGTCTGTCCCATGCAGCTTCCCTCCCGGGGCGTTGCTCTGCCTTGCGGGCTCATGGGCACATCGCCCTTTCCCAGCACTGGGGTCCCCAGTGCAGCAGCCGGCCCCGCCCTGCCCCGGCCCTGGAGGGCACCTGCTGCTCTCAGGCTGAATGCCCATCATCTGCCTGTCCTGGCACGGACACTTGGCCAGACGGACCCCCCCCACCTCCAGCCAGTGGCCCACCCCTGACCCTGCCTACCATGGTGCAGGGTGTCCCCAGGAGGCCCCCATCGTGACGTTGGCAGAGAAGAGGTCCCAGCTCTGGTGGCTGGTTCCTGCCACGTGGACACAAACCTTTAGCATGGACCCCACCTGAGCAAATGACCAAGAATGGCTTCCACAGGCAAGACGGTGCTTTCCAGCACAGGGCGCTACTGGTGGGGGGGGCCAGACACCGGGTTACAGGTGGTCACATTCAGACAAACCACTGAGAACTTTAAAATTGCCGTCTTCTGCTTTATTGACAGGTAAATTGTTCAAAAATGTTCTCACGATTCAATAATTACAAAGACTCAGACTTACATTAAAAAAGTAAAAACCAGAACCCCCAGCAGGTGCCAGCCCCAGCAGAAGGCCCAGGGGGTGGGCAGGCGGGTGCTGGGCGTGGGACACGCACAGGCAGGCCACGGTGCCCAGGTCACTCAGTGCCGACTCAAGGTAAGTGCACGTCTTCAACAGCGATGCCACCGAGAACGTCACCCGGCAGGAGAACAGGGAGAAGCCCAGCGGGGCGAGTTAACCACAAGCCTTTACAGAGACAGGAGGCTGCCCGATACAAACGCCGCAGGGAAGGCAGGCAGATACACGCGGGCGCTGCAGGCCGGCCCACCGGGCGGAGTGTGGTGGTGAGTCTACACAATCCGGAAGGGTACTCATCACGGGGCTCCATGCGGGGCGGGGGTCCTGGCACCTGCCGCGGGGCTACACGGGGCTCTGGCCTCCTCTCGGCCCGCAGGCCGCGGGGCCCGGGTGCACGACACTCACTGGTTTTACAGCAGGAACCGGAGCACAGCTGACGTCACAGTAGTAGACACGGGTGACACTTCGTGGTTGTGACCAGAAGCGGACTGACACACACGAGGGACCAGGACAGGGCAGGCTTCACTCGAATGGGCCTCTGTCCATGGCTACAAGGTCGGCAGAAGGACTTCTGCATCTGACTATGTAATGGCTAAATGAATAAAAAGGCCACAAACTAAGCTCCACTTTCCTCTGTCTTCAAAACTCTAGGGACACTGGGAATGATATACAACTTCCTACTATTCTCCTAAGGTCCTAGGAAACGGTTTCAGGGAACAGGGAACAGACGCAGCACCGAGGCCGTCCCGAGCTGCCTGCTTCCTGCAGAGTCCCCTGAGCGCCACTGGGGTCTGCAGGAGGCTGGCGTCACAGGCCCCCCGCGCTGCCTCAGCTGGTTCTGGGCAGGAGGGGCCGCAGGCGGTCCTTCGTGTGCACACGGGGAGCAGCTGGGCAGATGAGCAGATCAGGTCTACCACCTCGGTGCGGCATCAAACCAACCACGAGTATAATAAAGTGTTTTCTTCATCTCCGTATCTACAAATCGATTCGACAGTTCCTTGGACAACACTGGAGGGTCAGCTCAGTCTTGGCACTGACACCAGAGGCCACCTGGGCCCCCCGGCCCTGTTGCGGTGAGCCGGCAGCTTCAGGCATCGCAGGACGGCTGCTCCAGGCCTTCAAGGGGGAGCTGGCTCCTGTGGGGGGAGTTGGGGCTTGGTGGGCCGCTGGGGTTGGAGCTGTTCGATGGAGTCGAGTGTTTGGTGGAATCCGAATCAGGCTGTGAAGACAAAGAGGGACAGCATGAGAACCATGGCCCTGGGCCTGTGGAGGTGATGCTGCCTGGGCAGGTGCAGCCCCTACTGGCTCCATTCTTGTTAGGAGAGCACACTCTTTGCAAGCCTGTCACGTGGTCCTTGCTGGTGAAAGATCATAAACCAAGGCCCAACCCCACAAGTGACTCAGTAACTATTACAAGAAGGAGCAACTCTGCAGTGAAGAAACCAGACAGCATGGCAACCAAGCAGTCAGAGGTCACAGACGTGAAGCTCTTTCATGATAAAAGCATGAGGAACAGAGAGGATCTTTCTCAACAGGACACAGGGTGCCGTGAGCAGCCCACAGCTGACTTCACACCCAGTGGTGAAAGGCAAAGCCCCCGCTCGGAGCAGGAGCCAGACCAGGGTGCTGCTTTCACTGCCGCTATTCAACACTGCTACAAGTTCCAGCCAGGGCAAGAAAAAATGGCATCCAAGCTGGAAAGGAAGAAGTAAAAGCATCTCTCTTCACAGCTGACATGACTCTGTACAGATAGACAATCCTAAAGAACTCCACAAAGAACAAATTCAGTAAAGTTGCAGGGTACGAGATCAACATACAAAAATCAGTTGTGTTTCTATACATCAGCAATGAACAATGTGAAAAGGAAATTAAGAAAATAATTCCATTTACAATAGCATCCAAAAGGATAAAATACAGCTAGGAATAAATTTAACCAAGAAGGTGAAAGATCTGTATACTGAGACTATAAAACATTGCTGAAAGAAATGAAAGACCACCTAAATAAACAGAAAGGCATCCTATGTTCATGGATTGGAAGACTATTGTAAAGACAGCAATATTCCCCAAAATGATCAACCTACAGATTCAATGCAATCTTTACTGAAATTCCAATGGATTTTTGGGGGGAGGGGCAGAAATGGAAAAGCCAATCCTCAAATTCATATAGAATTGCAAAGGACTCAAGAATAGTGAAAACAATACTAAGAAAAAGTGGGAGGACTCACACTTCCCAAACTTACTACTTCAGAATGTACTACAAAGCAACAGTAATCAAATACAGCGTGGTAGTATTAATATAAAGACCAATGCAATAGAATTGAGAGTCCAGAAATGTATCTATAAACCTGTGGTCAACGGATTTTTAACAAGGGTGCCAAGACCATTCAATGGGGGAAGGAACAAATGGTGCTGGATATTCACCTGCAAAAGAATTAAACTAGACCCCTACCTCACACCACACACAAAAACTAGCTCAAAATGTAAAAAAGACCTAAACAAAAGCTAAAACCATAAAACTCTTAAGAAGAAAACAGGACTAAATCTTCATAACCTTGAATTTGGCAATGGATTCTTAGATATAACATCAAAAGCACGAGCAACAAAAGAAAAAAACAGAAAAACTGGACTTCACCAAAATTAGAAACTTTTGTGCACTGAAAGACACAGAGAATTGTGAAAAGACAATCCAAAGAACGTGCAAAAAATATTTGCAAATCACATATCTGATAAGGGTCTGGTATCCTTTTTTTTTTGGCTGTGCCACACCACACAACTATGGGATCTTAGTTCCCAGACCAGGGATGGAACCCGGGCCACAGCAGTGAAAATGCCAAGTCCCAACCACTGGACCCCCAGGGAATTCCCTATCCATATCATATAAAAATCTCTTACAACCCAACAACAAAAAGACAAATAATCCAATTTAAAAATGGGCAAAAGACTTGAACAGACATTTCTCCAAAGAAGGTATACAAATGGCCAATAAGCCCATGAAAAAGATGCTCAACATCACTAATCATTAGGGAAATGAAAACCAAAACCACAATGAGATACAACTTCACACCTGCTAGGATGGCTATTGAAAAAAAATTTTCTTGTAAGAAAAAAAATAAGTGTTGGCAAAGATGTGGACTCAACCCTTGTACATTGCTGGTGGGAATGTAAAATGGTACAGCTGCTGTGGTTCCTCAAAAAGTTAAAAGTAGAGCCACCATATGACCCAGCAATCCCACTCCTAGGTACATACCCCAGAGAAGTGAAAACACGTACTCAAAAAATACATGCATGCAGATGTTCCTAGTGCACTATTCCTAACAACCAATGAGCACGTAAGATGTGGTCCATCTATCCACTGGACTATTTGGCAATAAAAAGAAACACCTTACTGATACATGCAACAACATGGATGAACCTTGAAAACATGATGCTGAGTGAAAGGAGAGCCAGACACAAAAGGCCATGTACTGTCTGATTCATTCCACTTATATGAAATGCCCAGAACAGGCAAATCCACAGGTTGTTAAGGCTGGTGGTAGCCAGGAGCTGGGGGGAGGCAGGAACTGAGGAGAAACTGCTCAGTGGGTGGGGGTTTTATCTTGCAGTGATGGAAGTGTTCTGAGTAGACAGAGCTGGTGGTTGTACAACACTGTGAATGTACTGAACAGCCACTGAACTGCTGACTTCTTTAATTTTCGGCTGCATTGGGTCTTGGTTGCTGCACGCAGGCTTTCTCTAGTTGCGGCGAGCGGGGGCTATTCTTCGTTGAGGTGTGCGGGCTTCTCACTGCGGTGGCTTCTCTTGTTGTGGAGCATAGGCTCTAGGCGCATGGACTTCAGCAGTTGTGGCACGTGGGCTCAGTAGTTGTGGCTCAGGGCTCCAGAGCACAGGCTCAGTAGTTGTGGCTCACGGGCTTAGTTGCCCCACGGAATGTGGGATCTTCCTGGACCAGGGATTGAACCCGTGTCCCCTGCATTGGCAGGCGGGTCCTTAACCACTGAACCACCAGGGAAGTCCGAATTGTTGACTTTTAAATGGTTACTTTGTTATGTGAGTTTCACTTAAATAAACTAAAAAGAGGAACAAACAGGTCAGTACAGGACAAACAGATGCCATGTGCCTCAAGATGCAACACCCCAAGAAGGACACCACGTCCTGTGTGCCGTACTCCATCGTGGGACACACAACCCAAATCTCAAAAGACAAGGAAACGTCAGACACCCAAACTGAGGAGCGTTCTAGAAAATAAAGGATGTGCCCTCTGTCAGACACGCTGAGGGCCTGTTCCAGAGTAAAGGGGCCAGAGAGATGAGGCAGCTAAATGCCACGCGTGCTTGGGGACTGGGTCCTGCACCAGCAAAGGTGCTTAAGGACATTATGGGGACACGCAGGTGGCTTCATCAGTGTGGCAGCTGCACCGTGGTCACGTGAGGGAACAGCCTTGCTCTCAGATAAAAGGCACGATGGGTGCAGTCAGGAAAAAAATGTGTGCATGTGTGCATGCACACTCACACACACACTTGTTTGTCGGTCCCTGGGGAGAACTGGGTGGCTGGAAGACAGGTGCGGGGCCTTTTCACTGTTTACCCAATTCAAAAAATCAGACACGCCTTGACTGAGCAACGTTTTGCAAAAAAACTGCACTTTTTGTAAACAAACTGTACAGTAGACTGAAGACTAAAGAGATGCACCTACTAAACGCAGCGCGCGGCCCTGGCTGGATTCTAGGTTTAGGAACAGGACGTCGCTGGGCAGCGGGGAGACGCTGAGGGAGGTGCGGGCTAAGTACTTAGGGGTGGGTAATACTGCAACTCACTTTCTGCTGGTTCCTCCCCAAAAACCCAAATGGGGAAGATGGGTTAGGTACAGCTATGTGGGTTATTCACTCTACTATTCTTGCAACTTTCCTGGAATTTTGAAATTTTTCAAAACAGATAGTTGCAGGGAAAATAATAAGAAAAAAAACCCCAGAAGACCTACCTCTCTAGCCATCAACCTCAGGCCCTTTTAAGGGAGGCCTATGAAACCTTCCAGGAAAAGAAAACCCCTGTATGATGGCAACTAAGAGATCCGGATTTCCTAAGCCAGAGTTGAGGCTGGTGCAGCCCTGAAGACAGCTGAAAGAGAGCAGCTCAGAAAAGGCGGCACAGATAACTTCACTGATAAACACAGATGGAAAAACTGGCATCAAAATGTTCACCAACTGAATCTCACTGTCCCACGTTAAGAGGATTATATTTTATGCACAATGGCAACAGGAACCTTGGAATGCTTAAGAATTAACTTATTAGCCACCAACACGCGCAACCTGCAAGAGGGAACCCATCAAGGGGTTCCCTACACAGGGAAGGTCAGGATGGTGAGCAGCCCCCAAATTAATCTACAAATCCAACACAATCCCAGCGAAAAGCTCAACACAATTTTCACTTTTTTTAGATTATGATGGAGTCAACAAGCTCCATAATCTAAAACAAATTTTAATTTATTTTTGGCTGCGTTGGGTCTCCGTTGCTGCACGTGGGCTTTCTCTAGTTGCGGCGCGTGGGCTTCTCATTGCGGTGGCTTCTCTGTTGCGGAGCAGGGGCTCTAGGCGCGTGGGCTCAGTAGCTGTGGCTCTCGGGCTCTAGAGCACAAGCTCAGTAGTTGCCCCATGGCATGTGTGATCTTCCCGGACCAGGGCTCAAACCCGTGTCCCCTGCATTGGCAGGCGGATTCTTAACCACTGCGCCACCAGGGAAGCCCCTAAAAATATTTTTAAATTTATTTTAAAATTTATTTGAAGGAGAAGCTAAGAAAGTGTTTTGAAAAGTGGGAATGAAGGGATGTGCTCTACCGGCTCTCAGGTTACAGGTGGTACAGCGGAGGCTCCAGGAATAGAGACACATAAACAAAGGAATTCAACAAATAATAAAGGGTAACACTTCAAGTTGGAAGGAAGAAGTGGTGCAGGGCCAGCGTGTCATGTACCTTAGAAAGAAAGCAGCTCAGGTCCTTGCGCACACACACACACGCTAAGACACACTTACACACTCACTCTCACACCCCCTCGCACTTTCATGACGTAATGACAAACAGAAAACCCTACCAAGCTCTCAGACTACAAGAGAATGTTTATCTTAATAAAAAGATAAAGACTAGACTGTACGAGAATTAGAATTTTCTGTATGACAGTGCCCTTACAATTAAAGACAAAATTAAAAAATCAGCGATAAGGGGAAAAGTACCTGCAACAGATTAACACCCATAATCTATGAAGAGTTTCTATAAACGAGTAAGAGGAAAGCATGGTGACTCAAGAGAAGACGGGTAAAGGGCGCAAAGGTAGACCCAGAGGAAGCAGCAGCCGATCCACACCTGAAAAGCCAGCCAAGCCAGGAAGGTGAGGACCACGTGAAGCGAAGCCCTTCTGGTTTCTGCTGTCAGCTCAGCAGCCCCCGTGAGTACGTGCTGTCGGTGCCGGGGCTATTAGAACAGCCAGCGCACCCAGCCTCTCTCCTCCTTCCCACAAAAGTGCTGCTGGGGCACAGCCCTCAGGCTGCCATTCCTCCCATCCTCCTCCTCCACCACACACACAGGGAACCAAGGACACTGCCACCAGGAGCCGGGTCTGAAAGCCCAAGAACACCTGAGCCAGGGATGCCCCCACCTGGCCCCCCACACCCCGATCCCAGGGGGCTGTCAGAGGAGGAGAGAGAGGGCAAGACGCGTGAGGCCACCTGTGCTTTAAAAGGAACGTGCCTGCTGACGCGTTATAGCCACGTGCATAAAACTACACGGAAGGGTCTAGACGGGAGAAGCCTTCCTGCACTTTTCACAGGAGGGCTTTCATCTCTCAGTTGTGCACGGTGACGCCCACCCGCAGTCAGTGCCCAGGAGGAGAGCTGGGCCCAGCAGCTCCCTTGGCCCCCCTCCTGATGCCTCCTGAGCTCTCGGCGGCATCCTCCCAGGGCTGGCCCAGCCTCGGGCGGCCACGGCTGGGGGCAAGGGACCAGGTGACTCGGGAGCAGGGCCCGGAAGGAGGCCCGGCACCAGGCCGCAGAGGCCTCAGTCTCCCTGAGGCCATGACCTGGAGGCGAGAATCCACGTCTTTCTCCCGACACACTCACAGCCACAGGGTCCAACTCCTCCCTCCTCCCGGCCTTGGCTCAGCCTGAGCAGTCATGAGCGGGGGGCTCCTGGGGGCTGGTGACCACTGAGGCCCTACATGGCCGCTCCAGGGGAGATGGAGTCTCTTTCTCCAAAGAACAGCTGCTTCGAGTCTCCTGCACATGTGGAGCTGCAGACGCCAGGCCTTGTCCCTTGTAATTGGGCAAGTCTTACCTCTTTGTCAAAGTCCTGGTCGGGATCAGACATACTTCTTAGAGGCATAGCCACGCCGGGCTCAGATCCACCTATGGAACACAGGCAGCCATCGATCATCTTGGGGAAAACAGTTCAGAAACGAACTGAAAGCGTGGAGTCCCAGCATCCAGGCCCCGCCCCGGGCGCCCCTGGTACCTGATGAGGGCCACGAGATGTAAGGCTTGTTCTTGGGCGGAGGCTGGCGGGAGAGGCTGGCGGGAGCAGGGCCGGGCCTCTCCTCCTGGGAGGGGGGCACGGCGCTCTGGGCAGAGAGAACAGCATGTCAGCACGTGAGCACGCCCTGGGGGAGCACAGCCGGGCCCCAGGCAGAGCGCACAGGCCAAGAGCAAAGTCTGCAGCACGAGCAGGCCGGGGCCCTGGGCCTCGACAGGCAAAACGAGCTGGGAAGGACCTCTGGAAAGTGGCAACAGGTCAGTTTTGAGCTAAGAATTGGCAATAGTGGCTTTAGGCCAAGTCAAATTCTACAGAAAACTCATTTTTTAAGTAAAAAAAAAAACAACCCACAAAGTATGCTACGTGCCCATACTCAGATGTTTTAGCAGTCACTGTTGACAGCTATTTCTCACAAACCCCTAACAGACTGAGATGGTGACAGACACCTCAGGGGCACACAGGCAGGGGCCACAGGGGAGCCGGGGTGGGGGGAGGGCAGGGGACAGCACCCGCGGGCTCACCAGAGGCAGGTCCATGAGCACCTGCATCCCGTCGCCCGGGCCCATGTGGGCCACGTGGTTGAAGTTGGTGGGGTTGGAGATCATCTTGGATCTCAGCTCCGGGTCTCTGAGCATCTCTCTGGGGGAAGGAAGCACCGTGAGGTTCGGGAAGGCGTCGGGGTCCCCCGGGCCCAGCACGGCCCCAGCCAGGCGCCTACCGTCGCTGCTGCAGCCTCTCTTCCTCCGGCACCTTGAAGACAAACCGCCTTTTGCTTCTGGTCCGCAGCATCTGCTTCCTGCTGTTGTCAGAGGTGTCGGGCACGCTGAGAGCCGCTCCTGCAGGACAAGGAAAGGCCGCTGTGGCTCCGTGGGGCCGGGGGGAGGGCCACGCGGCCGCCGACTCCCAGGCAGGCCCCCTCCAGCCCCCGTCCTCCGCTCCCCCCGAGAAGGGCTCACCCGAGAACTTGCTCTTGAAGTAGATCAGGCGGGGAGGCTCGCAGTTGAGGAGGTTGAGGCTGCCCTCCGAGTTCAGTGGCCGGATCTGCATTGGAAACCAGAGAGGGAGGCTGGCTGCTGGGGGGGAGGGGGGCGGCCGGGGGAGGGGCCGGGCACCGCCGGGCCTTACCCTGCGCAGGCCGACCGTCTGGACCCACTCCATGGTGCGTACGTCGAAGACATCCACGCCGTACTCGCTGTAGACCGTGACGTGCGCGGGGCTGCAACCTGGCGCACACGGAGCAGAGTGGTGAGCCCGGGGCCCCCCCAGTGCTGGGGGCCACCCGCCCCGCGTGGGGTGCAACGGCCCAGGCCGCAGCGGCCCTGCCCCTCACTCTAGAGGGAACCTTCACTTCAAGGTTCAGACAAACACAACGGACGTCTGAACGCTTTACCTCCACTCCTGCAACTAAACAGCATTTCAATACCATCGCCACAGGTGCCAAAGGTGACCTGTTTAAACACCTGGCTTCCCCTTTAGCTTTCTTATACAACTACTGCAGAAGCCTGTCACTTCAGGCTGAACACACCTGAAATCCAGGCAGGGGCCCAACGTCCTGTTTCTTAAGGCAAATCCCTTCTTTCAGAGATGCCAAAAGGTCAGATTTCTGGGTAAATATTTAAAATCTCCACCCAGAGACTACTGCTGGGCTCTGGGCAAGGGCGCTGGCTTACTCTGGAGCTGCTTTCAGGCAGCCCTCCTATAATCGGGTCTGAACAC
Source organism: Mesoplodon mirus (assembly GCF_964341445.2). Classification (NCBI taxonomy): domain Eukaryota; kingdom Metazoa; phylum Chordata; class Mammalia; order Artiodactyla; family Ziphiidae; genus Mesoplodon; species Mesoplodon mirus. The sequence continues at coordinate 186,666,931 of NC_138979.1, forward strand.
ACACGCAGTAAAACGACAATTATTCTCCTGCGATGAGCTGGGGAGTTGGTGCTGTCTTTCCCTTTCCCCGCTAAGGGATGGGACATCGTCAGGTCATGACAGAAAACCCTCCCAGCGAACCAGACGTGTGAGACCAAGGACTGGTGGCCCTGTGGCACCCGAAGTTTAAGGGGCCTTTCCCACGCTTAGGACAGCGGTAAAAAAATATCTGAACTATGTGAGTGAGAGAAAGCAGCGGTGGAGGCTGCACCCCGCCATCCTGCCAGGGGAGGCGCGAGGCCGGGGTCCCAGCACGCGGTCATCACAGCCTCGCCCGGGCCGGCACGCAGAGCTGGCAGGGGGCTCTGGCTCAGCCCTGGTTCCTGGTCCTTCTACCTTCCAGGGTTAATCTTCCTCACGTTACACTTATCTGAAGATGAATTTCTAAAAAGCGTCTGCTATTACAGACTCCAGTGGGCTCTCTGATCACACCTGTTCTTCTGAACACAAAAAAGAAAATACAACAGGGTTTAGGAAACAGAAGATGCTGGAACCAGTCACCAGACTGTCCCAGAAGTGACATCTCAGACAAACCATGAGGCCTTCTTTTTGAGTGCCACATGCAAAAAAGATGGTCAGAGAAACCAGAGGGCCCTGAGGTAACTCAGAGGACCTTCCCCGACGTGGGGGCTTCTGGGGCAGCTCTTCTTACTTGTGAGCACGTGGGGCTTCATCTGCACGGAGCCAGGAGAGATCTGTGTGTACGACTTACTGATAAAGTGATAAACTGAGATTGTCCAGTCTAAAGAAAAATTTAAACTAAAAAGTTAAATCAGTGGAGAGAACATGGGCCGTGAAGTCTGACAGATCCGAGTCTGAAGCCAGCCTCTGCTGTGTGGTTTGTGCAGGTCACCTCACCTCGTGGCCCTCAGGGTCCTCCTTGGTAGGATGGGACTGATTAACGCGACCCCCTGGCCACGCCCCCCAATTAACAGGAGAAGGGGGAAGAACACATGCACGCTCGGATGGGGCTTGGGACAAGCAGGCAACAAACACTTCTAGTTCTCCATCCTCAAAGTTACTGAATTACTTTTTGCCAGCTCTACAACTGACTTGGCATCTGTACTGTGCGTGGAGGTGAGACGAGAGCACAAAGGTGGAGAGAGCTGGACTCAGAGGAGAACGCGGGAACCTCGGGCGTCCCCGCCAGGTCACCCACGGTCAAGATTACAGAACACGGCACTCAGTGACCTGCACCCTGTCGGACGTTACCGGGTGGTCGAGGCCGTTCCTGCACTGGCCGCCCATGAAGACCGGCGGGTGCGGCAGGGAGAGACCAGGAGGAGCAGCACCAGGGCCAGGCCTCGACCCCTCCTGCCGGCTCTGGCTGCCTGCACGGCACCCCAGGCCCTGGCCAAGGGCTAACAAGGCCGGGACACGTCCCGCGAGCCTCCGCCGGCTAAAGGCTGGCAGCTCCCCTCACGGGCCGGGCTCCTGGTCCCAGGGCCTTGGCTGTTCTGCCAGCTTGGGGAAGCCAGCAACGAGGCAGCCACAAGACTGTACCTTTAGGTAATTAAGGAAAGACCGAGCTCCCCCCTCCCACCCCCACGACCCCGGCCCCCGGCAGCTTGGAATCAACGTGTGCCCTGCGGCTGCCCACTCACGCCTCGTCCCTCGGGCCTTCGGGTGTCACGATGCAGCCCACCTGCTATGCCCTATATCGAGTGGGTAGAATTTGAGGTTTGGGGTCTTTAAAAAGTGCTCAGACAGCAGGCCCAGCAGGAAGTGCCCCCCGTGGAGTGCGGACTCCAGGGCCTCGTGCCCAGCGCTGTCGTCCACGCAGAAGGACACTTAACTGAGCCGATTAAGCAACAACTGTTCTCCAGAACAGCTCCTACCCCTCGGAACAATATTTGTCCCAAGAGGAACTCTGACCTGGACATCAGAACTGAGTATTTTCTGGTCACTGGAAACCTTTAGCTTGTTTTCATCACCGTGTAAGTTTATACATCATCACGAAGAACATCTTTTAAAACGTAAAACAGCGCAGGTCCTGTCTTCCCTTGGCCTCGCCTTCCCCCAGGGAGGCCAGCCGTCTCCGTCGGGCTCCTGGGCTGAGGGGCCCCCGCAGGGCCCGTGGGAGAGGAGGGCAAGCCCACTCCAACGGGCCCGGGGTGTGGCAGTGGGACCACCCTGCCCCCCCGCAGCAAGCCGCGGGGGCCCGCCTCTCACGACCACTCAGCTAAGGGAGCTAGAGGACAAACCAAAGCAAATAGGACACATGCTGACCGGCGATGCGACAGCGGCAACGGGGTATGGCAACAGAAAACATATACATACTACAGGCAACGGGCGCCGCAGGCCACATGAGCTCCTGCGTGCGTGACCTCCGACCTTGTGGGTCCACGTACAGTCCCATGTGGCTGAAGCAAAGCAGGTACTCCTCACTTTTGAGCTCCACAGCACAAAGGGCATCAAAAGCCTGCTGTGAGAGGAACGCAAGCGAGGGGTCATGGGGATTTACCAGGGTTAGAGCCTGCCCATCTCCCCGGGTGCTCAACAGAGAGAACCCGGAAGGGTAGCCAACACAGAGCCTGTCCTTGACCACGGCCATCCACTGTACATTGCCAGGGGCCACAAGCTCGCTGAACTTCCTGTGGAAAGGCTTAGTTCTCTGCATCTCATAGCAAAGCACCAGCCGCTTCACCGCCACGAACAGGCAGGTGGGGCCGCCCGTCTTCAGCGTCCCGGTCGCCACGAGCTGGCAGCCTTTTGTCTCCGGAAGCTTCACGTCCACGCTGCTCTCCACGCCATCAAAGGAGGACCACGGACACAGGTGCACGTGGTGGTTCCGGCCGCAGACGAGGACGGCGACTCTCTCTTTGGGGGCGAGCTCGATCTGGTACACTTTCTTGTAGTCGGCCACGCGGACGATCACTGCAGGATGGGGGCGAGAGCGTGAGGCCAGGGCCTCTGCTCGCGCCCCACCAGGAGCACCCCCTCCTCGTCACCTCACACACTCCCCCGGCACCAGGGCCCTGGCTGGGAGGTGCCAAGGGCAGTGAGGCCCTGCGTGGGTGGATCTGGATGCCCTTCCAGCTCATCCCTGAACCCTGGAACCACGTTTGGAAAACAAAAAAAACCTCACTGGATCCTTGGATAAACTCGCTGAAGGCTCCCACCTGCTCACTGGGCCCCCAGACCAACCCAGGGCCCTCGATACCCTAACTGGGGCAGGGCCTCCACTCGGGCTCTGAGCGAGAGCCGGGGGTCTGGACCCCGAGGGACAAACAGCCCGCAGCAGCAGCCACCATCCCAAGGCCACATGTGTTCACCCTTCTTCCACTGTGCCCGTGTGCCGGGACCCCAGGCCCATCAGGAAGGGACCACCGCCACCTCGGGGTAACTCCCTATTCCTTGGGGGAGGCGCCCAGAGCTGGGCCCAGGGCGGTGAAGTGGGGAGACTTGGGGGTACTTTTGCTTTTTCTTCTGGGAAGAATGCAAGGTCAAAATTTGAAGCAGGGCCTCCCTGGTGGCGCAAGTGGTTGGGAGTCCGCCTGCCGATGCAGGGGATACGGGTTCGTGCCCCGGTCTGGGAGGATCCCATATGCCGCGGAGCGGCTGGGCCCGTGAGCCATGGCCGCTGGGCCTGCGCGTCCGGAGCCTGTGCTCCGCAACGGGGGAGGCCACAACAGTGAGAGGCCCGCATACCGCAAAAAGAAAAAAAAAAAAAAAAATTTGAAGCAAAGGAAGGCGAGCTTTGGTAAGGCCTCAGTGCACCCAGGAATTAAGGAAGCATCTCTCCCCCTGGGAAGCTCTCCCTGCCCCGACTCCCTGCTCAGTCCTCTCCCTGAAGGGCCTAATAGACACGGCAGTCAGCTTACCACCAGCCCTCGAGGCTGGTCTCTGCGTTTCACTGGACCCGCCGGGTGGGCCCTGCCCACAGCCTTCGGGGCTGGGGGACACGAGGCAGACAGTTACTGACCATCTGTCTTATTTGTGGCGCGTTCTTCTTCTCAGCCGCTGGCCTTTCCCTTTCTTTATAAAGCTCTCGGACGCGGTGACTTACTGCTCTCACCCAGGGGATCCGTCTTAACCCTACACGTTGCCACCACTGACCCCGCGCGTGTGGCGCTAAGCAGGCGACCTGAGCGCCCGGCTCACTCACCATCCCGGGTCACCTCTATGACGTAGAGCCCTTCCTCAAGGCCGACGGCGATCCTGTCCCCGTCTGCGAACAACGTAAAGCGGTCAGTACCAGCGCACGGGCCGTCTGCTTCCAAAGCGGCGGAGAAACTACCAGTTCAAATGGGCCACACCGCTGAGCCCGCAGGCGGCCAGGACGCGGAGAAACGCACCCAGGATGGCGGCCGTGAGGACGGCCTTGATGAGGGGCAGCGAGCTGTCGTAGGCCTCCTGCGGGACGTGCACCACCAGGTTCCTCAGGCGGTTCTTGTGGAGGATGGCCTGCAGGCCTTCCAGGATCCCCACCCACTTCCTCTTTTCGTTCTCATTTTCCGTCAGAATGAGCAGCGAGCTGGTCTTAGAAGGTGTACCTAAGAGAGAAGCCGTCACCTTCACGACGAAAAACAAAACAGATAGAGAAGAGCTGTAAGACAACCGGACACACCGAACCGACGCCACGCGGCCTGCAGGCGTGAGAGCGGGGGCTGCTGCCCGGAGAGCTCGCCTCCGCGGGCCGCCGGGGTCCTGGTCCAGCCGCCCGCGGGCCGCGACAGCCCAGCTCTCACACGGTGCCCGCAGCCTGGCCTCGCCAGAGCTCAGGTGACTCGGCTCTGGCCAGAACTGCGATTCACTGTTCACTCGAAAGCCGCCTTCTTGAATGCTCTGATCACAACTGAGAAACACGCTCTCAGAACATGTCGAGGGACAACAGGATCTCAAACAAACGACCTCCCTGTAGGTGCCCCCAGACACTTACCGGGACACGGGACAGCCTTAGCTGCTACAAATCATCCTTTAGGCACACAATGATGGGAGTTCTCTGTATCGTATACAGAGACAGTTTCTGAAGAGATGTGATTTAACAGAAAGTGATCCATAGACTTGGTTTTGTGGTCAACCAAATTTCTCTGTACTTTTAAAAATTCCCTGTGGAGGGGGATCCACAATCTTCTAGAAGCTTCCTGACGCCACAGCATCTAACACTAGCTCAGCAGGGGACACTCCAACTCAGCCAGCAAGACAGCTGATAAGCAACGTCTACTAATTTTTTCCCGGCTTTGCTCCAGTTAATGGCCAACAAGTCCTCAGGAGGGAGGCTGAAGGGTCCATTTCATGTGTAGCCAACCGTGTGTTGGCCTCCAGCATCTAGTGCACTGGACTGGAGCAGCCGGGACACAGACCGAGGAGGGATGACGGAGCGGGAGGGCCTGACGCCGGGGAGACAGGGCTCTGCCGTGCGCAGAGAGGGTCTGTTACCCAGTACGGGGAGGGGGACGGGGGACACGGGACACATCGACAGGTGTGAAGGATCTGGAGAAACGGGAGGTCTGCTCTGGATGTGCGCGAGCCCCCTGCTACAAGACAAGGAAATGCTCACAACAGTCCTTTTATTTTAACCACATGGATTTTTTTTTTTTTTTTTTTTTTTTTTGCTGTACCACGTGGCATTCGGGATCTTAGTTCCCCGACCAGAGATTGAACCCGTGCCCCCTGCAGGGAAACTGTGGAGCCTTAACCACTGGACCACTGGACTGCCGGGGAAATCCCCCTACGGACTTTTTATCATTAATGAAATGTCTCTAAAAAATTGGAAAGAAAACATACCCTGAATATACACGGAATATCTCGGCGTGAAGCGTGTATGACGTCTGAAGCCAGGACTGAGCTCACAGAGAACTCTTCATCTCTGGTAAGAAATAACACATTCAGAGTATCGGAAAAGAGACACACACACAGGACCCTGTCCTCCACCCTTTAGGAAGGTATGAGAAAGGATACTTTCTAGAATACAAGGGAGGCTCCTGCCTCCACCAGGATAAGAAAATGCTTATAATGACAAAGCCAACAAACAAAAGGCAAGAATCTTGCATTCGTTTCAATGATTAGGGATGACTGAGAATAAAACCACCTTCCTGAGTCGCACTGTTCTATACTGCGCCAGACTGTTCCACAAGTACTAACACACCACATCTTTGCTTTGGCCTGTACCTGGCTATAAACGGGAATAAAATGTGCTGAGATAACCACTGAATCACCTCCAGTTTGCTCTAAACCCTGGGCTACGAGCAGCGTTATGCCTCGGGACACCTGCCGGTGGTCTCGTCACTGCTGGGCCAGGGCACACCTGTGTGCGAGGGGTGAGCAGGACCACCCTGGGACGTTTCCACATCGCAGGCGCCCAGCTGTTCACCCCTGCCCCGTGGGTCCCCCAAATACTGATGCTGGAGAATGAAGCTCCAGGCCAGGCCCTAGCCCCGGACAGGTGCCATACCGTGTGACACTGGGGGTGGGTGACAGGGACGGGCGCTCCACCTTGTGAGGAGCGGACGTGGCAGCAGTGACAATAGCTCCGCCCGCCAGGCTCTGAGCTAAGCACACCCTGTCTATTCACTTGCTTAATTAATCTTCCCAACAACCCTCGTACCTCACGACGTTGCTAACATGTCCATCTCAGAGAGTTAAAGAGAAGGTGGGGAGGGAAGGGTGCTGTGCCTTTTTGTATGTGGATGGCAGGAAGGCATCTGACTAGAGATGGAAGCCCTAAGAGACGGTGCCACTCAGCAAACGCTGTGGCCACACGAAGACAAGGGCTCACGAAGACAGAGCACAGACTACCTCAGGCTGTGCAATGTGTCTCTGGGGTCTTTTCTACTTGTTCTTGGGTATGTAGTTTTCTTATTAGATGCCTATTTGGCAAATCTTTCAGGGCAAAAACATTCACAGCAGGAAAGTTTCTAGCAGGCAACTGTTTTTGGAGCTGCCCAATAATTACGGGCGTGAAGGTAGAAATGGGGTTAAAGGCTACCAGACAACCAACTCTCATTCTCAGATATATAAGCCAGGTAAACCTCCTAGAACGAGGATAGACTACGCCGCACCGACCTGAGGTCTAGGACTTGGCTGGCCACGACGCCAGGCTGGGTGGCCTTGCCCTCGGGCAGGTCGTACAGGAAGAGCTTGCAGTCACAGACCACCGCGTAGGCCCGCTGCCAGCCCTTCTTCACCCCGGTCGGCTTGGGGACCTGCAGATCAAAGGAACCATGTTCCTCTGGGCCCGGGGGGCCGGCCGCAACACGGCCGGGCAGCAGGAAGTGGAGGTGGCAGGCCCAGGAGACTTCTTGGAGGCGGCGGCTGTGCCGTGGTCCACTCCTAGCTGCTGCACGGCCAGTCCAGGCCAGCGGCAGAGCTCGGTCTGGGTCCAGGATGACTCGGGCAGTGCTGGGGAGGGGCTCTGCCCATGACAGAAGGTGACGCAGGGGACAGTGCAGACAGCTCAACAAATGGGTGTGTGCACAGCAGACGGGGAGCAGCGCGGAATGCTGAGCCGGGCGCAGCGCCTTCAAATGGCACTTGGCTTTGAAACCTTAAGCGCATCAGCCCAGGAGATGGGGACGAGAGGCCCCGGCTGATGCTGAGTGTGTTTCTGGGGGGGGATCCTCAGGACTCCAGGAGGGGAGGGTTCCCAGGACCGGAGGGCTCCCAGGACCGGCACGTGGGTCGCTTCATGCAGCAAAGGGACCAATTTCCAGGGCAGCTGGGCTGGCCGTGGGCCACCAGGCTGGGTCGCCTGCCTGGGCAGGCAGTGGGGGGAACGTCCTACCTTTACGTAGCCCTTGTAGGCCGTTCCTATGCCTCTCTGTACGTCCACACCAAGAGGCCGCTTGGACTGCTCGGGGGGTATGGGGCACACCTGGGGAGCGCTGTCCTTGCAAGACACGTGGCAGGCAAACGAGCACACTGCGGAAGCACAGAACACACTGTCAGGCCTGCGCCCCCAAAGCAGCAGGTGCCTCAGACGTGCGTGGCACCCCAAGAAGGAAACAGTTTTTAGAGCAGTTTCCACAAACGCTCAGGGTACGCTGGCATCGAGCAACTTTTCCACACGCTCACTAGCACCCGCTGGGGGGCTGACGCCTGTGCTCGGGGGCTCCGGCCCCAGGCTCGTCACACTTCTCACCGCGGGACCTCGGCTGGCCACGCATGACTGCCCAGCCCCAGCACAGGGCGAGAGCACAACACAGAGGCCTAAAATGCGAACAGTGACAGACTAGCAGAAAAGAGACCAGACAGTGGTGCTTATCTCTAAATGACTTGATAGTGGAAGATCGTAAAGTTCTTTTTACTCTCTGCTTTTCCTCATCTTGGAGAATGGATGTGGACAGGACGTGGATGTTACATTTTGTAACAAACAAGGACCAACAGACACCCTGGTCGCCCCAGAGCAGCGCGCTGTCCACCGCAGCATGATCTCAACTCAGAGACCTTCATGGAGCACTTGTAAAGCCAGAGAAGGAGCACGTGCCCTGGGCCCCTCCTGGCTAGGCTGCCCTTGGCCTTGCCGGCCTTCACCGTGACCCCCACGCCCGGCCCCTCCTGGCTCGCAGGCCACACTCACCCTCACAGGCGTAGCCCTGGCGGATCAGCCCCACCATCAGGGAGGTGCAGTGGCTGCACTGCGTGGGGCTGGAGAAGGACTTGATGCTGAACTGGTGCGCTTTCGGCTGCAGGAAGAAGGTCAAGGTGGTGAGACACGGGCGGTGGGGACGGGGGACATGTCTGCTTGTAACCAAGCGTTCCAGCAACTGGAGCGCGCCCTGGAAAAGCTGAGCCACACGCTTTCACCACGACGTGCGCGGCTCCCGGCGTGACCCCACAAGCACGGAGCCTGAGCCAGAAAATGAGTCCACACGTGCGGCCTTCAGTGAGGACCCTCGCTGCCCACACCAGCGACGCTGGCCGGGCTGGGGCGCCGTGGTGACTCGAGCCCCTTGCCTGCCAGAGGCTCCGGGGCTGGCCTGGGTCATGCTTTGGAGTGGGCTGCCACCCACAGCAGCTTGTTCCTCCCAGCAAGAGTCTGGAAAGACCCAATGCTCCTTGTCGGAAGAACAGACACAGAACGCCACGGACAATGGAATGAGAAGCCCAGCTAGCGTTCATGAAGCTTAACACGGCAAACGAAAGGATTCATTTCAGGGGCACGTGAAGATGTGGAACCATTTGTAGGAAGCAAGGGAATAACCAACACAAAATCCAGAGAGCAGTCTGATCCCTGACTCCACGAGAATCGTAGTCCAAAAGCCAAGCCGTTAGCTGGTCTCAAACAAAATCAAGCCCCCTATCTCTAGCTGGCATGGCTGTCTGTGACTGAAGCCTTAAAAAAGACCATGTCTACGTTAAAGAAAAAAAAACATCTAGTAAGGCCAGACACCTGCTAAGCTTGAAACCAGGGCCCTGTCACACCTCGAAGCCATGACGTACACTGAACCCGTGCGTACTGATGGCACAGCTCTCCAAGATACATTCACGAAAATGACAAGTTACGAAGCCGCACACTGAGCAGAATTCCATTCACGCTGAGGAAGAAGTGCCTCCCATAAACCACGTGGTTCTCTGAGGCTCAAAGTGCAGCCAGATAAATGGGAACAAATGTGGAGAAGGGACTTAATGGACACTGAGCACAGAATGGTTACCAGTGGACTAGGAAATGCGGTCTGGGGAGTGAAGACAGAGGGCCGGGGAAGTTAAACTCTGAAATCAGCCAATTAAAATGTATTCATGTCTCACTGGTTTAATCAAGAAAACACAGGGGGCTTCCCTGGTGGCGCAGTGGTTAAGAGTCCGCCTGCCAATGCAGGGGACACGGGTTCAATCCGTGGTCCTGGAAGATCCCACATGCCGCGGAGCAACTAAGCCCATGCACCACAACTACTGAGCCTGCGCTCTAGAGCCCGTGAGCCACAACTACTGAGCCCGTGTGTCACAACTACTGAAGCCCGTGCACGTAGAGCCCGTGCTCTGCAACGAGAAGCCACCACAATGAGAAGCCTGCGCACTGCACAGAGGAGTAGCCCCCTGCTTGCTGCAACTAGAGAAAGCCCGCGCGCAGCAATGAAGACCCAATGCAGCCAAAAATAAACAAACAAATTAATTAAATATATATTTTTAAAAAGTATAGAAAACACAGGGTCCTAATGTTTTCTGGATTACACACTACTCAGAACAAAACATTACTGTGTACGTGAAAATACTAAGTTCGTCTTATTTACACAAAAGTCGTCTAAATCCGAGAAGGCCCCCCGGGGAAGAGCAAGGTCCCTCCTACCTTTGGTCCCGCCAGAGCGAGGGTCTGTGTGGTGGGCAGCGGCACGGTGGGTGGCCTCTGAGGGGCCCGAGCCACGTCCTGGGGGACAAGCGTGGACAGGTGAGCACTGTCCTAGCTCAGCACGCCTCTTACACAGCACAACTGATTAATAATGAGCAGTCCTGCATTTTAATTTACTACATTGTTGAGACACCTGTCAAAGCAGCCCTCATCTGGCTGATGCACTGACAGTAATTCTCAAACACAAGCCGGGCTTCGAGTGCCAAGCTGTGAGGCCATCAGGGCAGCTTCTGTTCGAGGGCCCACGAGGCGCGTGGACGTGGGGGCAGGGGGCAGACCCCAGGGCTCTCGGGGCGTCAACAGGGCAATACTCTCACCTCCTGCTGTTCTGTGCTTGCAGCCACAGAGACTGGTGGGGACGCCTCTGGCTTTGGAGCTTGTGTTTCTTGCTCACTAGTTGAGCTGGTCTGTGAAAACAAAGGCAGAGAAATACTGTGGGAATAAAAGAGCTTATTCTGCAGAATTTAGACTGTAACTACATGTTCTTTATTTAAAAAGTGCATTTCCTTGGGGACCTAAGGTCCCAGCACCGGTCCTTAGTCCTGGGATGCCCCGCCACGGACCCCACCTCACTCACAGCTGTCCTACCTTCTCCGAGGCTTCTGCCCCCGGCGTTCTAAGGCTGGGGTGGCGACCACGTGGGAGGGTGGACTCTGACAAGTCACAACGACCACCAAAGGCCTCACCCTCCAACTGCAGCCCGGACCCCCCCATCCTCCGGCCCCAGCCATTTAAGGGCAGGAACGGGAGCTGCCAACCCTCTGATGTCACTCAGCAGTGATTTTACTCTGTACGCAGGAGCCCTAAGATCAAGTAGCCACGTGCTCCATAACCTCAACTCAGGGATCGAGAAAAAATACTAACGTCAAAAAAGGTCTATGGACCTGTGACCAGAAGTAGGAATTTCCCTGGAAGCTTTATGACACAGGGAAGCAATGTTCTGTTCTGATAACTCAAGATTCCCAATTTACTTCCACAATTTGAAGCTCAAGCTGCATTCTAAAACCACCTAAAAATGACTTCACATTCATGAGTGCTCCTGATACTAACATTTCCTCATCACCAGCAATTAGGATTTACACAGATGCACGTATACAGTTTACAAAGCTTCATAAATGTGACACAGAAGTAGCTGGGTAGGTACCTACAAGAGCAGTTTACAGCTGTTATCTTGTGTTCCGAATCGAAATCCCATTGAACCAAATCAGAGAAACACTTTCCAATGGCTGGAATTAATTAGGCTGCTGACTAAGGAGCCAAATTCAGATGGGAAGGCCGCACATACACAAAAAACACATGCACAACTGTGTACTCCGATATTTGAATTTGTAAGCAAACTCACAAGGGAAAGGCTAGATCAATTAGCTACAAATATAAGCAAGCTTCTCCCATAAATAAGGTATGTTAAATGAGTTACAGTTCCATCTTTAGATAAACGAAGGGCAAAAGAACATTAAGTAATTTAATTTTAGCCGTGTAACAGCCTCACTAGTTTCATTTCGTTGGTTAATTAATCAAAAGGATGCAAATGAAGGAGGAGGAGAGGTGCACAGTGAAGAGCGCCGGGAGCCGGCGCCGGCAGCGACTTCCTGCTTCCCAAGAGGCTGGCAGAGAGGAGGAGGAGGCAAGAGACCTCGGTTGCGACAGGCGGGAGGAACAACACCATCGTTCCCGCCCAAGAAAAACGTGCGTGAAAATGTACTGATTCACTCATTGTGGCAAACATTTCTAGTATAAACAGCAAGCTTAATACGGGGAAAGCAGAAGAGAAGCTTCAATCAGACATTTCTCATGTCTGGAAACCCTCCTAGCACACTCAGACTCCGACCAAGGATTGTTTTCTTTCCATGAGTAAATGTCCTTCCTACTTAAATCACAGGGTAGTGAGGGACTGAAGCATGAAAATGGCAGGGGTGCTGGCTGCACAGGATGAGGTTCAGAGGTCAGAACCTCTGCCGCCACGCTGAAACCGCTCCGCTGGCCGCCCACGGAGATGCAAGGCCCGAGTCAGAAACCACCTGCCGCCACATGGATCGCTACGCTGTCCACTAGTTTTACAGAAAAGCCACTGCTGTCCGCCCCCCTCCCCCCACCGTTAACAACCCCAGTCTTCGCTTCTCGGGAGTCTGTACCTGCCCCGACGACGGTGTCTGGCTGTGCAGGGCCAGGAGAAGGCACCAGGATGGGCCGCGACAGGTTCTGTACGTTACCGCGGGTGTGAACGGTTGCATGTATTTGCCTCTTAAAAACTGAGGACTTCAGGGAAAAGGCAGCGTCACAAATTTGAACCCTCTTGACAGGTGAATGTAAACAGGTGTGTGCCCAGAATGGCGGGGGCAATACAGATCCGCCTGGATTTTCTAACAACTGATCTAGGCAAGGATCGCAGTCGTCTGCTAACCCACGGTGACCGCTGATTGCTCCCAGGGCCCCTCCCGGGGTGGCGTCTCGTCTGGCAGACACCACCTCCACCTAAGGGTCAAGAAGCTTAGCGTCCCCAGTGCAGAGCAAACTGGCCTCCGCTCACGGGGAGAACACACCATCTCCCGTGCAGAGTTCACATCAAGATGTTCAACCCACATCTAATCAAGAGGAAGAGTGGAGGGCCTTCTACAAGATAACTGGTCTGGACATTACAAGAATCAATGCTATAAAAAACAAAGTGGGGGGTGGGGGAGACGGCGGCACGGCTCCAGATTAAAGGAGACCAAAGAGACACGAGCTCTGGCTCCTGAGCCGGAGGGAAGGCAGCTGTGCGCTGCAGCATCAGTGCAAACCATCCCCGCGTGGTGACGGCACTGTGGATACGCAGGGGAACATCTTCAACTCAGGAAAGAAACGCTGGAGTACTGAGTGTATTAGGGGTCATGATGCCTGCAACCCACACTCAAATAGCTCAGGGGAAAAAGGTCCATGTGCGTGTGGAGAGAGAGAGAGAGAGAGAGAGAGAGAGAGAAAGCAAGTGCAGCAACATGCCAGGTGAGAGATACATATGTTCACGGTACTATTCTTTCAACTTTCCTGCAGGTTTAAAATTTTCTAATAAAAAGTTAGAAAACAAAAGCAACGGCAAACACATCAGAAGTCCCATTAATGAGATCTCCCTTCACTAGCTTCCTGGTGAGGCTTGCTTTACAGGGCTGCTGGGAAGGGCCCATCCCTGCAGTTTTGCAGAGACCATCCCGCTCCACAGAGTGACGTGAAGAATGCACAGCAGAAGAGGAGGGAAGCGGGATCCACTCAGACCAGCAGCCGCTCCCCAAGCTGCAGGGGCTGCTCTGGGCTCCTCCCGTGCGGGGCGGGTCTCCCTGAGCAGAGGCAATGAACTCCAGCCCCAGGACCGCAACAGGGGCCCGGGCGGGACTGTTCTTCCAAGCCACCCACCTCCGCCCCGGCGAGGCTGCACCGCACTGACACGGGAACACGACCGGCTCGTTCTTCCACGTGAGAACTTGTGGTTTAAAAACTGCCTGAAACACTCAGCACACAGGCAGAGGCCGGTGTGGACTTCCTCCCGGAAGATGCCAAGCACTCTCTTACCCTCCACCTAACTTGAGGGGCCTCTCTGTGAGCGCCTCAAACACCCTAACTGCTTCCAACCATACACGTTTAGCCCCTGGTCAACTGCAGGGTCGGCACAGCTGAGCTAAACTGCCTGGGGCCAATGTACCGTGGGCTTGCGGCCCTGCAGGTAGTCAAATCACAGTAAGCGATTTCTAACTTGTCATCAATTCATCTGTCACTTTAAAACAATAATTACTTACCCTAAACGTCAGATCATGAGCGAGAGGTGCAGTGTTGAAGTACTCAAAGATAGAATCCTGAAAATCTGGAAGTTTGAGTCCTGTAAGAACAAAACGAGACCAGTCAAGGTAAAAAATTTAAGATGCAAAGACTCAGTGTCATCGAGATATCAATTCTCTGTCAGTTAAATGACAAATCTGAGAGAGTAACCGAGTTAGACTATCCGGAAATCTCTAAAAATGAGGGGGTGGGCTGGGGGAGGAGACCTACCAGATACTAAAGCAGATTCATTAAAGCCTCTCCAATTAGAATCGGGGGGTCTTGCCCATGGACAATGAGCAGGGGAGGAAAATCCAGGAACAGCCCCCAGTGCCCACGGTAATTAAATCTCAGCTATGATAAGACCCACATCTGAAATCAGTAACGAGGGGAACTTTTTTTTTTGCGGTACACGGGCCTCTCACTGTTGTGGCCTCTCCCGTTGCGGAGCACAGGCTCCGGACACACAGGCTCAGCAGCCATGGCTCACGGGCCCAGATGCTCCGCGGCATGTGGGATCCTCCCAGACCAGGGCACGAACCCGTGTCCCCTGCATCGGCAGGCAGACTCTCAACCACTGCGCCACCAGGGAAGCCCGAGGGGAACTTTTTAATAACTGGTACTGGACAACTAACTAGCCACGGGAAAAAGATAAAACGGGGTCTGCCCCTCAAACTGTACGTCATAGTAAATTCCAGATAGGTCAGTAATCTAAATGTTAAAAGTGAGACTATGCAAGCATCAAAAGAAGACATGGGCGAATTACTTGAGCAACTGGGGACTTGGGGGTATTGCCCTGTGACTCAAAAAAGGGAAAAAAATGATAAATTTGACACACAAAAATTTAAAAAAACAACAATAAAAACACCTTACACTTGGCAAAACAAAAAAAAAACAACAACAGCAAAAAACCATCATAAACAAAGACAAAAGACAAACCAGGGAAAATGTTTGCAACTTCTGTCAAACAAAAGGTTCCTGTCCTCAATATATAAAAAGCGTCTAAAAATTAAGAAAAAGCCACAACCTGAATTTTTTAAAATGGGCAGAAAACACAGATACATAAGTCACCAGGATAAGAAATACAAATAGCCCTCAAACATACGGAAAGATGTGCAATCTTGCTCATAATGAGAAGAAATGCAAATGTGGTGCTTCTTCTCACCCATTCAGAGTAAGATCACACTTTGTGGGCCAGGCTCTGGGGCAGGAACCCTCGCCTGCACCGTGGTGGAGACACAGACACACAAGCACTGGAGCAGAATCCAGCACTGCTGAGGCTAAGTGTATGCATGCTTAACCTATGACCGGCAATCCCACTTCTGGAAACCTATCCCCAAAACACACGGACAGAAATAGGAAACGCTATATGCACACGGCTACTCACCGCAGCACTCTTGTGACAGCAAGAGATCAGAACAGCCCAACACCCAGCAGGGTGCTGTGCTGTGCTGGGCAAAGGCTCCGGGACCAGCTGAGGGCTGTGGCCTCGCCGGAGCACAGAAAACAGAGCAGGGCAGGCCTTTGGGAAGTCATGGGGGACACAACTGTCTAATTATACAGGTACAGGTATTTGCTTTATATTTTCAAGGTGAAACAAAGGAAGAATAAACCAAAAACTGTGGCTACCTTTGGAGAACGCATCTTTGAACAAACTCTACCTCAGAATTTGGACCTTGGAATTATGCTAAGTGCTTTCTTTATGTAACTAAAAACTCTTAAACCTAAAAGAAATGAAATCTAAAATAAAACCATTTCATTAAAAAAGGTTTTTATTTAAATAATTCAGGGGCTTCCCTGGGTGGTGCAGTGGTTAAGAATTCACCTGCCAATGCAGGGAACACAGGTTCGAGCCCTGGTCCGGGAAGATCCCACATGCCGTGGAGCAACTAAGCCCGTGAGCCACGACTACTGAGCTGGCGCTCTAGAGCCCGCAAGCCACAACTACTGAAGCCCACGTGCCTAGAACCCATGCTCCGCAACAATGAGAAGCCACCGTGATGAGAAGCCCACGCACTGCAATGAAGAGTAGCCCCCACTCTCAGCAACTAGAGAAAAGCCTGCGCACAGCAACGAAGACCCAATGCAGCCAAAAATAAATTAAAAAAAAAAAAATTCAGACGTGTTGATTCTAATTTACCAGTATCTGCTCTAAACTTTTCTTCCATCTTCTTCTTCAAAATTTCCATTTCTTCTAATAATTCTGTATTCTTGGCTTCGGAATCCTTTAGTTTGCTAAAATAAAAAAAAAACAGCTTTAAGGGCCCAGAGCTCAAGTCATCTCTGAGCTGGCTCAGAGAGTGTCAAGATTTTGGCGGGGGGTGGGGGTGGGCGCTGTTTAACCCAGGTGCCTGGGAAAGCGGCAGGGCAGGCATGACAAGTGCCCCTGTTCACACACTTCAAAACTGCAGACTCTCATGCTCTCATTTTTTCCTGAAAACACTATTAAGCACAGCCCCCAGGAGGTGAAGTGCTCACACATACCCATGCACCCAGGTCTAACTGAACACTGACTAAGTGCCAGCCCCCGGGTGGCCCAAGGCCCCACAGGCACCTTTCAAAGGAGAGATTCATGTCCTTGACCTTCCTCAGCTCCTCCTGGACGAGCTGTTTGGCCCGGATCTCCGCCTCTAGAGCCGACTGCAGTTCCAGGCGTGCAGACATGTCCAGCTTCTGACTACGGCGAACTTTCCAAAGGGGATCCTGTAGAGATCGGTTCAAATATTAAAAATACATTCTTAAGCTATTTACTTGTTTAACAAAATTAATGCTAACAAATAAGTAATTCATCTTCTTTGAATCTTAAGCTTTTATTATATTTAAGTATCAACTCTCAGATGTTATTAAAGTCCATGGGATCCAATTTTAGTTTTGTGACTTCTTTCTTAGAGGTCTTCTAAAGAATAAAATTTACGGGTTTTTTTTTTCTTTAAGAATAAAACTGATCCTACAGTGTAATTTCTACATGGCTCCACTACACTCTTTTACAAATTTAAGTTACATTCTAGGATCACAGTTATCTTATTTTTCCTACATCTTGAAACATTTTGCTATTTCATCATCTTAGTAACTATGTCATTACTCATCAATTATTCCTACCTATGATAAAAGACTAAAATAATAACAGAAAGGAAGAATGATGTAATGAACTAGAAGGCTGAAGCCACAGTGAAATAAACCAGCTTGAGGACAGCATTCCTCCAGTTTCTTACTGAGCTGCCTGATGTATCTCACCAACTTCCAAGAGCGTAAGAAAAATCTGAGGAGATTATCTTGTAGACTTTTTTTTAGACTTTCACTGAACACGGTTAAGAATTCTTCATTTTTCCTCCATAACAAGAAATAAGAGAAAACGGAGTGAGAGAGATGGTTCACAAGCAGAAGAGGGTATGGAGGAGCAGGGCAGGGCTCCATCTAGCGGTGACAGCGGGACCGATAAGCTGAGAGAAGGCTCAGGGGACCACATCCTAGAGCAAGTTTCTCAAGAATGGATAAGTGAACAGACAACACACTTCTAAGGACAATACATCTCTAAGGACATTCTCATCCAGTTAGTCCTTCAACACGAAGAACTATCCACACGGTATTTTGCAACAAGAATCTCAACGGGGGCTTCCCTGGTGGTGCAGCGGTTAAGAATCCGCCTGCCAGTGCAGGGGACATGGGTTCAATCCCTGGTCCGGGAAGATCCCACATACCGCGGAGCCACTAAGCCCGTGAGCCACAATTACTGAGCCTGTGCTCTAGAGCCTGCGAGCCACAACTACTGGAGCCCACGTGCCACAACTACTGAAGCCTGTGTGCCTAGAGCCCATGCTCTGCCACAAGAGAAGCCACCACACCACAACGAAGAGTAGCCCCTGCTCGCTCCAACTAGCGAAAGCCTGTGCATAGCAACGAAGACCCAACGCAGACAAAAATTAATAAATTAAAAAAAAAAGGAATCTCAACAATCCCATTTTGCTAAAAGAACATAGTCTTTCATCTTTTATGAGGTTTGTGCACAAACTTTATTTAATGCAGTTTATAAATGCCAGTGTCCTTGTAAACATGACTGGAAGAAAAGAAAAAAATAGAAACAAAAAAATTTACTGCTCATTCTAATTGGTGTTTATAAATGTAAAAATGAAAATGTTTTCCAATCATGGAGCAAAGAACACAGCGGTATTTTTTCATTCAATAAAATTATAAGCTGTCCGTATTTTCAAAAGTATTATGTTCTGGACATTCCTGGTGGCACAGTGGTTAAGAATCCGTCTGCCAATGCAGGGGACACGGGTTTGAGCCCTGGTCCAGGCAGATCCCACATGCCGTGGAGCAACTAAGCCCGTGCGCCACAACTACTGAGCCTGCGCTCTAGAGCCACAACTACTGAAGCCCGCGCACCTAGAGCCCGTGCTCCACAACAAGAGAAGCCACCGCAATGAGAAGCCCGTGCACCACAACCAAGAGCAGCCCCTGCTCGCCTCAACTAGAGAAAGCCTGCACACAGCAACGAAGACCCAACACAGCCAAAAATAAATAAATAAATAAAAACAAAACAAAAAATGTATTGTGTTTTGGTGACGGAAGCTCAAGAGCAGCGAGAGGTCAAGGATGAGCTGGAACCTATCAGAGACGGACTCCTGAGGTTCGGCGTCTACAAGCCGCATGTGCCCCAGGCCCTGTGGGACGAGGGCCAGCAGTTCAGTCCACTCGAAAGTACTGGCCCCCCCACCTTGGTAAATATACCTTCAAACCAGGAAAACATGGAATAAAACTGTGTGTTCACTAAGTTTAATTCTAGCCAGAATCCTAATGAAGTTTTGTTCCTCTTCACCTTTACTCTTACTCTGTAAATTATTCACAAAGTAACTCACACATGCGTATTTTAACAAGGGTAAATGTTGGAGGAGAGAAGGGGGCGCGAGCTGCTGCATGGGGACCAGCACCACCAGCCCAGCGCTCAGAGTCACACAGACTGCTGGACAGACTGACAGATCTACACACTAATAAAGCAAACCTCCTCGACGGCGGAATCCTGTCCTGCTAAGTTAAGACTGCGCCACAGAGCCTGCTACTCAACAGTGATTTGCTAAATGAATGAATGGTATCAAAGTAATCTGTGATCTCCTGATGCCCGACAAGATGCTAGCCACACAGAAACCTCTCACGTCACTGAATTACCTGCACGTTCACATCTGGAGCCACCGATGATCCCCCAGCAACAGAAGTGTGCATTTCAGACCCAGACCTACCAGTGTCCTTGAGCCCAGGCTGGAGCTCCTCAGCGCCTCGAGCTCTTCGGTCATCTTCGAAGCCAGGGCCTGAAGATAGCCCCGGGCATCCTTCTCGTCGCTGACCCTGGAGGGGAACGGCCATCCCGTGAGCCAGAGGTGCCCACCGCCCCTCCTCAGGACACGGCGGCCCAATGCCAGGTCACCCCCCGTCACCCGTGACGAGCCCACACCCTGTTAGGGGAGGCCAGTCCCAGCTCGCTCTCTGGGGCTCCTGGGCCTTCGTACAGCCGTGCTTCCCAGAAGCTCTGCCCCCGTTTCAGCCGGGACACGCGGGGCAGGCCAGCACGACCCACACCCTCGGGGACTTGGTGGTGCTGTTTCTCCACCTTCAGTCCCATGTCATGATCACTGGACAGAACTGCTGCCCCCAGACGGTACCGACTTGGGGGAAACAGGCGAGATCTGTAGGGTTAGACCTCAGAGACACAGTGTGAGGTGTGGAGGAGGAGGTGGCAGCTGGGGAAACCGTGATGGGGGCGCCAGCTGGGCCGCACCGCGGGGCTCGCCGTGCACGTACCACTGAATGATTTCCGCGATCTGGGCTTCCCAGTGGGCAACCGACTCCTTCTTGGCTGCCAGATCCTGCAGTTCATCCTCCAGCTGTCTGTTCTGAGCTGTCAGTTTATCCACAAAGGAACAAAGCTGAAATTAAACAATTGTAACACACAACTCGTTACTGGGCATCCTTAGCATTATGAAAACTACAAGTTCTTTTGAATTTTGAAAGTTTTCTTTAATCGTTATGAGAGTTTCCCAAACGAAGTTTCCAATGTGGACTTTCTGATCATATCTAACTTAAGTCACGTTTCAATACAAATCTTAACATCAAAGTGATTAGAGCTACTGGTTTCAGGTTAATTAGCAGCTTGTAACCAAATGAAAACATCCCATTTAAAAGATCAAACATATTACTTCACTTAAAAATTAAAATACTTAAAATACCAAACTTCTAAGACTCAAGAACGAAAAAATTACAGCATCCACAAAGTGACAGTTCAGATCCTTTAAATCACCTTTTCGTTTTCAGCAGTTAATTTCTTGTTTTCCTCAAGCAGCATCGCCCTTTCTCGTTCGTACTTGTCTTTGACTGTGCCCACGGCCTCCTCCATCTCACTGTGCCTGAGAAGGCGGGAGAGGTTTTAGGGGTTCCTGACTTTGCCAACGCTCCTCCCCGGGCCCGGCGCAGCCCGAGGCCTCTGCGCCGCGGGGCTGCGCGGACTCACCTCTCACGTTTGGACTTCTCTAACTTGTCCTTCAGCACCAGGACCTCCTTCTGCAGGGCCAGCTGCTGGCTTTCAGAGTCGTGCACCTCTTTCTTCACATTCTTCACCTCCAGCACGTGGGAGGCCTCGCGTCTCACCAATTCCTCTTCATAAAACAGGACTTTCTTCTCAAGCTCAGATTTTATCTTGGAAATCTCCTGCTGATGTTCTAAGGCGGCACCTGGCCCACGGCCTCCTTGCTTCATCTGAAGATAAAAGATTGGAATAAATTACAAATCTCTGCGCCCTCCTCGAGGCTCAGGCATCACCCCTACCACGGCAGACACTTGCAAGCGACGGACACCGATCCTTCTAACAGCTGCAGGGCAGGCTTTGGGGCGGGGGGGTGGGGGGGTGGTGTCTGCCCTGGGACGGGGGGAGCCCAGATCTGCCTGGGACCCAGAGGCCCCGTCTCACACTCTGACACGAATGGTCCTCAAGGTCCCCTCACGCTGTCCGTTCATTCACGCAACAGTGTTCTCTGGAGGGCTGACCGTGTGCCAGGCACCCTCCTGCTAACAGGGTCACACAGGGTGGTGACGTGGGAAGTGAGCCATCAGGCTAGGAAGGTCTTCATCACGGGGGAGGCGGGGGCTCAGCCAGGGCAGAGGCACTGAGTGAGGGGAATGGTGGGACAAGCTGCAAGTGTCTGAAGAACAGGAGTAATCGGGGGGCACGAGGGAGGAGGTCAGGGCTATTCGAGCTCTGTGGGAAGCCGTCAGAGGGCATTAACGACGTGACGAGCTCTGACTTTGGTGTAACCAGCTGCTGTGTGGACAGTAGACTGCAGAGGGCACAGAAAGGGACGGGGAGACGCGGTCACAGGCCGCCGAGTCCGGGCAAGACTCGGCAAAAGGTGTTGCCTGTGGAAGCAAAGACGACGGGGAGAAGCTGACACCTCGGGGGTGTGTGCTGGGGGGATGGGCCAGGTGTGAGGGCGAGAGAAGACCCATCGTCTGCATTTCACAGATGAGGAAACCCAGGCTCAGAAAGTGGAGTCCTGGATCTGAAGTCTCGCCAAGCACATGAGGAGCCACTACAGCCCTCCCCCACTCCCCCGCCCCTCCCCAGCCACCCCACTGCCCTCTGGCCCTGGACGAGGGCCCCGGGGCCACCAGCCCGGCTCTTCCACTGTCAGCAGCAGGACATGGGCTGTAAGCTTTTCCAGAAACGGACTCCACCGAATTTAGAAACCCCAAGACACAGAGAAAGCATGAGGCGTCAGTTTGCTAGGGCTGACTCTAAACTGCCGGAAACATTTACACAAGGAAAGAAACGAAGGAACCCGGTTTTTAAAGGTGAGAAGCTCCCATAAGCTTTCACATCGCGTTCCCGGCCACCCGCCGCCCCCGCCCCACGCCGGGTCTTGTCAGACCCCGACAATCGCATCGTTTAAGGTGACTCCCGCCCGGCAGCCGCTAAGGATAAGAGTCTGCTCTCTCAGTAAGAATAAAGACCTAATCAAGCACTACCTTGAGGGCTTCAAGCTCACTTTCTATTTGCTTGGAGAAGTTCTCGCTGTGCTCACGCAGCTTGCGCTCCTTGGAGGCCTCGGCCACGGCGTCCTCGAGCTGAGCTTCCAGCTAAGGAAGAACAGCGCTTTTTACCAACACAAACCAGCTCCACCGCGGCAGCTAGACCTTTACCCAGAAGGAACTCTAAAAGAACGAAACCTTGTAATTCTTCGCTCTTCATCAGATTTTGATCACAAAGTAAAGGCTGAGAAATACACTTCAGGACTTAACTGGAATGGCTGTTTAGTAATAAAACAAGTTTAAACTCTAATTTAAATTGATACTTTGAAACTATATTTCAAGAAGAGATACCAGTTTGTGAAAACAAATACTCCAATACCTGTAGGATACAGATTCTTTTTTTTTTTTTTACTTATTTATTTTTGGCTGTGTTGGGTCTTCGTTGCTGCCCGCGGGTTTTCTTTAGTTGTGGCGAGCAGGGGCTACTCTTTGTTGCAGTGCGTGGGCTTCTCATTGCAGTGGCTTCTCTTGTTGTGGTGCATGGGCTCTAGGCACGCGGGCTTCAGTAGTTGTGGCTCGTGGGCTCAGTAGTTGCGGCTCGCAGGCTTATTTGCTCTGCGGTATGTGGGATCTTCCCGGACCAGGGCTTGAACCCATGTCCCCTGCATTGGCAGGCGGATTCTTAACCACTGCGCCACCAGGGAAGTCCCAGATTCATTTTTTTTAAAATGGAAGACTTGAAACATACACAAAAGTAGATAGAGTGGTATAATGAAGCCCATGTGCCATGACCCGGCGTCAAGAGGTAGCACCCTGGGCCTGCTTCAGCTGCGTGGCTACTCCCCAATCATTTTAAAGCAAATCCCAGACATAGTATCATTTCACCCAGAACTGGAATGGTCATGCTTAATTAGGGGTTCACTACAAAGAGTTACAGTTGGCTAGAACTACAAATGTACTGGGGTTGCAAAATCAACTGTGTAAGAAGAAAACAAATAGGCATTTTGAGGCCAAAGGACAAAGAGCCCTGAACACGAAAGGATCAAGAGCATATACTCCTGGGCCCTCGCACTCAGTTTACCGAGTAAACCCTTAACAGAATTGTAAAGGAAGGGTTGTGGGAAATATGTTGCCTGTTGGTAGCAGAACGTTTGAAATCACCTCGGGCAGCAGTTCAAAGTGGGGTCCTGAGGCCCTTTTAGGGTCTGCAAGGCCCTTCCCCTTCTAAGTCCCTATCTTAGGAGCTGGGCTTTCTTGACGTACATTATACAAAAAAGCGTATCACTCCAGACAATACAGAAACAGATACGAGAACCCGGGTGTTTTCTATTAAGTCAGACATTAAAGAAAGGCATAAGCATTTAAAAAATGCCATACTTCTCACTATATTTTAAAAAATGGGTCACTTTTCATAAAAATGTTATTTATGTTAACATGTAATGAGTCTGTTGTTATACTGAACATTTTTTCAGTTTTAATTTCTAACATGGTAAACATTAAGACCTATAACCACACAAACAAAAGCCCTTCGGGGCCCTCAGTGATTTCTGAGTGTCAAGGATCCCGAAGCCAGTCTCAGGACCACTGCTCTGGGGCAGCCGGCGTTGCATACCTAGAAGCCTTCGTGTCTCCTGAAGCCATGCTGCGTCACATCATGACGTGTTTCTATGGTATTTCTTGTTCATGAATACCCTCTATTCTGCTTTAAAATTTTAGTACTACAGGAACTTCTTTTAATAACTTCACAAATAGGGAACAAGGGCTGAGGGCTACAAAATAGACGCTTAGCAAAGCGGCTACTTGGCTTCACATGAAATTTAAGATCCACGGTATTTTCAAGTGATTTACGTGACGCAGCCTAAGCTCCCAAAGCTGTTTCACTGGGATCACCCAGGCGCCCCACCAGCGTCCCCCGAAGCCCCGAGAAGCTACCTCCTTCCTGCTCTTGTCGGCCCTGCGGGCCTCCTGCCTCAGCGCGTCCATCTTCTGCACGGCCGCCTCCACCTCCTCCTCCCGGTCCCGCAGCTGCCGGGACACCTTCTGCTTCTGGGACCGGAGCTCGGCCATGCGCTCGTTGAGCTCGGAGAACTCCTGCAGGGCCAGCTTCCGCTGCTGGTGGGCGTCTTTCAGTTCCCGGGCCTGGGACTTCAACCGCTCGGAAGCCTCAATCAATTGCTGAACACACAGAGTTAAATTACAGACGGTTTACGTTTGCCTAACAAGGACTAGAAGGCGAGAAGCGCTGTCTTCCACTGTATTAAGGGGTTAAATTGACAGCAGATCTGGTTACAGGCTGTAGCCACAGCCCCGAGAACTGACCTTCCTGGAAAAAGCCCTTTGTTTGTCCCAGCGCAGCCTGAAGAAGCCCACCTGAGACCAGTGAGACCCTCCTATGATGTGAGCAGCTTGCTCACAGAGGCAAGTCTGGCTCGGGAATTTCAACCTCTCCCCTATGTCATCCACACAATCACAAAAGTAGATGAAGCATGAATCTGGTCACCAATCTAGTTACTTAAACCCAGCAGAATCAGAAAAGAACATATTATATACAAAAATGCTTAAGATTTCAATCAAAGTAAAGGACTGTATAAAAACAATCTGCTCCTCCCTGCAGCCGATCCCTTGACAACTGGGCGGCTCGGTCACCGTGGCACCTGCTGGCGTGTGGCCGGAAGCAGCAGGATCTGAGCAGGCCGGCAGGGCAGCTCCCGCCACAGGGAGGAGACGCCCCCGTGGACCCGCCCACTGCAAGTTTCTCCCGCCCACCTGCGCCTCTGAGAGGAAGCCCTGCAGGTGGTACGATACCACGGGGAACGGAAATCCTGCTCGATTCAGAAAACAGGCCCCGACCACAGGGTCAACAACCGAGTGTACTTTAGGAAACACGGTCCTCACTGGTGTGAACATACTGCTGTCTGAACACAGTTGGACGTGTCTCACTGAAAATCAATGTCACGAAGGAGCTACGGCCTCTTTCGCAAAGGCTGGCCAGAGCTGCAGGCAGCTGCAGGCCGGGTAGGAAGGACAGGGACTCTGGCTCGGGTGAGGACAAGCGCCCTGAGCCAGCTGGGTCAGCGCAGGGAAAACCCTCAGCCCTCACGTGGGGATACCGCCTGCTCAGCAGGCTGTGTCCGAGGTTAAAGACAGTGACTGTAAAGTGCGCCCGTGCAGCCGTGGCGCCGAAGAGCACCCGCAACCGCGAGCAGCCCCACGGTAACCGGGCGCCAGTTTCACTCCTTGTGAGCCTCGGCAGCAGGGGCCAGGATCCCGCACACAGACGAGGGGCCTGGACGTCCTCGAACGTACGCACGAACTCAACCTCACCCTCTGCAAGATCACGTAAGCCTCTCTCACACAAACGAGGCCCCTACCTTGTGGAAATCCTCCTTTTCCTGCCGCACCAGGCGGTACTGCTTCTCCAGGCCTTTCAGTCGATGCGCGGAATCCTCGTGCTCCTGGCGGAGGGTCACCGTGTCCTCAAGCTGTCGCTCGAGCCGATTGGAATCTGAGTAAAAGAGAAAAGAAAGCGTATTCCCTTACGCGCACAACTTTGTGATCTGACTTACTGACAGGGAATTATTTAATAATCCCAAATGCCCCCGAGGCTTTTTTGACGTTCTCTCTCAGGCACGCACATGGCCACCTGCACACCTGAGCAGACGCACCAGACTTGGCTCCGCCCCTCTGTCTACGCACCCTTCCCCGGGACCGTGAGCCCCAGGGCGGCACGCACCTCTCTGTCTCGCCCTTGCTCCCCGTGTGAGCCAGCACCGTGCGGCCGAGTGGTGCAGGAGGGTTTTAGTACGTAATGGACTCAATGGAAGCCCTTTTCTGGATCGGGATAGTGGGTCCCAGATAGGAAACAGAGAGGAGGCAACTGACTCGGGTTTGATTTGAGATGAGAGTCAAGTGCCGCAGCAACCCACGTGTCAGGCAAAGGGTTAAGACTTAAGGGTGACTTGAGTCTCCAGGAATCTCTGATAACCTAGGAACCACAAAACAGACACTGTCGTGACAGCAGAACCAGCACCTAAAACACTGGAAAGTGAGCACAGCCACTGAGGGGAGCTTCAGGAAGGAAAGTCACGGCAGTTCTGTCTTAGGGCGACAAAGAGGAGAAGTAAGATAGAGAAACGCAGACTATTCTGAGAGCTTATGCATAAAATATGAAGAACCGGTTCTGGCTGTAACTATAACATTATAGTACTAGAGTTAAGCAAGTTGGAGAAATGATTTTAAATAAACTGACAAAACACCAGGACGCTTTGCTAAAGTTTAACATTGTTTCCCTGCTTTTCCATCCAATGAAAAGGACTCTGAAAATTTTCTTGGCAGAGACGAATGCCCAAGAGTAGAGACTAAGCAGTCTGACTTCAGAACACTTACCTGCTATTTTGTTCTTCAAACGTTCGATTTCTTCGTTCAGCTTTTTGATCTCCTTATCCCGGGCTGAACCGCCCAGGGCCCGGGCCGAGCCGTGGAGGGACTGGACGGTCTGGGTGGACTCTGGGGAAGAGACACACACGTGAGTGCAGGCCCATGGCAGTGGCGAGCAGACCCCGCCGCAGAGGCCCCGCTGCCACTCACCCTGCAGCTTCCTACTCAGCTCCAGCCTCTCCTGCTCCAGCCTCCGGATCCTCCTCTCATAGGCTTCAACCTGCAAGCTGTTCTCCAAGTCCCGCTGCACACCCTCGTCTCTGGTTAACGTGCTGGACTGCATCGTGCTCTTCAGAGAGCCCCGGTCAGAAAAACAGCTGCAAATAAAGCAACAGGGTTTTCTGATCTACTGAGAATTTACAGTGATTCCATTAGCATTTAAAAACTTCCTGGGGTAAAAGATAAGCCTTTTTAAATTGGCAAACAAAAACACTTGTGAAAAGACTTTATTGTTTATGGAGCCAAAATTAGACAAGAGTCTTCCTTCCTGCAACTGACTGTGTGACAACGGGCAGCGAAGAGGGACGCCCTCAGAGCTGGCCAGACACTGCCTCTGCAGGGGAGGGGACGGTACTCTCTTTCTTTCTTGTTGAAGTACTGTTGATTTACAATGCTGTGCTAGTACAGAGCACAGCTTCTAAATCATCGCGTCCGCTCAACTAGACACTGAGCAGAGAAGGCCTTCTGCCTGAGGAGCTGGGCTGGGGGGGCTCGGCTGGGCTCAGGCAGAGGCTTCCCGGGACGCTCACCCTGGAGGCCTGCGGCACAGTGAGCCGGCGAGGGCACGCTGGCTCCACACTGACTGGAGACGGTTCCTTCCACCCTCTGGGGCTCATCCTCCCCCGAAGGCTGAGCACCCGTAAGGTCCCTCAATCCCAGCGTCTCAGCAGCAGTTAAGCTCCTCAACAACGACCAGCCGACTCACAACGCACAGACCAAGGCCGAGGATGGTTCCCTCTATCAGAGCTTCCATCAGAGCTTAACTCGGGGACAGGTTACTTAGTTCCTCTTGCTTTTAACTGACAGTGATGTCAGGGACGTTTCTGAGTCCTACAGAGCATGCGGTGAGGCACCCGTCGTGCACGCCAA
Source organism: Mesoplodon mirus (assembly GCF_964341445.2). Lineage (NCBI taxonomy): Eukaryota > Metazoa > Chordata > Mammalia > Artiodactyla > Ziphiidae > Mesoplodon > Mesoplodon mirus. The sequence continues at coordinate 186,694,583 of NC_138979.1, forward strand.
GCACATACACACTCAGGAGGGGCTGGCTGGTGCTTCTCACAGGTGGCCCGAGGATGCTGTGCCAGCTGGCACTGCCAGAGTCCGGGGTCCGTTCCAGAAGGAGGCCCCTGGACCCAACCCGACACACCTGAGCCTCGGTCGGGGGGCGGGGCTGGGATCCACAGGTGTGATCAGCGCCCAGTGAGCTGACTGCAGTGGGACGGTGTAGAGCCCCTGCAGAGGGGCTAATGAGTCACTGCACCCAGCACACCCTGGAACGCCTCCTCTTGGCTGGAAGGCACGTGCCAGAACTTTGGCTCACGTGCTGTTTAACTCTGGCATCCACACCTAAAGAGAGTTTCTACAAGCTTGAGCACAAGTAACCCTCTTCTGCAAGGAATCTGTATCACTTCAGGCACCGTGGCAGCTCCATGTGTTTTATTGTACTGGCCTTTCTTCCCAACCCCTCTCTTCTTGGCCCAGTTTCCTTTTAAAAGCAAGTTAGAGCGTCTCTGGCAACACAACTCTGCCAGAGGCCCATTCGAGACAGAGGCCGACGCAGACGAACACCAGCCGGGGGCTCCCGGGGCTGGAGCCACACGTGGGGCTGATGCGCTCAGCTCTGGTGGGGACTGTACTGCAGTCCCACTCGTGGGAGCGACGGGGCCGCGGCTAAGAGCCCTACAAAAGCGAGTGGGAGCCCTGATGAAGATGGCACTCAGCCGGGAGTGAATGGACACCGTGCCACTAACCGCGGCCACTGAGGTCCCATCAGCACAAACGCTCCAGTGCCGATGGCCTACAGAGATCAGGCACCAGCAAACTGTGGCCCGAGGGCCACATCCTCTTGAGCCTGCTTTTGTACCTCCCATAAGCTAAAAATGGTTTTTACATTTTTAACGGGTTGTTAAACGAGAAAAGCATACAACCGAGATCAGAAAGCCTGAAGCACGTGCTACCAGGCCCCTCACGGAGAAAGCCTGCCGACCCCGCTGTAGTGGCATCACGTGAAGTACCGGGTGTGCGTTTTTAAAGGACAAAGCCATCCGGCGCTCCATGAAGCACAGCCCTCTCAGCGCTCGGACTGCTCACTCCCCCACCCCGCGCGGGAAGGCGCCTGCCCTGCTGCTGAGCGATAAATGCTGACATACCTCTCCGTGGTGAACGTAAAACCGATGAACGGCAAATGTAATCCAGAAAAGCCCGTATGAGAACCAGGAGGTAATATTTCCTGCGCAAGAACACACACAACATAAACGAAATTATGTTCAAACAAATGGCAAACGAGGGAGAAAAAGTATTACCCCAGGATGAACTCAAGAGTGCAGTGGGGAGAACGGAGGGTGCTTCTGGAATGTTGCCTCCATGGTGCCACCTGCACGGGGCCGGGTACCAGCAGGTCCACTTCCCGCTCCTGGCAGGGGCCAAAGCATGACGCAGCTAAGGGGATAAACCCACTGCTTTTGATGATCATAATGGCACGGGCCCAACTTGGATCAGGCTGCTAACTGTGAACCTTCTGAAGCGGCAAGATCCCCACTCACCGTGACCCTGGGCAGGGAGGAGTGGGGGACCCGGGGCAGGGGTTTGGGCTCTGGGTTCCTGGCCTGAAACAGAGGCCAAAGCAGAAGCAGAGTTTGGAACCCAAAGGTAGACCGTTTAGACCATTTTAGGTTTACTACAACTCTGTTTTTCAATATGAGGGTCCTTCTCTATTAAAAATAAAAGCAAAGTTATTTATCTGGAGAATTTCAGTGTGGAAACAGTTTCTTTGAAGTACAGGAAAAATCCTTTCAACAATGATAATACTTTTCTCAGTCTTTTCTCACATCATCTAAACGTCAGCCCTTATTTTACCAAGAAAAAGTCTGTATGGAATAATCAAGATTTTTCTTTTACTTGGTTGAAACCTCAGTTTCTCTATCCCCAAACAAAGACACACGTATAGACTAATAGGGCTGAGTTTGATGAGGCTAAAATAGTTGTACAGCATATGAGCGAAACTCTCTGGGGGCCAAAGGTACACTGACAAGTGCATCAGAGGCCCTGGCAGAAAAGGTCAGACACCAGACGGGTCCCAGGGCCACATCCCAACTTGAAAAACCCACGACCTGAAACATCAGCAATTCAAAATCGGCCCATCACCACTGTCACTCCTGACCCCCTGAGGCATAAGGAAACATTCACGCACACGCTGAACACACGTGATGGCAGGAAGTCCGGATGTCCTCACGCACAGGGTCAGTGAGAAGGACCGGAAACTCTGAGCCCACGTACTACCTGTGGGGCCGCAGGCGGGCTCCTGGCAGTGGTGACAACAGAAGTGATGTTCTAATGTGATAACGTACCTGACGCTGTTTCGCAAAGGTACAAAGCCATGAAGATAAAATTAATTCTGATGAATTCTAAAACAAAATAGCTATTTAATAACTCCATTTTACTCAAATTGAGTAACCCATCTTTTTTTTTTTTTTTTTTTTTTTGTGGTACACGGGCCTCTCACAGCTGTGGCCTCTCCCGTTGTGGAGCACAGGCTCAGCGGCCATGGCTCACGGGCCCAGCCGCTCTGCGGCACGTGGGATCCTCCCGGACCGGGGCACGAACCCGTGTCCCCTGCATCGGCAAGTGGACTCTCAACCACTGTGCCACCAGGGAAACCCGAGTAACCCATCATTTTAAAAAAGGGATGTTAAGGACCAAGCCGTAGGCTGGGATAAAAGGTACGTTTTCTTGAGACAATTGCCAAAATTTCTGGAGCCCAGCACAGTTCTAAGATTCACCACCTCCAAGGCGAGCGACCCTGTGCGCGGCAGACCCCCTGGGGTGTGACACAGGGACGGCCGCCGCACTTACAGCGTTCCTCAGCACGTCGTCATCCACGTCGAAGTTGGATGTGTCGGAAGGACTGCTCACGTCCGGGATGTACGGGGCTTCCAGGCTTCGTATGTCTTCCCAGTTCAGCCCCTGGAAGAACGCGTGCTTCTTGAAGTCCTCCACCCCGTTCTGTCCCAGCCGGCGCTCCCTGCTGCAGATCAGCCTCTGGATGAGGTCTTTCGCCTCCTCGGACACATCCGTGACGTGGGATGGGAACTGAAACCGCTCCTGGAGGGGGAGGGGGGCAGATCAGAGGACACGTGATGAAAACACTCAGAAAAATCTAAGGTGCACAGACATCACAGGGAACAGAGTAGAAACAACAGCTCCAAAGCAACAGTCACTTTTTATTTCGTGGTAACTAAGTGCAACCAAAGCTAATGAAGCCGAATTCCAGAAAAGCAAACATAAAAATCCTAAGTCTTGCTGGTTTTCCTCATGGCAGACTTGTTACCACATTGCACATAAATTAAAACAGCGATAAATTTTCACCTATCAAGGTGGCAAAGAATGCTGACAACAGGCTGTGGGTGGGAGAGAAACTGGCACAGCCTTTCAGAACGCATTTTGCCAACAGCTGTGGCAGTTCCACGTCCAACAATTTAGTCTAGAGAAACGGTCCCAAAGAGAAAACATAACATGTTCATGATGCCATTCTACTGCAGCCAAGAGAAGTGAAAATTACCTAAATGCTCATCAAAAAGGGACTTGTTGAAACAACATATGGTGCACACATACACAGAGAGTAAGGTCCACCTCTGCGTGCTGAGCAGAAAGATGACCAAAACCCCGGTCATGTGCAATGTGATGCCATTTATTTAAATGCCAGCCCCCCACGCCAGCTTAAGTCCACAAGGCCACACACCACCATGGCACAGTGGGCCTGAGCACTGAGCTGCCCCTGCTGTCCAGGCCTCACCTCTGTGACCTACCTCTAAAAGAGCACAGCTGCACAGGGCTGCAGTGGAGACTGAATAAAAGAACGAAGAGACCACTAGGCCAGGCCCCACAGGCGGCAGGCGCTCGGAAACAGCAGGTCTTAGAATTTAACCAAGTCCTATCTGTTACCTTAACCACGCTCATCACTGCGAAGTGCATGGGGTGTTTTTCACCATCTATTTACTGCATGCATTTTTGCATGTCTGAAGTTTTTATAGTAAGTATATATTAATTTAAAAATAAAAAATTATTTCTACTTTGGGAAAAGTGTTTTCTTAAAAAACAGTCTAACTTGCTTTGATTTAAACAGAAGACCCTTTACCACTTTACTGTTAATCTGCTCCCTACTTGAGCAAATAAAGGGAGACAGGGCTGCAGGACAGATGGCAGACAAGTGCGAACCGTGCTGGGGTGTGTGTGACGGAGCAGGTGGGGAAAAAAAGAATGCGGTAAGCGAACAGGCAGAAAGGATGACACTGGCATTAGAAAGACATTTGAAGAGGAGCATGAAGAAAAACCACGGATGACAAAAACACTAGGTGGAAGAAGAAATAATAAACAGAAAGACGAAGGAAACAGAAGAGAGCAATGTTGAAGTGAAAAATGAACAGCTAGGAAAAGGAAAGGGGAAAAATAAGAGGAAAAGAAATAGCATCAAGAAAGGACTACGAACGCTACTATGTTGAGATGTGTGATCTGTTCATGACAACTGACTTCTGGGCAAACAGGTTTGAGAGTCCGAGCTGGCATCTGACGGATCCAGAAGCACAGGTCACAGTGGTCAGTGGGCCACCCTCTCTGGCAACTCCCACCCCACACGGCACCGCGGGTACCTGCGTCTTCCTACCGAAGCCCGCTCGCTTCTCCTGCAGGGATCCTGGCCTGATGAACCCGTCACCCTCCGCCAGGAAACAGGAGCATCCTTGGAACCTCCCCTCCCACCCATGCCTTCTGCGTCAGCGGCCTGTGCAGACTCCCGTCGGGCTGCCCAGCCTGCTCCACCCCATCCCTCTTCCCCAGTGGCTCCCCCTCAGGCTGCCTTCCTTGCCTCGGGGCCTGCGCCTCGGGACTAGAGCAAACAGGGTGTGGAAATGCAACCGCTTACTTCATGGTTCATGATCTTTCCATAGGTCTCCACAAGGGATTCTGCGTAAAACGGCGTTTCTCCATAGAGCATCTCGTACATGCAGACGCCCAGAGACCACCAGTCGCACTCAGGGCCGTACTTGCCCATGCCGTCCTCCATCGCCTGCAGGATCTCTGGGGAGATGTAGTCAGGGGTGCCCACGGCCACAGAGGACTGCACCTTAGGGGAGAGGGCGGTTGGTGTTGAGGGGTAACCCTAGGGCATCTCTACTTTCAAATTCCTAATTATTTTCTCTAAAACAGGGACAGCAGATGATGAAATCATCCTGGAATAAAACTGGCACCTGATCATGATTTATAAACCTAAGAATTCAAAATTCAATGCAAGTAAGTGTTCCTACAGCACTAAACATCAGGCAGTGTCCAGAATGCACGAGACTCTTGCACACTGGGTCTTTCAACGCCCAAATGCCCACCAAGCCTCCACATGGCACTGAAGACCCACATTCTCCACTGCGGCTCAAAGTGTGGTCCAAGGACCATGTGCATCCAGCCCAGCCCTTCTCAGACTTTCATGCAGGGACACCATGTACCTGTGAGACAGAGATTCTAAGACGCTGCATTTCTAACATGCTCCCAGGGGAAGTCCAGGCTGCTCACCACACCCTACCCTCTGGCCCCCAAACAGGAACGTCTGCAAGTAGGTCCAGGGACCAGCTGGGTGCCTGGACACTCCCTACATGGGGCACTGGGAATGGACCTGAATGCAGCGACACCTCTATGGAGAGCTACAACTGGTGAGGAGGCAAGGGGGCTGCACAGGCTGAGAGGTCACAGACCGGCCTCAGAGCACGTGGAGTCCACAGGCCTGAGGGTCAGGCAGGACACGGAGACGAACAACCAAGAAGGCCCATCTGCACAAAGACCAGGCTCTCCCCGGGTGCCAGCCCCAGAGCCATCTGGATGACTCAGCAGGGAGTCCTCAGGGCTCTGACCGGGCAGCAGGGCGACAGCTGCCAGGAGCCATCGCAGGGTGGGTGCCACCGGGACGGGGGTGCCATGCAGGTAAGAAAGGTGACCAACACTCCGGCTCAGACCAAGGCCACTGCTCCCAGCGTTACAAGACTGGCTTCGGGGACAGCACCGATATATCAATCAACGCGTGGTCAAGACTTCCAGAAATAAGAGACTGGCTTTGTGGAGAGAAAGTGAGTAAATCGCTTCACTCTTTTGAAAACACTGTCAAGTGATGCCAGTTTTACAGGTTCTTTTACTGCTGCTTGAAAACTCACAGTAAGAAGGGGGGCGGGGGTCTGCTCTCCTCTGGAGAAGTAGTTGCATTAGACTTTATGATATGTGTAGGTTCTAAAGAAGAAAAGTCTCCCAAACACCTCACACTGAAACTGCGACCAGGGCCGCAAGGGAGAACGCAGCTGATTCCCTAACGCGGTGCAAGCCGCTGGCTGGGAGCAGCGGAGTGAGGTGCGGCAGCCCCACTTGAGGCCACTCAGCCAGCGTGCTGGTCCAGCGGAGGCCCAAGCCCGGCCTCATGGCGACGGCCCCTCCGGGGAGGTCCTCCTGCTGTGCGGGGAGTGTCCGTTGGCCCTTGGAACAGGGGTATCAAGGCCCCCATTTCTACATCTGCAACACCCCTGGCTGACAGGAAGTCCCGCCCCAGACAGAAACGAGAATGCACCGTCACCCAGTTAAGGCCTGTCCACCTAGCAGGCATTTTAAGCAAGGACCAAGGGCTGCCTCTCTTTCACTGCCGTGCTGGCATGCTTTTAGCTGCCTAGGGATCTGAGGAAACCTGACAACTCCCCTTTTAGAAGGCATACGCATTATTTTTGTAAACATAAAAAACAATAAAGATGTTTTAAACGTAATAGAAAATTTCAACTGTCTCCTAAGCGCATTCTTCTTAATTTACATTAATAAACTTGGTTTCTTAATTGTATCTCAAACTGAAAATGTAAATAAGCCCCTTCTAATTGCAAGCAAACCCCAAAACCAAATGGAAAATCTCCAGCAAAAATACCTACAGTTCCATCATCATTCATCTTCAAACACGATCCAAAGTCAGCCAGGCGGATATGACCATTCACATCCAAAAGGACATTGTCAGGTTTAATGTCTCTGTTAGTAAAATAAATACACAAGTTAACCATTTCCATGCAACACATTAGGTAGGTCAAAGCCCTTAACTGGTAGCGGGTCATTGCGGGAAACGCTAGCATCAGTCACGACAGCTGTAACAATCCAAGAAAACGTCCCCGTGATGATGCAGTCGGGCACGGCAGCAGCAGTCACCACCAGCGCTCATTCCTGCACAGCGGTTAATCCCCCATTAACACGCTGAGACACCGTTACTGTTCCCACCCACCCGCCCAGCCTGCAAACCAATGCTTCCAGAGCACCTGCCTCGTGCCAGGCGCTGCTCTCGAGCCCGGGCGTACGACAGTACCAAGACCGCTCTGCCCTGCCTTCACGAAGCCTCACACCAGCTGGGGTGTCAGGAAATGAACATGCACATGCACAGATATGCACATGGTCTTGGCATCCCTGAGTACAATCCACAGGGCAAGTGCTACACAGAAACAGGAGAAGATATAAAAAGAGGTAGAGGGACAGAGTGTGAAGCGAGTCAAGGTGGCCGTCACCACCGAGAAGAGACGGCTGAGCAACTGGGGCCAAACAGCTACAGACCAACAAAGCACCACGTACCCCCAAACTGTATTTTATAGACAATGACAGGGAAGCTCCAGAGTGGAGTAGTCTACCCAGTCATACAGCAGCAGGAAAGTAAACTGTCCCACTAAACCCATGGTCTTACTGACTGTTCTTCTGTGCAGTTGCCAACACCGGGCAGGGATGGGGGGACGGCAGGGTGCACTTTAAGGAACTAGCCCTCCTTCCTGGCAGAATAAGCTTATGCGACTGGAAAAGCCACATAAACACGAAAAGGAACATAAACTTTAAACGCAGAGGAAGACATTCACCAAGAGGAGTACAAGGCTGCTTCCAGCAGCACAACTTGTAACAATCACAAAGTGGGATCCACCTAGAGTCCACCTGCAGGACAGGTAAAGCGGCGGGCTGTCCTCACGTGACAGAACGCTGCATCTCAGTGAGAACACACGGCAGCACCAGCTACTCCCAACACCACAGACGAGTCTCACAAAGAAACGTGAGCAAAAGATGACGACAAGTCTTACCCAAAAAGATAAACAAAGCAAAAAACCCTTCTAGCACTCCAAACTGAAATAAATCTCCTTAAATAACTACTCAGGAATATGAAAAGCAAAATAATATAATCCCTCAGTGAGTCAGAAAAATAAAAACTAAGAACAGGGGACTTCCCTGGTGGTTCAGTGGTTAAGACTCCATGCTTCTACTGCAGGGGGCGTGGGTTCAATCCCTGGTCAGGGAACTAAGATCCCACATGCCCTGCAGTGTGGCAAAACAAAAAGCAAACAAAAAAAAAAACTACAAACAGAACTAGACAAACATAGGGAGAAGTGAAAAGAGAGTTGATTTAACCCAGGAAAGAAACAGAAGAAAAAGAAAAAATCTTAACAGAAATAAGGACTAAATTATAAGATGCCAAAGGGGAATCAATTTAAATAAAAATCTAATGAAAGGCATTGAAGAAATGGAGGAAAAGGTCTGAAAGAATAAAAATGAGACAAAGAATTAAAAAGGGTCAGAGAGAAAGTAGCTGGAGACTGAAATGGAAGACAAGCAAAGAAGGCACAACATATACATAACAGGAGTCCCCAAAGAAACCAAAACAATAAAGCATAACTAACATTTGAAACTATACTCCAAGAGAACTTTCCAGAAGTAAAAAAGACCTGAATCTACAGACTAAAGGGCCCATCAAATTTAAAAATAAATAAATAAATAAAATGTCCCGTTTTTTGGAGCCAGACGAGTTGATATGGAACAACCAACATGGAAGAATAGCTAGAAAAACACTGAAGAGAAAGAGGTATGATGGGGGGACTTGGCCTTACGTGATTTCAAGCCTCCATGATTAAAGTAGTGTGGTCCCAGAGCACAGAGAGAAAGACGACAATGGAACAGAATAGAATGTCCAGAAACAGACCAAATTCATAAAGAAACTGAGTATATAATAAAGATGTTATCTCAGATCAGTGGGCAAAGACGCAAATAAGTTTCATGCTGGGACAACTGAAGAGCCTTTTAGTTAAAGATAAAATCAGATCCATTCTTTATACAAGAATAAACTACAAATGGATCAGAGATCCATACATAAAAAATAAAACTATTAGAAGAAAACATGGGTTTTCTTTCTCTCTGGGGTTTGAAAAAAAAAGTACTTCTAACTATGACTCAAAATCCCAATGTAATAAAAGACCAATAAATTTAATACGTTAAAAAAATCTGCATGGCAAAAGACTACAATAAGCAAAATCAAAAAGCAAAATGCAAACTTGGAAAAAATATTTGCAACATATATTACAGATAAAGGGCAAATATTTAGCAACTGAAGGGAAAAAGCTAGAAATCAGAAAAATGGGCAAATGACATGAAATAAACAACTCACACAGACACACACAGAAAGATATAAAAATGAAATTCAACTCCACAAGAAAGACAAAAAACAAAAACAAAAAAACCCAACTGTACACCATCTCTAATCCATCAGATGGCAAAAGCATAAAAATACACTATGTTGCCAAGGCTGCAAGGAAACAGGCACTTTCATACACTGCTGGTAGGAACACAAAAAGGTGTATCTCTACGGAAGGAAACTGGCAACATCTGATAAAGCTAATAAAAAATGTCAGTGTATATCTAATATGTATTTTATTTCTCTGTCGATCCAGTGATCCCACTTCTAGGAATTCACCCTAAAGACATACTGACGATACAAAAAGAGGTATGTATGAGGTTACTCATTACTGCATTATTTATAATTGCAAAATACTAGAAACAACCTAAATATCCACCCACAAGAGAATTAACTATGGTACCGATACATGTGGCGTGCTATGCAAATGTAAAAAAGAATGAAGAGCTCCATGAACTGATACAGAATGATTTCTAGGATATGTTAAGTGAAAAAAAACAAAATGCGTAAGTGCATATTTAACCATGCTACCTTCTGTTTAAGGAAAGGAGAAATAAGGAAACATATGTGCTAATCTTGCATATATAAACACACACACACACACACGATAAACAGAAAACAAGGAACTGGTCACTTAGAAGGGGCAGGGAATGAGGTGGATGCGATAAGGAAGGAAGTGACAGTTCTGAGTATAACCTGGTTGAGTTTTGGTATTACTGAAGCATGCTTGTGTTCTACATGCTTAAAGAATGAAACGAGATCAACAAAGATGGGAACGGGCACCTGACATGGAAAGCTGATGAAACCAGGGAACCCAATCGTATTTCAAACCAGCAACACAACAGCACTGAAGGGAAATGGGGTAGAAAAACCCCAAAGCTAAGTAACGTACGGCAGAGAGCCTGACACGTGCAGTTGGGAGGTGGGGTTAGGGCTAGGGTTAGGTTTGCTTTTAGTAGGATAAAAGCAGAGTGAGGGTCCCTGGTAGCTTAGCACTTCCCTGGTGGTGCAGTGGTTAAGAGTCCGCCTGCCAATGCAGGGGACGCGGGATCGACCCCTGGTCCAGGAAGATCCCCCATGCCGCGGAGCAGCTAAGCCTGTGCTTCACAACTACGGAGCCTGCGCTCTAGAGCCTGCGAGCCACAACTCCTGAAGCCCGCGCGCCTAGAGCCTGTGCTCTGCAACAAGAGAAGCCACTGCAATGAGAAGCCCACACACCGCAACAAAGAGTAGCCCCCACTCGCCGCAACTAGAGAAAAGCCTGCGCGCAGCAACAAAGACCCAACGCAGCCAAAAATAAGTCAGTAAATAAATAAATTTATAAATTATAGTAATAAAAACAGCAGAGCGATTCTGAAGCTACTTCAGATACATGGCAGGGCTGGGCAAATGACTGGACGTGCTGGTGCTCCTGGGAGCCAGAGGGGGAGACGGAAATGGACCGGGAGAAAGCCAGAAGGGTAACTCGTGATTCCCAAATTGGACATGGGTCTGTGTGTATAAATGCGGACGTGTACGGACATGTACTTTACTCTGTCCGCTGAGGGGCCTAAAGCAGACACCCTGTAACTCTGAGCACACCCAGCACCCAGATATGGTCTTTAAAACCATTCCCCACTAAAGGAACCAGGGTTCCTCAGAGAAGGTACGAGATGAGCCAGAAACTAAGGCAGTTCTCAAAAACGATGAGGGCACGTCAGAAACATGGGAGTCAGCTAGAAGGGGCTTCCACTGGCCAAATATGGGACAATATAAGCATAAAAAGAATTCAGACAATGACAAATTATAAACCGTTGGGGTGACAAAGGATCCATGTACCCACACTGATAATAAACAGACAAATGGGAGAGAAGGGAGTTGCTTCAACGTGGAGGGGATCCTGGAGTTTGGAAATTGTCATTTTGCAACCATCACAGTAAAGGCTGGCCCGGGCAAAAATCATCAACAGATACTAAATGTAGGGGGAAACTCTGAAGAGGATGTATGCATGATCTTAAATACGTGTCTCCCCACAGGTTGCTTTTAGATACAAAGGGGAAAAAGTCCTAACTATGCAGCAGTGAATCACTACTTGAGTCTAAGAAGACGGGTGGGGAGGGTCTTCACAAAGGCTGCCCCTCTCCCTTTATACCCTCCAGAGGCGTTCAGCTGCTAAGCATCTGCGTGCACCTTTTTTTCCCAAAGGTGTTGGATCATCTGGGCAGCATGATTCTCTATTTAAAGTATAATATCATCCATAAGTGTTACTGTTTAAACAACTGAATCGCCCATTTGCATGCGGGGCGGTTACAAAGGGAGGCCCTCTCAGCACAGCACCAGGGAGGCCGAGGGCAAGGACCAACCCAGAGCCGCTACCAGCAGTGCTTCTGAGCTGGGCAGGGGGTCCCCACAGCACCAACTGAGAGCGCAGCCAGTCCGAGAGCTGACCGTCCCCACGGGCCACCACCCTGCTTGGGACTAACCCAGCCCGTTCTCCCTCCAAGCCCGGCGGCGGCCGCTTTTCCAGCAGAGTCAGGCGCACAACTGAGCAGCAGCTCCAGTCCCCGAAAGTGCCTTTGCTCTGTCGGCTGCTGTGACTCTGGCTAAAACGCTGGAATTGGCCGGGGCAGGGCGGGGCGGGGTTACAGCCCTGGACAGACTGCAGTCTGTTTTCCTTCCTGTTCTGCCTGTGATGCTGAGAAGGGAGGCCCTGCCGCCTTCTGCTGTCCCATTTCTGAGCGACACACGGTGCGCCTGTGAGGCTTCCTACTGCAAAACCAAGCCGCAGGCTCGGTGGAGGTGGCGCAGGGCTGGTCCCCGTGCCCCCACGGACGGGCCTCCGTGCCAGCCCGGCTCCTGGAGGCCCCGGGCCACCTCTGTCTCCGTCCAGGGCCTCTACTCCCACTCCACACCTCTTCTACTCGGCTTTCTGATTTTCCTTTCCTAAGGCCTTTTTTGGTCTCTGAATATTCCTTCTCTTAAAAGTGTACCTGTTCTTATTTCGATCGTAAGCTGAACGTATGCTTTTCTCTCTGGGGATGTGATTTCCCAGCTGCAATCCTTCGTGAGCCTGTCGCTCTCGGTCTCTGCCTTTGCTGGCATCTGGGGCTGACCTCTCAGGAAGCGGCAGCACCCACCGGGGGGGGGGGCTCCCAAGTCCGAGCTCCCCATTGCTTCTTGCACAGTGAGCCTCGCAGGGGTCCAAAGCCGGGGAGCAGCCATCCTGGGCAGGAGCGTGTGGCCCCAGGCAAGCTGCGCCCCTGCTCCCAGGGCAATGAGATCACACTCTTGGCAGGACTTGAAGGGCTGTTACTTTGACACTGGGAGCCATTGCTACCCTCAGAGCAGGAGCTGCGTCTGCTTAGGAAAATCCCTGACAGGCTCAGAGGCTCAGCCCGACCACAGTGCAAGGTCAGGGGACTCATGACAGCTGCAAACCTCTCGACGACAACACTGAATTCCACACGGGATCATCTATCAGTCACGTATGTGAATGGAATCAAGATGCTCCTCTCAAAAAAATTATTTCACACACCTCCTTTTCCAGAAACTGCTGGAGGATACGTGCCACCAAATCAAAAGAATAAACCAAGAAAGAGAAAGACACACGACTCAGAAAACAAGGGAGCCCATCCCAGGGAGACGGGAAGAGAACCTCTCCACTCAAAAAGAAACCTCAGGACGAGAGCCACCAGAGCAGGAAGGCGTGGGAAAGACAGAAGGGATGGATCCAGGAAGGGAGACCGAGGATGGCTGGTGTGTCTGAACGTACAGAGCTTTATAATTTGGTCACGATATTTGGGGATAGTTAGTGGCAGCTACACAGAGAAGTAGCCAAAGAAAAAACAGTGCAATTATTAATTCCAGAGGAAACACAACTTTATAGAGGAAGTGTAACTGTTTATACCACAAGGCTCATCTGTAATATTTACACAGTATATTATAAACACCAAACACTGATCTAACCAGAAGTTATTACATTTGACCCCAGAACAACACCGGAGCTGGGGTGCCAACCTCTGCACAGTTGAAAATCGTGAGTATAATTTCACAGTCGGCCCTCCATACCCATGGGTCTGCACCCACAGACCGTGTAGGACTGTAGTATGTACATAGTGAAAGAAATCTGAGTATAAGCGGACCCGTGTAGTTCAAACCCATGTTGTTCAAGGGCCAACTGCATTTTACTAACTGGGGCCAGATGGGAGAGGGAAGTTTGAGAGTCTGTGTGGGAGACACAGGGACGAGAGAGCGATGTACTTACCGGTGTCAAAGAGTCAAATCTCCATTTCCACAGACGTGGTCTAAGACCTCCCCAGCCCCCACACAAAGTGAAACAGCAACAGAAGCCCGTTATTTAGAAATAGGAAAGTAAACAGAAGAAACAAGTAAAAATTATCCATCATTACCTATGGCAAGGGGCATCAGGGAGGGGGATGGCTGGAGACTCACGTTCTGTTATAAGCCCTGGACAACTATTTGACTTTTTAAAGCTACTGCTGTGAAATACTTTGATAAAAATAAGTAAAACAGAACAAAACCAACAAAACCCCACCCAAACCCCACAGGACGAAAGCACTGTCTGAAATGGCAGAATGAGACTGACACAGAGGCACAGGCTGGCTGAGGCACTAAGGTGGCTGTCCTGGCGGGGGAGGGGGGAGGGGGAGGGGTGGGGGAGGGGGAGGGCAGGAGGGGGCCCCACCCCCACCTGACATGCAAGGGCAGTTACACTCACTCAGTTCGCGTCCTTTACGATGCTGTGATGTGAGCCCCTCTCCTCAACCCAAGCCCCCTTTCCTGAGTGTTTTATGGGTGATTGAGGCATGAGCTCTGGGGGGTGGGCAGAGGAGAACATGCGCCAATGGCAGCTAAATATCAAAAGACAAGGTGACTTCAGCTGACAGCAATTAGAGCGTCACAACAGTCACATAAAGCTTGGGTCTCCTGGGAGCCAGGTGCTGGGGTGTAAAGCAGCGACCTGGTAAGGCATCCTGCACCATGGCGGTCAAAGGGAGGACCCACTAACCGCATGACTTCCCTGCATAGCCTGGAACTATGACTCAGGGGACTCTGAAAGGAATATCCTGACACGTTAAAGGTGATTTCCATAAAATATGTAACAAGGTGATTACCTGTGCACGTAATGAAGCTGATGGATGGAATCAATAGCCAACACCATTTCACCAATGTAGAATCTTGCCATATCTTCTGGAAGCTTGTCCTCAAATTTACTGAGCAGGGTCAGTAAATCACCACCCACGTAATAATCCATGACTAAGTACTACAATTGGGAAGAGAAGGGCAGAGAAGACGACATTCAGTCACCACGAAACCTAACAACCAAAGGTCAGCTTCCACTGCAGGAGCTCTGGACGCCTCGAGTCCGGGTGGACGGCTTCCTGCTGTTCCTGTCACCCAGGACGCCCCCCCGGAACAAGGACCCTGATGGACCATAACGCTGCTGTAGTTGAGAACAGATTTCAGATATTCTGAAATACTTATTCTTCTTGTCAATAAAATTTCTACCTGTACAACACAATCAGATGGTATCAATATAGAAGTCAAATTCTATTTATAAACTGATGAAAGGACCACTGGTTTCTTTTTTTTTTTTTTTGATTTTATTTATTTTTATACAGCAGGTTCTTATTAGTTATCTACTTTATACATATTAATGTATGTTATGTCAATCCCAACCTCCCAATTCATCCCACCCCCACCCCCCCACCCTCCCCCCTTGGTGTCCATGTAAGGAGACACCTGTGTCTCTATTTGTGCCTTGCAAACTGGTTCATCTGTACCGTTTTTCTAGATTCCACAGGTATGTGTTAATATATTTGTCTTTCTCCTTCTGACTGACTTCACTCTGTATGACAGTCTCTAGGTCCATCCACGTCTCTACAAATGACCCGATTTCGTTCCTTTTTAATGGCTGAATAATATACAAGATATTGTTGTGGGGTTTTTTTGCCACACCGGGCGGCATACGGGATCGTAGCTCCCCGACCAGGGATTGAACCCGCACCCCCTGCAACAGAGGCACAGAGTCTTAACCACTGGGCCCCCAGGGAAGCCCCCGAAAGGACTGCTGATTCCTTGGACTCGTTCAATCTTCCTAGGTAAAGTAGCAGTGTTGCTACTTTTGATTTGTACAAACCAGTGTTTCATAGTCTTCGGAAATATGTCACCCCACTCCCCTTCATGTTTGTTGAATGACTCTTTAAGTTCTATAGTGCTTTACGATTTTCAAGGTTCACACACATGTTCTCATATGATCCCACAGAAACCCCCTTTTCAATTCCCTACCCCTATACTGCCCCTCTCCCTTCCCTCTCCCCAGTGGTAACCATTAGTTTGTTCTATGTATCTGTGAGTCTGCTTTTCTGTTATATTTACCCGTCTGTTGTATTTTTTAGATTCCACATATAAGTGATATCATACAATATTTGTCTTTCTCTGACTTATTTCACTTAGCATAATACCCTCCCATCCACCCATGCTGCTACAAATGGCAAAATTTCATTCTTTCTTATGGCTGAGTAGTATTCCATTATATATATGTTATATACATATATACATCTTCTTTATCCATTCATCTGTTGATGGATGCCTAGGCTGGCAATTGTAACAAAAAAAAATGCTGCTATGAACACTGGGGTGCATATATCTTCTCAAATTCGCGTTTTTGGTGGGGGTTTTTTTGGATATATACCCAGGAGTGGAATTGCTGGGTCATATAGTAATTCTATTTTTAGCTTTTTGAGAAAATGCCATACTGTTCTCCATAGTGGCTGCACCAATTTACAGTCTCACCAACAGTGCAGGAGGGCTCTCTCTTCTCCACAACCTTGCCAACGTTTCATTATTTGTGTTCTTTTGGATGATAGCCATTCTGACAGGTGTGAGGTGATATCTCACTGTGGTTTTGATTTGCATTTCCCTGATGATTAGCGATGTTGTGCGTCTTTTCATGTGCCTGTTGGCCATCCGCATTTCCTCTTTGGAAAAATGTCTAATCAGTTCTTCCACCCCCCTTTTTTTAAATTTATTTATTTTGGCTGTGTTGGGTCTTCATTGCTGCGTGAGGGCTTTCTTAGTTGCGGTGTGCGGGCTTCTCATTGCGGTGGCTTCTCTTGCTGCAGAGCACGGGCTCTAGGCGTGCAGGCTTCAGTAGCTGCAGCATAGGGCTCAGTAGTTGTGGCTCGTGGGCTCTAGAGCACAGGCTCAGTAGTTGTGGCACATGGGCTTAGTTGCTCCGCAGCATGTGGGATCTTCCCAGACCAGGGATCAAACCCGTGTGTCCCCTGCACTGGCAGGTGGATTCCTAACCACTGTGCCACCAGGGAAGTTCCCTTCCGCCCATTTTTTAATCAGGTTAAAGAAGAATAAACAAATAATAATATTTTCAAAATGTCTGAAGAAAAAAACAGAATGAAGTCCCATAACATACATTATAAAGAACTGAAAATTAAAATAGTTTTGTGTTGATTCACGGATATAGTGAGAGACTAATGAAATACAAAATTCAAAAGGAAAATAAATGTATATGGAAATTTCACCTACAGTAAAGGCAGGAGAGGAAAGAGCAGATGCAGATTCACGGTGTCTCACTGGAGACCCCAGCCCACGGGTAGGCAGCTGAGCCTCCGTCTCCCCAAGTGTCTGCTCCCCGAAGGGCTGGTGTTTCTACACGTGCAGGGAAGATATTCCACGTTTGAGAAAGGGCATCCGGGGCTATGGTCTGACGGGTGTCTCCGCTGGCTCAGCACACACTGTACACCCTGTTCTCAGGGCCATGCTGCTGTCCCCGGTGAGCTGAGCTGTCACTGCCATCAGTAAAGCTCTGTCACCTGCACCTGACCCGCTTTCTCTGCCAGGAAACCTCGGGAATGGCCACACCTCATGTGAGTGATTCCAACAGTTGATGACCTGCCTGATTCCGACTCTGGGGGGGCCTCGACTCCCCCAGGGCCATGGGTGGTAAGAGTCTGCGATCGGTCCAGGGAGGGACCAAGCGTGTGGGGACGTGGGGGCAGGACATCCCAACACTTGGATACTCTTTGTCTAGACCACAAACTGGCACAGGCAGAAGATGCCAACTTCTTTAAAAAAAAATGTGAAAATAACAAACATCCTTGATTATGAAAAACAGATGATCTTCTTCTGAAGATATGCTAGAATGAAAACTTCCTGGACAGGAACTTTTTCTTTTTCTTTGTGAGAAATCCTCCCCCTCCAAAATTGGAAGGACTTTATAAATCATGTCAAGAGGCACACAGGGACCAGCATAGGCAGAAGACGCCAACTCCTTTAGGAAAAAAAATACGTGGAGATGACAAACATCCTTGATTATGACAGACCATCTTCTTCAGAGCAAATGCTAAGATAATAACTGCCTAGATGGGGAAAATACATATATACACGTACATATATTTAATCAGTGGAAAAAATGACCGAAGGGTTCGACACTCCAGGAAGTGCTCTAAGAGCTAATGGCCTGAAGCGGAAGCACAGATAATACTCCATCAAGTTTTATGTGGTTTAAAACTATCTCTCCAGGTTCTCCTGCCACGCGAAGAGGACACAGGACCAGAGAAGGGAGGTGAATTACCTAGAATCACAAAACCAGCGGCTCTTATTAGAAAAACAGTTTCATGAACAAACTGAAAGGTAAGTTCCTATGGGTGCATCCCCATGGAAGGGTCAGACAATGCACTGCTGGAGGGGAAACCAGAGCCCCAAGAGGGAAAAGGCCGAGGCGCTGGGTGTGCTCCCCCAACAGCACTGGGCCGTCCCTTCGCTCAGAGCTCACAGGCCCGGGGCCAGCAGTGCTGGGCAGCCTTCCACCGGAAGACAGCCCCTCTGGCTGCACCCTGAAGGCTACGGTGGAGGAGCCCCAGGGGCTGTGGCGACCCGATGGGGTCATCCCACCAGTCAGAGAGAGACTGGCATAGCCAGAGTCAGGGCGGCAGCCAGCACCCCTACTGCTGGGGCTGCCGAGCAGAGACCGCTGGAGAAGCTGTTCCTTATAGGAACCGCCCCCTTTGATGCTTTTAAGAGACGGATGCTCTGGTCTGAGCAGTTAACTTTTAACCAATGAGCAGAGAGAGGAAATCCCACTCCCCGATGACTCAGCCAGAGAGACAATCCTTTAGTATTACGGAGACCGTAGTACTAAGAGCTACTTAGTAACTATGTAACTATGACGTGCTGTGCCTTCAGGTTCAACGACTTACGGCCACCATCGCTGTTAATCCTCAAAACAGCCCTCACCACAGCTACTGTCATGACCGCGGTTTACAGGTCAGGAAAGGAGGCTTGATGGCGCGGCCTCAGTCACACAGCTGGCAAGTGGCAGAGCTAGGCTGTGAACCCAGGCAACTGGGCTCCAGGCCCTTGGTCTTAATTTGAGGCGCAGTGTCTCCTGGGAGAGGGCAGCCATCAGCCTGTGGCCGGGCCTGTCTAAGGAGGAAGCCTCCCCTGCAGACCCCTGCTCTCAACAGCCCTCCCCCATCCTGCCTCAGAACTCGGCTTTCAAGACTCACCTCACTTGACCCCTCCGCTGAGAAGCTTCCCTGATCTCCCTGCCCCCTCCTGCCTGACGGCAGCCTCAGCTGGGCCTCCCACCCTGGCCTCCTGGCACTGTCGCCCGTCCCTTCCACCCGAGAGCGGCTTCCACGGGCGGGAGTCCTGTCGCTCCCACGCCTGCACAACTTGGTCACACAGACGACTCTCAAAGGCCCTCTGCTCACTCACTCTCTCAATAACAAACTTGTCAGCACCCACTAGGCGACGGGTCCCTCCTCCACGGGGCTGACATCACGTGGGGGGAGGTGGACACAGGAATTCAGAGTGACGGGGACCAGGAAGAAAACCCAACTGTAGGCGTGGGAGGGCCCAACTGGCGGCTCCCGCACACGGGCCACCGCGAGGACCCAGGCCCGGGGGTCTGAAGGGCAGGAGGAAGCCGGCTGGGCCAGGGTCGCCTTCCAGACAAAGGGACTGAGAGGAGCAGGAACGTGGGCCCTGGAGACACGGGAACCGGCGACTGGGGCGGCGACTGGGGCAGAGTGCGGCGAGTGCGGACGGGCTGAGGCCAGGCCCCACGGGCCACGGCGCGGACTTTGGGCTCCACTCTGAGAACCACGAGAAGCTGCACCCTGCTCCACGATTACAGCTTCCTCTGGCTGCCCTGTGCAGGGCAGACTCGAGGGGGAGGGACGAGAGCAGGACCAGGGAGGGGCCCGGCAGGAGGTGAGGGTGACAGCGCTGGGGAGGGAGCTGGGCAGAGCGCAGGTAATCCGGGGGAGCAGACCACAGCACCTGTGGACGGACACGCGGGTGAGGGAGAGTCGGGTGCCCCTAAAGAAAACAGTGGGAGTGAGGCAAGCGCCACATCTAGCGGAGCTCGACGGTTTCCCTGTCCACCTAGAAATCTGAAAAGAAAAACAGAAGTGTATCACAGCGGTGCCAAATACGACCGATGGGCTCCTGGAAACAAGTTCACGAGCAGAGTGACCTGCAGAGGCTGATGAGGCGGCAAGGAGAAACGTATTTGTGGAATAAGAGAACGCTACCAGTTACGTCCCCCGTCACATAACACAGAATCCTGACTTGAGTCAATAAGGCAACACCCTTTTAGTTACTGGTGAAACAAGTGTAATTTTTACGAAACGCCCAGTCTAGATACCCACAGTAGCAACTCTAACGCAAGCGGGCTCTCTGGGGCGGGCTCCGTGTCACAAAAGACCCCTCACCCCGCTGCGCCCTGCGCCCCAGCGGCACTCAGGCCGCCCACTTCCCGCCTCGTTCCTCCTCACCTCCTCCCCGCAAGGCAGGGACTGCCCCTAAAAACGCCACTCGTGGGTGGCAGCGGCAGGGGCCACACCCGGTCTTGCAGCCCCGTGGTCATGCACTAGGAAGGGCCAGGGCCCCTGCCAGCCTCCTCTCCGCAGTTTTCACCATACGTCTGACTGGGGAGCTCCCAAACTCAAGAAGATGCTCCATCACCGGAATTCCTTACCGGCTGTCCTAACTCGGAATAAGCTGGCAACACGCTATGCTGACTGCAGGGAAAATATGTGAAACAAAAAAAGTTGTCTTCCTTCTGTACAGACCCAGACTAGCATTCCTTAGAGACTTCATTCAGTTCTTATCAAAATAGGAAGTGAACTGGAGACAGTCCACTCAACGCAGGGACACTGGTCCCGGAAGCAACGGGTTATGGAGAGATGGCCCCAGGGCAGGAGGACTCTGCTCTCGGCCAGAGGGAGGGCACCAGGCACCACCTCCTGCCAGAGGGGCCCGGGCTGGGTCCTGGCACAATCCCTGTATCTATCTGTGTGATAAGCTTAGACAAATGACTTCCTCCCTCCTTGCCCCAGACCCCATTCATAAAATGGTGAAAAATCATGAGTGCCTAACTCACTTGGCCACCGGGAAGACTGACCACGATAACCCATAGGCTGTGCTCAATAAACCCCAGCTGCCCCTTCCATCAAAATACATATTTTTTCAATCTAAATAAAGAGTATAACAAACTATTTTACCTAATCCTAGACTACTGAACCTAAGGGATTTCTCTGATGTCTGCAAGAGATTATTTTAAGATAAATAAAAGAAATCCTCCATGACTCCACTCGTTGTAAGCAAACGGAGCCCACTACTGAGAGTGAATTTACAAGTCAGCTGTTCTTGAGAACACAGCCGAGGCCCCTGCCTTCGAAGCCCCGTGCGGCCACTGCTGGGGAAACGTGCCAGCTGTGCCTCGGCCGGAGGAGCTGGGCTGAGACTGGCTTCCCTGAGGTCTGTGCAGGCCCCGTCTACCCAGAGCTCCACAATGCAGACATTTTTAGGTTTAGGCAAACCTGGAAAGTCACTCTCAGAGTTAAAAGTCCTAACAAAGCAGTCGTGAGTCACTCAGGGCCTGAGCCAAAAGCCTGGTTTCCCTTTCACTCCGAACTGGTTGTCTTGCATCTGTTCTACTAGGCGTCCGAGCGCAACTCTACCCACACACGTGAATCACAAAGCTGATTAGCCTACACTGCAAGTGAGCCCCAGCTCCAATCAGAACAAACAGGTGACAAGAACAAGGGGACCAAGAGTCACCCCAAAACCTGTGTCAGCGGCTCCAGTGGGGAGGGCTGCAAACCAGCACATGCCACCCGACCTGGCCGTCAGGGAAACGTGGCAGAAACACCCACTCAGTTAAAGGGTCAAACATTTTAAATCCCCACAGCAATTTCTTATACTTTTACGTAATTCAAGATAGAAAATGTTTTAAACCCCCACTTTATAATAAACCAAGTGAATAAAATAAGCACCTTATCTAGTGATTAGAGGGAAAAAGTCCACCTGATGATTACATGAAAACAAACCCTCAGTTTTATCTGTCAAATATACGTTTAAGCAACGACAGTTCCAAAGGGTCTCCCTCATTTTTTAGTGGCAGCACAAAGGAATCGAAACACTTCAGTGAGATGCCATTTGACGGAGTCCTTCAGTTCTTGGTGACCCACACCTACCAGGTAATTCTCGTCCTGAAAGGCATAGTGCAGCGTGGTGATCCACTGACTGTCCCCGTTCACCAGCACATCGCGTTCTTCCCGGAAACAAGCCGTCTGTAAAGAATTGGGGAGAAAGTCGGTCTGTGTCCATCGGGAAAGTGCCCTGCAGAGCACAGTCCCAAGCAGAAAGAGGCTCTGGAGACAGTGTCCCCTGTCCTCTGGGACGCAGGGACCCAGGCGCACCGCCGCCTCCTGGCACCAGCTGAACCTCTGCTCTCTCCTGCTCCTGCAGCCCGACCCTCACCCCGGTGCACCAAGGGCCGCTGAGAACTCACCTCCCCACCTGGGGCTCGCACCCACCCTCCCACACACGCCGCTTCCAGGGCCAGCATGCCAGGTCCACCCCAGCTCACGCGTGCGTTTCAGCTACAGCTTCTGAGCTGCCCCCCATTCCAGCGTCGCCGACTTCTCGGCACAGCCTGTGGTGTGGCTGCCCCTCGTGTCCCGTCCCCTCCACCCCACCCCCATCGCAGGACTACATTTCAGGAGCCACACGGCTGGCGGGACAGGGCACAAACCTGCTTACTGATCTGAGTTACAGATCTGGGTCAGTTATTTTCAAGAAATGTGATTTATTTACAGTATACTGATGCACACGATCCTAACAGGATTCTACTATGAAGATTCATGGCCTGTAGCACACGGGCAAAAGGCCGTCTTCTAGGCTGCTGTGGGTTTGTTTTTTTTTAAGAGCTTTAATACACAGGTAGAATCCGTATTTAAAAGGAACCAGGTCTTTGGCATAATTATAATAAGACATCCTCTTTCTGGACCACAGAAGATTTGAACTCCTCCTTGTATTTCCAACTTGCAAAGCTTAAGAAAAGTAACAGCACCCCTAGGGGAGGGTTTGCGCACACAGCACGGCAGCCAGCTCTCCACCTGTTCTCTCAGGGAGTCTCCTGGTGACCTTGAGAACTTGTTTTTCTACAAGTGTTTCTTTTCTAAACTTTTAAAGAGTTTTTTTCCTTTGAAAACGGGCTTGAGGTAGATGTGTCCCGTTCTCCTAACTGAAGCAGACGAGAGAACTTAACAACGTCCAGATGTGCAGAGACAAGTGGTTCTGAAACCACCATGGCCCCCAGACCACAGGCCTGGGGAAGGGGCACAGAAAGAAAACCTGAGTCCTGGGGCCGGGCCAGCCCAGAACCCCCAGTGTCTGGAACACTGTTTCCACCAGATTCTGATCCACATCCTCAAGTGCCAAACTAACAACACTCAGCATAAAGCCCGTTCTAAAACCGGGATCGCCAGTATGGTACCCACAGAGAGGAAATATACATACTGTTCAGTAGTTTTAAGAACAGATAAACTTTCTAATGTTTTTTTTTTATGACCAAAAAAAAAAAAGAACTAAAAGCCCAGCCTGGTCTACAAGTTATGAACTTCCATTGCTTAGTGACCTTTCTACTGCCAACTCTTGTTGAATTCATGCTTTTAAAGATGAGTTTTTGAAGTCAATATTATAAAATTAAATGTTCAAAATAAGCCTACTAAGGGCTTCCCTGGTGGCATAGTGGTTAAGAATCCACCTGCCAATGCAGGGAACACGGGTTCGAGCCCTGGTCCGGGAAGATCTCACATGCCGTGGATCCCACTAAGTCCGTGCGCCACAACTACTGAGCCCATGTGCCACAACTACTGAAGCCCACGTGCCTAGAGCCTGTACTCCACAACAAGAGAAGCCACAATGAAAAGCCCACGCACTGCAACGAGGCGTAGCCCCTACTCGATGCAACCAAAGAAAGCCCACATGCAGCAACGAAGACCCAATGCAGCCAAAAATAAATAAATTAAATAAATTAAAAAAATAAAAATACAGGGCTTCCCTGGTGGCGCAGTGGTTGAGAGTCCGCCTGCCGATGCAGGGGACACGGGTTCGTGCCCCGATCCCGGAGGATCCCACGTGCCGCGGAGCGGCTGGGCCCGCGAGCCATGGCCGCGGAGCCTGTGTGTCCGGAGCCTGTGCTCCGCAACGGGAGAGGCCACAGCAGTGAGAGGCCCGCGTACAGCAAAAAAAAAAAAAAAAAAAAAAAAAAAACAATACAATAAGCCTACTAAATGAAATGTGAATAAAAAGATAAATTACCTTAACCAGCACTGTATCTATATTACATTTTTGTATGTATCACACACACATATACTTACAGCCCATCGTACACATTCTAGGATAATCACCATGATTAGCAGACAATCTTGGACTTGGTGCTGAGTATGCCACTTAAATAGGTTCTGTGTAACCAGATTTACATTTAAAAAGCAATATTTACTTTTTAAAAATGTACTCACTCACGGTGACATCTGGGTGAATACTGACTAGTATGATAAGGTGAGAATCACCCCTCCCTAACCTGAGGACCTCACACACACTTCACTCCAGAGGTTAACATAACAAGTCATATCACGTATGGCTCAGCAATCACCTTTCAAAAATCAATCACTCCTGTAAAAATATAAACTTCAATAGAATTTGCTACCAGTATTTCTTTCCCCAAACACTTATTCCTTTCCCAACTTTCATGCAACAGTAGCTTTTTTCCCCCACAAGAGAACTGCTTCAGTGATTTTCCTGTGTTTGCCAACACGCCAGTGATGACATGAAGACGGGCTGCCAGGGCCAAGGCTGCAGCACGAGGTGAGGAAGGTGATGGGTGAGGATGGCGGGGAGGACACCAGCGGAGCCAAGAGGGACGGAGGCTCGGAAGGGGGTGGCTGAGGCCGAGTCATGGGCCACCCACATTTCGAGCCCTGGTGGCTGCAAAACTGGTGACGACTCAGTCAACCAACATGCATTTATTGAGCAATAAACAGGTGTAAGACCCATGCTGGGTGCCACAGCTGCAAAGAGGAAACGGGTGTAGACAGGGAAGGAGGAAAAGCCACACACAGTTTAACATGATGAACCTGAGACGCCGGGGCGGGGATGCTGAAGCAGAAGTCCCCGGCGAGGGAGGGAAAACCTGAGCTCAGGAGAGCCACGTGGCCTCAGTGAGAGGCGTGTGTACTGTCCGCACAAGGTGGTGACTGTCATCGGCAGGTAAAAATCCAGAACAAAAGAGGAAAGGGCCACCTAGAATCACAAGGAGGGTTTAGTGACAGGATGAGAGAGGCCAGAAACCACAGAAGGAATGTCCAAAGGAGGAGGTGGCCGATTCTGGAGGGGAGAGCCCCGGGCAAACAAAAGGCAGCAGCGGTGTGAGGAGGGGAACAGCAGCTTGGGTGCAGAGCGGGCACTGAGCCAATCAGAGGACAAAGGACAGTGACGGGGCAGCTCAGAAAGGACAAAGCCAGGAGGCTGATGGCAACGTGCCCTTGGAAAGGAAGGACCCTTGGCTCCGAGGCGAATGTGAAATGGAGGAACACAGAGGGCGGGCGGTACAGACAGACACTGGGAGGCAGTGGAGGTGAGTCTGGCGAGGACCAGAGGGAGAACCTGTGTCTCAGTGGGGGCTGGGCGTGGGGCTGGGGAGAGCGGGGTCGGGGGCACGAAACAGACAGTGACGGGGCAGCTCAGAAAGGACAAAGCCAGGAGGCTGATGGCAACGTGCCCTTGGAAAGGAAGGACCCTTGGCTCCGAGGCGAATGTGAAATGGAGGAACACAGAGGGCGGGCGGTACAGACAGACACTGGGAGGCAGTGGAGGTGAGTCTGGCGAGGACCAGAGGGAGAACCTGTGTCTCAGTGGGGGCTGGGCGTGGGGCTGGGGAGAGCGGGGTCGGGGGCACGAAACAGCCGCCACAGGGATGGACGAAGAAGAAAGAAAAAGCGGGTCAGAGGCTGCCATGCAGCAGCCATCTACTTTTATTTATAATCTTCACTCCCCTCGAGGAGGGAATACAAAACATTTCCAAATTCAATAATTCCTTCTGCAGAGGAAGCAGAATTGAGATAAATGCCTGAAGGGTTTTGTTTTGTTTTTTGTGTTTTTTTGGCCATGCCACAGGCATGCAGGCTTCTAGTTCTCCGACCAGGGATCGAACCCGGGCCCCTTGCAGTAGAAGCGTGGAGCCTTAACCACTGGATAGCCAGGAAGTCCCTCCATGGAGGTTTAAACTGCCCCTGCAGACACACCTGAGGGGGAGCTCGTGAGCAGGGCACCTGGTAATGAGTCAACACCAAGGCAGACGGCGCTGGGAGGGGCTGAGGTCCTGTTGACAAAGAGCGGCCTGCTCTTGTCAGGGAAGGAAGGCCCAGATGCGGTCTTACCCAGCTGGGCTTCATCACCCCTTTCCGTACATATAAACCCCTGTTTACTTATTTATTTAATGCTCCACACTTACCTCTGCTCTTTTAAGCATCTCCCACTTGTTGAGGATTTTCATGGCATATATGCGTTCAGTGTTCTTCATTTTGACAACAGCAACCTGCCACACAAATGGGAGTTTAACAAAAATTTAGTTAACGGAACACAAAAGGTCAGCACATTTCATATAATTACAGTGAAATCTTAATTGCCTGGAAACCCTGGAAATTCACCTGTTAAGGAAAGTAAAGTTTTCTATGTGAATAAAGATTTGCCCTTTTAAGCATCAAAACTTGATTTTAACTACACTGCAGCTTGAATGATCTCACCTGCTCAGTCCGAAATGCTTCAGTGCTGAGCACCGGTGCACACGGGGGTCTGCTGGCCTCTACTCTGGTGTGTCTGGGGATTTTCACGGTAATGGCTTTTGAAGTTCGTCAGTGGCTCCCAAGCTCCCCTCCTGCATTCAAGGGCTCCATCCCCGCTCACGCCTACCCGCCTCCACCGATGCCCGTGTCCACCTCTCATGCCACAGCCAGCCTTTGCACGTGCCCAGGCTTAACTCCGGGATCTTTTCTTCACTGGGTTGGTGAGTATCTAGGGGGGCTCTGGAGTGTAACTTGGGCAAATTCACTTCTTTGTGCCTCAGTTTCTACAACTAGAATGGATAACAGCAGGACTGGCCTAAGATTGCTGTGCGGATCAAATGAGTCAACACAGTTAACGTGCTCAGAATGGTTAGGCACATAGTTATTAGCCCTTAGTGTGCTGGCTGTCAGCCATATTCTTCAAGGTACAACTCAAATGCCACCCCTTCCAGGAAGTCCTCTTGGGACTCCTGGTCTTCATCAAATTTCAAGTGAACTCTTCCATTACTACCAACACCAGATGTGATGTCTGCACCACCATATGGTACATCCTACCCTATATAAATCAGTCATTCGTTGACCTAAGTCCCCTTCACAAAACCATAAGCAGGGATAATAACTTCTGAGCCTTTCTGCTGCCAATGGCAGGCAGCCACACAGCAGGGTTGGAACAAAGAGTTCTAAAAGTGAATCACTTACTTCCTTACTTTCTAAACACCACCACCGCACAACAACATCGTTGAAGTGACCATGAGAGCTGACACTCACGGACCACTTCCCATGCCCGGAGCTGTGCCAAGCAACGGACCTGCACCCTCTCAGCTAATCGTCTCCAGAGCCCTAGATGGTGGCTATCTCTAATATCCTTACTTTACAGATGTGAAATCTGAGGCCCAGAGGGGTTAAACAACATGCCTAAGAAGCGGCAGAGGCGCATCCTCAGGCGCGTGCCTTTTAGGACTGTGTTATCCTGACAGTCACAATTAGATATAATCCTCCCGGAGCCTGATGACGGCGGGCGGGGCTGGGGGTCCACCACGAATGTGCCCTGACGTGGCCCCAGAGCCTGCAGATGGTCAGAGGCACCTGCCCTCCTCCGCAGGGCTTCCAGCCAGGGCCCCCGCCCACGCGTGCACGGAGATCCCCCTCCGGCATCGCCCTCACTCACCCCTGTCACTGCCACTCCAGGGCACGCCACACCTAAGCTGCTGTCTATTCGCTTCGGTCTTAGAAACCACTGACCAAACTCGCTACGACTCTGAATAAATTAAAAATAAACGGTGCGTAAATAAAGGCTTTGTGGGCTCTCCGACACGTCTAAGAACAAGAATTCTGGGCACACACTTTGTCATCATGTTAGAAGTGTCTATTTCTTCCTGGGAATTAGCTATAATCTAGATAGGTGAGATATTAAGAGTTAAAAAACAAAGCCACATGGTAGTTACTACACAAAAGGTCTAACTTGGCAAGAATGGTAGAGTTGTTAACCTTTGAGGAAAATAATGAAATTCTGAAAATGACGAGCCTCATGAATGATCCAGGTCTTGCTGGAAATGAGACGCCGAACACAGGAAATTTGATTCTTTACAAGAGGCCTATCAGGGCACAGACCATTTCCAGAAAACATGCAAGATGGCTCTGATAAAATACGGAGAAGGAAAAAAGAAATGTATCTGTCCATGGAAAACATGTATCAGACCAAGAATATGTAGACAAGGACTTCCCTGGTGGCACAGTGGTTAAGAATCTGCCTGCCAATGCAGCAGACACGGTTTTGATTCCTGGTTCGGGAAGTTCCCACATGTCGCGGAGCAACTAAGCCCATGCGCCACAACTACTGAAGCCCGCGCGCCTAGAGCTTGTGCTCCGCAACGAGAAGCCACCGCAATGAGAAGCCCGCGCACCACAATCAAGACCCAACGCAGCCGAAATAAAAGAATAAGTAGACAAGTAAAATTTAATGTTAAAAAACCAAAAACAACAAACCTTCTCTATTGTACAACGACCTATAAAAGAAATAATTTTTAGAGAATCTTGTTTGGTTTACCAGAAGCTTCCTCCTAGCCAAAAACTTAGTCTGAATTCCTTCAAAGAGAGATGATAATCTTACAAATCTCTCCAAAATGAGACACTTAAGTAAAGAAATACAAATGAAAATAGTTTTACAAAACATTACAAAGTGATTCTGGAACACAACACTTAAGTATAATACCTGATGCTAGCCCAGATCCAGTACAAGAGGGAAAAGGTAAAACAAAGAACATCACTGGGTCACACTGGTATATGACAGCGGATTGGATGAAAAGCACGCTATCAGTTCTACATTTAAGTTTAGGAACTGTGGTTCTGTCGAAGACCATCCCTATGAGCACAGGAACTAAAGTATTAGGGGTAGAGGGCCTTGCTTGACGTAAGCAACGTATCCACAGTGGTTCAGTAAAAATTACACACTCACACACACACAGGGAGGGAGGGAGCAAGCTCAAGCGAGAGCAGCACAGCTATAATATGATCAAGAAAATGTGATAAACTGCTAACAAGAGGGAATCTGGGTAAAGGGTTAGGCTGTTTTTGAACCACTGTAGTCATCCAACTGTTCTGTTAATCTGAAACCGATTCTAAACAAAGCTTTCAAAGCTCTGTTTCTTTAAGTCATTCTAGGAACAAGAGAGACGGCGGGGCGCAGTGTCTGGACACACAGGCCTTGGGTCACGCAGGTGGGGTTCAAGTGGCGCCCCCACAGCCCGCCCTGGGGCCAGGCCCCCCGCTCCAGCCTTGACGTCTCATCTTGCCAGCGGGCCAGCGGTGGCCAGTGGCCACGAGGCTTCCAGGCGCTCACATCTGTGAGAGTACGCAAGGCCTGGGCTGCCCGGCACGCGGTCACCTGCGGGGAGCTGCTGCTGCGCCGAAAGCATGGCCCTGGGCACCGCAGCCCGGCAGCTGAGGAACGAACCTCCAGAAGGGTGCCAGGGTCCTAGGAACTTCCTGGGCCGCTGTCCCCGAGACGCTGAGGGGAGGACGAAGGTGTTCTCAAAGCCACTGTGCTCCAGAAAAAAGGGCAATGCCCCAGGACTCCCATCCTTGTTTGAATAATAATCTAGAAACGTTTTGCTAAACTCCACTGAGGTAAGCGTTTCATACGCTCCCCTCAAATTGGGACTCCACTAGCTCTTTCTCAGGGGCAGGGCTCTTGAGCAGCCCGTGCCATGGTCTCAGCAGCACAGGTACACACACCTGTGCACCAAGGCGGGGGGGCAGGGGGCGCACACAGACTCTCACCCTTCCCTGGCATGTCATTCAATCAGAACCGTATGTGAAGAACACCCTGGATGCAACAATGATTAAGGGTATCCTCACTTCTGTGATCCACTTGGTGCTGTCAGAGACAGAGACGCTGCAGTTGGCCGCATTTCAGGTACATGATGACGAGACTACCCCGGGGAGGCAGCGCGGTGGCGGGAATACAAGCCACAGAGCCCGGAATTCTAGTCGTGGCAGGAAGGCTGGCGCTCGTGTGCAGGGGACCCAGAATGGCCACGGGGCCAGAGCAGTTGGGCAAGGAGGGCTGGCGTGCTGAGCGCAGGCCACAGGGCCCAGGGAGAGACAATGGAGGGGGAGGGGGAGGGAATGCACAAAGCAGCTGCTAAAGCCTGGAGAGGGAGCAAAGGCAAAGGGGGGGGCTCCGAGAACACGCTCTCTTAATTTGGGAAGAGCTAAAAAGTGATCAATGTTATCTTCTTTAAACTCAGGAACTGCGTTTCACATCAAGTCCTTTGGCAAAGAAGAGCACTAAAAGTAACCGCCAGCTGTTCTGACACAGCAATGCTCTCTCCTGTGCTTTTTTTCTTCCTCCCAAAGGCCGCCCGGCTCCTGCCCCCGAGTCTCTCCCTGCCCCTGGCCCCCAACACCCTAACAGGCTCGCTGTCACTGCAGAGCTCCACGTGGGCCCGGGCCTTGCTCAGCGCTGTGTCCAGCAGCCTGGCACAGCTCCTGGTACAAGGGGGCCGGTTGGTGAAAGTACACAGCGAGCTGAACTGGGTTTAGCTTTCAAAGGCTTTCTCTTTCTTCTCACTGAGCAACAACAAAAACCTTCCCTTACCTCATCACATCCTACCTAGAGCTCAGAGATCTGTTATTTCTATGCAGAACTCAATTTTTTCCCTGTTGGTGGCCATCGGGAGAGTGGCCACCTGGGGAAGGGTGGGGCTTACAGGAGGTGGAGGCTCTGGAAAGAAACAGGAAGGAACTTTCTGGGGAATAGAAATGCTCTATATAGACTGGGGTGCTGCTTACACAGGTGTAGACATCTGTCATAACTCAAACCATATACCTAGATCTGTGCGTTTTACATGTAAGTATACCTTAATATTTAAAAACAAAAACCTGGGGCCTCCCTGGTGGCGCAGTGGTTGAGAGTCCGCCTGCCGATGCAGGGGATACGGGTTCGTGCCCCGGTCTGGGAGGATCCCATATGCCGCGGAGCGGCTGGGCCCGTGAGCCATGGCCGCTGGGCCTGCGCGTCCGGAGCCTGTGCTCCGCAACGGGAGAGGCCACAACAGTGAGAGGCCCGCGTACCGCAAAAAGAAAAAAAAAAAAAAAAAAAAAAAAACAAAAACCTGGGCTTCCCTGGTGGCGCAGTGGTTGAGAGACCACCTGCCGATGCAGGGGACACGGGTTCGTGCCCCGGTCCGGGAAGATCCCACATGTTGCGGAGTGGCTGGGCCCGTGAGCCACGGCCGCTGAGCCTGCGCGTCCGGAGCCTGTGCTCCACAACGGGAGAGGCTGCAACGGTGAGAGGCCCGTGTACCGCAAACAAAACAAAACAAAACAAAAAACCAACAACCTCCCTGTCCCGTCCCAGCCCAGAGCTGAATTCAGTCGGGGAGTCCTAGATCCAGGGTCATTCCGAGGTCAGCCTGGGAGGAGATGCCGTCCCAGAGGACAAGGCTGCCACCAAAGCAGCCCCCCGGTGGCGCTACTTCCCCTCCACCCACTCCTTGGTGAGATTCACTCTTAGCAGTGGGCTGGGGAAGGGGTGGGTATGAAGACCAGGCTGGGTGAGGGAGAGGAGGGTACGAGGACGAGAGACGGGGCTCGCCGCAGAGCGCGGGGCTGGGGTCTGATCTGAGGCCAGGGCAGCTTCCAAGGAAGA
Organism: Mesoplodon mirus; assembly: GCF_964341445.2. Lineage (NCBI taxonomy): Eukaryota > Metazoa > Chordata > Mammalia > Artiodactyla > Ziphiidae > Mesoplodon > Mesoplodon mirus. Next base: position 186,726,369 of record NC_138979.1, read on the forward strand.
AACGAGGGCACGACACACAACTGCCCACATTCACTCAGGCAGGCCAGAGCTTTCTCACTCGAGTATTTTGAAAGCATTTTCGTAGGCATGTTTTCTTTTGGTGTATTCTACTGAAGCCCTGCAAATAAAGTAGGGCTGTCATCAGGTGCTGGTAGCAGAAGAATCACCAAAAATATTGAGCTGTTTGCAAAGACAGATCACAGGCCTGGTTTCCACTCGTGAGCTACTTCAGAACGAAGCAGCTATCTCGTTAAATTCCTGCTTTGCTTTCTTCCACGTATGTTCTGCCCAATATGAAGTGGCCGCCGTGCACAACAAATGCTGTCTCCCACTCTGCGGCACTTTAGAGTCACGTCTAGCAGGGCTGTGTCGGACAGAGCACACGCGCTGCCGCACATGACACAGAGCATCTCATTAACCCACATGCACAGCTCCACGGCCTGGGAGTGCCACAGGCGACACCTAAGCAGAGGAGCTAATGTGGTTCAGTCAAGCGCCTGACGCTAAACACACCCCGGCGGGCTGGGCTGGGCGCGGAGCCGGCAGGAGGGACAGCAGCTCCGGGCGGAGCGGACCCCCAGACCCCCGCAGGGCGGGTCACGAGGACCCGGTGCACAAGCTGTTCTCCTCCAGACACAGGGGGCGGGACTCACAATCGCATGAGGACTGACGGACGGTGGACGAGCTACGAACAATGAGCACCACTCTGATGCGACCCTTGTATTTTTTTGAAAACTGCTGCCAAGACTTTTCTTTGATTGACAAACGGATGTTATTAAAAACTATCTGTCAGAAAGAACTATTTTGGTCAAGACAATTTTCAGGGTACTTCACCAGTCACCAGCTTTTGTTTTTGTTTTTTCTCTCCTTAACTCTATCTTTCAGATTTTATCCACCAAGAACTCTCCAAATGATACCAATAATTTCCTCGTCCCAAAATCAATGTACAGGACCCTAAAACTGCTAGATGGGAGCTGCTAGGCAAAATGAACAAAAATAAGTTTATCTTACCTCACCAAAAGCACCTCTGCCGATTACTTTAATTATTTCGAAGTCTTCTCGATGAAGTTGCATTTCCTTCACCAGTTGTGTAAATGGTTTAGCTACAAATTAAAAAAAGTAAAATTAACAACTTACTCTAAAAAGTTGACAATAGATAAAAATTTAATTGATTGGGGCATTCCATTAAGTTATACTTTCTTTAGAAAAAACTTTACTTTTTAAATGAGTGAATACTTTTTAAGACACTTAATATCTGTAAAGTCATTAACATTTGGAAAGTCGGTATTTATGCCAAATTAACGTGGATGTTCATACTGGCACCTGTATTTCAATATCTGTTATAACAAATACCATCACAACAAAGATCCCCTGGAAAAATCATGAAAGCTGAGCTCTCCCCACTGGGCACCCGTCTGTTCTGCAGGGCGGCACAGGCACCGGCTCACCAGGTCCGTGAGCTCTGGGCACCACCTGCCAGCTCTCAGGGCCACAGGGCAGCTGGGGGTGGGGACACAAGGCGTTCTCCAAGACAACGGGCAACCACCCTTGAAAGACGCGCGGAGGCCCTGACAGTAACGGGGTCAGGGCTGGGAGCAGCACTCCACACCCACGAGGTCCGCACACACGTTCTTGAGATTCATTCCATGACCATCCACATTTTAGGAAGAAGAAAACTAAGCCAACTTTCTGTGGAAAATGGACTGGGTTGGACAGTGTCTCCCCAAAACCTGTGAATGCGACCTGATTTGGAAGTGGGGTCTCTGCAGATGTAATCAAGTTAGGATGAAGTCACAAACAGGTATGGGGTGGGCTCTGAATCCAGCATGACTGGCGTCTGCATAAAGTAAGAGATCTAGATCAGAGACACGGGGGACAGTCACGTGAAGACGGAGGCACAGATCCGAGTGATTCAGTGACAAGCACGGGACGCCAAACACTGCTGCCGCCACCAAAGGCCAAAAGGGACAGGGACAGACTCTCCCCAGAGCCTTCAGAAGGAGCATGGCCCTGCTGACACCGTGACTCTGGACTTCTGGCCTCAACAACTGTGAGAGAGAAGAAAACTCTCTGTGACCTGACGCCCCCAGTTGGTGGTAATTAGTCACAGCAGCCCCAGGACCAGAAGCCCCGCGCCGTGAGACTCCAGAAGCAGCACCTGAGCGCCGACCACCCGCGCTCGGTCTAGCAGCCACTCTGTTACATCTCCCTCCACCTTCTCCTCTTTTCACCTTCAGATCTAAATCCCTGTGTTTATGCCAACCTTTATGTGTCCTCTACAGATCTTTTTCAAATCCTCCACGATTACAGCTTTGCAACATTCCCATGGCGGGGGGCGGGGGGAATGGGCAAAATGTACCAGGGCTCTTTCTGTGTTGTTTCTTATAACTACACGTGCATCTACAATTATCTCCCCCCAAACCTGCAATCTGGTGTTTTCTGGGCTTCTAACTGAGCTCCATATTATGAATCTAACTCCAAATTCTTTTCTCCTTAACTAGTTGCTTAGTACCACCAAGGTTTGACCACCATGGTTCACTGATCCAAGGAATAAAAGCCAGGGCGCCAACTACCCATTGGCACAGAGATTAGGGAAGAGAACACACAGGCCCTGAATTATTTGGGGGGGGGGAGCCAGACTAAAGAAAACCCTCGAGCCAGAACTTAAAGGTCACCTATGGTTCACCTTTCTTCCAGATATCACCTAAAATATCCATTCCCCAAAATCCTCATGGAAATGCAGACTTTCAACAGCCACTGCAGATCACAATCTCTCTTGGCATCTTCTGGGGGAGCCAAATGGCACCTTCCATTTTACTGTGAAGAAAAACAATCCCAACAAATCACCACCAGGACAGCGAGTCTGGGAAGGAGATGACGCCGCTCCGCTCACCTGCGAAGGGCCCACGCCACAGTCACACTTGGTGTGCGCTGCCGCAACGCTCACTCTGGCAGGGGTTCAACACAGCATTCTGGACTCTTCTACAAAAACCCCAAAGACTCACAAAACCTGCTGGCCAGTGTTTTAAACGTGCAAATCAAACAGCAATTTCCATGGAAATCAAAGAAAATTCCACCCATAATTGTGCTAGGAATCACTTTAACTTCACATGTTCCCATTCCAGCCCCTGACCATAGACACGGTCAATGTTTATATAGCTATTTTTGTGTATTCTGCTTTTATCTCATTTCTTACATTTCTCATGTTTCTATACCACTCAACTAACATTTTAACAGTTGCATAATATTTCACTAAGTTGACACACCAACAATTTATAATTGTGTCTACTGAATGGAGAGGTTAAATGTTTTTGAAAATTATTTTCTTATGGTGAATAAATCTGCAATGAACTTTTCATGCACACAGATTTTTTACTATTTTAAATTAATTTTGAGGATGAAACTCCAGGACTCTCCAAAGGGCACTAATATTCTATCTGGTTCCTAACAAGGCCTTCCAAGCTGCATCTCCTGAGTCACACTCCCCTCACAGCCACACACTGACATCTCGTCTTCCTTTGAAATCAGCGGTTCTTTGATGCCTGTCGCGGCGGTGTTCTCCCACATCCGGCTGTGCCCTGTGATGTTAATTATCCACTCGTGACACTTGCTCATTAATCACGTCTTGATGTTTTTTAATCAACTGTGTAAGAGCTTTACTTTGGCTCTCTCACACATAACAGCTGTAAACACTATTCCTCCATTCTGTTGCCTCTTTTCATCTGAACTATGCTATTTTTATTTTATAGCAATTATTACTTCCAATAAAAGTATCATTTTTAATAAAATCAAATTCATTTTTCCTTTGTCATTTTCTTAGTAAGGCTCAGAAAGTTGTGACTCGTTAACAGTCTGACAGTCAAGCCTAGTTTTGGCCAAATGGCTTTTTAAAACAGTCAACCCATTATTCATCTGCTGTTTAGAGTCTGTTGGAGCACGGTGTGAGGTGCTTATCTTAATTTCTAGTGGTAGCGATCTGTGTGTATGTACGTGGTCCAACGATACGCTATCCAGTTCTGTTTACTCCTGCCCTACTTGGCAGGAGGCGGCCCAGGGAAAAGCCCTGGCTTCCTTCCATTCAGGAGAGTCAAGTCCCAAGCGGGACACCTGGTCGCCATGCCATCTTAGGAAAGTCATCTCCTCCTCTGTGACTAAATTTTCTTATCCCTAAAACAGGCAAAAAGTCCCTCCTCCCACCTCAGCGAGGGCTGAGGCAGAGAAGCGTGAAGTCCCTTGTGGCAGATGAGACCTGGCTAGCTTTCTCATCTTTTCTTTCCACATCAACTGTCTTACTTGATGTTCCTCGACAAGTTTTCCTCTTACTCTTTTTATAGAACCTGTTTCTGTCGCTTATGCATTTTACACAGCCCTGTACAATTTCCCTGAAATGCGTGAACACGGATTTATCAGGGCCAGTCTGATAAACGGGGGAAGAACCATGGAAACACCCCAAATGAAAGCTTGGAAAGATAAAGAAACTAAGAGTCAAGTAACAGGAAATCAACTATGTGAACAAAACCTAATGTTTAAAAACAGAGGGCACTAAAAAGGGTCCAGAAGGAAAGCATTATTTTTGGAAAATGTTAGATATTTTCAAACAGTTCTGAGGACACAGTAAAAATATTGTAGTGCTATGTAAAAATCATCAAGGCTGCATTAGCTAGAACCAGAATAGAGAATTAAATCACAGCAGCAGACCACCCTGCGAACCACACAAGTACTGAGAGACCATGAAATCACTCTGACAGGAAGGACTGACACCCGTGAAAAGGAGAGAGAGTGACATTTCAAATGGGGCGTCAATCAGTGTCAACACAAGTTCAAGGTGACCCCACCACACGGACTGGGTAGAGTGAACAGACAGAAACCACACCAGTTATTCGGAGAAAATGTAACAGAAAGGACTGTTACCTAGGTAACCACAAAAGTTGAAAGGGGGTATTTCCCTGGCGGTCCAGTGGTTAAGACTTTGCCTTCCAATGCAGGGGGTGAGGGTTCGATCCCCGGTCGACCCCCAGTCAGGGAGCTAGGATCCCACATGCCCAGCGGCCAGAAGACCAAAATGTAGAACAGAAGCAATACTGTGAGAAATTCAATAAAGACTTAAAAAAAAAAAGTTAAAAGGGAGCACTGGATTATCATGGGACAGCAGGTGCAGGAAGCAAGTGCTACGCTTAGGATTGGGGAACCAAAGGCAGAAGCTGGGATTCGTGAAACCTGGGCCAAGGGCCCCGCCCAGCTGAAACTCTGAGGCTCGGCTGCCGCCGCCGTTTACTGGGGTCTCTAAGCACAAAGGCGGGCCCTAACGGCTGGGACCCAGGGAGCTGAGAGGGGCACTCGCCAGCTGATGCTGGGGTCTCTGCAAGTGTGGGAAAATGCCCAAACCGGGACCAGCTGCCCACTACCAGAAGACACTTCCTGCCAGGAGGAGGCTGGCTGCTAAGGTGCCACAGAAGACGGAAGCTGGCAGGAAGCTGCAAGGCCCACACCCCCACACACACCCCATCTCCCTCTAGCACCTCCTTTAGGCAGAGCCCAACAGGAACAGGGGTCGGAGCCCAAACTGGGTGACGCTGGGGTAAGGAGGACGTCCGTCGGGGACAGGAGATTGTTACACACAGAAGGACTGATCACATCAGTAAACGGGTTCAGGATAACGGGGGTCAGCTTCCTCACTGTCAGAAAAGGGAGTTACGAGAAAGGGAGAACAGACCCTACGGCACTGGATTAGAAGTGGAGGCGTCGGTGTGAGCTCGTGGTTTCCAGCATGTGGACGCAGAAAAGATGCAGACATGAATGGGCGTGTGCCCAGTTACACATATGGAAGCCCCAGCTCTGCCTCTGGAGAGGGCCCGGAGGCGGCGACACCCCAGCAGCAAGAGCATCACTAGTGACAGATCTTGGTTTCTAGATACCATTCTCCAGCTAGGGGACCAGGACACCTCCATCAAGTCCAGAGGTGGGTCAGGAAAGCGCAGGTCAGCCTGGAACATCTTCTTGTGCCCGAAAATAAGGAAGCGCTCAAAGAATGGGAGTGAATCAAAATAAATACGGATAGTCACAGATTATCCAGCCCACTAAATAAAACAAAATCAGGAGTACACACTGATATTAAATAAATCAACGTTAAAATATCTGATGCGAAATGGGATATTTACATGGCTTCAAAGTACATCTCAACGAAATACTTGTTGATCAAACAGAGGAACAGTGCCTTCGCAGTGCGGTCTGGCAGACACTACCTAAACCAAGCGATCAGAGTGATGTGATCAGGGTGAGACTGTGTGCCACCCCAAAGGACGCAATGAGAAAAACACAGTGTCACCTCTGTGATTTTCCTGGCAAAGTTATAAAAGCTGAATTTAATCATGAGGAAACGGAGGAAAACCTAAATTGAAGAGATATTCTACAAAATGACTGGCCCGCAACGGTTTCAGTCATGAAAGTCAGGAGAGGCCAGAGTCCCCACAGAAGGGAGAGAGGAAGACAGCACGGAAGTCAAGGGAGCTTTGGGTCTCAGGCTCCTCTGCTACAAGAGAACAGCAGACTGGGGCTGGGGTGATCCCTTGCTAGCTCTGTGTCCATGTCGTATTCCTGACTTGGGGCTAGAGACCAGCCGGGGCTGCAGGAAATACAGGCCAGACGTCCAGCGGGGGGGGGGGGGGGGACCACGCAGGCAACGTACTCTCAACTCCTCGGGGCACTTCTTTATACTGTTATTTGCAACTTTTCTGTAAGTTTGAAACTGTTTCCAAAAACGTTTTTAACCTCTTTTTAAAGATCATCTGTCGCTATTTGGAAAGCAGGCCATGAGGGCAAGCATGGAAGGAGAGCTGGGGGACGCCACTTCCCACAGGAGGTAAGCGGGGCTCGGGGTGTCGGGCCTGGAGCCCCCAGGAGGCCGCATCCAGTTTCCCTCTGGAGGCGCAGTCGCCTGCGACGTGGGTGAAGCAAGAGGAGACTCCAGGATGACTGCTGGGTTTCCAGCCTGGGCAACTTGATGAGTGGGTGCCACTTACTCATGTGGAAAGACCCAGGGATGATCGGGTGGGGTGGGGTGGGGAAGGGAGCAGTGATGGAGACACTTCACAGTTACTGCTGCAGAGCCTGAGACAGTGAACAGACCAAACTGATTTTTCTCACAAGATTCTACTGCTGTTTCACGTTTTCAAAAAGGTATCCCTTCAGATCAGCCAGCTGACCTGGGGGTGGGTGGGAGGGGAGAACCAGCCTCTACGGCTAGGAAACTGGACCTCGAGCTTACTGGGAGGAAGCAGGGTAGCAGCACTTGAAAAGCATAAACGCGCCTCCACTGAGCCTAGAGCTTGCAACGCTCCTCAGAACACAAAACGTTATCGGCAAAGTTTTATGAATTATATCCACTGGAGTGCAACACAGCTTGTCATGCACTCTTAAAACATTCAGGACGCAAAGCAAAACCACAACAACCGAAACACCATTAGGGATTCATTTTAAATATCATTTATGTTAAGATTAGAAGACAGACATTATGGGTAGCGTGAAGAAAACAGATCTGCTGTAATGCTTAACATAACGCTTGCTTTTCATGGTGATAATGAACTGGTAGTTTCTGAAGTAAGACAACATCACTATTCTAAATTTTAGAAAGAGTAAAATGACCTCTCCTTCCCACGCCCGCAACAAAAAGCTGCCGAGTCAGCAAACACTGACCGGGCCCGAAGTGCGCCAGCCCCGGGACACTACGCTGAGGACAGACGGGCACTGCCGCCCTCCGACTGGCTGGCCCTGCGGGGCCCTGCACTCCAGCGACTGCCGGGGTTGACACCCGCTCGGAGTCCTGCACCACACACACCCTGACCCGCAGCTGCGGCCTCAAACCATCCCCAAGCCCCCACCCCGTCCCCGTCCCTCCGATGCAGACCACCATCGCTCCCCTGCTCCTGCAGCCGGCCTCCTGCACCTGCTCGCCCCCGCTCCAGCCCTCCAGCCCCACGGCACCATCTCCTCCAAAACCAACACAATCCCGTCACTCCCCTGCTGACAATTCCTCAACGGTTTTGCGTGGCTCTTCGATAGCATCTAAATGCTCACAGAGCTTGCTGCATGTCTGGGTCCCGCCTGCCTCCCCCTGCCCCGCGTCGCCCCTGTGCTCCCCTCAATCCCACCACACCCGTCTTTCAGCTATTCAGGCCCTCGCTCAACCATGGGTGGGATAGCCCCCCCGCCCCCATCTCCCCCACCAGCTGCTACTGTCCTCGGGGTCCCTGGCTCTAGCCAGGTGACCAGGTCAGGAGCCTGCTAGCCTTCTGATAAGTGAGCCTCACACGTGTATCTGCTCACTGCCATCTTCCCCGCGGGACTGGAGGCACGGTCTACCTCCAGGAAGGCCCAGGAAGGCACGGTCTACCTCCACCTGGTAAACCGCTGCCCCGCAAGCCCCGACACAAACAGGGAACACAAAAGGGAATGCAGTAAGCACAGCTGACTCAACAACCATCCTCAACCACCAGTCATCAGGAAAGGTTACTTTCTCCACTGGGAGGGCTTTTATTTTTTTCTAAGATAGAATATATTCAAAAACTTGGGTTATTTTCCACCAAAAAAAAGACTGAATAATGCTTTAGCCCTTAGATAGCTAAACTCTAATTAGGAGAAAATTTTTCCTCATCTCTTCATTCTTATACAACCCAAGATTGTCCCCTATAAAACTTCTCTTGGGCCTCCCTGGTGGCGCAGTGGTTGGGAGTCCGCCTGCCGATGCAGGGGATACGGGTTCGTGCCCCGGTCTGGGAGGATCCCATATGCTGCGGAGCGGCTGGGCCCGTGAGCCATGGCCGCTGGGCCTGCGCGTCCGGAGCCTGTGCTCCGCGGCGGGGGAGGCCACAACAGTGAGAGGCCCGCATACCGCAAAAAAAAAAAAAAAAAAAAAAAAAAAAACTTCTCTTGATGCCCTAAATGGCAATGAATCAATCAACCAATCAAGGGCAACCACCTGCAAATATGAGGTCCCACCTGCAAGGGAAAACTGGGAGCCCAGTGTTCCCTTTAAACAGGAAAAAGCTTTGCCAGGAAGGACTGGGGGTGGGTGGAGGGAGGATCTCCGGCTGAAACTGACTGAAAACAGTTGTGAAAAGAGAGACTGCCACCCCCACCCCACCTTTGGTTTGTTTATCAAGAGAGGAAATAAGATCAGACAGGCTGGAAGGAGCGCCCGGGAGGGGCCGTGTCAGGAAAGAGGACTGTGTCACAGGGCAGCAGCCCGAGGGCAGCGGGAAGCCTGCTCAGCCCGCCCCGCTCCGCCGCCCCGCTCCGCCTGCGCCCTGCGTGGCCTGCCCCTGCCCCTCCCCCCGGACCCGGGCGTCACCCAGCCTCTCTCCTGACATGGCCTCAGCCCCTTGGCAATCACACATGGAGAACTGGAAACGGTCTTTCAGATTATCCAGTCCAAACAGTACATTTACTAATGAGGAAATGGGAGCCCAAGGGCCAAATGACATGCAGAGGACACGAGGGGCAGCTCTCCTCCCTCCCGAGTGAACAGTAGCTCCGATCCCGGGAAGTTCCCCCCGCCCTCCCCCATGATGGAGACCCTCTGCTGCCTGTAGCAACTACCCCCCACCCCCCGCTGGCTGGGTACAGTGACGGGCAGCTCTGCAAGGCCGGCACAGCACCCCAAGGACCCGGGAGTGTGGCCACAGGCAGGACAATAAAGCAGACAGACATGAACTCAGCCCCTGCTGAGCACCCACGGCATGAACTCCCCACGGGCCCGGGGAATACAGGGCGAGGGCCAGGTCTTGATCCAGCACGTGGCAGGAAAAGCAAACACTCTTCCACCAGCCCCAGCTTTGAAGGAGTTCATCGTTCCAAAATGGCTTGAAATCTGTTCTCACAGTTCAGGTTGCTGATACACCTATGGAAGACTAACACCTACCATAAAGTTTTTGAAAAATGTGCTTAAATTACATTAAATGGGTTTTACTTGTTTTAATAACTAAGATTTTTTGTTAAATGACAGAATACGATCCTTCACAGGGAGCCCGTGACAAATCCTTCCCAATATGAATCAGTCTGAGAAAAGCTGCATCTTCCAAGAAGCCCTATTAATTCCCAAACAAAGTTCTCCAAGTACGAACTCTTCCACATAAGCTGATAATCAGCAACTATAATGCTCTGAAGTGAACAAACACTGATTTTAACTTAATGCAATTTAAGATTTTAGAGGATTGAAAAGGAAGCCCTTATATGTGTATGTATAACTGATTCACTTTGTTATAAAGCAGAAACTAACACACCATTGTAAAGCAATTATACTCCAATAAAGATGTTAAAAAAAAAACAAAGAAAGAAAGAAAAGGAAGCCCTTTAATACTGTGACTCAGAAGACAAGTAAGGTTCAGATTGAGTCAGTGAAAATCTGAGAGGCTGGGGTGGGGAACGGGTGAGGAGGCTGTACTGAGTCAACAGTAAACGAGGAAAAATCTCATTCCAACAGCCTGCTGTCATGTGAAGGCGGTTAACCTTCCTAGACCCCGCTTGGGCACCAACCCGGGGGTCAGTCACGTGTTCCTTCATCTTTGCCTCCACTCCATAGTTGATCGATTGCTTTTCTCAATTCCTTTTCATTTGGTCCATCTTGCTTTGTCATTACTGAAACAATAATCGTATTGCCTCACTACCGGGTATCACTTAGAACTGTCTGCCTTCCTGCCTGAGAGTGGCATGTCCCACTTGAAGCCTCCGATCAAGGAGGTAGTGTGACCCAGAGACAGCGGGTCTCCCCCACGAGCTGCCGTGGCACTGCCCTTTGGGATTCCTTTGTCAAAGCAAAGAACTTGTGTAAAGTGAGTGACCTTCACAGCACACACCTCTTTTCTAAAGCCAATTCCCAGGGCTTCCCTGGTGGCGCAGTGGTTACGAATCCGCCTGCCAATGCAGGGGACACGGGTTCAATCCCTGGTCTGAGAAGATCCCACATGCCATGGAGCAACTAAGCCCGTGTGCCACAACTACTGAGCCTGAGCTCTAGAGCCCGCGAGCCACAAGAGAAGCCACCGCAGTGAGAAGCTTGCTCGCCACAACTAGAGAAAGCCCGAACGCAGCAACGAAGACCCAATGCAGCCAAAATAATAATAATAATAATAATAATAAATAATAATAAAAGAAAGCCAACTCCCTTGCTAATGTGAATACAAATATATGTTCTGTTAAAAAAAGAAAAAAAACCCCAGTGTACAACAGCACAACAGGAAAGAGCCAACACCGTCACACCCAGATTTCCCGCTACCCAGTGCTCCACGGACACCTTTCCTCAGCCAAGCTGGAGTAAAGCAGCAAAGCAATCACCTTGGGATAGACACATCTTGCGAACTGAGGCACAGGGACAAAGCAGAGATGCTCTCAGACACAGTGCACAGCTCTGGGGAGATGCCACGTGTGGCTCCGGGGAGGGAGCCTGGCAGGGGCCCCCGTCACTGCTGACGGTGCTGCCTCTATAGTGACACTCAGCACAATAAACACTGACCGGTATTTTCACTCTTTGCCTTCTTTCCTAAAAGTGGAAATCGTCCTAGGACTTCTCTTGGTTGTCAAAAACAGGTAGGTCTTTCATAAAAGCAAAGTGGCAGAAACCTAATTTTTGATGAGTAGGGGATACCTGTACACAAGTCACAAAAATGCAATATGAGTACAAACAGATGACAACGTTATGCTTTGATGTTTACAGCAATGAGACAGCTAGTCTCCAGGCCATTTCTGCTGTGAGTCACAGAGACGTCCTATATGTGTATATGCTAAATTTAAGAAAGAGAAAAATCACAAGTCAGCGTGAATACTGGTTAGCAAATTGGCAGGGGAGGGGTAAAGCTCCCCCAAGATCACTGTCCCATTACTCAGCAGAAGGCCCAGCCGCACAGCCAGGTCAACCACAACTGCCCTGGGTCCCCGTGTTGAGCCCAAACAGCACCAGGCCACTGCGCGAGCCTGGCAGATGTCCCTGGCACGTCCGAGGCTGTGTCCTCACCCGCTGACTGAGAGTAACAGCGCTCCTCCAGGAAGTCACCGGGGGAGTATTAAATTAGATAATCCCCACGAAGCTCTGAGCACTGTGCCCAGCATACAGTAAGTTCTCACTACACGGTAGCTACTGTCATTATTACTGGATGACAGTGTTTTCTAATCAGTTATTTATAAGTCATATTTAACAAGTAAACTATACCACCTCAAATTATCCTAGAATCCAGCTAAGTTACCACCCAAGAAGGTACACTTGTTACAAACGAGCTCTACTGGGCAGGCTACGCATAGATGACACCTGGGTAGCACTTAGTAACTGACACTGAGTAGCCCTGTAAGCTAAGTACCCCAAAAAGGGCCCATGCAGCCCGGGAGGAGGGTCTCTTCTGAGGAGGGTGTAACATAACCCACGAGCACGCCTTCCACGGCAGGGCTGCTCCTGGACCTGCTGCATTAGCGGAGGGAGGGAAATTTTACGTGCAAGGTCCAGACCACCCCAGTTTCCATTCTGCCTGCCCCGTCCCTGGTGAATAAGCCATCACTGACCTTCCACTTCAACCAGCATTTCTACTGCTTCCCCCTCACGCACCAGAGAGCAGCTGTGACTCGTGGAAGGCGTGGAACAGCGTTCTGACTGTTGTGATGACCTTCACGTTTCCACACACATGGCTAATTTTCTTCAGATGCCCGCTTAAGAACTTCTTTATAAAGGTGAAACACAAAGGGTCAACTCAAGTGAAATTTCTGCCTGAGGCAGAGACTGTGACAGGCCCCCTTGGGTCAGGCCTTTGAGCTGCCGTCCGCTGCCCCAACTTGCCCAGAGGCTCGTCACTAATTACAGCACAGTGACTGGCAAAACACGTGAGCGGAAGACACGCCTGAAAGACCACCATCAGATGTATCACCCTATTGCTTCTGGAGAAAATGGGACAAAAACCTTTTAAGAGATTCATATTTTTTTCTGTAGTAAGTAGAATTTTTGATGTAAGAGTTTTAGTTCTCTTTCTGTTTTGTTTGACCTCATTTTAATGACAGGTAGAGGGCAAAGTCTACGCGGAGTGTGAATGTGGAACAGTAACTCCCTGATTTAGAGCATTTCCTAGTGTGTCTGCTGCTGAACCCAGCATCGGAGTGGCCACCAACAGCAGGCCCTGAGTCTGCACCAGACGTGAGCTACTTCTGCCATCCCCCCACCCAGCGCCAGCCGCCCTGCAAGCTCGGCGGCATCACCCCCATCCTACTAGTGAGAAAACTGGAGCTGCACCCTGACCGTAGAGCTTCTTGAACCCAAAGCTGGCGTGGTGCCTCAGGCCTGTGTCTTCTCAGGGCACTGGGTCAGGTTTCTGGGACTGGTGGGGAATGCTATCTCACCTTTCCGTGTCTCAGATAATCTAGTGGGAGAAAAAGGAGGCACCGGCGAGCAGCTTAGAAAGTGCTAAGGGCTTGTCAGAAGGGCCAGTTCTAGTCATCGTCCTGTAAGAGGTCATCTAAGCTACCTTGCTGCTTTGGGATTACACTAGCAAGACAGATATAAGGGGGAAAAGGTTTTAGGTTTTTGTTACCCTCTATAATGTACCCCATTCCAGAATTTAACCCAAAAAATTTTCGTCATTTAACAGAATCAGGGACATAGAGAATGGACTGGTGGTTACCAAAGGGGAGGGGGGAGGGAGAGGGATGGACTGGGAGTTGGGATTAGCAGATGCAAACTGGCACATATTGAATGGATAAACAACAAGGTCCTACTGTACAGCACAGGGAACTATATTCAATATCCTGTGATAAACCACAATGGAAAAGAATATGAAGAAGAATGTGTATATGTGTATAAATGTGTCTCATTGCTGTTACAGCAGTAATTAACCCAACACTGTAATTCAACTATACTTCAATAAAAAATAAATTTAAAAAATTTCTTGGGCTTCCCGGGTGGCGCAGTGGTTGAGAGTCCACCTGCCGATGCAGGGGACACGGGTTCGTGCCCAGGTCCGGGAAGATCCCACATGCCGCGGAGCAGCTGGGCCCGTGAGCCATGGCCGCTGGGCCTGCGCATCCAGAGCCTGTGCTCTGCAACGGGAGAGGCCACACCAGCGAGAGGCCCGCGTACTGCAAAAAAAACAAACAAAAAAACAAAAAAATTTTCTTCATAATTTAATATGGCAGCTTGTCTGTTTCTTTCACTCAATTTTCTACCAACGAAGAAGAACCCAATCATGGAGTGAAAAGATCTGGTAAATGGCTTCTCCTCGACTGGAACAATCACAGCTTCTCGTTCCTTTCAACACTGTTCAATTTTCTAGGGCCTTTCAGCCATCTCTGTAGTTTTTCTTCAAACCGTAAGTCTCCCACACCCTCTTTACTACACTGGTCTTCAAATGCAACAGTTCTGAAGAAATTTCACTTTAACATCTGGAATCATTCACCACAAGGGTGAATCCGAAAAGGCCCAGCTCCATGGGCAGGCAGAAGGTGAGGCTGGCTGGTCCTGCCACGTCCGTTTGGCCCACTACTGGGCGCAGCACCTGCTGGCTGGCATGCTCCCCTTGCTGTAAGCAGTCTCATCTCACAGTGATCCTTCTGGTTTTTCCTGCGGGAGGGCCGTGCCTTTTTCTCCATCTCTAACACGCCCTGCAAGATCTGAGGAATGCAGGCCTCCAGTCCAAGTTCAATTCAAACCTCACTTACTGAGGAAAGCCCAACTGGGCACCCTTACCAAGGCCGACTCCCTGCCGTTCAGAGTTCCCTTGGCTTGGCAGAGGACAGGGACAGAAACATACTGAACACAGCACATGGACGAGCAAGGTAAGAGACATAAAGAATTTTAAGAAAAAAGCTGTATGGGTGAACTTTATGGTCTGTGAATTTTATCCCAATAAAGTTGTTAAAAGAGAGAGAAAGGAAACCAGCTGTGAGGGTATGAGGGAGGGAACTTACCATCTTTTTTGCTTTTTTTGAAGGGAGATATGAGGATAGAGGTAGAGGGAAAAACAAGTAAAAGCTCTGTGAGGACACGGACCCACCTCCCAGAGAAATGGAAATAAAAACAAAGATAAACAAATGGGACCTAATGAAACTTCAAAGCTTTTGCACAGCAAAGGGAACCATAAACAAGACCAAAAGACAACCCTCAGAATGGGAGAAAATATTTGCAAATGAAGCAACTGACAAAGGATTAATCTCCAAAATCTACAAGCAGCTCATGCAGCTCAATAGCAAAAAAATAAACAACCCAATCCAAAAATGGGCAGAAGACCTAAACAGACATTTCTCCACAGAAGATATACAGACTGCCAACAAGCACATGAAAGGATGCTCAACATCACTAATCATTAGAGAAATGCAAATCAAAACTACAATGAGGTACCACCTCACACCAGTCAGAATGGTCATCATCAAGAAATCTACAAATAGTAAATGCTGGAGAGGGTGTGGGGAAAAGGGAACCCTCCTGCACTGTTGGTGGGAATGTAAATTGATACAGCCACTATGGAGAACAGTATGGAGGTGCCTTAAAAAACTACAAACAGAACTACCATACAACCCAGCAATCCCACTACTGGGCATATACCCTGAGAAAACCATAATTCAAAAAGAGTCATGTACCAAAATGTTCATTGCAGCTCTATTTACAATAGCCCGGAGCTGGAAACAACCTAAGTGTCCATCATCGGATGAATGGATAAAGAAGATGTGGCACATATATACAATGGAATATTACTCAGCCATAAAAAGAAATGAAATTGAGTTATCTGTAGTGAGGTGGATGGACCTAGAGTCTGTCATACAGAGTGAAGTCAGTCAGAAAGAGAAAGACAAATACCATATGCTAACACATATATATGGAATCTAAGAAAAAAAATGTCATGAAGAACCTAGGGGTAAGATGGGAATAAAGACACAGACCTACTAGAGAATGGACTTGAGGATATGCGGAGGGGGAAGGGTAAGCTGGGACGAAGTGAGAGAGTGACATGGACATATATACACTACCAAACGTAAGGTAGATAGCTAGTGGGAAGCAGCCGCATAGCACAAGGATATAAGCTCGGTGCTATGTGACCACCTAGAGCGTGGGATAGGGAGGGTGGAAGGGAGGGAGACGCAAGAGGGAAGAGATATGGGAACATATGTATATGTATAACTGATTCACTTTGTTATAAAGCAGAAAACTAACACACCATTGTTAAAGCAATAATACTCTAATAAAGATGTAAAAAAAAAAAAAAGCAACCCTAAAGTCCTGCTACCGTATTAGACAGGAAAAAAGAGAGAGAGAGAGAGAGAGAGAGAGAGAGAGAGAGGGAGGGAGGGAGGGAGGGAGGGAGGGAGGGAGACAGGTGCATGCACACATCCATCAGCAGAGTGATTTAGAAAGAGCAGCCTGAGCAAACAGAGGCATGAAGGAGGGAGCCACAGAGCATCCGAAAGAACACCCAGTAGGGCTTGGCTGCAGTATAAATTACATGTAGGGATGTGGAGAAAGATCTGGCCGTGAAAGTGGGACAAGCCAACGTGAACACAGACATAGCATCTTTATGTCTTTTGGGGGCCAGAGCAAGGAACCCACGGATTTTGTACAGGGATCTGATACAATGACTGGCATTTGTGTTAGCTAAATAAACGAATATGTGAAAGCATTTTGTAAACTGCAATCCTGTATATAAATGCTGTTGTCAACGATACAATGACTACCACCTAATCAATAAGGACCCAAAGGGCTTTATATACATGTTTCAAAATTATCAGAATCAATTAAACACTTATTACGCGCCCACTGTTTGCAAGGAACTATTCTAGGCAGTAGGAATCAATCTGTGAACAAACAAACATCCCTAAGTTCATCAAGCTTACGTTTTAGTGGAATAAGGCAGAAAAGAAATAATACATATAAGGAACAAGTAGATTATACAGAAAATAGTAAACCCTTTGGATAAAAGGGAAAAAAAGCAGGGAAACTGGGAGTGAGGTGGGGCAGGGAGGAGAGTTAAAATTTATATGGTGACAGTGGTCTGGACAGTCAGATTCTGACTATATTTTGAAGGTGGAACCAACAGGATTTCCTGCTGGACTGGATGTGCAGTGTGAGAATTATCCAAGGCGTTGGCCTAAGCAATTAGGAGGAGGGAGCTGCCAATGAGTGAGGTGGGGAAAGCAGGACGGGGCAGACCGGGGCAGACCGCGGGGTGAGCTGCCGGTGTCCAGCAGATGCCCAGGAGGCAGCCGGCAGCCAGTGCACGAGTCTGGATTCTGGAGAGGAGCCCGAGCTGGGGCTGTGAGCTGGGGTTTCGGTACACGACTGCATGAGGGTCAGGAGCCTGGAAGAGGTCCCCCAGGGAGTTAGCGGGGTAGAGGAGGGGACCGAGGACTGAGCCCAGGGAGCTTCGGTAGGAGGAGGATGGGGAGAAGGGAAGGAAGCAGCCGGGAGCCTGGGGGAACAGCCAGCGCGGTGCGCAGGAAGCCAGGACTTCCGTCCTGACGCTGAGAATTAAGCAGTTTCTGCCATGTGGAGACCACAGGTGGCCTTGACAAAAGCAGCAGTTTTGAGGGAGTGGTGAGGGACAAAAGTCTGATTAGACTGAGTTTGAGAATGAGAGAGAGGGAGTGCAGACAGTGAGAACAGACAACTCTGAAGAGCTTTGCTGCTTTAAAAAATAATAATAAAAAGCATGGATTAGATGTTTGAATTCATTTTCACCAAATGTTTCGTTAAAAAACAACTGGACTTCCGTGGTGGTCCAGTGGTTAGGACTCCACGCTTCCACTGCCAAGGGCGAGGGTTCAGTCCCTTGGTGGGGGGAACTGAGATCCCACGAGCCGCAACCCCATTCATTTTGGAATGGAGGGGAAGTCGATCTATTCCAAACCTGTGCTCACATCACACTGATCACCTAGCCCAACAGCACAGGAAGGGGGAGGGGGTGAGTATTACCGACATCTCAGAGGTTGTAAACCAAAAGGTCACTGTCACTGGCTTAGATGCTAACAATAAACCATGACTCTAGGGTTACAAAGATAAATGTCTCAAGCTTCAATAAGCAATCCACAGAATACAGCTATTTCTTTAAAATGAACATCGGACTTTCCTGGCGGTCCAGTGGTTAAAACTCCACGCTTCCAATGCAGCGGGTGCGGGTTCGATCCCTGGTCGGAGAACTAAGATCCCACGTGCCCTGTGTCGGGCCAAAAAATTAAATGAAATAAACTAAATTAAAATGAATGTAATGGCACTCGACACTTTTATGGCTAGGCCCCGTTGCTTGGCGGGGTCACTCCCCTGATGGGCCTGCTCACCCGCATCAGGCTCCCTCCCCATGTACCCTCACCGAGCACTTTATTACTATGGGGGGGGGTAGAATTCGTGATTTTACTCAATGGTTTTTCTTCAGTTTTTCCAAATTTTTCTCTACTGAATTTTGAGTAAAAACTCTGATAAATAAATATATTGATAAACATACAGACCGCCTTATCAAGTCAACTACTGGGATTATACACATATATATTTTGATAATACACAGATTTCACAACATGCCAAACTGAAGTATTTAAAACCATCTACGATAACAGAGTATGGCTTTTTGCTAGTTCAGCAATACAGTAACACAGCCATCTAGAGATGCTGTTATAATTCCAAATCTTACTTGTTAACTAAATAGATATCTAGGAAACTTTGTAAATGACCAGTTTCACCCTCAGCATTCTGAGTTACTTTAAAGACAAAAAGCAGTACACAGTGCATTCTGTGGTTACAGACGACGCCCTGCACGTCAGCTGGGCAGGACCCTGCACACACCCAGCGCTGAGGCGGGGACGCCCTTGGAGGACTAGGCCACCACCAGGAAGAGGGATGGGAGACGAGCTCAGCTGCAGTGCAGAGCAGGAAGAGAACTCCGTGAGCTCCTCATCCTTTCCCAGCACCAAGCCAGACCCCGGGACACCCTCGCACACACTGACAACTGGGCTGTGACCCACGGGGGCAAGACGGAGGGCGTGAGCAGCGGCAAGGAAGGGGATGTCTACAACTCTTCCTCCAAGAATGCCTCAGATTTACAAGGCCTGTTGGACTGAGGCTGAGGGGCAAAAAGGAGCTCAAAGCTTCGCCCCTGGAATCCTGTAACAGAGTGAGTCCTCATTTACCCTTCCTGGCCCCTGACTCGCAAGTCTGAGCTTGCTGGCACATATCTAGAAGACACTGGTTCCCAGGCCTTTAACAAAGGACACTGATAAATACTGTATCTAGGAAGGAAATGGCAACTAAGTGGGGAGTGGGGAGAGTAAAACAAGAAAGTAAGAAGTTTGCAAGTTATCAGCAAATTAGTACATCCAAAGGAAGGCAACTTATTTTCAGTAGTCAGTAATTTGGAGGAATTTTTAGCAAGCGAAAATATTCACCAACATTCTGTTATGATTAAATCAGACTTGTGCCATGGTTCAATTTAGGAAACCTAAGAAGATAGGATCTTGACTTAATACTTTAAATTTGTCTTTTACTCTCTTTTCCACCCCAAATACTTGATAAAATTATCACCACTTTCTGAACATCTACATATGTGTCAGGAATGTCATATAATAGTTTCTAAAACCTACAGGATAGATATTATCTGCTTTTGATAAATAAGCAAACTGAGAAAACACAAAGCCCAAGTTCATATAAATGCTTGGTATTTTTATTCCCTTGTTATTTATCTTTATTTCCACATATGTGACTTCACATTTCTTATAAAATTAAAAAATTTCAATTTTAAAAAACAAGGGAAAAAATTAACTCCACTTATTCTTCTTCTTGTTCTTAATCATCATCAAGTCGGCAATATTTTATCAAAATTTTGGGTGCCACTGCTGCGAATTCAGAAAAGCCTGGTTTTCTTTCTGCACAGGAAAATAACAGCTGCTTTTAATTTCACGATTAGTACACCTTCTGAGGAACTAACGGTCAATGGTAGCCAGTATCATTTTAGTTAAAGGTGAACCGTATCACTCAAATTCTTTGAAAACTGGTAATCCAAGCAAACAATTCTTTCACTATCCTCTAAACAGAATATTTGATTTATCGCCCTTCTATGCCCCCATTTTGTGTCTGTATCTCTTAAGCTAACATACCCTACAACCCAGTTACACCTACCAAAAAGACAGAAGAATGTTCATAACAGCTTTACTAATAACCCTCAAAAACTGATAGCAACCCAGATGTTCGCTAACAGGGGAATGGAGAAAACTCTGTGGTATTCCTGCAATGAAATTCTACTCATCGAGAAAAAAAGAATGACCCAGTGCTACACACAACACTGATGCACCTCAAGGACAGAGCAGGAAGCTCAAGAAATCAGACACAAAATATTCTTGATTTCATTGTATGAAACTCAAAACCAGACACAACTCCAAGAAAACTCAAAGGGGAAAGAAGTCTCTTCAACCAACAGTGCTGGGACAAATGGGACAACCACAAGCAAAAGAATAACTGGACTCCAACCTCAGACCACAGACGAAAATGAACTCAAATGGATCAAAGACCAAAAAGTAAGAGCTAAAACTATAAACCTCTTAGAAGAAAACATAGGTATAAATCTTTATGACCTTGGATTAGGCAATGAATTCTTAAATATGAAACCAAAAGCATAAGCAAGAAAAATGCTTTAATTAGTTAGACTTCATCAAAACTAAAAATGCTTTGCTTCCAGTTGTGAGACAAGTGCCAGGGAAGTGCTGCACCACATGATCCACACGATGCACGCTGCTGCATATGGTGTACACGAAAGCTGCTCAGAGAACAAAGCCTTTTCTAAACCTCTCCTGTTTACGGAGCTGTAACTGACACACAGCACCCTGTAGGTGTGAGGTGCACAGCACGGTGCCCTGACTTACACACACTGTGAAATGATGACCACGATAGAGTTAGCGAGCCTCCATCATCTCATACAGACACAACAGTGAAGAAATTTAAAAATATGTATTTTGGGGCTTCCCTGGTGGCGCAGTGGTTGAGGGTCCACCTGCCGGTGCAGGGGACACAGGTTCGTGCCCTGGTCCGGGAAGATCCCACATGCCGTGGAGCAGCTGGGCCCGTGAGCCATGGCCGCTGAGCCTGCGCGTCCGGAGCCTGTGCTCCGCAACGGGAGAGGCCACAAGAGTGAGAGGCCCACGTACAGCAAAAAAAAAAAAAAAAAAGTATTTTTCCTTGTGATGAAAACTCTTAGGATACATAATTACTGACTATATTCCCCACACTGCACATTTCAAAGGTGTGACTCGTTTATTTTGTAACTGAAAGTATGGACCTCTTTATCTCAAGGAAAAAGTTGTTTTTCTATGTCTTTAATTGGATAAATGGATAAACAAAATGTGATCTATCCATACAATGGAGTATTATTAAGCCATAAAAAGGCACTAGTGAATCTTACAAACATTATGCTAAGTAAAAGAAGCCAGTCACAAAGACCACATATTTTACGATTCCATTTACATGAAATGCCCAGAATAGGCAAACCCATAGACAGAAAGTAGGTTAGTGGCTGCCAGGAGCTGGGGGCAGGGGGGAATGGGGCGTGGCTAGTAATGGGGATAGGGTTTCTTTTAGGGGTGATGAAAATGCTCTAGAATTCCATAGTGGTGATGGTTGTACAACTCTGAATATACTAAAAATCACTGAACTGTATATACTTAAAAAAATAACAAACTTAAAAAAAAACAGGCATTAACTAATCTGTGATAGGGGTCTTAGCAGTGCTTACTAGTGGGGAAGGAGTTCTACACGGGGGGACAAGGGGGTCACAACAGAGCCTGCTTGGGTTCATGACTCACTCATTCATTTACTTAAAAGGTATGAGGGATATTTAAAGAAGTTACTGAAATGAAGCAGACACAGTGGGTGAGAGCAGGCACTTGAGTTAGACCCAGCTGCCCCATTGGTGTTGCAAGATCCCTGACGTGAGCCCTGGTTTCCTCACTGGTAAATAGGGATAATCCCAGCACTGAGGGTTACGGGGAAGATTAGATGAGACCTGGACGTAAACCACGAGCTCCCTGTGTCCAGACGTGGAGCCATTATAACCGTGTGTGATCACACGCTCATCACAGAAACCTCGCTGTGCTCCCCCCACCTCGATTCCGTTTCCCAGGGTCAGCCCGTGCTCAGGCAGGTGCCAGCACCTGGCCCTCTCCGGGGACACAGGCCTTGCCTCCCTTGCTGCCTCGAGCCTGGCCCGGCCCCTACCGCACCGCCCGGGCTGCTCCTCGTGGCCACAGCCTTTCGAAGGGCCACTCCCTGCCCGGCCCTGAGGAGGCTGACCTCACAGGCCCGCCCACCGAGAGCACTGCAACACTGACCTGGTTTGAATAAAACGAAATCTATTGCTTCCAAGAAGCATTTTTCAGCATCATCTTATGACCTTCATTATATTCCATGCTCACGACCCGTACCTATGGAGCGGACTCTTTTTTTTTTTTTTTTTTTTTTTTTTTTCCTTTTTGCGGTACGCGGGCCTCTCACTGTTGTGGCCTCCCCCGTTGCGGAGCACAGGCTCCGGATGCGCAGGCTCAGCGGCCATGGCTCACGGGCCCAGCCGCTCCGCGGCATATGGGATCCTCCCAGACCGGGGCACGAACCCGTATCCCCTGCATCGGCAGGCGGACTCTCAACCACTTGCGCCACCAGGGAGGCCCTGGAGCGGACTCTTTTATCTGAACACAAGTGCATGGAATTCTTGGTTAATGGGATTGTTATTTATTTTTGAACTCGTTCAACTGAAAACAAGAGAAAAATGAACTTATGTCAGGGCTCAAAAAACAATTCTAGCACATGTCCAGAGACCAGCAGAGCCCTATTCAAGCTCCTAACCCTTCTGTACATAAACCGTTTTCATCTGTGTTCATAATGACTGCCGAGAGCCGAATACTGAAATGACCCGAGTCCGACCTGACAATGCCTCTGACCTGGATGGTTGATATACAAGGTGTTTAAAACAAGGGGGGTGGAGGGGGTTTAAAAGTAACCCTTTTCATGGGCGGTCTTCTCCCATTCAAAATTCACTCAAGCTTTACCATAGTCACTGACTAGCTCTGTATTTTTGCCCAAGGAATAAATGTCTCTGGAAGGATTTGTTTCTACCAAAATTACATGAATCTTCTAGAACCTACTCCTATGTCAGACATCTGAGGCTACCAAGAAATGCTAGACTGCAGCCCCCAGTGGCCAGACATGAAGGAGAGTAAAAGAATATTCCAAACGGCAACAGTAAGCCACAGAGCAACTCCAATATTTAACCTACTTTCAAGGCAACTGCTTCTGAACCAGAGAAAAGAACCAAGCAAGCTGCCCTCAGAGCGATGCACTCACTTTCCTTCCAAAAGGGGGAAATAAGGAGCAGCCGGCCTCTGTGCCTGCCTCGGCCCTGACAGGAAGGCGGCTTTTGACCTCTGAGCAGCTGTCACCCACCTCAGCCCCAGATGGGCCTGCGCTTCTGAGTGCTCGAGCAGTTTCAAAGCCCTCGCCCTGCAAGACTAAGGTGGAAACCAAGCCTTTTCAAAACGCTCCTGAGTGTATAGACGAACCGAGTTGCATCGTTTTGTTTTTTGTTAAAGAAGCTTATAAAGTTGTTGAAGTACTTTAGATGTGACAAAAATGGCTTCACTTAATTTATATGCTGTTTATTTGAACATCAACAATTGGATATGTCCAAGGCTGGATGCCACGCTATCCACATTAAGTGGCACGTCACATTATCCAACTGAACCCATGCATTTCTGAGGTACTTTTTAAAAAATAAGCGAGCAAGCCCTCTGCTTTGTATTTTTTCACTAATAAAATGTCAGCATAAAGGAAATGAAACACAAAGGAAAATAATCCAGACGCTAGAAGGAGGTTAAATGTGCTCCTGTATCTTCTATCTTCAACTCACCATTTACAAAATAAGTTAAGAAGTAGGAAGGAAGCTGTTTGTATATAAGACTTTTTAAAGCATCACTCTGGTTTTATCTAGCCATTGGTAAGGTGGTCCTCTTCTCACTAGACGGCCAGAGATGAGACAAGCTGAAAACAAACAAATGACAAAAGCTTCCCGTAAATCAATACAATTTTACTGAAAGGTTGGCAAATGTTAACATTTCAAAAAAGGACATCTAGCTTTGTGAAGTCTACCTTTGCACACTCTAAGAACCAATCAAAAAATGGCTTTCTCCTTAAACAATCCTTCAGTAAAAATGAAAGATTTATATTACAGGTGTTATTTGATTAAAAAAAAAAATCACACTTTTCCAGAATGTCTGGTGATTGAGTGAACTGAATCTGCACACACACCCCTCCTTAGCTCTTCCCCCGAGTGCTCTCAGCAGGAAGCTGCTTGGCTCTCCTAACATTTCAAGGGCACAGCCTTTGTTTGGCCTGTCGGCAGGTTGGCTTTTTTCAGAGCTGGATTAAAGAAAAAGTAAGAGCTGGATGCACTGGAGGGTATGGCTTCACCGTCAGACACAGCCAAGCATGAACTACTTTTTCTGAAGCCCGATTAAAAAACCAAAAGCTTAAGATCATATTTTAAAAAGTGAGTCCTCACCAATGTCAATTCTAAAGTGTCTCCAACAAACAACTGTTATGTTACATTTAAGACCTGCCTTATATTTTTAAAAATATCTAAGATAGATGCTAGGAGCCCAGCGTGTCTCTTGGAGCTCCCTGCTGGTCATCCAAGCTGAACAGCACCTAAATGAGCTTCTGGCCTTGAAGTCAGCGAGGACCCTTTCCCCACGTCCTGGGCAGCGTGGCCGTTTCTGACACGAAGGACCCGAGAGGCAACCCCGCACCTCTCACTTCCCTTGCCCCCCGTCCCCCACTGGGAGCCGTCACATCCTCCAGTGCAGATGACACTCACAACCTCCCAACCAGCCTCGAGGGCTCGTCCTACCCTGACCCTGACCGTCCGAACCCCAGTTTAAGAGGAAACGCTGAGAATCACTGTGACTTCCGTACAGGACCAGCCTTCTCACACCTAGAGGCCCTGGAACCCTGCAGCGGGATGGGCAAGGGTAGCACCTGACCCGCACGGAGGACGCTGAGTGGCAGGGCGGGCAGGGGGCACAGCAGGCTACCCCAGAGCCCCGCCCACCATCATCTCCAGCCGGGCCCTGGCCTGCCCCGCGCAGCCCTCCGGAATCCCGGGTGCCCCCGGGTGCGGCCCGCGCGGAGGGGCCCGCGCTGGCGTGACCAAGGGTGGGGGGTTAAGCGAAGGTGCGAGAAGGTGACCGGGAGGGCCCGCGTGGGCACCGGAGCAGCTACCAGAATGTGTCTTTAGGAGACAGAACCGGCGAAGAGGGGCTGGAGCTGTGTGCACGGTGTGCAGCGTCACCGCCTCCTCCGTAACCCCAACGGTCACTCAGGAAAGGCCGGCGGGGGGTGGCCCGCCTGTCACACGGCTACACAGCTGTCTGCACCTCCTTCCACTCCCGGGGTGGCTTCTACCCTCTGAGGACGCTCCTCGCCCCTTCATCGGGCTCTGACCCACGTTCCCAGCCTCGGGCTCCCCACTCCCAGCCTGCACCCTCCACGGAACTCCTCAGCACCGTCCAGCCACGCCCCACTCCTCCCGCCGGGCCTCCAGGCCACTCTGCTCTGGCCTCCCCTCCACCCAGCAAACCTCCACCCGCTCTGCGACCAGACCAAACACGACCGGCTCGCTTCAGCGAGGCCTCTCATTTCTCCAGACAGAGGAAGCTGCGCTGAACTCTGGCCACCCAGCATTTTCTCCAGCTCCACGCCAGGCAGTGCTCACTGGCTGTCTAAAGGCGCTGGTGACAGAGCCTAGCCTACCCGCCATCCCGCACCGGAAGGGGGGGCACCCGGCACAGGAAGGGGGGCACCCGGCACCGGAAGGGGGGACGGCACTGGAGACCTCAGACCCCGGCACCCTCCACTTCAACTTGCAGTAATGAACTCAGAACGAAACACCAGCAAGTTCTGACAAAAGACAAACTAAGAAAAACTATCAAACATAGAATATAGAAAAGAGGCTAATTTCCGTAATATAATAAGGAAACAGTAGGGAATATTAAAATATAAAGTTCTAAGCAATGTATACGAAAAAGCTGAACAAACCAATATGAAGTGTGGGGAAAAGGGAAGGATACTAGCAAGACATTAATCAACTCTTCAAATTGTCATAAAATGCCGGGGGCGGGCAGGCGGGCTGAATCAGACACGTGGGCTCCGCAGAAAGGCGGAGGGGTTCAATATTCTACTCTCTCATTGAGATTCCTATAATAAATTTTTTAATGGACTTAGGAGATAATACCAATTGCTATCACTTTTATTAACACTAATTATGAAAACAAAGAATATCAACATATGAAAAATTCAAGCCATTCCAAAAAAGGAACAATGACATTTTCAAACATGGGGTCCTCGACTATTTCATATCTAAATGGACAGTGAAGGCATAACAAGGGATATTAGGCTAGAAGTTTTTGACAAATGAGTTTCCTTTTACAAATACTCAAATCAATTGAAATCCAAACAGAATCCAAATCTCCACAAGCTCTTGTCACAAACCACACAACAGTTTTCCTCACTGGAAGCATATCTGGGCACGAAAATCAGCTACACACCCAGTTTATCTGTTATGAGTTCATTTGTTTTATTGCTGGCATTCCTTCTGGGTCATAAAAGTTTTATGAGCTGGTAAACATTTCGTACAAACTCTGCAAAGCTGCCCTGACTAACGGCTTCAGTATTCAGTGTAACAGATCTCTACAGACCCTGACCTGGTTAGTGCCGGTGCAGCAGCACACACCCTGGACTCTACTTTCAGAAGGTCTAGGTGATGCTCTAACTGCTAAATGTTTACCTAAGGACTCTTTTTCACTTTGAAGAAAGGAGAATACCATGGGAAAAGTGGAAAACAACAGTTAAATTTCTCCACACCAAACTTTATTTTAAAAAACATTTAAAGTTCATTTTACTGGAGAATATTTTTCACAGATAATAATGTAATATTTTTAGCATCGTTAAACTTGCAATACAATCCACAATAATTACTGTAGTAGGGAAGAAATAAGCCATAAGAAAAGGGATGTGGGTGGTGCTGTGAAATAGATATTAAGAATGGTGTTAATTTTTAAAGTTTTTTTTCTTCTTACAAAATGACGTTTTGTTTATATTACGAACCAATCGTTATGAAAATGCTACCAGAGAGGAAAAACTATAAAATCTGATGGAGGGGGTGGGGGGTGAGGGGTAGGATGAATTGGGAGATTGGGACTGACATATATACACTAATATGTATAAAACAGATAATAAGAACCTGCTGTATAGCACAGGGAACTCTACTTCGCTGTACAGTAGAAACTGACACAACATTGTAAAACAACTATACCTCAATTGAAAAAATAAAAATAAATAAATAATAAAATCGGACGGACCGAGGATCTAGCAGTACTCAAAAACATCACCACTCAGTAGGAACAACTACTAATTCTATATTATTTTTAGGGAAGTTTTCTAAATAATCCATGACAAAAAGAACAACCAAGAATTACCAGTATTTGAAGGAAAATCATTAAGAGGAAAAGTTCCAAGGTTAACAAAGAACTGACCCCACAGGAAACATAAATCAGGGAGAACACTTTTAAAAATTCTAATTAGTATCCTCAGAAAGAGAAAAAATTACAGCCACCTTCTACCCAGCACCTCACCATGATCATGAAGCAATATCTTTTTCAAGAGGGAGACATTTCAGGGCTTCCCTGGTGGCACAGTGGTTGAGAATCCGCCTGCCAATGCGGGGGCACGGGTTCGATCCCTGGCCCAGGAAGATCCCACATGCCACGGAGCAACTAAGCCTGTGCGCCACAACTACTGAGCCTGCGCTCTACAGCCCGCGAGCCACAACTACTGAGCCTGCATGCCACAACTACCGAAGCTCGTGCGCCTAGAGCCCGTGCTCCGCAACAAGAGAAGCCACCGCAATGAGAAGCCCGTGCACTGCAACAAAGAGTAGCTTCCACTCGCTGCAACTAGAGAAAGCCCGCGCACAGCAACAAAGACCCAACGCAGCCAAAAATAAATAAATTTAAACAAAAATAGACTCGACTTTAAAAAAAAGGAGACATTTCGACACTAGAAATCCATACTCAGTCAAACAAACACCACTAAAATGAGGGCACAATAAGACATTTTTAGACATGCAATAACTTGGAAAGATTACCACCCTTGACCCGTTCATGGGGGGAAAATATTATATACACATACAGTTGTATATATAAAACATATACGGGGCTTCCCTGGTGGCACAGTGGTTAAGAAACCGCCTGCCAATGCAGGAGACAGGTTCAAGCCCTGGTTCGGGAAGATCCCACATGCAGCAGAGCAACTAAGCCTGTGCACCACAACTACTGAGCCTGCGCTCTTGAGCCTGCACGCCACAACTACTGAGTCCACATGCCACAACCACTGAAGCCTGCGCGCCTAGAGCCCGTGCTCCACAACAAGAAGCCACTACAATGAGAAGCCCAAGCACTGCAACAAAGAGTAGCCCCCACTTACCACAACTAGAGAAAGCCTGCACACAGCAATGAATGAAGACCCAACGTAGCCAAAAATAATAAATTAAAAAATAATTTAAAAAAATATATATGTATACATATCCCTTCACCATGAAAAGACTCTGGCAAATCATTGAGTCAATTTGGTAGTTTTTGTCTTTTTAGGAATTTGTCCATTTCATTGACAAAATAAAAGAATCCAAGAAAGAGTGACGTGAGCAATAAGAAACGGTGGCAGCTGAGTCTGCCCAGAAGCAGCAAAGGAAGTTAGGAAGAAAGTCCAGGGACTCTTCAGTGCTAACATCTGGATGACTCTCCTGCTCAAGGCACAGGATAGGTGTCTTCTCCCTGGGTCCAGTCACACAATTGGGTTTTACAGTGAATAACAGTTACATACCTAAAATTATTATAAATTCTATTCATTAGTTTCCAATTCTTACAACCAACTTAGAATGAAAAAGACTTCACTGTAAGTCACAACATAACATAAATGCTATAAACTTTGACAACATAAAATTGGTAACTCCCCCTAATTAACTACTGAGTGAAAACTAAAAATGATGTAGCCACAGGCATAAAAGAAATAAAACTAGTTAAATTATTTCATATACAATTCCATGTTAATAAACCAAAGGTTACTGATAAAATGAATATTAGGGAATATTAATTATAAAATCAACCAAAAGAGGGCTTCCCTGGTGGCGCAGTGGTTGAGAGTCCGCCTGCCGATGCAGGGGACATGGGTTCGTGCCCCAGTCTGGGAGGATCCCACATGCCGCGGAGCGGCTGGGCCCGTGAGCCATGGCCGCTGAGCCTGTGCGTCCGGAGCCTGTGCTCCGCAACGGGAGAGGCCACAACAGTGAGAGGCCCGCATACCGCAAAAAATAATAATAAAATTTAAAAAATCAACCAAAAGAGACAGAAAACCCAACAGAACACTAAGTTTGAAAGTTGTCTAAGAATATCCCCCACTGAAAGCCACTGTATTCAGATAGTTCTTCACTCTGTAAAAATATTCTTGAACACAAGACTGGAAGCTTTATAACTTTTCATAAAAAATCTTATTTCTTAGCATAATTCTGATACCAAAATATTCCAAAGACAACATATGAAAGTTAAAACCACTAACTACAGACTCCAATTAATAAACAAAACATGAATACAACAGGTTTGACTGTGCAGTTAGAGAATAAAGCGTGCTTTATCCTGGCAATGTATGAATGATTCAACATCATTATGTATATTAATATTAACAATAAAAATAACAATAACAATAAAAATTAATAGTCTATCAAAGACAAAAATCACATCCTCTTGATATATGTAATATATATATGTATATATATATGTATATATATATATGTAATAACCATATTCTAACATTAATTTCTTACGAAAAATTTTAAATGACTATAAATAGAAATATATTTTGATGTTAAAAATTTTTCAAATCAATATTCAATTTTATTGTAAATTCTAGAAGATGCTCTAAAATTTAAAAAGAAGTAAAAAAAATTATAATACAACTAAGCGGAAGAAGATTTTTACCCTCAATGACATACCCTTCTATACTGCCTGAATTCATTAAATCATGAGCATACATTATTTTTATAATCTTAACATTATTTCAAATAAAAATAGCACTGGCCAAATATAATTTCTGTGATATAGGTTCTAATATTTTTAATACTTGGTATGAGGGACAATCCTAAGCTACAAAGAACTGTGACTTGGACCATCTGTGACCACCCTCCACAAACTATTACAGAATTCAACGTTTGGAGAGAGGCACTAGATTTAGAAAAATCATTCATTCTTTCTGGAGAATTTTAAAAACCAAAACAATTTCTGGCAGCATCACTCTTCATTAATAGCCCCAAACTGGACAACCCAGATGTCCATCTGAATGAATGGATAAACTCTGGGAAACGAATTCAGTGGACTACTATACAGCAACCAGAAAGAACTAGCTATAGTTATTTACACTCAACGACATGGATGGATTTCAATTACCTTTACCTGCAATTACTTTTTGGTTCAGATAAAATATATATAATGTAAAATTTGCCATTTTAACCATTTTAAAGTTGGCCAAGGGAAGAAAAAAAAAAAAAAAAGAGGAGACTCAAATTGCTAGAACTGAAATGAAAGAGGGGACACTACTACAGATCCTACAGAAATAAAAGGATTAAGAAATACTACAAACAACTGTATGTCAACAAATTAACCTCAATGAAATGGACAAATTCCTAAAAAGACAAAAACTACCAAATTGACTCAAGAAGAAACAGAAAATGTGAACAGATCTATAATAACTACAGAGACTGAATTAGTAATCAAAAAACTAACCACAAAGAAAGCACAGGGACTTCCCTGGTGGCGCAGTGATTAAGAATCCGCCTGCCAATGCCGGGGACACGGATTCAAGCCCTGGTCCAGGAAGATCTCACAAGCCATGGAGCAACTAAGCCCATGCACCACAACTACTGAGCCTGCGCTCTAGAGCCCACGAGCCACAGTGACTGAGCCCGCATGCCTAGAACCTATGCTCCACAACAAAGAGAAGCCAAAAACTAAAATAAATAAATTAATTAAAAAGCCCAGATGGCTTCATAGGTGACTTTTATCAAACATGGGAAGAATCAAATATTAATTTTTCACAAACTCTCAAAAAATGTAAGAGAGAACCCTTCCTAACTCATTCTATAAGGCTAGTATTATCCTGATACCAAAACCTGACAAAGACATATGAGGAAAGAAAAACACTCCAGACCAATTATCTCTTATGAATATAGATGCAAATATCTTCAACAAAATACTAGCAAACCAAATCAAGTAACACAGAAAAAGAACTGTACACCATGACCAAGTGCGATTTATCCCAGGAATGCAAGGTTGATTCAACATACAAAAATCAATTAAATGTAATACACCACAGCAACAGAATAAGAAACAAAAGCCACATGATTATCTCCACAGATGCAAAAAAGCAGCTGATAAAATCCAATAAACTTTCATGACAAAAATACTCAACAAACTAGGAATAGAAGGGAACTTCCTCAACCTAATAAAGGGCATCTATGAAAACTCACAGCTAACAGCAGACTTAATGGTGAAAGATATAGACGTT
This sequence comes from Mesoplodon mirus, assembly GCF_964341445.2. Lineage (NCBI taxonomy): Eukaryota > Metazoa > Chordata > Mammalia > Artiodactyla > Ziphiidae > Mesoplodon > Mesoplodon mirus. The sequence continues at coordinate 186,758,017 of NC_138979.1, forward strand.
TTCTCCCTAAGATCAGGAATAAGACAAGAATGCCCACGCTTGCCACTTCTATTCCACACTGTACTAGAGGTTCTAGCCAAGACAATTAGGCAAAAAAAATAAATAAAAGGCATCCAAATTGGAAAGGAAGAAACAAAACTACCTCTATTCATGGGTGATGATTTTGTACACAAAAATCCTAAGAAATCCACTAAAAAAAACCATTAGAACTAATAAACAAGTTAAGCAATTTTGCAGGATACAGAATCACTATAAAAAAATTGTATTTGTATAAATTTGCAATGAACAATCCAAAAATGAGATTAAGAAAACAATTCCACTTGCAATAGCATTTAAAAAGAGACAAACTTGGGAATAATTTAATAAAATAAGTACAAATCTTACACTTTGCATTGTGAATGGAATTAATGCAACTAAATAATCACTCAAAAAGTTAAAATGGCACATTTTATGTCATATGTATTTTACCACAGTTAAAAAGTAAAAACAAGTTAAACTCTGAAAACTACAAAATATTTCTGAAAAAAAATTTAGAGATCTAAATAAATGGAAAGATATATTGTGTTTATAGATAGGCAGACTTAATATTGTTAAGATGGCAATACTCCCCAAATTGATCTACAGATTCAACGCAATCCCTATCAGAATCCCAGAGGGCTTCTTCATAGAAATTGACACACTGACCCTAAAATTCATATGGAAATTCAAGGAACCCAGAATAGCCAAAACAATCTTAAAAAAGAACAAAGTTGAAGGACTCAAACTTCCCGATTTCAAAACTTACTACAAAGCAACAGTAATCAAGAGAGTGTGGTAGTGACATAAAAATAGGCATATACATCAACAGAAGAGAACTGAGAGCCCAGAAATAAGACCATACGTTTATGGTAAGTTGATTTTGACAAGGGTGCCAAGACCATTCAATGGGAAAAACAGTCTCTTCAACAAATGGTGTTGGGACAACAGAATAGCTACATGCAAAAGAATGAATATGGACTCCCATCTCACACCTTATATAAAAAATGATTCAAAATGGATCAAAGACCTAAATGTAAAAGCTAAAACTATAAAATTCTTAGAAGAAAACACAGATATAAATCTTTGTGACCCCGGATTTAGCAATGGATTCTTACATATGACAGCAAAAGCAACAAAAGTCAAATTGGATTTCATCAAAATTAATAACTTGTGCTTCAAAGGAAACTATTAAGAAATCAAAATGACAACGTACAGTATAGGAGAAAATATCTGCAAATCACACGTCTAATGAAGAATTTGTATCCAGAATATATAAAGAACTCTCACAACTCAACAAAATAAACAATTTTATTTTTTAACACAATTTAAAAAAATGAGCAAGGAACTTGAATAGACATTTCTCCAAAGAACATATAAAAATGGCCAATAAACAAAACAATAAACAAGATGCTCATCATTAGCCTTTAGGCAAAAGCAAATCAAAACCACAATGAGATACCACTTCACACACACTAGGATGGCTAGAATAAAAAAGACAAATAATAACAAGCATTGGTGAGGATGAGGAGAAACTGGAACCCTACTGCCGCTGGTGGGAATGTGAACTGGGACGGTTGTTATGGAAAATAATCTGGCAGTTCTTCAAAATGCTAAGCATAGAGTTACCAAATGACCTAGCAATTCCACTGCCAGGTATACAATCAAGAGAAATGACAACATATGTCCACATAAAAACTGGTACATTAATGTTCATAGCAACATTATTCAAATTAGCTCAGAGGTAGAAATAACCCAAATGTCCATCAACTGATGAATGGGTAAACAAAATATGGACTATCCATATAACAGAATATTATTCAGCAATAAAAAGGAATGAAATACAGATATATCCTTGAAAACATTACGCTAAGTGAAAAGAATCCAATCACAAAAGACCACATATTATATGATTCCATTTATAGGAAACGTCCAGAATATGCAAATATATAATGAAACTAGATTAGTGGCTGCTTGGGGCTGCTTGGGGCTGCTGAGGGAAGGAAGGAGTTGGGACTGATAGCTAAAGGGTTTAGGATTTCTTTTTAAGGTGATGAAAGTGGAAATAAATAGCTGCACAACTCCATGAAATACTAAAACTACTGAACTCTACAACTTAAATAGGTAAATTGCATGTGGATTACATCTCAATAAAACTGTTACAAAAAAAGAAAGAAAAGAAAAAGGAAATCATCTGGTAATTGTAAATGGCAGAGAAACCTTTCTTTTTCACTAAAATAAACTTAATCAGTTAGCTGTGTAATTCGATTTAAGTTTCTCTCACATTGTTCACAGACATACAGTTTCTGTTCAATATCCTTCTTAACATATCATTTCACAAGGATTATCAAAACTTCATAAACACAAATCTTGCTTTTTTAAAAATAATTATATACTTGTACAAGAAATATATCCAGGCTTATCACTCTGATTACATAAAACCATAATAATGCCTTAGGTTTTGAGAAACATTTTTGTCCTAATACAGTCTAATGTAAATGCTACCCTTGACACCTTTGGAAAAAGCATTCTTAGTAACTTCACAAAGTGCTGCTAGTTAGACAATATATCCTACATATTTGAAAGCAATGCCTCATCAACATTTTCTCAGATTCATTTAAAGGTACATCAAAAAGGTGATTTGTTAATATACTTAAAGACTTTTCAACAATCTGATTCCAAATACTTAGGGTTAAAAAAGAAACAAATCTGAGCTTCAAAATTGTTTTTTAAGGATTGCTGTAAACCCATTAATTATGAAACCAACATCTTTCTCAATAATGATCAATATAAATGCTATTTCAAGTTAAAAATATGTTAAAAATCAATTTAGCCCCCTGATTGAAATTTTTTAAACAAAGTGAGAGAAACTCAATGTTTTTAATTCAATTCTCTCACATGAACAGGGGTAAAGCACAAGAGAGCAACAGCCTTAAAATGTAGTTTGGGTGTCCTGGTAAGGGAGGTCTATTTACCTTTGGGTTTTTTTTGGGTTTTTTTTTTGAGTGCTTAGGTTTCTTTAATTTTTTTTTAGTATAAATGCTTTACGATGTTGTGTTAGTTTCTAGTGTACAGCAAAATGAATCAGCTATATGCATACATATATCCCCATATCCCCTCCCTCTTGCCTCTCCCTCCCACCCTCCCTATCCTGTCCCTCCAGGTGGTCACAAAGCACCGGGCTGATCCCCCAGTGCTGTGCAGCAGCTTCCCACTAGCCATCTCTTTTACATGTGGTCGTGTGTGTAAGTCAGTGCTACCCTCTCACTTCATCCCAGCTTCCCCCCCCCACAACCACCACGCCCTCAAGTCCGTTCTCTACGTCTGCGTCTTTACTCCTGCCCTGCCACTAGGTTCATCAGTACCACTTCTTAAAATTCCATATATATGCGTCAGCATAAGCGATTTGTTTTCAATGTCATTCCTTTTTATGGCTGAGTACTATTCCACTGTACATATGTGCCACATCTTCTTTATCCATTCATCCGTCGATGGACACTTAGGTTGCTTCCATCTCCTGGCTATTGTAAATAGAGCTGCAACGAACACTGTGGTACATGTATCTTTCTGAATCATGGTTTTCTCAGGGTATATGCCCCTTAGTGGGATTGCTGGGTCGTATGGTAGTTCTATTTACCTTTGGATTTCATTTCTGTTTTTTATGTATTTATAAAATCATGAGTGGCAAGAACATTTTTATTCTGCTCTTTATTTTAAATTGGTGATTTCTTCCTACAGACCAAAAGCTTTAGACTTAAACAGAATCAGCTCTGTGTCACTTCAAGAAAGATACAGTTTATACACCGGGTCCCTGAGTCACAAACACCCAATTCAAACATCGCCACGTTACCTATCCACACAGGCACACTCCTGCTTCACGCCTATGCCCACCCAGGGTGCCTCCCCAGCCCTCCTTCCAGCCACTTTCCAGGCACCCCCTCTTCTGCTTTCAACACACCCAAGTCCCCTTCCTTCCCATCCTTTTACCACTTCTCCTTTCTCTCTCTTCCAATGCTGTACAATTACTAGGAAAAAACTTGCCCTCCCATATCTTCCTTTCTTCCTTCTACTTATGCAGGAACCTTTCTAATAAGTGAGTAAATATAACAAACAGAATACGTCCAAAAAAAATGAAACAGCAACTGTACGCTCTGACTTCATTTAGAGGTGAAAACTAGGGTACCTTTCACTTACCTCCAGTGTATAGGACACCCTTATCTCTGCACCATCTGGAAATCTCATAAAATGATAGCATAGAATTACAGTGGGACGTAGCCTCAAGGCTAACATGAGCTCCAGAGAACAGTAATTTTGTTTTGTCACCACTGCAGTGCCTGGCACTTCTTAAGTCCTTAAAGAATGCTTGTTGATGAATGACAGGAGATGACAGTAGACTACAAATGTCAACACAATTTTGCACAGTGGGGAGAGCAAATGGACAAGTGACATCTAATCTAGCAAAGCTAGAAAAGTGAAAGTGAAGTAGGGATAAGGCAGCTCAGGAATAACCAGCAGCACCAGTATCTTGAAGGCTAAACAATAATGGACAGAAAACAGACTTGGCTTTAAGTCCGCAGAAGAAGAAGTTACACTCCAGACCTCCCCCCAACCCCATCCCCGCCACTGGCCCTCCTCCACCTCACCCCACCTTCACAGAAAGCTGGCAGCTGGGCATATACCACTCTCCCCACCATCTAGGCAGGAGACCAGAAACCCCACTCTGGGGAACTGACAGCCCAGAGGAGGAACTACTTTAACAACTCTGGCAGCGCCCCTCAAATGAGCCATGTCCCCATCTGACTTCTAATGGTGAGACTCAACGTTTGAAGTTTGTGCACACAGAGAGTTCCAATCAGTCCAGGCGTAATTATGGAAGACAGCCAATAATCACCAGACATTTGAAGAAGAGCTTCTGACATCAAAGACAAAGACCAAAGTAGGAAACAGGATAAAAAGGACTCGGAAGAAACAGAGATAGCACAAGAAACAAAAGAAAATGTCTGTATAACATAAATGTATGCACATAAATCAACACAAAAAAAAGAGAAAAAAAATTTTAAATGATTGCCTTCATGAAACAAAACCAAGATGTTACTTTAAAAAAAAATAAATACTAAGGACAAAAACACTTAGAAATGAAAGATATGATGGCAGAAATAAAAACTCAATGTAAAGACTAGAAGACAAAGTTGAGGATCTCTCCCAGAAAAATAAGGACAAAAGATCAATGAATGGAAAAAAGGTAGGAGAAAGGAAACCAGCAGAGAATTCCAGAAGGTCCAAAATATGAATAACAGGCAACCAAAAAGGCAAGAATGAAGAAAGCAGAGATCATAAAGATATAATACAGAAAAGTTTTGGAGAGCTGAAGGACCCAAGTGTCCCCACCACAAAGACCTGCCAAGGAACACTAGGGATAAATAAAGAACTTCAAAGCTCCCAGAGATGGAAGAAGTCTCACAAAGGCGTGGCAATCACAGTGGTCTCAGGCTTCCCCTTTGCAACAACAGCAGGTAGACATCTGAGTGAAGCTTCCAAACTTCTGAGGAAAAATGACCTGTAACCTAGAATTCAATACCCAGGTAAACTGTCGTTTAAGTGTGAGAGAAGGAAAGACATTTTCAGACAGGCTAGGTCTCAAAAAAATTTCTCTCTGATGAACTCTTTCTCAGGAAGCCACTAGAATATAAGACACAGGATCCAGGAATTCCCGTTCAACACAGGAGAGGCACAAAAAGAATTCCCATAAGGAATGAAGAGAAATCCCAGGATGACTGCTAAGTAGCAGGCCTAGAGAAGAAACAGCCTAGAATGGAACAGGAAAATGAAAGGCTCTACAAGGGATGAAAAGTGAGGGATTACTCGAGGTGACTGTACTGGGGAGTACTATTTAGAAGCCTGGACTAAATTCATGACTATACATTGGCATCCACGCTAAATGAGAGAAAAAATAAGTCATTCCAATTAACACAAAAATAATTCCTTGTCTTAGTAGACTATGAGTTAACTGTATCCTATGTGGCTGAGCTGTTAAAATGTTTACCCAATGATAACAACAAACACTGAGTATCAGTTTAAACAAAAATTATTATATAGCCAGATTTGGAAAAGCAGAGAGAAAGGAAGGGTGTGTGTGTTTCGGGCAGTGCAGGAAAGAAGACATGTAAAGCTCCATAGCCTTCTCTTCCACAGTAGGAAGTTAACAGATACTATATAAAATGGCAAATCAGAAATTGGCAGTATAAGCATGCTATTTAGCTGCATGAAATTTGAGGCAGGAACTGCTAAACAGATAACCATCAGCATCCAAGAATGCTCCCCATCCACATAACACCTTCACCCTCCGCCTGGAGTGTAGACAGGAGGGCCCCCATCAGACCACACAGTGGACTTAGCAGGAAAGGGCCCAGGTCCCTGAAGACTTCTTGGAATGAGACTGTCTTCCTAGCCCTGGACTACCAACAGTGTCACATGATAGAGAATTCAACCTTGATTTCAAGTCACTGTTGTTTGGTTCTCTATTACTGGCAGTTCAATGGGATCATAAGACTGTTGATGATAAGGAGAAACAGAAGGGTTAAAAGAGGTTGCTTAGCGGGCCTCCCTGGTGGCGCAGTGGTTGAGAGTCCGCCTGCCGATGCAGGGGATACGGGTTCGTGCCCCGGTCTGGGAGGATCCCATATGCCGCGGAGCGGCTGGGCCCGTGAGCCATGGCCGCTGGGCCTGCGCATCCGGAGCCTGTGCTCCGCAACGGGAGGGGCCACAACAGTGAGAGGCCCGCATACCGCAAAAAGAAAAAAGAAAAAAAAAAAAAAAAAAAGAGGTTGCTTAGGGACTTCCCTGGTGGCGCAGTGGTTAAGAATCCACCTGCCAATGCAGGGGACATGGGTTCGAGCCCTGGTCCGGGAAGATGCCACATGCCGCAGAGCAACTAAGCCCGTGCGCCACAACTACGGAGCCCGCGCGCCACAACTACTGAGCCCACATGCCACAACTATTGAAGCCCACGTGCTCTAGGGCCCGCATGCCGCAGCTACTGGCCCTGCGTGCTGCAACTACTAAAGTCCGTGCACCTAGAGCCCGTGCTCCGCAACAAGAGAAGCCACAGCAATGAGAAGCCCGCGCACCGCAACGCACAGTAGCCCCCACTCGCCACAACTAGAGAAAGCCTGCGCGCAGCAACGAAGACCCAACGCAGCCAAAAATAAATAAATGAGTGAATGAATAAATAAGTAAAACAAATAAGCCTAAAAAGATACAACTAATCCTAGTTTTAGAGGTTGAGATTAACGGCACCTCTGACCATATCCTGTGGGGGTGATTCTCATTAAATACAATTTTACTTTTATTAAGGTAATGCATTTACTCAGTTTCAAAAGTCAAGTAGTTCTACAGAGTTATTCAATATAATGCAAAACAGCAGTCCCTCTACCAGCCAGCCCACTCTGGGTCTAACTTCTATAAGCAACCTCTTCGGGGCTCCTCTTTGTTGCGGTGCATGGGCTTCTCATTGCAGTGGCTTCTCTTGTTGCGGAACATGGGCTCTAGGCGCACGGGCTTTAGCAGTTGTGGCACACGGGCTCAGTAGTTGTGGCTCGTTGGATCTAGAGCACAGGCTCAGTAGTTGTGGCGCCCTGGCTTAGTTGCTCCATGGCATGTGGGATCTTCCCGGACCAGGGCTCGAACCCTCATCCCCTGCATTGGCAGGTGGATTCTTAACCACTGCACCACCAGGGAAGTCCCTTAGGTCAATGTTAAATTCCAGCGTTGGACCATGGATTTCAGACCTGATTTTTTTTAAGGCAACAGAATACAAAGTCATTGTAGAAGTTTTGAAAGGGGGAGTGATGAAATGAAAAGCAGTGTTGAAGATTCATCTGGCAGAGATATTTAAATCTTCAAGCAAGAAAGGACTTAATTTAGGTCTGAAGGCTTGAGAGCTTCAGCTAGGCCAGTGATAATGGGAATGGGGGGGGAAAGAAAGGTTAAAATAAAACTAAGATATTTCAAAGCAGGTGCCGGCAAGGAGGCCCAGGGCTGACCACGGGTCCGTGAAGGAGAGAAACCCTGGTGAGAGGGCTACTTGCTCAGAAATGATTAGGGAAAATGTCCAGAGCCCGGTTTACCCAAAGGAGAGGGGAGATGGGGGTGGAGGGCAGATCATGGGATCTCTCAAACTCCTAACCGTTTCAAACCCATGAGTCTGTGATTTTGGAGGCTAGAGGAATCATCATCATGCCAGTAAATGTTAGGACTCCCCCCTGAAGAGTAAGTTCCTTACGTCTCCAAAGAAGCTCCAATACAAGAACAGAAATTATATAATTCAATTCAAATTTCTCTTCAAATTTCTAATTCTTTCTAAAGACAACAAAAATCCAAAGCCTCCTATTATAGGGGAATTCCCTGGTGGTCCAGCGGGTACGACTCCATGCTCCCAATGCAGGGGGCCCAGGTTCGATCCCTGGTCTGGGAACTAGATCCCGCATGCCGCAACTAGGACCCAGCACAGCCAAAATAAATAAATTAAATTAAATATTTAAAAAAATTTTTTTCAAGTCTCCTATTATATAATTGATCCTTTTTGCAAAGTTTTAATCTGAAAACAATTTTGCTGCCAGTTACCTACTGGCAAAAATCTAATATGAAACACATTTTATTTAAAATCATACTATAAAGTATGACCTTCATCTCATAGATAGTATCTGTTTTATTTTAAACGAATAAAATTAAAAAATAAGATAAAATAGATACTAATTGTTTAATTGTTCCTTGGTACATTTTAAGTCTAAATAAAGCCTTCAAAAATTACCACATTCCTCCGTGGCATGTGGGATCTTCCCAGGCCAGGGCTCAAACCTGTATCCTTTGCATTGGCAGGCAGATTCTTAACCACTGCGTCACCAGGGAAGCCCCATTTTATCACTTATGATTTTTAAAAAAAGGGTAAAAAATCTATATGTGGTCTCTTCTATCATGACCCTTTTACTTTATTAGTCTCAAAAAATACATTTTGCCTCTTTACCAAGAAAAGCATTCAATAGCTTTGCTGTACTTAATATAGTTTGAAATTAACAGTCCTGTTTGCTTGCATGTTTATCCAGCATCACAGACGTCAGCACAGACAGGACAAGATTTCCAAGGGCGTCAGGTGCTGCAACAAGAGGCAGGGCAAAGGCAAGGGGCGTTCCTGTCAACACTGCCGCTGGCGCATTCTGAGTTTTTACCTTACACGCATTTGCAATTGAAGAGCAATTCACCACACAGCATAGGCTTTTTCAGGTAGCTCACACAGTGGTATCTTGAAGTGAGAACAACTCACTCCAACTCCAGTTTTACTTATTGCAAGTCTACATTTAACACAGACACCGCTGTTTACCTCAAAGCCCAACTGTCAGTGGAGGAGGTTTTAAGAGAGAAAAAGTAAGGCTGGCCGGTTAATGTTTAATGGTTTCAGCTGTTCCATCACTTGCCATGTGGTCAATACCATGTAGTCAAATACCTATTTACAAATCCAAATTATGTTAACCTAAATTTTATTACCCAATCCCAGTATTCCCCTACAACTTAGATCTTATTATTCAAAAGATGTTTCTTATATGTTACTTAAAAAATGTGTTCCTATGTTATGCAATAATTCTATCTGGAGAAACCATTAGATTAAAATGTATCTTGAGATGTTTGGCACCATCCGCTAAGCCTGAACGTATTAAATCTGGCAGAGTCACATCCCACTCACACCTAGGGCTGGGCACCCCCAGGCCAAGAGCTGCAGGAATTCACACAGATGAAGGAGAGCTCTGAGAAGGTGCCACTTCCTTCATAATAAGAAAAATCACCAATGAGGAAATTAAACAGAGGGCTACAAAGATTAATTCTAGCCCTTACAGAGGAAGCATGGTGGCACGATGAGAAAAGATGCCCTGGACTGGGAATCTGGAAACCCACGCTCACGTCTGCCGCCAGCAGCAAGCTCCACGCCTCCCACCTGGTCTGCAGGCCACATGGGGGTCAGCAGAGGGCCACTGTGGTCCACCCAATGCCAATGGGCTGGGACTTCAAACATCAGCTCTGTCCAAATATAATACCAGTCATTACTTTTAAGTCATGAAAAAAAAAATTTAAGACATGTAAAAGGTTTTTTTGTTTTTTGTTTTTTTTGCAGTACGTGGGCCTCTCACTGTTGTGGCCTCTCCCGTTGCAGAGCACAGGCTCTGGACGCGCAGGCTCAGCGGCCATGGCTCACGGGCCCAGCCGCTCCGCGACATGTGGGACCCTCCCAGACCGGGGCACGAACCCGTGTCCCCTGCATCGGCAGGCGGACTCTCAACCACTGCACCACCAGGGAAGCCCGTAAAAGTATTTTTATAAAACGAAGATGAAAGACAACAATTTCACCTCAGTTAGTTGTCCATATTTGTTGCTGTTTACTTGTAGAAACTTCAAAGTGTTTCATATGCTCTGCGTCAAACGGTATCAAATTTGCATTTAAAAAATAGCTTAAAGAAATATACATGCAAAGCAGGGTATTTCCAACTTTTAATTAAGGTCCTGGATTTCACAGAGAAAACTAGTCAAACTATAAACACAATCAGGGAAAATTAAAGGCAAAATCTACAGTGAAGCCTAGGATGAGTCCTGTCCCAAGCAACCACTGTGGAAATAAGAAAATCTTCTTTTAAAACTTAAAATCTTTAATACTTATACTTTCCAAATTTCCACAAAGACTCCCCAGTAAGTCTCAAATCTGGGCTGAATCGGCTATTTTTCTTCATTAGGTTTCAAGAATTCTACATAACTGTTAACAGACACCTAGCAAGGTTGGCCCCTCTGCATGAGAGGACTCAACACGAGAGGTCTCAAACGCCAGGCAGAGTGTAAATCCAAAAACTCAACAATCCGCAGGTTGACAGCCTATGTATGTGTTTCTCGAGCAGAGCAGAAGTAATTCCACTTGGAAGTCAGGGCACCTAATAATGCTCCGTGAACAATTCCACTTGAAAGACCATCCTTTGCTGTCCAAACACAATGACTGGGCATTCCAAGTAACACTAAATAATGACTGCACACACATCCTAACTAGTAATACACACTGTGGAGTTACATCAGTGCGTATGTTAACACACATGAGATGAAATACTGCTTCTAAAATATATTACTATTCCATGAACACGCCACCTTAGAATCCATTCTTCTCTGTAATTTAAAGTTCTGTGCAGACTGAGTTCTTTAGAATAATGTAATTTATTTGTGATCATAATTTCCAAAGAGCCAGCACACGATTTTCAAAATATTTCTATATTACAGCACACAGCTTCTACGTAGACTTGGAAAACCCAAATCTCATAAGACCTCCGCACATGCAGAGAAGAGCTTCCTCCAGTGAAGCCCACCAGTTCACAGAGTGGCAGGTACCGTCTGGTGGTGAGGGGGCTGCACAAGGAAGGACCACTGCTCCACAGGGCACCCAGCCTTCAGGATAAGCCCCTCCAAGGCACTGCAGGTCCCCAGGCCGGAGGCTAGCGGGACCGCACCTTACCTGCTAACTCAACCTTCCCTCTGCCTTCTCTTTTCAGTCACACACTTACTCACATACCAAGCACTGAGTTGAACCTGATCTTGAAACTGGATTTCAAGATGAAACGCTCAGCAAGAAGAGCAAAGAGGATACTCCGAAGGCTGGGATGTAACAGGCACCAAAGACTTCACTTTCAAAGCAACCGTGAAGTCGGTTACATCATTCAGTTGGAAATCATGTCACTGATAAATGACCCCAGAAAATGAACAGTGATCTTATTTGACTGATATCGTATATAATCAGGAAAGGTGGACCCCACCAAAATAAAGCATAACAGGCTGTCCTGGGGCTGTGGGCCTCCTTCTACTGCTGCTCTCACAAGACATCAAAATTCCACTAAAGAGTGAAAAACAGAAGCTCTCTAAAGAATATCGCAACTTAAGTTTTATTTTGTAAACAAAATTCCAAATTCTAATTACCATTTTGGCAGAGTAGATGGCCTCACTATGGAATACCTTCGTTTGTTTCTTCATGTCAACATCAGCTTTATCAGCCCCAAAGGTTAGAAATTACTGGGTCAAACTGCACAGTGCTAGTCCAATGACGCACATGACCCAAGGATAAGATTTTCATAGATCTGGCCCGAACCCTGAACAGAAACATTGCATCTTCCTTCTCAGTATTTTTATATGAGGCTGAGGGTCTTGACAAAATGTCCAAGTTAGAGAGAGAGAATGTAAGAAGATTTCACTTTACACGTGTAGCCGTTCTTGAGATTCTAACCATTAAGTAGCTTCATCAAATTTTTGTCCTAATAAAGCATAATAGCTTAGTTAACCGATGATTAAGGCACGCAAAGATCAGACGAAGAAAGTTCTTAAGTGACTTCCATATAGTAACAGTTCCAGCTGCCCCCCAAATATTACAAGGGTCTGGCAAAACTACAATGAAAAAAATCAATTTGCTCTCTCATGGCGTATTCAAAACAAGGCTTTTAACCTTAAAATTCCCTTAGAGGTGGTACAGTCAAAGGGATGTTCAGGCCCCGGACACCAAGGGATGCAGACAGGCTGTCACCTAGGAGGGGCTCCCAGGAGACGCACGGGGGTGCGGGGGGCAGACGCAAAAAGCACACGCCGCTGCCCCTACAAGCCAGCAGGGCGAGCGGGGGGAGCAACTCGACGCGGACTCCGGACCCCAAGGGCGAGGGGCGGATATCCCAGGGAGTGCTGCAGGAAACGATATCCAGACTCGGAGGGTGGATCTAGGAAGCGGCCGGGGCGATGGCCGGGCGCGGGGGTGGGGGTGGGGGTGGGAACGGAGGATGTGGCTCCGAGGGGCAGGATGAGGGGGCGGGTCGGCCGAACGCGGATGTGCGAAGGCCAAAGAGGAGGGCAGGGCGGGATGGAGAGCCGCGAAGCGGTGAGGGCGCCAGGAGCGGCCGGACAGGGATGGGGCGGCGGGTCTGGGAGCGGTGACGAGGCGGGATGAGCGGAAGCCCGAGGACAGGGAGGAGGCGGGCGGAGTGGGGGGAGGGCGCGACCGGGCGGGGGTCGCAGAGCCGAGGGTCAGGCCCGCGCACACTTACCCCACTCGAGAAACTCGGCCACATACTTGTCGCGGCGCAGGGCCGAGTGGCTACACTCGGTGTACAGGCAGACGAGCACGTCGAGCAGCGTCTCCACGCTCAGGGCGCTCTCGTTGCGCCAGGGCCCGTCCAGGAGCAGCTGCTCCAGCTTCTTGAGCCGCACCTTGGCCGACATGGTGCCGCGCGGCCCGCTCCCAACGCGCCGGCCTCTCGCCGCCCGCTCGGCCAGTCCGTCAGGGCGAGCCCTCAGCGTCACGGCGGCCGCAAGCCTCGGCAGCCGCAGCCCCTCGTCGCCGCCCCGTCCGCGTCGTCTCGCCCCGGCCTAGGCCGACATCTTGGGCTCGGTCCCGGCGGCGCAGCGTCTGGGGCGCCGGGCCCCGCGGGTCCATGGGCTGGTCTCCTCCCCTCGGCGCCGCCGCCCGCCCCCGCCTCGCGCTCCTCGGCCCCGCCCGCGGCCGCACCCTCCTCGCCGCCCGCCGTCGACCTGCAGCGGCGCGGAGCCGAGCGCTGCGCAAGCCCGGCCGGCGCCCGAGCCCCGACCCCAGCCCCGACCCGGCGGCCCAGCCCCGCGGCCCGCAGCCAACCAGGGCGCGGCCAGCGCGGGCGCAGCCAACCACGGTGTGGCCGGCCGCCGCCGCGCTGACCTCAGCGCGCCGCCCCGCCCCTGCGCTCCCGGCTCCCGACTCCCGGCGGGATCGGACCTTGCCGCTTGCCGTAGCGGGGGTCGGGATGCTGGGAAGGTCGGGCGGGCGGGGTCGAAGGGGAGCGTCGCCCGGCGGGGGCGGGGCGCGCGAACAGCCAGTGCTCCGCCGAGATTGTGGCCCAGGCGCGTGCGCAGAGGGCGGCCGGGCGGTGTGCGCGAGCGCGTCGGGGACCGGGCCTCTGTGTGCGAGGCCTGCGCTCCCGCGCGCGCACGTCTTGCCTCCCGAAGGGGACCCGGGGTCTCGGAGTAGCCCCACGGGCCCTGGCCTCCCTCGGGGCTTCGTGGCCGGTGGGCTGACGTGAGCGTCGAGGGCCGTCCCGCAGACGCAGCGCTGGCAGCCTCGGCTGTCTCTTTTAAAACCGGGTCTCATCTGGGCTGGGAGCGGCCTTACGGAAAAGGCGACCTTCTTCTAACTTGACGGGCGGGAGACTGAGGCCCACCCATACAGGGTGGGAGCTGCTGGAGAGGGGCGCCCCCGCAGTCTACCCAGCGCCCCGTGAATTCGTGATGCACCCGCAGTGGCCGCTTCAGACTCTACTGCCCACCTTCCCCTCTCCGCAAACAGATGCCTTGGGGTGGCAGTTTGGTAGGAAGGGGCCTGCTGTTTGTCTCCAGGCTGGGTTTACCTAGCGAGTCCCTGCTTATACCAAGATTGCGGGTTTATTCGTGTGCCTGTGGAAGGAGGGTGACGGAGAATGTCTTCCACCCAAACGAACCCTTGGCGTCGGGAGAGGAGGGGCGGCCTAGAACTCGTGGGAGGTCACTGAGGCCATGGGGGTGGGCCAGGGCTGGGGAGCCAGGATGCACGGTTAGGGATCCCCAACCTGGGAAAGGGAGGCGGAGGCGGGGGGAGCTTCAGTAGGAGCAGGGCAGCCAGGTGGAGCAGACAGGGGACACATAGAGATTCGAAGATGGAACACTAAAGGAACCTGGGGCAAAACTGGCTCATGGAGATAAAATCACAATAGCGTCTACCTCTGTGGGAGGTATTGACTGGAAAGGGTAGGAGGGAGCCTTCTGGGCCTCTAGAAATGTTCTATAATTTGACTTGGGTGATGGTTATGCAGGAGTACATAAAAGGAACATTCTTCAAGCTGTACACTTAAGAGTAGTGCATGTCACTGTATATCTATTATACCTTAGTTTTTTAAAAGCAGGCAAGGGCTTCCCTGGTGGCGCAGTGGTTGCGAGTCCGCCTGCCGATGCAGGGGACACGGGTTCGTGCCCCGGTCCAGGAAGATTCCACATGCCGCGGAGCGGCTGGGCCGGTGAGCCATGGCCGCTGAGCCTGCGCGTCCGGAGCCTGTGCTCTGCAACGGGAGAGGCCATGGCAGTGAGAGGCCCGCGTACCGCAAAAAAAAAAGCAGGCAAAAACAATCTTTGGTGTTAGAGGTCAGACTAGAGGATACTTTGGGGGGTTTATGAACTGAGAGGCTAGGAACATTCTGTATCTTGACCAGACCCAATTGGTATATGGGTCTGTACATAATTAATCAAACCATACTCTAAATATGTATGCACTTTATGTGTATGATACCTCAATTTAAAAAGAAAAAAAAAAAAAAAGGCCGAGCAGCCCACGTTTACAGTTAAAACCAAATTCAACGTCTGAATTTGTCTGGGGCAGTCCCCATTTTTTGCCCTTGTCCCAGTGTACATATAACAACGTCTTTCATTCCCACCGTGTCTGCATTTGCACAGTATATTCTCTCATGCTCAGACCCAGCAGGGGTCTGCTCAGCCCTCTAGCCCTGTCCCTACTCTCTTCTCAGTCTCTGACTCCAGTCTCACTGGCCTCTGCTGTTCCTCTACTATTCCTGCTCCCTCCTGCCTCAGGGCCTTTGCACTTGCCAAGCCCTTCACGTTGGATGCCCCTCCCTGACCACCTTCACTTTGTGTGCTCAGCCCCAATCTGTTTCAGGATTGTCCCTTCAGGGCAGCCTTGCCTACCTGACTGGGCTGGATCAGGCCCAGCTCACCCTGTAGTTTTTCTTAGCACTTGCCTAAGTGGATACCTGTGAGTCTTGTCCATTAGTCTGGATACTAGAAATCTTCCTGTGCCTCAATTTCTTCGGAGGTAAAAGAATAATAAAGGACCTACCCCAGTATTTCAGTGAGTTTCTGGAAGGATTAAATGAGTTAATACCCAGAGAGTACTTTGAATAGTGCCTGGCTTGCTTTACATGCTCACATATTGGTAGCTGGTATTGTGCATTAGAGTTTTATTTCTAAAACTAGGGGCTCTGTGACCAGCTGATGGATAGAGTGTCTTGGGTTCCCCAGACCACGGAATCCCAGTGTCCTCAGGCATCCATGAGGTTCCTCTGTGTCTGTCTTAATCACTTTGGGCTGCTATAACGAAGTACCATAGACTGGGTGCCTTAAAAACAACAGAAGCTTATTTCTCACAGTTCTGGGGGCTGGAAGTCCAAGGTCAGGACCAGCATGGTCTGGTTCTGGGTGACTGCCCTAAATCTGGTTACAGAGGGCTGTCTTTCTGTGTTCTCACGTGGGGAAAGAGGTAGCTCTCTGGCCTCTTATAAATGGGTCACTAATCCATTCATGAGGGCTGCACCCTCATGACCTAATCATTTCCCAAAGGCTCCACCTCCTAAAAACATCACATTGTGGGTTAGGATTTCAGCATATTAATTTTGGGGACACAAACATTCAGTTCATAACAGTATCTTTACAATAAACTCCTCCTACATAGGCTGGTATGGTGGGTTTCTGGTCTTTGCAACACTGCAAGCCAGACTGAGCCTAGCCTTAGCCTCAGACCCTGAAACATGTACAACATACAGTAACCAAGTCACAAACAATGTCTCAGTTCAGAAATTAGTGTGTCCAGGTCTACAGAATCAAACCTTTGAACCTGATTTAACTTTAAATCTTACCTTGGGCCCTTTAGGGCCTGGGATGAAGCCTGGGGAAAGGGGGCTGTGCTCAGCAGTCTCCCTCGTTCCTTCTGCAAGCCGCTCAGCTAGCTCGGCCCTGCTTCCACCCATCTGGGGCGGCTGCCAGAGAGGAGGAACGGAGAGGCACTGGGGAGGGCTATGGCCTCACTTCTGGTCTGGCAAAGTGTAAGCTGACTCCTCTCTCCTGGGAACATTTACAGGCTCCCCAGCAGTTCCCTGATATTCTCTCTCCTGGGCAGCAGTATCACTTTTCTGGGTGGGTGTTTATCTGGTGCCTGCAGGGGACCCTCTGCCCTTCCATGGAGACCACTGGACAGGACCTAAGATGACCCATCCATGCGACTCACATCTGTCCACACAGCTCACGTCTGTCCACAGGAAGCACCCCTCACCCTGACAGATGTTCCAGAGCAGGCAGGTGCCCACACAGCTGCACACGCCTGGCTCTGCCTCCAAAGCAGCTCGTGAGCCTTCTTTCCCAGCTGGGAGTCCATCCCCAGTCCACTGTGCCCCCAGATGGAGGGCTGCTTTAGAAGCTCACTGAGCAATCCCTTGTACATGGACACCAGACAAAGGTCATTGTCCCTTTGCTGGACAGTCTGGTGTTTGTCTGGCTGGCACCCCCTGTCCCCTGAACCCCATTCCCCGTAAGTCTTTGTTCTGGCTCCACTCTGCTCATGGGATCCTAGAGGGGCCGCCACAGGGGGTGGACATGTCACCCAAGGCGGCTGCTCAGCTCTCCATCTCCCCCCCACCCACAGCCACCCTGGATCAGGGGCACCGTATCATTCACGCCAGGCCAATAGGTGGACTCCTTTAGGATGTTGTATACTAAACTGGGAGAGGGACTTCCCTGGTGGTCCAGCCGTTAAGACTCCACACTCCCAATGCAGGGGGCCTGGGTTCGATCCCTGGTCAGGGAACTAGATCCTGCATGCCACAACTAAGGATCTTCATGCTGCAACTAAATATCCCGCATGTGGCAACTAAGATTCCATGTGCTGCAACAAAGACCCGGCGCAGCCAAATAAATTTTAAAAATAAATAAATAAATAAACTGGGAGAGAGAATTTCTTGTCTTTTGCTTTAGACCAGGGGCAGGTGAGCTTTTTCAGCCAAGGTCCAGATAGTAAATACTTTAGGTTTTTCATATCCTAGTCTCTGCCTCTACTGCTAGGGCATGAAAACAGCCATAGACAATATGTAAACAAATGAGTATGTGCCCCAGAAAAGCTTTACTTACAAAAAAGGAACTTGGCACACAGGCTGCAGGTAGCTGATCCTTGCTTCGTAGCCCATGTTGTGATGGTGGGATGTCACCCCAACAGCCACAGTTCCTGTTAGAGAAAGAGAGAAGGAGCAGGGGGTATTTTGTTATGTAAACAATAAAATTTCCTCTTTTCTTTAAACCAGTGTGAGCAAGGGTCTTGCCATTTACACTGAAAAGTGCCCTTTCAAATCATTAAGAACAAATGAAAGTAATCCAAAAGGAAAACAAGCAAATAATATGAACAAGGGTATGTACAGAAGAAGAAACACAAAGGATCAATAGATATATGAGAATCTTATTGTCAGTCTCATTGACAGGAAAATGCAAATTAACTTCTGCTTTCAACCAAGATGGAGCAATGGGGATCAGATTTACCCTCCTACCTGAAACAGTGAAGAAAATAGTCAAAATACATGAAACAACGATTTTCATGATTCTGGAAGTGAGATGACAAAGGACTGTGATCCCTCAGCCACCATAAACAAAAGTGATCCCTATGTCTGCCCATCCAGGGAGGGGGGACTGGGGGGGGAGCCCCGTGGGCTGCTTGAGATGAGGAAGCAGAGCTGAGAGTCTGGCAGCTGGAAGGCCCAGGACAAAGTACCAGAGAGGAGTGAGCTGCACAGAGAGAGAACCCAGGAGGTCAGCAGAGGGTCACCCTGAGTACCCAACAGCATACTGACTAGCACTTGTGTAGAAAGAAACTACCCAAGGCTGGGGAAAGAACCAGGCATAGTGCCTGATGCTCACATACATTGAAAATAGTGTTGTTTTGCAGCAGTCAGACTAGAAAAACTTGTTAATTCACCAACACTGGGCAGAATTCTCTAGAAGGCTATACCTTGGGAGTGGGAACTAGCCCTGGACTGAGCATTGCTCCAGATCTGCCTACTAACAAATCATAAAAACAAGACCCAAAATTATCAAACCGTTTCCAACTAACTTAACTGCATCCCAGAACAAAGCTCCAGAAAATTTATAGGAACAGAAAAATATCCAGCAAAAAGGTAAAATCATAATGTCTGGTATCTAATCAAAGACTACTAGACATTCAAACAGGCAAGAAAACACAACCCATAATGAAGAGAATAAGCAAATAATCAAAATCAACCCAGAACTTACACAGATGTTAGAATTAACAGAGAAAGACATGAAAGCAGTTATGAAAGCTGTATTCCACATGTTCAAAAAGTTAATAGAGGGACTTCCCTGGTGGTGCAGTGGTTAAGAATCTGCCTGCCAATGCAGGGGACATGGGTTCGATCCCTGGTCTGGGAAGATCCCACATGCCGTGGAGCAACTAAGCCCGTGCGCCACAACTACTGACCCTGTGTGCCATAACTACTGAAGCCCGCGTGCCTAGAGCCCATGCTCCCTAACAAGAGAAGCCACTGCAATGAGAAGCCCATGCACTGCAATGAAGAGTAGCCCCCGCTCACCGCAACTAGAGAAAGCGTGCACGCAGCAACGAAGACTCAATGCAGCCAAAAAAGAAAATAATAAAGTAAATTAAAATTTTTAAAAAGTTTATAGAATCATAAAAGACATTTTTTAAAAACCTAAGAGAACTTTAAGAGATGAAAACTATACTTTCTGAGATGAAAAACACACTATATGGGATTAATGGCAGGTTAGACATTACACAAGAAAATATTACTGAATTTGAAGGCATAGCAATAGAGCTTATCCAAAATAAAACAGTGAGGAATAAAAGAATTTTAAAAATGAACAGAACATCAGTGAACTGCAGGACAATATCAAGTGGTCCAATATGTGGACTGGAATCCCAAAGGAGAGGAGCAAGAAAGAGGAGGGACAGAAAGAAAAATTGAAGAAATAATGGCTGAAAAATATCCAAACTCAATGAAAACAATATATCACAAATCCAAGAAGTTCAATGAACCCCAAGCACAAGAAACATCAAAAAAAAAAAAACCCAAACAAACAACTACACTAAGGCACATCATAATCAAAACCAGTGATAAAGAGAAAAAAAAATAGCCAGAGGGTGAAAAAAGACACGTTATATGCAGAGCAACAAACTTCTCATTGGAGATTATGTGAATGAAAAGACATTGGAGCAACACCTTTAAAGTACCAAAAGAAAAAAATTAACTGCCAGCCTAGAATTCTATACCGGGCAAAAATATCTTTGAAAAATGAAGGTGGACATAAAGACATTTTCAGACATACAAAGGCCCACCAGGAAGACAGAGGTCCATTGCCTGATTGGCTTCTTTGGATTTTATAGACACGTTTACTACTTGGGTAAGCTTCTCTAATTCATTTACTGGGTACCCACTAAGACTGCTAATTTTGAGTGGAACCCAGAGAACAAATGGGTTCTTCATCAGGTCTAGGCTTTGATGCAAGCTGCATTGCCACTTAAACCCCGTGATCCAGCAGAACCTGTTGTTTTTAGTGTGTGTAGCAGACAGAGGTGCTCTGTGGAGCAAGTCCCAATAGGAATATCACCGTGTGTGCACCCAGAGTTTTGGAGTCAGGCCATGTCTTCTTCTGCCAACAACTTTTCTCCATTTCAAAGGGAGCTCCTGGCTTGCTGATGGATCCAAGTGGAGACTTAATGCCTGGCTACGGATACCAAGAAACTATGTCTCAAGCTGTCCATCATAAAATAGGTGTTATCTTATCTACTAAATCTTAAACATGGATATGCATGCAGCATTCCATTGTAAAATGAAACTGTCAGGGGACAGACTTGGAAGGAACAAGGAAACTTCATGAGTAGGTGACTTAGACTCCATGGTACCTGCTCCTACTGTATCACCAACTCTTTTAAACCCACAGCTATGCCCTCATGGGAAGTGTTGTGATCAGTCAACAGAGGACGTGTGTGTGCCTGATTTAAAGATTTGTCTGCCTGGGGTGGTGACTCCAGCCAGAGATGGACGGCTGTGGCTTTACAGACACACTCAGAAGAAGCGCTGAAAGACCATAGTGAAGAGAAATTTTTCCAAAAGGCAAAAATGTTGATTCTATGTTGACTCATGGGCAGTGGCTAACAGGTTGGCCAGCTGATCAGAGACTTGGAAAGAATACTTTTTCTAGGAGATCTGGGGGAAAGGCAAGCAGATGGAGCTCTCAGAATGGGCACAGAGTGAGAAGAAATACTCACCAAAGGACATCTACCATGGAGGAAGCTCTTGCGTGTCAAGTGGACAAGATGACCTATTCTGAGGACGTCAGCCTCTTTCCTCCCCTGCCCCAGTGCTTGCTCAACGGGTCCACGTACAAGTGACCAAGGAGGCAGGAATGGAGGCTACGCAGGGGCTCAGCCACACAAACTTCCCTCAGCCTGGATGACTTGGCTTCCATTATGGCTGAGAGGCCACCTTGTCACCAGCAGGGACCCATGCTGAGCTCCTAATATGGTGCCGTTCCCCAGAGGGACCAGGCAGTTGCCTGGAGATATAGGACGTCTTTCATCATGGAAGGGGCAGTGATTTGTTTTGCCCTTGTATATTTCAGGTCAGGACTTGCCTTTCCAGCCACATTGCTTCTACCAACACTACCATTTGTGGACTCAGAGAATGCTTTATTTATCCATCACCATGGCAACTGAAGCAACATTGCCTTGGACTGAGGGACTCATTTTTAAAAAATATTTTATTATTTTAAAAAAAATTTTGATGTGGACCATTTTTAAAGTCTTTATTGAATTTGTTACAATATTGCTTCTGTTTTATGTTTTCTGGTTTTTTGGCCACGAGGCATGTGGGATCTTAGCTCCCTGACCACGGATTGAACCTGCACTCCCTGCATTGGAAGGCAAAGTCTAACCACTGGGCCACCAGTGGACCACCAAGGGACTCATTTTTTTGTTGAAGAAAGTGTGGCAGAGAGCTCAAGCCCATGAAATTCCCTGGACTTACCATGTATGTACCCCATCACCCAGAAGCAGCTGGCTAGGGAGAATGGTGGAAGGGTCTGTAGACGACTAGTTATGGTGCTGGTTGAGAGCCAACACCCTGCAAGGTTCAAGTGCGATTCTCCAGGGCGTAGTGTATGCCTTGACCCAGCAGGAATTACATGGTGCCATTCCCCCACAGCCCAAATGCATGGGTCTAGGAACCAAGCAATGGAGGTGGGAGTGGCCCCTCCCATGATTACACCAAAGAAAGGACGCATTGGAGGAATTTTTGCTTTCCTTCCTGTGACCTTGGGCTAGTGTCCAAGAAAGGAATGCCTCCATCAGGAAACACAGTCATGCTTCCAAAGAATTAAAGTGAATTAAAGCCGAGGCTGTCCCCTCCCCCGACGGGCTATTTCTGGTTCCTTATACCACTGAACCAGCAGGCATAGAAGGGGATGTTGATCTCAGTCATCAGAGGGAATTTGAATTGGGTCTACACATTGGGGCCAGGTAGATTACGTGTGGAGTCTGGGGATTTCACTGTGGTTCTTCATACTGGGAAAAAGGGAGGAAGTTCCTTAATGATGGGCCCACAGAGCGCTCAGGTCCTGAAGGAACAAAAGTTTGGGTCATCCCTTGGGCTGACCCAGGGTTCACTGGTTGCAGGACGTTTTGCAAGCAGGCGCTGGCCCAGCAAGCCCTCTGGGGGCTATTTCCTTCTCACCTGCCCAGCTCCACCCTCGAGACCTTATATGGGGAGCACTGTGATGCTCATCACCTCTGGCTTCGGGGTTGGCTGCTTCCTCAGTTGCCCATCACCCAGGATGATCAGAGGCTGATGTAGCATCATGCGCCCTGGGTGTTGAGGACACATGTCCCCCACTGAACAGGGGTGGATGCTGAAGGCTGAGGGGTGGGTGCCCCTCCCGGTCCACTCTCCGGCCTTCTCTGCCTGTTTTGTGCCCCAGATGGGCTGTACCCATGGGAGGCAGAGCTCAGGAGAGCGAGACGGGTATCTTGTCCCCTCCTCCCCCCTCCCATCGCTGCAGCCACAGCTTGCTCCAGGCCCCTCTCCTTGAAACAGCTGCCCCCAGGTTCCGGCCACCCCTCCCTCCCACTGCCCCCCCCATAGGTGGTAATAGCTCCCTGCCGCTGCCAGCCTTGGGCTCCCCCCATCCCTCCCCAACTGCCCGGGATCCTGCTCACACGTCAGTAAATAGACCATTTTATGCTTTCCTGGATCTCCCTGCTTTCGTGTGCCCCCGCTGGGACTCTGACCAATGCAGTCCTGTGTACAGTAATATTCATGAACTGGTTACTTGCAATTAAAATAATGAAAATCTAAATGTCCATCAATGGACAGATAGATAAATGATGGTACCTTCAAAATATGGAGTTCCACGTAGCCATTAAAAAATGATACAGGTCCAGCACTCTTCTAGGTGCCGAAGATGCAGCAGCGGCCCAGATGGTCGCCCAAGCGTCCACTCTAGTCCAGGAACAGATTACAGAGGAGTAGAAAGAGAGAATTTTGGAGAGTGATGAGGGCTTGGAAGAAAGTGGACATGGTAATGAGATAGGGCGGTGCCTGCCTTCCAGATGGGGAATACGGGGAGGCCTCTACAGTGTGGACACCGTAGCTGAGAAGTGAACAAAAAGGAAGGAGCTCTGTGAGGCTTTCCAGGTAGAGAAAGCCCCGTCACAGAGCGGGAACAGAAGGCAGCCAGCATGGAATGGTGGAGAGGTGGGCAGGCCTAGACGTGTGTGGCTGGGCCTCAGCTGATAGGCCAAGCGGCTCCACTTTCCCTGACAGTCGCTGCCTGGGTCCTGCGGCCGCTGTGACCCTGACAGTGGTTCCTGAGGTTTCCTGCTGCCGGCCTCCCTAGGCCACAGTTCTTCCTGAGGGGTGTTTCTCTTCCGCTTTCTCAGCCTCCGAGCTGACGACGACATGGAGAACTTTGAAGATCAGGGGCACGAGCAGGTACTTTGCCAAGGTCAGACACAAAGAAAGTGTCCCACAGACGTGTGCGCAGGAAGGAAGGAGTCAGGGAGCCCACAGTGAGGGCAGCGGCGGGGGGGGGGCGGGCGAGGGGACGTCAGACGGTCCTGTCTTGAGTGTGCGGCCTCTTGTTGCCTTGGCACCTTGGCACAGAACTGGCTGCAAGTTTGTGAGCCCTGCCCTCCTGATCCCCGCCCCATGCATGTCCCTGCGCGAAACGCCCCGTGGCTGCCTGGAATGTTCTCTCATTCCAAAACCACTGAACCCAGCAGTATCCAGCAGCTGCCCATGTGGGATGCTCTGAGGGCTGGGTGAGAGGACTAGACCGAGGCCCAACTCTGGGACCCCCAGCTCCTCCTCTGAAAGAGAGAGGGAGACCCTCCATTACAGGGTCCCGGAGAGACTTCAGCGAGGTCACGGGTGACCTGCAGTCGTTCTGGGTACATTAATGCAGATCGTCCCAGTCACACTAATAGTAGCTGATGACAGTGATGTCAGTGGAAGAAGAGAGACTGGAGGCGGCGATCAGTGCAGCCGAGACAGCCGATGCAGCCTCATCCCCACCCGGCTGCCCTCCCCTCCCTGGTAGTCTCCCCCATCCTCCACTGGCTGCCAGACGCATCTTCCCAAAGCCTGGCTCTGATCACATCTCTCTCTTGCTTGGAAGACTTCCTTGGCTCCCCACTGCCTCGGGGATAAGGGTCCCTTTGGAGCCCTTTTATAAAAAAATTAATTGATTTATTTGGCTGTGCCGGGCCTTAGTTGCAGCATGCGGGATCTTTAGTTGTGGCATGTGGGATCTAGTTCCCTGACCAGGGATTGAACCCAGGCCCCCTGCATTGGGAGCGCAGAGTCTTAGCACTGGACCACCAGGGAAGTCCCCTTTTTGAGCCTTTGACCTAGGACTTCCCCTCCCAGAGTCTGCAGTGCTGCTGTGAGGGGGAATTACTTGCTGCTGGTGTGGCGGCTGGACCAGAAAGTCAGGGAAGAGGCGTAGGGTGGGGATGGGGGGCTTCGGGGAGGACATCAAGGCTTTGCAGCAAAGACTGCAAACACTCTAAGCGCCCTGTGCTCTTTACAGACTAATCTGCTGAGAACCCAACGAGGCAGGGACAGGAATTGCCCCCTTTTTCAGAAGAGCAAACTGAGGCTCGGTGAAGCAAAGTAACGGCTGGTAAAGGCAGGGCCTGCTTCCGAGCCTAGGCACCCTGGCCCACTACTGTGCCACCTTCCCTCAAAGCAGCAGGGGCCTCCTTCTAACCCAGGCTGGTGTCTTCTTCCCGGGAAGAAAGAGTAACTCCATAAGGAATACCAACCCCAGCTACTTCTGCATGCCAAGCACTTTCCACACGGCCCCTCGCTTATCTGCACACAGCCTTGTCCCCCTCCCCACTGTGCAGATGAGGAAATTGAGGCTCAGAGTGGGTGAGAGACTGTCCAGGGGCACACAGGGAGTTGATGGAGGAGCCAGGGCTTCGTCTAAGCTTGTGTGGCCAGCAGAGGTCTGAGCATTGACCTTGAGCACAGCCTGCAAGGCTGACATGTCCTGTTGGGTGTGTGGACAGAGGAGGCCTGGAAGAGGCAGACTGATGACACTCCTGTCGCTGTGGCAACCCTTCCACCTTGTGGTTCTCAAAGTGTGGTCCCCGGACCCGACCAACAGCACGACCCCTGGGAACTTGTTACAAGCGCACCCCAGACCCACAGGGGCGGGGCCTCCGTGCCACTCTGCTGTGCGCTGAAGCCTGGGGACCATCGGTGGCTGTTTTCCCTCCAGGGCCTCTGCTCTGGGCCGTGGTGGGCGCTCACCTCCCTTCTACTCCCCTCAGTCCCCCAGGGCTGAGTGAGAAGGGGAGGGAGGGAGACTGCTGGGCCAGTCCCCACTTCACCTGATTGAGCCCAAGGGATGATTACACCTGTCAGCAAATTATCCCTCATCTGCTGCAAGGGTATAAGGGTCCCCACCTCCCAAGGCCGTGAGGATTAAGTGAGAGAACGTGCAGGGTGGGCACCGAGGGCACCTCACAGCTCACGTGTCCATCACCGTTAGAACTGCTGATCTTGCCATGGATCTAACCCCACCATCCACCACCCCTACCCGCTCCCACACCTCCCCCGGGTGCCGCCCGCGGAGCTCAGAGGATAATCTCCCTAAATCGGCCTCCAAGATCCAGGGCTCCGGGCCCCACTGACTGCCCAGGGTCAGGGAGTCTGGAGGCCTGGCCTCTGCCCGCAGGCCCTGCCGCCCGGGTCGCCCCTCCCAGCAGTTCTTCCGGCCTTTCCCCACCCTCCCACCCAACTAGGGAGGGGCGCGCCCGGGCCTGGGGCGCGGGGCTTGGGGGCCTCTGCTCCCCCTGGCGAGGTGCGCCCCGAACGGCGGATGTCGCGCTGCGCGCTTGGGGGTTTGGGGAACGGATGCGGGAGAAAATGGTGGCCGCGCGGCTGAAGGACCAGCCGGAGGTAGGGGTGGGGAGGGAGCCGAGGAGACCGGGGCTGGGGGGCCGGGGCAGAGTGTGGCGGGCGTGGGCTGTCCGGGCCTGGGCTGGCGATCTCCCGGCGGCTCCCCGGCGCAGAAGCCGGGCCGGACCGGGGTGCCAGGCCCCACCGCTCAGCCCTGACGCGCGGGGTCACCGTTCGCCGGGCCTCCAGGCCGGGAACCCCGCCCGCTCCGCCCGCCGCCCACCTCGAGTCTGCTCAGGTCGGGCCTTGCCTCCGCCGGCCGTCAGGGCTTTGCCCCCAGGCGCGCAGGAGAGTCACGCAGGGGCTTTTAGAGCCCAGCTCCCGAGACTCGGTTAAACGCGAGGGCGCCGGGGAGCGGGCAGTTTCTGCGCCGTCCAAGGGCCTAACATCCATCCCGTCCGTCTGGCAGGGACTCGACGCCCCTGCGGCGGGGGTGGGGGGGTGGGGAGAGGGAGGACTCCGGGGCGCCCCTTGGAAGGCAGGAGGGGCCGGGAAGACTCGAGTCCCAGCTTCACTTCTGCGCTGGGAGCCCTGGGGCAAGCCGCTTCCCTCTCGGAGCCTCAGCGTCTGAGCCCGTGTCCGGGAACAGAAGTTAGCCGCCCTTGATTCCAGGGCTGCTGTGAGGTCTGGAGGACCCACGGGGCTGCCCGGGCCCCAGCTGGGGTGTGGCTGGACAGTGTTAAATGGAGGTGCGGTGAGAGGTCTGCCTCCCTACCCCTTCGCGCCCGGTAACCCGAAAACGACAGCCCAGCCCCGTGGTTTGCAGCAGGTCTCACGTGCCCACCCAAACCCGAGCCCCGCCTCTCAGCTCTGTGACCCTGGGCAGTTTTCTCAGCCTCTCTATGCCCGGTGTCCTCCTCTTTAGAATGAGATAATAATATACCATCCTCACAAGGTTTCCAAGATTAAGTGAGCTTGGCAAAGCACCAGACAGTGCCTTGTACACAGGAAGTGCAATGCAGGCTCAGCTAGAATATTGGTGTACTTCCAGAACATTTCAATGTCATACAAACATATATACGTATAAAAGGGCACATATTTTAAACTTTATGTTTATTACACAAAGGGGCTCAGGACAGGCATCGCTAATTTACCAGTGCGTCTTGGAGAACAATCTGTCCCCACCTCTGTGAACAGGAACTGCAGCTTAGTGGGGTGGCCACGTGGGGCAAGACCTGGGGTGTCTCCGAGGCTGGCCAGCTGGGTTCTGCCCTCTGCTCCTGGCACTGGGTGAGTCCTCGGGAGGCTTTAGAGATTAAAACTCAGGACCGTGAGGGAGGTCGCTGGTAGCGCAGTGGTTAAGAATCCGCCTGCCAATGCAGGGGGCTCGAACACCACAACTACTGAAGCCTGTGCACTTAGAGCCGGTGCTCCACAACAAGAGAAGCCACCGCAATGAGAAGCCCGCGCACCGCAACGAAGAGTAGCCCCTGCTCACCACAACTAGAGAAAGCCCGCGTGCAGCAACAAAGACCCAACGCAGCCAATCAGTCAAAAACAAAAAAACCCCAAAAAACTCAGGACCCCAGCCCCAGTCTCTCCCTGCGCACATCGGGCAGGGCTGGGGTGAGGCACAGGGAAGGGCAAGCGACAACACTGTCCCCCCCTATGGTAGGCGGAGCGCTGTGGCGGGAATGAGCGGGTGGCCTCTGCGGCCGTGCCCTTCCTTGGACAGCTCCCTTCCTCCCCTGCTGCCTCGGTCAGCTCTGCGGTGGCACCGGCGCTGGATCCCAGCAGCAGCCCCACGCTCACTTGCCCACCGCGCTCTCCCTACACCTGGGCTGCCTCTCTCGCTTCCATCCCCACCTGTCCCAGGTCAGCTGTCCTCTAGGCCGGGCCCGGCGGAGACAGATCCCCCCCCTTCCCCTCTCCGCCCGAGCTGAGTTCCCTGCGCGGGGTGGGGATGGGGGTGGGGGGCGAGCGAGCGCCTCGCGCCTCTGAAATGGGGAGCAAGCCCCTTCCTCCCCCAGAGAGCAGGGTGCCCGCGCCGCGCGGGGCGCCTGGCGCTGGTTCCCGTCCGGTTCCGTCTCCTATTCGCGGGCGAGCCCGCTCTCTCCGGGCCCCAGTTTCTCCGGCTGTGCCTGGGGTAGAGCCTGCAGGCGGCGGCGCTGAGCGAGGAAGGAAGGTCAACTGGATTCCCCTTCTCTGGCTCCTGCAACCGGAATCCCCGCCCGGGGGAGGGCCGGAGACCCGGAGAAACAGAGACCGAGAGGCAGACTCCGGGCCGCCCACGTCCAAGGGGAGAGCGGGTGTCGGGCCGGGCGCGGCGTTTCCTCCACCGCCCGCTCCTACCGTCGGAGGCGGGGCGAGGCTCCCGGGCCAGCCGCCCTCAATCTGCCTTTCCTGGGTCGGGGGTCGCGGGAACGAGGAGTGGGGCGGAGGGCCCCCCTGGGCTCCCCGCCCGCGCAGGGTCGCCTAGTCGCCAGCGGACGCTGGAGGAAGGCGAGCGAGCGGGCCGGCGTCGCCCGGACCGGGAGGGGGCGCTCGAGAGAAGCAGTGAACGCCCAGCCCCGGCCCCTGGAGCCTCCCGGCCGTCGGCCCGCCCACCCTAGCTGACGCCCTGTCTCAGGACCCCAGTCCACCCGGTCCCCCTGTCAGGCTCAGCGCAGCGACAGTGCAGGTCAAGGAGGGCGGTTCGGGTCTGGGGGCAGGCCCGGGTCCCTCTCCACTCCCCACTCCGGCCTCACCGGGAGGACAGATTCCCCCTACCTCCGGGATCTGTCCCCGCACTTGTCCCGGCGCGGCGCTCAGCGTAGGCGGAGCACATCACAGGTCTCAAGGGCTGATGGCAACGCCGGCGGCTCTTGGGGTCCTATAGACGCTGGGAAGGGCGCTGTGCACCTGTGTTCTGCACACCTGCTCGCCCGTGCTTCCTGGGTGTGATTCTCTTATTATGGCATTTTAAAAACTCTGAAATCTGATTATTTACATTAGACAGAGATGTCCAGAAACTTTGTGCAGTCAACCAATCTTTAGGGGCTGGGGATTTAGTGTTGGAGCAAAGGTTGAAAATCCCTGCCTCAGGGCCTTCGTTCTAGCGGGGTAGGGGTGGGATGTTTTCTCCAGCCGGACCTCCCTCTTCCCTCGCTGTCAATCCACACCCTGGGCCCGTCCACTCCTCCACTGGAGTCATTTACTTAGGACCCTCCGCCCAGCAGCCCACCAAGGACAGAGGGACTCCGTTCTGGACCTGCCTCTCACAGAGGATCAGCACGCGAGGACAAAGTATAGGACCAGGGTGCTCACATTCAAATTAACATCTGAATTTCCCTTTGCTCTGCTGTGGCCCTCGCGGGAGTCTGGGGTGTTTTACTCCAGAATCGCCACAAGATGGCGCCAAGAGCAAACCTTCCTGGCCCAGAGCCAGGATTCCACCCACTCTGAGTACCCCCAGCCGGGCGCTGCCCTCACCTCCATTCAAGTTTTGGAGGGTCCGTGTAGGTGAGGGGGCTGGGAAGCGGGTAACTCCAGCCTCACCGGGGCCAGGGAACATCAGAGATAGTTGGTCCTTACTCTTCATTTGATACTCCATTCTCTTACTGCATTGGCGGGAACACCAAAGCCCAGAGAGGGGCAGGGCTTCCCAACGGCACACAGCGAAGGCTGGGAGCGGCCGGGACACACAGCTCCTGCCGTCTCCTGTGGAGAAGGGCCCATGGTGGAGGGCAGAAGAGGTGAGGAAAAGCAGAATCGGAGGCTGGAGGCAAAGATGGGCCCCAAGCCTGGACTCCGTGGGCTTCAGATACAGGCCTCCAGGCCTGTCCTTAAAGATACTCCCCATCCCCAGCCGCCGCTGCACCATCAGAGCTTTAAGCCTCAAGGGGCTTGAGCACTTCCTGAGAACCCTATTAGGAGTGAGTGAACCCCAGGAGCCGTGAGGCCCTTGTCAGCTAACATCTTGGGTGAAAGGCAACACCTTGGGGGACAGCTATCACCCTCATTAACAAGTAGGCAGAGAAAATCCTGCGCAAGTGGGAAGGAGGTGGGATGGCCTTTGCCGGGATGGGGTGGCGGGAGGGGAGCGTGCCCGCGCACGCTTTTCTGACACAAGGGTGCCTGGGTGTCGAGAGGGTGTGGCTGCAGCCACAGGGACCACCGCAGCTTTGCCCCAGTCCTTCTGGTCCAGGTACTGTCCAATGAAGAAGTGTATGTATATTGGGGGAGGGGTCCCTTTTCAGAACTTAGCTGAATGGGGTACTTGCCTGCCTAAACACTGCTCCCCAGAGCTCCCCGTTGTCACCAGGAACCCATCATCGGGGACCAGTCCCTTAGCCGGGTACTGCCAGCCTTGCCTCATATCCACCAACCTCTTTTCCCATTCTCACCTCTTTTCTCACCCACATCATCAGGTCTCCCACGCTGCAGCCACCTTGCCCAGATCAGGCCTCTGCTGATCCTGATGCGATGCCGCCTTCTCGGTCCTCCTCCTTGGAAACTTGTGCAAAGAGCAACAGCCATTCCATGGCCAGAAGATGGAGGCACCAAGATTTGGACACAGTATGCATTTTGACACTGACACTTCTCTGTCTGGCCTGATTCCCCCCCTTTTTTTTTTTAAATTTTAATTGTACTGAAGTATAGTTGATTTACAATGTTGTGTTAATTTCTTCTGTATAGCAAAGTGACCCAAATCTATACATATATATAAATTCTTTTTCGTATTCTTTTCCACCATGGTCTGTCACAGAATATTGAATATATAATAGTTCCCTGTGCTCTACAGTAGGACCGTGTCGTCTATCCATCCTATACATACTAGTTTGCCTCTGCTAATCCCAAACTTTCATTCCTCCCTCCCCACCTCCTTGGCAGCCACAAGTCTGTTCTCTATATCTGTGACTCTATTTTTGTTTTGTAGATATGTTGATTTGTATTGTATTTTAGATTCCAAATATAAGTGATATCATATGGTATTTGTCTTTCTCTGTCTGACTTACTTCGCTTAGTATGATAATCTCTAGGTCCTTCCATGTTGCTACGAAGGGCATTATTTCATTTTTTTTAATGACTGAGTACTATTCCATTCTTTTTAATGGCTGAGTACTATGTACCACATCTTCTTTATCCATACATCTGTCAATGGACATTTAGGTTGTTTCCATGTCTTTTTTTTTAATGTATTTTTAAATTTTATTTATTTATCATTTTTGGCTGTGTTGGGTCTTTGTTGCTGCGCGAGGGCTTTCTCTAGTTGCGTCGAGTGGGGGCTACTCTTCGTTGCGGTGAGTGGGCTTCTCATTGCAGTGGCTTCTCTTGTTGCGGAGCACGGGCTCTAGGCATGCCAGCTTCAGTAGTTGTGGCTCGCAGGCTGTAGAGCACAAGCTCAGTAGTTGTGGCTCACGGGCTTAGTTGCTCCGCATCCTGTGGGATCTTCCCGGACCAGGGCACGAACCCATGTCCCCTGCATTGGCAGGCGGATTCTTAACCACTATGCCACCAGGGAAGCCCTGTTTCCATGTCTTGGCTATTGTGATGTTTCCCTTTTTTGAACCATCAGACTGTGAATTCATCAGACTGTGAACACAGATGAGATCTTATTCATTTTGATGATCCCAGAACCCAGCGCTAGCACTGAGTAATAAGTGTTTACTATTTGTGTTTAATATTAAGATTTATTAATAAATAAATTCTTAGTTTATGAATGAATGGGCAGAAGAATGGTGAAAAGATGGGTGGATGGGTGAATGATGGAGATGCGTGGTGGAAAAAGAGAAGTGAGAATGATTTACTTCTGTTTATGTGTATGGATAACATAAGAATATAAGGAATAGATGAATTCATCTCAGAATGATGGGTGGGTAAGTTACTAAGTGGGTAGATGGTTGGTGGGGAATGAATGACTAGATGGGAGGTGAATTAATGGATGAGTGATGGATGCAATGGCAGAATGTGTGTGTGGTTGGGTGGATGGTGTATAGATAACGGTTGGATAAGAACTGGAAGGATGGTAGATAGTGGTGCTAGATGGTATATGGTAGGAAGATGGTGGATGCACCTACATAATGGTAGTTAAGTGATGATGAATAGATAAATAGACTGTAGATTGATAGATGGAGGGTGGGTGAATGTGGACACTAAATTGATGGATTGATGGATACTGAAATATCCATAGATAGTGGATGCATTACAGGTGATAGGTGGTGGGTCGTGGATGCTTGTTGGGTGAATGAATTACGGGAGTATGGATGGATGGTGGATAAATAGTAAGTGGGTGCTTGTGAAGGATCTAGCTGTAGAGAATGGATGGCAAGATGGTAGATAAATGTGAATGGATATATGATTGATGGATGGATCATCAATGGTGAACAAGTAAATGGTGGCTGGATGGTGCATGAATGGCAAATAAATGGATGGTTGCTAGGTCAATAGATAATGGTTTGTGTACTGTGGAAGTGTAGATGAAAGGTGGATGGTGGACAGATAATGAATGGGTGGATTCTGGATAGATAGGTGATGATTAGGTGATGAATGGATGATGGCTAAGTGATAAATGGCTACATCTTGGAATATAGATGCATGAAAGGTGAATGGTGGATGGGAAGATGGTGGAGAGATGGTAGATGGATGGTAGGTGGTCAGTGTACTGTAAATGCAGGGTTTAATGTATAGATAGAGGAAGATGGATAGATGGCAAATGGATAGTGAATGGATCATAAATGAATATGGATATTGAATGAATAGTGAATAAGGGATGGGGGATGATACACAGATAATGACTGGCTGGATGGTGAATGGATTGTAATGGTGGAGGAGTTATGGTGGATGAATGCTCACTGCTGTCTCTGTACTCCATCCCCAGCACCTAAAATAATGCTCGGTACATAGAGGGCACTCAGTAAGTTTTTCTAGAATGGATGAATATGGATGGGTGGTAGATGATACTTGAATGGGTTTTGGATGAATAATGAATTATGGATGATGAATGGATGATAGAGGATATTGTGAGATGGGCAATGAATAGATAGATATATGTGAATAGGGATAAGAGGTGGGTGAATGGTAGATGGCTAGTGGGTGGGGGATGGTAGATTATGGTTCATAGAAATACGAATGGATTAGGGAGGGGGCATGACTGGTGACTGAACTGTGAATGGGTGAATTGTGGCTGGCTGGCTGGAGGCTAATTGTTGGGTGGTGAATAAATTCAGACAAATAGACAGTAGATGGTAGATTGATGATTCACAGCTAGATATGTGGTGAATGGATAAATCATCAGTAGATGGACAGATAGTTGTTAAATATTGATGGAAAGCTGTTACATAGTGAATGATGGATATGTAGGTGGTGGATGGATGGGTGGTGAATTAATGTTGGACTGAAGGGTAGGTATTTTCATGATGTACTGATGCTTGGTAAATGGTGGGTGTGGTGGGGAATGGATGGATGCATGGTGGTTGGATGGTGGTTGAATGGTGGATAGTGAATGGATGGTAATTGGATGGTGGAAGTTAGGTGGTGGATTGTGGATGGGACAGATGTTGGTTTATTGAGGGAGGGTAGTGGATGGTAGATGGTCGATGTTGGGTGGTGGTTGAATGGTGATTGGATGGTAGAAGAGACATGAATAGATGGTGCATGGTAGATGACGGTGGTTGGATAAGTGGATGCTGAATGGTAGTGGATTGTGGATGTTGGATGGACGTTGGATGTTGGATAAATGATGGTGGATGTTAGGTGCCGGATGGTGGAAGGGTGGGGAATTATGTGGATCAGAGGTTAGGCATCTTGGCCTCAGGTGTCAGGCCTATCCACCAGGCTGAATGAGACTGATTGTCCCAAGGCTGTTTTGTTCCTTTGGGAGAATGGCATCAGGGGTAAAGAGGGGCCTGGTGCAGTGACCCCCGCACACACACACATGCACACACATACACACACACGCACACCTTGGCCCTCACACTTGAGTGTAGTCCTTGTCCTCTTCACTCCCCCTTCCAGTTGGAGGGCGTCCTCTATGTATCTGGCCTCCCCGAATTCTGCCCCCTGAATTCCTGCACCTCAAACTTGAGGCTGGGTGTCTCAGGTGACCAGGATCAGGTTCTGGGGGATGCGGTCTTGTCAAAGGGAGGATGAGGCCGGGGTGCTACCTGGGAGCTGGAGCTGGGAAGGGCGGTGGCCGGTAGCCGAGGGATGTGAGTGTGAATGAAGGGCCGGGCGACGCAGAGCCTGTGGGCGGAGACCGCGGGGGAGGAAGGGAGGGAGCGAGCCAAGGAGGGCGGGGCGGGGCGGGGCGGACAGCTCCGAGCCTGGCGTGGTAGCCCCGGCGCAGCATCCAGCGCGGGCAGGTGAGTGTGAGTGAGGCACAAGGGGCGCCCCCCCTCCTCACCCTTGTCCCGGGCGGGGCCCCGCGGGGAACCCGGGCGGCCAGGCGTGGCGTGGGTGGGAGAGGAGGAAGGGGCGAGTGGGGGGGGGGTGAGTCGGAGCTCCCTTGAGAAGAGGAGGGTGTGGGGACCACAGTCAGCCCTTGGCTGCTG
The DNA here is from genome assembly GCF_964341445.2 of Mesoplodon mirus. NCBI lineage: Eukaryota > Metazoa > Chordata > Mammalia > Artiodactyla > Ziphiidae > Mesoplodon > Mesoplodon mirus. The sequence goes on from NC_138979.1 coordinate 186,792,830, forward strand.
GACGCTGCGCTTTGGGCAAGAACAGTATCTCTGGGGGCTGTGCGCGGCCATACCTGGCCCTACACACCTGGCAGCTGAGGGAGGTGTGGATGGTGGAGCCTTAGATGTGCGGATGCCCCACTGGCACTGGCCCCTGGCGCCGGGCTGCGGGGTGGCAGCCCTCAGGCATCTGCTGGCTGCCTGCTTGCCCCCTTGGCTCTATCACCGTCTCTACCACCCCTCCTCTCTCCTTCTCCATCTGCATAATCTCTCTGGGTCTGTTTCTGTCTTCTCTCTGTATCTCTCTTTCTCCAGTTCTATCAGCTCTGCGTTGTCTCTGTGGCCAGTGGGTTTTTCCTGCTTGTCCCTCTGGCTCTTTCTCGCATCTGTCTGAATCTCTGAGTCCACTTTCCTGGTCTCTGTCCTGGCTCCCCGGGCTCTAGTTGAGGTTCTGGGGTCCTGGGATGGGATCCCCCAAGAAGGGCTCCTCTGGAGGGACTGACCTGGGAGCATCAGCCTGGGGGAAGGGGCTTTCACAAGCTCTGGGATTGTGTGGAGGCTCAGGTGGGTATGCACTGGGATGCCCACTGCAGTGCATGGTCCCCTTGCAGCCTTCCCTGGGTCCCAGTGGGACTTCAGCTGACCTAAGCTGGGTGCTGGGTGAAAGAAACCTCGTTTCCCAGAAAGGCAGCCATCCTGTTTTGCTGGGTGGTCACAGGATCCCCTCCCCACAGCCCCAGGGCATCACCAGCATTCCAGCCTGCAGGTCAGTGCTCTCCCTCCCAGCACTCCTGCCCCTTGCACGTGGCTCCTGCTGTCCCCCCCAGCCAGCACCCAAATAGGTGTCTGCCTGCCAGAGCCCGCCCCCATTTCTGCCTCTGGACTAGTGCAGGTGGAGAGTCTGAGGCTGGTGCCCACGAGTCCTGGCAGGACCTCTCTTCCCAGAGCCCCTGCTGTGTGGTCTCTGGCGGGGCTCCCTTGCCCTTGTGCCTGGCTTGAGTGGGCATGGCCACATGCAGGCAGGAGGTCAGTTTCCCTTCGCCTTGGGTGTGCAGGGTGTCTGTTCTCAGGGAGGAACTGAGCGCTCCTGCCACCGCCCCACCGCAGCCTGGGCACACCATGTGGGACCTGTCCCTCAGCGCCCCCTCTGAGGGTGGGCTCAGGCAGGGAGCAGCAGCCTGGGCTGTGGGTGCTGGGCCTGGGGTGGGGCGAGTGTGGGCTGGAGTCGTCTGAAGCTTCCGGGAGGAGTGTGGGATCGAGCATCTGGCCCACAGCAGACACCCCGTTTCTGCTCCTTGTCTCACAACAGTGTCAGCAGCATGAGTGCCCCCCATGAGCGCCCCCCAGCCCGCCATGCCAGAGCTGAGCCCAGCTGAGGAGGCTGGAGGCCTGGCAGGAAAGGTATGCAGTGGGGACCCTGTGGTCTGCCACCCGGGAGCCCTGGCCTGCGACTCAGCGCATGCCTCAGTTTACCCATCTGGGTGGAGGAAGCGGTTCTCCTCTACGGGGGTCTGATCCTCAAAGCAGACCTTGCGCCCAAGACAGTCTGCTCTCCGCTGGGTGAGGCCATGCCAGGGTCCCCTGCCCTTAGCGCTACTTTTCCGGGGGGTATTGATGGAGCTGAAAAGTGAGGTCCCTGCCTAAGGGGTGCCGTCCTGAAATCCTGAGTGCTGGCGTTGGGCTCTTCTCATTGTTGGGGGCAGTGGGACCAGAGTGGGGGGACCAGCCCAGAGCTGCATGAGGGCCAGTCTGGAGCCTGGGCTTGCCCTCCTGGCGGGGCAGATGGGGAGGGTGGACACCTAACTCCACGGGCCCGGATCACCTTCCCCCACTGTCTGGGCAGAGGAGCGACCCTGAGCGGGGACCAGCAGGGTTTCCTGGAGGAGGGCAGGAAGGAGAATGGCGGGGTGGGATGGGGGGCGAGGGATTCCCAGAGGGGGAAGGAGCCCCTGGGCTGGCAAGGCCAGCAGGAGGTCCAGTCATCGGGCCATGCTGGGGTCCCTGCTCTGATTCCGCAGATGTCCCAGCCTAGTCACACCTGTTTTCACACTTAAGGGTCACCTGTGGTACTTTGTTAAAATGCTGTTTCCTGGGCCCCCACCCAGAGAGTGCATTTAAACACTGTTCAGATGGTTCTGCTGGGGGGACTCAGGGCCATTTAACAAAGTCCTGTCAGCTGTGTGCCTGCCCGTCCTCCATGCACCTTTGGGGGAAGGCAGACACGCACCAAGCAGCTCCCCTTCTGGGTAAAAGAAGGGGGGCGTGGGGAGCTCCAGGAAGGGGACCAGCCCAGGCAAAGGCACGGACACAGGTGGGTTGGTGCAGGGAAGTCAGGGCTGCTGTGGCGCCGGGCCGGAGGCCTGTGCGCCGGCACTGGTGGCTGGGGCCTCCACCTTGGAAGTCCTAGAATGGGAGGCGGAGATGCTGAGGGCACCAGGAGAGCTTGAGGAGGCAGCCCCCGCATGGCGGCTCCTGTAGGCACTCAACAATGAGCCCGGAGCAAGTCACTCGGGTTGCCATGGCAACAGCTTCCCAGCTCCTCCAAGCTGGGGAGGAGGCCGACCCCAGGAAGGGGCTGTGCAGGATACCGGAGACAGCTGGGGATGCACAAAAGCCTTGAGCTCGCTCACCGTGTGACCTTGGCCTTCTGGTCTCAGGCTGCTGTTTGTGAAATGGGCCTAAGGGCTGAGCCCAGGTGGGTCCTGTGTTGCCCCAGGGAGAGCCCGCAATCGCAGGTGCTGAGTGCCCCAGCTCCCGCGGCGGGATGGGGGAGGGGCCGGGACCCTCTGGGGGATGTGCATGTATGCGCATGTGCTCTCCTGGCCCTGAAGACTGGGAGGGATGGGCCCCCCCCCACTCTCCCAGTGGACAGTGCAGGACAGGCGTGGCAGGGAGTGGGGAGCCCAGGCCTGGCGTTGCCTTGACCCCCACCCACCCTCCCTGCAGGCCATGGTGGGTGCCCGGGAGAAGGGCCCTCGGTGGGCCAGCGGCTGCCCTCAATCGTGGTGGAGCCCGGCGAGGGGGGTGCCGTGGCGAGCGGGGAGCTGCGTTGGCCTCCGGAGGGCGCCCAGAGGGGGTCCGCCCAGAGCCAGGCTGCTGCTGCTGAGTGAGGGGCTGCCTGTAGGGGTCCCGAGAGGAGTCAGGAGCCGGGTCCCCCACCCTCCAGCCTGCCCGCACCCGTCCATCTGCCTGCCCTGTGAGCTTCTGCTCAGCGCTTAAGCGCTGCCTGGTCTGCCCCTCTCTCTGTCACCGTCCCCCTCCCATCGGCACATGAGGTCCCCTCATCCGCTGTGTGGCCCCTGGCCTGGCACACAGGTATGTGTCTGTTCTCACCCCTCGCCACCCGGTCCCGTCCCCTCTCCCCTCGCCCTCACGATTCATTACCTTTGGGACAGGCATGCATTGCCTATCAGGGCCTGCGCGGGGTAAGGGTATGGGTGCGAGGCCGGGGAGATGGGCCCTGGTGGGAGGTGCCTGTCTTGGCATGGGCGCCCTGGTTAAAGGCTGAGGGGCTGCCAGAGCCAGGGGAGCTTCTGGGAGGGGGATGTGGGCAGGAGAGGGGTCAGCCAGGAGCCAGCTCTGTGGTGCAGGAGAAACAGCAGGCTGGGCAGGAGGGCCTCTGTGGAGGGTGCATGAGGGGTGAGTTGTGCCCTGGGCAGCTTTGTCCCCTGGAGACCCCTGGGGAGTCTGTCCCAGGGAATTCAGCCTCAGCTGGAGCTGCTTGACACCCTGCCTGCTGGTTCCTCCTCCCCAGAGGTCAGCTCCCCGCCCCCACTGCAGCCCTCCCTGGTCCGCAGTCCCCTTGCAGCTGGGGCCCAGAAGGAGCCTGTCGGTGCCGTACCGTCCACCTCTCCCCAGACTCCCCTCAGCCTCTGTCAGGTCTGTCCAGGGTCCGCCCCTTGGGTAACCAGTGACACGTGGGCTCTGGGGAGGTCCCTGGGCCTCCTCCCAATCTCTGGTGGCCATGCCAGGGGTGGAGGTGCTGCTGCTCCCAGAGCCTGGCCCCATCCCCCCTCTCTCGCCCAGGACCACGCGCCCAGCACCTCCTCCTCCCCTTCACCTGTGGGGAACTTGGGGCCTGCCCCACCCTCGCACATTTCCTCGCAGACCTGTCGGGAACGCATCGCCCACCAACACGGAGGCCCTTGTGCTTCTGCAGCCTCCCCCACCGCGTCTGCTGGGAGCACCAGGGAAGGTTCCAGATGACACTGGCAGCAAGTGTGCCAGCTCTGAGGACCAGTCCGCCTGCACCCAGTGATGGGACAAGGACATGGCCAGATTCCACTATCCCTGGGCTCTGACAGCTGAGAGGGCCTCAGCCCCAGAGCGGCTGGGCTGATGCTTAGAGCAGCCTGGGCCTGCCCGGGCGCCCAGCAGGCAGAGCTGAGCTACCACCTCACCAGCTCCGCCAGCACTGCAAGCCCCTGCCCTCTCCCGTCCACGGCCCAGGGTCCGGATCACACCCCTCCTCGTTCTCTGGTTGGAAGCAGAAATAAAGCCTCTTCCTGGTGGTCAGGAGGCGCGCTTGGTGGGGATTCGAGGAGCTAAGGACAATTTTGGTTCTGCCAGTGGCCTTCCAGGCAAGGGCCTCTGTTCAGAGCCCATGCTGACCAGACCAGAGTGCCCAGTGAGTGACCACTGGGTGTTCCACTGGGGGTGAGGGTGGCTGGCGGGACTGTCGTGTTTGCTGCTCTGGCGCCCTGCCTAGGGCCCTCTGCTCTGCTCGGCCTCAGCTGAGGCTGTCCAAGGCAAAACCAGCTTCCTCTATGTGGCCTCCCCACCTCCTCGGGGCCTCCAGCCCTGGCTGGACCCCAAGGCAGGACTTCTTCTGTCCCCCACTACCCACTCTGGGTGCAGTAGGGCACAGGAATGGTACATGGGTGGGGTGCACTATTCCAGCTTGAATCTTATGAAATCTTTGCGTAATCCCATTGTATGGATGAGGAAGCTGAGGTGTGAAGCGAGGTGCCCAAGGCTAGTGCTGGCCACGGCTATGACGGGATCCCTGAAGTTGGGAAGCCACTGATCCAGCCAGAGTGCCCATGTGGGAGATTGGGTAGCACCTCCTTCTGAGCCACGCGAGGGCCCTATCCCTCCATGGGGTACAGCGACATCGTTTCTTGGCTCTGCTGGCCGGTTGGGGTGGGCCTGGGGCGCAGAAACCTGATCACTGCCTGGACCCACTCCCCAGCTGTGCCACCCTCCCTCCCATCATCTCAACCTGGCCCCCTGCTCTCAGCCAGGCTGACCCAGGCCTGAGGAAGCTCAGGGCCTGGCAAGGGGGAGCCCTGCATAAATGTTAGCGCAACAAATCCACAGGCCCAGGTGGGTGGTAGCGTGAGGTCTTGGTGAGCCTGGAGGAGGAGGTGGGAGACACAGGCCCCTCTGTTCTTTCCTGGAGGCCTTGCTAACCTCCAGGATGAATAAGGCACTTTCTCCTACCCGCCTTCTTTCTAAAAATAGCCCACCCCCCAAATGCAGGAGAGGTGGGAGGTGAAGTGCAGAAGTTTGCCTGGCAGCCTGCTTTAATTTTAAACCTGTGGCCAGTACACAGGCCCAGGATGGCTCCTCTTAGGAGGGGGTTGGGCTGTCGTTCAAGGTCCTGCCCCTCTTCCTCCACAGGCCCTTCCTGTCGGCTCCACAAGGGCGCAGGGGGCAGACACTTCACAGGAAGCCTTGCCAGGACTTGCTGACACAAGGGATTCGGTCGAGGGCCTGAGCAAGCAGGAGCCATTTCCGGGTTCCTGGTGTGGAATGCAGGGGAGGGGCGGGACGACGGTGCCATTTACTGAGATTTCATCCTCGCCCCTCCCAGGCAGAGTGTTGCAGGCATTTAAACGCGACTTTCTCAAGGTCCCACAGCTGACAAAGCCCCGGCTGGGACAGAATCCCAGGTGCGCCTGAGACCTAAGCCCTGGCGGTGCCCACAGCGGCGCTCTGGAGCTCACCGCCTAACAGGGCAGGTCTTGGGTGGAGGCGACCCGTAACTGGAGGTCCCGGGTCCCCGTCGTGCCCCGTGAGCTGGGGAATAGTGGGGTGTCAGGCCCGGGGAGGCAGCCCAGTGGGGGTGATCTTCACCCTGTGGGTCTGCTGTCCCGCACAACGCAGGGCCTCGGCCCTTAAAGACCAGCAGGCTGTGGGCTTCCCTGGTGGCGCAGTGGTTGAGAGTCCGCCTGCCGGTGCAAGGGACACGGGTTCGTACCCCGGTCTGGGAGGATCCCACATGCCGCGGAGCGGCTGGGCCCGTAAGCCATGGCCACTGAGCCTGTGCGTCCGGAGCCTGTGCTCTGCAACGGGAGAGGCCACGACAGTGAGAGGCCCGCGAACCCCCCCCACAAAAAAAGACCAGCAGGCTGAGACCACGCACACAGCGACTGACCCGCGAGCTTGCGTGTAACTGCAGGGGGCGGTGCCAGACACATATGCTCCGCCCACCGACAACCTCGCCCCGCCCCCAGAGGCCCCGCCCCCAGCACGCAGGAGCTGGCCAACCTAAACTTTGCAACATCGGCCTCGGAGAGATTGAGGCTCAGAGACAGACACTAACCCCTGCCCAGGCCCACAGCCGGTTAGGGGCAGAGGCTGGAGCCTTGGTGTCCTGTTCTCAGGCTGGTCTCTGCCCTGGACCCGGCGGCAGTGTAAGTGGAATTTGCCGCTTTGGGCCTCTACATTCAGCGTGTAGTAGCCTGGCTCCCCAGGAACCCCTAGGACAGGCAAGCATCTGGTGGTGTGGTCCTTCTCCCTCCCTTCCTGCCCTGGGTGCCAGGTCCTCTGCTGAGGTGAGCCCACTGGACCCCAACAACAACCCCATTTTATGGAGGAATAACCTGAGGCTGAGTCAGAAATGCCTCTCCCAGGGCTGTGCAGCCCAACATGGGGCAGAGGAATTGTTCTCTTCTTGGGCTCCCCAGCTGTGCCACCGCTTCCCAACTGCCCCCTCTGCTCGGCCTTCTCCTGACCCGGGCCAGACCGGCCCTGTGCCCAAGGCTCCTCTGAGACAAGGCTGGGACTTTTCCAAAGGGATTTTACTGAGAAAGCTGGGGGGAAACAACATGGAAATAGAGTAAAAGAAACAGCACAGCCTCATGCTGAAAAGTGGGCATGGGTTTGGGCAGGGGTGGGGTGCAGCTGGGAGTTGGGGAGAGGTCTGGGGGCAACCCTCTAGGCCTGGGCACCACCAACTTTTTTAGGGACCTGTCTTATGAGTGGAGGTGACCTACATTGGAAGGTCCCAGCACTCACATGTGCCCCGTGACCTGGAGAACAGGAGGGGCGGAACAAGGAGCCCCCAGAGTCCACCAGGGCCCTGCCCCATGGGAAGACCCAGTCCTCAGAGGCAGAGATCTCGGCTGCAAGCCTAGCCTCTTCCTTGCCAAATGTGTGGCCGTGAGCAGGTCCCTATGCCTTTCTGAGTAGGTGTCCCAGTGCAATATGGGTGGAGACCAGCTACCCCACGGGGCCCCAGGACTTCCACCGAAGAGCCCTGGGTGGTCACCTCGAGGACCCCCCCTCCCCTTCTGTCTCTTGAGTTGTGCTTGCCCCTGTCATCTCTTAGTCTCTGACAGTTGGAGACACATGGGACAGGAGGCCACTGGGCAGGCTGGCCTGAGCGGGGGAGGGGGGGGAAAGGCCCACCCAACCAGCGGGGTGCCTCATAGGCTTGAGCTGGGACTCTTATGGCCCCACTTCACAGAGGGGAACCCAGGGCTCTGGGAGCTAATGACTCAAGAGAAAACTAGAGGGCTTCCTGGAGGAGGTGCTGGCATCTCCAGGTACAACTTGGTCCATGTGCAGATGTCAGCAAGGTATTGCAGCATCTCAGCTGCCTTCCAATCTGTTATGGGCTGGATTTTGTCCGCAAAAAGTGTTTATGTTGAAGTCTTAGCTCCCCGTACCTCAGAATGTGACTGTATTTGGAGGTGGGTCTTTGTAGAGAGTGACTGAGTTAAAATGAGCCCATCTTGGTGGGTCCTAATCCAACATGGCCTTATAAGGGGGGGCATTAGGACACAGACCCACAGAGGGCTGACCACGTGAAGATACAGGGAGAAGACGGCCGTCCACAAGCCACAGAGAGAAGCCTCAGGAGAAACCAGCCCTGTCAACACCTTGATCTGGGACCTTGCAGCCTCCAGAACTGTGAGAAAATAAATGTCTGCTGTTTAAGGCCCCCAGCCCATGGTACCGCGTGACGGCAGCCCCGGGGCGGCTCAGGGGCTTGTGTCTGCTCCCTTCAGAACGCTGCCCAGAGCACCCCCCCGCTCTGCCCCACGCCCCTGGGGCTCCGGCCCGAGTGAACAGGCCTGGATCTGTCCTCTCTGGATTTTCCCTAAGTTTTTTTCCCTAGGACGCCAGCAGCGGAATCCCCCGAGGAAGGTGTCGGGCCAGCCTCTCCTCAGTGACCCTCCACACAAAATGTCTTTAGCTGGAGCCACCTTGGAGGAGTGGGACCTGTGCTCCTGGCCGATCAGGCTCAGGCCCATCTCCTCACCTTCCCTCATGGGCTGACCCCTGCTATCCCTCCTGTCCCTGAGCATAATCCTATCTGTCCTCGAGGGCCCCTCTCCTTCTTCCAGCTCCTGGCAGGTGGCCTACAATGTTCCCTTTGCTGTCGCTGTGTCCCCCCCATTTCTGCCCTCGGGGATCTCAGCGCCAGGCAGGGCACAGGGCTGGCGCTGGCGACTCTGCCCTGGAGGGAGGTGTCCTTCTGGGCTTGGCCACTGTGGGCTGGGTACCCCCTTCCAGCCAGCTGGAGCCCGCTGCCTCTGGCCTCAGTCTGACCAGCCCTCCCCAGCAGTGTCCACCCCCTCCACGGCCTCCGGAGTGCTGCTTCCTCGTCCCTCCCCTCCACGGCCCCTGGCCTGAGCCTGAGCCCTGCACTGCCAGGAGTCAAAGGTTGGAGTGATTGCCTCTGGAGTGGGAAGGGGGTGGGAGCATTTCTACAAGTGAAAGCATGGGGCTGTGGTGGAGGGTGGGGCTGGGGGGGTGGCTGGGGGCCGTGGCCAGTTTGGCGGTAGCTGGGGAGTCCCAGCTGTGGGTCACTCGCTCTGGCTGCTCCAGAGGCCCCAGCGCCTAGGCCCCGCTCTGAGGCCCCAGCTCGGCCGGCTTCTCCTGGCAGCCCTGCTCTGTTTGGGGCCCAGTGTCTACTCACCCGGCAGGTATGTCTGTGCAGGTGGGGCCGGAGGGCCACGGGGGTGCTCTGGGGAGTAGGCGGGGACTCAAGGGGCTGAGGACAATTCTGGTTCTGCTAGTGGCCTTCCAGGCTGAGCACCCCGGCTCAGAGCCCAGGCCAGAATGTCAGCTCCAATCACAGTGATACACGCATGCACACATGCACACACACCACACAGAGATAGAAAGCATACAGACATGAACATGCAGACATGTAGACCTACATGGACTCACGAACAGAACTACTCACAGACACTCTGAGGCACACGTTCTGGAACAGAGGCACACACCTACCGGGAGACACACTCAGGTTAACACATAGTTGTGCAAAACCCGTATGCACAAAGTAGTGGCACACCTATGGGCTGATGCGCCTACATGAAATTGCTTATCTGTTTTCCTTGGGCACCTGCCATGTACCAGCCCTGACTGGAGGCTGGGTCAGGCCCACCCTCTGCCCCGGGGGGGTTCCTGGTCAAGAGGCAGATGCCCCAAACCCTGTAAGTGTCCCGAGCCTTGGGAGAAGGTGTGCCCAGGGCAGGAACCAGGCCCAGAGCAGGAGGCACTGACCATGGTCTGGGGCTCAGCTGGTTGGAGAAAGCTTCTTGGGGGAGGAGCCACATGTGCTGAGCCTTGAAGGAGTCAGCAGCTGGAGAAGGCGGGGGTGAGGTCACAGTTGGCAGAGGGAACAGTCTGTACAAAGGTGTGGAGGAGAGGTGAGTGTGTCCAAGTGATCAGAGTGGGTGAGTGAGTAGATGAAACTGGAGGGGCCAGTTAGGACGGGTCTTGAACTCCCAGCGAAGGAGCCTGTGCTTCTCCCGAGGGTGATGGCAGCCCAGGGTGGGGAGAGGGGTTATGTTTTGTTGCTATTAAAAAGGGAAGCCTTTTAAGTGCCTTTTAAAAATAGGCTTTTCTGGAGTATAGGAAAGCTATTTCTAAGCAGACGATCATATCACCTCCAAATAATGACATTTTTTATCAGGTCCTTCCCAATATTTATACTTCTGATTCATTTTCTTGCCTTATTGCCTTCGCTAGTTCTTCTAGGCAAATGCTGAATAGTGTGAGAACACATGCTTGTCTTCTTCCTTATTTCAGGAGAAGAACCTTACCTTGCAAGGAAGGGTTTTAAGGGAGGTTTATGTTTTGGCAAGACCCCCCATTGCTCTGACGAGATGGGTTCCAAGGGGTCTAGGAAGGAGTACAGTTAGGACCTGTGATCAGGTGATGGGGGGTGGCAGGTGGGAGGTATGAGGGAGACACAGTCCTCTGCCCGAGGTGGCTACTTTGGAGCTTCGAAGGATGGGGTGATGGTCCAGGCCTAGGGTAGGTGGAGAGGCTGGGAGTGGGAAGGGCACCACGGGATACCTGGGAGGAGATGCTATAGGAGGACAGGCCTAGGAAAAGGGGGTGGAAGCTGGGGCTGGGGATAGCAAGTGGTGGGGGAAGCCCAGACTTGACTTCTTGGTCACAGATAGGGTGGCCCCAGATGGGAGCTTCCAGTGACCATGTCTTCTGGGTGACATTCTTGCCCCTGCCACTGGCCCTGCAGTGGGTGCCTTGGCCTGACCTGGAGAACATGGGGCCCAGGGCTCAGGCTAGGCCTGGGCCTCCTGGGCCTTGAAGCTCATCCAGCACCGAGTCCGAGGCACAGGGGCCAGGGTCTCTGAACACTCAGGGCAATGGGACAGAGAGAAAGAGAGCCAGAGAGAGGCCCCATGGGTGGGGAGGCAGACACGGGGCAGGGGCCAAGGTAGAGTCAGCAAGGAGTCTGCAGCCCAGAAGACACCAGCGTGACGCCTGGCCAGGCCAGCCCAGGCAGGGGGTGACCCTTACATTGATGGTTCACTCCTCCTCCAGGCTGGCTCTGGGGTGATGGGGAGGGGGTACAAGAACAGAGGTCCCCAGGCCAGTGAGGAGGCCCCACCACCACAGGGACAGTCCGAGGGCCTGATGAGCAGACAGGTGGTGCAGCACAGCCCAAGGACTCCTCGGAGGTGGAGGCACCTGCACCCGAGGCTCTGAAGACCGGGTCAGATTCGGGGAGCAGAGGTGGAGGCTGGGAGAAGCAGCAGCCTGAGCAGGAGGTGGGAGGCTGGACAGGCAAGAGGCAGCTGGTGAGGCTGGATGGGTGCAGGTCAAGGGGGCCCAGAAGTGAGGCTGCAGAAGGTTCGGCCCAGGATGGGGGGCTTCGAACGCCAGGCTGTGGGGCTCAGGCTTGGCCTGAGGGCTGCGGAGAGCCACGGAAGGGCTTAAAGCAGGAGAGTGACCGGGTTGACTTGTGCCTTGTGAAGGTCAAGAATGACTTGGGAAGCTGCAGAAGCGGGGTTCAGGGAGCAGCGGGCAGAGGGACCCGCTGGGGGCCTCGAGGGGCCTTCAGTGCAGCTCTGACTTGGGACGAGGGTGGTTGAGCAGGGTAGGTGGGCTCCAAGTCTCTGCCTCTGTAACCTCCCAGGAGACCCAGCCGCCAGCTGCCCCTCCTCCCCCAGAATTTGCCTCTAGGCTTCCTGGGAGAACTTCAAGTCCGACGCCGCTCCGGGCATCTGGAGCTGACCCCACCTTCCGAACCTCTGCCAGGAGAAAGGGCTCCTCGGGCAGCAGGGCTTGCTGATGCCGGGAGACACAGGAGTCCAGCCTCTGCTCCCAGGGTCCTTGACAGACCTGGGCTGGCCCAGGCTCCCCACCAGGAGCTGTGTGGCTTAAGGCAAGACCCTGTCCCTCTCTGAGCCTGTTTCCTCATGTATGAAATGCGGTGAACGACACCCTGCCACTTTGTTATCATGGGGATCTGACGTGTGCCGGGCATTGGGCTGAGTACGCAGTGGGTGCTTACTAAGTGTGATCTCTGCCCAACCAAGGTAGGCCAGCTTGTCCTTCCCCCACACTCCCTGGAGACAGAGCCTGGAGCACAGCAGGCTGGGCACAGCTGGAATGGCTTTCTTCATCACCACACCTGCCCCTGCTGGGCACTGGGGGACACTGGGGGTGGGGGTGGAGCAGTGGGTGGAGGGGATGGCCGGCTCCTGTGACAATGCTCCCTGCCGTTGGGCTGGTCTGCGGGCAGGGTCCCCGAGTCCGGGCACCAGGGGAGGACAATGACCTGTGGCCAGGGTGGGGCTGATAAGGCCCCCGTTAATCACCTGAGCCTGCCCCTCCCTCAGTGGGGCCTCCTTCCAGCAGCTCAGTGGCCTCTGGGAGAGGAAAGTAGGCCTCAGCGGACCCCCTGCATGTCTGACGCCCGCACAGACATCTCGCTGGCGGGCATGAAGGGGTGGATAGGGGTCTGGGTCCTGCCCATCCTGGTGTCAAACTGAGGCCTGGGGAGAGGCCATTCCTGCCCACTACCACCCAAGAGTCAGGTGCTGGCTCCAGCCTGGCCTTTGTCCCCATGGTGGGGGGTGACCTGGGGATGGGGGGTCTCAGCCTCTGGTTGGTCAGTGACTTCAGCAGGTCCTGCCCTTCTTTGGGCCCCAGTTTCTTCAAGGCTAAAGTGAGACCTTGCTGGCCCCCCACCATCTCCAACCCCTCTTAACACAATGGGGTGGGTGGGAGGTTCCAGCAAGCCAAGAAGTTTCTCTCCTTTCTTCCACCCCTAGCTTAACCTAAAGGCAGAAAGTCAAACACAGCCAGGCTGGGCGGAAAGGGGGTGGGGTGTGGGCGGAGCCTGGGAGAGCCTGGGTGGTAAGGGCCCCGAGCTCGGGGTGGGTCAGGGGCAGCCCCTGTTCTGCACCCCCATGCCCTGGGGACTCCCTCCCCACCCTCTGTCGGGGAGGGGCCAGAGCATACCTCTCTGGGTGGTGGGGAGGAGATGCAATGGGTGAGAAACAGCTTGGGAACCTCCCGCCACTGGTTAAATATAGAAGCACGGCCCCTCCCACAGCCTTCCCTGCAGGCTGCAAGGCCCCGATAAGCCCCCCGGTGGCTTGGGCCAGCCCCCTCCGGCCTGACCCCACCTCCCTCCAGTTCTGAGACACGCAGGGAAAAGGCATGGCCTCCCACGGGGGTCCCTGAGCTCCGCTTTGAGCAGAAGCAGTTAGGCCTGATGGCTGAATGGGGGTGAGCTGAAGGATGGGGGAGTGGTGAGTGGCTTGTGGAGGGGGTGGGCATTTTAGCCTCAGGACCTAAGCTCCAGGAAGTCCTGGACGTGGTTTCTGGGCCCAGCCCCGGGCACTGTGGGCTGCGGGTCAGGCTGTGCCCCAGAACCCGCGCGTTCAGTTCCCTCTTGAGCTCCGATGGGAGGGTTTGGCCTGGCAAAGCCGGTGAGGTGGGTACCTGGGGAAGACCTTCTTGGAAGATGGTGTCAGGGAAGGTTTCCTGATAGAAGCAGCTGTCTGTGTCTGCAGAAGTGGCTGCAGCCTGGCACAAAGACGGCTCTGGCCATGGGAGCTGCCTGGTGACATTTCCTTTTTGACAGCCCTGAGGTCACCTCCTGGGGAAAGCTTCCCTGACTAAGCCACTGGGCCCCAGCACACCCCACAGGGCTCTCATGGGTTTCTGTGTCTGCTCCTAGGGGCTGGGCACCCCCCAGGGCTTCCTGAGCCTCCTTTTCGCCCCCAGCTCTGCTGCTGCCAAGATGCCATCGCCTCAGACAGTGGCCTCTGGGCCGGAGCTGCACAGCCCCAGGGAGCCTGTGGTACCCCAGATCCCAGCTCAGGGCACTCGGAGGGCAAGCAGCGAGGATGCGTCCAGCGCCCATCGAGAGGGCCTGAGGCCTGGCCTGGGCACCTTTCGGCGGGCCTTCTCAAAGGCAAGCCAGCGGGCCTCGGGCTGCGCCCCCCAGGAGGACCCCGGCCTGCTCAGGCGCAGCGCTCGCCTCTTGTTTCGGTCTTTACGGCGTGCTCTGGACGATGGCCTGGCTGCTGACCAGACCCTGGCTACCACTGGGCCAGGGGTGGCCGACGGCCGGGAGGTGCCCTCAAGGGCCATGGACAGTGTCAGCCCGCAGTCGTCCACTGAGGCGGGGCCTGCGGAACTAGAAGGTGAGGGCTTCCTCACCACTAAGCAGGGGAGGGGCAGTGGGGCCCAGGCTCCCTGACAGGCTCTCCTCCCCCAAACCTCTGCCCCTGCACAATCTCACGTTAAATTCTTCCAACATTTGAACAAGGGCAGCTGAGAAAAGTGAGGCTCAGAGAGGTTAAGTGACTTACCTCAAGTCTCACAGCTGCGAAGTGGAAAAACGGGACGTGAACCCAGATCTGCAGGACCCCAGAACTCCACAGGCTTCCACAGCCTGGCTCCTGGCCAAACTAGAGTGGTAGAGAAGGCACTGGCCCTCTCAGATCACAGCGTCCCAGAGGGTACCTGTGAGCCATGGGGCAGAGGAGAGGTCAGGGGGCTGCCCAGGAGAGGACACATTGGAGTAGGGCCCTGAAGGGGGAATGTAGGTGAAGGTAGAGTGCTCCTAGGGGCTGGAGGTTGGCCCAGAGCAGGGAACAGCAAGAAGTGCTGAAGTTGGACACTGGGGCAGGAGCCTGGGCATGCCCACCCTGAGCTCTGACCCCACTGGACCTGCAGTCAGGACTGTACTTGAAGCCACCAGGTCCAGTTCTGTAGAGCTGGGAGTGGGAAGGCAGGGACTGATCCCAGTTGCTGTTTTGAGCCAGGCTTGGGGCCTGGGTTTCCGCCTCTTCAAAGGTGATTCCAAAGGACACAGGGCACCTGGGGCTGTCGCTCCCGGAGCAGGCCTTCAGATGCAGCTCTGGGGCCCAGCAGTCCGGCTCCGGATGTGTGGGATCGGGGTGACAGGCCTGGGTGGGGCATCCCCCTCATTACCCCTCTTCTCACCTGACCTCGCAAAAGACAAATCTGTGGCCGACCTCATCACGGAGCGGAAACTGCTGGCGGCCTTCGAGCAGCTGCGGCAACTCGAGACTCGGCTAGTGGCCGAGAAAGCCTCGCGCACCTTCGAGCAGGACCCCACGGACTTCGCGCGGCGCGCCATGGACGTGTGCCTGCACTACGACGGGCTGGCTGCGGAGATCGGCGCCATCGTGCTCGAGACCCTGGGCCCGGACGGCGTGGACGCGGCCTTGCTCACGGAGCTGGCCCACGTGGTGCGCGCGGAAGAGGAGACCCACCCAGAGCCCCCTGCGGACGGCGACTTTCTGCGCACGCCGCGCCACTGGCGCCAGCACTGGGAGGACGCGGTGCGCCAGAGCGCGCGGGAGCGCGTGCAGCAGGTGAGCGCGGGGGAGGCCCCGGGGGCAGCCAAGGGCGCCTCCGGCTTGGCCCAGCTTCTGGCCGAGCTCGGCCGCTTGGTTCGCCGCGACCTGCAGAAGGTGCAGCTGGAGGTGCACCCGGCTTACGCGGCCGCCGGCTATCCCGCGTGGGAGGCCTACCTGCGCGCCTTCCACGGCGCAGTGGCCCAGCGCCTCCAGGAGCTGGCGCACGACGCCCGTGGCTGCGAGCAGCTCTACATCCTGCTGGACTGGGCCTCCAATGTCTACAGCAGGTGAGGCCCCAGCCAGGACGCCATGAAGGGCAAGGAGGGGCTGGAACTGACCACACGAGAGGCCTTCAGGAACCTGCTCCAAAGAGCACAGGGCACCTTTCTTCCCCTTTTCTTGGGCGTCCGATCCGGGAGCCTTCGACATTCTCTCCTTCCCATTCTAGACCATGGTGCTCTCCCGAGAGGGGAGAGGGGCCATCCATCCGCCAGTTCCTGAAACTGGAAAGCATCCGGGTGGGGGGCGGGGGTTGCTTATGAGGCAGGGAGCCCAGTTAGGCACAAGCTAGTCCACAGGGTGCCTCTTAGTGAATTAGCAAAGGGCACCCTCCAGGAAAGACACAACCGTGGGCTCACAGCGCTTGGCGTGAGGTGTCTTTCAGCCCCACTCTTGCTTCGGATGGACCCCTGGGTTCAGGGCTCTGCAGAACGTGAGGGGGTGGATCACCTCTCCCGCTGAGCGCTCCCCAGCCCCACAGGCAGACAGGCAAGCCGGGGGAGGGCGCCAAAGTCCTGGGCTCCTTAGTATGCCCTGTGGCCTAGACAAGTACCCGCCCCTGTCTGGGCCTCCCTAGTGTGGACAGGATAGTGGCTGGTTCCTGAGCTGCGTGGTCCTGGGGGCGTTTAGAGTTCAGTCTTGGGTGTACCCTGACCGTGAGGGTAGTGGTCACACCCGAGGCAACCTGATCAAGGTCCATCTGGATGGCCATCTTTATGCATTCTGTGCACGCACAGCTGATTGCTTAGGGTGCCAGGAAATCCTGCAGTCAGAAGCTGCGGGGAGGGGTGTCTGGCATGGAAACCTGGAGGGCGTGGGGGGGGGCTGAGTATGTGAACAGCCCAGATTCAGGGCCCTCACGGTGATGGCGTTAGGCTTTGAGCCTATCCAGAGGGGAGTAGGGGCAGCCGCTGCCCCATGAGAGTTCTGCTCAGAACTTCAGGCTCCACCCTGCCTTCCAGTCCTGATTTCCTGGGCTCCCAAGACCTGGCTCTGCCTGTGGAGCCACTGCCCCCGCTCCTGGCACCCGATGTGTGGGCCCGACTCGAGAGTGACTACACCAGCTTCCTGGAGGTAAGGGCCATGAGGGGCCAGGCCGGAGGGGGCGGGGTCCAGGTCGAGTGTGGCCGCCGCCCCCTGCAGGGAGGCTCCGTGCCCTCAGGCGTGGGCCTGTGCACCAGCAGGGTGGCTGTTGTCTCCAAGGGCGGGCGATGGGGCTTGGGGCTGGGGAGGTAGGGGACCTCCTCCCTAGGAGGGTCACACCACGGCCCCTTCCTTACCCCGCACAGACCAAGATCGCGAGCTGCTTCGATGGCATCCTGCAGGTAGAACAGAGTCGCTGGGTGGCTGCCGAGGCCCCCGACGTGCTGCAGGGCCACTACCATACGCCACTGTCCATCGACGTACACATGGTGCGCCCAGAAGGAGGGACATGTGTTTGGGCCTCAGGCGGTAGAG
Organism: Mesoplodon mirus; assembly: GCF_964341445.2. Classification (NCBI taxonomy): domain Eukaryota; kingdom Metazoa; phylum Chordata; class Mammalia; order Artiodactyla; family Ziphiidae; genus Mesoplodon; species Mesoplodon mirus. The sequence continues at coordinate 186,809,881 of NC_138979.1, forward strand.
ACACCCAGAGCTGTAAAATACAGTCATAACCACCTCTCCCTGTTAGACGGGAGCTTGAGGCCCCATGTGGGGCCGGATCAGAGGCCCTCAGGTTGCCTGGCCAAGCTGGGAGCGCCAGGCCACAACTCCCAGCTTAGCAGGTGGCCCCGTGGGTGTGGGGAGTTGGGAGGGCTGAGCTCGAGGTTGGGGCCGCTGGAAGTTGCAGGCCAGACTGCGAGGAAGAGCAGGGCAGGCTGGAGACATCACGGGGCCACGAGGTGGGGGACCGGGGGCATCGGGACTGAGGGCTCAGATGCGCCTTCAGCGCGTGGCATCGCTCTCAGCTCGTGGCAGAGCACGTGAAGGCAGCTGGCGCCATCTCCGCGGAGCTGGAGGCCACCACCTTGCGGATCTGCGCGCAGGCCTTTGGCCTCTTCCTGCCCAGGTAGGGGCGCATCTTGGGCTGGGGTGTGGTGGGTGGAGTGGCCAGGGTGTGGACCGTGGTCGTCCCTGGGGAGGGCCCATCCTGTTTGCTCAGTGTGCGAGATCCCCGGACAAGCCTCATCATAAGACCCGAGGGAGGGCGGACACGAGGTCATAGAAGCCAGAAAGAGGCTCCAAGACCTCTGCATACCTCTCCCCCAGGTTTGAAAAGGCTTTCCTGGAGTCGGGGGCGGTGAGCGAGCCTAACCTGTGCGCCAACATCAATGCCTGCGAGGATTTCAGGTGGGTTTCTCTCGCTCCTCCGCAGGGGCGGTGCCGAGCACGGCCGGCAGGGGGCGCGCAAACGGAGGGAACCGGGACCCTGAAGGCTACCGCGGCGGCCTCAGGCGGCCTTCCCAGGAGGCTTCCAGGGAAAGCCCGCCTCTCGGCCTCCGTCCCCGCTGTGGGGTCCTCTCTCGGCCCCGCAGAGCTGAGGCCCTGGAAGGGATGCGGGGAGTTTCAAGGCCGAGCAGAGGCCAAGAAGCCCTCCCTGACACTCCCCCCAGGGCTTTGCTCGTGCTGGGGCCTGGGTTTATCTACCCCCAGAAGGCAGAGCCCCCCCGTGGGCTGGCACTGGATGTCCCCCTTCTGTGCCAAGCATTAGTGTCCCCCCACTTAAGATGCATCAGCTGCTGCAGCGCAAGGGTGGGGTCCCCATGTACAGATGGGAATGTGGCGGCTCAGAAAGGAAATGCCACTTGTCCACGGTCACACAGACAGTACATGCTGGATCTGGGACGTGAACAAGGTCTGTGTGAACCCAAAGCCTGACCACACTGAGGCACTGCTTCTATAATACTCTCTTGTCCCTAATCTGTGCCAGACTGGCCCTGGGCACGGGGGACCCTGGGGTTCAGCCCCAGGGAACATTCTCTGTTCCTTGGTAGGCAGCCTCTGGCCAAGCCCCTGATGGAAGTTTAGCCTGCCTTTCTGTGTCCCTGGGCTGGGGACCGGGCAGAGCCTGGCCCTCGGTTTACTCAACAGTGAAATGGGGACATTATAATATTTGGAGAGGCAGTTATGAGGCTCTAAACAGGGGCCCCTGTGGCAGGAACGGCTGCGTTGCCCTGTTCTGCCACCGAGAGGGGTGCAGGTTCGGCTCAGCGCTGCCACAGGGGAGCTCCGCCATGCTGTGGGACCACCACCACTCCACCGCCCTGCCCCTCTGTGATCTGGGGCATAGTGCTGTGCCCTCACTTGACTCTGCTCCCGGGGCTACTACACTGTGCAGCCCCAGGGGGGCGGCCCTTCACATTGTAGTCTAAGTGAGTGGAGTTGGTGTGGCACCAGCCTTCCTGGCTGTATGCCAGGCCTTGACCCCAGCCTCCTCCCCCTTGCTCACTTTGCCCCCTGTCCTGGCCCCTCCCCAGAACTCATCTTCTGGCCAGGTTCCCAGGAAGCCTTGAAGAGCTGGAGAAGCCCCTGGTGGCTGCCACCTGCGCCTTTCAGAAGCGGCTGCTCCAGGGCTTGCAGGGTGATGTGCAGGTGAGGGGGATGGGCCCTTCTCTCCCCACTTTCCATGCCCAGCAGGTGCCCCCTGTGTCTTGGAGCCTGGGAGCCCAAGTCACGGCATTCATTTACCGTGGGGGCAGTGCTGGGGTGGTGTGTCAGGGGGTGGGCAGGGGACCCAGACAAGTTCCCAGCTGAGCAGGAACAGTTGGGAAACAACTACCTTCTTCATTCTCCACGTCTCAGAGAGGGTGTGTCCAAGGAACTGCTCCTCATCCGGCCCCTCAAGGCCCCCCCAGGACTCCCCAAGCAAGGCCTGGCTAGAGGCTCAAACTCAAACTCAAACTCTGCCTACTGAGGCTCCGGGCCTGGAGGAGGCAGTCCCTGGGAAAGGCCTAGTGACATAATTTGTGGCAGGAGAGGGGATGTCACCAAGGTACCATAGAGAAGGGGGTCAGATAGCTCCCCAGAATTTCTTCCTGTTGACAGATTGTCCCTTGGCCTGAAACACCCCTGTCAGGAGCCATGCACAGGGCTCCCAGGGGAGGGTCTAGTGGATGGGGAGGACACCTGGCTAGAAGACTCCTGACCCCCTCTGCCCCCAGCCACTCTTCAAGGTCCTGTGCACCAAAGCCTGGCTGACACAGGACGTGCTGCAGCCCCTCCTGGACAAGGTGGTGGCATTCGCCGGCCACCTCGAGCACGTGGTCCCGCCCCGGGCGCAGGTACGGGGGGCCGAGCTGTGGTGGGGGCATGCCCAGGGCCCCTGCCGTTGACCCTGACCCAGACCCCCGCTTTGGCCGCCCAGGAGACTCTGCAGGAGGTGCACCGTTACGTGGTCCGCGAGTACCTGGCGCAGGCGCTGAGGCCCCGCGAGCGGTTCCGGGGTGTGGAGCGCGTGAGTGGCTCCCAGAAGATGGGCCTGGACGCCCAGGCCATTGGCAGCACCTTCCAGGGCTTGGTAGGACCACTGTCTGGCTGGCCTCCTCGGGGGGCCTCCAGCGTGGGGACCCTCCACTAGCGCCCCCCATTCTCATTTTCACTCGCCCCTGTAAGAGCCCCCGCGGGGCAGGCTTTGGCGGAAGTGATTCTGCGCACTCTCCCCTCCCACCCCCCCACCCCCGCCGAGCGGGCCTGGTGGGGACGACACTTTGCATACGTTTGCATTCATTTGCATGCAGTTTTGTGGGGTGTGTGGGGAAGGGCTGAGGTCGCAGCCCCGTCTGATGGGCGGGGACTATGGGAGACCGCTCCTGCGCCCCTGACCCCGAGCAGTTCGAGCTCAGGCACCTCCTCCCTACACGTACACCCCTCATCTGGGCTGCTGGTCCCCCACCCGCTGTACGACTCCAGGCAGGACTTGCTCGCGGGGCCTCGGTTTACCCATCTGAGCAGATTCTGGAAGACACCTCCGCGCTCTATCGTGGGGGAGGGAAGATGACTATTGAGCTGCGACTGAGTCCACGGTGCCGAGGCCCGCGTCCCCTTCCGCGATGCAGGAGGCAACCCCGTGGGACGGCAGTGGTGGCTTCAGGAGGGCTCTGCGGGGCTCTAATGGAGGGGCTGCAGGCGGGGGCGGCAAGGGGGTTCCGGGGAGGGGGCAGTGGCCCGCCCCGCAGGCGTCTCCCTGTGTCCGTAGGGCTCTGAGGCTACTTGGTTGGGCCGAGCTATCCCGTGCGTGGCGGACATACTGGGCGAGACTTACAAAGACGACATCCGCGGGCACCTGGAGACACTCATCCGGAGCTACCCCGACATCAGGTCCGTCCCCACGAGATTCTGACGGGCGCCGCGGGGCCCCGGGGTCAGGGGACTCGTGCCTGCAGAAGTGTCCCTGCGGCTGCAGCTGGGCGGGCGACGAGCCTGAGGGCGACGCGAGCTGGTTCGGGGGAGGGGGAAGGGCGCCTCCCGGGCGGGGCTCGGACTAGCGCCGGCCTGAGTGCGCAGGTGCAGGAGCTGCGGGCCCCCGGCCTTCAGGCTGTGGGGGGGCCTCGTGGCATCGGGGCTGCCTTCCCTCGTGGTCTCTTCTCGCCATCCTCATTCAGTCCTGTGGTGAGATGGGGAGACACGTCCCCACCCCTGGAGTCTGAAGGGAGTGGGAGACCCTCCTCCCGCGTCTGACGGTGGGGACACGTCCCTCCCCCCGGGAGGCTGAGGGGAGGCCGCGGCCCCCACCCCTGGGAGAAGGCCCTTTTCGGAAGCCCCAGACCTGGCCAGGAGGAAGGAGGCTTTGATCCCCGGGTGTGTGTTGGGTGGGGGGTGGGGGGATGAGTCATGGTACCCAGGGAAATCCCAGCCCGAATCTTTCCATGGCCTTGGAGATTCCAGGGTGGGGAGACTGCAGAAAACCCCTGGCCTAGCTCCTTCCGGACCCACCGCCTTGCCCTGCACCCCGACCCCCCGGGGAGAATTCCAGCCCCCCAGCCCGCAGTGACCACCCCTCCCCTCCAAGCGCCCGAAGTTCCCCTTCTGGCCCCTCCTGGTTTTCCTGCCCTGGGCTGGCCTGCCCTCCCTAGCTTGTGGGGCGGTGCTTCGAGCTTCTTGGGGTGCTCGGGAGGGGAGGGGGAGCTCCTGACGCCACTGGGCGCAGGCCTCCCACCCCCATGCTGCCTCTCTGCATGCTGCCTGGCTGTGGCTCCCTACGCAGGGCTGGAAGCAGGAGGCCCTGACTCCTTTCTGAGGCCAGCGGCTCCTCCAGCCCCGCCCCTGTGTGGCGGCATTGCTGCATCCTTCAATCCACTAGGTTTCTTGAACCTCTGCATAGGCCGCCCTCCTGGCTCCACGTGGCCTCGCACCCTTCAAGGCCCAGCCACCCCTTCCAGGAGCACTGCCCCTCCTCGCTCATTCTCAGTCTCTCTGAGACCAGGCTCCAGGAATGCTGGGTGCACTCGTACTTCCAGCCCAAGCCCCCGGGGTTCTCCTCACCTCGGGGTCTGGGGTGTCATTGAAGCTGCTGGGTCTGCAGTGAGGGTCCGCGTGTCTCTGCAGGCGGGACCACGTGCTGGCCATCCTAGCGCTGCGCCGACTGGGCCACCGTCGGAACCAGCACCTCCTGACTCATGCCCAGGACCTGCTGAGGGCCGCGGCCAAGGCAGGGGGCCCCGGCGCTGCTGGGAGCCACGTGCTCTTCGAGGAGATCGAGGTGCCCACCTCCGTGGATGTGCTAATCACCTGCATCTAGTGCTCCTGGGCCTGAGGGGGGGCCGACCCCAGGTGGAGGGTTGGCCACCTTCCCACAGGCACTGAGCCCCAAGTCAGGAGCCCGTGGTCATGGAACTTCCATCCTCAGCCACGCGTGGCTGGTGACCAGAAGGAACAGCCATGAGAGAGGCATTTCCGGCATTTGCGGGGGAGGGTTCGGGAGTGTCAGAAGTTCCCATCAGTGCTGCCTGCGCAGGAAGGCCTCCCTGCCTAACTGTCCAGCGCCACCCCGGTCTGAAAGTGAAGAACAGAGTATTTATTTTTAAAATAAACATGAATTAAAATGGTGTCTCCCTAAGGAGGGGCAGGCCAAGTTGACTTCAGGCAGGAGGTCTGGGTTCCCATGCACCCAGGGTCCAGCCAGAGGTTCTGTGGTGACTCCATTTGGTGATGGCTGTTTTCTGCTCACTGTACCAATGGGGAGACTGAGGCAGGTCTAGAACTGGGAAGGCCCACCCCTGTGGCTGCAGAGCAAGACAGGCTCTGACCCCGGGCCCCCAGTGCCGTGTGCCTAGTGAACTTTGCCCAGCAGGGTGAGCGCTGCTCTGTCTGGTTCTAAGGAGGCCTGGGCCCTGGGAGACAAGAAAAGGCCAAGCCTCATTCTGCAGCTTGAGGTGTTTGGGTTAGTTGTGAGAGGGACTTCCCAGCAGTGAGAGTTGTGGGCTGCTGCAGGGCAAGTGTCAACCTGGAGTGGGTGTATGAGGGGTTGCCCCTGCAGGTCTCGGCTCTGGACGTGGCGCTGCAAGGAGATCACCCCACTGCGCCCCTGCGCACGCCCCTCCTCATTCTCCTCTCACAAAAAGTTGGCACTGAAATTGGGCTCCAGCCTGCAGTTTGGGCTGCTGTGGAACCCATTTGTATCCATAACCTCGGGCTTGCCAGGAAGGCTGAGCTCTGAGATGGGGAGACTGACAGGATGCGGCCGGAGGCAGCGATAGGTGCCTTTCCCTCCAGTCCCCTTTCGGGATCCCAGTGGGAGCAGGAACAGGTGCCAGCGGCAGCCTGTGCCATGGGGGCACCTGGCCAGGGGTGGGGCAAGCCGGGGGCCGAGGGAGTGTCCAGATCTTCCCAAGTGGGGAATCCAGCGGGGGTGGGATGAGCAGGGCAGGAAGGAGGAAGCCGAGAGGATGGGGCTCCCAGGCTCCGGAACAGGCGCGGGGCCGGGGTGTGTGAGTGCTGACGCTGACAAGCGGTCCTTGTGTCAGTGGGGAAACTGAGGCCAGCGGAGGATGGAGGTTGGCACTGCTTCACAACAGGCCCCAGCACGGGTGGCCTGGGATCCTCACAGCCAGGGAGAGGGAAGGTATCGGAGGGGCACCTCTCTCCCTAGGGAGGGGCAGGTGATTGAGAGGTCAGTCTGACCCCGCATGTAAGCCCAGGGGCCGGCAGTGGTCTGGGTGAGAGTCTCAGGCTGGGGGTGGGTGGGGGTGAGGGTATAGGAAGGCTTGATCTGGTTTGGTCCTGGCCAGGTTCTCCCCCGGGAGCCCCTGCCACCCCATCCCACATTTGAGTCCCAGGCCCCAGGCCCCTCAAGGAGGCCCCCTCCTGCAGCCCCTGGCCCTCACCCTGACCCTGACAGGCCTGACCTTGCCTGAGCCCCTTGGCTGCAGGCTGAGGATCCTGGGGCTGGGTTTCTAAGCCAGGCTGCAGAGGTGGGAGGGGATTTAGCTCTACCACTTTCCAGCCAGGAGACTGTAGGCAAGTTTCTTCACCTCTCTGTGCCTCAGTTTTTCCAGCTGTGAAATAGGGGTTCTGTCTGTGCCTCCCAGGCCGGGGAGAGTGAAGTTAAGAGCCTGCCATAAAGCCAGGCTCTGGCCCCACTGTGACCCCACATTCGCAGGTGTCTGGCCAGGCCACCATCTTCAAGAAAAAGTCGAGAAGAGGCTGGGTGTAGGGGTGGGGGACTCAGTGAATCCTGAGGTGGATGGTGTCAGTGAGTGGGGAAGGCCCCCAGGAGGAGGCTGGGGAGGGGTGTGGGTCTGAGCAGCCTCCTCATGTTGCAGTGGGAAGGATTTAGGCTGAGACCCAGGCCCAGAGACAGAAAGTCAGGGTTTTCCTGGCAGGAACCTCCATGTCCAGATGGGTGTGTGTGCCCTGTGGAAGTCCTGTGAGCCCAGCAGAGTCTGGGGGCTGGGGTCAGCTTCCCAAGGCCACGCTGGGGCGAGCAGGAAGCCAGACGGCAGCTTCTATGAGGGTGCAGCCAGGGAGGCTGCGGACTGGAGGGAGGGCTGAGGCCAGGGGACCCAGGGCCGGCTCAGGTCCAGGGCTCTGGCCATTGGCTGTTCTGCCCCGGGCTTGGGGGCTGTGCTCTGGATCCCGCTGCCCACCAGGTCCCATGAGGCCTTGCGAAGAGCCAGAGTGCTTCCTTGGCCATCCTGTTGTCCAGGCCAAGCATGGGGGGAGGGGGCTGGCTCTCAGAGCTGCTTCTGGACTTGGGAACCATGTTGTCTGGCTGATAAGGAAACATGTGTGCATGTGTGTGTGTGTGTTCACATGTGTGTGCATTCCTGGAATGTGCCAGCCCCTGTCAGTGCCCGGGCCTTGCCTGGTGTCTGTGTTCCCCTGTGCAGCAGGACATCCTGTTTGCCCCTAGACCTCGGGTCCTGGGCCCTACCTCTGACCCCTGGTCGCACCTCTGCCTGGCCACTCCCTCCCCCCGCATGGCCCCCTACTCTTTCTGCTTCGGCTCAGCTTGGCTTCCCCCAGTGCCCATGTCTCCTGGGGCTCCTTTGTGGACTGAGGGTCACCTCTGGTCTCTGGCCCTGAGCCTGTGGGTCCTTGATGAGGCTGGAGGGCAGTGAAAGGGTGCGGGGGCCGCCTGCCCAAGGCAGGGTGCTCGGGTCCGAGGACGGGATGAACCCAGCTTGATTACCCAAGGACAGCCTGGGGTGACAGGACGGACCTGGGTGTCCACCCTACCTCCACCTGGATTTGTGCCCTCTGTGGCCCTTCGCCCATGCTTGAGCGTGTTCAGGTCTCAGCGCTGCCCTCCCACAGCTGGTGACCTGGGCCCTTTCCCCTCTGAGGCGTGGTCTCCTTATCTGCGATGTGGGAGGGAGCGCCCAGTAGGTGAGGGAACTCAGGGGTAGATGACACCGGCCAAAGAGACCCGGCACCAAGGGCTTGCTGCGAGGGGCAGTCATCGTGTCACCTCCCTGCCTCCATGGCCTCTCCCTCTTCCTTCCAGGCCCTGGACCACATGGGGCCCCTAGACACAGGGGCAGCACCCTCAGCGGCTGGGATGTGGTCCTGGCGGGGCCCCTCAGCACTGCCCTGGTGGGGAGAGGAGGCTGTGGGGTCCCCAGGGCCACTCTCCGTCCCCTCCCTTCCTTTGCTACCCCTCAGTCCCTTAGGCAACTCCAGCAGGTCAGAGGCCCCTCCCACCAAGGTCAGTGTCTGCCCACTGTCCACCCTCGGCCCAGGGGGAGGAGATGGGACGGTCCTTCCCCAGCCAGTCAGTGCAGAACACTGGGCAGTGGGCCTGTGCCGGCCACTGCGAGCACATGATCGGAGGGGGCTGCTGGCGAGGCTGAGCCACAGAGGTCCAGGTCTGGGGGAATCAGGGCCCGCTGGATGACAGCGCAGGGCCCTTTTTGGCGGAGTTGCTGGGAGCCGTCACACCCCCGTGGCTAAGCGCCTCTAGGGGCTCAGGGCAGCCTCCCTGGGCCCCTGCTCTAGTGAAATGCTTGGAGCGGACTGATACTTGGACAGGTCACACCCACCTCTGGGTTCACGCCCCTCCTGGGACCCATGGGGTCATTACAAAACCCTTCATCCTTCCAGGGATTCCCATCCTCTGGGTGCACACACCCCCACCCGCTCATTAGCGGCTTTTAAAATGCATTTGTTGGGACTTCCCTGGTGGTCCAGTGGCTGACTCCACGCTCCCAATGCAGGGGGCCCGGGTTCGATCCCTGGTCAGGGAATTAGATCCCACAGGCATGCTGCAACTAAGAGTCCACATGCCGCAACTAAAGATACCGTGTGCCACAACTAAGACCCGACCCGGTGCAGCCGAATGTTTAATAAATAAATGAATGTTTAAAAAAATAAAAATAGGGCTTCCCCGATGGCGCAGTGGTTGAGAGTCCGCCTGCCGATGCAGGAGACACAGGTTCGCGCCCCGGTCCGGGAAGATCCCACATGCCGCGGAGCGGCTAGGCCTGTGAGCCATGGCCGCTGGGCCTGCGTGTCCGGAGTCTGTGCTCCGCAACGGGAGAGGCCACAACAGTGAGAGGCCCGCGTACCGCCAAAAAAAATAAATAAATAAATAAAATAAAAATAATAAAATGCATTTGTTAAATGTTTTCATTTTTAACCTTAATGTTTTAGTGATACATTCACATAGTTCAAAATTAAAAAGGTACAAAAGGATATACAGTGAACGTCTCCTTATTCCCATCTCCCTGCGTCCTTCCCCAGAAACAATGAGGGCTCCTTATAGGACCCTTGAGCTTGTAAGAAGCAATATACATGGATATACACATGGATATATACACGGATAGTGGGCTGTATACACGGAACATCCATGGGATAGTGACATTTCAGGCATTGGTGAAGCACCTGCTTTTGCTGGAGGGAGTTGTGTTGGGGGCACGGCAGTCCTTCCTGAGCCCTGTGAAAGCAGACGGTAGAGAACCTAATGCTCTTAGATTGATAGGATCCCCAAATATTGGACTCTGAGTATGTGGGAAAGAGGAATGTTGTGAAAAGTCCCACTGTTTTTGGGGTGCACTCTGTGCTGGCTCTGCACAGTGATTTATGACTTTCCTCCTGCCTAAGGATTCAGTGTGTGGGTTAAGAATTAACCTCTTATTTTATAATAACTTTAAATGGAGTATAATCTAGAAAACTATTGAACCACCATGTTGTAACCTAAAATTAATATAATACAGTAAATCAACTATACTTCAATTAACAGAAACAGAATTAGCCTCTGGATTCAGACCTCTCTGGGCTGGGGTCCCAGCTCTGCATCTTCCTAGCTGTGTGACTTTGGGCAGTTACTCCACCTCTCTGGACTCTAGCTCCTGGTGTAAAATTGGGAGCATTACAGGAGAAAATGCTGATGTGCTGGATAAGGGCCTGGCCTGGGGTTTGCCCTCCCTCGAGTAGCAGTTACTGTTATTTATATGCACTCTCTCCTTGGAGCCTTCCCTGGCAACCCCCTGAGCAAGTGTCTGCTCCATTTCCAGAAGGGATTGGGAGGTCCCAAAGGGTGAAGCAATGTGCCTAAAAACACAGATGTGGGAATTCCCTGGTGGTCCAGCGGTTTCACTGCCAAGGGCCGGGGTTCCATCCCTGGTTGGGGAACTAAGATCCCACAAGCCGAGGCGTGGCCAAAAAACAAAAACAAAAAAACACAGATGTAAGTGGTGGGGTGCCCCAGGGTCCAAGTGGTCCCATGCCCGAGCCCCACCATCATGCCTTCCTTCTCCAAAGTCTAGAAGGGCAGAGCTCCCTAATGTCGGATGAGGAGGCATTCCAACACCCGGATTTGAGGAACTGGTAGGCCCTGTGGTGGTTTGGGGCAGGCTCCCCCCCTCCCCTTCAGCCTTGGCCAGCTCTACACAGCACAGGGATTCCCACAAGAGCTCCTGCCACGTGACCTGCCTCTGTCATTGGGTGGGACTCTATGTGGAGTAAGGCTGTTTTCCTGGAAATGATGCCGTCTAGGAGAAGGAGAAGGGCCCACAGGCTGCCGGACCAGGGCAGCCCCAGGTCTGAAGGGCTAGGAGCTGAAGTTGGCCATCTTGCATCACCACCGAAAGCCATTGTGAAAAGCCAGGCTTATTTAGGAAAGAGGCCAGGCCACTGGGGCTGGCACGGAGATTCCCTGATGCCCTGGAGGGGCATCCCTCCAGGGGGCCCTCCTGCATTACACTCCTTAGAAGGCCACTGGGATTAGGGTCCTGCTGCCCAGTGGGCCCTGCTTTCTCCCGAGTGGTCCCACCTCCAGCACGGGAACTGGGCCAGGCTCATTGAGCACCAGTGGAAGCCATTTCTCCTCAGGCCTCATTTTCCCCATCTGCCAAACACAGAAAGGAGTGTGGGGTCTGACTTCCTCCTGGGAGGAAGGGAGGGGCTGTTATCAAGTAGACGGCTGCCTGGGGGTTGGGGGACACTGCCTGTTGGGGTACGCCTGCTCTGATGGGTGCCCTCCTGGGAGGGGCTGGCCTGGGAGGGTGGTGCCTGGTCAGCTGTCCTGGCCATTCCATGGTCCTCAGGGGGGTCAGGAGACTTTGGCCGAGGTCAGGTGCAGCTGCCAATGACCCTGAGCAAGTGACTTCCCCTTTGGGGAAGGCTGGGTGGCAGCAGAGATCCCAGTCTGAAGGCCTCAGCTTTTGCATTCACTTACCCCTCCAAGACTCAGTCTCCTCACCTGTCAACAGAGGATCCGATGGCTCTGCCCAGTACTCTTAGTGAGTGGGACACATCCCCAGGAAACAAGAGGCTCCAGGAAGGGTCCCAGGTCAGGTGACCGCCTGAGAAGTGAAGGGAGAAGCAGCGCCCTGAGAGCCAGGGCTGGGGCGGTGGGAAGTGCAAGTCATCTCCCAGAGGGAAGTTGGCAGGGCCGCGAGCAAGAGCCCACCCGCGATCAGCGCCGCCCTGCCAGCCAGGTCCTCCCCGTGCCCCCTGCTTCCAGTCCCATGCCCCAGCCGGCTTTTGCACCTGCTGAGCCCTGTGCCAGAATGGGCTCCCTCTGCCTTCCACTCCTTCTCTTCCAGGGAGCTTCGGGAGCGGGGATAGAGGGAGGACGTTAAACACACACCGCCTGCATTATTCTCTGGCTGGGCTGCCAGGACTGGGTCAGCCCCTCCTGCTGCCCCACAGGGTGAGGGTGAAGACTCAGTTAATTGACTGGACAAGGTCGTGAAAGAGATTGGGAAATCTTTTTTTTTTTTTTTCCAAAGATGAAAAAGGAGTGGAGGGCAGTAAAAGCTCCCATTTCTGCATCGAAGCTTCCTAGCCCAGCAGTCAGTCCTTCCTTGTGTCTGACTTACATGCATCAAGCTGTATTTCAGTTGATCAGCATTAGGGGATAAGTAATATAGCACAATGCTTAGTGTGTGGCTTCCAGCTCCACCGCTGACCACCACATGACTGGAAATATCTGTGCCTCGATTTCCTCATCCGTGAAAAGGGGATAATTGAGAAGTATCCATTTCATAAGATTGTTTGATGAAATCAGTTAGTGCATGCGAAGCACTTAGAACAGAGCTTGGCACCTGTTGACAAATGTCAGCTGTCTACCCAAAAGAACTGGAAGCAGGGTCTGGAAGAGAGAATTGAGTTCCCGTGCGCACAGCAGCATTACTCACAACAGCCAAAAGGCGGCAGCAACCCAAGCGTCCATGGACAGATGAAAAGATAAACAATGAAACATTATTCAAGCTTAAAAAGGAAGGACATTCTGACACATGCCACAACATGGATGGACCTTGATGACACTATGTGAAGTTACATAAGCCAGTTACCAAAGGACACTTACCATCCTTTTGATTCCACTTATATGAGCTACTTAGAATAGTCAAGTTTATAGAGATGGAAAGTAGAATGGTGGGTGCCAGGCTAGTGGGAAGGTGAGTGGGGGGGGTTAGTGTTTAATGAGTACGGAGCTTCTGTTTTGCAAAGTGAAAAAATTCTGGAGATGGATGGTGGTGACGGTTGCATAACAATGTATGACATCATGCCACTGAACTATATATTTAAAATGGTCAAAATGGTACATTTGGTTATGTGTATTTTCCCACAATTAAAAAAAAAGTCATCTGTCATTTCCAAGCGGAGGGAAGGCACGTGTCCTGGGCCTCCCAAACCCTGAGTTGCATGCAAGGAGCTGACTACAGCTCCTGGCCGGGTGCTGGCGCACTTGACTTCCGGGCTGGCCTGGAGGATCTGCTGCCAGTCCACTCCTGCGTGCTGCCTTCCCTGCCAGGTGGAACTGGCCTGCAGCTCCCCGCCCATCCCCTGGGGAGGTGGGGAATGGGAGAGCAGCTGGCCAGGGACACTCTCAGCCAGCATCTGATGCTCATTTCCTGCTGAGGGTGGAATTCTTGGCTGGCCTTTGGCTCCTTCTGGAAGTGTCTGGTCTCCTGGGGACAGTCTCCTCATCTGTCAAGAGGGGGTTAGAATAGCTCCCGCCCTATGGGCCCCACTGGCAGTCACACCCCTTGGCCCCCTATGCAGCCCTATTTTCAGAGGATTTCCCTTGAGTTGGGGGTTTCATGTATGTGATGCTTGACCCTCAGGCCTGAACTCAGGGAAAGGGGAAGTGCCTGGTGCAGCCACAGGAGGGGAGGGCAGCTTTTCCCACCCCCTGGCCGCAGCCTGGAGCTCAGAGAGGCCGGGGAGGGGGAGTGCAGGTGTCACGGCAGCTGGGGACGAGGGTGGCTGCCCAGCATCTGCCCGGTGAAGCATCCTTCCTGTCCCCGAAGACCAGGGTCTGGAGCTCTGAGGGGATGGTGGGGTCTTTGAGCCTGACACTGTCCCCTCCCCCCATTACCCAGAGCACTTTGTATTCTCCAGCGATTTCCCAATCTGTTTGGGGTTAGAAGAAGCCTGGTGGGAAGGCGTGGGGATTGTGCAATGAGGCCACAGCAGGCAGCCACGGAGGCACTGGGCCAGGACCCCTTGGTTCTTGTCCTTGTCACCCTGTGTGGCTGGATGAACTTGGGGGGAGGGGGGTTCTGGCCTTTAGTCTCCCCATCTATGCACTGGGAGCAGCTGGAATGACCCTCCCTGTCAAGGGGCACTGTGACCAGTTGGTTCAGATCTGAAAAGTGTCACCCCTGAGGCTACCCGGAGAGAAAGGGTGGAGCCCTTCTTACTGCAGCCGCCCCTCCCCCCACCCCCCCAGGGACAGGATCGATGTCCAAGCCCAAAACTGGCCCTTGGCCACCATTCCTAAGGAGGAAGAGGAAGTTCTCAGTTCCAAGGGGCACCCCCATCTCCCCGCTGCCTTGCCCACTTGGCCATGCCTCCCAGGCTGCAGAGGTCTGTGCCCAGCTCCTAGGGGGAGCAGGGAACCAGTGGGGAGGGGGAGGGGTGGCAAACAAAAGGGAGGGAGGAGCGGAGGCTCTATTAAGAAGCGAAAAGGAAGCTGGTGCCCAGGCGGGAAATTCCTGAGCCACAGGGTCCTTTCCAGAGGGCAGGAATTCCTAAGATGTGAAACGGGGAAGGGGTACTCTTCACCAGCACCCCTCCGGCCCTTTGACAGAAAAACAGGGCTTAGATAGGGAAACGGAGGCCCAGAAAGGGATGTGACCTGCTCAAGGCCACGCTGAGTGCGGACAAAGCTGGGCTGAGTGAGACTCAAGCCTGAGCTGTCGGGGTCCCCATCTGGTGCCTTTAGGAGCCAGTCGTGGCCCAGCGCCGGTCCCAGGAAGGGAAAGTGCTTCAGTGGGAGTCCTACAGGCCTGCGTGTGGGTTCGGACCACCGACCACCGTTTTACTGCCTGTGTGCCCTCGGGCAAGTCACTCACTTCCCCCGCTCCCACCGCCCCCCCCCGGCACGGCTCCGGACGCGCAGGCTCAGCAGCCATGGCTCACGGGCCCAGCCGCTTCGCGGCACGTGGGATCTTCCCGGACTGGGGCACGAACCCGTATCCCCTGCATCGGCAGGCGGACTCTCAACCACTGCGCCACCAGGGAAGCCAAGTCACTCACTTTTGTGAGCCATTTCTCCGTTTTAAGCAAGACTCGTTGGTGACAGCGTAGGCAAGGCACCAGCGCAGGTGCTTTGTCCATGGCTGACCAACCCCCGATCCCTTAGGGAGGCTCCTCCATGAAGGCTCCCTCCCATGGCTCTCTGCGGCCACAGTGATACCCAGAGTGGGAACACTCTCTCCAGAGGGGGTGATTCTCCGCGCGGCCAACCTCCGAGGGAGTCAGGTGGGACCGTCCCCAGCACCCCGCGGGGGGAAGGGGACTCCCCACAGTTGGGCTGAGCTGGGGTGGGTGATGGCTCTGTGATGCGCGAAAGTGGTCCTGAGCGCGGGGGCCCCTCCCAGCCAGCCGATCGGAAGCCGTCGTCGGACAACCGGTCAGCGCCAGACCCACTCCGTCCGCCCTGGGTGCCGGTCCTGCGCCCGACACAGCCTGGCGACGCTTGGCCAGCCCAGTCATCCCGCCAGGCTGGTGGGAGGTCGTGACCCCTTCCCCCGCTCCCCTGCTAAGCAGGCCCCGCACCGCCTGGCGGGGGGGCGCGCGACACCGGACACGGGGACACAGGCAGCCCCCGCCACGCTCTGCTTTGGCCTTCGCCCGCGGGTTTTCCGCGGAGGCGGCGGGCGGGGCGAGCGGGCCCAGCGGGGGCGGAGTCTGCGTCTATTTCTGGCGGCGCCCGCTCAGCCCAGACAGCAGCGGCCCGGCCCGGACACAGTAAGTGACCTCCGCCCGCGGTGCGTCCGTCCCCAACCTCTCCGCGCGGCTGCCCGGCCGCCCCGACCCCGAGTCTCCGGTCCGATCCCACGAGGGAGCGGCCGGTGCGACGGAGGGGACCAAGGGGGCGGGACGGAGCCCAGGTCTCTGGCAGCCCCTCTTCTAGGGAAACTGAGGCCCCCGGGCTGAGCTGCTGCGTCAGGGTGCAGAGGGTCCGGGTTAGATGCTCCCAGCGGAGGACTGCGTCCTGCAAAAAGCATCAGGGAGGGGCTGTGGGGAAAGGCGCCGGGTGTCCCTTCCTTTTGCCGTAGGAAGCGGGATCTATAGGCACGGAGGAGCTAGGCACAGGGCCAGGGAGGCTTGGGTGGACTTCAGCTCTGACTCGGGAAGGAGAGTGAGGGTGTGTGTGCCTGAGGAGAAGCTGGGGGGGCTGGGAGGACCTGAGGGGTGCCACTGTTGGGCCACAGGCTGTGGCCACAGGGTATGACTCGGAGCACTCCCCTTCCTGTCTCAGCGTGCCCAGCTGCGAGCCTGGCCTTAAAGGATCCCTCTCCTGCCCTCTTCTGCTGTATCCGGGCACCAGGGTTAGCCTGACAGATACTGGGACACATGACGCAGACCCTTACTGAGGCCTGGCTAGGTGCCAGCATGTGTCTGAGTGGTTTCCTCACATCCTTTTAGCAGCACTGTGAGGTGGAGTCCTCATCCCCATTTCCCAGATGGGGAGACTAAGGCCTATGAAGGAAGGGTGAAGTCTGGTCCACACCCTAGTGGGTGGTACAGCTAAGCCCACAGTTGTTCTCTTTCTACTGCACCAGCTGCCTCAGAGTCAAGGCCTGGGACGTGGGCCAAGGGGGCTGCTGCAGGACCCTGAAGGGTGAGGAGAGTTTGTGCCACAGAGGCAAGGAGGCAGCGATGCCATGCGGGGACCTGCACGAGCCAGGTCTGGAGGCTCTGTAGAGCCTAGCACGTGTGGGGACGGAGGAGGTGGGGGGCAGCGAGGGCAGAGGTGAGGCCGGCGGGGGCACAGCGGGTCAGATGGCCCTCACCCTCACGCCAGCGGGGGGCAGAGGTGGGGCCTGGGGGCCCAGGGTGGCGCTGAGCAGCCCCAGCCAGCCGGCCAGACCAGCTCCTGTGGGTGCCTGGCATGAAAATGAGATGGATCGGGAGGGAAGCTGGGGCAAGGGGTCTGCAGGGCGGAAATGCCCAGTGGCCTTGCACCTGGGGACCCTGGCTCTGCGGCTCCCCAGAGTACCCCCTGCTTGGTTCTGGAGTGGAACTCTCAGGCCAAATGGCACAGGGGACGCAACGGAGATCCAGCAGGG
The DNA here is from genome assembly GCF_964341445.2 of Mesoplodon mirus. Taxonomy (NCBI): domain Eukaryota; kingdom Metazoa; phylum Chordata; class Mammalia; order Artiodactyla; family Ziphiidae; genus Mesoplodon; species Mesoplodon mirus. The sequence goes on from NC_138979.1 coordinate 186,826,701, forward strand.
TAGGACTCTACCCAGGCACCTGCTGAAACCAGTGGGAGTGGGAGAAAGCCCGGCTTCCTGGCCACTGAGTGGCTCTGGTCAAGCTCGGGGGTTTGGGACGAGTCCCCGGGCGGATGCGAGAGGAGGCTGGGCCGATGCCGATGGGGAGGCAGTGGGGGTTGTAGAAAGTCTGACAGGCCTAATCCCACCCCGCCTCCTGCCGCGTCAATTTCTCTCTCTGGATGATTGGATCACCCCATCTGCCTTGCAGGGCCGTTGCAGGGGCGAACTGAAGTCATTGTTTTGCATGAGTCACGACTTGGTGTGTTTACTCTCGGGTGGTGGGCAGGCACTGTGGTTATGGATCACCCCAGTTACCAGGGAGGCCCAGCCCTGCCCCACTCCCTCCTTTGGGGTCAGCCACGTTCCCCTCCACCGGTCCTGGCCTGGCTTCCACAATGGTCAAGGCGCTGGGGAGGGTGCTGCCCCTCTGAATGCAGCTTGTGGGGTGTTGGGGGCCACGAGGCAGGGGTGCCCGGAGCCAGGTGATCTGAGTTCCAAGCCCGGGCTGTTGACCATTGGGGCATTTTAAGCCCCTCTGAGCTAGCTGTGTGAGATGAGGAAAATAACACGCCTCCTGGAAGGGAGTGCGGAAGTGATGGGATGGGCACTCAGGAAGCGCCCAGAAAGTGGAAGCTTTTGTGACGATGATGTCACCCCATTTGGGAGCAGGCAGGGTGCGTGGAGCCGGGAAGCTTGGGTTTCCAGTCCAAGTTGCCATGTGACCTCAGACAGCCCTGTGACTCATTGGGCCCCTCGTCCCTACTGACATGGGAAAGACACCCTGAAGTTTGAGGGGGCACTATGGTTTCTGTAGACTTGAGCCCCAAGGTCATAATAGGGGTCAGGCCCTGCCTACCTTGTGGTCCCAGCCGGAGCAGCCGTGTTTCTGCTCAGAGCGTTCCTCTGTGACCCCAAAGCTGCACGAGTCAAGAGAAGAACAGACAAAATGGAGAACGGGGCTGGGGCTGGATTCCCGCCTCAGCCCAGCCTCTGGTGCTCTGTGACTTTTCTGGACCTCGGTTCTCGCTCTGCGCCGTGGGACGGCGGCCCGTGGTCTGCCTGCTCCCCCGGGGTCTCGTGGGATCCGGGTGGTTCTCATGCGCTGCAGTCCCTTCTCCCTGCCCAGAGGGTGGGCTGTCAAGGAAGGATTTGCCAAAATGAAGTGAAGGCCCCTTCTGTCTGGAACGCCTCCCAACCCCAGCTTCCTCCCTGCCTCGGCAGTTCTCGGAGGGGCGGTGGGTCCTGAGGAACTGGTGTCCAGGGAGAGAGGTGAGTTGTTGGTGCCCATCTGGGCCAGGAGAAGGCCAGAGCCTGGTGGTCATACGGGGAAAACATATCAACCTGGCTGTGTACCTGGGCCGGGGAGCCGGGAGCCAGGCCCATCTCCCGGTGACCGCTGACCCTTTCTTTCCCTCGCCTTGCCAACCCGCAGGCCTGAGCCGGCGTGATGCTGAAGACGATGACCTTCCAAGGCTTTCCGGGCCAGCAGCCTGCGCCAGGGGCCCTTGACTTCCCCGGAGGCCCCCAGAAGTTGCCCTTCACCTCGGAGGCAGAGTCAGAAGCCTCCATGTCGGAAGCCTCCTCCGAGGACCTGGTGCCACCCCTGGAGGCCAACGAAGCCCCAGATAGGGATGGAGAAGAGGCCGCGAAGAAGAAGAAGAAGAAGAAGAAGTCGAAAGGCCTGGCCAACATGTTGAGCGTCTTCACCAAAGCGAGGAAGAAGAAGAGTCAGCCCAGCTCAGCAGAGACAGAGGGCGACTCTGAGGCCCAGTCCCGGCCGGCGGGCCGGCTGCCCACAGGTAGGCAGGGTCTGGGCAGGATCGGGACTCACTGGAGTGGATGCCCCACTCACCCAGGACAGAGAGGGCAGGGAAGGTGGCCGCGGAGGTGTCTCCCTTGCCGACTTTCCCCTGCGCGCCCTGATCTCAGGGGCTGGGAGTGGGCCGAGGGGTCCTCTGTCCTGTCTGGGACGTCGACTCGCCCCCTCGGGCGCCTCAACCTCACCTTTTGAGGTCTCGGCCCACGGGAGGTGACTGGTGGGTTTCGGGGCCGCGGGCCGCTAACGTCGGGTCCTGGCCGCAGTGGAGGAGCTCAAGGCCGACCTGGAGCGCGGGCGGCTGGAGGCGGCGGGGCCGCTGCTGGCGCTGGAGCGGGAGCTGCAGGCAGCGGTGGCGGCGGGCGGCGTGAGCGAGGAGGAGCTGCTGCGGCGCCAGAGCAAGGTGGAGGCGCTGTACGTGCTGCTGCGCGACCAGGTGCTCGGCCTGCTGCGCCGGCCGCTGGAGGCGGCGCCGGAGCGGCTGCGCCAGGCGCTGGCCGTGCTGGCCGAGCAGGAGCGCGAGGACCGCGCGGCGGCGGCGGCTGGGCCCGGGCCCTCGGCGCTGGCGGCCACACGGCCCCGGCGCTGGCTGCAGCTGTGGCGGCGCGGCGTGGCGCAGGTGGCCGAGGAGCGCCTGGGCCAGCGGCCGGCCGCGGCTGCCGAGGGCCGCACGGAGGCCGAGCGCGCCTTCCTGCACATGGGCCGCACCATGAAGGAGGACCTGGAGGCCGTGGTGGAGCGGCTGAAGCCGCTGTTCCCCGCCGAGTTCGCCGTGGTGGCGGCTTACGCCCAGAGCTACCACGCGCACTTCGCGGCGCAGCTGGCGGACTTGGCAGAGTTCGAGCTGAGTGAACGCGACACCTACGTGCTGCTGCTCTGGGTGCAGAACCTCTACCCCAAGTGAGCGGCCGGGCGGGCGGCCGGGGGCCGGGGGCTGGGCGGGGCCCCAGGGGCAGGGAGGCCGCTCTGCAGGGGCTGTCACCGCGTGCAGGGAGTGAGTCCCAGGTGGGAGAACGGCACAGGTGGGCTTGGACTCAAGGGGGCAGGGCCTGGGCTGGGTCTGCTTTGCACTTGGAGTCCTTAGCCTCTTGGGCCTCGGCCCCATTCCACAGTCGGGGAAACTGAGGCACAGAGAATGGCAGGGACTTCATCATTCATTCATGAGTTCCCAATCTGGGGAGGGCATGAAGCAGCGCCCATCCAGAGCAGGGAGGGGTGTGGGAGCCCGCAGGAGGGGACCCTGACCTCGCCTGGGTCATCCCAGGAAGCCAGCTCAGAAGAGGCGGCGCAGACTTCTGCCTGCCACAGGAGTTTGCTGCTCTGGGGCAGCTCACAGTCTAATAGAAGTCAGGCAGTCAGGCAGGGGAGGGAAGAGGAGGACAGGTCAGTAAGAAGGCAGAGGGAGGGTGGTGTTCCCGGCAAAGGGAGTCATCTTCCAGGGCCTCAGGCTGAGCTGTGAAGCATTCTGGGAGCCGTGTGGAGCTCGTCAGTGTTTGGATTCTCCAGCAGGCCCCTGGGGGCACTCCCACTCCCACCCGGAGCAGGGGCAGGGTGGGGCCGCTGGGCCTGTTGGAAAGATCCCCATTGTGCAGGGTCATTCAGTGAGGCCATGCAGAGCTGGGTTCTGGCCCCCGAGGCCTGGAGCGCCTCAGTTTGGGAGGCTCGCTCTGCCAGTGGAGATACCTGGTTACCGGCTGGGTACCGCCTCAGGCATCCCCTCATTTCCCCAGACCTCTGGATCTCTGGGCATGCTGGTCGTTCACACAAGCTGGGTGGGGAGAGACTTATACTGCAGGGTGGAAATGACCAGGGCATGAGAGGCCAGGGGTTCCTATAGGGGCTGGCCCCGGCACCGGGTGTAGAGCCCACAGGAAGCCTGGAGGTGCAGCCCGTGCGAGCGATGTCCGAGCATCTCGGGGGCACATCTGGGTGGCCAGTGGTCTCGGTTGGTGCTGGCGGGTCAGCCTCCCGCGGGGGCCGGAGGAAGGGCTGGGGGTGGGGGTGGGTGAGGAGTCGGCAGGGCATAGGGAAATTGGCACAGGGCAGGGGCTGCAGGAGAGTCAGGGCGGCTCTGAACCTGTTCCTTCTTGCTTGTCCTGACTCACCAGGAAATGCCAGGCATGCACGCCTCTCACCCTCAGCCTTTCTGTCCCAGTGACCCCAGGGGCTTTTAGCCTGGGACCCACTGAGGTCACTGCAGCAGGAAACTGAGGCCAGCCGGGCATGGAGCCCCGAGGTGGGGAGTCCAGGGTGGCTCCGTGGAGGCCTGTGTGGCCAGAAGTGCGGGGAGCAAAGGGACACAGCGCATCCAGGCTGGGGGAGGGGCAGAGAGGGCCATTCTTGAGCCCCCAGGCAGACCAAGGTCCCAGAGGAAGTGCCAGGGCTGGGCAGTCCCCAGGGGGCTCTGGGACCCAACAGAGGTGCCACAGGGATGGGTGGATCTGCCTCTCCACAGAGCAGTTCAGGGTGGTGCGGGAACAGCCCTTCCTGCTTGGATTGGCCCACCTCTGGGGGCAGCAGACCCGGCTTGTGGGGGAAGAGGGCACAGGGCTAGTGGATGCCCAAGGCCAGCAGGGCTGGAGATGTGGCAGGGGATGGGTGAGAAGGAGGCAGAGGGTAAGGAATTGCATCCTGTCTGTGTGAGAGCGGGGAGCCCTTAGAGCCGGGAGATCAGACCTGAGAGGTGGTGCTGCCTGTCGGGTGGAGGAGGGAGTGTTGGAGGGGAGGGCAGAAGCGGGGCGCCAGGGAGGAGGTCCTGCAGGGAGCCAGGCGAGAGAGGGCGGCGGCTGGGCAGTGGGGTGCCACTAGCGGGGCGGCTGGAGGCTCATCAGTTTCGGGGCAGTATTTTGGAGCAGAAGCAGATGGGGGTGAGAGAGTAAAAGCAGGCACGATGATTCCAGGGTTTGGGGCCTGGATCAAACTGAGCAGATGGAGGACCCACCACATGAGATGGGGAAGCAGGGATGGGATTCGGCGGAGGGAAGGCAGCTGAGTTCTGGGCCCGCTAGAGGCCGAGGCTGAGGAGGAGGGCTCTTGCCGGAGGGGTGGCCTGAGTTTTCCTCATGCCAGCCCCCTCTGCCCACAGTGACATCATCAACAGCCCCAAGCTGGCAGGCGAGCTGCAAGGAGTCAGGCTCGGGAGCCTCCTGTCCTCCAAGCAGATCCGGCTGCTGGAGGCCACGTTCCTCTCCAATGAGGTGGTGAGTCCAGCGCCAGCGCCAGGGCCGGGGCAAAGGAGGGGCGGGAAGGAAGCGGAGGGGGGGCCAGGGCAGACAGGACGTGGCAGGGAGCCTGACAGGCACGTCCACGTGGGCTTCGCGCTCCCCTGACCAGCCCCCCTCCCCCAAGGCCAGCGTGAAGGAGCTGATGGCCCGTGCCCTGGAGCTGGAGTCGCAGCGCTGGACCCAGGATGTGGCTCCCCAGAGGCTGGACGGCCACTGCCACAGCGAGCTGGCCATTGATGTCATCCAGGTAGCACGGGCTACCCCTCGTGCACTCGTGTAGCTAGAGCCCCCATCCTTGCGTGCAAACACACGCTCGCCCCTGAGCACAGTCCCCCTTTTCCATGTCTTACCGACCCCCACACCCGCCCCTGCCCCAGCCCTAGACCAGGTGGGCCCCTGCTCAGTCCCCCTCACCCCTGCAGATCATCTCCCAGGGCCAGGCCGAGGCTGAGAACATCACCCTTGACCTGGGCACGCGGATAAAGCACATGTTGTTGGCGGAGCTGGCTGCGTTCCTCAGGAGGTGGGTGATGGCCCGCGCGCGCACAGGAAGGGGTCCCTGCGGCCACCCCGTCAGCGCCCCATGCCCCTCCCTCGTGCCCCAGGTGGGGATCCAAGCTCGATCAGTGCCCCCTCCCTGCCCCTCGGGTGTCTGTCCTTATGAGCAGGAGTCCTCATCCCCCATACCATCCACCTGGGCGCTGAGAGCCTCAGGGAGTCTGACCACCTGCTCTCAGCAAAGCTCCCCACAGAGCAGCCCCCAGCTGCAAAGAAGATGCCCCGTGAGGGACTGAGACACTGGCCTCCCCATCAGGGGACGCCCCAGTCCGCACCCTCAGGGTTCTCTTGGCTAGGTCCCTCCCCCTCCTCTGAGGACTCCTGCACGGCCCACGGCCTCCAGTCTTCCAGCTCTAGAGGGGGCCTGGGGGAAGGAGGGAGGCAACGGAGCGGGTGGACCCCCTCTTCAGGAGCTCTGCAGGGGCCCTGGCCTCACTGGCCTGAGCACGTGAAGGCAGTTACAGGATGCTTTGGGGGTAGGGGCCCCTCCCTGTGCTGCGGGGAGCCCATAGGTAAACCCAGGGAGGCTGCTCCTGTGTTCGTGTTTGTGCTGGTCCCGCATGTTCCCTTTCGGGTTTCACCAGCTACCAGCGTGCCTTTGATGAATTTCTGGAGAGGTGCAAACAGCTGAGAAATTACAGGGCCAATGTCATCGCCAACATCAACAACTGCCTCTCCTTCCGGTGAGGGCACTGGGCGGGCTTTGTGGGAGCCGGCATCACTGGGGCTGCCTGCCTGTGAGAGAGAGAGAGGGTGACTGGGAGGCGGCTGGGAGGTGCCCGGGATGGGGGAGGGCGGGAGGAGCAGCTTCAGCAGAGATGTTGAATTAAAAGGAGCAGGTCCGTAAGGAAACGCCAGGGCCTGTGGCGGGGGCAGCGGCAGCAGTGAACGTTTATCTGGTGCTGGTGGGCCAAGCACGCGCGCAACTGATTTACTTTATTGTATTTTATCCTTATGACAACCCTATTAGGTAGGTACAGTGGTCACGTCCATTAAACAGATGAGCAAAGTGAGCTGTGCCGAGGCCCTCGTTTAGAAGAGGATGTGGTGTTACGTGTGTGCTGGGGGTGGCAAGGCTGGGCCCTGCCTAGGCAGCATGGGTGGGATGACTTGGACTTGCTCCCACGGGGAATGGGGAGCCAGTGAGGGTTCTAGAGTAATGGTTTAGGAAGATTAGCCTCAGGCTAAGTGGCTCTCTGGGCAGGACTGGTGTGATCTCCCCGCCTCCCATGTCCTTCCAGGATGTTCGTGGACCAGAAGTGGCAGATGCCACAGGACCTCCCGAGCCACCTGCTGAGCCCCCTGAATGAGCTCAAGACTCATGGCGTTGATACCCTACTCCAGAACCTGTTCGGGGTCCTGAAGGTAGCTGGAGCCTCCTGCCGTGTGTCACATGCTGAGTCTAGTGCTGGGGGAGGGCGGGGCGGGCCTGGGAGGGGGCTGGGCAGGGAGGATGGCAGAAGCAAAGAGCTGGCATGTGGAAGGCGTGGTGTGAGGCCAGGTGATGGGGCCATGGCGGGCCCTTGACCTCACTCCCAACACTTCAGCCCGGGGCTTGGCCTCAGAGGGCTGCCCAGGGCCCTCGGGTGCAGACAGGAAGCTTCAGTGCCCGTCCCCCGCTTAGACGCATCCCAGTCCTCAAGTTTGCACGTACTTTTCCTCCGACTCCCCGAGACCCTCCTGCCCAGGCCCTGTCCCTGTGCCTAACTCCCAGCTGTGATGCTCAGAGCCTTTGGCGGCCATCACCACGTCTGCTGTGGGCCAAGAAATCCACAGAAACCCTCTAGCGCCTTTAGCCAGAGGATGAGGCAAGGGTCCCAGGAAAGGAAGAGGAGGGACTCCCCGCCTGCCCTCCATGGGAGCCCCCCCTGGCCTCGGTGCCCAGCAGCTGTGGGTGGCCAGGTGGTGACCCTGGATGACTTGGCCGGGTCCTTACAGGCCCAGCCAAGCACAAGGCTTTGTTTATGCAGGAATTTATTTATTTAAGGAGGGCGGCCAGTGGAAAAGGCCTCAGGGCAGGCAGATGGCAGCTGGTCGGCCTCTGAGAAGGCTGTGCAGACCACGCCTCCAGTTCCTGCCTCTGAGCCGGGGCCGAGCGCTCCCTGGCTTCCCTGGGAGCCCTTAACGTCCCCGGCCCCCGGCCTGGGCCCCGTGTGTCCGTGTGTGTCTGTGTGTGCGTGTTTCTGCGGCTGGCCCTTCCTCTGCAGGGCGTGGCCAGACATCCTGCTTCTCTCCTTTCGCAGCCGCTGTTCAAGAGGTTCACACAGACCCGCTGGGCGGCCCCCGCGCAGACCCTGGAGGAAATCATCTCCGCGGTGGGCAAGAGGCTGCCCGAGTTCTCTGAACTGCAGGACTGTTTCCGGGAGGTAAGGGGGTGCTGAGCTGGTGGCAGGAGCTGGGGCTGGGGGTGGTGGTCTGGACACGCATGCACACACGCACGCACACACAGATGCGCTCCTTTGCTCTGGCATCCGCCCCTCCCTGGACCTTGGCTTCGAAGCTTCGAGGGAGGTGGTGAGTTCCCTGTCTGTTGGCTCACATGACCCTGCCCACTCGCCCACCCAGGAGCTCATGGAGGTTGTACACCTGCACCTGGTGAAGGAGTACATCATCCGCCTCAGCAAGCGGCGCCTGGTCCTCAAGACGGCAGAGCAGCAGCAGCAGCTGGCGGGGCACATCCTGGCCAACGCTGAACTCATCCAGCGCTTCTGCGCTCAGAACGTAAGCCCCCACCCGCCCCTCCCAACTCCCACTTCGATAGGCTGCCCTCCTGCTCCAAGCTCTTCATGGGCCAGGGCAGCCCCTCTGGGCCTCTCCAAACCCCATCAGGTCGGACCTGAGCCTCTCTGGACCCCTGGGTGGCCCCCGGGGCAGGGACAGCCTCCCTCCAACCCGGCCTGTGCCTGCAGGGCTCCCCGGCAACCTGGCTGCATCGTGCCCTCCCCACGCTCGCAGAGATTATTCGCCTGCAAGACCCCAGTGCCATCAAGATTGAGGTGGCCACGTATGCCACCTGGTACCCTGACTTCAGGTGAGAACAGGGGCACCAGAGGACCTGGGCAGGTAGCTGATGTACCCGACTGTGGTCAGGGCCTGGTGGAGCCAGAATGAGTCCCTCCAGGGTGGGTGGAGCTCAGGTACCGGCCACCGTGACGCAGTCCCCTTGCCGAGCGCTGTGTGCCGGCCGCCGTGACGCAGTCCCCTTGCCGAGCGCTGTGTGCCGGCCGCCGCGCCCAGGTCTTTACAGTGGCTGTTCACTCAGTCCTTACTGTCGCCCTATGAGGCTGACGCTCTTCCTCCCCATTTACAGATGAGACCTGGGGAGCTTAAGGAATGCGTCCAGGGTAACACAGCTAGCTAGTCAGTGGTAGAGCGAAGTCCACAAAGCCAGGGGGTCTCGCTCCACAGCCCACATTCTTAGCCTTTATGATACTGTCCCTCAGAGGGGAAACAGAGGTCAGAGAGACCAGGGACCTGCTGGAGGCCGTGGCAAGTCAGTAGTGAAGGTGGGGTCCACCACTCAGCCTAGGGGCCCTCAGGGGCGTGACCTGTGCCCTGGGTCCTAGTACCCCTGTTCCGGAGTGGAGGCTTAGCCCCTGGCTGCCTGAGGATCTGGTGAGTCAGGGAAATTGATTCTATAGGCCGAGTCCTCTGATACTCTCAGACTGTTCCAGTTATGAGATATGAGTGGGACTGTCCCAGCAGAGCCTCGTCCAGCCACTGGCTGATCCACTCCACCTACTCACCTACCCATCCCCTCACTTACACACTCACCCATCCATCTCCCCACTCATACAAGCACCTAGTTACCCACCTGCTCCCCCATCTTCTATCCATTCATCTGATCACCTGCCCATCGACTCATCTGTCCATCCATTGACCCATCCATGCATCCACCCACCTATTCATCCACCCTTCCACCCATCCACCTATCCATCTAACCACCTATCCACCTATCCACCTATCCATTTGTCCACTGATCTCTCCATCCATCCATCCACCCTTCCACCTATCCACCTATCCACCTATCCATTCGTCCACTGATCTCTCCATCCACCCATCCACCCACAGTTACTGAGTGGGGTCTCCTACTAGGTACTGGGCCCTGTTTTAGGCACCAGGATGCAATGAAGTACAAGACGGACAAGGTCTTCGTTCTCCCTCATGTAACTTACAGTCTGTTTAAGGTTAGAAGTGATGAGGTAATCAGGCAAAGGAGTACAATTGCGAGTTTTAAAGATTGTTTAACCAAGGTTGTGAATGACAGGAGGTGCTGACTTTAGAGATGGGAAAGCCTCTCAGGGGAGGTGACATTTTAGCTGAGAGCTAGAGGGTGTGAAGACACTGGTTATTTCAAAAGCATGGGGAAGAGCCTTCCAGGAGGGACAGCCAGTGCAAGGGCCCCAGGTGGGCAGGAGCTTGGCGTGCTCTGGAGACGCACGGTGGCCAGTGCCGCTGGAGCTCAGTGGGCAAAGGAGCGTGTGTGTGTGTGGGATGCTGCTCATGGACAGGGGGTTGGCTGCAGTGCCCTGTGGCTCCTCCCAGAGTCTGAGGAGCTGGGAGGGGGTGTGAGCAGGGGTGTTGGCGAGCGGGCAGGACTGACAGGATACTCTCTTTGTCAGCAAAGGCCACCTGAGTGCCATCCTGGCCATCAAGGGGAATCTGTCCAACAGTGCAGTCAGGAGCATCCGGAGCATCCTAGACATCAACACGGGGGCGCGTGAGCCCTCTAAGTCCCTGTTTTCACTTATAAAGGTTGGTTAGCACTTCTGCGGCCTGACCTGCTTGTGAGCTCCTGGCCAGCGTCAGATGCCAACCCATTCGGGGGCCGTTCAGACCAACACCAGCTTCACAGCCCCACGCGGCCCCTCACAGGCGTCCTGCCTTCTGCTGCTGCTTCTGACCGGCCCTGGCCTCGGCGCAGGTCCCTGGGCCGTGGAACTGGACAGGTCCTGGCTTGTTTACCCCTCCCGTGGCGGGGGGAGCTATGGGGACCCAAGGAGGCCACACATGAGAAACTCCCTGTAGATGACAGTGGATCTTGCACGCTCTGAAGGGGGAGGCCGGGAGGGGAAGTGGCCAGGGGACAGAGCTCTGGGGTCACCGCCTGTCTGTAGGGCCCTTCCATAGGCTGCCTCCGAATTGCCCTCCTCAGCCTGGGTCTCGGCGCCTCCCCAGCTCCTGGGTGGGGGCCTAAGCCTCACCACTCCGGCCTCCTCTGGTCCAGGGCTGTGTTGAGCTGGGCTCAGCCAGGGCGTGGAATGGAAGGCAGAACTGGAGGCGAAAAAAGGGAAAGATGAGCTCTCATCTGGGACCTGGAAAGGGGCCTGTGGGGTCACATGGCAAGCTGGGGGCAGAGCTGGCATCAGAGCCCCTGCAGCTCAGCCCCTGGCCCTTCTCTGCTTCCCCACGGGCTTCCCCTGAGGATGGGTCCAGGAGGGGCAAGGACCTCCTGGGTTTTCTCGGCCTCCGCCTTCCCCCACACGGAGACAGGCCCAGGGGTGCCTCCGCAGGTCCTGCCCTGCAAGTCAGGCTGAGGTCTGGGCAGGGCAAGCTTGACCTCTGACTCCTTGGCCTCTGGATTCATTTCCTATTGCCACTTCAACAAACTTCCACAAGCTTAGTAGTTTACAACTCTTTCAGTTGTGGACGTCAGAAGTCTGACATGGGTCTAGTGGGCTAAAGCCAAGGTGTCAGCCGGGCTGGTTCCTTCTGGACATTCTGGCGGGGCATTTCCTTGCCTTTTCCAGTTTTTAGAGGCTGGCCTCCCCTATTTCTTGGCTAGTGGCCCCCTTCCATCTCCAAAGCCAGCAACGGCCGGTCGATCTCTTTTTCACATCTCAGCACCCCTCTCCTGCCTCCATCTTCCTTCCTTAAGGTCCCCAGTGATGACCTTTGACCCACCCAGACAATCCAGGATCCTCTTCTGATGTTAAGTTCAGCTGATTAGCAACCTTAATTCCACCTGACCCCTTAACTCCTCTTTGCCTTGGAACCTGACGTAGTCACAGGTCCAGGGATGAGGACGTGGGCATCTTTGGAGGGGGATATTATTTTGCCCACCACATCCTCCACCCAGCCCCTGCCCTGTGGGGTGCCTTGTCCTGTCCCAGGAAAACATGGGTTCAGTTACCCTCCTCGGCCTCTGCTCACCCCAGAGGCTCTTGGCAGTCAGACTTAGGCACGACTCCACCTTGCCTGCGCCGCTGGGCACGCCGTGACGGGGCTTGCAGCCAGCTCTCTCGGGTTTGTGCTCCCTCTTTCCAGGTACTGTGGCCAGAAACTGGCCCGTGTGAATGGTGCACAAAGGCCTTTGTACATTTGTAGGAGTTAGCGTGTTTGATGTTATTATCTTCGACAGTACTGCTTTTGTATGTGTTTTTTTATAACATGATCTTAGTTTTTATAGCTTGATATAAAGCTGATTTCAAAAGTGGCTGTGGAGTGATTTATTTTGGGAGCAAGGACGGGCCGTCAGTGGCTTTCTCAGCCTCTTGGGGTCTGGCAGACCCTGTGCCCCCAGTTTCTGTGTCAAATCCCCAGTGAGTCCGGCCCCCCAGCGCCTCCTGCCCCCTTCTTACCTGTGAGCGTGAGTTTTGGGAGGGTGTGCGGTGGGGCAAGGCCCGTCACTTCACCCTTCAGTTTCCTCACTTGTAAAGGGTGGTCATGACCCTGTCCAGCCCCCCTACTGACCTTTACTGACGAGGGGGAGGCGGGGCCTCCAGACAATCGTTTCAGCTCCACGCATAGGGCCCAGTGGGAACTGACTCTCATATTTCTGGAATTGACCTTGAAGGCTACAGCTGTGAACAGAGCTGACCCCAGCTGCCTTCTACATCCCCATCCTGGCCCAGGATTGGGGGAAGGGCAGAGTCCCTGGGAGGGAAAGGGGAACCTGGGTGAACACATTCCACAGAGCCGAGGGGGGGCAAGGGAGCCAAGGGTGGGTGGAGTCTGGAGTCTGGCAGGAAAGGCCTGGATGGGGAGGGAGGGTCCTTTCAGATGAGATGGGGGTGGGATGGACCCACCAAGCAGTGTTGAGCAAGGAGGGGAGGGGAGGGGACAGTGGCGACTGGGGACGCCCTGCGTTTGGGCTCCGAGTGCGGGGTCCTGGGGCGCTGAGCCTGCAGTGCGGGGTGGGAGTGGACGCGGCTTTCCCCTGGCTCCTCCGGGGTGAGGGATAAGAGGGAAGGGGGTGCACGGCGAGACGTGAAAGGAGCTGAGGACCAGATGGAAAGTTTTAGATCAATCCGGGCAGACGTTAATGGACCAAAGAGGATGGATTTGGGCTCAAAAGTGCCGGAGTGCTGAGACCCCCAGTCTCGCAGCAGCAGGGTGGGCCGGGGTCCGAGGAGAATAGAGGCAGCCGGAGGCAGGCACCCTGGGGTGGGGGGGGCAGGGTCAGGTCAACTCCCTGCTGAACCCAGCGCAGGAAGGGCCACCCCAGGCGGGGCAGGCAGTTAGGGACACCTTGCTGTTCCTGTAGGAGGGGTAGAGATAGATGTACGAGGTCCCGTCAGGGTCACAAGCTTGGGCCGCCTACTTCAGTAACTTCCCGGTCGCCGCAGGAAAATTCCTTTCAGGGAAGGATTTGCCCCAGAGTTGGGGAGTGAGTGACTTGGGGCGGGGGCCCCAAGACCCGGCTCCCCATCCAGCCTCCTGTGAACTGGAAGGGAGGCCGGGGTCGATGGTGGGACAAGCACAGGTGGGACCCTCCAGCCCTCGCCCCATCCCTGCTGGGGGCGGAGGGAGAGCTGGCCCGAGCCCTCCCTGAAGGGCTCACATTCCTGGGAGGCCCCGGAAGAACAGGGAGCAAGTACGTAAACAGTCCAGGCCCCAGGGCAGGGGGAGACGGGGAGGGGGTGACGCCGCAGGTATGGGCGGAGGGCCAGCTCTCGCTGTGGCCATGGGGAGTGCTCACTGAGGAGGGGACCATGCGTGGTGACCCATTTGCACAGACGGGAAAGGGGCGGGACGGGGACAGCCTGGCCACGCCAGGAGGTGGGAACTGGGAGGGGCTCAGGTTTTAGGGAAAGAAAGAGCTGAAGGGCTGGGGTGGCCGAGAATGGGCAGTGGAGCGAGACACCCCCAGAGAAGCAGGCGGGGATCCGGGGGCCTTCACTGGGGCTGGGGGTTGGGGTTCACTCCAGCTGTAAAGGGAAAGCACCGGAGGGCTTGGAAGAAGCAATTTGCTGTGATGTGTGACTTGGAAAGGCCTTGCTGGCTGCTGCAGGGAGAGTGGGGGGCAGCGGGGAGGCCAGGAGAGCCCTTAAGCGGTGCTGGGGTGCCTGGGGAGAGACAGCTTGGTCTGTGAGCGCTGCGATTGGAGGGAGATGAGCCTGGCTAGGGGCAGGATGAGGGCGAAGAGCCATCCCCATCCCAGCTGGGGACCTGGGGGCCTCTTCGCAGCCAGGGGAGGCCTGGGAGGAGACAGGAGATCCCTGGGGGAGAAATCTGGGGAGTTAAGTTTGAAAGATGTGCAGAAAGCGAGGGTGGCTCATTAGACTGTCCAAACCTCAAGCGTATGGGTGACGACAGCATCTGGGGAGGCTGACGGCCACCAGGCGTTCTCCTCACTGCTCTGGGGGTGTGATTTCACAGCCCCTGTGGAGGGCCTTTCAGCAAGATCAGTGAAGCCCACAGATATTCCTGTGAACCAGCCGCTCCACTTGTAGAAATGAATCTTATCAACACTCCAACATCCAAGCAAAACGACACAGGGATCAGGACAGTCGCTTCCATTGTAGCAGGAAAATATTGGAAACTCCCTGCATGTCCATCAATAGACACCGGGGAAATATTTGCAGTGTGCCCAGACAATGGAGTACCATTCGGCCAGAAAAGAAAATGAGGAAGTTCTCTTGGTTCTGATTTGAAAATTGTTCCAACATATAATGTTGAGAAAAAAAGCACAGTGCAGAACAGCTGGTGGTGTTCCGCCATCGAAAAAAACAAAAGTAGGAAAAGATAGACATTCGTGTCTGCCTGTGTGCATTAAGGCAGCCTGGAAGAACACACCAGGAACTAAGAATGGTTGTTGGTGAGTGTGTGCGCACAAGTGCGTGTGCAGGGCTGGTGGGGGAGGGGGGGAGGGGAAGGGGAGGGAGACAGAAGTTGGGGAGGAGATATTTCACTGTGTGTCCTGTTTTAATTTTTTCATTACTGAGCCACATGAACGTGTCATACATGTTATAATCTCACATTTCGTTGAGATGCTGGGGGTTCCAGCACAGAGGAGACGTGGGATTCTCTGGTGTGGGATCGTCCAGCGAAGACGAGTGTCCTTGAAGCGGGTTCATCAGCAGCCTGAGGTTTTCTCCAGCCAAGTTCAGTGCTCAGGTGCCAGCCTGGAGTCACAGAGTTGGGTTTAACTGAGAACATGGTTTGGGTTGGGCGATCACACCAGGGGGTGAGCAGAGCTGAGGTGTGAGGGGTTCCCCCAGGAGAGGTTAGAGCCCTGGACCTGGGGTCTCAGCTGGCAGGAGGCTGGTGGGCGTGTGAGATGGGGAGGGGCTGTGAAATGGTGCTGGGCCAGAAGATGGGGCCCCAGGGGGCTGGGGTGCTGTTGCAGGGGTGAGTGGGTGGGTGTGGGGATAGGAGGACAGTTGAGGTCGTGTTACTGCTGCAGTTACCTGCGAAGACACAGCGGGGGTGAGGCTCTGAGATAGCGTGGCTGACGTTGTGGGGAGCCGAGGGCTCCGGGAACCGGGAGGCAGATGTGGATGCTGACCACGTGGTGGAGGGGGCAGTGGGCAGGGGCTGACGTTCCCTGAGAATCCCTGGGAGAGACCCAGAGGTGAGCAGACCACAGCAACATGGAGGGAAGTGGAGACGGCTTGCCTGCGGCGTAAGTGGGCACGGACCAGCCTCAGCCCCTGGCTTCTGCCCGTCATTGCAGGGCGGTGAACAGTCCTTGGATTTAGTGGATGGATCAGGCTTGTGCTGGAGCCACACCTGGGAGGGCTGCATGGGGGTGACCCCAGGAAGGAGGGAGCCGTGGTGCTGCAATTCTCTGAGCCTTCCAGGTGGTTGCCGCAGATGCTGAACCTGCAGTAAGGACTGCGGTGAATCAGGTGGACTGTGCTCCTGTACGGACAGTTATTTCCCTGCAGAGACACCCTGAGGGCCTGGGACAGGGTGGGGTCAGGAGGATGCAGGGATGGTCAGCTAAGATCTCCACTACTGTGACTCTGCTTCTGGTCTTCTGGTGGATGGGGGGATGGTCCGATGGTTTAGGGCTGACCCTGAGGCTGGACCCACAGCCTCTCTTGTCCGGATGGCCCTGGGCCCTGAACTGTCGAAGTTTCTGGGTTGAGGAGGATGGCTGGGACAGCTGGGGTCTCTCATCTCCCATGAGGCTGGCCTGAGCTTGTCCACACAATGGTGGGAAGGCTCCTGCAGCAATAGAGGGCAGCCTGGTGCACAAGCACTTCCTCTTTTTTTTTTTTTTTTGTAGTACGCAGGCCTGTCACTGTTGTGGCCTCTCCTGTTGCGGAGCACAGGCTCCGGACGTGCAGGCTCAGCGGCCATGGCTCACGGGCCCAGCCGCTCCGTGGCACGTGGGATCCTCCTGGACCGGGGCACAAACCCGTGTCCCCTGCATCGGCAGGCGGACTCTCAACCACTGTGCCACCAGGGAAGCCCTATTACTATTTTTAAAGTTGAAATATAGTTGATTTATAATGTTGTGCCGGACTTCCCTGGTGGCACAGTGGTTGAGAGTCCGCCTGCCAGTTCAGGGCACACAGGTTCGAGCCCGTGGTCCAGGAAGATCCTACGTGCCGCGGAGACACTAAGCCCATGCGCCACAACTACTGAGCCTGAGCTCTAGAGCCCATGATCCACAACTACTGAAGCCCGCGTGCCTAGAGCCCGTGCTCTGCAACAAGAGAAGCCACCGCAATGAGAAGCCCACGCACCACGACGAAGAGTAGCCCCCGCTCGCCTCAACTAGAGAAAGCCCGCGTAAAGCAACGAAGACCCAACGTAGCCAAAAATAAATTAATTAATTAAAAAAAAATAATGTGTGGCCAATGTCTGCTGCACAGCAAAATGACTCAGTTATACACCTATATATTTACATTCTTTTTTATATTCTTCCATTATGGTTTATCGCAGGTTATTGAGAATAGTTCCCTGTGTTATACAAAAGATAGAAATTCTCAACCATGAATTCTATTTTGTCTTTTTTTACAAAAATTTTTTGGCTGCACCACTCAGTATGCAGGATCTTAGTTCCCCAACCAGGGATCGAACCTGCGCCCCCTGCAGTGGAAGCGCGGAGTCTTAACCACTGGACCTCCAGGGAGGGCCCCACTTTTTCTGCTTGCGTCACATTTGCTAAGGTCCCAGTGGTCAGAGGCAGTCACATGACCAAGTCCAGATTCAAGGGCTGGAGAAACCGGCTCCCTTTTGATGGGAGAAACTGAATGCTGTGGCCATTTCCCCCTACAATCTACCCTCTGACTACAATTACTATATTCCTCCCTCATGAAAAATATATTCACCCCCGTCCCAAGATCTCCCGAAGTCTCATACTATCATGGACCAGGCTGTCTGTGATCCCGTGATCCCGTGAACGTAGCTGGGCTTCTCAAGTACAGCTCCTTGGGTGGAGCAACTCTTGACCCAGAGTCTTGTGAACTATAAAGACTAGTTAGACGCCCTACACGCAGCACAGAGGAGAGGATGACATCAGTTAGCAATGCCATGCAAAAAAGGAGGGGCCGGAGGCAGCTCTGAAGGCCGGCCTCTGTGTGCTGCCCGACCCCCTATTCCAGGAGAGGGTGGCTATGCCCTGGGCTGCCCTTGAGTATCCATCCTTTTCCCCAGCTCTGGACTCCACCGTCTCTCCTCCACTCGTGGCTCTGCCCTCTAAGCACCCCTCGGCCATAACAACGGCCCACGCTTGTAGCTGAGCACCTTTCTGGTCTTTGCATCATTCAGGGTCCAACCAAGAGGTGGAAACCACACAGTAATTGGGACAGGGAATATTTAAAGCAGGACGGCAGCAGAGCATTGGAGTGACAGGGACTGGCTACTGAGGATGAGGAGAACTCTCACAGTGCAGGCGCAGCGGGACCTGCTGAGGGCTGAGGCACAGCTCCAAGGAGGGAGCACATCTGGAAGCGTCCCCTCACCTCCACACCGGCACTGGGACTGGACTCAGGCCTCAGTGGAGAGGATGCGGCCCCGGTGAAGTTCAGTGAGGTGCTCTGCCTGCAGCACTTGCTGGAAAGTCACTCCCTGGGATGGCAGGTGAGCCGTGCACCGGCAGGTGCCGTGCTCAGAGCTTGCTGCAAGGCCACCTCAGGAGGTGGCGGAGGAAGCAGTCCACGGAGAGATGTGCCAGGTGGCAGCCAACAAACAGTTTGAACCAGAAGACCCCTTCGCACTTCACTGTCCCTCCAGCGCCCTCTACTGACAAAGCTTAGCACTCTGCAAGGGAGAAAATTCCAGAAAATTCCAGAATCCCCAAGCAGGGCAATGAAAGAGGAGTTTGGAGCTGGGGGCTGGGCGGGGCAATCAGCTTCCAGATGCACCTTCTGCACATACTTAACCTTCCATAAACATTTCCACTCAACACGAGACACCTATCCTTGCTACAAGTGAAGGAGCTCACTCTTTCTCCAAAATGAGGAGATGCAGTCCCAAGAGTCACCGTATCCCTTGCTGGCTGTGCTTATTATTCCTCAAATTTAGTCACGGCCCACTGGATAGTCTGTTACCTGAACTCTGAATTGTAAAGTTAACCTCCGACAAATTGCACGTACAATCACAATGTCAAGGGGAGAAAAGAGGGAAATGGTTTGCATGTGCAAACAAACGCATTAAACAAGCAAAGAGAGTCAGGCAAAGGTACCACGGCCCTTATTTCTGTAAGAGCCGTGGAGAGCTTACGGAGAGGCCCTGCGGAGTCTGCGGCTTCCTTCTCTCATCAGTCATGCTTCTTTCCTCACCCAGCTCGGATTCTCCCCACCCTCAGTCAGAACCCCAGCTGGCCGGGGATGTTTACGTGATGAAATGACCTGAATGAAGATTCCCAAGGGGTCTGAGTCCCCAGCTATGCGGCCCTGCTATGATTGCTGTGATTTTCCTTTAACCCTTCCTGTTGGTCATGGAAATCGTCAGAAGAGCTGCAGAGAATGCCCTGCTCTGCAGACCCACCCTCCTGTCCTTACTGCAAAGCAGCAATGCAGTTCCCCCCCAGTGGCCAGAATTGGCCACTCCAGCCACAGAGCAATCCCTTGCTGGCTTTTTGCTTCCATGCATAAAGAGCCCCAAAGGGCTAGGTGGTAGTATTGTCTTTCAGTTTAATGAAGCCTCTGTGTGTCCCCAGGCCACAGTACGCTCCACCTTGGGGACTGAGACCCTGAAATCAGCAGAGCTCAATGTTGGGTATAAGAGAGAGGGCTCGCCACAACTCCACTCCTTGGTCCCTGGACCAGTGCATTGTGGCCACGGTGGAAACAGACCCACGTAACTGTCTCTGATCCAGACATATAAAGAAGCCTGTGAAACAGAGCCTCATCCGTCCTGGATGTTGTCTCCCAACTGGCACCATAACTGAAACTTTACTAAGTCGCTCACCCTTTCTATCAGGCCAGCCACTTCCAGGTGATCAGGTATGCAGTCAGATCAGTGAATTCCATGGCCGGGAGCCATGATGCATTTCCTTGGCTGTGAAATGAGTCCCTTGGTTTCAGAAGCAATGCGGCGTGGAAACCATGAGGGTAAATAAGGCATTTCATGAGTCTGTCAGCCATGGTGCTGAGAGAAGCGCTGTGGGCAAGAAAGCCAAATCCATGACCAGAATATGCATCTATTCCAGGGAGGATGAATCATGGCCCCTTCGTGATGGAAGAGGTCCAGTGTAATCAACCTGCTACCAGGCAGCTGGCCGCTGTCCACAGGGAATGGTGCCACCACGAGCTAAGTGCTGACCTACAGCTGTTGTCAGATAAGGCACTCAGCAGTAGCCGGGGCTGCCTGGTAAGAGGAAGTCTGTGTTGTTGACCCCATGCATAGCCTCCATCCCTGTCACCATAGCTGCTTTGTTCGTGGGTCCATTGAGAAAGCATTGGCGTGGCTGGAGAAAGAGGCTCTTATGGGTAGAATTGTGTTCTCCCCCTGACTTCATATTGAAATCCTAATGCCCAACACCTGAGAAAGTGACCTCATTTAAAGACAGGATCTTTACAGAAGTAATCAAGTTAAAATGACATCGTTAGGGTGGGTCCTAGTCCAATATCACTGCTGACCTTCTAGAAAGGGAGATTTGGACACACACACACACACACACACACAAATGCCATGTGAACATGAAAGCAGAGATTGGGGTGATGCTTCTACAAGCCAAGGAACACCAAAGATTCCCAGAGAACCTCCAGAAGCTAGGTGAGAAGCATGGAACAGATTTCTTCTCACAGCCCTCAGAAGGAAGCCAACAACGTGATCTTGGACTTGTAGCGTCCAGAACTGTGAAACATACATTTCTGTTGTTCAAGCCACCCAGTTTGCGGTGCTTTGTTAAGGAAACCCTAACAAACGATTACAGAGGCTGACTGACATCACTACAGTGCTTCATTCTTTCACCTGATTAATAAGTGTCTTCCGAAGTGAATGCCCTTTGATAGGTATTCATACCACACACAAATCTCTGTCTGTACCCACTCTGAGAGGTGGTCTGTCTATACACTTCTTCCCCAGATCTTCTTGTCACCAAACTCCCAATTCTGTCTGGGGTCCATCCAGCCAAACTGTTAGCAACTGTCTAAATGAGTGTAGATCGGTCCCTTTAGCCATCTCTCACTCTAGACATGGTGGAAAACCAATGGTATCTCTGTGGAATATATTGTAGCAGAGAGCAGGAGAATTTACATAGTTATGAGACAACATTGTTAAGGCATACTGTTGACCCTGCCAGGTAAGAGCAAACTGTCTCTGGTGGTCCTTGAAAATTAGTACAGAGAAAAAACTATTAGCTAGGCCAGTAGCTACATACCTAGTGCCAGGGCCATTTTGATTTGCCCCAGCAAACTTATTACATCTGGGACAGCAGATACAAGGGGAGTCACCACCTAATCACATTTATTACAGTTCACAGTCATTCTCCACGATCCATTCAACATCTGCACAGGCTAAGCTGGCGAGTTAGATGTATGGGACTGTATTAGGCATTCCCATTCCTGCTCCTTTCAAGTCTTCAGTGGTGGCACTAATCTCTGCAATTACCCAGGGACACAATCAGGGCCAGGACTAGGATGAAGCAGTGAGGCACCAAGGCACAAAATTTAAGGAAGTGCTCTTCTAAGGATCATGCAAATACCAAGCCTGCACTTAAAATTTGTGCTCTAGTTGCCTCACTCCTAAAGCAACACCCACTCCCAGGGTTACACAAGCAAAGTGTTGGAAATTAATACATGCACCCACCATTGGTGGGACTGTAACTTAGCACAAAATTTCTGGAGGGCATTTGAATATTTATTTTTTAAAATGTAATTCCAAGGTTTCAAAGTTTTCTTGTAACTTCTCACAAATTTGTTCTGTCTTGTGAATTTTTTCAAATTTCATTTTATATTTTTATTTACAGACTAACAATGTAAATATTGTTCAAAAAAGTCAAATACCAGTTCTAGGCTTATAATTAAAAAGTCAAATCTCTGCCCCCTGCCACCAGCACCACCCCAGGCAGCCCCTTGTACTCTACCCATGGATTCTGTCCCCCCCCCCTTTTTTTTGGTGGCCATGCTGCATGGCATGCGGGATCTTAGTTCTCTGACCAGAGATTGCACCGGAACCCGTGCCCCCTGCAGTGGAAGTGTGCAGTGTTAACCACTTGACTGCCAGGGAATTCCCTGGTTCTCTTTCTTGATTTTTAGCTTTAAATGTTCTCTATTGAGCTGTTAATCGTATAGGTCTTGAACAATTCTTTTTAAACTTATTACTAGGCTTTTGAGGTTTTAGCCAATACTGTGAATCAGACCTTTTACCATAAAAATTATCTTATGAGGTCCTGGGCATAAAGTGTTAACCTACTGAGTTTTGTACATTTGTCTTGTAATCAGTGACTTTACCAGATTGTGTTATTTGTTCTAAAAGGCTTTTAGTTTAGTTTCTTTGATTTTCTGGCTGAACAATACTATCATTTGGGGGCATTGTACACGTATATGTGCATTGTGTTATATCTGTATAAAATACACACACCTTGGAGAGGATCCTGGGAAGATGGTAGAAGAGGAAGCACCAGGGATCTATGTCCCCACCTAGACAACAATCACATGGACAGCGTCTGTCTGATGTAACTATTTTGGACCTCTGGAGTCTGTTGAAGGCTTGCAAATTGTAGGGGAATACTTGGATGATAAATTTTGATTGCTGATTAATTTTGGTCAATTTCAGCTCCTAGCACAGTAGCAGCTACCCATCCCCCACCCCCAGCCATGTGGCAGGCAGCTTTTTTTTTTTTATATTGGAGTATAGTTGATTAACAATGTTGTGTTAGTTTCCCATGTACAGCAAAGTGATTCAGTTATACGTACACATGTATCTATTCTTTTTCAAATTATTTTCCCATGTAGGTTATTACAGAGTACTGAGCAGAGTTCCCTGTGTTATACAGTAGGTCCTTGCTGGTTATCTATTTTAAATATAGCCGTGTGCACATGTCAATCCCAAACTCCCAATCTATCCCTCCCTCCACTTCCCCCCTGGTAACCATAAGTTCATTCTCTAAGTCTGTAAGTCTCTTTGTTTTGTAAAGAAGTTCATTTGTATCATTTTTTTAAAGATTCCGCATATGAGATATCATATGATATTTGTCTTTCTCTGTCTGACTTACTTCACATAGTATGATAATCTCCAGGTCGATCCATGTTGCTGCAAATGGCATTATTTCATTCTTTTAATGGCTGAGTAATATTCCATTATATATATGTACCACATCTTTTTTATCCATTCATCTCTCGGACATTTAGGTTGCTTCCATGTCTTGGCTATTGTAAACAGTGCTTCAATTAATATTGGGGAGCATGCATACTTTCTAACCAAGTTTTCCTCCAGATATATGCCCAGGAGTGGGATTGCTGGATCATACGGTAGCTCTATTTTTAATTTTTTAAGGAACCTCCATATTGTTCTCCATAGTGGCTGCACCAATTTACATTCCCACCAACAGTGTAGGAGGGTTCCCTTTTCTCCACCCCCTCTTCAGCATTTAATGTTTTTAGATTTTTTGATGATGGCCATTCTGACTGGTGTGAGGTGGTATCTCATTGTAGCTTTGATTTGCATTTCTCTAATAATTAGTGATATTGAACATTTTTTCATGTACCTCTTGGCCATCTGTTTATCTTCTTTGGAGAAATGTCTATTTAGGTCTTTGGTCCATTTAAAAAAAAAAAATAGATCTTGGGCTTCCCTGGTGGCGCAGTGGTTGAGAGTCCGCCTGCTGATGCAGGGGACGTGGGTTCGTGCCCTGGTCTGGGAAGATCCCACATGTTGCAGAGCGGCTGGGCCCATGAGCCATGGCCGCTGAGCCTGCGCGTCCGGAGCCTGTGCTCCGCAACGGGAGAGGCCACAACGGTGAGAGGCCCACGTACCGCAAAAAAAAAAAAAAAAAAAAAAAGATCTTTACTGGAGTATATGCATACACATGTCCCCATATCCCCTCCCTCTTGAGCCTCCCTCCCATCCTCCCTATCCCACCCACCTAGGTCATTGCAAAGCACTGAGCTGATCTCCCTGTGCTATGCTGCTGCTTCTACCCATTTTTGGATTGGGTTTTGTTTTTTTGATACTGAGCTGCATGAGCTGTTTGTAAATTTTGGAGACTAATCTTTTTTCTGTTGCGTCATTTGGAAATATTTTCTCCCATTCTGTGGGTTCTCTTTTCGTTTTGTTTATGGTTTCCTTTGCTGTGCAAAAGCTTTTGATGTTCATTAGGTTCCGTTTGTTTATTTTTGTTTGTATTTCCATTACTCGGGGAGATGGATTGAAAAAGATCTTGCCGCGATTTATGTCAGAAAGTGTTCTGCCTATGTTTTCCTCTAGGGGTTTTACATGATCCAGTCTCAAATTTAAGTCTTTAATCCATTTTGAGTTTATTTTTGTGTGTGGTTTTAAAGAATGTTCTAATTTCATTTTTTTACATGTAGCTATCCAGTTTTCCCAGCACCATTTATTTATTTATTTTTAAAATGTATTTATTGGCTGAGTTGGGTCTTTGCTGCTGCACAGACTTTCCCTAGTTGCAGCAAGGGGGGGCTACTCTTCGTTGCGGTGCGTGGGCTTCTCACTGTTGTGGCTTCTCTTGTTGCTGAGCATGGGCTCTAGGCGTGTGGGCTCAGTAGCTGTGGCACACGGGCTTAGTTGCTCCACGGTATGTGGGATCTTCCCAGACCGGGGCTCAAACCCATGTCCCCTGCATTGGCAGGAGGATTCTTAACCACTGTGCCATGAGGGAAGCCCCACCAGCACTATTTATTGAAGAGACTGTCTCCATCATTGTACAGTCATGCCTCTTTTGTCATAGATTAATTGAACATAGGTGCATGGTTTCAGTTCTGGGCCTTCTATCCTGTTCCATTGATCTATATTTCTGTTTTTGTGCCAGTACCATACTGTTTTGATGACTGCAGCTTTGCAGTATAGTCTGAAGTCAGGGAGTTTGATTCCTCCAGCTCTGTTTTACTTTCTCAAGATTACTTTGGCTATTCAGGGTCTTTTGTATCTTCATACAAATTTTAAGATTTTTTTTGCTTTAGTTCTGTGAAAAATACTATTGGTAATTTGATAGGGATTGCATTGAATCTAGATTGCCTTGGTAGTATAGTCATTTTGACAATATTGATTCTTCTAATCCAAGAACATGGTATATCTTTCCATCTGTTTGTGTCATCTTCGATGTCCTTCAACAGTGTCTTATAGTTTTTGGAGTACAGGTCTTTTGTCTCCTTAGGTAGGCTTATTTCTAGGTATTGTATTCTTTTTGATGCGATGGTAAATGGGATTGTTTCTTTCTCTTTCTGATCTTTCATTGTTAGTGTATAGAAGTGCAACAGATTTCTGTGCATTAATTTTGTATCCTGCCACTTTTCTGAATTCATTGATGAGCTCTGGTAGTTTTCTGGTAGCACCTTTAGGATTTTCTAAAATGGTCTGCAAACAGTGACAGTTTTACTTCTTCTTTTCCAGTTTGGATTCCTTTTATTTCTTTTTCTTCTCTGATTGCTGTGGCTAGGACTTCCAAAACTATATCGAATAAAAGTGGCAGGGGGCTTCCCTGGTGGCGCAGTGGTTGAGAGTCTGCCTGCCAATGCAGGGGACACAGGTTCAAGCCCTGGTCTGGAAGGATCCCACATGCCATGGAGCAACTGGGCCCGTGAGCCACAACTACTGAGCCTTCGCGTCTGGAGCCTGTGCTCCGCAACAAGAGAGGCTGTGACAGTGAGAGGCCCGCGCACCATGATGAAGAGTGGCCCCCGCTTGCCACAACTAGAGAAAGCCCTCGCACAGAAACGAAGACCCAACACAGCCAAAAATAAATTAATTAAAAAAAAAACTCACTTAAAAAAAAAGGTGGCGGGAGTGGACATCCTTGTCTTGTTCCTGATCTTACAGGGAATGCTTTCAGCTTGTCACCTTCTGTATGATGTTAGCTGTAGGTTTGTCATATATGGCCTTTATTATGTTGAGGTATGTTCTTTCTATGCCCACTTTCTGGAGAGTTTTTATCATAAATGGCTGTTGACTTTTGTCAAAAGCTTTTTCTGCATCTATTGAGGTGATAATATTTTTTTTCAACATCTTTATTGGAGTATAATTGCTTTACAGTGTTGTGTTAGTTTCTGCTGTATAACAAAGTGAATCAGCTATATGCATACATATATCTCCATATCCCCTCCCTCTTGCGTCTCCCTCCCACCCTCCTTATCCCACCCCCTAGGTGGTCGCAAAGCACTGAGCTGATCTCCCTGTGCTATGTGGCTGCTTCCCACTGGCTATCTATTTTACATTTGGCAGTGTATATATGTCCATGCCACTCTCTCACTTCGTCCCAGCTTACCCTTCCCCCTCCCCATGTCCTCAAGTCCATTCTCTATGTGTGTCTTTATTCCTGTCCTGACCCTCGGTTCTTCATAACCTTTTTTTTTAGATTCCATACATATGTGTTAGCATACGGTATTTGTTTTTCTCTTTCTGACTTACTTCACTCTGTATGACAGACTCTAGGTCCATCCACCTCACTACAAATAACTCAATTTCGTTTCCTTTTATGGCTGAGTAATATTCCATTGTATATATGGGCCACATCTGTCAATGGACACTTAGGTTTCTTCCATGTTCTGGCTATTGTAAATAGAGCTGCAATGAACATTGTGGTACATGACTCTCTTTGAATTATGGTTTTCTCAGGGTATATGCCCCATAGTGGGATTGCTGGGTCATATGGTAGTTCTATTTGTAGTTTTTTTAAGGAACCTCCATACTGTTCTCCATAGTGGCTGTATCAATTTACATTCCCCCCAACAGTGTAAGAGGTTCCCCTTTTCTCTGCACCCTCTCCAGCATTTATTGTTTCTAGTTTTTTTGATGATGGCCATTCTGACCAGTGTGAGGTGATACTTCATTGTAGTTTTGATTTGCATTTCTCTAATTATTAGTGATGTTGAGCATCCTTTCATGTGTTTGTTGGCAATCTGTATATCTTCTTGGGAGAAATGTCTATTTAGGTCTTGTGCCCATTTTTGGATTAGGTTGTTTGTTTTTTTGATATTGAGCTGCATGAGCTGCTTGTATATTTTGGAGATTAATCCTTTGCCAGTGATCATATGGTTTTTATCCTTCAATTTGTTGATGTGGTGTATCATGCTGATTGATTTGCAGATATTGAAAAATCCTTGTATCCCTGAGATAAATCCCACTTAATCATGGTGTATAATCCTTTTAATGTATTGTTGGTTTTGGATTGCTAGTATTTTGTTGAGGATGTTTGCGTCTATGTTCATCAGTGATATTGGTCTGTAATTTTTTTGTGTGTGGTATCCTTGTCTGCTTTTCATATCAGGGTGATGGGGGACTCACAGAATGAGTTTGGGAGTATTCCTTCCTCTGCAATTTTTTGGAATATTTTCAGAAGAACAGGTGTTAACTCTTCTCTAAATATTTGATAGAATTCTCCTGTGAAGGCATCTGGTCCTGGACTTTTGTTTGTTGGGAGTTTTTAAATCACACTTTCAATTTCAGTACTTGTGATTGGTCTGTTCATATCCGTTTAAATTTAAGGTAATTATTGATATGTATGTTCTTATTGCCATTTTGTTAATTGTTTTGGATTTGTTTGTTTTTTGGGTTTTTTTTTGCGGTACGTGGGCCTCTCACTGTTGTGGCCTCTCCCGTTGCAGAGCACAGGCTCCGGACACAGAGGCTCAGTGGCCATGGCTCACGAGCCCAGCTGCTCCGCAGCATGTGGGATCTTCCCGGACCGGGGCACAAACCCATGTCCCCTGCATCGGCAGGCAGACTCTCAACCACTGCACCACCAGGGAAGCTCTGGATTTGTTTTTGTAGGTCTTTTTTCTTCCCTTCCTCTTTTGTTCTCTTCTCTTGTGATCTGATGACTAATTTTAGTGTTGTGTTTTGATTCCTTTTTCTCTTTTGTGTGTGTATCTATGGTAGATTTTTGTTTTGTGGTTACCATGAGGTTTTTGTTTTTGTTTTTTAACATCTTTATTGGAGTATAATTGCTTCACAGTGGTCTGTTAGTTCCTGCTTTATAACAAAGTGAGTCAGCTATACATATACATAAATCCCCATATCACCTCCCTCTTACATCTCCCTCCCACCCTCCCTGCTTGTAAATTTTGGAGATTAATCCTTTGTCAGTTGCTTCGTTTGCAAATATTTTCTCCCATTCTGAGGGTTGTCTTTTCATCTTGTTTATGGTTTCCTTTGCTGTGCAAAAGCTTTGAAGTTTCATTAGGTCCCATTTGTTTTTTTGTTTTTTGTTTTCCATTTCTCTAGGAGGTGGGTCAAAAAGGATCTTCCTGTGATTTATGTCATAGAGGGTTCTGCCTATGTTTTCTTCTAAGAGTTTGAGAGTGTCTGGCCTTACATTTAGGTCTTTAATCCATTTTGAGTTTATTTTTTTGTATGGTGTTAGGGAGTTTTCTAATTTTATTCTTTTACATGTAGCTGTCCAGTTTTCCCAGCATGACTTATTGAAGAGGCTGTCTTTTCTCCATTGTATATTCTTGCCTCCTTTATCAAAAATAAGGTGACCATATGTGCATGGGTTTATCTCTGGGCTTTCTCTCCTGTTCCATTGATCTATATTTCTGTTTTTGTGACAGTACCATACTGTCTTGATTACTGTAGCTTTGTAGTATAGTCTGAAGTCTGGGAGCCTGATTCCTCCAGCCCCGTTTTTCTTTCTCAAGATTGCTTTGGCTATTCGTGGTCTTTGTGTTTCCATACAAATTGTGAAATTTGTTGTTCTAGTTCTGTGAAAAATGCCATAGGTAGTTTGATAGGGATTGCATTAAATCTATAGATTGCTTTGGGTAGTATAGTCATTTTCACAATGTTGATTCTTCCAATCCAAGAACATACCATGAGGTTTTGATATAGCAATATATAAAAACAAGATTGTTTTAAGTCGTGGTCTTTTAATTTCAAATGCATTTCCAACATCCCACATTTGTGTTCTCCTCTTCACACAATTTCTGATTTTGATATTATATTTGTGTGTGGATGATTTTCTACCTTTACTGTGTGTTTACTTTTACCACTGAGCTTTTCCATTTGTAATTTTCTTGATTCTCGTTGTGGCCTTTTCTTTTCCACTTAGAGAAGTTCCTTTAGCGTTTGCTGCAAAACTGGTCTGGTGGTGGTGAATTCTCTTAGCTTTTGCTTGTCTGTAAAGCTTTTGATTTCTCCATCACGTCTGAATGAGAGCTTGCTGGGTAGAGTATTCTTGGTTGTAGGTTCTTCTCTTTCATCACTTTAAATATATCATGTCACTCCTTCCTGGCCAGAAGAGTTTCTGCTGAGAAATCAGCTGATAAACTTATGGGAGATCCCTGGTATGTTATTTGCTGTTTTTCCCTTGTTGCTTTTAATATTCTTTATTTTTAATTTTTGTCAATTTGACTACATGTGTCTTGGCATGTTCCTCCTTGGGTTTATCCTGCACTTCCTGGACTTGGGTGACGGTTTCCTTTCCCATAGTAGGGAATTTTTCAGCTATTATCTCCTCAAATATTTTATCAGGTCCTTTCTCTCTCTCTTCTCCTTCTGGGACCCCTATAATGTGAATGTTGATGCATTTAATGTTGTCCCAGAAGTCTCTTAGACTGCCTTCATTTCTTTTCATTCTTTTTTCTTTACTCCACTCTGCAGCAGTGACTTCCACCATTCTGTCTTCCAGGTCACCTCTCTGTTCTGCCCCACTCATTCTGCTATTGATTCCTTCTAGTGTATTTTTCATCTCAGTTATTTATTTATTTGTTTGTTTATTTATTTATTTTTGCTGTGTTGGGTCTTCGTTTCTGTGCGAGGACTTTCTCTAGTTGTGGCAAGCGGGGGTCACTCTTCATCGCGGTGCGCGGGCCTCTCACTATTGCAGCCTCTCTTGTTGAGGAGCACAGGCTCCAGATGCGCAGTCTCAGTAGTTTTGGCTCATGGGTCTAGTTGCTCTGTGGCATGTGGGATCCTCCCAGACCAGGGCTCGAACCTGTGTCCCCTGCATTGGCAGGCAGATTCTCAACCACTGCGCCACCAGGGAAGCCCTCATTTCAGTTATTGTGTTGTTCATCTCTGTTTGTTTGTTCTTTAGTTCTTCCAGGTCTTCGTCAAACATTTCTTGCATCTTCTCAATCCTTGCCTTCATTATTTTATCAAGGTCCTGTATCATCTTCACTATCATCATTCTGAATTCTTTTTTCTGGAAGGTTGCCTATCTCCACTTAGTTGTTCTTCTGGGGTTTTATCTTGTTACTTCATCTGGGATGTATTCCTCTGCTGTTTCATTTCATCTAACTTTCTGTGATTGCAGTTTCTGTTCCACAGGCTGCAACTGTATCCTGTTCCTGCTGTCTGCCCATTGGTGGATGAGGCTGTCTAAGAGGCTTGTGCAGGCTTCCTGATGGGAGGTACTGGTGGTGGGTGGAGTTTGGTCTTGTCCCTCTGGTGGGCAAGACTTTAAGCTGCTTGTCTGCTGATGGGTGGGGCTGTGTTCCCACCCTGTTCATTGTTTGGCCTGAGGCTTCCCAGCCCTGGAGCCTACAAGCTGTTGGGTGGGGCTAATGGCAGCCTCTAGGAGGGCTCATGCCAGTGGGTACTCCCCAGAAGTGCTGCTGCCAGCGTCTTTGCCCCTCCAGTGAGCCATAACCACACCCCACCTCTACAGGAGACCCTCCAATACCAGCAGGTGGTCTGGCCCAGTTTCTTATGGGGTCACTGCTTTTTTCTCCTGGGTCCAGTGTTCACAGGTCCTTGTGCGTGCCCTCCAAGGGTGGAGTTTCTGTTTCTCCCAGTCCTGTAATTCCTGTGATCAAACCCTGCTGGCCTTCAAAGCCAGATTCTCTGGGGGCTCCTCCCCTCTTTGCCAGACCCCCAGGCTGGGAAGCCTGGCAGGCAGCTATTTACATGTTCTTGGAGCAGCCCACACATAGCATGTGGGAACTACAGTGGGGAAAAAGGACTCTGCTCTCCAAATATTGGGAATTGGGGCTCTCATCACTGACTGCTGTGTCTGATCACAGAGGTGCAGACAAAGAAGTGGCAGCTATTGTTGTTGCACTCCCCCCTCCCCATTGTTGGAAGACCCTCTCCCACTAGCTGAAGTGACTTGCAGGGGATTTAAAGGGCCATTGCCCTTCCCCCCACCCCCCGCTTCTTTTTTGCTTTTTCTCCTTTTGGGAGCCAGAGTAGGGCATTCAAAAACAACTGCATGTATGGGGGAAAATAGTAAGTGACAGTGCATATCCAGGAAAGACTCAGAAAGACATTATGTTTACATCTCAGGCTAATCCTCAGCACAGAGACAGCCTGCAACAATAAAAATAAAAAATAAAAACAATAACAAAAAACAGCAAACCCTGGGGAAGGAGGACAATCTGATTTCCAGAGTTACTACATTGAAATGTCCAGTGTTCAACCAAATAATCACAAGACATACAAAGAAACAGGAAGGTATGGCTCATTCAAAGGAAAAAATAAACCAACAGAAACTGTCCCTGAAAAAGACCTGATAGAAGATAAACTAGACAAAGACTTTAAAATAATTGTCTTAAAGAAGTGCAGAGAACTAAAGGAAGATGTATGAAAGTCAAGAAAATGATGTGTAAACAAATTGAAAATATCAATAAAGAGAAAACCTAAAAAGAATCACCTCCCCCCAAAATTCTGGAGCTGAAAAGTACAATAAATGAAATGAGAAAGAAAGTAGAGGGATCCAAAGTCAGATTTGAGCAGGCAGAAGAAAGAACTAGTGAACTTGAAGGTAGGACAATAGAGATTATTAAGTCTGAGGAACACAAAGAAAACAGATTGAAAACAAAGTGAACTGAGCCTAAGGGACCTGTGGGACACCATCAAATAGACCAACATACACATCATAAGAGTCCCAGAGGGAAGAGAGAGAGTATACTTGAAGAATTGACAGCTGAGAACTTCCCAAATTTGATGAAAGTCATGACTATAAACATCCAAGAAGCTCAACAAACCCCAGGTAAGATAAACTCAGAGACTCACACCATGGCACATTATAATCAAACTTTCAAAAGACAAAGACAAAGAAAGAATTTTGAAAGTAGCAAGAGAGAAATGAATACAAGGGATTTTCAGTAAGATCGTCAGCAGATTTCTCATTGGAAATTATGGAAGCCAGAAGACAGTGGGCCAATATATGCAAATACTAAAATTAAAAAACCTGTGAACCAAGAATCCTATATCCAGCAAAACTGTCATTCAAAAGTGAGAGAGAAATGAACATGTTCCAAGATAAACAAAAATTGAGAGACTCCATGACCACTAGACCTGACCTGCAAGAAATGCCCAAAAGAGTTATCCAAGATGAAATGAAAAGGCATCGGACAGTAACTTGAAGCCATATGGAGAAATAAACGTCTCCATAAAGGTAAATACATGGGCAATAACAAAAGCTAGTATTATTGTAACAATGGTTTGTAACTGTACTTTTGCTTGTTTTCTGCATGATTAAGAGATTAACACATTTAAAGAAAAAAAATTACTAGTATAAAGCTTGTATTACTGTAACTTTGGTTTGTAACTCCAAATCTTGTTTTGTACATAATTTAGGAGAATAATGAATTTAAAAGAATTATTGATTTGTGTTTTGGAAAACACAAGTATAGTGTAAGTACCTAAATTAAGCTTCTGATTGTAGTGTAAATGCTGAGACCTCCATTTCAAATAAACATATTGCCATCTATGTGAAAAAGCTACTACTAAAACAAACAGTTAAGGAACTAGGCCACCCGCACTCAAGAAGTTCCCCTTTCAGAACACTGTGGGAAACATAGAAAACTGACAACTTGGTAGAAAACTACACCCTAACTCTTGGTCTTATATTTCAATGATGAGTGACCCACAAAACCCCAGACACCATCTTTGGAGCCCAATAAGGGCAAAGCCCCAGGTCCTCTTTCTCTATCTCTCTTTCTGCCCACAATCTCACTGTGTGGCCCTCAGATGTGCAGTGCACCCTCCAGGACCTGTGAGTAATAAAGCTTGTTCCACAAACTTCCCTGATGGGTTTTTGCTGAAGTGCATGCATCCTGCAATCATACTAAGAAACACAAGGCCAGCCCAGCCACAACATTGGTCCTGATGGCAGAAATGCTTGTGGTGCTCACTATGAGTAACACAGGCCCAGGCCAGTGCCTCAGACATTCCCAGCCAAGAGCGTTCCCCTCAATAGGCTGGGACTGACACAACAGTAATCTTTAAAGATGTAATTCTGTGATACTGACCATGAAAGAGGTGAGGACAGTTGTAAAGGAGCAGAATTTTATATGTTATTGAAGTTGAGCTGGAAGAAATTTAAATGTGGGTGTTATAGGGGCTTCCCTGGTGGCACAGTGGTTAAGAATCGGCCTGCCAGTTCAGGGGACACAGGTTTGGTCCCTCGTCTGGGAAGATCCCACAAGCCATGGAACAGCTAAGCCTGTGGGTCACAAACTACTGAGCCTGTGCTGTAGAGCCTGCGAACCACAACTACTGTGCCTGTGTGTCACAACTACTGAAGCCCGCACTTCTAGAGCCCCTTCTCTGCAACAAGAGAAGCCACTGCAATGAGAAGCCCATGCACCGCAACGAAGAGCAGCCTGCACACACTGCAACTAGAGAAAGCCCACGCACAGCAACAAAGACCCAATGCAGCCAAAAATAAATCAAAATTAATTAAATTAATTATTTAGTTAATTAAATTTGGCTGTTATAACTTTAGGATGTTAAATGTAATCCCCATGGTAACCACAAGGAAACTACCTTTAAAATATACACAAAAGGAAATGAGAAAAGAATGTAAATATTTCACTATAAAAATCAACTAATCAGGGCTTCCCTGGTGGTGCAGTGGTTGAGAGTCCGCCTGCCGATGCAGGGGTTACGGGTTCGTGCCCTGGTCCGGGAAGATCCCACATGCCGCGGAGTGGCTGGGCCCGTGAGCCATGGCCGCTGAGCCTGCGCGTCCGGAGCCTGTGCTCCGCAACGGGAGAGGCCACAACAGTGAGAGGCCCGTGTACAGCAAAAAAAAAAAAAAAAAGTCAACTAATCACAAAAGAAGACAGTAGTGCAGGAAATGATGGGCAAAAAAGCTATGAGACATATAGAAAATAAACAGCACACTGACAGAAGTAAGCCTCTCCTTATCAGTAACTACTTTAAATGTAAATGGATTAAACTGTCCAATCAAAAGACAGAGACTATCAGAATGGATAAGAACACATGATCCAACTATATATTGCCTACAAGAGACTCACCTGAGATCCAAAGACACAAACAGATTGAAAGTGAAAGGCTAGAAGGAGATATTCCATGCAAATAGTAACCAAAAGAGAGTGGTGGGGGGGGCTATACTAATGTCAGACAAAATAGATTTTAAATCAATAAAGTTTACTAGAGACAAAGAAAGACAGTATATGTTAATAAAGTTTCCACACAGCAAGAAGATATAAGAATTATAAACATTTACGCATCTAGTGACAGACCATCGAAATATCCAAAGCAACAACTGCCAGCATTGAAGGGAGACACAGACAGTTCTACAATAATACTTGGAGACTTCAATACCTCACTCACAATAATGCATGAAACTGCCAGACAGAAGATAAGCAAGGAAACAGAGGCCTTAAACAACACAGAAAACCAGCTAGATCGAACAGACATATATAGAACACTCTACCCAACAACAGCAGCATACAAATTCTTCTTCTTCTTCTTCTTCTTTTGTTTTCTGCATGGCATGTGGGATCTTAGTTCCCCAACCAGGGATTGAACCTGAGCCCCCTGCACTGGAAGCACGGAGTCTTAACCACTGGACCCCCAGGGAAGTGTGTACAAATTCTTAAGTGCACATAAGATATTTTCCAGGATGGACCATAAGTTAGGTCACAAATTAAATATCAGTTAGATTCAGATTTAACAAACCTAAAAATTTAGATTTGTTAAAATAGAGTTTAAAAGACAAATATCATACAAAGTTTCTTCTCTGAGCACAATGTGATAGAAATCAATAACAAGTGTAAAACTAGAAAATTGACAAAATTGTGGAAATTAAACAATACACTTTTAAACAACAAATGAATCAAAGAAGAAATCACATGAGAAATTAGAAAATATTTAGAGATGAATGAAATTGAAAATACAACATACCAAAACTTATGGGATACAGGAAAAGGAGTGCTAAGGGGAAATTTATAGTTATAAATGCTTACATTAAAAACCAAGAAATATCTCAAATCAGCAACCTAACTTTACTAAATGAACTAGAAAAATAACAAATTAAACTCAAAGCTACTAGATGGAAGGAAATACTAAAGATTGGAGCAGAGATAAATGAAATACAGAATAGAAGAACAATAGAGAAAATCATTGAAACTAAAAGTTGGTTCTTCAAAAAGATCAACAAAATTGACAAACCTTTAGCTAGCTGAACTAAGAAAAAAAAGAAAGAAGACTCAAATTTCTAAAATCAGAAATGAAAGTGGTGATATTTATACCAATTCTACAGAAATAAAAAGGATTAGAAGAGAGTAGTATGAACAACTGTACAGCAAAAAATTAGATAATAACCCACATGAAATGCAAAACCTACCAGACTAAATGACGAAGAAACAGAAAATCTGAATAAGACCTATAAGTAGTAAGGAGGTTGAATCAGTAATCAAAAATCTCCCAACAAAGAAAAGCCCTGGACCTGATGGCTTCACTGGTGAATTCTACCAAACATTTAAAGAATTAATACACATCCTTCTCAAATTTTTCTAAAACATTGAAGAGGAGGGAACACTACCTAACTCACTTCATGAGGCCAGCATAACCCTGATACCAAAGCCAGATAAAGACACTACAAGAGAGACTTCCCTGGTGGTGCAGTGGTTAAGAATCCACCTGCCAATGCAGGGGACGCGGGTTCAATACCTGGTCCAGGAAGATCTCACATGCCGCGGAGCAACTAAGCCCATGTGCCACAACTACTGAGCCTGTGCTCTACAGCCCGTGAGCCACACTACTGAGACTGCGTGCCTAGAGCCTGTGCTCTGCAATAAGAGAAGCCACCACAATGAGAAGCCTGCGCACCTCAACAAAGAGTAGCCCCCACTCGCCACAACTAGTGAAAGCTCACGTGCAGCAATGAAGACCCAAAGCAGCCAAAAATAAATTAATTACTTTAAAAAAAAGTTATGTTAAAAAAAACTAAAGACACTACCAGAAAAGAAACCTGCAGGACAATATCCCTTATGAACATTGATGCAAAAATTCTCAACAAATACTGGCAAACCAAACTTAGCAGCATTAAAAGGATTATATATCATGACCAACTGGGATTTATTCTTGGAATACAAAGATGGTTCAACGTATTAAAACAATCATTGTAATATACCACGTCAACAAAATGAAGGTAAAAAAACATTATCGGGCTTCCCTGGTGGCACAGTGGTTGAGAGTCTGCCTGCCAATGCAGGGGACATGGGTTCGTGCCCCGGTCCGGGAGGATCCCACATGCCGCGGAGTGGGTGGGCCCGTGAGCCGTGGCCGCTGGGCCTGCGCGTCCGGAGCCTGTGTTCCGCGGCGGAAGAGGCCACGGCACTGAGAGGCCCGTGTACTGCAAAAAAAAAAAAAAAAACATCATCAACTTCTTTTATACAGAAAAAATTTTTGACAAAATTCATCACCCTTTCATGATAAAACACTCAACAAATAGAAATAGAAGGAAACTGCCTCAACATAATAAAAGTCATATATGAAAAACCTACAGCAAACATCATACTCGATGGTGAAGGACTGAAAGCTTTTCCTCTGAGATCAGGAATAAGGCAAGGATGCCTACTTTCACCACTTCTATTCAACACAGAACTGAAAGTTCTAGCCAGAACAATTAGGCAAGAAAAATAAATAAAAGCCTTCCAAATTGGAAAGGAAGAAGTAAAATTATCTCTGTTTGCAGATGAAATGATCTTATATGTAGAAAATCCTAAAGACACCACACACACACACACAAAGCTGTTAGAACTAATAAATGAATTCAGCAAAGTAGCAGGATACAAAGTAAAATGCAAAAATCATTTGCATTTCTATATGTGAACAATATGAAAAGGAATTTTTAAAAAATTCACAATAGCAACAAAAAGAATAAAATACTTAAGAATCAACCTAGGGCTTCCCTGGTGGCGCAGTGGTTGAGAGTCCGCCTGCTGATGCAGGGAACGCGGGTTCGTGCCCCGGTCCGGGAAGATCCCACGTGCCGCGGAGCGGCTGGGCCCGTGAGCTGTGGCTGCTGAGTCTGCGCGTCTGGAGCCTGCGCTCCACAACGGAAGAGGCCACAACAGTGAGAGGCCCGGGTACCGCAAAAAAAAAAAAAAAAAAAAAAAAAAAAGAATTTACCTAACCTAGGAGGTGGAAAGACTTGTACAATGTAAACTATAAAACACTGCTGAAAGAAATTAAAGAAGAAACAAATAAATGGAAACACATCCCATGCTCAGGGATTGGAAGACTTAATATTGTCAGATATCAATACTACCCAAAGCAATCTACAGATTCAATGCAATCCCTAGAAAATCCCGAATTCTGCAAACTAATGACATTATTTGCAGACGTAGAAAAACCCATTCTAAAATTCTCATGGAATCTCAAGGGACCCCAAATAGCCAAAATAATCTTGAAAAAGAACAAAACTGAGAA
This sequence comes from Mesoplodon mirus, assembly GCF_964341445.2. NCBI lineage: Eukaryota > Metazoa > Chordata > Mammalia > Artiodactyla > Ziphiidae > Mesoplodon > Mesoplodon mirus. Next base: position 186,863,772 of record NC_138979.1, read on the forward strand.
CTCACATGTCCTGATTTCAAAGCTTCCTACAAAGCTATAGTAATATAAACAGTGGGGGCTTTGGCCTAAAGACTGACATAGGTCAATGGAGTAAAATGGAGAGCCCAGACATAAGCCCTCACATACATGGTCAAATGATTTTTGACAAGGGTGCAAGACCACTCAGTAGGGAAAGGACAGTCTTTTCAACAAATGGTGCTCAGAAAACTGGATACCCACATGCAAAAGAATGAAATTGTACCCTTTCTTAACACTATTTACAAAAATTAACTAAAAATGGATCAAGAACCCAAATGATAGACCTAAGACTATAAAACTCTTAGAAGAAAACACAGGTCAAAACCTTCACAGTATTGGATTTGGCAATGATTTCTTGGCATATCACCAAAGACATAGGTAATAAAATTAAAAATAGACAAGTTAGACTTCATTAGAATTTTAAAGTTTGTTCATCAAAAGACACTATCCACAGAGTAAAAATGCCACCCACAGAATGGCAGAAAATATTTGCAAACCATATATCTGATAAGAGATTAATATCCAGAATATGTAAGGAACTTCTAAACCTCAAAAATAATAGTAATTAAAAAAAAACCCCACACTATCTAGTTCAAAAATGGGCAAGGCTTGAAAAGACATTTCTCCAAAGAAGATATATAAGCAAGCACATGAAAAGATGCTCAATATCACTAATCATTAGTGATAAGGCAAATCAGAACTACAATGAGATACCAACCTCATACCCATTAGGGTGGCTACTATCAAAAAACCAGAAAACAGCAAGCAATGGTGAGGATGTAGAGAAATTGGAACCCTTGTTGGCGGGAATGTGAAAAATATTGGATTGGCCAAAAAGATCATTTGGGTTTTCTGTACCATCTTATGGAAAAACCAGAATGAACTTTTTGACCAACCTAATAGTGCAGCTGCTGGAGAAAACATATGGCGGTCCTCAAAAAATTTTAAAAAGAATACCCTATGATTCTTTATTCTACTTCTGGGTATATACTCAAAAGTGAAAGGAGGAACTCAGAGATATTTGTACACCCATGTTCATAGCAGCATTATGCACAATAGCTAAAACATGGAAGCAAACCAAGTGTCCATGGATGGATGAATGGATAAGCACAGTGTGGTATATCCATACAATGCAATTAAAATAGAATTAAATGGAGTTCCATTGAACTAAAATGGGATTAATTATTCAGTCTTAAAAAGGAAGGAGATTCTGACACGTACTACAACATGGATGAATCTTGAGGACATCATGCTAAATGAAATAAGCCAGTCACAAAAAGACAGATATTGTAGGATTCCACTTAGATGAAGTACTTAGTGTATTCAAAATCATAAAGGCAGAAAGTGTAATGGTGGTTGCAGGGGGCTAGCGGGGGGAGAGAATGGGGAGTTATTATTTAATAGTTATGAAGTTTCAGTTTTACAGGATGAAGAGCATTATGAGGATGGATGGATGGTGATGATGTCTGAACAATGATGTGAACGTATGTATTTAATACCTCTGTAACTTTAAAATAGTTACGATGGTAAGTTTTATGTTATGTGTATTTTACCACACACACAAAACACACAGATCCCTTGTAGAATGCATATATGGCATGTGTATAAACTGTTGGCATACAATCTCATTGTTAGGGATCCAGTAAATGACCTACCTGTGCACAGTCTGAGTTTGGCAGGCAGGTGAAGATCAAGGTATCCTGGCCATTACTGAAAAAGCTTACATGGAGAAAGTGGCTTTCACTTCAGGCTCTGGGCTGTCCAACACTGAGCACCACTGCTGGACACACAGACCCCCTTGGATGTGAGCAGCAGTGCTTCCCCGGGGCAGATCTCCCCCTTGGAGACGGAAGGAGACCAAGTGGAACAAATGTAACAAATAAAAGACAGAGAAAGCCTTAATAACACCACCCAACTGCCAGCCGGGTAAATGCTTCCTCCCTCTCCTGCGGTGAGGGGTGGGGAAGGGCAAGAGGGGCAAAGGTCAGGGTCATGGCTCTCCTGATGGTCCCCAAAGAGTGAAGAGGCGCGCACACCACCCACTGCTCTGCACACACACTTCCTCTTAACATCATATCTGGGGGTAATTACTGTATCAGAGCCAAGAGAACTTCCTCATTCTTCTTTATGGCCACATAGTACTCCATTGTCTGGGTGCACTGCAATTATTTCCCCCATGTCTATGGATGGACATTTAGGGAGTTTCCAACATTTTGCTACTACAATCGAAGTGTCTAGCTGGTCCTTGCATCATTTTGCATGGATGTTGATAAGATTCATTCCTAGAAGCAGGATGGCTGGTTCAGTTTGTGCATTTGTCACCTTGACCGATATTGTCAAATGGCCCTCCACAGTGGGTGTGAAAATTACACTGCAAAAGCAGCGAGCGGGAGCGGCTGGTGGGCGTCAGCCTCGCCACTGGAAAATGGTAGCTGATCTAACTAAGAAAGCGGGTCTGTCCCTGCCTGGGGGTGGTGAGCAGGGAGGGCGAGGAGAGGTATTACAAAGGGCATGAGAAACTTTTGGTGATGATGGATGTTTTAATCTTGATCGCTGTGATAGTTTCACGAGTATATATACATGAGTATTGTGGCATGGAGGCACAATTGTGGCACAATTTCTGGCAAAATTGTGAGGAAACTGGCTCCCTGTCGGTAGAAGAATGAATTGGCCTAAGTCTTTTTGGAATTAATTATTGCAGTATCCATTAAAAAGTGTTTCTATTCTTTGCTGAAGAGAAATTATATGTGCTCCTTATTCAGCTGTTATTAATTAAGATCCTATTCATTTATTTCTCTTTTTGGCTCAGTAAAATGGAGCTCCACACATCTGTTTTTTGCTTCTAAGGCCAGCTAATGAATTTCCAGAACCTGGCCTTAAAAACGAAAGACTACATAGTTAACAAAATGAAGCCGATAGTTAAAGATGTCTCCTTTCCCCTGAAATCATGGAGGGAAAGATATCAGTCTGAATTATAAAACTTGATGGAAGAATTTGATTTGATAAGGTGTTGAATTCAGACCACTTACTCTGTACAAATCTTGTTTTCTGGTACAAAACTGGGACTTGTCTGAACATTTATACCATTACCACCTTCTCATTTCTGTTACAATGAATCTGTTATTTAAACAGAAGGGTCTTACAAAGTTTCTAAGACTTTAGAATTTGTTGCCATGACTCATGAGAACAACTTCCAGTAGAAACCTGAACTGTGCTTGCTGGTCTTACTTGGTAACCATGTGTAATCACATTTCTGGATTCCTAAACAGTCTAAGTACCTTAGAGATTTCTCGGACAAACAGTAGACAGTTTGCCTCTCTGCTAGATTTCTCTTTTTTATTTTATACATTTATTTATTTATTTATTTATTTATTTTTGGCTGAGTTGGGTCTTCGTTGCTGTGCTCGGGCTTTTCTCTAGTTGTGGCGAGCGAGGGCTACTCCTCATTGCAGTGCGTGGGTTTCTCATTGCGGTGGCTTCTCTTGTTGCAGAGCACAGGCCCTAGGCGCGCAGGCTTCAGTAGTTGTGGCACGTGGGATCAGTAGTTGTGGCTCGTGGGCTCTAGAGCACAGGCTCAGTAGTTGGGGCGCACAGGATTAGTTGCTCTGCGGCATGTGGGATCTTCCCAGACCAGGGCTCGAACCCGTGTCCCCTGCACTGGCAGGAGGATTCTTAACCACTGCACCCCCATGGAAGCTGCTAGATTTCTTATCTTAAAAAAGAGATAAAGAGTCTTATCTCATCTTAAACAAGATCTTTGAGGTGACAATCTTACTTCTAGGGAATGTATGTATCTGAAATAAATGGACATGTCTTGTTATGTATACAAGGATTCTTGCTGTAGGAGAAACTGGAAAATCCCAAAATATCCAGCAAGAGGAAAGAGGCAAATAATTACACTACATGACAATGTGGTCATTTCAAAAAAATGAGCATTCCAGTGGTTAGGACTCTGAGCTTCAACTGCTGGGGGTCTGGATTTGATCCCTGGTCAGGGACTAAGATCCCGCATGCCGCAAAATGAGCCAGGTCCATTTTCACTCGCTGGAGAAAATGTCCGTGACATGACATTAAGTGAAAAACGCAAACTTGCAGTAGAGTATCTATGGCAGGACCGCTGCGTGAATATAGATGTGTTTGCACGCCCGGGGAGGGGAGAGAGGAACAGACAGGCTGAGGGCGGAGGGGTCCCGTCCAGTCTGTCCTTCACATAGTCCTTTAAAATCTATGGGATGGTGGGTGACTTTTCTTTGTTCAGATTTTTTATAATTATTATTATTTTTTATTTTATTTTATTTTATTTTTTTTTTTTTTTGCGGTACGTGGGCCTCTCACTGCTGTGGCCTCTCCCGCTGTGGAGCACAGGCTCCGGACGCGCAGGCTCAGTGGCCACGGCTCACGGGCCCAGCCGCTCCGCGGCACGTGGGATCTTCCCGGACCAGGGCACGAACCCGTGTCCCCTGCATCGGCAGGCGGACTCTCAACCACTGCGCCACCAAGGAAGCCCCTATAATTATTATTTTTTAATATTATTTATGTATTTATTTATTTGGTTGCGCCAGGTCTTAGATGCGGCAGGCGGGCTCCTTAGTTGTGGCAGGCAAACTCTTAGTTGCGGCATGCATGTGGGATCTAGTTCCCTGACCAGGGATCGAATCCAGGCCCCCTGCATTGGGAGCGCAGAGTCTTGAGCCACCAGGGAACTCCCTGTTCAGATTTTTAAAAACAAAATGGTATTTTGTACAAACATGGTGGAGAAAGTAGTTTGTTTAACAGGTACCCATGTCTGTAGTGCTTGAGTCTGTTGGAATTATGAATAATTTTAAATTTCTTATTTGATATTTTATTTAGTTTGGACATTTTCTACAGTGAAGTACTTTTGAAACTAGAAAATCGTTTTGTTTTGTTTTTTCTTCTTTTAAGTCTGTATAATAGAGCAAAGGATGCCTGGGGTTTTACTTCAGAACGAGACGGTCACGCTGGTGTATTATGTGACGGGGCCTGAGTTGCGGCCGGGCTCCTCCCAAAGGGACTGGCCAATCCTTCTCCCAGTTATTCCGTGAGGAGTTGATCCAGGTGGAGGACTGAGGGGCTGGGAGGCTTAGGCCTAGGCTGGGGGGAAGGAGGGCAGCATCGTCCCCTCCTGGAGGGCCAGGGCCCACCTAGAGCTTGGCCAAGACCCCAGGGCTGCAGCTTCCTGAAGTGTAGCCAGGAGTGGTGGAGGGGACCCAGTTTGGGGTCCCCAGGACAGGCAGTAAAATTTCATCACCCTCACTGCCTGGTCTGGGCCCTGTGGTGGGCGGTTAAGAGCAGCTTGTCTTGGTTTGGGGCAGAGCCACCCCCTGAAGGAGGAACCCATGCTGAGGGCTGCCAAGTACCTGGTGGGCTAGGGGGTCTTTGCCCAGGAAGCTGTCATTGGGGTCACAGGGTGAAAGGAGAGCTGGGTCAAGCTTGGTCAGCAGAGGTGCTCCTGGACCCAGAGGGCAGCTGCTTCTCAGGGGTGGGTGGGCAAAGGCCGGAACTTGGAGGTCAGGAGCTGTCTCGCAGGATAAGCCCTGTCAACACTCCATGCCCCCCAGTTGCCCTGACCTTCACCCTGCTCCCTGTGAGCTAGAGACGCCGGCCCACCCTGTGCAGGAGCCCTGGGGTCCCTCCCCAGCCTGACCAGGGGCACGCGAGTCCCCCTTTGGCTGTGAGGGGCCCAGCCCCAGCCCTGGGGGGGGAAGGGGGCAGTTCTGTCAGCTGCCTCCGCCTGCCAAGTCTTTCCTCTGAATGCAGTCAGCACCCCAGTCAGTACTACGTTATCAGTGGGTGGAATGTGGGAGGCCAGGAGAGGAAGGGGAACTCTTATGTTTTCCAAGGCGATCCAAGGACTGTTCCAGAATTGTTTAGCAAGGGCTGAGCTGGCTAGGGAACTTCTAGATAGACTTAAAGAGGAAGCAGTGTTGGGATTCCCAAGGACACAGGGCACTCTGAGCTGGAAGGAGAGAAGCCAGGTGGACGGAGAGAGGTGTCCCCAGAGAGAGGGGGCTGCATGGTGGGGGCCAGCCCCTCCCCTTTGCACTGAGAGGAGGGGAACCAGTGGGCAGGGGACAAAGAACAGGCTAGGTCACCCACGGGGACACCATGGAGAGTGGACACCAGGGCGGGGGGCTCGGCTGGGCCTCCCTTTGGTTGCTTCCTCCATGTGCCTTCCCCGTGAGGCTTGGGAGGGAACTGATGATCCAGCGCGCTCCCCGCTGGCCAGTGGCAACAGCCTATAAGTCCCTGGCTGTCGTTACTCTTGAGTCCCCCTTCCAGATGTCACCACAGTGACATCTGTCAGCCCTACGCCCACTCTGTTCCCATGACTCACCCCTCAGATCCCTGGCCCTGGGGATCAGGGCACAGGGTCCGTGCTGCCCAGCCTTTCCTGTGTTCCATGTGCTGCCCAGGGGCAGATGGCAGCCCTGGGTCCTCCAAAGGCCAATGATCCCAATGACATCCCTGAAAAGGTGGGCCAGCCTTGGGGCAGGGCAGCCCCCGGTAGGGGGGCCCCAGCCAGGAAGTGGCCCCGGGGACTGACCAGGACTGCGGGACACTCAGCTTCACAGAGCAAGTGTCCCTGGACGCTGTACATCAATCAACAGGAACCAGGACTGGAAAGAAAGGGAGGGGCGTGCTGGGAAGCCCCTCGTGCAGAGGAACCTTCGGAGAGCAGGGTTCCCTCGGGGAGAGGACACCAGCCCATCTCGGCTTTGCAGGAGGCTCTCTGGGGACTGCAGACTCCGGCCTGAGGCCCTGATCTGGAAGCTTCGGGCAGACGCGCTGCTTCTCTTCCACTGAGCTGGCTGCGCCCCCTCGTGGTGGCAACTCGGGATGGACCGCTCCCGAGCACGTCCCTTCTCAGGCCCTTCGCCGGCCGCCTGGGTTACTCCTTGTTCTGACTCCCCGAGTGGGGAAACAATTACAGACAGAAAAGACCACAGCTTTAAATATTTTATCCAATAAAAATTTCAAAATGAAAGTAAATACGTGAAGTACGGCTTAGCCTGGGTTTTCTAGAAAACAGCCTGAGGCAAAGATGCAGTTGGCACCATGCTTTTTCAGATGATGAAAGGCGAGCAGAGTGCGGCCCAGTGTGAAGCGATGCATCGCCACGCTGGTGCCGTTTCACAGCGAGCCCAGAGGGGCGAGCAGATGCTTGGCAGGTTCGTTTGGCCCGTGGGACTTCTTTGGATAGACTGGGAGGGGGAATTTCCTCAGCACTTCGTGAGAGGGAAGCGGGGAGGAAACGCGTCTGCCTAGATGCCTTCAGTTTTCCATGGGCCAAAGTTTACCCTACGAGGAGGTCGCTTTCTCACCCTTCTGCGTTACTTCATTTGGCCCTTCAGTGGGCAGTCAGGATGCAGATCCTGCAGCTTGGGGTGCGGGGCTTCATCCAGAGCAGTGAAGAGAAGGCCAGCATTGCAGATGTGTGTAAAGTAGGTCGATGATGTAGTGGCCACCAAGGAGAGGCGTCCAGCGTCCACAGAGAACAGGGCTATTCTGTCCCAGGTGCCAGAACAATCTGGGCACTGAGTCAATTGGGAGTAGAAACAGCTGGGGAGGAACAAGCCACAGGGAGGTTCAGGAGGTGGGCAGCACCGGGGGGACCCGGGGGATGCGTAACGTTTGTGTCCATTACTGTCCTCCCCTTGCTGCCCTGGATCTATTAGTTTCCTTGCATGTTATAATGTGGGGGCTCACTTTTTCCCCTTTTTCTTTTTTTTTCTTTTTTTTGCGGTACGCGGGCCTCTCACTGTTGTGGCCCCGGACGCGCAGGCTCAGCGGCCATGGCTCATGGGCCCAGCCACTCCACGGCATGTGGGATCTTCCCGGACCGGGGCACGAACCCGTAACCCCTGCATCGGCAGGCGGACTCTCAACCAGTGCGCCACCAGGGAAGCCCCTCCCCCCCACCCCCCCTTTCAATGAAAACAAGATGGTGTCATTCCAACCAATCACAGACTCCCTCTCAAGGTGATTGCCAGCAGCTGTCTCTTGGAAGCCTTAAGATACGCTGTCCCAGGTTTCAGTGTTCTCGCCTGGGAGAGATCCCTGGGAACTCTAACTTGACAGAGTTTTAGGGACGAGAAGCACAAATTCTACAAGTGGGTCACTGGCCCAAGCCCATCCTTTTACCACCAGTTGGTTATCAGGAACTCCCCAGGGGCCGTGGGTGAGGCCTGAGAGAGAAGAGGTGGTGGATCCGTTGGAATTTAGTCCTGTCTTCTGCACTGGCTTGAGCCTGATTCAAAAGTGCCACTACCATTACATGACAGATGGCTCCTGGGCATGCCTGCCCTGTGGCTGACTCTCTTATGACTCAGTGGGTCAGATAACAGCTCATGACAGGAAGCCCTTCTGCATAGTCACTTGTGGCCATGACCCTCTGCTGTATGTCTACCAGGGCTGACAGCTCCCAAGAGCTATTTTATAAGTGCTGGGGAGAGTGTGGACCTGCCCCATATTCTGGAGGGCTTTGCTGCAACTCTTCCATCAGGGCTCACCAGAGAATCCAAATAGCATTCAAATCCAATCCTGACACTTTTATTTCCATTAGATGTGCTGGATCTTGTGGCTCAAGAAGCATCCCGAACGCACTGCAAAGCCCACTTTTGCTCTGGGTCCTATTCAAAGCTGGAAGTCTCTGGATCACTCAATAAGTGGGTGCAGTATCTGTTGCCTCTAAAATACAAAGAGCCCCTTTACATAGCTGTACCTCCTTTTTAGTGGTAGGAGATGCAAAAGGGAGCAATCTTCCCTTCCTTTCCCTTCCCTTAGAGGAGATGTTTCGGCATGCTCAGACCATTGGACCTGTGAAAATCTCACTGGTGTGCCAGGCCGCCGAATTGTCTTTAGTCTCCCATTATGTGGCACATATGAGACCCACCAGCAAGTCCAAAGTGCTTGCCTCTTCCTGCTCAACAGAGCCCATTAGCTTACGGTGCCATCAGTACAGTGAACTAGCATGACGTCACGCAAATATCAAGATGATCATGGTCTCTCCTGACCGTGCTGGAACACAGGGCGGCAGATTTAATGTGGAGCTGAGGTGTATTGATTACCTGAGCACACAGTGCTGGATTGCTTTTGCTCCTCTGTCTTCACAGGTGTTGAGACTAAACCACTCACTAAATCAATAACCGTATATCACATTCCAGAGGGTTGACTGATCTGCTCCAGTAAAAAAAATATATCCAGCACACCAGCTACAACTAGAATTACTACCTGTTTAACCTGTTTAAGTTCACATTAGTCCACCACCATCTCCCATGATCCATCTAGGTTATGTGTTATGTAAATGCCAGACAGATGAATCAAGTGAATATTTTGGAGGGACCACCATCCATCCATCTTTTGAGTCTTTGATGGTGGTGTTTTTACTTGACTCTTCCTACCATATTGGCCTGTACCGCGTAGGTCAAAGAATTATTGAAAAGGCAAGTCAAAAGCACTTTGCAAGTCTCTGTTGATGATATGCTGGCTAATATCACCTTGGCCAAAGAAAGTCACGTGTCCAAGCCTGATATCAAGAAGCAGAGAGACTCCATCTCTTGATGGGATGAGCATCAAAGAATTTGTGGTCTTAAAAAGAATGACTGCAGCCTTGCTGTAGGAAGTAGAGAGGTTGCGTGCCGCCCACTTGACTTGGGATGCTGTCAACATGAGCTTACATGGAACTGCCTGTTCCACTTGTGGCTGAGGACAGAGTGGGCTGATGATGTGTAACATGGGACATCAGGGGTGTCAGCCACGGTCAGCCTCTTGCACCTCTCAGACCCTCTCATGCCATACTTAAGTCCAATTTTTCAGTTTCTTTCAATATCCACAAAAGGCTAAATGCACAAAAATTACGGGGAGAAGCTAGAGTTGCTGATGCACCTGGACTGAAGATGGCAATTGATATTCATCTTCTTTCTCCACCACTCAGGCTAGATTTTCCTCGCCTTCAACAATCATTTAAATTGGCTTAGGTTGCTTGCTTGGTAGGGTGACCAAGACTTTCAGACTTAAGGAGTCTGAGACTTTAGTTGCCTTGCTTTTGTCAAAATACGGTTGCTGCAATAGGCCATTCAGCATTTTCACTTAGGATATAAGCACCCAGAGATGCCCCAGAGAATCCCCTGCGTGCCAGACATGTTCCTCTCTGTCTTCATTGTACAGCAGCGCCATGGCTTCTCATGATAACCAGGGTCAATTACCCCCACCAAGACACGAACTCCTTTCTTTGCTGGTCCATCAGAATACAGAGCTCAGAGTGACCAGCTGGTAGTCATAGCTTCAGGTTCAGTGGAACCCTTACTGTACCCGGAGGAAGAATTCATCCCCTGGATAATAATGTAGTGGAAGCTACTGCTTCAGGAACAGGAAGCACAAATCCTTCACATGGGTTTCCGGGAGTGATGAGAAGAGTGGTCATTCCCACTTCCCCCGGCGTCTTCTAGCTATTTGGATGTAGTATCATATATGGGCCATTGGTTCCATTCTTACTCTACACCCTGGTGGACAGACCCTCAACCCTGTAGGATGAGGTCCCCAATGTGATGTCTTAGCAGCTGAAGATAATTCCAATCTTCTATCTGGCCAGCTGCTTCAGGGTGATGTGACCTCCACTAGGAACAGAAGGTCCTGCAGTCATAACCCACTGCCATATCTCTTGCTGTAACATGCGGTCCTCACTCTGAAGTGATGGTATGCAAGATCCATCAGGCATCAGGTAAGCCTTTGGAGAGTGGAGCTCTGGGCATAGAAAAAAAATCTACATCCAGGGTAGGTATTGATTCTGTTGAGGAAGAACTGCTTCCTCTCCTGGTTGGAGGAGGTCTGATGTAATAAACTGGCCAAGTGAGTGGTTGGTCTTGTCAAGGGACAGTCACTCTGAGGGCTACCATCTCTTGCCCTGACAGGTCAGGCATTCCGTGGCATCACTGGTGAGATAAGTCTCGGAGAGAGGATGTCCCCACACAGCCTCCAGCTCTGCCACCATTGCCATCTGGTCATGGTCCCACTGTGCAAGTACTAGGGTGGCTGAGGACAGAGGCCAGCTGACTTCTACTGGATAAGCCACCTTGTCTACCAGGCTGTCAAGTACTTCCTTAAGGCGGGGAGGGGGTCTCGGGTGGGCTCTGGTGATCTGCCTACTTTCTGCCCAGCCCCCTCACATTCACAGCCTCTTTCCCAGACCTCCTCATCACTGGCCTTCCAGTCTCGCCCCTTTCTTACCCCTAACCAGAAGCCAACCATTCGCCACTGCCCGGGAATCAGTATATCCTTACCTCAGACCCTTCCCCCTCCCCTAAATCAGATGAGCCAGGAAGCCCTGACCTCCTGTGTTGAGGTTCAAGGAAAGTGCTAGAGGCACATCCGGGAGAGGCCGGGTGTTCACTGCCTGCACAGATGGAATCTGGAGAGATATCCCCCTGTGGGCTTCCTCAGCGCCCCAGTGCCTGCCCTCCCCAAGATGCCTTCAGACGGCTCCGGGGCCTTCATGCCTTTGGGACTGAGTGTCCCCATTTCACCTGCAACCACCATTGACTAGTTGCGCCCACACTGCCCACGCAGCCCCCTCCCCCGACAGGGCAGGGCAGGCCTTTCCGAGGGAGCCGAAGGGCCTCCGTCCTGAGTGCAGTGTGCAGGCGCCGCTGCAAAACCCATGCCACGTGCCATCCCAGAATCCAGGTGGACTGGAGTTCCTAAGAAGTTTCCTAAGGAGGGGCTTCCCTGGTGGCACAGCAGTTAAGAACCTGCCTGCCAATGCAGGGGACGTGGGTTCGAGCCCTGATCCGGGAAAATCCCACATGCTGCGGAGCAACCAAGCCCGTGCGCCACAACTACTGAAACCTGCACGCCTAGAGCCCGCGAGCCACCAGAGAAGCCGCCGCAATGAGAAGCCCGTGCACCGCAATGAAGAGTAGCCCCTGCTCGCCGCAATTAGAGAAAGCCCACGCACAGCAACGAAGACCCAACGCAGCCATAAATAAATAAATAGATAGATAAACAAACAAACAAATAAATAAGTTGGGGACGTTTGCTAGTCCGGGTAGCCAAGACCTTTCCATTTCAATGGCCACTAGAGATGGGAGAGCAGGCCTTGACCTGGGCAAGGTTAGCACTGAGACCCCAAGACCGGCAAGGACTAGACTCTCAGTGAACGGGTGGGCTAAGGGGGAAGGTTCCACCTAAGGGTGGCACGGATGTTTGTCTTGGCCCAAACTCTGGATAGACAGAAAGTCTCCTCTGTAACTCGGAACCAGGGCCAGCCTTCAAGTCGGCTTGCAGCTCAAGCTTAAGCCATGTGCTTTGTCTTGGAAACTGTAAGCTGAGAATCCAACGGAGAGGTCTGAATAGTACCAAAGTGGGTTCCTGGGGTAGTAATTACAGGAGGGGGCTGACTTTATGAAAATCTTTCCAGATGGACATTTATGATTTGTATATATTTCTACATGTATGTTATGCTTCAACTTAAAATTTTCCTTAAACATTTTTAGGGAATGGTTCTCCTTAGAAACTGCCCCGTCCTCAGGCTGTTAAGGCCTGAGGCACAGGCCACGCCATCCAGCTGAAAACCCTGTTTTCTGTGGCACAGCTGCTAGCTGAGACCCTGACAGCAGGAATTGCTAAGTGCTTGGGGCTGACAACAGGGAAATAAACGCAAGCCACCACCAACACCTGGGGCATCTCCTCTTTTAAAAGCTCCCATCACCCCTGCCTTCCCTCATGGGAACACCTGGTCCAGATCAACCCCTAAAAATCAACCCAGCACTATTTCTTGATCAGATCACTGGAAAACAAGCCTTCAGTCAATCCTAGTCTGCCCTGTGAGTTCTTTATTTTAAATTTTAAAAAAAAGTTTTTAATTGAAGTATAGCTGATTTACAACGTTGTGTTAGTTTCAGGTGTACAGCAAAGTGATTCAGACATATATATATATATATATATTTTTTAGATTCTTTTTCATTATAGGTTATTACAAGATGTTGAACATAGTTCCCTGTGCTATACAGTAGGTCCTTGCTGTTTATCTATTTTATATATAGTAGTGTGTATGTGTTAATCCCAAACTCCTAATTTATCTTTCTCTCCCTGTTTCCCCTTTGGTAACCATAAGTTTGTTTTCTATGTCTGTGGGTATATTGCTCTTTTGTAAAAAAGTTCTTTTGTATCATTTTTTAGATTCCAAAGAAGATATGGTAAAAGTATGAGATTAGAACACTCCCTAACACCATACACAAAAATAAGCTCAAAATGGATTAAAGACCTAAATGTAAGGCCAGACACTATCAAACTCTTAGAGGAAAACATAGGCAGAACACTCTATGACATAAATCACAGCAAGATCCTTTTTGACCCACCTCCTAAAGAAATGGAAATAAAAACAAAAATAAACAAATGGGACCTAATGAAACTTCAAAACTTTTGCACAGCAAAGGAAACCATAAACAGGACCAAAAGACAACCCTGAGAATGGGAGAAAATATTTGCAAATGAAGCAACTGACAAAGGATTAATCTCCAAAATTTACGAGCAGCTCATGCAGCTCAATAACAAAAAAACAAACAACCCAATCCAAAAATGGGCACAAGACCTAAATAGACATTTCTTCAAAGAAGATATACAGATTGCCAACAAACACATGAAAGAATGCTCAACATCATTAATCATTAGAGAAATGCAAATCAAAACTACAATGAGATATCATCTCACACCGGTCAGAATGGCCATCATCAAAAAATCTAGAAACAGGGCTTCCCTGGTGGCACAGTGGTTGAGAGTCCGCCTGCCGATGCAGGGGACATGGGTTCGTGCCCCGGTCTGGGAGGATCCCACATGCTGCGGAGCGGCTAGGCCCGTGAGCCATGGCCACTGAGCCTGCACATCCGGAGCCTGTGCTCTGCAAAGGGAGAGGCCACAACAGTGAGAGGCCCGCATACCGCAAAAAAAAAAAAAAAAAAAAAAAAAAAAAATCTAGAAACAATAAATGCTGGAGAGGGTGTGGAGAAAAGGGAACCCTCTTGCACTGTTGGTGGGAATGTAAATTGATACAGCCACTATGGAGAACAGTGTGGAGGTTCCTTAAAAAACTATAAATAGAACTACCATATGACCCAGCAATCCCACTACGGGGCATATACCCTGAGAAAACCATAATTCAAAAAGAGTCATGTACCAAAATATTCACTGCAGCTCTATTTACAATAGCCAGGAGATGGAAGCAACCTAAGTGTCCATCATCGGATGAATGGATAAAGAAGATGTGGCACATATATACAATGGAATATTACTCAGCCATAAAAAGAAACAAAATTGAGTTATTTGTAGTGAGGTGGATGGACCTAGAGTCTGTCATACAGAGTGAAGTAAGTCAGAAAGAGAAAGACAAATACTGTATGCTAACACATATATATGGAATCTAAGGAAAAAAATGTCATGAAGAACCTAGGAGTAAGGTGGGAATAAAGACACAGATCTACTAGAGAATGGACTTGAGGATATGGGAAGGGGGAAGGGTAAGCTGTGACAAAGTGAGAGAGTGGCATGGACATATATACACTACCAAATGTAAAATAGATAGCTAGTGGGAAGCAGCCGCATAGCACAGGGAGATCAGCTCGGTGCTTTGTGACCACCTAGAGGGGTGGGATAGGGAGGGTGGGAGGGAGGGAGACGCAAGAGGGAAGAGATATGGGGATATATGTATATGTATAACTGATTCAGTTTGTTATAAAGCAGAAACTAACACACCATTGTAAAGCAATTATACTCCAGTAAAGATGTAAAAAAAAAAAAGAAGATATGGTATATATATATATTCAATGGAATATTACTCAGCCATAAAAAAAGAATGAAATAATGCCATTTGCAGCAACGTGGATGGACCTACAGATTATCATACTAAGTGAAGTAAGTCAAAGACAAATACCATATATCACTTATATGTGAGCTCTTACTTAGCAATTTGCTTTACAATGACAGCACATTAATTTGTCCCCTTTTGTTGACCAACAAGGAATAAAATAAACACAGAAAATGAGTTGAATTTCATCTCAGTGAATAGGAGACAAGGATCAGTGACAGCTCATCAGATTCCTGGAAATCCTCAGCTGCAAAGGTTACAATGGAACCACCTTTCTGGAGCCAATTTGACAATTTATGCAAAGCACAGCAATTCCAAAAAGGAATTTGGCTATGGAAGTAATTAGTAACAGGAATGCTCACGGACTCTGGCTAAAAAACACAACGGCCATTTTAAACTGCTAAAAAAAAAAAAAAAAAACCAAAGTGGAAACCACTTAGATATGAAATTTATAAAGTGACTAAGGAAATATTAAACTATCAAGTAGAGTGAAATAAGTTTAAAACTATGTTATACACGTATATTTGGAATCTAAAAAAAAAAGAAAATGGTTCTGAAGAACCTAGGGGCAGGACAGGAATAAAGACACAGACGTAGAGAATGGACTTGAGGACACGGAGAGGGGGAAGGGTAAGCTGGGATGAAGTGAGAGAGTGACATGGACATATATACACTACCAAATGTAAAACAGCTAGTGGGAAGCAGCCGCTTAGCACAGGGAGATCAGCTCCCATAGCACAGGGAGATCAGCTGGGTGCTTTGTGACCACCTAGAGGGGTGGGATAGGGAGGGTGGGAGGGAGGGAGACGCAAGAGGGAGGGGATATGGGGATGTATGTATATGTATGGCTGATTCACTTTGTTGTAGAGCAGAAACTAACACACCATTGTAAAGCAATTATACTCCAATGAAGACGTTCAAAACAAAAACAAAAAAACTGTGTTATAGAAGATGCTTCTCCAACTCTGGGGTAGATCAGGTAACCTGGAGAGAGAACAAAGCACAGGGCCTCAGCTCCATTTGAGCAGATTTCCAGGCAACTCAGAGGCACCTGACCTTTGAGACCACTCCCAAAGCTGGAAGAATATTCCCAAGGAGAAACGATCTGTCACCAAATGACAAATAACATTAGTTAATGTCATTTTCTTTTGTGAACATATTTGAAAGTGTACAGAGATGAAGAGCAGAAAGAGAAGCCTTAGGGCTTCCCTGGTGGCGCAGTGGTTAAGAGTCAGCTTGCCAATGAAGGGGACACAGGTTTGAGCCCTGATCCGGGAAGATCCCACATGCCACGGAGCAACTAAGCCCGTGTGCCACAACCACTGAGCCTGTGCTCTAGAGCCCATGGGCCACAGCCACTGAAGCCCGCGTGCCACAACGACTGAAGCCTACACACCGGGAGTCTGTGCTCCACAACAAGAAAAGACACTGCAGTGAGAAGCCCGCGCACCGCAACCAAGACCCAACACAGCCAAAAATAAACAAATAAATTTATTCATTTATTAATCAATTAAAAAGAAAGAAAGAAAGCGAAGCCTTATGTTTTCTCAGAGGCAAGAAGGGATTCTGGTGTTTCACGTCTTCCTTTGGTTCACCTGAGACGTCCAAACTATTCTACGATTAGAAGCTGACGGACAGGACCTGGCCTGGGTGCTGGAGAACCCCGGGCAGCGGCTCACTGGGGGCCTGTGATCCCAGGCAGCATGGGCCCTCCACAGCTCTGAGCACTCAGATGGGAGGAAAGAGCCTCCCTGGCAGGACCCTGGGGCCCCAGGGTGAGGAAGAGGCAGGGCAGGAGGCGGGGCAGGGGAGCCCCTCCCGAGCCTGAATCTGGGGGAGGCGGCAGGTGCGGCCACAGGCAGACACCTGGCCAGCACAGGGTCCCCTAGAATGAAGCCACTGTGGTCCTGGCGACTCTGCTAGGAGGCTGGAGGGAGGAGCCTGGGTGCCCCCGTGCCAGGACCCCACCCAGTCTGGCCCCTGTGAGGGGCTGCAGACCACCTGCAGGGCTGGCACGGATGCTGCCCCAGCTCCCCCATGCCAGCTGCCCCCAGGCCTCACTGCTGGGCTCGCTCAGGCCAGGAGGGGAGCCCCGCCCCTGCCTGGTCCCAGTCCTGGCCCGTGGCCGGGGATGTAAGGAGCCTGGGGTGGGGCCGCAGGGCTCACCAGGTGACGGCCAGGCTCCGTGGCTACGCCTTGGTGGGCCCAGCTTGGTTTTGTGCTGGGGGAGCCCCGGGAGTCTCCTCCTGGGGAATCCTTGTCTCAAGTTTGAATTAGCCTGAGCCTCGACATCCCAGAGCATGGCAGGTGGAGCCCCCTCCCACCCAGAGACCCACAGGAGGCCTCACTAGCAATCTGTGAGCCCAGGACAAGCCTGTGATGTCTCCCCAGACCCATTTCTGACTCTCCCCCAGCCATCCCAGCAGGTCTCTGTCCTTGTCCTTCAGAGAAGCCACTGGGTGGCCAAGGAGGACATCTCCTCTGTCCCCGCCCTGCTCTCTCCCACCCCTGAGGCCAGCAGTGGCACGCTGGGCCCAGCGGGGGGCCAGAGGGGGGATTCGAGTCTGGGGGCTATCTTCTTCCCAGAAGCCAAACCTGGTACTGGGTGCCCTGCACCGCAGGCAAAGGGGGAAGGCAGCAGCTCCTGAGGGCGGGAAGCTCCCTCTGCTTGAAGGGGCCCTGTTCCAGGGACACCCTCACTAGTCCCTGCCCCTGACATTTGCTGGAAACTGCTCCATGCCCTGATGGCTCTCTGCTGCCCCCTTCCTGGGCCCCCTCCCCAGAGACAAGTCCTGTGAGTTGGTCTCACCCTGCAGGGACCCTGAGGAGGGTCCGGCCTGTCCCATGAACCCAGACACCTGGCTGGACTCCAGCCCCAGCCCAGCACCTGCCTCCTGATCCCCAGCCCCAGGTGCCTCCCCTCCTGGCTGGGGTGCAACTTGCTCCCACCTGGTGAGCCAATGGCTGTGATTCCCGCCAGCTCAGAGGTGGGAGGAGGCCCGAGGGGCCATCTAGCCCCTCTTTCTGGGCCTCCACCCAAGGGGACCTGGGCCCCCTGGGGACTGGTCCGCCAGCATGCTGCTCTGATAGGTGGGGGCTGGGGGCAGGCGTGGAGCTGCGATGGCAGCGGGGCTCCCGGGGGCTCCCTGAGCGGGGAGCTCAGTAGCTCCTGCCCCTCCTGAGTCTGTGACCCTCAGCTTCCCCACCTCGAGTCACAGGGTGCGCTGGGTAGGCGACCCCTCACTCTCCCCTCCTGGCAGCGGCTCAGGACCACCCCCCCAGATGCGGTCAGGCCTGGAGCTGCCTCTCCTTCCTGGCCTGCCTGTGCCTGGGTCCCCAGCGTCGCCCCTTTCTGCTCCGTGACTGTCCGCGATGCTTCGCCACAGGCTCGGGGTCAGAGTTTCAGCACAAACATCAAGCGTGAAGAGACCTTGGGGCGCCGGCCCCCGCCCTCCCTGACTGAAGCTCTCCAGCCCTCTCCACCCTGCCTGCGGCACAGAAACACCTGACAGGTCACTGGGCGTACTTCGCACAAAACAGCACTTCTGTATCCCATGTCCCTGCCCATGGGGTGGCCTGTCCCCCGCCACGTCCCCTGTGCCCTGTAGAAACTTCCCTCCCCTCCCCTTCCCATAGGGCCCCAGCCTGTGCCTTCTTCTCACAAACTTTGGGCACTTGTCCTCCGATGGCTCCTCCAAAGTCCTCACCCGAGCCCCTCCTGCCACCACCTGGAGGCCCCCAGGGACCCCCCTCCAGTGCTCTGGGCCCTTCAGGTGAGTCTGGGGGTGGTGGTTGTAGGCTCTGGTTGGGGAAGTGGTGGTGAGGGGCAGGGAGGGGTGACCTGCTCAGGCCCCAGGGGAGCCCCTAATCCCAGGTCCGGAGAGCTGCCCGGGGGCCTGTTCAGCATCTCGTGCCAGGCGCTGAGGTGAGGGCAGAGCTGGCCATGGCCCCCTCCTCCGGCCTGGAGGCTTTGGGTCTGCACACTGAGTCCTCGAGGGAGAGACCCGGGGGCCTCCCCTGAACACCTGTGACCCGGCTTGGCGTGGGGAGAGGCCGGGCCACATGTTGCTGGGGACCTGAGGTGTGTCATGTAGGTAGGTGTGTCCCCAGAGCCTGTGTCCGGCCACCATAGGCAGGTGAGGGAAGGGGTCCCCTGGACACTGCAGGCGCTGGTCGGGGAGGCTGGGCCACCTGGGGCTCCTCTTCCCCTCGAGAGGAGAGCGGAGCCGGTGGTGGAGCTGGACCAGGCAGGTCAGTGTTAGGCTTGACCCGAGGGCCTCGTGGCCCATCCGGACCCAAGAGGGGGACACTGAGGCCCAGAAACCTGGTGTCCTGCTCATGGTCTCGTTCTGGGGCAGTGCCGGGACCTCAGTCCTTCCCCTGCTCTGACACACTGTCTGCTTTCACCTCCCCCCACCCCTCAGGCTGAGCGCCGCCGCCTCCAGGAAGCCCTCTGCTTTGTCTTTCCCTCCACCTGCGCCAGTCTCTCCAGCGAAGTTAGCGCTGCCATCTCACCCGCTTGTGTTCACGCTTTCTGTCCCGTTCCCTCCTCGCGCTGGGCCTGTCCTGAGTCTCTGACCTCGGCGCCATTACTTCCTTGTGTCCAGGTCTCTGCATTCGGCTATCTGCCTCCCCCATCCAGGCAAAGCAGCCCCTGCGCAGGCGCGGGGAGTGGGCGGTGGCTTCTGGCTCCCCCTGCCGGCAGTGCTGGTCCTCTGCATCAGATTCCCCATCCCGATGCCCTGGCCAGTCAGGGGGCGGGGGTGGCCGGGCAGTACCAAATCATGGCCCCCTCATGCTGCTTCTCACCCCTGCGTGGAGCAGGACCTTCTCCAGGGTCCAAGGATGCCAGGCGGCCTGCAGAGTAGCAGTGGGCTGGGCTGGAGCTGGGGCAGCGGGACTGGAGGGGGTGAGCAACCTCGCTGTAGCCCAAGGCCCTCGGAGCTCCACTTCCAGAGGCCCCTGGGAGGTCCCCCCGGGACCCTCTCCAGTGTGGCCGAACTGCCCCTGACACAGGCCTCCTCCTGAGCCATCCTGGCTGTTGTGAGCTCCGTGGTCAGGTAGGAGCACCTGCAGGTCCCCACCAGGTCCCAGCTGTGCCGAATGACCTCACCCAGCCAGTGACCCAGCAGCCCAAGGCGGGGTGCCCAACCTTCCTCACAGGCGAGGCTCCGGGGCCAAGCGGAGAGCAGCCCCGCTAGAGCCCAGGCCCACGGGTTAGTTCAAGACCCAGGAGTGGGGGGCACGAGCCAGCTTCCCCTGGGTGACACGGAGGAAGATGATGGGGGGCAGGTCGACCCCAGAGTGATGTCCACATGCCTTGGTATCATTAGGGCTTTGGGCTGATGCTTAACTAGCTCAATTTAAGCAAGTTCTTCAGATCCTGGACAACTTTAGCAAGAACAGGAAACACCAAGGTACCAAGAAGGGGTAAGACACTCCTGCGCTCTCCTCATGTATTGTGAGTGGCTGTGGTTTCCCAGGACTCTAAAGGATGTGCACGTACCTTCGGTGTCAATATATTCATTCATTTTTGAAAAAACAAAAAAGTGCCTTTAGGAGAAGTTAATACAAATAACATATGTGCTTTAAAAATAAAGGGAGAGGGCTTCCCTGGTGGCGCAGTGGTTGAGAGTCTGCCTGCCGCTGCGGGGGACGTGGGTTCATGTCCCGGTCTGGGAGGATCCCACATGCCGCGGAGCGGCTGGGCCCGTGGGCCATGGCCGCTGGGCCTGCGCGTCCGGAGCCTGTGCTCCGCGGCGGTGAGAGGCCCGTGTACCGCAAAAAAACAAAAAACAAAAAATAAAGGGAGAGACCACCTGCTTCCAGCCTGGGCCCAAACGTGGGAGGTGATAGGACCCACCGAGGGATTCGGCGAGTGAAAAAGATCTAAGGAAAGTGGTCATGTTGGCCGAGGTCTTTGAACCCTGGGAAGAAGTTTGAAAAAAGCAAAACAGTGATTAAAATCGAGTTGACTCGAAGTTGTTGGGTTATTTGGAAGGTGTTAAAGGCTTATGAAGCTTTATGGCCAAACAGAACATTAGATGACAGAAAACCCTCAGCTCCCCTACTGTAACTGGTCACACAACAAACTCATCCCTGAGTAAATGGTCTGCTCCTTACAAAAGAGGGAAGATACTATGTTCTTGTCTTAGCTTCTTCGAAAATAAAACTCTTGGGGCTTCCCTGGCAGTCCAGTGGTTAAGACTCTGTCTTCCACTGCAGGGGGCGTGGGTTTGATCCCTGTTTGGGGAACTAAGGTCCTGCATGCCTCAGGGTGTGGCAAAAAACAAAACAAAACAAAACAAAAAACCAAACAACTCTTGTGTAGCTAATTTGCTGTGTTTAGTCTGTCTAGAATTAAAAGAACCATTTCTTGGCCTCAGGCTGTCAGAGCAGGGCTGGCATCTCCTCCCCTCCTGACTCTGATCTTGCCTGTCCCAAATTCAAAGCAAAAAGACATCAAACTCTCTCTACAACAGTCTCTTCCTGAGTTTTCCCAGATGGCCACTGGACTACATCAAAGATTTATCCTCCACTTGCAGGAAACAGATCTTACAAGTAACTTGACTTGGTTTGCATTGTCCGGATTTTAATTTAGTTCAGCACTATTGAGGACTGCCCTGTTTATCATGACAACAACAGGAGAATCTGGCAAATCAAGCATTCACCATCCCTTGGTTCTGTGTATTCAAATAACATATAAGAATATTTCAGCCATTGTGTGTTCTCAATAGAAGCAACCTCACCGTGCTGTTCAAAGGCTAGACTGAATGAACTTTTTATTTTTATTTATTTTTTTAAGTTGCTGATTTTATATTTTATAATTTTTAAGTTCTCACTTTTACTTTTTAAACTTTTTTTTTTTTTTGCGGTACGCAGGCCTCTCACTGTTGTGGCCTCTCCCGTTGCGGAGCACAGGCTCCGGACGCGCAGGCTCAGCGGCCATGACTCACGGGCCCAGCCGCTCCGCGGCATGTGGGATCCTCCCGGACTGGGGCACGAACCCGTGTCCCCTGCATCGGCAGGCAGACTCTCAACCACTGCGCCACCAGGGAAGCCCCTTAACTTATTTTTTTAAAGTATATTTTATTGTGTATCCACTGAACTTGAGAGGAGAGAGGTTGGGAATGGGGATGGCTCCACAGGCAAAACCAATCACAGCTGCAAAGGACCAGGTGATGCTTTGCTTTCTTCTGTAAAATGTAATCTCGGAAATGAAAGCAGACACCATTCTATTTATATGTAGCCAGGGCTTAATCTCAACCAGCGCCAGTATTGTGTGCTAAAAACGCCGCCTGGAGTGGAGAAGGAACTGGCCCCCAGACTGTAAGTTCCTCAAGGGGGCGCACTTACCCTCCTGTGAAGCAGCTTAGTGGCGTATCCTGGAGAAGTAATTGTACAGGAAAAAAAATACTGTCCATGTCCCTGTACCCTAGGACCCTCTTCTGTGGCACCTGTCACATCCTGCTCCCAGGTATAGTTTTAGTATACTGTATAGTGTGCAGGCACCTCTACTCTAACAACATTTATGCATCTTAAAACAGTTACCTTCTGGGGCTTCCCTGGTGGCGCAGTGGTTGAGAGTCCGCCTGCCGATGCAGGGGACACGGGTTCGTGCCCTGGTCCGGGAGGATCCCACATGCCGTGGAGCAGCTGGGCCCGTGAGCCATGGCCGCTGAGCCTGCACGTCCGGAGACTGTGCTCCGCAACGGGAGAGGCCACAACAGTGAGAGGCCCGCGTACTGCCAAAAAAAAAAAAAAAAAAAAAAATTACCTTCTGCAACATTGCTCAGTAAAAATACCATACTTATGGAAGAACAAGATTGGGGCAGACCAGTCCAAATGTACAGAATGTCGTTTGCAAAGCCCTGAAGACTCAACAGTGCGTCCTAATCCCAGTAAAAATACTAGCACAGGTAAGTCAAAAACATCATATATATATATGTATATATATATTGAGGTATAGTTGATTCACAATGTGTTCATTTCCACTGTACAGCAAAGTGCTTCAGCTACACATACATACATTCTTTTTCATATTCTTTTCCATTATGGTTTATCGCAGGATATTGGATATAGTTCCCTGTGCTCTACGGTAGGACCTTGTCATAGGACCTTGTTATTTATCCATCCTATATATAATAGTTTGCATCTGCTGATCTCAAACTCGCAATCCATCCCCCTCCCTTGGAAACAATAAGTCTTGAATGGACTTTTTTAAAAGCAGTTTCTAGGTCTAAAATACTTGTCAGTGGTGACAATCAAACATGTTTTGTGGGATAAACCAAAATGACCTGGAAGTTCTTCCAATGTCCATTTGCACAACAGTCATGGGCTAGATGCTTAACTGATCTTGTTCTCAGGAGAAGACTCATCTCTTCCATCTGACACGTGGGTTGTGATAGTGATAGAACTTAGTGACTCTGGCTAACTGTCATCAACAGGTGGTTTCCACTTCTCTGTCACTTACTGAAAGGCCTGTGCTTCAAACTACACATCAGAGTCAGAATCTCCTAGAAGGAAACACTTCACCTCCAATGACCGTACCAGTCCCCTGATCCACTGATACTGTAGAGACTGGACTTGGGACACAGGCTTCCCAGGGTCACCTGCCACAATTTCCACAAATAGACAAGCCGACTGATGGGTGACATCCTGGGATTTAGTCCAGAAACGTTAGTAAACTGCTCAATGAGACAACAGTTAACTAGCTAAGCCTACGTGGACCAAATGGATTCAGCGGTGTTCTATTTTATGGGTTTGGGACTAGCATTTTTGTTAACCGCTAAACCTTGGCTTACCAGGTGACACTTGGAAACTGGAATAAAACATTTCAAATGGCTTTGTGTCCGACTGGCTGCCTGTGTCCATTTCATCGAAGTTACACAACGTGTCTGCATAGCTGTTCACAGCTCTCGCAGGCTTTACTTCTGCTGGATCAGGAGTAGCGTCCCCTCTCATCTCTCGTTTCAGTAATTTGAGTCTCTCGTAGTCCATCTACCTGAATGTTTGTCAACTTGTTGGATCTTTTCAGAGAACCGACTTCTGGTCTCATTGACTATTTTCCCCTCACTTTTCTCTTCTCTGTTTCATTTATCTCTGCCCTGTATTTCCTTCCGTCTCCTAGCTTTGGGCTTAGTGTTCTTTTTTCCAGTTGCTTAAGCTGTGAAGTTAGGTGGTTGATTTGAGATCTTTATTTTCTTAATGTAAGCATTCATGGCTATAACTTTCCCCTTAGCGCTGCTTCCTCTGAATCCCACACATTTTGGTTTGTTGTTTTTTGTTTTCACTTGTCTGTAACTTCTAATTACCCTTGTGATTTCTTCTTGATCCATTGGTTGTTTAGATGATGTTTAACTTCCAGTTTTTGAATTTCAGTTTCCTAACTTATCCCCTTGTGGTCAGAGAAGATATTCTATATGATATGCATCTCTCTAAATCTATGGAGACTTAATTTGTGGCCTAACATATGGTCTAGGGTAGAAAACATCCCGTGTTCCCTTGAAGAACGTGTATCTTACTGTTGGGTAGGGTGTTCTGCACATGCCTGTTAGGTATAGTTGATTTATAGAGGAATTGACCGCTACAGTCTTCTGTCTGGTTGCTCTGTCCGTTATTGGGAGGGGGATAGTCAAATCTCCCACTATTGTGCAGCCAAGTGTCTCACCCTTTCGATTTTTTATTCGACTACTCTGGTCTGCCATGAGGTACATATATGTCTATTACTATATCTTCTTGCTGTATTGAACCTTTTATTATTTTGTCTTGTAACAATTTTTTTACTTAAAATCTAATTTGTCTAACATTAGTATAACCAACTTTGCTCTCTTCTGGCTACTCTTGGCACAGAATCTTTCCTACCTTTTTTACTTTCAATCTGTTTGTGTCTTTAGATCTCAGGGGAGTCTCTTGTAGACATAGTTGGGTCATGTGTGTTTGACAGAATGGATACTCTTGACTGGACAGTTTAAATGTAAATGGACTAAAGTAAATGGATTAAAGTAACTACTGATACAGGGACTCCTGTCGTCTGGCTGTTTTCCATGCGCTTTGTAACTTTTTGTCCTGCTTTCCTACATTACTGTCATCTTGTGTGTGTAGCTGAATTCTATGGTGAAACACAAATTCCTTATTTCCTTTTAATTAAGAAAATTAAACGTTTTATAATTTTATTTATTTTGGCCGTGCCGGGTCTTAGTTGCAGCACATGGGATCTTCGTTGCGGCATGTGGGCTCTTAGCTGCGGCATGCAGACTTAGAGCTATTTTCTCTGTGGTTGCCATGTGGATTACATTGAACATCTTAAGGTTATAACACTCTAATTTCAATTTATACCAGCTGAACCTCAGTATCAAACTCTGCTCCTTTACAGCTCCATCCCTTTTAGCTGTTGTCACAAAACTATATCTTTAGACACGTTGTGTCCCAAAACATGAACTAATGGCTAAATGCATTAGTCTTAAAGTATACAGAAAACAAATCGTGGAGTTACAAACCAAGGTTACATCAATATCTTTTATAACAGCCCATGTATATCCTGAGGTCTTTGTCTCTCCACCTGGCTTAACGGTTACTGTCCAGTGTCCTTTCCCTTTACCCCACAGGACTCCTTGAGCATTTCTTGCAGGGCTGGTCTAGTGGCAACCAACTCCCTCAGCTTTCGTTTATCTGGAATGTCTTTTTTCTCCCTTACATCTGAAGGACAGTTTTGCCAGATATAGGATTCTTGGTTGACAGAGGTTTTTGTTTCAGCACTTTGAATCTATTAACTCACTGCCTTCTGGCCGCCAAAGTTTCTGGTAAGAAATCCGCTTTAGATCTTATTGAGGATCCCTCGTACGTGATGAGGCACTTCTCTTGCTGCTTTCAAGATGCTCTGTCTTTCTATCAAATGTGTGATTATAGCAGGTGTGGGTGTGGCTCTCTGCATTCATCTTATCTGGAGTTCACTGAGCTTCTTGGACATTTATATCCACATGTTTCATCATATTTGGGAAGATTTCAGCCATTATTTCTTCAAATATTCTCTCTGATGCTTTTTCCTTTCTTATTCTGTGACTCTCACAATGTGTATGTTGGTCCACTTGATAGTTTCTGACTGATCCCTTAGATTCTGTTCACTTTTCCTCTATCTTTGTCTGTTCTTCAGACTTGGTAATTTCCATTGCCCTATCTTCCAGCTCACTGACTTTCTTTTGCCTACTTAAATCTGCCTTTGAATCTCTCTGGCAAATTTTTCATTTCAGTTATCATACATTTTTAGCTCCAGAATTTTGGGGGTTTCATTTCAGGTTTTCCAACTCTTGACATTTCCATTTTGTTTATACATCATTTTCTTGACTTTTTCCACATCTTATTTCTTTGGGCATATTTAAGATAGTTGTGTTAAAGTCTTTGTCTAGGAGATCTTCCATCAGATCTTTTCCAGGAACTGTTTTGTTGATTTCTTTTTCCTTTGAATGGGCCGTACTTTTCTTTCTTTGCCTTGTGTTGCTGTTGTTGAAAACTGGACATTTGAATCTATTGTGGTATATCTGGAAATCAGATTCTCCCCCTTCCCCAGAGCTTCCTGGGGGATTTGGTTAGTTTTGTTCCTTGAGGGTTGTCTTTATGCCAAGGATCAGCATAAAGTGTAAACTCAAGGTCTTCTCAGCTCTTTTCTGAGCCTACATCTGTCCTGGGCACGTGCTGTCATCTTCTGGCTGTCACTGTATGTGTAATTGTTTTTGAGTGCCCTAGTCTTCAATATCCGGCTCCCAACAGAGGAAAAAGAAAAATGGAAGTGGGAAGGGCACTGGCCTATTATATCCCCTGGAAGTCACTTCAGCTGGAGGGGGGGTGGATCGCAATAATGGGGGAGGGGCAACATCAAAGGTTGCCTCCCTCTTTGGACCCCTGTGATCACAAGAGTAGCTGGAGCACACATCTCCACTGTTGGCAAGACAGGGTCCTTTGGGCCCACCCTGACCCTGAAGGCTGTATGGAAGGTGCACACAGCTGGCTCCCACAGGGCTGAGGGCGGAGGACGGGCATCTGCTGTGCTAAGACCTGAAAATGACTAAAGTTACATGCAACTTACTGTCCAAGTCTTTGCCTAGATGCTGAAAGCCTTCAGTAGACTATGGAGTCCCCAGATAGTAACATCGGACAGATTCTGCCAGGGCAATTGTTGGCTAGGTGGTAAGACAGATTTCAGGGCTTCCTACTCTGCCATCTTCCCAGAATCCTTTCTGTAAGCAAACTTTTATAAACCAGCAACTTTACTAAAGTCACATATTAATTGTCACTTATCTGTAGATCCTTTGAGGTTTTCTCCATGGACAAGGATATCTCAGTTATGCCAGTTTTATTCATACTGCTGCTGTGTCTGTTTATTAAGCCATTTAGTTAGTGTTTTAGTTGAATTCTTATAACTTTCATTTCTAGAAGGTCTAATTGAATCTCTTACAAATCTCCATGGTCATTATTTAGGGTCATTTCCTTACCATTTTAAGGAAAAATATAAAGTAAATTCTGGGGGCACAGGTTCAATCCCTGGTGGGGGAACTAAGATCCCGCAAGACGTGTGGCCAAAAAAACCCCAAAAAACAGCAACAACAACAAAAAGATGTTATATTTAAACCCAATTATAATTACATTAACTATAAATGGAATAAATTCTCAATTTATGAAACAAAGATTATCAGATTAGATTTTAAAAATCAAGCTACTGTTGTTATGAGACACACATTTAAAATGTAAAGATGCATATGGTTTGAAACAAAGAGTAGAAAATTATAGTGGTGCAAAAGTAACTAGAAGTTGATTTCATCTCTTTAAAAATATAAAGTATAATTCTGTGTCTGATAATCCCATTCTATCCAGTTATATGATTCTGCTGGCATGCTCTCATGGTGTTTCACTTCCTGTGTGCTTTGTCATTTTTGATGGTAAGATGCCTCTTCTCCTTGGAAATACATTGGGATGTTTATGAATCCTAAGCTGAACTGTGTTTCTTTTTTTTTTAAGTGAATGTTTTTGTTTTTGAATTTATTTATTTTATTTATTTTATTTTTGGCTGCACTGGGTCTTTGTCGCTGCATGAGGGCTTTCTCTAGTCGCGGTGAGCAGGGGCTACTTTTCATTGTGGTGTGCGGGCTTCTCATTGCAGTGGCTTCTCTTGTTGTGGAGCATGGGCTCTAGAGTGCAGGCTCAGGAGTTGTGGCACACGGGGCTTAGTTGCTCCGCAGCATGTGAGATCTTCCCGGACCAGGGCTCGAACCCATGTCCCCTGCATTGGCAGGTGGATTCTTAACCACTCTGCCACCAGGGAAGCCCTGAACTGTGTTTCTTAAAGAACAACTGCAGTGCTCTAGCTTTAATACACTTTAGCTGGAGGATGAAATCCAGCAGATCATTCCAGGAATTGTTATGCACTGAACTGCATTCCTCCAAAATTTATATGTTCACATTTTAACTCCTAGTACCTCAGAGTGTGACTGTATATGGAGGGAGGGTCTTTAAAAAGGTAATTATATTAAAATATAGATATTAAGGTGGGCCCTAATCCATTATGACTGGTGTCCTCATAAAAAGAGGAGATTAGGACACAGACACAGAGAGAAGACCATGTGAGCACACAGGGAGAAGACAGTCATCTTTAGGTCCAGAGAGAGGCCTCAGGAGAAACCAGCCCTGACAGCACCTCAGTCTCAGACTTCCAGCTTCCATCATTGTGAGAAAATGAATTTTTGTTGTTTAAGCCACCCAGTCTGTGGTGCTTTGTTATAATAACCCTAGCAGGGACTTCCCTGGGGGCGCAGTGGTTAAGAATCCACTTGCCAATGCAAGGGACATGGGTTTGAGTCCTGGTCTGGGAAGATCCCACATGCCATGGAGCAACTAAGCCCGTGCGCCACAACTACTGAGCCTGTGCACCTAGAGCCCGTGCTCCACAAGAGAAGCCACTGCAGTGAGAAGCCTGAGCACCTCAACAAAGAGTAGCCCCTGCTCACCACAACTAGAGAAAGCCCACAGGCAGCAACAAAGACCCAACACAGCCCAAAATAAATAAATAAATTAATTAATTAGTTAATTTTTTTAAAAAAGAGATCATTGGTTCTGGATGAAATCATCTTTAAAAAAAAAATAACCCTAGCAAACTAAGACTGGAATTAAGTTTTTCTTGGTTGCTAATAATCAACCAATTGTGATATTAAATGGCCACAAGAAAAGATCTATGTGCTTGCATGTCAGGTAGAAGTTTGAAGAAAAGCACTTTCTGAGCAGGAGCTGGCACCCCATGAAGACAGAATGAAATCCGTGCCAGTTCTTGCTGCCTCTGGCCTTGGTGATATGGGTATTCTGCAGAAGACTGGGGTCCTTCATCACAGAGCTAAATGCATACACACCTGGTCCAGGAGTCAGAGAAGCTGAAGGAGGATCTAGCGGAAGGTGGAGCAGGTTGAGGCCCAGCTATAGCCTCACGTCTATAGGTCAGTCAGCATGTCAGCAAACACCTGTGTGAGCTACAAAACAGAGACTGCTTCCCTCAGCCTTCCAAATCTGTGTTTAGGTCTATTTGTCAAACACTGATATGGTTATACCAAACTTCTAGGTATTATTGCACCACTATAATTTTCTATTCTTTGTTTCAAACATTATGCATCTTTACTTTTTTTTTTTTTTTTTTTTTTTTTTGTTACGCTGGCTTCTCACTGCTGTGGCCTCTCCCCCGGCAGAGCACAGGCTCCGGACGCACAGGCTCAGCGGCCATGGCTCACGGGCCCAGCCGCTCCACGGCATGTGGGATCCCCCCGGACCGGGGCACGAACTTGTGTCCCCTGCATCGGCAGGCGGACTCTCAACCACTGCGCCACCAGGGAAGCCCCCATCTTTACATTTTAAATGTGCATCTCATAATAGCAGTAGTTTTTTAAATCTAATCTGATAATCCTTGTTTCATAAATTGAGAATTTATTCTATTTATAGTTAATGTAATTAAATTATAATTAAGTTTAAATATAACATCTTTTTTTTTTTTTTTTGGCTGCGTGGCTTGCAGGATCTTAGTTCCCCCGCCAGGGATTGAACCTGTGCCCCCAGAAGCATGGAGCCCTAACTA
The DNA here is from genome assembly GCF_964341445.2 of Mesoplodon mirus. Lineage (NCBI taxonomy): Eukaryota > Metazoa > Chordata > Mammalia > Artiodactyla > Ziphiidae > Mesoplodon > Mesoplodon mirus. The sequence continues at coordinate 186,893,774 of NC_138979.1, forward strand.
CTGGATTGCCAGGGAATTCCCTAAATATCTTATGTTCTGCTTTCTATTTGTCCTGCCTATTCTATTTTCTTTTTCCCACCTCTCATGTCATCTTGTAGATATTTTATTTTTTCATGTTTTGATTAAATATTCTATTTGTTACACTAAAGTTTTAAATATTCACACTTAACTCATCAAAGTTTAAAGTTAATCAAAACCTTTCTGGGGACTTCCCTGGTGGTCCAGTGGTTAAGAATCCACCTTCCAATGAAGGGGGACATGGGCTTAGTTGCTCCGCAGAATGTGGGATCTTCCCGGACCAGGGCTCAAACCCATGTCCCCTTCCTTGGCAGGCAGATTCTTATCACTGCGCCACCAGGGGAGTCCCCAGCCATTAGCTCTTAATATGCTTTTTTGTGGTCTAATCTCTGCCTTTTTTGGGGACTCAAATTACACCTATGTTGGACTTCCTCACCTACTCTCTTACCTCTCCTATTTACTACTTTTTAAAAATTTATTCTGAATAATTTATTTTGAAATCTCTCAGTCACTGATTTTTCTCTTGAGCTGTGTCTAATCTGCAGTTAACTTGTCAACTGGGATTTAAGTTTTTCAGTTTTTTAGTTCTAGACTATTTAATTCTTTTACAAATATGCTATGTGATTTTTACAGTTTCCAGTTGTCTGCTAAATTTTTCAAGCTTTTTTGTTTTTTCTTTGAACAGAATAAAAGTTTGTGTCTGATTAAACCAGTATCTTGGGTCTCTAGGGTCTGTTCTTATCTTTTTGTTTCTTGGTTTTTTTTTCTTCCTTTTTTTTTTTTTCCTTCATCTCTCATATGGGCCTGATGATCTTTTTTACATATTGGATAAATCACTGAAACAATTTGAAGCTTAGATTGTTCTCTTTCTCCAGAAGAGTTTTAATTGTTTTTTTCCGGATGCCTGGGAGCACTAACCATAAGAGAGGGCTTAATCTAATCTAATTTTCAGGCTTAATCTAATTTCAGGGCTTGAGATTTCCTTAAAAGTTTTTCCTAAAGCTGGGCTCCAGACTCTCTGAAGGTTGATTTATCCAGTTAACTCTCACTTCTAGGGTGCAACCCTTTAAGATTCCAGCTCAAAGTAGCACGTGTTTTCCCTGGGGCCCCAATCTTGATGGGCCACAGACTCTGTTGATTATTTGTTGCTGCATAACAAAAACCCAGAGACTCAGTGGCTTAAATTTAAAAGATGTATTATTTCTTATGACTCTGAGTATTGACTGGGTTTAGCTGGATAGTTCTTCTGCTGAAGTCACTTATGCAGCTCAGCTGGGGAGGGAATGTGCATGTATTCACTCATCCAGGAAGGCTGGAATGGCTTCAGCTCTCTCTTTCTCTTCATATGACCTCCCACCATCCAGTAGTCTAGTCTTGACTTCTTTATCTGGTGACTGCATCCCAAGAGGACCAGAGAGGAGCTGGTGGGCATTGGCCTGGACCTGACACAATATCACTTAATGCCACATTCTATTAGTCAAAGGAAGTCAGATTCTAAGGGAAAGGAAACAGACTCGTCTCCTTATGGAAGGAGCAACTGTGTGTGCAGGAGTCATCAGTGGTCATCTCTACAAACAAAGCTCAATTCCACACCTCTAAGCCATTGAGGCTTTCAAAGATGCAGCACAGCCTTCCATCTCCCCTGGATTTGTCCCTAGGGAAAAAGCTTTCCCAACTGCCAGACTCACTTCTCTGGATTCCTACTGTGTGATGCTGCCTGGGTTGTTTTCTCTGGGTTGTTACCTTGTAAGCTCCCTGGTGCTCTAAAGAATATGTTTTCTAGATCTTGTTCATCAGTTCACTTGTCTTCGGCAGGCAGTTCTAGACTACCTAGGCCACCATTACCATAAACTTCCTCTTCAATAGCCTGTTGAGAGTGATATGGTCCCCAAATCAGTCAGACACTTCTTAATAAGTTGTATGCAGAAGGGTTCTCATGTCACTCCTTGGAATGTGGAGGTTCTTTTTTTGTTGTCTAATAGGTTGAAATAATGGGATCACCCAGACTCAGTTTGTTCACTGACTTCTCTGGGTCTTGCCTCATCTGTTTCGTTCACCATTCTTCTCAAATCTTCGTTCTGGGTTCAATTTCCTTTTTCCTGAAGTGCATACATTAATTACAGTCTGTTACTAACACTTTCCATTTTTGTTTCTCTGAAAATATTTTCATTTTATCCTCACTCTTGAATGGTAGTTTAATGTGGGGGTATAAAATTCCACAAGCTCTTCATGCCTTGGAGGGCCACCCGGACCTCAGCAAGCACATTGGGTGGTGGTGGAAGCTTCAGCAGGTGAGTTGAGGGGCTGACAGTGCAGGGCACACACTGGCCTACTAGGGGCGGTGCTGGGGCCTGGAGGTCCCAGCAGGGAGTGAGGCCCAGGTGGACCAGGTGTGCACTCGGGTCCAGCATGAGGTGGAGACTAGCCTGAGGTGGAATCTACAATGAGATCCTGTGCCACCACTTCAGTATCCCCAGATGGGGGCCTTGGTGCTGGCTGGGTAGAGGACCAGCCTGTGCCGCGGCCTTGGCCCTGCAAGATCCATGGGCGGAGAACAGGGGTGCTTAGTTGTTCCCACCAGTATGATATCTGGTCCTTATCAGTCAGCCCTTTAGCTTTCTAAGATCTTCAAAATGGCTGAAATGCAAGGGACGGTTTTTAAAAATATAATTGATTTTCTTAATCACATTCTGTGCTTGTAATGAGTAAATACTTGAGCTCTGAATTACCAAATCAGTGTCTTTTAAAGAAAGAAAAAAAGAAGAATTGAGCCTCAAACCAGTGGTTACTTATTTGAAAACTTTCTCCCTGTCTGGCATACTCATGTTTTGATACTTTGTTTCCTGGCAGGGGAGACACACTAGGACACTGCTGTATAGATGAGATAATATGCAGAACCTGCTCTGAGAGTTATAATTAATGTTTTCACTGGACAATTTAGCTGACAAGTAAGCTCAGAATACTATGAAGCCTCGTATATTTTAAAGCTTATTTGCAGCCCTGACCTGCAGCTGTGGCCCTTTCTGTATCGCTCTGAATATAGTTGTGACCTCCCTAGGAATGCCTTGAGAAGGGGCCTGCATCGCTGGGGTATTAACTGTGTATCCAGACCCAAGAACTCAGCTCTGCCAGTTTTGTAAATTTTAGTTTTAGTAGACATTTGCATCAGTAAATTGAGCACAAATAAAGTGATTTTACATTTGTCTGAATGAATTTTATTTTAAAGCTGTGTTAACTAGCTGTTAGCACATCTCTAGCACATCTACTTTTTTAACGTCTCCCAAGGATTCTGTTAAGAGGAAGGGCAAAATCAGCATAATGAGAAACAACACCGAGTTTTGCAAATGTATTTTAAAAGGTGTTTAGCAGATCCCTCTATTCAGTCTGACCTCTCGAATATTTTAAAGGTAGCATCAGCACTGGAACAGAAAACCTATCGAGCCTAAGTCCTTTTTTTTAAGTAGGTTTTTTTAAAAATTTATTTATTTATTTATTTTTGGCTGCATTGGGTCTTTGTTGCTGTGCGACAGCTTTCTCTAGTTGCGGTGAGCGGGGTCTACTCTTTGTTGCGGTGCGTGAGTTTCTTATTGCCGTGGCTTCTCTTGCTGCGGAGCACGGGCTCTAGGCGCGTGGGCTTCAGTAGTTGTGGTGCATGGGCTCAGCAGTTGTGGCTCACGGGCTCTAGAGCGCAGGCTCCGTAGTTGTGGCGCACGGACTTAGCTGCTCCGCGGCATGTGGGATCTTCCCAGACCAGGGCTCGAACCCGTGTCACTGGCAGGCAGATTCTTAACCACTGTGACACCAGGTAAGTGCCCTAAGTCCTTTTTTAGATCCTGGTTTTTGATAGTGGTGTATGGGGAACTCTTTTCTGAAAGGTTTTACCTTTTGCAATTTTAGGAAGGATTATCTTTTTAGCTTGTTTTAAAAAGCTGCAGTTTGTGTTGATTTGTGGCTTCTCTACTTCATCAGCTATACCGGCCGGCCACATGCTTCCAAATAAAATAAACCCCAAACCAACCTCAGAACCGTATTTTGATCTGTAACAACTAAATAACTTTGTCAAGGGGAGTTCTATTAATATTCCATATAACATTTAAATAAGGTGATGGCTTTTATCTTACTACCCACCTCAAAAACAAATACAAAACCAAAGAACTCAATTCTCAACCCGAGACTGGGGCGCGGTCGGCGTCCCCTCCCTCCGAGGTGTTGGACTGTTATTTGAAGCCTTGGAAACCAAAAGGCTCACCGCCCTGCTCCCACGCTGGGTGGGCCTCCCCTCCCCTCCCCTCCCCGGCGGTGTCACCTTACACCTTGAGTAAGGACGTCCTCCTCCAGATACGCCCCTCCCTCCAAGTCAACGAGGAGGCACCGAAGTCGCTGCCCTTAGAGGCTCCTTCCCCGCCACCCGAATGCGTCTTCGTCCCAGAGGTGGCCCCTCCGCCGCCGCCGCACAAACACCTCGTGGGGGCCAGCGTCGGGGGCCCTTCGTGACCCGGCCCGTCCCCTGCCTCCCGGCCCACGGCAGCCCAGACTTCCCGCGTCCCGGCCTCTCTGCGTAACAGACCGCGATCCCGCCACAGACACCAATTTTCCATAAAAGCTGATTCTCCGCAGCCGCGCCCCGCGCAGGCGCATTGGCGGCCGGGCGGGAGGCGCGGCCAGGCCGGGGGGAGGTGCGGTCAGCCAGCCGGGCCACGGGACCGCCTCCGCCGCTGGAATGCGCAGCCCCTCCTCGCCCCGCCTACGGCTGCCAACCCGCGTGCGAGGTCTCCCGTGCGGCCTGCGATCCTCCCTGGAACGCGGGCGGGCCTCACTAACTAGCTGAGTGTGACTTCACAACACGCATGTGTAATAGGACGTCTGAGAGTTCGAGCTCCGGTGTCCGCACCCCAGGAAGCCCTGACCTCCTGTGTTGAGGTTCAAGGAAAGTGCTAGAGGCCCGTCCGGGAGAGGCCGGGGGCTCACTGCCTGCACAGATGGAATCTGGAGAGATATCCCCCTGTGGGCTTCCTCAGCGCCCCAGTGCCTGCCCTCCCCAAGATGCCTTCAGACGGCTCCGGGGCCTTCATGCCTTTGGGACTGAGTGTCCCCATTTCACCTGCAACCACCATTGACTAGTTGCGCCCACACTGCCTACGCAGCCCCCTCCCCCGACAGGGCAGGGCAGGGCAGGACAGGCCTTTCCGAGGGAGCCCCAGGAGCCCTTTCTGCCGCAGCTGATACCTGGGCTCCTGCTTGCGGAGCCCAGTCAGAGTCCCAGACCCAGATCCCGGGGAGACCCTGCTCTTTCCCGCGCCAGTCGGAAGTCCGGACCCAGTGGGGTTAAACCCAAAAGTTTGGTTTTGTTAAAAAAAGAAAGAGAAATCTGGAAGTGGGTTGTGCAGCTGCTCGAGGCCGCGTTGGGGGAATTGCTACAGCCGCGTGTCCGCACTTTCTCCGTCTCAGATCTGCATGGGAATTGGGGTCTGCCAACTGCATGATCTTCCAGGAGCTTTGGAAGTGGGAAAGGGCCTGGAGGCCATGCCCCTGCTGCTCTTTGCCCTTTTCTGCTGACAAGCAAGGTCGTGAAGCGATGAGGACCCTCTGAGCAGGTTCCCGTGTCTCCTCCCAGCTGCCCAGGTGCTGGCAGGCGGGGACAGCAGTGAGAGTAGCAACAGAAGCATCTTTATTTTGGCTGCCAGAACCTGGGATGGTAGCTCTGGATGTTTTGCAAACTCGTGACTCTAGAGGCAGGTCGAGAGCGCGGAAGCCCCACACCCACCCCGGGCAGTTTTTGTTACTCTGGAAGTGTTTCCAGAGCGCGGAAGCCCCACCCCCACCCCAGGCAGTTTTTGTTACTCTGGAAGTGTTCCCAGAGGGCGGAAGCCCCACCCCCACCCCCACCCCCACCCCGGGCAGTTTTTGTTACTCTGGAAGTGTTCCCAGAGGCCAAGCCCGGACCCTGTTCCTCCAGCTCTTCCTGATCAAGTCTAGTAAGTCAGCCTTGCTTAGATTACCTCCCGTGGTTCTGCTCCCCGAACCCTGACTGCCCCAGGTTTTGCTGCTAGAAATAATGTGGCCTTACCACCTGTGGTAACAGGTGAGGCGTGGGTGATGTCACTGCCCTCCAGCTAAAGACCAGAGGAGCACACCTGTCACTGAACAAGTTGACTTTACTCCGGGGACTTCCCCAGTGGTCCAGTGGTTAAGACTCCATGCTTCCCGTGCAGGGGACACGGATTTGATCCCTGGTAGGGGAACTAAGATCCTGCAAGACGCAGACTGTGGCAAAAAAAAGTTGACTTCACTCCGTGCTGCAGTGAGGGGAACACACACCTGGGAGCCATGGGGTGTCTCAGTAAGAAGATGTTAGAAGGCACTTGGTTACAGGCTTGTATAAGGTGGTTTGGGTGAAAGTTTAATAGGAAGCAGGGCTTTGCTCTGGATTAGATGCTGTCAGGTAGCGGGGGAAATTACATGCTTGAATATCATAATAACTCTTATCTATCAGGAGGGAAGGCTGCACTTGGTAAAGAAGCATTCATCACTCATAGTAGCTAAGAGAGGGGGAATGTTTGGTCATTTTTTGTGGTTTTGAAAGTATTCATATTTTTGTCTGTGTTTAGACCTGATTACAGGGTGCTTTTTTTTTGTCTTGATCCATCTAGGTCATGTTCTGTGAACTTGTTTACGTTCAACAGGAGAACGCCATGGTGTAGCTGTGAGCGCCAGGCCAGCTCCCAGATGGCAGGGGCTGCTTTTCCCTTGGTGTAAGTATGCATCTAGGTGGGCTGGGAAGCCGGTGAGCCCTGTGCTACCACAGCAAAACATTTGGTAAAACTGTTGTCCAGTGCCTTTAAAGGTAGACCACGTACCTAAAGAGTCTGTCAAAATGTGCTGATAGGCTGTGTCTCCTCACCCACAATCCACACCTATGGCCTTACAGGGAGGTCCTTATGACTAGTAGATTGAGGAAGAAAAACCTTGATCCTGGTTTACAGATGGTCCAGGAGTGGATGGCTGCGGCTCTACAGTCCCACTCAGAGGTGGCCCTAAAGGAGAGTGATGGGGCTTCCTTGGTGGTGCAGTGGTTAAGAATCCGCCTGCCAATGCAGGGGACACAGATTCGAGCCCTGGTCCGGGAAGATCCCACATGCTGCGGAGCAGCTAAGCCTGTGCGCCACAACTACTGAGCCTGTGCTCTAGAGCCCGCGAGCCACAACTACTGAGCCCACGTGCCACAACTACTGAAGCCCGTGTGCCTAGAGCCCATGCTCCACAACAAGAGAAGCCACCACAATGAGAAGCCCGCACACCGCAATTAAGAGTAGCCCCCGCTCACCACAACTAGCAAAAGCCTGTGCCCAGCAATGAAGACCCAACACAGCCAAAAATAAATAAATAAAATAAAATAAAAAAGAGTGATGAAGGAAAATCTTCCCAGTGGTCTCCATTTCAAGCATTCTTTTGGATCGTTGTCCACTTTGCCTGGACTGAAAGATGGCTAGAAGAATGGCTGTACGTTTGCTCATGGATAGTTGCTAATGGCTTGGCTGGATCATCAGAGACTTGGAAAAAAACAAGACTGGAAGATCGGGGGAGGGTGAGAGGGAGAGGCAAGAAAGAGGAGATATGGGGATATATGTATATGTATAGCTGATTCACTTTGTTTTACAGCAGAAACTAACACACCATTGTAAAACAATTATACTCCAATAAAGATGTTAAAAGAAATAAAAAAGATCGGTGAAGAGGTGATCTGGGGAGGAGACATGAGGATGGACCTCTCTGGATAGGCATAGACTGTGAAGAAAATTTACCATATGTGAATACCCACCCAAAGGCACCTACTGCAGAGGAGGCTCACAAGAATCAGTTGGGCAAGTGACCTCCCTGGTGGTCCAGTGGTTAAGACTCTGTGCTTCCTCTACAGGGGGTGCAGGTTCGATCCCTGGTGGGGACCTAAGATCCTACGTGCCATGTGGCATGGCCAAAAAATTAAAAAATTAAATAAATCACTTGAGCAAGACAGTCCATCCTACGCATAGCAGTTCAGCCTGTTTAGCCATCCATCCAAGTGCTCGTTCAATGGGCCCATGTACAAAACAGCCAAGGAAGCAGGGACAGAGGCTATGAAGGGGCTCAGCATCATGGACTTTGCCTCACCAAGTCTGATTTGGCTGTCATCACTGTTGAGTAACAGCAGAGACCAATACTGAGCCCCTAATATGGTGTCATTTCCCAAGGGACCAACTAGTCACTTGGTGAAAAGTCAATCACATTAGATCTCTTCCGTTGTGGAAGGAGCAGCAATTTGCCCTCACTGGGTAGACATTTACTCTGGATATGGATTTGCCTTCACTGCCTGTAATGCTTCTGCCAGCACCACCATCCACAGATTTACAGTACGCCTTATGGACGTTCATGCTATCCCACAGAACATTTCTTTGATCAAGGGATTAATTTTACAGCAAAAAAAAATGAAATCGTAGGCTATGCCCATGGAATTCCTCCACTTGTGTCAAATGGAGGAAAGGAACAGAAAAAAAATATTTTTACAAGATAATAATAAAATTTAAAACTGAGCTGTTCAAATGTTGCTGTTTTTACCTGTCCTTGTCCACAAGTGGGACATTCCTGAGGAGAAGAGGAAGGTTCCACTTGTTTCCTTAAATCGCCAAAAGCCTCAGCCCAGAATTCAGCACCCCCTACCCGCCGAATTCTTGCAACATTATTTCCCGGTTGGTTGATGCCAAGGCAAAAAGACATCCTTTTAATGGTTAGAGAGGATCAGTTGCTTAAATGATTTCATGTCAGTGTTGTATTTATGGTTTTACAATAAAATGACCTTTAGAAAAAAAAAGACTTGTACAATGAAGACAACAATAAATTGCTGAAAAAATTAAAGACACAAATAAATGGAAACACATTCCATGTTCATGGAATGGAAGACCTCATACTGTTAACATGTCAATACTACACAAAACAATCTATAGATTCAATTCAATCCCTATGAAAATTTCAATAACATTTTTTCGGAAATAGCAAAAAACATCCTAAAATTCATATGGAGTGTCAAGAGATCCCAAACAGCCAAAGCAACCTTGAAAAAGAACAAAGCTGGAAGGCACATTTCCTGATTTCAAAACTGTTGCAATGCTTTGGTGCCTAGAAGAGTGTAATGCTGACATGAAGACAAACACAGACCAGCAAGCAGAATAGACCCACCCCGTGTTTCTGTAAGTCAGAGTCTTCGCAGCCTTGGATTCGGCAGTGATTTCTTGGCACAGGCAACAAAAGAAAAACTGAACAATGGATTTCATGAAAAATTTTAAATTTTGTGCATCAAAACACATTATCGGGCCTCCCTGGTGGCGCAGTGGTTGAGAGTCCGCCTGCCGATGCAGGGGATGCGGGTTCGTGCCCCGGTCTGGGAGGATCCCATATGCCGCGGAGCGGCTGGGCCCGTGAGCCATGGCCGCTGAGCCTGTGCGTCCGGAGCCTGTGCTCCGCAACGGGAGAGGCCACAACAGTGAGAGGCCCGCATACAGCAAAAAGAAAAAAAAAAAAAAAAAAAAAAAAAAAAAAAAAAAAAAAAAAACACATTATCAAGGGACTTCCCTGGTGGCGCAGTGGTTAAGAATCCACCTGCCAGTGCAGGGGACACAGGTTCGTGCCCTGGTCCGGGAAGATCCCACATGCCAAGGAGCAACTAAGCCCCTGCGCCACAACTACTGAGCCTGTGCTCTAGAGCCCGCGAGCCACAACTACTGAATCCCACACGCCTAGAGCCTGTGCTCTGCAACAAGAGAAGCCACCGCAATGAGAAGCCTGCGCACCGCAACGAAGCCCCCCGCTCGCTGCAACTAGAGAAAGCCCGCGCACATGAAAAGATGCTCAATGTCACTAATCTTTAGGGAAATGCAAATCAAAACTACAATGAGATATTACCTCACACCCATTAGAATGACTTCTATGGGGGAAAAAAAAAGACAATTACAAGTGGTCATGAGGATGTGGAATTGGAGCACACGTGCGCTGCTGGCGTTGGTGAGGATGTACTGCTACGGAAAACAAGGATTGTGATCCCTAAAAACTTAAGCCTAGAATTACCATAGGGTCCAGCAAGTCCACTGCTGAGTATATATCCAAAAGAACTGAAAGCAGAAGAGAAGATTTGCACACCCACGTTCTCAGCAGCACTGTTCACGATAGCCAAAAGGTGGAAGCAACCCGCGTGTCCACTGATGGATGAATGAATAAACAAAATGTGGTCTATACATACACATGTATATGTGTACACAATACAATGGAATGTTACTCAGCCTTAAAGAGAAAGAAAATTCTGACATAGGCTACAACATTATGACCCTTGAGGGCATCGCTCCAAATGAAATAAGACAGTCACAGAAAGACAAATACTGGGGCTTCCCTGGTGGCGCAGTGGTTGAGGGTCCGCCTGCCAATGCAGGGGACACAGGTTCGTGCCCCGGTCCGGGAAGATCCCACATGCCGCGGAGCGGCTGGGCCTGTGAGCCACGGCCGCTGAGCCTGCGCGTCTGGAGCCTGTGCTCCGCAATGGGAAAGGCCACAGTGGTGAGAGGCCCGCGTACCGCAAAAAAATAAATAAAAATAAAAATCAACTATGGCCTCATGATGGGTTACAGAAACAATGCCTATGGCAGCCATGAAAATTTTCTTCCTTTCGTGTTATGTGGCTGTGTATGCATATCACTGATAGCTTCTTTCTCTCCTTCTTCCCATTATTTTATAGAAGGATTGCAAGTGGTGGTGAACCTTAAAATTTAGTCTTTCGGTAACAGCATATTCATATGGGACTGGGCCTGAATTTATGGAGTCATTAACGCAGTCCAGAGATGGATATTGTAACTGTATCCCAGTGATGGATGCAATGACTCTTGGGACTTTGTGTCCCCCGTGGTTTGGGATGAGGGGGAGAGCATTTTCAATTTAGAATAAATAGTTACATCTTGTTCAGTAGAAGCATAACGTTGTTTCTGTTGTTGTGTGTGTAGAAGTGTATGTATGGGTGCTTAGCAGTCAAAGAGGGGGACTGCTATTATTCTCTCTCCTTCAAACCCTACCCTCTGCTTTCTGATGCTAAGGCAGGGTCTCTGCAAACACATTTCTCCTTTGCCAACTAGCTGCCTGTTGGCATCTCACCAAAGTAGGAAATGGATGTCGATCGGAAAGCTGGAGGAGGGAAAATGCACTCATTCTTCTCTGTTTGCCAGTGAAATGGTGCTTCACTGTGAGTGTAGCAGGTGATTTCAACAGCAGCAGTGGATTCCGGTTTGCAGTTTTCCCACATTTCTAGAACCAGCCTCACTGCAATCCTCCTCTGGAATACCAGCACCAGCGCCCTGGCGCCCTCTCCTCAGAGATGTTGGACCTCAGCTCTTTGAGGCCCCTCCATCCAGCTACTGAGGCACAGCACAAATCAGGCATGGCCTTTCCTCAGAGGTCTGCCTCTCGGTTCCTACAGGATCCCTTCTCTAAGCTTCTAAAGTTTAATAATCTCAGCCTCTTCCCTTTGTTCCCCCAGCACTGGGCAGGGTCGCTGCTTCCTGAAATACCAGCTCTGAGATAAATTATTGTCGCCTTTTTGCTTTTTCAGTTTTCTGATACCTGGTGAATAATTCTTTATGTTGAATTCTCTCTGTTGAAATAATTAGTCTAGTTTCCTTCTTCTGAATTGACTGGTACATATAGTAAAGGAAGCAGTTAGAAAAAAAAGAGTAAGTAGCATGTGTTGGCTGCTTCAGGCTAACTCTAGCAAAGTCATAAGAAAGAAAAACTTGAGGCATGAGTTAGCTAGACTGGAAGCAAACCAAGGAGAATAAAGATCTGACTTATTTACGCCACCATTGCCGTGAAGGACTGCAGAGGCGCTGCCCGGATTCTCCTTCAACAGGCTTGTTGTCTCAGCTGCTGGGAGGGCTGTTGATGGACAGACTTCAGCTGTCAATCAGGGACTACCTCAGCGTATAGAGCAGGCTTGCTCAATATCACACATCCAGTGACTGACCTGATGGTTGGCCACTCTTACCCAACTCAGAACACCTGAAGAGCCATGCTAGTTCGGAGACCCCTGTGGGGTTGGCTGGGGCCACTGTCATGGTCGCATTGCTCAACTCCTCCCTCTGCCCTCCTACTTCCCTTCCCTTCCTTCAATAGCTGTCGTTCCCCAAAGCGTCTCTTAATGTGCGTCCTGCATGCTAAACTCATCTTAGAATCTCTTCTGAGAATGTATCGACTTTTTCTTTTGTGAATTTTGGAGTAAACCAAAGATAGGTAGAGAAGGAACTAGAGAAAGAACTGGAGCGAGAGAGAGGGCATAAATAAACAAGATTAGGAACAAAGCAGAGGATGTAACCAGAGATGCTACGGTTACTCAAAATCTTGTAAGAGGTTGTTATGAACAATTTTATGCCAATACATTTGAAAAGACATAGGATGTATAGATTCCTGGAAAAATACAAACTAGGAAACTAAGAAGAAAATGTAAAACCTGTAACAATGAAATACATTAGAAATCTTTTCAAAATAATGGATTTACAAGCAATACCTGCCAAATATTGAAAGAACAGATCATTTCAATCTCACACAGAACCTACAGAGACTAGAAAAAGAGGGACTAGTCCCCCACTACGTTTTTGTGTATGTTAACCTAATATTGATACCAAATGCAAACAAGTGCAGTATAAGAAAACTATAGGCAAGTCTCATTCGTAAACACAGAGGCAAATTTATGAAGCAAAATCTTAGGAAAACCGACTTATCAAATGTATCAAATTTATAGCAAATAACAGCCAGTTGGAGTTTATCTCAGGAATGCAATGTTGGTTTAACATTATAAAACGGATTAGTAATCATCCATGTTTGATAAGCTTAAAGTTTATAATCTTGTCATCTAAATCAAGTCTAGTGAGGATGAGGCTCTTCTGGTGTAGTTCCTTAAGTAAACAGCTGCTCAAATATAATTTCTCTTGGCCTGTAGATCCATGCAACTAAGAGAAAGCTTATCCGCCTCTCCCCTGCCACACATACCCCGCATATACAATGGTGCAACTGGCATAGGAGAGCTGCTGTAGACATTCCTGTTCAAAAAGGGGGGCAGATGGGAAACACAAAAGGGTCACCAGTCCATAGCAATTCTGAAACCCAGCCAAGAAATTCCTTGGTTTGGTCTTAATCCTGGAAATAATCCTCCACTGCTTCGGGCTTTGTCCTCTGAGCTCTTTATTCTACCCTCTGAGTCATCCTTTTATTTTTTTTTTAAATTATTATTTTTTTAAAATGAAAGATAGCACATGTTTGAAACCAAGTAGTTTTCTCAGCCTGCTTCCTTCCAGTAAAATTTTGGGTGACCGGGGATGGGGAGGGGTGATTCCAAAATCTCCGTTCATTTTGAACTGGCTCTGTGTCTTTTAGTCCAAGCTGGTAGTGCTTTTGCTGACACAATTCTTTCAAAAACTTTGTGGATCACCTATGATTTGAGGCTAACTCCATTAGAGAAAAGTTAAACCCACAAAAGTCTTTGAGATAAGCCCTGCTCCACCTTGGGCTCCTACTGACTTGTCTGAGGAGCAATACCTAGGCCCTGTTGTTTGACTGGGAGGATTTGTGGGCTCACCTCAGTCTTCTCAAGAGACCCATTGTGTGACTGAACAGTACTCTGAGGTATCAACTTTGAACTTTCTGAGGTCTTAGTAAAAGCTCTTACAGTCACACCCTTGGCTTCATTTTTAGACCAATTCTTCTGGATTTGAAATCCACTTGGAAGTCATTTCTTAATTTTAGCCCCTTTTGCCATTTGGAGAAACTGGTAATTCTCAAAACCATCAAGTACTTGTTCCTTTTTGTTTACCAGTTCTCTCAATTTCTTTCTTTCTTATTTCTTTCTTCTCACATTTTACTATAAGCAGCAAGAAGAAACCAGACAGCAACTTCTGCACTTTGCTTGGAAATCTACCAGCTAGATCATGAATTTCAATGGGCACCTTTTGGGAAATTCCATGGTGGTTGAGTGGTTAGGACTCAGTACTTTCACTGCTGGGGCCCGGTCAGGGAACTAAGATCCTGCAAGCCACGTGGTACAGCCAGAAAACAAGCAAACAAACAAGGGACTTCCCTGATGGCGCAGTGGTTAAGAATCCGCCTGCCAATGCAGGGGACACGGGTTTGAGCCCTTGTCCGGGAAGATCCCACATGCCACAGAGCAACTAAGCCTGTGGGCCACAACTACTGAGCCTGCGCTCTAGAGCCCACAACTACTGAGCCATGTGCCACAACCACTGACCCACAGCTACTGAGCCCATGTGCCACAGCTACTGAAGCCTGTGTCCCTAGAGCCCCTGCTCCACAACAAGAGAAGCCACCACAATGAGAAGCCCGCTCACCGCAACTAGAGAAAGCCCGCGCGCAACAACAAAGACCAAACGCAGCCAAAGATAAAAAAATAAAAAAATAAATAAGTAAATACTAAAAAAGCCCTATTAAAAAACAGTGGGCACCTTTTGGGCTCTCCATTTAACTACAGATTTGGCACACAGCTGCTAAGCTTTCTGCCATCCCATAACAGGAAGCCCTGTTCTTCACCTCCTTTTGAACCCTCACTGACAGCATCCTCAAAGTCCAGCTTTCCCCTGATGGTCTGTCCATGGTTATTTAGCATTTATCTAACAGTCCTCAGAATCCTTCTGGCCTCTGCCCGCAGCCTGGTTCCGAAGCCAGTCCTGCACTTTTAGGTATTTGTGTGATAGCACCCCATTTCCAGTTACCAAAAAGCTGTATGAGTTCTCTATTGCTGCGTAACAAATTACCTTAGAGAACATAGTGGTGTACAAAAGGAACAGTTATCATCGCAGTTTCTGTGGCTCAGCTGCGTCCTCTGCTCAAGGTCTCCCACAGGTCACAGCAAAGGGTCAGCTGGGGTGGCTGTCATCTCAAGGCTCAACTGGGAAAACATCCCCCTCCTGAGCTCCCTCATGAGGCTGTTGGTGGGTGTCAGAGCCTCTCTGGCTGCGGGCTGGAGACATCAGTTCCTTGCTACAAGGCGCTCTCCACTGAGCTAGTCACAAGGGGCCAGCTTGCTTTTCCCGGAACAAGGGCTCTTAGAAAGAGACAGAGTGGGTGAGCAAATAGAAATCAGTGTTTCTGGAACATAATCTTTTTTTTTTTTTTTAAACTTTTACTTTACCTATCATATTTAATATTTCCAAGACTAAAAAATATACAATGCTTCACAAATGTGCGTGTCATCCTTGCGCAGGGGTGGAACATAATCTTGGAAATGACACCCCATCACTCTTTTTTTTTTTTTTTTTTTTTTTGCGGTACGCGGGCCTCGCACTGTTGTGGCCTCTCCCATTGCGGAGCACAGGCTCCGGACGCGCAGGCTCAGCGGCCATGGCTCACAGGCCCAGCCGCTCCGCGGCATGTGGGATCCTCCCGGACCGGGGCACGAACCCGTATCCCCTGCATCGGC
Source organism: Mesoplodon mirus (assembly GCF_964341445.2). Classification (NCBI taxonomy): domain Eukaryota; kingdom Metazoa; phylum Chordata; class Mammalia; order Artiodactyla; family Ziphiidae; genus Mesoplodon; species Mesoplodon mirus. Next base: position 186,909,285 of record NC_138979.1, read on the forward strand.
AGACGGACTCTCAACCGCTGCGCCACGAGGGAGACCCCCCCATCACTCTTGTTATGTTAAATTCCTTAGAAGAGATTCACTAGGTCCTGCCCAGACTCAAGGGGAGGGAACCACACAAAGGCATGAGAACCAGGAGATGGGGATCACTGTGGGTGTCTCAGAGGCCAAGAACCAAGAAGAAAAGGACAGATCACACAAGTTTAAAAGCGGGCAAAAACAGCGGGCATTTCACAGAAGAGGAGCTCGAATGTCATTTGAAAACCTCCAGGGACTTCCCTGGTGGTACAGTGGTTAAGAATCCGCCTGCCAATGCAGGGTACACAGGTTCGAGCCCTGGTCCGGGAAGATCCCACATGCCACGGAGCAACTAAGCCCGTGTGTCACAACTACTGAGCCCGCGCATCTAGAGCCCGTGCTCCGCAACAAGAGAAGCCACCACAGTGAGAAGTCCGCGCACCGCAACAAAGAGTAGCCCCTGCTTGCCGCAACTAGAGAAAGCCCGCGCGCAGCAACGAAGACCCAACGCAACCAAAACTAAATAAATAAAAAAATTTTTTAAAGAAATTTAAATAAAGAAATAAAAATAAAAACCTCCAAAAGAACTCTCAGCGTCACCAGTTCCCTGGTGGTCCAGTGGTTAGGACTCAGCGCTTTCACTGCCATGGCCTGGGTTCGATCCCTGATCAGGGAACTGAGATCCCGCAAGGCACGTGGCAAGGCCAAAAAAAAAATTCTCAGCATCGCCAGCAAATCTGAATAATACAAACTGAACCCTAACACGCTGGCGAGAAAAAGGTCTATCCGTGTCCTGAGTTGCAGGGCATTTGGAGAATCAGAAGCACTCACCCTGCTTGTGGGTAAGTGAATGTTCCACACTCTTTGGAAACCAGTTTCACATTCCCCAGTGCTAAACAATGGGCTTGTGATTTGAACACCACTTTGGAGCTATCAGGTTGGCTGCCACAGTTTCATGGGTCCCTCCACGTGGGCACAGTGCTTCCGGGTAACATGGTACCCTGACAAGTGGTCATATTGGCCACTTGCAAATTCACCGTAGAGTTATTTAGGCCTCAGTTGAGGCCAGAGGGACTGCAGGAAACTTGTAAATAACATGCATAGGTTAGAAATTAGAAATGCAGGAAGAGAAAGAACATTAGTGTCTGGGTCTTTAATTTTATGTGTGTGTGTGGGGGGGGCGCATATTACACCCAGAAAGCTGCTTCATACATATTCCTGAGGTCACAGGAGCTGATCACGTGAGCCCGATCATTCCTGTGTTGACCAGTCAGTCAGGAACACCCCTGGGCTGTAAGCCAACACTTGGATCTGAGTGGTAGTCTGAGATGGTTCTAGTAATTTAAAGGAAGAAATGGCTATTTGTGTATTTTTTCCTGGATCAGGCCTGATATCCAGAGGGCCTGGGATCCAGGGACACAGAACCTCCCCGGAGGCCTCAGCATAGGCAGGTAGAGTCAGAAAGGCAGGGCAGGCAGGGCGAGGGGAGTCGCCAGCTGGCAGTCCTGGGGCCCCAGCTCTCAGGGCTGGGAAGGGGCTGCTGTTCACCCGCCCACCCCAGCCCCACCCCCTGCTTTCTCTGCACCGCCCACACCCAGTCAGGGAACAGTCTTGGCTCTATAACCTCTGCTTTTGCAGGAGGAGGGGGCAGCTTTGGACAAAGCTGAGGCCAGGAGATGCTTCCTGCCTGCCCACCATGCCACCGCCCCCTCCCCTCCTCCCTGTGTTTGAACCGTCCCCTTGGAGAAATGATGGTTCCGGAAAAGGGTGTGAGGTAATGCTGCCAGGAGTGACCCCAGAAGACAGAGGGTCAGAGAGTAGTGACTTAGCTGGGTTTCAAGGCTTCAAAAGTAAGCACCCCGACTGCCCCGGCCCCCAACATCCAGGGGAAAGAGAAAGGGATAAAAGACAGGGGAGGTCCCGGCCTAGCCCTCTCCTGGGGGGCGAACTGGCTCTCAGGAACTGTTAAGTTCTAAAATACATTTTTTGTGTTAAAATCCATTCTTCTAGTCAAACATCATATACAATATAAATAAAACTCCCAGAGCCTTGTATAACCATCACCTTATAGATAACTTTCCTTTAACAAAAATATTTCAGATCACAGGCATGGAGCTTTCTTGTTTATTATTTTTACAAGTTTGCTTAAATGGCTAAGTTAGGTTCCTAAATTTGAAAATTTTGTTGCAACGGCTGAGGTAAAATTGTTAACTTGTGCAAATAAACACAAGCAACTCATATCAAAGACCAGTTTTTAAAATTATAAAACAATAATATTTTTAAACCAGTACAAGAAAAGTCTCTTCTATCGTTATGTGAAAACTCTGCAAAAAGATTCTTCACGTTTTGCTCCTACTTCAGTACCCTTGTCACTGTTAAACTAGGCAGGTATTCAGACAACATATCCGACTCTGGCAAGTGACAAGGAAAATAACACTAGCTGCAGAAAGCACTTCTGCAAAAACACAAAAAGATGTGGTGCCATTTTCACCCTAGCAACTAACTTCTCCGGGAAAATAACTGAAAAGCAAAGATATGGTGTATGGAAACTTTAGGAATTGTAGCTTTAGGTTCTAGAAAGACAGATATTAAAAACTATCAACTTCGAGAGTCATTTTATTTTCACTTAATTTACAGATGCAGAAATCGACTAGATGTCAATTACAAAACTGAAGGCAGAGCTGAACTATCTTTGCCTGAGTACACAGTTGATTTTTCCCCTCCCAGGGTATACAATATCCCTTTCAAACCAATGCTATGTATGTCATAACTATATTTAGAAATACGCAGAGAGGAAAATATTACTGCTGCAATTCAAGGCTGTAAATGAGAGGGGAACACATGAAAGCCTCATGGATTGGAAAGCTTCGATTTAGGTCATGTTCCTCAATCAATGTCAAATGTCAGATGACATTTGAAGGTGTTAATTATGACCAAAAAAAAAAAAATCCTGCAACAAATCCCACTCGAAGAAAAGGGTAATACTCTCTCCATACAGGAAAAAAAATCGATTTTTAATTTCTTCTTCCAGCACTGTCAGAGGTAAACAAAGTTTTCGACAAAATATTTAAGAAGCTCTGGACAGTCTGAAGCACCGATCTGAGTCAATATATAGAAGCAACCACTTGTTTACAGCTGGATAACTTTCTTCAAAAAGGCAGAGGAGTAAAGTGAGCTTCAGAAATCAAGAAAAGCGATGAATGCAGTAATCATGAACCGTTCGCACATCAGCCGATGAACCTTTCCGATGGCCACGTCTCCTGCGCGTTGGTGGGGACGGCCGGAACCTCTTCCTCGGGCGGGGCCAGGGCCTCCATCTCGCGCACCACCTGCGTGAACACCTGGTCCACCATGAGTTTGCTCTTGGCCGTGACCTCCAGGAACGGGCACCGCCACTCGCGGGCCAGCGCGCGGCCCCGCGCCGTCAGCACCTGGCGCTGGGCGTCCAGGTCGGCCTTGGTGCCCACGAGCACCAGCGGCACGGCCTTGGGCCCCCGCAGCCGGCCCATGCGCTCCCGCAGCGGCCGCACCGCCTCGAACGAGGCCTCGCTGCACACGCTGTAGAGCACCACGAAGCCGTCGCTGTTCTTGATGTACAGGTCCTTGAGGGTGACCAGGTGCTCGGCGCCCACCGTGTCCACGATCTCCAGCAGGGCGGGCGCCGCGTTCACCTCGATCACCTTGCTGAAGAGCTCCTCCACCGACGGCTCACACTGCTCGGGGAAGCTGCCGCAGGCGAACTGCGTGGCGAGCGCCGTCTTGCCCACGGCCACGCTGCCGAGCAGCACCACCCGGTAGCTCTTGGCGGGTCGCGGCCCCAGGCCCGCCATGGCCCAGGCGCGGCTGGCTGGACGCGCAGCCGGAGGAATGGCGCGCGGAGGCGGGGGCCGGGCCGCCGGGGCCGCGGGGGGCGTGGGGGCCGGGGCGGGGAGGGAGAAGCAGGGGGGAGAGGGGCGGGGACGAAAGCAGAGGGGAGGGACCCCGGGGGCCTGGCGCGCGGGCTCCGGCGTCGGGGCCGGGGTGGGCGTCCTCCGTCGCGCCCAGACCTGCCCCCGCCCGGCCCCGATATGCTCCCTGCGGCTCAGAGGTCACCCGCCCCGCCTCCAGGACGTGGCCCCCCCGCCTCCCTCTCCGGACCCTGGTTCCCGCGCCTGGCGCAGCGTCTGCCCCGCCCCCGGCCCGGGCGGTCTGGCGCCGGCCTCCCCCCACCAGCTCCACGTCCCGGCCTCCCTCTCCGGTCGGTCCCGAGCTGCCAGGCCGCGCTCCGCCTTTCCCCCGCACCCCGTCGGCCTGCCGGCTGTGGCCCCTCCCTCAGTCCCCGCTCCCTGCCACCCGTTCCTAGGAGAGCCCGCTCCGCCCGCGGGACCAGAAGGTAACCTGATCCCTTCCACGTCAGCCGGGAAATACCAGCATTTCTCCACCATTTCAGATCCAGTCTCGTGGCCGGAAGCCAGACTGGCCTCGCTCAAGGTCAGGCCTGGTGGGCCTGCGCCGCTGGGGCACCTCTCCTGGCCGGGAGGACCCCATGGAAGGGGGAACCGGTGAGGGAGCTTCAACCGAGGGCCCCAAGTTGCTCGCTCCTGGCACCCATTCTGTGCCCCTCGTGCCCCTGCCTTCACTCTGGCCCCCGCCAGCGCCCTCTTGTCACTGAGCAGAGCCCAGGGGAACTTTATAAAATGTAAATCACATTTCACTCCCCCACTTAAACCCTCCCTGGCTTTCTGTTGGGCCCTCCTGATCTAAGAGTAGAGTGACCGCATAACTCCAACCCAACCCTGACAATGAAAGCATGAACCCATTCACCCAGCGGCAGGCAAAAACCGAAAAGCCCCGGGAAACGGGGCTTATCACCCTACTTATATTTTATTTTATTTTATTATTCATTCATTCATTCGTTCATTTTGGGCTGCCTTGGGTCTTCGTTGCTGTACGCAGACTTTCTCTAGTTGCAGCTAGTGGGGGCTTCTCATTACGGTGGCTTCTCTTGCTGCAGAGTATGGGCTCTAGGCGCGCACAGGCTTCAGTAGTTGTGGCTTGCAGGCTGTAGAGCGCAGGCTCAGCAGTTGTATCACCCTACTTATAAAGGGGCTCCCCCAGGTCTGACTCCCGTGCCCCAGTCTCTCTCAAGCTTCTATTCTCCAGCTACACAACCTTCTTGCTATTCCTTGATGTCGGAGCAGAAAGGCTGTGTAGGGACAGAGGGGGCTGGACAGAAATTCTGGGATTGTCCACCTGAGTAAACTCCACCCACTGTCTGTTTCAGGCACTAATAGGTGCCTTAGGACTTCAGGGGGCCTGCAGGCCTGGGTTGGAAATGGAGATGAGATATACACCCTGTCCCTGTCCCTAGGCTTGGGGTACCACTGAATCTCCCTCATTCCGGTGCAGCCCTGAGAGAGCAGGGCCGCAAAACTGACCGAGCCGGAATTTCCCGGCTCCCTGGCAGCACAGACTCAGAGATAAAGGTTAAGTGACAATAGGACATCCTGCACCTCGGTGTCTGTGGTCAGCTACAGAATGTGCTTTTCTATAAACAGTGCATGGAACATCCTTAATGTATAATGTTAATTATATACTTATTACAACAGACAACTTGATTTCTAAATTGAGAAATCTTACGAGACTTATTCTCTGACTGCAAAGTAACAAAACTAAGAATCAATTTTTAGAAAAGGATAAACTGCAAACATTCTCTGGAGAAACGCAAGTTCCATATAGGTTGCAACAACTCCCCATGGATAACTTTTGAGAGAAATAGGGGACTCGCTGTCAAAAAAAAGTCACACAATGCACAAGGAAAAACAAAGTCACTCTGAGTGAGAGCCACTGGAAGCACCAGACAACAAAATCGTATCCAGAAAACGGCAGATATTAGTGTTATCAGACACACAAAATAATTATGTATGTGTTTAAAGAAATAAAAGCTTAAAAATATGAGCAAGGGACAAGAGACTGTGGCCAAGTAGTTTGAAAGAGATTCTCCTCCCCCAAAAAGACAAAAAAAAAAAACCTTCTAGAAATGGAAAATATAATCATTTATTATTTTAATTAACACAAAACACCCACTGATAGGTTAAACAGGAGATTAAACATGGCTGAAGAGAAAATAAAACCAACAGTATTCAGAGATGTGAATAATCCTGGACCAATTTTCATCGTACAGTGACTTGTGCCTGCAGGAGATAAGGGTTTCTTCAGGTTGCCATGAGGCTACCGGACAGTCACAGAGCGCCTTAAATTGATAGTTGGCCGGTTTGAGCCTGTCATTATTATTTGAGGCTTTTAAAGCCTTTAACAAAAGTCAGCCTGACCCACAGTCCTTCTTCTTACCCTTCCCTCAGTTCGATTAAAGGACCACCGCTACCATGTAGGCCCATGCTTTACGTTCCATATGCATGACATCCTAATGCACCCCTAGTGAGTCACTGTAACTGTGCCACAGGCCAAAGCTTACCACCAGCAGTAAGGTTCCTACAACGGGGTCTGAAAGGTGTGTGACGTATCTTAGAATTCTTTCCCAATGTTCTGCTTTCTACAGCCTCTTCTGGTACTAACTCTCTTAGTTCAGGTTCCCTCCCAAAGCATAATCTATGACATGGGACATGGTCTTGTGGGCAAATAGTTTATTTTTGGAAGTGATCACAGTGATCAGGAATGGGGGCCTGGAAAAGAGAAACAGGGACGGGGGAATCTTATGCCAGGTGCACTGTTGAGTTATCACTGCTGTGGGAATACTTGAGGAGCAGTATAGAATGAACATCAGAATTGTCCACTGATGCACAGAAGCGAGGGGAGCGTGTGTCCACTGGCACCCATTCCTCATTGCTCCAGGGTTGCCCTGCAAACTCCCTCTTCCATGTGTGCACATGTGCCAGGTAGGTTGAGTGAGCTCCAGAAGCATTCCAAGCAGCAGCAGTAGAGAGCAAGGGCTGTGCAGTGCAGCTGAGGCAAGCAGAAGCCAGGATCTATCTGGACAACCAGCTGGTTGCTGTAGCCATGACTAGAGCAAGAAAGTGGACCCAGAGTACATGAGCTTAGGGCATAAAAGATGACTGACTCAGTTCTATTTTTTTTTAATTGAAGTGTAGTTGATTTACAATGTTGTGTCAATCTCTGCTCTACAGCAGAGTGATTCAGTTATACACATATATATATTCTTCTTCTTTTTTTATTCATTTCCATTATGGTTTATCCCAGGATATTGGATATAGTTCCTTGTGCAATACAGTAGAACCTCGTTGTTTATCCATTCTATACATAATAGTTTGCATCTACCAACCCCAAACTCCCAGTCCATCCCTCTCCCTTCCCCCTCCCCCTTGGCAACGACAATTCTGATCTCTATGTCTGTGTGACTCAGTTCTAATAGTTTGAAAATACCTCATTTGGGGCAGGGGGGCATGTTTAGGAGCATATTATCTGCAAACAATGGTGAGAATATTGCTTATTTCCTTTTCTTATCTTATTGCTTTAGCTAGACTCTCCAAAAATAACAATACTGAACCAAAAACATAATTGCTGGCATCCCTCCTCATTTCTTTTTTTAAAAAATTAATTAATTAATTAATTATATTTATTGGCTGTGTTGGGTCTCCGTTGCTGCACGCGGGCTTTCTCTAGTTGCAGTGAGCAGGGGCTACTCTTCATTGTGGCGCACGGGCTTCTCATTGCAGTGGCTTCTCTTGTTGCGGAGCATGGGCTCTAGGCATGCGGGCTTCAGTAGTTGTGGCACATGGGCTCAGTAGCTGTGGCTCGTGGGCTCTAGAGCACAGGCTCAGTAGTTGTGGTGCACTGGCTTAGTTGCTCTGCAGCATGTGGCATCTTCCCGGACCAGTGCTCAAACCCGTGTCCCCTGCATTGGCAGGTGGATTCTTAACCACTGCGCCACCAGGGAAGTCCCCCTCCTCATTTCTGAATAACAGAAATGTCTTTATATCACACAATTAATATGACGTATGCTTTTGTTCTCTAACCGATATTCTTTATCATAAGAGGAAGTTTTCGTCTATTTATACCTTAGAGTTTTTACTGGGAACATCAGCTGTTTTTTGTTTGTTTTGTTTTGTTTTGTTTGGTCCCTGATAAATACATAAGGTTTTTCTCCTTTAATTTTGTTAATTTGTTGATGGATTTCCTATTGGTGAATCATTCTGTTTCTCACCTCATCTCTTACACCACTCTTCTCCTTGCTACCTTCTAGACAAAACAACCTGTTCCTTTGGCAGGCCAGTCGGTTTTCCTGTCTCAGAACCTTCACATTTGCTGTTCCCTCCTCCTGAAATCGTTCTCTCAGATGTCTGCAGGGCTCACTCCCTCATTTTATTCAAGTCTCTTGTTCAAATGTCACTTACTTAAAGGGGTCTTCCCTTGCCCCTTTAAGGGGGCAAGAAGTAAGTGACAGGTAGAGTTGTATCCCCCCCCAAAATCATATGTTGAAGTTTTAGCCTTCAGTACCTCAGAATGTGACCCTATAGGGTCGTTTCAGATGTAATCAGCTAAGACAAGGTTCTACTGGAGTAGGGTGAGCCACTCATCTAGTATAACTCATGCCCTTATAAAGGGGGAAATTTGGACGGACACACACACACACACACACACACACAGGGACAGCGCCGCTGAAGGGGAAGACAGAGATTGGGGGGGTGTTTCTACAAGCCAAGGAATGCCAAAGATTGTTGGCAAATCACTAGAAATTAAGGGAGAGGCATGGAATGAATTCTTCCTCACAGCCCACAGAAGGAGGGAACCCTGCCCACACCTTGATCTCACTCAGGCTTCTGGCCTCCAGACTGTGAGATACTAAATTTCTGTGTAAGTCACCAGTCTGTGGGGCTTTGTTAACAGCAGCCCCAGGAACTAACACATCAACCCATAAGAGGGCTAGGACTTCAACATAGGAATTTGGGGGATACAGTTCCACCTACCACAAACCTAGAACTTACTGTCCTACTGTCTTACTTCATTGGGGCTGCTGTAACAGAATACCATAGACTGGGTATTTATCTCTCACATTTCTGGAGGCTGGGAAGTCTAAAGTCAAGGCGCCAGCAGACTTGGTATCTGGTGAGAGAAACTTCCTGCTTCATACCTAGCCATCTTCCTGCTGTGTCCTCATATGGTGGAAGGGGCCGGGAGCTCTGTGGGGCCTCTTTTATAAGAACACTAATCCCATCCATGAGGGCTCCACTCTCAGGACCTAGTCACCTCCCAAAGGTCCCACCTCCAAAAGCCATCACCTTGGGGGTTAGGTTTCAGCATATGAATTTGGGGGGAGGGTGATATGCAAATGGTATTATATGAAATTGATTATTTACTTGTTTATTGTTTCCCTCATTACAATGTATCTCCCACGAGGGCAGAGACAGTAGATTGCTGAACCTACTGTGTGTCAGGCAGTACCTCCCACAGAGTAGGTACTCCATAGCTACAGTTCTGCTATGATGCTTGCTTTGAAAATGTGAATTTGTTCCAACACCACTGAACAGTTAGGGAACAGTTGGAGTATAATGTGAATTTTGCATTCCGTGTGATTTTGTTTACCAGAAATACTGGGTGGACGCAGAAAACTCCATCAGCTGAGCCCAGGTGTGTAGGAAGCACACACACTCACACACCTCAAATGTCTCCCAGCTACCTCCTAACCTCTGTGCTATGAGCCACCCCCGTCCACACCAGGGTTACAACATTCCATTCACCTCACAATACCTCCTAAGCTGCAGCCCTTCCGATGCCTACTTCCACAAGCAAAGTTCAGGCCTTTTCTGATAAAGAATCTTTTTTTTTGGTAGTATTTATGTATTTTTAAAAACTATTTAACTTGTACAACTGTGCTAACCTTCTGTATTAGGTTCCCATTTTTTAAAAAATGTGTCACTGGGCTTCCCTGGTGGCGCAGTGGTTGAGAGTCCGCCTGCCGATGCAGGGGACGCGGGTTCATGCCCCGGTCCGGGAGGATCCCACATGCCGTGGAGCGGCTGGGCCCGTGAGCCATGGCCGCTGAGCCTGCACGTCCGGAGCCTGTGCTCCACAACGGGAGAGGTCACAACAGTGAGAGGCCCACGTACCACAAAAAAAAAAAAAAAAAAACAGTGTCACCGATGAAGTATTTTGGGTGTTGTGCTCCAGCCCCATGTTCTCCATAAGCCCTATATTTTTCATTGTACAGTTTTGCGTGGCACCCTCAACTTTAGGAATGCTTACAATACGTCATAGCAAAACCGACCCTATTTGTTGAGTGATTGAATAAATGCTTGCCTTTCTGAATTAAACCCCAATTTATCCTGGTATATTTTCAGTATATTAATGAAATAAATTTGCTAACCGCTTGTTGGGGCTGTTTGCATCCAAAAGGCTGCATAGAGTCACACAGGATAAGTTAGTGGTTAATGCAGGGCTGTGAAAGAACCCAGTAAGTGACACCTCATTATTCTTGCCCAAGGCCCAAACACTCGAGAGATAGGATAAAGAAGACTCAATATTTTATATATTTTATATAATATATAACATTATACCTTGTCACAGATGATGTCTGGGTCGGAGCACATGGCTGGCTTTAGCAGACTGCACAGTGACCTTCCTAACCCTAAATCCCACATTTGGACTCACCTGCCCAGTGGTGAGCAGCCCTGCAAACCTACAGGCCACCCCAGTGGGAGTGGCCCCCTGAAATTCATGGCAGGGAATCACAGGTAGCAAACTTCACACCATATTCCAGGTGCCCACTCCCCAAACTTCTGGCCTGGTCTTATTATCTAGGCCTTGTTGTGCCTGGGAGCCCGGAAACTGTCTCTGAGCCTTTGGCCCTAGGCCAGGGAGAATCACTCTGACCTTCAAGTCTCCACCCAGTTAGGAGGAACTGTGGTCTCAGTACCTCTCGGCACAGAGAAGGCCAGCATTCCTGGGAAAGAAGCAGCTGCCGCTGGCCTCTGTGGAGAACAACTGTATGACCCTCCTGGGAGTAGCAAACAAAGGAGCCCTCTGATGACCACTAGAACTATCACAAACGTGCTGGGCCGTCTCTGTTAACAGGTCTACTAGTGAAGACAAATGTGGACGCAGCTATTGCAAAGCAGAAGTGGTTACTCCCTTTTTTGGCAATTAAGTAGTTTAGGTGACTGGAAAAAATCTGCTGAGACTAGAAATTCTGAATGAATTGTTACAGAATCTTTCCTTGCACAGCTGCAGCAGTGGGGAAGAGGAAATGTCCCAAACAAAGAAGCTGCTGAGGGCTTCCCTGGTGGCGCAGTGGTTGAGAGTCCACCTGCCGATGCAGGGGACACGGGTTCGTGCCCCAGTCTGGGAGGATCCCACATGCCGCGGAGCGGCTGGGCCCGTGAGCCATGGCCACTGAGCCTGCGCGTCTGGAGCCTGTGCTCCGCAACGGGAGAGGCCACAACAGTGAGAGGCCCGCGTACCGCAAAAAAAAAAAAAAGAAGCTGCTGAAAATGGGGATGGGGGGGTGGTATTTGCAATCTTGGTAACCAAGAGCTTTGGGTGTGATGGAGAAGAGAGACAAGATTTTGCGCCTTTATAAAGTCCCCAGTTAGAACCGAGACGCCCACACGAAGTCTGCATCCTAGAAGGGCCATGTCCTCAGTATATGAATGAATTCAAAAATTTTCAAACTATCAGCAAAAGGAGATGAGAAAGAAGATGTCCCCTTCCTAGGACAAAAAATAAAATATCTTCCCTAAAATTTGTAACGAGGGCTCAGTCCTGGGGGTGGGGGCCGGGGGGGTGGTTTAAACTGAACATCCTTTTGAGGTCCTGGAAACAGCAAGCTTAGAAATTAACATTAAGGAGCACAGGTCAGTAGTTCCTTCAAGACCCCAGAAGCAATATAAGCCCACTTGTCTGGAGGGATGCACCTTCAGTGGGGATCTCTCAGATAAAGCTCATGGTCCAAAGTTACAGAACAGATAAGGGAACAAGTCACCACAAGCAAGAGCCAGCACAAACAGTCTAATTTTCAGGCAGTAGGATTACCAGATCAAAGACATAAGATAAATATGTTTTAAAAACAAAAAATATTGATAGATTAGAGACATGAGGAAAATTGTGATACTAAATAAAAATACTGGCTTTCGCAGAATACCGGAGTTACCAAGGTCAGAGGCAACAAGAACGGACCTTGGTATCTCCGCCTGTATCTGTATTTCAGCCTGTGTTCATGGGGCGCCAGCTCCCATTCAGGAGGCTGCCGGCTGCTCCTGAATTTCCCTTCCTGACAACCTGCCCTGTGGCTGCCCTGTGGACATTAAGCGCCAGCATCAGTCCTGGAGACTCCCCACACATGCCCCTATTATAGCCATCTCGCTGGAGTTCTGCTTCTCAGACAAGACCTGGACAAAGCAGCTGCCTGACCTTGAGGGACCCTAGCTGGAATAAGGTGCAACATCTTTTCCTGATGCTCTGTCCTTTGTCACTGCCCCCGCAGTCTGGCATTTCTTTTTTTTTTTTTTTTTTGCGGTACGCGGGCCTCTCACTGCTGTGGCCTCTCCCATTGCGGAGCACAGGCTCCAGACGCGCAGGCTCAGTGGCCATGGCTCAGGGGCCCAGCCACTCCGCGGCACGTGGGATCCTCCCGGACCGGGGCACGAACCCGTGTGCCCTGCATCGGCAGGCGGACTCTCAACCACTGCGCCACCAGAGGAGCCCCTGGCACTTCTTGACAAAGTCAGTTAAATTTGTCATCGCTGCCATTTTACAGTATATATGTATTCTGAACATGTCAACTAGAGCCAAAATATCCAGTTTCTAACTAAGGTAGGTTTTAGGAAGGAATTCATATGGGAGTCCAGAAACAGGAAACTGATTCCCTTAGAGCTGCATGTACCTGCCAGTCCTTGGAAAGTTCGGGTACACCTCAGCGTGCAGACGGCTAGAGAAGACGTGTGCAAGTGTGTGTGTGCGGGGGAGGACAGACATCCGTGAGCTGAAATCCAGTTCCCCAGTCGGGGAGACTGAAGTGATTCCTAATGCTTCCTGAATTCAATCCATCCGTTAACTAACAATAAGTCAGCGCCTCCCGCGGTGCAGACGCTGTTTCAAACCCAGAGGCCAGGATGCCCACGGGAGCCTTCTGCCCATCCTGACTCGTTCTGGGACAGCCAGGCTGCAGCAGGGACGGGCCGGGAGTCGCGACCCCACCTCCAGCTCCTCCTGCGCCCCCTCAGGAGTCCGACAGGAGCGGGGTCTGCGGGGGTGGGGGAGAGGCGTCGCCCTGGGACGCCTGCCCTCCGCTCGGGCAGACACTCTTTCGCCACTCCCTCCCCCCGGGCCCAGAGTGGCGCGTCTCCTTTCTTCACCCTGCCGCCGGGGTCACCCTCCCCCTGGGGTCACCCTCCCCGACACCCTTCCTTCCGCCCCCGGTGCCCGCCAGGGGGTCCAGGGCCTGCGACGCTGTCAGAGCTCCGGGAGGACAGGACTTTCGAGGCCCAGGGACCCCGGCCCGGGAGAGCGCTGTCGGGGGCGGAGCTGGGTCCGCGTTGGGGGCGGGGCGGGGCCGCGGAGCCTCTGCGGTCCCCAGGCCCCCCAACCCCGGCCCCTTCATTTCCTGCAGGACCGAAGACTGCACCCCGCAGTGCGCGTTTCCTTCTCGCCCCCGGAAGGGAGGCGCCCCTCCACGTCCCCACGTGCCCCTCCTCCAGTCTCCCATGTGACCCGCGTGCCCCGGGCGCGGCTCCGATGGGAGGGCCTGGAGGGGGCACTGGTGGGGAGCGCTCGCGAGCCGTGGACGGCAGGACGGCGTGGGCGCCACTTGGTGCGGTCTTGTCCCCCCGCGGTCCAGCCCTCGTCGAGGCGCCGGCGCCGCGTGGCAGGAGGTGGCAGGGCCGGCGGGTCCCAGCGCGCGGTCCCTGCCCCCGCCCACGGCCTCGGCTGCTCCGGCCGAGGCACCGGTGTCAACTTCGAGGCCACTCGGGCCATGGCGAGCGCATCCTGCGGCGGGGAGGCTTCGGCTGGGTCGCGCGGGCGGGGCCGGCCCGGAAGGTCAGGGCCGAGAGCCAGGCCCGCGGACCAGATGGGAGGGAGCTGGAGGCGGCCCGGTCTCCTGAGCACACGGTGAGACCTGCGGTGAGGTCCTCTGTCACCGCTGGAGCGTTCCCGGGACGGGCCCTCGATGCCCTCGGGGTAGTGGACCGGCCGGGCTGAGGCCTTGGCTCCAAGATCCTTAGACGGAGAACAGGCGCGCCCAGCAGAGTTTCCACGATTTTCACGTCTGCCCGAGGGCAGGACAGTGTCCAGGGCGCGCAAAATGACCCCTCTCCGCCCCGGGGCCCTCTTCCCGCCAGGCCCGGTTCCAAAGGGGCTGACGATGTCGCGGGTCCCTTGGCTGTGCCCCAGGCTCCGCCGCGCCCGGGCTTCGGCCAAGCGCACCGGGGTCTCCAGGTCTCTGCCCGTCTTGGTGCTGCACCGCCGGGAGGCAATGACCCCAGGGACACAGGAGCTTGGGGTGGGGAGTGCGGGATTTCCTGGGCTGGGGTCAGAGCCCTGGGTCCCTGCAAAGAGTGGTGTAGAGAGGAAGGGGGGCCGGTGAGACACCAACCAGAACTCCTAGGAGACCCGCCTGCCCATTCTCCCCAGCGGGTGGTGGGCGTGGTGATTAGGGAGGGGGGAGGAGGAAAATGAACAAACCGCTTCTTTCATCAACGAGAGGAACATTAAGCCCTCCTTTTGGACCCCAGGTGTCTGCCCCACCGCCTCCCATAGCCACACGCCCTCCTAGTGCAGGGATCAGGAAGCAAAAGAAAGGAAGAGGGACTTCCATCTCCCCTTGTGAGGAGGATCACCCATCATACAGGCCCCAGACTCTCCTGGCCCTCCCCACCTGAGTGGCAGGACCTCCTCCCCAGCCTCTGAGCAGGACTCCCAGGGCTAGACCAGCTGTCTGGACGCTGGGGGTCGAGAACTCCTGGGACTCTCAGGGATGGGCCAGGCTGCCCTCTGCTGGACGTAGGGCCAAGGTTGGGAAAAAGGTGGGAGGGGGGTGTATTTGGGCCCCCAAAGTAATGCCCTCCCCACCCAGCTGAGGCTCCTTCTGGGGGAAAGACACAGACTGACCCTGAGCAGGGTCCCAGGGAGGGACCAGGTTGTGGTCTATAGACAAAGCCTGCTGGGAAAGGGGTAATCAGGGTAACAGGCTGATGGGGGAGGGAGGGGAGGGTGGCTGAGTGACCAGACTTGAGTGGGGGTGGTGATCTGGCACATCCCATCAGCCTCCGGGCTCCCAGGGATCTTCAATATCAGTAAAGCTGGGGGCCCCAGGCCCAGGACAGTTCCTTGGGGACGGGGGATGATGTGAAGGCCAGGCTTGTCCTTCGACCCAAGACAGGAGGGGCTGGGCCAGCACAGAGTGGCTCCGGCCCACGCTTCTCACAGCCCTTCCCAGGGAACCTCCATGAACGTCTTCATGTACTGCCCTCCCCGCTAAATGCCAATAAGTTCCAAGAAATAGAAATCATGTAGACAATATTCTGTGATATCACACAATAAAACCAGAAGATAAATCAGAAAACAAAAAGACCCTCCCACCTGGAAATTTATATTTAAAAACCCTTTGACAT
Organism: Mesoplodon mirus; assembly: GCF_964341445.2. Classification (NCBI taxonomy): domain Eukaryota; kingdom Metazoa; phylum Chordata; class Mammalia; order Artiodactyla; family Ziphiidae; genus Mesoplodon; species Mesoplodon mirus. The sequence continues at coordinate 186,924,863 of NC_138979.1, forward strand.
CTCTAGGGTCAAAAAGGAAATATAGCCCCAAACTGCAGAATTTCTTTTCTTTCTTTCTTTTTTTAATTTGGCTGTGTGGGATCTTAGTTGCAGCATGCAAACTCTTAGTTGCAGCATGAGGGATCTAGTTCCCTGACCAGGGATCAAACCTGGGCCCCCTGCATTGGGAGTATGGAGTCTTAGCCACTGGACCACCGGGGAAGTCCCCAGAATTTCTTTTAAAATATATAAAAGTACTATATAGGGACTTCCCTGGTGGTGCAGTGGTTAAGAATCCACCTGCCAATGCAGGGGACATGGGTTCGAGCCCTGGTCCGGGAAGCTCACACATGCCACGGAGCAACTAAGCCTGTGTGCCACAACCACTGAGCCTGAGTGCCACAACTACTGAAGCCCGCGCACCTAGAGCCTGTGCTCCGCAACAAGAGAAGCCACCGCAATGAGAAGCCTGCACACCGCAATGAAGAGTAGCCCCCACATACCGCAACTAGAGAAAGCCCGCGCGCAGCAACAAAGACCCAATGCAGCCAAAAATAAATAAATTTATTTAAAAAAAAAGAAAACGTGGTGAAAGGAAAACTATCCCTCTACTCCCAACACTCTGACACCAAATGTGTAGGTTTTCTATACCAAGCAATTTTCCAATTTTTTGCAGACACAAGCTTTGTGGTAATTTGTTACAGCAGCTGCAGGAAACTAATGCGAACACATACTCTTCCTGTTCCCAGGAACACCTCCTGCCCCCTCACCCCTCAACACACACCCTGAGACCCCAAGGAAGCCCCTGCCTCCGAGGCTGCCCCATCCATCAGCCTGGTTGATTCACAGGCATTCCTGTCCATTCTAGAGATTTCCATCTCTTAATTTTAGACATTGTGAATATCTTTACCCATTCTCTGATCTCCTTCTAACCTGTCTGTGGTGTCCACTGAGAAAAAGTCTGAGTTTTGATGTAATCAAATTTATCATTGTTTTTTGCTGTGTGGATTATGCTTTTAGATCTTTGTGTAAGAAGTCCTTCCCTGTCCAGATGTTAGAAAGAGTCTTCTGCGTTTTTCTTCTAACTTCATATTTTTATCTTTTACATTTGAGTCTATTCTCTCTAGGATCCATCTTTGTAGGTGCGGTTAAGTAAGGACCGTTTTTACTTTCTGCTGATGGTGGGGCCCGGGGGGTATGTGGTGAGGGTCTCCTCTCACCCGTCCCCACCTCCAGCTCCCCACCCTCCCCTCTGGCTAGAAGAAACTTCTCTGACCTTGACCTTGCCGTGCCTTCCCATCAGATATTCTCCGTTTTTACGGTGACTTGGCCATTTGGTGACACAGTCCTTCACTTTTCGAGCATGTTTACTGAGCTCCTCCAAGGATCTAAGTGGCGTTTCAGTTGGGATGACTTTGGACTTGTAGCTTATGTGGGTGATATTGTCATGATATCATAAAACCATCCAAGGGCAGGTGGCACTCCCGTCACCCAGATCCCTTCAGAGGGGCGAGCCTCCCCAACAAGGGCAGTGAGTCAGCAGTGGGGCAGGGGCACTCTCTCTGGGTGATGACATGGCTCTACTGGATGCTTTGGGCTCCAGCTGACTAACCCAGTGGTCCTGGGATTAATTTGGGGACCAGTGGAGCCCAGGATCCAGGTCGCTCCTCCACGATTCTCTCAGCTTTGCCCTCACAGTGAAAGGATGCTGACCAACCCCTCCATGATCCTGCAACTGCATCCAGAGGCAGGAAAGCTCACGTCCCCTCTGGGCACCCTGTCACGTAGCCCCCAAATATCCCCACCTCCCCTTCTTTGACATCCTCCTGTCTCTTTCTCTGGCTTATGTCCTATCACATCCTGGCCACCCATCTCGGCCTGGGAGAGGCCCCAAGGGGTCGGGGGGAGGCTGCTCAGCCTAGCCCTCCTGTCCTGCCCTCCAGTCGCCTTGTTCTCCCCGCAAGCCTGGCACGCCAGGAGGTCCCAGTGCAGGCAGCAGGCCGCGGCCAGCTCTGCATCATCTCCCCGGCTGGAGGGAGGGAGGAACCAGCAGGCTAGTCCCAGGCCTGTGGGCCTGAACGCTCTAGTCACAGTTCATCCTGGGGTCTGGTTGTGGGAAGAGGTGGAAATTCCTCCTGACCAGCCACTGCTGGGGGAAACCCTGGGCTAGACCACAGCGGCCCCCTGCAGGGGTTCACCAAAGACACAGGGCCCTCCAGGATCTTGAAGAGTTTGCCGAATGTTTAAGGACAGTGAAGGAGCCCCAGGGCTGCTTGGTGGCTGCCTCAGGTTCTCACGCTGCCCCTTCCTTTGGCCTAACTCCAGTCCGCTCTGCTGTCTTGGGGCTGACAGGGTGACCCCAGCCCCCTGGGACCTAAGCCTGGACTGGGGCCAACCTTTGGGAGGGCCTGGGAGTGGGGTCTGCCTCTGGGACCCTCAGTCAATGGCGGGGGGGGCGGGGGGGTTTCCCTCACAAAGGCCTGGCTTTGGCGCCCTCTGGTGGGAGTTGGGATGGGCTACAGGCCACTCTCAAGGCACAGGACCCTTGGAGATGAGGGGATGGCAGTCCTGGGTTTGTACCCACACCCACACTGAGTGGCTGACCCTGAAGATGTCACTCTCCCCCCTGAGCCTCGGTCTTCTCATCTGTGGTGGTGGCAGTCAGATCTATTCCAAAATGTGGTCAGAGCTGAGGCAGTGCTGATAAGAGTGCAAGTGACGCGGCAACACCCATTCCCTCCTCACCTCCCAGGGGGACATACCGAGGCGCTGAGTCCCACAAGCAGAGGGTCACGCCATCCTTCCCAGCCCCCTCCATCCGCTGCCAGCAGCTGTGGGGGCAACAGGCCCACCACGGGGTCACCCCTTGATGGAAGCCCTTCAGCTACCGCTGCCCAAAGGCCCAGGGCCTGAGCGCTCTGGCCTGGCACCAGGGCCCCGGTTAACCTGCCTGCCCTCCCCCCCGCCACCATTTCCCGCTGCCCCTTTACTTGCCTCAGCTGTGCCAACACAGCCAGCTCCAGCCCATCTGTTCCGTCGCGCCCTCCCCACCCTCCTCCTGTCCTCCGGCAAACTTCTACCCTCCTTCTAACGCTGATGGGGGTGGGGCATCTGGGCCCTCCTCTGAGAGGCCCTCCTGGACCTCATCGTCCAGCCCAGCCCGGCCCACAGCCCTGCCGCAAGCACAGTCCCCTCCTGCCGGGCTCACCCTTCTTCCTTGAAGTACAAGGTCCTGTTCTGTCTCGCGCCCCACACTGCATTCCTTTGTGTGTCTTCCGCAAAATCAGGCTCCCCGAGCAAGATCCTCCAGGTCTTGGTGTTTGCCAGGGCCGAGGCGAGGTCTGGCATACGCTGGGAGACTCTACACAGGGGTTGAAACCTTCGTCCAACTGAGGCAGCACATGAGCAGGCGGAGAGCAAGGGGAATCCAGGGTCACTTGCGGGCAGTCCCTTCAGCAGCCCCCACCGTGCCGCCACCAAGAGGAAGCCTGTTTGTGGGTGGTCAGTGTCCGTGCCTTTGAAGCCATGGGCATGGGTGGGCCAGGTCTAGGTGAGCCACCACTCCAGGTGCCCCATACACTTCGCAGAGCTGGCAGGAAAGTACCATCCGCCTGCACCCACCGCTTCTGCAGGCCCAGGTGCCCACCCAGCTCCAGCTGCACCAGAACATTTTGTTCAAAGCCAGCCAAGGCTGTTCTTTCCAGAATCCACCTTGAAGGGGCCCCTTTTCCCTGAGGCCGCAGCTCACAGAAACCTTCCTTGTATTGTTTTGTTTACACTCTAACTTGCAGCAAAAAGGACACTGATTCAATACAATTGCTATATCAGAATTGCAGCTGGCTTCTTCGTAGAAATTGACAGGCTGATCCTAAACTAACATGGAAACTCAAGGGACCCAGAATAGCCAAAAACAGTCTTGAAAAAGGACAGGGCTTCCCTGGTGGCGCAGTGGTTAAGAATCCGCCTGCCCTTGCAGGGGACACGAGTTTGAGCCGTGGTCCAGAAAGATCCCACATGCCGCAGAGCAACTAAGCCCAAGCGCCACAGTTACTGAGCCTGCGCTCTAGAGCCCGCAAGCCACAACTACTGAGCCCGAGTGCCTAGAGCCCATGCTCCGCAACAAGAGAAGCCACCGCAATGAGAAGCCCACGCACCACAACAGAGTAGCCCCCGCTCACCGCAACCAGAGGAAGCCTGCGCGCAGCAACAAAGACCCAACACAGCCAAAAATGAATACATAAAATAAATAAATTTATTTTAAAAACCCAAAACCACTGCGAGATACCACCTCACACCCACCAGGATGGTTATCATCAGAAAGTCAGAAATAAAAAATGTTGATGAGGATGTGGAGAAATTGGACCCCTCATACATCTCTGGCGGGAATGTAAACTGGTGCAGCCACTTTAGAAAAATACTCTACAGTTTCTCAAAAAGTTGTACAGGGAGTTACCATTTGACCCAGGAATTCCACTCCTAAGTAGAACAAAGGTGAACTAAAAACATGTCCACACAAAAACCTGTACACAGATGTTCATAGCAGCATTATTCATAAGAGCCCCAAAGTAGAAACAACTCAAATGCCCATCAGCAGATATATGAATAAACAAAATGTGGAATATCTGTAAAATGGAATATTATTCAACTATAAAAATGAATGGAATATGGATGCAAGTCACAACACCAATGAGCCTTAACACGTGAAGCTAAGTGAAAGAAGGCAATCACAAAAGGCAACATATTATATAATTCATTTTATGTGACATGCCCAGAACAGACACTCTATATAGCTAGAAAGCAGAGCAGTGATTGCCTAGGGCTGGGGGCAGGGTGGGACGAGGGGTTTGGGGTAATATCTGAAGGGTACAGGGTCTCTTTATAGGGTGATGAAAATGTTCTAACATTGACTGTGGTGATGGTTGCACAACTTTGTGAATATGCTAAAAACCACTGAATGGTACATTAAACTTAAGTGGGTGAATTGCATGGTATGTGAATTGTATCTCAATAAAATTGTTGTACACACAAGAAAGCAACGACGCAACCAGGATGGTGGGAAGCACCTGTGCCTAGCTCTGTTCCTGGCCATCCCTCTGCCTTCCTGTTCTTTTGGGTGGACCACGGATTAGGCCAGCCTTTCATTGCCTGGTGTCTGATATCAGGATTCCTTCTAGTAGAAGAGTCCAGACTTGAGAAGGACTGGCTTCCTTCTGGATTTCAGGCTGCCATTTGTGAAGTGGTCAGGGCCACTCAGATCCTCTGCCTTAGTCAGGCGCCAGAGCCACATGACTTCCACAGCCCTCAGTGGCAGAGTCTCCCTGAAACTAGAGCTCACGTCCACCTCCATCTGGGGCAGCCAGCGTGCCACCAGGCACTGTGTAGATGAAGACAAACATGGCTGGTCCTCTGCCATCATGGCATTTGCCAAGGAACAGACAGGACAGCTCTTGGCCAAAGAAGATGGTGACGCGCATCTTGGGAAAGGGAGCGAGCAACCCAGACTGGGGTGTCTAGGAGCCAGACCTAGAAGGAGGAGAATTTCAGCAGCTGGAAAGGCATTCCAGGTAGGTGGAACAGAACATGCAAAGACGTGGAGACAATCTGAACCAAGTGAGTTTGTCATTTTTACTGGCAAAAAAAAAATGATCAACAGCAAAAATTTCATAGAAGTCGATCTAAAGCAGGCACATGGGGAGAGGAGCCCAGTGCAGGTAGGCCAGTGGTTTTTAAAGTGTGTTCCATGGAATCCTAGGGTCCTGAGATCTTTCTGGGGAACCATGAGGTCAAAACTCTTTCCATAACACTAAAGCATTATTCATCCTTTACACTGGGCTGACATTTACCCTGATGGTACAAGAGCTGTGGTGGGCAAGGATGCTGGAACCTCAGCACAGATCAAGGCAGCAGCACCAAACTCTACCAGTAGTCACTGGATCCAGCACCATGGTGCACTCACAGAAAAAAACCTAGTTTCACTTCAAAATGTACTGCTGGGGCTTCCCTGGTGGCGCAGTGGTTGAGAGTCCGCCTGCCGATGCAGGGGATACGGGTTCGTGCCCCGGTCCGGGAGGATCCCACATGCCGTGGAGCGGCTGGGCCCGTGAGCCATGGCCACTGAGCCTGCGCATCCAGAGCCTGTGTTCCGCAACGGGAGAGGCCACAGCAGTGAGAGGCCCGCGTACCGCAAAAAATAAATAAATAAATAAATATTTTAAAAAATGTACTGCTGAAGCAGTAAAAATGGCTATTTTTATTAAATCTCAACCCTTGGGTGTACCTCTTTTTAATAGTCTGTATGATAAAGCTCAAAGGGAAGGACAGGCACGTCCCTGAGGAAAAGCACCCGTGCAGTTGACTGTGTGAGTTACCAGCTGAACTAGTCACTTGTTTTACAGCACTTTCACCTGAAAGAAGAACTAATGAGTAAACTATGCCTGTTCAGGCTTGAATTATCGGCAGGCATTTTCTTGAAAATGAATGATGGGAGCTGGCCACTTACAGGTAAACAACTGACAGTGTTTGCTGCCGATGATAAAATTTGAGCTCTCAAGCAAAAATTAGGTTTTTGGAAAACTCAATTCTACCACTGTGACCAGAGATACCCAATAGCTAAAGATTTTCTTGATGAGGTTGTGGTGATGTTAACAAAGGTGATTTTTGGATAACGTATAATAAAATGGGTCAATGTCTAGAAGATCTGCATCACTCTGTCTGTGAACCAGTATTTGCCAGATGACAAACATCTGATGTTACAAAATCACATGTGGGTAAAAGAGCCATTCAAAGTACAAGATAAACCAATGGCTTACTGTAATAGAGTATGCAGATTTTGTAAAATTCATCGAGATGGTTTCAGAATCCACTTTGTAAATAATCTTTAATAAACTACTTCCTGTTCAGTTTTGGTGTGGCATCAAAGAAGATTATCCAGGGCTTCCCTGGTGGCGCAGTGGTTGAGAGTCCGCCTGCCGATGCAGGGGACACGGGTTCGTGCCCCGATCCCGGAAGATCCCACATGCCGCGGAGCGGCTGGGCCCGCGAGCCGTGGCCGCGGAGCCTGTGTGTCCGGAGCCTGTGCTCCGCAACGGGAGAGGCCACAGCAGTGAGAGGCCCGCGTACAGCTAAAAAAAAAAAAAAAAAAAAAAAAAAAAAAAAAAAAGAAGATTATCCATAATTACTTTTAAAAAGGCATTAAAATAACCTCTCTTTTTCCTAAAAGTGTATCTGTGAGAGGCTGGATATCCCTTACATACTTCAGCCAAAACAATATATCGCAACAGATTGAACTAAGAAGCAGATATGAGAATCTACCTGTCTCCTAGGAAGCCAAAGATACTTGCAAAAATGTAAAGCAATGACACCCATACCATTAAATTTGTTGTTATTGTTTCAGAAAATACTTATTTTTTCATTTAAAAATCATTATTAATGTTAACAAGTTATGGGTTTATTATCATTATTTTAAAATAAATTAATTTTTCTAAATGAATATCATTTTATACAAATACTAGTTTATTTCTAAATTATTCATGTATATTATCACTTACTTTATAATTATTTCATGAATACTAATTTTCTATTTTAACGAATTTCTATTATTTTTAACAAATATATTGTAAATGAATTAATGAATATTTCTTGGGTTTAGTTTCTAATATAGTAACTATCAGTAGACATAACCACATATGCAACAGTTCTTTAGTTCAATAGCTATTCAGGGTAAAGTGGTCCCACGGCCAAAACATTTGAGAACCGCTCGCTGGCTTAGGGTCCAGGGAGCTTCCTCTGAAATGTGGATCAGATCCGCCCACTTTTCTCCATTCCCCCTGCCAGCCCCCTCCAAGCACCATAATCCCCCGAGCCCTGAGAAGGGCATGGCCAAGCTCACTCCTGCTCCCCCAAGGAGTAGATTATTGTGTTCGAATGCAAACTTGATCCTCTCTGCCCCACTCACAGGCTTCCTGCTACAATTAATAGGGGGTCTTGGGGCTTCCCTGGTGGCGCAGTGGTTGAGAGTCCGCCTGCCGATGCAGGGGACGTGGGTTCGTGCCCCAGTCCGGGAGGATCCCACATGCCGTGGAGTGGCTGGGCCCGTGAGCCATGGCCGCAGAGCCTGCGCGTCCGGAGCCTGTGCTCCGCAACGGGAGAGGCCACAACAGTGAGAGGCCCGCGTACCGCAAAAAAAAAAAAAAATAGGGGGTCTTGAAGTCCTGAACAACTTCCCGGCCCATCCCGCCCCCTCCCTACTGGCCCCTCAGCGCTGCGGACACGCAGCTGCTTCTGTCCACCCTCTTCCCTCATGCTCCGTCCCCCTCTGCATTCTCAGGTGAAGGTCACTTTCTCCACGAGGCTGCCCCTGGATCCCCAAGACAAGGACAAAGCTGCCCAGTGTGCACCCCACGCACCAACCTTCTCTCCCTCATCACTGCCAACACCCTTCTTCCCAAAGGCCCATCAGCTGCGTGAACTCAGGCCCTGGTTCACCACTGCGTCCCAGGGCCTGGCAGCGCCTTGTGTGATCTGGGTTCACGGGAGATGTGCTGAAGGAATGAATGAATGAATGGATGAATGGATGAATGAATAGAATGAGCATGCGGTTGAGAAAGCCCTGAGCCCCTGTTTGAGGTGAACTCCTTCAGCTGGGTTGGGGGCTGGGCTAGGCCAGGCGGCCTCCAAGGCCTCTGATTAGGAAACTCAGCAACTCCCTCAGACTCCACCGTCACTTCAGGAGCAGGGGGCCCTGGCTGGGCCTGTCCCCTCCGGCCCCCGCAGACAATCGTATTTCCCTGAAGAAACAGGCCTGAGGCTTTGAGGTGAGTGGGGCTAGAGCTGGGGGAGAGGGGTCTTCCCGCCCTCAGGTGCCCCTTGGAGCTCCGCCTGCCCTTCGAAGAGGCCAGTCAGGGAGACCTGCACCCCATGCAGGTCGGAGAATGGCTTGGCTCTCAACCCAGCTGCACGGACCCACTTTGTTCCACTGTTACCGAACCAAACTTGGGTCCCCTCGCCCACGTGCACTAAAGCCGATCTACTGACCCCAAAAGCTGTGGTGAAGGAAAGCACAGCGTTTACTGAAGGTGCTACACGTGCAGCCCAGGAGAGCCTGTGCTCAAAGAGCCCGAACTCCCTGAGGGGTTTTAGGGAAGCCTTTTTTTTTTTTTTCGGTATGCGGGCCTCTCACTGTTGCGGCCTCTCCCGTTGCGGAGCACAGGCTCCGGACGCGCAGGCTCTGCGGCCATGGCTCACGGGCCCAGCCGCTCCGCGGCATGTGGGATCTTCCCGGACCGGGGCACGAACCCCTGTCCCCTGAATCGGCAGGCGGACTCTCAACCACTGCGCCACCAGGGAAGCCCGGGAAGCCTTTTTAAAGGCCAGGTGAGGGAGGGGCGTCGCAGGGTATGTGACCAGCTTCTGCACAATTCTCTGATTGGTTGATGGTGGTAACAGGCCGGTGTCACTACGGTTACATTATCAATCCTCAGGCTCCAGGAGGTCTGGGTGCTTCATGCTCATGGTCATCAAGTAGTTCATTTCTCCCATTTGGTGGTGGTTTTAGCACCTGTAAAACAACTCAGGAAATGTGCATCAGATACTGTTATCTGGGTACTTCAGAGAAGAGCTAGAGCAGAGGACATGGGGGACGGGTCTGTCCCAAGAAGGCCCCATAGGGTCCTGCTCCATTACAATAGCCAGCAGGACACAGAGATGGGCTTTTCCAGGAAAGGCAAAACGCAACCATGACGGGATAATCTCTCCCACATCCTAAACTCCTGTGAAACAGGTAAAATTGCACAACATGACTACCACGAAACTATAAAATCTCAAAGTACATCTTGACACCCACTTTCCTTTCCGAAACCTGACTTTATCTGTCCCCACCCCCAGCCTGGGTCTGCTGGCCGCGGTCGGAGGACACCGGGCCAGGCACACAGGGCCTAGTGGAAGCAGGGCCATGGGTAGTGGAGGTCGGGCACAGGTGGGAAAGCAGGAGATAAGCCCAGACCTCGGGAGCCCAGGGTCAGTCTGTCCAACCTGGGCAAGGACTCTGGGAGGCTTCCCTGATGGCGCAGTGGTTGAGTGTCCGCCTGCCGATGCAGGGGACACGGGTTCGTGACCCGGTCCGGAAAGATCCCACATGCCGCAGAGCGGCTGGGCCCGTGAGCCATGGCCGCTGAGCCTGCGCGTCCGTAGCCTGTGCTCCGCAACGGGAGAGGCCACAACAGTGAGAGGCCCGTGTACCACAAAAAAAAAAAAAAAAGAAAGAAAGGACTCTGATGAATCCAGCTCAGCTCCCACGACCAGAGGCTACAGGAAGGACCCTCTCTCCCTCCTCGGACCCTAAAGAACGTGGTGGAGGGCCCAGAGGATGGGGACAGACGCAACAACCTTCGTCCACCCTCGTGTCCGCAGAGGAGCTCGCTGTCCACGTCCTCGGAGCCCACATGAGGGCCAGCGTGGGCACAGGCTGTGGCCCCCAGGGTGGCAGCACTGGGTGGCCAGTCCTCCAGCATCTACTCCCAACCTCCTATCAGAGTCTGAAGGCACCCCGACTGACCCCCACCCCTGGGAAACCCACTGCTTCTCCTCCTCCATCCCCCAGACTTGACTCTCAGCAGCCCGGCAGGGGAGAGGATGGGGGAGAAGGGGTGGGGTGTGGCGCCTGGGACCCCAGACCCGGGTGAGGAAGGGGAGATGGCCTCCTGGGGCAAAGCACATGAATTTCTCAAGAAGGATCCCCTTCCAGCAGTGTCGAGTAGTGGGGGCCACTAGTTATTTCAATAGAGTTAAACAAACAAACAAACAAACAAACAAATAAAACACAATATGGGTGTTTTACTGGTTATTTGGTCACCGAATTAGAAGGAAATCAAATCCGGAAATGATTTTAGCAGAAAGTTAGAAAAGATTCAACTCACCAGATTTTAAAATTAAAACCAAAAAAACTTTATACAAACATAGCAATGAGTGACACAAGTGCGTGCACACACACACACACACACACGGAGGATTTATTCAAACCAATTAAGTGACAAAGGAGAAGTGACAAACTGAAATCGAAAGAAGTAGACAATGTAAACATCAGACATTACCAGATGACTCGATAATCCGTGTTCGTGATTATGCTTCTGAGTAATCAAAAAAAGAAGGTAAAGTAAATTCAGCAAGCTGCATTGTAAGTCGACAAAAGTTGCAGTAAATTTAGAAGGTTTTCCATCTGGACTGGTGCTTTTATTTTCTCATGGGCTGTGAGGGGTTAAGAGTCACCCCGCTGCCCACTGCTCCCTGTTCTCATCGGTTAAGGGAAGGAGAGAATACCACCACCAGCAGGGAAAGGAGCGGGCGGGGTGGAAGGGAAGCAGGTGCACCGAGGCACCTGAACAACAGAGAAGGGGGGCCGCGGAGAAGGGGGAGGAAACACCGAGTGGGGGGCGAGTGGCTGCTCTGGGCACCGGGAACGCTGGGCACCTCCCCTCAAGTGACCGTCACGGTCCACAGCCGCCCTCCCCTGGGGCTGCCTGTCCTGGAGCCACACACCTCGGCCTCACCTGGAGTCCCCCGCAGGCCTGGTACCCTTGTCCCACGCTCATCGGCCACAGTTTACTGGACGGGTTCCGGACACCCGACAGCTTCTTTACTCCCGGCTGTGGCATCTGGATGAGAAGGGGATACGGCCTGGGGTTGCTGCGAGGAAAAAGGAGATGATCGACCGGAAGCGTGTTAACTGCCCTGGGTATGGACCGCCTGATCAGGTCTCAGACAGCGCCGCTTCACAGAGACCGCAGCCGCGTGCCGCCACCTAGTGGCCATGCGTGGAAGTGTCCGATGGCGAAGGGCACATTGACCAACCCCAGGTGAGACCAGAGAGTGGAGCTGGGCTCTTTCCCTTAGAAGAAAGGTGAGAGTCTGATCAATAGGGGAAATTTCCTGAGTAATAGTTCAGTAAACATTGGAAGGCTCGGAGTTCTTTCAAGAAAAATTCTCTCCAAAATAAAAATAGGGAATAAGGCAAAGAATGGGGCAACAATGATTGTTGAAGCACCAGGGGTACCCCTTATTATACATGGGGCGTTGTCAGCGCCTCTGTGGTTGTCTGACACTTAACCCAGCCATCTGTGACAGTGGCTTTCACACTCCAATCCTCAGTAAGAGATGCGACCCTGGTGTGACCCGGTGCACGCCCACACAGACACCTGAAGCAACATTTACTCCTGTGCTGTGAGGCCCCTTCTGATATTTTCTGTTCTATCCTAATCAGCGCTGCCAGATTTAGCGATAAGAACACAGGACTCCCAGTTAAATCTGACTTTCAGGTAAACAGCAAAGACATTTTTTAGTATGTGTAAGCCCCAAATAATATTGGGGATATATTTATACTGAAAAAAAGTTTTCATTATCTGAAATTCAAATTTAAGTGGATGTCCTGTATTTTACCTGACAACCCTTTAAAAAGACTGGTCGCAGTCCCCTAACCCGATCTTACTAGTGAGTTGCAGGCCCCAGTTTGAAGACACTGCCTTAGGTGACAGGACCACAGGGGAAACCAAAATAAGTGCAGGAATTAGATTTGAAACCAGCAGTCACCACCTCTTGCTGCTGAGACCCCCCCCTTCCTTCCAGCTGCAGAAGAACCCGCCTCCCCTCCCAAGGCCCCCATACTCCACCCTCACAAAGGCCTGCACGCCCTGCAGTAAAAGGATTGCAGTCTTTTTCTAAGATGACTTTTGTACACATAAACAAGTGGCAGTCACTTTGTTTTTTGTTTGTTTGTTTGTTTGTTTTTGCGGTACGCGGGCCTCTCACTGTCGTGGCCTCCCCCGTTGCGGAGCACAGGCTCCGGACGTGCAGGCTCAGTGGCCATGGCTCACGGGCCCAGCCGCTCTGCGGCATGTGGGATCTTCCCGGACCGGGTCACGAACCCGCATCCCCTGCATCGGCAGGCGGACTCTCAACCACTGCGCCACCAGGGAAGCCCAAGCTTGTCACTCTTGACTGTGACCCACGGAAGGAAACACACTGCCATTATTACCCGACGCACGCAGCTGTCGACACCGGGCCTTTGGAGCCAACACCAGGAGAGACGGCTCTGAGCTCAAATGACCAGGCCCAGGTGTGGCACCCACACACACACCCCGGCAGCCTATCTGGGAGGAAGGCCTGGTGCAGCCTCCCCTTCTGGAGGCTGAGCAGGCCCCCTGCCCCGAAGTCGGTAGGAAATGTGGAAAGCAAGGACCAGAGCCCCTTTTTTCTTTGACCAGGAAGAAAGAGATCTTGGGTGGGAGGAGCCTGCGACCCGAGGCCTGAGACTTCAGCTCCAGCCAGAGCATCAAGTTCAGCTGCGGGTGAGCAGTTTTCCCCAGGGCCTCACCTGCCTCCTCTACAGAATAACAGAAGGATTTTACTAAAGGTAGCTCCCACCTTACAAAAACAGACTCATAGGCACTGAGAACAAATGGATGGTTGCTGGGGGGTGGAGGGAGAAGGGGATTAAGAGGTACAAACCTCCAGTCATGGGGATGTAGTATACAGCATAAGGAATAGGGTCAGTAATAGTCTCATAGCTCCGTATGGAGACGGATGGTTACTAGACTCATGCTGGTGATCATTTCATAATGCGTGCAAAGGTCAAATCATTAGTACACCTGACACCAATATAACATTTTACCTTAACTATATTTCATTTGAAAAAAAAGATTGTTCCTACCTTCACTTATCTCACAAACATTAAGTTACCCAAATACACCAGACACTGTTTCCTGGGACCACCATAAAATACCACAGACTGGGGGTCTTAGTTTCTCACAGTCTTGGAGGTTGGAAGGTGCCAGATCAAGGTGTTGGCAAGGCTGGCTTCTCCTGAGGCCTCTCTCCTCGCCTTACAGACGGCCGTCTTCTCCCTGTGTCCTCACATGATCATCCCTCTGTGTGTCTGGGTCCTCATCTCCTCTTCTTTTTTTTTTGGCTGCGCGCATGGCTTGCAGGACCTTAGTTCCCTGACCAGGGATCGAACCTGGCCCTGGGCAGTGAAATCTCTGAGTCCTAACCACTGGACCTCCAGGGAATTCCCTCATCTCCTCTTCTTATAAGGACACCAGTCATACAGGATCAGGACCCGCCCTGATGGGTCAGTGACCTCTTCTTAACTTGACTACATCTGTCAAGACCCATCTCCAAATACAGACACATTCTGAGATACTGGGGTTAGGACTTCAACCTACCAATTTTGTGTGGACACAGTTCAGCCCATAACATGGATGTTGGAGCTTAAAAGACACGGAGAGGGCTTCCCTTGTAGCGCAGTGGTTGAGAGTCCACCTGCCGATGCAGGGGACACAGGTTCCTGCCCCGGTCTGGGAGGATCCCACATGCCGCGGAGCGGCTAGGCCCGTGAGCCATGGCCGCTGAGCCTGCGCGTCCGGAGCCTGTGCTCCACAACAGGAGAGGCCACAATGGTGAGAGGCCTGCGTACCGCAAAAAAAAAAAAAAAAAAAGAGAGACGGAGACACGGTCCCAGGACCCCTCAGAGTCTGGTAGACGTGCCTACAGCCCAGCCCAGAGCAAACCCTGTGTGCAAGTCTCTCTCTCTCTCTCTCTCTCTCTCTCTCTCTCTCTGTGTGTGTGTGTGTGTGTGTGTTGGCCAGGCCACAGATGCTAAGTTACCTGTGCTACAGGTACCTGCGGCTCCCACCGCCCCTCCGTCTACAGGGAAGCCTTTCCGGGAGCCCTGCTGTACCATGTTTCCAGGTGGTACCTGGCAGCCTCAACACTCAGATCAACACCTGGAGAGTAAAAATAGCAGCGCAGCACAGGGCAGATGTCAAACGAGTGAGCTCATGGCTATATCCCTCCCCCTTCCACCTCCTTTTTCCCCCCAAGAAGTCACCCGCTGTCTGGGCTGCCAGCTTCATTCAGCAAATACTGTTCTTATAAAGCAGCTGACCCAGATTCTCAGCTTGAATTAGGACGTTTCCCAGGCAGTCCAGGATAGACAGGGATGAATTTAAATGCTGCTTAGAAGCAAACTCGGGCCGCTCTCTCCAGTGGGGACAATGGTGCTGGCACCATACAGAGGCTGAGGCCCCCAGGCAGGACCCTCTCATGGTTCATGTGCCTGGGGCCTCTTTCCCCCAGCTCCATGCTGAATCACAGAACCACTGCAGAGAGATCTGTGTTTTAAACTTTAATTAACCTACATTCTTTCCTAGATCTCGTGACCTGATTTTCCATTCTCTCTCCGCTGGGACCTCCATGGTAGCGATAGAATCACATTCCATTTTAACCCCAATACCCATCAGATAGGGACTTGACCCCCTAAGCAAAGGACACAGACATCAGGCAGCTAGCGGGAACTGGTGATAAACGCGTTGGTTAGGGCCACTGTCCTCCTTGACCTTTGCATCTGGGATTACAGAGGTGGGGGTGAGGGGCCGGTCCAGGCCAATCATGGGCAAGGGAGTGTGGACCTGAAGACCCCCCCAGATCCAGAAACAGAAACCAGCCCAGGGTCCCAGTTGCTGAGCTCTGAAGTTTATGCTTCCCGGGGCCGCCCCCAGCCAGGAATCCAGCGCAGCAAGGCTACAAAAGCAGGCCCATCTCTAGGAGCTAGGGCTCCTCTGATGGCCAGGCTGGACCTTTCCTAGGCTACAGGTCCTTCAGGTTGCCTCCAGCCTTCCCTCCTGCCCTCTGGGTCAGACCTGCATGGCTGCCCCCTCTCCTGACTTTCCCTCCCACAGACATTTCCCACATTAAGACGTTTAGTCCCGTTGCTTCTCAGAAGACGCAGACTGACACAGAGATCAGCTGTCACACCCCACCGCCTCCGGAGCCAACCCCCCAACCCCACGGTCTGTCCTCCACGCAGCGACCGGACTGACCCCAACCCGTGGCCTGGCCCTTCTCCTGTCTGACCAGACATCCTCTATCCCCCCGTCTCTCCCCCAGACTGGCCCCCCATGACTTTGCACTGCGGGTCCCTCCACCGGAAGCTCTTCCTAGACGCCTCCCCTCCTTTGGGTTAGATGGGCCCTGACCACCCTGCTCCTGGCGCAGCCTCCCCTCCTCCTCTCTCTGCTCCAGTTTCCTCCTTGGCAAGGATCACCTTGTTAGAGAAGAAACCGTTTACTGCATCACGTACGCTGCCTCGCGGTGAGAACGAGGGCAGGCTGGTTATCCGTTCTGCTCACGAGCGAAGCCCCAGGAACCAGGAGGGGTGCCTGCATTCAACACGGGGACAATGTAGCAGAGGAAAGAAAAGCTAATAGATTTAAGCTGTCATCTCCTAGGATTTTTCAAGAGAAGAAAATAAAGGGGAAAGAAAGAAATAATAAAAGTTTCCAGAGCAGAAAAGAGACTCAAGTTCTCAAGGTGAAAGAATAAGCCAAGTCCTGAAAGGGACAAAACCAAAGTAAGATAAAATAAAATAAAATGGATTGTATCCAAAATATGTAAAGAACTCTTGAAACTCAGAAAACAAACACCAGAATTTTTATTTTATTTTTTTAACACCACAATTTTTAAAATGGCCAACAGATTTGAACTGACACTTCACCAAAGAAGATACACAAACGGCAAATAAGCATATAAAGAGATGCACAACATCATTAGTCATCAAGGAAACGCAAACTAAGGCCACAATGAGGTACCACTAGACACTTATTAGAACGGCTGGAATTAAAAAGATGGACGATTTTATTGCCAGAGCTGTGCCAGGTCCTTGCTCAACACCCACCAGCACCCACCGTTAGCAGGAGTTAACATAAGTCTTCAAGTCACACTGTCCAGAGATAAGAAAGGAAGCTACAGGGAGAGACAAAAACAAAAAACAAAAAAAACAGATGGAACCAGCTGGAACCAAGATGGCGATGAATCTGACCTCCAAAAGACCCTCAGTCTCATTATATGCTGATTTGACTACATTAGCGTATTAAATGACACACCTGTCACAGCCATGACTGGAAGTTAAAGACCAAAAAAGGATGAAAAGACAGTGGCCCCCCACTGCCTCAGGAAGCCCTGCCCTTCCCCCCCCCCCCCCCGCAGACTAATGCATATGCCTCCCTATCATTAGCCTCACGACTCCTCCCTTTGTCTTTATTCTTTAAAATCAAATCCCTCTCACCACGTGGGTGAGAAGTTGATCTGTGAACTAAGCTCCTGCTTTCTCCGTTCTTTGGCCACTGAATAAAGCTTGTGCTGTTTCGACCTCAGCTTCAGTTTCATTATTTGGCTACATGAACCCAAAAAGATGTGAACAGAAAAAGAACCTTTTCCCACCAAGACAGAGGGTCTCAGCTGGGCTAGAGCCAAGCAGGGTCCATATGACTTAATTTCTGTAACAAATTTTGGCAACTGCAGCAGGACGGTGGTGGCCTTGGATCCACCATTCTGTCCGGTGACTCAGGGCTTGCTTGCTGACTTAGGGTTAACAAAGTCGGCTAAATAACTGGGCGGTTTGACCCAATTCTTTTTTTTTATATATAAATTTATTTATTATTTATTTTTGGTTGCATCGGGTCTGTTGCTGCACACGGGCTTTCTCTAGTTGCAGCGAGCGGGGGCTACTCTTTGTTGAGGTGCATGGGTTCCTCATTGCGGTGGCTTCTCTTGTTGCGGAGCACGGGCTCTAGACACGTGGGCTTCAGTAGTTGTGGCACGTGGGCTAAGTAGTTGTGGCTTGCAGGCTCTAGAGCGCAGACTCAGCAGTTGTGCCGCATGGGCCTAGTTGCTCTGGGGCATGTGGGATCTTCCCGGGCGAGGGCTCGAACCTGTGTCCCTTGCATTGGCAGGCGGATTCTTAACCACTGCGCCACCAGGGAAGCCCAGGGATTTGATTATTAAGGGCACTGAATCGGCAGGGAAGAAACCCATACATTGGAGTAGGGTGGAGGAAGTCATCCAGGCACTGAAGGAAAATCCCTCGGCCTTTCTTGGGTGCCTAAATGAATGCCTCTGGGTGTGTACAAATGTGAACTGAAGTCAGTGAAGGGCGGGCCGTTCTGAAGTCCCATTTCATTTCCCAGAGCACCCCAGACATTGGGAGAAAATTCCAGAAGTTGGAGACAGGGCCCATCACACCCAGTTCCCGGCTAGTGGGGCCAGTGTTACCCGATAGCTGGATCCGTCTCTTGGGGTGTTGAGCCAAAAGACACAGCCAAGGCACAGACTGGGAGAAGGGAGGCTTTATCACCTGCAGCAAGTAAGGAGAGCACCAGGGATCTCTCCCAAAGCAGTGTCTTCCCGAGCAGCAAAACTGGAGCAGAGAATTCAACACAGAACTGGGGCAGTTCAGAAATTCCCTGGCGGCCCAGTGGTTAGGACTCGGTGCTTTCATTTCCGTGGGCATGGGTTCAATCTCTGGTCAGGGAACAAAGATCCTGCAAGCTGCGTGGCATGGCCAAAAAAACAAAAAAAAAAACAAAAAAAAGAATTGGGGCAAAGGTTGACAGAGTCCAAGATTTAGTTGATTGAACTCAGCAGGGTCAACATCATCATTCCATCCTCCACCTGGGTGGGGGGCCTTATTCCCTACAGAACTCAGAGACTGTATCAGGGACTTCCCAGGTGGTCCAGTGGCGAAAACTCCGTGCTCCCAATGCAAGGGGTCCGGGTTTGATCCACGATCGGGGAACTAGATCCCGCGTGCCACAACTAAAAGATCCCACATGCCACAACTAAAAGATCCCACATGCCACAACGGATATCCCAAGTGTTGCAACCAAGACCCGGAGCAGCTAAATAAACAAACAAATAAATAAATAATATTTTTTAAAAAAGACTTTATCAGATTGTTATGTAACTCCGTTGAGGAAGAACCAGGACTCTGCTTTAACACTGAACTATTGTTTCTTGACTGCTCTTCCTTTCTTCCTGCATTCCCTCACTTCCCTTAAGATCACTGATTGCTGAGACCTGCTCAAGGGCAAGCACTGTGGCCAGGCCTAGATCCCAGAATGGCTTATGTCAAAAATGACTTCTCTTGTGTCAAGAAAGCCATGCCTGGTTCTCTTTCTCCAGAGACCCCTCGCTCCATCTGCTTTCATCAGCATTTTGGGTGTTTAAAACCAGCATCTGGAGGTGGATGCAAAGGAAGATAGATGAACTGAACGGGCTGCCAATATTCTAGCTTTAGCGATTCAGGGTCAATCTGCCTCCCAGGGTTGAGAGCCACCCCCCGCTCCCCCCACTAGGGACCCTGTAACATCGGTGAGTCATCCTGGATTTCGAAGACCACACCCACGGTGGAGAGAAGGGCTCACAGCCAATCAGTGTGCACACCGCCTGGAGCAGGGCCACTGGAGGGCGGGCGGGATGCCCCAAACATCCAATCAGGAAGCTAAGTGGACTGCCGTCTCTTGGCCCCTACTCGCTGGTCATACACATGAAAGAAGAGGAGGACTGAAAGAGCCCAGGGGCTCCTTGGAGGAGCCTCAGCTGACCCTGACCATAGGGGATAAAAAGGTTGACTTTCTAGTCAACACAGGGGCCACCTACTCGGTCTTGAACACCCAACCAGACAGAATGACTGAAGATAAATTTCGGATAATGGGAGTGGAAGGGAAGCCCCAGGAGCATGACTTTATATAGAGCCCCTTGGGTGCAATTTGGAAGGGAGAATGTTACCTCCCTCTTTCTTATCTCACTCTTTCTCGGAATGCCCATTTCCCCTAGTAGGAATTGGGAGATACAATTTATCTCAGAGACAAAAACCTTACCACTGAAATACCTAAGACTCCCTTCCATTCTGCAGTCAAGCAAGGGCTCCTTAGACCCTGCCAGTCCCCTTGCATCACCCTTATTCTGCTGGTACAAAAACCAAATGGGACATACCTGCTAGTTCAGGACCTCGGGCTGTAAATGAAGCTACTGAGGAGATTCACCCAATGGTGCCTGACCCTTACACCTTGCTTTCCACCATAAACTGAGAGGATCTGGTACTCAGTGTTAGATTTAGCCTTGTTTGGGGTACCCCTAGCCTCAGAATCTCAATACATTTTTGCATTTGAATGGCAGGACTCCAACAGCATAAGAAAATAATTGTACTGGAGGTTCTGCCACAGGGATTGAAAAACTCCCCCACTCTTTTTGGAGAGGTTTTAGCTGAGGATCTTGGTGACCTCGAGCTAGAACAGGGAACCGTCCGTCAATACGTGGATGACACTCTGATGACCAGCCCCACCAAAGAGCTTTCTGACCATAACACCGTTAACGCCTTAAATCATCTGGCTGAGAGAGGATATAAAGTTTCAAAGGAAAAAGCCCGGATCTCCCTCCAGCAGGTAAAATACTTAGGATTTGTAGTAGGAAAGGGGCACAGGGCACTATCTAAGAGGAGGAAAGAAGTGATTTGCTGGATGGCACTAAGACAGGAAGGGAGCAGGGCACAACCTTTAAAAGAATGACATAGCTGTTGAGGACACGACATAAACTGGTTAGAACTAACTAGCTCCAAGATAGTGGACGACTGACTTCCACTGGCCCTTGAGCCTCAGTATACACTCATTGTAACACATCAGCACACTAAACGACACACCCACAGGTGCCATGACAGTTCCAATGATGTCCATAAAAGGCCAAAGAGTGGGCAGTGCCCAATTCCTGGAAATTCCCACCCGCTTCCCCAAAATAGTTGGAAAAATCCTCCCACTCATTAGCCTATGAAATTACCCACTCTTATAAAAACTGACCATCCCATACCCTGGCACCTCTCACCTCCTGAGATGGCCCACACTCTGTCTATGGAGCGTGTATCTCCTTGAATAAACCTGCTTTCACTTTACTATGGCTCACTCTGATTTCAGATGCATGCCACAGTGTGCGTTAGCTTCCAGTAAGCAGAAACTGGAAGCAAGACCTTAGTTCCCTGACTGGGAATCAAACCCAGGTCACCTGGATGGAAACCAGGATCTTAACCGCTGGCCCACGGGGCCAGAGGCTAGAACCTAAGCCCCCAGTCCTTTGTCTACCTTGAAAGGAGGACTCTGATAAGGAGACAGAGGTATAGAAGAAAATATGTGTTTATTAGAAAAGCAGAGTATATGTGGAAAGACACACAGGCGAACTCAGCGAGAGAGTCGTGACTGTTACCACCATTGGGAAGTTTAAACCCTTTATAAGGGGGCAGTCTTCCATGTCTTTGTCTTCTTCCTGGCCAATTGTATTGTTTTGACCCCATGGCTAATCTGTCTCAGGACCCTCCCCTGTGTGCACATGCACCCCTCAGGCAAGATAGATTTTATCCCAAAGGCTTCTGGGAGGAAGATAGCAAGACTCACTATGGTCTGGCTTCCTCTGCCTTTTTGACCCCACAAAGCATTTTGCCCCAAGGATGGGAAATGTATGACCTCTTGATCTTTTAACAGGGTTTAGCCCCTCTCTGTCCCTGCCATAAAACTGTCCAATGTCCGGTTATCTACCCTATTCCTGTTGTTTCTTATATCGAAGTGCAGATCTCGAAATGTAGACAGGAGTCCAGTTATAAATACGTAGCCCGGAGCCCATTTGTCTCTTGCCTCAGGAACTGTGAATAGGGGGCTGGTAGTGAATGTCCGGGCTGGAGCCCATCTCTTCTCACCCCAGGAAGTGTGAACAGGAGGCCATTGTAAATGTCTAGCCTGGAGCCCATCTATCTCCTGTCTCAGCTCTTGAATTCTTTCCTGCGTGAAGCCAAGAACCCACACTTGGCAGCTCATCCCAGGGACTCGCCTGAGACCTGGGATGTGACCATCCTCTCATGCCCCACTCTGCTTCCTGCAACAGCACCTCCTAGTACGAGAAAACAGCTCCAGCGTTTCCTGGGGATGGCTGGGTTCTGCTGCATATGGATTCCCAACTTTGGCTTAATTGCTAAGCCCTTGTATGAACAATTAAAAGGGAAAGACCTTGACCCTTCTGAGTGGACCCCCAGCTGTGACCAGGCATTCCTGGAACTGAAAAGCCATCTCACGGGAGCCCCCGCATTAGCTTCACCCGGCCTGAGCTGCCTCACCCATCTATATGTACATGAGAGAGGAGAAACTGCCCTAGGGGAGCTTCACAAAAAACTGGGACCTCGGACTCAGGTTGTAGCTTATTTTTCTAAGTAGTTGGACCAAACCGCTAAAGCATGGCCCCCACGCTTACGGGGGCTTTGCTGCTGCTTCTCAGCTCCTCATAGAGGCTAACAAACTACCCCGTGGGCAGCTTCTGACCATCTGGACCCCGCACCACTTCCAACCCCTCTTAAAGGAAAGGGGGGCAGATTGGTTATCCCCTGGTTGAACCCTCCAAGTC
Source organism: Mesoplodon mirus (assembly GCF_964341445.2). Taxonomy (NCBI): domain Eukaryota; kingdom Metazoa; phylum Chordata; class Mammalia; order Artiodactyla; family Ziphiidae; genus Mesoplodon; species Mesoplodon mirus. The sequence goes on from NC_138979.1 coordinate 186,947,105, forward strand.
CAAGCCATGCTTCTACACAACCCATCTGTGGATCTGATGCCCTGTAATGTCCTTAACCCTGCCTCCTGGCTACCCCAGACTGTTCCAAAATTAACTCACGATGGTGAGGAAGTTATGGAACAGGTTTATTCCAGCAGGCCTGACCTGAAGAGCTCCCCTGTAGAGAATGAAGAATTGGAATGGTTCACTGATGGGAGTAGTGGAAGATAAAGCTTTGCCCTCTGGCTGTTCTGCTCAGAGGGCCGGATTAATTGCCTGGAGCACTAGAGCTGGGGAAAGAAAAAGTTGCCAATATGTACACTGACTCTTTTTTTTTTTTTTTTTTGCAGTATGTGGGCCTCTCACTGTCGTGGCCTCTCCCACCACGGAGCACAGGCTCCAGACGCACAGGCCCAGCGACCATGGCTCACAGGCTCAGCTGCTCCGCGGCACGTGGGATCCTCCCGGACCGGGGCACGAACCCGCGGCCCCCGCATCGGCAGGCGGACCCCCAACCACTGTGCCACCAGTGAAGCCCTACACTGACTCTTAATATGCCTGTTCAATCCTACATGCCCGTGGGAAATTGAGTGGCTGCTAGAAGCTGCAGAGGCCATCAAAAGGGAGAAGCAGACATAATAAGAAGAAACAACTGGTGGACATGGCATCTAAACAAGCATACAAGGATTGGGATAGACTCCAAATGCCACTCCTGCTAGCTCCCCCAGACCCTGACTCCTATACTCCTATACGCACCCCAGGAGAAAGGAAATACCTGGGGTGCATGGTTAACGGTCATGGGCAACTGATCCTCCCATCGGCCATTGCACGGCAGGCCATCCCAGAAGCTCACCAGAGCGCACATTATGGGCAGGAGGCCCTATATCAATGGCTCATCAAGTCCATGACTATCCTCAGTTTCTGGAGTCTCCTTAAACGGGTGGTTGAAGCTTGACCTATCTGCCTCCAGAATACCCCCAACACTCACCCCCAAAGGTCAAGGGAGTGACCCCTAACCCCTATAAATGCACATATCCAGGTCAATATTGGTAAGTTGATTTTACAGTAACTCCCCAGGCACAAGGAAATTTTAGATATTTGCTGGTTTTAACTGATACTTTCTCCAGCTGGATGGAGGCGTTCCCAACTAAAACTGCCTTGAAAGTCTCTAAGGCCCTGCTTGAGGGATTAATCCCTAAATGCATTCAACGTGACAATGGACATGCCTTTGTTTCCCAAATTACTAAGGGAGTCTCTGGAGCTCTAGGAATTACATGGAGTTTACACTCCAAACTTGGAGACCACAAACCTCAGGAAAATTAGAAAGAACAAATCAAACCCTCAAAAGAAACTTAGCCGATCTATGTCAAGAGACTCATCAACCTTGGATCTCCCTTCTCCCCATAGCACTTCTGAGAATGCGAACAGCCCCTAAAGGAAAGCTCTGGTTAAGTCCATATGAGCTCATGCATGAGAGGCCCATTCCCGAAGGACCTGGCTACAAAGCCAACCTTAGGGATATGGGCCGACTGAAATATACCTTACAGAGAGGGGACATAGTCAAAGCTTTACATGCCTATGGGACTCAGGAATTGCCTTCCCCTTCTGACATGGTTTTACATCCTTTCTCCCCTGGGGATTGGGTTTGTCTGCAAACTTAGGAGGCTGGAAATCCATAAGACCAGTTAGACCCCAAGTGGACAGGACCTTACTTAGTAATCTTGCCCATTCATTCTGCCTGACAATTACAGGGCACACCCCGTGGACCCACCATACCAGAGAGAAGACAACACCTACGCCCAAGGAAGAAGTTACTGAGCCACCCACTCCATACACCTGTGAACCTGTCCTAGACCTTAAGTTACGCTTCAAAAGGATGGACTTACCAGTGGGTAAGTAATGGGGTGCACAGGCTTAGCCAGCCTTGTCATTGCTCTTGTCTCACTTGGCTTCTGCTGTTCAGCCAAAGCCCCTCCCCTGGCAAACGTCTCCTCTGTCCGTGCTGGGCCTAGGGAATACTATTTATTACTGGAAGCAGGATGGGTGGTTATATTGTCTGTTCTTTTTAACACTCTCTGCCCTGTATCTCCTACAACTGTCCACGCAGAATGGGAATTCAATGCAATAGTAAATTTCTCGAGAATTATAGCCCATGGACAAAATCTATCCCAGTGCTGGATCTGCCACCCCCACCCACAGAGTGACACCTGTGGATTAAAGGTATTACGTTTTACCCCTCAGAATGACCACCTCACTCTCACCTTGGCTGACAGGTGTGCTAAGCCTACTCCTCTTTTTTTTTTTTTTTTTTTTTTTTTGCGGTATGCGGGCCTCTCACTGTTGTGGCCTCCCCCGTTGCGGAGCACAGGCTCCGGACGCGCAGGCCCAGCGGCCATGGCTCACGGGCCCAGCCGCTCCGCGGCATATGGGATCCTCCCAGACCGGGGCACGAACCCGTATCCCCTGCATCGGCAGGCGGACTCTCAACCACTGCGCCACCAGGGAGGCCCAAGCCTACTCCTCTTGAAGTTCACATCCCACCCCTACGACAGCCTCCCAGCTTGGACCTCGCCTCCTACATTAACATCGCTAATGAATACAAAAGCATTCAGTCTAAAGTGTCATGGTTCTAACCAGTCCTGCTGCTACTGCCCCATCAACAGCCCCTACCAAAGTGGGGGACGTGCAATAACACCCCGGGCTGCTCTGGACTCTGATCACTGCTTCTTCCATTACCCCACAGTTTAAGTGCCCTGGAATTGACTTCTATGGAAATTTCACCCATTGGTGCCCTCTGTACCGACTCGATGGATACACACAGGGACAAAACAGGAGATGTACTTAGTGGGGAGGGAAGGTGCCGCTTGTCTGGCATTTAGTGTTTGGCCCTCCTGAGGCCTGGGGAAAAACCACTAGTCAAGAATCCCCCAGTGACCCTACTATGCAGATGGGTCTCTTTCCCCACACTGCAAAGGCACCCCCTCTTGGGCTAGCCTCTTATGAAGGTGATTCAGTTACCCAGAAGTGCACCAGGCATGCACTTCCCCTGGGTACCTATTGCTTTTTGGCCCAAGAGTAAACCAATTGCCCGTGAGAACAACCCCAACTCCCCCTTCCCTTCTCCGGGGTAGGCTCTAGCCTATCCTTATTTAGATAACGCCCAGTTGGGGACAGTGCACACTAGGCCGGCTAAGTTCTCAGGACCTCGGTATAACCCTTCATAATATCACCCAACCCCCAGATTAAAGGGCAATAGGACTCATTCTGGCAGGAGAAGGGATTGCTCTCAGACTGGCAACCCCCTGGGGAGGTCTCCATACCATGAAATCACTTTACAGAGTCTCACATGGCCCTTGAGGAATTGTCCAAAAATACAGGGGATGACTTACAAGGACTCCGTTCTTCTCTGGACTCACTAGCAAGTATTCTCAACAGTAGGCTAGCCTTTTACTATGGCCTGGCTGAGCAAGGGGGAGTTTCTGCAGTTATTAATAAAACCTGCTGCACGTATGTCAATAACTCTGCACACACAAAAGAGATACATGAGCAAGCTCAGTGGTTACATAGATATAACACACAAGGTCCAGATCCAAGCTCCATCCGGGATATGGTCACATAGAGCCTCCCCAGCTGAACCTGGCTTTTTCCATTTCTCAGCCCACTAATTGCTATCATCTTCCTGCTCATCTTCGGGCCTTACCTCCTCAACTGCCTTGTCAACTTCGATAGTAAACGGCTTGAAGCCATCAAACTTCTGATGATACTAACACAAGGGTACGAGCAACTGCGACTGCAGCCTGACAACAATCAGACATATTTTAGGCTTGTCAGGGAACAGCTCTGCTCCTCTAATCCAGGGAAAAACTATGCCCATGTTCAGCAGGGAGCAGCTTCAGAAGATAGACCTTCACCCTTCAGCACCCCTCAAGAATGAGAAGTAGTGGGACTTCCCTGGAGGTCCAGTGGTTAAGACTCCATGCTCCCAATGCAGGGGGACCGGGTTCAATCCCTGGTCAGGGAACTAGATCCCACATGCCACAACGAAGATCCCGCGAGCCAAAACTAAGGCCCATCACAGACAAATAAATAAATACTAAAAAAAAAAAAAAAAAAGAATGAGGAGCAGTAACAAGGAAAGGGGGGAGTTTGTTGTCAGAGATGCTCCAGGCCCTTGCTCAAAACCCACAAACCCCCACCTTTAGCAGGAGTTAACGTAAACCTTTAAGTCACAAGGTCTAGAGATAAGAAACGGAGCCCAAAGAGCAAGATATCCAGACACTTGAAGAAAATGACTTTTCTAAAGGAAACCCACAGCCTGTGTTACAGATTCTACCAAAAACAGATTAGGAAAGATGGATCTAGAGTTTGAAATTAGTTACTACACTTAGCAAACGAGATACAGGGAGAGATTAGCAATGCAAAATAATAATTGGAAGACATTTTTTTTAAAGAGCCAAGCAGAGATTAGGTATGAAAAACAGAGTTGAAATTAAGAACAAAATAAATGGAATGAAGAGCAGACCAGGTACAGCTGAGGAGCAAATCAGCAGATGGTAAGATCAGATGGAGGAAATTTCCTAGGAGGAAGAAGGAATAGGAATAAGAAGAGAAATGGTGGGTACATACAGAATTGCTAACACTGGAATAGAGGACATCCAAAAGGAGACAGAGATAAATATCTGAAAGAATAAGGGAGATAAATTATTTAGAAAAATAAACAAAAGACCTGACATTGAAGACTCAGAGAGGGTCAAAGGCCCACACCCAAAGACTTCCCTGGTGGCGCAGTGGTTAAGAATCCACCTGCCAATGCAGGGGACACGGGTTCGAGCCCTGGTCCGGGAAGGTCCCACATGCTGCGGAGCAACTAAGCCCGTGTGCCACAACTACTGAGCCTGTGCTCTAGAACCCACAAGCCACAACTACTGAGCCTGTGTGCCACAACTACTGAAGCCCATGCACCTAGAGCACAAAGAACAAAAAGCCAAGAGTATTCCAATAAATATGGGAAAATATATACTTATAGCAATGCAAAAGCAAAAGGCAGTCGTGATGAATTTGAGAGGAATCAAGGTTTTGGGGAGACCGGAGGATGTGAAGGATGTGAGTAGCTGGTCTGTCCTCGTCTGTTTAGGGCAGCACACAGACATCAATTCCAAAAAGCTGAAAGGACTAAAAAGAATACAGAAAGGGACTTCCCTGGTGGTCCAGTGGGTGAGACTCCACGCTCCCAATGCAGAAGGTCTAGGTTCGATCCCTGATCGGGGAACTAGATCCCACATGCCGCAACTAAGAGTTTGCATGTGGCAATAAAGATCCCACATGCTGCAACTAAGAGTTTGCATGTGGCAACAAAGATCCCACATGCCGCAACTAAGACCCAGCATAGCCAAAATAAATAAATAAATAAATATATATTTTTTTTAAAAAGAATACAGAAAAAGTGGGACAAACTGATCAAACTGATTACAATGGTAGAAACTGGTCCCAGTATATCAATAATTACAGTAATAAAAAATGGACTAAACCTATCAATCAGAAGGACAGGCACAGGAACTTCCCTGGTGGTCCAGTGGTAAAGAATCCACCTTCGAAAATAGGAGAGGTGGGTTAGACGCCTGGCGGGGAAACTAAGATCCCACATGCCACGGGGCAACTAAGCCCGCGCGCCACAACTACTGAGCTCGTGTGCCTCAAGTAGAGAGCCCATGAACAGCAGCTACAGAGCCCACGCACTCTGGAGCCTGGGCCACAACTAGAGAAGAGAAAATCTGTGCGCCACAACTAGAGAGAAGCCTGAAAACCACAGCAAAGATCCCGCACGCCGCGATAAAGATACGCAACATCGGATCTCTGTGGTGCCACAACAAAGACCCAATGCAGCCAAATAAATAAATAAATGAACAAATATTTTTTTAAAAAAAGGACAGGCACTGACACACTTGTCTTTAAAAAAATCAAGATAAATGCTGTTTGCCAAAGACACATAAAACCTAAGGGCACACAAAGATTGAAAATGAAAGGTGGAGGTCAACACATCAGGCAAATGCTAACCAAAGAGCAGGTGTTAATATCAGATGAAATAGACTTCAAGATGAGGTTCTACTAGGAATAGAGATGGTCATTAAATAATGGAAAAAAGTTTCAAATCATCAAGACAGTAATGTGATTTTAAACAAGTGTGTACCGGATAGCACAGCCTCAAGGTCTCTGAAGTGAAGATTGGGAGAACTTTAGAGAGAAACGGACGGAGCCAACATCTTAGGGAGAGATTTCAGCACATCCTTCAAATACTGATCCTTCAGATATTGACAAAAAAGCAGCAAGGAGTTAAAAGATCTGGACCCCAATGGACAATATATACAGAAAGAGAGTTTTGCAACTTGTATAGAAAGAATGCACACAGGGGCCCTTTATAAAAACCTGTCATGGGCTGCCATGTACCTGCCTGTCTTCTGCCTGCCCTACACAAGGTCCAGGGTGGCTTCAGAGTCCCTCACAGACCACAGGTCCTGGGGGTGGGGACAGCGGCTGGTTTGCTGGGATTTCCCAGAGCCAGACGCTGGGGGAACGGTCACCCCGCACCCCGTGCCTTCCCCGTGTCCACCCTCCTGTCCCCTTGCCACGCCCTAAGGCCTGTTTCCTCTTGTCACTGCTGTGGCCCTCTGCCACAGTGTCCCTGCCCGGGACACTGCTCCCCTGGGCCACCGCTCTGCTCGGAGCCTTCGAGAGCCCCCCCTCCACTGGTTTCAGGCGCACACCTGCAGTCCCACTTCAGGGGTGACACACCACTCCTTCTCTCCCAGGAGCCCGTGCCCTCCTTCTTCATTCTGAGCCTGTACACCAGCTGTTCCTTCTGCCTGGAAAGTCCCCCACTCTGTTCATCTGGCCCTTTCCTGCCCAGAATTTGGGGCTTCGTGTAACTGCTTCCCAAGCCAGCACTCTGGACTCCCCTTTTCGCTGACTCATCAGGCTCACACTGGCCTCTTGTTTACATCCGTCCATGTGCTAATGTGTCCATACCCCGAGAGCAAGGACCACAGCCATCTAGGTCATCACTGTATCCTGGGGGCCTAGTACATGGCCTGCACTTAGGAGGTGGCCGATAAATAGCAATTGCTGAATCAGAAGCAGTGGCTACAACACAGCACACACGTCTCAGCACACACGCCAGTGGCCGCACCTTCCTTCCCAACACACTCTAAGACATGCCTGCAGCTGGCCGGGGCTACTCACATGCCTTCTAAATGCAGTCTCTGCTTTCACACCTCCACCTCCGTGCATTTCCTCCTGCTCTTCATCACTCTGAGAGAGATGCCAACACCCCTCCTCCTCCCTCCGCTGCTGGCACTCCCTTCCTGCCCACCCCAGCCCACAATGCACATTGCTTCTCTGAAGGCAAGGTATTCATGATTTACCAGTTGTCACGTCGCATCATACATAGATAGTCGGTTTTCTTGGAGGCATGGGGTCTGGCACCGTGTGCACGGGGGAGGAACTCAAGACGTGTCGCAGGATTAATGGGAAGCCAAAGCCGCTAGAGGATATCCTTGAAAATTAGCATCAGACGCCGTCTTGGCCCGTTGCCCCTGCCTGACACTCTCCTGAGGGGAAAAGCAGCTGGGGATGACTTTTTCGCAGCTGTGTGAGTAGGAAGTGTTACCACGTGCCATTCCCTAAGGCGATAGGGTCTCATCACTGACCCTGATACTCAGCACTCAGTAGCCGGGGCGGCAGGACGCTGCTGTGGATGCCACAGCAGCGCAGACGTCCATTGTAGCATCCAGTCACCAAGAGTCCGGCTGGAGAGCAACAGAGTATCCAAAAGAGGGTCGGGGGACCTGCTGACGGCACAAATGGAGCTGTGCTTTCCTTGGTCCCCTGCTAGCCCTTGGGAGGATGAAGCATGATAAACAGATCTTTTTGTTTCAAAGCCTAGGTCTCTCAAAGCAGCAAATTCTGTTGTTCAGGCTGGGAGGGTCATTGCCAATGGTGTTTCCCAAAAGAACAGCAGGAAGCTACCAGGCAGATGTGGGGCTCCCTAAACAGGCCATAACAGTCCATAAACAGGCCCCAAAACTAGGGCTCATCAAGGGGGAGGGGGGGACGCTGGTGTTCTCCGGGGGGGGGCATGGCAAGAGCAAGAGGGGGCGTCAGGGCAGAGAGAAGGCACATGGTGTCACTGGAAGAAGATGTGGTACCCAGGCCAGTCCAGGGGCAGCCGGGACCCTGAATTCAGGAGCACAGGCTCCATCCAAGGTGACCAAGCTCGACCGGCCAGGAAGCGACATCACGAGGTCACTTTGTTTCAAAGAGAAAGTGGCCAAGGGCAGAGCCTGACTCCTGAAGGCATCCTGACCTGTGCTGGGACCACCCTGGGGAATTCCAGCTGGGCAAGAGAAAGAGCCAGGAGTTCCTTAGTGGGGATCCCGGGGTCCTGCAGGAGTCTCCATGGAGCCCCAAAAGTTTACAGTGCCCACCCCTCCCCTGCCCCGAGGTCAAACCTCCATGCCTCGAACAAGTCAATACAATGAACACAGTGATACCGAGGACTCTGCCCCTTGAAGCAGAACATGAAAAACTGGCCTCCAGGACAGTCCTTGGGGCCCTCAGCATCCCGCCCTGCACCGCACACCCGCCAGCCACGTGGCCAGACGCCACCTCTGCCTTCCCCCCGCGGTTCTGGGGTGGCTGCCCCGCAAATCTTCCTTAACGAAGCCTGACCATAACAGTGGGTGTATTACTGCCCACACTCCAGGCACTGCGCCACCTGACTCCTAACCCAGCCCACGTGGGGGGCACCATGACCACCCTCTTCTCACTGCTGAGAAGCAGAGGTCCGAGGGGCTCCGTGTTCGCTGGGGTCCCACATCAGTGAGCCGCAGAGCAGGGGTCGAACCCAAACCCTCCCAGCGTTCCGAGGCCCCGTGACGCCCCGCCCTCCACCCGCCTCCCTCCGGGTTCCTGGCTGTCTCTTCAGTCCCTGCTTCTCTCGGATGTCCTCCCTTCCCCAGAGAGCCCTTCCAGGGCCTCCCCAGCCTGATGTGCCCTTGGCCCTTCAACTCCAAGCAGAGTATCTCGACCGTCTGTCACCACGACCCAGTTAGGGAAGAGTCTTCCTGGACAGCGCGGCACATGCACGTGTGCGTGGACTGAAACGAGTGATCCGTTCTGCTTCCTTTCATTTCCTTTGAGACGCTCTTGCGCGTAGGATGTCCACCAAGCGTGAACCCCAAAGTAAACTATGGACTTTGGGGGCTAATGATGTGTCCGTGGAGTTTCATCGCCTGGAACAAATGTCCCACTTGGTGGGGGTGAGCATGGGGTGGGGGGGGAGGGGAGGGGGGGAGGCTTGTGTGTGGGAGGGGCGTAGGGGAATTCTCCATACTTTCAGCTCAATTTACTGTGAGGCTAAAACGGATGTAAAAGATAAAAAGTAAACATTTAAACAAGTGCACTTCTCACCCCTCTACCTTGCTTTTACTCCTGGCCACCACCTGCCGTGCGACCAACATGTCCTAGTGAACTCGATAGTTCTTTTAGCGCACTTTGTTTTATTCCACTTCATGTTACACCAAGCAATTTAGATAAAATGTGTGCCCCTCCCCAGGGTGACTAACTGTTGAGGTTGCCTGGGACCGAGGGTTCCCAAGATGAGGGACTTTCAGTGGGAAAACTGGGAAGGTCCTGAGCAAATTGGGACAAGTTGGTCCCCGGAGTTCCCCTCGCAGCCAAAGCTCTGTTACTGCTGTGGATTCTGACTCCTAAACCTCGAAAAGAACCTTGCTCAGAACCTGTAGGAGCTGCATAGATGTGGGCCACTGTTTTACGAGGTTACTCATGTCGATGGACCCCACAGGGCCTGACCATGGGGATGTTTCCATAAATGCTGACTGGGCTGCCCTGGACCGGAGTGGTTTTAAATTCCATTCCTAGGGCTTCCCTGGTGGCGCCGTGGTTGCGAGTCCGCCTGCCGATGCAGGGGACACGGGTTCGTGCCCCGGTCCGGGAGGATCCCACATGCCGCGGAGCGGCTGGGCCCGTGAGCCATGGCCGCTGAGCCTGCGCGTCCGGAGCCTGTGCTCCGCAACGGGAGAGGCCACACCAGTGAGAGGCCCGCGTACCGCAAAAAAAAAAAAAAAAAAAAAAAAAATTCCATTCCTAGGGCTTCCCTGGTGGCGCAGTGGTTGAGAGTCCGCCTGCCGATGCAGGGGACACGGGTTCGTGCCCCGGTCTGGGAAGATCCCGCATGCCGCGGAGCGGCTGGGCCCGTGGGCCATGGCCGCTGAGCCTGCGCGTCCGGAGCCTGTGCTCCGCAACGGGAGAGGCCACACCAGTGAGAGGCCCGCGTACCGCAAAAAATAAAAAATTATATATATATAGAAAAACACAAAACAGTAAACAAACTCTATAAAACTCTATGTGTGATTGTTAATAATATTTACAATGTATGTCATATTTAGTTGCAGGAATGGGAGTTTTAAAATATTTTGTATATATTTAGATATGTTAGATATATATTATATATATTTAGAGTGGCTTAGGTTACTGTAGGGTTTTTTTCTTATTGTGGTAAAATATACATAACATAAAAGGTACCATTTTACCCATTTTTATGTGTATCATTCAGTGGCATTAAGTAATATACATTGTGCGTAGCCATCCCCATCATCCATCTCCAGGACTTTTTTATCTTCCCAAACTGAAATTCTGTCCCTTTTATTTATTAACTTATTTATTTTAAACATATTTATTGGAGTATAATTGCTTTACAATGGTGTGTTAGTTTCTGCTGTATAACAAAGTGAATCAGCTCTATGCATACGTATATCCCCATATCCCCTCCCTCTCGAGTCTGCCTCCACCCTCCTGATCCCACCCCTCTAGGTGGTCACAAAGCACCGAGCTGATCTTCCTGTGCTATGCGGCTGCTTCCCACTAACTATCTATTTTACATTTCGTAGTGTGTATATGTAAATGTTACTCTCTCACTTCGTCCCAGCTTACCCTTCCCCCTCCCTGTGTCCTCAAGTCCATCCTCTAAGTCTGTGTCTTTTTTCCTGTCCTTCCCCTAGGTTCATCAGAACCATTTTTGTTTTTAGATTCCATGTATATGTGTTAGCATACGGTATTTGTTTTTCTCCTTCTGACTTACTTCACTCTGTATGACAGACTCTAGGTCCATCCACCTCACTACAAATAACTCAATTTCATTTCCTTTTATGACTGAGTAATATTCCATTGTGTATATGTGCCACATCTTCTTTATCTATTCATCTGTTGATGGACACTTAGGTTGCTTCCATCTCCTGGCTATTGTAAATAGAGCTGCAATGAATTCTGTCCCTTATTAGACACTAACTCTCTACTACTCCTTCCCCTCAGCCCCTGGCAACCACCCTTCTACTTTCTGTCTCCATGAATCTGCCTACTCTAGGGACCTAATGTAAGTGGACTTATACAGTATTTGTCCTTTTATGACTGGCTTAACATAATGGAGGAAACTTGAAGACATTATGTTAAGTGAAATAGGCCAGTCATGGCTTTAAATTCTGACTGTGGTTTTAAGGTAGCAAAAGTGTGTGTTAAAAATAGCCATGAACTTTGTAAATATCTAGCAAGAGAGTATGGAATGTAAAGGCCTAGCCCGAAAGACTTCTTTCTGCATGAAATACCCAAACATACAAGCAGCCTTTATGAGCTAAACTAAAAAAGGAACTCTGAGCACAGGCTCCTTGCACATAAAGCTCAGAATAGCTAAGCCTACTTACCAAGTATAACAGTACAAAATGTCATGCTGGGAATATTGAATGTGGGAGTTGATCACCCAAGGAAAAAATCTCTCACCTAATTTAAAGAAACTCAAAATGAATCAATTCTTTCGTTCAGAACTCTGCATTGCAGAAGTCCCATCTGGTACTAACTATATGTACTTAGATAGATCAGTACCACAAAATAAAGGTTATTTAGAGCATACTGTTATGGTTTCTGAATGATTCTTCCATCTACAAGAGAATGCAACAGAGACACAGGAAATTGACACTAAATATGGACTAAATCTTGATTAAATATAAGTGTAGAAACATCCGTCTCTGGATCAAGAAAATAATCAGACCTTTTATACATCATACACACAGCCCCTGCAATTGCCCTGGGAAGTCCACAGAGCAGCAGGGCAGCCTGCTTCACCTCATAGGGGGACTGTAAATGAGATAAGTACTAAGTTTCATGATGGTGGCCTAGACAAAGGCTAGCTTCAAACTGTCTGATGTCCTTATCACAAGGGGAAAAGCCTGATGGGGAAGGGAAAGTAGCTTGCTGAGCTTCACCCGCCCACTGGAACTCGCTCTTCTGATTCCACGCATGAGCTCTGCCCCCTTGGTGACCTTGACCACACAGTGTAACCTCTCCGTGCCTCAATTTCCTCATCTGCAGCATAGAGTCACAACACAATCTACCTTGGAGGACTGTCTGAGGACTCGATGCATCAGTGTGTCTGAAACACTGAGACCATGGAGCCATCTCATTGTACATGCTCCAGAAAGGTTAAATTGTCACTGGGGTGCTTTGCTGACATTTTAGGAGTCTTGTCTCCCCAAGTGGATGATGAGCAATGGCCATGTTGTAAATTTTGGATTGTTTGAGGGTTTTTTTTTTAATGTCTGTAGTGAGTTGAATTGCATCCCCCCCAAAAGAGATTTTGAAGTCCTAACCCTGAACAAGGTGAATGAGGCTTTATTTGGAGCTACTGTTTTTCAGATGTAATAGTTAAGATGAGTTCATACTGAATTAAGGAGTAGGGTGGGCCCTAATCCGTTACATCTGCTGTCCTAAGAAGAGAGGAGACACAGAGACAGGCACACATAGAGAGGAAATACCATGTGAAGACAGAGACACTCAGAGGGAAGAAGGTCACATGATGGAGGCAGAGACTGGAGTGATGCAGCTGCCAGCCAAGGAATGCCAAGGACTGCTGGCCAGTACCAGAAGCCAGGAGAGAGGGCATGGCCCTGCCAACACCTCTGGCCTCCAGAGCGATGAGAGATTAAACCTTTGTTGTTTAAGCCAAGCAGTTTGTGATACTTTGTTACGCAGCCCTAGGAAACTACTGCAATGTCTTAAATGTTTAAATTCCCTAGAGGTGGCACATAGAGGGCATTTGATATATATTGGTTGAATGGATGCATAAATGAATAGATGAGTGAAGACCAACAGAGGTGAGGCAGGCAATGGGAGTAACAGGACAGGTATAGGTGCACATGCACATCTGGATGGGGGAGGGGACAGTGGCTCTCATCCGTGAACATTCACACCCCATCTTAGGTTCTGAATGACAGAGACTTTGTTCCTGGAAAAACTGCCACATGGGAATATGTTCCAGCATGCCAGGGCTTCCAACTTTCCAAAGAACCAGAAATCTGGATTTTTAGGTGAAATTTCCCATGTTCTTAGGTGTCAGTTCACAAACAAAACAAGTGTACGAGCAGATACAGAATCTCCAGAAGCCCATCTGCATCTCTCATGTCTGAATCAGCCTTGGGCAGGAGGCACAGTGGTTGCCTGTTGAAAATCAGTGGCATAAGATAGGCATCATTCATAGCCTTGCAGAACTTTTGGGAACAGACAGGGAGGGACCTAAAGATAAGTGTGTCCTTCCTTTCTTCCTTCCTTCCTTCTTCCTACTGTCAATGAAAATAATCAATAAGCAACCTATAACAGGTATTAAAAAAGAGGTTTATTTGAGCCAAACTGAGGACTATAGCCCAGAAGCCAGTTTCCCAGATTACTCTGAGAAACTGCTCCAGAGAAGCATGGTTTTCAGCATCGTTTTATGTGTTGTCAGAACAAATAACATCAAACAAGTCAAAGATATCTTCCTTCAACGTTTCAAAAAAACAGATCAGCACGTACCCGGTGAGTCGGTATGGCCTTGGCACCTGGGGAGGGAGTCTTATCACTGAAAGAGTACAAGCGTTGCTGTTCCAGAAAGGGAGGCAGTTAATCTTTGTTCTGAACATGGACGTCCTTTACTTCTGGTCAATGCACGCTCTTCTTTAATAACTAAAGCAGATGTAGAAGTATGTTTGATAGGCCACAAACAGGCTGTTCTAGCCAGCATAAAATTCAAGTTCACTCGTGTATAAGCCAGAATGACTTCCCCGTACCTCAAAATGTAAAATCCTCTTTTATCATTTCTCCCATTTTGATTGTAAATCTTTCAATAGAAAGCACTGATGATCAAAATATTTGTCCCTCAATGCCAGGGTGGTTGCTGCCTGCTCTGGGTCTATCATTGCCCTTGCTCCTAGATCTACCTCTTTCCTTTATTTTTATTTATTTATTTTTTTTACAGGAATAGAGATGCCTAGTTATCCTCACTGGGGGGTAATTGACTGTAATGGATAAACACAGAGCCATATATTGACACGGGAAGAATTTTATAAGCTATACATATTATCAACCATATCAACTTGTCACACAAACATAGTACATGTGCTTTTTGTTTTGTTTTGTTTTTTGTTTACCAATGAATTTTATTTTATTTATTTATTTTTTATTTTTTGCTTTATAACAAATTTAATCAGTTATACATATACATATGTTCCCATATCCCCTCCCTTTTGCGTCTCCCTCCCACCCTCCCTATCCCACCCCTCCAGGCAGTCACAAAGCACCGAGCTGATCTCCCTGTGCTATGCGGCTTCTTCCCACTAGCTATCTACCTTACGTTTGGTAGTGTATATATGTCCAAGCCACTCTTTCACTTTGTCACAGCTTACCCTTCCCCCTCCCCATATCCTCAAGTCCATTCTCTAGTAGGTCTGTGTCTTTATTCCTGTCTTACCCCTATGTTCTTCATGACATTTTTTTTTTCTTAAATTCCATATATATGTGTCAGCATACAGTATTTGTCTTTCTCTTTCTGACTTACTTCACTCTGTATGACAGACTCTAGGTCCATCCACCTCATTACAAATAGCTCAATTTCATTTCTTTTTATGGCTGAGTAATATTCCATTGTATATATGTGCCACATCTTCTTTACCCATTCATCTGATGATGGACACTTAGGTTGTTTCCATCTCCGGGCTATTGTAAATAGGGCTGCTATGAACATTTTGGTACATGACTCTTTTTGAATTATGGTTTTCTCAGGGTATATGCCCAGTAGTGGGATTGCTGGGTCATATGGTAGTTCTATTTGTAGTTTTTTAAGGAACCTCCATACTGTTCTCCATAGTGGCTGTACCAATTCACATTCCCACCAGCAGTGCAAGAGTGTTCCTTTTTTTCCACACCCTCTCCAGCATTTATTGTTTCTAGATTTTTTGATGATGGCCATTCTGACTGGTGTGAGATGATATCTCATTGTAGTTTTGATTTGCATTTCTCTAATGAGCAAAGATGTTGAGCATCCTTTCATGTGTTTGTTGGCAGTCTGTATATCTTCTGTGGAGAAATGTCTGTTTAGGTCTTCTGCCCATTTTTGGATTGGGTTGTTTGTTTTTTTGTTATTGAGCTGCATGAGCTGCTTATAAATTTTGGAGATTAATCCTTTGTCAGTTGCTTCATTTGCAAATATTTTCTCCCATTCTGAGGGTTGTCTTTTGGTCTTGTTTATGGTTTCCTTTGCTGTGCAAAAGCTTTTAAGTTTCATTAGGTCCCATGTGTTTATTTTTGTCTTTATTTCCATTTCTCTAGGAGGTGGGTCAAAAAGGATCTTGCTGTGATTTATGTCATAGAGTGTTCTGCCTATGTTTTCCTCTAAGAATTTGATAGTGTCTGGCCTTACATTTAGGTCTTTAATCCATTTTGAGCTTATTTTTGTGTATGGTGTTAGGGAGTGATCTAATCTCATACTTTTACATGTCCCTATCCAGTTTTCCCAGCACCACTTATTGAAGAGACTGTCCTTTCTCCACTGTACATTCCTGCCTCCTTTATCAAAGATAAGGTGACCATATGTCCGTGGGTTTATCTCTGGGCTTTCTGTCCTGTTCCATTGATCTATATTTCTGTTTTTGTGCCAGTACCATACTGTCTTGATTACTGTAGCTTTGTAGTGTAGTCTGAAGTCAGGGAGCCTGATTCCTCCAGCTCCATTTTTCATTCTCAAGATTGCTTTGGCTATTCGGAGTCTTTTGTGTTTCCATACAAATTGTGAAATCTTTTGCTCTAGTTCTGTGAAAAATGCCAGTGGTAGTTTGATAGGGATTGCATTGAATCTGTAGATTGCTTTGGGTAGTAGAGTCATTTTCACAATGTTGATTCTTCCAATCCAAGAACATGGTACATCTCTCCATCTATTTGTATCATCTTTAATTTCTTTCATCAGTGTCTTATAATTTTCTGCATACAGGTCTTTTATCTCCTTAGGTTTATTCCTAGATATTTTATTCTTTTTGTTGCAATGGTAAATGGGAGTGTTTTCTTGATTTCACTTTCAGATTTTTCATCATTAGTATATAGGAATGCCAGAGATTTCTGTGCATTAATTTTGTATCCTGCAACTTTACCAAATTCATTGATTAGCTCTATTAGTTTTCTGGTAGCATCTTTAGGATTCTCTATGTATAGTATCATGTCATCTGCAAACAGTGACAGCTTTACTTCTTCTTTTCCGATTTGGATTCCTTTTATTTCCTTTTCTTCTCTGATTGCTGTGGCTAAAACTTCCAAAACTATGTTGAATAAGAGTGGTGAGAGTGGGCAACCTTGTCTTGTTCCTGATCTTAGTGGAAATGGTTTCAGTTTTTCACCATTGAGGACGATGCTGGCTGTGGGTTTGTCACATATGGCCTTTATTATGTTGAGGAAAGTTCCCTCTATGCCTACTTTCTGCAGGGTTTTTATCATAAATTGGTGTTGAATTTTGTCGAAAGCTTTCTCTGCATCTATTGAGATGATCATATGGTTTTTCTCCTTCAATTTGTTAATATGGTGTATCACGTTGATTGATTTGCGTATATTGAAGAATCCTTGCATTCCTGGAATAAACCCCACTTGATCATGGTGTATGATCCTTTTAATGTGCTGTTGGATTCTGTTTGCTAGTATTTTGTTGAGGATTTTTGCATCTATGTTCATCAGTGACATTGGCCTGTAGTTTTCTTTCTTTGTGACATCCTTGTCTGGTTTTGGTATCAAGGTGATGGTGGCCTCGTAGAATGAGTTTGGGAGTGTTCCTCCCTCTGCTATATTTTGGAAGAGTTTGAGAAGGATAGGTGTTAGCTCTTCTGTAAATGCTTGATAGAATTCACTTGTGAAGACATCTGGTCCTGGGCTTTTTGTTGGAAGATTTTTTATCACAGTTTCAATTTCAGTGCTTGTGATTGGTCTGTTCATATTTTCTATTTCTTCCTGATTCAGTCTTGGCAGGTTGTGCATTTCTAAGAATTTGTCCATTTCTTCCAGGTTGTCCATTTTATTGGCATAGAGTTGCTTGTAGTAATCTCTCATGATCTTTTGTATTTCTGCAGTGTCAGTTGTTACTTCTCCTTTTTCATTTCTAATTCTATTGATTTGAGTCTTCTCCCTTTTTTTCTTGATGAGTCTGGCTAATGGTTTATCAATTTTGTTTATCTTCTCAAAGAACCAGCTTTTAGTTTTATTGATCTTTGCTATCGTTTCCTTCATTTCTTTTTCATTTATTTCTGATCTGATTTTTATGATTTCTTTCCTTCTGCTAACTTTGGGATGTTTTTGTTCTTCTTTCTCTAATTGCTTTAGGTGCAAGGTTAGGTTGTTTATTCGAGATGTTTCCTGTTTCTTAAGGTAGGATTGTATTGCTATAAACTTCCCTCTTAGAACTGCTTTTGCTGCATCCCATAGGTTTTGGGTCGTCGTGTCTCCATTGTCATTTGTTTCTAGGTATTTTTTAATTTCCCCTTTGATTTCTTCAGTGACCACTTTGTTATTAAGTAGTGTATTGGTTAGCCTCCATGTGTTTGTATTTTTTACAGCTCTTGTCCTGTAATTGATATCTAGTCTCATAGCATTGTGGTCGGAAAAGATACTTGATACAATTTCAATTTTCTTAAATTTACCAAGGCTTGATTTGTGACCCAAGATATGATCTATCCTGGAGAATGTTCCATGAGCACTTGAGAAAAATGTGTATTCTGTTGTTTTTGGATGGAATGTCCTATAAATATCAATTAAGTCCATCTTGTTTAATGTATCATTTAAAGCTTGTGTTTCCTTATTTATTTTCATTTTGGATGATCTGTCCATTGGTGAAAGTGGGGTGTTAAAGTCCCCTACTATGATTGTGTTACTGTCGATTTCTCCTTTTATGGCTGTTAGTATTTGCCTTATGTATTGAGGTGCTCCTATGTTTGGTACATAAATATTTACAATTGTTATATCTTCTTCTTGGATCGATCCCTTGATCATTATGTAGTGTCCTTCTTTGTCTCTTCTAGTAGTCTTTATTTTAAAGTCTATTTTGTCTGATACGAGAATTGCTACTCCAGCTTTCTTTTGGTTTCCATTTGCATGGAATATCTTTTTCCATCCCCTTACTTTCAGTCTGTATGTGTCTCTAGGTCTGAAGTGGGTCTCTTGTAGACAGCATATATACGGGTCTTGTTTTTGTATCCATTCAGCCAATCTGTGTCTTTTGGTGGGAGCATTTAGTCCATTTACATTTAAGGTAATTATCGATATGTATGTTCCTATTCCCATTTTCTTAATTGTTTTGGGTTCGTTATTGTAGGTCTTTTCCTTCTGTCGTGTTTCTTGCCTAGAGAAGTTCCTTTAGCATTTGTTGTAAAGCTGGTTTGGTGGTGCTGAACTCTCTCAGCTTTTGCTTGTCTGTAAATGTTTTAATTTCTCCATCAAATCTGAATGAGATCCTTGCTGGGTAGAGTAATCTTGGTTGCAGGTTTTTCTCCTTCATCACTTTAATTATGTCCTGCCACTCCCTTCTGGCTTGTAGAGTTTCTGCTGAGAGATCAGCTGTTATCCTGATGGGGATTCCCTTGTGTGTTATTTGTTGTTTTTGCCTTGCTGCTTTTAATATGATTTCTTTGTGTTTAATTTTTGACAGTTTGATTAATATGTGTCTTGGCGTATTTCTCCTTGGATTTATTCTGTATGGGACTCTCTGTGCCTCCTGGACTTGATTAACTATTTCCTTTCCCATATTAGGGAAGTTTTCAACTATAATCTCTTCAAATATTTTCTCAATCCCTTTCTTTTTCTCTTCTTCTTCTGGAACCCCTATAATTCGAATGTTGGTGCATTTAATGTTGTCCCAGAGGTCTCTGAGACTGTCCTCTGTTCTTTTCATTCTTTTTTCTTTATTTTGCTCTGCAGCAGTTATTTCCACTATTTTATCTTCCACCTCACTTATCCGTTCTTCTGCCTCAGTTATTCTGCTATTGATCCCATCTAGAGTGTTTTTTATTTCATTTATTGTGTTTTTAATCGATGCTTGATTCATCTTTAGTTCTTCTAGGTCCTTGTTAACTGTTTCTTGCATTTTGTCTATTCTATTTCCAAGATTTTGGATCTGGGAAATAGAATCTTGGATCATCTTTACCATCATTATTCTGAATTCTTTTTCAGGTAGACTGCCTATTACCTCTTCATTTGTTAGGTCTGGTGGGTTTTTATCTTGCTCCTTCTCCTGCTGTGTGTTTTTCTGTCTTCTCATTTTGCTTATGTTACTGTGTTTGGGGTCTCCCTTTTGCAGGCTGCAGGTTCGTAGTTCCCGTTGTTTTTGGTGTCTGTCTCCAGTGGCTAAGGTTGGTTTAGTGGGTTGTGTAGGCTTCCTGGTGGAGGGGACTAGTGCCTGTGTTCTGGTGGGTGAGGCTGGATCTTGTCTTTCTGGTGGGCAGGTCCACGTCTGGTGGTGTGTTTTGGGGTGTCTGCGGACTTTTTATGATTTTAGGCCACCTCTCTGCTAATGGGTGGCGTTGTGTTCCTGTCTTGCTAGTTGTTTGGCATAGGGTGTCCAGCACTGTAGCTTGCTGGTCGTTGAGTGAAGCCGGGTGCTGGTGTTGAGATGGAGATCTCTGGAAGATTTTCGCCGTTTGATATTATGTGGAGCTGGGAGGTCTCTTGTGGACCAGTGTCCTGAAGTTGGCTCTCCCACCTCAGAGGCACAGCACTGACTCCTGGCTCCTCAATTTGGGATGATTTGTTGTCCATTCATGTATTCCACAGATGCAGGGTACATCAAGTTGATTGTGGAGCTTTAATCCGCTGCTTCTGAGGCTGCTGGGAGAGGTTTCCCTTTCTCTTCTTTGTTCTCACAGCTCCTGGGTCTCAGCTTTGGATTTGGCCCCGCCTCTGCGTGTAGGTCGCCGGAGGGCGTCTGTTCTTCGCTCAGACAAGACAGGGTTAAAGGAGCAGCCTTTTCGGGGACTCTGGCTCACTCAGGCCGGGCGGGAGGGAGGGGCACGGAGTGCGGGGCGAGCCTGCAGCGCCAGAGGTCGGCCTGACGTTGCACCAGCCCGAGGCGCGCCGTGCGTTCTCCCAGGGAAGCCGCCCCTGGATCCCGGGACCCCGGCAGTGGCGGGCTGCACAGGCTCCCGGAAGGGCGGTGTGGGCAGTGACCTGCGCTCGCACACAGGCTTCTTGGCGGCGGCAGCAGCAGCCCCAGCGTCCCACGCCCGTCACTGGGCTCCGCGCTTTCAGTCGTGACTCGCGCCCGTCTGTGGAGCCCCTTTAAGCAGCGCTCTGAATCCCCTCTCCTCGCGCACCAGGAAACCAAGAGGGAAGAAAAAGTCTCTTGCCTCTTCGGCAGCTCCAGAGTTTTCCCGGACTCCCTGCCGGCTAGCTGTGGCTCATTAGCCCCCTTCCGGCTGAGTTCTCGCCGCCAGCCCCAGTCCTCTCCCTGCGCTCTGACCGAAGCCCGAGCCTCAGCTTCCAGCGCCGCCGGGGCGAGCAGACAAGCCTCTCGGGCTGGTGAGTGCCGCTCGGCACCGATCCTCTGTGCGGGAATCTCTCCGCTTTGCCCTACCCAGGTATGTGGGGAGTTTCTTGCCTTTTGGGAGGTCTGGGGTCTTCTGCCAGCGTTCAGTAGGTGTTCTGTAGGAGTTGTTCCACGTGTAGCTGTATTTCTGGTGTATCCGTGGGGAGGACAGTGATCTCCGCGTCTTACTCTTCCCAGTACATGTGCTTTTATTTTTTACTTTTTTAAAGATTTTTTTGATGTGGACCAAAAAAGATTTTTTAAAGTCTTTATTGAATTTGTTACAATATTGCTTCTGTTTTATATTTTGTTTTTTTGGCCATGAGGCACATAGGATCTCAACTCCCCGACCAGGGATCGAACCAACACCCCCTGCACTGGAAGGGGAAGTTTTAACCACTGAACCACCAGGGAAGTCCCTACATGTGCCTTTAGCAGTAGACTTAAAGCAAGCAGTGATACATGTCATGAGTAGCTGATAGTTAGGAAAAGAATGATAACATATATTATAAAAATAATAATCATTTGTAAAGCAGAGTGAAAAAATAGCTTATTCCTGAAGGGTACCAATTAAACAGGTCACTTAAAGGGTCAGTTTTTCTTACATCTTGTAACCACCTTGCCTTTGGGGAAGTTATTTCTAGGCACATCTCAACTTCTCCAGGGGTGTTGATATAATTACAACAAGTAGTATGAGCAATATCAGAAACACCTCCTCGTTTAGCCAGTAGAACATCTAAGGCAACCCTGTCATCTAACACAACTTGGGCTAAGGAATTTAGGGATGTCTGTTGTGCTGCAGCGTTTTTTGCAGTCTCTTCAGCTATTTGATGAATGGTAGCTGATAGATTTCTAATTTTCTCTTTGTTTACATATATTCCTGCATTATGAACCAAAGGATTGTGCCACCAGATATCTTGGTATCTTGCTAACATGGATCTCTTGCTTCTGTAATGAAGAGAGAACGGAGATTCATCTATTTCCTGATGTATAGACAATAAAGTAACATAATGTCCTAATAAACATAAACCTTCTATTTGTCAGCTATTAAGACAATTATGAACCCATCCTTGGGAAGGTAGGTCAGTTCCAATACCACATATGAAGACAAAACCTGGGGGAGCACAAGTGGTCCCTCCCAGAGTGCTATCTTTGATAGCCTCATGAATTGGGAGTTTTGTCAACACAATTTTAAACTATGGATCTCTCCTCTTGTAGGCTTTCCAAAAGTCAACTAAGTATTTGATATAAGGGCATTGCTGGCACAATTTACTCACATTTTTCTCTTTAAGACATTTTCCTTTTTTTTAAAGACATTTTTCAATTAAATAAGGAACAGAATGAGGGCATCCTGGGGTAAATTGTGTCCAGTCTCTAAGAACAGAGGATAGTATCAGAGAAGGGATGGACATATTAATATGTTGAGGAATCTGAACCTGAAAGATTAGGTCAGAAGGAGGTTGGTCTGGGTGAGTGGTAACATTAGGAACATCTGAAAAGTCAGTGATAGATATTATGAGGGGATTATCCCAGTAGCTATACTTTATGAAAACTTTACTAAAGAATTTTCTTTCCATCATGAATACTGGGGCAAATGTATAGCTAGAAGTAAAACAATAACTTTCAATTTTGATAGGGAGACAAATATTTGGTAAACAGTTCAATTAAACTAGTAGGATGGGTCTTACAGGTCTGGCCCAGATTCTTGGGTCAGCTATCTACCACTGTTGTCATCTTCTTCTCATCCTGGTGAGGGTGTCATTTGATATTAGTTAGTTGAAGCCAGGTGTCAGAAATAGGGGACAAAGTCCATTCAGGTGGAGAGGGCTTTTGTGTGTGTGTGTAAGTACAAAATTCATTTTTTTAAATTGAAGTATAGTTGATTTACAATGTTGTTTTAGTTTCTGGTGTACAGCAAAGTGATTCAGTTATACATATATGTTTTTTATTTTTCATACTCTTTTCCATTATGGTTTATTACAGGATATTGAATATAGTTCCCTGTGTGACACAGTAGGACCCTGTTGCTTATTCATCCTATATATAATTGTTTGCATCTGCTAACCCCAAACTCCCAATCCAACCCTCCCCCATCCCCTTCCCCCTTGGCAACCACAAGTCTTTTCTCTATGCCTGTGAGTCTGCTTCTGTTTTGTAAATAAGTTCACGTTTGTCATATTTTAGATTCCACATATAACTGATATCGTATGATATTTGTCTTTCTCTTTCTGACTTACTTCACTTAATATGATAATCTCTAGGTCCATCCATGTTGCTGCAAATGACATTATTTCATTTCTTATGGCTGAGTGACATTCCAGTGTACATATATATATGCACCACATCTTCTTTATCCACTCATCTGTCCATGGATATTCAGGTTGCTTTCATGTCTTGGCTATTGTAAATAGTGCTGCTATGAACATAGGGGTGCATGTATCCTTTTGAAATAGAATTTTGTCCACATATATACCCAGGAGTGGAATTGCTGGATCATATGACAACTCTGTTTTCAGATTTTTAAGTTCATACTGTTTTCTATAGTGGTTGCACCAATTTACATTCCCACCAACAGTGTAGGAGGGTTCTTATTATTATTATTATTATTATTATTATTATTATATATAAATATACTTTTTGGCTGTGTCAAGTCTTAGTTGTGACAAGTGGGATCTTCGTTTTGGCACACAGGCTTCTCTCTAGTTGTGGTGTGTCAGTTTTTTGTGGGTTTTTTTTTCCTTCTCTCTCTAGTTGTGGCGCATGGGCTTCAGGGAGCGAGGGCTCTGTACTTGTGGTGCGCAGGCTTATTTGCCCTGAGGCATGCAGGATCTTAGTTCCCCAACCAGAGATTGAACCCTTGTCCCCTGCACTGGAAGGTTGATTCTTTACCACTGGACCACCAGGGAAGTCCCCAGAAGGGTTCCCTTTTAGAGAGGGCTTTTTAAAATGAGAGATGTGAATCCCCAAATCTGTGCCTCCTGCTTTGGTAGCACATGGATTAGTTAATAATACCTGGTAAGGTCCTTTTTAATGTGGCTGCAATGAATCTTTTATGTCTTTTCCAATAAACAAAATCTGCAGGTTGTAATCCATGATCCTTAAGGTCTTCATCTCTCAGGATCTCACTGTGAAAGAAGTTAGCTACTAATTTTTCATTTTCCTTAAGTGTTTTAATAAGACTTTGACAATACTGTAATGTAACATATCTCCTTGGAGTGACGTTGGTTCATAATTCCCTCATCTAATCACATAGGCCATCCTGTTATTATTTCAAAAGGACCAGCCAGTGTTTACCAAAAGGCATAGATCTAAGGTTGAGAAGCACTAGAAGAAGAGCTTTTGGCCGTGAGAGATGAAGTGCTTCTGAAAATTTTCCCAGTTGCATTTTGATAGCACCATTGGTCCTTTCTACCAATCCTGAAGATTAGGGATGATAAGCATAGTGAAAATGCCACATTATTGGTCAAATGTCACAAATAGATTTAATTATTTGTCCAGTAAAATGAGTTCCTCAGTCACTGTGTAATTCAGAAGGAATTCCCCAAAGAGAGATTATCTTTTCTAATAACAATTTACCTACTGTTAAAGCCATTGCTCTCCTGCATGGAAAAGCTTCAACTCAGTGTGAAAACATGCAGATCATTACCAAGCTATATTTATTTCCTTGAGAGGGTGGCATTTGGACAAAATCCAATTGCCATACCTCAAAGAGTCCCTTAGGAAGGGGAAAGTGGCCTTGTGACCCACGAAGCGACTTTCCAGGATTATATTTAGGACATATATTACAGCAAGCATATACATTAGGAACCATCGTGGGAGAAAGTTTCCAAACGTACTGTTTTCCCCATAGAATCATTTTCTCAGGTGCCCAGTGAGTTAAAGAATGTATATGCTGGAGCAATGACAATGGGGCTCCAGCAAGTGCTATAGGTTTCTTATCAGGTCCAAGCCATATTTGTGACGGGGTTAAAAATTCCCCCTTTTTATTGCTATCTCTGTTTCTCTTCTTCAGTGGCAATTTCTTGAGTCTGTAGAAGGAAATCCTTCATTGAGTTGGCAGGGTCAACAGAGAGCAGTGGACATTCTCGAGACTGGTCAGAATGATTATGTAGAGCTGCTTGCTTGGTGACATCCTCAGCAAGCTGATTTCCTTTAGCATCCATAGTCTTAGATTTGGAATGTTCTGGTGTTTTAATAATTGCTAACTCTTTTGGGCTTCCCTGGTGGCGCAGTGGCTGAGAGTCCGCCTGCCGATGCAGGGGAAATGGGTTCGTGCCCCGGTCCGGGAAGATCCCACATGCCGCAGAGCGGCTGGGCCCGTGAGCCATGGCCGCTGAGCCTGCGCATGCGGAGCCTGTGCTCTGCAACGGGAGGGGCCACAACAGTGAGAGGCCCGCGAATAGCAAAAATAAAAATAAAAAAAAAATAATTGCTAACTCTTTTGGTAATTGTATAGCATTTAATAACTGCAATCTGCTTTCCTTTTTTTTTTTTCTTTTTTTTTTTTGTGGTACGCGGGCCTCTCACTGTTGTGGCCTCTCCCATTGCGGAGCACAGGCACCGGACGCACAGGCCCAGCAGCCATGGCTCACGGGCCCAGCCGCTCCGCGGCATATGGGATCCTCCCAGACCGGGGCACGAACCCGTATCCCCTGCATCGGCAGGCGGACTCTCAACCACTGCGCCACCAGGGAAGCCCTGTTTTCCATTTTTTATAGGCTGTCTTGAAGAGGTTAAAAACCTCATTGTTGCCATAACATCCCAAAGTCGTGTGCCACACCAAAGGCATAACGACTATCAGTACAAATATTTGCTATCTGGTCTTTAGCTACTTGACAAGCTCAAGTTAAAGCAATTAATTTGGCTGATTGTGCTGAGTTAAGTTCTGGTAAATAAGGGCTTTCAATTACGTCCACTGTGGATGTTACTGCATATATAGCTCAGTTATGTCTTTGTTCATCTTTTAAGTAGAACCCATCTGTAAACCAAATTAGATCAGCATTGTCAATGGGAATTTCTTGTAAGTCATTCCTAGAAGCAAGAAGATAATCCATCAATAGAATGTAGTCATGGGTTTTTGACCAGCAGTCCTTTCTATAGACCAAGTCTAGTGCAGAGGCCCTTCTTAAGTAGAAGGTATAAATTTGAGTCAATTCCCCTCAGTTTTATTGTGCATGTGTTACTTAAGAGTATCTGAGAATGGGTCCTACCATCTAAGTTGGAGAAAGAGTCCTTTAAATGATGTATTTTCCAGTCTGCATAATCTCCCGGGTGCAGGTCATGGGGCATCTGATCTTCATCCAAGGATAGGTTACTGCAATCAGCTTCAGAAACAAGTTTAGAATATCCTCGTAAAAATTCAATTAAATACAAAACCTCAGTAGGTAGTATATACAAAACCTCGGCATATATAAAACCTCAATACCCGTAAAGATATATTATTGAAACATAATTTTTTCTCTCTAAATTATTCTCTTTTTTACCAAATAGAGTCAAGTTAAGACTAATTTGTTTAGTTTGGTTTCAATACACTTTGCCTGGTTATTTACATAAGTGTAACTGATTATATAGACTCTTTTAAATTTGGCTTTGTTGGAACTTTTCATAATTGATCTCAGATAGAGCTTTTTTTTTTTTTTTGGCCACACCGCACAGCTTACTTGCAGGATCTTAGTTCCCCAACCAGGGATCAAACCCGTTTCCCCCGCAGTGAAAGTATGGAGTCTTAACCACTGGACTGTCAGGGAAGCCCCACAGATTGAACTTTTAAAAGGTCTCACAAGGCCAGGAAAGCCATGCCAAGCATTTGCCATTAGATTCCACCTGCAATACCTACAGATTTAGGTGGGTCCCTCTCTTCTCAAGTTCCAAAATATCTTGAGGTTCTTTTTTATAAGCTTTTTAAATTTATTTATTTATTTATTTATTTATTTTTGGCTGTGTTGGGTCTTCATTGCTGCACGTGGGCTTTCTCTAGTTCCAGTGAGAGCGGGGGCCACTCCTCATTGCGGTGCGCGGGCTTCTCATTGCGGTGGCTTCTCTTGTTGTAGAGCATGAGCTCTAGGTGTGCGGGCTTCAGTAGCTGTGGCACGAGAGCTCAGTAGTTGTGGCACACAGGCTCAGTTGCTCAGTGGCATGTGGGGTCTTCCCGACCAGGGCTCGAACCCATGTCTCCTGCATTGGCAGGTGGATTCTTAACCACTGTGCCACCAGGGAAGCCCTATCTTGAGGTTCTTATATCTGCCAGGAGGTGGCCTTCCCTATTCACCTGGAAAGGGCACTGGGAACCTAAGAGTTTCCAAATTCTGGAGAGATCAGGTAGAGAGAAAAGATAAAGGCTTCAAATCTGTTTACAAATGTGTAATTTATCAAATTGATGAAAGTCATAATTAGCTTAAAGGGAAAGATTCCCTTATCTGGAAAATAAAGATTAAAAGTCAGTAATATTTCAGGGGCTTCCCTGGTGGCGCAGTGGTTGAGTGTCTGCCTGCCAATGCAGGGAACACGGGTTTGAGCTCTGGTCTGGGAGGATCCCACACGCTGCGGAGCAACTGGGCCCATGAGCCACAACTACTGAGCCTGCGCGCCTGGAGCCTGTGCTCCGCAACAAGGGAGGCCGTGGAAGTGAGAGGCACGGCAGTGAGAGGCCCACGCACCGCAATGAAGAGTGGCCCCCGCTCACCGCAACTGGAGAAAGCCCTCGCACAGAAATGAAGACCCAACACAGCCAAAAATAAATAAATAAATAAATAGTCAGTAATATTTCAGACAAAAGGTCATAAAAATTATAATCCTATTTATCAGTTCATTCAATCCCATGTAATTAATTTTTGTTCTGCTTGAGTCCAGCTTTTCCATTAGTTTTGGGTTTTTTTGACCTTGCCTGATAATTGAGGATCATAGTGACAGTGATAATTTTAAGACGTCTGTGAGGTTTTTGTTAAGACTCATATGATTTGTCCAGTGACGTGGGTGCCTTGATCACTGGAGATTGTGGAAAGTATACCCCAAATGGAAAAGCACATTTTTCTAACAGTTTGTCATTGGAGGTTATCAGCCTTGCAGCAAGGGAAGGCTTTAACCCACCAAATAAAAAATAGTGTTTTCCAGGGAGCTGGGAAGAGCCAAGAGGCCATCTTGGGTTTCCCATAGCCCCAACTATTTAATTCATAGCTATCGTTTACCCATTTAATTTCTGATTTAGGAACAGACTGTTGCCATGTTCAAAGCACATCAGGATGGCAAAAGCCTGACAATGAGGGGTTAACTTTTTGTAGAAGCAGAATGGACTTTATCTACATGTGCCATGATCTTTACAGATTCTGTTGTTATTGCCATGGTGTGAAAGACAGCTAGGGCATTTCCCTAATACTTGGGTTCAGTCCCTTTAGTGGGAGCCTGAATTTTAATAACGGATAACATTTTATGTCAGGACATATAAGATTTCCAGGAATTTCATATAATTTCTGGAATACTTATAATACGTATACTTATATAGATATAACATAAAGAAGGCTTAATGTCATCTCTTATTTGACAATGCTTCCCACATAATTTAATCTACCAAATAATCCTAGTTAAATATTTTTCTGAGATGCCTCAGGGGCACTCTGAAGCATCTCAAAGTTAGCTGGAGGTCAAAAGAACTTTAATTAGAATTTGATATTTTGGAAGTTTGTCAAAAATATCAAAAAGTTTCAAAACACTTGGTCAAGCAGGATCATAGGTCACTGTGAAACAATACTTGTTTACTTAACCAAAATGACAAAAAATTTCAAAATCAAATACAGATCACTTAAAGGCAAAGAAATTCACATAATCTGTTATCAAAAGCAGCATTCCAAGAAAACTTTGTTCTCTTAACAGAGAGAGAAAACCAAATCCAGTCTTGCTTCAGCTTACTTTTAATAACAAATTTTATTTATCTAATTAAATTCAATCTAATCTTAATCAATTCTGACCGTGTACAAAACTCTTTTCTCAAGTTTCCTTTTCCATAACCTTCCATCACTGTCTGTATCAATATTCACTTGTTCTCCCCCCTTTTTTTTCCATCCAGAAACAACCAGCTCTAGGACAAAATTATTCGCCTTTTTTTCTCTAAACAAAGATATTTACATTTTTATATCTTCTATCACTAACAATACATAGCCTACTTTTTTATACCTGAAATGCTTACTTTATTATTTTAGTATCCTTAATTACATATATTATAATTTTTAACACTTAAAAAATTAATCTCTAGTGAAAATCAAGATATTACTCTGTCATATGAGTATTTCCTGATTAGCAAACTTAAGAACATATTTCATAACCTTTAAAAACTTACCTTTTCTTCATAGCATAATTTCTCTTCCTAATGTGGTACAAGACATGTGTCTAATAAACCCAAATATCTTCAGTTTTTTCTCTCATAAGAAGACAAAGTGGGGACTTCCCTGGTGGTTCAGTGGTTAAGAATCCTCCTTCCAATGCAGGGGACACAGGTTTGATCCCTGGTTGGGGAATTAAGATCCCACATGCCGCAGGGCAGCTAAGCCTGCGCGCTCTAGAGCCCACATGCCACACTTAGAGATCCCTGCAACAAAGGGATCCCTGCACTGCAACGAAGAGCCCATGTGCCGCAACTAAGACCTGATGCAGCCAAATTAATTAATTTAAAAAAACAGAAGACAAAGTAGGTAAATTTAGACATGTTTAGCAGTGAATGTTGCAGTTTTTTTTATCTTAATTGGAAATGATCTGGATATTCAATGAATTCCCATCATTTATCTCAATTGAACAAAACTCTAGAGTTTCAAATTACCAAAAATCTGGAGAAACTGTTTTTAGGTATGCATACTATCAAACATAACCATTCTTTAAGAGTTCACCTAATACTTTTATCCCATTTATCTCTACTTCATTACTTGTGAAAATATCATCATACCAAGTTAATTTTCTTGCTGACAAATTTTGTAACAGAGACAACATGAATTTATTGACTTTTAGTAAACCTAGGTACAGTAAAAGTATTACACTTAATGTTGATGACCCTAAAAACATGTCTGTATTAATCAAACCAACAACTTAAACTTGTTTCCCTTTATTCAAGAGTAATCTAGATCACATCATCCTTTAAGCATTTGGATTAGTTTTTTCTACATTTAGAAATATTTGATTTTAAAGTGCTTACTTTTTTTAAATTGAGGTATTGTTGATTTACAACGTTGTGTTAGTTTCTGGTGTACAGCAAAGTGATTCAAAGATAGATACAGAGCTACATAGATACAGGGATAAATAGATACATAGATAGAGATATAGGTATATAGGTATAGATATAGCATATGTTCTTTTTCAGATTCTTTTCCATAATAGTTTATTACAAAATATGGAATATAGTTCCCTGTGCTATACAGTAGGACCTTGTTGTTTATCTATTTTATATATAGTAATTTGTATCTGCTAATCCCAAACTCCTAATTTATCCCTCCCCCATTTCGCCCTTTGGTAACCATAAGTTTGTTTTCTATGTCTGTGAGTCTGTTTCTGTTTTTTATATAAGTTCATTTGTATCTTTTTTTAGATTCCACATATAAATGGTAACATATGATATTTGTCTTTCTCTGTCTGACTTATTTCAGCTGCACCAGATCTTAGTTGCAGCATATGGGATCTTCGTTGTGGCATGTTTTTCGTTGTGGCATGCAGGATCTTTAGTTGCGGCACGCGGACTTATTTGCAGCATGCGGACTCTAAGTTGCTGCATGCACGTGGGATCTAGTTCTCCAAGCAGGGATCGAACCCAGGCCCCCTGCATTGGGAGGGCAGAGTCAGCCACTGGACCACCAAGGAAGTCCTGACCATCCTGCTTGAATTTTAAAAGGCTTTCCCCCCTCCTTTTCTTTTCCCCCTTTGATTTTGGCTTCTACTAATTGAGCCAAGGCTGTAGTCTCAGGAAGTGTGGGCTGTGTTTGCATTTCAAGGACATGATGGGAGTTATAACTTTAAGCTTTCTCCTAGGAGTACTTATGTTCTCTCAGGGTCAGAATTTTGAAAAGATGTTTTATCAAGCTAGTTTTCTTTAATTGTGCATGTAAAAATCAGTTTTGGAGTGTCAGAAAAGTTTCCTCCTGGCCATTTTAGGGTTAGAGAAGTACTTGCAAGTATTGGTTCCATACCAATTGTGGAAGCCAGCTGGAGTTCCAGTGGGTGGCTCCCTGTCTGGGAGCTGATAGGCTTTAGAAACACAATTTCCCCCTTTCTTTTAGATTCATTTTATTATAAAGTGCAAGTCTAAAATTAAATTTAAATTTCCAGTTTTAAGCCACATTAAAAAAAAAAAAAGTCAGCCAACACACTTCACTCCAAAATTCCTTCCAGGCCTTCCTGTATGGAAATTTCCTCTAGATCCCTTGCCTAGAAATTCCCTCTAGGTCTTCTTCTTGTAGGAGATGTACTGGTACCCCCTTAAGACTCCAAGATGTGCAGGAGAGGCTAACACAACATTGTAAAGCAACCATACTCCAATAAAAATTAATTAGAAAAAAAAAAGTTGTGGACCATCACTTAATACAAGGAGGTCCAGGGGACTTCCCTGATGGTCCAGTGGTTAAGACTGGGCACTTCCACTGCAGCGGGCACAGTTCGATTCCTGATCGGGGAACTAGATCCCGCATGCCGCATGGTGTGGCCAAAAAAAAAAAAAAAAAAAAAAAATACGAGGAGGTCCAGATATCAGGAAAAACTCACCAAATCACTTAAAGGGTGCTGTGAAGATGCAGGGGCTCAAGGGACTGTGATTGGTACCAAGTGCTGGTCCAAAGTAGACTCCAGGTGACCTCAGGTTCGTTTTTCTGATATCCTGCTGACTATGCCAAGTAACATCGACAAAAATAACCAATAAATAACCAGAGGCATAGAAAAGAGTTTCATCTGAGCCAAACTGAGGACCACAGCTCAGAAGCCAGCTTCCCAGATTATTCTGACAAACTGCTCTGGAGAAGCATGGTTTTCAGCACAGTTTTATGTCCTGTCAGAACAAAGAACATCATACAAGTCAGGGATACATTCCTTCCAGCTTTCAAAAAAGACCAGATCAGCACGTACACAGTGAGTCAGCATGGCCTTGGCACCTGGGGAGGGAGTCTTATCATCACAAGTGGACCAGCATTGGCGTCCACGGAAGAGAGGCATTTCATCTTTATTTTTAACATGGACATTCATTACTTCTGGTCAGTGTACACTTTTCTTTAATAATTAAAGCAGATATACAGTGTATGTTTGATAGGCCACAAACAGGTTGTTCTACTCAGCATAAAATTCAAGTTAACTCAAGTATAAGCCAGAATGACTTCTCATACCTCAATATGTGAAAATTTCTTTTCTTTCTTTTTCTTATTTTTTCTTTACTTAGCCCTGCACTGAGTATACAGCTGGTACCTAATAAGTACTTGCACAATAGAATCAAATATTTTTAAAATATTTAAAGCTATAGAGAATGATACATTAAATATCAATGTATCCCCATGTAGAGTTAACATATTTCAATATCCTGTTGTCTTTGCTCCAGATCTTTTACATTACTCATGAAAGAACAAAGATAGTATTCAGTTGAATCATTTTTTAATATGTAATGACACTGTTATCTTCTTCCTTAATCTCAAAGGCAGCCACAATCATGGGTGTTATGTTTATTCTTCACACTCATGTTATATTTAAATTGGACATTATGTATTTATTACATAATGTTTTGCATATATATATATATATGCATTTTGGTTTTTATTCCACATTATGTTTTTGAGATTTAGGCATATTCATATCATGTGAATTCTTTTACCTGCCATGTAGTACTTCAAAACATTCATATACATCAATTTAATTAGCTCATACTGTATTGATGGATATTTTAGATTAGAACTTCATTTTTAGTTTAGTTTTGTTTATTTAGTTATTTTTGGCTGCGTTGGGTCTTCATTGCTGCACACAGGCTTTCTCTAGTTGCGGTGAGCAGGGGCTACTCTTCGCTGTGGTGCACAGGCCCCTCATTGCGGTGACTTCTCTTGTTGCAGAGCACAGGCTCTAGGTGCACGGGCTTCAGTAGTTGTGGCACACGGGCTTAGTTGCTCCATGGCATGTGGGATCTTCCTGGGCCAGGGCTCGAGCCTGTGTCCCCTGCATTGGCAGGCAGATTCTTAACAACTGTGTCACCAGGGAAATCCCATTTTTAGTTTTAGAAACAATGAGGCAATGAACTTTTTAAAAAATATTTATTTATTTATTTTATTTTTGGCTGTGTCGGGTCTTAGTTACGGCACACGAGATCTTTGTTGCTGCACACAGGATCTTTCATTGTGGTGCTCAGGCTTCTCTCTAGTTGTGGTGCGCAGGCTCCAGAGCACGCGGGCTCAGTAGTTGTGGCACGCAGGCTCTTGAGTTGTGGCTCACGTGCTCAGTAGTTGTGGCACACAGGTTTAGTTGCCCCGCAGCATGTGGGACCTTAGTTCCCCGACCAGGGATCGAACCTGCATCCCCTACATTGGAAGGCAGATTCTTAAACACTGGACCACCAGGGAAGTCCCACAATGAATTTTTTGTTCTGTACATTTGCCATATTTCTGGAATATATACCTAGAAATGGAATTTCTGGATTACAGATAGTCATTGCTAGAATAATTTCCAATGTCATTCAGTAGATTTATACACTTATTGATGTCTTATAATAGTTTGTACTTTTCCATGATCTGGTCAACACCTGACAAAGCCAGAGTTTAGAATTCTGCTGATAGTTGGGCAAAGTGGACACTCCATTTTAGTGAGACTGAATATTCTCTCCTATTTTTATTAGCCATTTAGATTTCTTCTCTTGTAAACCTACTGTTAGTATTCTCTGTCCATTTTTTAATTTGGTTGTTTGGCTTTTTCTTATTGATTTGTAGAAGATTCTTTGTATATTTTGAATACTAATCCTTTCCTATCTCTTTAGACTGTGTGTGTGTGTGTGTTATTATGTGTGTGTAACAGTCCACTGTTTTTCTTTATTTTGTGTATGGTGACTTTTACTGAACAGAATTAAAAATTTTAATATAGTAAAAAAAAAGAAAATGAGTGGCAAAAGGAGAATGTATCCTCAGCCCTCAGATCCCACCTCCCCGCTGAAGTGTCTGAAGAAGAGGACTAGAGCCACTGAAATCCGACTAAACGAGGAGAAGCAAACTGCTAGAACCTGGATGCATCGAGCAGGATAAGTAGTCCCTGCAATGTGGGAAAAGCCCTAGAGCTGGGAGGAAGGACACCAGACCCCAACCTTAGGGTAAATCTTCTCTCCAAGGCTCGCTCTATCCATCCACCAGAGGAGGGGGTAACATGCATACTTGCCACCCCCCTGAAGTGTCAGGATGCCTATAAAGAACTCAGGTGACAGGGCTCCGGCAGCAATGCAACGTCATTGGGACCATTATCATAACTCTAATGGGCGTGGTCAGTATAACGCACAGTCTCCCGACAGCCAGTCCCATAACTTCACCATTAGGCCTGGTGACCATTGCTGCAATGCAGTCACGGGGCATCAATATTGTTCTTCTTTACTTATTTTAATTCGCAGACAGCCTGCCTGAAGTACGGTATGTGGACTGTCTCAAAAGAAAGCTACTGAGATTCTGGTGAGGGGAAAAGAGGTCCCGGGACTCCGAAGTCACATGGTCTCCTGGCTTTATGGCCAGGTGTTTCCTGGAACCGACAGCACCTGCAACGCCTGGGAATCTGACCGGAATCTAACTTCCGGGCCCACAGACCTACTGAATCCCAGTCTGGGAAGGGCCCAGCAGGCTATGCTTTCTAAGCCCTCAGGGGATTCGAGTGCTCACCCACGTTTGGGAGCCACTGGCTTAGGAAAACCAGGCCGTGCACCGAGAAGCAGGATAGGCCTCCTGTAAGAAACACAGAGCCCAGAAGGTAACCATACATATTTGCTGTCAAAAACTAGCCTGGGGGCTTCCCTGGTGGCGCAGTGGTTGAGAGTCCGCCTGCCGATGCAGGGGACACGGGTTCGTGCCCTGGTCCAGGAAGATCCCACATGCCGTGGAGCGGCTGAGCCCCTGAGCCATGGCCACTGAGCCTGCGTGTCCGGAGCCTGTGCTCCGCAACAGTGAGGGGCCCGCGTACCGCAAAAAAAAAAAAAAAAAAAAAAAAAAACTAGCCTAGGGACTTCCCTGGCGGTCCAGCAGTTAAGACTCTGTGCTTCCACTGCAACGGGCACGGGTTCGATCCCTGTCCCGGGAACCAAGATCCCACATGCCACAGGGTGCGGCCAAAAAAACCCAAAAACCAAACAAAACAAAAACTAGACGTAGAAGGCAAGTTTACCCAGAGTGGCAGCTGACTCAGCCGAGAATGTGCTTCCTTGGGGCGTGGGTCTAGTGCTTGATTACATAGGCCTAGGCCACGGCCCATCCGCACTCAGTGAGCTGACTGACTGGCACTGTGCCAGACTGCCAGCTAAAGAGGACAGTGTGTGGCAGAGATGGGAACACGTTAAGATGTTCTCTCACAAAGGTTTGCAAATGGCTGTCAGGAATCAGAGCGGGAACCCAGGGTCTCAGCGGGAGAGCCAGCTGCAGGGCATTCCTGGGCCCCTTCCAGCCCTCTGAGCGCACACGCCTTGTGGGGCCACAACAGCACACTGCCACTAGAATCATGCATGTGAGGGTCCAGTTCGGCACACACCCACCTTGCTTCCCTGAAGAAAGGACCTGCGGCGAGCCAGAAGCCACCAGTGTGGTCACTGTCCCATCCTGAGGTGTTGTGTGTGACCAGGGCACAACCAGTTCAAGAGCAGGGCCTGCTCTCCGAGTCACCCACATTTTTCCATCATCTACTGAATTGATTCCACTTTGCACTTTTTTCTCTCTTTCAAGGAATGACACATGAGAGACGCTGGTCAGAGTTATGTACTTGGGAGGCAGAAGATGTCACATCTGTCCCCAGTGACCCCTCACCTGGATACCTCTTTTCCTCAGAGGCATCTGTCCCCTTTGCAACTGAAGGTCCCTAGTCCTCAGCCAAAGTTCAAATTCCTTGGTTCTCCTCAAGGATAAGTTTCCTGTCTGCCAGTTAGTTACCCTAATGAGGAAGATGGACAAGTGAAGTGGCAACTACAATGAAGCGCCGTGAATGCCAGAGGTTCGGGGTGGGGGTGGTGCCAGGCACAAAGGCAGGGAGACGCCTGCCCAGAGGGTCAGCGATTCTGCGGAGCGGGACAAGCTTCACTTGGGTGTCCACCAGGAAGATATCAGCCACCGCTTGTTGACACGTGGTCCCCCTGGGCAGGGCCTGCGACGTAGGCAGAGCCTATATCCTCGCTGCTAGCAATTCAGCGATGTTTACTGATGTGGTGCATTAGATTACCACGGTTTAGGACACTAGTCCTCAACACAGCCAACACCCTTCACCACCTCTGTACTCACCAGATAACCTTCAGTTCCCTTCCAGCAGCTTCAGATGTCTGCCTATGCATACACTTACAGGCTTGTGCTAGAAAGAGAACGGGGCATATCCCCTGTAGCCCATCCTCAAGTAGGGGAGACAGGAGCTTAAGTAACTAATAACGCGCAGCTTTAAAAGTATGCTAGAGGTCAGAGAGAGCTGAGAGAGGGATGTTATAGAGGGAGGCCCATCACAGAGGGCAATGCCTTGGTCCCCTCAGTGGCCCTCAGCTCAGAAACACAAGGTTCTCAGTCTACACAGACTTGATCTTGCTTACGGGGGCTAATTCATGCTAAAGAGACTCACAGACACCAGTAACTAAACAATCGTAAAGCCAATTTAATAACTTACCTTTTCGGTAGCTATTCATATCTGCCGCCCAGGACGTTGCCTGAAATGCATTAATTCGGGCACTCATTCGACAAGGATTTCATAAGCACCAAGTACCCATTATTTAGCAAACTGTGAGCACCTGGTTGGGGGGAAATAACGCAGCCAAAAGTGGTGGAGACCCAGAAATGGGAGGTGGAATTGTGCAATGAGCTTGGCGTCAAGCTAGTGTTCAAATGCGGTCAACTATTTACTAGACAGGTGACTTTGGGAAAATTAACCTTCCTGAGTCTCTGTCCTCACCTGTAAAATGGGCATAACAACATTCCCTCATGATTGTTAAAGAATTAAATGGGATTACACATGCAAATTGCCTAGTTTTATTTATGGTTATATTCATCTGGAGAGGCTGTGTCATACAATGGTTAAGGGAACAGACCTTGGGATCAGACAGATCTGGGTTTAAATTCTAGATCTACCACTTACTAGTATGATCTTGGGCAAGTTGCTTAATTTTTTCCGGTAAGCCTCAGTTTGCTCATTTGTAAAATGGGAATAAAAATTCCTCATGAGTCAAAGAAGTAAAAAAGATAGTGCATTCAAAGGACTTAGAAAATCCTAGGTTATGAGAAGCATTCAACAAATGGTTATGTTTAAGAGTAGTTTTTAAACGTTGTCCGTGATTAGACACAATGAGTGGTACACATACTAAAAATTAAAGTTAAAATTAGTACAAGCTTCTTTAATGAAATTAAATATGAGGTCATCAAATATTACCCAAAAAAGTGATCACTTTGTATTTAGTTATTAAAAAAACACTTTTCTGTGGAAGCAGACCTCTAACCTCAGGTAGTTTCATGTCCATATTTTCAAGTTTCTAAAATAATGTCATTTGTCTGCAGCCATGCAAAAACTCAGTTTCAATACGGCTAAGACAAGCCCCAGCGAGAACCAGAGAAGCACGTTTGGGATCTATCTTTCTAGTTTGTCTGACGGGAACCCGGGCACCCATAAAGCATTATGCATTTGGTTTAATGATTACACACCAAAGTATACACTGTGTGATTACAACAAAAGCCCCTGCAGCAATGAACAAATCACTTCTCTCAATTCTGGATCATCCCTCTGATTAATTCTCCCCACTGACACTGTCCATTTTTTTTTAAATTAATTAATTTATTTTTGGCTGCATTGGGTCTTCGTTGCTGCGTGCAGGCTTTCTCTAGTTGCGGCGAGCGGGGGTTTCTCTTCGTTGCAGTGCCCGGGCTTCTCACTGCGGTGGCTTCTCCTGTTGCGGAGCACGGGCTCTAGGGCGCAGGCTCAGTAGTTGTGGCGCACGGGCTTAGTTGCTCCACGGCATGTGGGACCTTCCTGGACCAGGGCTCGAAGCCGTGTCCCCTGCACTGGCAGGTGGATTCTTAACCATGGTGCCACCAGGGAAGCCGACACTGTCAATTTTTAAGTGATTTGCAAAGCTTATAAAACCATGGAAGACTAATCTTCAACTTTGATAAAAATCAAAACATCTTTCAATTCTAACCTTGCAAATTCGAATGCTGTAAAACAAAGGTCAGCCCCTTATCCACCTCACCCTGTCCTCAGTAACATCGCTATTTCATCCAGGCCCGGGAAACCACACTGCCGCCCAGGACACTGCTCCAACCGCTCAGTTATTTGGCTCTTGCTCTAGAGTCAAGTATGTTTTCACATTTCAGAGGGGACTCTGCATTTTTACAGTCGCAACCGAAATTTTACACAAAATATAAATAGCTGAAAGAATTGGCGAGTTTCTGTAATCACATGAACAGAACTAAAATATGAGAGGCTCTTTGTAAATAGTAATCGTTTTCGAGCGAATACACTGGAACCTCGTTAGGAACACCTGCTTTCGGCTATCCTTTGCCCGGCAAGGAAGTCAATTTGTAAACACTGGAGAGGCTTCCACAAACGGTAACCTGATGTGAGGCTTATTTTCAGCAAAGTGACGGTGGAGCACGAGAACATGGAGGACCCCCTCCCCCAGCCCCAGGATCGCTTTCAGGAGGCCCCGGAGTTACGAACTAATTTGGTGCTTTCCTCTTTAGAAAACGGGTGGACGTGAGCGACCAGCCAAGCTAGGCTTGCAGGCCGGGCGCCGGGGAGGGAGAGAGACGGGCGGTTGAGTCACGGTCGCC
Organism: Mesoplodon mirus; assembly: GCF_964341445.2. Lineage (NCBI taxonomy): Eukaryota > Metazoa > Chordata > Mammalia > Artiodactyla > Ziphiidae > Mesoplodon > Mesoplodon mirus. Next base: position 186,985,976 of record NC_138979.1, read on the forward strand.
GCGGCCACGCACACCTGAGCTTCGGAGGATAAAAGGCGGCACCAGAAATGAAACACCCAGGCCCTCCAACCTTCGCCCTTTGCCCAGGCCTAGGGGAGTGGGGAGGAAAAGCAACTTATTTCTCAAGACTCGACGACGGGCGTCCCCAAGGAACGGAAGGGGCAGAGAGAAACCCCCGAGAGTTCCCCCGCCCGACGCGGGAACTCGTGCGGGAACGCGGCCTCGGGAGCCGCAACGCCGCGGCCGAGCAGGCGGGGGAGGGGGGGGCAACCGCCATCTTCCTCGAGCACCCAAACCGACAAAGCGCGAAGCAGCGGGAGAGCTTGGCCGCCGCGGCCCGCCCACTCTCGCGAGCCCGCGAAGGCCTCTGGGAAAAGCGGGGGAGGGGAAAGCAAGAGAAGGAAGCCGGGATGCAGGGCTGCAGGCGGGCCGAGGCGGCGAGCGGAGCCTCAGGAAGCAGAAGGGGCGGGGAAAGACGCGACTGACGCGGAATGCCGGCCAATGACGAGCGAGCTCTGGTGGACGGCCAGCCAATGGGCTGTGCGGCCTGGCGCGGGGGGCGGGCGCTGGGGCCGAGGGTAGCTTGAGCGCGGCGGCGGCGTTGTTCAGTCACAGCGAGAACATTCCAGAGGTGAGTCCAGTGGAGGGGTGGGAGCCCCGCGCCCGGTCCCCCGTTCTCCCCGCCCCCTCGACTCCCGCGGGCCGCTAGCTGGCGGGGAAGGCGCCCCGACGCCCGCGGCTCACTGCGCCTTCTCTCCGCGCCAGGTCGCCAGGCCCCGGGCGCTGAAGGGTGTGGACCCCGGACGTCGCTGGGACAGCCCCTCCCCGCTGCTCGGCGGCGCCTGGCCCGGCCGCTGCTCGCTGCGCTGCCTCCGCTGCCTCCGCCGCCGCTCCTCGGACTCGGGTTCGCGCGCGCCTCACTTCATCCCAGTCCCGGGCGAGCAGCGTTGGGTTTATGTCTTTATTTGACGAAAACGGTGAGTCGGCGGGCCGGTGGGGAGATGGCGGCCGCACAAGATGGCGGCGCGCCGCGTGACCCGCGCGCGCGCGCGCGTGTGTTTGTGAGCGCGCGTGTGTGGCGCAGTTTGGGCGGGCGGGCGGCGGGGCTGGGCGCAGCGTCCCCTCCTGTCCTCACACCCCCCCCGCCCCCGCCTGTACCCCACCCCCACCCAGGCCTCGCGGGAGCGCGCCTCGCGGGCCCGCCGCCGCCCGGGGCTGACTCAGGCCTAATTGCTGCATTCCTGAGTCATTGCCGCGGCGGGGCGGGGGCGGCCGAGCCGGCGCCCCTCGGCCGGTTTCGTTTCCCCCGCCGGGCGGCGCACATGGCGGGGCTGCCGCGGGCGCCGGGGAAGCTGGCGACGTTGCGCCTCCGCCGCGCCCGGCTCGCGGGGGCCGCCGGCTCAGCCCTGACAGCCCCGGAGGGAACGACGGGCGCGGGCACGGGAGCGAAGGTTGCCGGTGCGTGTGCGTAGAGAAGAGGAAGGAACGAGGTCGCGGTCGGGGCGGGCGTCCCGCGAGGCCGTGTTCCGTGGGTGTATTTGGGGACGGGTGGCTCTGAAGTAGCCCTGGCTGCCGAAGGCGCAGCTTGACCGTGAAGAACAGTTGTACAGCCTTCCGTCGTCGAGGGATGTTTCACAAGTTTGTCGACAGCGCGGGCTGGGTTGGGGAGAGGAGAGGCCTGTGTTCGTTCCTCGGCGGTCGTTAAAACACGGCCCCTCGGCCGAAGCCGACCGTTGACGGGGTGACTGGTCGGATAAAAACCCAGAGCAGCTGAAGCGCCGTAGTTGGTTGTCGTTTCAGTCTGGTGTCTCCCAGAATCACATCTTCGTCCAAATGGAGGCCTTTCATGTTGCTGCAGGTGTCCCGTGAGTCTGAGAGCTGGTCTCTGCATAACACAGATGCTTTTAACGTTGGAGCCTTAGGCGTGATTAAACGGAACGGACGGAGGTGTCTTAATGCAGGAATCGCGTTACACGTGGGGGATTTGTTTCTCTCTCCTCTCTTTCAGAGCTGTTGCGCAGCCATTGGTACCTGTATTGGGGAAACATAGCACACAAGCAAGAAGCTTACAGCCTCAGTGGCGAAAAATTTTTCATGTCAGAGACCGAGAACTCTTGCAGTCGTTTATGTCATCCCTTCTTCTCCAGACAGAGGATACCAAAAAGTTGCAATCAAAGATCTCTTCATCTTATTGATAAAGCCACTAATAAGCCAAAATGTCTGTCAACGTCAACCGCAGCGTGTCAGACCAGTTCTATCGCTACAAGATGCCCCGTCTGATTGCCAAGGTAATGTTCATCTTCATTTTAGTAGCAAGTCCTAAACTTTTTTTCATAGATTATTGAAGATTGCTTCTCCCAGGGTAGACGCGCAAAATTAAACTTCTTACTTCCTTTAGGTTGAGGGCAAAGGAAATGGAATCAAGACAGTTATAGTCAACATGGTTGACGTAGCCAAAGCGCTTAATCGGCCTCCAACGTGTAAGTAATGCCTCCTGAAAGAAGTCTAAAGAGGCATTTTATTGACATAAACGTGATGATTTCTGGTCTGCAAAATCTTGACTGAATTGTATGTTGATTAACTTCTGGGTCCAGTGGAAATTTGGGCTTAAAACTCATTGATGTGTTAGTTGTTACTAGTATAAAAAACTATCTGAGCAACATATTTTTTGAATCTAGCAACTTAAAAATACAGAGCGATATCTGTATGAATGAGGGTGATCAGCCGAAGGTTGATGTAGTTGTAACTCTGATGAGTCAGACTTTCTTCCCCAAATAGATCCCACCAAATATTTTGGTTGTGAACTGGGAGCACAGACCCAGTTTGATGTTAAGAATGACCGTTACATTGTCAATGGATCTCATGAGGCGAATAAGCTGCAAGACATGTTGGATGGATTCATTAAAAAATTTGTTCTCTGTCCTGAGTGTGAGAATCCTGAAACAGATCTGGTGAGTGCCTTTGAGGTTTTTGTCAGTAAAACAAAAAACTGTATCTGTTTCTTTGATGTCAGCAAATTATGTTCCTGGGAAGGCAGAGCAAACATCAAATTTTGCAGGTATTTCCATACTGATTTTATGTTAAAAAAAAATTCTTTGGATGTTAGACTTGAGTTTTAGATGCCTTCTGATGGCTAGATCCTTTCATATTTTGTTCCTCACAGAATTTTCATCATATGCTATGGTTGACATACTTATTTTTGCTTTTTTGGCAGCATGTCAATCCAAAGAAACAAACAATAGGTAATTCTTGTAAAGCCTGTGGCTATCGAGGCATGCTTGACACACATCATAAACTGTGCACATTCATCCTCAAAAACCCACCTGGTAAGTGCTTACGGTAACTTCTAAACTCCTGGCATAGAGCACCTGATTGTTGGGAACAATGGAAGTTTCTTTACTGCTGTAAAACTGGAGTGAGGTAGACCTTTGAATACCTGCGCAAGTGAAAATGTGCCTATAACAATAGGGTCAGCCTTCTACATCCAGGGTTCAACCACCCGTGGATGGTATGATACTGTAGTGTGTATTCATTGAGGAAAAAAATTCCATATAAATGGACCTGTGTGGTTTAAACCTGTGTTGGTCCAAAGGTCAACTGTTGAAGAAATTTCTAGTCATTGTGCCATTTTTTACTGAATTTTGAACTTTTTTGTTAAATGTACTGTTTTATGTATTGTAAAGGTGAAGTACAGGCTGCCGATTAAACTCTACCACGTTCTCGATTTTCAAGACCTGTCTTAGGACGTATGAAATACTGTAAAACAAATTGTAATGGGATCCTAGTAAAGGATCGACTTCCAGAAAACTGTTTTGTAAATGCGAGTCTTTGCTCATTAAGCTAAAGTGGTTTTAGAGCATGCAAGCAACACTCTGTGGCAGATGATCAAAACTCTGACACAATTTGAGCTTGCTATAGCAAGAAAGTCTAACCTATTCCGGTGTTCTCCTCTCCGTGAGACAAGCCGTTATATAGGCTTAAACAGTGTTCCAGCTGTTGGCTAAAGTGCAGTTAAATACCCTCGTTTAAGTTCATGAGGGATGGAAGGAGAGGGTCGTGAGTGCCACTTTAACTACCTGTTCTTCTGAGGTATTACCACTCTGTCTTAATTTTACCCAATAGTTAATACCACTGGTAGGTAGGGACATTCCATTCTCAGCTTGAGTTGCTTACCTGTGAAATACAGTGGATGAATTTGATGTGTGGATTCTTTTAGAATTATAGGTAGCATTGTGTGTGTGGTTTTCTGAGGGAAGGGTTTCAAAGCAAAAGGGCAAGATTTTAAATGTTTACGATGGGTGACAAGGTGTAATGTAAGTTACGGTACTAAACTTTATTTCCTTTTTGTCCCTATAGAGAATAGTGATAGTGGTACAGGAAAGAAAGAGAAGGAAAAGAAAAATAGAAAGGGCAAAGACAAGGAAAATGGCTCCATGTCCAGCAGTGAGACACCACCACCACCACCACCCCCCAATGAAATCAGTCCTCCGCATGCTGTGGTCAGTGCAAGGTTGATGGGTGTGGTGGGCACTAAAATTGTGTACAGTGTGACCTTTGGTTGAGGTGAGCAGAAAAGAACTGCTCTTCAGTGAACAATATGTCAGTATATTGGGTTCCAGGTGCTATTCGTTGACTAAACTAATGTGAACACAAGTTTAGTGGGAAGTTGATGTTACTAACTTGACGAGAAATCTGGGATTTTTTTTTATTACCTATAAGGTCTTTTTTTTTTTGGCCAAGCAGTTTTGTTTTTTAAAACAGGAAGAAGAGGAAGATGATGATTGGGGGGAGGATACAACAGAGGAAGCTCAAAGGCGAAGAATGGACGAAATCAGTGACCACGCGAAAGTTTTAACCCTCAGTGATGATTTGGAAAGGACTGTTGAAGAGCGTGTCAATATCCTGTTTGATTTTGTTAAGGTAAAATACTTGCTTCAAGAGCAGTTAAACATTTTGTGATCATACTAAGTCAGCTTCTACCCATCCTTGAGCTTTGTTAGATACTACTTTAAGCTGGGTACTTGGCAGGTAGTTTGTTGTGTTTTTTCCATGCTTGCTTTTGAAATACTCAAATACAAGTCTCACCTTTACTACTACTATTCAGAAATTTTTTTGAGGGTGGTTCCAGGCATTGTCTTTGGCAGGTGTGTATTTAGAAGTCCTAGAACCTTCTTGAATTAGGTAGGGGAAGAGTTCATAAGAGCAGGGACTATGGTATCTCTAGAGCAAAATGTGCCTCCATCTCACTGAATTGCTTCCTTTTATTTGCAGAAAAAGAAAGAAGAGGGTGTTATTGACTCATCTGACAAAGAAATTGTAGCTGAAGCAGAAAGACTGGATGTAAAAGCCATGGGCCCTCTTGTTCTGACTGAAGTTCTTTTTAATGAGAAAATTAGAGAGCAAATTAAGAAATACAGGCGCCATTTCTTACGAGTAAGCGAATCATTCTAGATTTATAAGATTTTACAGCTGTGTGACCTTGGAAATAACTGATTTAACCTCGTTTATCCTGTCATCCTAAAAATGGAGATAATTGACCTACCTTAACAGGAATGGGAGTACCTGGAAAATGGTGCATGTAGTCCCTTATACGTGAAGTAAATCAGAGATCTTTAAGCATTGACCTTGTTGAACGACTGCTGTAGGGCCATGGCTTCAAAGAACAATATCTAAGGCAATAAATATATTTAGAACATATATTAGAATTGTCAACTTAGAGCATCTAAGAAAGCTTGTTAATGCTGAGATATTTATTTGCAGTTTTGTCACAACAACAAAAAAGCTCAACGGTACCTTCTTCATGGCTTGGAGTGTGTGGTAGCAATGCATCAAGCTCAGCTCATCTCCAAGATTCCGCATATCTTGAAGGAGATGTATGATGCAGACCTTTTGGAGGAAGAAGTCATCATTAGCTGGTCAGAAAAGGTGGGGAATATTTAAATGGCTCTTTAAGATTAGAAGTATTGGGGCTTTTTTGGAAGTAGTTAACTACTAATACTTAGTTTGTACATGCTTGACTGGTAAAACCTGTAGGGTGATTCTCATCATGGTAGCTTTCTAGTAAGGGTTTTAGAAAACCTTACACTCTCTAATACTTTGTGCTGAATACATTTATTCTGCTGAGGGGTCAAGATTAGGATGTGGTCCAGTCCCCTCAAAGAGATGGGTTTGGGCAATTATATAAATGACTCGCATTATTTTAAATTCCTTGAACTAAGAAAATTATACTGAACACTTTTTAGGCCTCTAAGAAATACGTCTCAAAAGAACTTGCCAAAGAGATTCGTGTCAAAGCGGAACCTTTTATAAAATGGTTGAAGGAAGCAGAGGAAGAATCTTCCGGTGGTGAAGATGATGATGAAGATGAGAACATTGAGGTAAACGCTGGGGAAATCGTTAAATACAGTGTTGGTGGTGGGTGTTGGAGAATTATAAAATGCCAGTATTGGGTAATAACAGCCTCTTAATTTGGAAAGTAATCACATTAATAGAAAAGGTGCTGGAAATCTCTCCTACCCCCAGACATTGATTCCAAATAAACATTGTCTGAATTTCCAAAGGGAGAGGTTATTTAACCTAAGTATAGGGGTGATCATCCATAAAAAGAAGGTACTGTCAGGCTGCAGAGGGCTAACTTAGTTCTTACATACACACACATTTTCGTGAAGAATAATGGCTGTCTCTAGGTAGTTTTTGTCCTTTGCTGACCATTGACTTATTACTGTTTTTATTTTATAAGGAGGTTTACTGGCATAAAGGTTTACAATCAAAAATCTTCGTTTTATCAGGTGGTGTATTCAAAGACTGCCAGTGTACCGAAAGTGGAAGCTGTAAAGTCTGACAACAAGGACGATGACCTTGATATTGATGCCATTTAAAGGGGGTGGGTGCAGCCCAGCTTAGCAGTGTAATGCTGAGAATCTTTCTGCATCATCAGCCAGAAGTGCAACACGTATGTGCAAAAGCTAAAATGGCTTAACGTCATGCTACACTTTCTACTAAAAATGTATTGCTGTGAGTGGTCTGTATTTAAACCCAACAAGACATCTAGGGAGTCCATACACATATCAGTGAGCAGATGTAGTTTGCTTATTTACAGCATGTTTCTTTTTGAAAATTTAGTGGTGGACACATTTGGGTCACATTTATACAATTATAAAAATAAAGATTTGATTTTGGTCGTTCTTCAGATTTTTGGCTCTGAATGACTTAGGTAAACTGAAATAATTGGCTTCTTTAAAAAGTGTTGCACCATCATTTAATCTGATAGGATTATTGGAGCCTGTTAGATACTGTTAGGTGCTGAGACTGTAAAGAGGTCTCTGGCAGAACATGAACATAAGCTTATCAATACCTTAATCATTAAATGTAGTACTTTAAAGTCTTATTTCTAGTCCCTCAGATTGGCATCTGGTAATGTACATTCTTCCCATGCCAAGGTGGACTAATAATCAAATGACAGTGCAACACCTTTATCTTACTGAGATGTTAAAATGACCTGAGTGTCCTATAAATAATTTAAGAACAGATTTTGAAACTTGAATTGTGTTTTTTTTCATTTCTTCTATACTTGCCCCAAATTGTAGTCTTTGAAGTCATGTGCATTGCACGTTGGATGAGCCAGGGAAATAACTACATTAACATATAAGCATTTTATTATGTGTATGTAGCTCTTTATACTGAGAGAAAACTGAAACTTTGGGGAGTGATTAGTAAGCTCTACGATTTTATTTGGGGGAAGCAGGAAAAGGTACACTTGATCTCTGGCAAAAACTGAGCATAATTTTTCAGCATTTACTCTTGATTCAAATTACAATTTCGAAATATTTAGACATGCTGTATCTTTTGTTCAGTGTGGATTTTTCCCCTGATAAACTGGTTCTTTGATGACTTCTGCATTTGGATACATAGCTTATACTTTTTTGGTTTTTATTGCTATCTTGCCAAAATAAGTGTTAACTATATCTTAGATTCCACCCACCCCCCAAAATGTCTTATTTTTTAAAAAAAGCTAAAAGCATACTTCTAAGAGCCTATATTTTGGTGTAAGACTTGGGGTGTTTTTTATTTTCACAATGAATATTGTGAGATACCCAGGAAGTCTGTGATGATGGCAACTGAAAGCAGGTGACTAGGGCCTGACCCAGCCCATCCTGGGCTTTAGATTTGGAAATAACTTGTTGTGATCTGCTTGCCCAATTTGCTGATGTAAACTCACTTGATAGAAGGGCTTATGACTGCATCTGAGAAATCATCTTGAGGATGCAGATTTACACAGAAAGTACACTATGGGAATCAAAATGCATGGAGTGAATTATTTTTGGAGCACTGGCTTATATCATTCACTTCTTTGTGATCCATCTCACAGATTACAATGAGACCTTAACAAATGTATGTAAGTTTTTTTCACATTGAAATTATATAAGCATTTGGTATAATAAAACCTTGTTAGCTTGATATTTTAAGAAATTAAACCCTGGCAGTCTTACTGGAGAGGTACAAATTGGTCTCCAGCTTCCTTTCTTGATAGATTTTGATGAGATTGAAGGAGAGCCATATACCTACCTGGAGGGAATGTGCTTTGTCGCACCAAAGAGAAGAGGTTTTTGCAAATTCATGTCTCACCCAGATTTTAAATTTTTGCCATTATCTGGAATTGTTTAGGGGGGATCAAGTTGCATTCAGCGTACTCACTATCAAGCTAATGAGGTTCTGTTCTAGAGGGTTTTTTTCCCTTTTTCTTCCTCCCCCCCCACCTTAAGTCTGAAGGAAAACTTACAAGGCTTCTAAACACTAAAGAGAAAATTTTGGCTTAGACCACTGTTCAGTCTAGTGCCAAACTTTCAGTGGAATTCAAATCCACATAGTAAGGAGTTTATTCATAGCCGCTATCCTAATAGAGTGATCTTTCACTTTGCTGTATTCAACTGTCTTAAAACTTCCTGTTTGAAACAGCTATGTTACGTGATTAAAACAATGTTAAAATTATTTTTTGTCTCTGCTTTAATATTAACCTAAATTTTTGTTTTTAAAATTGAAGCATTGAAATCTGCCCTTTTTTGTAGCTGTTGCTTCAAATTTATGTTGGATGTTTCCTTCTGCATTTGCCCCCCTACTCACAAAACAGATGTTGCTCATTACAGTGGCCTTCCTTAGATCTCGTGTTCTTATTCTGTAACTCAAGTTGATTACAAACCAAAAAGACCTGCTTTCATCCGGTTTCTTAAAATCTTGCCTGGGTGTTGATGAGGGACTTCAGGTGTGTCAGGTGTATAGTTAAATAACTGGCTATAGCATTTAGCCTTAGTTAAGAAAGGAATGTTTCTGAAGTTCTCTATGAGGTTAATGAACTTGCAAGGTACTATTTGGGCTCCTAAAGGTTTGAGAGAGAATGGGTGTTCATCTAGTGAATTGCTACAGCTTCACCTGCCAGTATTAAGAGTAACCCTAAAATGCAAAAATTTTGCCCAATCTCTGCATTGTCAGTTTTGATGGTTTTTCAGATTCCAGCCTATTTGACCACTCCAAAGCTTCAAAGCGCTCTCGGTACCAGGAACAGTATTGCATTTGAATCTCTGCCCTCTCCAACTATCATGTGGTTTGTGTTCTGTCTTTCCTGAATGGACGGAGTCATGTTTACATCTTCTCTGTCGCCAGTACTCTGCATAGACCTTTACTCCTCCAAGAATGACACTCCATAAGACTTGCCAAAGTTGCCGTGTCTGACCTGTGCACAGCCTCCAGAATTTTTCCCTTTGAGCCTTTGTAGGAGGTTGGGAGCTCAGGCATTGTGGCCACCTGCCTCAGGGTTCTGTATTCCAGCCCTAGCCCAACAAAGAGGTCTTCAGAAAGATTGCTAGTTCTTCACAGCCGAAAAATTGAACGCTTCCTATGTACTAGGATATGGAAATAACATGGAGAGGTTCTTTCCTCAGAACCCAAACCAGGACTTGTACATTGTTCTCAATGACTGGCATTCAGTTATGCGTTCTGAGTTTAAGGGGCATATTCTGGGCTCTGGAGTCATCTAGGTTTTGGCAGGCCCTCTGTAACACTGGAAGCCCATCTTTCTGTGTCTAATGCGGATGGTAATGTCTGTGTACAGCAATTAGGGAAAACTGCCCTGTGTGGAAGAGAGACAAAAGGGAAGAAGAGCTCATGCCGGCACCCGCAGACATTCAGAACGGGTTACAGTAGATTGAGAGTAGTGGGTACTTGAAAGGGCTCTTGTTTTTGGTGGTACAGGGTGGTACAGTTTTTGCCTCAAGCAGCCCTTAATGTGCAGTGATGTTGAGACCAGTCTAGAGCAGAGTCTGAGGGCAGGCCATGGCCCCACCTGGGACCCGAAACATAATGTGAATAGCAGCACGAACCAGAAGCCAGCCCAGCCTGAGATAAGGAGTGATGGGTGCAGGACCAGTGTATGAGGCTGGGTTGAGTCTGGTCCCAGTTGTCCTCTTAACATCCAGGGAAGGAATCCTTCCAAGGTACCCAGTCAGGTCGGTGGCATAAACATTAGGTAACGTGTACTTCACAAGGAAGGAACAAGTCCTGAGGAGGAGACTGGCCTAAGGTTCCACAGCACACCCACATACAGCCCAGACCCCATGGCTTCTGCTGTGTAAGCTTACACCTTGTCCCACCCTACAGTTTCTGGGTCGTGTTAAACTGGGAAGCACCTAGGGCAAGGACAAGGAGTAACTTTTTGGTCCTTAGGGTGGTTGGTGGAGGGAGGGCCAGATAGCAGCTCTCAGGGTCCAGGCTTGACTTGGGTGAAGCTCCAGACAGAATCTGAGGCAGGGTGCCAACCTCATACACCCCATCTGTACCCCTGGCCTGCATCTCACACTTGCTCTAGCCTTGCCACACCTTAAAGGAGCTCACAGACCAAAGCAGACACAGGGCAGAGGGGTGGAACTTCGGAGGAGGGAGGAAATGATTGGGGACTTGGAGGAATGTCTTAGAGAAGAGGTAGCATTTCAAAGGAGAAACAGGAATTTACCTGGAAGGAAGAAGTAGGGGAGCACATCTGGAAAGTAGCAGCCACTCCCTTCAGTTGAGTGCAGTGCATGTGGGGATGAGGCTGGAGGAGGTGGCAGGACTTACCTACACACTGAGCCCTGGAGGACTGAATCTTCACAAGCTGCAGGAATGGAATTACATTTGTATCCTGCTGCCAGGAATGCTGAGCCACTGTGGGAACCGAGGAGGGCTATTAACTCCATGGCTGACAGAGCCAGCAGCTGCCATGAGGGTGGACTGGTCAGACAAGGATGCACTTTGGCCTGGGAATGTCAGGGTCCCCTGGCTGGCCTGAGGGCACAACGTCAGATTGGAAGGATTAACAAGCCCAAACCCCTATCCCACAGGCAGCAGAATCTGAGCACCCAGGAGTGCTGGAACCTTCCCTGCAGACCAATATCTCCCATCTGGGGTTAGGGCAGCACCCTGGAGGGGATTCCAGGAGGTTCCGGGCCTGAGTGAACACAGGGTTTTTCTGTTATGACTTCCAAGCTAGGAACAGCCCTCTGTAGTTGCGGGGTTGGATTCCTCAAAGAGCAAAGAAAAGCGTTCTCAAATGTGATCACAGGTCTTGCGTGTTAGTCAAGTTCTTTTGGTGACAAATAACTTGTGGAGTCAGTTGGGAAGGGTTTCCCAAAGATACACATGGCGGAAACATTGGGAACCCCAGTGCACAAACCTGGCCTTGCAAGCACCCAGAGACACCAGCAGGTCTGGCCTTGTGGACACAGATTGTACCAACTAGGACTCCAGGTCCCTGGGCAAGAAAGAACATTCCACCAGGGCACTTGCCCACTGTCTACTTCTCTCTAGGTGTCTCTAATTCTCTGTCCACTACTCGTGAACTTCCTGGCCCTGTAAAGGTACACGGAACCTCCTCATGACTTGACTTTCTCATGGCCCCCTGTGACCATCAAGCTTCAGTTCCTGCTGGTTAATGCTCAGTTCTGCCGACTTACCAGTTGAGATTCCTGAGAAGGCATGTCTGATAGGCTCCACTGGTCTTGCAACATTTCTATCAGGTTGATTTTTTTTCACTTCCAACACTATGCGCTCCACTGGCAGCTCCAGTCAAATGTGGCCAAAGGTGGGAGGGGGCGGGGGTGCAGAGCGTTGCAAGGGATTTGAAATGTGGCTGCCACAATAGGGACTTGTGATTGGAGCAAGAGAAACCCTGGCGCTCGGAAACATCCAGGACGGTGCTTTCACTGGAACCTATTTCCTGTGTAAAGGACATCTGCTCAGCAGCCTCCGTGTATAACCAGGCAGTCAAACAGCAAGTGGACTCTGCCCTTCTGTGAGCGCCCAGCACTTCAGTTAACCCTGTGTGGGAGGCAAGAGGACAGGACATGGGCCCTGCCGAAGAGATCTTAGGGTCTAGTAGGGTAGGCACAATTTGCCTTCAGGAAGCTACTGGAGGTTACCTGATAAAAGAGGTGGCCTTGCACAGTTGTGGTTAAAATCTGTGTGAAAGGCTGTTAGTGAAGGTTTCCTGGGAGGATGCAGAGTGGACGAGTTCCTGAGTTAAATAATATCCTCTGGGCCACAGGGAGACCCAAATGGTGGAGCCAGATGCAGACTCGAGGAACATTTTGTGTGAAAGAAAAATCAGACTGGTGACCAGGCTATAGATACAACACAAGGGACATCAAGGAACTAAAGATGTGGAGAAAGTCAAGAAGATGATGTCTGAACAAAATGTAAACGTCAATAAAGAGAAAACCTAAAAAGAAAACATAAATTATGGAGTTGAAAAGTACAGTATCTGAAATGAAAAATCCACTAGAGGGATTGAAAGGCAGCCTTTGAGCACACGGAAGAATCAGTGAACAGACAGGACAAGGGAAGAACAAGAAAAAAAGACTGAAGAGAGATGAACAGAACCCAAGTGACCTGTGGAACACCATGAAGAGGAACAGCATATACACTGTGGGAGTCTCAGAAGGAGAGAGAGAGGGAGAGAAAAGGACAGGGAGGATACTTGAAGAAACAATGGCTGAAAACGTCCCGAAGTGAATGAATGAAGCTCCATGAACATCCAAGAGGCTTAACAAGCTCCAAGTAAAATAAACACACAGAGACCCACCAGAGACACATAATCAATTTTTCAAAAGGTAAAGAGAACTTGAAATCATCAAGAGAAGCAACTCATAACATACAGGGCCCCAATAGCATAGCAGGTTTCTCATCAGAAACCTTGGAGGTCCTGCAAGAAATGCTCAAGGGACTCCTGCAGGGTGAAATGAACCCTAGACAATAAAAGCCACAAGAAAAATATTTCAATAAAGGTAAATACATGGAAAATTATAAAAGCTAGTATTACTGTAACAGTGGTTTGTAACTCAGTTTTCTATGTGGTTTAAGAGAATGATACCTTAAAAACAATCTAAGAGCTAGTATTATAGTTCTTGTGTTATCTTTTGGGGCACTGCACTGTATAAAGATGTAATTTTGTGACTGTAAAGGAGCAGAGACTATGTTAGTGGAGAGTGTATAAATTCAAATCAGTGTTATAACTTCAGGATGTTAAATGTAGTGCCCACGATGACTACAAAGAAAACAGCTCTAGAATATATACGAAAGGAAATGAGGACTTCCCTGACGTTCCAGTGGTTAAGAATGCATGCTTCCAATGCAGGGGGTACAGGTTCAATCCCTGGTCGGGAAAGTAAGATCCCACATGCCACACCATGCGGCCAAAAAATAAAAAATAAATTTAAAAAAAAGAAATGAAAGAAAAGAAAGCATTTAACCTCAAAAAAATAATCCACTAAATGCAAAAGACAACATTAATGCGGGAAATGAAAGACAAAAAGCTATGAGGCATTACAGAAAGAAAACAAATAGCACAATGACAGAAGTCCCTACTTACCAGTAATATTTTAAATGTAAATGGGTTAAACTGCCCAATCAAAAGACAGAAATTGGCAGAATGGATAAAAACACATGACCCAACAACAAGCTGTCTACAGGAGACTCACTTGAGATTCAAACACAAATAGATTGAAAGTGAAAGGATGGAAAAAGATATTCCATGCAAATAGTAACCAGTAGAGACAGGGGTGGCTATACTAATATCAGACAAAATAGAGTTTAAATCAAAAGAGTTTACAAGAGACAAAAAGACAATATGTTAATAAAAGTTTAAATGCATCAAAAAGATACAACAATTATAAGTATTTACACACCTAATAACAGACCAGCAAAATATATGAAGGAAAAACTGGCAGAACTGAAAGGAGAAATAGATGGTTCTACAGTAGTAGTTGGAGATTTTAATACCCCACTCTCGGATAAAACAACCAGACGGAAGATAAGTAAGGAAATAGAGAACTTAATACAATCAACCAACTAGGTATAACAAATACACATAACACCCTGCCCAACAACAGCTATACACATTTTTCTCAAGTGCACATGGAACATTTTCCCCAATAAACCATATGTTAGGACACAAATTAAGTCTTAATACATTTTAAAAGATACCATACAAAGTATCTTCTCTGACCACAATGGAATGAAGTTAGAAATCAACAACATAAGTAAAACTAGGAGACAAAAATTGTAGAAATTAAGCAAAATGCTCTTACACAATTGATGGATCAAAGAAGAAATCAAGGGAAATTAGAAAATGCGTAGAGATGAATAATTTAAAAAAACAGGAATTCCCTGGTGGTCTAGTGGTTAGGGTTCTGTGCTTTCACTGCAGGGGGGCATGGGTTCGGTCCCTGGTTGGGGAGCTATGATCCTGCATGCCGCATGGCGTGGCCAAAATAAATAAACCACACACATCATACCAAAACTTAAGAGACAGTAAAAGCAATGCTAAGAAGGAAATTTATAGCTATACGTGCTTATGTTAAAAAAAAATCTCAAATCAACAACCTAACTTAACAATTTAAGGGACTGTAAAAAGAACAAACTAAAAGCTAGTGGAAGGGAGGAAATGAAGACTAGAGCAAAGATAAAAAAAATAGAGAATAGGAAAATAATAGAAAAAATAAATGAAGCCAAAAGTTGATTCTTTGAAAAGATCAACAAAACTGACAGACTTTTAGCTTGATGGAATAAGAAAAAAAAAGTCTCAAATTACTAAAATCAGAAATGAAAATGGGGAGATTACTATTGAGTCCATAGAAATAAAAAGGGTCATAGTGCAGTATGTACAACTGTACACCAACAAATTGGATAACCTAGATGAAATGGACATTCCTAGAAACACAAACCCTGCCAAGATTAAATCACCAAGAAATAAAAGCTAGTATAACCAGTAAGGAGATTGAATCAGAAATATAAAATTTCCAGACAATAAAAGCAACAGACCTGATGGCTTCACTGGTTAACTACCAAATATTTAAATAAGAATACATTCCTTCTCAAATTTTTCCAAAAAAAATTGAAGAGGGAACACTACCTAACTCATTTTACGAGGCCACCATAACCCTGATACCAAAGGCAGACAAAGACACTACAAGAAAACTATCCCTTATGTACATTGAAGCTAAAGTCCCCAATAAAGTACTAACAAACTAAGTTAGAAACATATTGAAAGGATTATACATCAGGCCTACATGAGATTTCTTCCTGGAATGAAATGATGCATCAACACAAAAATTGGTCAGTGTAATATACCATATTAACAAAATGAAGGAAAAATCTACATGATACATCTTGACTAATGCAGAAAAAGCATTTGACAAAATTGAACACTTTTTCATGATAAAAACATGCAACAACTTGGAATAGAAGGAAACTACCTCAACATAATAAAAGCTATAAATGAAAAGCTCACAGGGAACATCATACTCAATGGTGAAAGATGGAAAGGTTTTCCTCTAAGATCGTGAACAAGGCAAGGAAGTCTGCTTTCAACACTTCTGTTCATCATAATACTGGAAGTTCTAACCAGAGCAAGAAAAAAAAAAGTATCCAAATAAGAAAGGAAGAAGTAAAACTATCTCTTTGTGCAGATGACCTGATCTGATATGTAAAAAACCATAAGTCCACCAAAAAAACCAAAAAACTAAAACAAACCAAAGGGCTTCCCTGGTGGCACAGTGGTTAAGAATCTGCCTGCCAATGCAGGGGACATGGGGTCAAGCCCTGGTTGAGGAAGATCCCACATGCCACGGAGCAACTAAGCCTGTGTGCCACAACTACTGAGCCTGTACTCTAGAGCCCGTGAACCACAACTACTGAGCCCATGCGCCACAACTACTGAAGCCCACACACCTAGAGCCTGTGCTCTGCAACTGCAACAAGACACCGAAATGAGAAGCCCGCAAACTGCAATGAAGAGTAACACCTGCTTGCCTCAGCTAGAGAAAGCCTGCAAACAGTAACGAAGACCCAATGCAGCCAAAATTAAATAAATAATTTAAAAAAAAAACTATTAGAACTAATAAATGAATTCAGCAAAGTAGCAGACTACAAAGTCAAAGCACAAAAATCTGTTGCATTTCTATACACTAACAATGAACAATCTGAAAAGGAAATAAAGAACAATTCCATTTACGGTATCATCAAAAAAAAAAAAATTAGGAAGTAACCAAGGAGATGAAAGGCTTGTACAATGAAAACTACAAAGCATTGCTGAAGGTAATTAAAGAATACACGAATAAATGGAAACACATCCCATGTTCATGGATTGGAAGACTTAATATTGTTAAAATGTCAGTACTACCCAGAACAATTAGGGATATATAGATTGCATCCCAAAGTTAAAAAACTCATTCACATTTATACCATCCTCTACTCCTATCGAGCTTTTCTACCACCCCTTTCATTACTGCTGTTAGAAGTTATATCTTTATGCATTGTGTGTCCAAAAACAGGTGAACAATTGTGTATGCATTAGCTTTTAAAATCACATGGAAGATAAAAAGTGGAGTTACAAACCAAAATGCCAACAATACTATATGTTTTCATAATTGCCTATGCATTTACCTTTACCAGAGATCTTTATTTCTTCATGTGGTTTTGAGGTACTGTTTAGTGTCCTTTCATTTCAGCTAGGAGGACTCCCTTTAACATTTCTTGGAAGGCTGATCTAGTGGTGATGAACTCTTTCAGCTTTTGTTTATCTAGGAGTATCTTAATTCCACCCTCATTTTTTTTTTTTTTTTTTTTTTTGCCTCACGGCATGTGGGATCTTTGTTCCCCAATCAGAGATCAAACCCACGCCCCCTGCATTGGAAACACAGAGTCTTAACCACTGAACTGCCAGGGAAGTCCCCCACCCTCATTTTTTTTTTTTTTTTTTTGAGGTACGCAGGCCTCTCACTGTTGTGGCCTCTCCCACTGCGGAGCACAGACTCCGGACGCACAGGCTCAGCGGCCATGGCTCACGGGCCAAGCCACTCTGCAGCACGTGGGATCCTCCCGGACCGGGGCACAAACCCGCGTCCCCTGCATCAGCAGGCGGACTCTCAACCACTGCGCCACCAGGGAAGCCCACCCCACCCTCATTTTTTTTTTTTTTTTTTTTTTTTTTTTTGCGGTACGTGGGCCTCTCACTGTTGTGGCCTCTCCCATTGTGGAGCACAGGCTCTGGATGCGCAGGCTCAGCAGCCATGGCTCGCGGGCCCAGCCGCTCCACGGCATGTGGGATCCTCCCGGACCGGGGCACGAACCCGTGTCCCCTGCATCGGCAGGCGGACTTTCAACCACTGCGCCACCAGGGAAGCCCTCACCCTCATTTTTGAAGGATAATTTTCCCAGATACAGGATTCTTCATTGACAGTGTGTTGTTTTTTTTCTCTCATCACTTTGGATATATCAACCCACTGCCTTCTGGCTTCTGAGGTTTCTGATGAGAAATCTTAGTGGGCATTCCTATATGTGATGACTTGCTTCTCTTGCTGCTTTCAAGATTCTTTTTGTCTTTGTGTTTCGAAATTTTGAAAATAATATGTCTTGGTGAGGGTCTTCTTGAGTGTTTCCAATCATGTCTGTCATCAAAGTTGAGAAGTTTTCAGCCATTATTTCTTCAATTAATCCCTCTGCCCCCTTTTCTCTCTTTTTTTCCCTCTGAGACACCCACAATGCATATTTTGGTCCCTTAGGCTCCATTTACTCTTCTCCAATCTTTTTCTTTTTGTTCCTCAGACTCAATAATTTCCATTTTCCTATCTTCAGGGGTGCTGATTCTTTCTGCTGCCTGCTGAAATTCACTTTTGAAATCCTCTAGTGAATTCTTCGTTTCAGTTATTGTACTTTTCATATGCAGAATTTCCTTTTGGTTCTTTTTTATGCTTTCTGTCTCTTTATTGATACTTTCCTTTTATTCAAGTATTATTTTATTATTATTATTTTTTGTGGTACGCGGGCCTCTCACTGTTGCGGCCTCTCCCGTTGCGGAGCACAGGCTCCGGATGCTCAGGCTCAGCGGCCATGGCTCACGGACCTAGCCCCTCCACGGCATGTGGGATCTTCCCGGACCAGGGCACGAACCCGTGTCCCCTGCATCGGCAGGTGGACTCTCAACCACTGCGCCACCAGGGAAGCCCCAAGTATTATTTTCTTGATTCTGTCCTTGTCTTCCTTTATCTCTTTGAATATTTTTAAGACAGTTGTTTTAAAGTCTTTTCTAGAAATTCCACCATGTGGTGGAATCTTTCTTAGACAAAGTTTCTGTCAGTTTATATTTTCCTTTGAATGGGCCAGATTTTCCTGTATCTTTATATGTCTTATGATTTGTTATTTTTGTTGAAAACCAGACATTTGAATTTTGTAATGCAGTAACTCTCAAAATCAGACCCCCCCCTTCCCCAGAGTTTCCTTCCTTCCTTCTTTCCCTCCTTCTTTCCTTCTTTATTTTTTTTCTCTTTTTCTTTTTCTTTTTTTAAAAATAATTGTTGTGGGGTGTCTCTGTGCTGGGTATCAGCCTGAGGTACAAACTTAAGGTCTTCTCAGGTTTTTTCTGAGACTATGTCTTTTCCTGGGCATGTGCAGTGACTTTCTAGATTCCCCTGTATATGTGGTTGCTTTCAAATGTCCCCATCCTTAGGAATTCCCTCGTGGTCCAGTGGTTAGGACTCAGCACTTTCACTGCCGAGGGCCTGGGTTCAATCCCTGGTCGGGGAACTAGTATCCCATAAGGTGTGGGGCACAGCCAAAAAACAAAACCCCAAAAAATCAAATGTTCCCTTTCTTTTTTTTTTGCGGTACGCGGGCCTCTCAATGCTGTGGCCTCTCCCGTTGCGGAGCTCAGGCTCCGGACGCGCAAGCTTAGCGGCCATGGCTCACGGGCCCAGCCGCTCCACGTCATGTGGGATCTTCCCGGACCGGGGCACGAACCCTTGTTCCCTGCATCGGCAGGCGGACTCTCAACCACTGCGCCACCAGGGAAGCCCAAATGTTCCCTTTCTTAATTATCTGGCTTTCAAAAGGAGAAAAGGTAAAAACAAAAGGGGGTGGGGGACAACAGACTCTGTCTCTTTAGATTCTCTGGAAGCCACTTCAGCCAGTGGCTATAATATGACTGTAACGATGACTGCCTGGCTCTATATCTGCACGTCTGTGATCAGAAGAAGCAATCAGCAATCAGTACACAGATCCCTGGTATGCAGAGAACTGGGTCCTTTTTACTTACCTACCCTGGCTCCCGTAAGCCATTCCAGCAACATGGGCACAGCTTCCTGCTGTTGGGCTGAGGGGAGTGGGGAATGGGTACCTGCTACCATGTATGCTAAGAGAGAAATTGCCTGGAATTAACCAGGGCTTACCATCTAAGCCCTCCCTAGAAACTGAAAGCTTTCCCGTAGACTCCAGAGTTCCAAAATAGTTACTTCAGTCAAGTTCTGCCAGTACAATTGTCGTTTGGGCGGGAAGACAGATTCCTGGCAGTTCCTACTCCATCATCTTCCCTGATGTCACTGCTGTGTAAAGAACTCTTATATAAAATTAAATAACCCAGTTTATAAATCACAAAGACAAATATCCCAATTAAAAATTGGGCAAAGGCTGGTGGCGCAGTGGTTGAGAGTCCGCCTGCCGATGCAGGGGACACGGGTTCGTGCCCCGGTCCCGGAGGATCCCACATGCCGCGGAGCGGCTGGGCCCGCGAGCCATGGCCACGGAGCCTGTGTGTCCGGAGCCTGTGCTCCACAACGGGAGAGGCCACAGCAGTGAGAGGCCCGCGTACAGCAAAAAAAAAAAAAAAAAAAAAAAAAAAAATTGGGCAAAGGATCTCTATAGACATTTCTCCAAAGAAAATGTACAAGTGGCTAATAAACACATGAAAAGATGATCAGCACGATTAGCCATCAGGAAAATTCAAATCGAAACCACAATAAGATACAACGTCACACCCACCAGGATGGTGTGCTAGGTCAGAAAATGGCGTCTCAAAAGATAGCCGTATCAAATCCCTGTAACCTGTAAATGCCATCGTATGTGGCAAAAGATGTGATTAAGCTCTCCCTTGAGAGGGAAAGCTTACCCTGCATTATTTGAGCTGACAGTAAATGCAATCACGTGTATTCTTTTTTTTTTTTTTTTTTTTTTTTTTTTTTGCAGTATGCGGGCCTCTCACTGCTGTGGCCTCTCCCGTCGCAGAGCACAGGCTCCGGACGCACAGGCTCAGCGGCCATGGCTCACGGGCCCAGCCGCTCCGCGGCATGTGGGATCCTCCCAGACTGGGGCACGAACCCGTGTCCCCTGCATCGGCAGGCGGACTCTCAACCACTGCGCCACCAGGGAAGCCCCAATCACGTGTATTCTTATAAGAAAGAGGGAGTTTTGAGAGAGACACACACAATAGAGAAGGATATGTATGTAAGGACAGAAACAAAGACTGGAATGCTGCAGCCACAAGCCTAGCAATGTCAACAGCCACCAGAAGCTGGAGGAGACAAGGAACAGAACCTCCACTAGAACCTTCAGAGAAAGCACAGCCCTGCTGACACCTTGATTTCAAACTTCTGGCCTTTAGAACTGCGAAAAAATAAATGTCTGTTGTTTTAAACCACCAACTTTGTGGTAATTTGTTATGGCAATCCCAGGACACAAATGCAGATGGCTCTAATAAAAAAGACAGATGACAAATGTTGGTGAGGATGTAGAGATATTGGAACTCTCACGCACATACACTGCTGGTGGGAATGTAAAATGGTCCCGCAACTTTGGAAAATAGGCTTGCAATTCCTCAAAATATAGAGTTACCATATGATCTAGCAGTTCCACTCAGGTATAAAGTCGAGAGAAATGAAAACATGTTCGCACAAAACCTTGTCCATGAATATTATAGCAGTATTATTCATGAGTCAAAAAGTGGAAACAATCCAAATACCCATCAACTAATGAATGGATCAATAAAATGTGGTATACACATACAGTGGATTATTATTTTGCATTGTACTGTTTGCTTTTCTTAGTGCCTTACTGGAATTCCTTATGTATTCAAGATCTAATCTTTTTGTTGATGATGTGCATGAAAATATCTTCTCCAAGTTTGTAGCACGTCTTTTCCTTTCTTGATATTTTAATGTAAAGTGGATTTAACTTGTACTTTCCTGATTGCTGACAAAATTAAGTATCTTTTTTTTCAAATAATCAATTTTATTTGTTTATTTATGGTTGCATTGGGTCTTCATTGCTGCACGTGGGCTTTCTCTAGTTGCAGCAAGCAGGAGCTACTCTTCATTGCGGTGCACAGGCTTCTCATTGTGGTGGCTTCTCTTGTTGCAGAGCATGGGCTCTAGGCACGCGGGCTTCAGTAGTTGTGGTACATGGGCTCAGTAGTTGTGGCTCACAGGCTCTATAGCGCAGGCTCAGTAGTTGTGGCACACGGGCTTAGTTGCTCCGTGGCATGCGGGATCTTCCCGGACCAGGGCTCGAACCCTTGTCCCCTGACCTGGCAGGCGGATTCTTAACCAGTGTGCCACCAGGGAAGTCCCAAATTAAGTATCTTTATGTATGTTTACTGCCCATTTGCCAGCCTATTTGTGAAGTGCCTTTTCAAGTCTTTTGCCTATTTTTCTACTGGGTTGTTTGGCTATTTCTTAAGGATTTGTAGAAGTTCTTTATATACTGAATATGAACCTTTGTCAGTTATATGTGTTACAAATATTTTCTCCGAGGTATTTGCTTGATTTTGTTTGTTTACTCCTTGAATGATGTATTTTAGTGAACAGAAGTTTTTAATTTTACTGTAATCAAATTTATCAGTCTTCCCTACCTGAAATTCCTGAAGATATTATATTATCTATATTGTATTCTACAAACTTTATATTTTGTCTCTCATATTTAGACCTACAATTAAGTTTTGTGTATGGTGTGAAGGGGGAATCACGTGTTTCATTTTGTTTTTCTCATTCATCCACTTGTTGAGAACCATTTACTTAAAAGACTGTTCTTCCCTCACCACTCTACAGTTCCCACTTTGCTGTAAATCAGGTGTCCATTTATGTGTTGGTCAGCTGCTGAGTTTTCTTGGCTATTCCACTGAAGGATTTTTGTATTTATACACTAATACCACAGTGCCTTAATTACCAAACCTTATAATAAGCCTTGATCTCCAGTGATACCATCCTCCTACCTTGCTCTTCTGACCTAAAAGCGTTTTGGATGTTCTCGGTCCTTTGCATTTCTATATAAATTTAGAATCAGCTTGCCAAGTTACACAGATACGTACACACACACACACATACACACAACCCTTCTGGCATGTTTTTTGAGATGGCACTGAATGTGTAGATTAATTTCATCAAAGAGTTAATGTGCTTATAATAATGAGTCTTCTGATGTGTAAAAATAGTACTATTCCACCTTTTATTTAGATATTCTTTAGCTTCTCTCAGTTCTCTCATTTTCTATGCAGATGCCCTGTATACCCTTTATATAATAGTATATCTATTTATTTTTTATTTACTTATTTTTTGGCTGCATGGGGGCCTAGTTGCAGCGTGGGCTCTTCGTTGTGGCATGTGGGCTTCTCTCTAGTTGTGGTGTGCAGGTTTTTTCTCTCTCTAGTTGAGGCATGCGAGCTCAGTAGTTGTGGCGCATGGCCTTAGTTGCCCCATGGCATGTGGGATCTTAGTTCCCCGACCAGCAATTGAACCCGTGTCCCCTGCATTGGAAGGCGGATTCTTTACCACTGGACCACTGGGGAAGTCCCTATATAATAGTATATCTTTTCACAAAAATTCATTCTCTAGCTCTTTGTGACTACTTTATAGAAATACAATTTCTTTTCATATTTTGATCTTTTTTTCAATTTTTTAAATTAATTACTTTATTTATTTATTTTTGGCTGCGTTGGGTCTTCGTTGCTGCGCGCAGGCTTTCTCTAGTCGCGGCAAGTGGGGGCTACTCTTCATTGTGGTGTGCAGGCTTCTTGTTGCAGTGGCTTCTCTTGTTTGTTGCAGAGCAAGGGCTCTAGGTGAGTGGATTTCAGTAGTTGTGGCACGTGGGCTCAGTAGTTGTGGCTCATGGGCTCTAGAGCACAGACTCAGTAGTTGTGGTGCACGGGCTTAGTTGCTCTGCGGCATGTGGGATCTTCCTGGACCAGAGCTCGAATCCATGTCCCCTGCGATGGCAGGTGGACTCTCAACCACTACACCACCAGGGAAGCTCCTATATTTTGATCTTATATCCAGCAGCCTTACTAAAGTCATTTATTAATTCTAATAATTTATCCACATATTATTTTAGATTTTCTATGTACATATTCTGTCATCTGCAAATAATGACAGTTTTATTTCTCCCTTTCCAATCCTTTTATCTGTTTTTTCTCTATTCTTCCTGCACTTACTAGGAGCTCCAATGCAATCTTGAGTTAAAGCAGCCCTTGTGTTTTCTTAACGACAAGGGTAAAGCTGGGAACATTTCAACATTAGGGATGATAATGTTTGCTGCAGATCTTTGTTTAGATTTTTTTTAGCTTATTTTATTTTATTTTTTTTGTTGTTGTTTTTTTTGTTCGTTTGTTTTTTTGCAGTATGTGGGCCTCTCACTGCTATGGCCTCTCCCGCCACGGAGCACAGGCTCCGGATGCGCAGGCCCAGCGGCCACGGCCCACGGGCCCAGCCGCTCCGCGGCACGCAGGATCCTCCCGGACCGGGGCACGAACCCGTGTCCCCTGCATCGGCAGGCGGACTCCCAACCACTGCGCCACCAAGGAAGCCCTATTTTATTTTTAACATCTTTATTGGAGTATAATTGCTTTACAGTGGTGTGTTAGTTTCTGTTTAGATATTCTTAACAGATCAAGGAAGTCCCAATCTATTCCTAGTTTGCTAGGGATATTTAAACAATTGTTTTTCTGCATGTATTGGGGTGTTCATATGATTTTTTTTCTCCTTTATTCTGCTATTTTGGTGAATTACGTTGACTGATTTTTTTTTTTTTTTTTTTTTTTTTGTGGTACGCGGGCCTCTCACTGTTGTGGCCTCTCCCATTGCGGAGCACAGGCTCCGGACGCGCAGGCTCAGTGGCCATGGCTCACGGGCCCAGCTACTCCGCGGCATGTGGGATCTTCCCAGACCGGGGCACAAACCTGCGTCCCCTGCATCGGCAGGCGGGCTCTCAACCACTGCGCCACTAGGGAAGCCCCCGTTGACTGATTTTTTGACGTCAAACCAAATTTGCCTTCCTAGAATAAACCCAACTTGCTTGTGATATACTATGTTTTTAATAATCACTGGACTTGGCTTATTAATATTTTATTTAGAATTTCTTTTATCCATGTTCCTAAACAATGTAACATTGGCGTGTAATCCTCTTTTCTCATAATGACCTCGTCAGATTTAGGAAAGAGGCTACAATGTCCAACTAAAACAAACTTGTGAGTGTCTCCTTTCTTTTTTAAAAAAAATTATTTTATTCAAGTACAGTTGATTTACAACATTGTGTTGAGTGCTGCTGTACAGTATCCTCTCTTTCTTTTCTTTGGAAGAGTTTGTGTGAGATTAGTGTTACTTCTTTTCAAAAGTTTGGTAGGACAGGGAATTCCATGGCAGTCAAGTGGTTTGGACTCCATGCTCTTGCTGCTGAGGGCCTGGATTCCATCCCTGGTCGGGGAACTAAGACCCCACAAGCCGTGTGGTGTGGCCAAAAAACAAAAAAAAGTTGGTAGGACACCTGGTAAAGTCATCAGGGCCTAGAATTTTCTTTGTGGGAAGGTTTTGAGTTGCAAGTTTAATTTCTTTGTTGGTTATAGGACTATTTAAATTCTCTATTTATTCTCACGCAGTTTGGTAAGGTGTATTTTTCTAGAAATTTGTCCATAGTATCTATATTTCTAAATGTATTGTTTTAGGGACTTCCCTGGTGGCGCAGTGGTTAAGAATCTGCCTGCCAGTGCAGGGGATATGGGTTCAGGCCCTGGGTCCGGGAAGATCCCATGTGCTGTAGAGCAACTAAGCCCATGCACCACAACTACTGAAGCCTGCGTGCCTAGAGCCCATGCTCTGCAACAAGAGAAGCCACTGCAAAGAGAAGCCCGTGCACCGCAGTGAAGAGTAGCCCCCGCTCGTGGCAACTAGAGAAAGCCTGTGCGCAGCAACAAGGACCCAACGTAGCCAAAAATAAATAAATAAATTTATTTTAAAATAAATAAACAAATAAAGATTGTAAAATAAATAAATAAATAAATAGATAAATAAATAAATAAATAAATAAAAGTATTGTTATAAAGTTCATAATACCCTCTTATTGCCACTTTAATGTTTGAAGGAGCTCTAATAATGTCTTTTTTTTTTACTCTTTTTTTTTTTCCTTTTTTTTTTTTCTTTTCCCTTTTCTTTTCAAATTTATTTATTTATTTTTGGCTGCGTTGGGTCCCCGCTTCCGTGCGAGGGCCTTCCCCAGTTGTGGCGAGTGGGGGCCACTCCTCATCGCGGTGTGCGGGCCTCTCACTGTCGCGGCCTCTCTTGTTGTGGAGCACAGGCTCCAGACACACAAGCTCAGTAGTTGTGGCTCACGGGCTCAGTTGCTCCATGGCATGTGGGATCCTCCCAGACCAGGGCTCGAACCCATGTCCCCTGCACTGGCAGGCAGACTCCCAACCACTGCGCCACCAGGGAAGCCCTTTTTTTTTACTCTTGACGTTGTTATCTGTGCTACTACTCTCTTTTACCGTGTTCAGTCTCACCAGAGCTGAGACTTGTAGCTTCATTCATTCTTTCTATTATGTTTGTTTTCTCCTCTGTGTTATTTCCTTTCTTCTACTGTCTTTGGGTTTAGTTCACTGTTTCTTTTAAAGCTTCTTGAGATGCTTGCTTAGGTTATAGATTTTTAGTCTTTCTTCTTCTTGTCTGAAATAATGTGTATAAAGCTGAAATAATGTGCTCTTTTGGCCATTTGGTACAACTTACCTGTAAAACTGTTTGGGCTTGCTTCAACTTCTGTAATAGTTATAGAGCTATTCATTTTCTATTTCTTCTTCAGTAGTGATGATATTTTAGTTTTCTAGCAATTACTTTCTTTCATATAAGCTTTAGAATTATTGACACAATTTGTTAATAGTGGTCTCTTAATTTTTTTTTAATAAATTTATTTATCTACCTATTTATTTATTTATTTACTTTTGGCTGAGTTGGGTCTTCATTGCTGTGCGCTGGCTTTTCTCTAATTGCAGTGAGCGGGGGTTACTCTTCGTTGTGGTGTGCCCTTAATTTTTTTTAGTAATTAATTAATTATTTATTTAATTATTTAGGCTGTGCCGGGTCTTATTTGCAGCACATGGGATCTTCCCTGTGGCATGCAGGAATTTTTTTTTTTTTTTTTTTTTTTTTGCAGTACGCAGGCCTCTCACTGTTGTGGCCTTTCCCGTTGCGGAACACAGGGTCAGCGGCCATGGCTCACGGGCCTAGCCGCTCCGCGGCATGTGGGATCTTCCCGGACCGGGGCACAAACCCGTGTCCCCTGCATCAGCAGGCAGACTCTCAACCACTGCGCCACCAGAAAAGCCCTATGCAGGATTTTTAGTTGCAGCATGTGGACTCAGTTGTGGCATGCATGCGGAATCTAGTTCCCTGACCAGGGTTGGAACCTGGGCCTCCTGCATTGCAAGCGTAGATTCTTACTCAGTGGACCACCAGGGAAGTCCCAGTAGTCCCTTAATTTTTTAATCCGTGCAACACTTGTGGTCATATCCTCCTTTATATTTTCTAATTTTCTAATGTGCTATTCATGCTTTCTCTCCTTTGTTCTTAGTTAACCAGGCTAGAGTTTTGCCTTTTTTCCTAGTTTTTTCAAAGAACTATTTCTTGGTTTTGTTAATTTCATTTTACCTTTGTTCTCTATTTCAGTAATTTCTGCTTTTCATTATGATCGTTTTACTTTCTTTGGGTATACTGTGTTATTTTTCTAACTATGTAGTATTAACACATAGCTCATTAATTTTTAGCTCTTCCTCTTTTCTTATTTAAGCATATATAGCTATAATTTTCTCTCTAAATGCCTCTTTTGTTGTATCCCATAAGTTTTGATGTGTAAAATTTTCATTATCATTCAATTCTGTTTTCTCTTGATTTCTTTGAACTATAAATTATCCCTGTGTATGCAAGTGTGTGTAGGTTTCTGTGTTTAGGGGAGTTTTAGGAAGTTTGGGGTTTTGTTGTTGTCTGTATGTTTGTTTGCCTGCCTTAGGTCTAGATTCAAGAGTTTACTTTAACAGAATCTCTTTTTGGGCTTCCCTGGCCACAGAAACCCGTTCCTACTTATTAATATTCAAGCACATCAATTATTCATCTGAGCTTGGACACATTACACACTCCGAGTCATCCGTGCTTCTGCCCTCTTTGTGAAAGGAGGCTTTGAGTCTGGTGGTCCCACAGGGAGGGCGTGTAGGTGGGACTCAGGTCTGACTCAGAAGGCCAGCCCTGGACAGCTCATGTCTGAGGTCACACGAGCCGGAACAGAATTTTGTCTAACAGCTTGGCGGGCTCCAAGCTGCCTCGCCATACCCAGCTCCTGAGCTGTCCGTGTGAAGTCAGGGATTTATCAAGATGAAATGCTAGACCTTTGAGGGTTTCACTCCTTCAATTCTGCCCTTGTTTTTGACCTGGAATCGTACTGACAGCAAATATTTTCCAAATGCAATAGTGACAACTGCTTTCCCAGCTGACATGTGCTGAGGAATATGATGAACCGTCAGAATCGCTGTGATCAGCAGATGGGGAAACAGAAGTGAGGGAGGGCAGGAAGGGTCTTAGGCAGGACCCCTCACCAGTCAGGTGCAAGGGTGGGGTGAACTTCGTCTCGTGACAGCTACTCTCTGTCAGCGTCCCACATCAAATCCATAATGAGGGACGGAAAGGTGGTCAGTCAAGCATTAATTATGCCCTCGTGCACTGACTTCAAAACGAAGTTAAATCCATTACCAGCAAGTGAAGAATTACCTTCCTTTCTTTCAAAACCACAAAAATAGTCAATATAAACTGCCTGCATATTTTAGCCACACTTTCTTGGTCATTTTGTCACTTCAAGTTGGCGATATTGGGCAAGTTAGTTAGTCCCACTAAGCCCGAGTATAGTAGGCTTAGTAATGGCCCTCAAAATGTCAGGTCCTGGGCTTTCCTGGTGGTGCAGTGGTTAAGAATCCACCTGCCAATGCAGGGGACGCAGGTTTGATCCCTGGTCGGTGAACTAAGATCCCACATGCGGGGGAGGGGGGAGGTGTCAACTAAGCCCGCGCACCACAACTACTGAGCTCCCGCGCCGCAACAAGAGAGCCCACGCACCGCAAACTACAGAGCCTATGCGCCCTGGAGCCCGTGCCACAACTGCAGAGAGATAAAACCCGCATGCTGCAACTAGAGAGAAGCCCGCGCACCACAACGAAAAATCCCTTGTGCCTCAACGAAGATCCTGCATGCTGCAACTAAGACCCGACACAGCCAAAAAAGAAAGAAGGAAAGAAAGAAAGAAGGAAGGAAGGAAGGGAGGGAGGGAAGGAGAGAGGGAAAGAAGGAAGGAAGGAAGGAAAGAAAGGAAGAAAAAGAAAAAGAAAGAAAGGAAGGAAATAGAGATACTAAAGATTCAAATCACCCAGATATAAAAAAAGTTAAAATAAATAAATAATAAGCATTTATTTAGCTCAGAGATGCGTAGGTAAGCTGGGTCCCTCTGCTGATCTAGGTGGGTCTGGTTCATCTCAGCTGGGTCCGTCCACTCATGCACCTGCAGTCAGCTGTGGACTGTCTGAGGGCTCCCTAGTTTAGCATGGCCTCAGCTATGACAAGTGTCCTTTTAAGAGAAAAGCAGTGGGACGTTAGACACACAGAGAGAAGAGGAGATGGCACTGTGACTAGAGACTGAAGTGATGTATCCACAAGGCAAGGAACACCAGCAGCCACCAGAAGCTGGAAGAGGCTAGGAACAGATTCTCCCCTAAAGCCCCCAGAGGGAGTGTGGCCCTGCCAACACCTTGATTTGGGTCTTCTGGCCTCCAGAACTGTAAGAGAATAAAGGCATGTTGTTTCAAGCCACTGTCTGTGGTCATAGGAAACTGACATGCCGAGACCAGGGAGACCAGGGAGGGTGCTGGGTGGGGCACTGTGGAAATGCTGTGGGTGCTGCACACTGGTCCCCAGGGGAACCCACTGTCCTGCTCGGTGGATGTGGGCCGCTGGGGTTTTCTCCTGTCCAGACCCAGCTGATGTCCCTTCCTGCACCAGAGTGAGCCCAGCCTGACAGGCCCCAGGCAGCCCCTGGGAGGTCAGAGGTGGAAGAGCTGCCACCTCTCCAGCACCTCTCACTGGCGAGTCCCTGGCGAGTCCCTGGCTTCTGCTTCCTCCTGGTCCGCTGAGGGGTTAACCACGCGAGGAAACTCAGGCTCCTTCCTCTGAGCTCTGATGAATAAGTCAGCTACTCATCACTCATTTTCATTTTCATTTTCTCACTGCCCAAATTCAGGGGCCCCAGATCCTTAAGTCTGTAAACGTCCACTGGAGCCCAGGGCTGGCTGCTGCTGGGGGTGTAATCTGGGGCAGGAGACCCACCTCCAAGTGAGCTCAGACACTCTCCAGATCCCACGCAGACTCCAGGGCACAGATGGAGTTGAGTTCTGGTATCAGCGTTTACCAGCTGGGGGAGATCGGCAAACTGCTTAACCTTTAGGAGTATCAGTTTTCTCATCTGTAAAATGGGAATTCATTCACTGCAGGAGAGGCCAGGAAGATAAGAGGGAAGGCAGGCAGGCTGATGGGCTTTCCCAGATACCACAGACAGTTGATGGAAGGTGAGGTTGGGAATACCTGTACGAGGGGGCAACCTGGGAGTCACTGGGGCCTTGTGTGGGGATGGTGGGGACAGTCTGACCTCAGCAAAAACGCAAGAGAAGGGAACCAAAGTCTGGGGGCAGGGAACAAACAAGGGTCCCCTGTTTTATTTTATTTTTAAAATATTTTTTGCCACACATGGGATCTTCGTTGCGGCATGTGGAATCTTTAGTTGCGGCGTGTGGGCTCTTAGTTGAGGCATGCAGGATCTAGTTCCCTAACCAGGGATCAAACCGAGACCCCCTGCATTGGGAGTGTGAAGTCTTAACCACTGGACCACCAGGGAAGTCCCAAGGGTCCCCTGTTTTAGAACATGGAGAAAGGCATCGGTTTGTGCCTGAGGGGAAGGGTCTGTAGGGAGGGAGAGGGTACAGAGGAAAGAGGGGCCGAGGATCCAGGGAGGGTCCAAGGAAGGTTGGAGGGGGCTGGAAGGATTTAGGCCCAGACTCCCCAGATATGCAGGGAAGTAGAAGAAAAAGGTGGCCCTCCATAGGACCCAGGGCTAACTGTGGGGTCTCCCAGCCATGAGGCATTAAACACGTGTACGGTGCAGGCTGGTGGGTGGGTTGTTGCCACTTCTCTGACTCTCAGTGTCCTCTGGGGCAGACATGGCTCACCCCAGTATTTGCCCTTCCCCTACTGCCCCAAGGAGCTCCAACCCAGAAAGGGGAGGAGGTATGCCAAGGCCAGGGGCCACCCCCTTCCTCCTCTGGGGGCTCACCAGCCGCATGGGGTGGGGTGAATCCCACCCTTACAACAAGTTCAATCTGGCAGCTTTAAACTGGGCCAGACTTTCAACAACTGAAAATGTCCAGAAAGTTAGGAATTCAACAGAACTCCGCTGAAAACAGGGAGCAGAGAAAAACAGATTTATAGTCATGCCTCCTACTGAGTTTATATTCCTGAATAAATGTAGTTACAATAATAAGGAATTCCCTGGCGGTCCAGTGGTTAGGACTCGGTGCTTTCACTGCCCGGGGCCCGGGTTCAGTCCCTGGTCGGGGAACTAAGATCCCGAGAAAAAACCAACCAACCAACCAACCAACCAACCAAAACGTAGTTACAATAATGATAATGTTGCAAGAGGTATTATGTCCTTCTTCCCCACACTCCATTTTTATTAGATGGAAATTATGACACAAAATAGGTCCTGGGTTATTGCATTTGATGTCTGACAGCGATCTTAGAAGTAACATGTCCAAAACGGAACCAGATTTATTTCTGTCGCCATCCCCCAGCACCGTTCCCTCAACCACGTCTCCCCCATCTCAGGAAATGCTACTGGGAGCCAGCCTCAGTCCCTCTTTTTCTCTTTTCCCAAGCATCCAGTCCATCAGCAAGTCCTGCAGTCCTGACAGAGCTAAGCTCTCCCAAATCTGACCTGGCACGAACCCCCCGGCCCCAGCTCCCTCTTCACTCCTGGCTGTGCAGCAGCTTCCTCACCAGGCCTGCAGCTTCCCTCTCAGCCCCTCCACACCCGCCGGAGGGTCATTTTATTTTCTTTTTGGCCAATGTTTGTTCATGATTTTTATTTTTTAATGAAAACTGAATAGAACTGCAATTCCCCTCCTAGATGTATACCTAAAAGAATTGAAAACGGGTACTCACCCAGGTACGTGGGTACGCATGGCCATTGCAGCCCTATTCACCGTAGCCAAAAAGTAGCCAAATGGCTATGAATGGATGAATGGATAAACACAATGTGGTCTATCTGTACAATGGACTACCATTCAGCCACGAAAAAGAAGGAAGTACTGACACATACCACAATGTGGATGAGCCTTGAAAACGTTATCCTTAATGAAAGAGGCAAGACACAGAGGATCAAATTATGTCCGGTTCCATTGATATCTGAAATATCCAGAATAGGCAAATCCAGAGACAGAACACAGATTGGTGGCTGTCAGGGGTTGGGGGGGGGTGAGAGAAACTACTTAACAGGTGTGGGTGTTATTTTGGGGTGATGGAGATGTTTTGGAACTAGACAGACATGGTGGTTGCACAGCCTTGCCAGTGTACTAAATGCCCCTGAATTGTTCACTTGAAAATTGTTAATTTTATGTTCTGTGAATTTCACATCAATAAGTTATTTTTTTAATTGACAGGTACATCTCAAGTATTGGTCAGGAGTTGTGATACACAAACGCTCCTGCACTTGCTTCTCGTTTCCCTCTTCTTCCCCTAAAGGTAACCACTGTACCACTACCCTGATTTTTGGGTTTATCACTCCCTTAACGTTTTTTTCAATTGTTTTACCCCCTATGTTTGCATCCTTAAACAATATGTTGGTTTTACATGTTTTTGTTTCTGCACTTTGCATAAATGGAATCGTGCTTTATATAGTCTATATGAACTGTTTTTGTTCTCAAGAACTGTGATTCATTCACGTCGTTCTGCATAGTTGCAATAAAGTTCTCTCTGCTGTATACTGTTTCTTGGTGTGAACATGCTATATTCTTTATTCACACAGATAATGGACAACTAGGTTGTTTCTAGTGTTTTCCTATTACAAATGGCAATGTGGTAATATTTTTATGCATGTCCCCTGTGCACATGGTCAGAAGGTTCTTTAGGGTAAATACTGTGGATGGTATTGCTGGGTTGCAGAGGATACACAACTTCAAGCGTACTCACTGATGCCAGATTGTTTCCCAAGATGTCGATTGTATTCACTTATGCCAAGGAACCAATTTTTGGCTTTGTTGGTCCTCTGTGTGGTGTATGTGTTGCATCTCATAATTTTCTGCTCTGGTCTTTTTTATCCATTTCCACTCCTCCCAGCAGCGTCTTAGAGTGCCTTTCGCTCCACATACTCAGCAACACTTGGCTTTTGTCTGACTGTTTCTGGTGGCTGTTGCATGGTAACTCATTATGGTCTTGGTTTGCATTTGCATTAACAAATCAGTTTCAGCATTTGTTCTCACATTTATTGACCACTGTGAAGTGCCTGCTTTTATGTCTTTCCCCTGCTTTTATGTCTTTCCCATATTCATATTATGTTATTTATCTTACTAAATTGTAGACATTCTTTTTTTTTAAGTCTTTATTTATTTTTGGCTGCATTGGGTCTTCATTGCTGTGTGCGGGCTTTCTCTACTTGTGGCGAGCAGGGGTTACTCTTCATTGCAGTGAGCGGGCTTCTCATTGCGGTGGCTTCTCTTGTTGCGGAGCACGGGCTCTAGGCACATGGGCTTCAGTATTTGTGGCACGAGGGCTCAGTAGTTGTGGCTTGTGGGCTCTAGAGTGCGGGCTCAGTAGTTGTGGCCCACGGGCTTAGTTGCTCCGCGGCATGTGCAATCTTCCCAGACCAGGGCTCGAACCCGTGTCACCTGCATTGGCAGGCGGATTCTTAACCACTGCACCACCAGGGAAGTCCCAATTGTAGACGTTCTTTACGGAGTATGGATATGAATCCTTTATCAGTTACATCTTCTCTCGATTTGAGGTTTGTATTTTCACCTTCTTGATAGTGTTTTTGAAAAACAGAAATTGTTATAGGGTGGAGGGGAGATTTTTTGTAACTGTATGTTCCTTTGAAACTTTTAAATTTTGCACCATGTGCATCTATTACCAAAAGAAAAAAACTGAATAAAATTTGAATTAAAACAAAAGAGCTAGGGAACGCCCTGGTGGTCCAGTGGTTAGGACTCCATGCTTCCACTGCAGGGGGTGCAGCTTCGATCCCTGGTCAGGAAACTAAGATCCCACATGCCACGGGGCAACTAAGCCCGCGTGCCACAACTAGAGAGCCTGAGTGCCGCAACTACAGAGCCCACGCAACACAACAAAAGAGCCCGTGTGCTGCAACTAAGACCCGACGCAGCCAAAAATAAATAAATAAATATTTAAACAAAGAGCTAGTTTCTATCACTTTACCCTGATAAATTTTTTATTAGTCATTGTCTTGAAATTATATTATTCTTGAGTTCTTTTATATGTATCCTGTAAGTGACGCTTAAGAACTTTAACTTTTTCTGTTCACAGCTATATCCCCAGTGCTTAAACCACTGCTTTGCGTAAGGCAGGTGCTCACCTAACACTGTGGAAGAAAGGAACAGAGGAAAGAGAGTGGGGAAGGATAGAGGGCCACCCTTAAGTGCTAACATGGCTTATTATGGGGGTCCTGTGGCTCCAAGGGTTGGGCAGGAACCTATATAACGGAAGAAATATTCTCTCCTCTGACAGAGCTTAGACTTAAAAGTTATGATTTGTATTTGGGAGATTTGTATTTTGGGGGGATGTTTACTTTAATAGGACAGCCCTAAAGGAAGGGGCAGATATGACGCTCCAGGAGAGAGGAGGTTTTATTTACCCACTCATCCTTTTTCTCCCGCATTCTTTTGTTGCCCATCTGTCTTTGCCGCCAGCATGGTGTCAGAGCCACCAGAGTGGAATCTGAGGGCATTGCTTTCTGCCCTGGGCAGCTTGAGCACGCCTCCTGCCCTTCCTGAGTTTCCATGTTCCTGTCTGCAAAATAGAGGCAATAATACAAACACCAACACCTTCTGTGTTGCAGCACCCCTTACCAAGCTCTTTTGTACCCATTACCTCCTATAATGAGCTCAGTGCCCAGTGAGCTAGGTGAAACTGGACGGGAGGAGGAGTGACACTCTGACTCGCAGCCATGTGTGGCCTGGTAAGCCTTGACCTATGTCTCCAGATTCCAAGTCCTGTGCTCATCCAGGGGAGAACTGAGAAGTGCAGCTGCCCAGGAAGGAGGGTCCTCTCTGCGGTGGGAGGGTGAACTCTGCACATATATGCTGGCTATTCTCTGGGCA
Organism: Mesoplodon mirus; assembly: GCF_964341445.2. NCBI lineage: Eukaryota > Metazoa > Chordata > Mammalia > Artiodactyla > Ziphiidae > Mesoplodon > Mesoplodon mirus. The sequence continues at coordinate 187,021,002 of NC_138979.1, forward strand.
TTATCTCCATGGATCCCCACAGCAACCATGGGTGGAAGGTTCTAATATTCCCATTTGACTGATTAAGAAATTGAGCCTTAGGACTTCCCTGGTGGTCCAGTGGCTAAGACTCTGTGCTCCCAATGCAGGGGGCCAGGGTTCAATCCCCGCTCAGGGAACTAGATTCAGCATGCCGCAAGGAAGATCCCACATGCCGCAACTAAGACCCAGCACAGCCAAATTAATTAATTAATTAATTATTTTAAAAAAAGAAATTGAGCCTCAAACACATGAAGTGATTTGCCAAGGTCACCTAGCATTCAGGGTCATAGCCAGGGTTGAAATCCAGGGTTGAAACTCCAGAGCCTTTGCTTTCCTACCACCTCTGTTGTCTCCATAGACCTTTGGATACAGTTCTAAACAGTGGGTTTTCCCAGCTCAGAGCCGAGTGGACAGGGGAAAGGGCCTGCACAGAGAGCTCCGCTGTCAGGATATAGCAATGACACCCAACAGAAGGTCATATACGTGTGCTTCTGTACCCAGATCTGGATCTATAATCTCCAACAAATGAGAGAATAGGACATTTCAATAGCCTGGGGCCGCTCAGTGCAGGGGCAAATGGCCCTTTCTATCCCCATATCCCCCAAGGCCATCCCAATATTGCAGTGCATCATGGGAACTGATAAAAGGACTATGAGTCCTTCATAAAAGCTGAAAATTTCAGAATAGTGTGTTTAGGAAGGCTGAGAAGCCTGTGATCCATCTCAGAAACAGTCCATCCACAATTATCCTGAAAAGATACAGTACTGTGGAAGAGAGAAGGGTGGAAAATCCTTGACAGATCCATGCTGGGTTTCTAACTGGGCCCTCCTCGGAGCTAAGCAAAAGGACTAGAATGCCCTCCACTTACCCAGAACAAAAGGAACCAATCACCACTAGACAACTGGAGGGCAGAGCACAGCTTTGGAGTCCGATCATGGCTCTTCTCTGAACTGTGGCGACGTGGGACAAGTTACAGCCTCTCTCTGAGCGCTGGCTGACCCCTCCCTCACCGGGCTGGTGCAGTTAGTGGTCTTACCATAGGTGCTTGGTGCATTGCCAATAGCGCTGGAGCACAGTAAATGTACTCAAAATGGAACTCAGTAAATGTACTATGACCTCAGGCAGCAAACATCAAGGATTCTGGGAGTGGGGGAATGCTCACTGGGAGCGAGTCTGAGAAGGTCCTATAGAAAAAGTAAGATGACAGGGCCTTGTAACAATAGGGAAGATTCAACTAGACCAGAAGCCACCCCAGGCAGAACGGCAGGGACAGGTCTTGGATGTGAGAATTCCTAAGCTGCCCGCTGGCCCTCACAGAGGAAAACAATGGCCCCAATGGGGTGAAGAAGGAGACCAGAGCAGTGAATTAAAAGAATAGCAGCATGGGCTTCCCTGGTGGCGCAGTGGTTGAGGGTCCGCCTGCCGATGCAGGGGGCGCGGGTTCGTGCCCCGGTCCGGGAGGATCCCACATGCCGTGGAGCGGCTGGGCCTGTGGGCCATGGCCGCTGAGCCTGCGCGTCCAGAGCCTGTGCTCCACAATGGGAGAGACCACAACAGTGAGAGGCCCGCGTACCGAAAAAAAATAAATAAATAAATAAAAAATAAAAGAATAGCAGCATGTCTGCTCTGACCCCTGATAGGTTGGGGAGTAGCCTGGGGAAGTTGGGGAGGGTGGAGTCTGGAATGGACTTTATATTTCCCTGGGTGGCGGCCTCTAAGCATCTGTGGCCTACTTGGGGGCACACCTGTCCCTGCCCCCAGGCACGATGACCCCAGCTGTCCCACAATTATCACACTCCTTCTCTTCTTGACTTTATTTGTTCTCAGTGCTCAGCTCTCTGCTCCCAGTCAATTACACAACAACAACACACACGTGCACACACATGCTGAGGAGTGGGTCCTGGATCCCAGCAGTCCCCACACCTTCTCAAAGGGGAGTTGTGCTTGTGAGTGCTGTGGTGTGATGGCCAGGCAGAAGCAGGCCTCTCCACCTCTGTCCAAACTAGGTGTGGTGCAGAGAACACAGGCCCAGGGGTCAGGAGATCTGACCACCTGACATGATAGTCTTGGTTAGGAATGCACTGGGCTGCAAGTAACAGACAGCCTAAACTCTCATGGCTTAAACAAATGCGGACTTATTTTTCTTGCATAAGAAGTCCGGAGGAGAGCAGTTTCAGGACTCGTGCAGTTACTCTTTCTTTCTGGTGCTGGGATGGGGTGGGTGCTAAACAGGTCTCCCCACCACATGCCCACAGGAGCTGTGGAGCAAGGACATAGGTCTGGGGCTTCTGAAATCTGGGCCCCATTCTGGCTCTGCTGCTAACCAGCTGTCAACTTCAGACAAGTCACTTCACCTCTTTGAGGCTCAGTTTCTCTTTTGTCCTACAGCAGCAAGGGTAGGACTAGATTACCTTCAGTTTCTTACCTCTCAGGATGACCTTCCTCCTTGACATGAAAGTGGGCACTACCTAGGCACATACACAACTTGGTATATTTAGTTACGTCTTTTCAGTTTAAGGAGGCTGAGATAGAACCTATTTTAATATGACGATAGGAAACAGGAATGTGAAAAAGGACGGAACAAGGGATTCCAGGAGCAACTTCCAGATCCTGCGCTTCCATTCCTTCCAGACCACAGATCCACAGAAGTACATATTTCAGGCTACAGAGGGTCCTTCAGACAGAACAATGTGTTGTTTTTTCTTATCTTTTCTTTTTTCTCCTCCTCTTCCTCCAGTTTTCACATAACATGTACGCCTTGCCTCCCATTTCCAGCTCCTTATGGTACCGTGATATCATTTGATATAAGTGCTATGAAAAGTTCAAAGTGTTTCTTTAATTCTAGCCTTTATGAAAACCAGAAGCATCTTGAGTTAAGTACAGTCAGTTTCACTTCCTACCTCTTGGCATTCACTGACTCATTATTTAATGTGTGGCTTCAGTGAAAAAAGCATCAAGGTGGAAACCTCACCCCCAGCCACTTCTCTGGCCAATGTGGAATGTTCTGAATCATCCAAACCCTTTCTCCCAGCTCCTGCCCAAGGCTGAAACCCTTATGTGGGTCCTCTGGGTGTTTTCCCAGCTGACCTAGTTGACATTCCTGTCATCAGGAGTGCCATGCTGTGTCTAAACCTGGCCTGGCCCCTGCCTACCCCTCCAGTCTCACCTCTCACCTCTTGACATTGACCTAAACCCACCATGTTGTTCCTCATCTGTACAGGCCATCCTGCTTGGCATCCCTTTCCACCCATCCTCACCTAGCTAACTCGACTCATCCTTCTAGACTCAGCATAACCACCACTCTTCCAGGAAGCTTCCTTGACCCAACTCCCTAAGTTGGGCTAAGTGTCCCTACAGGGACTCCCACAGTCTTGTGCTCACCCACATTTCACTTGAACTGTGTGAAACACACATTTAACTAACAAGAGTTCAACCATCTCTGCTTGGCCAAAGAGGGAGAAAGAGAAGGACATTTTAAACAGGGCTGTCCTTGGCCCAGTGAACACTTTCCTGAGAGGGAGAGATGAAAGCCCTGACTGCATCTTAGTCCTCGCATGTTCTTACGCCGTGAGCATCTGTCCTCTCTGGGAATGATTCTGTTGTTTAAAGACGTATATGTCTCACAGAGCAGGAAATGTCCCAGACATAGCAAGAGGAGTCACATCCTGGGGGACCAAAGGAGAAAACATTAAAAATAGAAAAAGAGGGCCTCCCTGGTGGCGCAGTGGTTGAGAGTCCGCCTGCCGATGCAGGGGATACGGGTTCGTGCCCCGGTCTGGGAGGATCCCATATGCCGCGGAGCGGCTGGGCCCATGAGCCATGGCCGCTGGGCCTGCGCATCCGGGGCCTGTGCTCCGCAACGGGAGAGGCCACAACAGTGAGAGGCCCGCATACCGCAAAAAGAAAAAAAAAAAAAAAAAAAAAAAAATAGAAAAAGAAAAGCAAGACATACCCACTACAAGGGCTTATCTGTTATGGAAGTTTTAGGATATGGGTTCAAATCCCAGCTTTGCGGCTAAACAACTTGGGTACTTTGGTCAAGTCATTGTAACCTGTTTAGACTGGGGATCACAAGGTGTGTCTGCCCATCTTACAAGGTTACTCTGAGGCTTAAATGAGGTAACAAATGTAATGTACCCACAAGGTAGACTCTCAGTAACAGTTCATGTTACTCCAGCCCATTCCGCTGTTCCACCTCGGAACCCTGCACCAAAGCATTCCATCCAACGCTGGCTAGGCTCTAGGCAGGTCCACGGGAAACATTCAGAGGCTCCAGAGCAAGGAAGGTTTCTAGGGGAGGTTCCATTTCCAACGTCCCAGTCTGCAAGCGTCCACCGAGCTCCGCCCCAAGGTGGAGCATCCGTCCACCGAGCATCCGACCCGGGGATGAAGAGTCTGGTTATAAATCCCCTACAAGCATTTAGGCGGTGGTCCCAGGAGGCTTCTAGGGCTCCCCGCCCCCTTCTAGCACTCTTCCTTCAGAAAGGCTTTTAGCTGGGTCCGGGTCCATCTCCCTCCTGACCGCGAGCTCCTTGAGGGCAGGACGCGTCTGCCGCCTTCGGGATGCTGAGCCCAGCCCCGGCTGCTCAGAGCCGGAGGCAGGAAGGGTGATTTGAGTCCTAGGCTCCCGGGTCACCGTTAACGATGCAGGAACTCGGCTCCTCCCCGCAGCCCCGGCCCTATAATTGTTGTTATATCTCGATTTGGGGCAGCGCGGTCCCAGCTTTTGAGGGACGCTACCTCAGCTTTTGCATACAGCAGGCCCTCGATCAACACTATAAGTATCAATCCAGCAATCAAGCTCAGGCCGCCGCCCAGGGCCGTTTGCCGGCTCTTTCACGGGTGCCGCGTGCTCTGGACGCTGGGAACCCGCCGCCCCCGCTGCCCGCCGGGACCCGCCAGCCCTGCCCAGCCTTGGGCACCGCCCCCTCGGCCCCAGACCAGGCCGAGTCGCCCCTAGCAACAGCAGCCGGGCCAGCTTCCTCGGGCCGCGCTGATTGGCCGGACTCCGGGAGGCGGCGGTTCCGTCACTTCCGGCATCCGGAGGCAGCAAAGGAAGCCGAGGGGCGGCCATCTTGGGTCCGTGAGGCTCGGAGGTGCCGGGGGCGGCGGTGTTGGCGGCCACCGGGCGGAGGCTGAGGCGGAAAGCGAGCCGGAGGGAGAAAAACAGCCGCGTGCAGGCGCCGCCTCCGCAGCCCCATCCATGGTCGGCGCCCGCAGCCCGCGGGGACCTGTCTTGCACTCCACCTCCTCTACATCCTCCTCTTCTTCAGGGGCCGCCGGCGGCGCTGTGTGGAGGCTCCGGCGCTGAAATCCGCGGCGCGACGGGCGGGGGCGGAGGAGGAGGCGAGGGGGTCCGGGCCCGCGGGGCGCCCGGAGGCGCGGGGACGCCGGTGGGCCGACCCGCAGCCCGCTGCCGCCGGCCCGGCCCCGCCACCGCCGCCCGCGGGGCTCCTCGGCGCGGCCGCCGGGGCCGGGGAACATGAGCCCCGCGACCCGCCGGGGGACGGCCCGGGCCCGACCCGGGATCTAGACGGCCGTGGGGGAGGGGAGCCGCCCTGCCGCGGCGCCGCTCCGGAACCGCCGGGCCCTCGACGCCGCTTCTCCGGCCCCCGGGACCGCGCTGTTTTGTTTCACCCTCGCGTTGTGCAGAAGTGAAGTGAAGTAAAATGTCCACTAGGACCCCGCTGCCGACGGTGAATGAACGGGACACGGAGAACGTGAGTAACCTAGGCGACTGCCCCGGGCCAGGTCTGCGCGCGCCGTCCCCGGGAGCGCGGCGGCAGCCCTCGCCTCGCCTCGCCGCCGGCGGGTCCCCAGGCCACGGCGTTCTGGGCCCGGTGTGCGGCCGTGGGCCCCGGGAGGCGGCCTCGGCGGCCCGTTTCCCGAGCGCGCGGGCCGGGGAAGTGCATCCGCGATTACGCCGGGGGCTCGCTTCGTAGCGAAGCCTGAGGGCTGCAGCGTGGCCGGCCGGTGTCCTGAGAGGCCGGTGGCCGCGCGGCGGTCTCTCCGAGCGTGTGTCGGGTCCCCGCAGCGTACAGGGCTTATTTCCACTAAACTCGCGTTTTAAATTAGGTAGGTAGCTCTTGAGAGGCTGTCGGGTCAAAAACACGTTTGTGGTGTTGATTAAACGCAATTGATTGGATCGAGTGGACTTTCCGTTATGCCTCGTTATTTAAGTTGTCTCGAACTAAATTTAGTGACAGTCACTAAACTAAGTGACAGTCACTAAAACTAGGCGCGCACTGAGGAATCTTCTCGGCCCCCTTCGATGCAGCTCCGAAGCTATTCAGAAGTTCTTGGAGAGAGCTAAGACTTTGTCGAGGAGTAGCCTCGTTTCCTTACGAATCTGTTTTGAAGGAGCTGGTTAAGCACATCTCAGAGGAGGATGTGTAGTCAAGCAGCCCTGCCACGCACTGCCTAGCGGAGGGCCACCCACTCTGGGCTTAGCTTTCCTCCTTCCCCAGAAGAAGTTGGCTTAGATGAGCTCTTGGGTCCATTCTGGCACTCACATTCCGTGGTTCTGTAAAAGGAACCTTTGATTTTGTTCACGTAAACCTTTTCAAAAGGCCAGGAACAGCAAGCAGTTTTAGGGCCTGACAACTTGTAGTAGAAATTCCATTGGAGAAATGTCGACTCTGTCCAAGTGCGTTCAGAACTCTTCTCTAGCACTGGCTTCAGGACTGTTCCAAGCTACCTGTGAGTTATCTTCTGTTAAAAACAAAAATATCTAAAAAATAACTCGCAAAGAAACTTCCCTGGCCTTTTATTTTAAGTGTTATGAGGTAATTCCTGGCAAGAAAATGCTATCACTTAGGAAAAGCTTCCTGGCTCTGCCTGTTTTCATGCTTTCAATTACGTCCTGAGACCTTGTGGCCTAGTGGTATCAAATGCCTTCATTTTAATCTTCAGAATGCCACTTGTTTGCTGGATAGCTGTCAGGAGATTTAATCTGTTTATGTAAACCTTGGTCTAAAGCATCCCTTCAGTATATTAAGGTGTGGTATTTAATGCTCTTTAACCTGGTAAATAAGTAGTACAGTGGTGTATGTTCCTTTACCTGAGATGGATTAGAAATTTATATAAAAAAAAAATTTTCTAGTAGAAAATCTAGACTAGGTGAATCAGTGAACTCATTTTCTCATAGACCCTTTGAAGAACCTAATTCTTACTTCATCATTTTGTTGTTCTTTGACTACCCTGTAGGGCGGAGCAAGCGAAAAAGTGAGTTGATTAGCTTTGATCATTGACTTCCATTGCAAAATCTTACATTGAACCAGAGCAGGAGCTCCATACTTACTGAATAAACTGAAGCCAGAAACAATCATAGCAGGTTTGTGATAATGAAGGATTTACACCAAATGGGTCTTTACCTTGTTCTCTGTTGAATTTGTTGAATTATGGTGTAGTCTTTTTGTGTCGTTAGGAATTACTAACTTTAAAAACAATGTAGGGTATGGAGTATGCCTTTATTCTCATGGAATGTATTTAAAATTGAATTTTTGACAGTGCTAAAATAGAGGTTTGTAGCACATCATTGCATTAGTTCACCATGCCCTGTTTTTAACTCCGGTATTGACATGTTCTGGAAGTAGTTTGTATCTTTTACAGTGTGGTGCCCTTGTGCCAGTGTTACAGGTCTGGCATATACCACATTATTTACTTACCACTACTGAACTGCTAAGTGTTAGACTTCCTGCCAATCGAGTGATGAGGGTTCAAGAATGAATGGGAGTTCTCAGTCTGTTGGGCAGCTCTTTTGTTAAAGTTGGGTGTATTGAGATAGAACATTCACTCTTTTTAAGTGTACAGTTTGATGAGTTTTGACAGATGTATAATCACGTAATCACTATCATGGTCAAGTTAGAGGACGTCTCCATTGCCTAAGAAGGTCCCTTGTGTCTCTTTACAGTCAATCCCCTCTCCCTTCCCCCAGCCCCTGGCAACTACTGATCTGTTATCTGTCTCTATAGTTTTACCTTTTCTAGAACGTTATTTAAATGGAGTCAAAGAGCATATAATCTTGTGTGTAGCATCTTTCACTTGGCATAATGCGTTTGAGATTTATTCATGTTTGTGTGTGTATCAATAGTTCATTCCTTTTTATTGCTGAGTAGTAAGTAGTTCATTGTTTGGATGTACCGGGTTTTTTTAATCCATTCACCAGTTGATGGACATTTTGGCTGATATGACAAATAGCTTTGTCTTTATATTTTGTAAAAAGACTCTCCATTTTGCTTACCCTAGGAATCTTATTTAAATTTTAAGTAAATATAATTGTGGTAAGAATTTTGCTTATAGATCAGGAATAATAAAAGGCAGATAATTTGCAAGAAGAATATTATCTTCATGCTAGTACACTACTCTGTTTTCATTTGTTTGATTTCCAGATGTGAGTATTCACCTTTAGCTGATAGGTGTATAAAAGATAAACTGTTATCAAATCATTTTATTTTATTATTTTATTTTTATTTATTTATTTATTTTTGCCGTACGTTGGCCTCTCACTGTTGTGGCCTCTCCCACAGTGGAGCACAGGCTCCGGACGCGCAGGCTCAGCGGCCATGGCTCACGGGCCCAGCCGCTCCGCGGCATGTGGGATCCTCCCAGACCGGGGCATGAACCCGTGTCCCCTGCATCGGCAGGCGGACTCTCAACCCCTGCGCCACCAGGGAAGCCCATCAAATCATTTTAAGACTCAAAAGGACTAGTCAAACAGTCAGACCTAATGAGGATGTTGAGGCTCAGAGAGGTGACAGGAGCTGCTGTGACTACTCACTGTTTAGCAGCAGAGCCTGTACTAGACCTCAGGCCTCCATCTCAATCCTCTCTGCTTTTTTGTGTACCAGGCTGTTTCTCATAAGCTATGTACTAATTATTCAACTAGGGAGATGAAGTTGTACCAATACACAGAGTATAATTAAAATTAGACTTTTAAAAATGTTTTGCTATGGAAATTTTCAAACAAATAAAGAGAATTTAATAAGTATTTATCAATGGTTCTCAACTGGGGACAATTTTGCCGCCCCCCCCCAAGTGGACATTGGACAATGTCTGGAGACATTGTTGGTTGTCACAACTGAAGAACGTTGCTACTGACCAGAAATGCAGCTAAACATTTTACAGTACATAGGACAGTGCCCCCTGGCCCCTCAACAAAGAAATATTTGGCCCAAAATGTCAAGAGTGCCAGGGTTGGGAAACCCTGGTATATAGTTAGCCCCGCCATGTACTCAACAGCTCAATGACCAGACTTCTTTTATTTGTTCTCTCCCCAAGAAGCAAGCTGAATACATCATATCATTTCATCTCCAAAGCTTTTAGAAGAGATAAAGCTTCTTTAAAAAATGTAACCTTAATCCCTTTATCATAATTTTTTAATATCAAATATCCAATCAGTGCTCGTTTCCTCAGTTGTCTTTTTTTTAAAAAACACTTCGTTCAAATTAGAATAAATCTTGCTTCCATATATTATAGATGGCTAATATGTGAAACAAGATGCTTTTTTAAATTTATTTTTTAAATCTTTCACAGATGAGTCTTTTTTTGAAATAAAATATTTATTTAGTTGCACCGGGTCTTAGTTGCAGCTTGCGGGGTCCTTAGTTGTGGCATGCGAACTCTTAGTTGTGGCATGCATGTGGGATCTAGTTCCCTGACCAGGGATTGAACCCGGGCATTGGGAGTGCAGAGCCTTAGCCAGTGGACCACCAGGGAAGTCCCCAAGATGCTTTTTTTTTTTTTTTTTTGGCTGAGTTGGGTCTTAGTTGCGGCATGCAAGATCTTTCCTTGTGGTGCGCGGGCTCTTCGTTGTGGTGGGCGGGCTTTGTAGTTGTGGCGTGCGGGTTTTCTCTTGTCCAGTTTTGGTGCTCGGGCTCCAGAGCGCGTGGGCTCTGTAGTTTGCTGCACGCGGGCTCTCTCGTTGAGGCATGCGAACTCAGTAGTTGTGGTGTGGGGCCCAGCTGCCCCGCCGCATGTGGGATCCTAGTTTCCCAACCGGCCTCCCTTGCATTGCAAGGCGGATTATCTACCACTGGACCATCAGGGAAGTCCCCCAAGATGCTTTTTTTTAAAGGCAACAAAGAAGTTTGCATTTTAGTTTGTGTTCTACAGTTGACTTGTATAGAGGTCATGGACAAATCCTGTTTGTGTACTGGTAAAATTAGAAATGTATTTTTCACTTACATTTCAAAGCATATGACATTTTGTAAGTAAGCCTGGGTTATTTGCCAAAAGTACCAGAGGTCCTGGAGGGCTTTGCCAATTTAGCAGCTCCTGGTGTGTGTGCACACCATGTACTTACTTATTATTAGTTAATGCAGACAGTCATCAGAATTCCTTATCTCTGTGAAATAAGTAAACTGATGGTGTTATTGTCTAGCCAGCTGTTGGTTGTATGAGACTATAAACCTGTTAAGATCTGAGTGCCTGCTATGTGTATGACACTGTGCTAGGCGCTGTAGAGGATATACCTAGGAACCATATCACTCCCCTGCCTTAGGATTTCCTAGTCCCTGCAGAACAAAGCACCCTGAGCTCTGTGAAACTAGTCTGTAAACTCTCAAACTGGAACAAACACCACAGTCACCTGGAGGGCTTATGAAAACACTGATTGCTGGGCCTCACCCCCAGACCTTGATTCTACCTTCGGGGCCCTAGAGTTTACATTTCTAACAAGTTACCAGGTGATGTTGATGCTGCAGGTCCAGGAACCACACTTTAAAGAATTGGTATCTTAGTATTCAGTGAAGACTTGCTGACTAAACAGTGTTCCTTTAGATTGTATTGTGACTAAAGAAAAGAGATTTCAATGGTTTCAATAACATTTTCAGTTTCCTTGAATTTTGTTTGTTTGTTTGTTTTTTTGTTTTGTTTTTTTATGTGTGACTGCATTGGGCCTTGCTGCGCGCAGAATTTCTCTAGTTGCGGCAAGCAGGGGCTACTGTTCGTTGCGGTGCGCGGGCTTCTCGTTGCGGTGGCTTCTCTTGTTGCGGAGCATGGGCTCTAGGTGCACAGGCTTCAGTAGTTGTAGCATGAGGGCTCAGTAGTTGTGGCTCGCGGGCTCTAGAGCACAGGCTCAGTAGTTGTGGTTCACGGGCTTAGTTGCTCCGCGGCATGTGGGATCTTCCCAGACCAGGGCTTGAACCCGTGGTCCCCTGCTTTGGCAGGCGGATTCTTAACCATTGTGCCACCAGGGAAGCCCTTCTTGAGTTTTTGAAGTTGGTTCTTTGTAGGGAAGTGTGGTTATGGAGAATAAAAATAGTTACCATTTTTGATCCCTGACTATATATCAGGCAACAATACTAAGTACTTTATATAATATTTCATTTAAAATATGTAATATGGGGACTTCCCTGGTGGTCCAGCAGTTAAGACTTCGCCTTCCAATGCAGGTGGGGGTGTGGGTTCGATCCCTGGTCGGGGAGCTAAGATCCCACATGCCTCGTGCCAAAAAAACAAAACATAAAACAGAAGCAATATTGTAACAAATTCAATAAGACTTTTAAAAATGGTCCACATCAAAAAAATCTTAAAAAAAAATAAGTAGGGCTTCCCTGGTGGCGCAGTGGTTGAGAGTCCGCCTGCCGATGCAGGGGACACGGGTTCGTGCCCTGGTCCAGGAAGATCCCACATGCCGCGGAGCGGCTGGGCCCGTGAGCCATGGCCGCTGAGCCTGCGCGTCCGGAGCCTGTGTTCTGCAACGGGAGAGGCCACAGCAGTGAGAGGCCCGCGTACCGCAAAAAAAAAAAAATAAGTAATATGATTTCATTTAATCTGCCTAACTTAAGCACAACTATCTATTGAATCAAGGTGTTTGGGCGTTTTTTTAAAAAAAGTTGGTCTCTGAAGAATATTTTTTATTGGGTCAAAGTGTTTGGGAAAAGGTCTTATTCAATTACAGAGTTGTTTTCATTTCTTTTTATGTAAATTAGATTAAGGTGGAAATTTTCCATGAGTAGAATATTGGTCGTTTTGATTGTGTAGTGCATGAGTATTTATATTGTAATTACTTATAAACGACTCATAAACAGTTTAATATAAATTAATAGTCCCTGTTATCTTTTTTTTTTTCTTTCTTTTTTGCCTGCATTGGGCCTTTGTTGCTGCGCGCGGGCTTTCTCTAGTTGCCATGAGCTGGGGCTACTCTTGGTTGTGGTGCGCGGGCTTCTCGTTGCTGTGGCTTCTCTTGTTGCGGAGCATGGGCTCTAGGCGCTCGGGCTTCAGTAGCTGGGCTCGTGGGCTCAGTAGTTGTGGCTTGCAGGCTCTGGAGCACAGGCTCAGTAGTTGTGGCGCACGGGCTTAGTTGCTCTGCAGCATGTGGGATCTTCCTCGACCAGGGCTTCGACCCATGTCCCCTGCGTTGGCAGGCGGATTCTTAACCACTGAGCCACCAGGGAAGTCCTGATAGTCCCTGTTATCTTTAATTTCGGAGAGAATCGTTCTGGATTCTAAAACGTAGCCAATTTTTTTTTCCGTCTGTGCCGGGTCTTAGTTGCGGCATGCGGGATCTTTTAGTTGCGACATGTGGGATCTAGTTCCCTGACCAGGGATTGAACCCGAGCCCCCTGCGTTGGGAGCACAGAGTCTTAGCCACTGGACCACCAGGGAGGTCCCCATAGCCAAATTTTATCCCTGGAATTTGTTTCCAAGCTGGAAGTAAGAGTCGGGGAGTACAGCCCCTTCTGATCACCATTGGGAGGACTAAAGCAGAAATTCACTTGTCTCACATGCATTTTAAACTTTCAAAATAAACAAGGAGAAAACAAATCTCTTCCCTGGATATCTTCCAGCTTTAATGTTGTCTTACGTAGGAATTTAAAGAATGTGCTTGGAGTTGGTCTGCAAGTAGTAATAAGGGGTTTGTCCTGACCCACATGCACCTGCCTGAACAGTAATTGAGAGGGCAGAAGTTGGCACTGGAAGAAAATGACTTTTTTGCTGCGAGTCCAACTTTTTCTTCAAGCTAGAGTTCTTTAGCACTGCACTTTAGTCACCTGAGCTGCTTGGCCGTGGTTAGTCTTATACAGTCTTATGCAGACTAGATAAGGCATTGTTTCTGTGGGTTACCTGGGATCTTGGTGTTCAGAGTTGAAGCTTGAATAAAGCTTGAGATGTTTTGTTTGTATTTCTTGCTAATAGTTAGGTGTTGCTTGGAGGTGGAGTTGAAATATTGTGGGGTTTGTATTATGCACATTTTACATGGAAATCTGTATTGGAAGAATTTAACATGAAGTTCAAGTAAGCTGAATGAAAGGTTTTATTCCAGAATTTTATATAACCCCTTTCTTTCTGTAGTCAGTCCCTTTATGACTTCATTGAGTACAGTAGCAGACTAGAATGAGAGTCCTGGAGAGGAGCAGACCTAGAACCATTTCCTAGCACAGCCTTTTGCCCTTAGCCTTGCCATTCTTTGTCCAGAAGAATAATTTAAGCTGGGCAAGCAGCTTTTGTTGTTCAAGGCACTTGAGGTGTTTTTGATGGCATCCTGTTCACGTACTGTCTCCACCTCTTTCCTTGTCTTCCTTCCCTTGTGTAGCCCTTGCCTACCGTAGGCCTGCCTTGGTATTCATAGGCACGTGTTAGCTTTACTAGTGGAATGGATTAAAGGAACTTACATTTTTTTTTCTTAAAAGAAGGTTGCCTTCTAGACATTAAGGATATTCAATGATAAAGAACCTTCTACATACATGGTAATGATACATGAATACATGGTAATGTATTCTAGTTGCTTTTTCCATTTCTGTTAATTTAAGTCAGGTGCTTAACATTTATATCCTGCTTATTGTATAGTTGTCCTACTTATTACTGCTGTGGAACTAGCCAGTCCACAACTTAGTATGTAAAACAACAAGTGTTTCATTATACTCACAGATTTTGTGTGAGGAATTCAGACGGGAATGGTTTATGGCTGGGACTTCAGTTTGGGGGAATAACGAAAGGCTGGGGGGTTTGAGTAGCTGGGCTGGAAGATCCACATCCTAAGACCGCTTCTTCACTCACATATCTGGCACCTTGGCAGGTATTGTTAAAAGGCTGGGCTCAGCTGGGACTTAGCCATAGTGGCTACATGGGCCTCTCCAGCATGGAGACTCCAGTGTGATTGGACACATGAGGTGACTCGGTGTTTCAGCAAACAAGACAGAAGCTGCTTGCCTTTTATGACCTTGCCTCAGAAGTCATGTAGTATCACTTCTGCCATTTATTCTTTTTTTTTTTTGATATATTTATTTATTGGGACTTCCCTGGTGGCGCAGTGGTCACGAATCTGCCTGCCAATGCAGGGGCACGCACACTCCCTGAAGAGCGTACCACTTCCGTAGTTGTGGCGCCGCACGTGCTTAGTTGCTCTGTGGCATGTGGGATCTTGGTTCCCCGACCAGGGGGTGAACCTGTGTCCCCTGCATCGGAAGGCAGACTCTCAACCACCGGACCACCAGGGAAATCCCCTGCCATTTATTCTTAAAACGTTAGAGCAGTCATGGGCACCCAGATTCAAGTGGAAGGGACATAGACTTTTCCCTGTAATGGGAGGTATGTCAAAGACTTTGGGCTCATGTTTTCCAACCACTATAATAGTAACTCTTTGGGTTTATAATCTGACCTAGCATTTTTTTGTGTGACCTTGGACAAGTTACTTAACTTGTTCATGCCCCAGTTACCTCATCTATAAAGTGGGATTGGTAGTAGTAATGACCTCATAGGGCTGTTATAAGAATAGGGTCTTCCATGCTGTGGCCTCCCTTACCTCTTTGTCCTCATCTCCTACCTCTCCGCACCCACTATATTCATAGACCCAGGTGTCTTCTTGCTGTTCTTGGAACACACCAGGGACACTCCAACCTCAGTGCCTTGACATTGGCTCTTCTTTTTGAACACTTTTCTTCCAGATATCCACATGGCTAACTGTCTCACCTTCTCCTCTTTTCAAACATCAGCTCAGTGAGTCTTACTCTGACCATCTATGACCCTCCCAACCTCCCTAATCCTGATCTGTTTTTTTTTCCATTGCATTGTTACCTTTAACATATTATCTAATTTCCATATTTCTTATGTTTATTGTATTTTGTCAGTTTCCTCTGGTATACTGAAAGCTCCCTGAGAGCAGGAATATTTGTTTTGTTTATTGATACTATTTCAGATACCTAGAACATGCTGGTCATTTATTACAGGTGAAGAGTAAATAAATATTGGTCGAATTAGTGATTAAATGAGACAATATGTGTAAAGCATTTAGAATGGTGCCTGATTCATAATAAGTAATAGCTAAATGTTAGCCATCATTAGTGGTTTGTTTACTGGTCTTTTCATCTCATCTCTATGTTGTCATTTCTCTCATCTCTCGTGTCCTGTATCTTCAGCCTCTTCCCTCTGTAGTTCCAATGAATTCATCTTCTTTCTCCTTTCTTAAAACCTCAGATAGCTTTCTTAAAGGGAGGCTTGATGGAAAGAGTCTGGGCTTGGAAGTGAGAGATAAAGTGGGAGCCTAGGGCTGGGGTTGAGGGAGAGGTTCTGAAGCCACTGCTGAGGAACAGTGGACCAGATGAGGAGCCAAAAAGTAAGAGCGACAAAACATAAGAGAAGTTGGGATTTGGAGTTACAGGTTTGCATTTGAAACAGGTCACTGAACTATGGGCAAGTTAATTACTTGTCTGTGCTTCATTTTAAAATTTTTAATAATTAAAAACTTTAATATAATCGACATATAACATTGTATTAGTTGCAGGTGTGCAACATAATGATTTGATATTTGTATATTTTGTGAAATGATCACCACAAAAAGTCTAGTTAACAGTTAACATCCATCTCCACATATAATTACAGGCTTTTTTTTTTTCCTGTTCATGAGAATTGAAAAATCTACTCTCTTAGCAACTTTCAAATATATAATACAGTATTATTAACTATGGTCACCATGCTGTATATTACATCTTTTTTATTTAACAAAAGAGAATAACACCATCTATTCAGGGTTGTTGTGATTGAAGAAACTAACACGTATAAAGTGCTTGGCCCAGTCTGCTCCATATAATGGGGGTTCTTCAAATGTTAATTCCCTTTTGAGATAGCTTTTGTAGTGTTATTCTAGAAAACTGGATAATCTAAACTCTGGTTTAGTATTCAAAGTTCTTGACCCACTTCTCTAGCTTGTTGTTTTTTTTTTTAACTGTTCACCTATATAAACTTAACACTACAGCCAAACAATTCTCCTTGGCTGTCTATTCATCTAGCAGTTTCACGCTGCTGGTTGCCAGGTCCTGTGTACTAAGAATACAGAGATGAGATAATTCTTACCCTCAAGGAGCTCATTGTCAAGTACTTTAGTGTAGGAATTAACTAAGCTAAGCAAGGGGATGCAAGACAGAGAAGTACCAGCCTAGTCAAGAACATAAAGGTAAGAAATTGCGAGCAATCATGATGTCAAGGAACTAAAGCCATTTTTTTTTCAGTGTTAGTGGCATATGAAAGAGTTGTGAGAGATGAAACTGGCTAGACTTGAAGGTTAAGAGAGGTTCCCTCCCACCCCCAATCCCCCCAAGCTTTTTAAGCCATCCTTGTGCTGGTGCCTGGCTTGAAATGGCCTTCATCTTTCATTAGAACTCTACTACTTGTCCATCAAAGTCTCCATCCCTTTTTTTCCCTTCGTCTCGCCCAAATGTGATCATACTCTCTGAGTGCTTAGAGCTTCATTGTCCAGCACATGTGGCTACTGAGCACTTGAAATGTGGCTAGTCTGAATTAAGATGTCTTGTGAGTATAAAATATATACTAGATTTCAAAGACAGTATGAAAAAAGGAATGTAAATCTTACTCTTTCTATATTATGTGTTGAAACATTTGGGAATATATTGGGTTAAATAAACTTATTAAAATTAACCTATTTTCATGTTTTTTTTTTAAATTTATGTTATTTATATATATATTTTTGGCTGCATTGGGTCTTCGTTGCTGTGCGCGGGCTTTTCTCTAGTTGTGGCGAGCAGGGGCTACTCTTCGTTGCAGGGCGCGGGCTTCTCATTGCGGTGGCTTCTCTTGTTGTAGAACACGGGCTCTAGGCGCGTGGGCTTCAGTAGTTGTGGCTCTTGGGCTCTAGAGCACAGGCTCAGTAGTTGTGGCACACAGGCTTAGTTGTTCCGCGGCATGTGGGATCTTCCCGGACCAGGGCTCGAACCCGTGTCCCCTGCATTGGCAGGAGGATTCTTAACCAGTGCACCACCAGGGAAGCCCTTTTTATGTTTTTTTAATGTTGCTACTGGAAAATTGCAAATTTCATGCATAGCTCACGAATCTATTGGATGGAGCTTGGGGTATTCACTCTCTGATTTTCTCATGGGGTGGAGATTGCCCCTTGTTTCAGTTACTGTTCCCCGTGTGAGCTCCCCAGCTAGATTATGAGTGTTAAAAGTTTGACACCATACTTTTCTATCTCTTTTATCCCCTTATAGTACCTGCTACTTAGTAAGTGCTTAGCATATAATTAACTGGTCAGAAGCTACCAAGTCAAAGTTTTTAGCCACAATTTATTTGTGCCTTATTCTTCTGAGGATTGGTCAAGTAAATTATTTTTCAGTTTATTTCATTATTATGATAGTTCACTTGCTATGCCAATAATAAGTGTTTTATTACAAGTGAAACCAATTTGAATTTATGCATATGAACAATAATAGTTCCCCTTCCCTACTATTCATATTTTTGGAAACATTTTCATAAACGCAGCTGCAAAAGTCGTATCTTTGATCTGAACAGTGTGAGGCTGTTCTCTTGCTTATTTATTCCTGTTAATATCTATATGTCATTTTCCTTATCCTTCCAACAGGTTACTGTTCTAACATTTTAATATATTGTCATGCGTGTACATGTACGTGTTCTTAGAAGTGTATGTTTCGTACTTTGTGTAAATATTGCATAGTCTCATCTGTGCGTCGAATCTGTTGCTTCTAACTGCTGCATAGCACTCTGTGGTATGAGTCCTACCACATTTTACCTACTTGCTGGGGTAGACTACCTGCCCCCTCCCCCCCTCCCCCCATGCAATGCAGCAATGAATATCTTCATACATGTCCCCTTGTGGAGCTGTGTAAGAATTTCTTGGGGATGTGTAGCTAGGAGTGGACCTCCTGGGTCACAGGAGATGTCAGATAGTGCCAGGTTGCTCTTCTGGATGGCTCTGTCAGCCCACACTCCCGCCAGTAGTGCACAGGGGTTTTTGTCTCCTTGGTTCCTCCAACATTTAGAATTATCCAGCTTTCTAATTTTTTTTGCCAGCCTACTAAAGTAGTTTAATATGCTGCTTCATTATTAACTTGCGTTTCTCTATGGTTTTTAGTATGTCTGGGGGCCTTCTGTAGATTGCTGCTTTTCCTTTGTCCTTTGTCCCTTTTTCTATTTGGTTGTTGTTTATTTCTTGTAGATTCTTAGGTGTTCCTTGATTTTCTAGATATTAATCTGACGTCGGTTTTAGACATTGCATGTATCTTCTGTCATCTTTCTATAAGACCCTTATTGGACAGAAATTCTTAATTTTGGTGTAACCAACGTTTGCCTTACGTTTGTGCTTTTGAAGTTTTGCTTAAATGCCTGGCTCACAAGGATATATTCTCTCACATTTCACATTAACCTTTTATCATTTTACTTGTCACATGTAGGTTTTTTAATCCCTCTAGATTAAAAGGGAGCCTGCCTTTTGTGTATGGACTTAGGTAGGGATCTAGTTTTATTTTTGTCTGTAGACTGATAAAGTGAACCAGTTTTCCCACTGCTATCCACTCAATGGTCCATCCTTTCCCCACTGGTTTATAGGACTGCTTTCATTGTATCTTATGTTCCCATACATTCATGCCTTTTAGCTTTGTATTTTGTTGCATTGGTCTGTTTTTCTGTTGTGCCGATACCCGACAGGTTTTCTTTTCTTTAAAAATTACCGTGGCTTTGGGCTTCCCTGGTGGCGCAGTGGTTGAGAGTCCGCCTGCCGATGCAGGGGACGCGGGTTCGTGCCCCGATCCCGGAGGATCCCACATGCCGCGGAGCGGCTGGGCCCGCGAGCCATGGCCGCGGAGCCTGTGTGTCCGGAGCCTGTGCTCCGCAACGGGAGAGGCCACAGCAGTGAGAGGCCCGCGTACAGCAAAAAAAAAAAAAATTACCGTGGCTTTGTAATATATGTAATCTACGTACCTTTATATGTATCTGTCTGTTGAACTTTTTATTTTAAAATAATTTTAGACTTAAAATTGCAAGATTAGTACAGAGTTCATGTATACTTTTCACTCAGGTTCCCCTGATGTTAACACTTAGATAACCATGGTGCAGTTATGAAAACCAGAAAGTTAACATTGGTCTGATACCGTTAATGATGACTGCAGAACTAATTTGAATTGTCACCAGTTTTTCTCCAGGGTTCTTTTTCTGTTCTAAGTTCCAATCAAAGATCCCACAATTTAAGTTTGTCTGATGTTTTCTCAAAATTAGACTAAGGTTATATAGTTTTGGCAAGGATGCCACAGAAAAGGTGTTGTGTCCCTCTCAGCGCATGCTTTTAGAGGGTGCAATGAAAGAGATACATCTTGTTACTGGTTTTAACCTTGATCAGTTTTCATTTCTGAACTTTTTTTTTTTAACTTCTTTTTCAAGGCTGACCTGGCAGCCATGAAATATTCGTCCATGTACACTTTAGAGTAAGTTTAAGATTACGCATAAATTACTGGCTGGAAATTTTAATTCATATTGCATTGAACTTATTGATTAATTTGGGTAGATTGTATAATATCTATCTAAGAGTATAGAATTCCCATTTACTCAGAGTATCTTTTATGTCTTTTATTAGAAATTTAAAGCTTTCTCCAGAGAGCTCTTATATATTCTTAATTAAGTTACTTTCTACCTACTTTTTAGTTTTTATTGCTATGGTGAATACTTATTTTTAGTTAAATTTTGTGGTAGGTTACTACTGGTGTAAGGAACTGTAGTTATAGGTTGATCTTGCACCTTGCCAAGCTCTCTCTTGAGTTCTAGTGGTATTTCCAATTCTTTTGGTTTGCAGTTAGATCATATCATCTACGGATAACGACACTTTTTTCTCTCCGAGTTTTTTTTTTTTTAATTTATCTATTTTATTTATTTATTTTTGGCTGCATTGGGTCTTCATTGCTGTGCGCGGGCTTTCTCTAGTTGCGGCGAGCAAGGGCTGTTCTTTGTTGTGGTGCGCGGGCTTCTCACTGCAGTGGCTTCTCTTGTTGCGGAGCACAGGTTCTAGGCGCACAGCCTTCAGTAGTTGCGGTGCGTGGGCTCAGTAGTTGTGGCTCGTGGGCTCTAGAGCATAGGCTCAGTAGTTGTGGCGCATGGACTTCACTGCTCCGCGGCATGTGGGATCTTCCTGGACCGGGACACGAAACCGCGTCCCCTGCATCGGCAGGTGGACTCTCAACCGCTGCGCCACCAGGGAAGCCCACTGCCTAATTTTTAGTAGCACTGCCCATATTCTAGTTTTCATGGTGGATAAAGTGGTTCAGGTAAATTCCTTGAGATGGAGAAGGATCAGGACTTCTTTAATCTTTTTTTCTTTTTTTTTTTTATTTGGCTGCATTGGGTCTTTGTTGTTGTGCGCAGGGTTACTCTAGTTGCAGCGAGCAGGGGCTACTCTTCGTTGCGGTGCACAGCCTTCTCATTGCGGTGGCTTCTCTTGTTACGGAGCATGGGCTCTAGGCGCGCCGGCTTCAGTAGTTGTGGCGCATGGGCTTAGTTGCTCCGCGGCATGTGGGATATTCCTGGACCAGAGCTCACACCTGTGTCCCCTGCATTGTCAGGTGGATTTTTAACCCCTGCGCCACCAGGGAAGTCCCTGGACTCCTTTAATCTTTGAGATTAAACAGCTCTGAGTGCCTGTTGTGTGTTTAGTGCTGCCACAAAAAGTGGCTACTATTATGTAACTTTTTTTTTTTTTTTTTTTGGTCCTCAGGTTGTTTATTGTCACCTTAGGGAGGAAAAAAAAATTCATGCATGAAGTAATTGGCTAATAGTACAAGAATTCAAAATTATTTGTTAAAATGCTAGGAAATTTTTTCTTCTGTAGGGCCACTGATGGATGCATGGGAAAAATAAAATGAAGGCCAAGAAAAGGCAATTTAATTTGCTTCTGTTTGAGATAATTTTTTTTTTTTTTTTTTTTTTGCGGTACACGGGCCTCTCACTGTTGTGGCCTCTCCCGTTGCGGAGCACAGGCTCCGGACGCGCAGGCTCAGCGGCCGTGGCTCACGGGCCCAGCCGCTCCGCAGCATGTGGGACCTTCCCGGACCGGGGCACGAACCCGTGTCCCCTGCATCGGCAGGCGGACTCTCAACCACTGCGCCACCAGGGAAGCCCGTGTTTGAGATAATTTTTTAGTTAAACACATTAGATTTAAAAATTTCAGGACTTTATGTATCAAACTAAATATACAAAGTTCAGTAACTGTTGGAATTTAAGAAACATCAGATATTTCAGTCTATGAGTTTACACTCTTACGAGGAAGTACAGGTTTCTTTTGGGTTTGTATTATGATTATTTATTTGCATAAGGGTGTATTAGGTTAGGCTAGGTTATGCTGTGGTAACGTACATGACCAAAATCTTAGTGTCTTAACACAGTTTAAAAAAACTGTCAACTTCATTGACTCCATGAAGAGTGATCTCCATTTCCAGGCCATTTGGTCCTGTGACCCTCCATCTTTGGACAGTGCTCTGGGTTCAGGAGAGAAGACCACAGGGCTGGAGTCAAGCACTGGCAATAAATGCTTCAGCATGGAAATGACATGTCACTTTCACTCATATCTCATTGGCCAGTCTTAGGCACATGGCTATTGGGAACCTCAAGTGAGGGGTGTGAGTTTCTCTGGGAAGTCAGTGTATTGTGGTGGATAATTGTCTACAACAAAGTAGCCAAATAGAGATAGATACAAGCAGAGTTACATCCAGAGCCCAAAGGAAAAGAAATTCTGATGGGCTGCAGGGAGAGTCATGAAGGCTTCATAAAGATGGTGACAAATGACTCAAACATAAGGGAATGAGTAGGATTTTCTTAGGTTTGAAGAGAAGGAAGGGCGCTCAAACTGAGGGAGGATCGTGCTAAAGAACAGTGGATGATGTAGCGGGAGAGGAGGAATGGATTACATCACAGAGGGCCTTGAATTCATTTAACATTCATTCCGCAACAATGTATTGCACAGCTCCTATGTGCCAGGCACTGTTACAGTTTCTGGGAATATCTGATAAGGAACAAAACAGGCAAAGATCTCTGTGTTCTCCTGCAGGTTACATGCTAGTGGATGTAGTGCTAAGGAGTTAGTTTTTATTATAAGTAGATTGGAGAGTATGCAAAGGTATAAACTAGATGCCTATGAATTTTAAGTTTCTGATATTTCTCTTTTACATGCAGAAGACAGTTGATTTGCATAAAAGTTAATATTTTGTCTGTTTAACTGTACCTCACTCTGTAAAACTTAATACATGAAGGGCTGAATTTATAAAACATATAAATTAGAAAGTGTATGTTTGCATTTAAAGAGCTTTTTTGACCAAAATTTTGGATAGCAGTATAATTTTAAAAACTATTTTCATTGCATAAATAGTAAAACCACTTGACATATACCTCATGGGAACAGGGACTTTGTTTTATGCACTGCTGTTTCTAACACTCAAAACAGTGCCCAGCTCATATTTATATAATATCTATTATATAGGGCTTCCCTGGTGGTGCAGTGGTTAAGAATCTGCCTGCCAGTGCAGGGGACACGGGTTCGAGCCCTGGTCCGGGAAGATCCCACACGCTGTGGAGCGACTAAGCCTGTGCACCACAACTACTGAGCCCGTGTGCCACAACTACTGAAGTCCCCACACCTAGCCTGTGCTCCGCAACAAGAGAAGCCACCGCAATGAGAAGCCTGCGCAGCACAACGAAGAGTAGCCCCCACTCGCTGCAACCAGAGAAAAGCCCGCGTGCAGCAACAAAGACCCAATACAGCCAAAAATAAAAATTAATTAATTAATTAATTAAATTTATTTTAAAAAGTCTGTTATACCTTACCATTTGATAAATATTTGAATGAATGAATAGAAGAAAGAAATTTGGAAGATAAAAATTTCCCGTAATTTAACCATGTGAATGTTACAGTGATCAGTATTTTGATATTATTTATTTAGTCATTCCAGGATTTATTAAGTACCTGTTATATGCCAACTGCTAAGATCTAAGGAACAATAAATTACTGTCCGTTTTTATGAAACTTACATCTAGTTTGGAAATAAACATAATGGTTATCAAAATTTTTTAAAAACTGTACTCCAGCTGATGTATAAAAATTTGCGTTACAATATACCTATTTTGTGTAACGCCTTAGTGTAATAACTTAGTTGTTATTTTAGTTTTTTCTTTAATCAAGTCCTTGTTTATAATAGGCTATGTTTTTAAATAATTTCTTAAAATTTATTTATTTTATTTATTTTTGACTGCATTGGGTCTTTGTTGCTGTGCACGGGTTTTCTCTAGTTGCAGCGAGTGGAGGCTGTTCTTTGTTGTGGCATGCGGGCTTCTCGTTGCGGTGGCTTCTCTTGTGGAGCACAGGCTCTAGGCGTATGGCCTTCAGTAGTTGTGGCACACAGGCTCAGTAGCTGTGGCACACGGGCTTAGTTGTTCCGTGGCATGTGGGATCTTCCCGGACCAGGGCTCAAACCCATGTCCCCCGCATTGGCAGGCGGATTCGTAACCACTGAACCACCAGGGGAGACCCTATAATAGGCTATTTTATAACTAGGAAATTAGAATCTTTTTGTTATAGGAACAAAGTTGTTTAGATTTGTAACCAGTTTGTAAAAGTGTGTTTAACCTAAAGTATACATTTGCAGTAAAAAACATAGCAATTGTTTGCAATGCAGTATTATGTGATAATTGAATAAAACAGAAGAGAACCTATCCCAAAACCTGGTACATGAGGGACAGAGATTTACTTAGAGGAATATGAAAAAGTAGATAGAAATTAACGTGGACATTCTGAAAAGGACATCTTTTGAGGACTTAAGTTGATGGCACAAATTCTTAAGCTTTTACTGTAAAATACTTGTTTTTCCTTTTTCCTTGATATGAGTGTGTTACAAAGTGTAGTTTCTTATGTTTATCACCTAGAATCAGGCTTGTTTTGACCTATAGGTAGAGAGAGAGAGAGCATGAGAAACAAGGGACATTTTCCTGCACAAAAAGTTGGAAAAGAGAAAAGAATGAAAGAGGTTGAAAGTGTCTTTGTAGTGTCGTGAGAGTGAGAGGCCTTCCTTGAGCAGGAAGGAGTTAGCAACCATGAAAAGTAGGCAGTGGGGCATGGCATCCTTTGGGCACTAGGGGAAAGAGGAAGCACTAGGCAGCTGGCTGCTTGTACGTACAGAATTGTACACATCAGGATTTGTATCTCTCGTACCTTTATATTTAATATGGTTAGAGGCATATATGATTTGTTTTACCTTTATGGAGTATATTGAGTACTGTATTCATCTCTTCAACAAATATTTGTCAGGGACTACAGAGTCTGGCTGTGTCTTTAAACACACTGTTTTAAATTATTGTTAGCAGCATAGTTTAGAAAGAAGTTGGGAATCTAGGTTCTCTTTGAATTTTTCACTAGTGATGTGGCAGTGAATAAATCTCAGGGTATCCTCATCTGGTGAATGGTGATATTAGCTGTTCTGCCTGCATCACAGGGTGTGTTAAGGATAATATGTGCTGGTACATTTAATAGCATATGAAAAAGTCAAGTTCTTTTTTTTTTAATTTTTATTGGAGTATAGTTGTTTTACAGTGGAAAAGTTAAGCTCTTTACGACTGTAAGGCAGTCCTGTTTCTCTTATTTTATGTTACAGCCACATATAGAAAATATCTCCTTTCTTTCTGAACACCCAGTTGAATTTCAACACTTGGTATTTCTCTTCTCAGCATTTTCTTGTTTTCCTCATAAATTTATATCAGGTGGGCAAATCCCTTTGAAGTGCCACATGTATTGGGATTAAAATTAAAGCAGTGATGTTTTGTTTCTTCAACTAGAGGCTCTTAAAACTTGTCAAGTACCATGGGTCTCTCGTTTCCTAATGTTTGTTGTATGTTTTATTATAGCACACGTCACATGGAGACGGGCGGCAAGAAGTTACCTCTCGCACTGGGCGCTCTGGAGCACGGTGTAGAAACTCTGTAGCTTCCTGTGCAGATGAACAACCTCACATCGGAAACTACAGACTGTTGAAAACAATCGGCAAGGGGAATTTTGCAAAAGTGAAATTGGCAAGACACATCCTTACAGGCAGAGAGGTAAATACAAATTATGCTTTATTTCTGTTGGTACACTTGCTCTGTTTAGTTCCATGTGAGAGAAAGAGAAAAAGAATGTATATATTTGGGCTAATTAAACATTTTTTTAAGAACAAGAAGCTTATGTATTAATTATGTGGGAGTTCTTTTGCTTTCTCATTTCTTTAAATGTTATAAAGATTATATTGAGTTTGAATAACCTTCTGCATTTAAAAAGAGGTAGTGTTCTTTTTCAGTGGTAAATGTATACCTACCACCACAGTAAAAATTCTTAACTTCATTATAAGCTCATGGTGCTTGAAAAAATCAATAGTGTTGTCTGTTTTTATAGATTTATCCTCAAGAAGTTTTGTCATCTCCCCAAATATTTTTCTCATAGTTTATGTTTGATAGGTTATTGTGCAGCAAGGCACATGCTTTCCTAATTTTTGTGATACTGGCTTTCTACTCAACCACATGCCATATTTATTAAAAACACTTCCATTAAAACTGCTACTAGGGGGACTTCCCTGGTGGTCCAGTGGTTGAGAATATGCCTGCCAATGCAGGGGACATGGGTTCAATTCCTGGTTCGGGAAGATACCACATGCCGCAGAGCAACTAAGCCCGTGGGCCACAACTACTGAGCCTGCGCTGTGGAGCCCACAGGACACAACTACTGAAGCCCGTGTGCCTAGAACCCATGCTCAGCAGCAAGAGAAGTCACCGCAATTAGAGGCCTGCACACCACAATGAAGAGTAGCCCCTGCTCACGGCAACTAGGTAAAGCCCGCGCACAGCAACAAAGACCCAACGCAGCCAAAAATTAAAAAATAATAAAAATAAGTTAATTAAAAAAAAAAAAAACTGCTACTAGGGACTTCCCTGGTGGTCCAGTGGGTAAGGCTCTGCTCTCCCAGTGCAGGGGGCCTGGGTTCGGTCCCTGGTCAGGGAACTAGATCCTGCATGCATGCCACGACTTAAGAGTCCGCAAGATGGGACTGAAGGATCCCACATCCTGCAGTGAAGATCCTGCCTGCCGCACCTAAGACCTGGCACAGCCAAAATAAATAGATAATAAAATAACTAATAGGGACTTCCCTGGTGGTGCGGTGGTTAAGAATCCGCCTGCCAGTGCAAGGGGACACAGGTTTGATCCCAGGTCCAGGAAGATCCCACATGCCACGGAGCAACTAAGCCCGTGCTCCACAGCTACTGAGCCTGCGTTCTAGAGCCCGTGAGCCACAACTACTGAGCCCACGTGCCACAACTACTGAAGCCTGCGCGCCTAGAGCCCGTGCTCTGCAACAAGAGAAGCCACCACAATGAGAAGCCCACGCACCGCAACAGAGTAGCCTCTGCTTGCCGTAACTAGAGAAAGGTCTTAGTGCAGCACCTAAGACCCAACGCAGCCAAAAAAATAATAATAATAATTAATAAATAAATATTTTTTTACGCAACTGCTACTAAACTCCCTCCTCACATTCTACTTATGCAGTACAGAACTGTTCTGCCTTTTTTAAATTTTTGACATCATTTATTGCATTTGGATCTTTGTACCTGCAATTCCTTTGCCTAAAATACACTTCACCCTTTTGTATAGGAGTCACTTATTCTGGAAAGTAGTCATTGACAGACTCCCTTTTCCCAGGCATGGGATTCATGTTAAAAATCCTGATACTTTCCTTAGATAGCATGTTTTACTATTACAATTACATAAATAATTATGTTTTACTATTACAATTACAATTATGTTGGAATTGCTTATTTACCTGTCTTCCCCCTCTAGTCTATAGGGTAGACATCAGTACTTAATCATGTTTGGCACATGTTAAGTACTTAATAAATATTTATTGAATGAATTTAATGTTACTTTTGAAGGAAGCTTTATAAAAAAATGCTTCCCATGTACCAAAGCCTCCTGATATGTGTGCCAAGGTGGTATTACAGATGTGCCATGGTACTGATGCCTGCAGCCCACCATGCTGAGGACTGCTGGAGCAGGACCCACCCTGGGTTTGCTACAATTTGCCCTACAAATATTCCGATTTTCTGTGTGTGCTGGGACCTGAAGAAGGTTGGGGAGCATTGGTCTATGCTAACTGGAGTCTTAAGTAAAGACTGTAACTAAAAACTTGCCTCTTCACATTTCATCTCAATTTTAGTGACAGTTCCCTGGTTAAGACTCCTGGTTGTAGAGATGCCTGGACTGCTTTTGGAATCAGTAAATAGCATGAGTGGGTGTAGGTTTCTTTGCTGCCCTTGATCAAAAATTTTTGAAATAAGGAACAAAACCTCTGAGTTTATTTTCCCCACCAATCTCGAGTGGTTACTCGGCCAGTTTCCTTACATAGGTAGAGATGGTGGGTTAAAAGAGGAGTGGGACAGACAGACGCTCTCCCCTTTTACATAACATGTGTGCTGGACTGTGGCTTACCATGTTTATATCTAGTAGGTTCTCTCTCCAGAAATGACTTGAATCTGACTAGATAGTGGGTAAATTAAAACACTTTTTTAAAAATTTGAAATAAACAATTTTATTCTTTTTTCCCCCTATTGTAGGTCTTATCCAGAATCATATAAAATGTAAACATTATAGAAATTCATTATGTAGAAAATAAAATTCCTTAAACTTTCTCTCCTCAAAGAGGATCGTTTTCAGCACAGTAACTTTTTGTTTATTTTAACCAAAAGGGACTCATGGGACTTAATGGTAATTTTTCTTAGCAACATACTTGATCACTTCTGGATCTTAGTGCTCATAGATCTGACGTTATGTTTAATGGAACGTCATCTTCCAGTGTGTGCTGGCGCCATAGTTCACCCCCGTTGGTAGGCATTGGGTGGTTTCTGATTTTTTTGCTATTACAAACGTCTGCCGTGAACGTTCTTTAACATAACTTTCTGTGCTCTTTTTAAGAGTGTTTCTGTAGGATAAATTCCTAGAGGTGTGGAGGTCCTGGGTCAGAGGGGATGAATATTTGATACTGTAATAGGTACTGCTAAATTGGTTTTGAGAGAACATTGTAGTGTTTCATTAGCCCTACCGGAATGAGTGAGAGTGCCCATTTTTCTACACCCTTGCTAATATCGTAGATAATTTTTGTCTATCAGATGAGCAATAAATGGTATTTTTTAAAAAAGATTGCTTTTTCCTGATAAATACTTAGATTGATGATATTTTCGTATATTTGTGTCATTTTTATTTTCTTTTTAAAATAAGTTTCCTGTTGTATATCCTTTATCCATTTTTCTTTTCTCTTTTAAATCTTAGTGATTTAAACCTTTTATGTGTTTCAGACATCAGTCTGATCTGTCTGGGTTTCATGTCTTGGTGAGAAAGGTTTACTTCTAAGATTTTTTTTTTTTTTTTTTTGCGGTACGCGGGCCTCTCACTGTTGTGGCCTCTCCCGCTGTGGAGCACAGGCTCCGGACGCGCAGGCTCAGCGGCCATGGCTCACGGGCCCAGCCGCTCTGCGGCACGTGGGATCCTCCCGGACCGGGGCACGCACCCGTGTCCCCTGCATCGGCAGGCGGACTCTCAACCACTGCACCACCAGGGAAGCCCCTAAGATTTTTTAAATTGATTCTGTTTTTTCTTTAAATACTCCTGTGGCTGGCATCTGAATGTTTAATTCATTTGGTACGTATTTTGGGGGATTAGTATGAGGTGTAGGGTTCTAATTTTTTTTCCCCTGTGTGCATTACTGCTCGTCCCAGATCATCTGTTCTCTCCCCACTGTTTATTAAATTCCCTTTTTGTTTCTCTGATTTAATTTATTTAGTTTTGTGCCCATATCATGGTGTTTTTAGTACTGCACCTTTTGATTGTACATTTTGATTTTTTTGGAGTAGGTTAAGTCCCCTGCTGATTATTCTTATTTTTTAAAAATTTCATTGCTCTTTTTTGCAATTTACTCTGTCAGCTGAATTTTATTTCATTC
Organism: Mesoplodon mirus; assembly: GCF_964341445.2. Classification (NCBI taxonomy): domain Eukaryota; kingdom Metazoa; phylum Chordata; class Mammalia; order Artiodactyla; family Ziphiidae; genus Mesoplodon; species Mesoplodon mirus. Next base: position 187,050,260 of record NC_138979.1, read on the forward strand.
CATTTCATTATTTTGGTGGCACCATACAGCTTGCGGGATCATACTTCACCGACTAGGGATTGAACCCAGGCCACGGCAGTGACAGTGCTGAGTGGTAACCACTGGACTTCCAGGGAACACCCAGTCAGATGAATTTTAGAAATAAGATGCCATGTTCTAAAAACAGCCTTACTGGAATTTTGACTAGATTAATTTTGATGAAATTAATTGAATTTATAAGCTGATTTGGGAGGCAGTTTGCTGTTTTAATGATACCAAGTGTTTCTATCCAGGCTTATGAAGTGTGTCTCAATTTTGTTTTCAAGGTTCATAATTTTCTTCATCTGGGTTTTGCATAGTTCTTGTTATGTTCATTCCAAAGTGTTTTATAATTTTTGTTGCTGTTGTGAATGGGGTTTATGAATATATGGGAAGGCTACCAAATTTGCATAACATCTTGTATCTGAGCACCTTTTGAACTTACTCTCATTTTGGATACCAAAATTAAGCAAGTTTATGTTATTTTTTAAATTATACATCATTTTTTCTTTTGATGTACAGTTCTATGAATTTTAACACATTTATAGATTGATGTTACCAGTACCGTAATCAAGATACAGAATAGTCCCATTACCTCAGAAAATTCCCTTGTGGTCCCTTTATGGTTGCTCCCTCCCCCATCATAACCTCCTGCAACCACCTGTCTATTCTTCATCCTCATAATTTTGTTTCTTTCAAGTCTGTCAAGTAAATGAGATCATACAGTATATCTTCTCTAATGCTTTTGAGATTGATCCAGGTTGTTGCATATAGTATTCTTAGTTCTTTTTTATTGCTGAGTAGTATTCCACTGTATCACTGGACCACAGTTTGTATCCACTCCTCCACTAAAGGACATTTGAGTTGTTTCCATGTTTGGCAATTATGAATAGAACTGCTATAAACATTCCTGTACAGGTTTCTGTGTGAACATACATTTTTATTTCTCTAAGATAATTAACCCAGGAGTGGGATTGCTGGGTCATATGGTACAAAACTGAAGTTTTTCTAGAAAGTTGGTTTTATTACAGGTTTATTATAGTATAATATTCCTAATAGAAACTTAAAACTCTAGTTTAGTTATTATTTTTATCACTTGGTACTGTTCTCAGCCCACTAGAGACTAAAGTTTCTCCATCAGCATTCTCTTGCCCTTTTATTGGAATGGGATGTATCTTTCCTATTGAGGTAGTAAGACCACTAAAGAAAACCCAGAGTGCTCCAGAAAGTGGTGTTGGTGCTTCAGAGATGTAATTCATTCTGAGTCAGTAGGAGATAAAGAGTTACTATATGTTATGGTAAGAGACAGTTTTAATTGCTGTCATTGGAATAAGACTAACAATGTAGTAGGATTATACAGTGGAAAGAATTCCCTGAAAGAAGAGAGTGGGGATAATCTATATCATGCACTTACGTTACAAGGACATTGTGAACATAAAAGATACTCAAGAAAATTTATGTGATGGAAGAATGGCGTTTTTACTGAACAGACAAATTAGTTTTTGTGGGGTTTTTTTGTTTTGTCTGTTTTGTGGGGGGTGGGGTGCGCACCGCACGACTTTTTGGGATCTTAGTTCCCCGGTCAGGGATTGAATCCAGGCCCTTGGCAGTGAGAGCACCACATCCTAACCACTGGACCTCCAGGGAACTCCCATGAACAGACAAATTAGATTAATGAATTATAACCAAGAGAACGTCTTACATCTAGTGAACAGTTTCTAATCAAGTCTTTAAATAGAATGATTGTGGTAGAAGTCCACTGTAGATGAGACCTATCTCTCTAGGATGATTCTTAATTTTTAGACCAGAAAAACACCAAAATCCTTATTTTATATATATTTAAAAATACAGGCACCAGTCATAAAATTCATCTGATTTAACTCTTTGATGAAAATGCTACCTATTGTCATAGAAGCAGCTATCCCATATTTGGGATTTGGGGATGTTAGTTCCATCTGCTGTCTTGGTTTTGGCTAGCTTTTCACAGCTGAAGATTATTTTGGTTTTTGAAATATTGTTTGTTTTAATGTTACAGTTTTCTTTCAAGTCAAGTTTTTCTTTCAAGTTCATTTTTCCCCTTAGTTATTTTCATAGGCCCCCAGGGATCTCTCCCCTAACGTGAACTACAGGAGAACTCGCTTGTATCTGTCATTTGGTACTTAATTGAGACTGTTTTTTTACTGCCTTAAAAAATTATTTTCCAAAGTAATACATGTGTATAGCTTAAAAAGTCAAATAATGCTAAAAAACTTCTAACTAAAATCAGACTTTCTTTGCCTCCTCTTTATCATTCAGTACCATTAATCAAAGGCTCCTACTTTCAGTTTTCTAGGCTTGGTTATCTCCTGATTTATAATTGTAGATATCACTGACTTTCTCCTTATGGAGGATGGATATAGCTTTCTTATGATTCACTTCCACATCTACTTTGCTTTCCTCAGCCTTTCTATTGCAATGATATATTTGGTTAAAGTTAGGTTTTTTTTTTAACTTAGTCAAGCTATGTAAATGTTGTTCGGTATTGGACCACAATAATTTATTTTCTTATATAATTTTTTATTTTGTCTAGAATTAATTGTTGCCTCAAGTTTTGTGTTTTTTTTTTTAAACTTTCTCATGGTTCTGTGTATTTCCTGCAAATTGATCCAACATATCTTTCAAATACCTTGCAGTACCGATGCATATGATGTAACATATTAGTTCAAGAGAGAATAGGTGGGTAGAGGTTAAAAACAGCAAGATAGTGCTTTCAAGGCACAGATGAATGGGGTAGTGGCTACAGGGAGATATCAGGCCAAGATATTTTTTAAAAGATGGGCAAGAGATTCCCTGGTGGCGCAGTGGTTGAGAGTCCGCCTGCTGATGCAGGGGACACGGGTTCGTGCCCTGGTCTGGGAAGATCCCACGTGCCGCGGAGCGGCTGGGCCCGTGAGCCATGGCTGCTGAGCCTGCGCGTCCAGAGCCTGTGCTCCGCAACGGGAGAGGCCACAACAGTGAGAGGCCCACGTACCGCAAAAAAAAAAAAAAAAAAGATGGGCAAAATACCAACATGTTTGTCTGCTAGTGGGAATAATTTAAGAGAAAGGGTAAAAATGGTGCTTTGAGGAGAGGTGCTGGAATGGGTGAGAGGGGGTGGTAGAGGTATTGTCTTTGGATAACATGGACAGTCCTTACTTAGAAGTAGGAGGAAAATAGAGGGTACTGTGCCAATATTCTGCAGATGAGTGGTTCTATATGAGGGTGGGAGCTTGAGAAGTTTTCTTCTCATTGCAGCTCTTTTTTCAGTAAAATGGAAAGCAAGGATTAGCAACTAAGAATGTGACTGTCAAGGAGATGGGAGATACTAGAGATCTGAGCAAGTTACAGTAATTAACAGGTTAGTAGGAGAGTGAATGGACTGAGAAATATAGTAGAATTACCAGGCAGCCTTAACGCTTCCCTGAGGTTACTGATCATGGATTTAAAGCCGGAATAGACAGCCTGGCTATAATTTACTGTCCAGCAACATTCACTTAACCAGACACAGGCAGACACATTTGTAGATGGTTGGGATTTGTTATAGTAAGTGTAGTGAGATGGAAACAGAGCAAGGGCATTGATTTGGAATACCCAAGGGAGTGATTTCAATTAAAGACAATAGATTTAAGTTAGGAAGTAAGTACTTGAGGGAGAAGGCAGACCATAAGAAGGTGGTGGGATCAATGGCTGTGGATCCCGGTGAGTTCAGATAGTTATTGGGATTCTAGAGTGGGTGGGTGGGAAAGGTAAGAGGAGGTGGTTAGAGAGTGGGAAACTCAAGATTAAGATCATAGTGGGTTTTCCGATATTGGTAGTTCCAAAGTCTAGAGTATAACAGTGTCAATGGCTTTCCCCCCCTCCTTTCTAGCAGCTTTTTAGACTCTTCTCATTTATCCGTGCTGTTGAGAAATTTCACAGTGAAGTGCCAAGGAGTTGGTTTGGTCTTCTTTCTTTGTTCCTGGTGCTCATTGAACCCTTTCAATATGAACATTCTTATCTTTCAGTTCTGGAGAATTGTCTCATTTTATTACTTAAGAATCGTCATTCTAGAATTCTTTTTTTTTTTTTTTTTGGCTGTGCCATGTGGTTTACAGGATCCTAGATCCCTGACTAGGGATTGAACCTGGGCCCTGGCAGTGAAAGTGCCAAGTCCTAACCACTGGATTGCCAGGGAATTCCCAAGAGCCTTGATTATTTTATTTTATTTACTTATTTATTTATCTACCTATCTATCTATCTATCTGTCTTGGTTTTCTGTCTCTGTTTCTATGTTACTTTCTGAGTGATGTCTTTAACTTTATCTTCCAATCTTTTGTTTGTATGCCGGCCTCTCCCGTTGCGGAGCGCAGGCTCAGCGGCCGTGGCCCGCGGGCCCAGCCGCTCCGCGGCACGCGGGACCCTCCCGGACCGGGGCACGAACCCGCGTCCCCTGCACCGGCAGGCGGACTCCCAACCACTGCGCCACCGGGGAGGCCCCTTGTAGCCATGTTTCAGTGCAGCTCAGTGGCATTACGCACATTTGCAGTGTTTGCAGCCATCACTATCCGCCTGCGGAACGGATGCAGCCAGCCGTGTCACCCACAGGCCCCATATGCTTTTGCACGTTCACGTCCACAGATTCTCCGTGGTCCCACATACCAGCATTAGCTGTGCCTTTGCGGTCTTTGTCGCACACGCACAGAGCAGCAAACCCTTTGCACTGCGCAGTGTGCATTTCCCCAGCGGAGGCCCGACAGCGTGGCACTCTGCCTTCTTTCAGCCTGCATACTATAAACAGGTGCCCGTTTGTGGTTATGTAGTGCACATTTTCCACATTTTTGTGCATTGTGTTGGCGATTTTGTTGTTTAAAATGGCCCCCAACTGTAGGGCTGAGGTATTAGCCAGTGCTCCTAAGTGCAAGGCTTTGACGTGCCTTACAGAGAAAATACGTTTGTTAGGTAAGCTTCATTCAGGCATGAGTTAGATAGTGCTGTTCAGTGTTAGTGAATCAATAATGTATAGTAAATGAGGTGTCCTTAAACAGAAACACACATAAAACAAGATTATGTATTGATCAGTTGATGAAAATCTTATGACCAGGGGCTCACAGGACTCTTAACTCTTCCCCCCTAGGAACAGTGGTTCAGTATTCACTAGTTCAGTGTTCAGAGTGACTTCATACAATTGTAATTACCGTGAATAACGTGAATCAACTGTCCTTTTTTTTCTGAAGGAGGAGAGTTACTGTTACTGGTGTTTTCCCCTAACAACAGATATACCCCTAACAACAGATACACGGAAAGGGGTATTAGAAAAGGGTATAGGCTTTCCTCAGATGTCTGATTCCTGAAAACGTTTTTAAGAGCGGAGAAATAAGAAGCACATTGAGAGCTCTCTACGTGAGGTGTGTGGAAGGTGCTGCTCAGGTGCCTGGCTTGGCTTCACAGTGGCTGGGAGGAAAGTTGGCCTTTCGCTGGGACCTTCCGTATTCAAGGCACTGAGTTATTTTCTCTGGTCAGTACTAAGTTCTTCCCGGATTGCACCCTTCTTAGAGCATACTCTAGGCTTGTATGTGCCCTGCTCTGGGTGTCTCTGATTTTTGTCCCCCAGAAATTATTTAAGTCACTTGTCTGCTGATGCCACCTCTCCCATTCTCTTTGCCATTCTTTGTCATTTTGTCTTTATTGTTTAATTGGACTATCAGGTGGAAGAAGAGAGAACGCATGTGATTAGTATGCCATCTTTAACTGAATGTCCTCATTATGGGTATGGAGGTGCTTTTCATTGTTACTTTTATTCAAGTTAATTATATATTATACAGTTTAGAAAGTCAAGGCTTTTTTTTTCTTTTGTTATGTGTTCCCCCCCACACCCAATTTCCTAATCTCCTAAGATGGCCACTTTCAGTCTTTTTAACTGATTCTTTAGGTTTTACTTTCATATCTTTTAATAGCATGCTTTATTCTTAATTATTTTTTCAGTCTTAGGCATCATTATCTATTGACTTCACTATGATTTTTTAAAGTCATCACTGACTTTTAAAAATTAACTCCTTGTTGATACATAGCACACATCCAGAAAAAGTGTAAACATTTGCTTAACCATGACCCAGGGCAAAAATATACCATGACTTGGGCTTCCCTGGTGGCGCAGTGGTTGAGAGTCCGCCTGCCGATGCAGGGGACACGGGTTCATGCCCCGGTCCGGGAACATCCCACATGCCGCGGAGCGGCTGGGCCCGTGAGCCATGGCCACTGAGCCTGCACGTCCGGAGCCTGTGCTCCGCGGCGGGAGAGGCCACAACAGTGAGAGGCCCGCGTACCGCAAAAAAAAAAATTAAAAAATTAAAAAATATACCATGACTTGAACCCCAAAAGTCCTCCTTTTTACCTCCTTCTAATCATTTCACTGTCCTTCCTCCCCAAGATAACCACTATCCTGACTTCTGAAACACCATATTCTGTTTTTTTCTCTTAAAATTTTTCTAGTGGAATCATACAGTGTTTATTATTTTGTGTCTGCCTCTTTTACTCCACCCTGTGCTTGTGCCATTCACCCATTTTGTTTGTATTGTTAGGTTTTAATTTGAAGTTTTATTTTGTAGGGAGCTGTTATAGTTGATAGGCTTGTTCTCCGTTGCTGTAGACTGAATTGTGTCCCCCAGAATTTAGGTGTTAAAGCCTGTTTGGAGGTAGGGCCTTTGTGGAAATAATTAGGTTAAATTAGGTCATAAGGGTAGGCCCCTGATCTGATAGGATTAGTGTCCTTATAAGAAGAGACACCAGAGAGCTTGCTTGCTTTCTTCCACTTGTAAGGACCCAGTGAGAAGGTGGGCATCTGCAAGCCAAGAGGAGCTGCCCATGCTGGCACCCCAATCTCTGACTTCCAGCTTCCCAAACTGTGAGAAAATAAATTTCTGCTCTTTAAGCTGCCCAGTCTGTGGTATTTTTTGTTTTGACAGCCTGAGCTGACTAATTTACCGTTCTTCTGGATTATTGTGTCCTCTTAAAGGACTTGGGATCTTTTTTCTGCCTGCTCTTGTAGATGCTGGTGGTTGTAGATGCTTTAACACCAGTCAGGAGCAGGGTGTAAGGATCTTTTGACCAGTAGTTAATTAACAGGAAGTGGAAGATAAGGATTTTTCCTCCAGTGAGTATTTGCTGCAGGTTTGTTGGACTCTTGATTTGAGGAATGTGTGTGGGGGGGGAAGCCCTTCTCATGTGTGAGCTCTTTTTATTCCTATTTTGTAATTTTCCACTTTGCTTTAGGCGTCAGAGTGAATAAATGGAATTTCCCAGAATTTTACACAAGTGCCAGGGACACTCCTGTTTCCTTGCCTAGTGAATTCCCTTGGCTTTTGCTGTGCATGCATGCACGCACACACACACATATGCACACACACACACACACACGCCCTCCACAACCTTGGGAATGAGTCAGTGGTCTTCTCTCCAGTCTGCATCTTTCTGAGGCACCTAGTGATGCCCCACAGTTACCTCCTCTTTTGGTGACCTCGAGGTCTGAGCTCTTCTCCAGGCTCCAGCTCTGGGCCAAGGTTATTTTGGTAGTTGAGTCATCCCAGCAAGGGAACTGGAAGGAAGAGGGGATTAGGAGCTTCCCCCTCAGTTTTCGTTGCCACACATACACACATCATGTTAAATGATAATGTTTCACTCTGAGGACACTTGCTTTTGATAAAATGACTCTCTTCTACAGTTTGATTTAGCTGAATGCAACACATTTTTTTTTCTGTTTTTGCTTTAGATACTTGTTGAACAGCAGTACTTGAAAATGAAAATGTATAATAACAAAATCAGAATAGAATCTTTAGAAGGTGGATTTTGAGCAGAACCAGAAGAAACTAGTGATCAAGGGGCCTGTCATGAGAATAGAAACAAAGTCTCAGAAGATCAGAGGAAAGAGGAACTGGAAAGGCAGCATTTTTGATGGATTTGGCCATGAGAATGAGGAAGAAAACAGAACTGTGGCCAGAACAGTGTTATTGAAGGGGTTTCTTCGGAAATCCCTTTGGGAGATGGAAATCCCTTGGATCTTTAGGAGATCCAAGTATACCACATAAAATTACTTATGAAAGTAAAGTTTGAAGAAAATTCATTCATTCAACTTTAAATTATTTTTTTCTTTTTTGGCCACGCCACACAGCTTGCAGGATCTTAGTTCCCCGACCAGGAATCGAACCTGTGCACCGTTCAGTGGAAAGGCAGAGTCCTAACCACTGGACTGCCAGGGAGTTCCCTCAGCTTTAAAATAATGGAATTTTAAAGCCACACTGGTATTTGTTAAAACACGAGAAACCCTGTTTCTTCACTGTTTTGTCTCCATCTCTGATGTGTGTGGTTACTAATGTGAGTATTCAAGGCCTCAGATCGCCCCAGTAGGTGTTTATTGAATGCTTCTTGTGTACAGGTAATGCTCTAGGGCTGTAACAGGATGTCTTCTCCCCGACTGAGTTATGCACAAGGTGGTCATTGTTTGCGTATTCCAGCAGCCAGTGTTTCCTTTAGATTTAGTTACTATAGTTTCCATCAAGACTTATATTTTCCAAATATAGAATCAGAATTTTGACTTTGCTTTTTGCAAGCACACACACTCATTAACTCTCCCCTCCTCCACCAATTCTGATTTTTTTCCTCCCCCAGTCAGGGGTGAAGGGGTGGTGGGTTCCTTGCATTTCAGGGTCAGACTCACTGGATGCCTTGCTGCATTGTTTCCCTTTCTTTAGCTCCTTAGGAGGTTAATAGGTTCATAGGAAGTAATCAAATGGCCTGGGCAGGTGGAGGCTTTAAACCAAGTTAATCAGTTTAAAAAAAAAAAAAGCGTTAATATGAATAGTGCAGCAGTTCTTGAAGTAGGGATGTGGACCCCTGGAGGTTTTCTGAGACCATTTTAGGGGGTCTGCAAAATCAGAACTGTTTTGGTAATACTATTTAAGACATTATTTGCTTCTTCCATTCTTTCTCACGAGCGTACAGTAGAATTTTCCAGAAGTATGTGACGTGTGATATCATAACAGATTGACTACAGGAGGACATAAGAGTATTTCATTAAAATGTTATTTATATTAACACTAATAGACTTTTTTTTCCAATTTTTTTTATTGTGATAAAATACATATAACAAAATGTATTATCTTAACTGTTTTAAAGTGTATATTTCAGTGGTATTAAATACATCCATAATGCTGTGCCGCCATCACCACCATTCATCTCTAGAACTCTACATCTTATAAAACTGAAACTCTACACCCATTAAATTTCCCCTCCCCCCTCCCCCCAGCCCCTGGCAACCACCATTCTGCTTTCTGTCGCTATGCTTTTGAATACTCTGGGGACCTCATAAGAGTGGAAGCATGCAGTATTTGTGTTTTTGTGACTGGCTTATTTCACTTAGCATAGTGTCCTCAAGGTTCATCCATGTTATAGCAGGTACCAGAATTTCCTTCCTTTATAAGACTGAATAATATTCCATCTTATGGATGTGCCACGTTAACCTTTTCCATTAATCCCTTGATGACCTTTTTTATTTGGCCATGCTACATGGCTTGTGGGATCTTAGTTCCCTGACCAGAGGTTGAAGCTGTGCCCCCTGCAGTGGAAGTGTGGAGTCCTAACCACTGGACCTCCAGGGAAGTCCCCCTTGATGATCTCCTGAGTTGCTTCCACATCTTAGCTACTATGAATAATGCTGCTATGAACATGGATGCACAAATAGCTTTTTAAATCGTTGCTTTTGGGCTTACCTGGTGGCGCAGTGGTTAAGAATCCGCCTGCCAGTGCAGGGGGGGACACGGGTTCGAGCCCTGGTCGGGGAAGATACCACATGCCACAGAGCAACTAAGCCCATGGGCCACAACTACTGAGCCTGCACTCTAGAGCCCGCGAGCCACAACTACTGAGGCCGCATGCCACAACTACTGAAGCCTGCACGCCTAGAGCCTGTGCTCCACAACAAGAGAAGCCACCGCTGTGAGAAGCCCACGCACCACAACGAAGAGTAGCCCCCAGTCACCACAACTAGAGAAAGCCTGCGGCGCAGCAGCAAAGACCCAACACAGCCAAAAATCAATCAGTCAATCAATCTATCCGTCCATCCATCCTTGCTTTCAGTTCTGGGTACATACCCAGAAGTGGAATTACTGGATCATCTGGTAATTCTATTCTTAATTTTTTGAGGAACTCTGTACTTTTTTTCTTTTTAACAGTGGCTGTACCATTTTATACAGTCCTACCAACAGTGCACAAGGGTTCCAGTTTCTCCACATCCTCACAAAGGCTTATTATTTTCTGGGGGGTTTTGGCAGTAAGCCATCCTGATGGGTGTGGAGTGGTATTTCCTAGTTTTGATTTGCATTTTTCTAATGATGAGGGATGTTGAACGTCTTTTTTATGTGCTTATTGACCATTTGTATAACTTCTTTGGAGAAACATCTCAAGTCCTTTGCCCTTTTTTTTTGCGGTACGCAGGCCTCTCACTGTTGTGGCCTCTCCCATTGCGGAGCACAGGCTCCGGACACACAGGCTCAGCGGCCATGGCTCACGGGCCCAGCCGCTCCGCGGCATATGGGATCTTCCCAGACCAGGGCACGAACCCATGTCCCCTGCCTTGGCAGGCGGACTCACAACCACTGCGCCACCAGGGAAACCCCTTTGCCCATTTTTAAATCAGGTTTTTGTTGAGTTTTCAGAGTTCTCTGTATATTCTGGATATTAATCCCTTATCACATATGTAATTTGCAAATATTATTTCGCATTCTGTGGGTTGCCTTTTTACTCTGTTGATAACATCTTTTTTTGGGTTCTCGGGCCTCTCGCTGTTGTGGCCTCTCCTGTCGCAGAGCACAGGCTTCGGACGCGCAGGCTCAGCTGCCATGGCTCACGGGCCTAGCCGCTCCGCGGCATGTGGGATCTTCCCGGACCGGGGCACGAACCCGTGTCCCCTGCATCGGCACATGGACTCTCAACCACTGCGCCACCAGGGAAGCCCTGATAATGTCTTTTGATGCATAAAATTTTAAATGTCATGAAGCTTTGCCCTATGTTTTCTTCTAAGAATCTGATAGTTTTATAGATCGTAGATTTAGGTCTTTGATCCACGCTGAGCTAATTTTTGTATTTGATGTTAGGTTAAGAGTCTGATAACTTCACTCTTTTGCATGTGGATATCATTTCCCCAGCACCATTTTCTTTTTTTAATAATTTTTAAATTTTATTTGTTTATTATTTTTGGCTGCGTTGGGTCTTTGTTGCTGCGTGCGGGCTTTCTCTAGTTGTGGCGAGCGGTGGCTACTGTTTGTTGCAGTGCGCAGGCTTCTCACTGCAGTGGCTTCTGTTGTTGCGGAGCACGGGCTCTAGGTGCGTGGGCTTCAGTAGTTGTGGCTCACAGGCTCTAGAGCGCAGGCTCAGTAGTTATGGCGCACCGACTTAGTTGCTCCGCGGCATGTGGGATCTTCCCGGACCAGGGCTCAAACCCGTGTCCCCTGCATTGGCAGGCAGATTCTTAAGCACTGCACCACCAGGGAATCCCCCCCGCCCCAGCACCATTTGTTGAATATTATTATGTTGAAATGAGTTGTTCAGCACTTATTTTTAATTTATTTTTCTTTTTAAATTGTTTTAAAAAATTATTTTAGGGCTTCCCTGGTGGCGCAGTGGTTGCAAGTCCGCTTGCCAGTGCAGGGGACACGGGTTCGTGCCCTGTCCGGGAGGATTCCCACATGCCGCGGAGCGGCTGGGCCCGTGAGCCATGGCCGCTGAGCCTGCGCGTCCGGAGCCTGTGCTCCGCAAGGGAGAGGCCACAACAGTGAGAGGCCCGCGTACCGCAAAAAAAAAAAGAAAAAAAATTATTATTTTATTTATTTATTTTTGGCTACATTGGGTCTTCATTGCTGCACATGGGCTTTCTCTAGCTGTGGCGAGCGGGGGCTACCCTTTGTTGCGGTGCGCGGGCTTCTCGCTGCAGTGGCTTCTCTTGTTACGGAGCACGGGCTGTAGGTGCACGGGCTTCAGTAGTTGTGACATGTGGGCTCAGTAGTTGTGGCTTGTGGGCTCTAGAGCACAGGCTCAGTAGTTGTGGCTCACGGGCTTAGTTGCTCCGTGGCATGTGGGATCTTCCCGGACCAGGGTTGAACCCGTGTCCCCTGCATTGGCAGGCGGATTCTTAACCACTGCACCACCAGGGAAGTCCAGCATAATCTTTAAGAATATAAAGAGGACCAAAAAGGGCGAGAACCGTTGACAAAGAATCTTTGAACACTTTCCCCAGCCTTTGACTATAGTCCGTTTCTTCAGGGGTGCTTTTTATTGGATCTGTGTTCTGAGGGACACATAGTAGGAACACAGCCTCATTGACATGGGGTGAGATCATTGGTTGTTCTGGACCTCAGGTGCAAAGCTGGGTTAATTATGTTCCCTAATTCATGGCAAAGCCTCTCTCTTCACTTATGTTTCCTTCCGTCCCCTATCATCACCCCATCCCCCCTTCTCGATATCCATAGTTCCTAGTTCTGGTTATCCGTAGTTCACTTTTTTCTTTTAATTAATTTTTATTGGAGTGTGGTTACTTTACACTGTTGTGTTAGCCTCCACTGCACAACAAAATGAATCAGCCATACACATACAGAGATCCCCTCCCTTTTGGACTTCCCTCCCACTCAGGTTGCCACAGTGCACGTAGTTCATTTTTAAGCAAGAAAAGACAGCCTGACTAGGTGAGGATGTCGGTGCAGGGTTAGTACAACTTCATTTTTTTTCTTTTTTTTTAAGATAAGTGCATATAATTAGAAGCTGTAGCTCTTTCTTCCTATATCTTAGTGGCTTATTTTTAGTCTGCCTCACCCCTTTTTGAACAAAGGCTACCAGGTGACCCATTTGTTGCCTCTGTACATACTCATTTGGCTAGCTTGTAGATTGATCTGAAGCTAGGGCCTTTTCCTTCTCAAAGAGCCAGTGCCTCTTCCTCTTCTCTAAAGAGCTTTTCTATTTTATTGAAATAAAATGTTTTTAAAGTTTTCAGATTCAACACCAACTTATTTGTTCGTATATTTACTCAATTAACCAGCTCCCACTTTGTGCCAGACGCTGTGGAAAGCATTTTGGGCTGTATAAACCTATAAAAGCTATAGTTCCAGCCCTTGTATCCCAGAGTCAGATAAAATTAAAGTGTCAGAAAATAATGAATAGATTTGCTACATTGCCATGTTTTTAGAAGTGTTTTCATTGTATAATCTCTCTCCCCTTTTGGGGGGGGGTTAGGAGGTGGTTTCTGGGAGACTTTTTTCCCCTGTGTCTATAGGTAACTTAAATGTAAAATGTTATAAAATACTCTTATTTGCATGAAGCCCCTCTTGTCAATTATAAAATATTTATAAAATGTAAAATATAATTGTAACTGGTTGAGTTTTAGGTTTTTGAGGTTTGTTTACTTGCTTGCTATTTAACAATGCTACATGTCTGGGCATTTACAAAACTATTACTAATTAGTCTATAATGACCAAATTCTTAAAAACCATAAATATTAATTTTTTTTCTAGGTCGCAATAAAAATAATTGACAAAACTCAGTTGAATCCAACAAGTCTACAAAAGGTAAGATTGGTCCAGTATCCAGTATTTTTTTTAATGATTTTCAGTGCTAATTGTCATCTAATTTGTCCATTAATTACCTCTACTATTATTTTTATTTATTGTGTTTAGTACACAGTAAAGCTTCCTCTTCCTCAAATGAATTCAACTTAAATTTAATATGGTTTAAATGTAGTATTGTTGTATTTTTTTCCTTCAGTTGAAGATAATGATTTTTAAATGTTCTTAATAGCACAAACTGAAGGCTGTACTTTTAAGTTGAATATTCTAAATATTGACTAGAATAGAGTTATAAAAAAGAACAACATAGTTTCATGTAATTAGTCTTAAGCAGAGTTACACATCTTTCTTACAGCTAATACTGAGATCTCTAAAGTCAGCACTTTGGCTTTCTTAAACTACCACAATATGTCTAATCAAGGAGTGATGATTAATTGATATAAAAGGAAAATATAAAAGTAAAACTAAATTGATAGTTGAAAACATGTTTGTTAATGCGCTATTGCCATTTGTATTATCTAATGTAGATCAGAAGTTCTCAACCCAGTGCATGTTAAAATCACCTGGACCTCTTTTCAGACTCCTGATGACTGGCCCATAGGGAGATTTAATTGCTCAGGTAGGGCCTGGTCATAGGTATTTCACTGGTGCATCAGTGAATGATGAATGATCTTCATAATAAGATCCTTCTAGTACCTTTTGGTTTTGCAGAGCCTTTTTACATACTTCATTTGATTTCTAGACTCAGCCTGTGGTAGCTGGGGGATACAGAGACCTAGAAATAAGAACAGGAAGTCCTCTGCCACCTAGCTGAATGTGTAACTTGACGTTGAGCAAGTCACTTAACTTTCTGGACGTTGGGCTTCTCATCTTTAAAAATGAAGATAATTTCACTAAGTGAAATAAGTCAGACAGAAAGACAGGTACCATATGATCTCATTTATATGTGGAATCTAAAAAATGAAACAAATAGACAAACAAAATAAAACAGAAACGGACTTACAGAGAGCGAAACTGTTGGTTGCCAGAGGGGAGTTGAGTGAAATAGGTAAAGGGGATTAACAGATATAAACTTTTAGTTATAAAGTAAACAAGTCATGGGGATATAATATATAGCATAAGGAATGTAGTCAATAATGCTGTAATAATTTTGTATGGTGACAGATGGTTATTGGACTTATCATGGTGATCATTTCATAATGTATTTGATTGTCACATCACTATGTTGTACACCTGAAACTAACATAATATTATATGTCAACTATACTTCAGTTGAAAATAATAATAAAAATAACTAATTAAATGGAGATTTAATCTTTTCATGATGGATTATATTAATGAAATAATACATATCAAAGAATTTTGTAAACTGCAAAGCAGTGCGTAAGATATTTTAAGGGTAATGCCCTATGTACATTTCTAATGTAGTTCTAGTTCTAATGTTATTTTCTATTTATATCATCATAATTTTGAAACTCTGTCCGTGTAGGGGGGGTGGGGGGACTAAGGTGGAGAGGGAGACAGATTTTATCTTGAACTGAAAATGTTATTTAAACAAGTGGTTCTGCAGGGCATAGTGGGCCTTAAGGGCTCTCAGGGTGGCCCTGGAAGGATCCAAAAATTCCAGTCCTTTGTTCTAAAGATGAAATTGTATCCACTTCCTTAAACTCATTTCTTCATATATCTAAGGACTTGGTACTAATTAATAAGTTAAGGGTTACTAAAAGTTGGTATTCAGAACTAAAATTAGCATGTAGAGAAGTTTGCTAAGGATTCTAATACAGTATTCTAATGTTACAGATCTTCCACTATTCGTGTGTACTTGCAGATAACTGGAATTCTAACAGTTTTCTAGGAAGAATTTTATCATAGTATTGTCTTGAGTTGGTTGTGATTTTTCTTTCTTGCTTTTTTTCATTATTTTTGGTCATAGTTTTTAATTACCACTGTTCTTTTTTGTTATTATTCCAAATTACTGTTTGTCACATCATTACCAGTTTAGTACGTGGTAGGTTGTCTGTTGAGCTTGATGATGTGATGCACATTTGCATCAGCATTAATTTTGGCATATAAATAATAAGACTTTTAAGATTTGTTTGGTATAGTTCAAGTATGAACCATCCACAAAAGATTTATACTAAAGGCAGATCTGTCCAAGTTAAATAATTTGATAAGTGTAATGTTTTCAGTTTGTAGGGCATTGTTTTAAATCATAAATCATGTGTTTGTATTCTTATAAATTAGAAGCATTCTATAAATATTTCCTTCACATTCTTTTTCGCTGAGTTCCTTTTCTATGGAAAAGTCGCAGCAGAGTGAAGTATACCTGGCATCTTTTGCCCTTGGAATAGTGGTGCTTGCAGCTTGTTTTCTTCCTCAGCACCACTCACAGTTGTATCACACGTGCATCAGGAACAGTTCTCTTTATATTGTGATTTTAAACTCTGGAGCTTGGTGTATGGCCTTAGGAGCTAACATTTACATTAAACAACATTCTGCCATCAACAATATGCGATCTTTTTGTACTGCCACTACCAAAAAAAATGTGGACTGGCTCATTCAGGCAGTGTTTGAACACAGGTGTTAAAGTTGTGTCATTTCAAAATGTTCACAATATTCTGGCTTACACACTGAATCATGTACATCTGATAAATGCATTTAAGCAAACCTGAGTTGACTGCATATTAGTAAATTGATGTTATTTTCACTGACAAGTTCTTCACTTTTCCTTTTAATTTTTCCAGCCACTGAGTGAATAAATGTTAGATTCTAGTAAGATATATTTTTCTCCATTGTTTTTATATATCTCAATTTCTGAGTACTATCCCTAACACATTTTCTGTTCATAAATGTCTTTTAGGTCAGCCGTTAAAGAACTCTGTAATGTTGTGTACCTTTAATGGTTTTGAAAACAACAGGAGTGAAAAAAATATTAGTCTTCCTCCTGGTTTTGCAAAGTCATTTTTAGCTTTTTTTTTTTTTTTCTTTTTGTGCAGTACGCGGGCCTCTCACTGTTGTGGCCTCACCCGTTGCGGAGCACAGGCTCTGGACATGCAGGCTCAGCAGCCATGGCTCATGGGCCCAGCCGCTCCATGGCATGTGGGATCCTCCCGGACCGGGGCACGAACCCATGTCCCCTGCATCGGCAGGCAGACTCTCAACCACTGCACCACCAGGGAAGCCCCATTTTTAGCTTTGATTTGGTTACAGATAATCTTGTTTTATTAAATTCAAGTCTGTCATTAAGAAGCAAGTTATGGCTTTATTAAGACATGCAAGTAGGGCTTCCCTGGTGGCCCAGTAGTTAAGAACCCGCCTGCCAGTTCAGGGGACACGGGTTCGATCCCTTGTCCGGGAAGATCCCACATGCCGCGGAGCAACTAAGCCCGTGTGGCACAACTACTGAGCCTGTGCTCCAGAGCCCGCGAGCCACAACTACTGAAGCCAGCGAGCCACAACTACTGAAGCCTGCGTGCCTAGAGCCTGTGCTCCGCAACAAGAGAAGCCACCGCAGTGAGAAGCCCACACGCAGCAACGAAGACCCAACGCAGCCAAAAATAAATAAATTTATAAAAGAAAAAAAAAAAAAAGACATGCAAGTACACTAAGTGTAACCCATCTGAAGTTATTTTCTTTTCTCATCTTGGAGTAGTGTGTTAACGTAGAGGGAGTATAGAGTAATGGTTAGGAACACAGTTAAGCCAGCCTACATGGATTCAAATCTCGGCTTTAACCCAGCCTAGCTGTGTGACAAGTCACCTTCCTGGATCTTAGTTTCCCTGTTTGTAAAATGGAAATAATAACAGTACCTCTAGGGCTGTGGTGAGAATTAAATAAGTTAACATTTAAAAGCCCTTAGCACAGGGAGATCAGCTTGGTGCTTTGTGACCACCTAGAAAGGTGGGATAGGGAGGGTGGGAGGGAGACGCAAGAGGGAGAAGATATGGGGATATATGTATATGTATAGCTGATTTACTTTGTTATAAAGCAGAAACTAACACACCATTGTAAAGCAATTATACTCCAATAAAGATGTTTTAAAAAAAACAATAAAAGCCCTTAGAAGAGCTGAGTGTAGTTCCTGTTCCTAGCACGTGGTAAGGACCGAGTGTTTGCTGTTATTGTGTGTCCTGCTGAATATTGGTTTTGAGGGAGAGTGGGAGGTTTTTTTTTTTTAACTTTTATTGGCTTATAGTTGATTTACAATGTTGTGTTAGTTTCAGGTGTACAGCAGAGTGAATCAGTTATACATACACATATATCCACTTCTTTTTTTTTTAAGATTCTTTTCCCAGGAGATATTTTTTGTTTGATTTTTAAATTTTACCCTCACAGGAAATAAGTAAAGCTTAAGAATTGAATAGTAGGTTCTGGCTTAGGTCTCATAGGACTTATTTGCAGTAGACTACTTCTGATCACAGCTAATATTTGCGCATTTAGTATATATTGAGTACTGTATTAGTTTGCTTGAGGTGCTATAACAAAGTTCTGTAGACTGGGTGTCTTAAACAACAGACATTTATTTCACACAGTTGTAGAGGCTGGGAAGTCCAAAATCAGGGTTGCCAGCATGGTCGGGTTCTGGTGGGAGCTCTCTTTTTGGCTTACAGAGGGCTGCCGTCTCACTGTGTCTTCATAGCAAAGTAGGGGGAAGGTACATGAGCATGCTGTTTGATGTCTCTACTTATAAGGGTACTAATCCCATCATAAGGACCCACCCTCATGACCTCATCTAAACCAACTTAATTCCCAAATGCTCCATCTCCAAATATCACATTGTGGGACAACTTCATGAGGTAAGTTCTGTTATTCAGGAAAGAGAGGCCAGGGAGATAAAGTAATCTGCCCAAAGTCCCCTAACTACTAAGTGATAGATGCTCGGGCAGTCATTTTATGATAGGTGTAGTCATCATTGAGTTGAGCATTAATGAACTCTAAATGAAAACATGTTTACCACCATTTAGGCAATAGAGCATTTGCAGTAAGCAATGTCCCAGGTATATTAGTTGGATAGGAATTCATTGTCATTAGATACTAGAGCATGTGCTTCCCATGTTCTTACACATATAGGCGTTCTCACAGTAGCCAGTCTGATAGATATCTTTTCACCTTCATACTCTGTTAGGTGAGTATTACTACCATCTTGATTTTCCATTGAGGAAACAGAGTCTGAGAAGTTGATATAGTCAGACTCTCCAGTTCGTAAGTGATGGAGCAAAGATGTAAATCTTAGTCTGACTCCAAAGCGTGGACTATTTCCACTTCATTACGGCCCCCTCCTGTGATTAAATTTCCCTAACTGAGATGGGAAGTAACCTGAGGCTTTCTTTGTAGTAGCTATGAAGAAGTTAGTAAATAGTTTCAAGGTTGAGGAAATACTGGGTTGGCCAAAAAGTGCCTTAAGTTTTAAAGTAAAAATAAAAAACACATTTTTCATTTTCACCAAGAACTTTATTGAATAATGTATTCACCCTTTTGTTCCACTACCTTCTGCCATTTTTCAGGCAACTTCATAATTCCATCTTCCCAAAACTTTTTATCTTTTTGAGCAAAGAACTGTTTCAGGTGCCTTTTACAGTCTCCCAGGGAATTGACATTTTTTCCATTAAGAGAATTTTGTAAAGACCGAAATAAATGAAAATCTGAAGTTGCAATGTCTGGTGAATACGGCAGATGAATCAGGACTTCCCAGCCAAGCTGTAACAGTTTTTGCCTGGTCATTAAAGAAGCATGTGGTCTTGCAGTATGCTGATAGAAGATTATGCGTTCTCTGTTGACTAATTCTGGACGCTTTTTGCAAGTGCTGCTTTCAGTTAGTCTAACTGGGAGCAGTACTTGTTGGAATTAATCGTTGGGTTTTCCCGAAGGAGCTCATAATAGAGGACTCCCTTCCAATCCCACCATATACAGAACATCACCTTCTTAGGATGAAGACCGGCCTTTGGTGTGGTTGGTGGTGGTTCATTTCACTTGCCCCACGATCTCTTCTGTTCCACATTATTGTACAGTATCCACTTTTCATCGCCCCTCACAATTTGTTTTAAAAACGGAACATTTTCCTTACGTTTCAGTAGAGAATCACATGGGGAAATGCGGTCAAGAATGTCTTTTTCGCTTACCTTATGTGGAACCCATACATCAAAGCGATGAACATAACCAAGCTGGTGCAAATGATTTTCATAGCTTGATTTGGATATTTTGAGTATGTCAGCTATCTCCTGCATGGTATAACGTTGATTGTTCTCAATGTCTCGATTTGATCACTATCAGTTTCAACTGGTCTACCCAACTGTGGAGCATTGTCCAGCGAGAAATCTCCAGCACGAAACTTCACAAACTGCTTTTTTTTTGTTGTTGTTATGCGGGCCTCTCACTGTTGTGGCCTCTCCCGTGGCAGAGCACAGGCTCCGGACGTGCAGGCTCAGCGGCCATGGCTCACGGGCCCAGCCGCTCCGCGGCACGTGGGATCTTCCCAGACCGGGGCACGAACCCATGTCCCCTGCATCGGCAGGCGGACTCTCAACCACTGCGCCACCAGGGAAGCCCCACAAACTGCTTTTGACATGTTCAGCCACAGCACCTTCTCCATACACTGAGCAAATCTGTTTTTGCGTTTTTACCTTTCTTGAAATAATAAAGCATAATATGCCGAAAATGTTTTTTTCTTCCATCTTCAATATTAAAATGGCTACACAAAAATTCACCAATTTTTTTAAGCCTTTTTTTAAATGCACTCTGATACGACAGCTGTCACACACAATCTAACAAAATTGTTTCAAATGAAGTTAAAGACAACTAAGTGCTACTAGAGCCATCTTACAGAAAAAACGAAGCGAACTTTTTGGCGAACCCAATATTTCAAGTACGAAAGAGAAGTAGGCCTTGTACCCCACCTCCCCTTCCAAACTTTGCGTAAGTCATATTTTTATGCAAATTTGTTTATTCACTCCTTCACTTAAACACTTACTAGTAAATACCTGCTGTGTGCTAGGCACTGTTCTAAGCACTGAGGGTACAACATTGAGCCAAATGAAGTTCCTACTTTCATGGAATTGATATCATAGTGGGAGAGCAGCAATAAACATATATAATGTCATGTCAGTGCCATGAAGAAAAATAAAGCAAGATGTATTAACCGTGTTTTCTTATTTTTTGTTTTCTTGATGCTCTGGCATCTGGGGCCTTGCTGACCTGAGATAAGACTACTCCCCAGGGCTGGCTAGTTCCTGGAATTAGTAAGCAACTCCCCGTGAGTACACTGTTCAGATGCAAACTAACCAGTGCAGAGCCCATACTCTGAACCACCTCCCCTATCTGGCTCTTAAACTCCAAGAGGCAATATTTCTCTGCCCTAATCATTGCAGAGCCAGTATCAGACACCTAGAGACCGTACTTATACCCAAGAACCTGCTGAACTTATTCCAGTGAACCAGTCCTCAGCCTGCTTACCCTGCCTGGACTTACCTTTCCTGTGGAAACCAGAATAAAAACTCTTCCCCATGCTTTGCCCTTGCTCCATTGGCCTTCTAACCCATCCTGGTGCTTCCTCACATGGCCCTGCATGGCACTGTGTGCCCCCTTCTTTTGGGAACTATAAGTAACGAACCATCCTTTTAGTGGCACTCTTCTCCTGATCTCTTGGCTCACCATACCTGAATAATAATAGAACCTACATTTTAAAACACAGGGTGGGGACTTCCCTGGTGGCACAGTGGTTAAGAATCCACCTGCCAATGCAGGGGACCACGGGTTCAAGCCCTGGTCTGGGAAGATCCCACATGCCGCGGAGCAACTAAGCCCGTGCGCCACAACTACTGAGCCTGCGCTCTAGACCCCGTGAGCCACAACTACTGAAGCCTGCATGCCTAGAGCCCATGCTCTGCAACAAGAGAAGCCACTGCAGTGAGAAGCCCGTGCACTGCAATGAAGAGTAGCCCCTGCTCACTGCAACTAGAGAAAGCCCGCATGCGCAACAACGAAGACCCAATGCAGCCAAAAATAAATAAATTAATTAAAAAACAAAACCAAAAACACAGGGTGAGGAGATAGTATGCGAGGAATGTGTAGATTTCAAGTGAAAAGTAGGGGTGCCCTCTTAGTAATTCGTTTAAGAAACATTCTTGTTCTCCTGAACCAAGCATTGTGATAAGAAGAGTCAGGTAAGTACCACAGACTCTGGGTGAACCCATGTGGTTTGCAGTAAAAGTTTACTTAGGCCTTTAGGATCTAAATGTTTTTTACCAAGTAATAAAGAATGGAAAGACCTTTGCAGTCCTCCTTGCAGCGTTGACATGGAGGTCCTCGCTAAGTGTTCGTGGGAGGATTGCACACACAGCTTGAGGAGCAGCCACTGCAGCAGCAGTGGGCTGCCGAGGCCTGCGAGTATGCAGGGCAGTGCAGGGCCCTGAGCTGGCGGTTACATCAGGCCAAACTGGGAGCCTTGAATGCCCCGGCTCTTTACGGAACAATCATCTCTGTGTAATAAACTTTTCAGTAATTCCCTAACTTTCCCCTGGGTTTTTCTGACTAAGATTTTGTTATCTTAGAAATACTCAGTCTTCTCGGTGGCAGAAGCTTTGTCACCATGCTTTGACATAATCAATTTAAACAGTAATCTCTTTTTCTTAAACTGGAACCATTAGTTAAAAACAAATGTGTGAATGTAATGAAATAATTGATTTTTTAAAATATGTGTTTATGATAGCTGGTTAGCCAGCTTTAAACATGTATAGGGATGGAGGCACACTCCTCCCTGTGCCATCTTGTTCCAGTGTTGGACAGCTCTAGTTATTATACAGGTTTTTTTTTTCCTTAATTTATTTATTTATGGCTGTGTTGGGTCTTCATTGCTGCACGCGGGCTTTCTCTAGTTGTGGCGAGCAGGGGCTATTCTTCGTTGTGGTGCACAGGCTTCTCACTGCGATGGCTTCTCTTGTTGCGGAGCACGGACTCTAGGCACGCGGGCTTCAGTAGTTGTGGCTGGTGGTCTCTAGAGCACAGGCTCAGTAGTTGTGGTGCATGGGCTTAGTTGCTCCGCAGCATGTGGGATCCTCCCGGATCAGGGATCGAACCTGTGTCCCCTGCATTGGCAGGCAGGTTCTTAACAACTGTGCCACCAGGGAAGTCCCTAAACAGGTTTTTTTCTCTCATAGTTTACACTAGCATCTGTCTTCTAGAAACATGTACAATACTGTTCTCTATTCTTTCATTTGGAGCTTTGGAGGTTAAATCTACCAATCCACAAAAAAAAAAACCTACCAATCCAACATAACCGACTATCTTGGGTCTTCTTGGTCCCTTCTCCAGAGTAAATACTTAGCCTCTTGGGCCAGCTACAGGACTTGCCCTCAACACAGGGCTAGTTTATTCCATATCTGTAATTGATTTTTTTCTTAACTGAATTTATTTCATTCTTGCTGAAGACCATTTAAATGGTTTCCTACCATAATTCCAGTCTGTTCAGGGTATTTTTGAAAAATGAGTCTTTTGTATTAGCTATCACTTCTAGTTTGGTGCTGTATACATTGGACAAGGATGTTTTCATCCAATTAAAATATCCGACAAGGGAGGGACAAGGCACCTCATTGGAGAATCCACCCTTTAGTTGGTCCTGCTGACTCATCAAGCAATTTTTGAGTAATATTCAAACACCATTCTTAAATCCAGACTAACAGTAAGAGAGAAACGGGAATCCCTGTGTTTAAAAAAAATTAATCAAAATTACTGAGAAAAAAAAAAGAATGATTTTAAATTTAAGTATGTGCATAAATTCAAGTATGTGCAAAATACGGGAATTCCCTGGAGGTCCAGTGGTTAGGACTCCACGCTTCCACTGCAGGGGGCACGGGTTCGATCCCTTTTCGGGGAACTAAGATCCAACATAGCCGTGCACTGCGGCCAAAAAAAAAAAAAAAAAGAAAGTATATACAGCAGATTGCCGAATGATTATCGAAGTATTATTGACTATAGATTCTTTTTATCAGGGTCTTTGTGGGAAATTTTACTTAACACCCACTCAAGTCTGGTTTCTTTTTAAAGTTGGTGTTTATTTTGGAGCCCCTGTTAATGGTTAGAGCTCTGTAGTAGCAGTGACTTTTTTTGGCATCCCAGGGAATCTCAGTTGTGGGACAAGCCAGAGAACTGCATATTTGGAAGCAGAGAGAACCCGTTCATGCTTTTCTTATGGTCTACAATGCAATTTACTCTTACTGTTACCACCACTGAGTTATTGGGGGTACTCTTGCCTCAGCCTCCTCAGGGCAGTCTTTTTTAACCCTTGTCGTGCCGTAGAATCATCTGTGTAGTTTAAAAACATTCTTCATTTCTCTTCTCTTTCTAAAGGCAACTGGTTTGAAGATGACCCCTCCTCCAGCGTTTTCAGGGTTCTAGACTGCTGCCACTGCAGCTGCCAGACCTCTCCCCCCTCTCTCGAACTCTTCCTGACCCAAGTTCTGGACTTCTTTCCTTCTCCTTGCCCATCTGGTGAAGCATAAATAATTGTTGGGATCTTTTTCATTGATGAGCGCTGTTCATCTTTTCCTTTCTTAATACCTTCCTCTTTCCATATTGACTTGTAGGAGACTAAACAGCTCAGGCCATTAACAAAAGTAGTTGTTAGAATCCTTTTTTAAAAATTTTTTAAAATTGAAGTATAGTTGTTGTACAATATTATATAAGTTACAGGTGTACAATATAGTGGTGATTCACAATTTTTAAAGGTTATACTCCATTTATAGTTATTATAAAATATTGGTTATATTCCCTGTGTTGTACAGTATATCGTTGCAGCTTATTATCTAATAGTTTGTATCTCTTACTCCCCTACCCCTATATTGCCCCTCCCCACTGGTAACCGCTGGTTTGTTCTCTGTATCTGGGCGTCTGCTTCTTTCATGTATGTTGGATACTAATTCCTTATCAGTCATATCATTTGAAAATATTTTCTCCCATTCGGTAGGTTGCCTTTTCATTTTGTCAGTGGTTGCCTTTGCTGTGCAAAAGCTTTTAAGTTTAATTAGGTCCCATTTGTTTATTTTTGCTTTTATTTCCTTTACTTTAGGAGATGGATCCAAAAAAATATTGCTGCAAGAGTGTTCTGCCTATATTTTTCTCCAGGAGTTTTATAGTATCCAGTCTTACATTTAGGTCTTTAATCCATTTTGAGTTTATTTTTGTATATAGTGTTAGAGAATGTTCTAATTTCATTCTTTTACATGTAGCTGTCCAATTTTCCCAACACCACTTATTGAAGAGACTGTGTTTTCTTCATTGTATATTCTTGCCCCCCTTGTCATACATTAATTGACCATAAGTGTGTGGGTTTGTTTCTGGGCTCTGTATCTTGTTCCATTTATCTATGTGGCTGTTTTTGTGCCAGTACCATACTGTGTTGACTACTGTAGCTTTGTAGTATAGTCTGAAGTCAGGGAGTGTGATTCCTCCATCTCTGTTCTTCTTTCTCAAGATTGTTTTGGTTATTTGGGGTCTTTTGTGTTTCCATACAAATTTAAAAATTATTTGTTCTAGTTCTGTGAAAAATGCCATTGGTATTTTAATAGAGATTGCATTGAATCTGTAGATTGCCTTGGTTAGTATGGACATTTTAACAATATTGATTCTTTAGAGCACTCCATCTGAAAGCAGCAGAATACACATTTTCTTCAAGTATACATGGAACATTCTCCAGGATAGATCACATGCTAGGCCACAAAACAAGCACTGACAAACTTAAGAAACTGTAAATCATATCAAGTGTCTTTTCTGACTACAACACTGTGAGACTAGAAATCAACCACAAGAAAAAAAGCTGCAAAGAACACAAACACGTGGAGGCTAAACAATATGGATCACTAGACCAGTGGATCACTGAAGGAATCAAAGAGGAGATTAAAAAATACCTAGAGTCCTGACTATTAATTACAATCCAGCATCTGCATTCAGATCAGTGTAATGAATTAGGTAAACTTTTACAAACAGGATATGGTAAATGAAATCTAAGTCAAGCCCTCTTCATTTTACATGTTAAAATATTGAGAATAAAAATATATGTATATTGTTACATTTCAAAAATGGTAATAAGAGTGTAAGAAAATATAGCTTCAGTGTTGCTGCTGCTTCATGGGGAAATTTTTAATTTATTGCCAGACTTATTTTCACTAAGGCAGCAAATTTAGAGTACAGATTGTGAATTGAGAATATTAGAATTTATTTTTAATTGTACCAGTTGTTCATTGTGCTAGTTTAGAAAAGCCACTGAAGAACCAACTATTTTATTTTATTTTATTTTATTTTATTTTATTTTGCTGTATCGGGTCTCAGTTGCGGCACACAGATCTTCCTCACGGCATGCAGGATCTTTCGTTGCGGCATGCAGGCTCTTTGTTGCAGTGCATGGGCCTCTCTCTAGTTGTCGTGTGCGGGCTCCAGAGCGCACAAGCTCAGTAGTTGTGGCACTTGGGCTTAGTTGTCCCGTGGCATGTGGAATCTTAGTTCCCCAACCAAGGGCCAAACCCACATCCCCTGCATTGGGAGGTGGATTCTTAACCCCTGGACCACCAGGGAAGTCCCAAGAACCAGGTATTTTAAATGGGTTAAACTTAGAGCCTAGCATGGACCCATTTGTGGAAAATTGAAAGTTGGGCAAAAACTAGACCTTTGGGAAAGAATCCTAGCAACAACAACCAGAATAACAGCCGCATGTTGCTTATTATGTGCCACGCACTGTTCCAAGATCTCAACATGTCAGGTTCCTTTATCCCTGGGGGTACCAGAGGCCCAGAGAGGTCAAGCCACCTAGATTCAGTCAGTGAGTGGTAGATCCCCAGGTGGGGACAGATAGTGGGCTCCAGAGTTCAAATTCTTAGTGACTGTGCACTAACTGACACACTGACTGAACTAACATTAGAACTTAAAGCCCTAACTTCACATAGCCTTTTCCCAACATGTCCCCTTGGAAGGAATCAGGCCCAGCACCTTCCATATGGGAAGGATACAAAGGAGCTTACTGAAGCTCCTTCACCTTGCGTCTGGTAGATACCCAATAATATCTGTTCATTATTTTATAAGTACTAAATTTATTTAATACTAAATTAATAGTTTTCTCATATTGCCCTAATTCCAGGAAGCTTGACCACCAGAACCTTAGGTTTTGAGGCGGTAGGAAAATTTCTTTGTCTTTGAAATACTTGATCATAAAAATGCACATTGGGCTTCCCTGGTGGCGCAGTGGTTGAGAATCCACCTGCCAATGCAGGGGACATGGGTTCAAGCCCTGGTCTGGGAAGATCCCACATGCCATGGAGCAACTAAGCCCGTGCGCCACAACTACTGAGCCTGTGCTTGCTCTAGAGCCCATGAGCCACAACTACTGAGCCCACGTGCCACAACTACTGAAGCCCATGCACCTAGAGCCCGTGCTCCACGACAAAAGAAGCCACTGCAATGAGAAGCCCACACTCCACAACGAAGAGTAGGCCCTGCTCACTGCAACTAGAGAAAGCCTGCGCTCAGCAGTGAAGACCCAATGCAGCCAAAAATGAACGAATGAATGAATGAATGAATTAAATGCTTTACATACAGAAGAATGTTACATATTTGCCATATAAATATGTTTAGGGTATTTGATTCAAGAAATGGTTCAGCAGGGCTTCCTTGGTGGTGCAGTGGTTGAGAATCCACCTGCCAATGCAGGGGACACGGGTTCGAGCCCTGGTCCGGGAAGATCCCACATGCCGCGGAGCAACTAAGCCCGCGAGCCACAACCACTGAGCCCTTGAGCTACAACTACTGAAGCCCGTGTGCCTAGAGCCCATGTTCCACAACAAGAGAAGCCACCACAATGAGAAGCCTGTGCACTGCAACGAAGAGTAGCCCCCGCTCACCGCAACTAGAGAAAGCCCGCGTGCAGCAATGAAGACCCAATGCAGCCCCAAAAAATAAATAAATAAGTTTAACTTAAAAAAAAAAAAGAAAAGAAAGAAATGGATCAGCAGCAATACTTTAAATCAGTCACATTGTAACCTTCCCCAACCTGACCTCCTTCTTTGTTTCCCACTTTACAAGGTAGCCACTAACAAAAATTTTGTGTTACTATTTTCTTTATTTTTAAAATTAATTTATTTTGGCTGCATTGGGTCTTCGTTGCTGCACGCAGGCTTTCTCTGGTTGCAGCAAGCGAGGGCTACTCTCGTTGCAGTGCACGGGATTCTCATTGCAGTGGCTTCTCTTGCTACGGAGCACAGGCTTTAGGCATGTGGGCTTCAGTAGTTGCAGCACGTGGGCTCAGTAGTTGTGGCTCGCACATTCTAGAGTTCAGGCTCAGTAGTTGTGGTGCACGGGCTTAGTTGCTCCACGACATATGGGATCTTCCTGGACCAGGAATCAAACCCATGTCCCTTGCATTGGCAGGCAGATTCTTAACCACTGTGCCACCAGGGAAGTCCCTGTGTTACTATTTTCTTGATTGTTTTTATAATTTTACCACATAAGGGTCCCTCATCAATATAGTGTGAAGATTTTAAATATTATATAAATGGAATCATGTTACTTGTGTCCTTCTCCTATTTGTTTTATTTTGCCCAAATTGTGTTCCATGTTGATGTATTTAGATGTAATTTACTTTCACTGCTATGCTCATTTTCATGGTTATATAATATCCTATTATATGAATATTTCATGATTTATGTATCCATTTTCTGTCTGATTCAGAGACATTTGGATTGCTTATAGCTATTTGTATCACAGACACTGCTATGGATTGTCCCGTATGTGTCCTGGTGAAGTTGTTTATGTTTCTTAAGGATACGTGTCCAGTAGTAGAATTATTGGTTCACAGGATATGTACATTCTCATTCATCCAAAGCAGTTGTGTTAGTTTATATTCCCACCAGTAGCATATAAGACAACTCAAGTAATGTCACATCCTCGTCAAAATTTGATTTTGTCTGATTTTTCAATTCTTGCCTATCTGATGGATATAAAACTATGTCATTGTGGTTTTCATTTGTATTCCCATGATTGCTGATGAGTATTACATCATTCATATTTTTATTGGCTTTTGTTTCTTCTTCTGTGAATTGCCTGTTCAAGCCTTTTCAGTTTCTAGTGGATTTTTTCTTAATCATTTTAGAGATTATGTATTCTGGATACTGACATGTGGCAGATATCTTCTTCTGTTTGATGGTATATGTTTTCATTCTCTGGATGTTGTCTTTTGATGAATAGCAGAATTTCTTAATTTTAACACACCTGAATTGTCAGTCTTTTCTTATATGGTTTGTACCTTTTCTGTGTTCTTTAAGAAATTCTTCCCTGCCTGGGGCCATAAAGATATTTTTCTCTGTCGTCTCAAAGGTTTATAATCTTTAATCCACCTTGAAGTTGTGCATATTGTGAAGTAGCAATCCAATTATGTTTTTTCATACGTGTTACAACTTATTGCCTTGTTTCTCCTTTTCCCACTCTTCTGCAATACAGAGTTTCTGTACCTACCTCTACACACGCATGCTGTGTTCTTCCAAAGTGGTTATTCTGGTTCACTTCACAATTGCTATTTTAAAGGCAGTTTTTTTACATTTATTTTCATATTAAAATTTTTTTTTCAGTAGTAGAATGGCAGGGCTTCCCTTGTGGCGCATTGGTTAAGAATCTGCCTGCCAACACAGGGAACACCAGTTCGAGCCCTGGTCCGGGAAGATCCCACATGCCGCGGAGCAACTAAGCCTGTGAGCCACAACTACTGAACCTGCACTCTAGAGCGCACGAGCCACAACTGCTGAAGCCTTTGCGCCTAGAGCCTGTGCTCCGCAACAGGCGAAGCTACCACAATGAAAAACCTGCGCACTGCAATGAAGAGTAGACCCTGCTCACCGCAACTAGAGAAAGCCTGCGCGTGGCAACAAAAACCCAACACAGCCAGAAATAAATAAATTTATTTTAAAAATAGTACAATGGCAAATGATAAACGGAACCCCAAAATATGTGACAGGAAAAATCTGAGCTAAATTTATAGAAGCACAAGAGTGACAAGGGAGACTTATCCTCTCTCAGGCTATGTATGACACATTAAGTAGAGGAAAAAAAGACAGATCTTAATATAGAGCCCCTCCACTAGCCCATATTACAAATTGCGCATTTTTAATTTAATTAATTTATTTTTAATTTATTTTTTTATTTTATTTTTTATTTTTGGCCACACCATGTGGCATGCTGGATCTTAGTTCCCTGACCAGGGACCAAACCCGTGCCCCCTGCAGTGGAAGTGCGGAGTCTTAACCACTGGATTGCCAGGGAAGTCCCACACATTTGTGCATTTTTTTTTTAAAGCATCCCTTTCTTAGGATACATTACAGTCCTGTGCCAGGAAATTATTGTGATAACTATTCAGATCTATGATGACTGCAACGTAAATGATTTCCTCACTGTTGGGCAATGCATAACTTGTGCAGCTATAAACCGTTAATATGATTAATAAGCCTGCCTAAGAGATCTTTCCAGGCTACATTTTCTGAACAAGCAATAAAAATAGAAACCAATAAAAATAGAAACAAACAAAAAGTACAAGTATGTGGAACTCGAAAACACTCTTTGAATTCATGGGGTCAAAGAGAAAATGCAAACCAAAATTGCAGTGTATCTAGAAAGTAACACTGTGTATCCGAACCTATAAAATACTGCTTTTGGTGTTCAAGAAAATTTGAAACCTTAAACACATTATTAAACAAAAAATGACAATACATTAAATATTCAACTAATAAGTTAGAGAAGGGAACAAAATAAATCTCAGGAACAAAGAATAATGTAAGGAACTTATAAAGGGCAGAAATTAGTGAATTGGAAAAATAATCAAATTATTATGAGAGAACCTTTTGTGCAAATAAACTAGAACACCTAAAAAATGGATAATTTTCTAGGAAAACGTAACTTATCAAAATTAGCTCTACAAAAGAATCTAAATGCATCAGTAACTACAGAAGAAATTGAATAGTGGTAAAAAGGCCAGCTGCCACCTCAGATTGCCATATGCAGAATTTCATGATTGGCTTCTTTGAAACCTTCAGTAAATAGATCTCGAAGGGAAGCTTCCAATTTCTTCTCTGGAATTCACATACATGGCTATCAAAATGTATTAGAAACAGGGAAGAAAACTATAGTTCAATCTCACTTATAACCTCCATTCAAAAATTCGGAATTAAAGTATTAGCATATAGGACTTCCAGTTAAACATTAGTACATTTATCCTTGCTCCTTCCTCCCACTCACTAAAGAGTAGTAAAGGAATTAAAAAGGAGTGTCAAAAATAGAGAAGACTGGCAGACAAAGAATTAAACCTAGTTTGCCAGATGGAAAGCAGATGGATGAATAGTTGTGTGTGTGTGTGTGTGTGTGTGTATGTGTGTGTACACTATTATATATATATTTTTCATGTAATAGACTTAGCAACTCATAGTGAACTGAAACCAATCCCTAAGGGGAGCACTTAGGGGTGGGAATAGGTAGGCTGGTGCCAGCAAAAATCATGCTGAGTCATGCCACAGAATTCAGAAAGTTTAAGGATTAGTTCTGTTAGCTTCTTTTGTGGGTGGAGGTACACGTAGAACTGGAAACAGGATTGGCTTAAAATGTGTAACTGGGCCTCATACCACCTTCAGGCAGCCCGCCCTTCTCTGCCCCAGTAGAAATTGGGCAGTTTATTTTCTGAAGAGGCAGAACTGAAGAGCATCTAGACTTGGAGACCCCATACTAAAAACAGGGGCCCACTGAGTGGTGAGACACTCTTTCTGTCTTCCCTCTCCTTGCTTGCCTCCCAGAACTCTTTTTTTTTTTTTTTTTTTTTTTCAGTACGCGGGCCTCTCTCTGTTGTGGCCTCTTCCGTTGCGGAGCACAGGCTCCGGACATGCAGGCTCAGCGGCCATGGGTCACGGGCCCAGCCGCTCCGTGGCATGTGGGATCCTCCCGGACTGGGGCACGAACCCGTGTCCCCTGCATCGGCAGGCGGACTCTCAACCACTGCGCCACCAGGGAAGCCCCCTCCCAGAACTCCTTAGCCCTTCATGTGTTGCCTGAAAAGGAGATTGGAGGATTCTTCTCCAGGAAAATTGAGTTAAATGAAAATATAGATAGAGACATTTATTGTCTTTCAGTGAATCTACTTAATCTTTGACCGGTCATCCTATGGTCCAGCTTTTATATATATAACTTTTAGTCCAGCATTTTGGTGCCTCTCTTAAATATGGGAGGATAGCCAAGAATCTCCAGATATTTGAGGATAACCTGAAACTAAAACAAACAGGAATAAGAAAGAGAAAGGAACACGGGAAGAGGAAACTCAGCTACTTTAAAAAACAACAACACGGGCTTCCCTGGTGGCACAGTGGTTGAGAGTCCACCTGCTGATGCAGGGGACATGGGTTCATGCCCCGGTCTGGGAGGATCCCACATGCCGCGGAGCGGCTGGGCCCGTGAGCCATGGCCGCTGAGCCCGCACGTCCGGAGCCTGTGCTCCGCAATGGGAGAGGCCACAACAGTGAGAGGCCCGCATACCGCAAGAAATAAAAAAAAAAAAACTATAATTATGTTTTCAAAGATTTTAAAAAGAGGGAGACAGAATGCAATAACAACCATTATATTCATGAAAGAAGAACATGGTGCATTGAGAAAGGACTGTTGGGGAGAGGGTAATTTATGGTATTGGAAAGAAATTCAATAAAGGGGTTGGAAAATAAAGTCAAGGAAATCTCTCAGAAAGTATTACAGAAGTTCATAGAGATGAAAATTAAGAAAGATACCATGTGAAATTGAGGTACCTATCTAGGAAGTCTAGTTTCTGGTAAAGAGGTGTTGTAAAAAGAACTGGGGATAGGAGGGGAGATTATCAAAGACTAACAGAAGGTGATTTCCCAGAACTGTAGGACCTGAATTTCCAGATTGAAAGGCTCAGTGCCCAATGCAGTAAATGACAAAAGACCTACAATATATCTGGACTGAATGCTAATGTACCACAGAGATTGAATCTGTGGTATATTAAAATTTAAATACATCAAAATTAAAGAGAAGGAAGAGGAAAAAATAGGTCACAAAGAATTGTAACAGAATGTCATCATTACCATTCCACACCACTGTAAGCTGGAAGGAAATGTATCGAGGCCTTTAAAATTCTGAGAGAACTGGATATTCATGTGTAAAAGAATGAAACTGGACCCCGTCTTATACCATGCACAAAAATTAACTCATGGATTAAGGATTTAAACAGAAGATATGAAACCATAAAGCTCGTGGAAGAAAACAGTGGGAAAAAGCTCCTCGACATTGTTCTTTTTTTTTTTTTTTTTTTTCTTTTTTCTTTTGCGGTACGCGGGCCTCTTACTGTTGTGGCCTCTCCCGTTGCGGAGCGCAGGCTCAGCGGCCATGGCGCACGGGCCCAGCCGCTCCGTGGCACGTGGGATCCTCCCAGACCAGGGCATGAACCTGTGTCCCCTGCATCGGCAGGCAGACTCTCAACCACTGCGCCACCAGGGAAGCCCTCGACATTGTTCTTCACAATGACTTTTTTTTTTAATATGACACCAAAATCACAAGCCAAAAAAATGGGACTACAAAAAACTTCACAGCAAAAAAAAAAAAAAAAAAAAAAAAATGAAAAGGCAGCCTACAAAATGGGAGAAAAGGAACCCCTACAACCAGTAGCAAATAAAACCCCAAATAATCCAATTTAAAAAGCAGCAAAGGATCTGAATAGACATTTTTCCAAGAAGACATTCAAATAGCCGACAAGTGCATGAAAAGGTGTTCAACATCACTAACCATCAAGGGAATGCAAATCGAAACTGCAGTGAGATATCACCTCAGCCTGTTAGAATGGTGGTTATCAAACAGACGAGATAAATGCTGACAGAGGTGTAGAGAAATGGGAAACCCTGTGAACTGTTGGTAGGAATGTAGATTGGTACAAGTACTTTGGAAAACAGTATGGAAGTTTCTCAAAAAATTAAAATTAGAGCTACCATATGATTCAGCAGTTTCACTTCTGGGTGTATATCCACAGGACATGCAGTTACTATCTCAGAGAGATATCTGAGCTCCCATGTTCGTTGCATCGTATACTCAATAGCCAAGCTAGGGAAAAAACCTAAGCGTTCATTGACAGATGAATGGATAAAGAAAGTGTGAGGAGGAGTATTATTATTATATATTCTAACCTATAATAATAGGAATATTATTCAGCTGTAAAAATGGAAATCCTGCTCTTTGTGACAACATGGATGGACCTTGAGGGCATTATGCTAAGTTAAATCAGACAAATACTCTGTGATATCAGTGATATGTGGAATCTTTAAAAAAAATTGAACTTATAAAAACAGAGAGTAGATGGTGGTTGCCAGGGGGTGGGGATGTTGAGGGAAATGGGGAGCTGTTGGTCAAAGGGTACAAACTTCCAGTTACAAGAGGGAAAGTTCCGGGGATCTAATGTACAGCATGGTGACTATAGTTAACAAGTACTGTGTACTTGAAAGTTGCTGTGAGAGTGGACCTTAAATGTTCTCACCACAACGAAAACAACAAAATGGTAATTACGTGAGGTGAGGGATGTGTTAGCTAACTTTACTGTGATGAAGATTTCACAATATATATGTGTATCAAATCATCACATTGTACAACCTTAGACCTACACAGTATTCTATGTCAGTTATATCTCATTAAAATGGGGGGGGACATTTCTGAGAGAAAACAATTATGACCTAGAATTCTTTTTTTTTTTTAATTGTTTATTTTTGGCTGCTTTTGGGTCTTCGTTGCTGTGCGCAGGCTTTCTCTGCTTGTGGTGAGCGGGGGCTACTCTTTGTTGCGGTGCGCGGGCTTCTCATTGCGGTGGTTTCTCTTGTTGCAGAGCACAGGCTCTGGGCGCATGGGCTTCAGTAGTTGTGGCACGTGGACTCAGTAGTTGTGGCTCACAAACTCTAGAGTAAAGGCTCAGTAGTTGTGGCGCATGGGCTTGGTTGCTCCGTGGCATGTGGGATCTTCCCGGACCAGGGCTCGAACCCATGTCCCCTGCGTTGGCAGGCGGATTCTTAACCACTGTGCCACCAGGGAAGTCCTGACCTAGAATTCTTTACCCAGCCAAAATGTTAATCAAATGTGAAGATAGAATCAGAACATTCTTGCAAGATTTTAATCATACACTTATCCTTCCTCAGGAGCTATTGGTGGGATATTTCACCACAAGGGGGGACAATACTAAAAAACAGAAGAGCATAGGGCCTAGAACAGGAAATCCAACACAGCAGGCCTTGAGAGCAGGACAGAGGCCTCCAGAATATGCATATTTCCAGGGCGCGAAAAGAAAGAATACGTGACTATTTGAAAGTATTTGAGAGGAGATATACACTTCTGTTACAAAGCTTAAGGATGAATTAGTAAAGTGGGAGATACATAGAAAACCTAAGTGAACAAAATAACCGAGACAGTCATTAGCTCAGAGGAAATCAGAAACATTTTTGATAAATAAAAAGAATGGAAATGCATTCCTAGTGTGGCTATAAAGAATATTTGTATAATGTAAACTGAATACTTTAGCCAAATATTATGGTAACTGATCAGGAGGAAGGTGGGAAGGGATGTGGGGTGGGGGACAGGATGTAAGAGAGCTAAATCTTCACTGCCAGTACTAAGAAAATAGCTAATATCGGGGAGGGGCTAAGAAATCATAGAATAACAGCACAAGCATGCTATTCAGAAGTAAGGTAGCAGGGACTTCCCTGGCGGTCCAGTGGTTAAGACTTCGCCTTGCAATGCAGGGGGTGTGTGTTCGATCCCTGGTTGGGGAGCTAAGATCCCACATGCCTTGTGGCCAAAAAAGCAAAACGTGAAACAGAAGCAATATTGTAACAAATTCAATAAAGACTTTAAAATGGTCCATGTCAAAAAAAAAAATCTTTTTTTTTTTTTTTTTTTTTTTTGCGGTACGCGGGCCTCTCACTGTTGTGGCCTCTCCCGCCGTGGAGCACAGGCTCCGGACGCGCAGGCTCAGCGGCCATGGCTCATGGGCCCAGCCGCTCCGCGGCATGTGGGATCTTCCCGGACCAGGGCACGAACCTGTGTCCCCTGCATTGGTAGGTGGACTCTCAACCACTGCGCCACCAGGGAAGCCCCCCCAAAAAAAATCTTAAAAAAAAAAAAGAAGTAGGGCAGCAAATACCTGAGTTGAAAGTGCTTGACATTATGAACAAGGGTTGAGGGTGGAGAGATATATTACATTACACAGTTCGACTTTTAAAACTATATGTACTGCTTTTAGCAATAAAAATTAAACATAATATTTATTTAGCCAACACTGTAATAGAACCTCATGAAGAGGATGGAGAGGGGAAGCATAAGTCTGTGTTTGGAAGGGTTTAGGAAAGCTAAATCCAAAGTTGGAGTCACAAGACAGTGTCTAAAATGGAAAATCAAGGAAGCAATATAATCTGGCATTTTAGAAATATGCAGTAAACAATAGATGAAATAGCTAAAAAAGTTGAAAGGATTGCTCATGAAAGTCAGCAAAGGAAAGAGGGTGAATTTGAGTAAGGACCCAACATTTTCTGCTATGGCAGACAAAGGTCTTATTTCCATACTATATAAAAGGTCTTGCAAATCGAGGAGAAACAGGAGTATATAACCTAATAGAAAATAGTCAAAAGATACACTCAGGCAATTAGTAGGACAGATGGTCAATATTCAAATAAAAAATGTTTAATATCTGAAAAGATAACGTTTTTTCACCAGATTTGCAAAAAACTGATAATACATATTATTGGCAAGAGTGTAGAGAATGAGGAACTCTGTTATTGCTGACATAGTTTAAATTAATATATATTTAGAGAGTAATATAGCACTAACAAAATTTTAAAAGCATGTATGCTCTTTGGCCCCCCAATCTACTCTGCCAATATATTTGCTTAAGTGTATGAGGATGTATATATACAAGGATGCTTGCTCATTGTAATGTTACAACAGCAAAAAGTTAGGGATAACCTACATGATATCAGTACAATTCTGGTTAATTACACTGTAGTACACCCACACATATATCTCCCCCCATCTATAGACAGCTCTTCCTGGGTAGGAGATAGGTCACTGCCTTTCCCTAGTGTTAAACAAATGGTCTTTAATAGTGCTCGTATCTTCTCTGTTATTTGTTAACTTTCCTATTCTGTTGTTTATTTTAATGTTAGGGTGGTTCTGAGAGTAACTAAACTCTCTTTAAGCTCCTTAAGTTTTGCCTTACTGTGCTGGCTGTCATATTTGCTGGACTTTAAAGATATTCCCTGGAAGACTTGCCTGCCTTTCACCCATCAGCAGCCTTGGCCCACACTATGAAAAGGAATAGTAAACTCTCTTCTTGTTAACAGTCCTCAGAATACAGCAGTTTTCTTTTTCAGTAATTCCCCTTTTGTCAAAAAACACTTTTCTTTGTTCATTCTCCACCTTTTTCTTAAAAGTCAAATTAATTGGAGGAGAGGAGATAGATACTACAGTTGTGATTCAGAGTTCAAAGGACAGATAAAAGTATAGAAGGCAAAGTCTTCATCTACCCCTTGACTTCCATCCATCCAGGTCCCTGCCCTGGGGCCACCAGTGGCATCAGTTTCTATTTGTTCTTCTAGAGGTATTCTGTTTATAGAAAAGCAAAGACTTTTTTTTTCCTTTTCACATCAGAGCATTTTGACAGTTCCTTCTCCACAAACTCTTTGGGCTTTTGCTAGGCTCTCTCCCTCAGTTTTGTCTGAGAGGGTCTTTGATTTGTTCTTTTGTTCAGCAGAGGTGCTGTGATCAGTGTGGTAAGTGAAACAAAGGGACATAATGAGGAAAAAAGAAGGTACATCATCCTTCTCTCTTTCCTTCATGAAGTACCCCAGAGATGTTCCAGGGTCTGGGAAGCTGGTTACAAACAGAGGTTTGTGACCCCACTTGAGGTCTGTGGTAGGCATTAGATTCCAGTGTCTGGATTTCATTCTGTCACTCTGGCTGCCTTTTCTGAGTCTTCACTGTGGGCCTCAGCTCTCTTCTCTCTGAAATGCTTGTTCGTTGATGATTTTGTTTTTTCATTTTCCAGTTAGGTGGTGTCATTTCCTTCCAAGGATACTATCCCTATGCTAATAATTCTACAAAATTTATCTCTAGCCCAGACTTCTTTCCTGAGCTTCAGACCCAAATACTAAGTACCATGCTATGCTTTCAGTATCCTCACTTAACTGCCCCTCACATGGCATGTCCAAAGCCAGACTCACCTTCCTCGCTGCAGCTTGAGTCTTCTCTGTCTCAGAGTGGCACCCAGATTCACAAACTTGGGTGTCAGCTTCAACTCTGCCTCCCTCTCCCTTACCCCCTGAATGCTTCTTACCTGTATCTCCTTCTCTTCATCCAAGGCAGCTAATAATTACTCACAATCTTGATTTATAGTTCACCTCTTTCCTAGTAAAGAAAAGGTTGGCGATTATATTCCTGTCCATTCTTTCTAACACATGAGTTGTCATCCAGCGTGTCACTCAGCTGCCATGAAAAGCACAGGCTCTCAACCTTTGGCCTGGTCATTCTGTCTCATACCTGTATATCTGGAGAAGCAAGTCTGAACACTTTGGTCATGATGATTTAGATCACAGTTTAATGACTATGGTAACATCTCACCCCACCCTCTGCTGTCTCTTATATGCTCATTTTATTTTTATATCAGTTGGTAAAATTGTTTTTTCCCAAGGATAATTCCTGTACATGCTCAGTACAGGCTTTGGGGACATTTCTTTACTCTGTAGTACTGTAGGCTTAGTGTGTTTAGTGTTCTCGTCACCAGGGTCCGTGTCTTTGCCTTTAGAGATGTTTGTTCTCCTATCTACCAGTTCCTAAAGGACATAAAAATGGGAAGATGTGTAGAGGGTGGAGATTAGTTGATGAGGAGAGAACTCTTTCACTTTACACATTTCTGTGTTATTTCATTTTATTTTTTACAACTAGCATCTGCATAAGGTTGAAAGGGAATGTAGAGAAATAAGATAGTAGAAATAGGTGAACATCTTATTTAAATGTCCTTTTATAGTAGCAAAACTTTAAAAAATATGTTGTACAATCCTAGTAGGGACTTTGCTTAAAGTTCATGTTTTCTTTTCAATAAATTATTTATATCCAAATTTATCTTCAGCCATCAGGTTCACAGTTGATACAAATAAATGAAATCTCTGGCATTTTAACCATATATGCAAATTGTCAACTTTTAAAAAAATTCTGTGCCAGTACCCACCTGTTGCTCTGGATTTTTTCTGTATTGCCAGCTTGTAATCTGTCGGTTGTTTTACTTGTACATTTCAAAGGTGGCTGCTTGGACTCATGAGATGAGTGTGGACTCTGGAGTCAGACACCTCAGACTCTGGGCTCCGGCACGTGTTAGCTGAGAGAACTTGATCGAGTTTCTTAACTTTCTTAGTCCTCCTCTCCTGTACATTGGAGATGATCGTAGTCACCTGACAGAGTTGGGAAAATTAAGTTAGAGGATCATAGACTTGAAGCATCTAGTGCTGAGCTTCAGACAGAGGTGACACTTGATCACTATTAGCTTTTTGCTTCCTCTCCCCACCCCCTTTGATTAACTTGGTATAGAGTTTATGACCTCATTTCTACCTGACGTATAATTCTGATAGAGGCGGGTATGTAAAGTGACTTTGGCAATACCCTGACACCGTCCTGCTGGGGAGCCTTTGGCTCTTCTTTCTACAGCGTAAGCTCGTACTACTCATCCTTCTGTCTGGTGCCACTCACCTTTCCTCTGTTTTCACAACGCAGCCCTTGGTGTCACCTCTGCTGTATGTAACTCAGGGAGTTTCAAACTTCAGTGTGTTACCGGTAGTATACTACTACTCTCTAAAAATTACTCCAAAACTTAGCAACTTAGAACCATGTGTCATCTCACAGTTTTTGTGAGTCATGTGTTTGGGAGTGACTTAGTTGGATGGTTCTGGCTCAGGTGCTCTCAAGACATTTGGAGTGAGAGCCACAGATGCAGCATCCAAAGATTTGATTGGGGCTGGTGTATCTGCTTCCAAAAGGCCCTCTCACCTGGCTCTCGTGCAGGGCCTGCAGTTCCTCACCAGCTGTGGGTATGAGTCCTCATTTCCTTGCCATCTGGGCCTGTCCATTGAGGTGCTCAGTGTGCTCACAACATGCAAGGAAGTGATCTGTGAGAGCAAGGAGGGAGTCCCCGCTCCTTTTACGACCTAGTCGGTCTCTGAAGTCCCCTCACCATCGCCTCTGCCTTACTCTGTTCATTAGAAGCAAGTCACTCAGTGCAGCCCCCACGCAAAGGGAGGGGTATTAAGTTCTGCCTTTTGAGGGGAGGATTGTCAAAGGATTTGTGGACCTGTTTGAAAACCACCGCACCTGGGGTGGTGGTTGAAATGTGAGATTCTCAAGGCCCATTTCAGATCTAGTGATGGGTAGAGCCCAGGAACCTACAGTTTGCACAAACACCCTAATGATTCTGATGCTGGTGGCCTGAAGCCCACACTTGGAAACCCACTGCTCTGCCAGATGGATCACTTGGTCTTCTTTAAATAGGCTTAATTGGTTGCACCTCCCTGTCTTTGCTCACATACATGGAGCACACATAGCCAGTCCATTTTCAACTACATAAATCCAGTTACCTCCATGGTGCCCACTACCCCAGACATAAGTGAGCTCTCCCTCCCTTGAATCCCTGCAGTGTTACATTTTGTTCCCCTGCTCTTTGGTTCTAATCACTTCGGTTCTGATGTTTTAGTGCCGCACTGCTAGTGGGATTTAAAAAACAGTCGCTTTCATTTGACCTCTCTCGCCAGCAGAACTACGACAACCCTGTGATAGGCATTCTGCTACTCAGGATTTCAAAGCAGTGTGGTCATTAGAATGCTGAGGAGCCTGGCTCAGACCACACTTCTTGGTAGTTAGTGCTTTCCTGCAGGCATTTGTCAAACAAATGAGTTCCTGTTGCAGGCCAGGTTTGGTTTCAAGGATGCAGTAGTGAAGGGAGACAGACGTGCTCCCTGTGGATGAGGACACAGCAGTGAACTGGTCAACAGAAATGCATTATCAAAACTTGAAAGACAGTCTAGGAAGGAAGTAAACAGATTGCTATGATGTAAAACAAAGGAGACCTACTTAGATGAGGTTTTTAGAGAATCTGCCTGAGTCTTGAAGGATGAAAAGGAAAAAGACTCTAAGGAAGGAAAGAGCTTAGTATGTTTTAATATCTGAGAGAAATCAGGGTGGCTGGAGCTGAGGTTGGAGGGTAGGCAGAGGCTGCCATGGCCGTGGTCAGGGTTTCATTCTAAATGCAGTGTCCTAAGCTGTGTTAGTATGATATCCAACTTGGCACTCTTCTAATTTAGTATTTGTAGAAATAACTGGGAGGTTCAAATTATAGCTACAAGTCCAACTATGATGGATTGGAAAATGAGATTCCTGTGTTAGCTTGACAGAGGGAAATTAAGAAAGAACTCAAGCCTGTATGGTTGTCAGGGAGGCTATCTTCTCATCTCAGAACAGAAAATGTGGGAATGACCACAACAGCAATAGGAAGTATTTATGTTGGAGATAAAAGTGCTCCTGCCTTTAGGGATGATCCAGTATTCTAGACAGGAAGGCTCTTCATCTTGATTACATGTTTTTAAGCTCTGAGCTGTCTGTAGGTCACATACCATGCCTTTCAGCTGTTAGCTGCTGATTCAGTTCTAGATCAGACCTGGTGGACGAGGACAAGCGCAGGGAGAGCCCCAACTTCCTTTTCCCATAGCCAGCTGCTGCTCGTTTCCCAAACCGCTTTCCAACCTTGCCTCCTGTAGGCTGTATAGTATACTGGGTGCTGGGAGACTGGTTCTGGCCATATTCCCCATGGAAAGATAGTAGGACCTTGGAAGATCTTTTCCTCTCTTTTTCTGGTTTCCATTTGTTTGCAGGAGGGTTGTATAAGATGACCTCTAAAATTCTGTTATTTTCTGAAATCTCATATTAGCCCAGGCCCTAATGCTGTGACCCGCCTCTGAACTCACAGCATGTGTTTGTGCTACAATTTACTATTTCCCCTTATTCTGTGTGATGGGTAGTCAGCTTGAAGTGGTTTTATTCAAAATCTTCTTACAGAATTACTTGGAATTATCATGATGCCATTCATTGTGACTATACAAGTTTTGATTTGCAGAATTAGAACCCCTAGGTAGTTATTGAATCAGACTAAGTCTAATCACAAACTATTCCTGCTTAAATCTGATTTCTGTGTTCAGGATAGCAAAATATAATTCAAAGTATAATTCACAATAGCAAAATATCATCCTCTTCTGGGACCTCTGCTTTTTCATAAGATAAAATTAAAGTATTTAGTATTAGGTAACAAAACTACTTCATAATTACCCTGGATTTCCATTTCTTAGATGTGGACTACTAAACATTATCAGTGAATCAGTTATCTAAGAGAAAATTTACATTTATATTGCAACCATGGAATATAAATATATCTTCATTAAATATATATATAATGTTTAATAACCTGTGTTGGGGGAATTGTGTGTGTGTTTGTTTTTTAGCTCTTCAGAGAAGTAAGAATAATGAAGATTTTAAATCATCCAAACATAGGTACTTTCTGCTTTCTTAAATACTTTTGGGTCTAAATGCATTCTTGAAAGTATGTCATAAAGCTAAACATATATTCCAGGAGTGACAGGAGATTTCTTCCCTTCTCCCAGCCCAGATATACTTTTAGAATATATATGTGTATATATATAGTGATCATTTTTGTTAACTTTTTGAAATTACTAAAGATAGGTTAAAAGATTAATGTAAAGCTTTAATTCAGTAGAAACATATGTAATCAGATTATAATTTTCTAATTTTTAATATATTAGAAAATGTCATAATTGTACTTAATTTATAGATAGAGAAGAGGGAATTATAGTAAGTTAGAGTTACGATTTTCAAAGGTGTAAAACTTTC
This sequence comes from Mesoplodon mirus, assembly GCF_964341445.2. Classification (NCBI taxonomy): domain Eukaryota; kingdom Metazoa; phylum Chordata; class Mammalia; order Artiodactyla; family Ziphiidae; genus Mesoplodon; species Mesoplodon mirus. The sequence goes on from NC_138979.1 coordinate 187,092,862, forward strand.
TGCTCTAGCTGTGTTCCCAAGAAAATACTGGTACATTGAATCATATTTTAAAAGACATAGGGAACTAGCTAGCCAACTCTGGATTTCAAATTCCAACTTCCCACCAAAAAAATACTGCCAAGAACTAGCTAACTTAAACCTTTTTGTTTTGTTTTTTAATTACTTATGTTGTATGCTGATTAGAGTTCTCTATACTTACTACTAAATGACATATCTTGGAAAATATAAATTTCTAAAATTTAAATTCCCATTGGATTAAAATAGTTTACACAGAAGAGCCAATATTTGCATTGGAATTTTATTTTATTTTATTTTATTTATTTATTTATTTTTTTTTGGCCGGGCCACGTGGTTTGTAGGATCTTAGTTCCCTGACCAGGGATCGAACCCCAGCCCCCTGCAGTGGAAGCTAGGAGTTCTAACCACTGGACTTCCAGGGAATTCCCCTTGCATTGGAATTTTAGAAAGCTGTTATTTATATGTTGATGGTTTACCAGCATATATGCCTTAAATTTCTTTAAATAATTTTTCTTAACAGCCTGAACATATATCATCTTAGAAATGATATGATACTTTTATTCACCAGTTCGACAAACACATCCAGTACTGTGTAAGGTACTTTATTTGATCTAATACTCTGTGTTAAAGCATCAGAAAATAACCCACAACATAAGAGATTAGCATTCTCCCTCCCTGCTCCCTTTTTTGCTAAATTTAATTGTAAAGTATGTATTACCAAAGTAGATACAGGAGATAGTGATTTGATAGCTTGAGAGATTAACTTCAGTTTCATTTAAAAATTTTATATTTCTGATTGATTTGTTATGGTTTTATGAATTAGCAGTAATAGAAATATTATTTGTATCTGTAACAAGAGACTGCTATAGTAGTCACACTGACCCATTGAAAATAATTCTTTTTAAAAAGTTCTTTTCAATTATTTATAGTATAATCCCTTCTACTTTGCCATCTCTGGCTTTAGAATAGAAACAAAGGAACCTCCTTAGGAATTCCCTGGCAGTCCAGTGGTTAGGACTCCGCACTCTCACTGCCAGGGGCTCAGGTTGGATCCCTGGTCGGGGAACTAAGATCCTGCATGGCACAGCCAAAAAATAAATTAAAAATTTAAAAAAATACATCTTTAAGATAAAGAAAAGAAACAAAGGGACCTTGTTCTCTGAGAATTGTGATGTTTCCCAAGCAACAGAAGTCTCAAGTCTTACATGTATCCTAAGCCATAATGACAAGTGAATGGACTTGCACTTCTAGGAATAGAACAGATACAGACGTAATACAGGATGAAATGAGAGCAGATACACTTCACTAGACTGCTGAGTGCATCCTGAAGTTACACCATTTGAGCACCTAGAAACTATGTTTATTTTTATGGAATTCCATGTTTTTATAAAATCTTTTCTGCTGTTGTAATATATTATAAATTTTCCTAAAAGAATTTTGTAGCGGGCCAGCTATTAAAATCTTTAACAGGAAAAAGTTACTTTTTGTAGTTATAGTTTATATGTACATAGTATTGTGCATATGGACATTTGTTTCTTTTTCTCCTGTATCTTCTCCCCTCCCCTAGTGAAGTTATTCGAAGTCATTGAAACTGACAAAACACTCTACCTAATCATGGAGTATGCCAGTGGAGGTAAGAAATTTATAAATTGTTTTTCTTTCTTTCTTCCCTTTTAGAAGAATACACAACCACACAGCCCACACGGATAATTGTTAAAGTTTCATTTAACATTCAGAGTCATAATACACTAGGATGAGAATCAGGAAGGCTTATTCCTAGCAGTTCTGTGGGTTGCTATTAAGTGTTTCATTATTCACATCATTAATTGATAATATGCAAATACTTGGATTTTTTTATTATGATATAACATAAAATTTACTGTTTTAACCATTTCAAGTATATAGTTCTGTGGCATTAAGTACATTCACATTGTTAACCATTATCATCATCCATCTTCAGAACTTTTTCATTTTCCCAAAATGAAACTCTGTCTCCATTAAACAGTAACTCCCCATCCTCCCTCCACCCAGCCCCTGGCAACCACCATTCTGCTTTCTTTCTGTATGAATTTGACTACTCTAGGGACCTCATATGAGTGGGATCATACAATATTTGTCCTTTTGTGACTTCCTGTTTCACTTAGCGTAATGTCCTTAAGGTTCATCCATTTAGTAGCCTGTGTCAGAATTTCTTTCCTTATCAAGGCTGAATAATATTCCATTGTGTATATATAGCACATTTTGTTTGTTCCAGTACTTGAATTTTCAAAAATATCAGTGCATTAGCCTATTTGAAATAAATGTGTATTGCATGTTAGATGGACGTCTTTATCAGATTTTTATGTCATTGGTGTCCATCATTTCCCAAGGCCAGAAATGGTGGTCACCGTGTTTATGGTTAGACTTCCCTAAAATAAAGATTAAGGACTGGTAATTATTTGCCTATAAGGTTGTATACATGTAGACATTTTTATGAAATGAATGTATATCGCTGTTATCTTTTACAAAGATTCTTATTTTAGGGTTATGGTTGGGCTATGCTTGTAGTTTTTGGACTGTGTGTGAGTTTTCATTATTTGTGAAAGGCAGAAGCTTTCTTGTTTGTGTGTTCCCTGTCTCTAGCATAGTGCCTGGCACGTAGCAGATACTCAGCAAATAAGAATTGAACTGAATTAATTAAATTATAAACTACTGGAGACATACTCTATTTAACTCTACAGTATAGATTAAATTGTTTTGATTATAGTAGAGTTTTGTTTTGTTAGCACTTTGATCCAGGATGCAGAACCTGGAGACAGAAAGTTGAATCACAGCCTCACTGTGGTGAGTTAACCATTAAATAAAAGATTGTAAACCTGTTGTGGGCAGAGCAGGCACACCCCTGGCACCACTTTTTCATACTCCTAGTTCATTATTAGTTGTGTGTTTCATCTTTTAAATGTGTGGTTTGAGAATTTAGTTGGGATTTTCGCAGTTGAGGAGCAGTAGGAAGAGCTGAAGGTTAATTGTAGAACCATAAGTCTATACGGAGTTCGAATGCTATCTACTCATCTTACGGTTCATAATCTTTTCATTTGTGTAGCCACTGCAGTGTACAAGTGTTTTTTTCTCTTACCTGGTCTCCTTTGACTTTCACAATGCCTCGGTGATGTGGCCAGGCGGTGAGCGATGGGCTTTTACCCTTGAGGAAATGGAGGCTGGGAAATCTCACTGTGGTCATGTTGCCAGGCCTGGAGCCCAGCCTTCCGACACCATATAGCCTCTGCTGATTGGTCAGTCAGTCACGGCTTTCCGTTCCCATCTATTTTAGGTACCAGGGTCCTAGAGATTGCTCTTTGTAGGAGAAGTCAAAAACATCTGAGAAGTGTCCATCCAGGAAGAGGATGGACTCCAGAAAAGACAGACATGGAGTCAATCCAGCCAGTGCCTCTCATTGGCAGTGTGACCTCATAAGTTACATGTCTCTGAGCTTCTTACTGGGCATGGGAGCACAGCCCTCCTTTGAGGGCTCAGTGCCATTGCTTAGCATTATAACAGCACTGATTGGTGGTGGTGGTGGTTTATTGGCTTGGGCCATTTGTTTTAATCAGCTCAACAAAGCACCATCTCCAGGGCAGCTGTTTTATTGTTGATACATTTGCCATTTTGAACAACAAACGTTTCATTAAATTGGCTACCTAGGGACTTCCCTGGTGGTCCAGTGGGTAAGACTCTGTGCTCCCAATGCAGGGGGCCCAGGTTCCATCCCTGGTCGGGGAACTAAATCCCACATGCATGCCACAGCTGAGAGTTTGCATGCTGTAACTAAGAGTCTGCATGCCACAACCAAGAAGCCTGCATGCCGCAACTAAGACCCCACGCAGCCTAAATAAATAAATAAATAAATAATTTTAAAAATGGCTACCTACTCCTCCCCCGCCTCGTATTTTTCAATTTGGTACAATCATGGAATTTTAGAATTGGAAGGAATCTTAGAAGTCATCCAGGGCAATTGCCTGATTTTTACAGATGAACCTAAAGCTCTGAATGGTTGTTCTATGCCAGTGGTTTCATCACTGGTTATAGTGGCAGGACCTGAACTAAAACCAAGGGCCTTCTGAACTGTCCTGTCCTGTGTCCTTTCATCAACCACATGGGCCGTGACCTGAGCAGGGAGAGCCACTGTTTGCAATTTTTTCTCCTAATAAATAATAGCCTTTAGAGGTTTTCAATTCAGCTGCTTAATCTGAGTGTTAATGCATTTTTAATAAGGGGAAAAATAAGAGATCTGGGTTGTATTCCTGGTTTATAACTTAGTGACTGTGAGTTTATGGTTCCAAAATCTCTTAACAGGTTTATATTGCATTTGAATTTTAAAATATTTTAAAATTATATTGACAGACTTGGACTTTATCTGTGTGACTCTACAACTACTGGGTTTAATCCATTACGTTTTTCTAAAAAGTCAAAACTGTTCCATATGTTACGCACGCATCTTTGTTTTCACTTTTTAACCACTTGTTTTGACATAGTATATTATTCTGCAAATAGAAAGGTCATTCTCATAGAAAATACTGACATTTTACTGAGCTGATATTTAATTTTATAATTCATCATAGTTAAATGAATTGTGTAGTGTAAATTAACAATAGGTAATTCCTTTTAAAAGATCATTAGGGGGCTTCCCTGGTGGCGCAGTGGTTGAGAGTCTGCCTGCCGATGCAGGGGACGCGGGTTTGTGCCCCGGTCCGGGAGGGTCCCACATGCCGCGGAGCGGCTGCACCCATAAGCCATGGCTGCAGAGCCTGTGCGTCTGGAGCCTGTGCTCCGCAACGGGAGAGGCCACGGCAGTGAGAGGCTCGCATACCGCAAAAAAACAAAAAAAACAAAAACAAAAACAAACAAACAAAAAAAAGATCATTAGGTAGTCAGTGATAACTTCAAAATATTTATACCCATTTAATATTTTAAAATTTATTCAAATTTAGGGCTAAAAGTTTAAGTCAGAGATATTAATGTACAGTTCAGAATAACCTCTTCCTCAAAAATATTTAAGTCCTGAAACTAAGCACTTTTTAAGTATCAAAATATTTTAGTTAACTGTTGTCACTAAGCTGATGGAAATATTCTTTATTTGTATGAAGTAAATGTGATTTTTTTTCCCCAAACACATTTTATATCCAATTTGCTAAATTAGTACTCTTTGTTGATTTCAGAGGCGTTTCTTTATTCCAAATTGATAAGCAATTGGCAGTACTGTTAGGTTCCTTGAAATGTCACTTCTCTTCCCTGAGGAATTAATACTGTGTAAACTACCACCTAGACGTCCACCAGTGAGTTCTGTTGGCTTTTCCTTTGCACTGTGTCCTGAATCTCCCCACTTGTCACCACCACGGCCGTTTCCCGCTCTCGGCACAGCCACCCTCTTTCTTGTCCTGAATACTGTGCTCTCCCCAGTCGGTTTCCCGGTCCCTTCCTCAGCCCTAACCCTCTTCTCCCTCTAGCAGCCAGAGTGATCCTTCTAAGAAGCCAGTCACTTCATATTCTCCTCTGCTTCTCCTCTCACTTAGAACAGCCTCCACAGGACTCTTCTTGATCTCACTTCTCCTACCATCTCTGTGCTCATTCACTACCTCCCTTTTCCCTTGTTCACGCTTCTCCAGCCTCGTGGCCTCCTTGCTCTTGTCTCTGTCTAGAATCTTTCTCCCAGATAACTAGCGTCCACTCCCTCACAGTAGTCAGCGCAATGCTTACACACACAAACACACTTCCTGTTTCTTTCCCCTGACTTTTCTCCACAGTACTTTTTATCATCTGATATACTGTATATTCATTTGTTTATTATCTGTCTACCCCCTCCTAGAGTGTAAACTCCATGAGGAAAAGGACTTTGCTTTGTTCACTGCTGTGTTTCCCCAGAGCCTAGAACGCTTCTCAGCAGTTAGTAGACACTCGATAATTACTTGTTGAATGAATGAGTATATTCAGGAAATGCTTTTTTGTCATGGTCCTGTAGTGAAGACATCTTCTTTTAACACAAATAACTTAACCATTTTAACTTTCACTTTTCATTGCCAAGTTTTTATTAAAGCATACTGGAAACATAACCTTTAAAATAAAAGGTGTATAATTTAAACATACGAGAATTTAATGTTAAGGCTTATCTTTAGCTTAAAAGATTTTATCTATAAACTTTGCCTATAGTTAAGGCTAAGTTAGTTCAGATTCCACATATTTCTGTTTATCTTCATACCTATATTTTAAAAATTAAAATTAGAGCGGGCTTCCCTGGTGGCGCAGTGGTTGAGAGTCCGCCTGCCGATGCAGGGGACATGGGTTCGTGCCCTGGTCCGGGAAGATCCCATATGCCGCGGAGCGGCTGGGCCCGTGAGCCATGGCCGCTGAGCCTGCGTGTCCGGAGCCTGTGCTCCGCAGCGGGAGAGGCCACAACAGTGAGAGGCGTGCGTACCACAAAATAAACAAATAAATAAATTAAAAAAAATTAATATTAGAGCATTGCTAAAAGTGAACATTTTCAGTTTATGGGAAAGTTAATGCTCAGAAGTAGGACTTCTGCTTACTTTTATTTCTCTCAATTATAGGTGAAGTGTTTGACTATTTGGTTGCACATGGAAGAATGAAGGAAAAAGAAGCAAGATCTAAATTTAGACAGGTATGGATTGCTGCACCTTTAATTTATTGATTTAATACGTTTTCTTGCTTAAACCCTAAAGCAAACAAGTGTTTGCCTCTATAAATGTCATAAGGCCCATAGGATGGATCAGGCTTTGGCCGTTCAGTTCAACACAACAAAAATTGATTAGTTTATTTAGTGCTTTCATGCCTAAGGCACTGTGCTAGAGGCAACCATGGGTTCTAGTTCTAGCTTTGTAATTGAAATTTTAGTCCCACTTTTTTTTTTTTTTTTTTAGTCCCACTCTTAACCTTAGTTTTTTGACAGTTGAGCCTTAAAAAGCAAGAGCCTTGCAAACACTTGAGATTGCATTAAAGAAAACCATTTCCGGGCCTCCCTGGTGGCGCAAGTGGTTGAGAGTCCGCCTGCCGATGCAGGGGATACGGGTTCGTGCCCCGGTCTGGGAGGATCCCATATGCCGCGGAGCGGCTGGGCCCGTGAGCCATGGCCGCTGGGCCTGCGCATCCGGAGCCTGTGCTCCGCAACGGGGGAGGCCACAACAGTGAGAGGCCCGCATACCGCAAAAAGGAAAAAAAAAAAAAAAAAAAAAAAAGAAAACCATTTCCAAGTTTTTAGCAAGAAGTGGCACAATCCCAAAATTCATTATTAGTTTTGTCTTACATAAGCCAAAACCAAACAGAACTTAACCTGTGAATTAATGGCTTACCTTCTTGCTTGCTCTACCCCATGGCCTTAAAGAGACATTAATTTTAATAAATAGGTTTTGGGCCTCCCTGGTGGCGCAGTGGTTGAGAGTCCGCCTGCCGATGCAGGGGATGCGGGTTCGTGCCCCGGTCTGGGAGGATCCCATATGCCGCGGAGCGGCTGGGCCCGTGAGCCATGGCCGCTGGGCCTGTGCGTCCGGAGCCTGTGCTCCGCAACGGGAGAGGCCACAACAGTGAGAGGCCCGCGTACAGCAAAAAATAAATAAATAAATAAATAAATAAATAAATAAATAAATAAATAAATAAATAGGTTTTAAGCATAAAGGTGACTTAACTCTCTAATAACAATTACTACTTATTGATTGATCATTACCTGCTAAATATTGGGATAAGTGCTTTACCTACATTAATGTAAATCTTGGAGCAGCCTTGTGAGTAAAGAGTATTATGCCTGGGGCTTCCCTGGTGGCGCAGTGGTTGAGAGTCCGCCTGCCAATGCAGGGGACGCGGGTTCATGCCCCAGTCTGGGAAGATCCCACGTGCCACAGAGCGGCTGGGCCCATGAGCCATGGCCTCTGAGCCTGTGCGTCCAGAGCCTGTGCTCCGCAACGGGAGAGGCCACAACAGTGAGAGGCCCGCCTACTGCAAAAAAAAAAAAAAAAAAAAGAGTATTATGCCCATTTGCTAAAGATAAGGAAACTGTGGCACAGGAAGACTAAATAATTTGCCCAAAATTTGATGACTGGCAAGTAGGAAAGCTACCATTGAGTCAGAGACACGTCCTCCGACTGCAGGACTAAAATCCTTCATCATTATGATGCGGTCTTCCTTAGATTAGGAATCAGCAAACTCCTTCTGTGAAGTGCCAGATAGTAAGTATTTTAGGCTTCGTAGGCCATACAGTCTGTTGCACCTATTTAACTCTGCTGTAGTAGCACAGAAGCAGCTTAGGCAATATGTGAATAAATACACTCATATGATTGTGTCCCAATGATACTTTATTTGCAAAAACAAGTGGTGGGCCAGATTGAGCCTACAGACCATAATTTGCCCACCCCTGATTTAGATTAAAGGAAGGAGCAGGTACTTTATTACTTCTAAATTAAGGCTGTCCTCCCATAGTTTTAAGTTCTGTATTTAAATGGCAATATAGCCTCATTTCTCTCAGAACCTTTAAATGTTTGTTTTATTAACATTTAAGGTTGTTAAGGTTGAAGTATAGATAGGAGTCTTTAAGGGTTTCACAATATTTAGAAAGGCAAGTTTAACCGATTTTCAAGATTTCTCTTAACAGTTGCCTCTTTTGATTTGCTTAGTCTAGTGTTTACAGTTAAGGACTTACAAATAAATTTCTTAACTTTTGCTGTTGCTTAAATTTAATTTGATTTAAAAGTACTAATGGTACTTTGAATTAAAACCTGTTAGATATCAAAGTTGAAATTGACTTTGGCCATCATTTAAATTCTCTGATCCTCAGTTTTTTTAGCTATAAAAAGAGGAAGTTATACTTGATTAATTCTGAAATCCTTTCCAGTTCTGATATCATTTTATCCTGTGGTCTATGGAAGGAAGCTCAAATTTCTCTTTATTACAAAACAAGTCTGTTTGGCCCTTTCCATAACTGTACTCTTAATTTTTATAAATTGGCCACCTAAAAGTCAAGATTTTTTTGCCTCATAAAACTGAAATTCCTTCCCACTCAGATGAATCTATCTGACTTGCAAATGTTTATGCAAATATGATTTATTGACTGCGAGGAAAAGGCTCTTGCCAGCCGGCAACAGCAGGTTTGAGCCTGGACTTTCTCCAGGGAAGCAGTTCAGTGCTTCGACCTGTCCTCTCTTCGTCCGTCTCCGCCCATCCCCCAGGTGGGGTCTGACTTGTCAGGGATCCTTGGACATTTATCACGCAGCTTCTTATCTTAATTTCCTGCAGAACTTCTGAAGCATTATTGGGGGCACCTGTTAGTTGGTCCAGGAAGGAGAGTTTATGTACTTGTACAATTACTGGCTTGGTTCACAGTGCTTACAATTAATGTAATCTTTTCTCCTGCCACAGTGTTTCCTTAAGTCCACTTACTAAACCTGGAAGGATCAGGCATATTGGTGCTTCCACTTTTCTCTGTTTCTAATTGCCATGCCTTCCAAAAGTTTATGTCATAGTTACTTTGATGAAATAAAAAGTTTTCCTATTTATTACAAAGAGAAAGGTGTGCCACACACAGAGTACACTATGCTTGATCTGTTTTCTGTCAGAAACAGGCCCTTCTTTCCATATGCATCAGCAGATGGCTTTCCCTCTTCCCATTTCCTTCCCCACGCTCATCCTTGTTACTGTTTATGCTGTTCTGATTTATGCTGGCTGAGCTCTCATTCTTTTCAAAGAGAGAGAAGAGGCTCCTGGCTCCGCCTTCTTCCCTCAGCTCTTTCTGGGTGGGTCGCTGGTGTTGCTGCCTGTGTTCTTTCATGTGTTGCTGGAAGTGAATTAGGCGTGCATTCTTATTTCACCTGGGAAGCATCTGGGTTGTCAGCCTTCTTTGGAAATAACTGCTTTTACCTTATAAGCAGAACGCAAAAAAGCAATAATTGAAAGTTGAGTACTTTCAGGTTATTGTGGCATCAGGTTAGCTTTGAGCTGTTTGGAAGTAAAAGAAGAGAAATTCTCTTTGAGAAAGGGTAGGACATTGTCACATCTGGTTCGGAAGCAGAATTTGAAAATAACCTATGAGAGAAATCTCAATATGGGGGCCGGGTTGGGGGGAACAGGGAAAATTTGATCAGGCAGAAGTAAGGTAGAATTTACCGATGTCCTTCCTAGGCAATAAACCTGTTACTTTGAGGGAAACAAATCTATTGATATTTCACTTTCCCAGTTTTCATGCTGACAGAATATAGAACAGCGTAATTGTTAACAGATGCTCTTAAAACTGATATTTTGGCATTGGAATTTGTGTAGCTTTAGTTGATTTTGAGTGGGCTGGTCTTCTGCATATGCACTTTATAGAGTATGAAGCTGCTTAGTGAAGCCCTGATTTTGGCATCATTCCCACCCTAACCCCAGCCCAGCTTATCCTTGCTGCTAATTCTGAACCAAAATAGCAACCAATAGAACAGCCCTCTCTGAGTTTTTGTGTCCAGTGTAGTTACATGCATGTTGCTTACAACAAAGTTGATGATGATTTGGAGAAACAAGCAGTATTTTCATTATAACCCCAGTTTTATAGATGTGTAATCATATATATTTAAATACACATATGTAATACCAAAGTAGAGACTAGAGGCAAATGCACCAGAATAACAGATATCATCTCTATTTGCTGGTTATAAAAGCATATTGTTGTATGTACTTTTCTGTATTCCCTAAAGTTTTTATAATAAGGATATAAAAGTTGTATAATTAGACAAGGAGACTTAAAAATTGCTAGTAAGTGTGAAATTTCAGTAGAGCAGTTATTTAACAGTACCAATCAGGGAATTCCCTGGCAGTCCAGTGTTTGGGACTCCACACTTTCACTGCCGAGGGCCCAGATTCAGTCCCTGCTCGGGGGACTAAGATCCCACAAGCCGCACAGCGCGGCCAAAAAAATAATAATAATAACAGCACTAATCACAGGAGTAATCAAAAGTTGGCTAAATGGAAGCACATCATTTGCTGAGAGTAGGAGGGATTCTTCTTGATAAAGCACATCATAGTTTTCGTTGTTTGTAGTTCACACACATCACAACATTCATCCTTCCAGTTTACGGAAGAGGAAGCTGGTCCTCAGAGAAGTGAAGTCAGTTTTGCTGTCCTTGAACCTACATTAGCCAAAAGGAAGAGAGTGTTGTAGGGACTGTCCGGGGAGAACCAGCCTGGATAAACTCCCAGCGCCGATAGTCCATAACTGCCGGCTTGGTTTTGAGTTAACGACGTGGGCATGCAGAAGTTGCACCAGAGCCTTCTGATCTGGGGCAGGGCTCAAGAAGAGATTCTCTAGTTAAAATTAGAAAGAACAGAACAGCCTCACTTAGCTCTTCTTGCACTCACTCTCAGTCTCTCCAAATTGAAAAGTTCAGAGCATGAGAAAATTATATTTAGAGATCCACGCAGACATTGAAGTGAGTGCTCACTGAGTATTCTGCACCAACGATGACTAATAACCTTGCATCTCTCCTGTCCAGATAGTGTCTGCAGTCCAGTACTGCCACCAGAAGCGGATCGTTCACAGAGACCTCAAGGTGAGTCCTAGTGCCCTTCCTAGTGACACTTTCCTTGTGTGTGCTCAGTTCTCCCAGTGCTCATGACACAAAGGAGGCATAGATTAGACTGTGTTATTAAATTTTTTTAAAAATCCTAAGATATATTTTACATTTCAATTAAGGCAGCTCATAGTTGGTCTCTGGAGAAAAATCATCCTACCACCAAACAGATGGGGGCCTCCAGAAATGCATGCTCTCACCTGGACAGTGTCTGCAGTGCTGCCTGGCATCCTTTTCTGTTTTTCTAGTCAGCATTCTCTCCTGTTAACAGCAGTGGTATTTAAATGAGACCTACTTCACGGTTGTCCACCTCTGCCCACACTCCTGGCATAGGATAAGGTTTCCTATTTCACAGAGAAAATAGAAACACCAGGCAGAAACTCCCTCTTTCCCAGCTGCACCTGCATCCACCCTTAACCTTTCAGGATTTCCCTCTTGTTACAGGACAGCAGGATGCCTCTGCTGACCCTGCCTCTGTGTTCTGGGTCCTGTGTCCCTCCAGGGGCTGCTTCACTCTGTTTTCTCCCATCTCTCCCTTCTTCATCCGCCCTCTCTCTCTGCTGGCGTGTCACTAGCAGCATGTATAAAAACATGCTCAAGTTTATACTCTCTTTTACCGAAAAACCTCCCCACCCCGATTCCCCTTCCTGGTACACCCTTTTTTTCCTCTTTACCTTCACAGCTGCATTTCTCTAAACACTGTTTAGATTCTCTCTTAACTTGATATTCACTATTTTCTCTCCTCACATAACTGTTATCAGTTTGCTTGTTCTCTGCTCACCCACCCTTGCTGCATTCACATCCACTCCAGTAGCTGCAGTGGCCACCTATATGTTGATGACCCCCAGATCCATTCCTGCAGCCAGAGCTCTCCTCTAGGATTTAGTGTCTAGCTGACAAAAGGACACCTTCACCTCAGCATCCCTCAGGTAGCTCGGGTTCAGCAAGTTCAACACCTAAACTCTTCCTTCCTAAACTTGAATTTTTATTTCTCATTGTGGTGACTGTCCTTCAGGTGCCTCTCTCTCCTTTACTCTGCCGTCCACTCAGACCCCAGGTCTTTTGGCTGCTGTTTCCTGAGTATCACTTGAGCTCACTCTTTTCTGTCCCCACTCACACTCTCCTAGTCCAGACCACCAGCATATCTCGTACCTGATTACTACACTAGCCTCTTGCCTGGTCTTCCCTGCTTCCAGTTTTGCCTCTTTCTTCCATGTCTGTTTCCTACATTGTAACCAGAATGGTCCTTTAAAAACACAAATAAGATTGTCATTTCCCGGGCTTCCCTGGTGGCTCAGTGGTTGAGAGTCCGCCTGCCGATGCAGGGGACACGGGTTCGTGCCCCGGTCCGGGAAGATCCCACATGCCGCGGAGCTCTATATATCCAGACACTAATATGACACCTGGTGTGTAACTGCCACCTGGTAAATGTTTGTTGAAACAAGTGGAAAAGACTGTGATCTCTATCTTGAATGAAGTTTAGGATGCTCCCTCCTCAATAATAGCCATTATACAGCTTACTTAGCAGTGTTTATGAAATGTGGCTATCCACCTAAAGTGAGTATCTATTTTTTAAAAGCCCCTTATTCTTAAAAAGCTCTTTAAAGATGTTATTGATCATGGACATTTGCTGTATAATTAGTGCTAGAATCAGTCTTTACAGTCGGGCCTCCATATCCCCGGGTTCTGCATCTGTGGCTAAGGAGGGCTGGCTGTACTATACCGTTTTGTTTGATGATGGATTATGGTATCCACAGGGGGTCCTAGAACCAGTCCCCTAAGAAGGCTGAGGGATGACTACACCTCATATCTGTTACTGGTTATTAATGCTGAAAAATGAGGAATTCTGATTTAGCTCCTATTTTTTTTCTCTAAAAAGAATGTTTGCTTATTCATTAGGGTATATTAACTTTACATCATTACAAAAAGCTTTTGTGAAATGCCTGATTCTGTCACAGTTCTGATTATATTTTGGTTAAATTTCATTTTTGTCTTGGTGTTTTCCCTCTAGGCTGAAAATCTATTGTTAGATGCTGATATGAACATTAAAATAGCTGACTTTGGTTTTAGCAATGAATTTACTGTTGGCAGTAAACTGGATACGTTTTGTGGCAGTCCTCCGTATGCAGCCCCAGAGCTCTTCCAGGGCAAGAAATACGACGGGCCGGAAGTGGACGTATGGAGCCTCGGCGTCATTCTTTACACACTAGTCAGCGGGTCACTCCCCTTTGATGGACAGAACCTAAAGGTATAAGAAGTGGTTGCATCCATGTTCTTCAGAAAGCTAAAAGGATTTTATAAAATGATAAGAGTTAATGTGTTAATGTTGTTTCAGTGGGGTTCTTGGAGTTCTTTTTTAACCTAAAAGTTGACTCACTAGTTTTCTTTCCTCTCTGCCTCCCCAAAGGAACTGAGAGAGAGAGTATTAAGAGGGAAATACAGAATCCCTTTCTACATGTCCACAGACTGTGAAAACCTTCTCAAACGTTTCCTGGTGCTAAATCCAATAAAACGAGGCACTCTAGAGGTAATCACATACGTGGAAATAAGGAACAACTTTGGAGCGTCTTTAAAGTATTTTTAGAACTTTGCTTGGTTTGTATGATGTATTGAATATTATCCTGGGGTTTTTTAGGTAATATTGAGACATTTTTTAAAAGTTATCCTTTGAGCCATAATCGATGAAATGTTGAAAATAAACTTTCCTAAATATTGTGATTACCAGAATGTTTCATTTTATGCTGCTAATGAACAGTTCACCTTTCAGCAAATTATGAAGGACAGGTGGATCAATGCAGGGCATGAGGAAGATGAACTAAAACCATTTGTTGAACCAGAACTAGACATCTCAGACCAGAAAAGAATAGGTAATTATTCTGTGCCTGCATGTTGGTGTATGTACAAGTAACATACTTCTGTTTTGATTCATACGTGTATGCCTAAAATGGGGATAATGGGAAGTTAAGCATAAGTTACATGAATCAGCTTATATGTTTTGTCATATTTAGGAATTTATCTGCAGTTTCCTGTAATAGCACTCAGTAACTCAGAAATAAGCCAACTGCCCGTTTATGTTAGAAAATGTGTGATCTTTTGGGTCAAATAAAGGAAATTATTTTACCCTATAACATAATGATTTCTTAACCAAACGAAACACATAAACTATATTATACCCTTCTTTTAGATATTATGGTGGGAATGGGATATTCACAAGATGAAATTCAAGAATCTCTTAGTAAGATGAAATATGATGAAATCACAGCTACATACTTGTTGTTGGGGAGGAAATCTTCAGAGGTAAGAATAATCAGATAAAAACCTACAATATCCTTTTTGTGAATTATTAACTCATGTAAACTCTTAGGTTTTTTTTAGTGTATATAACATTTGATAATATTTTTAAATTTACCTTTAAATAACTAACTCCTATGGCTATTATGAGACACTATTTTAACTTTAAGATAATAACCTTTAATAATTTGGCTTCCATTAAGTTAACCTATAGTCATTAGTAGTTTTTAAATGATGTAAAGTATCAGATGAAATAAATAGAGCGTTTTAAGTTTTTTGAAAAAGCCTGGAAGGAAGAACATAAATACTTATCCTTGTGTGAGTTTTTCCAACAGTCAGAAAAATACTTTTGCCTGAGTTGAGGGTTGTCATTTTTGTACACTGATTCTTCTCTCTCAGTGAACTACTTATGAGAGGTTTGTGTATTGTAAGTTTAGTTTCATAATAAACCATTTGGGCTCGTGTTGTGGTTTGCTCTGTTTTTCTCATTTTCTCTTAGCTGGATGCTAGTGATTCCAGTTCTAGCAGCAATCTTTCACTTGCTAAGGTTAGGCCAAGCAGTGACCTCAACAACAGTACTGGCCAGTCTCCTCACCACAAAGTACAGAGAAGTGTTTCTTCAAGCCAGAAGCAGAGGCGGTACAGTGACCATGGTAAGTTTGAGACCATTCCAGTGTGTTCTCTCAGAGTCTCCCGTTAACCAGGAGGCCTCCTAACACTGGGAAGCATCCTTTTGCTTGTGGACTACTGGGGTTGGAGTTGCTTGATTTCCCTTCTTGACATTGCAGGACAAAGCAGTCCTGCAGGTTCTGGCATATTTATCTCAAGCTCTGATCTCCTTGGTACACTCAGTAAGCTTTTTTTTTTTTTTTTTTTTTAATTTATTTATTTTTGGCTCCTTTGGGTCTTCGTTGCTGCGCGCGGGCTTTGTCTAGTTGCAGCGAGTGGGGGCTACTCTTCGTTGCGGCGCGCAGGCTTCTCATTGTGGTGGCTTCTCTTTGTTGTGGAGCATGGGCTCTAGGAGCACGAGCTTCTGTAGTTGTGGCTCGCGGGCTGTAGGGCACAGCCTCAGTAGTTAGGGCGCACAGGCTTAGTTGCTCCGCAGCATGTGGGATCTTCCCAGACCAGGGATGGAACCCATGTCCCCTGCATTGGCAGGCGGATTTTTAACCACTGCGCCACCAGGGAAGTCCCTCAGTAGGCTTTTATTGAGTAAGACCTGACTGCTTAGAAGCCTTAGCCACATGTGACTGTTGAGCACTTGAACTGTGGAAATGATTTTCAATTTTGTCTCAGTTAAATTTATAAAGCCATGTGCAGCCAGTGGCTACCACATTGGACAGCGCAGCCCTGGAAAATGTATAGTATCCCAGTTTTGCCTTAATTGGTTTAAATTTTTGACCTGTGTCTTTCTCAGCCACACTCTAGCTGTTGGTGTGTCTAACCACCCTCACTCTTAAAAGTTTTCACCATAGAAGTGAATATTTCATGAGACTTAAGACCCTAAAAGATATGCTTACCAAACCTGACAGTTATTCTACCTTCAAGGCAGCCCCATTTGTTGGAATCCAGAGACTCTAGCAGGTGTGTGTTTATTCACATATTATTATTTCCTTTAATTCGAGCGTGCAGGAACCGCATTTAGGTTGGCCTGGTCCTAACTTTTAAAAATACATCCTCACATGGAACACCCGTTCATCTCTTTGTTCAGTTCATTTCCCTTCTCTGGACTTTGTCCACCTCCATTCTTTCACCTTGAGATGTGGCACTTGGAATTGCACAGCGTGTTCCAGGTGTCTGCAGCTTTGGTTTTGCACCAAAAGTGATGACACTCTGGTTTCCATTTCTCTCCCTGCTGCTGCTGCCTCTCTACTTGGTGTGGGCCAAAGCAGCACATTGTCCTGACACTGTCAGTACACTGTCTATTTGTCTGCTATTTTCTAGGGTATAACTGAGAGCTCAGAACCTGTCTGATGCCAGGATTTGTGCAGGTGGCATTTGTAAACCAAGTGTTGATCTGGGTCTCTGTCTCTTGTGTTCACATTAGTTGCTTACAAGGAGGGGTTTTCCGTGTACTGCAGAGCAATTAGCAAAATGCCTACGTGTTGCTCTAAATCAACCAGTTTAAAGGGAATTGTTCCTAAATCCTGGAAGAAACCTGGTGATGGAGTTTTCTCATGTCCCTTTCCCCAGCTCAGAAAATTTTAGACCTAAAAAGAGCTCACCAAACCCCCATATTAGCAATAAGGAAATAGGGCAAGAGAGCTCACCAGGTCTTCTGAAGTTAAATAGAAGTGGGAACGCCTGAGACAGACCCAGGATTCCTGGCCCCTGGTCCTATGGCTGTGTCCACTAACCCGCCCATTACCTCATATAGTAGTGCTTTTATAATAATAATCATCCTTCTTTCTTGGAGCCTCTGATATTAAAAAGAAGTTCACAAAAGAATATTTCCAGAAATTCTGTATATAGAAAATCACTGACCCAGTTCCACATTCTTTGGGGATGAAGATAGTGATCAGCAAAAAAAAAAAAGATTTGATTATGCCTCTGGCACTGTTCATTTAAGTGCTGAAAATGAGATAGTTTCCAAATAATGAAATCTAGTAAAGCACATCCACTTGGTACCAAGTGAAGGCAGACAAGCCTGTAGATAGACCAACTTTTAGCTTGCCCTCCCACCCCATCTCATCTCTCCTCTTGTTCCCTACCTCTGGATGCCAATGATTTATATCTGCCTGCTTCTGTAAAATCATAACTTAATTTTTATTTGTGTTTCTTAATTTCAGTCCCATGTGTGAACTCCCCTGTATGTATGTACATTTTTTTCTAGGAAGGGTGATCTTCATCAGATTTTCAAGGGGTTCTTTTATTTAAAAAAAAAAAAAGGAAAGAAAGTGAAGAATCACTGTTCTATTAACCAGTCAGTGGTATTGGGGAGGTTGGTAGTGATCAGAAAAAAAAATAAATTTGCATCCATTTCTCACATCTTATACAAGGTTGGATTCCAATTGGAATAAAGATATAAATATTAAAAAAAGAGACAGTGAGCTCATTTAAAAAAAAAAAAAAAAGAAAGAAACTGGGGCTTCCCTGGTTGTTCAGCAGTAAAGAATCTGCCTTCCAGTGCAGGGTACTCGGGTTTGATCCCTAGTCGGGGAACTAAGATCCCACATGCTGCAGGGCAACTAAGCCCGCATGCTACAACTACTGAGCCCACGTGCCTCAACTAGAGTGCGCGTGTGCCTGCGTGTCAATGTGCTCTGGAACCTGCACGCCACAACAAAAGATCCAGCATGCTGTAACGAAGATCCCACGAGCCACAACTGAGACCCAACGCAGCCTAAAATAAAATACAAAATATATAAATAAATTAATTAAATAAAAATTATTTTTAAAAAAAATCATATTTTGGGGAATTCCCTTGCGGTCCAGTGGTTAATTAGGACTCTAGGCACTTTCACTGTTGTGGCCCGGGTTCACTCCCTGGTCAGGGAACTAAGATCCTGCAAGCTGTGCGGTGTGGCTCAAAATTAAAAAAGGAAGAAGAAGAAGAAAAATCACATTTTTGCGTGATATATCCACACCACAGAACACTACTCAGCACTAAAAAGGAACAAATTATTGACAAATACAACAATTTGGATGGATCTCAAGGGAATTATGCTGAGTGGGGGGAGACAATCTCAAAAGGTTACATTGACTCCATTCACATAACATTCTTGAAATGACGGAATTACAGAGATGAGAACAGATTAGCAGTTGCCAGGATTTAGGGAAGGGACTTGAGGTGGAAGATAGGTGGCTGTGGCTGTGATAGGGTCGCCCACAAGGTCCTTGAGATAGAACTGTTCTTCATCTTGACTGGTGGTGATCACATGAATCTGCACATGTGATTAAAGTGTGTAGAGATGAATACCCACGCACATAACACACAGTGCAAGTAAAACAGGAGCAGTCTGAATGAATGAGGTCAGTGGGTTGTATCAATAACTGTTTCCATGCACAATCTCAAATCCTAAAATGAAAAAAAAATCTTTTAATTTTCTAAATAGCAATAATAAATGTTTCAAAACAAATTGGTAGTAACCCTAAAGATTCAGAATGTCATTAGATGTATCATGATATTGAGAGGAAAGAGAAGTATTAAGGGTAGTATCATCCTATACTTGGCTGATTCTTTGTTTTATATGTTAAAATAGCCAAACTGAGAACTTGATTGTTGTTCTCCCATAAATCAAATCTTTGTTTACTTTTAATTCAGTTCTAAATAGAGTTACCATTATTTATTTATTTACCACACCATGCAGCTTGTGGGATCTTAGCTCCCCAACAAGGGATCGAACCCGGGCTCTCAGCAGTGAAAGCACAGGGTCCTAACCACTGGACCACCAGGGAATTCCCTAGATTTACCATTTGGATTTTTGTCCTAGAAGTAGCTTTTCTGTACCCCACCCCATCCTTTTTTTTTAATAATTTATTTTTCTGTTGAAGTATAGTTGATTTACAATGTTGTGTTAATTTCTGCTATACAGCAGAGTGCCTCAGTTATACACATATATACATTCTTTTTCATATTCTTTTCCATTATGGTTTATCTCAGGATATTGAATATAATTCCCTGTACTATACAGTGAGACCTGGTTGTTTATCCATTCTATATGTAGTAGTTTGCATCTACTAACCCCAAGCTCCCAGTCCCTCCCTCCACTGCCCTCTTCCCCCTGCCATCCATTTTTTAATAGACCTAAAATATAAAGGCTTTTCTACCATAAATGATGAGCATTTGGTGCTGTTCCTTAAGATTACCACTGGACGTCATATATAATGAATATACTAGTTATCTCGTTCATTTCCAAAATTCTTTGAACTCCGAATCTCCTGTGTCATCAGAGTCTCTAGGTGATTTACTGCAGGACATCAGTTAATTGCCCACCTGGGATGTCCCTAGGCATCCTCCTCCTGGGAGGGGGTCTGACCGGGAACATCCACCCATGTCCTCCCTGTCACTTCCATGAGAAACATGCTTTCTTTTGCTTATACTGCCTCTGCCTCTCCTTGTCTGCTCAAATTCCTGTTTACCTAGAAGGTTATGAGTGCTGTAAAAAAGATGCAAGGTAAAACTTCAAAGGAAAGAGCCTGTAAATCTGTACTGTTCTTTTCTAAAAGGTGACAGCGTCTCTTACACAAACAGGATGAAACTCACTCAGGTGTATAGACACCAGGTGAACCAGTTCATTCTGCATGATGTGTGTGCATCAAGTTAGTTTGATTATTTATCTGTCCAGTAACACCCTGTGAACAGAAAGACAACTATATAAGCCTATTAGTTAAAAAAAAAAAAAAACTTTAAAAAAGTAGAATGTTAGGGACTAATAAGTGAAATTTTAAAATTGAATTCAGGACTTCCCTGGTGGTACAGTAGTTAAGAATCTGTCTGCCAATGCAGGGGACGCGGGTTTGGGAAGATCCCACATGCCACAGAGCAACTAAGCCCGTGCGGCACAAGTACTGAGCCTGCGCTCTAGAGCTTGCGAGCCACAACTCCTGAAACCCGTGCACCTAGAACCCGTGCTCCGCAACAAGATAAGCCACTGCAATGAGAAGCCCACACACCGTAACGAAGAGCAGCCCCCGCTCACCACAACTAGAGAAAGCCCACGTGCAGCAACGAAGAGCCAACGCAGCCATAAATAAATAAATTTATTTTTAAAAAAAAGTGGTTAGGTAATTTTTAAAAAATAAAATAAAATTGAATTCATTGCATAGGGAAAACATTATACATGAATGGGAAGCATCTTAGAAGATTTCTACTGTCTTATATTTTCTTAGATGAATAGAAATCTTGGGTCATCTTATAAAGTGTTCATTTTCACAGGATAAAACAAAACTATATTCTGACTTTTAAAAAGTGAACTCTGTATTTTAGCTGGACCGGCTATTCCTTCAGTTGTGGCGTATCCGAAAAGGAGTCAGACCAGCACTGCAGACGGCGACCTCAGAGAAGATGGAGTTCCCTCCCGGAAACCAGGCGGCAGTGCTGCTGGAGGAAAGGGAGTTGCTCCAGCCAGTCCCATGCTTGGGAGTGCGAGTAATCCCAACAAGGCGGATATTCCTGAACGCAAGAAGAGCTCCACCGTCCCCGGTGTAAGTATTGTCGGACTGTAGGGCAGGCTAGGGTTGTAGGATTGAAATGATAAGACATTTTGCTCCTGTTTGTTCATCTGCCTACAAAGCCCTACCCACTGGGCCACCAGGCACAGTCTCAGCCTGTAAGGATCACTTGCTCTGTTGCACGTATTTCTTGTTGAGCCGTATCCCACTGGATGAGTGATCAGATCCTTTATGTCAAGGGCTGTTTTTAGTTACTCCATAAACATCTGCTAAACTTCAGACTGTATCAGGTGCTGAGATATGGAAAGACGTCATAATCTAACAGAGGAAATGAATAAAACCAAATGGGGACAGTGCAGACAGGTGATGGCAAACAGAAACCTGATGGAGTCTGTACAGGGCACTGTGAGCTCTGACTGCCAGAGATTTGGTGTTTGCCCTGCATCTCAAAGGGCTCTATCGATACAGAGTGTTGACTGAGTCCTTACCATGTGCCAGGGACCATGCTGAGTGCTTTTTCATGTATTAGCTAAATGTTAAAAGTGAAGAAATTGAAGAAAAGTTAGGTAATTGTCTAAAATTATACTGCTAAACTGAATCTGTCTGTCTCTTAATCCCTGCCCTGAACAAAATCTCCCTAGGAGTAGGTAGTATTTGTTAAATTGAATCTATTCAGTTTCAGAAACTTCTTGGTGAATTGAAATGTGTTCTCTCTGACCTAGCATAGTGATTATTATTCTTAGCACTCCAAAAGTAATTTTTTTAATGATTTGATGTTTGTATTTATTGTGAAATGATCTCTAAGTCTAATTAACATCCGTCACCATACACAGTTACAGAATTTTTTTCTTGTGATGAGAACTTCTTAGATTTACCCTCTTGGCAACTTCCAAATATGCACTACAATATTGTTCACTAGAGTCACCATGCTGCACATTGCATCCCCAGGACTTATTTATTTTATAATTGGAAGACTCAAAAAGTAATTTAAAAAAGAATTTGCAGAGAATGAACAATTTTAAGCATATTCTGTAACCACATTTTTCCCTAAAAGTTAGCGGTGATAAAGCCTTCCCTCTACCCTAAAGAAACCCCAAACTGAGGAGCCCACATGGAATCCGTGCTGCTCCCTTTGGCCGGTTCTTGGGGAGGGGCTTATAAAGGAACCTAGAAGGTTTTGTGTGTTCCATCCTTTGACATTGTGCTTTATCAGAGTAAACGCTGTGTGGAAAGGTTTTTTATTTGGCTTCCTAATGCAGTAAAATTGGATCGTCATTCCATAGCCCTGCAATTTAAATTCAGCCTCCAATTTTTGTTGACAGTTACCAGAAGAAGAAAAAGACTTTGTTCCCTGCCTTCATAACTTCCATTCCTTCACTCTATTCATCTGCACACCCCCCTTTTGAAAGTATATCCCAAGCATTATTAGCCACTCATACATGATTATTTATAAAGGAAAGTATGTTATTATAATTTTCTCCCATTTGTTTTCAGCTTCCCTATACATGATCTGCTCATGCTGTATTAAAGGTGGCTGCTTTTATCTTTGTTTTAAAATTGTTATCTGATAAAAGTTTTTACTTGTGACTTTTGTTCCTTGCTTTTTAATTTTGAAAGTATTAGCTTTTTACAAATTGATGTGAAATTCACATGACATATAATTAGCCATTTGAAGCATACTATTCAGTGGCATGTAGTACATTCACAGTGTTGTGCAGCCTCTACCTCTCTCTAGTTCTGAAACACTTCAGAGCACCCTGTGCTCATTAAGTAATCACTCTCTCCAATCCTCTCTTCCCCAGCCCCCGGCAACCAGTAATCTGCTTTCTCTCCCAATAGGTTTGCCTATTCTGGAGATTTCATATAAATGGACTTATACAAGCCTCTTGTGTCTGCCTTCTTTTACTCACCGTAATATTTTCATGGTTCTTCCAAGTTGTTGGGTGAACTCATTCCTTTTTATATGCCACAGTTTGTTTACCTTCTTACTCGTTGATGGACATTTAGATTGTTCCTATCTTTTGGTTATTATAAATAATGTTGCTGTAAGGATTTGTGTACAAGTTTGTGTACCGCACCTGCCGTATTTGAGTCTCTATTTCTCCACATCCTTGCCGATACTTGTTATTTTCTGTTTTTTTTAATTATAGCTATCCTGGTGGGTGTGAAGTGGTACCTCATTGTGGTTTTGATTTGCGTTTCCTAAATGACCAGTGATGTTCAGCATCTTTTCATGTGTTTATTGGCTATTTGTATGCCTTCTTTGGAAAAATGTCTATTCAAGTCCTTTGCCCTTTTTTTTTTTTTTTTTTTTTTTTTTTCTTTTTGCGGTATGCGGGCCTCTCACTGTTGTGGCCTCTCCCGTTGCGGAGCACAGGCTCCGGATGCGCAGGCCCAGCGGCCATGGCTCACGGGCCCAGCCGCTCCGCGGCATATGGGATCCTCCCAGACCGGGGCACGAACCCGTATCCCCTGCATCAGCAGGCGGACTCTCAACCACTGCGCCACCAGGGAGGCCCCCTTTGCCCATTTTTAAATTGGGTTGTTTGTCATCTTGTGGTTGAGTTGTAAGGGTTCATTATATATTCTGGATATTAAACCTTTACCAAATATAGGATTTGCAAATGTGTTCTCCTATTCTGTAGGTTCTCTTTTCACATCCTTGATAATGTTCTTTGATGAACAAAAGTTTCTTATTTTGATAAAGTCCAGTTTATTTTTTTCTTTTTGTTACTCATTTTGGTGTGTGTGTCTTATCTGAATCTCTCGTCAAATCCAAGGTCATGTAGATTTACCCGTCTTTTTCTAATAGTTTTACAGTTTTAACCCTAATATTTATTTTTCTATTTTTTTAATTTTTGTTTTATTTGTATATTTACCTTATATTTATAATCCTTGCTTTTTAATTTTTTACTTTGAAAGTATTACCTTTTAAAAATAGTGGATCTCTCTGTCTGCTTTGTTTTAAATAATCCATGAGTTATTACTCTGTAGATTATTATAGCCAGCTTTTCAAAGTCACTTTACCATAGCCATTTTTCATTATTGCAGAAACATTGGAGGGTAGGAAGGAGGGTGGAGGTTGCTGCCTTCATCCTCTTCTCTGATCTAGTGACCAGTACTGTTGATATTTTAGTGTAGGTTTATTTAAAGAGTATTCACGTTTATTTAAATTAGGTGGGGGTTTTTTCCTATTGTACTATACTTACTAAATAGTTTAAGACCAAAATGCCCTTTTTTTTAAATAGAGTAATACAACATCTGGTGGAATGACGCGGCGGAATACTTACGTTTGCAGTGAAAGAACCACAGCTGATAGACATTCAGTGATTCAGAATGGCAAAGAAAACAGGTATGAAATTTTACCTGTTTGCAAGAAAATTTGTTTTTCCCAAGAGAAATGGAAGAATGATATTTGCTTCTCAGTTTTTATAGTCAAAATTCAAATAATAGTGGTAAGTATTCGCTAATGGTAAGTTAAATTTGAACGCAGAGTTTTAGTGAGATCCTAGAATTCCAAATTCCTCTCATTGTCCAGAGCTTATCCTCCTGGCCAGCTGTGTGTGATGATTGGAAGGGTTGAGTTAAAGCAGGGAGCTTTCCCAGAGGAACTAGATGGTAAGCTATGGTTTAATTGTAGAATTATGAACAGGGAAATGGAGATTATTTTGTGCATATGAATAACTTGAACCAAGGCTGGAAGGGGGAAGGACGAGGACCTGAGACTGGGAGCCACACCTCAGGGAGATGTGGAGCACCTGGTGGGGTGGGTGAGCCTTCAGTCAGAGGTCAGCAGTGTGTCAGAGGGGCATGGTGGACGCGTGGTAACACAGTCTTCACCTGAAAAGGACACACTGGAGTATCCCAGAGAAATGGAGAGTGCAGTCTTCTGAATGATTTTAATCTGGTAGAGAGGCAGTCATACATTGGATAAGCATGATTTAAAATACTAACAAAGTAATGTGTCAGTAAGGAGTTAGATCATGCAAACAATTTTCTTGGGGTTTCAAAATCAGAAACAGAGAAGTGGGATTAAGTACATCCAGAAACCATGGAGGAGAGCTAAGTTTGGGCAGAGGGAAAAGTGGGTGGGGGGAGTTGGATTGGTAGAGTAGTTAAATATATTGTATATAGAACAAATTTCCCAATTGGGCATGATTTTCCTTCTTTCTTTTTGGAAAAGTAGTATAAAACTAGATTCAAAATGGTGAGCTAAGGTCAAAGTGAGCAGATAAAGTTCTGGAGTAGAAATCCATAAAATAAATTCACATCGTCTTCCATTGTCCCCTGGCCTCTCTGAACATTGCTTGATCATATCACATTCTCATGTGTAGCATCAAAATTGTTTTTCCTCTTTTTCTGACATTTACTTTTTGAAATTGCATTATAAGATTTCTGTTTCCTTTAGATCTCATCAGTCAAATGAAATGTTTGATCAGTAACTTATATAACAACCTAAGCAAAAATTCTTCTGTCCTTAAAACCAGACTATTTTATCATTCCCCTCTTCCACAGACCACTTATGTTTGAATTGACATGAAGGTAAAAGCTTACTATGTGAGATTACATTCATTTTTCAGTGAATTTTTAGAAATATTTACATCCTGGTATTCTGTCTTCTGATTCCTATGTATGTGCTTGTTTTAACATTGTCTTTTTCGTATGATTAAGAACTATTAATAATTTGAGTAGAGCAACTGGGCTAGATAGCTTTTAAATTAGTGATTGATATATTTATTTTTTAATAGTGGTCTATTTTTTGGTAAATTTTCTTTTCTTACAGTTACTTTGTTAAATCTATCAAATTTCTTCTAGTTCGAAGTGACTGAATAGGAGATATCAGAAGACTTAGAAGTTTCTTTCTTCTTCTTTTTTTTTTTTTTCTGGCCTCATGGGATCTTAGTTCCCTGACCAGGGATTGAACCTGGGTCCCCCACAGTGAAAGTGCTGAGTCCTAACCTCTGGACCGCCAGGGAATTCCCAAAAGTTTCTAATCTGTTATGGATTTTAGTCTATGGAACTAGAAAAATGTTGTTTCATGACCCTTCTTTTTACAGATTCTTCCGAATTGTTGAATTATTCTATCAGATTCCTTTTGAACTTTAGAATATACAGTTCTCTGAGGTGCAGAGTCAGACTTTTATCTACAAGGCTGTTAAGACCAAGGTCTAGGTCTGCTGCCTTGAGTTGTGCTTCTGTGTGTGCATCTACTCCTCTAATTCTCCTTCCCCACAGTTACTCAGTTCACTCTTTGGAAATAGTTTTAGGAATACTCTGATTGCTTTGGAGTCATTACCTGTCTGTGTTCTACCTGCAGACACCTTCCTCAGTGGGGCTACCTCCTCCTTATACCAACCTGGGCCTTAGGGCATCTGTCAGCATCAGCTCTTTAAATGCTTTGCTTCTGAAAGTGTTGTCTTTATCTTCAGACAGAGCCCCCAGCCACACAAGCTGGGGCCCATGATTTTAATAATATCTGGATTTTCTTTTTCTGTCTTACAAATGAATTGAAAAATTGTGGGAAAATATTGGAGGTTTGAGTGCCAAACTGGTGGTCATATTTTTTACTTCCAGTTAAGGAAGGCATTAAATGTGACAACTTTCTCACCCTTAAAATAGATGCTTGAGTCATAAATTATGCACTGAGCCTTCTCTGTGCGCAGATGACTTCTTTGGCAGATTGTTGCTTTTTCCTCTCCCATATATATCTTATTCCTTGACTACAATACTAGTGAGGTACAGGATGCCTGGATCTATGTTAACTTCTGAAAGAAGGACATTAATTCCCATTTTAGCCAGAATGTTCTGACATGGGATAGATGTCATATCAAACAAATTGAAAATACCTTTCCTTTAATAACAGTAAGTGGATTAGAATTTTAGAAAGATTATCAGGCATAGACATAAAACCAGAAGATTAACAGGAACTTCACACAATTTGAATTTTAAGAAATCATACTATTTCTGTAAGTTAAGGTTTAAAAAATGACTTTTTCCTTGTACCCAGAACTACTAAATACATAACGCAGTTACTGTTCTGTTTATGTAGGTTCCTGTGGGGTCTGTGAGCTATGGCCATCATTTGTGCCACTTTTCTGGGGGAGGAATTTTGTCCAACTTGATGCAGCCCATTGTGATGTTAGGGTTGTGTGTTGTAAATAGAATTTTTGTGAGTTTGCACAGACTTGGCATTCGGCGAACATTTATTGAGTTTACTGTTCCCTAGATTGAGGTGCTAGGCCTACTTTAGACGTCAAGAAAACCACATCTGTTTTGTTGCTTGCTTTGTGGAGCTCGTGATGTGACATGATTAAACTTCTAAAGAAAGAATTCATTTAATTGCCTTTAAGATTATGTAAAAATTTAATAATTTGTAATGAATATATCAATTTACACTTCCTTTTTAAGAAGGTCTTTGACTCTAAGGAGGGTCAGTTTTTTGTTGTAAAGTGTCTGTCCACACAATCGTGCCTCCACTGTCCAGCCAGGGAGCAATGGCCTCACGGGGAATAGACTGAGCATCTCCCTGCTCTGGATAAGGAAAGCCATTTCCTTATCCAGAGTCTTTGGGACCATTTATATCCTCCAGGGAAGATGCCAAATAACCCCTGCCTCCTCTTCTGCCCCTGCTTTTTTTTTTAATGCATCTATTGATCTTAGCTCCTAATTTGGGCAAGAGAACATCAGCAGCTGGGCAGGGGGATAAAGTGTTTGACGACTCTTGACCTGCTCGGAACAGGTAATAGAGCCCAAAAGACAGTTGTATTTATCTGTAACTTATTAAAGTAAAATTATATGTATCTATGTGTATGTATGTCTGTACGTGCATATTGGAAACAACAAAGCATTTCTTCAGATAGTTGAATCACTTAGGACTCTCTGTGTTGCAGGTGACAGAAACCCAGTCCAAACAAGTTTAAATTTAAAAAGGCATCTATGAATTCCTGTAACTAAAAAAGGTCCAGGGATAGACTCAGGGTTCATCTCATAGTTCTGCTGCTTCTGCAGGAGTTCCTTGGTGGACTCAGCAGTATCCACCTTGACATCTTCCCACACTCAGCTCTGCTCAAGCAGAAGCCCTGGGGCTGTCTTCTGGGGCCCTGTTGGTCTGGCTCTGGCCATGTGCCCATCTCTTAATCTGTCACTGGCCAGGGTAGCTGGGAAAGTCTGGGGTGGAGTCAGCGACATCGAGAGACCAAGAACCTATTTCTACCGAAACAGAGTTCAGGTGTTTTTGCCAAAAGGAAAAGACTGTGAAAAACACGAAAGTGAATCTGTGTTTAATCTTTATAAGCCACTCCCCCAAGTGAGAGGGCAGGATTGTCAAACAGAAACGCAGAGACAAGCAGATCTTCTTGAGCAGTTTATTACGAAGACCTGTCTCCTTCATATTGGGACTGTTAGAATTCCAGTGGCTCATTTCATTAATGTACCTTTTCAGTTAGGAGACCCCGGGGACACGATGAGATTGCAGGCCGTGCTTCCAGGGCGCATGAGCAGACAGGAGTCACTGCGGTACAGTGTGGTGTCAGTAGCGGGTGCCTGCACTGAATACATAGAGCGGAATGAGTCACTCCTGATGGGAGAGGGCACCGGTGGAGACTTCGCGGAGGGAATGACCTCTGGGTTGAATTTTGATGAAAATAGAAAGATGCCAGCTCTCCAGACATGGAGAATAGCTCCTGCAAAAGTTCTTTGACCTGATGCACGACCAAGCGACTGCACATCATCAGGTGGGCCCGAAAGTCTAGTTCCGGGAGGTAACAGTGGAAGGTCAAGCCTGGAGAGGTGGCAGGGGCCGAGCTGTGGGCACCTGAGGATGCTACTTGGATGCCAGCGTGAGGAGTTTGGACTTTATCCTGAAGACGCAGTGTGCTTTTGCATGGTTAAAAGCAGATGAGTGACAAGGTCAGGTTTGTGCTTTAGAAAGTTCACAGCTGTATGATGGACAGATTGGAAAGTGTGGAATTGGAGACCAGTAAAGACAGATGACTTAGGACTGGGCCTGTGGGAGAGGGGAAGCGCCGCACAAAGACCCTCAGAGTAGAGGTGGGGAGGCCCGGGCTCGCTGAAGTGCTGTGAGGCAGTTGACACCAACAAGATGTCCCAGTTGCTCTGGATGTGGGGCATGAGGGAAAGAACCTGATGTTTCTAGGTTTCAGGCTTTGAAAGGATTTCTGTAGAAAGTCACTGAAAGTATGGTCAGAATTCTAAATCCCTGATTATCTTTTTTTTTTTTTTTTTTTTTTTTTTTTTTTTGCTGTACGCGGGCCTCTCACTGCTGTGGCCTCTCCCGTTGCGTAGCACAGGCTCCGGATGCGCAGGCCCAGCGGCCATGGCTTACGGGCCCAGCCGCTCCGCGGCATGTGGGATCTTCCCAGACCGGGGCACGAACCCGTGTCCCCTGCATCGGCAGGCAGACTCTCAACCACTGTGCCACCAGGGAAGCCCCCTGATTATCTTTTAAAGGAAAGAAACTGCCCCTTTGAAATTCCAAGGACATGATGACTGAGCTGGAATTAAGGATGGGGAAACTCCCTTAGGTAGTTTTGTCCCATAGCTGTCTGTGCCAGGTGAAACTGCAGACATGTAGCCACTTCTGTTACTCTTTTTCTGTCTGTAAACAGTTAATTCACTCTTATTAGTTTTCCCACCTTGAAAAATGGGGCTCTGTTGACCCCTTAGGAATTCTGAGTATTGTTTATAAAGAAGTGAAAGTCCTCTGAGTAGGAAGGTTTTAACAGGATACTTTTTAAAAATAAATTTATTTATTTTATTTTTGGCTGCATTGGGTCTTCGTTGCTGAGCACAGGCTTTCTCTAGTTGCAGCGAGTGGGGGCTACTCTTTGTTGCAGTGCGCGGGCTTCTCACTGTGGTGCTTTCTCTTGTTGCAGAGCACGGGCTCTGGGCGCTTGGGCTTCAGTAGTTTGTGGCACGCGGGCTCAGTAGTTGTGGCTTGCAGGCTCTAGAGCACAGGCTCAGTAGTTGTGACGCACGGGCTTAGTTGCTCTGCAGCATGTGGGATCTTCCCGGACCAGGGCTCGAACCCGTGTCCTCTGCATTGGCAGGCGGATTCCTAACCACTAGCGCCACTAGGGAAGCCCAACATAGGATACTTTGATAAATACAAACAACATAGGATATTTAAACAACATAGGATACTTTGATAAATACAACTAGTTACTACTATACCTGTGATTTTACTAGTCCATTTAAAATATGACAGTGTGCTTTGGGAACAGGTCAAGAGCATAGTGTGCTCATATTATAGATTCACTTTGATTTGAATGGAGGCATCTCTTTTAGGGTAGGCTTAATTTTATACATAGCTCGGAAGAGATCGTCCCTCTCACATAAATATTCAAACGTGTATGATGTTATTTTCTTTAAAGCTGATAAACTTTTTAAATTGCTGTTTTAGAAAAAGCAGATACAGATTAGCAATTGCTCCAGAATCCCCAAAACAGGTTTAAGAGATTTTTGTTCCTTGACAAAGACGAGATGGTTTGGGGAGGAAGGTTATATGCTTTGAACAAGAGTTGCTCTTTTTGTCACTAGTCCATCATACTGTTGTTTCTGCCTCTGCCTGAACCCAAACCCCCTCCCAGCCTGATGGAAATGTTCGCTTACGCAGCTAGCCCTGCCTCTGTTTGTAAGACATCTTCCACCTGTCGGCTGCGACATCACAAGTCGATGTCCATGTCAGGCTCTGGGCGCCCCAAGATGATGTTACCTCCAATAGACAGTGAAGGAGATAACTTCAAGGCTATGTAAGAAAAATGCACATTCCTTGTGAAACTAATGTGTACCCACTGCTTCTTAATTTTGTGCTGTGGATTTTATAGTCCAAGATTTTGTTCCAGTTGTCTACAAAGTGTCCTTCCTGTGTGTGGTTTTAGTTCAGCACATCCTGTCTCATGGTGTCCCTGGTCATCTTTGTGTCTTCATGCCTTTGCACACTATAAAGGGTGTAAGAAGTTCCCCCTTCTTTCCAGGTTGCTTTCAGCATGTGGCATTTTACAGCACTTATGCCATTTTTGTGCTTCCAAAACTTTTTAGTTGCCTATTCTTCAGTTTCACCTGCATAGCCTTTATTTCTTTTGTATTGGCAAGGTTCTCTGCATGTAAGCAATTTGAGAGGGAAGCAAAGGAAAAAAAGCTTGAGTTAGCTGTTCTTTGTTCTAGAATTTCCCTGCATTAATCTTGTCCTTGAAAATATGTGTGTACTGTTCCCTTAAACTCCATGAGGTTTTGTTTGATTATGTACTATTCCTTTGGTACCCTTTGCCATTTAACTTACCTTTTGCTCCTAAGTCCTCTAAACTACCCCTTGGATCTGGATTTATATAACTGGTTTTCTCCCCTCTATATCAAAGGTATATTGTGATTGTAAATGTTTGTGTGCCATGCTTGCTACAAAGCCAGGGTTTTGTGAACAGAGACTAAGAATCTGTCATTCTCTGACCTCAAAGCACTATCCCTGACCAGAGAGCTCCAGTTGCTTCAACGCGCAGTATTAACAGCGCCACCACCCCAGATCGGACCCGCTTCCCAAGAGGCACTGCCAGTCGTAGCACTTTCCACGGCCAGCCCCGGGAGCGGCGCACTGCCACGTATAACGGCCCGCCTGCTTCACCCAGCCTGTCCCATGAAGCCACACCACTGTCGCAGACTCGAAGCCGAGGCTCCACTAATCTTTTTAGTAAATTAACTTCCAAACTCACAAGGAGGTAAGTGCCTAGGTGGTGCTGGTTGCTTGGAGCAAACACAAGGGCAAAAGGAGAAGTGTCATCTTCCTCGTTGTGTGAAGCCACTGCCCAGATGCTTTTCATTTTGTCTTTAGCTGACATTTTTCTGGTTTGCATATCTAACGCTATACTTTTAAAACCTTTCCGAAGAGAAATTACAGAGCTCAGAGTCTTTTCACAACACCAAAAGTTCTCTAGCACTTGGGAGGCTGTTGTTGTTTAATTACTTCTCCTTTTAATCTCACATCTCTCTACATGGCGTGTACACTTCAGTTTAGCAAAACCCCAGATCCAGCGTAGTCCGGGGGCTGGCACCCCATAAGTAGCCACTGAGGAAGACGTGTATGGTGTGATCATCCCTAGACACGGAGGAGAGAGACATTTCCTCTTCTCTTGTTGCGTTCCAGTGTCGTTGAGGAGCACCAAGTTTCTTTGAGCTTCACTCTTGAAATTGTTCTCTCTGTTGGCCTGAGTTATAATGAGAACAAGGTAACATTCTGTATTGAATAGTTTTGGAGATAAAATCCTTGCCTTATTCTCAGGAAGAAGCTAGTATCTGGTCCTGTATAAAATCTTTTGTATGTCCTGTAGACTGTCACTTGGGGCCTTGGGAAATCTCTAAAGGTCCCTTGAGGTACTTTTTATTTCCAGAATCTAGTTTAGAGGTTGCAAAGCCTAAAAACATTGGCTGCTATAAGAGGAAAAAGAAAAGATACCAGTCTGCATTATAAGCAAAGGCACCTTTAGCCAGGACCACACCCAGGAAACCTGAGAGCCCCTGCAGTTCCAGGACACCCAGAGGAAATTCTTTGAACTTAAGCCTCTCTGTGGATTAGTCTGTCCGAAGTGTCCTGCAGGTTTTGCCTGTTACAGACCCTCTGATTCATCACTTGTGTCTTCTTCACAGAACAACAGTGGGGTCTTCCCAGAGTCTGAAATGATACACGGCCTCCTCCTCCTCCTCTCTTCTCTGACTCCCTGTGGCCCATTAGCCTACTGATCTGTTCCGTGCCGTCTTCTTTATTTAACCTGTAAGCTAAATATCACTTTTCAGTCTCCCCCAGTAATTTTATTTTAAATCAGTCATCTAAAACTCAGACAAGTCACGTTAAACTGTCTTTCCCCAGATGATCTGTTCATTGTCAGGATGTCAAATACCAGCTTAGGGAGGACTCCTGATACCCACTGGCATTGACTAGAGGTCAGAGGAGTCCAGGGTTTCTGGTCCACCCTATTACTCTCTTAGACCCTTTGCTGAGATGTCCCATCGCGGGCTGGGCAGAAGAGCAGAATGGTCTGAAGGGCCTTGCCAGATTTGGGGCACCCATTTGTGGCCAGCAATAAAGACAATGAGTTCAACCCAAGAAGAGTCTGATGACCCCCAAAATAACGCACTGCTTCCTTTCAGGGTCATCCCAGGTGCTGTCCCCAGCCTCCCTTAGCTCCTTCCTTGGAGCCTAGGCTGCTTAATGTCAACTGATATTTTGCCCTCTGGTCCCCGAGCACAGAAGGGATGTGTGGCAGTCAGGTCTGTCTAAGCTCCAGTCACAGGACAGTCAGCTTTGTGTCCTTACACTTTGGTCAATAATGGGCTCTTTTTTTTTTTTGGTTTTTTTTGGTCATCTTAATACTATCATTGATAAAAATAACATCAGCCACAGTATACTGAATGCTTCCTATGTGCTAAGCTAAAGAGATGTCTGTAGATTTATAGATATAGGAATACTCATTTTATATACATAAAAAAGTATGTGTGTATGCACACACATGCATTCTCTCTCACACACTCATTTAATCTCCGTAATCTACCCTGTGGAATAGACATTGTCCTCCTAGTTTCATAGAAGAAACTGGAAGCAAGGTTCAGAGAGATTAAGGCACGTGTTCAAGATCCTACAGCAGAAGAGTGCTGAGTCAGACCCGTGGCTCCAGAAGAGCCTTGAACCCACTATGTAGTGTCCCTGGCAGAAAACGGTAAAGCACTTGTTACAGACGTGAGTCCTTTTCCCATATTTTCTAATTAAATTTATTTCATGTATTTGAATTGAAATTGAAGGCTGAGGCTTCTTGTTAAAAATATTCTAGAAGGCTGAGGCTTCTTGTTGAAAATATTCTAGAGGGGGTCATCTGATTTTGTAATTTCCACCCCAGAATTTTTACAGAAAGTCTTCTGTTTGTTAGTTTGCAGACTGAGACCTGTAGCCCCCCTTGGTGCTGTACTTCAGTTGTGGTCAGTTCATTCTTAAAAGCAGTCAGAGTCCTTGCTGCCACAGCATCAGCTTCTTACCCTCTCCTAACAATAATTGTGAGGGTTAAAGTTCTAGTGCAGGAAGGCCTCAGGTGTTGGCACGTAGATGCCGCAAGGAGACCTGCTGTGACGTGGTGGGACTGGCATCAGAAAACTCGCCCTCTGCTCCTGGCTGTGCCCTGGATGTTGTGAGAGCTTTAGAGAGCTGTGGGCTCAGGGCGCTCAGAGTCACCCATACTCTGCAGGCAGGACAGCCCGGGCACAAGCGCAGGTGCCTTTGTGCTCCTGGGAGCCATCCACGTGGCCCCAGGGCAGAGTGTGAGAGCCTTAATCCTGCAGCTTCCTCCTCTTTATACCTCAAGGGATTTAAGGGAGGAAGAGTTAAGAAAATCAGTCCTGTGGTACCTGAGCAGTCCCCTTGACTTTTCTCAGGTAGAAAATTCGGAAATGAAAATATGTTTTAAAGGCCTTTTAATCAGTTTTCACGTGCATGAACTTCCCTTACTGTGTGTAATCCTGCTGTATACTACTTTTGATCTGATTATGGAGTGGTTGGCAGTTACCTCCAGTAGTTAGATACTTTTAAAATTGGTAGGTATCTGAAGCAATGCAAAAGTCATCCCAAATGAGGAACAAAAACAACGAAGGAAGTTATTAATTCAGTCAGTCCTCAGATACATTTGCGTGCCTCCTGTGCTGTCTCAGAACTGAGATTGAGAAAGAGCTTGACAGGCCCAGCTCACACTCACCCAGGAATGCTGATTGCGTGATCATACAAGCCTGAGCCATAGTTTGAAATTTCCTTTGTCAAATTCTGTTCAGCACAACCCAAGCATCTCCTTAAATTTTTTTTTAATGAGCAGAGTCACTTCTTATAAATACAGCTCATTCCATTTATTACATAAAACGTAAAAATGAACCCCCCACTGTTGTCTTGTCATTTAATTTTCATTCATTTTGATATCTAAAGCTCTAAAAAGTCTACTTCATTTTAAACTCCCAGTAACTTATTACAGTTCTGTATGTCAGTTATATCATAACTGGAAGGGAAAAAAAACCTAACCTCCAATGATGTTTTTTCTTAAAAAGTGATTTATACGAAACCACTGTAACAGACATTCTGTTAATGTCTAAATCATCTTCCTGAAGTAAGTAATGATTCTCTTCATGGGTAAATATTTTTACAATGAAATTTTTAATGTTTCTGTATAAGGTGATATTTTTGTTCATAAGATATTCTGAAGAAAGTTGAGGAATGTTACTTTATTTCTAGTACATTGCAAATGGCTTTAACACAAAATGTTGAATTTTATTATCTTAAGGTGTACCCATCTGAAGAACCTTAAAACATTTAATTATAGTTAATGTCAATATTTACTGCTAAATTTTTTCTTACAAGTACAGACTTTTTATATTTCTGTTTAAAAGATCACATACTCAATTATTTGTGATAATTTTACTTTTTCATCAAATGTCGCTGTTTCATTGTTCATTGGACAGGAGAGGAGCCCTGTTTTACTTGCTGTTTTTTGTTCTATCTGTAATTGACTATTTAACTTGTGCAACTCGTTTTTGTTAATTTTTTTTTTTTGGCTTAATTTCTTTTAGAAACATGTCATTCAGGTTTATCAAAAGGTAGGATTTATATATACACATTTTTTTTTCAATCCTCACCCTGAAATGGCTCCTGCAATTAACATCAGGTTTGGCTTTCTAGCCCTGTTTTTTTTCCTTAAACACTAAACTTTCTGCTGAGAACTAAATACTTCTTTGAAAGGAAGCTGGAAAGAAAGAGATTAACTCTGTCAGGCATTTTTAAAGGGACTGTGGCACCCATGTAACAAGAGGCCTACGCATGCTCTGTGCATTTTCTTCCTTTGGTAGAATTATTTAGCATCCAAATAATTCTGTCTTCATACTAATAACACTTAGCATGCTTCTGTTTGAAGAATGAGATGTTCAGTAACAATGTGCAATTCACGATTAGCCTCACGCATGCAGACGGTAAGTGGTGACTGTGTTAGCTGTCATCTTTTATTTCATGAAGGATTGCATCAGCAAAAGGCTTTAAAATGACAGATAAATCAGCTAATATCCTGATACTGGAAATAAATGTGAAATTCACACCTACAACCTCATTTGTTGGGGTTTTTCAGAAATTAAGATGTGGGCAACTGTATAGCAGAAACGTTTTAATATTTTCCAAGAGTTGAAGAGTGAATAGTATTGTTTCTAAAAGGCACTTTCCACCAACCTCTGAAGAAAGTATGTCTCAGTTTTACTTAAAGCACTATCGTAAATGTTACTCTTACTAGGTAGATAGTTTTTTGATGATGACACTCAAGAGACCAGAGCGTTGCTCACTGTCTCGGGATGCACACACCCTTGAGGGAAAAGCTGCCACTGCAGCCACGTCGGGCCTGCTCCTCTCAGCTCACCAGCGGGCCAGCTTATGGGTTTTTATGTGGAGGCCACCAGTGGGTCACGGAGAGGCTTTGTTCACATGAGCTCTTTATCAGAAACCGTGGGAAGAGTGCTTTCTTCCTGTGGGAAACTCCACTCCATGATTATTTAATTGGAAACCCACTATACTTTGGGTAGTGATCAAAAAGAACACCTCCAGTTGAAGGCCGTGAGTGTGCGCAGATTCCAGAGCTGGGCAGGAATACCTGTTGTGTATGTGAAGCAGGTGTGCAGCCAGCCTCCTGCACGGCCTTCATGAACACATGGGGATGGCCTCTGGCAGAGTCACACCTACAAGAGTACGAGTTTTAATAAGCTCAGCTGGTGACCCAACAGTGCCTTGGATTTGTTCATTTTATACTGTGTTTGTATTTGGGTTGGTCGTGTACTGGTGTGTAAGATATCTTTTCTCTTTCCCACTTCTCTGTGCTTCTGCATTCTATTCATTGAGGCTTCCAACTGAATATGAGAGGAACGGGAGATATGAGGGCTCAAGGTGAGGGAAACTATTTTTACTTAAAATATTTTATAGGTATTTACCTCATTTCTGTGGCAGAGGCAACACCCTTTTCTGAACGTTCTGCATCTGTCCCTGCTCCACGTGGAATTGCTTAGTGCCACCAGCAGTATGTGGTCAGGAAGCATTGCTGCTGCCGTTGGCACCTGGCAGCCACAAGAGGGCGCTGGAGTGCTGCCGCCACCTGCTGGTGGAAGCCTCTGGTCCCAGCCCCACCTGGGTTCTCACTGGTGTTTGGGTGTTAAAATATGCATTCCTAGGCATAGGAACGTGGAATTGCCATTTGAAAACTGTGACCAGGTAGCCTGGACCTCAGCAGCAGATCAGCCAGTGGCCTAAAGCCATTTCAAATATAGATGCTGTTTTGGGACTACAGTTATATAAATTTGAACATTAAGTGTAATTTTTTCTCTTTTTCTTTTTAATATTTGTAAACTCAAAGCTGAGCAGAAGTGACTTCACTTTCTAAAGTTTGATATTAAGTTGACTGTGTTCCTTCCTTTACCACCTCATTGTTCCCCTTCCCTTTCCTAAGGCAATAGTGCACAACTTAGGTTATTTCTGTTTCAAAAATTTGAACGAAAACTTCATGCCATGGATTAGTTTTCTTTTGCGAGACACCTGTATATCCCCTTGTTCAAATGTAAATGTTCCCTTATGCTTTTGAAATAAATTTCCTTTTGTAATTAAAAAAAAAAAAAAACCGCATTCCTCCTGCCTGAGCTCTCCTGACCCGAGGTGAGGTCTGGGAGTCTGGAGCATTGTCGACCTGGTGAGAACTCCTGGCATAGTTCTAGTCTCAAGGAAGGAAAGCAGAATATTTAGGAGAATTTTTTTTTTGGCCGCGCCATATGGCTTATGGGATCTTAGTTCCCAGACCAGGGATGGTACCCTGGCCCTGGCAGTGAAAGCACCGAGTCCTAACCACTGGACCTCTAGGAAATTCCCTAGGAGAATTTTCATATCTCAAATTAGATGTCCTTTTTTTTTTTTTTTTAAGAATGATTATGTAGGGAGTTAAGTGGTTAGGACTCTGTGCTTTCACTAGGTCCCAGGTTCAACCCCTGATCAGGGAACTAAGATCCCACAGGCCGTGCAGTGCGGCCAAAAAAAAGAATGATTATGTAGTTGAGTGTTTTGCTTTTAAATTTTCTGTACCTGTCATTGCATGGGTCTGGCGGCGGGGGGAGTCACCAGCTGGGCTCAGGACTCTAGATTTCTTCCACTTGTGCCCTTTCTTACGACAGTCGCCACCATGCTGTTTCAGGTCCTTGTTAGCCCATTTCCTCTCTTCCTGGTCTTTCTAAAACACAGCTCTGATCATGACTACCCTGAATGAAAACCTGCAGCTGCCCCATCGCTTGGCCAACCGTGTCCATATGAGGCCCTGTGTGGCCTCAGCAGCCCCAGTTTCCCCCACACACAAATCCCTCAGTTGAGGCAGAAGTTCGGGGTGAGAGTCAGGCAGCATCCCCCCGCCTGCCCTTGAGCAAGTCTAGCTGCCCTGAGCTTGTCTCCCCAGCCATGGTTGGGAGGGACTAACAGAACCCACCTCCTGGTGTGCTGAGGATCAAGGGCTCAGTACATGCCAGCAGCTGTCTTGCGGGGTGAGACTGCGCCCTCAGCTCCAGCCCGTGGGTACCTTTGATTTTGCCCTCAACTCATTCTGTGCTTTCCATACCTCCTTGCCTTCCACCTAAGAGATTTCCTCTGCTCTAGACACAGACTTTCTCCCACCTCTGTCATGTTGAAACCCCGTGGTCCCTTGTAGGTCTTCTCAGATGCCATTGCCCCCCCCGCCCCCCACCCCCGGCCTTGCCCTCCGCTCCGCCCCTCCCTTCAGGCGGCCCCACCTCTCTGGGACTTGTGGTTTAGTCTTTCCTCCCCTGACCCCAGCTTAGAGAGCTTTTGCTTGTTTTGGTAACCTATTTAGTATTTAACAGCACTTTATACTTAGGAAGCTTTCAAACAGTTTTGGTAGGTGTGAACCAAACTGAATATTCTGTTAGCAGGTGGCTGACAGGGAGAGTTCTATACACAGTAAAACCTACGGCCTGCTCTCAGCTCTGATGAATTTGCCATAGGACTGAGTGTATTGAACATACATACACTGTGAGTTTTTAATGCACAAGCCTGTTAGGTATTCACCCTCCTAATTGAGAATGTCAGTAACGGTTTGTGGCAGTAATGATTAAATACCGCAGAGCAGTGAGATGGTAGATGCCTGTTGGAGTTCCTGAGAGAGCCGTGCCTGGGACCACAGCCTGCACCTTGCGAATCTGTACAGTTTGCATTCAAACTGGTCATTTCAGTGCTTGGCAGCAAGTAAGCCTCAACATTTCATTTTCCTATTTCAGTAGTAAGGTAGTGTCATCTAAGAATTCTTTTTAACTGTGAAATTGGAAGTTTAAATTAACAGAAGGAAAAGTGCTAAGGTGGTGGTAGGGGACTGAGAGAATGGCCCACCCCGTTACCTAGCTGTGCTTAGCATCTGGGGCTGTTTGCCGGGAAAGCGATTTTCAACTGTGTTGAGTCACTGGTTATCCTGAGTAACAGTTACAGTGGAGGTTATGATGAATTGAATCTTTTAAAATTGTGGTAGGAGGGCTTCCCTGGTGGCGCAGTGGTTGAGAGTCTGCCTGCCGATGCAGGGGACCACGGGTTCGTGCCCCGGTCCGGGAAGATGCCACATGCCGCGGAGCGGCTGGGCCCGTGAGCCATGGCCGCTGAGCCTGCGTGTCCGGAGCCTGTGCTCCGCAACGGGAGAGGCCACAACAGTGAGAGGCCCGCGTACCGCAAAAAAATTGTGGTAGGAGAAACAGCCAGACCGAGCAGACCTGGTGGCTGGGCTGCTGCCGCCACCTCCCTGAGCTGGCCTGTGAAGGGCCCTGCCGGCACCTTGCCGCTGGCAGCCAGCCTGGATGGCACGGGCTGGGCTCCGGAGACGTGCTCAGCTAGCCTCCACTTCGCCTCCTCCCAAGGGTTCTGTTTAACACATTACTTCCTTAGTTTTCACCGGATGGCTGGTGGAGACTTTTCGGCCAGGTAGATTTTTTACATCTGTGGCTTATGATTGGGACTGGAAGGGGGTTGTGGAGAAATAGGTGAGTACTTCTTAGCAAAGGAACAGACTACCAACCGTGAGCCCATGCGGGAAAAACGCGGAAGTCATTTATTATGCTGTATTGAAGACGTTGGTCGTGAGCTGGGTAGAGGAGAAGAGGTGGGTTTTCCTGTGCAATTAAGAATAAACCTGCCACTGTGCCTTTCAGTCGCAACGTATCTGCTGAGCAAAAGGAGGAAAATAAAGAAGCAAAACCTCGTTCCCTGCGCTTTACCTGGAGCATGAAAACCACTAGTTCCATGGATCCCAATGACATGATGCGGGAAATCCGCAAAGTGCTGGACGCCAATAACTGTGACTACGAGCAGAGAGAGCGCTTCTTACTCTTCTGTGTCCACGGCGACGGGCACGCGGAGAGCCTTGTGCAGTGGGAGATGGAAGTGTGCAAGCTGCCAAGACTGTCTCTGAACGGGGTCCGGTTTAAGCGGATATCAGGGACGTCCATAGCTTTCAAAAATATCGCTTCCAAAATTGCCAATGAGCTAAAGCTGTAACCCAGTAATTATGGTGTAAATTAAGTAGCGATTTAAAGTGTTTTCCTGAACACTGATGGAAATGTATAGAATAATATTTAGGCAATAACGTCTGCATCTTCTAAATCATATTAAAATATAAGGACGAGAGCACGCCTGGGAGCGAAAGCTGGCCTTTTTTCTACGAATGCACTACATTAAAGACGTGTGACACGTGTGCCCTCTGTCTTATTTCCATTGCCCTGAAAGTCAGCGTGTGACATCCATCTCCACGTGCCTCCTGTCTGTGCGGGTGTGAGAGTGGACGGTGTGTGTGTGAAGTAGTGCTACGGAAGCATCTCCTTACACTGGCAACCAGAGTTGTTACGAGTACCTCTGTGGGAGATTATTTGGTGCTAAAACATTAAAATTGCCAAGGAGGAAAATACTGAATTACTACTAAGAATTAACTTTAAGACTAGTTGGTAATTAATGCAGGTTTACAGTTCATGCCTGTGGTTTTGTGTTTGTTGTTTCGTGTTTTTTTTTTTTAGTGCAAAAGGTTTAAATTTATAGTTGTGAACATTGCTTGTGTGTGTTTTTCTAAGTAGATTCACAAGATAATTAAAAATTCACTTTTTCTCAGTAAAATCTTGCATTGTCTCCTAATACTGTATTTAAGACTCAGATTAAGGCAGTGACTTAAAAGTATGTGTTTTTGCCTCCACCACCAAGTTGAACAAAAGCAAATGGAAAGTGTGCGAAGGCCGGGCCACTTTTTCCTTAGCGTGGATCCCAACATTTTGTGATTTGTAGCATCTTTTTTCCCCAAAGGCAATAAAGGGAGAAGATGGCCCTCCTGGTGACCTGAGCAGGATGGGAGTCGGGAGTGGCTGTCAGCCTCAGCCTCGGGAGCCCCGGTGCGCCCCCGTGTGGAGAAACGCCAGGCCTTGGCAGTTCTGGGTTTGTTCTCCATGAAGTATGTAATTTTCCTCTCTTGTTCTTTGTGATTCAGTACCTGATTTAGACTCACAGCCGTTTCCCAACATGTACATGGTTACGTAAAGAGGGTAATGAACTCATCAGTCAGTTTGATGCTTTAATCTCACGGGGATATTATCACATTTATTGGTGTGCTGTTTGGGTTCTGGGTTTGTCGGTGGTGGTCCAAGCATGAAAGTCTGGACAGTCACGCAGTCACCAGTACTTACTGTCTGCCACGGGCAGAGCACTGTTTGGGGTGTTGGGGATGCACCCCTAGCCTCTGAAAGCATATGTCCTAATAGGAGAGCAGTCAGTAAGCAATAGTACAGTATCTAGTGTGGAACAACGTAGTAAGTGGCATGAACAGTGTCCCAGGGCAGGGTCAGGCATTCCCGAGGTCCTGGGGCTCGGGTGGGGAGGGGTGCAGCAGAGTGGCTGCGTGGGAGGCGTCCGCGCACGTCTCCCGGAAGAGGATCTGGCCGAGGCCGGAGCGCAGCCGCGAGCTGGAGCAGAGTGGAGGGCGTTTGGTCAGGGTGCCAACTGGGCCACGGAGGCGATGCAGATGTGTTTTCACTCCGAGATGGGATCAGCTGGGGGGGTTCCAACAGGAGGAGAAGAGTGGCCTCAGGCTTTCAGACGCTTGTTCTGGAAGCTGTGTTGCGAATTCATCCCAGGGCGTGAGGAGAAGCCAGAAACGCCATTTGGAGGCTGTCGGCCGTAATTAGGTAAGAGGTGATGCTGCCCTGGTGAGACTGGTTGGATTCTGGGTATGTTTTGAAATAAGAGTCAACTGCATTTACTCCTGGATTAGAAATGGGTAAGTGAGAAAAAGCCAAGGATGACTGTCTAGTTTTTGGCCGGAGCAGCAGAAAGGAGAGGGTTGCTGCCCATGAAACAGGACGGGTTGTGGGAAAGTTTGGGGGTGGGAGAACAGGTTTGGACGCATCGAGTTTGAGGTACCTTTACACACAGGTGGAGACTGGGGAGAGACCCCAGGAACCCTTGGCAAGTGAGAGAAGCTCATCAGAGCAGAGGAGAGGACCAGTGCTGAGCCCCAGAGACAGTGCCTGGGGAGGCCGGGGAGAAGAGGTGGGCCTGGCGGGAGAGCCTTGTGGTGGGAGGAGTGCCAGGCCTGTGGTCCCCAGCCAGGGTCAGGGAAGGATGGAGGGGTCAGTGCCCTTTGACCTAACAAGAGAGCCGACCATTTTCACCTTACTGGTGCTTTCAAACCTTTGTGATTACGGGGAAAAAAACAAAACAAGTCCCCTCCTTTTTTCACTTGAGGCATTTTCCTTTCTCCTCCAGACCCATGCCCTTTCAGCATGCACTTTTCCGAGAGCTCAGTGTGCACGGCTTCCTGTGCAAGATGGCCCTGCAGGAGCTGCGGGGGTGAAGCGGAGCTCTGCCAAGCAAAGGTGTGGCTGCAGCCGAGTTTTTCTGATCCTGTTGCCTTGGACGTGTTTTAAATTGTTTTCAAGGACAAGTTAAATACTAGACGTTAAACTCCTTTAGGAGAACTTAGTTTACCACGTGCCCTAATGAAATGGCCACTCTTTATACAGACACAATGTTCATATTATTTTTGATTGCTTATTTGTCGTAAGCCATATCTGCGTCTTAATATGTTACTGACCCAGTCAGAAATTGTGTGTGTTTGTAGCACCAATACTCACCTGCAGAAGTCATCTGAACTGGTGTATGCAAAAGGCTCTACTGACGAAGGTTTGGGCTTAGTGGCAGCATAGGTAGCGTTACCTTCACTGACGTTAAAACATGAAGTCTCATCCATTACTGAGGGGCCCATGTCCTTCCTTGAGATACTACATCCTCAGGATATGGCGTTTTTATTCTTCATACAGTGAATGTTTTTTACTTTATTTGGCTGCGTTGGGTCTTAGTTGCAGCACGTGGGATCTTTTGTTGCGGCACACAGGCTCTTTGCAGCACATGGGCTTCTCTCCAGTTGTGGCACGCGGGCTTCAAACCACACAGGCTCAGTAGTTGTGGCACACGGGCTTCAAACCACACAAGCTCAGTAGTTGTGGCACACGGGCTCCAGAGTGTGGGCTCTCTAGTGTGGCCCGCGGGCTTCAGAGCTCACGGGCTCAGTTGTGGCGTGCAGGCTCCAGAGTACGTGGGCTCTCTGGTTGAGGCACACGGGCTCAGTAGTTGTGGCACGTGGGCTTAGTTGCCCCGTGGCACGTGGGATCTTAGTTCCCCAACCAGGGGTCGAACCCATGTCCCCTGCATTGGAAGGCAGATTCTTAACCACTGGACCACCAGGGAAGTCCCCTATGGTGAATTTTGAAAGGGGATATTCTAGAGTACTTTGATTACTTGAGACAAAGCCACACTTTTTTCCTCATTTACTTCCCTGGAATCCCTCAGAAGTGAGGTGAGGTACCTGGCGAGGCAGTACTACTGGCTTTATTTACCTGACAATCCGAGTGTTGTCTTACTCTTGAAAATAAGGCTTGTCTTCCAGTTAGGTCGACTTTCCTCTCACCTAGATCAGGCAGATCAGAGGAACCAAGACAGCGTTTCTTAGTGACGTGCCTTGTTCGCAGGCTGTCCTTCCGTTTCTAAAAGTGAAGACCCGTGCGGAAAACTGTGAAGAAACATGACTAACTTTCAGAAGCACAACTGTGATCGCTTCCACAGCATATGTTTCTCCAAAAGTCTAGAGATTTGTTTAAAAGACAAATCTCCCTCCATGTGCAGTATGAACAAGTTACTGTTGCTGTGGAGACTGTCCCTAGAATACCCTCTCCCGGCAGTTCTTGCTCAATGAGTGGTGCTTGGTGACCGTGGGATCCACGGGGCACTGGTGGTTTCCGTGAGCAGCATCAGGGAGACACAGGGACCTGGGAG
Organism: Mesoplodon mirus; assembly: GCF_964341445.2. Taxonomy (NCBI): domain Eukaryota; kingdom Metazoa; phylum Chordata; class Mammalia; order Artiodactyla; family Ziphiidae; genus Mesoplodon; species Mesoplodon mirus. The sequence continues at coordinate 187,137,268 of NC_138979.1, forward strand.
GCATGTCTGTGAAGTGCTGTCTCTTCTGGTCTGGCTCATTGGATCAGAGGGTCCGAACTTGGCTTTTTTGGGGTTTTGTTGTTGGGCTGTTTTTTGTTTTTTATTACTAATTTGCCATGGGACCCTTTAGTCAGCTCAGCAGCCACTTCTGAATGGGGAGGGAAATGGTTGCTTTTGAAGGGAGCAATGTAAAGAGGGTGACATGCCTTGCAGGTGTCCTGACAGTGCACAGGTGATCCAGGTGTGACTGTCCCCGAGCGCAGACCCCGGCTGTCCTGGCCAGTCCTCGAGGAGGCCAGAATCCAACAGCTTCCTGAGTTGGTCTTGGTTTGCCACGTGGAGAGACCAGAACCCAGCCAGAGGTGACGCTTCCTCACAGGCAGTGCTCGCTGCGTGGTGCGGTGGCATCCCAGTGTGGCTGCCCGGCCGCTGGTGAGATTGGGGGATATGTGACAGAGCAGCATCACAACCCTCAGGAGTCAGAAAGTGGGACTTCCCTGGCGGTCCAGTGGTTAGGACTCCACATTCTCACTGCTGAGGACCCGGGTTCAATCCCTGGTTGGGGGACTAAGATCCCACAAGCTGTGTGGCACAGCAGGGAAAAAAAAAAAAACACAAGCAGGACATCTGGGCCAGACTTAGGTCCCCAGGGAAGGGAGCTCACCTGGTGAGGAGGAGATGTGATGTGTGTGGAGAATGGGTTGTGGTGGGAGAGTCCGAGACCTTTCTTTGTGTCTGGGCCAGACTCGGGGGTGGCTTTAGGGCCCGGAACAGATAGCAGGGTGGGCATTGCGAGGAGGCCTTTGTGAACTCAAAATAAGAAAGTCCTCTGCCAGTAGGGGAGCCCCTGGCCACAGCAGGGGCGCTGAGCCTGTCCCTGCTAGTTGCTGCAGCAGGGTCTGTGTGGCCAGGAAGGGCGGGCAGGGCGGATTCCGAAGCAGGACCTCGGGATTCCCTCTAGACAGACTCAGAGCCCTGTTTAAAAGTGAATTGGGCAGCGTGGCCTAGAGGCGTACGCCCTTGACCTGGGCAGCCTGGTGTCCAGATTCCAGCTTCTGAACCTCAGGTTTCCTCCTCAGAAAGTCAGCATGTTGTAAGAGTATCTCACTCTGGGTTGTTGGCAGGGTCCACCAGGCAGCCAGTGCAGAGCAGGACGCCTGGCAGGCGTCTGGAAGTCAGCAGGGCGCACAGGCACAGGTCCTTTTAAAGAAGAACACCAGCCAGTCCTCTTCTCTTCCTTCCTGGCTTGCCCAAGGCACAGAAGTCCTTGAACAGCACACTCTGGCTCTCAGGAGGGTACACTGCCCTGCCAGCATAGACCTCATAAGGACATTCCCCCAGTGTCTAAGGTGTAGAGTTCTGGGCTCAGAACCTGCTGTTAGGAAAGTTGACAGGCCTGTGCCACCACCTTCCTGGCCGCAAGCCTTTGCCGGTGTCCCCAGAGGACAGGGAGGAGCAGCAGGCCTGGTGTGAGCGCGCAGACAGGAAGCCGACAGCGACAGCGCCGCCTCCACCAAGGCCGGCCCCGGCCTCTGCAGGCCTGCTTGCCCAGCCCCGCCCTCTCACTGTCTGCTGCTCCTGCCGCCCTGACCGTCAGCGTCACTCACAGATTTGTTCTGTCCCTCGTCTCCTGCCCTGACTAGAACGTAAGCCCTTTTCTTGATGTAACCCGGGTACCTGGAGTAGTGCCTGGGACACGGCACAAAATAAGTATTCATTGAGCGATGAGGATCAGGGTGGTGATGGAGCACGCGCAGGAGAGGTCTGGAAGGCACAAGGCAGCTAGCTAGCTATTCATGAGTTTCCCCTGTAGCTGCCTCTCCCCCGATGGCCCAGGCTGAAACAGGCAGCAGCTGTGGGAAGCCATGTTTGGTCTGTACAAGGCCCATCCTACTTGGTGTCCAGCAGCTCTCCGAGCCTTTCCTGTTTTACAGACGAGGCCCAGAGGTGGGATGAGAATGGAGCCCACAGTCCAGGTGACCGGTGCACTATTCTCTTCACCCAGCTGCCTGTATAACCGATGCCCATATGGTGTCATTCAGCTCAAGTGGGGCTCAAACCGTGCAAGTTCCTGGGGATGTACAGGAGGAGGCCCCGCATCGCATGACATTTGCAATCAGATGTGAAACTGCAAGTTGAAACGCTTGGCTTAGCACCATACTCTGTCCCACGCCACAGAATCGCTCGGTCAGTGTAGCGCTTGGATTTCAGGCCACTGAAAGAGTAGCGGCCTGAAGGTCGGCAGTGGGTGTGAGCTGTGTTCAATCAGGTGGCCCGTCAGGTTCGCTTGCATGTTAACAGTGGCCCCCGCTCTGACTGCTTGTCATGAGCAGGAGCCTCCCACAGAGCAGGGTCACCTTGGGGTGGAGGCCAGACCACGCTTGCCGAGACGACCTGGATCTCTTGGGGTGAGGGCAGGGGAGACTGGGGGCCATGTCGGGCACTTCTGATGCCATCGGCGTTGGTTTGGTCGCCTTGCTGATTTATTTTGTTTTTTGTGGTGGTTTGTGTGATGGGGCTGAGTGGTTGCACATTCTGAGGTTCTCACATCCTCTCCCAGCTCCCTGGATATTCATTCTTGTGGTTTCTAGTTATGGTGATAAGTAGAGGCCTTCCTGGGGGTGTCACCAAGAAAAGAGACGACCGATCATACCACGGCTCTTCCCTGTGCCATTTGTACGTTCCTGCTCCCTCTACATCCCACCCACTTAACCCATCTCTGAGTGTTATTTTAAGCCAGAATCGTCCCTCACGCAGAAGGGAAGTCTGCAGTTGCTCATCAGGAACTTCTCTGGTTTCTGCTGGGCGCCTCCAGTGCCAGAGGGCTGCGAGGAGTTCGGGCTGGTTCTGCGTTTTCCGGATGCACAGCAGCTTCCTGCACCACCCTGGGAGTCTCTCCTACTCTCCTTGACTAGCGTTTAACTAGTCAAGGCTCAAGTATTTGAAGATAAAAATTGTATTCCCTCCCTGAATTTTGCTTCTCTAAGTTAAACTGCCCCAGTTCTTTTCAGATGTTTCAGGACAAGATGTGAAGATTTTCTATCATTGTTTTTATGTTCATGTATTCCTTCATTGACATTCATACTTGGGGGCGTTTAAGGTGGGACAGCTACTCTGGAGGGCCCTGTGCTGAGCTCTGGGGATCCAAAAATAAGGCAAAACCCGTGTCCTCTAGAAGCACGTTCTCACAGGAAGAGGTACACAAACAGAACCTTGAAACCTGGTATGGCCAGCGCTGCAAGAAGGAACACCAGGGCTCGGGGCTAGCAGGAAGCCCAGTCTGGGTGGAGGAGGCACATAGAGATGACAGGTATGGCCTGAAGCCCCCCAAGTCTGCTCAGTGGAAGAGGAGGGCGTAGCGTGTACAAAGGCAGGCACAGCGGGCCCATCCCATCTCCAGCTCGGGACATGTGTAAGGGCAGCAGTGGGTCTGGCGTGCTGCCGGACAGGCTTTCTTGTCGCCATCCCAATAAAGCACGTCTCAGACAATGCACCTCTGTTCTGTTGAGGGGACTTAGGGCCAACACTTCCTTAGGCAGTGACGTGGCAGGCTTCTGGGGAGAGTTCTGCTGCAAGACCAAATGAGACCCTGCTGCCCTGGGAAGCCAGGTCCCGGGGACCAGAGAGGAAGCATCCTAGTGTGGGGCACCTGGCTCACCAGCTCTTTGCAGAGCCGAGGTCTGCACCGACTTCCCCCCCCTCTCTTGGGAGGGAACTGCCAGCAGTTCCCTGGCACACAGGAGGTGTGAATACTTTCTCAAAGCAGGCATGTTCTGCATGGAGATAAGCTGGGAAGTAGGAGCATGTGCGGTCGGGTTCATTAGCGTGGCACCAGGAGTCCTTTGGTAGAGGGTTCCCCTGAGAGCCATGTCCCAACACCAGAGCTGGGGGCTGCTCCTCCAGCCCCAGACACACCCCATTCCCTGAATGCACTGTGCAGCCTGGGGGCTGCTGTGCTGGTCCCTCCTTGGCTCGGGTCCCCAGGCCAGTCTCTGCTTGTCCTTCAGCACCCAGCTCAGCTGTCACCTGCTGCCCACCGTCTTCAGTGTTCTCACCTGCAGCCCACCTGGCTTCTCTTTGTGTCTCTGGCCCTCTCCCCTCCTTCTTTGAGCTCTAGAGGCTTGGCATGGGCTTGTCTCATGACTTGTCACATACCGACTTAACCTGTGGGTAGAGGGTGGGAGTTCCTGTTACCCTGAAAGGCTGTGCAGGACATCCTCTTGTCTTGACCTCGCTTGGTGTGTAGGGCACGTTTTGCTGGGTTGAGTTTCCCAGTATCACAGCATTAATGAATTGAACCAAAACACTGGAACGGGACTGGAAAGGCAAAGGCATGTATATCCTATGTCTTTGATGCTGGGGAATAGAGGAAAGCCATCAGCATCTGGATCCTCCTTTTTGGTCTTGAGGAAGGAGGAGGAGGCGGGACCTCTGGCCCCGACCTCTGCTCACAGCATCTCCTCTCCAAGACAGGCACTGGCGCCGTGACTGCTGGTGCGCAGCCCAGGTGGCCCCTGTCAAGCATAGTCGACAATTTCAAGTATGGATGAGTACGGACCACCTTTATTCTTTTTTGAAATTGTAACGCTACTTAATGTGTTGGGCAGTTGGTGGGTCAAAAGTATTGACAAGGGCCTCCCTGGTGGCGCAGTGGTTGAGAGTCCGCCTGCCGATGCAGGGGATACGGGTTCGTGCCCCGGTCTGGGAGGATCCCATATGCCGCGGAGCGGCTGGGCCCGTGAGCCGTGGCCGCTGGGCCTGCGCATCCGGAGCCTGTGCTCCGCAACGGGAGAGGCCACAACAGTGAGAGGCCCGCATACAGCAAAAAAAAGAAAAAAAAAAAAAAAAAAAAAAAGTATTGACAAAACTAGACTTTTCACTCCAGTGAAAATTTGATAGTTTTGTTTATTTGCTAAATGGTGTACTTCTGTAGTAACCTGGGCATGTATTGATATTAACACAGACCACCCGTACCAGAAATAGGAGCAGCCCAGTTTGGGTGAGGTGGGATGAATGGGGAAAAACCCAAAGCCTGACCCCATAGCCAGTGTTCTCTGGAGATTCACAGTGAAACCATTGCATGATGGGGACTAGGAGAAGGACGGGTGAGGGCTGAGGTCCTTCCTGGTTTTGCTTGTTTGTTTAAAAGAGAGAAGAGGTTTATTCAGGGAGATAAGTACTCCATAGACAGAGTGTGGGCCATCTCGAAAGATGAAAGAGGCACCAGGGTACGGGGTTGTCAGTTTTTATAGTGGTGGGTAATTTCATAGGCTAACAAGCGGGAGGAGTATTCCAGCTATTTGTGGAAAAGGGTGGGGATTTCCAGGAATTGGGCCACTGCCCACTTTTTTACCTTTATGGAACTGTCGAGGCACCTGTAGGTGTGTCATTTACCTTCCTGATGTGTTTCAATGAGTGTATACTGAAGCTCAGGGTCTAGTGGAAGTAGACTCTTCCGCCATCTTGGACCAATTTGGTTCTAATCAGTTTATGTCGTGTCCTGGGGCTGTGTCATTCTTTTAAAGGTTGTGTCTGGCCCCCTTCCTGTCTCATTCCCCTCTCAGAGATTTTACTCCCATAATCTTATGGAAAGCAGAGGGGCAATGGTCTTCTGCCTTCTGTAGCTGCTTCAGGGCTGAGTAGGGTCATTGACCCTGCTTATCAGGGAGTAAAAATCTCTAGATGCCTGATCTAGGGGGTCCCAGGGGTTGGGGGACGGGGGCAGCTTCTTGCTTTGAGTTGGTATGGGCTGGAATCCTTGCATAGCCATCATCTTGATGTGGAACTGTTGTAACTGCTTCCCTAGCCTTTCTATGAATCTTTTTGAAGATGAAGCACTTTTGTAACAGCGTCAGAGTACAATAACTGTCTATAAATGACAAAAGACTTAAAAGGCCGGACTTCCCTGGTGACACAGTGGTCAAGACTCCGTGCTCCCAGTGCAGGGGGCCCACGTTCGATCCCTGGTCAGTGAACTACATCCCACACACATGCCGCAACTAAGGAGCCCACCTGCCACAACAAAGACCCGGCGCAACCAAATAAATAAACTAAATAAATACGAACAACAACAACAAAAGGCTTAAAAGGCATGGTTAGGCATCTGACCACAGTGTAATTGATAGAGAAGCTTGGTTATTGTTGTGACACAACAATATTTTAAGGTAACAACTAGAACTCTAGCTTCAAACCAGGACATACCCAAATTTTAGAGACTTTATATAATTTTTAGAATGTCTATAGTAATAACATTCATCCATACAGTATATTTTTAAGTAGCTTTATGGCTCGTGTGATCATGCTTTCTATGTAATTCAGCATACTAAATAATACTAGTTTGGGACTTCACTGGTGACCCAGCAGTTAAGAATCTGCCTTCCAATGCAAGGGACGTGGGTTCGATCCCTGGTCGGGGAACTAAGATCCCACATGCCACGGGGCAACTAAGCCTGTGCAATGCACCTACTGAGCCTGTGCACCCTGGAGCCCACCCAACACAACTAGAAAGAAGCCTGCGCTACAACGAAAGATCCCACGTACCTCAACTAAGACCCAACGCAGCCAAATCAATCAATATATTTTTTTAATAAAACAAATAATACTAGTTAAATATTTCTCTCTGAGACGCCTCAGGAGCCCTCTAAAGCATCCCAAAGTTAGCTGAAAGTCAAAAGAACTTTGATTACCATTTGAATTTGGGAAGTTTGTCAGAAAGTTTTAATTAAAACACTTGATCAAGTGTAAGATCATCGGTCTCTGTGAGACAATACTAATTTCTTAACCAAAGTTACAAGAGATCTCAAAAACAAATACAGATCACTTAAAGACAATCTGTTATCAAAAGCGACATTCCAAGAAAACTTTGTTCTCTTAACAGAAAGAAAAACCAAATCCAAGTCTTACCTTAGCTTACTCCCAACCAAATCCATTTACCCAACTAAATTCAATCCAATCTTAGAAAACCCTGATCGTGCGTAACTCTATTCAGTATTTTTTTCATTCCTCACACCTTTTACTGAAAACACATATCTTAAATTTTGTTTTTTCCACATTGAGTTATTTTTCTTGCTGACAAATTTGCAATAGATACAAGGTCTAGTAAACCTAGGTTCAACAGAAGTATTATACTTAACATTGATGACTCTAAAGACATGTCTATATTAAACCAACAAGCTTAAGCCACCTTCAATACCGGATATCAGTTTAGTACTAAATATTTTCCAGATGACATGAACCTGAAATTCATTCTGGCCAGATTATTTTCTATTTCTGAGCATTTATATAAATGCTTAATTTCCTTTAAGTCAATTCAATAGAGCTCTTTTACGAATTAATTTTTGTCAATACCACACATCTACAACACACATATAGATACAAATGAACACACAAACACAGAGGCCTCGTAGTTCCCATTCCAAAATTTCAGCCATGAGTCAGGTACAGCAGTGTAAAATCCATCGGTCTATAAAAGAGGTTGGATTAAAATTGGGTTTCTGGAAAAAAAAAATGGGTTTCTGGCAGATGGAACAAATCAAGCTCACTTATCTAGATGGCTAAACCCTTTCTACTAATATTTACGGAAGGTGTTTAAGATTTTTATTTGTCCTTGGCAAGTTCCAAATTATTTATGCCCCTTTTCAAAATTTGCATTTTAAAAAGATGGCAGAGGGACTTCCCTAGTGGTCCATGTTTATGACTTCGCCTTCCAGCGCAAGGGGTGCGGGTTCCATCCCTGGTCGGGGAGCTAGGATCCCATATGCCTTGCGGCCAAAAAATGAAAACATAAAAAACAGAAGCGATATTGTAACAAATTCAATAAAGACTTTAAAAATGATCCACATCAAAAACTCCATAAAAAAAAAAAGATGGCAGAGACAAGAGTTGCTGGTAGGACATTTGCATCTCACAGGCACAGGCATGTTCCTCCTAGGTTTCCCCTTTGTTTAATACTTACAAGCCTCTTAAAATAAATAGGGAAGGTTTTGGGAGTGGTAAAAGGATTAGTGGGCTTCGGATTATTTTTGGAGCCACACCTCGGTTCCTGTAAAGACTTGATTTGTAAGACAAGGACAGTTTTTTGTTTGTTCTTTTAAAGAATTGGGTGGCTACCTCAGTGATATTGAAGGACTGATATACCCATTCACCTATGTTGGAATGTTTTACTTTTCCTTATCTAGCTTAGGGGAGAAGCCCTCCCCCAAAATCCCTATCAGGTATGGTTAGTTTAGTCAGAACAGTGGCCTCACATTTTGGTAATCTATTTACACACAATTTTGGGGATCCTCCCTGGGTTTAAGAAATTTTTAAATTATGGCCCTCAGTCCGGCCTTTGAGGAGGCTTTCCTATAACCTCACGTGATCCCATTTTTACAGATAGCTGGACAATTTTTAGCCCAATTTTTTCACTCATTCCATTCCTATTCTGTAGGCACCCTCGGCTTGAATTTTATAAGCACACACAGTGGAGGCATTCATGGCATTACAGTATTCGGATTTGCCCACTCAAAGGAAAAGTGATACTGGGAGTCTGGGAGCGGGGGAATGCAGAAGAAAGCAACCTTTGGTTCTAGCACTGTGAACCAGTTCAACAGCCCGTAGTTTTAAAACTTGGATGGGGTGGAATGGAGACCTTCTCTCACTTGGGACTGAAGCACGCTCCCCTGGCCAAGAGTAATTGTTTTTCTTGGTGGATGCCTGGAATTTAGTAAGCAAGTCCATTTCCCAACAAGGGAATAGGGCACTCAGGCATGCGCAGCACTTGGTTTGGGGCTTTCCATCAATCCCCGTTATCTTACAGGATTAGGAGGACAGGGGTCCAGGGAAATTAGCACAGAGTAGGCAGTCTCCATATCTAATAAGAAAATACCTTTCCTACCTGCCGCGTCAAGGGTTACCCAAAGCTCCTCCGGAGAAGTGACCATGTGTCACTGGGGAGCGGCCCTGTCAGTCTTTGGTCCTCTCAGCCATCGTTGGTCTGAGAGCCCCGAGTCCCCTTCGGCACTGGGGGCAGTCCCGCTTCCAGTGGCCCTCTTGATCTATCGTGCAGGGTCCTGGTGGACTTTTCCCATACAGGGAGCATTCGTTCTTCCAGTGGCCCTCTTATCCACACTTAAAACAGATCCTTCCTCAGTGAGACAGTGGCTCTGATCCAGGCTTCCTGGATCCTGTCCTCACCATGGGTCTTTGCAAGGGTGGGAAACCCTGAGATGGTGCAGGGGTTAGCACCTCTGCCAGTAACTGTGCTTTTTGCTGTTGTCCCTGAATCCTTTTTGTCTCTTCAACCCTATCTGTATTGTTAAATATTCCGAACGCCAAATCCATGAGCTGATTTATGGGGGTCTGGGGTCTCCAGCTCCCCAGATGGGGCATTAGGGGTAAATGGTCTGGAAGACTGTGGCCCCCTCAGAATTGGGGGAGGTAGGAGTTCCTGGTTGTGGACCCCAGGGAAGTGGACTCATAAGGGGTCATCTAAAACATCAGGCTCCCGTGGGGGAAGAAGGTACTTGGAAAGGGGTGTGAGCCAGGCACACCCGGCAGGAGTTCTTTAGACCTGGATTATGGAATAGGGTCATGAACATTTGGATGGATGGGACTTCCCCTCCATTTACCTTTCTTTTTTTTTAATAAATTTTTATTTTATTTATTATTTTTGGCTGCGTTGGGTCTTCGTTGCTGCGTGCGGGCTTTTCTCTAGTTGTGGTGAGCAAGGGCTACTGTTCGTTGCAGTTCGCGGGCTTTTCATTGCAGTGGCTTGTCTTGTTGCGGAGCTCGGGCTCTAGGCGCGTGGGCTTCAGTACTTGCGGCTTGCAGGCTCTAGAGCTCAGGCTCAGTAGTTGTGGCGCACGGGCTTAGTTGCTCCACAGCATGTGGAATCTTCCCGGACCAGGACTCGAACCTGTGTTCCCTGCACTGGCAGGCAGATTCTTAACCACTGCACCACCGGGGAAGTCCCTTTCCTTTTGCAAAATAAGTCCAGCTGCAAGATGGATTATAATTTAATGACCCAAATTTTTTTGCCAGATCTCTTGGTCCCCTAGTTCGTACTGGGGCCATGCAGTATTGCAAAAGAAAATTAATTTCTTTTTTTCTTAAACCATCTTAAGTTTTCCCCAACTAGCTAATATGCATCCTAGCAGAGAGTCCTTCGGGATGCTTGTAGTTGCCCCCATTTTTTATTGGGATGTCTTGACATGACAGGGGTCTGATTGATCCTGGCCAGATGGTAGTCATTTGTTCTGGCATTCTCCCAGTGTCAACAGTCAGGTCCCTGAGAGCCACCAGCCAACCTGAAATCTGCCAGGTTGGTTAGCCTGAGGACGCCCCTTGGATTAGTTAAGGAAAGGAACAAGAGTCCCAGGACCTAAATCCTTCAGAGACGGAGGGAGGAGACCTAGGCCCTGAGCCAACTAAACAGGTTAACTTTATCACTGAAACAAAAGAAAGAAACAGATAGAGCCGGGGGCCTCCAAGGAGGCTCAAGGACCAATAGACAGTCCAGGAAGTCAGGAGAGGAGGATATAAGAGGAATCCAGGATAGGAGGGAAGGTGTGCGGCCACACACTTCCTCAGAGAGGCTCGTAAGCCCACTGAGAAAGGTGCTCGCCCGCTACCTCTGCTCAGGGGTTGATGAAGTCCGCCTGTGACCCCCACAAGAGAAGTGCTCGCCCACACTTCCGCTCAGGGGTGTCTGGGCTCCCCACGAGATGTGACCCTTCAGAGGGAGCATGACGCCCAGCTTGGTATCAGTCGACGAGGGGGTTGAAATAAGGAGCATACTGAGTGGGACCAGGAAGGTGCACAGCAGGCCGAGTGCGGACGTGCAGAGGGAGCTCTGGGTCGGACCGGACCGGGATGGTGGATGGGAGCAAGTCTGGGGGTGTTGGCGCCACTGCCGGCAGTCTCTGCTCACGTGTGTCCCATCCTGACTGAGTGCACGCTGGCTGGGAGGGGCCCAAAGCCAGGCTGTTTCTAGAGCCATTGGTCTCAGTTCCAACTAAATTCCTGGGCCAGCAGGCACCAAGCCAGGCCTGACATTGCAGTGGGATGAGTGTGTAGCCAGGCAGGACCCCGCCCCAGTCCCCAATGCCAGGTCAGGAGTGATACTGGCTGTCACACGTGTGCACCAGGTTAAACACTCGAGGGTGTTCCACCCGCCGGGCTTGGGTGCCCCTTGTCTGAGGTGGCCTCTGAAGCGTTTTCCCTGCAGCCCCGGATGCCGTGAGAGTGTCTTGGAAATGTGCTCCTCTAGCTGTGCAGTTGCGTGCCAGGCTCAAAGCCAGGGTTTTGCTACGAAAGCAGAAGGGGAGAATGCACAGAGATTTATCAGCAACAGGAGGGGCTGGAAGGAGCACTCAACCTTTCTGGGTGTTCAGCTTAATTATTTAGGTTGAGCCTTAGATTTTGACAAGACCCCAACTCTGGGAAAGGTGTGCAAGTTAGAACTTCTGAAACCAAGCAGAACATCTTCATTTCTCTGTGTCTTTAGCAAAGCAGAACCAGCTATACAAAGACAGATTTGGGGGAGAAAGGTAGAGAGAGTCCAGATGCTGGGAATGGATCCCTGCAGAAAGCCTCTAGCCAGACTCGGGAACCGGGATTTTTGTCATCCAGTTCACATGTGAAAAGCCTCAACCCTCAGCAGGGTCAAAAAGCCTTGCTTCTCCAAGCTGAAATTCTGTCCCCTGTTCATTGGAAACCTCACAGGCAGCAAGATGACTTCTTGCCAATGAAAAGATGTTTTCCTTTGTTACCTGTGGAGTGAGTACATGTGTGCCCCCAAGGGCGCTTTATGGGCTTTGGTGTAGGCACCAAGCAGCTCCAAGGAGAAATGCAGGATGAAGGACCTTCCAGGCAACTGCCACCAGTTCAGCTACTGATAAGAGCAGCAGGTCCTGCACACTGGACGTCTGAGATGTTGTGAAAGGTCAAAGAGCAGTGAAAAGAGCCCAGGACTTGGAACTGGGTGGGCTCGCTGGTGCTGACCCCTGAGCCAGTTCACTGTTTCCACCCCAGGGGTGGGGAGAGGCTCACCCAGAGCAAATGGGGGTGGTGGCGGTGAAGCCCAGCAGCCCCAGTGGTCTCCCACCAACTGGGACACATTAGAGTGTTTTTTTTAAACCACTCAAAAAAAGAATTTGTTTCAGCTATTTATATAAGTAATATGTGTTCACTGTAGGAAATTTGGAAAGTAAAGTATAAAGAAGGAAATCACCTGTTACCCCACCACCCACAGCTGACTACTGTTGTTCGGGATTTTTCCATACGTGTTCTGTGTGGGATCCCAAGAGTACAAGCTGTTGTATAACAGGCTTTTACACTTCTGCTTTTTTTCATCATGTCACCGTCTCACTGAGCTCCCCACGTTGCTGTCGATGCCCGCGTGGCGCCACATCGAGGGAGGGAGGTGGCCTGGTTTTTTAACAACCCTTTATCGTTGGAGTCCTGACCAGCTCTTCCCTGTTCTAAGTGACTGCATCACTTCATTATCTCTGTAGGGCAATGGTTCTCGAAGCAGCTGAGGGCCAGTTTGGCCCCCCCGGGGACACTTGGCAATGCCTAGGGACATTTTCTTTCCATTGTCGCAGTCGGGGTGGGTGATACTGCGGCATCTGGAGGTTGGAGGCTGGTGATAGTGCTGAGCACCCGCAGTACCCGGGGACCGCCCCCCTCCTCCCGCCAACCGGCTGTCGGTGGAGAAGTGTCTTGGCTGGGCCCCGGCTGCGTCACAGGTGTGATGCTCCCACTGGTGCTGGTCGGTGTCCTCCGTCGAGACAGTGAGCGAATGCGAGTGTGTATTGTCATGTGGCGGGGCATTTCTTAGGCCTTCCATGTTTGACCGTGGTTTCAGGAAAATTAAAACCACCGTGTTTAGAGGTCTCTTGAATCCAGAGGAAAGGGGGAGAGGTTGTAGGGACTGTGGCTGAAGGGTCCATGGGCTGCTGAGCAGAGGTGCCCTTGCTGAGTGTATAGTCAGCTCTGTCTTGTCCTAAAAAAGAATTAATGCAGCTTACAGCTTACAAGCGTGCATTCAGTACAGCCAGGTAAAATAAATGAGAAATAAAGTGAGAAGTAAAAGTGAGGCAAAGGGAAAATGGGGGGGAGGAAAACAAGCGGCCTAGGGGAGCAGCAGTGGGTTTGAGATGGCGTAGCTCTGAGCCTGTGGAAGACGCTTCCCCCCAGGGTCCCAGGGAGCTGTGCCTGCCCTGCTCGCTTGACCAGGTTTCCGAGAGCCCAGGTGCTGTGTGTGCCCCACCCCAGCTGCGGGCGAGGGCAAGAGGGCAAGGCTTAGGCCACTCCAAGGGAGTTGGCTTCCCTGCACCAAGCCCTGAGAGGCCTGCGCAGGTGGTGAAAGGGAAGTGTTGGAACATTCTCTTATCAGGAAGTGACATGCCTGCCTGAGCAGGGACCTCAGGTACCCGTGCGCACGGGAGGGTGGCTTCGGGACAGTCATTCCTGAGCCTGCACCCCTGGGCTCAGTCCAGGTGGTGGTGAGGGGGCCTGAGCAAGGAGGAGGTCCTTCAGCTGGAGGGAGCACGGGCAAGGGCCCTGGGGTGGGCGCGGGCAGACGGGCCAGGAACCCTGCTGGCCCCTCGGATGGTAGCGACACAGCCAGACTGGGCAGCTCCTGCACCAGCTCGGGGAGGCCACCCACTGTTCCCGCTGTCTCCTGAGCTGCCCTCAGCCTCCCCTCTCTGCAGGGCGAGGCCTTCACAGAGGAGAGGGACACCTCCTGTGCTCGTCACAGCCCTTTTTACCCTGAGTCTCCAGATTCTACTAAGCACTGTCTGGCCTGGCCCAGCCCACACTGGCTGGAGGGGGACAGTGGCTGGAGGAGGAAGCTGAGCAAAGGGGCCCCCTGCCTGATGGGAGCCCCTGACCTGGACCTTCATGGCAACAGGGCCAGCCCAGAACTGGCCTCTGGCCCCCCGGCCAGTCAGGGACCCCAAGAGGGGGTGCAGAGACCCCTTCCCTGCCAGTCTTCTGCACCTGGGGGCCTGCCCCCTTATGCCCAGCCTATCCAGGTGTTCACTCACCCAACCTCTGGGCCCATGCCCCCTTCCCTGGCAAAGGCTCCTGAGAGCCCTCCCCAGCCTGGACACCGCCTGGATGGGCCCCTCAGACCAAGCCTGGCCACTGAGGAAGATGCCAGGGCGCACCTCCTCCTCCACTGCTGCCCCCCCCAACCTGCTTGTCCTGGGCCTCGGGGTCTGGGTTGACAAGCTGCCCCTGGGACGTGAGCACCCACAATCCTTAATGGGCAAGACTGCCCAGTCCAGGGCGCGGAGGCCATGCCTGGCTTCTCCCAGGTGCAGGATAACCTCAGGAGGACTGTGTGGCTGATGCATGGGGAGTTGGGCACTGCAGACCCCGATGGGGTTGAAGAACGGGAGGACAGAGGCGGCCCTGGCCAGCAGGTGGCAGCACAGACTGTCCGCAGAGCTGAGGAGCTGGCGAAGGAAGACGAGCCCAGGACCCTGGCTGGCTCACCCGTCCCACCCAGGGTGCCCACCCATGGTGGGACCCCCAAGTGAGACCAGATGGGGACAGCAGCAGCCGGGAGGTGGCTGGGAAACAGACCAGAAGGCCATGTCCCGAACAGCCCCAACCTCCTTCCTGCTCGGGGACCCTCTGGTGGGGACCTGCCATGGGAGGCCCAGGGACTGGGGCACCTGAGTGTCCTGGAGAGGAGGCTGCAGGGAGGAGGGGGACTGACGGGGCCCTGGGGCTTCCTGGAAGGGGCTGGAGGGCTAGGCTAGGGGCGAGCGAGGGGACAGTTCAGCCTAATGGGAAGCTGGGAGGGAAGGAAGGGGAGGAGAGACATTATTTAGGAGATGGAGTAGGTGTTGAGGTGGGAGAGGGAGCAGCTGCCTGCAAGAAGAGGAAAAGGGTTTGGGGGGAAAAGGTACCAAGTTTCTGGGCTCCTGCCCTCCCCCCAGCGTCCACAGCTCCCCCAGGCTACAGGATGGGGCTAAGCAAAGTGCCAGGCTCCACGCCCCAGGCCCCAAAATCCTTTCGATGCTCAGGCTGGGGCTCTGCCACCCCGGAGCTCCTCCCGCACCAGCCCACCCCAGGCCTGCAGGGAAGCCAAGCAGACAGGATGGCGGAGAGGCTCATGGAACAGGACTAGGTGGGTACAGCAGGGTGCCTGCCTCCTGGTCACTGCTGTCCCAGCTTACAGTGAAGCACAAAGGGCAGACCCAAGACTCAGGCCTCGGAGCCTGGCTGCTGAGCCCTGGGCTGCCCCTGGAAAGGGGAGGCACCACTCAGACTTTGGGCAGGCCAAAACCCTAGTTTATTTCAGCATCAGCAACATCGCAACCATCACAAAAATAAACTCTACCAAGGGCAACAGAAGTCTCTACAGCAAGGCTAAGGGCTCAGCCGCCAAACGGCGAGCCTCAGGGGTGCATGGTGGGCACTGCCCGGACAATAAGTTAGGAAGCAGCAGGGCTGGAGGTGGTGGCAGATGCAGGCCAGGGCTTCACTTCTGGGCAGGCACGAGGTCATCGATGGCCTGGCCCTGCTCCAGCCGCTGCTCCATCTCGATGAGCAGCTTCACGCCGTCCACCACCATCTGCACCAGCTCCACCTCCGAGAAGCCCAAGCGGTCTGCATTGGAGACGTCAAAGATCCCGCCCACGGCAGCCGTGTCCACACCGCCTGGGGAGACAGCCAGGTCAGCAGGGCTGGAGGGGGGAGGCTGCCCCGGCAGAGAGGGGTGCCTGCAGGCCCCCCACCCCACTCACCTGTGCCTCGCTTCTGAAGCCGCAGCCGCTTGAGCACCTCCGGGAACTTCTCGTGCTTGCCCAGGTGGGGCAACTTGATGTGCACCCCTGCCCGCAGCCCTGTGCCCAGGTTAGACGGGCAGGTGAGGATGTAGCCCAGGTGAGGGTTCCACATGAATTCGTAGTTCTTGGACTTGAAAAGCGTTTCAATCTGGAGGTGGAGGTGTGACAGGGGAGGCCTGGCTGAGACACCCCCCAGGGGACCAGCTGAGACCCGGGAGCCCCCCGCAGGACCCTGAGGCAACTGACACCTGGACTCCCCAGGAGGTTAATGGGGCACCTACATCTCTGCCTGAACCAGGGGGCCTGGCCCTGCCCACTCCCTGGCACCCAGCCCCCACTGTGCCAGCCCAGGTTGCGGGGGCCAGGCCTGACCTGGGTGAGGCCATTGCAGAAGCGGGTGAACACCTCCTTCATGTTGCCCCCCTTCTGCATGGAGATGACCCGCAGGTGGTCCTCCTCGTTGATCCACACCAGGAAGGTCTTGTTGTCATTGTGCCTGGGGGAGGGGCACAGTCAAGCCTCCTCCCTGGACTGTGGTCTCAGGGCACATCCAGAAAAAAAACTCTAGGGGGTCCCCAGACCGGAGGCACTTCCCAGGTCCCTGGGGTACTCATCCCAGCTGTACCCAGGACTCCAGCCCCGTCAACAGACTGGGGGCACGGAGGGAGGCCAGGACAGCTCAGAGGGGTCAGAAAGAGAGGCCTGAGCTGCTTCCCCAGCTTGCCCATCAGGTACTGTGTGGTCCCTCCCACCAAGGGGATAAGGGGCAGAGGCAGCCAGCACAGCCCCCCTACAGGGGGATGCGCTGTAGCTGGGCGCGGAAGCCCCACGATACACGCACAGTGTGAACAGGAGCTTGTAAGCCCTCCTCCCCCACCGCCCACTCGAGGAAGCGTCTGCGTCACCCAGCACCTGACTGACTCCCCGCGGGGAAGCGGGTGGGAAAGGAGAGAAAACAAGTAGCTCCAGCTCCCCAGAGGGGGGTGGAAGAGAAAAGCCAACACGACTGGTCCCCCACCTCTAAGATCCTGAGAGGCTGAGGCCTCTACTAGCCGGGGTCCTTCACTTACCTGTGAGGTCAAGGTCACCTGCGAGGAGGCCTGGGTAGCACCAAACCCATCCCAGGAGCGCGGCCCCTCCCTCTTCCTCCTCAGCCTCGCCAGGGAGAGGACCAAGGCGGGGAGTGGGGACCCGCGGGAGGGGGGTTGGGGAGTACGCACCAGATGCCGCGGGCATCCGGCCAGTCGCGGGCCATGCCCGAGGCCAGCAGCAGGGGCGACACGGGCTTATCGAAAAGGAAGTGGTCGTCGATGAGCTGCTGCTGTTCCGCCTCGGTCATGCTTTTGAGCGCGTAGTACCTCCCCGCCAGGTCACCGTCCAGGCTCGACAGGGCTGCGGAGGGGCGCGCTCAGGAGGACAAGCGGGTGGGCTCCTGTCCCACACCGCCACCACCCCTAGCGACACGGATCCGCCCCACCTCCCCGTGCCCGCTCGGCTTGGCTGGAGTCCAGTCCTCCCGGTCTGGGCGGCGGGCCGAGCCGGTGACCCGGCCCAAGCCGACCCTCGCCGGGCCCCAGGACGCTGTAGGCGCGGGGCTGGGCCTCGGTCCCTCCGGGAAACCGGAGCCAGAGCGCAGATAAGAGCGCGGCGTCGGCGGCTCGGGTGACTAGTAAACAAGCCGGCAGGGGCCGGGACCGGGACCGGGAGTGTGGCCCGGCCGGCCCGACCCTTACCTTCGACGGCGAGCTTCTCGATGGCGCGGCGCTCCCCGCGGCTGCAATGCGGGGGGAGGCAGAAGCCGCGGATGCTGCGGCCCGTGCGCACCCGCGAGCTCAGCACGTAGTTGGGGTCCAGGTCGTCGCCGCCCTGGGGGCCAAGCAGAGGTGAGCTCCGGGAGACCCCTCCCCAGGCCGACCCGCCGCCCCGGGCCGCCCGGCACCTGCAGGTTGTCGGCGTTGAGGTCGGTCTTGTGCTCGTCTGTGGGCTTATAGCCGCCGTGCCGATCCTCAATGATGGGGTCAAAGAGCTCCTTGAACACGTCGTACGACTCCTCATCGCCAGCCACGCAGCCCACGGTCATGATATAGGGGTGGCCTGTTGGGGGGGCGCGGAATGGGGACAGTGACGTCACTGCCAGGCCTCAGCGAGCCGCTGAGGACCCTACCGCTGTGCGCGGGAAGAGGGCGCCCGGACTTTGGCCCGAGGGGGGGACTGGCATGGGGAGGGGGGACTCTGGGTCCCAGCCGGGGGTTGTCCCGCGGATACGGCGCTGGCACCCTGACCCCCCGGGACTGGTGTGCGCGTACCTGGGTTGTCCACGCCGGTCTGGATGACGTCGTCCAGCGTGAAGCCGCTCGGCGTGCTCTTGGCGCGCAGCTCGGCGTACAGCTCGGGGGTCAGTACCTTGGCCATGTGATTGTTGTGGCCACTGAGGTCGGGGTACTCGTCCTCGGCCGGGAAGCGCAGCTTCAGCGTGTTGTGGCTGTTGGAGAAGGGCATGGCGGCGGCGGGCTGCGGGGAGACGCGGGGGTCAGCGGGCACCCGAGTCTCCGGGCCTCCTGGGAACCTGCTCACCACCCAGGGACCCGGGCACCGGTCGCCCGGGACGCGGCCAAGGTCAGCGGGGTCGGCACTGCGCGTAGGGGGCTACCATATCGCCCAGGACCCCCGGCCTAGCTGGCGCGCCCGCTCCAGGCGGCGGGCCCCGGCGTGCCGGGAGCGCGCGACGCCGCGGCACCCGAGCCCCCTCCATGCGCAGCGCCCCTGCCCCGGTGCCCCGCTACCCACCCCCACCCCCCCGCCCTCGGGCCCACTCACTGAGCAGCCGGGCGAGGGCGGGGGTTCTCGGTCGGTCGACAGCTCAGGGCGCGGCGCAGGCGAACAGCTGCCGCTCCGCGCTCCCGCGGCTCTTAAGGGGCGCGACGCGGGCCTCCCATTGGCCGCTATTTATAGCCCATTCATTCCATTGGGCCGCGCTACGGGGTGGTGCCGTCGCTTTGTCCGCCGCCCGCAGCCCCCCAAAGCCCCCCCACCCCAGGCAGCCCACCCCGACTATCCCCTCGCCGGGACCCCGCGCAGCCCGCCTACCCCACCCCACGCCCGCCCAGGATCCCGAAGCCGGAAGACATTCTGGATTCCCATCCCCCGCCCCCCCAGCCTGCCTCCGAGCGGGAAACCGAGGCAGGAGGGCCACCAGGCCCTTGAGGACGCTCGGGCTTGTCTGCACCATGGCTCCTGCCCTCCCTCGTCTTGCCTGTCCCCGCGGTGGTTGCGGCGAGGGGCCAGGCGAGGGCGTCCAGGGCTTCCACAGCAGGTACTGCCAGACCCCCGCCGCCCCCCCTTCTCCCGCCCCGTCCGAGCTGGCCCCGAGCCGCCGACCTTCTCCAAGGTGCCCGGGCGGTCTTGGTGCAGCGCGAAGGCACTCCGGAGGCCTGGCTGCGGCCCAGCCCGGCGGCACCCTTTGTGCCTTGACCTTGGGCAAGTCCCCAGGCTTTGGGGCGTCTGAGCCAGACACCCCGGGCCCAGCCCCTCCTGGTTGATGCGGAAATACTCTGGCTTTGCCGGGGAGTGCACAGTCTCAGAGTCCCCAGACCCCAGGCCTGTGCCCTCTCTGCAGGAGACAGGTTCATCTCCCCACCCCACCCCCAAAGGCAGTCCTCGGAGACTTTTGGCAAAGACTGGAGGAAATGCTAACAAACAATAAGCACATGTGAGATTAAAAAAAAAAAAAAAAAAGACACTAAAAATCAGAATCACGCAAGTTAAAATAACGACTATGCCTTCCACTAGCCCCAGCACACCCAGACTGGCAAAAAAAAGAAAAGATTGATACCAGCCAGTGTTGGCTATGGGTTGGAATGTGGGGAGACAGGCATTCACACGCTGCCTGCAACTGTGAATTGCTACGTCTTTTTAGGAAAGTAATTTGGCAGTATCTATTAAAATTTTAAATGTTCATACTCCATGACCCAGCAATCACACTTCTAGGAGTCCAGCCTATAGACAGTCTCATTTCTCTTTGCAGATAGACCAAGAGATGTGTAGTAGGAGAAACAAACACAAACAAACCCGGATATAACACGATGCCCATCACTTGGGGCCTGGCTGGGGGTAGGGAAGGCATCTCCCCAGTGTGGAATATTATGCAGCTATTAAAAAGCGTGAATTGGAGCTTGTGTGGTTGAGGTCCATCATATGTTGCTTTGTGAATGAAGCAAGGAAGGGGGAATACCCTTATCTATGTGTATATTTAACAAAATCCCTCCAGGACTGCACAGTGTGCTCTGTGGGCAGCAAGGTGAACCCTGCTGCGGCTGCTGCGAGAAGACTGGCTGTGAGCAAGCAGCTAAGTGAACAAAATGTCATCCGGAGATGGGAGGAGATGGGTCCTGTGGAGGCTGGGGCAGAGCGGGCATTGCAGCGTGTTTGGTGCCTCTGCGGAGTGGGCGCTGGAGCAGGGGGCGAGCACGTGCCTCTGCCTCTGCCTGTGTGCTCTGTCCCCTGAGGTTGCTGCGGACATACTCCTGCCTCTTCTCTTGCTCACCTTGGCGTGTTCTGACCTGCTCGCAGTCAGCATTTTTCAGACCGATGAAACAAGCCAAGGTAAAAAGGCAAATGGGTCTGGATTGGCCAGACAGCAGGTGTCCCTTAAGCCTGAAATTCCTGCATTCTGTGCCCCCTGCAGCCCCTTCCCCTAATTTTAGAAATATCTGCAGCTGCCTTTCCCAATTCTCCACCCCAAAGGCCTGATGGGCTCAAGTTTCTGTTTCTAGAAACAGAGCTGCTGGTCCTGGAGGCCTATTTGGCTTTCAGACCCCAGCGGGTGGAGGGGTGGCATTCAGGGCCTCCTCTTTGTCTGTAGCCTCTGCAGCTTCACAGAAGGCCCCCCTCCCCTACCCTCAGGCCACCAAGGGCCTGACCAACTTGGGAGAACGGGGGCAGGAAAGGACCCCTGCTCCCCTTTCTCTCCACAAGCAAGGTCCACACTGGAGAGGTGAAGTCCAGAGGCTTGGGGTCTTGCGCAGGGCCAGGCCCTAGGGATGCTCCTGCCTGGGGCTCCAGCAATCCTCAGCCTTTGGAGATGAGTGTTTTGTCCTAATTTTGCAGATGAGCAAAGGGAAGATCAGAAGGTGCGTGATGGGGGACCGGGTCGGAGGTCTGGCAGTCCCTCAGCGGTCCTGGAGCGACTGGCCCTGTGCTAACCTGAACTGGGGCCCACCCTGAGGACCCCCGGCTGGCCAAGTCTGGGCTGGACTCAGTCTGATAGCACACATGGTCAGCAGCTGTGATGGGGGAAGTGGGGAGGGGGCCTTTGAGGCCTTTAGACCCAAAAGTCAGGGTGAGGCCCCCCACCAGGCAGGGGCTGCTTGGGAGCCTGGGTGATCCCAAGCAGGGGAGCAGGAAAGGGGCCAGGAGGGTACCGGCCTCCACCTCATCAGGAAGAACACTGCCCCCAGCTACACTTGCCCTCGTCTGTGGACCCTTCACTCTCCCTAGGGCCCACAGGAGCTGGTTTGGCCGCGTCCAGGCAAGAAGCTGGGTGACATCACCAGGCCCATTTATGGTCCAGGTTTCTTGGAAATCACACCTGGTTATAAATTAACCACCTGGCCCTGGAGGGGGTGGGGAGCCTCAAAGGAGTCCCTGGCCTTTCATCCACAGAATATGACCCCGCTCAGCAGGGCAGGCACAGAGCTGGGCAGGTGGAGGTGAGCCAGGTAGGAGGGCAGGGCCAGGATCCAAGCAGGGGACGTGAGGCCATCCTCAGAGTCTGTGCTCAGAGTGCAGCCAGGGTGGGCATTGCTTCCTCCTGGTGCCCTGCCCCTGAGCTCCGCAAAACTCAAAGGGGAAGTTAGTCAGGATCAGAAAAGGGGCAGGGGCTGCTTTGTGGTCACAGAGCATGGTGGGGCAGGAGACTGAGCTGGTCAGGGAAGAGGAGACCTTGGGTCACCTGATCCCTGCCTGAGATGAAAGCAGAGCAGCCTCCCCCAGTGGGCATCCTCAGGGTCTCCCTTTCCTCCAGGGCCTACTTCCTGCCAGTTCCCAGCTTTCTTCAAATCTGCCACTAGTTCTCTGAAGCCAAGTTTACTGGCTTTAAATCCCAATCCCACTTTGGACACATTGGCTGTGTGATCTTACACAAGTTACTTGACCTCCCTGAGCCTCAGTTTCCCCATCTGTAAAGTGGTGGTCCCTCTCTCACAGGATTGTGGGGAAGACTCAATGTAATGACACTTGGCTGGGCTCATACAGTATCAGTTCCTTTTGGGGGGGGGCCCAATATATAAACTCTGCCCTGGGCAAAGTACCCACCTGACCTGGCTAATCAGTTGGTGCTTGAGGACTTAGGCTGATGGGGCGGGCTCAGATGGACAGCCCTGGGAAGGCTGCTTGGAGGAGGGGGCAATGGAGGAGCTGGCCAGCCAGCCACAGAGAGGCCAGTGGGAAGTTGGGAGTCCTAATTTAGGCTCTCAGTAGGCACTCAGCCGCTGAGTAGCTGCAAGCCTGGGGAAAAGGAACCCCCATGAGAAGTGGAAAGTTGAGATCTCCCAGGACAGCGAATAGGGGGTGATTCAGGCTGGTGCAAAGTCACCTGGAACAAAGGTTGGTGAGCCGTGGATGGAGCTGGGTTGTCTCAGTGTCGAGAGCAAGAGGCAAGGAGACAGTGATACAGCCACACAGGCAGCTGGTGGCCAGAGCACTGGCCCCACAGGGACAAGAACCCACAGAGAATGGGAGGCCACCAAAGGCCCCTCACCTTCTTCCTCTGGGGCTCCAAGACCCAGGCCCAGTCAGGGCAGGGGCATGGAGGGGCTGAAGCTAGGCACCTGGGTCTCCATCATGGGCTCTGTGGTCCACAGACACCCTCGCCAGTCCTGGCCCCAGAGGAGGGAGAGTTCAGAGTGCCTCACAGGTTGGCAGGGCTCTGGGAAGGGATTGGCTCTGTAGGGCCTGGCTACTCCCATTTGCCCAGGGTGGAGCAGCCTGGGCCTGGGAAGTGTGGCCTAGGGTCATTGCTAGCTGGCCCTGGGTTAGGGCTCAGGCCTCAGGGTGGCTGGGTGGGCTGGGGTCTTTATCCCTCTCCAGTCCCCAAGGTTAACAGGATAAGCCCTGGCCCACAGGGACCTGTGTGCTGGAGGAAAATAGTCCATGTCCCCTGTCCCCCTCCCCCGCACACACTCTCCAGAGGAACCGGTTCTGTATCAGCTCTGCTGAGACAGAGCAGGGCTGCTGCTTCCCTTTTCTGCCCCTGTCCTCCAGCTGCCCCTCCCCCTGTCCCCTGCTCAGGCCACTGGCCCTGTCCTCACTGACCGACCCCAAAGAGAGCACAGTTCACCCAGTGCTCATTGCACCCTGGGTTCCAAGAGGGGACACAGGACCCCCTCCCTCCTTGAAGCAGCTCCTGCACTCCGGAGACTGTGCCCCTGAAGAGAAGGCAGGCCAAGAAGAGGCAAGGCCTGGGCCTCAGGCCACTTCTGCAGACCCTTCCAGGCCACCATCTCCTGCTCCTCTGGTTGACCCTAGCCAAAGCCTTCTGGGTCGACCCTCTCATCGGCGATTCCATTTTCTGGAATTTATCCTGGGGCCCGTCAGAGGTGTTCCCAGAGCGGTTTGCAGTGACAAAATGTCCATGGCAAAGTGTCCTCGTAGGGGACTTTGCAGCTCGCCTGGGCGGCCCTTCCGGGGACTCCGGGGCTGTCAAAAGCCTGCGGAACGGGGCCCTGCCCTGTTCCCAGCCTTTATCAATAGCGCCCGTAGGCAGAGTCTGGAAGGACTGCAGCAGCTCGGCGGCGGGACAGTGGGACTTTCAGTTTGTCTTTTGCACAAGTAGATATAGAGCAGAGAGTCCGAGCACGAGGCGCGCTCCGGTGGCCGAGAGGGACGGCCCGCGGGTCCCAGGAGCCCGCGCGCGAGGGGGCGGTACTCCATGACGTCATCGGCGGGCGCCGCGCACCAGGCCGGGGCCGGAAGTGCTGTGACGGTGGCGCGGGGCCACGTGCAGACCCTCCGGGAGTCAGAGCCCGACGAGCGTCGCCGGTGAGACTCCGCAGGGCCAGGGTGGCAGTGCGCGGGTGGGGGTCGCCCTGCACTTCCCTGCAGCCTCCCATGGCCGCCCCCAGCCCGGTGCCAGCCTGGCCTGAGCCTCCCCCTGGCTCTACACAGGCCAGGCCAGTGTTTCTGTTTACTGCCCCCTGCACGTTCCCAGCCTCTGCTTGGGAGCCCTTACATCTGCATCCCCCCGCCACTTGTCTGCCCAGGAGCCCGCCATAGGGGAAACTGGGGAGGGGGGGTTCTGCTTGGCCTGGAGGTGACCTCACGGGCCATTTGCAGTTCTCCTCTAGGTAGCCGCTCTCTCATCCTACAGCTGGAGAATGGGAACCAAGCTCCTGGAGAAGGGTGATGAGAGAGAGGGTCAGGCCCTTACTTTGTGGGAATCCTTGGACCCCTCCTCTGCCAGTGTAGGGCCTCAGTTTCTCCATCTGTAATTTGGGCTGATGGCTTTTTTCTTAAGACCACACCAAGCAGGGCTTCAAATGTCAGGCCAGGGTGCAGCCCTATTGGGCTGTCCTAATGGACAGTGCCAGGGACTGAGCCAGCTACTCCACCCTCATTGCTCAGAATCTGGGCCTCACAGCCTTCTCTCTGGACCCCAGGTGCATATCCTGCCTCCTGGCCCCCTTACATGTTCATGCCGACACACCTCCCAGGTCCCTGGCACCTGCCAGACAGCAACACCATGAGCTTCGTGGCGTATGAGGAGCTGATCAAAGAGGGTGACACAGCCATCCTGTCCCTGGGCCATGGTGCGATGGTGGCAGTGCGTGTGCAGCGTGGGGCCCAGACCCAGACCCGGCACGGCGTCCTTCGGCACTCAGTAGACCTCATTGGCCGCCCCTTCGGCTCCAAGGTGACGTGCGGCCGAGGTGGCTGGGTGTACGTGCTGCACCCCACCCCCGAGCTCTGGACGCTGAACCTGCCGCACCGCACGCAGATCCTGTACTCCACCGACATCGCCCTGCTCACCATGATGCTGGAGCTTCGGCCGGGCTCTGTGGTCTGTGAATCGGGTGAGTTCTTCAGGTGGCCTCAGTTCAGGAAGGTGGAGGTCAGACCCACTGTCCAGACAGCCTCCAGCCTGCCCTTCCTGCGCACAGGCATTATTACTCAACTTCTGTTTTAACAGGGTCTTTCTGGGGGGGCTGACCACAGGGAGTGAGGGCAGAAGCAAGGAGGCTGGTCAGGAGGCTGGTGCTGTGCTCTGCGTGGGAGGTGATGGGACTGGACCGAGGCTAGCCCGCTGGGGGAGCTGGTGCCCAGGGGCGATCCTACGTGTCGAGGCGGGGTGGGGGGTGTGAGCGCTGCTCGGCGCTGACCAGGGTGCTGACAGAAGGGCAGAGGGGGCCTGGCCTGGCAGTCCCTGACGGCTGTGAGTGGGAGCCCCAGGCCCAGGGCTGAGAGTGCCCCTTCCTGGAGGGAGACCAGGGCTGCTGCAGGGTGCTCACTGGGGGTGAGGAGGCGGCCCAGGCCAGCACCATTGTCACTGAGCCCGGAGCCTGGGGTGCAGATGGAAGTGCCTGAAGGCAGCTGTTCCCAGCCTCTGCACATGTGTGCGCCCGCGTGCACACACACACACACGCAGGTGCTGGGGATTGAAGCATGCAACCTAGCCAAGAACAGCCCAGGCCCAGGTGTGCCTAGATTTCCAGCCTGTCTTTCGTGGGCCGGGCGTCTGGGTTCCAGAGTCACGAAGAGTTCCCAGCAGCACTGCTGCCAACTTTTGGAGGCTTCAAGCCACCTGCATCCCCCTCTTGGTCCACATGGCCTCAGTTTCAACATGCGGGCAATTGGATGGTTCTTTTTGCCCAGCCAAGCACTTTGAAACGGGGAGAGTCAGATGCAGAAGCTGGGCAGTGAGTGGGTCAGAGAGTGGGTGGGGCCTGGGCAGAGGCTGACTGCTGAGCACCAGGGCGGCTGCGGGGGTTGGGCAGGATTCAGGGCCAGCTCAGCCCCTGCTTCCCCCTGCGCAGCCACAGCCAGGGCCTCGCTCCACTGGGCTGAAAAGTGCTGTCAGTGAGCGTGCTTCCAGGCTCCTCTGATGTGCCAGCGTCCCTTCTAGGAACCGTGGCTACAGCCGTGACAAGACAGACCAAGTTTCTGCTTCTCAAAGGGGACAGACAGGAAGCCCACTGTGACCGTTTCGGTGTTGTTGATTGCTGGGGGGCTTGGGAGACAGGGCTGCGTGTTTGAGGGTGACTCAGAGAGGGGTCCCTCCAGCTAGGGGTGTCAGGGAAGACCTCTCTGAGGAGGGAGCAGTGAGTTGAATGTGGTTGAAATATGATGGGAAGGTGGTACCAAGAGCCATAGTGGAGGGTCAGCCCAAGGGAGAGCCTTGCAAAGACCCTGCGCGAGGGACCATCAAGGAGACCAGCGTGGCAGGAGCAGGGATGAGGTCAGGGAGGAGGTGGGTGCTGCTCGGGAGTCACGAGGAGTCCGACTCCGCCGTGCGTGGAAAGGGCAGAGGCCTGGTCTGACCGAGGCGGGAGAGAATCCGCGGCTGTGTCGAGGTGGACTGAAGGCGGGGGTCAGGGGCTGTTATGGGGAGCCGGGAGGGGGGCCTGGGCGGCCACGGCAGGCAGGTGGGGAGAAGGAGTGGCTCCTGGAGACATGGGGGAGGAGGTGCAGGAGTTACCTGCCGGGGAGGGGAGGGCTCCTCCGTGGCGTCTGGCTGGGCAGTCACGTCACCAGCTGGTTCGGGAGGCTTGGCAGGGAGTGGATTTGGGCTGGATCGGCTCCAGCTCTGCACCTGTAAATGCTGGGCGGGCGCTGTTTGCGGTCGCGGGGGAGGTGATCTGTGTGCAGTGGGCGCCTGGGCGGCTTCGTGAGGCCTGGCGCCTGGAGCAGCGAGGTGGGGGAAGGTCACGGGGGTGTGACCGGAGGACGCAGGCCTGGCCGGGCGCTGCAGGACAGGAAGGCCGGCAGAGGGGCGGCCCGTGAGGCTGGGGAAAAACTGAGAGAAGGTGACGTGGGGGGCACGTTGGTCACCGTGTCTCTGGTCGCGCAAGGTGAGGGCAGAGCTGCACCCCGTGTGGCGGGGTTGGGGGGGCAGGAAGATGGACTGACCTGAGTCCCTCGGGGAGCTTGGGCCCAGCCACCACGTGGGACGGTTCCAGTCCTCTTGATCTGCTCCGCACAGAGCCTGCAGGGCCGTGGGCCAGTCCCGGTCCCTCTTGGGACCTGTCTTCGGGGCTCCAGGTCTGTGCAGCAGAGTCTCTCCAGAGCTGGGGGTGGGCAGGGCTGCCGCCCTCCCCGCTGGACCCACGGTGGACCTCAATGATCAGTCAGCTCCCTCCTCTCCCCCCTGCCACACGTGCAGCCTCTGTGTCCCAGGACCCCTCAGGGAGCTCCAGACTGGTGCCTGCTGGTAACCCGGGGTCGGCTGACCTCGTGGGCCCTTGGTGGGTCCCTCAGGGTGAGGGTGGGCTCGCTTCCCGTCTGACACCCGTCCCGTCCCGCTAGGCACCGGCAGTGGCTCCGTGTCGCATGCCATCATCCGCACCATCGCACCCACGGGCCACCTGCACACGGTGGAGTTCCACCAGCAGCGGGCGGAGAAGGCTCGGGAGGAGTTCCAGGAGCACCGCGTGGGCCGATGGGTGACCGTGCGCACCCAGGACGTGTGCCGCAGCGGCTTCGGCGTGAGCCGCGTGGCGGACGCTGTCTTCCTGGACATCCCCTCGCCTTGGGAGGCCGTGGGCCACGCCTGGGACGCCCTGAAGGTCGAAGGTGAGCCGGGGCCCCTTTCGGCCTGAGCGGGGGGTGGGTCAGGGCAGCGGGGGAGTCGTGGGGAGGTCGCCCAGAGAGAGGGTGAGGGTGAGAGGGGTCAGGGCTGGGGAGAGTGGGGCTCCACCTGGGCCCCTGCCCCTTGGCCTGGCCCCGCTTCCACCCCAAGGTGGGAGGTGGCTCGGGTCCCTGGGGAATGTGGCACCCCTGCCTGAGTGAGAGGCGGGGCCTGCACCCCTGGGCATGCCAGAGGTCAGAGGGCAGCCCCTCACCCCAGCCGGTGCCTGCAGAGTCTCCCTTCCCCACCCGCCACAGCCAGGCTAACGCGCCCCTTTTAGGGAAGATGCTAGGTGCAGAGGCGGGAAGGTCGGCTCCGAGCCAGGAAAGTGCTGGCGAGGCCCTGGGTTTTTCCCTTTTCTGGAGAAGTTGCTGGCTCGGGCAGCCGGGCCCGTCCTCTTGCCCACTGAGCGGTGCAGCACGAGGGGGCGGGAGAGGCAGGGGGCGGGAGAGGCAGGCCGGGGCGCCCCAGGGAAGCCTGCGCCTTGGAAAGACAGGCGCCGAGGCCCAGCTCTGGCAGCAAGGCGGCCATAGCGTCCCAGTGGGGCCCCTGCCCGCTGGCTCAAGCTCAGCCCTGGACTCCTGTGTCCTGGTCTCTGCTGAGGTGGCCTGGGGCTGGGGAGAGGGGCAGCGCTGGCTTCCCCACACCTCCGCCCCCTCCGGCTTTGCCCCCTGGACACCTGCAGGTCCTCGCTGCTCCAGGGACACCAGCGGGCCCAGGCCTCGGTCCCCAAGGCCGCAGCCGGTCGCGCAGCTGTGGGTGAGCCCAGGCAGTCCCTGCCCTGGGCTCCCTCCTGCCGAGGGAGCCATGCCGTGTGTTGTCCCGTCCCCTCTGCCCCGCTAAGCCCCGTTCTCTGGATCTGCTTGTTCTGGCCCAGAGGCTCCCGACTTCCTCGTGGGTCTGGCGTTTCTCCAGCTTGGCCCAGTGAGGTGCGGCCCCGGGCTCTCTGGGCCTCTGGCTGACGAGCAGGCTCAGGCCCCGTCTACTGGGGGGGCCCTGTTTCCTTGGCTGTGTGCACAGGGTTTGGGTCCCCTCTCGGGGATGACCCTGTGCCCTCTGGGTTCACGTCAACTGCACGCTCTGCCTCCAAGCCCAGGCCTCCCAGCTGACCACCTGGGGGTCTGTCCCAGGTCCCAGGTGTGGCTGCGGTGACCAGGCCTCAGGGACCTCTGGGGGCTGGCCTGGGCCACATCCCTTCCCCTGGCCAGCCTGCCGGATGCGTGGGCGAGCCCTGGTGGGGGGCGGCAGGAAGGGGCTGCGCTCCCGCGCCCTCTCCCTCACCCTTGGTCTGTGGGGCTCCGCTCAGAGTAGGCGCCTCGTGTTCCCAGGAGCGGGCGACAGCCTCTAATTTCCCGTGACTGCCGCAGCCCCCGCCCCCCGGGCTGCTCTGTATGGTTGAAGCTGTTCAGGCCCAGCACTCTGGCAGCTGCCGTGCCAAGGCTCCGCGCTGGCCACGACCCTCAGCTGCCTGGTGGGAATCGGGTGGCGGTGCCCTCTGGAAGCCCAGGGGGATCAGGGTGGTGGGCTGGGCCCGTGCCGGCGCGTGACAGGGCTTTGTTCAGGCAGGCCCCCTGCCCCGTGGCTGCAGAAGAGCTTCTGCCTCCGGGTCCCGGCCCGGCTCCTCTATTCTGGGGCCGCAGCTCTTTGTGGCCAGAGGGCTTGGTGGGGGCTTCATGGCCTCGGACCCCAGGGTAGGGGTCAGGGCATCCACCCTCCTCAGCTCTCACAGTGGGGTCTTGCAGCGCCCACTCCCGAAGGGACTGGGGGTGCATTGCCTCTGCCCTGCAGTCCCAGGCCACAGACCCCCGGGCCAGAGGAGGCGGGCAGGCGGGCAGGCAGGGCTCTGGGGGCGGCCTCCTGCCCTCTGACCCCGTGTCCTCCTCCCGCGCAGGCGGGCGCTTCTGCTCCTTCTCACCGTGCATCGAGCAGGTGCAGCGCACGTGCCAGGCGCTGGCGGCCTGTGGCTTCTCGGAGCTGAGCACCCTGGAGGTGCTGCCCCAGGTCTACAACGTGCGCACCATCAGCCTGCCCGCGCCCGACCTGGGGGCCAGTCCGGGCCCCGACGCCGGCCCCTTCCGCAGCGGCATGCCCATGAAGGAGACCGTGGGCCACACCGGCTACCTGACCTTCGCCACCAAGACCCCGGGCTAGTGAGCCGCCCACCAGGAGCTCCAGGGAGCTGGGAGCCCCGCGGGGCCGGACGGGGCGGCGAAGCCCGGCCAGAGGCTGCCTTATATGGTCGGCGGGTGCCTGCCGGGGCCTGTGTTTAGAAACCTACAGACGCAGGGTGGGCGGGGCCGGGGGCCTCCCGGGTGGCTGAGTGGGGCTGCCGTGGTGGAGCAGCATCCGGCCTCTGGGGAGGGCGGCCTCCCACCCACGTCACTGCCGTGGTCAGCGTCCCCGTCCTCCTGCTCTTTGTTGCCACTCAATGTCTCCACTGCCGCCATCGGCTCTTCTGGATGTTGAGGCCCAAGAGTGCAGGTGGCGGGGCGCAGGTCTGACCCTTCCCAGGTGGCCCCAGACGAGGAGGGGGGAAACGGAAGGAGCAAAGACCCGGAGGAGGAGGGCCAGGGACCCCCACGGTCCAGCTGCCCGGCATCTGAGGCGACCCCGCTGTGTGGCCTCAGGCCTGACCCCACCCCTCTGGGCAGTGCACAGGCCGTGTGGGCATGTCCCCAGGTTCCCGCTGGCAAAGGGCCGGGGCAGCCCCGCTGCTTGGCTTCTGCCTCCGGGAAGCACCTCTGCGGCCCTGGCCCAGCCAGAGCCCTCTCGTGTCGATGCATGCGAACACGCAGCGTCATGTAGGGAAGAGCTGGGCAGGGCGGGAACGTGCTTCCGGTGGCTGGCCCGTCGGGTCGGAGCCACTCGGTGCCCCTGCCGCTCACAGGAGCTGCAGGGAATGCACCCAGGACGGAGTGGGCGACGCCAACCCTGCCCTGGCCTGCTCTCCAGCTCTGGTGCGCGGCTGGCGTCCCTCCCGCCCTGCTGCTCAAAGGACCTGGGTGCCTGCCCTTGGCCTCAGCTAGCCGTCAGGAGCCTCGGTGACCCCAGGTCGGCACGAGAGCCCCAGGGTACCAGGCTGGCCTGAGGCTGGTCCCCGACCACCCCTGGCAGAGAAATAAAACACTGTTGCCCCTGCTGTGCTGACTGGTCCACCCTGGTGCCCCACGAGGCCAGACCTCCACTCCCCACACCAGCATCCAGGCTGGACCTCCCTGCACGTGGCCCCCCCCGGCCCCTGCTCCTTCCTCTCCCAGGGCAGACACCACAGGGACTCTGGACTCCAGGACAATGGCCTGGGACATGGTGGACAAAGGGGCAAGTGTGTGGCCACCCCCACCCAGCTGCAGAAAGGGCCACTTGTTCCTGGGAAGGGTGGGGGCGGGGGAGGGAGAGAGTCCCTGTGTGTGTGTGTGTGTGTGTGTGTGTTTCCGTCCATCCATGTCCGGCTGGGCCTTCTGTCCACAGTCCGGCCTGGGCACCTGCGTTGCCTCTCTTGTTGCCTGAAGGGCCCAGAACTCAAGAAGGACCTCCCAGGCTTGCTGTCCTGGCCCCAGGCCACCACCCAGGCTTTGGGGGTCCTTGGAGGGATGCCAAGTGAGGTGGGCCTGCAAGAGGACCAGTCCCCTGGTGGCAGTACCACAGGGCCAGGGGTGTCTTCTGTCTTCTAGTAAGACCTGTGTCCCCTCAGAGACCCTAGGGTCCCTAGAAGCCCTTGCACTACTCCAGGGGTCATGTCCCCCTTCAAGGACCTGTCCTGACCTCTGACCAAATGCCTAGTCTGGGGACAGAGGAGGGACCTGGGCTTTCCTTGGCCTTCAGGAAAGGCCCGTGAGGTGTCTGATGGAGGGCATAGGTCTCCTCTGCAGGCCTGGCTCAGCCTGTTCTCCAGGTGGGGCTTCGGCTGGCATGCTAGACTGTGACCCTGGGTGAGTCACTGGAGCCTGCACTTGGGTTCGTGTGAGCTGTAAGGGAAAGCCCAGGATGGGTGAAGGGTGGAGGGCCACCAGGGTAGGGGTCAGGAGACCTGGATCCCTGTCCATGCTCGCAGTTGCACGCACAGAGCTGCTCTCAAGTGTGGGGCCCTCCAGCCCCTTGACTGTCTGCCAGGCCCTGCACGGGAGCCCCCAGGGCTCCACTGGGCCTCTATCCCATGCCGGGGGCCTCAGCCTGGAGCCCCACCTGGCCCCAAGCCAGCAGTGAACTCCTGCGCATCCTTCAAAGCCCCTTAAGTGTCTCTCAGTGCTTCCCACTCCCCCCCACCGAGGCAAGAGCGTCTTGCTCAACCACGTCTTCTGCTCCCACACGTCCCAGGCTGGTGATACCCCTGTAGGGCTGCCCCTAGCCTGGGAGCCCCTTCAGGCAGACGAGCAGAAGCCAAGCGGCCGCACAAATTCTGCAGATGGGGACCTTGACACCCGGAGAGTCAGGGCCAGGGTCCGTGGTGAGTGACCGATCAGCAGGGCACTTGGTCACCTCCTCGAGGCAGGAACCTAGGGCTGGTCACAAGACCAGGATTCACCCGGAAAGTCCCCGTCCAGCCCCAGACTCCCACCTCTGGCCTTCAGTTTTTCCTCGGAAATTCTTGCGCCTGCCCAGCTGTGGTCTGAGTGGCTGAGACATGACACATCGACTCCCCCTGCTGTAGCCCCCACTCCCAGGTCTGAGCCCGGGAAGCAGATGGCCACTCAGACTCACTCACCTGCCCTGAGGGCCCCGGGCCAGGATCCCACCTTCGGGCCAGGATCAGGGCCTGCCTCTGGGGCTGTCTCCAGCTGCCTCCCCCTGGAACCTCCCAGGCTTTGCCCCCGCAGCCCCAGTGTGAGCTGCTGCTGTCCTCCCTGTGCTTCACCGTCATCTGCCTTGGAGGGGCTTGTGCCCTTTGCCCAACCTGGGGCAGTGTGGGTTGGGGGCTCGGGGCGGTTGTTGGATGGGTGTTGGTTGGTTCAAGGGATGCCAGGCCCCTGGAGGCTGTACCCTGTCTAGCAGAGGGCGACAAGGAAGGTCATCTTCCGCATGAGGACAAGTTGGGGGATGGGCTTCCCCACATCTGCCCCCCTCAGCCCTGCAGTCTGCAGGAAGGCCCCCCTTCCCGTCCCCTCCTCTCTGCCTCCATGGCCTCTGTCCTCCCAGGGCTGCCGGCTCTCTGGCCTCTAGTCTGTGTGCTGGAGGGCGGGTGGGCTGCGTGGGACCCTGGCCCAGGGGGATGATGCAGCTCTTACCCCATCCCAGCCCACTGCACAGGGAGAGAAACTGAGGCCCAGCAGAGATAAGGCAGATCCAGGCCTCCTCCACCCACCCACCCAGGACCTCCCATATCTGACACTCTCCCACCCATGTGGTTGTCTAGGGTGTGACCACGGAGGCCAAAGGGGACTTGCTGCTGCAGTCATGGAAGGCTCCTCGGAAGAGGCGATGGTCTGCAGGGTGTGGAAGGGCTGGTGGAAATTGGAGGCGGGTGAGCAGGAGGCCTCCCCAGGTGGGAGCAGGAGCCCCCAGGCAGGACAGCTTCCTGCAGGCCCAGGAGAATGAAATGGAAAGCGTCAGGAGAGGCTGCTTTGGAGCCCCAGGCTGGTAATGCCTGCTGTTTGCAAGGCTGCTCTGAGTACAGGCCAGTCACGGGACCCAGTGCTCTTGGGCCCACATGCCAGCCTGGGGGTGTCCCTGCCTCCTAGAGGGGCTCAGGTGAGAGCGTCCCTGGGTTGGCCCTGCTGGAGGTCTTGGCTCCCGATGCCCCCAGGAGGGAGCGTGCAGTTGGGGCCCCAATCCTTAGGACCATCCTCTTCACCAGCCTCAGGCGCAGCAAGTGGGGGTGGAGCACCTGCCAGCAGACCCAGACCTTCAGGGCAGCCTGGCCTGCCCGCGAGGGCTCCCCGGAACCAGGCACACACTGCCGGTGAGGAGTGCACGGCTGGAGCAAAGCAGGGAGGGGGGGGCGACAGGGAGGCCTCACCAGGGCGTGGCCTCCGCAGTCCCGGGGGAACACGGAGTTTGGACTGGGCCCTGCAGTCAGCCTGTCCTCAGCAGGGATAACCAGACCCCGCTCTGCCCTCTGGAGGATGCACTTAAGGGCTCGGGCTCCAGGTCTGCTGGGGTCACATCCCCCCTCTGGCGCCACGTTGACGAGTCCCTCCCTCCTTCGTGCAGAGGTGAACACTGCCTGCCCAGTGGGGGGATGGGGGTGGGGGAAGCTGCCGCCGTGAGAATAAGTGTCTGTCGCGTCAACGTTTGGACTGTGGGTGTCCACAGAATGTCTCTGATTATTAGCGCTAGTGGGAAACACTGCCCTTTCCAGGAAGACCCCTGGCCTTACTTCGGATTCCAAGGCCAGAATTTGGGGGCCACTTATGAATCTGAGAAATGTCCTCTGCACTTTGTGACACTTGAATAGCTTTTTGCACCTCCAGGGGCACTTGAATAGTTCATTGGAAGACTTGACATTGAGACTTTTCAGGGAAATCCAGGTCATCCAGTCACTTATAGTTAAGTTTGTGCTTATAGTTAGTTGTATAATAAAACTAAAAACTGAGAACATTGGGCTGTGCACAGGCAGATGGCACTCAACTGACCTCCACAATTTTTGGGACACGTGTACTAGTTAGCTGTCACCACAGACGTGCTGCCTAACAAATAATTCCCCCAGCCCTAACACTCGGTCTTAAAGCAGCAGCCAGTTCCTCTCTTGGGTCTGTAGCTTGACTGCTCCTGGCCGACCTCTGCCAGGCTCGTCCACGTGTGGGGGCTGAACTGATGTCAACTCTGCCCTGCTCCACCCTTTCCTCGTGGGACCGTGGCTCGTCTCATGTCCCGTGGCTCAGGCGCAGTAGGGGCGAGCCTGGTCATGCAGGCGTTTTTTTCAAGGCTTTGGTCACATGACCTAACCTCAGATCCTGGTGGAGAGAGAGACCCTGTGATTTTAGGGGAGGAGCTGCAGGGCTGCCAGCACAGGCATGGGGGCTGGGGCTTGCAGGTCCTCAGCCAGCCGAGTTGAGACAGCCAGGCTCGCCAGCCTTTCTTGCCCTCCTCTGTGTGTGTGTGTCTGGGTCTGGCCGCAGGATGAGGGCATTTCCTTGTGTGTGTGTGTGTGGCCGCGGGTTAGGGCATTTCCGTGTGTGTGTGTGTGTGTGTGTGCGCGTGTGCGTGTGTGTGTGTGTGTGTGTGT
Organism: Mesoplodon mirus; assembly: GCF_964341445.2. NCBI lineage: Eukaryota > Metazoa > Chordata > Mammalia > Artiodactyla > Ziphiidae > Mesoplodon > Mesoplodon mirus. The sequence goes on from NC_138979.1 coordinate 187,172,057, forward strand.
GTGTGTGCGCGTGCGCGCGCCCAGCCGCAGGATGAGGGCATTTCAAAGTCAGCCTGCCTCCAAAGCAGCAGCGTTGGCGGGAGGGAATAACTCCGCTCCCACCAGGCTGAGAATAGCTCAGAATTGGGTCACGCTCCCCGAGAGCTCCGGTCACAGCCTCCAGCCTTTGAGGATAATCAGCTTTCTCCCCGACATCTGTCCCTGCAAAGAGGAGGGCAGGCCGGGTGCGGGCACATTTTTAGAAGAAGCGGAGGGGATCGGGACGGGGCGGGGAGTGTGTTAGTGGCTGGCCCCTTCCGTCCCTCCCCCGCTTCCTTTGCTGTCCCCGCTCCATTCATGTCCCCTGCCTGGCAGGCCACTTCCACCCTTCCTGCCCACCCTGCCACTTCCCCCACTCCCTGGGACCCATCAGCCCTGCCCAGGGCCAGGTGATGTGAGAAAGCTCCAAGGGTGCCCCCACCCTCCTGCCCTGACTCCTTCCTGGGCTCTCTTTCCTTCTGTCCTGGGTAGAGGTGATGGTGGGGAGTGGGCGACCCCCCTCTCCGAGGATGCAGGAGGCTCAGGTCTCTCCAGCCTTCAGGCTCTGATGTCCTGCTTGCCACTTGGGCCCAACGCGGAGTGCAGCCCCTTGGCTTCCAGAGGAACTGGAATCTCTCAAACTGCTCTTTTCTTTTCTTTCTTAAAACAAAAACACGCCTTGATGAACTTAAGCGGCATGGTAACGACTATGGAAGCTTCCAGCACCAGCTACCTGGCTCTTTTCGAGGCTGCGCTTTGTCGACAAGAGCTTACTTTCCCCTCCCTTTGGTTGGAATGTTTGTGCGGATGCCCCAGGCCCTTCTGGGATCACTGTGTCTCCCAGTGGCTCCATCGCAGAGGCCCCTGGGCTCCCAGATTGAGAGCAGCAGGGGACAACAGGGCAACGCGGTGCGGGCACTTCTTTTGGTTCTGATTCGAACAAACCAAATGTTTTATTTTACAAAATAAGACAGCTGGGACATTTGAAGGCTGAGTGGATGTTTCATGGGTTTAGGAATGACAGCTTTTTCAGGTGTGCTAACGATACTATGAAATGATAGGGTGGCTGCCATCTGACTCAAAATAACCTGGGTGGGGGAGGGGGAGGGAGATCCGAAACCCTGGTCCCCTGGGACCAGGAAGCCTTTGGGATTCTCTCTACTTTCACCTTTCTTTGACGTTTTCTATGATACAGAGTTTTGTTCTGTTTTGTTTTAAAGAAGAAATGCTCCAGGCCACTTAACCATTGCTTTGCTCTTGACTTCCCAGCCCTGGAGGAGGTCAGCCGGATCAGTGCCCAGAGTCACTGGCCCCAGCCTCCCCTCCCAGGACCACCAGGCTCCTCCTACATCGAAGTTGGTGGTGTGTCCCTCGGGTTCTCCAGCACTGGGGGTGGGGTCAGCAGTTCGCGCGCTGTGGGGCAGGAGAGAGACACAGAGGGTTGGTCCCCTGCAGGGGCAACGGTGAGCCGTCCACTCTCTGCTCCCCTCAGCGTGGATCCAGTGGCCACAGACCCAGGAGCCAGCTTGCTGTGGTGGAGCCTGGGCCTTGGGAGCGGCTCCCAGCCTCGCAGGGTGGGAGGGGGAGCGCTGCAGGACGCCCTCACCTCCTGCCTCGGAGGGGGTGCTGCCTGCTCCAGGAGACGGCCGCTCCTCTGGCCTCTGCAGCTCCAGACAGCCCCCTGTGTTGGCTTCCAGACCCTCCCGGTAGCCCTGTACCCGCTTCGTCCACCCTGCTGCCACCAATAGGCCTGACCTCATGCCACGCGCCCAGAAGATAACTCAGGGATTCATTCGATTGCAGCGTAATTCCCATACAAGGATGGGCCCGTGTTACAGTCCAGCTCCAGGAGTGCTGGACCCACGTATGCACGCCTGGACCCCCGCTGTCCCTCCCTGGTCTGTCCCCGCGCCCATCCCAGACGGACACCCAGCTGCCTCCTGTCACTGTCGTTACATTTGCCGATAGAATGAATCTAAACGGGTGAGTGAACCAGGGGTCTGAACACAGCCTCTTTCCGTGGTGTCAGGGAGCACCGACAGGGCCAGCAGCGGACACACGGCTCCGCAGGACCCAGGCTGCTGGGCACGCCGATGGGAAGGCTCCGAGCCGCTGGACACACTCGGGTGAGCAAGGCGAGGGCCCTGCCGAGGAATGCGGGTGGCCGCCTGTGGGGCGGGGGCTGCGGGGACAACAGACAGAGGCTTGTTGCTAAGCTGCGGGCACAATGGACATTCCCGGCACCAGGCAACTGGGACAGAGACCGCGGGAGGAGGACGGGGGGCCCAGGCCACCCCCCCCAGCTCTGCTGTCCCCCAGGACGTGAGGCACACGCTGCCCGGCCCCTCGGGGACTCCGACACCCAGGCCCACTAGCTGGGCACCCAGTGGGGAGGGTGGCCAGCACGGGCTTCTGCAGCTCAGGCTGGCCCAGCCTTCCGTGTCGGCCACCTCCTCTGGGCCTCTGTCTCCTCTGACCGTGCTTCCTGGCCGGTCCCCCCAAGGCTCAAGTGTAGGGCTCTCACGGGGTCCTGGGCGGAGCTTAGAGGTTTTGGTGGGCCTCCGTCCCCTCCCCAGCCATTAGGCTCGGCACCTCCGCTTTTGGCCGCACCTGGCCAGGGCTGGCTCTGCTGGTGGCCACGCCCGGCAGGGCCCCAGACCCCCAGCGGCTGGCCCCAGTGTCCAGCGCGGCCTCTGTTTGTCTGGGACAAGACAAGGGGTAGGTCGGCTCCCTTCGGGCTCCACTTCCTCCCTCCGTGGAGAGACTGCTAAGGAGCTCTGGGCCCAGGGCCGCCAGCTGGTGCCCAGCGGCGGGGCTCAGCGGCCCTTCCCGCCCCTCTGACGGTCATCAAGCTCCTGGTCCGGCCACCGGGCCTTGGCCCTCACAGGTCCTGCATCCACTGGCCCAGGGCCCCCTCCACCAGGGTGGCCGAGCCGCCAGGTCCCCCGCAGCCCGAGAGGCAGACATCCCAGGAGCCCACCCAGGCCTGTCTCCCACTGCACAGCGCCGGGGCCCCAGCTGAACTGCGCAGTCCTCGTGGGCCCGACCATGTCCAAGCTCTGCGTCCACAGGTACGGTGTTGGAGTCCACCAGGCACCGTCTCTGCACTTTCTCAGCTTTTGTCTCTGTTCTCTGCTACCTTGTCTTTGCTGACCCCACCACCGGGCCGGCCCCCCAGCCCCTGCCCAAGGAGGTGCCCAGTGCAGTCTGGAGGGGGGTGACTCGCCCTCATTGTGGACGCTTGGCGGAAGGGTGAGGGTTTCTCCCAGCCCCACCAGCGGGGGGCTGGGTGGTTTGGGGCAAAAGACTTGCCCTTTCTGAGTCTCAGCCCCCCACCCCCTGTGGAACATGGGGTACGCCCAGAAGCTCCCTGGCTGGGCTTAGGGGGTTTCCCGCATGGGGACGTGCCCAGGCCTGCAAGCCCCTCACCCCACCACACACACATGCACACAGGTGTATGCACACACATGCATGCACACACATGCACAGAGATGAATGCACAGGTGCATGTGCCAGGCTTCGTGGGATCCAGGGAGATAGTAGTTTCAGAGCCCCCCATGCCCGAGCCCACCCCAGGGTGCTTCCTTACGCCGGCCTCATGGTTCCCCTCCCCCTCCTGCAGCCCTCCTCCTTGAAGCTTGCCTGCCTGTCCTGGGACCCAGACAGACAGCTGGACACGGACCCTCCCACACCAGGCCAAGACCCCCCCCCCAAGAGCTGCCTGGGCCCAGCAAGGTGCCTGGGGTGGGGTCTGCACCTTATCAGGAGCAAAGCCAGGGGCGGAGGCTGTTCCCCTCCCCTCCCCTCCCCCACTCCGTCCACTTCCCAGGGAGGCAGCCTGTGCCTCTCCAAGGCCGAGCAGGGGCCCCTCGGGGTCTCTTCTAGGCCAGAGCTGAGGACAAAGAGGCAGCTGCCAGCAGGGCGGATTGGGGGGCCTCGGCCTTTGTGAGCACAGGGCCCCTCCTGGTGACCTCACCACCGGCCAGAGAAGGGCCCTTTCTTCCCAAGGCGGCCGTTGGGAATCTGCCTGGGGACAAAGCGGCTGCCCGGCAGGGGACCAGTGAGGGGCTGCCCCCCCATGGCATAAATTAGGGGGCTGAAGTGGGGGAGGGGAGGGCAGGGCGGCTGCAGCTGGTGCCTGGAGGAAGGCGCGCACAGACGGCCACGGAACCCCCCTCACACACCGGTGCGTGAGCTGCCCCCCTCCGAGGCTCATTCATTCCTCTCTACTCCTTCATTCATTCCACACGTGGCCACTGGGCACTGGCCCTGTGGACGCAGAAGAGCATCTGGAGGAGGAAGGAGTGAATGGACGGGTGATGGCTGGGGCTCCCAGTCTGGAGGGGGAATTGGGACAGCCAGTCACCATGGTCCCCAGGCTCCAGGGCTGGGCAGGGAGCTAGTCCCTCCAAGCAAGTGCTCGGGACACCCATAGCTGCATGTCTGTCCCTGTGGGGAAACCAAGGCCCAGCAGGTGGCCAGGCCTGAGGTCACAGAGCAGCCTCTCAGCCTGGCCAGCTCCCCAGGTGAGGTCAGGAAGACATCTGGTTTTCAATGAGATCAGTGGTGTCAGGTGACATCCGCCCCCTGTGGGGCCCAGGGCTCCACAAGCTTCCTCACTGCCTTGCTGGCCGGCGGCCCTCCCTCTTCAGGGCACCTCCCCTGCACCAGAGATGACCCCTGGGTGAGGCCTTGCTGGGTCAGGTGGCCCAGGGTGGCCAGTGGTGGCAGGACATGTGGACATCACAGATAGTGCCCGGCCGGCACAGGTCACCCAGAGAGCCCCTTGGGCTGTCCCATGGATGCCCCAGATCTCCTCTGTGGCCTGCTGAGCCCCGCTGGGCAACGGAGACACCTGCCGCCATCCCTGAGGCTCTGAGTGCACCAGGGACCCAGGCCGGGCAGGCTTCCTGCGGGCGGAGGCAACAGGGCAGATGGCCCTGAGTGTCAGGCCGGGTCCAGGAGGCATGCACAGGAGACCTGGTACTGTCCGCAGGGCTTATGTCAGGCCCAGGGGGTCTCCTTCAAAGAGTGACAGCCCTCTCCACCTGCCCCACCAGCCATGAGTAGGATCTGGCCCTGCGTCCTGTCCACACTGAGCACAGAGGCCGAGAGGGTGTCTGAGCGTGTGGAGGGCACCAGCTCCGGGCTCCGTCCCCAGGGCTCCTGGCCCCCCCAGATGCTGTCCTGACCTGGGGGACTTGGCCTGAGTTGTTTGGTTGGGGCCCGTGCTCCAGCAGCCCAGAGAGCTCTGAGATCCCTGGTCCAGAAACTCCCAAAGCCCTTTTGCAACCACTGGGGCCAGAGCCCAGCAGGAGACAGGGAGGAAACTTATGCAACCGAGCACCGACTGGGTGCTGGACATTTCTGTCCTCCCATCACCCCCATTTATGGATGAGGAAACTGAGTCTCTGTGGCTGGGGAGGAGACCAGGAGGAGGCCTGAGCCCCCAAAGGCTGGGGCGCAGCCTGAAAGAGCCCCTCACCCCTTCCGTGGAACAGAGAGCTAGCAGGGCGGGGGCGGGGTGTAAGTAGGCCAGCGCTCTGTGCAGCGTTGCTATGGCGCCGCCGTTGCTGCTGTGCAGGCTTCCTTCTGGGCCCTGTTCCCAGGACACCTCGAGCTAGCTGCCAGGCGTCCCTCCCCAGCCCGGCCAGGCCCCGTCGCCACTCAGGGGCTGCTCCCAGTCTCCGAGCCCTCCTCTACCCCCGGGCCCCTTGCCCACCCGCTGGCTGCCGGGGGGAGGGGGCCGTGGCAGAGCGTCTGTCCCACCTCGTCACACACACAGCACACACAGCCTGTGCACACGCTCACAGCACACACGCGCAGCCACACGAGGCACTCGGTGAAGGTGAAGCTGCTGGAGCTCCGCCTCACAGTGGGAGGTGGGCTGCAGCGCAGAGCTTCGGCTCCAAGGCACCCCCGGACTCCGCGGGGCTGCGAAGCCCGGAGCTGGGCCTCAGCGGCCTTGGCGAGGGGCCTCCTCTAGCCTGGCTGCCCTGCTGAAGGAGCGGGGAGGGGAGGGGCTCTTTGGGCCTAAGGGGCAGACCGAGCCGAGCAGCAGCGCATTCGCTCGGGCCGCCTCTGGGCCCCGCTGGGCTTCCTCCACACACCACGGCGGCGGCCGTGCCCACCCCGGGCCCCGTGTGTGCCTCGCTGGACTCAGCCCCGCGATGAAGTGGCTTTCACCGCCCGCTGCACAGGCAGTGGCCCAGGGAGGCCCTGGTGGGTGGGCAGCCGCCATGGCCGGGGCTCCGCCCGCCTCCTTCCCGACGCCAGCTGACGTCAAGGCGTCGGTGAGGGCGCTGACCCCAGGGTCCCGGAAGCCCTGCCGGCAAGGACCCAAGCGGGGGCGGGCAGGGACGGGGCACGGGAGCCGAGTTCCCTGGGGAGGGCCAGGCGGGAGGGGCCGGGGGGACTCCCAGGCCCCCCTTCAGGGTCCCAGCTGGGCCCTAGGAGCTCCCCCCTCCCGGTCTGACGCCAGGGGTCCTCACGGCCCCCCGCTGTCTGTGCAGGCGCTGGCTCCTCGCCAACAGGAGGGCCTGCGTCCTTCCGACCTGCGTCCCGCGGTGGCGGTGGCCCCGTGGGCACCCGCGTCCTTGGGGTGAGAGCTTTGTCTGTTAGAATCCCAAGGGCCCGGGGAAAGGCCCTAAGCTGTTAGCAACGGCGGCCCTTCCGCACAAAGGCCCGAGGCTCCCCTGTGGGGATCCTACCTCTGCGCCCCCTGCAGCCTCCCCAGCCCAGCGGCCAGCAGCGCTTGAAGCTGTGTGAGGCGCTCAGGGAGCGCTCGAAAGGCAGAGCTGGCTCAGGGCAGAGGAGAGGGGCTCTTGAGAGGCCCCCAAAAGCTTCCTTGGGCAGGGGCGTGGTGGAGGGGCGAGTGGGTGGGCCGGAGCTGGGAGCATGCTGGGGGTCCTGAGGGAGAAAGGGCAGGAGGCATCCGACATCAGGCGCACAGAGGCACAGAGGCTTGCCTTGGGCACAGGCCAGGCTGGAGGCCGGGAGGGACCCCTGCACCCTGGGCCACCCACCAGGCCCCATGGCTGGAGCTGCTGCTGTCGCCCTCACACCTACCCCGCCTTGCTGCTGCAGGTGGCATGAGGCCAGAGGCCTGCTTCACACGGCGGCAGAGACCTTTGCCTGGCGCACGTCACCTGAGCTGCCCTGGTTGCTGCCAACACAGGCCCTGGGAGGCCTGCAGGGGGGAACGGAGGCCTGGAGAAGGACAGGGCTCCTTGAGCCCCGGGAGCACCGGGGGAGGCCCAGGCAGGGCGAGGACCAGCCCTCCCTTCCCACTGCCCACAGCAGCGTTTCCTGACCCCGAGGGCCCAGACCCCCGGCCCGGGCTCGCCTACCTGCTACTGATTTCCAGTTCCTCCCTTCTCTTCGGTTTCCACTGACTTCCTCGGCCCTCCTGCCCTAGACCTCAAAACACAGGAGCCCCAGTGGGGCCCGGGAACAGAGGATGGGACTGGGATCAGCCAGGTCAGCAGAGGGGCGGGGGGTATCTGTCCCAGGCCAGAGCGCCTTGGGGCCTGGAGGGTCAGCACACGGGGCAGGGGGCAGGATGTGGCATTTGGCTTGGACGTGAAGGTTGAGCTCAACTGCCCAGGAGGGAGGGACCAGCCTGCGTAGAGATGGGGGCGGACTGCAGGGCTGCCTTGCCTGCCAGGCCACCCAGCTCCACCCTGATGGCGCGATGCCACATGAGTTGTGGGCAGGTGGGCAGACCCGGCCTGAGACGGTCCTGCTGGACCCCCAACTCCGAGGGGTGAGTCAGAAGCTGCGAGATCCACAGGCCTCCACAAGGACCCATCAGAGCGCGTGGTCGCGGCGTGACGGGTCATGGAACCCAGCACGAGCACCACGCACAGCTCGGGGGCAGAAGCCGTAGCCAAGCGGCGCCGCGGCCACCTGTCCAGCATCCCGAGGGCAGCTGCGCGGCCGGCGCCCCTGCCTGCTGCCTGCTGCTCTCTCCACCCGGGCGGGTCCTGGGCTCCGTGAAACTGGGCCGCGGGCGCCGCCTGGCGGCCGCACAGCAAAACAAAACTGGAGGGCGGGCCGCGGAGGGGAAGAAGACCACCCTCCAAGGTCAGGGGCCCAACGTGGGAGCAGGTGCGCCGCGGTGCGGGCCGGGCCGTGCGGAGGGCCGGGCCGTGTGGTGGGTCTATCTAGGTCATCCTTTTCCACCCAGCCGGGCAGGCCCCGCGCACAGTGGGGCTCACACAGGCCTCTAGGGATCTCATCTGGAGGGATCCCCCCAAGGGGCGCTCTCTCAAGCTGGCCCAAGCACAGGCCTAGCACCTGGATGGCCATCCATGGCAAAAGTCATGGGGCCTGGCTTAATGGAGCTGCTGTGGGCTGGGCCTGGCAGGGTCTCCCCAGAAGCACCCAGTCTCAGAGGCCACCTGAACCTGGCTCTCTTGTTTTTGGGGAGCCTCTGGTCTAGGTGCAATCCTGCCTTGCCAGGCACACATGGCTCCCCCCATAGCCAGCAAGGCCCTGTGGGATCCAGCCCTGCAGACTCTCACCTGACTACAACCACAGGGGCTGCTGCACCCCAGGGCCTTTGCACAGCTGTTGGTCTGCCCTCACACTCTTCCCCCGGCCCTCGCGTGGCCCCTACCTCCGGGGCCACCCTGATAACCCTGTTGGTCCAAGTTCGCCCTGGGACACCTGCCTTTCTTTTGAGTGGCTGAGTCGGGGATGAGTGCCAAAAGATGCCTTTTTCTGAAAAGACGGAACCTGGGCCTCCCAGAGAAAATAAGGCATATGGGACCCTGAGGGTGGCCTGGGCCTGCCTAAGCTGGCCTGTGGGGGAGGGCAGCATGATGAGGCTGTGGACGGTGCCGACGAGACCTCAGGCTCAAGAGCCAGGCCCATGGGACGTGGCTGGCTTCTGTGCCTGCCTGTTAAATTCTCTGCATACTTCTTTCCTTTTTTTTTTGGCTGCACTGTGCAGCTTGTGGGATCTTAGTTCCCCGACCAGGAATTGAACTCAGGCACTCGGCAGTGAGCGTGTGGAGTCCTAACCACTAGACCGCCAGGGAATCCCCCTGATTCTAAACACTTTGTGAAGCCATCTGAAGGTCTGAGATTTTCCATTACTTATGCAGCAAGCGTTTTGGGGAACATGTCTTATGTGCCAGGAGTCAAGGACACTCTTTCTAAAGAGTTCAGCCAAAGGGTGTCCGAGCGCCCACTGCTGCCTGGGCCCGAGGCTGCAAGGATGGAGAGAAGCTTCTGCCTAGGAAGGCGCCGCGGCCGGCAGGGGGGTGACAAGCCCATGGGCCCCGAGGGATGCGGCAGGGGAGCGGGGGCCAGTACCAGGCCACGCCGCTGTCTCAGGGATGGGGCTGAGGTGACAGAACCCACCAATGGTGGCTCGCCCCTCCACCCAGCTCCACATCCTGAGTCTGCTGGAGGATGAGGTGGGACAATCACGTGGGTGTGAGGACCAGGAGACGGGAGGCTACAGGGAAATGGCGCAGGAGTTTAAAGCGTTAGTGTACAAACAACATCAGCCAGCTGCTGTGACGGGTTTGGTGTTTCTCCAACTGGGAGTCACGGGTGCCTGGAGCTCCGAAGGTCTGTGAATCCTAAGCGGGGGAAATGCCAACTACACTTGAATTGGCCGAGTTCTCAGACCCTCCGGACGCCTTCCCGCCATCCAGCCTGCACCCACGCTGATGAAATCAGAGCCCCTGGGGTGGGACCCTCCAGGTAAACCCTGTGCTTGCACGTACCCTACTGGGCTGTCCTGTCCTCCCGGTTCGCCATGCGGCCTCGGGCAGTGCCTTGGGCAAGTGATTGCTGTAGAGTCCAAATCTGTGAAATACACTTACCAAAACCTGCCGTGGAATGGTTCCCAGAGCTTAACATGCACCTGAGACGTTTTGCCCAGGGCCTGGCACGCAGGAAGGTTCACTCAACGATGGCTTGAAAAATGTTTAAATGATAGCGGAAGCAATGTAGGACACCCCCCCGACCCGCATCAGACACTCTGACAGCCGGGCACCCGCTGACCTGCCTCCGGGCCCCGATGCGGGCCTCACTCGCCATCCAGTTAGCGCTTCTGCGCCCTGGAAGTAAGAACCAAGTTTGCCAGTGCTGTGCTGCTCAGCCCCTGTGCGACATCGCTGCCCCGCACTGGGGTTTCTCCTGTCTTGTTCCTGACCAGCCTCGGGGGGTCCCTGAGCCCTGTCCCTCAGCCTCCCTGGCCCATGGCACTCACGGTCTCTCTCCAGCGCTCACAGAGGACCTGCCCTGCTCTCCTGACATCCTGGAGTTTATGCCCGAGATGGATGCGGGACAAGCGTGTCCTTTACCACCTCCACGCCGGTTGAGACACAATAGGATGGACATTTCCCAACCTGAGCACCGAGCACACAGCAAGAGCTTGAGAACAGTTTTTTTTTTTTAATTAATTAATTTATTTTTGGCCGCGTTGGGTCTTTGTTGCTGCACGCGGGCTTTTCTCTAGTTGCAGTGAGCGGGGGCTACTCTTCCTGCGGTGCACGGGCTTCTCATTGAGGTGGCTTCTCTTGTTGCAGAGCACGGGCTCTAGGCGCATGGGCTTCAGTAGTTATGGCGTAAGGGCTCTAGAGTGCAGGCTTAGTAGTTGTGGCACACAGGCTTAGTTGCTCCGCGGCATGTGGGATCTTCCCGGACCAGGGTTCAAACCCGTGTCGCCTGCATTGGCAGGCGTATTGTTAACCACTGCGCCACCAGGGAAGTCCTTGAGAACAGTTTCTAACGTGCATAAGTAACCCAAGCCTAACGGGGCAGAGCGCGTCTTGGGGGGCGGCAGAGAATTAAACATGTCAAATTGCCTGTCTTTCTTTTTAACCTGTGCCATTTGTTTCTCCTGGCGGCTGGCCTCTTACACATCACACACCTGCACGGCGGGGCTGGCCGCGCTGCTTCTCCACTTGGATCACCGGACACGCAGGCAGAGAAGACAGAAACGGGCCTGTAGGAGGAGGCGGGGAAAAGGCAAAACCAGTTGCTGCCACCAGGTAATAGGTTGTAATGGGTTTACGACAGACAACTGCCAAAGCGAGGGTGCGCTGCGAGGTGGGTGAGGGAGCCCGAGGCAGGGCGGAGCATGTTGGGAATGCCGGAAGGACTAGGTGGTCAGAGAGACACGGCCGCCGGCCAGCTCAGGCGGCAGAGCACGAGACCCTCAAGGGGCCAGAAAAACAGCTCCGTTACGATGAGCTTCCACAGCACAACACCGTACCTCAAACCTTTCCTCCAGGGAGAGGACCTTTCCAGAACGCCTCGAGTTTCCCCTCCTGCGAGTAAGGGCAGCTCCTGTGCGCTTGGCCCGCGGGCACCCTCCCCAGGGAAGCAGCACGTGAGGCCACATCTGCTCCAGGTTCCCTGGCCTCCCCACTTCCTGGGTTGTTTACGGGGGCACAGTTACCCCTTCACCTGCCACTGGATCCCCGTCTGTGCTCTGCGCTGCAGCACCCTCACATCGCTGCCCCCGACTGGAGCCAAGGAGCCCTCCCCCAGGCCTGGCCTGCTCAGGGGCACCTAAGTCAGACAGTACCCAAAGGTGAAAACATGACGACAGGACTCACACCTCAGACTCATGTCCTTTCTCTACTGCAAAGGGAAGCTAAGAGATTTTTTATTTATTTCATCAATAATTAAGGGTGTACTAGTCTGTCTATCTCAAAATGATACTGAAGTATTTAAGACATGGTATTACAGTAGTCACACAGTTCATGGGGCGGGGACGAGAACCAACACGCTGGAATGACACACCTGAATTAGACGTCAAAATCAGTGTGGCAAATTGTTCTCCAATTATTCTTGAGAAAAACACTGCATGAGTTAAAAGCTAAAAAGCTTTGCTTAAAAAAACCTGTGTGAACAGAATAAGCTTAGACCCTCCAAAACCAGATTAAAAACTGGCCAAGTAAAACAAATGAGAAAAACTGGTTAAACTTTTCAAATATACTAAATTATGTCAAATATACCCAGGCAGTTTAGCAAAATAAAGCATTAAGTTGTACTTAGTAGACATAGTCATTCTATTTATTTTCTTAACTACTTCACGGTAGGCTGATTAATCTGTTTGGATAAAGAATGACCTGAAGGCAATGCTGACTGAATGGAAGGTAAAGAAAGCAAACATTCCCAGCCAATTTTTCATGAACATGGATTATACAGTTTAATGCAGACCCAAGGCCAAACATTTTTAGGGGGTAGGTTTTACTTCCAGTACAGAGTCTCTTCATGTCAGATCATAAAAATACAATACAAAGTGATGAACCCAAAATACATGCAGCAGCCGACATCAACACACACGCCTCCTCACGAAAGGCAGTAGCGGCTAAAGCCAGTATCGCTGGGGCTCCTTACGGGACCCGAATCATCCGGTAAAAGGAACTAGAACAGACTGAAGACAGGGAGCGTCACTGCTCAGCACTCAAGGCTGATTTGATTATTTCAATGACCAAAACAATCCCCGTGAGAAATCCAACATGACCGTGGACCGGCTCACTACCCTATACTCACCCCCGATGCGCAAAGCTTCGCAGTTTTTGGCATCTCTGCGAGTTATGGAAAACACTGCTGGAAATGAATGCTAGAGGAAGACCTGCTTTCAAACAACAATGGATACTCTGAAAGGACAGGCTAACATTTAACTTTCAAATCTGAAATTAACATGAAGCAGTGGGGCCTGGTGCAGGATGTGTGTACGTCTGAAGTGAGTTAGAGTACAGCCTTGATTCCCCAGTGATGTAAGTATGCCAACAGTGCTCGAACTTAAAAACTCCTCAAGATTTCAACAGCACCCTAAAATTATGATACAGAATAGCAATCCTGAAACGACTTCGGTCAGCATGAGCTACCAATAAGCTGCACTGAAAGCCCACTGGACATGCAGGTGGAAGGCTCACGGCCCAAAGACCTCTGATTGCCCTTTGACCCCACTGTCCGATGAATCTAGAACATTTCTAGTAGGAAAGACGTATCAAGGGCTTTTAATTATTGGGCAGTACTGAGACAAAGTGAAAATTTTTTAGGGCTACACGTTTATCATCTTTTAGGTATTCAGGGCTATTCCTTTATCCATTTTATTTTTAGCCGTTTCCAAAGTTATCAACTTAATATCTCTGAAAGAAAATAACAAATTACTATAGAGCTCAAAAGATGTATTCTAATACGATTATTTTGAGAGCTGACTACAGAGTAGTCTGTTAGTTATAATACTGGGGCAGCAAGTTATCAAGGCACTTCAGAACTCTGGGAAATTCTTTTGTTCACATTAACAGGCAACTGGTAAACTTGGACCCTCAAAAACTATGTGCAGAAATATGTATACCCTTTAGCGGAAGAAAAAACTTTCCTGCACTGATAGACTTTACTGGCCCTTCAGGCACTAGAGGAGCGTCCATGTGCCAGTAACGTGAGCTAAGGAATGCAGCAGGTGCCCGGCGTGCAGCGTCTGCAGGTGCAGGGAGCTGATGCTCGCTTCCCCTGAACAAGCTTCAAAGAGCGGGTCTTGCAGGGCTGCCGACAGTTTCTGCTCTCATACACTAAACCAGCATTGGGAATGTTTAACAAGTTTGTCCCTTATGCCGCCTTGAACGACAGAGGAAGCCCATTACATGCTACATGCAGACATTTTTGCTTCTTTTAGCATAACCTGATAATTGGTAATTTCCACTTTTCATTATCTTACTATGGGTGTGGGTGTTTCCTTTTTTTTTAAAAGTCCATTAACTTCATTTAAATGTTCCCATCCTTAGTAATTTCTAAGGGAAATTGTAAGTTGAAATTTTACAAACAAAAACAACTGGAAGGTCTCAGCTGGTGTTTTATCCCTTCTTCAATGCAGTCTCAGAGGTGTTTTCGCTATTCATTTTCATAATTTTATTATGTCATACACAAAAGTAAGACTCCCCCTCTAAATGCAGAGTACAGGAGAAAATACAGTGTATTTCAAACAAAAAATGTTTATGAAAAAACCCACCATCCAAAAAAAACAAAAAGACTCCCACCCTATTAAATTGGGTGGAGACCAATTGGGTTTTATAAATGAAAAAAATCCTTCTGCTTTATTTAGCATAATAAAACATATCATTGTACTGCGTTTGTGCTTGGACCTTACTTCTATTTAACCAAAAATTTCCCCCTTCCTCATAATTGTCCTGGTATTTATTATGTAAGGTTATGTCTATTCTAGATTCTGAAATATCCGCATTTTAACGCTTGAACAACCTGTTAAAACTGTTTTAAAAGCTGCCCCTGTTCCATTTACTGATTTAAAAAAAAACAACAAAAAACCACACCACAGCATAGTGATCCAAATGGAAAAGTTACTATGTCATAATATTTGTTTTTCAACATCAAAAGCAGCAGAGATACTGAATTTGCTTAAATCATAAATACTGAGATTGACATATGCATGTATAAATCACATTCAGGCTCAGCAAACTGAAAGCTCTCTATACATACACAGACAAATATATATAAAGTGCAAAATAAGAATGATCAACCGTGGGCTCTCTGGCGTTTTAGTACTCCCACTCATCGGATTTCAAGTCGAGATAGCTGAGAATATTCTGTGCAAGCTTCACCGCCTGCTTCCGGGCGGCCTTGCACGTCTCCTCTCCCTGGGGGTCCACGGCGTCCAGGGCGAGCAGCTGCGTGGTGAGCAGCTCTTCCAGGCGGACGTAGTTCTTATCATTTCGGCTGCCGTCAAACGAGAGAACTTCCCCCTGGATCTCTGACAGGTTTCCCAGGACATTCCAGACGGCTCTGTGTGAGGGGTGCTCCGCACAAACAAACAGCTTTCTTTTCTCAAGGGCTTCCTTCAAGTCGATGTAAGTGATGAGGGTCTGAACTTCAATCACTGCTCTTCTCCTGGCTTCCCGGATGCAGGGGTTTTTTTCAAGACTTACCTCATCCAACTGTCCAATCAAACCCTGCAGTTCTGTTTTGGAGCTCAGGTACAATTCTGAAGGATTCTGTGCTTGAAGAAGTTCGTTTTTTATTTCTCTCATTCTCTCGAGGACCTTTTCTATTTTTAAAATGGAATGATTCTGCCCCAGGTCAAACGCACGAGTGGTATCTGCTTCCTCTTCTAAATCCAAGTACTTCAATAACTGGTTGATATCTTCCACGACCTCCTTCCGGTAATTTCTGATTTCTGTGCGCCCGCACACGTCTAAAGCATCCAGATCAGCCATCAGCCCCGAGAGCACACAAGATAAGTGCCTGCAAGTCTCAGTACTGTTCACTCCCATAAGAAGGGCAATCAGAGTGCCTCTGGTCTTGTTCACTTCACACATCACAGAGTTAATTTTGGCAACTGAGGGATGCGTGTCCTCAGAAAGTGGCAGGGAAGGCTGCTTTTTCACACAGTCCTCGATAATCTCCTGCACTGCACAGATTTTGGTTAAAGTGTGATACCGGGCTTTCCGCAAGGAGATCTTGCCTCCAGTCTTAACGTGTGTCAGCCTCAAAATGACATCCTGGATGCCTTCTTCAAACTCATCAGTTACACAGTTGCCTCCATTATAAAATGGCACAATTTTCTCTTTCACTAGGGACTGGGCTTCTTTAAAAATGTTCTCTATTTCGATCCTGTGTGGGTGGTTTGCATTCTGCTCCAACTCTTTGAGAAGACGTTCTGTCTCTTGTGCTGCCCTCTTTCTAGCTTGCTGAATATCTCCTTTTCCTTCAGTATCTACCGAGTCTATTTCAAAAAGTTGTTTTGTTAGAATCCTCTCCAGTTTCTTGTAATTCTTGTCGTCTGACAGACCGCTGAAACCAATGACTTGCTGTTCTATGCTTTTTACCTCCTTTTGGATCTCCTGAAGCCTACTAATAGAAGGATGTTGGTTTCCCATCTCCATACTTTTGTTGTGTTCAGTTTCACAAGCACTAAAAGATGACAAACATGATAACTTATTACACCACAAAGCCTGCAGAATGGTGATCATCTATTAATTCATTCTACAAAGATATGCTTAAGAAATACGGCTTGTTATTGCGATCCCAAGGACAGTCACACTCAAGTACAGAAATTAGAGTGACTAATCAACTCCCTCTCCTGAAAATAACCTAAACATGACAGTGATTGAGACCGGGGTTACTGCAGTGGGGAATATGAGCCGGAGCTCCGGACCTGGCAAATTCAGTTTCCTCAGTCATCAAAGAAAACGGCATATGCCTTCATAAGTATGCCATGAGGTTGAACCATCAGCTTGGAAAAAGCACAAGTACCTTAGGTCTTAACACTGGAAGCTGGGTTTTGGCAAGGGCAGGGCACCTCTGCGGAATGTAAAACAGCAGCTCTTCTAACCTTCCAGACGTCATGGGTACACTGAAGCAACCCCACCAGGCCAAAGTGCTATGCCTAGTTTCAGGAAAAGGAACTAAACAAAGGGAGCTGGGCCACGGAGACAAACACCAGGGGTTCGCAGACACGCCCCAAAGTCCCTGCTCTACTACTTCTCCACCCTTTAAGCACTTGTGTAAAGAGACCCTGTTTCTCGCCCCACCCTTTCCATACCTCACAAATGCTCCCTGCACAGGGATAAAATTCCACAGGGAGGGCGACTGGGGTTACGTTAAAGGCACCACCTTGGGCTTCGGAGGCCTAGTACCGCCTGGGCCCTATCATGCGCCTCTCCACCTCCAAAACACACCCCACGAGAATGAGACAACTATGACGATTTCATTCACCAGCCTCGCTTTAAGGGTCCAGAAGGGCTTAACGCATTTTTTTTTTTTAACGCTCTTTCACGGGAGGGGGGATGGATGCTCAACCGAAACTAATCCACTGTGGGTGGCCGAGCCCAGAACACGCCTCTGGAAGCCCGGAAGAGCAGGCTGCCTCGACTGTTTCCTCCTCTCTCGCCCGGCCCTCCCAGCACTTTACCCAGCAGCGGTCTAAGCTGGTTTGGTCTTGGCTTCCCGTGGGTGAAGTGGCCAGATGGAAGATCGACCCTTTACGGGGTGCGGCACCGGAGCTGCGCCCCAAGCTGCATCTCTCTCCCCGTCCCGGCTAGGTCTGAACGGGGCAGCCAGTGAAGGGGCCGGCGGTGGCAACGGCAGCTACTGGCCGCAACGGCCGCTCCGGGCGTCTCGCCCGGGCCCCACGACGCGCCCGCCGGCCTGACATCACAGTGGCCCGTGGGGGGAGGGGACGGCCGCGCTCGGCCGGGCCATGGGAGCCGGCGAGAAGGGAGGGAACTCGGGCCCGGCCGGCTGCGGGGAGCCCGGCTCCGAAACCAGGCCCGGCCGCGTCTAACCCGGGGCGGGGGTGGCGCCCAGGGACAGGGGTCGTCCGCTGGCAGCCCGCGCCGAGGGGAGACCGCGCGCCCCCACCCCGCGGATGCCTCCGCCCTCGCTCACCTGCGCCGCCCGCGCCATCGCACGCTTCGCCGCCAACTCCCCGCAGTCCTGCCGTCGCCGGGCCCGGCAGCCCCGCCCCAGGGCCGAATACCCCCCGCACTGGGAAAAAGTCCTCCGGCGTCCGCGCTGCACCTCGACCCTTGCTGAGCCCGCCGCTAGCCGCCTAGCGCAATCCCCTGAATGCCCGCGCCCGAGGAGCTGCCACCGGGAGCGCTCGCCCCGTTCGGCCGCCCACGCAGCCTGTCACATGCAGGGCAAGCTCATGGTCGGCCGAGTCGTCCCCTCCCGCGGACTTTGCGACCGTGCCGTAAGGCAGCCCCTCGCACCGTCGCGACTCCGCTGTGCGTCGCGGTAGCCGCCGGACGGCAGCCATGGCGGCCTTGCGACCCCCGAGGACGGTCCTCCTTCCTCTCTGCCGCCCCTTCTCCGGCGGCGGCTGCCAGCTCGTCCCCGAGCGCGGCGGTGAGCGCAGGGATGCCGCGCCGAGCCGGGTGAGCGTGGTTCCCGGAGAGGTTGGGCCGGGTGTGACCGCGAGGGGCGACAGACCCGAGCCGCGCCCCTCAGGGACACACGTGGGCGCTCACCTGCGTTGCCGCACTGGCGGCCTCGGCTGAGCTACCCGGGAGCAGGGTCCCCGAGCCGGCACGGGCCTGGCGCGGAGCAGCGTACGCGGCGTGGGGGGACGGGCGCGTGGAGAGTGGGGAGGCCCCGGCGCCCCCAAGTGTCCTGCGTCGCCCCACCCCGGGGCTGTTGACAGAACTTCTGTTAAATAGAGCAGAGTCAGCTAGGAAGTTTACACGTACCTTATTTCTTGTCGAGGATAATTAGTCTTTACATTCAAAGAGCTGTTGATAAGTATAGCGTGTGTGTGTGTGTGTGTGTGTGTGTTCGCGCGCGCTTGGCCTCGTGCAAATTATTAGTGCTTTTCGTCAAGTGATGACAAACTATCGTCATATCTTGTAGGACTTCCAGTTGAACGCTTTTTCTGGTTTGGAAACTGTGTGTGCATATATGCATGTTACTGACCAAAGATGCACAAAGATGAGTATCTTTAGCAGCAAGGGGTGGCGAGCAGTTTTTATAAATTGCCCTGCTTTGGGGAAGGATGTTTTGCTTGAGGGAGCCGTAGGCCTTCATTCCAACTGTCACATGAAAATTTGGACTAACGGTGTGGAATGGGCTGCAGATAGAATATTTAAACGAAGCCTAAAAATACTGGACCTCCCTGGCGGTCCAGTGCGTAAGACTCCGCGCTTCCACTGCAGGGGATGCGAGTTCTATCCCTGGTCGGGGAAGTTCCGCATGCCGCGCGGTGCAGCCACCCCCCCGCCCCAAAAAAGCATACAAAAACTAACGTTTCATTTGGCAGCAGGCTAAGGAGCGAGGCTGGCAAGCATCCTTTAAACGATAATTAAAGAAGGATAAAAAGAGCCTATTAAGAATTCCAAAACGTGCCTGCCTTTAAATTTTCATTTATTTTGGTCTGTTGCTATTGGCATGCTTTTATAAATGCAGCTTTGAAGTTCTGTCTGGTTTACAGTTTAAACCGGGAGTTACCAGGGCAACTGGGCACCTAGACCCCAAGCCTCTGGCTCAGTTCCCTCATACAGTGGCCGCAACCCTGACTTCTGTGCCTAGAACATAGAAACCCACCAGCATCTCAGTCTTTGGGCAGAAAGATACACAACAGGTATCTGAAAATGCTCTGGGAGGGCAAACAACATCAGCCAACAACTGCCCCCAGGGTGAGGACTTAGCGCAACTTCTTTTGTGAACAAGTGCTGGAAAAAAGAAAAGCACCCACACAGGGCTTTCTCTGTTGACATACGGCCTTCTGTTAAAGTAAGCCTTACTGTGGGTCTGATCCTCGAGATGAGACCTCTGCCTTTTGCAGTCCGAGTGACAAGGACCCGGGGCTGCGCAGCTGTTGGACTGCCTACACCTTTGAAGGCGATGATGCCGATGAGGCTGAAAGTGGGGCAGCTGACCCGTGAGTCAGAGCAGACCTTCCCCGGTCTAGCCTTACGACTTGTGGTTGTTGTTGTTATTTATTTATTTATTTATTTGCGGTATGCGGGCCTCTCACTGTTGTGGCCTCTCCTGCTGCGGAGCACAGGCTCCGGATGCGCAGGCCCAGCGGCCATGGCTCAGGGGCCCAGCCGCTCCGCGGCATGTGGGATCTTCCCGGACCGGGGCACGAACCCGCGTGCCCTGCATCGGCAGGCAGACCCTCAACCACTGCTCCAGCAGGGAAGCCCTTGTTGTTGTTTTTTAGAATGTGTTCCCCATTATGCTAGGTTTTGGATGGGACGTTAAAGAACAGTTCTTTCCTCAGGGCAATTTGTGTTTCCTATGTATTTGGCCCCATCTTTGTGTGCTTCCTGAGCACACAGCCGGTTCTCCAGGTAATTAAATTCCTGCAGCAGAGAGAGATTGTTGTCTTTCAGGCTGTGATTTTAAATATTTTTTAAGGTCTTCTTAAAAGTCACAGGTCCTAAACCTTTTGTTTTCTTTATCTAAAGAGATATATTTTAATCCTGTATTTCTAGTTCACCCTATGTATTTTCTCATTCTTTGTTCTTCGCTTGCGTTAAGGAGACCTGCTTTTAGGACCTACACAATTTATTTCCCTCTCTAATCTCTGGCTACCAGTTTATTATTATTATTATTATTTATTTATTTATTTTTTGGCCATGCTGTGCAGCTTGCGGGATATTAGTTCCCTGACCAGGGATTAAACCTGGGCCCTCAGCAGTGAAAGCGTAGAGTCCTAACCACTGAGTGGCCAGGGAATTCCCTGGCTACTGGTTTTTTTAAAAAATAAATTTATTTATTTATTTATGGCTGTGTTGGGTCTTCGTTGCTGTGCGTGGGCTTTCTCTAGTTGCGGCGTGCGGGCTTCTCATTGCGGTGGCTTCTCTTATTGTGGAGCATGGGCTCTAGGCGCACAGGTTTCAGTAATTGTGGCACACGGGCTCAGTAGTTGTGGCACACAGACTTAGTTGTTCTGCAGCATGTGGGATCTTCCCAGACCAGGGCTTGAACCCGTGTCCCCTGCATTGGCAGGTGGATTCTTTTTTTTTTTTGCGGTACGCGGGCCTCCCACTGCTGCGGCCTCTCCCGCTGCGGAGCACAGGCTCCGGACGCGCAGGCTCAGCGGCCATGGCCCACGGGCCCAGCCACTCCGCGGCATGTGGAATCCTCCCGGACTGGGGCACGAACCCGTGCCCCCTGCATCGGCAGGCGGACCCTCAACCACTGCGCCACCAGGGAAGCCGGCAGGTGGATTCTTAACCACTGTGTCACCAGGGAAGTCCCTGGCTACCGGTTTTTAATAGAAAAACATTATAGAACTTAGAGTTAAGCACCACTTTTCCTTCCAAACCCAGATTAAACTGAGCTGTCAAATCAGGAGTTCTCTAGCTGCTTTGTACCTGCTTATTCCTTACCTTTGTTGTTTACGTCATTGGTTTACACCTTTGCCTGCACATTTGGAATGATCTGGAAGACTAAGAAATACCGGGGCCCACCCCCAGAGATTTTGATGTGATTGGTCTGGGATGCAGCCTGGGCATCAGGATATTTACTTATTTTCTTAATTTGTCTAGTTGTTTTCCCCCCAGCTCTGTTGAGATAAAACATAAGGATTCTCTCTCTCTCTTTTTTTAAAAAATAAATTTATTTATTTATTTATTTATTTATTTTTGGCTGCGTTGGGTCTTCATTGCTGCACGTGGGCTTTCTCTAGTTGCGGCGAGCGGGGGCTACTCTTGTTTGCAATGCGCGGACTTCTCATTATGGTGACTTCTCTTGTTACGGAGCACGGGCTCTAGGCGCGTGGGCTTCAGTAGTTGGGGCTCGTGGGCTCTAGAGCGCAGGCTCAGTAGTTGTGGCGCACGGACTTAGTTGCTCCGTGGCATGTGAGATCTTCCTGGACCAGGGCTCCAACCCGTGTCCCCTTCGTTGGCAGGCAGGTTCTTAACCACTGTGCCACCAGGGAAGCCCCAAACATCAGGATTCTTAAGGGCAAGTCCAATAAGTTCACAAGTCAGGGAACCACGGTTACATTATATGCATGAATGTTTGCTTATAGTCCTGAATTCCGTCACGTTTATACTGATAGTAAACATTTATCAAGCACTTGCATGCACTCTTCTGAAAACTTTACATATTTTACCTTATTTAAGCTTCAAAATTCTGTCCAGTAGGTGCTTTTATCATCCCCATTTTATAGATGAGATTGAATAATTACTTTTCAATAATTACTTACTTTTACAGTAAGATTAAACAGTCTCAAGATCATAATGCTTGCACTTAAGGAATATACGTGTTATAGTTCCTTTATCCAAAGGATAATGAATTAAAATTTTTCTTCTAGTAATTTTTAGATGAACAAAACCGAGGAACAGGCCCTCAGCATGGAGAGGTAGTATTTGCAAATAACAGATAATGGAAGTACTGGTGTTACATTTCGCTTACATGTTCATTAAGGAGAAGGATCTCCAAAATCCCCAAGTTTAGATTTGGAATAAACCTCATAGGAAGAAGTTGAAACTCAGGATAAACGAGAAACTGGTGAGAGAGCTAGTCATTGAATTTTAAGGTTAACATGGATATTTCTAGTATTTCAAAGGCTTTCAATAAATAGTTGGAAAACAAAGCTGGGGTGGGAGGACTTAAAAACCATGCAGTTTAACTCTATTATCATAAAGGTGAGGAGATTGGGACCCAGAGATGTAAAGTGACTGGCCTGCTATCACAGAGCAGAGTCAGGATTGAAATCAGTGTTTTCCCACTCTCAGTCCAGTGTCGTGACGCTACCAAATGTTTTTTCTTCACCTACTGAAACAATTACATGATTTCCCCTTGTTCTGTTAATGTGGAGAATTACTTTGATGTATTGATTTTCTTTTTTTGTTACTTATGGGAAATTTAAAACATGTACAAAGATAGAAGAAGATAAAGAATTGCTGTGTATCCAGTACCCTGCTTCTACAGTTATCCACTCATGGCTGTTTATTTCATCCTTACCCCCATCCAGTCCCCCTTCCCAGATAATTTTATGCCAAATAGCAGACATATTTCATTTGTAAGTATTTCAGTATATATCTTTAAAAGATACAGACTTAAATATATATACATATATGTGTGTGTGTGTATATATATATATATATATATATATATACAAAACATAATACCATTGTCACACCTAAAATTTTATAATTCCTTAATCCCAGCAAATTTCCAACGTTCAAATTTCTTCAGTTGTCTTAGAAATGTCATAAATGTTTTCTTTTACAATTTGCTTGTATCAGCATGCAAATAAGGTCTACACATTGAGATTGATTAATATTCTTATAGTTTTCTTTCAATCTATAGGGTTTGCCTCTATCCCCTTCTTTTTTGGAATTTTTGAATTTTATTTATTTTTTTATACAGCAGGTTCTTATTATCTATTTTATACATATTAGTGTATATATGTCAATCCCAATCTCCCAATTCATCCCACCACCACCACCCCTCCACTTTCCCCCCTTGGTGTCCATACGTTTGTTCTCTACATCTGTGTCTCTATTTCTGCCCTGCAAACTGGTTATTCTTTACCATTTTTCTAGGTTCCCCATATATGTGTTAATATACGATATTTTTTTTCACTTTCTGACTTACTTCACTCTGTATGACAGTCTCTAGATCCATCCACGTCTCTACAAATGACCCAATTTTGTTCCTTTTTATGGCTGAGTAATACTCCATTGAATATATGTACCACATCTTCTTTATCCGTTCATCTGTCGATTGGCATTTAGGTTGCTTCCATGTCCTGGCTGTTGTAAATAGAGCTGCAGTGAACATTGGGGTCCATGCGTCTTTTTGAATTATGGTTTTCTCTGGGTATATGCCCAGTAGTGGGATTGCTGGGTCATATGGTAGTTCTATTTTTAGTTTTTAAAGGAACCTCCATACTGTTCTCCATAATGGCTGTATCAGTTTACATTCCTACCAACAGTGCAAGAGGTTTCCCTTTTCTCCACACCCTCTCCAGCATTTGTTCTTTGTAGATTTTCTGATGATGCCCATTCTAACTGGTGTGAGGTGATACCTCATTGTAGTTTTGATTTGCACTTCTCTAATAATTAGTGACGATGAGCAGCTTTTCATGTGCTTCTTGGCCATCTGTATGTCTTCTTTGGAGAGATGTCTATTTAGGTCTTCTGCCCATTTTTGGAGTGGGTTGTTTGTTTCTTTAATATTGAGCTGCGGGGCTTCCCTGGTGGCGCAGTGGTTGAGAGTCCGCCTGCCGATGCAGGGGACACGGGTTCATGCCCGGTCCGGGAAGATCCCACATGCCGCGGAGCGGCTGGGCCCGTGAGCCATGGCTGCTAAGCCTGCGCGTCCGGAGCCTGTGCTCTGCAACGGGAGAGGCCACAACAGTGAGAGGCCTGCATACGACAAAAAAAAAAAAAAAAAAAAAAAAATTGAGCTGTATGAGCTGTTTATATATTTTGGAGATTAATCCTTTGTCCATTGATTCATTTGCAAATATTTTCTCCCATTCTGAGGGTTGTCTTTTCGACTTGTTTGTAGTTTTCTTTGCTTTGCAAAAGCTTTTAAGTTTCATTAGGTCCCATTTGTTTATTTTTGTTTTTATTTCCATTACTCTAGGAGGTGGATCAAATAAGATCTTGCTGTGATTTGTGTCAAAGAGTGGCCTTCCTATGTTTTCCTCTGAGTTTTATAGTGTCTGGTCTTACATTTAGGTCTCTAATCCATTTTAAGTTTACTTTTGTGTATGGTGTTAGGGAGTGTTCTAATTTCATTCTTTTACATGTAGCTGTCCAGTTTTCCCAGCACCACTTATTGAAGAGACTGTCTTTTCCTCATTGTATATCCTTGCCTCCTTTTTCATAGATTAGTTGACTATAGGTGCATGGGTTTATCGCTGGGCTTTCTATCCTGTTCCATTGATCTATATTTCTGTTTTTGTGCCAGTACCATATTGTCTTGATTACTGTAGCTTTGTAGTATAGTCTGAAGTCAGGGAGTCTGATTCCTCCAGCTCCGTTTTTTTCCCTCAAGACTGCTTTGGCTATTTGGGGTCTTTTGTGTCTCCCTACAAATTTTAAGATTTTTTTGTTCTAGTTCTGTAAAAAATGCCACTGGTAATTTGATAGGGATTGCATTGGATTTGTAGATTGCTTTGGGTAGTATAGTCATTTTCACAATATTGATTCTTCCAATCCAAGAACATCGTATATCTCTCCATCTCTTTGTGTCATCTTTGATTTCTTTCATCATTGTCGTATAGTTTTCTGAGTACAGGTCTTTTACCTCCTTAGATGGGTTTATTCCTAGGTATTTTATTCTTTTTGTTTCAGTGGTGAATGGGATTATTTCCTTAATTTCTCTTTCTGATCTTTCATTGTTAGTGTATAGGAATGCAAGAGATTTCTGTGCATTAATTTTGTATCCTGCAACTTTACCAAATTCATTGATTAGCTCTAGTAGTTTTCTGGTGTCATCTTTAGGATTCTCTATGTATAGTACCAGGTCATCTGCAGACAGTGACAGTTGTACTTCTTCTTTTCCAATTTGTATTCCTTTTATTTCTTTTTCTTCTCTGATTGCTGTGGCTAGGACTTCCAAAACTATGTTGAATAAGAGTGGCAAGAGTGGACATCCTTGTCTTGTTCCTGATCTTAGAGGAAATGCTTTCAGTTTTTCACCATTGAGAATGATGTTTGCTGTGGGTTTGTCGTATATGGCCTTTATTATGTTGAGGTAGGTTCCCTCTATGCCCACTTTCTGGAGAGTTTTTATCATAAATGGGTGTTGAATTTTGTCAAAAGCTTTCTCTGCATCTATTGAGACGATCATATGGTTTTTATTCTTCAATTTGTTAATATGGTGTATCACATTTATTGATTTGCATATATTGAAGAATCCTTGCATCCCTGGGATAAATCCCACTTGATCATGGTGTATGATCCTTTTAATGTGTTGTTGGATTCTGTTCGCTAGTATTTTGTTGAGGATTTTTGCATCTATATTCATCAGTGATATTGGTCTGTAATTTTCTTTTTTTGTAGTATCTTTGTCTGGTTTTGGTATCAGGGTGATGGTGGCCTCACAGAATGAATTTGGGAGTGTTCCTTCCTCTGCAATTTTTTGGAAGAGTTTGAGAAGGATGGGTGTTATCTCTTCTCTAAATGTTTGATAGAATTCACCTGTAAAGCCATCTGGTCCTGGACTTTTGTTTGTTGGAAGATTTTTAATCACAGTTTCAATTTCATTACTTGTGATTGGTCTGTTTATATTTTCTAATTCTTCCTGGTTTAGTCTTGGAAGATTATATCTTTCTAAGAATTTGTCCATTTCTTCCAGGTTGTCCATTTTATTGGCATAGAGTGGCTTGTAGTAGTCTCTTAGGATGCTTTGTATTTCTGCGGTGTCCGTTGTAACTTCTCCTTTTTTTTTTTTGGCTGTGTTGGGTCTTTGTTGCTGCGCGTGGACTTTCTCTAGTTGTGGTGAGCGGGGGCTGCTCTTCATTGTGGTGTGCGGGCTTCTCATTGTGGTGGCTCCTCTTGTTGCGGAGCACGGGCTCTAGGTGTGCAGGCTTCAGTAGTTGTGGCGTGTGGGCTCAGCAGTTGTGACTCACAGGCTCAGTAGTTGTGGCTCATGGGCTGTAGAGCGCAGGCTCAGTAGTTGTGGTGCATGAGCTTAGTTGCTCCGCAGCATGTGGGATCTTCCTGGACCAGGGCTCGAACCCATGTCCCCTGCATTGGCAGGCAGATTCTTAACCACTGTGCCACCAGGGAAGCCCTAACTTCTCCTTTTTCATTTCTAATTTTATTGACTTGAGTCCTCTCCCTCTTTTTCTTGATGAGTCTGGCTAAAGATTTATCAATTTTTTTTATCTTCTCAAAGAACCAGCTTTTAGTTTTATTGATCTTTGCTATTGTGTTCTTTGTTTCTATTTCATTTATTTCTGCTCTGATCTTTGTGATTTCTTTCCTTTTACTAACTTTGGGTTTTGTTTGTTCTACTTTCTCTAGTTCCTTTAGGTGTAAGATTAGATTGTTTATTTGAGATTTTTCTTGTTTTTTGACATAGGCTTGTATTGTAATAAACTTCCCTGTTAAAACTGCTTTTGCAAAAAAAAAAAAAAAAAACTGCTTTTGCTGCATCCCATAGGTTTTAGAAAGCTTTTTTTTTTTTTTTTTTTTTTTTTTTGTGGTATGCGGGCCTCTCATTGTTGTGGCCTCTCCCGTTGCGGAGCACAGGCTCTGGAGGCGCAGGCTCAGCAGCCATGGCTCATGGGCTGAGCTGCTTCGCGGCATGTGGGATCTTCCTGGACCAGGGCACGAACCCGTGTCCCCTGCGTCAGCAGGCGGACTCTCAACCACTGCGCCACCAGGCAAGCCCTTCCCATAGGTTAACTTTTTTTCCCAAATGTATTTATTTATTTATTTATGGCTGTGTTGGGTCTTCGTTTCTGTGCATGGGCTTTCTCTAGTTGTGGCAAGCGGGGATCACTCTTCATCGCGGTGCGCAGGCCTCTCACTATCGTGGCCTCTGTTGCTGTGGAGCACAGGCTCCAGACGCGCAGGCTCAGTAATTGTGGCTCATGGGCCCAGGTGCCCCGCGGCATGCGGGATCTTCCCAGACCAGGGCTCGAACCCGTGTCCCCTAGCATTGGCAGGCAGATTCTCAACCACTGCGCCACCAGGGAAGCCCTCGCATAGGTTTTGTCGTGTTTTCGTTGTAATTTGTCTGTAGGTAATTTTTTATTTTCTCTTTGATCTCTTCAATGATCTCTTGGTTATTTAATAACGTATTGTTTAGCCTCCATGTGTTTGTGTTTTTGACGTTTTTTTCCCTGTAATTGATTTCTAATCTCATAGTGTTGTGGTCGGAAAAGGTGCTTGATATGATTTCAATTTTCTTAAATTTACTGAGGCTTGATTTGTGACCCAAGATGTGATCTATCCTGGAGAATGTTCCGTGTGCACTTGAGAAGAAAGTGTAATCTGCTGTTTTTGGATGGAATGTCCTATAAATATCAGTTAAATCTTTCTGGTCTATTGTGTCATTTAAAGCTTGTGTTTCTTATTAATTTTCTGTCTGGATGATCTGTCCATTGGTGTACGTGAGGTGTTAAAGTCCCCCACTATTATTGTGTTACTGTCAATTTCCTCTTTTGTAGCTGTTAGCAGTTGCCTTATGCATTGAGGTGCTCCTATGTTGGCTGCATATATATTTATAATTGTTATATCTTCTTCTTGGATTGATCCCATGATCATTATGTAGTGTCCTTCCTTGTCTCTTGT
The DNA here is from genome assembly GCF_964341445.2 of Mesoplodon mirus. Lineage (NCBI taxonomy): Eukaryota > Metazoa > Chordata > Mammalia > Artiodactyla > Ziphiidae > Mesoplodon > Mesoplodon mirus. Next base: position 187,199,782 of record NC_138979.1, read on the forward strand.
AACATTCTTTAGTTTAAAGTCTATTTTATCTGATATGAGTATAGCTACTCCAGCTTTCTTTTGATTTCCATTTGCATGGAATATCTTTTTCCATCCCCTCACTTTCAGTCTGTACGTGTCCCTAGGTGTGAAGTGGGTCTCTTGTAGACAGCATATATATGGGTCTTGTTTTTGTATCCATTCAGCAAGCCTGTGTCTTTTGGTTGGAGCATTTAATCCATTCACGTTTAAGGTAATTATCGATATGTATGTTCCTATTATCATTTTCTTAATTGTTATGGGTTTGTTTTTGTAGGTCCTTTTCTTCTCTTGTGTTTCCCACTTAGAGAAGTTCCTTTAGCATTTGTTGTAGAGCTGGGTTGGTGGTGCTGAATTCTCTTAGCTTTTGCTTGTCTGTAAAGCTTTTGATTTCTCCATCAAATCTGAATGAGATCCTTGCCGGGTAGAGTAATCTTGGTTGTAGGTTCTTCCCTTTCATCACTTTAAATATATCATGCCACTCTCTTCTGGCTTGTAGAGTTTCTCCTGAGAAATCAGCTGTTAACCTTATAGGAGTTCCCTTGTATGTTATTTGTCCTTTTTCCCTTGTTGCTTTCAATAATTTTTCTTTGTCTTTAATTTTTGCCAGTTTGATTGCTGTGTGTCTCAGCGTGTCTCTCCTTGGGTTTATCCTGCCTGGGACTCTCTGCGCTTCCTGGACTTGGCTGGCTATTTCCTTTCCCATGTTAGGGAAGTTTTCGACTATAATCTCTTCAGATATTTTCTCTGGTCCTTTCTCTCTTCTCCTTCTGGGACCCCTATAATGCGAATGTTGTTGCGTTTAATGTGGTCCCAGAGGTCTCCTAAGCTGTCTTCCTGTCTTTTCATTCTTTTTTCTTTCTTCTGTTCCGCAGCAGTGAATTCCACCATTCTACCTTCCAGGTCTCTTACGTGTTCTTCTGCCTCAGTTATTCTGCTATTGATCCCTTCTAGTGTAGTTTTCATTTCAGTTATTGTATTGTTCATCTCTTTGTTTTTTAATTCTTCTATATCTTTGTTCAACATTTCTTGCATCTTCTTGATCTTTGCCTCCATTCTTTTTCTGAGGTCCTGGATCATATTCACTATCATTATTCTGAATTGTGTTTGGAAGGTTGCCTATCTCCACTTCTTTTAGTTGTTTTTTCTGGGGTTTTATCTTGTTCCCTCATCTGGTACAAAGTCCTCTGCCTTTTCATTTTGTCTGTCTTTCTGTGAATGTGGTTTTCCTTCCACAGGCTGCAGGATTGTAGTTTTTCTTGCTTCTGCTGTCTGCCCTCTGGTGGTTGAGGCTATCTAAGAGGCTTGTGCAAGTTTCCTCGTGGGAGGGACTGGTGGTGGGTAGAGCTGGGTGTTGCTCTGGTGGGCCGAGCTCAGTAAAACTTTAAACCGCTTGTTTGCTGATGGGTGGGGCTGGGTTCCCTCCCTGTTGGTTGTTTGGCCTGAGGCGACCCAGCACTGGAGCCTACCTGGGCTCTTTCGTGGAGCTAATGGTGGACTCTGGGAGGGCTCACGCCAAGGAATACTTCCCAGAACTTCTGCTGCCAGTGTCCTTGTCCCCACAGTGAGCCACAGCCACCACCCCCCGCCTCTGCAGGAGACCCTCCAACACCAGCAGGTAGGTCTGGTTCAGTCTCCCCTGGGGTCACTGCTCCTTCCCCTGGGTCCCCATGCGCACACTACTTTGTGTGTGCCCTCCAAGAGTGGAGTCTCCGTTTCCCCCAGTCCTGTCTAAGTCCTGCAGTCAAATCCCACTAGCCTTCAAAGTCTGATTCTCTAGGAATTCCTCCTCCTGTTGCCGGACCCCCAGGTTGGGAAGCCTGACGTGGGGCTCAGAACCTTCACTCCAATGGGTATACTTCTGTGGTATAAGTGTTCTCCAGTTTGTGAGTCACCCACCCAGCGGTTATGGGATTTGATTTTATTGTGATTGCGCCCCTCCTACCGTCTCATTGCAGCTTCTCCTTTGTCTTTGGATGTGGGGTATCTTTTTTGGTGAGTTCCAGTGTCTTCCTGTCGATGATTGTTCAGCAGTTAGTTGTGATTCCGGTCCCCTTCCTTTTTTTAAAGCAGTTTATCTGGGGCTGCTGAGGGGAGTGTGTCCTTTGGAGTTACTCATAGTCTGGATTTTGCTGATTGCATTCCCATGGTGTAATTTAACATGGTCCTCTGACCTGTGTGTTTCCTGTAAACAGACAGCTGCACTCTAGAGCCTTGACTTCATGTGGATTTGACTTTTTTATTTTTGAGAAGACTACTTCATTGGCTATTGATTTTCTGATGTTAAACCAACCTTGCACTCCCCGTATAAACCCAGCTTGGTCCTGATGTAATGGCCCTTTTGTGTACTGCTGAATTTAGTGTGCTGATTTGTCTAGCATCCGTCTAGAATGACAGGCTGGGGGCTCCAAGCCTCCAGAAGGGAAAGGCTTTCAGTTCCCATCCCAGGAGGGTTAGGACTCTAGACCAGGAAACACGCCGAGAACACTGAATCTGGCCAACATCTGTTCCTTTCATTGTTGCCCGTTGGTTTCCCCAGTGGCTGGCAGTGAAACTTTAACTCAGAGAGGAGCTTTGTGTTGTGTATAGGCACTTCTGGGAAGGAAGGCACTGGAGAAAAAGGTCTCCCACTCCAAATCCCGGCTTCTAGAAGGACAGACCCCAGGGTGGGAGTGTGCTGGCAGAGCTCTGGAGCCTGCTGCAAGGCAGAAGGGATGGAGAGCCAGGCTGGGCCTGCAGAGCTGAACAAGGAGAGGCCTGGTGTGGGGCTGCCCAGCCTGGCAGTTTACAGTTACAGAGAAAAAACTGGAAAGTTCATCCCCACCCCACCCCCCAGTAATGAAAGCTCAGTGTGACCAGTAAGAGCATGTGTGGTCCTCCGCGCAGCTGTTAGGTCCGGCACGCCTTCCCGTGCACGCATGTCCCTGCCACTCCAGGCCTCAGGAAGCTGTGCGCTGTATGCTTTTGCTGTAAGAGCCATAAATTATGGTAATTATTCAAACCTCAAAGGGAGTCTTTCTTTTCCTCCCCCAAGCCCCTTCCTCTCCCTTTTAAATAGCAGGTCTTGGGTGAACAAAGGCAGAATATATGTTTATGGGGAGAGTAGAAGGACTACTTCTGCCATAATTGAAGATACAGTCTCTCAAATTACAGTGGAAAACTGAGGATGACTGAAGGAGTTGGTTCACAGAGTTCACATATAAACTGTAAAGTAGTTTATAAGCAAGAACTAAAAGATGCGTATGGGAAAGTAACTGAATACCCCAGCTCCTCTTTGAGCTTGCCTTGTTACGCATGGGCAGCTGGGGTGGCTTCTTTAGCATTTCTTGGTAGGGAACCTGTAAGAATAGATGGGGTACAGTTCTGGGAGATAGTAAAGCAGGTAAACAGGTGCAGTTAGGGTGGAACCTGCCGCTTTGCCTCCTTGCTGCTGGCAGAGCTGACGTCTCCAAGGGGTGTTGTGCAGCCTCCCCAGCTTGGAGGAGGGGAAGGAACCCCATCTTGCAACAGAAGTTCACAGCAGGGGACCCAGGCTGGCTCCGTTTCTGTCTCCACTCACTGGATCCCTTTGTGTGAATCACCTTCAGTTTCTAAGAATATCTGAATACCACAGATGCAAAGGCTGTGTGGGAAAAGTCCAGAAATATTTGCAGAAAAGTAGGGTTTTTTTCTTAAAAGCTTTTTTAAAAGAAAAGGAAAATGTGGTAATCATATATTATTCTTAGAATGATGGATAAAACATTAAAGACCTATGTGTTACGGTTCTGCCTTTCTTTCTTTTTTTTTTTTTTTTTGGCAGTATGCGGGCCTCTCACTGTTGTGGCCTCTCCCGTTGTGGAGCACAGGCTCCGGACGCGCAGGCTCAGCGGCCATGGCTCACGGGCCCAGCCGCTCCGCGGCATGTGGGACCCTCCCGGACCGGGGCACGAACCCGTGTCCCTTGCATTGGCAGGCGGACCCTCCACCACTGCGCCACCAGGGAAGCCCCTGCCTTTACTTTCTAAAAAGGATTTTTAAGTCAGTCTAGTATCAAGTTAGTATATTTCACCCCTGCTGATGAGGAGCATAGTTTCAGGTCTTAGGTAGCGGATCAGGATGCCTTTCTGCTAGTGAGGCCCTATCACTTTCACACACGAAGGATGAGTTCAGTCCCTTCTTGGGGACTTGCTGGCCCTTCATTTAGAACTTTCCACTCTGGCTGTGCCTCTTACGGCTCAACTTTGCTTTCCAGTGACAGCAAGAGAAACACTCTTTTTTTTTTTGCGGTACGAGGGCCTCTCACTGTTGTGGCCTCTCCCGTTGCGGAGCACAGGCTTCGGACGCGCAGGCTCAGCGGCCATGGCTCACGGGCCCAGCCGCTCCGTGGCATGTGGGATCTTCCCGGACCAGGGCACGAACCCGTGTCCCCTGCACCGGCAGGCGGACTCTGAACCACTGCGCCACCAGGGAAGCCCAAGAGAGACACTCTTTAGAAGAACTAGACAAATGTAAAAATGGTCAAAGATAAAGATGTTTGAATCTGCAAGAAGAAATGAAATAGCCATGCTGAACTAGTCAGTAGGGTGTAGTAGTCCGGTGTGGAGTGTGAACTGGCCACGCAGAGGTGACAGCTACGCCTAGGCTTCTCCCCGTCTCCTGCTGTCCCTCTCCAGCAGCCGGTCAGCCTGGCTTTCCACTTCCCCTGCAGCTCTGACGTGTCCACCTGCAACAGTGCCTCCCTGTTCTTCCACCACGTGTAAGTCGTACTCCAGAACACGCAGCCACTCAGTGTGCTTCTGCTTCTCTGATTATACAGCCTTTGAGAGTTCACTGGAAAACCTAGAAACTCGTCAAGAACTAGCAGTTACATAAGGAACACGCTTGGCGGTGATGGCTTCTGGCTCCATCAGAACTTCTCAGCATTCTGGTGCTAGTTATCAGTGCTAGGGACTTCCCTGGTGGTCCACTGGTTGAGAATCCACCTGCCAATTCAGGGGGCGCGGGTTCTGTCTGTGGTTGGGGAACTAAGATCCCGCATGCCACGGGGCAACTAAGCCCTCCTGCCACAGTTACTGAGCCCATGCGCTCTGGAGCCCGTGCGCCGCAACGTAAGATACATACTGCAGCTAAGACCCGACACAGCCCAAAATAAATAAAATAAATAAATAAATATTAAAAAAAAAAAACTTTGCTAGATGTTTCTCCACCAAATCGTTCATGTAAATCAAGCTTTTTTGAAGATGAAGGGATTTCTCTGCATAAGCATAGAGAAAGTGAACAGGAAAGATTTTTTGTGTGTGTGGTACGAGGGCCTCTCACTGTTGTGCCCTCTCCCGTTGTGGAGCACAGGCTCCGGACACGCAGGCTCAACGGCCATGGCTCACGGGCCCAGCCGCTCCACGGCATGTGGGATCTTCCCGGACCAGGGCACGAACCCGTGTCCCCTGCACCGGCAGGCGGACTCCCAACCACTGTGCCACCAGGGAAGCCTAGGAAAGATTTTTAACAACTGGGAAGAACATTCCTCCAACTAGTGCTTGTTACAACCAGAGAGATGCAGTTTCTGCCCCCATGGGCTTGCAGTCTAGTGGGGGAAACGTGTTTCCTCACGTCGCCGGGGGCTCAGGATGCCCTGGAGATGCGCCATGGGGCCTGAAGCCAGTGAAGGGGACGAGATGAGAGAGGGATTCAGGGAGAACATAAGCAGAGTTCCCGAGGACGGTCAGAAATCAGCTGTCCTGTTATTAAAGGAAGTTCCGGTGGGTGGACGGGGAAGCCGAGATGGGGCAGGCCTGGCCTGCTAGACCACAGTGAGGATTTTAGACTTTATCCTGAGGGTAATGCGTAGTCACTGATGGTTTTTAAGGGAAGAAGTAGCACGGTTAGGTTGAATGATTTGGAGCGATCGCTCTGGCTGTAGTCTGGAGAATCGGTGGGCGTGGGGCGGGCCTCTGGAGGCAGTTGGGGCTGCACGCACTAGCTGACTGCAGAACTGAAGTGGAGCCTCCAGCCTGCCGCCGAGGCCCGAGGCCCTGGGCAGCTGGCACAGGAGGTGGTCGGAGCCGCTGCAGCTGCAGCTGCAGCTGTTTGAACCCTTCAAGGGCCTGGTGGGAGGGTGCCAGAGTTAAGTGCTGCTTGGGCCTGGAAATCTGTAAGCTTATTCCCTGGGCCACAGAGAAGAAGGCTTCTCCGAAGATAGTACTTGACTCCCTTTAACTTCCATCAGCTGTGGGCTCTTGCATCTTCTGCAGCTGTGAGAAAAATTCATCTTAATAAAAATGTTTGCCTCAGTTATGAAATAAGCTAGCATGAAGCACGAGAAGGTTTTAGTTCTAACAGCTTCATTCTCCAGAAGTCTGAAGATAATAAAAGAAAAAGTAAAATAAAATATTGGAAGCAGCAGAGCCTGCTAATATTCATTGCTCAGAAATGAGGCTAATTAGACAGAATTCTCATGGCAAAAACTGCACACAGAATTTTAGAAAATATTTTAAAAATTTATTTTCCGGGCCTCCCTGGTGGTGCAGTGGTTGAGAGTCCGCTTGCCGATGCAGGGGACGTGGGTTCGTGCCCCGGTCCGGGAAGATCCCACATGCCGCGGAGCAGCTGGGCCCATGAGCCATGGCCGCTGAGCCTGCGCGTCCGGAGCCTGTGCTCTGCAACGGGAGAGGCCACAACAGTGAGGGGCCCGCGTACTGAAAATAAATAAATAAATAAATAAATAAAAATTTATTTTCCTTACTAGTTTCTTAATACACACACACTTATATTTGCTTGTTTATAGATGACATTAACTACAGGAAACAAACTTTTTTTTATTATGTTGATAATTTTGGACGTTCTATTAAGTTTCTTCTATATCCTCATAAATATCTTTAAGAGAATTAAAAACATTTTTAGGCATTTAAACTAATGGTATAAATTTTAGCTCTCTCAAGAGTACTGAAGGGACTTCCCTGGTGGTCCAGTGGCTAAGGCAACGCACTCCCAATGCAGGGGGCCCGGGTTCAATCCCTGGTCAGGGAACTAGATCTCTCATGCTGCAACTAAGAGCCAGCACAGCCAAATAAATATTTTTTAAAATAAAAATAAATAAATAGTACTAAAGGGTAACAGAATAAGCCACCCCGAAATAGCCCACTTTGGCATAAAGATTATTTTGAGCTAAAAGCATTTGAAAGACAGCAGGTGCAAGAGGGGCACTGTGACCCCCCCCTTTTCTTCCTTTAGGCAGGAGGCAAGCCTCCTGCGTGAAAGCCGCCCTTCCTAAAGCAGGAGCGAAACGTGTTCTTATCACCAGAGTGAGAGAGGTCTGTGCAGACGGATCTTGTAAAATAGCTCCTACCTTCCTTTAGTCCCCCCAAGGATTTTAGTCCCTCTTCCACAGTGGCTACTTTTTTTTTTTTTTTTTTTTTTTTTGCGGTACGCGGGCCTCTCACTGTTGTGGCCTCTCCCGTTGCGGAGCACAGGCTCCGGATGCGCAGGCTCAGCGGCCGTGGCTCACGGGCCCAGCCGCTCCGCGGCATGTGGGATCTTCCCGGACCGGGACACGAAACCGTGTTCCCTGCGTCGTCAGGCAGACTCTCAACCACTGCGCCACCAGGGAAGCCCTCACAGTGGCTACTTTTTGTTCAGCCTGGTATATAGGCAGTTGGGCCTGTCTGCTTTTTGGGGTCTTCATTTTCCTATGGGTGCTCCCATGTGTACATAAAAAAATCTATATGGTTTTCTTTTGTTAATCTGTTTTATGTTAGTTTGACTCTCAGGCCCGTTTAGAGACTCTCAGAGAGGAGAGGGAGAGTTTGCCTCCCTTCCTAAAAGTTGGATTATAACTGTCTCTGCTCCTGAGGTTATTTGCGTCTATCTCTACCATACCTGGATGGCAGAAATAACATATATGGTATTTCTGCACATCTCTTCCCAGCTCCTTGTTCAGTAACATCACGTTGCTAGCTTGAAGTTGTCCGTGGTGGAAGTCATTGCACTATGGAAATGGGCAAATTCTCCAAATCAGGGCTTGACTTACTGTTTTGTTGATTGTCCAGACTTAGGAAAGTGAAGGATAAAATGTTAGTACACTTGACCCTTGAACAATGCGCGTTTGAACTTCGCGGATCCACTTATGCTCAGATTTTTTTCTGTAGTACTATACACCTCTGGTATGGAGGGCCAACTGTACAGTTGTGTGCAGATTTTTGACTGTATGGAGGGTTGGCACCCCTGACCCCTAAGTTGTTTGAGGGTCAACTGTAATGTGGATTAAATTAAGAAGTATATCTTGGGACTTTCTGGTGGTCAAGTGGTTAAGACTCCATGCTCCCAATGCAGGGGCCTGGGTTCGATCCCTGGTCAGGGAACTAGATCCCGTGTGCCACAACTAAGACCCGGCACAGCCAAATAAATAAATAAATACTAAAAAAAAAAAAAAAAATGTAATGTATCTTGTCGGTTGACATCATATTGTGAATAAACCAAATTGAGAAAATATTCTTCCAGTACTTGAAAGCTGTTATCCATTTCATCAAAGAAATCATTTGTGGACTTCCCTGGTGGCGCAGTGGTTAAGAGTCCACCTGACAATGCAGGGGACACGGGTTTGAGCCCTGGTCCGGCAAGATCCCACATGCCGCGGAGCAACTAACCCTGTGTGCCACAACTAGCGAGCCTGCGCTCTAGAGCCCGCCTGCCTAGAGCCCGTGCTCTGCAACAAGAGAAGCCACCGCAATGAGAAGCCCGCGCACCGCAACAAAGAGTAGCCCCCGCTCGCCGCAACTAGAGAAAGCCAGTGTGCAGCAACAGAGACCCAACGCAGCCAAAAATAAATAAATAAATAAATAAATAAATTACAAAAAAATCATTTGTGTCCTTGACAAATAGGTGAGGTCAGTAGGTCTTGTTCACCCTACTTCTTGTTTTTCTTTTAATTAATTAATTTATTTTTGGCTGCGTTGGGTCTTCATTGCTGCACGCGGGCTTTCTCTAGTTGCGGCAAGCGGGGGCTACTCTTTGTTGTGGTGCGCGGGCTTCTCATTGCGGTGGCTTCTCTTGTTGAGGATCACGGGCTCTAGGCGCGCGGGCTTCAGTAGTTGCGGCATGCCGGCTCAGTAGTTGTGGCAGACAGGCTTAGTTGCTCCGCGGCATGTGGGATCTTCCCTGACCAGGGCTCGAATCCATGTCCCCTGCACTGGCAGAGGGATTCTCAACCCCTTCGCCACCAGGTAAGCCCCCACCCTACTTCTTAATATCAAATCACCTTTGTGTCTTAAGGATTATATGCTTACTAATTAGTCACCTGCAACCAGGGTTTGGCTATTAATACCAAATTTAGCAAAAATCAGTGAAGGAACTGCAATGAGATGCCACTTCGTACCCGCTAGGATGGCTGTCATTTTAAAAAATGGACAATAGGGCTTCCCTCGTGGCGCAGTGGTAGAGAGTCCGCCTGCCAATGCAGGGGACATGGGTTTGTGCCCTGATCCGGGAAGATCCGACATGCCGCGAAGCGGCTGGGCCCGTGAGCCATGGCTGCTGAGCCTGCGTGTCCAGAGCCTGTGCTCCGCAACGGGAGAGGCCACAACAGAGAGAGGCCCGCGTACCGCAAAAAAAAAAAAAAAAGTAAAAAGGACACTAGCAGGTGTTGGTGAGGAATGTAAAATGATGCAGCCACTTTGGAAAACAGTGTGGCAGTTCCTCAAAGTGTTGAACAGAGTCACCGTATGACCCAGCAATTCTACTCCTATATATACATCCAAGAGAATTGAAAACATACATCCGCACAAAAATCTGTACACAGATGTTCATAGCAGCATTATTTATAATAGCCAAAAAGTGGAAACAACCCGAATGTTCTCAGCTGATAAATGGATAAGCAAAATGTGTTTATATCCACACTATGGACTATCACTCAGCCATAAAAAGAAGTGAAGTATTGGCAACACATACTACAACTTGGATGAACCTGGAAAACATGTTCGGTGAAAGAAGCCAGTCACAAAAGAGCACGTTGTATGATTCCATTTATATGAAATATATAGAACAGGCAAATCAATTGAGTAGTGGTTGCCAGGGACTGGGGGAGGGGAAGAGTGGGGAGTGGCTGCTCTTGGGCACGGGGTTTCTTTCGGGGGTGATGAAAATGTTCCGGAATTAGTAATAATAGTTGCCCAGCTCTGTGAACATGCTAAAAACACTGAATTGTATACATTCAAAGGGTTAATTTTATAGTAATACTGTTTTTTTAAAAAGTATTTATTTATTTGGCTGCGTAGGGTCTTAGTTGCGGCATGTGGGATCTAGTTCCCTGACCAGGGATCGAACCCAAGTCCCCTGCATTGGGAGCGCGGAGTCTTAGCCACTGCGCCACCAGGGAAGTCCCTGTGGTATGTGAGTTTTATATCACTAAAGTTGTTAAAAATTAATGAAAGCAGTTTGTGAGAATCAGTCGGCTATGTAAAATGTATGAAGAAAGGTATCATATGTTTTATTATTATTTGTAAAGTGTGTGCTGCACATCCTTACATCAGTGAAGTTATAACCACGTACGTCCCCCAGCCATGTTAAACATTTATGGGCACACCACTGCCCAGGGGGCGGCTCCATCCACTGGTTCCTCCACGCTGTCCCCAGGCCTTCTCCCGTTCCTCTGTCCCTGCAGCCCCCATACCGCCACAGCCTCAGAGAATGGCTCTTCCTCTCCACGCCCTCAGAGTGGTCATGTCCCCCCAGAACAGGCCTGAAGGACCCTTCCTTGCATTCCCCTGGGACCTCCTCCAGCTGCTTAAGCTCCATTACTGATGTGTAAATTTGGGTGAATTTTAGGGCATATTCTCCTTGTCACCAAATCTTTAACTCATTACTACATAGGTTCTTTTTAGTGATTGGACATTTTCTATCAATCTTTTTTTTTTTTGGCCGCGTTGGGTCTTTGTTGCTGCACGTAGGCTTTTCTCTAGTTGCGGTGAGCGGGGGCTACTCTTGCGGCATGCTGGCTCAGTAGTTGTGGCTCACGGGCTCTAGAGCACAGGCTCAGTAGTTATGGCAGGCAGGCTTAGTTGCTCCGCGGCATGTGGGATCTTCCCAGACCAGGGGCGAACCTGTGTCCCCTGCATTAGCAGATGGATTCTTAACCACTGCGCCACCAGGGAAGTCCTCTATCAATCTTTTTTTTCCCCAGTCAAATGCTGTATTCTTTTACCTAATCTGTCAAGGGTCCTTAAAATTTTGAAATTTTGTTTAGAAGATACTTTTCTAGAAACGTTTTGAGAGTCTGAGGGAATCATACGTACTTTTCAACATTTCTGGCTCATTCACTTATTCTAGACTCAAAATAATTTTCTAAATAGTAAGCATTCCTTTTTTAAAAAAATGTATTTATTTAATTATTTATTTTGGCTGCGCTCGGGCTCGTTGTGGCCCTCGGGCTCCTCTGGTTGTGGCGCTTAGTTGAGGTATGTGGGATCTTAGTTCCAGGGATTGAACCTGGGATCAAACCCGAGCCCCTTGCATTGGGAGCGTGGAGTCTTAACCACTGGACCACCAGGGAAGTCCCAAAATAGTAAGCATTCTAATGCTGAGCTGAACATGCCACAGATTTTTAATAAAATATTATACATGCCAGTGTTGTCCTAAAGGCAGAGCTATAATGTGTTATAACTCAGAAACTGTGTTCTCAGATGTAAGGAGAAGCTTTTTGCATGAGTGGATGTCCCTGCATATTTTGTAATATAACTTGACCTGCTGAACTCTGGGCGGTGATGGCAGAGCTGATGTGACCTGCTCAGGTGTTCTCTGTGGTCTGAACTATCCACACTAGGTGGCCACACCAAGCTTTGTAACCCACTTCCCGACCAAACCCGCCGCTATCCTTGTCATGTTTTAAATTCTTCCTATTTTTAGACTGCCTGGGAATTTAGGAGATTTAGGAAGGTCATAGCATCCCAGACAAGGAGAGGGCCTCCGGGTAGTGCTGCATTTAGCACAGTCTCCTTCAGTTAATGGCACGTTCTTGGGACGCTTGGTGTAGGTTGGTGGTGCTTAGTGGCAGCCGTCAAAGTGAAAACTAACTGACTGTGTTTCCTGAAGAGTGACTTGGTTTCCTTTCTCCGTCTATGCTTGGTTCTTTACTCTAATTGTCCAGGCTTGAGTCCAGGGACCGGAAGATGGTCAGACCCGCACCAGGGAGAGGAGCGCTGAGGACTGTCCACCAGGCTGAGCTTCCGCCTCGCGTCTCCTTTGCTCCCCTGGTGCTCTTGCCACGTGAGCCATTGCACAGCTGCACCTGGTTTTCTGCACTAATTTGTGAAATTATTAGCTATTAAAGCTACGTTTTTCAAATGAAATTGTCAGTAAGCTGCTTACTGATAGAAAAAGAGCTGCTTTCTCTTAAACCTTGCAAACCCTGCATCTCTATTTTTAGTTCCTTGGAAGTTGCAGCTTATAATGGTGATAGTGAAGTACTGAAATATCCTAAATGAAGGGCCTTCTAAATGCAAAAGAACTGTTAATTATGTTCAATATAGTAATTTTTTATCTTTGTAAGCTTTACCACTCTTTTTTTTTTTTTTTTTTTTTTTTTTTGCGGTATGCGGGCCTCTCACTGTTGTGGCCTCTCCCGTTGCGGAGCACAGCCTCCGGACGCGCAGGCTCTGGACACGCAGGCTCAGCAGCCATGGCTCACGGGCCCAGCCGCTCCGCGGCATGTGGGATCTTCCTGGACTGGGGCACGAACCCGTGTCCCCTGCGTTGGCAGGCAGACTCTCAACCACTGCGCCACCAGGGAAGCCCTTACCACTCTTTTAATTGACTTTATTGAGGTGTAATTAATTAATTAATTGGTTTGTTTGTTTGTTTATTTTTACGGTATGTGGGCCTCTCACTGTTGTGGCCTCTCCCGTTGTGGAGCATAGGCTCCGGACGCGCAGGCTCGGCAACCATGGCCCATGGGCCCAGCCGCTCCGCGGCATGTGGGATCTTCCCGGACTGCGGCACGAAACCGTGTCCCCTGCATCGGCAGGCGGACTCCCAACCACTGCACCACCAGGGAAGCCCGAGGTGTAATTTATATACAGTAAAATGAGTGCACCCATTTTGAGTTTGATGAGTTGTGACAAATGTGTAAATCTGTGCAATCTCCACCCCAGTAAAATCTAGAACATCACTCCAATCCCCTCCACCCCTCACTCTGGGCTACCACTGATCTGATTACTTTTTCTAGAATGTCACATAAGTGGAATCACATAGGACGTCCTCTTTGGTGCCTGACTCTTTCGCTCTGTATGTTTTGAGATCTGTCCGTGTTCCACCTGTCCGTGGCTCACTCCTCTCTGCTGCTGAGTAGTCTTCTGGTTGTTTCTGGAGGGAGGACTGGCGGGAGGCACTCCGATGTTCCGGAGGTAGAAGTCGTGCTCAGTAGAGCGTCTGCTTTTTTAAAATCGGAGGACAGTTAATTTACAGTGTTGTGTTACCTTCGGGTGTACAGCAAAGTGATTTAGTTATACATTTTCCATTATAGGTAGAGCTTTCTTTTTTAAAAATAGGGTATAAGGGATTTCCAAACTGAATGTTATTTCCCCCCATGGATTGTGGTTACATTGATCTTTTAACAGACAAATGGATAGTTAGTCTTTTGATTACTCAGCTGATCTCTTTATTTTAATATCAGGTTTATTGAAGTCCAGTTCACATATAGTAAAATTCACTCCTGGCAGACATGTACGCCACAATTCAAGATATCGATCAGTTTCACCACCCCAGAAAATTCCTTTGTAGCCACCCCCTTCCTCCACCCCAGCACCTGTCTTTTCCAGGATGTCTTGGGAGTAGAATCATCCAGTGTGCACCCTCTTTGGTGTGGCCTCTTCAATCAGCATAGTGCCTTTGAGATTCATCTGTGTTACCTGTAGTCTCCTCTGTTGTCGAGTAGTGTCCATCACATGTATGTGCCATGCTGTGTTTTTCTGTTCATCAGTGGAAGGGTATTTCAGCTAATTCCAGATTTTGGCAGTTATACATAAAGCCACTTTAAACAGTCATATCCAGGTTTTCGTGCGAACATGTGTACTCATGCATCTTGGATAAATAACCTGGGAAGGGGTTGCTGGGTTGTATGTTAGGTGTGTGTTTAACTTTATAATGGACTGCTGACTTTTTTCCCAAGTGGTTGTACCATTTTGCATTGCCATGAGCAATATTTAAGAATTTGATTGTTTTACGTCCTTGACAGCACTTGTTTTGGCAGATTTTTTTTTTAGCCATATTAATAGGTGTGTAGTGATATCTCATTGTGGTTTTGATTTGCATTTCTCTAATGACTAATGATGTTGAGCATTTTTTATGTGCTTTTACTTGTCATCTATATATCTTCTTCGGAAACTTTTATTTAAATATTTTGCCCATTTTTAAATTGGGTTGTGTGTTTTCTTATTATGGAGTTTTGAAAAGTCTCTATATATTCTAGAAACAAGTCCTTTTACGGATTTGCATGTATTTTCTCCCAGTCTGTGGCTTGTCTTTTCATTTTCTTAATAGTGTCTTTAGGAGAACAGAAGATTTTAACTTTGGTGAAGTCCAGTTCATCTATTTCTTATTTTGTGGATTGTGCTTTTGGTGTCGTACGTAAGAAATCTTTGCCTAATCCAAGCGTGTAGAACTTTTACTGTGTTTTAGAAGTTTCATAGTTTTAGATTTTACATTTTCCGTCTTTGATCCATTTTGCGTTAATTTTTGTATATGATGCAAAGCACAGGTTGACATTCTTTTTTCGCCTTAGGATGTTGAATTAGTCCAGCACCATTGTCGAACATGTTTGGTGTAGTATTAGTGGGAATGCTATTTATTATAGTTCTTTTAATTTGGATATTCCCTGGCACATAGTCTTAAAAAGAGGAAGCTAACAAGGGTCTTTAATAAATCTGGGCTGTTCACTTTATAATACTAGAGATTCGTTAAGTTGTACGGTAACCCCATGCGTTTTGTTAAAGGTCTCAAGATTCTGCCCTCCAAGAAAATCTTGCCATGATTGGATAGGACCCCCAGATAAATATTCAAACCTTCGACCTGTTCACTTCTACATCCCTGAAAATGAATCGCCATTGGAACAAAAGTTAAGAGAATTAAGACAAGAAACACAGGAATGGAACCAACAGTTCTGGGCAAACCAGAATTTGACTTTTCTTAAGGTAAGTTTAGGTTTCGGGTCAGAATGAGAAATAATACAGTTGGCCACTTGGGGGCGCTAAATCTTTAGCCTCTGCTTTGCCTTTCAGTTATTTGGCAGCATCTCATTGCTTCCCCGCCACACATATGTATGCGTAGAATTTTTAAATCGGTATGTAACTGTAAAGAAGAAATATTGATCATTCACAGAATCACTGATCTTGAGACGTTCAAGGAAGTAAAGGGAGCAGCAGAGCCAGAACCAGAACCGCAGGTTCCACGTGTATATATGCCTGTGTGTGTCCGTTTATGAAACTATGGTGTCTGGGACGTGTTGTCATTCTTCCTGAGGATTCAGGATTCTTAACAGCATACTCATCAATAAACTACGAGAAAGGAGTATAAATATTCTAATGCAGAAGAAAGACTTAGGCGATACACGTTTATCCATTTGGGCAGGCTAAGTCACATGGAGTCGCATTTATCTTATTCTGTGGATTTATAAACAAACAGTGCCTCCCAGAGGTTATTAAACATCTCATTTTCAAATCCTATTTCAAGCATGAAACTTTTAACTAAGTTCAGATGGTTTAAAACAGGCTTTGAGATGGGCTACTTCTCAGGAAATCCACATCCAGACCTCCAGAGCGCTGAGAGCTGTGTCCTAGCCGAGGAAAAGCGGAAAGACGAAGAAAGGGGATTCTGATAGCTGTCTTCTTTTAGGAAAAAGAAAAATTTGTTGACTCAAGACTAAAAGCCAAAGGCCTGGAACTGAGAGCTGAATCAGGTGAGTGAGTTCTTTTTCTGCCAACACTGGTTTTGTTTGAGTAACTATATGAGAAGGTGTGAAGAAAGAGTATGAGGGCCTCCCTGGCTGTCCAGCGGTTAAGACCCGCACTCCCACTGCATGGGGTGCAGGTTCCACCCCTGGTCAGAGAACTAGATCCCATGTTCCTCTCGGCACAGCCAAAAAAAAAGAAACGAAAAAGAAAGAATGTTGAATGAAGTAGAGAAGCTCAGGGGGCAGGCCGTGGCTCCAGGGGCAGGCGCTGTGAGGCCGCGTCCTCAGTGGGACGTGGCTCCAGGGGCAGGCGCTCTGAGGCCGTGTCCTCGGTGGGACGTGGCTCCAGTGGCAGGCGCTGTGAGGCCATGTCCTTGGTGGGACGTGGCTCCAGGGGCAGGCGCTCTGAGGCCGTGTCCTCAGTGGGACGCACGTCTGTCCTCCTGCTCCCTCTCCTGTCTTTGGGTGAGGTCAGCCCTCTCGTCATATTGGGTCATTCTGACCGATGACCTCTTTCTGACCTTTGGGCTTATATCCGAGGTCCCATGGTTCAGCAGCCTCTGTCTCTTCTGCCCTGGCTTCTCTTCCCTACTTCCTGATGGCAGTTCATGGTCCCACTGGCCGTGAGCCGGAAACTGCAGAGTCATCCTGGAAGCCCCTCCCCACCCCTTCATCCTTCATCTCTCCACCAGATTTACCTCTTAGGTGTTTCTCAGCACCTTTGCTACTCCCTGTCCTTTTTTTTTTTAATATAATAAATTTATTTTTATTTGGCTGCATTGGGTCTTTGTTGCTGTGCACAGGCTTCCTCTAGTTGTGGCTCGCGGGATTTAGAGCGCAGGCTCAGTAGTTGTGGCGCACAGACTTAGTTGCTCGGTGGCATGTGGGATCTTCCCAGACCAGGGCTTGAACCCATGTTCTCTGCATTGGCAGGCAGATTTTTAACCACTGTGCCACCAGGGCAGTCCCTACTCCCTGTCCTTTAAACATGGCTTTAATTCAGGCTCTTGTTAATTCTCTGCCTATTGCAGTATCTTCCTAATTGGTTCCCTGGCCCCCAGTCTTTAAATCAGGGGTCATCAGACTTTCTGTAAAGGGCTAGATAGTAAATAGTTTAGTCTCTCTGGGCCATATGGGTCTCTCCTTCAACTGGTCAGCTCTGCTGTTGTTCTGTGAAAGCAGCCATAGAAAAAAATAAATTAATGGGTGTGAACTTGTCCCAATAAAACTGTATTTACAAAATCAGCTGGTAGGCCAGATTTGGCCTACAGGCTGTAGTTTAGCAACTCATGCCTTAAATCCATTCTTTGCGGTGTAGCCAGTCTGTTCTACCCAAAGTGCAGTTCTGACAGTTGCCACTCAGCTTAGGTTCTTAGATTTCCTGGGACGACAGGGTGACAGCCGACAGAGTGACAGCCGTGCTCCTCCTTCTGGATTGGAGGCCTGCCCGGCCCCTGCCCGTTTTACCTGTTTTACCTGTCCCTCTGCCTACCATGCTGTCCTTTCTTTTGGACAGAGAATCTAGTGCTCAAAATAACCTTCAATCATTTTGTCTTGCTGTTGACGTTCGGCCTGAATAAGATTTTGTTCTGTTGGTTAAACAGATGTCTACTGTCAAAACATTCTGTTGGAAAATCTGAAATTGTTGACCCCCAAAGCCAGGTCTTTGTTGGGCTAAAGCACCGTGACTCTCCCTGCTCGTGGTAGCCTTGCCTGGGCTCATTAGAATAGAGGTCTGGGGAGGATGGAGTTAGCCCCGTGCTGGGCCCAGTCCTATGCTGTCTGCTGCACGGGCCCCGCTGAGGGTCTGGGAGGGCAGGAGTGAGCAGGAAAGGGTGCTGTGTCCTATCAGTTTTTGTTTGTTTTTTGGTTGTTTTTGGGGGGGGGCAATAAATATTTTAATTTTTTATTTTTATGGTGACAGACAATTTTCAAGTTTATTTCCTTTTTTTTTTTTTAATACAAAGCTAAACCACAAACAGGTACAACCAAGACATTTTATCTCCCATTTACACACTCCCATTGAATCCTCCTCCAATTGGCTGACCGCTGAGCAGGCAAGTGTGGGGTGAGGGGAGAACTTTCTTAGGGAGCACCGTCCTTAGGCTGGGGGCTGGGACATCGAGGCGAGGACAGGCTGTCATCCCGAAGCACAGAATGAGAGCCCGACTTCAGGACTGTGCCCTTTGCACATATGTTCTGTTTTATTTCCCACGGTGAACCAATGAAGTAGGTACTGTTACTTTTACCATTTTGTAGATGAGGATCCCGAGGACGAGTTGTTTGACCAAAATCACAGAGTGAGTAAGTGGAGGGGCCTAGGTCCTGACCTGGAGAGTGGGTCCCAGGGAGGCCCACGGGCCACTGTCTTCTGTGAGTATCATGGGTTCCTACTGATGGCGTTACTGAACGTTGAAAGACGGGCCTTAATTAGATTTCAGATTAGTTTGGTAAGAAAACAGGAAAGAGTATGTTGAGGAAAGGACTCGTGAAGGGAGGTGCCCGCTCTGTCAGCTGTTTACACAGTTACCAGGCTGCAGTGATGGAGATGGGGGCAGGGGGACAGGTGGGTCACCCCCATGGGCCAGAGCACACGGGTGATACCTGAGTGCAGGGGTCTCGCAGAACCCAGGAAAGAGGAGTTTCGTTTAATAAATGATGTTGGAGAAACTAATCATTTTAGGCCCAAAAGGATAAATTTAGATTCATGCTCCCTGTAATACAAATGTATTCCAAACGGATGAAAAAGTTAATTATTAAAAATCAGTTGTTTATGGAGTAAAAAGTGAAGTACATCGCTCCTAGTTGTAGAAAGTCTAACAATAAAAGTGACCCTCCATTATCTGGAGGAGTGATGATTCCCTGAGCTTGCCAGTCAAGGTAGAAAGATTCAAGAACGTGAAAACTGACAGTGTCTGGATTAGTCAGGATTCCTTTCATCTGTCCTCCTGGAAAGGAGAGTCTGCTGAGGGAACACGAAGTGGCTCACACCCAGGACCAGGGGAGAGCCGGGCCCAGGCATGGCCTGCACTCAGATGCTGGCACCAGAGGGAGCCCAGGGCATCCTCCCTCCTCTCGTTTCACCTCCTCTCTGCCCTGCTGCTGCAGCCTTCTCTTGCCGTAAACAGGCCTTCTCCACCTCTCAGTTTATACCTCCCAGGTCCAGGGAAGTAGCCAGACTGAGGCTCTGCCCAGGCGGGGTTCTGCTGAAGGAGTGAGGCTGCTCCACAGACAGCGCCCAGCAAACCCGAGGGCCAGGCAGGGGGTCCACGTCCAGGAAACGCATTGAACGTGAACGGCAGGTGGCGGGAGGCGTGTGTGGCAGAGATGAAGAGGCGTGTGGACTTTATGAAAAGCCTTAACGACTTTGTAGAAATAACAAAACACCTGCAGATGAATAATGTGACTACAAGAAAAAGACTCCTCAAACTAAATTTCACAGTGTGTATTAAAACAGCACCTAGGCCTTCTTTTATGCTTACTGAACTCAAGGAGATGTTTTCCCAGCTCCTTTTCCAGAAGGATTTAGTTGCATGAAGTACGCATATGCCAAGAAGCGGGGAAATTATGACCACTGCATATCTAAGAATTCATCCTATAGGAAAACACAGGAAGACTTCACTCTGTTCCTTGCAGCATTGACTTTCATTGCCAGACAATGGAGAGTATCTAAATATCCGGTCATTTCAGATTAGATAAGGCTGTGGTGGCCCACTGCGCACTGGATGTTCACTGGAATATCCTGCAGCAAGTCTAGGAACATCATTGACTTAATTTCAAGCGCGAAGAGTAGATACTGTGATGTCAGCGCTGCCTGCCCCCAGATGAAATCTCGTGTAAGGCAGGCAGTGCCGTGGGAGGGTTCTTGCCTCTAGTTTCTTGTACTGCTGAAGTGTTTATGCAGCTGGAGTGGGGTGCCATCAGGATGGATTTACTTTAAGTCAGCTGGTATTTAAGAAACACCCACTCGGTTTTCGGTAAATGTGTAATAAACTAGATTGTCTGCCTGTCATTCTTAGTATTTCTAAAGTTCAGTATCACATTGCAGCGTTGACAGGTGTGGAATCTGAAGTACTTAGCAAACATTTATGGTGCTTCTGCTTTATGCTGAGCGTCTCCTGGGAATGTTTGGGCAGGACACCAAACTAGACCAGTGGCTGAAGGTGGCACCGCGACCTGTCCTTAGAACCCTGGGGCGCCTGCTGTTGTGCCAGCAGCGGGGACGCGTGCGCCCCTCTGTGCCAGGCCCGTCCCACCTGCCGCCCCAACCGCGACTCCGTTTGTCTGAGGGCAGCCTTCTGAGGTGTGCTGTTGTGACCCGCGTCCTGGAGCCCGGGGAAGCCACAGTCCGGCCACAGGGCCGGCGAGGGACGGAAGCCCGGCCCGTGGAACCGCTGCCTGCGGGGCCGGGAGGACACGACCCACCTGCTCAGCTCCTCTCGTCAGTGTGAGAGGCAGGGGAGGCCGGCTGGAGGGTGCGCACACGCCTCGGCCCTGGAGGACCGGCGGAACCTGCTTGCGTGCGGGCCCCGCCCCCTGAAGGGCGAGAGCTCCGTCCCGGGCGCCCTCGTCGCGCTCCAGCCCTGCCTGCCCCTCCCCTCCCGCACTCTGTTCAGCCGCGTGTCTGCCTCTCCACACCCTTCGTCTGCTCTGCCCACGCTGCTCGCCTTCTCTGCCCTGTGGAGTCCTGGCTGGCTGTCGGCTTCCCTGGGAGCCTTCGGCTTCCCTCCCCTCCTCAGGCAGCTGGTTGTCCCTCTCTTTGCCCGATCAGCATCCACCCCTTGATTGATTCCAGGTATTTATTGAACACCTGCCACATCCCAGGCTAGTCCTGGGGACCAGCTGGGGACAAGACAGAGCCGCGGCCTCGCCGTTGGGGAGCAGACTTCCTGGCGTGGCCCGGGAGGGTGACCAGCAGACAAACAGCTCGGTGAACGCACTCCGCGCTCCCGGGGTGTTGACCGCGGGGGAGAAAGAAGCCGGGGGGGGGGGGGGGGGGGAGGGGCGGCGTTTTAGCAGGGGCCCTGGGGAAGCCCTCTCTGGGGGGCGTCGGGGGAGGTTGGGAGCGGGTCTTCCAGATGGAGGTTTCGAGGGCCAGCAGGAGGCTGGGTCAGCGGAGTGAGGACACGTGGACTCGACTCTTCACTCAGGCGCGGGGGTCCAGGTGACACGTGGGGCCCTGCTCAGGCCGGCTGGGAGGTGGCCCTTCTGTCTTTGTGGGGGACGGCCACGCTTGTACGGTGCGGTCTGCGTGTGCCTTTGTGCTGTGTGAGTTCAGGGTTGGCCACGTTCCCTCCTGTTTCTGTAAAAACGTGCCCTGGGGCTACCTTCCCAGCTCTGTCTCTGTCCCCCAAAATCCTGGTGCAGCTGAAGTGTCAGCATCAGCTTTGCAGCCAGGAAACACGGCCTCTGTCTGGAGTCCTGGCGAGTGGACTGACCCCTGGGGGAGCCAGAGCGGGGGCCTCTCTGTTTGGGGGCGCTCTGCACGTGCAGGGACCCCGGGTGCGATGCCTCTTTGGAACTCGGGGCTTCTAAGCCAGATGGCTCTCTCCCCATGGTCTCATTCCTTCGCCCCTGAGCCGCTGCGGGGTGTCCTGAGACTGGCCCCTGGCCTGCTGTACCGTCCCGAGTCACAGGGGCCCTACTGCCCGCTTGGCAGGCTGTGGTTCCTGTCCTGTGTGGCCTTTCAAGTCTCGTGAGAGTGTGGAGGGCAGGGGCAGCCCTGAGGGTGGGCGTCACGGTTGGCATCTCCTACCACAGAGGCTACCAGGTCAGTCCTTGTGTGTGTCACCAGTCCCCACCAGCACCTAGTGTGTTACCGGGTTCAGTGTGTGCGCACTGACTCGGAGTGGCACGGTTAGGCTGCTGTCTGCCCCGGGCTGCGTTCTACTTAGGAAGCATGTCGTTTCCCTTATGCTGATAGACTGGTAGCCCACAGTCTCCACTCAGAAACTTCAGAAAGCATTGGCCTGTGTGTGCTGAAACACATCGCACACCTATGCATATATCAATTGTGAAGAAAACTAGTTACACTGTAACCATTAGGGTCCAATGGTAGAGGAAGGTATTTTTCCCCTTAAGTCTCTTTTTCTTTACTGAGATTATAATTCACGTACCGTAAAATTCACACTTTTTTTTTTTTTTTTTTTTGCGGTACGCGGGCCTCTCACTGTTGTGGCCTCTCCCGTTGCGGAGCACAGGCTCCGGACGCGCAGGCTCAGTGGCCATGGCTCACGGGCCCAGCCGCTCCGCGGCATGTGGGATCTTCCCAGACCAGGGCACGAACCCGTGTCCCCTGCATCGGCAGGCGGACTCTCAACCACTGCGCCACCAGGGAAGCCCATTATTTGCCATTTTTATATCTTCTTTGGAGAAATGTTTATTCAAATCCTTTAAAATTGGGTAATTTTAAAGGATTTAATTGGGTTATTTCTCTTTTTATTGTTGAGTTGTAAGAGTTCTTTACATACTCTGGATATTAGACCCGTATTAGAAGGATGATTTGCAAATATTTTCTCCCATTCTCTAGGTTGTCTTTTCACTTTTTCAGTAGTGCCCTTTGAAGCACAAAAATTTAAAATTTTGATGAAATCGGGACTTCCCTCGTGGTGCAGTGGTTAAGAATCTGCCTGCCAACACAGAGGACATGGGTTCAATCCCTGGTCCAGGAAGATCCCACATGCCACGGAGCAACTAAGCCTGTGGACCACAACTGCTGAGCCCATGTGCCACAACTACTGAAGCCTGTGTGCCTAGAGCCCATGCTCTGCAACAGGAGAAGCCACTGCAATGAGAAGCCCATGCACCACAACAAAGAGTAGCCCCCGCTCACCACAACTAGAGAAAGCCTGTGCGCAGCAGTGAAGACCCAACGCAACCAAAAATAAATAAATAAAATTAAAAAAATTTTTTTTTGGATGAAATCAATTTTTTTCTTTGTTTGCCTGTACTTTAGGTGTCATATCTAAAATGCATTGCTTAATTCAAGGTGATGAAGATTTGCACGTGTTTTCTTCCAAGAATTGTATAGTTTTATCTCTTACATTTAGGTCTTTGATTATTTTTGTTTATGGTGTGAGATGGGATTCGGCTTGTTTTTTTTTTCCATGTAGATATCCAGTTGTCCTAAGCATCGTTTGTTGAAAAGACTATTTGTCCCCATTGAATTGTCTTGGCACCCTTGTCAAAAATCACTTGCCCATAAATGTTTGGGTTTAGCTCTGTTCTATTGATCTATAAGCCTGTTCTTCTGCTGGTATCACACTGTCTTGATTACTGTAGCTTTGTAGTAAGTTTTGAATATGAGAAGTGTGAATCCTCCAACTATGATTTCCTTTTCCAAGGTTGCTTTGGCTACTGGGTTTCCTTGCATTTTTATATAAATTTTAGGATCCACTTACCAATTTCTTTTTTGTTTGTTTTTTTTTTTTTTTTTTTTGGCCGCACCATGCAGCTTATGGGATCTTAGTTCCCCAACCAGGGATTGAACCCGGGCCCTCGGCAATGAGAGTGCAGAGTCCTAACCACTGGACCACCAGGGAATTCCCTGTCAATTTCTGGGGCGAAAAAAAAAAAAAAGGCCAGCTGGGGTTTTGGTAGGGTTTGTGTTGAATCTGTATGTCATTATGGGGGAGTGTTGCCACCTTAACGGTATTAGGTCTTTGAAACCATGAACATGGGATGTCTTTCCATTTATTTAGGTCCTTCACTTCTATGTTTTGTAGTTTTTAGTGTGTAAGTCTTATACTTCCTATCTTAAATTTATCCTGTCTTTCATTCTCTTTGATGCTGTTGTAAGAATTGTTTTCTTAATTTTGTTTTCAGATTGTTTATTGCAAGTGTACAGAAATACAGTTGATATTTGTATATTGATCTTGTATCCTGCAACCCTGCTGAACTCATTTGTTAAGTCTAATGATTATTTGTAGAACCCTTCCCCTTAATTCTTAATGTTTAAGTTGAAATTAATTTTCAGGTCAAAAAGCAACATTGAATGCAGAAGAAATGGCTGACTTTTACAAGGAATTTTTAAGTAAAAATTTTCAGAAGCACATGTATTACAACAGGTGGGTGTCTACGTTTTTCCTGAAAATTTGAATATCACAACCATATTCTAGGATTATTTTGCTATCTGAATTTAACATTTGTGTTTATATTAAAGGTAGAAGTTGCTATCAACTTAGTTTTTGCACTTTTAAATAAAATTGACAGCTTAAAGTTATTCGCATGGCAGCCCTAAAGCAGCTCGCGCCCCTAGTGCGTAGGCAGTGGGTTTCCTGCACCGACTGGATTCCAGGGTAGCCAGACGAAGGAGCATTTCTCTTGGTAGAAGAATGACAGCTAACGCGGGAGTGCTGGAGCTAGATCTGGGCCTGATCACCCTGCAGCTGCTAACCGCTGGGCAGCAGGGCCGATGGGGACTTCGTAATGGACGGGTCGGGCTGATCGCACCTGAACCCCTGGCGCCTATTCACGCCGTGCGGAGCGGGGCAGCGGCCTGCGTGCACCTCTGTGAGGTGTCCTCACCAAAGAAGGGGACTGCAGTCTGGCAGGCCTCCGGGTCTCATACCAGGTTACAGGAACAAGATAAAAGGGTGTGTTGGGGGGTGGAGAGAGCAGTTCACAGACCGTGCTTAAATCGTAGCCTGAAGATACAGTCCCAGATGTTGGAAATTCTGCAAGACAGATGATCCAGTTTCAACCAGTAACTAGGATTAAAAAAAAAAAAAAAAAAAAAGGACAGCTTAAAGTTACTTGCATGGCAGCCCTAAAGCAGCTCGCGCCCCTGTGCGTAGACAGTGGGTTCCACACAGGGGGAACTAATATTATAGAATAAAAGAGACTTCATGCCGTGTGGGGACATTGTTTGGATCCTAATACAGACAAACCACCTATGAAAAGGTATTTTTGACAGTCAGTCAAAGGAAACTGAACAGTGACTGTATATTAGGTTGTATAGATAAGTTATTGTTCATTTTATCAGATACAATGATGGTATTGTGGTTAGGTGTTTCTAAGAAAGGTTTTGACGATACATAGTGATGTGTATTCCCAGGTGTGACGATAGGACGTGGCGTTTGAGATTTGCTGTGACCTTCATAGGGCAGTGGCCACGCCGGATGGGCAGGTGGGGCAGGGTCTAGACAGTGGGGTGATCGTCAAGTCTGGAGGAGCTCTCGCGTGACACTCAGGCATGAAGCCCAGTCCTGCGCGTCCACAGAGTCCGTTGCTGATGCTGTCATGTGTCACTGAACTAGCTGAGTTATTCAGTCAAGCCAGTATTAGTTAGGTTTCCCTGGACCTTTGATTTCTGGTGTGGACACAGCATGTTCACATCTTGCTTCCTCTCCGGTAAGCTTGATGTTTTCCGTGTGGCACTCGGAGTGGAGAGAAGGTCGGACAGCAGTGGAGCCTGAGCGCTCCCCCTCTGTGCCCGCACCACCTCCTGCCCCTGCTTTCCTTACGGAAACAGGAAAAGCTTAGTTTGTCTTTTCCACTACACTTTATCAGTTCAGGTTGTCTGTATCGGTGGAGTGGAATCTGGCTTTTCCCTAATAACCTAAGAACTTTAATCTCGGTGGGATACCAGTTTTCTTTTTTCTGGAAGCCTTTTTTATTTATTTAGGGCATTGCTTCCCATTTATAGCGTCATTGAAGTGGATAGAAATGTAAGGATCGTTCTCGCATGGAGAGGGGTTTTCTATCTAGCCGTGCAAAGGCTCCAGGAAACGGGCGTTTTTACCTCTTGCTAGTGCTTCACTTAAGCCCTTGATTATTCTCCATTCTTCTATGCTGAGATCCAGTCAACCATTTGAGTCTAGTCTGGAATAGCAGTTCCATGTTCCCTCATTAGCTCATTTGGACGAAAAGCATTGGCACTTGTTGGCATTTCAGCTTCCAAGGGCTCAGCACTGAGAGTCTGGAATGTGTGCTTTCCATTGTGGACACTTGCCAAGTTTTGCCCATTCAGCTGCTGACAGTGCGGTGAATTTGCAAGTTCTGACATGTTCTTTAGAGTAATTCACAGGCAAGTGAGCCTATGACAGCGTGTAACTCCATCCCAGTATTTGTATGAGAAGTTCTGGAATGATCCCTTTCGAGACACAAGTTACCCAAAAGTTCAGATCATCTAGAAAAAGAAGATATGAAACTTGATGATGTTGGCACTTGCGATAAGTTAGCTTCTCAAGATGGAGTACTTTTGTCATGTGCTTCTTATGCAATTAAGGTGCCAAAGCCTGGAGGGTCCCCACTGAGTTCCTGCAGAGCCTCCAGTCCTTTTCTGAGAGGTTATGCCCCCATCGCTCTACAGTTGTGTCTCCGAGAGAATGCCACTGGGCTCTGGGGGCCCCAAGGCTTCTGAGAGCTCTTTCTGTGTCTTCTAGCAAAAACTGAGGAAGACTGCAGCAGCCTCCAGGAGTGGGAAAAGCGGGGTCGGTGTGCACTGGGCACGTCAGCCTGATGAAAATCCAGGTGGAAGGCAGGCTTTTATGGGCAGTCTAGCTTTAAAGAGGGCGGGAAATGGCAGAGACGGTGGGGAAGGGTGGAAGAGGAGACAGTTCGGATGCCTGAGCGTGGGTCATGTGTGCTTGTGCTGTTCTTCTTTAGGGACTGGTACAAGCGTAATTTTGCCATCACCTTCTTCATGGGAAAAGTGGCCCTGGAGAGGATTTGGAACAAGCTTAGACCGAAACGAAAGAAGACCAGCAATTAGGAGCCCACCCTGACCCACCCGCCAGCGTCTAAGTTTCCACGAGAAGCAGCTGCTTATAGGAGCTCGTTGTATGAGGGCTCTAAGACCTGTGTGTGCAGGGCAGGCTGGGAGGACGCGGGTCCTGGTGCGCTGTGGCCCACGTGGCTCCGTCCTGACTGTGGATTCCAAGCTGGCTCTTGGCAATGGAAGTGATGTTAAATAAAACCCAAGCACTGTGTGCCTGTTTTCTGTGTTTTTGAATTATACCAATTTGAAAGAGAACAATATAAAGAGATTAATAAAGTTTCACTTGAAAAATTTGACTCTACTGATAGGAATGTTTTGGAAGCTGGCTGCAGTGTTACCACGGCCTCACCTGACCAGTGAGCCCTGGTTATTGGAGGGCCCCGGGTCCAGGCCCTGATGAAGCGCAGCTGTCCTGGGAGGCGTCCGGACACAGGCCCGGAAGCAGGTGCGGCTCCTCCAACAGACCCCAGGGGACTTCTCTCCATTTATTCCAGGGAGGCAGAGGCTGTTTCCAAGGTTTTCCGGAACAGCTCACTGTGGCTCATGTCCCTCTGCTTCAGTTCTTATAAAATCAGCATTGTTTGAAGTAGGATTATGTGGTTATAAAATGATGAGGCTGTCTTTGTACTGGGTCCTGGAGCCGTGGCGGGGAAGGGGTGGGGGGACCTGCCTCAGTAGCGGGGAAGTGGCCTTCAGAGCCAGGGCACAAGGTGACCTCTGAGGACAGATGAGACATCTGGATTTTACCAAAAGCCACTTGGCAAGCAGTTTTTTTTTTTTTTTTTTTTAAGAAGATGTTGGGGGTAGGAGTTTATTAATTTATTTATTTTTGCTGTGTTGCGTCTTCGTTTCTGTGCGAGGGCTTTCCCCTAGTTGTGGCATGCGGGGGCCACTCTTCATCGCAGTGCACGGGCCTCTCACTATCACAGCCTCTCTTGTTGCGGAGCACAGGCTCCAGACGCGCAGGCTGAGTAGTTGTGACTCACGGGCCTAGTTGCTCCGCGGCATGTGGGATCCTCCCAGACCAGCGCTCGAACCCGTGTCCCCTGCGTTAGCAGGCAGATTCTCAACCACTGCGCCACCAGGGAAGCCCCTGGCGAGCAGTGTTTATTCCCAAACGGGATGTGACAGTGGAGTCGAAAGGCTGGAGGTTTTCTGTGGCTTATAGACTGCTACCACCGACGGTGATTTCCAGGAGAAAGTCCAGAGACCGGAGGAAGCACGTCATCCCACCCCACCCCAGGCTTTTAAGGGCCACGCAGACGGACGAGGGTGATGCTGAAGAGGAAAGCCGAGCGCTGGGCGCCACTGAGCGCCGTGGTTCCTGGCGAACGCTGTGCGGTCCATCAGCTCCGTGGGCTGTTAACCCAGGTGTCCATGGAGGTCCCCAGGGAGTGGAGTGCGTGCACCAAGCAGCGTGGGACACGAGGCTTCACAGAAATAACCCCATCTCACGCATCACGCCACTGCCTCTGCTAAACAACCTGTCACCAGCACGTGTGACACTGTGTGCGTCTGCAAAGGAACGCCAGCACAGTTAGGGGACCGGGTTGGGCCCTGGTTCCATGTGAGTGAGCCGGGAGGCATGAACTGTTCTATAGCTTTTAATTCTTTTTTTTTTTTTTTTTTTTTTTGTGTGTGTGGTACGCGGGCCTCTCACTGTTGTGGCCTCTCCCATTGCAGAGCACAGGCTCCGGACGTGCAGGCCCAACGGCCATGGCTCACAGGCCCAGCCGCTCCGCGGCATGTGGGATCTTCCCGGACCGGGGCACGAACCCGTGTCCCCTGCATTGGCAGGCGGACTCTCAACCACTGTGCCACCAGGGAAGCCCATTCTTTTTTTTTTTAATTAATTAATTATTTTATTTTTGGCTGCATCGGGTCTTAGATGCGGCACATGGGCTCTTTGTTGTGGTGCACGGGCTTCTCTCTAGTTGTGGCGCATGGGTTCCAGAGCATGTGGGCTCTGTAGTTTGCAACATGCGGGCTCTAGTTGAGGCTCGAGAGCTCAGTTGCCCCGCAGCATGTGGGATCTTAGTTCCCCGACCAGGGATCGAACCCACGTTCCCTGCATTGTAAGGAGGATTCTTTACCACTGGATCACCGGGGAAGTCTTTCTAGCTCTTTTTTAAAAAAATGTATTTATTTTATTTATTTATTATTTCTGGCTGCGTTGGGTCTTCATTGCTGCGCACGGCTTTCTCTAGTTGTGGCGAGTGGGGGCTACTCTTTGTTGCAGTGTGCGGGCTTCTCATTGCGGTGGCTTCTCTTGTGGCAGAGCATGGGCTCTAGGCACACAGGCTTCAGTAGTTGTGGCACGTGGGCTCAGTAGTTGTGGCTCCTGGGCTCTAGAGCACAGGCTCAGTAGTTGTGGCTCACAGGCTTAGTTGCTCCGGGGCATGTGGGATCTTCCTGGACCAGGGATCGAACCTGTGTCCCTTGCACTGGCAGGCGGATTCTTAACCACTGCGCCACCAGGGAAGCCCTCCCTTTTTTTTTGTACATAAATTTATTTATTTTATTTATTTATTTTTGGCTGCTTTGGGTCTTCGTTGCTGCACGCGGGCTTTCTCTAGTTGTGGCAAGCGGGCTTTCTCTGGTTGCAGCAAGTGGGCTTTCTCTAGTTGCAGCTAGCGGAGGCTACTCTTTGTCGCAGTGCACGGGCTTCTCATTGCGATGGCTTCTCTTGTTGCAGAGCACGGGCTCTAGGTGCGCAGGCTTCAGTAGCTGCGGCACACGGGCTCAGTAGTTGTGGCTCGTGGGCTCTAGAGTGCAGGCTCAGTAGTTGCTCTGCGGCATGTGGGATCTTCCCAGACCAGGGCTTAAGCCTGTGTCCCCTGCACTGGCAGGTGGATTCTTAACCGCCATGCCACCAGGGAAGTCCTCTTTCCCTGTTTAACCCTAACAGCATATTGGAAAGTCGGCCTCTGGGAGGTCCAGGGGAGCGTCTTTATGACAGGCCTGCACAGAGGAGCCTTCCAGAGCAGACAGGTCTACCCAACCCCGCCTTCTGGCCTCAGCTTCCTTGGCCACGATGACACTCACCTGACAGAACCCCTGGGCGCATTCCACGTGCCTGTCGGGTCTCCTCACAAATGGGGAAATTAGTGACTAATAACACTCAAAGGGGCTGGTTCCCAGGCACCTCAGGGCCTCTGTGGGGGGAGGGCGACTGGAAGGCAGCCCCTGTCGTGAGTGGGAGTCAAGCACCTGCACCGGCGGTAGCTTAAGCAGGAGGTGCCTGTAGGTGGATGTTGATACACGGGGTCTTCGGGGATTGCCTCTCCCCGAATGAGCCCGCACACCACTCCTGTGGCCGGCAACCCCACACGGGCTCTGGAGGACACGTCGCAGCATTGGCTGCAAAGAAGCTCTGTGCTGTGTTCCGATCCTCCGTCCCTCCCCTGAGGACACAGGCTTGGCGGGCCCTTTTCCAGCCAGCCCTTCAGGCCACTTCCACGGCGCAGGCCTTCCACGCTGGAGGAGGGCACACAGCCACGGAGGCGCCTGCACAACAGGCCTCCTGTTCTGCACATTTGCAAAGACTAATTTACACTTCTGATTAGTGGGGAAATCATAGAACTCATGGGAAATTGTATGATAAAGTTTTGTGTGTGTTGACTTTTTTTTCCCCATTAGCATTGCTTTTTTTCTACTTCTGAAAACAGAACAACAAATAGGCATATTCTCTTGACAATTTTTAAGTTAAAAATTTAAGAATGCCTCTGGTTAGAAAGTTGGGACAGTGCAGGGAGGAGCAGACAGCAGAGGAACAGCCTTCCTTTACGGGGAATCAGTTTCCCAAAGGGGAGGCTGTGCGTTCTTGCTCAGCAAGGCCGCCTGGCTGGGGGGCCGGTGAGAGCTGGGGTTTTGGCGCCGGCCGTGCTCTCTCTTCCTCTGGGGTGCGGCCAAGCCCACTGGGGAGGCCTCAGTCCTGTTAGATTCCCTCTCAGACTCCATTGCACCCATGTTATTCTTATTTCAAAGAAATTGCCTTTTAACAACTTCGAGGCCTTCTGAATACGTGCTCTGGCACCTCCATTTCTTCCCAAGGTGTTTGCACCGTGGTGTCTCATCTGCCACAGCTGGGAAAGCCCAGTGCTTCCCATGGGCCCCGGGCGTACGCCGCCTGCTCTTGGCCAGCTGCACACTGCCCACCCGTGAAGGCTGTGGGTGAGTGGGAGCGTTCATTCATACCACAGATACTGAGTGCCTGTCCGTGCCAGACACAGGGGCTGTGATGGTGAGGACTTGTTGTTGCTTCCGCTGCAGCGCTTACAGACTAGCAGGATTTAAGGTAGGAGAAAAAATTAGTCACGTGATGAAGAACCCATGAAGAATATTTTATGGAATCACCTGATCTGATTTGCATGTTTATATTCCAGGTTAACCATAGATTTTAATTACATTCCTTCAATTGCAGAAGCATCTCTACTTAAAATGTACTGCAATTATATCTAAGTGCTAGTTAATTAACATATTTTCTCGCTGGTATCACAAAGAAATAGCATCGTAAAGTTGATAGCCAAATTTTACCTTTTATTTTTATTTTTTAACTTCTTGTCTTACGTTGGAGTACCGTTGATAAACAGCGCTGTGTTCGTTTCACGTGTACAGCAAAGTGGATAGCCACATTTTAAACCACGGGACTTCCAGTGGGGACGTACACACAACGACGTGAGCCCTGCTAGGGCACTGTCCCCCTCCACACCTTCCATCTGCTCGCCGAAGGAGGCACCTCTCGTGCCCGGTCCCTGTCCTGACCTCGGGGGCCTCAGGCGCAGCCTACAATGCCCTCACCCCCTGATTGGCTGGCAGACTTGCTTGTGTTACAAGACTTGGCTCCCCAGAAAAACTTCCCAGGGGGCCTGCCCCTCAGCTCTGCTCAGGAGACTTGCCCACCTGAACGGAGCTTTGCCGTGTCCATGGCTGGCGAGTGGCCCAGGGCACTGCCCCCCGAGCCTGCAGGAAAGGAGGGAGGCTGGAGGAGCAGCGAAGGGTTTACAGGCCAGGCCCAGAGAGGGCTGTCACTCATTTACCTTCCGTGGAAGCAACCCTTGTAGCTGAGCAGAGGCGAGTTGGGTCAGGCTGGGGTGCTGGTGACTCTGGACGTGCCCGCTACCCCTTGCTGGGAGGCGCATCTCTATGGCATCCCTCTTAGGAAGCCTGACCCCTGTGCAGGGTGCCCTCCTCTCGGAGTGGACGAGCCTCACCTCAGAGATACCACAAGTCCCAGAGGCCGAACGGAATGAAGAGTAATTTTGTGTGAGTATGTGTGGTAAAATACACATAACGTTAAGTTAACCATTTTTTAAGTGAACAGTTCAGTGGCATAAAGTACATTCACATCACCACCATCCGTCTCCAGGACTTTTTCATCTGAAACTCTGTCTCCATGAAACACTAACTCTCCACCTCCACCCCCAGCCCCTGGCCCCCAACAGTCTGTGAGTCTGACTGCCCTGGGGGGTCTCATCCGTATTTGACCTTTTGCGATTGGCTTATTTCCCTTAGTGTGACATACTTAAGGCTCATCCATGTTGTAGCAAGTGAAGACGGTTTTGTTTGCCGTCTCAGCTCTGGCACCTAAGCCCTCTGAACCTCAAATGCACTGTAGACCGAGAATGGTGAGCCCTCCAGCAAAGGGCACGTGACGGTGTTCCATTTGGGGTCCTGTGAAGACAGTGGAGTCCTTGCTTATTCATTCATTCATTCATTCATTCAACAAATGCTCAGAAGCACCTGCTGCGCGCCAGGCCCTGCTCTCAGCCCTGGGAATGGAGCAGCCCTCATGGGCTGCCCTGCCCACCTTGTGGCCCCAGTGCCCTGTGCCCACATGGTGAGGACAGCCACCCTCGTTGCTGGGCAGTGCCCCTGCTCAGACACTCAGCTCACCTCACTGGTCTTCCAGGAAAGTCATTTCTTTCTTTTCATGCCATTGAAAATGAATTGATCAATCTTCCAAAAATGTTCAGGCTGCATTTGGAGCTGCTTGGCTATTGATTTGCGGTGATGATTGTCTTCACTGAGTCCTGAGTTGGTCTTTGGGTGGAAAAAGTACAGGAAGAGCTGCCAGAGGAGGGGATGAGATGGATGGACGAGGTCGGTAGGTGTCTTGAGGTGGTTTCTATCCAGGTAACTGGGGGCTCTAAGCTCCCCCAGGCCCATCCCCCCTTCCCCTCACCCCAGCACACACACCTGAAGACTTGAGTTTATCGTCCAAACAGATCCACAGTGTGGTGCAGGGTGGGAAGATTAACACAAAGGAAGCCAGAGCTGTGGTGGAGAGGCCCTTGAGAGGCGCTGCTTGCTTGCTTGCTTGTCTCTGTGCACACGCAGGCACACACACCTGGGTTCCACCAGCCACAGCCAGACAGAGGAGCAAACAGCTGTGGGCACTGGCTTGTGAAGAATTGGCCCACCTGCCAGGAAAACCAGTAGGCAAAAGAGATTTTATTTTAAAAAGAAAGCAGGGAAAAATAAAAAATAAAAAAATAAAAAGAAAGCAGGGACTTCCCTGGTGGAGCAGTCGTTAAGAATCCGCCTGCCAATTCAGGGGACATGGGTTCAAGCCCTGGTTCAGGAAGATCCCACATGCCATGGAGAAACTTAAGCCCGTGCGCCACAACTATTGAGCCTGCGCTCTAGAACTTGCAAGCCACAACAACTGAGCCCACGTGCCACAACTACTGAAGCCCACGTGCCTGGAGCCCGTGCTCCACAACAAGAGAAGCCACTGTGATGAGAAGCCCGTGCACCGCGATGAAGTGTAGCCCCCGCTCGCCGCAACTAGAGAAAGCCCGCACATAGCAATGAAGACCCAACGCAGCCAAAAATAAATAAATACATTTAGTTAAAAAAAAGGAAAGCACAACATCCTAATGTGTCCCTGGTGCCTCCCCAGGCCTGGCCACAGTGGTCATATGTCAAGCATGGCCGTGGCCTGGGGAGCACCCACTCTGGTAGGGATGTAGCAGGACACCTGGCAGGGCCCCCAGCACAGACCCAGCTGCCCTGCCATGGCTGGGGGCCTTCTACGTAGAAAGCAAGACCTCCCATCAGCCGGGCTCCTGCTGCATCTGGCTACAGACTCCAGAATCTGAGCATCTGGTCCTGCAGACATGGGGCCCAGAGGTCACCAAGGGACGTGACTGCCCGGGCCGGGGAGGTGACCTTCAGCCCCGCCGTCGCAACCCCGCCCCGCCCAGTGCTCGCCATGCTGCCTGGGGCAGCCGTGGACACAAGTGTGCGCCTGATGGCACTTGTAACGCCCCGGACCCCTTTGCCGAAGAACAGTAACAGTCATAGTGAGCAAGCGTTATTGTCTGCCAGGCACGGCTCCTGCAGCTTTATGTAGGTGGCCTCCTGGCATCCTCAGAACGGCCCTTGGGGGGTTCTGGGGCCCCTCAGAGCACAGGGCGAGGCGGGTCAGGCCAGCACAGGCCCCTGCATCCAGGGGCAATTAGAATCAGGTCTGCTCTGATTGGCCCGGCCAGGTCCTGGGCCCGCCCCCCGGCCTATCAGATGCTGGCAGGGAGGATGGATGCTGCGGAGCCCGAGTTCCCAGGTGTCCTGTTAGGTCAACAATGCGCGGAGGCTTGCAGTCACTGCTGCAGCGCCGGGGGGTCGTCCGTGAACAAAACTGGCAGACGACGTGCATGCAGTAAAGAGTAAATCGTACCAGGTGCTCAGTGCTGTGGGAAACTAGCGGGCAGACTAGGGAGTTTGGGAAGGAGCAGATGGCAGGGGCGCCTGACCCGGAGCCGGGCAAGAGTGACTAAGGCCCCGGGCTGCAGCGAGCCCGGCAGAGCCAAGAGCAGCAGGACGGCCAGCGTGGTGGCACAGCGGGAACCATGGAGGAGGAGGGTGGGAGGAGACAGGCCAGGGCCTGGCGGGCCACCACGCAGACCCTGGCTTTTCCCCTGAGTGCTCCGGGGAGCCACCGAGGACTCTGTGCAAGGGAGGCCGTGGCCTCCTCACTCTGCCAGGGGGCCAGGGCAGCGGGGGAGCCCCACGTAGGCTACTGCCGGGACTCGGGTGGCTCTGACTAGGGGCGCAGCCAGGAAGGCGGTGAGAAGTAGCCCGTCCAGTACAGGAGCCACGAGCCACGTGTGGCTATTTACATTTCAGTAAATATAAAGTGCAGTTAAAAACTCAGTCCCTCGGTTGCACTAGCCCCTGTCAAATGCCCAGCAGCCACGTGTGGCTCGTGGCTACTGTATTGGGCATCACAGATGTGCAGCATTTCCATGGTCGCAGCAAGTTCTGTTAGTGCTGGCCTAGGAGGTGCCGTAAGGCATGTTCTTCCTTCTTTGGTCCCAGAGGGGAGCTTGGAATGTGTGAGTGTGGGCTGGGCAGCAGGTGGGGCAGGACAGAGCTGAGAACTGAGGAGGGGGATGCAAAAGGCTGTGTCCCCAGGAGGACAGGTGGGCCATCCAAGTGAGTCAGTACCTGACTGAGCGGGGAGGGGATCCAGAAGATGCTCCAAGCCAGGCACGGCCCCTCCGGCTTTTCCCAGGATGTCTGGCAAGAAGCACTGCAACCATGGCCACATGGTAGCAAGCACTGGAGATGTGGCCTGTCTGAGCTGAGCTATCTGTAAGCATAAACTGCACCCCATATTCCAAAGACTTAGTGTGAGAAAAGGAATGCAAACTACCTCATAATTTCTTATATAGGTACATGCTGAAATAAAATTTAGATAAATTGGGTTCGGTAAGATATATTAAACAGCCTTAAAAAGAAAAGAGGGGCTTCCCTGGTGGCACAGTGGTTAAGAATCCGCCTGCCAATGTAGGGGACACGGGTTCGATCCCTGGCCCGGGAAGATCCCACATGACTTGGAGCAACTAAGCCCGTGCACCACAACTACTGAGCCTGTGCTCTAGAGCCCATGAGCCACAACTAGTGAGCCCACATGCCACAACTACTGAAGCCCGCACGCCTAGAGCCCGTGCTCTGCAACAAGAGAAGCCACTGCAACGAGAAGCCCACGCACTGCAACGAAGAGTAGCCCTCACTCGCCTCAACTAAAGAAAGCCCTAGCGCAGCAACAAAGACCCAGTGCAACCAAAAATAAATAAAATAAATTAATTTTTTTAAAAAAGAGGACTTCCCTGGTGGTGCAGTGGTTAAGAATCCACCTGCCAATGCAGGGGACACGGGTTTCAGCCCTGGTCTGGGAAGATCCCACATGACGTGGAGCAACTAAGCCCATGTGCCACAACTACTGAGCCTGGGCTCTAGAGCCCACGAGCCTCAACTACTGAACCCACGTGCCACAACTACTGAAGCCTGCGCTCCTAGAGCCTGTGCTCCGCAACAAGAGAAGCCACCGCAGTGAGAATCCTGCACACCGCACCGAAGAGTAGCCCCCGCTCGCTGCAACTAGAGAAAAGCCCGTGCGCAGCAATGAAGAACCAAAGCAGCCAAAAATGAATAAAAATAAATAAATTTATAAAAGAAGAAAAGAAAAGAAAGGAAATTCTGGCCCATGCTGTAACATGGATGAACCTCGAGGACAGTGTATACAGTAAAATAAGCCAGACACAAAAGGACACATCCTGTATGATTCCACTTACATGAGGTACCTGGCGTAGTCAAACTCATAGAGACAGGAGGTCGAACAGTGGCTGCCAGGGCCGGGAGGAGGAGAGGTTATTGTTTAATGGGTATAGAATTTCAGTTTGGGAAGAAGAAAAAGTTCTGTGGTGATGGTTGTACAATAATGTGAATGTACTTCATGTTCCTGAACTGTACACTTAGAGTAGCTAACAGTAAATTTTATGTATATTTTGCCACAATTTAAAATATTTTTTTAAAATTTCTGATAAAATTTGCTGAAGAAACAACAACAATATATGTATGTATCTCTTTTTTTTAAGATTTAACTTTATTTTTGGCCGTGCTGGGTCTTCGTTGCGGTGCGCGGGCTTCTCATTGCAGTGGCTTCTCTTGTTGAGGAGCACAGGCTCTAGGTGCGCGGGCTTCAGTAGTTGTGGCTCGTGGGCTCTAGAGCGCAGGCTCAGTAGTTGTGGCACGTGGGCTTAGTTGCTCCGCGGCATGTGGGATCCTCCCGGACCAGGGCTCGAACCCATGTCCCCTGCATTGGCAAGTGGATTACTATCCACTGTGCCACCAGGGCAGTCCCTGTATATATCTTATTAAAGTAAATTTCCCCTGCTTCTTTTTTTTTTTTGCAGTACGCGGGCCTCTCACTGTTGTGGCCTCTCCCCTTGCGGGGCACAGGCTCCAGACACGCAGGCTCAGCGGCCATGGCTCACGGGCCCAGCCGCTCTGTGGCATGTGGGATCTTCCCGGACCGGGGCACAAACCCGTGTCCCCTGCATCGGCAGGCGGACTCCCAACCACTGCGCCACCAGGGAAGCCCTCCCCTGCTTCTTTTCATCTTTTTTACTGTGGCTACTGGACAACTTTAAATAACACTGTGACTCGTGTTAGCTTCCTGGTTCTGTGAAGAGCCTGACCGCCCTGGTGGCCCCCCAAAGATGTGTCCACATGCTAAGTACCTAGAATTGTGACCTGATTTGGAAGCAGAGGCTTTGCAGAAGTAATTAAGATAAGGATGTCAG
Organism: Mesoplodon mirus; assembly: GCF_964341445.2. Classification (NCBI taxonomy): domain Eukaryota; kingdom Metazoa; phylum Chordata; class Mammalia; order Artiodactyla; family Ziphiidae; genus Mesoplodon; species Mesoplodon mirus. Next base: position 187,237,025 of record NC_138979.1, read on the forward strand.
GATGAGATCATCCTGGATTTAGGCTGGGCCCTCAATCCCTTGACAAGTGTCCTTAGAAAGGAGAGGGATACTTGAGACAGAGACACCCAAAGGGGAGGGCCACGCACAGACAGACACAAACGTTGAAGTGACGTGTCTTCAAGCCAAGGACCTCAGGAGACGTCAGAGGCTAGAGAGAGGCCTGTGACAGCCTCCAGAGGGAACCAGCCCTGCCCACACCTTGGCTTCCAGTTCCGGCCTCCAGAGAATACACTTCTGTTGTTTTAAGGCCTAGGTTTGTGGTCTCTTGTTCCGGCAGCCATGGGAGTCACACGCTGATGGGCTCCAGACTTAGGGTTAGAGAGGAGAATGGCAGGAGGCACGTGTGGCACGTAGGATGAGGTTGGGTCGCTGTGCAGCCCTGGAAAAGGGGAACGAGGTTATGTCTAACGGATCAGCAGATTCTACAATGAACAGATAGGTGAAAATTTCCAGAGGCCCTGCTAAAAGCCTCTTCCTGAATCTATTCTCCAGAGGCGAGAATGTGGGTAAAGGCTTCAGTCTTACTGAAGCACCCAAGTGGGCACTCGACTTGGGTCCAAGGACTAGACCTGAGTTGAGGCCTCACAGCCAATTTCCACACTCGAGCCTCAGTGTCTCCATCTGCAGGGTGGGATGGTGCTCCCTGCCCTGGCTGGCTCTTGGGGAAAGGGTGTGCCAGAACATGGGATAAGGGTGGCCTCTGGTTGCTAAGCTTCCCTACAGATGGGGGTCACGGGTGCTGAACGAAGGTAGAGACCAAGGGTGCAGCATAGATGGACCAGGTCAGCCCAGCCCAGGCGGGCTCACCCCGGATCTTCTGAAGGCCGGGTGTTTTCCTTTTTAGCCCATTGCCGTGATGTATCCACTTGCACATTTCCTTGTTCAGCGCCTGTCCCCTCTCCGCTCTGTCCCGCAGAGCTGAGTGGGGCCTGACGCCGTCAGAGGCCCATCCCAGGGCACCGAACGCAGGCAGGGCTGAGAGCCCTCCCTGGGTGTGGGCGGCCTGGGTCTGCCGTGCTCGCAGGTTTCCTCAGGCCTGGCCTTTCCCTCTGCACAGGTGACCAGCGCAACAGACGTCCTGGCAGGGTGGGAGTGTGTTGCTTCTGCTCCTGGGGGAGACCCTCTAAGCCCAGCTTTGGCCAGCCTCCGCCCCCAGCTCCCTTTCTCAAGTCACGTGATCCCAGCTGGGCCAACATGCAGGTGATTCTGGTGGGAGGAAATAATTGACCCTCTTCTCCCAAGGGTGACTGAATCCACCAGATCACATGGGGACCAAGAAGTCTACTAAGAGAGGGAAAACCAGCGTGAACAGTGCTCATGATTGCACCTCGTATATAGACAGGCTTGTCTGGCAGCCAGGGGTTTGGGGGAGGAAAGGGGGAAGTCAGTCTGGAGGGTGGTTCATGGGGCCTGGGAGGTTCAACAAGCCTGACAGGCTGAGCCGAACCGGCGAGCGCGCAGAAAGTCTGCTCGGAGGCTCCCCTCTGCACGCCACCCCACCCCGGGGAGACGGGCCTGGGTGAGCTCAGAGAGCTCCCGGAGAGGGGACCAGCTGCCCCCAGGCACCAGTCCCCGCCCCCCATCCTGCGGCAGCATGCTCCCAGGGCAGCCCCCATAGGCAAAGCCAAGCAGTATGAGGTGTTCTCCTGGCTAGGGGTGGGTCCTGGGGGGCTTGGGACCTGGGAGGTGGAATCCCAGTGAAGCCCAGGGCATTGCTGATGGGTGGAAGGTGAGGGTCTCTTTCCTTCTGAACTGTGAGGTTCAAAGATGTGATGTCTGGAACTGGTGCAGCCATTTCTGCTCCTACAAAGAGAGCCAAGCTGAGGCCTGATCACACCCCGAACAGAGGCAGAGGGAAGAAAGCCACAGGACACAGAGCCCCCTGCCTGATGGTGGGATCCCGAAGTCCAAGGGCACCCGCAGGTGGAGCAGGGGAAGGGCAAAGCCGACTAGGATTCCCACCTGGGATGTGTGAAATCAGCACCTGGGGTGTTGATTGTTTCCTCGTTTGTTCATTCGTTCATTCACTTGTTCATTCATTCAGTCCCACTGACTGAGAATCACTGTGTCCAAGAACCTGAGTGAGGCCTGGGGTGTGTGGGAAGGAGGAGGGGCCGGAAAGAGATCGAGGTGGGGTTCGTGCTCCCAGAGCACCCATAACAGCTTGGAGACAGCCTGGTCTTACTGGACGAGGCTGACACCGTGGAGAGGATGGGAGGAGGCTGAGTCCTGGGGGGCGCGTCTGGGCACACGCACGAGGCCAGCGCCATCAGGCATCCAGAGGTCAAAGTCCCCAAACAGACTTCTGTTCGTGGAGGGGGGCTGCAGCCTGTGCTGATTCCAGGACAGACTTGGCACCTGCGTGGCTATTTTTGTCTAAAAATGAATAAGCTACCCATCTGGCCGTCTGAGGAGCCCCAGATTTGTGTCCTTGAGCAAGTCCACCGCCACCCCCGGGATTGCAGCTGTCTCAGGTGAAAAGAGGGGGCGGCCAAGTTGTGGGCTTCTGGGCTGTCAGCATTCTGCACAAGCAGGGCCTTAGGGGGAGGGTCAAGAGAATCTCCCCCTGGAAGGGCCTGGCGACCTGCCTCCAGGGCACTCCTGCGTGGGGAGTGCAGAGCTGAAGCAGCAGAGTCCCTGGGAGAGAGAAGGACTGGAGGACTGCCTGGAGGAGGCCAATTGCACTGGGCCATAGAATGTGGAGACAAGCGGACAGGGGCAGGGAGGCGAGAGAACACGACACGGTCAGTGGAGGCCGTGAATCCACCTGTGACCTTGGGGGCTGGGGGCACAGGCCAGCCGGGACAGCAGCCCAGGCCTTGGAACCTCCTGCAGCCCTTCAGGCTCTGGGCACTGCTGTAGACGCCCCCCAGAAGGAGAGAGGAGCAGAGGGATCTCGCCCCGGGGTGTGGTCGCCGTGGGAGACTCTGGCTGAGCCCCTTCCCCTGGGGGTGGAGATGCCCCCAGGCTCTGCCGTCGGTCAGCTGCCCCCCAGGGATTGGGGTGAAACATGGGACTGGCACTCCTGAGCCCCTTTCTCACCCACCAGCTCCTCACAAGGTTCTGGGGCCAGATGGACAGCATGATTACGCCCACGTTACAGGTGGATAGACTGAGCCGGCGCAGGAGTGGAGCGGGGCTGGGTCCTGCTCTCCTGATTGCAGGAGAGTGTGGCCCCTCACAGGCCACAGTTCAGGACTGAACTCAGTTTCTCCTCTTTCCCTCCTTCCCTCCTCCTTTAACGCTTTCCATGCCAGCCTCTTGCTGCATGCGTATCAGGATGGGTGTGCAGTGAGGATGACCTCACCTCAGCTCTGGGGAGGGAGGGTCCTGCGGGGGCTGCACTCGTAATTTGTGCCCCTCCGTCCCCAGGTGTCAGGACCTCCCGAAGGGCCATGAGCACTAGAGGAATGGGGCCACGTTGGGGGAACCGACGTAACGTCAGGGAACAAACCACCTCAAAGCTCAGTGGCACAACAGAGTGTCCTGTGCTCATGGGGTCAAGGGCGGGTCAAGGGTCTGGCCTGGGCACATCCAGGGTGGCTCTTCTGTGCTCCTCCATGTCTCAGAGGCTGGGGTGACACCAGGGCTGGGGGCTGGCACATGTCTGACGGTGATGCTGGCTGTCAGCTGACTGTCTACACAGGCTTCTCTGCGTGGTCTCCCCACAAGGCTGCTTGGGCCTCCCAGCAGCATGGCGGCCGGGTGCCAAGAGGGAGCTTCCCAGGAGAGCCGGGTAGAGGCAGAATCATCTCTTAAGACCTAGCTGCTCGTAGTGTCACACGGTGTCACTTCCACTGTACCACAAGCCTGCCCAGATTCAAAGGGAGGGGGCAGAGACTCCCCCTTTTCTTGGGAGGAGTGTCAAAGTCACTTTGTAAGAAGAATGGGAGGGACATACCAATGCTGCCATCTTTGGAAACTGTAAGCTGGCTCTGTGTGTGGGGGGGCGGTCCTAAGGCCACCTGCCCTACCCCTTACCTGCCTTCTCCCCAGAGATGACAGCTGGTGTCCCCTCCTCACTGTTCACCACACCTCCAATTCCTGCACATTTGGAGCGCATATTCCAGTGATTTTTTTTTGCGGTACGCGGGCCTCTCACTGTTGTGGCCTCTCCCGTTGCGGAGCACAGGCTCCGGACGTGCAGGCTCAGCGGCCATGGCTCACGGGCCCAGCCGCTCCGCGGCATGTGGGATCCTCCCGGACCGGGGCACGAACCCGCGTCCCCTGCATTGGCAGGCGGACTCCCAACCACTGCGCCACCAGGGAAGCCCCTCCAGTGTTTTTAATCATTACCTTTTGAACGGCAGAATCATTGGCCTACAGGTGTCTTGTGACGGGACTTTGCACCTGGCGGCGGGGCTGTCACTGAGGAACGCTGTCCCTTCCCTGCAGGAGGCTTGATGCTGTCCAGCAGCCGCCTCTGCTCAGCCAGCACCACCCTCCCCCGTAATCCAAGTGTGGCACCCCCGGTGGTACCTGCTGGGAGGTACTGGCTGTCCTTTGTTCCAGACCGTCTCTTCAAGGATTCTGGTGTGGCAAATCGCCCTGTGTGGAATGCTCATACAACACTAGTGGGGTGTAAAATAGTCAGTCACGTAGGAAACAGGTCTGGAAGTTTCTTATGAAACTAAACATACCCCTGCCCTATAGCCTAGCGGTTCCATTCCTAGGTATTCACTGGAGAAATGAAAATATAGGTTCCCCAAAGATTTGTATGAGAAAGTTTAGATCGGCTTTATTCATGCTAACCTAAATGGAAGCAGCCTAAGTTCCCATCAACAGGGGCAAACAAACATGCAACAACACGGAGGAGTGCAAATCTACTAGTTGTGTGAAAGGTGCCACACAAAAAGGTAGCTCCTGGGCTTCCCTGGTGGCGCAGTGGTTGAGAGTCTGCCTGCCGATGCAGGGGACGCGGGTTCGTGCCCCGGTTTGGGAGGATCCCACATGCCGCGGAGTGGCTGGGCCAGTGAGCCATGGCCACTGAGCCTGTGCGTCCGGAGCCTGTGCTCCGCAACGGGAGAGGCCACAGCAGTGAGAGGCCCACGTACCGCAAAAAAAAAAAAAAAGGTAGCTCCTGGGCTTCCCTGGTGGCGCAGTGGTTGAGAGTCTGCCTGCCAATGCAGGGGACACAGATTTGTGCCCCGGTCCGGGAGGATTCCACATGCCGCGGAGCGGCTGGGCCCGTGAGCCATGGCCACTGAGCCTGTGCGTCCGGAGCCTGTGCTCCGCAACGGGAGAGGCCACAGCAGTGAGAGGCCCACGTACCGCAAAAAAAAAAAAAAAAGGTAGCTCCTATATGGTTCCATTTATGTAAAATGCTAGAACATGCAAAACTAATCTACAGTAAAACCAAAGGAAACAACAACATACAACAATGGTTGGGGGATTGCCTGACAAGGCACATGAGGGAATTTTGTGGGGCGATGGGAGCTTTCCATTTACTGATGGGGCTTTCAGTTACGCAGGTATGAGCATTTATCAGAACCCATCAGATGGTCTCCTTAAGATGCGTGCATTTTACGTTGTGTAAGTTTTCCCTAAAAAACAAGCAAATAATGAACTCCATTCAGCATTCAGGAATGCTGGGGGCCCTGGGCACTCCTGCGGGGTCAAAATTCCCCAGCAGGACCCAGGCTTCAATTCCTCTGCATCAGAAAAAAGAAATGTGTATGAGGGAGGCTGAAGGAGGGGGCAGGGCTTCTCCCTCCAGCTACCCCTCCCTCGCCCACCTCCTCCCCACCCAAGGTGCTGCTGTTTCCCCTTTGTCTGAGGGAGCACTTCCTGGAGCTTAATTAATGCTAACAGCTCGAGCTCTTTAAAGGAAAAGCACCTGGAAATCTGATAAATGACATTTTCAGAATCGAAGCCAGAGACCAGAGAGGGTGTGACCTGCCGCGGAGAGCAAGGCAGGCCGCTGAGACCAGTCCCGGCCCAGGTCTGGATGCCAGGCTGCCCCTCCCAGCGGTTGCGCTGGCCACTTGTTCCCGAGCCTGGAGAAGACCCGATGATGCCCAGGCTCCTCTGTGCCCAGACTGTGGGGCGGGGCCCAGGCTGAGTGTGACGCCCAGGCTAGGGCAGGGGGCGGGGAGGGGTGTGGACCCGAGAGAGGAGTGCGGGCTGTGGGCGCTGGATGAGGTGCGGGGCGCGCAATGGGGCCAGCAGGGAATTGGGGGGTCCTGGCCGTAGAGCCTGTGTTTACCCTCCCCCCTCCCTGTCCCTCTGCGGGTGCGCAGGCCCCTCTCTGGCCTGGGCCGACCAGATGGGTCGCCCCTCCGGACTGAGGACGCCACCCAAGTACCGCTTCCTGGCCCCTCCCCACTGCCATGAGCAAGCAGGCTTCCTTCCCTTCCTTCTCCCTGCCTGCCCTCCCTCTCAGGCACTCACAGACTGGGGCCGGCCCCCGCTCCCTGAATGCAGACCTCTCAGGATCAAAGGGAAATCCCCAGATTCCAGTCTCCCCCAAAGGGCTGTGCCTGGACACAGACATCCACAGACATTTACAGTAAAAAGATGGTTGCTTTATAACCATGGTGACATCCCGCCCCATTCTCCACTGGAGACAGAGGATTGTGTGGTTTGTTGGGCGCTGGGCTTTCCTTCCGGCACTTCCTCCCCTGGGACCGTCATCTGCTGGGTCCTTCCCACCTGCCAAGTGAATGTCCCTCTTGCATGGGGTCTCCTGATCCCTGCCGCACCTGGCCCAGCCTCCTGTCTCAGCTCCTGTCCTGGGCTCACCTGTGCAGGGGCCCCTCATTCTCCCATTGCCCAGCCTCGCACCAGACAGTATTGGTTCTCAATAAACACTGGTAATGGAATGAGCGTGGGCCACCCTCCTAGCTTATCTCCTATGCCCTGGTGCCTGCGAACCGCAGGAGGTTGGCTTGTGGATGTTTCCGCTGTTCCTCGACCAGGGACCTCAGTCACAGCTTCATCTGGGCCCTGTAGGCTGTACTGCAGCCCTAACCTCTGTTTCGGCCTATAGGCTGCCTGTTGATTTCTCAGGTTTTGGAACAGGGGAGTGAAAGGTGGGAAGCAGACAGAAATAGATGAGGGCAGAGAGCACGGCAGGAGGATGGAGAGACAGGGACAGGCAGAGAGAACGAGGAGGAGGCGGCTCAAGCCACGTGCGCTGCCTTTCCAAATGGAAGAGACATACATGGGAGTGAGGAGGGAGGCCGCTCACGTCTCTCGTGTCTGTGGGAGGAACCCCTAGTCCTGCCCTAAGGGGTCGGGTGAAGGGCCCAGCTCTGGCCAAAGATCCCTGCTGCCCCCCAGGCACAGCCCCACCCCTCCAGGACCCTGGTTGGCCCAGCAGGCTGTTGGCTACAGGAATGTGCAAGCGTGTTTGCTGCCTCTAGGTTTCTGGGGAAGGACAGATAACGAATGAATTTGCGGCCCCGGAGTAGCCCTGATGAGGGTTCCCCACCACAAAGGCATCAACTCCTGGCTCCGCCAGTGCCTGCACAGAGAGGCCCAGGGGCTTCCATGTGATTCCTAAAGCCGAGTTAACCCCTCTTCGGGAAGCAGCAAGCAAACCTTGGAACCAGCAGGACCTCAGCTGCAACATCTGTAAAACGAGAGAGCAGTGCTTCTCTTGGGAGTTACAGTGAGATTCAGAGGATTGAAAGAGGCTGAGGCTCCTCGGGTTCTCAGGGAGGACGGCCGCTTGTTAGTCGCAGAGTGAGACCCCGGGTGAGGACGGGCGCTCCATCCCGCCGCCCTGAGAATGATGGTGCATCGCAGTGCTTCCAGGAGGGTCCCTGATTGTGGTCGATGATCGGCCTTTTCTCTGTTTCCCTCATCACTTCAGATTCATTGCTGCCTGAGGACTTTTGCCTGGAGTGTCCCCCCACCATCCCCGCCGGCTTTGCAGTTGGCTGCTTCCTATTATTTAGGTCTCAGCTCACCCCACCACCTTGCCTCTGCCTGTCGCATCATCTTACTTCAATTCTCTGCCGAGCACTGCACCAGAAAGAGCAGGCATCTTATCTATCCTGTTTACCAGTGCATCTTGGCTTTTATCGTGGTGACCATGGCAGTTCAACAGATATTTGTTGAGAGAATAAAAGACCAAGATAATAGAGCCTGAACAGAGCGGCAGCAGAGGGGATGGACTAAAGCAATAGCAAAGGGGTAGAATCTTGGCCACCCATCGGAAGAGGGCATAAGCATCTCAGGTTCCTCACTTGCTGGCGTGATGAGTGAGTGGAAGGAACAGTCACTGAGCCCAGAGCTCAGCCCACTCTTCCCCTCTCCAGAGCACTTCAGTTACAGCTGCCTGCCATGCTCAGCCCCAAGGTGGTTGCTGGGGAGCAGGTGACATCCAAGCTGCAGTGCGGCCCAATCACTAACGGAATATGGAGGGGTTGTTTGACTCTGATTAACTGCCTCTCTCTCTCTCTCTCTCTCTGCCCAGTAATTGCTGTGTCACCAAGGATCTTCCCCACTTTTAGCTCAACTTTGCATTTACAAATGAAAGCAAAGTAACTGGACCACCCTCTGAAAATCTAGGAGCATTTATTTCCCAGATGACTGGGTCATCTCAGGGTTAAAACGGCTGCTGGTGCTGGGGTGGTAGCATCTGAAAAACACAGCAGTTTAAAAGCGAGTGTAGGGGGGACTGGCACAGGAACCCCTCCTGGTTAGTAATGCCACTTGGGGCATTCGCAGACACCTGGGGGGGGTGGGTCTCCCAAACTGGTGGCAGGCGAAGAAAGCTGAGCCTTGCCCACTGAATCAGCAGGCATCCTCGCAGCTGGCTGCTGAGTCAGGCCTGCAGAGCCCCGATGCAGCAGGATGGGGCCCAGGAGCACTCTCTGACCTGGAAGTACTGCCCTTTGGGTTGGGCTGGAGGTCGTGGCACTGCGCCCAGGGGTGTGCCCTGGTGATGGCTGCCCGTGGGTGGGGGGGCGACAGCACCTCTGCTCTTGCCAGGCAGTAGAGGTTAAGCATCCCACCCTGCTTATGAGCCTGAGGTGCGGTTCCTGCGATGCCTTTGTGGCTGAGGGGAGGGCTTGGAAAGTGCCCTTGGACTCTGATCCTTGAAGATCCGATGGCCCAGGGGCGAGGGAACGAGATAGGCAAGGCGTGGGGACTGGGGGGGTCAGGGTCTCGACCGAAGACTCCAGATTGTCCTGGAGAAAGGCCTCCTGGCTTAGGCTAGCGCCTCAGGACACTTTCCTTTGGAGGCGCTGGTGAAAGCCCCCCTAGTGGGTTCTGGAAAGATTTAAACGAGCACATAAATATTATGTGAATAAATATTATTCCTGATACATGAGAGCAGGAGACGGCCGCGCCCGCGAGGGAAGGGGCCGGACGCGGTGCTGACCGGCAGCGCTGGGCCAGCGCCCTCCTCAGGCCACCTTCTGGCCCTGCCCGCGCGGGGCCGCCCACGGAGGGGGGGAGCCGCCCTTCTCCGCCCCCCAGTGTGGCCCACGGCAGCCAGCCTGGGAACGCGTCTGGGTCCAGGAGGCCCGCTCCGCCGGGCCCCTGGTTCCCGGGCCGCCCCGCCCACAGGCGGCGGGGCAGGGTGACGTCACGGTGGCGCGCGGCATTGTGGGGCGGGAACGCCGAGCCGGGGGAGGGACGCGGAGACGCCATTTTCGGCGGCGGGAGCAGCGGAGTCGGAGCCGGCTGGGCGGCGGCTGCGAGGAGGAGCCGCGGGGCACAGCGCGCGTGGGCGGCCGAGCATGCTGCGGGGCGGCCGCGCCGGCGCCCCTCGCTTGTGACCGCGGCGCCGCACCTGAGGCGGCCGAGGCGATAGCCCCGGCGGTCCCGCTCGGCGCACGCGCCCGCGGCCTCCCGGTGCTGACAGCGCGAGCGCGCGGCCCCGCGGGAGCAGCACGGTGAGTCGGCGGCGGGCCCGGGTCCTCCGGCCGCATCCGTGTCCCTTCCCGCCCCCGGCCCCTCCCGGCCCCTCTCCGGCCCTCGGACCTCCAGCAGGTCTGTCCCCTTTCTCCCCCGGCTCCGGCTGCCGCCCAGGACCCCGGCCCATCCCCGTCACGGCCCCTTCAGGTTCGGGTTCCCTCCGCGTGCCCATCTGGCTCCGGCCCCTCCCGGCCCCCCGCCCGGCCCCGCGTCGCAGGCTCGGCCCCGCTGCGGGCGGGGGCGGCCGCCCTGGGAACAGCTGTGGCCCCGGGAGCCGCGCGGCGGGGGACGGGAGGGAGGACGCGGCGCGCGGGGAGGGGGCGGCCGGCCCGGCTCGCTTTGTCCGAGTCCTTCCCTTTCCTTCCGGCCCCCGCCCTCTCCCGCGGCACCGCCCAGGGCGGGCGCGCCTGTCATGCTCGCGGGCGGTCGGCGGGTCGGAAGCGTGCGGGCTGCTTCCCGAGAGTCCGGCTGGACCCCGCCTGCCTCGCGGCCCCTTTCCTCTAACGGCCAGACCCGAAACGCCTCATCCTCAGTGTTCGCCTAGGCTGGAGTTGCTCCCACTAAACTTGTAGCATTCCGGTCCTGGAATACCTACTCGGTTGTCAAATTTGATGCACCTCTTTCCTTAAAAATTTAAAATAAAACATTAAAAAAGTGAATGCCTGGTGAATTGGATGGTTTTATAACTTAAGGTTAGTAGATCCAGGCAATTTGGTGTTAGAGATTTTGTACTGTTGCTGCTTTTTACTGTTTTGTTAAACAGCACATTCAGAGTTTACATATTAAGCGTTTGTTAAGGAGAACTTGAAAAAATGATGTTCTTTAGAAGTGTGAGAGCAGAAAATTTGTGATACACCATTTAACCTGCTGTGTGAAGGGGCCGTTGGTTCTTTGAGCCTTTGCATTAGTTAAGTGCAAAGGCTTTTTTTGTAGAGCATGACTAAGCCACTGATCAGAATCATTAGCTCAGAATACGTTGGAATAGTTCAGTGAATAGTTGCATTAGAAATTGGAACAGCCTCCTTAAATCTCATATTCTTATTTAGGATGACCCTCTTTTAGGGACTGGCAACAAGCCTTAGTTAAGGTGGGAAATTTGATTCATTGTTCTGTTTTCTAAGTACCTCTAAGAGTACAGTGATATTAAATACTAAAAGTTTCAGATTGTGTGGGATTATATGTGGCGGGGGAGGACCCTCTCTTAAGAGCCAGTTTCTCCAAGTCATCTAAGAATGCAGCCTCATGTTGCAGTGGAGCCTGGCAGCCCCGTTGTCACTGAGGGGCGTGGAGGACCTGGGGTGGTAACCTCACGGCAGCCTTGCTGGTTCACCTAGCTTGGCAGTGTCTTCTAACAGTGCTGTAGACGGTACATAATAAAGGAAGAAAGACATGCGTGGGAATCGCCAGCAAGGAGGAGGGAGGAAATGCCACTGGGGAGAGGCACATAGTATCCTAAATATTGCAGAGTAAGTAAAAACTCAGCTGCAGTTACTTAAATTATATATTCTTTTAAAAAATTATACCTTAAGCATGTTTCATAATGTTGAAAGATAGGTAAGTCAATGTGTAGCTTTCCATGTAGGGCTATAAACTATTTCAAAATATAATTGTACAAAAAGAAAACTAGAAGTGGAAAAGTCAGAAGTTAAATAAAGTGTAGGATTCGTATAACCTGGAAACCTAAGTGAAATATGATAATAAACCAGAACTTTATTGACAAAGAAGTGATCAGTACAAAAGTACTGATCAAAAAGTACAGGGAAGTTTTAAGTGTCAGTTTCGTGGTATAGGATAGAAATGGTTAGCCTATAAAGATGTGAAAGCAAGGTCTTAAAACGTCTGTTGAGAACCAGCTGAATGGCAGGTGCTGTGCCATGTGCTGTGTCCTGGAGGAGCTCACAGTCTGGTACCACAGATTAGATTGAATGCTGTGCTGAGTGCCCTGAGGAGGTGATTCTGGCTGGGAGACGTGAAGAAAAGTGGGGTGGGACTGGGAGTGGCGGTGCTGCAGATTGGGACTGGGTGAGAATGAAGGATGAGATCAGGAAAGGTGTGTCTAGGGAGGGCGGAGCTTCTGAGTTCGGGCAGGGCAGTAGGCACAGAGGAACAGATGAATTAGAGAGGGATTGATGGGTTAGGGTGGTCCTGACTTGGGGCCTGAGTAGAGTGGGGGAAGGGTGGGGCTGTAGGCAGAAGGAGACTATAGGCAGTTTTCAAACCCAAGCCAGCTGCTGAAACCGAAGTGGGATCATGTCACTCCTCTGCTGGAGTTCTCGCCAGTGTCCTGTAAGCACCCAGCCCGTCTTCGCCCCCTTGTCTTCCGACGCTTGCCCTCATTCAAGCACGCCCAGGCGCATTCCGAGCCTGCTCTTCGGGATATCAGTGTGTCCTCACTTCCCCACACTCCTTACCACTTCTCACTATCTTTACAATATTATATTTTCTTTTCTTTTTTTTTTTTTGGCCACATTTCGAGGATTGTGGGATTTTAGTTCCCCGACCAGGGATTGAACCCAGGCCTTGGGCAGTGAGAGCTCGGAGTCCTAACCACTGGACTGCCAGGGAATTCCCTACTTAATTATTTTCTTATATAGTTTATCTGTCTCCTCCACTTAACATTCAGTCTCCACAAGGGCAGGGTGGGGATTTTTATCTGGTGTATTCAGTGTCAGTGCTTGGCACATAATGTGAAGGAATACATCTAGAGTCACTTCCTTGTCTCTATCTTGGGTGACTCACTGGCAGGTGACACCCACCACGATGGGGAAAATGGGAGGAGGTGAGTTTGGGTGAGTTTGGGTTTGGGTAGGTTAAATCCACGCTCGTGGGGCGGCCAAGTGGATTAGTGGTCAGTTGGAGATTCAGGTCTGGAGCTCAAGACAAGATTTAGGCTGGAGATAAAGATTTGAGAGCTTCTGACACTTGCTAGAGATTGCGGAGTGGCCCTAAGGGTAGGAAAGCCCTGGGACATAGGGAAGAGGAGGAGGGCAGTGTCAAATTGGCTAAGAGGTAAGGAAAGATTTGGACAGAAAAGTCTATTGGATTTGGTTCTGGAGGGCTATTTGTGACCTTTTAAACTTTTCCTGAGAATATTGCTTTCCAAGACTGGAGGGCTAATTCAGAGATGACCTGCATTTTTTTCTCCCGAGGTATCCTTGTGTCATTCTGCCCTGTAGCCTGCTTGGTTAACATACGCTTAGATCAAAAATGAATTATGTTTTTATTTTTAACTAATTTTTGGAGGCAGATGAAAGCAATCTCAATCTATGCTTTTAAATATGCTTGGTATGTTGTTGATACTTAATAAAGCAGATATAAGTGAATATCACTAGAACAAACAATTTAAGCTAAGTGCCTGTGTAAAGTAGAAATTATTTCCTTGGTTCTAAAATATCCCAGTTACCTCAACTTTTTTTTCTTTTTTTTTTTTAAAGGTTTTTTGTTTCTTGTTTTTTTTTGATGTGGACCATTTTTAAAGTCTTTACTGAGTTTGTTACAACATTGCTTCTGTTTTCTATGTTTTGGTTTTTTGGCCATCAGGCATGTGGGATCTTAGTTCCCTGACCAGGGATCGGACACGCACCCCCTGCATTGGAAGGCGAAGTCTTAACCACTGGACCGCCAGGGAACTGCCTAACTCAACTCAAACCTTAGGTTGTTCCCTGACTTCGATGGCATAATGTGGAAATTTATGCTCCAGCCTCTTTGAAGTTATTGTACTACTACTGATACAACTGATAATAGTGAATTTAGCACTGTGCCGGGTAAAATTGGTGCAGCAATCACCTCTCTCCTGCTGTTGAGGAAACTGAGGATTAGAGAGGGCAAGTTATGTAAACCAGAGGTAAACAGCTGGTTTAAAGCCTTCTAATTCAAGGCTTTTTGCTTGTACACTTCAAGCTTTGAACCACCTTGCTATCATGAGTCACAGTAATGCTAAGCTCAGTCTTCCAGTTGCCTTCACCTGGGACGCCCTTGCCCCATTTCTTCCGTTTCAAAAGCCCAGGCGATGCAGGGTGGTCATGGTCACTCCTTGGGGTTGCTGTCTAAAGTATAGTGTTTCGGGTCACCATGTTGGTGTTGTAGTACTTGTGTCCTTCAGAGAAGCTGCCACAGGCTCCGTGGTCAGTAAAAGCTGACTGAATCTTCATTCTTATGGTGAATATGGTGGTGTGTTTTCTCTTAAATTCACTTATTCTGTCTAAAAATTATTTGTATTATTGACCAAACGGGGAAAATATGTTAATTTATATTCTTTTTAGATTGTGGTTTTAAAAAACCCCAAATTTACCATCTTAACCATTTTTAAGAGTGTAGTTCGGTAGTCTTTTTTTTTTTTAATTTTTTTAATTAGTTTCTGCTTTATAACAAAGTGAATCAGTCATACATATACATCTGTTCCCACATCCCTTCCCTCATGCATCTCCCTCCCTCCCACCCTCCCCATCCCACCCCTGCAGGCGGTCACAAAGCACCGAGCTGATCTCCCTGTGCTCTGCGGCTGCTTCCCACTATCTATCTACCTTACGTTTGGTAGTGTATATATGTCCATGCCTCTCTCTCGCTTTGTCACAGCTTACCCTTCCCCCTCCCCATATCCTCAAGTCCATTCTCAAGTAGGTCTGTGTCTTTACGGTAGTCTTAAATATATTTACATTGTTGTGCAGTAGATCTCTGGAACTTTTTCATCTTCCAAAACTAAAACTCTGTATCCATTAAATAACAACTCCCTATTTCCCCCCATCCCCTTAGCCCCTGGCAACCACCATTCTACTTCCTGTTTCTATAGATTTAACTACTTTAGATACCTCATATAACTGGAGTCATACAGTATTTGTCTTTTTGTGACTGGCTAATTTTAATTAGCATAATGTCCTCAAGATTCATCCATAATTTCTATTTTTTTAAACTAAAACATCATTAAGTTCTACAGCTTTTTTTGTGTGACATTTATGTTAATTTTCTATTTACCATATAACAAATTACTGCAAATTTAGTGGTTTAGAACAGTAATGTTTGTTATCTCACGGTTTCCTGGGTGAGGGGTTCAGGCATGGCTTGGCTGGATCCTCTGCTCAGGGCTCACGTGGCTATAGTCGTGTGTTGGGCTGCTGTTCTCTTCAGAGCTCAGGATGCTCTTGCAAGCTCTTGAGGTTGTGGCAGAATTCAGTTCTTTTGGTTGTAGGACTGATGTCCTGGTTTTCTTGCTGGCTGGCTGTCAGCTGAGGGCTGCCTCCCGTAGCTCCTAGAGGTGGCCTGCACTCCCCTACCAGCATTACTGACTGACTTCCATAACCATAGGTTCTGTCTATTCTAGAATTTCATGCAAATGAGATTAAACAATATATGTATTTTTGCATCCATCTTCTGTAACTCAGTGTAACCATTTAAAATTCAGCACATGCGGGACTTCCCTGGTGACGCGGTGGTTAAGAATCTGCCTGCAATGCAGGGGGCACGGGTTCGATGCCTGGTCCGGGAAGATCCCACATGCCTGCGGAGCAATTAAGCCCGTGTGCCACAACTACTGAGCCTGTGCGCCACAACTACTGAGCCTGTGCTCTAGAGCCCGTGAGCCACAACTACTGAGCCCGCATGCCACAACTACTGAAGCCTGCATGCCTAGAGCCCGTGTTCCACAACAGGAGAAGCCACTGCAATGAGACGCCCACGCACTGCAACGAAGAGTAGCCCCTGCTTACCGCAACTAGAGAAAGCCTGCGTGCAGCAACGAAGACCCAACACAGCCAAAGATAATAAATAAATAAAATAAATAAATTAAAAAAAAATTCAACACATACAATAGCATGCGTCAGTGATTTGTTCCTTTTTGTTCCTGAGTACTGTTCTCTTGTGTGGCTCTACCACAGTCTAGCCATTCTCCTTTTGTTGCGCATCTGGCGTGGGGAGCATTCATTCTTGTACAGGACTGTGTGGACGTACATCTTTTTTTTTTTTTTTTTTTTGCCTCACCCCGAGGCATGCAGAATCTTAGTTCTCCAAACAGGGATAGAACCTGTGCCCCCTTCCCCCCCACTGCAGTGGAAGCATGGGGTCATAAACACTGGACCTCCGAGGAAGTCCCACATTTTCATTTCTTTTGCATAAATACCTAGGAGTGGAATTGTTCATAGGTTAGATGTAGGATTAACTTTTAAAGACACTGCCAGTTTTCTAAAGTGGTTGTGCATTTTACGCTCCCACCAGCAGTGTGTGTGTTCAGTTGCTCCATGTCCTCTCCAGCTTTTAGTGTTGTCTGCTTCATCTTAGCGACTGCAAGGCTGTAGCATCTTGTGATGGGTTTAGTGAGCATTTCCCTGGTGACTAATAATGATGAGCACTTATTCACATACTTACTGGCCTTTTGTATACCTGCTGTTGTGAAGTGTCTGTTAAAGTCTTTTGCCCATTAAAAAAATTGGGTTGTCTTTTTGTTCTTGATTGTAGGAGTTCTTTATGTATTTGGGTACATGTCTTTTGCCATATGTTGGAAATATTTTTTCCCAATCTGGGGCTTAACTTTTTTGGCTGTGCCTTTTAATAATTAGTAGTTTTAAATTTTGATGAAGTCCACTTTATCAGTATTTTTCTTTTATGGTTCCTGCTTTCTGTTGTCTTCTCTGTTTTTATTTCTGTTTTTTTATATTTATTTACTTATTTGGCTGTGCCGGGTCTTAGTTGCGGCACACCAGATCTTCATTGTGGTGTGAGGGATCTTTAGTTGCGGCACGTGGGATCTAGTTCCCTGACCAAGGATTGAACCCAGGCCCACTGCATTGGGAGCACAGAGTCTTAGCCACTGGACCACCAGGGAAGTCCCCCTCTCTGTTTTTAAATTATTAAAAATGTGTGCTCATTAAGGAAAACTCATGATACAGAAAGATGTAAAGGTGTGAGTTGCCTCTTTCTCTTTTTCCATTTCCTTTCTCCTGAGAACTCATTTAAAAAATTTTTTTAATTTCCTTTCTTTAGGAAAGAAAATTATTTCATGTATGTGTTATTGATTAGCATTTAAATACGTGAACTTAGTCTTATGGTATTATGTTAATCTGCTGACATTTTTCATTTTGAAATAAAAAATTTTTTTTTTAAACCACATAATGAATACTTTATATTGTTTTGCCCCAGTCACCCATACCACCCTCTTATGTATTCTCTTAGTCACGTCTGATGAAGTTCTTTTTCCTTTTTGCTTGTTCAACCAAGGACTTGTAATAGAGACATCTGCATCATTTGGGCTCACTCACCCTTGTTTCAGGAAAACACATGTTCTCCCATATTTTCATGTAGTACCCTTCCCTATAGCTTCTCATACTTAAAATTTGTATGCGGAGAGATGGACCTGTGGTCCCACAGCAGATTAAAAGACCTCAGTGCACTCCTGGCCCTGGCCTGGAGCGCTGCTCGGGGAGAGGTAGGCACTTCACCAGCTGGTGGGGGATCTGGCCTTCTTGTAAAGTTCTTTCCACAGGTGGTGTGGTTAGGTTATCATAGAGTTAGAGGATCTCTGTACGCAGAGGTGGCCCAGTGCAAAACAGAACCACACTCAGCCTCAACTTCCTGAGCAGGGCTGTGGGGAAAAGTACCCGGAGTTCTGACTGCCTTTATTTCTAATTCTGCAAGGGCATCTACAGTAGACTCACCCAAGAGGCAAATACAAGCTTTTGTTTTATCCAGTGGTTTATAGTTTTAGGATGGAAACAAATTCAGAATAGGTACTGTAATTATGGAGTCTTAAATTTTAAAACATTTCACTTTATAGATTTTTCTGATTTTTAGACCAGCAGGATTTGTTCATTCGAGTTCATTCTTGTGACCCAAGTTTAGAAGAGGAAATAAAAGGATTAGATAAAGTTAGATTAGATCAGAGGAGATACCATGGTTCTGGCAGAAAATGATGCAGTCGGTAGTTTCCCTTGGCAGGCTCTGGAGTTGTATCTCTCGGTTGTCTCTGTCAGTTCATAGCCCAGAGATGAACTTTCTGGTCAGGAGGTACCTGATAGAGCACATCCTCCCTCGAGTAGATTATAGTGATTCTCAGTGGGTAAGGGCAGGCCATGTAGAGCTGGATAAAATATATTTATTATTATAATATGGTATTATATTTAGAAAACAAACTCACTATTGTAATACAAACCACGAAGGGGTGTGACATTTGCATTTTTATCCAAAATGTCATGGTTTGAACAAGATTGAGACCCTGCAGGAGACCTTTTTGGATTTTGCTCAAATATGAACCTTAACTTTGTTATATAAACTGGGGGAGTGACATACCTCCCTGCTTACCCTCTCCTGCCCCCACCAAAACAAAAATGAACCATCCCCTGGAAATTCTCGAATTGTATTTCCCTTTGACTCTACACTGTATAATTTTTGTTCTGAAATTTCAGAACTAAAAAGTGTATATTTTTACTTCTAATATTACCATTGATTACCTTTTTAGTTGCAATAGGTAACGTATTGTGTATTTAGACATTTTTAAATACCTTGAGAAGAGCTTGAGATTTTTGTTTATCAAAAGGGGAGCATAGGATAAAAAGATTGAGAAATGAAGCTTTCTGTGACTCCTTGATAGATTAGGTCCCAAAGTGGGGTATTGTGTTTTTCTTTGATCTGTATCATTTAATTAAAAAAAATTCTGGTTGTATTTTACTGAGATATGATTCATGTATGAAAAAATGCACAGGGTTTTGCAACCATCTGATTCCAGAACATTTTCATCACCCCAAAAAGAAATCCTGTACCCGTTAGCTGTTACTCCCCATACTCCTGTCCCTTTGGCAACTACTAATCTACTTTCCGTCTCCATGGACACTTGATATAAATGGAATTGTGCAACACGTGGCCTTCTGTGTCTGGCTTCCTTCAGTCAGCGCACGGCTAGCTACGTTGTATCAGTATCTCGTTCCTTTTTATTGCCAAATAATATTCCACTGTCTAGATATACCCCACTTTGTTTATCCATTCATTAGTTGATGGACATTTGGGTTATTCCCACATTTTTAGTATTATGATTAATGCCAAAATATTTGTGTACAAGTTTTACATTTGTCCAGCATTTTATTTTTTGGACCATTCATGTGTAAGTTTTTACATAAACATGTTTTCAATTTTCTTGGGTATATACCCAGGAGTGGGATTGATGGCTCATTCATTTAATTTTTTAAGTTTTGACACTTGTATCGTTTCACCCACAACACACTGTAATCTTGGGTTCCAGGATACTGAATGTCTTAGTCCATTCAGGCTGCTCTAACAACATACCATAAACTGGGTGGCTTATAAACAACAGGAATTTATTTCTCATAGTTCTGAAGGCTAGGAAGTCCAGGGTCATGCTGACAGGAGATTCAGTGTCTGGTGAGAGCCTGCTTTTGTTTCATAGATGGTGTCTCCTTGAGGGAAAGGGTGAGGGAGGTTTCTGGGGTCTTTTTTATAAGAGCACTAATCCCATTCATGAGGGCTCCACCCTCATGGCCTTCCCAGAAGCCCTACCTCCAGATGCCATCACCTTAGGGGCTAGGTTTCAACCTATGAATTTGGGGGGATACAGACATTCAGATCATAGCACTGAATATTTCCCTGAATACAACTTGGGTTGTTTTCTACAGACTCGTTAGAGACTCTCTACTTGCTTCTCCTCACTCCTGCCCTCTACATCAGGACCTTCCCTGTGCCTGGTGCTCATCAGGGCTTGTGTGGAGAGATGGGTCTGGCTGGCCGCCAGAGTTTCCCACTGGATCAGCTCAGATACCTCCTGGAAAATCATCTCAAATGTGATTTTCTGCTACCAATCTTTGCTAGGTAAAGACCTCCGTGTTCTTCCCTCCATCTTATTTTTCTGTGCCACTCTCTGCTGTGTTTATAGGAACTTCATTTCGCACTCAAGAACTGTCAGAATAACTCACATTTCTTTCTTGGCTGTTATTCACTCTGCATACAGATCTGCTACTTTTTTTCCCCACGTTTCGTATTATAATTTTTTTTTAAATTGTTGGCTGCGTTGGGTCTTCGTTGCTATGCACGGGCTTTCCCTAGCTGTGGCGAGCGGGGGCTACTCTTTGTTGTGGTGTGCAGGCTTCTCATTGCGGTGGCTTCTCTTGTTGCGGAGCACAGGCTCTAGGCGCGTGGGCTCAGTAGTTGCGTCACACGGGCCCTAGAACGTGCGGGCTTCAGTAGCTGCAGTTCGTGGGCTCAGTAGTTGTGGTGTGCAAGCTTAGTAATTGTGGTGCACGGGCTTCGTTGCTCCACGGCCTGTGGGATCTTCCCGGACCAGGGCTCGAACCTGTGTCCCCTGCACTGGCAGGCAGACTCTCAACCACTGTGCCACCAGGGAAGCCTGGTTTATGGGTTTTGGGAGGGAGACCCCTGAGCCCAATTTTGGACTAATGGCTGATTCTAGGGCTGGGCTAGGGAGAATACAAGATGGTCCTGGAATGTCCTGTAGTGCCAGAAAGTGCTCGAAAAATAAAAGGATGGGCATGTCAGTGGGGCACAAAAGAAACGGAAAGAGCTCCCGTGGCCGGAGCGGGAACAGTCGGAGCAACAGAATAACTAGCGTGTCTGTTTGTTGTGCGCCTGCCAGGGCTGTGCTGGTCAGCGGAGCCGCCTGGAGGCGCACTCAGCAGCAGGGGTGGAGGGAGGCTGAGGGCTGACAGACTGGGATGGCTGACATTAGAAATCAGCGTGACCTCTGCCATAACCCTCTCAGCTCTCTACTGTGATGGGCTGCAAAATAGTGTTTCCTCAGAAAGGTAGTTTCTAGATCAAACTTTAGTAGGAGGTTTTTTTTTGGTAGCGTCCTGGGGCTTGTGGGATCTCAGTTCCCCGACCAGGGATTGAACCCAGGCCACGAGAGTGAAAGCCTAGAATCCTAACTACTAGGTCACCAGGGAACTCCCTAGCAGTTTCTTATTTTAAACATCTTGAAAAAAAAATTTATTTATATTTATTAATTTATTTTTGGCTGCGTTGGGTCTTCGTTGCTGCGCGTGGGCTTTCTCTAGTTGCGGTGGCTTCTCGTTGCGGAGCACAGGCTCTAGACGCGTGGGCTTCAGTAGTTGTGGCATACAGGCTCAGTAGTTGTGGCTCGCGGGCTCTAGAGCATAGGCTCAGTAGTTGTGGCGCATGGGCTTCGTTGCTCCACAGCATGTGGGATCTTCCTGGACCAGGGCTTGAACCCGTGTCCCCTGCACTGGCAGGCGGATTCCCAACCACTGTGCCACCAGGGAAGGCCTCTTGTTTTACATAAACTCTTACTAGTCCTTTCTTTCAGTTCTCTGCCAGTTCATTCATGGAATGCTCTGTACCTTCACCTGTATGCCTAAATTCTATTCTAGTTTCTCGTGGGTCTTTTAACCTTTAATTCTTTATGCAATATGGACTTTATTTTAGTGTATAGTGAGGGTAGGAATGCATCTCCCCCCCGCCCCCCAAATAGCCAGTTGTCTTAGCGCTGTTTTTTATATAACCCACCTTTGGTTATAATGGCTTAGCTTAGAAATAAGAGAGCTATGGAGCAGTATAAATATATGTGCCATTGTGTGCTTCCCTCTGAAGAAGCAGCGTGCACAGTTGAATCCATGTGATGGTGACTTGGATGGGAGATGAAGAAACTGTCACGATTGAGGCGTGCCAGAGGAGTATGTGAGGTGTGAGCCGGGGAGATGGAAGATTTGGAGAGTCCTATGCCTGTTACACAATATTTGAAACGTTATCTTGTGGATGTGATAGTAAATGTATTTTGTGTTTATTTTAGAGGGAAGAAGTTGGCTCAGTGGGTAGAAGTTACAAGGAGGGAGATATCAACTCAGCAAAAGGAATAACTTTCTAACTAAATACTGGAACAATCTAACAAGGAACTGACTATCTTACAGAGTAGTGAGTTATAGGAAGTGTGTCTGCAGACCTCGAGCAGTCATTTATTAAGGAAGTTCCTGATTCCTTGTCTCCCGGGTGGGAGATTGCATTGATCACTGAGTGGTTCCTGTGTGTCTGTCAGCCGCTGTGCTTAGTGCCCCATCTACACTTGCCCATGTTCATAAAAGCCTGGTGAGGGAGGTCTGCTAACCACTGAGACCCCAGGAGGTTTGGGGACTTCGCCCGTGCTGCGGTGATGGCTGGTGGCAGAGCCAGGCTCCGTCCTGTCCACAGCACCTGTCATCTCATTTCTCAGGAGAGCTGAGTGCCCCCCAAAAGCATTTGGATTCTCATTTTCTTTTAAGAGTAAGTTTAAAAGAAAACTGCCTTAAGCGACTCTTTTTTTGGTGTATGTGTGTGTGTGTGTACGCATGCATCCAGATAACATTTGTATTCATCACGCTTGTGTATGGTTAAAGCCATTACAAGAGTCTGTGAGCACACAGTGCCCTGGGGCCAGTTTTGTTACATATTCCTTAAGGAATTAAAATTGAGTTTCTCTAAATGTATTTACTTAATTGAGGCATTCCCTCAATTAAAGTGGTAAGTCTTTCTCGTTTTGTTTTCTTTTTTACCTACCTAAGTCCTGCCTTTTGTGGTTTTCGTACTTTTGTATAAACACCGTCCCCCTTTCTCTTTTATGCCAACAAAAGTGCCCTCTCTTCCCTTTTCAGCCACTGCTGTAACCTGTAGAGGCGTGACACTGACCATCTTTATAGCTGCACAGAATTTAACCTGCAGAGCTATGACTTACTGCCCATTCATGCCCCAAGAGCCTTGGTTTTCCGGAGGTGATTTGAGCAGTGAAGTCGTTGCCATTTATTACTAGGTCTACAGACTCTCCTCTGCGTCCCTTTGGGTTTAACACTGCTGGGAAAGACTGAGAAGTTGCTGGCAAGGTGTCAGGCTTTCTGAGCAGAGGCGTCGAACCTTGGGCCAGCAGAGGGCTGGGAAGTAAGTGCCGTGGGTCTTGGTGGATGGCTCCGTGGCGCGGTCACTGATGCCCTCCCCCCTCTCCTGACTGCTGCCGTGGCTGCCTCACCCCGGCTCTTGCCTTCAGAGCGCAGGTGTGCTGTGGCCTCGCTCCTGTGCGTCTCTCGTCTTACCACCGTGAGCGTGCCTGGCTCACAGCGACCTGCAGCCCCGTGCAGCTGCTCACAGGCAGCAGGAGCGTGCACATCCCTGCCTTGCCTGTTGCCAGCAGTGCCCCGCGCTTCGTCTAGAGAAGATGTGCCATTTGCTGAGAGCAGCTCTCCTGGGGGTGGCGGTCGCGGGTCGTTTCTTCCGAGTAGCTGGCCTCCCCTCTCCAGGGGGAGTGCCGCTGCCCCCTCACCCCCCATGCTCCCACCGTGAGTCCTGTCACCTGTAAAGCGTCTTTAGCTCTGGGTGGATGTGTTCATTTACTTGTCTTCTTACCTGCATGTCCCTGAGGCTGAGGCCCTTGTCACCCCGTGTAAGCCAGGGCCTCGCTCGGAGTATGTTGTAGTAAAACACTTTTATGGTCTAGGTTGGGGAAGAAGAGAATAAACGTTGCATCGATAGGAAATAATACATAAATGTGTTGCTGCCAAAAGTGGAGAAGGAGTCCTTCATATTGGGTTTTTTTTCTTTCTCTAGGGACACCAGTTCTGGGAAGTGAAGCGTAGGCAGTGCTCAGATCCACACCTTAACCTAGTGGTATTGAGTCCTGTTCATTGGAAGCTGGTTCTAAAATGTTTCCTTCATTCATTCAGCAAACATATATTTAGCGTTTACTGTGTGACAGGCTGGGAATATAGCGCTGAGCAAGACAAATGAGGTCCCTGCTCTCCTGGAGTTTGCAGTGCAGTCGGAGAGCTATGAGATAAATAAGTATGTAACGAATCTAATAATACTGCACGGTCAGGTAGAGGAGTCGCCTCTGTTCTTTTGTTGTTTTCTGGGCTCTTTGTATTACGGAGGTGGATTTCTGAATAGTCCTACAGACAGCTTCTACATTTCCAAAGTTTAGTCTTTGTGTTATGCAAAAAAATCAGTTTTCCAGTATGAAACTGGGGGTACAAGGACAGATGTGACCGTGTTATCAGCTGCTTCCAGCCTTCACTCCCAAATCCTGGTGCTACTTCCCCAGAGTTCCCTGGTGGTCTAGTGGTTAGGATTCGGCGCTTTCACTGCCGTGGCCCAGGTTCAACCACTGGTCGGGGAACTAAGATCCCACAAGCCACGCAGCATGGCCCCCCCCCCCCCCCCGCCAAAAAAAACAAACCAACCACTGCTTTCCTTCCCCCAGCATCTATCAGTCCATCCATTCACCAGATGGTCTGTGAGGGCCAGGAACTGTCCTACGTAGTGGGCATTCACTGTGGGTATAAGGTAAAGTCTTGCCTTTTAAATAGAACTGATATTTAAGGGAATATAAGATAATATGTGAAAACAAAGATTTTGGGTGGTCGTAAGTGCTCTGAAGGAAATCATTCTCAGGTGATTTAATATGATTTCCGTCCCTATCACTCTCCTGAACAGGCTTTCCTAATGATCACTGTTTGTGGCCTTAAAAAAAAAATTATGGGATTTAAAAACAGACATGAAACTAGAGAGGGTAGTAAAAAGAACTATTGCTTTGTATTAGCCATCATCACCATTTTGCCGATGTTGTTTTATGTGCCCCTTTCCCCTTTCCTTTACCTTCTCACTGTAGTAGTTTAAAACCAGTCCCAGACACCATATGATTTCGTGCTGGTGGCCTCTTGGCTAGTCTGACCCAGTAGGCATGCTCAGCCCTCACTCTCCTGGAGTCTTTTTTTTTTTTTTTAATATGTTTTTAAAAATTAATTAATCTATGGCTGCCTTGGGTCTTTGTTGCTGCGTGCGGGCTTTCTCTAGTTGCAGCGAGCGGGGGCTACTCTTCATTGTGGTGCGGGGGCTTCTCATTGCGGTGGCTTCTCTTGTTGTGGAACATGGGCTCTAGGTGCGTGGGCTTCAGAAGTTGGGGCACGCGGGCTCAGTAGTTGTTCTGCGGCATGTGGGATCTTCCCGGACCAGGGCTCAAACCTGTGTCCCCTGTATCGGCAGGCGGATTCTTAACCACTGCGCCACCAGGGAAGCCTCCTCCTGGAGTCTTTACAGCACTGGTCATCCTGCTGTGTCACTCTTGTGTCACCAGGCTTCAGTCAGGTGTGGTTCTCCTGCTGCTCTGATTGTTCCCATGCTCCTTTGCTGGTTTCTCCTTTTCCAGCTGTGACCCCTTCTCAAGGCTTTGTCTGGTAAATATGTGACCGAGAATTTACTATCCCTTCTGCATTTCATTAAGGAAAAAAAAACTTGCAAACATTTAGAGAAGATTTTGTTCATGGAGGCTATGTGTTTTATTTATTTTAAAATTTTATTTTATTTATTT
The DNA here is from genome assembly GCF_964341445.2 of Mesoplodon mirus. Taxonomy (NCBI): domain Eukaryota; kingdom Metazoa; phylum Chordata; class Mammalia; order Artiodactyla; family Ziphiidae; genus Mesoplodon; species Mesoplodon mirus. Next base: position 187,262,214 of record NC_138979.1, read on the forward strand.
CATTTTTGGCTGCATTGGGTCTTTGTTGCTGCATGCGGGCTTTTCTCTAGTTGTGGAGAGTGGGGTCTACTCTTGGTTGTGGTGCGCGGGCTTCTCATTGTGGTGGCTTCTCTTGTTGCGGAGCACGGGCTCTAGGCGTGCGGGCTTCAGTAGCTGTGGCACATGGGCTAAGTTGTTCGGCGGCATGTGGGATCTTCCTGGACCAGGGCTCGAACCTATGTCCCCTGAATTAGCAGGCGGATTCGTAACCGCTGTGCCACGAGGAAGCCCTGCTGTGTGTTTTAGAAATGCCATTTGGATGTTTTGCTGCTTTTCATCTTTGGCATTAATTTCAGTTACTGTCATTCCTTCCGTAAAAAAGAAAATTCAGACATAAGCCAGAAAAGTAATTAATTTGGTCTGCAAAGGAAAAACAGAAACAGTACAGAATGTAGTATTTCCAGGTAATAAATCACAATACACATATTTATTATTCACCTATAAAAATGTTAATTCAAAAGTCTTCACACATGTATCTCGTTAAAGCTGTAACATAAATTAAGCCTCTAATGAGATGTCTATCTTTTTTTTCTTTTTCCATCCTAGAATGTATGACAACATGTCCACAATGGTGTACATAAAGGAAGACAAGTTGGAGAAGCTGACACAGGATGAAATTATTTCTAAGACAAAGCAAGTAATTCAGGGCCTGGAGGCTCTGAAGAATGAGCACAATTCCATTTTACAAAGTTTACTGGAGACACTGAAGTGTTTGAAGAAAGATGATGAAAGTAATCTGGTGGAAGAGAAATCAAACATGATCCGAAAGTCACTGGAAATGTTGGAGCTTGGCCTGAGTGAGGCACAGGTATAAGTCTCAGATATGAACATGAAGCTGACAGTCTGGCAAAGTGGAGACTTTGTTTGACATATGAGGTTTAACTAAACTAGAGGGCAGATACTTACAGAATAATAGAAATCAGCTTATATGTGGGTTATGTATGTTACACAAGTGATGATTTGGGCATGTCTAAATTTTAAAAAGTGGAGCGAAAATAGAGGTAACTCTGTGTCAGTTAGGATTTGATTTGGCTGCATGTATCAAACAGCAAAAGCAGGGGCTTAAATGTCGGTCATGTAAAAGCACATACTGAGGTGCGCTGTCCCAGGTGGGTGCTACAGCGACTGTAGCAGCTGTACCATACTGTACCCACTGTGGTACGTCGTCGGGGGGACCCAGGCCCCCGCCACCTGCTGCACTACACCCCAGTCAGCCTGTCTCGTGGGCTAAGGCAGAGTCCCCGCTGCAGCCACGTGACCCCACCCCAGGTCTGCGAGGGGGCAGGAAGGGTGTGCCTCCTCCCGTCAACTCCTTGAAGTGTGCCTGGCACTCTGCTTACACCTCATTGGCCAGAACTGGGTTCTGTGGGCACACCTAGTCGTGAGGCACACTGGGGAATGTTGTCTTGCCCCTTAGAGTTCCAGGTTCTTAAGCCTGAGGAAGAAGGGTGAATGTTGGCCAACAGCTCATAGTCTCTGCAGTACCCCAAGACAAGATTGTCTTATGCACTTGACTAAACCTTTGTTTCTATCCTGCTAGACATAGAGATGAAAAAATTGGAAACATTTAGGTGTGCCCCCCGCCCCCCCCGCCATAACTTTCAGCTTTGCCAACATATTTTAGGTAGAATCAAATACACTAAAAATTGGCTTTTTTTTTTTTTTTTTTTTTTTTTGCGGTGCGCGGGCCTCTCACTGTTGCGGCCTCTCCCGTTGCGGGGCACAGGCTCCGGACGCGCACGCTCAGCGGCCATGGCTCACGGGCCCAGCCGCTCCGCGGCATGTGGGATCTTCCCGGACTGGGGCACGAACCCATGTCCCCTGCATTGGCAGGCGGACTCCCAACCACTGCGCCACCAGGGAAGCCCTGGCTTCTTCTTTCTTAGCTTTCGTCTTGTACAGCGAATGAATGAGGCAGAAGTGGGGCTGCTGCGTTACCGGTTCCTGCTTTCACAGAGGAAATCATTCTGTACCAAAGTGATGGCCATACCCTGATTTTAGAATTCTTCATCCTAAGCATGTTACAGATTCTAATTGTAGGACTTTGGTTATTGTGAGTCTCTTATTTTGCAAGTTGTGTTGAAAAGCGATATAGGGGTGAACCTCCTTTTTTAGTTTGGCAGATATTGGGGTTAAAAGAAGAAGGAGGAAAGAGCCCCCACCTTCTAGAGTTTCAGGTTTTAGACCTAGGAGGATAATAAAGAGGGAGGGGCAGGTGCACGGTCTGCAGAGAGAACAGACCAAAGCCGGCTTTCCTCCCCAACTCTTTCAGCCCTTATCCTCCCAGGCAGGCCCGTCCCTGAGACCCATCAGTGCACCCCAGGCAGAGCCCAGTAGGGACCTCCGCTTATGAGTGCGTCAGGGCGTCCTGACTCTTGGTGCTGGCCACACCACAGAGCCTTCGTCCCTTCCCCTGCAGTGGCGAAGAAGTCTTGTCTGTGTGCCCCGCCCCAGTTCCACCACCAGCCCCTCACAGGGTGACCTGCGCTCTGAACACGTGTGCAGGTGTGTGCATGTGCTCTCACCCGTGGCAAAGGGTCTCTGAGAAATTCTGTTGGTGCCATCTAGATAAAAAGTAAAAAAACGCAGCCTTATCAGTTCAGTAGCTGCCTGTCCATTGCTAGTCCATTCGAGATGCTTTCTAAACAGAAAAAAAGTGCATTTCTCATAGGTGTTCTGAGCATGTGATATTCTTGATCATGCCCTGAATGTAGCCTGTGACTAAAGAAAGGGTGGAAATAGAAGTAAATGGCAAATTGTACTTGTATGTAGTTTGGAGCACGTGTCTGCAGGTGTCAGCTGGAGCTACAACCCCAGGACACTTGCGGAGACGGGAGGTGGCGTTTGTTGGGCTGAGTGCTGCAGTGCTGTCAGCGTTTCTGTCTGTCTAGGTTATGATGGCTCTGTCAAATCACCTGAATGCCGTCGAGTCGGAGAAGCAGAAGCTGCGTGCACAGGTTCGTCGTCTGTGCCAGGAGAATCAGTGGCTGCGGGATGAATTGGCCAACACGCAGCAGAAATTGCAGAAGAGTGAGCAGTCTGTGGCTCAACTGGAGGAAGAAAAGAAGCATCTGGAATTCATGAATCAGCTAAAAAAATACGATGATGACATTTCTCCATCAGTAAGTGGTTCTGCAGGAATGCCGTATTGACAATTACCATGTTATTGTCGGTAGATTGTTTCAGTCAAGCCGGCAGTGTTTTCCTGTCCCCTCCAGCGACTGTGTTTAAACAAGACCAAGGATTAAGGGTCTTGGGACTGAGTCCCTGGGCAAGTCATATAAGTTCTCTCTGGAGTAGTTTTTTCGTATGTGTTTTTTTGAACGATGGTCAGAAAATGTAAAAATACTTGGTAAATATAAAATATATGCAGAGAGGTGCCATTGCCTTCAATGAGGTCTGTCGCAGCTTGAGATCTCCTGAGCATCCTCACCCTTTGCGGTCTGGCTTCCATGCCCATCCCGCTGCTGGAATGCTTTTCCTTTAACAGTGCCCTGATCCAGTCGCCTGAATCCAGACTCGGGACTACCTCTGTAGTTTGTGGTGGATCTTCACTTTCTCTTTGCAAGCCTCTGCCCTGCTCCCAGGACACCATTGGTTCTCCTGCGCCCTCGCTCACGCCTCCTTCTTGGCCTCCTGCGGTTCCTGAATGTTAGGGTTCCCCAAGGATCTTCTGTTGGCTCTCTCTGGATGTTCATCCCAATCTCGATTACTGTTTTTCATTTTCTGTTTATTTCTGATTCAGTTAACTTTTTTTTTAAAGTAACCTTCTTTATTTTGGAATAATTTTAGATTCACAGAAAAGTCGGAGGTGGGGCCTCTGGGAGGTAGTGTGGATTAGATGCGGTCATGAGGATGGGACCACCATGACGACATTAGTTACACAAAGAGCAAGAGACCCTAGGTCTCTTGACATGATACTGTAAAGAGAACTCCCACATGCCCTTCACCCAGGTTCCCCTAGTGTTAACATCTTGTATTGCTGTATAACGTGTCTGAGTTAACTTGGGGCACTGTCTGTCTCCAGAATACCGTAGGCTGCATGGCTTAAACAATAGACACTTAATTTCTCCTGGTTCTGGAAGCTGCAAGTCTGAGATGAGGGTGACAGGTCGGTTTCTTGGTGAGGGCCTTCTTCCTGGTGTGTCTTCATGTGGCCTCCTTGGTGCATTTATGCAAAGAGAGAGAGGACTAGGGTCTCTTCCTCTTTGTGCAACTAATGTCGTCATGGTGGCCCCATCCTCATGACCGCATCTAATCCACGCTACTTCCCAGAGGCCCCACCTCCAGATATCATCACACTGACCATTAGGGCTTCAACATACGGATTTGGGGGTGGGGAGGACAAACATTCAGTCCCTAGCAGTACATTTGTTAAAAGTAAGAAATTAATGTTGCTACATTACTATTAATGAAATTACAGCCTTTCTTTGCATTTCACCAGTCCTTCCATTAGTGTCCCTTTTCTGCTCTAGAATCCAATCCAGGATTTCACATGGTATTTTGAGCTAACGTTTTTTTAATGCCTGCATAGTTCTAGGCATGTTCACTACATAATCTGTATACCATTGAGTTCCACATTTGTGTCTCCAGTCTGAGCCCTCATCCTAAGATTGTAGGAACGGTTTTGTGTATTGTACCAGCAGACCTACACTTGCCCTGTGTCTTAGCTTGGGCTACCATAACCAAATACCATAGACTAGGTGGCTTAAACAGCAGATCATTTACTTTCTGGAGGCTGGAAGTCAGATATCAGGGTGCCAGCATGGCTGGTTTCTGGTGAGGACCCTTTTCCCAGCTTGCAGACAGCTGTCCTCTTACTATGTTTGCACATGGCAGGGTGTGGGTGTGGGGGAGGGAGAGCTAGCTCTGATGTCTCTTATTATTAGGGCACTAATCCCATCGTGAGGGCCTCACCCTCATGATTTTATCTAACCTTATTTCCTCCAAATGCCATCACACTGGGGGTTAGGGCTTCAACATGATTTTGGGCACAATTAGTCCATAGCACCCTGTTTTATGAGGCATACTGTATTTCTCCCTTGCATCTCTAGGTCAGGAGCAACTGAATGTTTTGATTTAAAAGACATAACTCCTGTAGGTTGCTGTGGGAATAAGAATAGAGAAGTTGATTCACCTGGAAAACTGGATAACATTGAGCAGGGGAAAGCTGGTCCCATAGACTCAGAGACATTTAAAACTTTCTATTTGGAAAACATGTCTGGCTTGGAGAAGAGATGCAGTGAGCTAACCCTGCCCCCCTTTAGGGGTTTGCATGATAATTTTTCTGCCCCGTTCCTCCTACTGCTGCTGGTGCATTTCCTTAGCATGAGGAGTTCTCCTGCGGGGCCCTGGGCCGGGGTCAGAGTCAGGAGACTGAACACAGGCGCAGTGCTTCCTCTCTCCTCTGCAGCCCAGTTTCCGTTTTTGCTGATTATCTCAGCAGAGTCCTCGATGACGTTTTTCACTCATTCCAGGATCCAGTTCAGGACCACACGTTGGACATAGTGGTCACGTCCCTTTAGTTGTCTTTCATCTGGAACAGGTCCTTTCACAGAAAGAAGAAAGCCTGTCTTTGTCTTTCATGACATTGGTATTCTTGAAGAATACAGGCCAGTTGCTTCATAGATTGTTCCTCAGGTTGGGTTTGTCTGGTGTTTCCTCATGAGTGTGTTTGGATTGTGTGTCCCAGATGGGAATGTTATAAAAGTGACGTGTGCCTCTCAGGTCCCTTCCAGAGGCAGATGGTGTCCGTCTGCGCCAGGGCGGTGCTGAGTTCTCACCTGGTCAAGCTGCTGTCTTTTCTCTCCATCGTGTGGTCACTCTTTTTACCCGAGGGCTCATCTGTCGGGGACACGAGTCATAGGCTGTCACACTGCTCTTAGGGGTCCTGTGGTGGAGATACTGGGTGGGGAGGGGAGTGTCCAGCCTGCCAGTTCTGCAGTGTTCATAGATTTGCCATTTTAATCATTTTGTTTCCAAATAAAATTTATTTCAAGGGCTTCCCTGCTCTTTGAACTTCTGTAGGACACGGGTGACGACTAAGGCACAGAGATGCCATCGTGATCTGTTCTGCCACTCCTGCCCGGACAAGTACTTTGAGTTCAGTCTAGCAGGCTTTTTATTACTCTTTACTAAACTGATGGATAGACCAAATTGTGGCTAGTCCTATATTTGATCTGAAAAACAAACCATCTTTTCTATTTTTAGTTTAAATGAAATTAGTACCGAAGATTTCCAGTGCAGGATTTCTAGTATTTGTAGGACTGATACTGTCCTGGTTGGTCTTATAGGAGGACAAAGACACCGATTCCACCAAAGAACCTCTGGATGACCTCTTCCCAAATGACGATGATGACCCCGGTCAAGGAAGTAAGTTGGGAGTGGTGGTTAAATGGCAGCATGCAGACGGAGGTGGCGGGTCCTCGTGGGGTGTATTGCTGTCATTAGCAGGCGGTGGCGTGCCTGCAGCCTGCCTCACAGGAGCCCTTGCACACTTGGGCTGCCTCGTGGTTCCCCAGAGAATTGCGAGTCATTTGCTCGCTGGGATCGAGTAACGTGCCGAGCCAGCCCTCGTGAACGGGCACGCGCCAGCAGTTCCCACGCGACCTGTGGATTCTCACAGAGTGGAAGGGCAAAGGAGTCTTCCTGGGGCCAAGAGCAGTCTCACCACACTGTTGGGGCGCGTGCGGCACCCCCGACAAGTTGCTGGCGTTGCCTCTCCTGCGCGGGGAACGCTGGACAGGTTTGGTACAGTGGGGACCACGTGCTGAGCTGGACCAGAGCCAGAGCGGGGAGTGCTAATCAGCTGGTGTCATCGGGTGACTTTCTCTGTCGCCTGAAGTGAGCCCTTCTCTGTGCAGTGCAACAGCAGCAGAGCAGCGCCGCGGCGGCCGCCCAGCAGGGTGGCTACGAGATCCCCGCGCGGCTGCGCACCCTGCACAACCTGGTCATCCAGTACGCCTCGCAGGGGCGCTACGAGGTCGCCGTGCCCCTCTGCAAGCAGGCCCTGGAGGACCTGGAGAAGACCTCTGGCCATGACCACCCGGATGTGGCCACCATGCTGAACATCTTGGCCTTGGTGTACAGGCTAGTAGTCCTCATTTTATTCTCTTTATTTTACCTAGAGACAACATTTTTAATGAGCTTGCCCTAAAAATACATTTCTGTAAACTGTTATGAGCTACCTTTCCAGCCTTATCATCCATTTCTCTTTAGACAGCCAGGGGTTAAGTTCAAACATTTAGCAAGCTGTCTGGCAAGAGTGTGACCCTGAAGAACGGACGCTGCCTGGGGCTCCCAGGCAGCCTTCCGGGACTAGCCCACAGCACCCTTTGCTCTGGTCAAGCTAAGCTCTTTTGATTTTTTTCCCCACAATACTTGGTATACCAGGCTCCTTCTGCCCACCCTGCCTGCCCGTATCCCCTGCCTTTCTGAGGCCTTGTCAGCTCTCTCCTTTCTGAATGCAGGGCTCCACGTGCCCCTTCCCAAGTTGTGCCCCATAACCCTGTCCCTGCCTCTCTTGCAGCACTTGCCCTGTACTTGGCCTCTGGGTGATTTGAATTTTGTCATCTCTTCTCCCGGGATCCTGGCTCCTTGAAGTTGAGGACCAGGTTGTCTTCTTGTCTCCACCTTGAGTCACTTGAACATGTTTGCTAACTCAGAAGCCTTTGGCGAACTTCCTGAACGGAATTAAATAGTTTGCTTAGTCAGTGACTGGGCAGTGGTACGTGGGAGCCCTTTGTCTGCTTCTGTCTTTTAGCCGAATTGACCTGAAGTCGAGCAGGTCGGGGTGTTACTCACATGCAGGACTGGTTTGCTGTGGCCACTCCAGTGTGGTGGGTTTCAGTGAACTGCTCCATTTTTCTTCATTGGTTTGGTTGTTTCAGTTTAGCCAACAGTTTTGATCCAGACGTATGTAAGACTTTGGGCTGGTTCCTGTGAGACCCTAAAGATGAATACATAATACCTGTTCTCGGGGAGAAACCAGAACGTGGAATTTGAAGTCAGGAGAGTTCAGTTTGTATCTCTGCTAGGTGGCCCCTAGACAGAGGATGTTGTCCAGAGCCCTTAGCTTTTCTGAGCCTCTGAAGGGTTGCAGGGGATGTGAGACATGGTGTTACCTGGCACTGTGAAGTAGTCAAACAGCATCATCTAAACCTGTTTCTAAAGGAACTGAGAAGCTTGTTTATAGAGAATAGGCTGGCTATGTTCATATGTAATTATAGAAGCAGGGAGACTGTTGTTAATAAAATAACACAGAAGCGGGAATTCCCTGGCGGTCCAGGAGTTAGGACTCTGCGCTTTCACTGCTGGGGCCAGGGTTCAATCCATGGTTGGGGAACTGTGATCCCATAAGCCGCTTGGTATGGCCAATAAAGAAAGAAAGTAACCCAGAAGTGTTCATGGAACAGAAAGATGCCTTCCAGCTGAGAGGATTAGGGCAGGCCTAATGGAGGGGTGCGAGCGCTGCGGCCTTGAAGGGTGTGTGTGGGGCAGGCTCCTGCGTCCTGTTTGGCAGTAGTAAGGGATGGGGCTGGAAGGGCTGGGCGCTCTGCAGCTGCCGGGCTTAGAAGAGTGGCTGTGGGGAGCGCACAGGACCTGAGGGGGCTGGAGCCTGGAGGCAGGGCAGCCAGCCGGCAGCAGCTTGGGGCTGGCGGGGATGGAGCTGGGAACCTGAGCAGGGAGGGGGAAAGGAGAGGGAGGGCTCCATGAAGAGAAGAGGAGTAAACTGTCCGGAGAGGGGGGTGATCACCTTCAAGAGCACAGGAAGGAAACCGAGCACTGCCACGCCACTGCTGCGGCTCGGCTTCCAAAGCAGCATAGCCTTTTCCATGCTGCACAGCACTCTGTTTTACAGGTAGTCCTGACATTTTTTGACAGGTTTCCTGCTGATGGACATTTAGGTTTGCAGATTTTTACTGTTACGCATTATTGTAAGAATTCCCTAGTCACAGGTATTTGCATTTAAAATCTTGGTAGATTATGCTAAATTTCATTCCAGAAAGGTCTTTAAAAAATTTACATGCCTACGAAGAGCATGAGAGTTTTTGGCTGATGTTAGATATTTTTATTGTAAATGAGTTAAATACAAAATGTGTGTAGAATGCCACTGGAATTTGTTGTACTTAGGGTGCGTGGTCACACAGATGTCATTGTGCTGGGTGCTGGGAATTCGGTGGCCTCTCCTCAGTCTTGTGTTTTTCCTTCACACTATAGTGTGAGAGTTTACTCATGTCAGCAGAACATTTGAAAAAAGTTAGCAGCTACGTATATATTCATATTCAATATTGTGTCCTAGAGCTGTACCATAACTCTATTTCAACATTTTTCTATTAAGGGACATTTAATTTTAAGCTTTTTGCGGGGGGGGGCATTAATTTACTGATGAACATCTTTTGCTCAAGTTTTTTTTTTTTTTTTTTTTTTTGCGGTACGCGGGCCTCTCACTGCTGTGGCCTCTCCCGTTGCGGAGCACAGGCTCCGGACGCACAGGCTCAGCGGCCATGGCTCATGGGCCCAGCCGCTCCGCGGCATGCGGGATCCTCCCAGACTGGGTCACGAACCCGTGTCCCCTGCATCAGCAGGCGGACTCTCAACCACTGCGCCACCAGGGAAGCCCATTTTGCTCAAGTTTTGCTCAGGATTTTGTATTGTTTTAGTGTCAATTTCTAAAGTGGGTTAGAGTATAAACATGATACGCGGGCTTCCCTGGTGGCGCAGTGGTTGACAATCCGCCTGCCAATGCAGGGGACACGGGTCCGATCCCTGGTCTGAGAAGATCCCACATGCAGCAGAGCAACTAAGCCCGTGCGCCACAACTACTGAGCCTGTGCTCTAGAGTCTGTGAGCCGCAACTATTGAGCCCACATGCCACAACTACTGAGCCCATGTGCCACAACTACTGAGCCCACGTGCCACAACTACTGAAGCCTGCGCACCTAGAGCCCGTGCTCTGCAGCAAGAGAAGCCACTGCAAGGAGAAGCCCGTGCACCGCAACGAAGAGTAGCCCCCGCCTGCCGCAACTAGAGAAAGCCTGCGTGCAGCAATGAAGACCCAACACAGCCAAAAATAAATAAATTAAATAAATAAATTAAAAACAAAACAAAACATGATACACTTCTTGGTACATGTTGCCCAGCTGCTTTCAGGAAGGTGGTGCCAGTTCACACTCCTCCTCCTCCATCACCAGCCTGGGGATGGGCTGCTTGTCTCTTACTCTTTATTAATGGAGAAGTGCAGCATTGTGTATTAATTTGTATTCTGTAATTATGTGTTTTTAGTCATTTGTGTCCTTCTGTGAATGTTCTGTTACGTTTTTTAAAAAATATATATTTATTTATTCATTTATTTTTTGGCTGTGGGGTCTTCCTTGCTGCACGCGGGCTTTCTCTAGTTGAGGTGAGCAGGGGCTACTCTTCGTTGTGGTGTGCGGGCTTCTCATTGCAGTGGCTTCTCTTGTTGCGGAGCACGGGCTCTAGGCGCACGGGCTCTAGGCTCGCGGGCTCAGTAGTTGTGGCCCAGGGGCTTAGTTGCTCCTTGGCATGTGGGATCTTCCCAGACCAGGGCTTGAACCTGTGTGCCCAGCATTGGCAGGCAGATTCTTAACCACTGCACCACCAGGGAAGTCCAAAACTTATATACTTGGCCAGAATTAGTGTGCTTCGGAGGATCTGGAAGCCTTATTAACCCTTGCAGTGTTCTGCAGGACAGTCTGGCTTCTGCAAGGCAAAGCCTTGCTGGGCAGCCGTTCTTTCTCAGTTGGGAAGTATGTGTACTCAGTCTCACAAAGTAAATAACTGGTTGCAGCCCCATCATCAGGTAGCACTTAAACCAAGGGGGCTGGGGCTGGAGGTGCTTCTGTCTCCCCACTGTCAGCAGGACCCTTCGCCCCGCCCTGCTCCAGCAGACACTGTGGGGTGCATCCTGGGCTTCTGTTTCACAGGCTTTTCCGTGGCACGTGGCAAATCATTAGTTTCTTAGAGCAGCTCTGTGAGTCACGTCCGTCCTTTTTAGGTGGGCCGACTCTGACTGTGGAGCCCACGTGACGTGCCAGAGCCACGCAGCCGGTAGCTGGCAGAGCTGGGTGCAGACACCGGAATCCGTTCCGTCTGCCTCACCATTCTGGACGGCCTCGCTCACTGTGTGCGGGGTTATGGGGGTAGTATTGTCCCAGTGATCTAGACGGGAGGGCCAGGTTCAAAGCTAATCAGGCCCGACTCCCAGCTCACCTTGCCAGTACCTTTATTGATGGAGTCTTTTTCTCCTACATTAGGAGTGTTTTTAATAGTTTTAATAGCTAACGTCTATTTTTTAATAACTGAAGCTTAACTTTTATTTCTTTAGTTCCAAAATTACATTTTAAGGAGATGTAGTAAGCTGTGTCTATAACACTTAACTGTATGTTTTTCAATTTAGAGACCAGAATAAATACAAAGATGCAGCTAATCTACTGAATGATGCCTTGGCCATCCGTGAAAAAACTTTGGGCAAAGATCATCCTGCGGTTTGTATACTGGTTCTTTCATTCTTTTTATATATTATTTTCCCTAATGTATTTTTATACCCATCTCATTTTAATATTAAACTCAACAGGGAAGATTTAAGAGCTGCCTTTTCACTGGACGGCACAGGTAGGACTTCCCTCACTTAGTACAAGTGGTGAGCTTCAGTGCTGGAGACTCCCATTTAGCAGGTGTCAGTGTGCACTTAAGTTGTTTATCGCCCCACCTCAAATGGATCACGTACGGTGTTTTTTGATCCTAAATCAAATTGCATGTACTTCTGTAAATTTTTTCATAAAGATTTTGTATTTATTAAAATCTGGTCAGATTTGCATATAGATCTATTTTGGTTGGCTTTGTGGCTTTCAGTGAAATTAAAAAAAAAATCAAGATCCTGTTGATGTTGATTTGTTAATATTCTGCAGTGTTACTTTATGCATCTGTCTGTAGACGGTGAGATTGCTCTTTTGCCTCTAAGTGGGGTCATGTTCCTTCATCCGGCTGAGAGCTCTTCCCTGCACATACTGGGCGTGATGAGTGTGTGATGTCTCCCGTCCCCTCCACCGCTGTCGTTTACTGTTCTTCGCGGTTCCCTGTGTTGGTAGGTGGCAGCAACTCTGAATAACCTCGCAGTGCTTTACGGCAAAAGAGGAAAGTACAAAGAAGCTGAGCCGCTGTGTAAACGAGCTCTGGAGATCAGAGAAAAGGTGCGACTGAGACGGTTCTCCTTGAGATGCTGTGTTTTATGCTTTTAAATAACTCACTTTTTTTTTTTTAATAACTCACTTTTAAGCTTTGAGATAGGACCACTGTGATATATCATTACTGACCATTTACTGAAAATAAGCTCTTCAGTCAGGTGGGCAGCCCCAAACGCAGCCAGATGGGCCCATACACATGGGAGTTTAGGAGGAGTGGAGCCTTGAGTCTGCATGCCCTCCCAGCCTGAGGCCTGGAAATGATTCAACTGAAGAAGGAATTTCTCAGGCCTGTAGGTGGAAGGCACGGGGGCATTTCATTGACAGTTGGGCCCGTGCCTGTCAAGAAGAAAAACATTAAAATTTTAAAAATGAGGTCAACAAATACGCTTATGAAACTGAAGAAAATGAATAATTGTTTTTGAGAACTAAAGAACAACTCAGAGCTATAGATTAAGTCAATGTCATGGATAGGTCATATCAGCTAATACAGTTGATAGTAATTAGGTGTTTTTAAATGTAACTTGTTAATGTCAGCAGTGCTCTGTATGACCGTGTATTCAAATGTTAGAGACTTGGCAGGTCCACGCCATGATTTTTTTTTAAGGTTATTTTATGACATATAGGTTTGTTTATTTGTTTGTTTTTGGCTGCGTTAGGTCTTGTTGCTGCGTGTGGGCTTTCTCTAGTTGTGGCGAGCAGGGTGTGCAGGCTTCTCGTTGCGGTGGCTTCTCTTGTCGTGGAGCACAGGCTGTTGGCGTGCAGGCTTCAGTAGTTGCAGCATGTGGGCTCAGTAGCTGTGGCTCACGGGCTGTAGAGCACAGCCTCAGTAGTTGTGGCGCACGGACTTAGTTGCTCTGTGACGTGTGAGATCTTCCCGGAGCAGGGATCGAACCCGTGTCCCTTGCATTGGCAGGCGGATTCCCAACCACTGTGCCACCAGGGGAGTCCAATGCCATGATACTTTAATTTGACTTTTTGTGTCATTATTTACCATTGATACTGAGCAATCTCATTTAATTTTGAGTCATATGGCAAGGACTTGGGAAAGGGAAGATGAAAAGGGGCTAATTATCACATTATGCAGGTAAAGTTTTGTCCATGTTGCCATCTGCATAATATTTACAAAATAAAATCGTTTTTATTTTATTTTTTATTTATTCATTGAGATTTTGAGTGGGCTGGGGTTAAAATCAGGGAGAACCACAAACGTATCAAGTTGAGGATTATGAACTATAGATGATGATCAGATTCATTCATATATATTTGCTCTTTCATTCAGTCATGTAGCCAACATTTATTGAGGACTTGGAGGCTCCCTGCTTGGTTAGAGTTGGTGATTTCAAATTAGACACAGTCCTTTCCCTGGGAACACAGTGCAGTAGGCAGACCTTGGGAATGCATGTGCCTTGGCTTCTAGCCTAGGGCTCAGGGAGCACATAGAGCAGGGGCTTCTCCAAGTACAGGGCTGGGACTGCACTGGGCATGGCCTCCCACAAACGGCCAGTGTTGGAGCTGAGTCTCAAGAACTGAGGTCAGAGCTTCCCAGGCAGGGAGAGGTAAGGAATGCAGAGGGGATGGAGAGGCAGCCTGCCTCATTGGGGACTGTGTAGGTAAAGGCACAAGGTGAGAGACTGGATGGCTGGCTCAGGTCCTGAGGAAGCAGTGTAGTGTTTAGTTGTCCATCTGTGTGCCAGCACCGTCCTAGGTGCTGAGAGGACATTACATCCAGACATTGAGACAAGGCATTTGCACACTGAGGCTTACATCTTAACGGGTGAGAGTCAGGCGATAAAGGACTAAATAGATAAATAAGATAGTTTTGGGTAGTGATACTTACAAAGAAAGAAAAAAAACCAGGTGATTTGCTTGTGAGTAAACTGGGTGGGGATGGGCTGAGGGCTCCCTTAAATTGGATATAAGGAGGTCCTCTCTGAGGGGACCTGTAAAGAGACCTGAAAGATGAGTTGTTTAGTGGGGGGTGGGGAGCAGGGCAGTGCTGGGAGAAGAGTGTTGGGCGTCTGGGACAGTAAGTTCAAGTTCGAAGAGCCCTGAGGTGAAGTTTGAAATGCGAGGGAAGTGGTTTGGGATGCTCAGAGAATCTGGGTCTGAATGTGAAGGGATACGTAGGCTGTGAATTGAAGAACTGGAAGTGTCCTTTGAAGGCTGTTCTGTGCACGAATAAGTGTAATGTAGTTAGACTCAGAAGGGCCAGGTGTAAGTTCAGGCACTTCAAAGACTGGGTGGTCATATTAAACAGCCTTTATAAAACCCAGTTTCCTCATCTTCAAACTGTGCATAGTACTACCTACCATGTAGGATTATTATAAGAATTAAAGACACTAAAGCACGTGAAGGAAATCAGCATAGTCGTCCCCTCCCCCCAAGAATAAGGAGTTCAACAAATTCTGGTTAAGTTATTTTTATTATTGCATGGGGAGCCATTTAAACGTCATAAGCCTGGAAGCAAGGCACAGTCGTATTTATGTTTAGAAAGCGCCTTCTCATGATAGGGTAGAGAATGGATCGGATGGTACCGTGTGAAACAAATAATAAGTGTTTCTAATACACTATTTTTTATTCCCAGGTTTTGGGAAAGGATCACCCTGATGTTGCCAAGCAGTTAAATAACCTGGCCTTACTGTGCCAGAACCAGGGCAAGTACGAGGAAGTGGAGTATTACTACCAGAGAGCCCTCGAGATCTACCAGACGAAGCTGGGGCCCGATGACCCCAACGTGGCCAAAACGAAAAACAACCTGGTACGCTGACAGACGTTGACAGAGGTGCAACTCTGTAGATAGAGCCAGATGACTTTCCTCCTGAAATCTGAACTCTGTCTCATAGTTTAACCTATAAATAAGAACGTATGCTTCACTTACGTATGAAGAATAGTAAGTACTTTGTTTTATTTTAAGGCATCCTGCTATCTGAAGCAAGGAAAATTCAAGCAAGCAGAAACACTGTACAAAGAGATTCTCACTCGCGCACATGAAAGGGAGTTTGGTTCTGTAGATGGTAAGAAATGTACTTTTGTTTCTAAGCAGATGCAGTTGCAGGATGCGTTAAACATAGTGATTTCCATGAAGCAAAAGGATAAAAAAAAATAGTGATTTCTAGCTTGAACTTGGTAATACCCAAGTCATCACAGTATTTTCAAGACAGAATTTAATTTGAATTTTAGAAATGATTTTCCATGGAGCGTTTATTGGAGCGGACCCAGTCTGAGTGAGTGCCCATCAGCTCATCATTCATCATCCAGGGACCGTGGTGAACCCTGCGTACCTGCCCTGGCATTACCGATAATGGAGTCATGCAGCCTGTGGTCAGGGTGATGGGCCACACTACCCTCACCGGAGTCCACACGTGCTTTAGGCACAACCTAGATGCACTGGCTCCAGAAAGCCTTCCTGGAGTCATTAATGCTTTCTAGAATTGCTCTGTAATACAGTGGTTCTCAAAGTGCCGGCAGGAACCAGCAGTTTCAGCACCACCTGGGACCTGTCAGAAATGCAGATTCTCGACCCATCCCAGGCCTGCTGGATTGTTTGACGGCCTTACGGAGCTAAGGCCTGTCTCCTTTGTATTCCTTAAAGTATTGTAGGTGCTTAATATTAATATTTTATAAGATTTTAATTGCTCAGTAAAACAGTATTTGTGTGTTACATGAGGCATCTTCCCCCCTTTACTACCCTATTACATAAGGATTTCAGAATGTGAACAGTTGTTACTAGTGTGTGGGAAACCTTAGAATTCGTGGGGAAGAAGGTTTTGATTAATAAGTATTTTCTTCTATAGAGAGTTTCTAGAAACTACTTTTGAAAAATCTTTGAAAAGTGTATTAGTTTTTCTCTGTTAACAAGTGGAGCAGTAAATCTCTTACTATCAGAAGATCGTAATGCCTCAGGCCCATCAGTTTGACAATGGATTCTGTTTGCAGTTGTGCCGGGATTGGATAACAGCCCACCTCCCTGGACTTGTACAGTTCACAGGGAACTTTCATGTCCTCCTCTAACTGTAGAGGCCTTGCTGGTTTTCTGTTGATTCCAGGCCATCTTCTTAGTGCTTCTTTAAAAACATTTTACTCTTGGGGAAGACTTGTTTCCTTGCGATTTGCTAGCTTCTTTCTACTAAAAATAGTAACATGAAGTCCAGTTAATTGGGTTCTAGCTAAAAGCAGTTTTTCTGTACTTGGATTTATCCTCCACACAAATGTTAAAACGTAGGACAGAAAAACATTTTTTCTTTAGGCAAGATGCACATGTGTCCTGGTTTGCTGTCGGGGCGTGGCTTTCAGGTCACGGCCTTCTTGGCTACAGTGCAGCATTGAATCCCATGACCTGGTTGGTTGTCAGGAAACCTCGTTCTCTTAACTGTGGTGGATTCTTGTCTGTCCTAACAATAGGGTTAGATTAGCACATAAAGCTAAAACTGCAGTACATAACAGTGCTGTTAAGCTTTAAATACTGCTCACTCTGCTTTGTTTAAGAATTGTGACACACACTTATTTTTCCAGTTAAACAGTTGGACCAGCACCATTACCCGAACAGCCCTCCCATCCCCCCACTCATTCGTAAGGTCATGCTCTAAATTCTTCATCAGGTCAAGGGTTTTGTTGCTGGTGGTTGTGGCGGTGGTGGTTCCTCTGCTGGACCATTCCTCTCCATTTATGCAGGTGTTGATTCTCGTACCAGTCGCCCATCTTCTTGGCTGCTGTGGTGTGCAGTGAGGCGGGGTGGGGGCGAAGTTAGACATGTGATGTGACAAAGTCTGTAAGCACGCTTCCTTTTTAAAACTTCCCTGGCTAGTCTCACCGTTGTTTTTTTTTTTTTAAATTGACGTATAGTTGATTTACAATGTTGTTAATTACTGCTGTACAACGAAGTGATTCAGTTATATATGTACATTCTTTTTTATATTCTTTTGCATTATGGTTTATCATAGGATACCTAATATAGTTCCCTGTGCTGTACAGGAGGACCTTGTTGTTTATTCATTCTGTATATAATAGCTTGCATCTGCTAACCCCAAACTCCCATTCCACTCCTCCCCCACCCCCCTTCCCTTTGGCAACCACCAGTCTGTTCTCTCTGTCTGTGAGTCTGTTTCTGTTTCATAGATAGGTTCCTTTGAGTCATATTTTAGATTCCACATATGAGTGGTATCATATGGTATATGTCTTTTTCTGACTTACTTCACTTAGTATGATAAGCTCTAGTTGCCTCCATGTTGCTGCAAATGGCATTATTTCGTTCTTTTTTGTGGCTGAGTAGTATTCCATTGTATATGTGTACCACATCTCCTTTATCCATTCATCTGTCAATGGACATTTAGGTTGTTTCCATGTCTTGGCTATTGTGAATAGTGCTGCTATGAACATAGGGATGCATGTATCTTTTTGAATTACGGTTTTGTCTGGATATATGCCCAGGAGTGGGATCGCTGGATCATACGGTAATTCTAGTTTTAGTTTTCTGAGGAACTTCCATACTGTTTTCTATAGTGGCTGCATCAATTTACATTCCCACCAACAGTGTAAGAGGGTCCCTTTTTCTGTACCTTCTCCAGCATTTGTTATTTGTAGACTTTTTAATGATGGCCATTCTGACTGATGTGAGGTGATAACCTCATTGTACTTTTGATTTGCATTTCTGTAATAATTAGTTATGTTGAGCATCTTTTCTTGTGACTGTTGGCCATCTGTATGTCTTCTTTGGAGAAATGTCTATTTAGGTCTTCTGACCATTTTTTGATAGGGTTGTTTGTTTTTTGTTGTTGTTGAGTGGGAGCTGTTTGTATATTTTGGAAATTAAGCCCTTGTCAGTTGCATCATTTGCAAATATTTTCTCCCATTCCGTAAGTTGTCTTTTCATTATGTTATGGTTTCCTTTGCTATGCAAATGTTCACTCTTTTAAAACCAGTATTTAAAACTAGTTTCATTCTTCTCCTATGACATGCCAAATAATCCTAAGAATAGTTAACCACATACTAGTCTTCTAGTTAAAAACAGTTTAAATGTGTACTCTTATTTAATATTCTCAACAGTCCTGTGAAGTGGGTCACACATTACTCCATTTTAGGAGCGAGGACACTGCAGGCTAAGCGACTCACCCAGGATGGGTAGCTGATGCGTGGTTGGACTGGGTGGGAGCACAGGTCTTATTCTCCAGAAACCTCAAAAATAAGTGAAGAGACGGGATCATGAAAATCACCTATAATTTCATCATCTTTTAATTTTTTTAGTGTCTTTCCTTCCTTTTTTGCCTATTGATTTGCATAATTGAAACCACACTTTATATATAATCATGTATACTGCTTATTTTCCTTTATACTTGTAGCTTAAGCATTTTTCATGTCATAAAAGTGTTTTCATAACCTTCGCTTTTTAAAAAAATTTATTTATTTATTTGTTTTTATTTTTGGCTGCATTGGGTCTTCTTTGCTGTGCTTGGGCTTTCTCTGGTTGCCGTGAGCGGGGGCTACTCTTCATTGCAGTGTGCAGGCTTCTCATTGTCGTGGCTTCTCTTGTTGCAGAGCACAGGCTGAAGCGTGGGCTTCAGTAGTTGTGGCACACGGGCTCAGTAGTTGTGACCACGGGCTCAGCAGTTGTGGCTCACGGGCTCTAGAGTGCAGCCTCAGTAGTTGTGGCACATGGGCTTAGTTGCTCTGCGGCATGTGGGATCTTCCCAGGCCAGGGCTCAAACCCATGTCCCTTGCATTGGCAGGCAGATTCTTAACTACTGCGCCACCAGGGAAGCCCATAACCTTCACTTTTAAGACTGCTTATCCTCCATGATGTGGGTGCATTATTTGGAAGCTTTGGATGAGTGTGTTATGTGTCAGTGTTCTCAAAAGTGAAGAAAATTTTAAAGGAATATTGATTTGTAGTTTTTCCATTTTTGCTCCCAACATCTTAATATTATTTCTTAGACTTTTGTTTAATGTTAGTTGTTCAAATTCTGAATAGTTCCAAGTGTTACATGAGGGTTCTAGCATTAAAAGTTTCCTTATAGGGACCCTAGCATTTGTCTGTGTTTTTGATCGTTGCCTACCCTGTCTAGGTAGGTACCTGTGATTCCATGTCTTCTGTTTTCAGAGCTGCATGTGAATGGCCATTTCCTACTGGTTTCTTGTGGTCTGGTTCTGTCTTCATAGTCTTTATTCTCCATTGTGAAACCTTGTCTGTCCATGATGTGAAAAGTAATATCTGAGAAGGATCATATGGAAAACAAAACAGAAACCTTGCAGTTGCTGAAACTTGACAACTTCCACTTTGTGGGCTCTGTTATGCTTCAGTTTACAGTATGTTATTTTTTCTTCCCTAGATGAAAATAAACCCATTTGGATGCATGCTGAGGAAAGAGAAGAATGCAAAGTAAGGACATACTATTTCGAGAGATTCTAAATTGAATATATTGCTTAAGATAATTATTCACTTGAAATTATTTGCTATAATTTAGGGAAAGCAAAAGGATGGGACTTCTTTTGGAGAGTATGGTGGCTGGTACAAAGCCTGCAAAGTTGACAGGTACGTCTGCTTAACTGAAAAACAGAGACACAGCTGTGGAAGGTGCTAATGCTTCAAAGGTAGCTTGTAAATGACCGAGTATGTAAGTTCCTTAAAGTGGTGTGGTTGCACAGTCCCTGATTTCCCCCAAATTCCAATGAAAACTCCGTAACTTCGTAAATGAGGTAATTCATGTACACAAAACCCACTGTAATATGGGTCACATGGGTAAAATATTGGTTCTGTTCATTAATGCTGTGTCTAAGGCTAACTACCAAATCGCAGGAGAAGAGATGACTAAATATAGAGACACAACATTTAAGGTGGCCATAGAGCAAACTCACGGGAAACAGGCCAGCAGACGTGCAAAAGCCAGCACTTTGCAGGTGTGTCCAGGTGCACACCCCAGTCTCTCCCGCAGCCCTCAGGGCCTCTGTGTCTGCGGAGGGTTGTGTGAGCTCCTTCACCAGCAGCCCGTGAGCCTGTGCAGATGGCCGTTTCCTCTTCTGACTGCAACACCTTTCCTGCAGTCTTTTTCCTATATTAACTTTTGCTCACCCTTTAAGACTTAGTTTACCAGCCTTCTATTTCAGAAAAACTCTCTGAACCCCTAGTTTGGAACAAGTACTCCTTCTTTGGGTTCCCCATAGCACTTAGCATAACTTCTGAATTGCATGTGCTTTGTTTCTCCCAATACTCTGTAAATTGTCTCAAAGACATGGAGTATAGCTTCCTTATTTCTAAAGCGCCTGTCATCAGTAAGAAAAAAATCTCTTGAAGTATATCTGTACTTAAAAGGAACTAGATTTATTACTCGTTTCTTAGTAAGAGTGCTCTTTGAGGAGTGCAGAAACACTGTCTGTGTCCACACTGTTGGTTCATCCTTTCGCACACACAGCCGTCATTCTGTGGCTCAGATCTCACTGGTGATGAGTTTTGGATTCACTTGGCTTCCCCTCTACTTGTAGAGGGAGGGGGGAAGGTAGATAGCAGCATTGAAACGTGTGTCCTCTTTACTACCTGGCACAGTCAGCTCTGCCCCCGAGGGGGGAAGCCTGATGGTCACTGGACAGACCCAGAATAGACATTTCTGTTGAGACTGCCCGGTGGTCTGGAAGGAACACAGGGGCATGTCCCATCAGCCACAGGGCTCAGTGCGGTAGGCAGGGGATGCTTGACACAGAAGAGCCTTTTAGAGTTTTACAGTTAAAAAAAAGTACCATAGAAATTTAAATAATTTTAGCCAAACATAAGTCTCTTTGTCCTTTAGATTATGTGCTGTTGATAGTGGTTGCTCTAAAACTTATATTTTATCGTTTTGTGTATCATATGCTTTCTTACAGTCCAACTGTTACAACTACTTTAAAAAACCTTGGGGCACTTTACAGACGTCAAGGCAAATTTGAAGCTGCAGAAACATTGGAAGAGGCAGCCATGAGGTCACGTAAACAGGTCAGTCAAAAACCTTCTGTTTTTAATTTAGCCTTCCGTTTTTAACTTTGAGTTTAATGATTCTCTTTTACAAGACTTATTGAAACCTTGATTTAGAAATGGAAAATGTTTACTGTTTTAGTTTGTACAAATAAAATTATATTGTTCAAGCGACAATATAATGTAAATATATTGTAAATATGACACCAAAAGTACGAGCAACAAAAGCAAAAGTCAGTCAGTTAGATTCACCAAAATTAGAAACATTTGTGCATTCAAGGATACTATCAAGAAAATGAAAAGACTCACAGAATGGGTGGACATATTTGCAAATCACATCTCTGAGGAGGTCTAGTGTCCAGAATGTATAAAGACAAAAGGCCCACCTAATTAAAAAACGAACACAGGACCTGAATAGACATTTCTCTGAAGATGCTACACAACTGCCAACAAGCACATGGAAGGACGCTCAACATCATGAGTCATCAGGGGAACGCAAATGAAAACCACAGCGAGGCGCCACCTCACACCCACTGGGCTGGCTGGGATTCAGCAACAAAACAGAAATAGCAAGTGTCGAGGAGGAGGTGTAGAGACGGGAGCCCTTGTGCACTGCTGGTGGGGATGCAGAACGGGGCAGCTTCTGTAGAGAACAGTTTGGGTGTTCATCCAAAAGAGAAGCATAGAGCTCCTATCTGACCCTGCAAGTCCACTCCTAGGTATACACTGGAGAGAATGGAACGCAGGTACTCAAAACAAATACAGCCGATGCTCGTTATTCATGGTACTTATGTTCTATAAAGTTGCTCTGAACACTGAATTAGCAAGTACTGAACCATTGTTTCTAGGGAGATACAGAGTTACGTTCCTGGGAGCCTCTGGTCACGTTTACTTCAACCGATCAATACGTAACCTTGTTTTAGGTGTGTTTCTGTTTAAAGACACCTTATTTAGTATATGTTGTTGATTCATCAGCATCGAATTATGGCCAGCAGCACTGTAACTTGTGCCTGAAGAGAACTTACCTTTCTCCATAAGGCACACCCCAGCCTTCCTGCGCTTAGGAACACCAGAGGACACTTGAGCACCGCTCTCAGGGGCCGTTTTAAACAGTGAAACCACTGACCGAAATGCGGAAAACATGGCACCAGATGACTTAGACTGGGGGAGGGAGGATGCTTGTTTACAGTATAAGGTGAAACAAGAAAGCAGAGTGTCGCCTTGTTCGATCCTAGCTGGGGACGTGCGCGTCGGGTGACTCCAAGTTTTCTCCACTTCGTGTGTCTGTGAATGACCCTGAAAGCACTGCGACTCTTGATTTTAGGGTTACGATACCTTTTGGCCAGTAGGTGGATTAGCAGATACGGCCTCCGTAAGTGATGAGGATTGACTGCGCTTGTGCACGTACGTTCGTGGCAGCATTACTCTCAGTAGGCTGAACGGACAGACAGACGTGTGTTCGTCGGTGGACGAGTGGGTACACGAGGTGGTATATCCACGTGATGGAATACTGCTTGGCAGTCGGGACCGCCGCAGCGCCTTCCTTCATCAGCTGGGGCAGGTTAGCTGTGCTGAAGCTCAGCCGTGAGGAACATACAGGGGAAAGGCGGGGTTCTTGCCCTTCGATTGCCAGTTCTAGAGCAAGGAGGTAATGTATTCCTGTGTATGTGTATAATGCCTATGAGGATGGCAGGTTTTGTTTTCTGTTTTTAGGGCTGGAGGGACAGGTGTGGCTTTTTCCCCTGAATGGTGTATACGTAGCCTATTCTGCAGTTGTTGGTTTATAGCCAGCTTTTGGCTGGGATTACGGTCGCCCATAGGTACCTGGGAACTGTTTCCTTCCGGAGACCCTGCAGAGGGGTTCGAGAAGGCCCAGTGCAGTGTTGCTCTGGTGCTCTCCTAGCCTGTGCCCTGCAGGAGCCCCTCCTTGAGTCCTGTCGTCCTTCCCAGGTCTTCTGACTCTGAGGGGCTACTGTTCAGGGGAGGGTGCCCTGGGCGCAGGCGGCGTGGGATTCTGGCCCGACCGGGGGTGGTCCGTGGTGCTCCTTCATCACCGGGCTTTGCTGTAAACCAGTGCCAGATAGCGTTCATCCAGCCGGTGGTGTCCAGAGTCAGGAGCTGCAGATGTTTAGAGAGAGGGGTGTTGCTAGTGCTTTGTTGAGAGCAGCCCCTCCTGCGCCTGGGAGGGCCACGGCCCGCTCCACTGTGGAGGTCGCCGCAGCACATGGTCTGTTTGGGTGTTGTGCCCCCCTGGGGAGGAAACCCTCAGGGTCAGTGAAGGGGCAGTATTTGCAGGGGCAGCTGTTCGGATTGGGATTCCACGTGGAATAAAACATGCTGCACCTGCTCATCAGATGGTGCTGCAACGCACATGGAGAACGTTTGCTGCTGGGTGTTGATCCGGTTATGTGTTCACTCAGATGTGCGTGGGGTGATCGTCGAGAAGGCAGGCGGGCGCTTGCTGCTGCCCGTCGCTCTGCGCAGTAGGGAAGTTTGCTGTTAAAACGCCTGTTGTTAAATTAGTGGCTAATTTTTTAAAATGTTATACCGGGAACAAGTAATCCGTGAGTTTTCAACCATGTACTTATTTTGGAGGCATGGAACACCAGGCACTTAATGTTAAAGTGTCAAAAACTGGGCACTTTCCCAGCGTCTCACCATGAAACTTCCAAACATAGAGCAAAGTTGGGAGGATTTTATACCCGTGTACCGCCTCCTAGATTCAGTCACGAGCATCTCTCCCATCTATCCATCCTTCAGTTCTTTTTTTTTTTCAATGCCTTTCAAAGTTGTATACCTCAGTACACTTCCTTTTAAATACTTCAGCGTGCACATCATAACCTGGAGCTCAGTAGGTGTTTATAATTTTTTAACATTTGAGGTAAAATTTACATATGGTGAAATGCACAAGTCTTAAGTGTACATTCCTGAGAATCACTGTTCTGATTTTTCCCTCCAATGTTTAAGAACTTTTTTCCCCTAATATACATTTAGTTATCTTAGAAATCCCCAATAAAACTGAAGTGCTGATGGAGCAAACCCTTTTCCCCCTGCCTGGCTCGCAGGGTCTTGACAATGCTCACAAACAGAGGGTAGCTGAAGTGCTGAATGACCCTGAGAACACGGAGAAGCGGAGAAGCCGCGAGAGCCTCAGCGTGGATGTGGTCAAGTACGAGAGCGGCCCTGACGGAGGGGAGGAAGTGAGTATGAGCGTAGAGTGGAACGGGGTAAGTACAGTACACAGCGCGTGCTCAGCCTGTGCTGCGAGGCCCCGGGCGGCAGCTTGGGCTGTCTCCCACCGGGAGTGCTTTCTCGCATCTCCTGGCTTAACTGCTAGACAGCCTACTTTTCTCAAATTAAGTACAAATTAAGCTTTTTGTAAGTTCTGCTAACACTGAAGTCTGTTATTTGTTTGAAGTAGTAATTTTCTTCTTTTTAGGAATCCATGAAAGCTGTTTGGCTTAACTTTGAGCACTTAAATGCTGATTGAGTGTCCTGGTTTTTAAAGCATAATTCATAATTTGGTTTTATTTTAATATTAGGATTAGTGTGGCAGATAACTAACTTGCTTTTTTAACTTACCCATTTTCATTGCTAACTTCAGTGCTCCTAATTTCACTGACGAGGCTGCTGTGGATTTTGTTAGAATTAATTTAAATACTTCCAAGGAAAAGGGTGATTCAGACAGAACTCGTCTGTAGAAGAGAACAGGTCAGGAGTGAGAATGTTAGGGTGGCTGCTCTTCATGTCCCAGCTCAGTCCACGGAGGGCCCAGCGGCTCACCGCTCTCCATGGTTACCTGCCGGAGGCTTTTGGGTCCCGAGCATGTGCCTCTATTAGAAACATGTCACCTCCATGGCCAGGCTGTGCCTCTGCCTCTGTGGAAGTTCTTACCACTGCTGTTTCTCCAGTATTGCCTTCTGGACATTTTCTTTCTAGTGAATTTTTGTAACACGTGGGTAATTTTTTTGTACATTGAGCTGGTGTCTTTGGAATTCTGCTTTTATGGGGGAGGGTTGAATGCAGGATTAGCTTTAATGCATTCAGGTGCAGTGTTGATTTTTTTGAAGTCACGTAATGCAATTTGATTAGTTGTAATTGTGCAGATGTTTTGCCAAATGGTAGTTTGGGGCTTTCTTATAGTCTATCTTTTTGAATCTATTTATTCTTTGGGATTTTCTACAGCTGTAGCAATTTGGTAAGGGTCAGCACTCTAGCTGACATTTTACACAGAATGTTGTTGGCCAAGCTTTAAGGGAGAGCGTCTCTTTCGGCCGTCTTTACCTGGCAGCTCCCTTGCTTTGGTTTTCCTGTGCCAAGACAACCAATCAGCATCTGCTTTGACCACTCACCCTGTCGGGCAGTCGCCCAAAGCGAAATGAGGGCGGCTCTGCCCTACTCGTGTCCGTGTCCAGCCCGCACTGTGTACTGTACTCTCCCCGAGGTGGCTGCTGTCTGCGTGCTCTGTGTAGGAGGCCCTCCTTCCGCTGGTCTCCAGGAGCCAGGGGGCAGGGTTTGATCCTTCAGAATGAAGTTCTGGAGGAGCTTTCTCTTGAGACAGTATTTCTAGGTCAATCTTTTTATGAAATCACGTGAAAATAAAGTTATTGACATCTCAGAGTTCTATTACTGTCTTCAAGACTGAGACTCGGGGGTGAGGGAGAGCTGCTCTCATTCCTCCGTGGAGGGGTGGGTGGGCAGGCGTCATGGTGCGGTGGGCAGAGGTGGGACCCCGCCCCCCAGTTCCTGCTCTCTGCCCTTCACCTCACATTTCCTCTCTCACTGTGGACATGCTGTCACTCAGGACACACACACGCTGGGTGCTGGATACCTTTTTACTTGACTTTTAGACACTAGCGACTCTGCATCTTTGACAGAATCCACCCCAGGGTGCTTTGCCTGGGCTGGATCCAGTTGACTGAAAGAATCTAGACTGCAGGTCATCCAGTGCAGCGGTTCCTAAACTCACTTTGAGCAGCAGAAGGAGCCATCCCTTCAGATGGGTCTTACGTGAAGCAGTGAGTCAATAGAGCCCTGCTTGGGTTAACCAGGGAGGGACAGGTGAGAGCTGGCGCCTGAGGCCACGGCTCAGACCAGCACCGCCCGCCCCGCAACGGGGGCCTGGGCTCTCAGGCTGGTTTCCTTCGGAAGCTCTGAGGTTCTGAGAGGTTAGTGCTGCTCTCCCAGCACTTGACTTGAGTTTTATTTTCAAAGCATACATTTATGTTTTAAAAGGAGACAGGAAAGGCAGTGTGCACCCTTAGGTGGTGTTTGGTTTTTTTTTTTTAACATCTTTTTTGGAGTATAATTGCTTTACAATGTTGTGTTAGTTTCTGCTGTATAACAAAGTGAATCAGCTATACATATACACGTATCCCATATCTCCTCCCTCTTGCATCTCCCTCCCACCCTCCCTATCCCACCCCTCTAGGTGGTCACCAAGCACCGAGCTGATCTCCCTGTGCTACGCAACTGCTTCCCACTCGCTATCTACCTTACGTTTGGTAGTGTATATATGTCCAAGCCACTGTCTCACTTTGTCACAGCTTACCCTTCCCCCTCCCCATATCCTCAAGTCCATTCTCTAGTAGGTCTGTGTCTTTATTCCTGTCTTACCCCTAGGTTCTTCATGGCTTTTTTTTCTTTTTCTTAGATTCCATACATATGTGTTAGCATACGGTATTTGTTTTTTCTCTTTCTGACTTACTTCACTCCGTATGACAGACTCTGGGTCCATCCACCTCACTACAAATACCTCAATTTCGTCTCTTTTTCTGGCTGAGTAATATTCCATTGTATGTATGTGCCACATCTTCTTTATCCATTCATCTACCCTTAGGTGCTCTTTAGATACAGCTTTATTGAGGTATAATTGCGTGCAACCAGAGGAGCCCATTTTAAGCCCACCTTGGTTTAGAGGCTCACACACTGCTGTCCCCACATTATCTCGGTCCAGGTGTGAGGATGAAGTGTTCAATGCTGTCTCTGCGTGAGTGCAGATTCCCCTGGGATTACAGGGCAAGCAGGTTAAGCATTGTTGCTATTTGCAGCCACTTTCCTGTGTGCATCAAGATTTTCTCTGTTATGCAGTCAAGATAAAAGATAAAAATAAATTGGGAGTTGAGGTGGACGCTGAGGCTGGACCTGTCTGTAACTTCACGTTCAGATCACGGGTTCTCTAAGGCAGCCTCATTGTTCTTACTTGCTTACTTTAATCATAAGAACTTGTTACACGTTTATAATGAGAAAATGCTGTTGAGGTTTTATTTTATATTGGGGTTCTACATTAGATTTTAATTTTTTAAAGAAGGATTTCAGCGCTCCTTAAAAAGTTTGGAAACCGCTGCTGTAGGGAAAGTGCTGAGCTGCTCTGTTGGGAAGATGCACAGAGCCCTCACTTGGGTTTTCACAAACATTTTCACAAGACACTAGGCGCAGGCCTTCTCAACATTCAGAAATAACATGGACCACAAAGGGCAGTGTGGTCAAAGACAAGACAAACTAGGTTATAATAGTTACTCCCTGCAGATACTGCAAATCTGGATCAGCAGAGAACTGAATTGTATGCTATTAAGATATAAGAAACGTAAGGCTCCCGGGCATATTCTAATTCACGTGAAGTTTCTGGATGAGATTCTTGACATGGTAGATAATTTGTTTAGGGAAGTACAATTCTGTTCTTTTTCTATGTACCATAGAGATCATAATTGAAGTACTTGAAAATGTAACTTCATCAAATGTTATTTTTGTGTAAACTGTTCAGATCTAAAAGTCACTGTCAAGATAAGTCTCTTACGGTCCTGCTTCTAAAGATGCAGATGCTCTGTGCATAGTGACCCTTTCTGGGTAAAATTGACTTCACGTTAACTGTGAGACACATGTGTGTCAGTCACCGGGACCCAGGTCCCCACTGGGCCACGCAGGAGCCTTGGGGCTGCACTGTAATTAACGAATTGCCTTTGCAGTGGTCCCACTAGGCCACCAGGAAACATCAGACGTCTTACATTCTGAGTGGAATCTGAGCTTCACCTGTGCTGGCCTTTCTGTTTTCAGAGTGCCAGTTCTCTACTGGGGTCCTTCTGAAGTAGCCCCACCCCCATGTCCCCATCCTTTTTGTACTGCTCCCCATGTTAATATTTCTAAAAGCTTTTAATACACTAAACTCTTCCCCAGGATTCCTGGGAATGAGGTAACAGTTAATTAGAAATAATGTAATTTTTTAAAAATAAAAATTAAACTAGGAAGACAACTAGAATAAACCAAAGAAGAATTTAAAAACACCAAATCACCTGAAATCCATAGATAATAATTACTGCCATATAATTCTTCACCAATACATTATACTGTTAATTTTTGTTCAGAAACCCAGTTTTTTGATGCAAATATTCTTTCATGGCAGTATAACGATCTAGACCATTCTGAAAGTGTTGGAATACAGTGAAACCTCCCAACCCTCTAGTCTGTTTTGAGTAGAAATCCACCTTGTTTGGGTGGGTTTATGCTGTCCTTCCTGGTGGTTCTCAGGGGCCAGGTTCCCAGCTGGTGAGAGCGAGGAGGGCAGGCAGACCCACCTGCTCCACCGCCCACTTTCCCTCCAGGTGCTGCTCCCTAAGCCCAGCCCAGCCTGCCTTGTGGGGGGGGGGGCGGGGCGGGGAAGAGTGAGCGTGTGTGGATAAGTGTATGAAACGCTCTTGGAATCTGACTGAAATTACTCTTCCATAGTCTGCGGAGTGTCTAGTACAGGAATATTACAAATAGTACTACTAACGAGTAGCACTGAATTTTGAACTGAACACGAGGAGTGGTACTATTTATAGCATTAACATTTTAACATTCTGTTTCTAAAGAGCAGCAAGAACTTGTGTTTTCTTGTCCTCCCAGCATCGGTGGGGAGTTGGTAACAAGTTTTATTTTTCCATTTTAAAGATGAGAAAGATGAAGCTCGGGCTGGTTAAATGACTTGCTCAGCGTCGCATGGTGAGTCAGCGCGGGCGGGGCTCAGGTCCCCGCGGTCTGGGGCTTCCAATCTGCCAGGACCCAGGATGCGTTGCTGCTTCGGAAATCCTTTTTCTAGTTAATTTTATTTTGGATTATCAATTGCATGTTTCAAATGTGCTATAAACTTTAAAACTCAGTGTTTCTTAACATTTCTGAAATGTCTAAGATGTTAGTGTTTTTCAGAGAAAGTCCTTTCTGATTTCAGAGAGAACTTTATAGTTTAGTTCTATGCAAGAGGATTTCTGATAAAGTTAAAGCTTTAATGAATGCACTCCTCCTGTGCATAGCAGTCTTTCCTTTGGTCACTGTCGATGTTTTTTGTTTCAGAATCTCCTAATGTACAGTAACTTGAAAACCTTTTTATTGTAAGTATCAAGGAGATTTCTAGCATGGTGCCAGTCCGTGCTCTAAAAATGTTGAATTTTATTTTATTGAGGATTAGGAGTGATTTTAGTCTAGATTATGTAAAATGTAACATAAGGTCCAGTACCTGTTTCATACAGGGCTGACAGGAGCAGACAGAAGGTAATTCCAAATACTAAAGCGGTAAAAATGCTGCTTAGATTTTGTGACCTAGAAATACTGTAAGCCAAGCTGTGCTGCGTGGAAACTGGCTCTTTTCTCATGAGTTTCACCTGGGCTTTCTCTCTCCCTTTCTGTCTAACAGGCCTAGCTGCCCTCTGTGACACTCTCACTGTCTCCTGCATGATGGGCGGCATCCCCTCCAGCTTTTCTTCTCTCTCCAGTGCTGACTGCTGTGTTTAGCAATCCCCTAGGATTCTTGTCAGAGCTGCACCTCTCTGTGACTGGCCATTCCTTTTGGTGCTGCTGTCCTTCTGGGGGGTTCCTTATCTCTGTATACATGTAGCTTTGCCAGATATGTACTTAGTAATATAAACTGTGTTAATAAAACCATTTACTGTGTAATACATGAGTTTAAAATCTAAGAGCAATTAGCTGTTCACTTTGATAAGAGGTAGTTAGTTAGTATCCCCCAGGTGTTACTGCAATGGCATGATGGTGACTGTGACACTACCTAGGCTGTCAGAATAGGGCATGTGCTGCTCCTGTCGCGTTTGGAGACCTGGCGGGACCACCCTGGGCTCTGGGCGCTCCCCTTAGGATCGTGCTCAAGTAGAATTTGCTATGTAGTCTTTGTGTGAAATTTTGGCAATTCTGCTTTTCTCTACTAATCTTTAAGTGTTCAGTGATTTGTGTATTTGTGTCTTTCTAACTTCTAATAAACTCACTCCAACTGACCTGTGTCTTGGTGTCTGTCTGCTTGGTAGACCTTCCCACTCTTTCCATGGAATGCAGCATTGCCGTAGCTTCTAGAACTGGTGGGGCTACTGTTAATCTTACTAAATGATTCATGCTGAGAATAAAAGTTCTATACACATTTTTTTCACTCTGTGTATTTGATTTTCATATGCAGATACTGCCAAGTGTTTCACTTATTAATGTCTGAATCAGTTATACGAAAGCTGGGCACTCTTTTACTTGCTTCCTACAAGGCATCTAAGGATTTTTAGTTATTTGTATAGAATGAACGTATTGTTTAATTTTCCCACTACATTTATAATCTACATTTAATAAAACTGTCCTATAAAACTTAATGAAGAAACAGTATATCTATTGCATGTAGATGAAATTGTTAAAAGGAAGTTGCCTATGTCAAACCTAAATGTTTTAGGTCCTTTACTATTTCATGGACCAGATGCTTCCATATTTATTAAACATGGAGTTTGATTTTGGTGACCTTCTTAGAAGCTGCCTTAATTTCCTTGAGTCTTTCTGTGTATCTTTTGTTTCAAGACAGTAATATAATTAATTTTCCTTTGGGGATTTTACTACTTCTGTTTGAATGAGCTTTTTCATGTTCAAACGTTTTCATATTCATTGGATTATCTTTCATGAAATTTAAAATGGATAGATTTCTATTTAAAGTGTATTTACATACATGGCGAATTGATAATTTCTGTAGGAATCACATTACCAGCAAGTCACAGACCGGCAGGTCAACTGCGATGTGAATTCTTGTTTTCATTTAGCTTTGTCTCTTGCGGGTTGGGAGGGAGAACCATCTGGCGCTTCACATTTGTTCACGTTTTTTTCAGGATGGCACTGGATCTTTAAAACGCAGTGGTTCCTTTAGCAAACTCCGGGCTTCAATTAGACGCAGCAGTGAGAAGCTGGTTAGGAAGCTGAAGGGAGGAGGTTCACGAGACAGTGAGCCAAAGGACCCTGGGTAACTATCGCCGCCCCGCCTGCCCGCCCGCCCTTCTCGCCCGCAGACCTCAGAGCTGCATTCCCGCCTGCTTCCCACGCGGTAGCAGTGCAGAGGGTTAGTAGCTGCAATCCGACCTTTTCCCAGGATAGGTTGAGAAAAAATTGTGAAATTTCCCGTTGAGAGGCTAAAAGAGCTGAAGCCTTTGAAAGAAATTTATGGAATTCTTTGATTTTGTTACCTGTGCAAAGAAAGCCTTAACAGTGGAAAGTAGGAATTTAATATTAAAATATTGAGCAGATTAACTTGTTTTTTCTAAGTTTGCATTATTCATTTTTAAAACCAGCATTAGCTTAAATCCTTTAAAGTTAGTTTTAATCTTTTAAAATCAAATGCCAGCTATGTGACTATATTAAATCTCATCATACAGGTATTACTATAGGAAGAAAAATGGTTTAAATAGAAGGATCACAATTTCAAGACTTTTGTTATAATGAGTTTCTTTAGGAGATTTTAAAAAACCTTAGGTTTTTCATGTGTTTAGAAAAGGGTCTCTTCAGTCATGAGTCTTTTAAACAATAACTTTTAAGTTATCAAAGGAAACTGATTCTAGGATATTCCTGCTTTTTATAAGGTTCGTCAGAGGAAGGGTTCTGTGTCCTTCTCTGTTCGTGTTAACAAATTGCCCTGGTTTCTGGGTTATTTCTGGTGTAAACGGCTTCCTGTTTTTGGATGCGTTTCTCACAGAAGCTCTGTATTGTACTGTCAGCTGTTCGTGAAACTCAACCTCCCTAAAACGGTACCTCTTTTGTGAAGGTTGATTCTTAGTATGACTCTCTTTTAAAGTATTTCACTTTAAGTTCTGTAAGAATTCTAATGTCTCAGGACTGAGACCGAGTTCCTTTGGGTAATGTAGGGGAATATAAAGGTGGGTGCGTTTACAGCTGTGCGCTTCGCTGCCTGTAAGGCACGTCCCGTCTCATCCCTCTTGTCATCAGTTGGGGCCTGACTCCCGAGACCCCTGGGGTCGCCCAGCCCGGCTCTCTGCTCCGCGCGCCTCACCCGCACCTGTGGGGAGAGGGGCTGGGCTTGCCCTTAGCTCCGCCCCCGCATCTCTGCTGGTGGAGGGACTTGCTTCCCGATGGCCTTGGCGGCAAGAGCAGTTGGATGTTTATTTGCTGCCATTGCCCTCGTCTCAGAAATGCCTGCAGTCTGCAGAGGGAGTTCCCCGCGCTCCGCCGACGTCCGCTGTGAAACCGCCGGAAGCTGCGGTGTTGGAAGCCTCTGGGGGCTTCTGCGGGCGCGTGGGGCGTCGGTCCTTCCTGGGAGGAGGCATGTGCGCACTGCCTTAGGGAAGTGGGTCCTAAAGTGCCCTTGTTTGGTTTCCAGAGCTAAAACGATAGGGTGCTGTCTGCCCCTCTCACAGCGTGGTGAGGGGCTGAGCGGATTGCTGGGCCCTGCTGAGTCCCGTTCCTGATCCTCGGGCGGGGCTGATGCGTGAAGTGAGGGCGCGTCACGCGCTCTGTGCCCTACGGGCCGTCGGCCGGTTCCGCCAGGGCAGACGCACTGCGGCCTGGGGTTCTGGATGTCTCGGGGCTCGTTAGGGCAGCGTCCAACTCTGGCACCGAGTCCTGGACGCGGCAGAGCTCACAGTTTCTCCTTCTTCACGTCTTTGTCTTTCCCGTGACGCCGCGTGTGTGGACGCTCCCCAGTACGGATGTTCACGGCGCTGAGAGCGCTTTGCCAGCCTGACCTGATGAAATGCAGACCCACACACTTGCATATCGTAACAGTTTTCCCATGTGATGTTATCTGGGTTGATATCTTACTAAACTTTTTGAAAAACTAAATAATTTAGAAAGTTTATCCCATCAAATGCATGAAACAAAGTAATCCTTCCAGGTAAGAGCAGCAATCTTTATTAACTAGACCACTGGCTCTCCAACTGGAGCATGCCTCGTCGTCTCCTGGAGGGCTCCTGAAACAGACCGCAAGGCCCACCCCTGCGTTTCTGATGCAGCGGGGCAGGGGTGGGGGTGAGGTGGGGGGGGGCGAATTCGCCTTTCTAGCAAGTTCCCGGGTAGCGTCAGTGTTGCCGGGTGGGCCACGTTGTGAGAGTCACTAAAGTGGGTGCCCCGGGAGCGGGGTCTGCAGCCTGCAATGGGCACAGCTCCAGGGAAGCACTGGACTGCCTGATGGTCTGGGCGCCGCGGGCTTCAGTGAGACTGTGCGTGCGATTCCGAAGAGTCACTGATGGGGCGAGCTGTTCTTTCACTTCACCTTGGAAAGAAAAGGAAGTTTGAGGAGAAAGTTTGTGTACCTTTCTTAGGAAAAGGTAGCTGGCCAATTAAGTAATAGAATAATTCAATATGGCAGAATATAATTCACTGGTTATTTGGTTTGATTTTATCCTTTGTTCTTTAGTGGTTCTGATTAGAGGAAAACCTGTCCAGAGCTCTAGCAACACTTGTGTGGGGTTCATTGGGATGTTTTTGTCTTGTCCTAGGTGGGAAGTTCGGGGAGTGAGGTTTTTTTTTTTTTTTTTTTTTTTTTTTCTTTTTGTGGTATGCGGGCCTCTCACTGTTGCGGCCTCTCCCGTTGCGGAGCACAGGCTCCGGACGCGCAGGCTCAGCGGCCATGGCTCATGGGCCCAGCCACTCCGCGGCACGTGGGATCCTCCCGGACCGGGGCTCGAACCCGTGTCCCCTGCATCGGCAGGTGGACTCTCAACCACTGCGCCACCAGGGAAGCCCTGGGGAGTGAGTTTTATAATACTTGGGAATGAGTCAATTAAGGCTTTGCTTTTGGTGTAGTTTGTTTGGTGACAACTCAGTAAGTGCCTGCTGTGTGCCTGGCACTGTGCCTGTGGCGCTGGCGGCCATGAGTCCATCACCTGGGCCTTTGGTCCCTGCAGCTGGTGTGCACGTGCGTGTGTGTGTCTGTGTCTGGTTGTGCTCAGCCTTCACACCTGTGCTTCACCCTTGCAGCCATGCCCTCAGCTTGTAAGTAATAGTGGTCACTGTTGATTTCATAGTAGTTCAAATTCAGAATTACTGATCCTACTATAAACATTTAAAAATAACCTTTCATATTGGTTCTTTTAGCTTTAAAAGAGAAGGTGGCTTTTTGAGGTCATCCGTGGTGGCAGTAAGCAATTACAGTAATTATACGACTCTTTGCAATTTAAGTGTAGATTAGAGGTAATGTGTAAGATATTTTATTAAGTAGTTTAAAGGTGTTAAACGGGAGAAAAAAGTGAATGTCTACATATAAATCAATATGTTTTTTGTAAATGTAAAGCCATGAA
The DNA here is from genome assembly GCF_964341445.2 of Mesoplodon mirus. Lineage (NCBI taxonomy): Eukaryota > Metazoa > Chordata > Mammalia > Artiodactyla > Ziphiidae > Mesoplodon > Mesoplodon mirus. The sequence continues at coordinate 187,296,926 of NC_138979.1, forward strand.
ATATGTTTTAAATTTTGGTTTCTGAGCAGAGAAATACTAGCCTTACAGTTTATTTTACTAATAAAAGATTATTTTTTCCTAGTTTTAATATAGAAAAATCTACAAAATACAGCATATATTTATGCATTTGATCTTAATAGTGAGCTTTGAGGGTCTCTCTTTTTAAATATTTATTTATTTATTTATTTGGTTGTGCTGGGTCTTAGTTGTGGCTTGCAGGCTCCTTAGTTGCGGCATGCATGTGGGATCTAGTTCGCCAACCAGGGATGGAACCCGGGCCCCCTGCATTGGGAATGTGGAGTCTTACCCACTGTGCCACCAGGGAAGTCCCTTGAGGGTCTCTCTCTGACGCGGTCACTTAGGGGCGAGGTTTACGGGAGTCGTTGAGGTCCCCTTCCTGAAACGCATCTCAGGAGGCTCCTCGGGCTCCTACGCCGAAGTCAGCAGGTGGCATTGGCAGAGCCCCTCGGCTCCTATAGGAGCCAGGTTTTAACAAGTGAAACTGCAGCGACACTGGCTTTATGGGGCTCGAAGATAAACTTTTTGCTGAGAAAGACGCAGAGGAACTAAGTTTTTTTCTGCCGGGTGCAATAGAGTAGATCTGGGATGTATGTGTAAAGAGTTGGGTGGGTTTCCCAGTCTGGGCGAGATAAAGGCCTCCTCTCCGTTAGGGATGGTCCCAAGCCCCCATGGTGACAGAGGCTTTGGAGGGGTGGCTTTGCTGTGCTCCCTGCTCCTGGTTGACTGATGTGCTGACGGTTTGTCCTTGCATGTCCGCCGTCCTGGGTGCAGCATGAAGCGTGCCAGTTCTCTGAATGTCCTTAACGTGGGTGGCACGGCGGCCGAAGACCATTTCCAAGTAAGGAGCCCTGCCCCACTTAACACCCTTTACATGTTGGCTGGACCTTTCCTCATCACTGCTGCCATTTCAGTAGAGCCTGTGAACATTTTAGTATTTCTGATTCAAGACAAATAGACACCATAAATGATACTTTCATAGTCGGCATGAACTTAACCATCTGAATTATGGGAATGCTGTGAACATTCTCAGTATACGAATTAATGATCTTTACAAATACGTTGATAATTAAAAATTAAATATTCTGATAAAGTAATATCAAAACTTGACCAGTTGTTAATTTGTATTATTAATTTGTATGATTTTAGCTTCTAGTAGTTTATAACTAATATAATGTCTAGCTAAGCTGTTCAGTGTTTTAAAACTATTCAGAACTTCACTAAGTACAGTCACTTTGACACAACAGTCTTTAGCACTTTGTCACCTGTCCAAGTCTCACACAGACCAGTCACCTTTGCACTTAAAACTGTTGGCATCCTGTTCTCCATTACAAATGGCCTTTTTATTTTCCATGTGTGACTGGTGGGTGCGCCCAGGCCTCTGGCCCCTTCTGAGACCTGGCTGCTGTCCACCGGGACCAGGTGTCCTGGTCACACACCTGTCGATGCAGCCGCTTCCCAGTCACCTCCGTCCCACCGGTAAACTATTTGACGTACAGGGACAGTGACGGCCGGCAGGTGTGCTGACCTTCCTCCTCACCCCCAGCACGCTGCGGGGGCGGCTGTCCCCAGGATGCTGTGGTCGGGCCTCTAGCTTACAAGCTGCAGGGTGCTGGGAGGATGCACTCCTGACGATGACAGTAGAAGAGGCGACGTTTGTTTTTAAAAGGCCTGGAGCTGACACAGTCCTTTTGCTCCCGCCTTGTGTTTTGCACACGCACATCTGCGCGTCAGGACTCTCGTGGGCTGGTGCGAGGCGTGCGGCTGTCATTAGTGCCGAGACCCCTGGAAGCTGGCGTCACGTGAGGTGCTGGTTAAGAATAATGTTTCCATTTGTTTTCTCACGCAGGAACGACCTAATTGTCTGGCCGACTCCAGAGCTCTGAGCGCCAGCCACGCCGACCTGGCCCCCACGGGTCGAGGTAGAGCTAGATTAACTCCCAAGGCTAACGAGCGCTGAGATCCCCACAGTGTGGCCAGGCCCCTCCCCCTGCAGGGCGGCCCTGGGGTCGCCACCTCTCCTGGATGGTGACCTCCACCACCTGCTGGAGGTTGGCCCCGAATTCTGTTAGGCGGTCTGCAGCCCTAGTGCCCGAGAGCTGCCAAAGCCCGGCAGTGGGACCCGGCCAGGTGTGGAGCTGGCTCAGCCTGCTCGGGGTCGGCCGCCGCTCGTGGACACCGGCCCCAGCACCGAAACCTGCTTTCAATTGTAATATACTGTGTTAAGGCTGTTCATTAAGACTGGAACCTTAAACTACATCCTTTGAGACTAGGAATCCAGTGACCTGTGGCAGCGATGCTGGGATTAGGGAGCGGGGGAGACGGGGTAGCTGCGGGGAGGCCTGCACCCGCTTCTGGTCTGCATCTCAGCCCCTTTGGAACCCTTTTCCCCTCTCCAGGCCTCTGTACACTAAGCACATGGAGATGCATGTTTTCCTTTTAAAAAGCTTTTCTTTGTAGCGTTAAGTAACACAGGGTGGGTTCTGACAGATGCATTTTCTTTTTTTTTTTTAATTTATTTTTGGCTGCGTTGGGTCTTTGTTGCCGCACGCGGGCTTTTCTCTAGTTGTGGCGAGCGGGGGCTGCTCTTCGTCGCGGTGTGCGGGCTTCGTATTGCGGTGGCTTCTCATGTTGCAGAGCACAGGTCCTAGGTGTGCAGGCTTCAGTAGTTGTGGCTCACGGGCTCTAGGACGCAGGCTCAGTAGTTGTGGCGCACGGGCTTAGTTGCTCCGCGGCACGTGGGATCTTCCAGGACCAGGGCTCGGACCCGTGTCCCCTGCACTGGCAGGTGGATTCTTAACCACTGCGCCACCAGGGAAGTCCTGACATATACATTTTCAAACCAGCCCTGAGACATTATTATTCCTTAAGGGAATCCGTGAGACTAGCTGATAGGTTAAGAAGGTGTAATTCCAGATGACGCCAACTGTACAAGGGTATATCCCTGCTGATGAGGTTTGAAAGAGGATCTGGAAAGCTGTGAGCATCCTTGTGAAATGTTGTCAGGGTTAGTTTCTAGTTTACCTTTATGTTGTCCTATGGGTGGTGTCACTGAGCAAAGGCGCTTCCAGCCACCTTTTCCTCAACAATTGCACCGGGCTGGGATGCTCCGTGCTCCCTGGGCTCCCTGTGGGGACTGGGGGGGGCTCCCTGTGGGGTGCCCTTGGACTGCACGTGTCCTTCCCCCCAGTGTGGACCTCGGACTGAGGGCTGGAGGCAGCAACGTCCTGGGGTTTCGGCGCAGCAAGGCTCGGCTTTCAGCTTCGTTCAAAAGTTCCTGTAAGTCAGCCGTGGGTCACCTCAGGGCACCGGTGCTTGGGTTGGTGAGAGCTGCTGTGTCCCCCCCGAGGCAGGCACCCTGGCCTGGTGTTGGGGGCCCTCGAGGCTGACCGGTCTCCTGCAGCCTGTCTCCTCTGGCCACGCTCCTTTCCTCAGCTCCTGACTCCACTTAGGTTTTGCAGCTTCCGATGGATCAGGAGCTTTCAAAGTGCTCTCTAGAGGTGTTTAAAAAAATATGCTGGGTTGTAAGAAACCAGAAGAGCGGAGCTGTGTCCCCTGTGGGCACTGTGGCCCTTTCAGGTCCACGTTTAGGTGCAGTGGGGGTGATGTGTGTGTGTCACATCAGAACCAGGAGGGGACCAAGCTGTCCTGGCTCCTCCTCCCACTACACTGAAGTTTTCTCCCGGCCACAGAGCTGATACAGGACATCGGAAACCCACTCGGTTTCCCTTAGTGACAGTTGTCTCTGGAAAAACAAAGGGCATTTAGAAAGAATACACATGGGGCTGAGAACAGAATTTAATTTTAAGCTTCCAGTTGGTGAAGAGAGACCTTCTTTGCAGGGGCCTTAGTGGAACCTTGTCTCGCTTTGAGCCCTCTGGCCCTGGTTCCCCGAGGGTTGTGGTGGCCTTTGTAAGGCCACATGGAGACAGCGTTTGGGGTAAGAGAGGCTCGAGGGCCTTCTTGAAGCTGGGTTGTAAAAGCCTTCGTGTCTCAGAGGGGATGCTACCTGGGAGTCAGCAGTGTCTGATTTTTGAACTTGTGTCAAAATAGAGAGAAGCCAGGTTGTAACCTACTTCCAGTCTGGTAGTCAGGATTTTAACATTCTCGGAGAGAGCAGTGGGGGTGGTCCAGCCCTCCCTCTTCCTTTCCTGGTGAGGGGACCCTAGGGGGCCAGCACCCATTTCTACACTATGTCTATCACGTTAGACTCCCCTGGCCAGAGGACGGACTGGCAGCGGAGGAGCTGAGGGTCTACGTGAGTGTCTGAGGGCAGAGGTCGTGGAGAGCCGGGCCTCCTGATCCTCCCGCCCCTCCCGGGGCGGAGCAGGCGCTTCCGGTGCTGCAGGGATTCAAATAGTTATTTTCTGAAACTTAAAAAAAGTCCCTATTATGTGTTTGGTCAGAAGGCTGCTAGGAATATCATGTAATTAGTCATTGTCTTTACAGTAAAGTATAAGTATCGCTAAGAATTCAGCGTTTAGTTTGTAGGACTCATTGTTATAACTTCACAGAATGTTCTGGGGAAGGCATGTTACATCTGTATGAGGCCAACTTTTGATATGTTTGAATGTTGTACTGTGTAATCATGGGATATCTGGAAACTAAAGCAGCACTGGATAGCACCAACCAAAGGTGAAGTGCAAGTGAGCTAAGCGAGCATCGTCCTGCAGATGTCTCCTCTGTGTAATCGGGCTGGTGCATAAAGACGTGTGCAGTTTCCACTTAGTTCTCCAGCACGACAGGAGGACGGAGATGGTTTATACAGTGGTGTGGAGCTACCCCTCGGGGGTCACAGGCCTGTGAGGACTGTCCGATTGTCCCTGGGGCATGCTCTGGGGGATGGGATTGGCTGAGAGGCCAGGGAGAGGCAGGGTGAACACTGCTTTGGGACTTGGTGTTCCTGAGACACAGAGAGAAAACCCCACTGCAAAGTCCTATGGCCCCTGGTGGGTGAGCACCCCCAGGGCGGCCTGTCTGCCTGGTGGGCAGGTGCAGCTGCCCAGAGGCCGAATGTGGGTGCGCTTGTGCTGGTCCGCACCTCTGCAGGGGGTTGGCCATGAAACATACCTTCTGTCTTGGAGCAGTAGTTTTCTTTTCTGTTAGTGTGACTTGCCTAGGAAATCATTTGGAACTGTTTATATTTACTTACAAAAATAAAGTGTTTTATTTCCTGTTGTAAAGTCCCTGTACTTTTGCGGAAAGGCTCTTTTGTAAAACTCCAACCCTAAAAGAACCTTTTCCTGTTTAACGTGAGGCACCCAATCTTTTTAGGGTCACAGACTACTTTGAAAACATGATGAAAGTTGTAACTGGACCAATCCCGTCCTCGAATGACGTGCACAGAGCGTGTGCCCCGTGACAGGGGTTTACCACCCTGCCCCAGTGAGCCCGTGGGAGCCTGGGACCAGTGTCTAGCTCCTGGAGCTGTGGGAGGGTGGCCACAGTGCTGAAAGTGGAGTGACAGGGCTGCCCCAGGGCTGTGAGGACAGACGTCACGTGTATGAGTCCCGAGGACAGTGCCTGGCAAAGAGCAAGCGCTGGTGAGAGAGTCCAGGGGCTGAAGGTGCCTTCCCGGCATGTCTGTCCAGCCGGGGCTGCTGTGTGCCGGGCAGCAGTGGGAGGGGGCGAAGGCAGGGCGCTGACGGGGGTGAAGGCGGCGCAGCCCTGCCGGAACTGGGCAGTCGCATCCCTTGGTGACCCCGGGGCCTTGTGCTGCCACGCCCAGATGCTCAGATTCTGGAGTTCCTGGCCAGATGCAGCAGGACCCCGGCTGATGGGAGGTCCCGAGTGCGGGAGTGCCCTGCCAGAGTGGACGCGCCCCCAGGCCAGCCTTGGAGGAGGCGCTGAGGGCACAGCGGGACGTGCTCTCCTTTTAGATTAGTCCTCATCTGCCCAGAACGGATCTCCCGGCAGATGGGCCAAGCCGGCGCCGCGGCTGCTTGTGCTCGCCGGGGCTGGTGGCAGGGGCAGCGCACAGGGCACGTCTCCCCGCCCCGACGCCTCTCCCGGACCCTGTGGCCTGGCCTGCCGTGTTCTCCACCCCGTGCCAGACCGGGGCCGGGGGGGTGTGCTGGCAGCCAGGAGCCGACAGCCCAACCACGGGGTGAGGAGGGCCACCCAGTGGGCGCTCGTCTGACCTCGGCCCCACCGTGGCCCGAGGCGTGGGTGTTGGGAGCTTTGGGAAGGGGATGCGGAGCCTGCGGCGTCAAGGTGGAGACCCCGTCGGGCCAGGGCCCAGGGGCCTGCATCCGGGCGGCTTCCTGCAGCCCCTGGTACCTGAGGGGACCCTAACCAGAGGGAGGGCCACACGTCAGCAGGACTCGGTACCAGGCGTCCCCCGCACACCCTCGGCGGTGACCGTGTAGGAACAGGACGAGGGCGGCAGGTGGGGGGCGGAGACCACCCTCAGGGTGCGGCGGGGTGGGGCGCAGCCGGCCTCCTCGGGGCGCAGCCGGTCGGCCATCAGCCTCACCAGGAGCTGGTTGGACCAGGTTATTCCCAGGGCCGGAAATGCCCGCTCTCCCCCGACACTGAGACAGAAAACAGCCCGACTGTCCTGTGCTGTGCGTGGAGCCGCGGGCCCCGCCACCCCTGCCCTCGGGGTGCCCCACTCACCCCGGCGGCCCGGCTGCCGCACCCCGCTCCTCCGCGGATTCCGTCACCTGGAGGGTCCAGATCGGGGTCAGCGGCAGTGAGGACCCGGCCCCCCTGGCCTCGCCCTCCCCGGGGGCGGAGGGGGGCCCACCTGGTTGACGCACAGCACGGGGCTCCGGAAGGTGCAGCTCAGCTGGCGCAGCTCGGCCCCCAGCGCCTGCAGACGCTGGGCCCTGAGGGCCGAGGCCGCCCGGTCGAACTCACAACGGAACGGGGCTGCCACGGAGTCGATGACCACCAGGCGGGCCGTGCCCCGTGATAGCAGCACAGGCACCTTCTTACGCACACACTCCAGCAGGGCGTCCTGGAAGCCGAGGGCAGGGGGCGTGGCCGTCACCACCTGCGCGCGGGGGACCCTCACCCCGCCCTGACCTGGGCCATCACAGCGGCCGGGCCCGGGCCCCTCCCCTTCAGTGGCCCCGTGCTGGGCACCGACCGCCTGGACCACCACGGTCACCAGGACTGCCCAGCCCCACCCAGTGGAGGGAGGAAGCAGGTGTGCGGGGACCTGAGTCTGTCCTGCCACCAGCGTCGCCTCCCACGTGAAGACCCCCAGGCCGTCCGTGCCCAGGCTGCGCGCTAGGACACTGACCGGCCCGGCGTGGGGCCTCAGGTGCCTCCAGGCCAGCCCCCCTGCCCCCCCAAGGCCCTACGCGCTGTGCTCGGGGCAGCCCTATCCCTTGGGGCCGCCTGGCCCTGCCTGCCTGGACTCGGCCCCGGTGCCTGGTGGCTACACACTGGCCATCCCGTCAGGCACTCCTGAGAGCCGTCGGGTGTCTGGGATGAGATGCGACTCTGTGCTTAACTCCCCAGGGTGTCTCCAGCAGAGCCTCTCTCTGTGGAAAATGGCAGCAGCAGCAGCGGCCTGGAGGACGCCAGCCTTAACGTGAGTCCTGCACCCCTTCCCGCCACCGCGGGCAGCGCTGGGGCACCGGGGGGCCGGGGCGGGGGCAAGGCTGCGCCCGCCTATTGCAGGGTCGGGACTCCGAGAGGGGCCTAGCTTGGAGACCCTGTCCCCTGGGAGGAGGCCTGGGGCCCCGAGGCTCTGTTTGTGCAGCAGCGTCAGGCCCCGGTCCGCACCTCCGGCCCCCGCCCCAGGCAGGGCCCCCCAGTTGCTGGGCAGACACCAGCGAGGGCCTGGGGGCCTCCTCTACCAGAGCTGCTCCCGGGACAGAACTTAGGAATGCCCGCCCCCCCACGCCCCCGGGGTCTCGGCCGGCCTGGCCCTGACCCACTGCCGCGTTTCGCAGTGAGGATGCACCGGAAGGATGAGGCCTGTGCCGCTCGTGTGCATCCAGAGGCCCTGTGACAGCCAGGGGACGGTCGCGAGGCTGGAGGGCCTGGAGCCGGAGCCTGTGGCACTGACCGTCTTCTCCTGTGTCCACGCCCTGAGCACCATCGCGCTAATAACCACGCCGCCTGCCGCCAGCGCGCACTCACCCGCAAAGCCACGGCCGCGCTGGGCCCCTAGCAGACGGCCACCTGCCTGCCGGTCCACCCTGGGCCGCCTGTGCCCTCAACCAGCCCGGGCTCGCGTGCCACCGCTCATCGTGTTACTTCCCCGTGCTATGTGTGGTCATGTATTTTACGGTAAAATTTTCTAAAATTAAAAGTTTATACAGCTCATCCTTTACTGGAAATTCTTTTTATAGCTGTTCTTAAATGGGGGAAGGGCCCGGGGGGTGGCTCTGCGCACTTGGGTTCGGTGCACTGGTCTGTACTCCGTCTCCCATCTCCCTCCTGAAGCCTTTGCTTCGTTATTCAGCCCCAAACAAACAATGACCTCAGCTGGCTGCTCCCCCACCGCCTGCCTGCCCCCTGCCCCCTCCCCAGGGGCCACTGCCCCCTGTGTTCCCACCGCTGTCTGCCCACGGGGAGGGCACGTGACCCGGGGACGGCTTCCAGGTGTGGGGTCGCCCCAGCGGCCCAGCCAGGCGCGCTCAGCAATCTGGGGGGGCCTCGACAGGGCTTGCCCCTCCTTCAGAGGCAGAGGTACAACCCCACACCACGGCTGCTGTCGGGCCAATGGCCTGGACGGCAGGTCCTGTCTTCTGGGCCGCGGTCACCTCTGCGGCCGGGTGAACAGCCAGCCGCAGGAGGCACTTGCCCAGTTGGGGCCTCCTCTAGGGGGCAGGAGGTGGCGTGTCTGGCGCCCTCCCTTGCCCGCTCTCCCCTTGGGGTTAGGCTGCCAGAAACACGCTGGACTCCCAGTTCAGCCTGAGTCCAGGTAACAAGTAGTGCCAGGCTGAGCGGAGCACACGGCCCCCAGCAGGCAACTCGCCGCAGGTGGGTACTGGGGCCTGACCTCGCGGGTCGTGCACGTGGCCCGCCCGCACGGCCGACTTCCCCTCAGACGCTTACCACGTCGGCTGCGTGCTCGATGAAGATCTGGTGGCCAAACTTGATTTTCCTGACCACGTCCCCTGGGACGTCTGTCCGCAGGCACTGTTGCTGAGCGATGAGCTGCTGCAGACGCCGGCTGGGGAAGGCATCCTCTGTGCACACGTAAACGGCCCCTGGGAAGCCGCGGGGCGGTGAGCAGCTGGGGGTGGCCTGAGGCCGCCCCACCAGAGGCCAACGACCCTCTCCTTCCTGCACTGCTTCTCGTGGGTCTGCCCCTCCGACCCGGCACAGGGGCCGGCCGGCGTCCACCTCTCAGCGCAGGCCCCTCGCCGCCGGAACTTCACCCTGTGGGTCTGCCCGCCCTGGGCTGTCCGGGTGGGAGCGAGGGGAACTGTAGGGGCTCCCGGCTTTCAGAAACGCCCCCTCCTGCAGACACAGGGAGGTGCCCCTCCCAGGCCCTGTCGGGCGGATGTTCCCTCAATTCCACTGTCAAGGCTCCTCCTACGGTTCTGGGCTACCTGGTGGTAACTGTCTTTGCTGTGCCTGGAAAAGCCAGTAAACAAAACACAGGCGATGCATCACCAGGGGCCTGGACTCCCCACCAGAAGGTACCCCCGGAGTCCTGCGCTGAAAAGAACCAGGGGCCGCCGATGCTCAACAGAGGAAGGTCCCAGGACAATTCAGCGGGGAAAGAGTAGTCTTTTTAACAAGTGGTGCTGGGACAGAGACACCCACGTGCAAAAGGGTGAAATTAGACCCTTACCTCATACCATATAGGGAAACTAAGTCACAGTGGGTCAAATATGAGAACCCAAACCATAAAACTCTTAGAAGAAAACACAGGGGTAAATCTTACGACCTTGGATTAGGCAGTGGATCCTTAGATATGACACCAAAAGCACGAGCAAGAAGCAAATTGGACATCATCAAAGTGAACCACCGTGCTTTAAAGGACACCAAGAGGGAGAAGACGAGAGAAAATACTGCAAACTCTTTATCCGATGAGTTCAGTATCCAGATTATATAAAGATCTCCTACAACTCCACAGGCAAATAACCCAAGCTTTCAAATGGGCAAGAGACTGGAATAGACATTCCTCCAGAAACACATGAATGAGCAGCAGCGCGTGAAGAGATGGCCCACATCACCAGTCACAGGTGGCGCGGTCAGCGCTGCGGTAAGACCACCCACGCTGGCATCAGAGGGACAAGCGTGGGCTCAGACGCGCAGGGATTGGAACCTCCTGCATCGTCGATGGGAAGGAAAACGGTGTAGCCGCTGCTGAGAACAGTCTGGCAGTTCCTCAAAGTGCAAAACACACAGCTACCGTACGACCCAGCAAGCCCACTCCTGGGTGTCCACCCGAAGCCACGCACGAACAAAAGGTGTGAACCACCCACATGACTGTCAGCGGATGAAAGGGCAGCTACGTTGTGGTCTGTACATGTGATGGAACATTCTTCAGCCCTACAAAGGAATGAAGAACCGACACATGCTCCAGTGTGGGTGAACCCTGAAGACATTACGCTGGGTGAAAGGGCGCATTTGCATGATCCCATTTGTCTGAAATGTGCAGAACAGGCGAATCCACAGAGACAGGAAGCAGATGGGTGGTTGCCAGGGGCTGGGGAGGGGAGAGTGCAGAGTGACTGCTCATAGGGATGGGGCTTCTTTTTGGGGTGATGAAATGTTCTGGAACTAGATAGTAGTGGTGAGTGCACAACTTTGTGAAAATGCTAAAAACCACTGAGTTAAATAAAGAGGAAAGGCCTCAGGACTTCCCTGGTGGTACAGTGGTTAGGGATCCATGTGCCAATGCAGGGGACACAGGTTCGAGCCCTGGTCCAGGAAGATCCCACGTGCCGCAGAGCAACTAAGCCCGTGAGCCACAACTACTGAGCCTGGGCTCTAGAGCCCATGAGCCACAACTACTGAGCCTGAGCTCTAGAGCCCGCGAACCACAACTACTGAGCCCATGCGCCACAACTACTGAAGCCCGCGCGCCTAGAGCCCACGCTCAACAAGAGAGGCCACCGCAATGAGAAGCCTGTGCACCGCAACGAAGAGCAGCCCCCGCTCGCCACAACTGCAGAAAGCCTGCGCGCAGCAACGAAGACCCAACACAGCCAAAAATAAATAAATAAGAAAGGCCTGTGATCTGCCGGTGTGCTGGCGGAGCCCCACCAGGACGCTCAGGGCCACGGCTGAACCTACTGTTCCTCTCGCTGTACTGGTCAGGGCACCACCCCGGGGAGGGGACCCAGAGACGAGCCAGAAGCACCGACACCACGTCCGCGCGCCCTATGTGTGAGTGTGTAACCTTCATGTTGACCCGATTCTGTTTCAACAGACTTTCAAACTTGGAAAAGAGATGCAAGATGGAGGGAGAAGCACCGTCTGACCATGTCAGTGGTGAGCTCCCAACCCTTGGGGCCTCCCTAACCTTTCCTGACACGTTCCAGCCCATTCCCGGGGGCAGGGCTGCCTGGGGAGCCCCCGACGTGGCCGAGACCCTCGTCCCAACGCCGCGGCACCCGTGTTCTCCACACCTCGGGAGAGGCCTGGACAGAGGGGCCACAGCCAAACCCAGTCGCGCGGCCCTCGCAGGTCCTCGCCCCACACCCCGTCGGGCGTCTCACTGGGACAGGTGAGTGGGGTGCCCGCCCACGGAGGGGCTCTGAGAAGCTGGCGGCAAGGCGGCCCGGCATTTGAGGGTCAGCGGGAGGAGCTCCACAGTTTCTGAAGCACAGGATCCAAAATAACTCCAGAGCCGCTTGGCCATTCTTTTCAAAATTGGGGCTTTCAGACCTGGTTTGGGAAGTCACTTTCTCAGGAAAATGTGCCTCAGGCCCCACATTTAACGCGGTCACAGTGGCCGAGGGCCAGGCCTCTGCAGGGGACATGCCGCTTTACGGAGTCACCCCAGACCGGCTCTGTCCCCCCTCGGCCAGGCCCCAGGGCTCTGCACTTTCGCTCCCACCGAGGGGCCCCTGGCCCCCCTCCCTCTCCTGAGGCAGGAATTGCAGAGCTGTTGCGAAGACAGAGACGGGAACCCTGGAAAACGGCCCCCAGGGGCAGCCTCAGGCCTCGACGGCAGGTGCCCGCGAGGTGACAGGTCAGGACCCCTGCCTGCCCTCACCGGGCGGACAGGTGAGCGGCCGCACTCACCGGCCCCCAGGCCTCCGTGTCGCCATGGGAACTGCACGGCCAGGCAGAGCTGCAGCGCCAGCTGGGTCTTCCCGGCAGAGCTGTGTCCGGCCAGCTCGGTGATGCCATCCAGAGGCAGCCCGCCACGGAGGAGCCCGTCCAGCACGGGGCAGCCCAGGCTCAGGCGCTGGTGCTGCTCGGGGAACTGCTCCTTCTGCTGGAGCAGGTGGAGCGCTGGGTGCGGGGAAATGACAGGTGAGCCCAGCCCCGCACAGGTGCCCCCGGCCCAGGAGGCCCCTCGGGCTGCAGCGCCGCGGCCTCCGGGCTCACCCCCGCGCCCCGCTCCTCCAGCCAGACCCCAAGGCACCGGGCACCTGTGCAGACGCTGCTTCCCCGCAGGTGTGAGGAGGCTGCCCTCAGCAAGCGCTGTACGTCGGGGCCGGAGAGGCGGGTCAGTCTCTGCAGGTCTGGTCCAGAAAGATGCAGAACCTCCTTTACTGACCTCAGTTTGGCTGAAGGTATAGAATCAATTACAAGACAAGGTCAGACACAGCAGGGACAACAGGTGTCCTCCAGTTCTGGGGACCTGGTGGGGAGAGGCCAGTCCACCTGCTCCCCGAAGTTGCAGGGACCCCCAACAGAGGGCGACCGTGACGGGACGGGAGGGAAGGGGCCTGGGGAGGCCCACGTCTTGGCTGCAGAAGCCGGACGCTTGGGCCTCTCCCTGGTGCCAGGAGCAGCGGCCTCTGCCTGGTCCCATGCCCGCCCGGACACATCTCCCAAGACAGGTCTGTGTGTGCACAGCCTGGGAGGGGCCCGGGCCGAGTCGGGGGAACCGTGCACGAGGGAGAGGCCGCAGGAAGGGATCCAAAGGAACGTCCACTGAACCGGGCCACGGGATGGCCAGTGGGGCGAACAGACAAAAGAAGAGTCAGCACGCTGGCGGCAGCATCGTGGAGGGCTGGGTTACAGGGTGAACGGCCCGAGGAAGCTGGTGTTTCATGAGGAAAATGAATGATTTTGAGCTTAGATAAGCACATTACTTTCAAACAAGTAGAAAGAAAAAATACGCTAAAAAAAATAGATCCAACCAATCCAGAAGAAAGCATAAAAGAAAAACAACACACAAAAAATAGGACAAACAGCGCAGCATAATAAGGGAGAGTTAAACCTATATTTATCAGGAATTACCTTAAATACGTATGCACTGCATGCTTCAGTTAAAAGACAAAGACTGAATGAAAGGGGAAAACAAAACTACTGCTGTGCCCTCGGGATGGAGGAGCCGGGGGCCACCGCTGCCAGCCCTGTGTGCACTCAGGGCCCCGTCACCTGCTCACAAGCACCTGATGTCGAAGCGTCCCTCACAGACACCCCGGGAGGCAGGGAGAACAGAGGGCGGGTGCAGGGCGCCAGCCGGGCTCCAGAGGGGCCAGTGCAGCCTGCGGATGGATGCGCCCAGATGCCAGCAGACTCGGTGGGCTGGCCAACCCTTTGAGCATTTAGAAAAGAGCCACCGCTGCCTGACAGACCTACTGCGACATGGGAATAATCAGAAGTACAGAGGAGATGCAGCGCATGAAAAAAGGAGGCAACCACTAACTTTGGGGGGAAAACCAGAGACGGTAAAAGAAAGGAAACAGTCACAACCCTGGGTTCAGTGGCAGCCATTATGTCCCTAGTCACAGCTCTGATGGCTAATGGGACCCAAACTGTGTTCCAACTGTGGGGGGGAGGTGTGGAGGAAGCAGGGGCACACGGGCACCAGCCTGCCCTCACCCCCAAAACAGGAGGCCTGTGAGGACTCGTAACACAGACAAATCAAACACAGCAACGTAAGCACACTCGTCAACAACCCAGATATAAATACAAAAAAGTTGCTAAAAGACTCCTAAGTTTCACTTTTCAGACACTATGTGTACTGCTTTGATGAAAATGAAATTAACTTAAAAGAAGTCCTTTCAGTTAAAAACACACACACACACACAACTGAAAAACCTGTGGCACATTCCAGCATCAGGTCGTTGATTAGGACCAGCTGTCCTGGGCTCAGTAACCAGAGGGTCCCCAAGGCTCGGACAGGCAACCTTGTACACCTGTTCTACGTAAGGTGTGTATATATGTACGTTCATACTTTTACACAATCACTTTATATAAACATCAGCAAACGCACCTTTCTTAGCTGCAGCAATAATTCTAGGATTCAGGTCCAACTGATCCAAATCCATTTTTTCAATGGGGTGACCACAGAGATGGACGAATTCCCAGGGACACGAATTCTGACGCGCTTGCCGTCCCCTCGAGCAGCCTGGGAGCCGAGTGCAGCAGAGTGACCGAGCCCAGGTGCGCGGTTTCCTTTGTGACAGGGCCACACCATCAGCCCAGAGCTTGGAGAGGCTTCACTGCACCAGGAACAGCACTGAGAGACGTCTAAGGCGGCGCTTCTGGCCGGGTAATTGTTCGGTAACTCAGAACCTAGGACTCAATCCACACACAGATGCATCTGAAGAGCCACCCCCTGCCTCGCATTCTGAAGGTCAGCCCGCTTCATCCCCCGCAGAAAGTGGGAGAAACCGGCTTGTGTCCCAGCCCCACGCCCCCCAGGCCAGGGGTGCCCTGCCCTGACCCACCTCTCTGGGGTGACGGCGCCGGATACAGTCAGAGGCCCGTGCGCGCTGGGCTCACCCGAGTGGAGCCTGCTTTGCGTTCTCCGGTGTGAGTTCCCTTAAGTGTGTCTCCACGGCGATCTGGAAGGAGCAGAAAAGGCCACGTGTGGTGGATCTCAGAGGACGCCCAGGAGGTCGGAACTGCTGTGACCACCGAGCGGACACCAAGCCCGGCCCGGCCTGCAGCCTGCCCTCCCCGCTGGCAGCAGGGGCAGCCGGCGGCGTGTCCACCCAGGACGGCACAGCCGGGGACGCAGCCGGGCAGTGACGCTAAGGCCGTGGCCGCTCAGCAGAGGCCAGGCTCCGCGTCCAGCAGCAGCAGCAGCGGCAAGGCCTGGGCCTCTGGACGGTGTCAGGCCGCTCCGGAAGCTTAAAGAACCAGGCCGTGTACACCCCCTCATTTGCGGTCTGCTCAGGGAGCCCCTGGAGGCAGCTCCTGGGAGGGGGCAGCACGGGGCTCTGGGGCCCACAGCCCGGGCAGGGGGTCTCCGGGCCAGCAGGCTGCTCCCACGTTCTGCTGGCGCAGTGGTCAGGGGACTCCCAGGCCAGCTCCTCGGGGCAGGGCTGACAGGAAACACTGCTGAGGCTGAGGAGAGACACCGAGGCCCTCAGGACTGCACATCACAGCAGAAGGGCGGCCTGAGTGCAGGGCCCCAGTACCAGCTGCGAGGTGGCCGGGGGTGTTGAGTAGCTAGGAGTGCACCCTGAGGCCGTGTGGGAGACGCCCGGGCATCAGACATCCGGACAGAATACCAACCTGGGTTTGTAAATTCTAGAGGAAGTGCGTGTGTTCTTCCCCTGAACTTGTGGGAAGCCCCTCCGGCGTGGGCCCTGAAGCAGGGAGCAGCGAGCGGGCTGGGGTCTGGATTCTGAATGATGGGGGGAGGGAGCCTGCGTGGGGACACAGCCGGGAGGTGCCTGTATATAAAGCTGGGATCCTGACGAGCAGCTGGACATGGGGCAGGAAAACCAGTGGGCGACCACCAACCGAAGGGCCTCAAGCTTCCGTGATGGGGGGGTAGGGCCCCCAGAAGCAGAGTGCCCACTGACGGAGCACCCGCTGGGTACCCGACACTGGCCCAGGAGCTGGACCAAGAGCAGGGCCCGGGTGAGCCAGCCACCCTCCAGGCCTGTGCTTCTCCAACCGGGGACAAGCACGTGCCCAGGCAGCACCCAGTGGCAGACACGGGGTGGGCCTGGACACAGCGAAGCAGCTTCCAGGAGCATCTGAGTGCAGGTACCGTTTCAGGGGCACAGCTAACAGCGGGCGCTGCTTGGTGAGTGTGAAGGCGCATCAACTCTTAGGGCCCAGCGCGAGACTTTGAGGAAACTCCAGTTACGTCCCCGAGCCTTCCCAGGTGGAATCACTTTCCTGTATCTCTGGGGCTCTGGGGCTCTTGGGCTCTGAGGGGGCCTGAGGACCCCATGCCGCCAACACACCCTGGGACAGGAAGGTGGGGCCGCGGCAGATGGGCCCACCTCCACCCTGGGGGCAACACTCAGGTTTCGGGCAGCTTTCATTGACTCAAACTAAGGACTCAAGGGGAGAATGAGGGAAGATCTTCTTTCAAAACTAATGCACTAAAATAAGCGTGTTCAGGGCCTCTCCCGCTCAACCAGACAGCCACCCAAAGGAGCCGGAGGGTTGGTCGGGGTGGGAGGACCCAATCCCCACACACTGAAACTGTTAATTCTTTCTCTGGCCAAGTTTGGAGCTAAATTCAGGCAAACTACATACAGCTCCACTGATGTTGCCCTAAAATCACCAAAGGTAATGAAAGGTCGAGGGCTGACATTTATCACTTAGTCTCTTCCAAGCACGTGACAGGTATGAACTCAAACATCACACGAGCAACATTATAACCCCTGTTCTGCTGGTGAGAAAACAGAAGCACAGAGTGGTTAAACGACGAGCTTAAGGTCATGCAGCCAGCAAGTGGCTGGCCTGCGATGCAGGTCCAGGCTGTGTGTTCTAAGCCCCGACCCTGAGTTTACACGGCCCACCTGTTAACAAATCCAAAGGGAACCGTTTGGTCTCCATACTCTGCAGAACTCGGTTCTCCAGAGGCTGACCTGCCCTGGGGGGTCCAGCCCTGTTGGGAGCAGCCCACCCTCAAGGCTGGGCATCTTTTCCGGCTCCCCCTCCCACAAAGGGCGCCAACGAGCACTCCTTCACCCTGGGGCTGCTGGGAGGAAGCTTTCACTTGGGACCTTGGGTGGCCACACAGGTCCTCCGACGCCTGGGCCACCTCTGTGGTTTCTCCAGAACTGGCCAGCCTAAACTTCTGGCCCCCCTCGCTTCTCAGGATCGTCTTCTGCCCTGGGAACCTCTTCTCTCTTCAGCCCCTGAGGCTTTGAGCACTCCCCACTCCCCCAGACCTGGGTGTCCAGCAGACCCCGCCTGGCCGTCCGATGGACCAGGGCGCCCTGCAGACGCACCCTGCCACCCATGCGCATCTGCTCTTCCCACCGGGCGCTGCATCTCCGAGGTTGTCCACCCCCCACCCTCTCCCACCCCACCCCACGGCCCCTAGACGGCTGCCACAGCCCAAACTGGCCCTGCAGCTGTGCGGGCTGACGGCCCCAGGACCGGGCCCCTCCTGTCCCAGCCCCGCTCACCAGCCCGCGCGGCACCGGCCTCGGGCTCCCTCCCGCCACCGGGACTCGCTCGGACCCTCGCTCGTACCCTCGCTCGGCTGTGCCTTCTGCCCGCCCGCCCGCGGGTGCGAACCGCGGCTTGGGGCATCGATGACGCGCGACCCCGTCCCCCAAAAGCCCCAGGAGGAGGGCCGCGCGGGCGCCGAGCTGCGCTCTCGGTGCCCACGGCCACCACTGCCTCCATCCCGCCCCGGACCACGGCGGCCACTCCTCGCACTCACCTAGCCCGCGCTCCACACGCTTCTTCGCGCCGTCCTACCCCTCGCAGCCTACTCTTCCAATGAGCGCCGGGCGCCCCGCGCCGGATACGCCAATCAGAGAGGAAGCGGCGCCCACGTCGCCGACTAACTAGCCAATCCAAAGTCTCAATAGTCCCGAGGGGGCGGAGCGTGCTCGGGCCGGCCCTCACTGCCTATTGGTGACCGACCGCAGGGTGGCAGGGGAGGTACCCTTGCGCCAATTGGAAAGCGCAGCGACGGGGAGGACACCTGGCGCCGATTGGGCCGCGCTCCGTGCTTGGCGTGGCGATTGGGCGGGAGCGCTGTCAGTCGCGCTGGCGGGGCGGAGCGGGGCGGGGCGGGGCGGGGCTCCCGGGGGGCCAGGGCCCGGTTGCGGGCGGCGGGCGGCGGGCGAGCGCTGGGGCGGCGTCATGTCCTCCGAGGTGGCCGCGCGCCGCGACGCCAAGAAGCTGGTGCGCTCCCCCAGCGGCCTGCGTATGGTGCCAGAGCACCGCGCCTTCGGCAGCCCCTTCGGCCTGGAGGAGCCGCAGTGGGTCCCGGACAAGGAGGTAGGTCGCGGACGCCCGTCAGCCCCGGGACCGGGTCCGCGACCCCTGTCCCCTCCCCGTGTCCCCGAGCCTCCCCGCGTCCGCGCCCGGGTCGGCTCCCCGGCCCCGCCCTGCCTCCCCGACGCCCCTCCGCAGCCCGACCCTCCCTCCGCTCCCCGCGCACCCCGGCCCCGGAACTGCCTCCTCCGGCCCCTCTGTCCTCCCCACCCCCAAACCCGGCCGCCCTCGGGACCCCTGCCTCGCGCCCTAGCGGAGCCCCCGGGCTCCACCCCTCCCGGGCCACGGGTACTCTGCCTGGCCTGGTTCCCTTTCGCGGGGCGCCCAGTCTACCCCGCTCTTAAGAAACTGCCCCCCGGGGTTTCTGTGACCCCTCACAGATCTCCCTTCCTGATACGACCCGGGCTTTGCCCAGCTGCGAGGTCGTCTGTGGATTCCGCCACATCCGTTGGTCGAGCTGCTGGGCTGGAACCTTTGAGACAGTTGCGACCCCCTCCCGCGAGGGAGGAGAGGAGGCCCGTGTTTGTTTATTTATAATTAGCGCTCTGTGTAGGGGACTCTCGCTGTGTGGACTGCCTGGCGGTGGTGTCTGAGGGAGTCTTGGGGGTGAGTACGCGTGTCCAGGTGGGGCGTCTGGAGGGCGTCCTGCCTGGGGAGCTGCACCTGCTTCCAGAGGTGAGGGGCGGGGCGGGGCGTGAGCTCTCCCCTAGGTTGGGTGGGGGCGGAACCTCTGAAGGCCCTTTTGTGCTGTGCCACAGGGTTTGGACTGGATCCCATAAGCCGGTTATTCTCAGCTATGCTAAGCCAGGCGGAAAAACTTACCGCATTTCTGTAAATCACAGACGTCCCAGAGACATAAAAGTAGCACGATTTTTGAAAATGCTTTAAGTTGCATCTCCTTCCAGCATTCCGATTGACCACTTTTCCTTCCCTTAGAATCACGGTTGCAGGCGGCACGTTTTTTGCAGGGGGGCGAAGTCGGGGGATGCGATCAGGTGTTTTCAGGGCACTGGCGGTGAAGCGCCCAGAGCTCGGAGGAGCGGTTGGGCCAGCCGCGGGGAGGTCTCAGCGCCGTCCTGCCAGGGCTGCCCTTTCCTCCCATCTCCTGGTCACCGAGGCCCTGCAGGCCAGTGCACAGAGAGGGCGAGACGTTGGCGCGCAGGCGGGTCACGGAGCTGGCCCAGGCCACGTCCGCCCTTCCTCTTGGGTTTCTGGTCGCCCTGTCTGTGCTCTCTCTCTTCTGCATTTTTCCTCCTGGCGTTTGCAGTTTTTGAAATCACAGAACGTACCTTTTCTCGCGTGGTCTCCTTGGTTAGTGCTGTTAAAAGGTGATTAAAGAGAAAAAAGGTAATATCACGACTCTCGTTCTCCTAAGTGAATGCACGTTCCGGAGCTCTTTTAACTGCATCAGTGAGGGAGCTGGGCAGGTGTTATCAAGGTTCGAGGAGGAGGAGAAGTCAGAACCGCACAGCCTGGCCTGGAAGGAGGCGGGGGAGGGCGGGAGCTAGAGGCGAGCTGGTCTATTCCCCGGCGGGGGAGGGGAGCCAGGACAGGGACACACTGTGTCCGCAGCATCTCCACTTCACTGAGTGGGCACCAAGCGTGTCCTCGAGGAGGCCAGGTCAGAGTGTCAGTCTCTTTCCACTGTTGTCCCCCGAGGACCCTCTTTAGACATTTCTTCCCTTGATTGATCCCCCATGAAATGCCCACAGCAGGGATATGTCCACCTCCTTAGGGACCGTACGTGCGGGAGAACACCCCTCTGGACGCTGTGCAGTTTTCCCCTGCAGCCCGAGAGCTGCTCTTCAGTTAACCTCTGGGTCCCCTCTGCCAGCCCTCTTCAGGGCCCTTTGCTCTTTCCTGGAATGATTGTTTCGCGGGTTGTACTGCATGTGTTGTCCTTCTTTGCGGGTCTGGTGTTGAGGTGCGTCTGGGGCCCTGCCCGCCTGTCTGGGGGCTCTCGGGAAAGTGATCAGGGTGGGTGGGAGTGCTTGGATCAGCGTGGCACTCCCTCCTGTAACAGAAGTTTCATTTTCGTGTTAGAAGGATGGCGGGGTGCCTTCCAGAAACACGCCCCCAGTTTGCCATCTGAGCAGCCAAAGAAGGCCCTAGAGGCGGAGGGAGCTCAGAGTGGGGAGGAAGCCTCTAAGTGACCGTGGACAGTTTCTCCTCTGACTTTGAGGAAGTGCATGTTGAAATGTATTGGGGAATGTCCTAGAGTCCAGAAGTGACTGAAGGAAGTGTCCGGAGGAAAAGAAACTTGAAGTGGGGCAGTTTGGGCTGGGAGAGTCGGGATGAAGTCTGGCCTTGGTTGCGGCGGCTCTTGGCGCAGACGTCGGGGGCGGGGGGCTTCCCCTGCTGCTCGCTCCGCTTGGCGGGCTTGGAGGCTCTTGGCCTGTCCAGTGCTTCTGGGACCCACGACCCTGGTGTGTGGGGAGGGGACTCAAGCATGGAGATACCAGGGCTGAGAAGTAGGTTTACTTGTGGTTTGGGACGGGCGGTGGCGGGGCATAGGTGGAGCATGGCGGGGGGCAACATGCTGTCCTCAGCTTCACCCGCCCCTGCACTCAGCTGTGGGTGGGTGAGTGTCACGGTTGTGTGCAGCCGTCCTGCGTTCTGCGTCCCGGCTGTCTTCTGCTGGGTCCATCAGCGGCTAGCCTGTTGCCCATCTATCAACTCTTTTTTTTTTTAGATTTATTTACATGTGGTTTTCTCATGGTGTTGCCATTATCAAAGTGGGATTCGTTTTTTTTTTAAATTAATTTAATTTTGGCTGCATTGGGTCTTCATTAGGGTGCACAGACTCTAGGCGTGTGGGCTCAGTAGTTGTGGCTTGTGGGCTCAGTAGCTGTGGCTCGCGGGCTCAGTGGTTGTGGCTCGTGGGCTCTAGAGCACAGGCTCAGTAGTTGTGGTGCACGGGCTTAGCTGCTCCGCGGCAGGTGGGATCTTCCCGGATCCATGAGTTAAAGTCCATGAGTTAAATCTTTGACATGGGGCTTCCCTGGTGGCGCAGTGGTTGAGAGTCCGCCTGCCGATGCAGGGGACACGGGTTCGTGCCCCGGTCTGGGAAGATCCCACATGCCGTGGAGCGGCAGGGCCCGTGAGCCATGGCCGCTGAGCCCGCACATCCGGAGCCTGTGCTCCACAACGGGAGAGGCCACAGCGGTGAGAAGCCCGCATACCACACACACACACAAAAAAACGGTTGTCTTTCAACAAAGATACAGTAATACATGTAATTTTTTTTTTTTTTTGCAGTACGCGGGCCTCTCACTGCTGTGGCCTCTCCCGCTGCGGAGCACGGGCTCCGGACGCGCAGGCCCAGCGGCCATGGCTCACGGGCCCAGCCGCTCCGCGGCATGTGGGATCCCCCCGGACCGGGGCACGAACTTGCGTCCCCTGCATCGGCAGGCGGACTCCCAACCACTGTGCCACCAGGGAAGCCCAATACATGTAATTTTGTAACTTATTTTTATGATTTATTTATTTTTGAGGAAGCTTTTTTCTTTTTAATTTATTTAATTTTGGCTGTGTTCGGTGTTCGTTGCTGCACGTGGGCTTTCTCTAGTTGCGGTGAGCGGGGGCTACTGTTTGTTGCGGTGCACGGGCTTCTCATTGCGGTGGCTTCTCGTTGTGGAGCACAGGCTCTAGGAGGAGGAAGCTTTTTTTAAAAAAATATTTATTTATTTATTCGCTTGTTTGTTTCGGCTGTGCCGGGTCTGAGTTGCGGCATGCACGTGGGATCTAGTTCCCCGACCAGGGGATCGAACCTGGGCCTCCTGTGATGGGAGCCTGGGGTCTTACCCACTGGACCACCAGGGAAGTCCCCTCATAGCCTGAGAAACAGTCTAGCATGTGAGCCAGGCGCAGCCGGTCAGGTGTTGTCCTAGCGCCGCCAAGGACAGCGTGGGAGGAGGTGTGACTGTCCTTTGCCGCTCCAGCCTCAGAGGGAGGGTGGGCATCTGTCCCCAAACTCTGTCCTTTTCTGTGTGTGTGGTACACGGGCCTCTCACTGTTGTGGCCTCTCCCGTTGCGGAGCACAGGCTCCGGATGCGCAGGCCCAGCGGCCATGGCTCACGGGCCCAGCCGCTCCGCGGCATGTGGGATCTTCCCGGACCGGGGCACGAACCCGTGTCCCCTGCATCGGCAGGTGGACTCTCAACCACTGCGCCACCAGGGAAGCCCTGTAGTAACTTCTTTTTAAACACTCCTTTAAACTCTCCAAACTCTCTCTTCCGACTATTCTACTTTGAGGGGAGATTCCCTGTCGGCCATCCTGATGTGCTGCCCTGGGCACCCCCAGGGCTCCCTGTGCTGGAGTCAGACAGCAGGTCGGCAGAGACCGCGGGTCTCCAAGCAGCCCTGTGGCCCAGCCTCTGCCCTTGGCCACGTGCCAGGGTGGACCCCATGATTCCCGAAGGCCCCTTCTGCCCTGGGCCCAGCTTCCTGAGGTCCTTTCTGGTTTCTCCTTTGATTGCTCGTAATCTCCTCACTTCCCCACCAGAAAGCACACCCCCAACCTCGTCTGAACTCTCCTGCGTCGGCAGGGTGGGCGTGAGTCAGCTGTTGCTTTCCTGGCCCGGCGAGGGGTTGAGGCCGCTGGGCCCTGACCCTGGGGCTGCAGCCGGGAGCGCCTCAGGGTTGGGTGTTGCACTAGAGGCTGTCTGTGCCACGCCCTGGCTCCCGTGTCCTCTCGTGGGCGCCCAGGGGACCCTGTGGAGGCCACCCTTACCACCGGCTTCCTCCCACCTGTGGGGCGGGAGTCCTGGGGGTGAGCGCAGGGGCCCCTGTGGTGGGCTGGAGGCTCCACCGTTGACACCGTTTCAGTCGAGGACGAGGACGGCCCTGCTGGTCCTACCGCCCGTCCTGGCGGGTGGGGAGCGGCCTCGGGCAGCCTGGGGAGGATCAGGCAGCATCTGCGTGTGTGTCTGTGTTTCTGTGCCTGTGTGCGTGTGCTGTGTGTGTCTGTGCCTTAACCTGCACCTCGCACGCAGGGCCCTCACTGAGCTCCTGTGGGTCCCGGTTCTCCCTTGCAAGTGTGCCTGTCTGTGACGCCAGCCCCAGCCCACCCTAGCGGCGCCGCGGTGACATAGGCCTGGGTGTGACGTCTGCGAGGCTGGAACCCAGGCAGCTTTTGTCACACATGGTGCAGGTGGGTTGTTCACACCTGGGTTCTGGACTCCGTCTCCCCAGACAGCGGTTTCCCGGAACCCCAGAGCCTCTGGGTCCCGGTAAGGTGCACGGGGCCCGGTGCTGGGCCTCGGCCTGGGCTTTTCGTTTCCTTTCGATGCAGCTGGTTTATCAGACAAGGTGTGAGTTCTTTGGTGGTAATTTTACTCTCGTATCTTCACCAGTTGCTTTATTTCCTTATTTAGTTCTGTTTTCATATCAAATTGTTCTCTTGATAACTTTAAAAGCTGCTTTTATATAATCCACAGGAAACTTATTTAAAACCCTGTACATTTTATGAATAATCTCGTTGGTTATTTAGATTAATACAAAACTTCTAGATCACTAATGTTTTTAAGGGAGCGAATTTTATTTATTTATTTTAAAAATTTATTTATTTTATTTATTTATTTTTGGCTGCGTTGGATCTTCGTTGCTGCGTGCGGGCTTTCTCTAGTTGTGGTGAGCGGGGGCTGCTCTTCGTTGCAGTGCACGGGCTTCTCATTACAGTGGCTTCTCTTGTTGCAGAGCACGGGCTCTAGGCACGCAGGCTTCAGTAGTTGTGGCATGCAGGCTCAGTAGTTGTGGCGTGTGGGCTCAGTAGTTGTGGCATGTTTGACTCAGTAGTTGTGGCACATGGGCTCAGTAGTTGTGGCACGTGAGCTCAGTAGTTGTGGCTCACGGGCTCTGGAGCACAGGCTCAGTATTTGTGGCACATGGGCTTAGTTGCTCCGCAGCATGTGAAATTGGATCTTCCCAGATCAGGGCTCGAACCTCTGTCCCCTGCACTGGCAGGTGGATTCTTAATCACTGCGCCACCAGGGAAGCCCCGGGAGCAAATGTTAAATTCTGCTATGGTCTTAGTTTAGAAATTGGTCTCTTAGTTGCTTAGATGCGAGCCTCCCGGCGAGGGTGGGGCAGCCCTGGGCTCCATGTGCCGCCATGGGTGCAGGACGCGCATAGACTCGGGAGGCAGCTTTCGTACTGGAGCCTGGCCTGACGCTGGTGGTCCCGCCGGCTTTCCCCACATCCAGTGGATTCTGTGGCTGGCAGATGTGTGAGGTCACAGGAGAGCGTGGCACACAGATGCCCTGCCATGGGTGGAGGCCTGAGGGCCAAACACACAGAACATTCCAGAACTGACAGCAAGAGGCAATAATGGCAGGGACTGGTGGAAGCAGCTGTGCTGTGATTAGCCAGCTCATGCCTGAAGCCAGCAGGGACTCTGTGGATGGTTCTGGAGGGCCAAGGTGGGCCAGGCCCTGTGTCCCAGCCCAGAAAGCAGCGTAAGAGCAAAGAGAAAATAAGGAAACGTCAATCACGGGATCTCAGAACGCTTAGACACCAGCCCAGGGTGGGGCCGTGGCCGTGTAGAGCTGGGTGGGGCTGGGGGCTGGCCTGGACGCCTGCCCTCCCACGGAGAAGGGCACACTGCGTGTGGATGCCAGGCTCCTTCCAGAAGCTTCCTCAGGGTCTCAGCCCCATGGTGGGCCCTGGCACCTGCTGTGCATTTCCTCAGAGCGACAGACCCGGCTGCAGGCGCAGGCCTGGGGGCGGGAGGGGTGCAGAGCAGGGGTCAAAGTCAGGCCCTGCGTTGGCAGAACGGGGAGGATGGGGACAAAGCCCGGGCAGCAAGTGGGTTCAGGCCGCCCAGGTTGAAGCCAGGCGTTGAGGACAAAGAGCCGGACACTGGGGTCAGTCGTGTTGGCCAGGACTGACAGGGGACTGGCCGAATTCGGGTCGCATGGTGGTCAGGGTGTCTGGCTCCCTGACGGTGGCATTTTACTGTCACTGCCATTGGGGTGAGGTGGCACGCGTGTCCAGGAGCAGCTTTCCCACCGTGGAGGCTGAGCCTTGGTGGCGTGGGGACAGTCTGTCCGCACTTGGTGCCGGGATGGGAAGAAACCCTCGCTCTGTGTCAGATAACAGGTCTGAGGTCCTCTGCGTGGTTGGTTGGTTTGGTGATAACGTGGCCGTTTCTGGCCCTGGGCCTCGGCCTGTCCCTGGAGCACTGTCCCCAGCCTGCCCCCTGAGCCCCGGGCATTTGGGGCTGGTAGCACCCTTGCTAGCTGGACGCTGCCCCAGCTCAGCAGACCCACTGCGCTCCTCCGCGCGGGGACCCGGTGTAAATCACTTTCTGCTGCGGCATCGCATCATCTCACGGCCGATCCTGGGTTCCGGCGACAGGACGGGGCTCCCCCAGGAGCTGACCGCGTGGCCTCGGCAGCCGGGTCTTGACGCCCTCTCACCTTCTCTCCTAGTGCCCGAGGTGCATGCAGTGCGACACCAAGTTTGACTTTCTCACCAGGAAGGTGAGCTGCGGTGGGGCGGGAGGGGGCGTGGGGGGTGGGAGTGGGCGCTGTCTGTCGCGGAGCCTCGGGGACAGTGGCGGCCTGGTCAGCAGGCGGGGTTCCGGCCGCTGGGAAACCGTTGGGACCCTCGAGGCATCTGGTCGTGGATGCCGGTGGCGTGGGTCTCCGGGGGTCCTCACTGCCTGCCCCGCGTCTCCAGCACCACTGTCGCCGGTGTGGGAAGTGCTTCTGCGACAAGTGCTGCAGCCAGAAGGTGGCGCTGCGGCGCATGTGCTTCGTGGACCCCGTGCGGCAGTGCGCCGAGTGCGCCCTGGTGTCCCACCGGGAGGCCGAGTTCTACGACAAGCAGCTCAAGCTGCTCCTGAGCGGTGAGCACCTGGGGCCTCGTGTCTGTCGTGTGGTGGCTGTGATGCTGTGACGCCCTGCCTGGCCTCTGTCTCTGCAGGGCGCCTGCTGCAGGCTTGGGACCGCTGGTTGGGACTCCAGGTGCGGCCCCCGCCGTCCTGGGACATGGTGGTGGCGAGAGGGCAGCTCTCTCCCCGGGCCTGCCGCCCCCTCCCTGGGCCTGCCGCCCCCTCCCAATGCCTGCCGCCCCCTCCCCCTGCCTGCCGCCCCCTCCCCAGGCCTGCCGCCCCCCCCCCTGCCTGCCGCCCCCTCCCCCGGCCTGCCGCCCTCTCCCCCGGCCTGCCGCCCCCTCCCGGGCCTGCCGCCCCGTCTCCCTGCCTGCCGCCCCCTCCCCCGGCCTGCCGCCCCCTCCCCGGGCCTGCCGCCCCGTCTCCCTGCCTGCCGCCCCCTCCCCGGTCCTGCCGCCCCCTCCCGGGCCTTGGCAGCCTAGCCCCCCCGGCCTTCGGGCCCCTTCCCCGTCCTGGCAGCAGGGCGGGTGGTGCTGCCCAGTGGCCCCTGAGCACTGGGGGTGGGTCGGCGCCCTGTGATCCAGGCCCTTGGGAGGTAAGGCCCCTGGGAGCCCTAGGCAGCGCCTTTTATTTCTGCTGTTGAACCCCAACCCCGTCACGGCCTTTCCGCCTCAGCCGAGGGCCCCACAGAACAGAGCTGCCACCTATCTTGCTTTCCTTTTGTCCTCTGTGTGTGTCCCCTGGTGGGCTGGTCTGGAAGGGGAGGCGAGAAGGGAGCTGCCGGGTCCTCATGTCTGGTTTTCACCCCCAGGAGCCACCTTCCTCGTAACTTTTGGAAACTCGGAGAAGTCAGACACGATGGTCTGTCGTCTTTCCAGCAACCAGAGGTAAGAGCGGGTGCTGCTCGGCACTGATGCTCTGTCGCTCCGAGCCTGAAGTGACGCGGTGTGGACACCCTCTGTTTGCTGCAGGTACCTGCTTCTGGACGGGGACAGTCGCCACGAGGTCGAGGTCACGCGCATTGCCGCCGTGCAGATGCTCACGGAAGGCTTCCCTCCTGGAGGTGAGTGCCGTGTGGCACCGGCCTGGGTGACTCTCGAGGTCTGTGGGCCGCCCGCTCAGCCGTGGCAGGGGCTTGTGCGTAGAGAGTGGCTGTAGGAGCTCACCAGGCGAACGGGGCTTAACGTGTAAAACAAGCGGGGACTCTGCCCTTCTGTACGTTTCACTTACTGTTGGACTCGGGTCAGGGGTAAGGCTCCGGCGGCAGCTGGCATCGGCCCGATTCCCCGATGCCCAAGGCGTTGCCCACCCAGCACCACGGCCCCCAGGGTCTGCGGGGACGACCCTCCTCCTGGAGCTTGCGGAGCGCTCAGCCTATTCTGGATCTTTCCACCTACACTTCCGCACTTCAGCAGCTGTCCTTCCACGGAAGTGGAGTTGGTGTTCCATGCTGGGCGCAGTGCTGAAGCCCTCGTGCCTTAGTCCGTCTTGCTTTCTGTTTCCTGACCGGCTCTTGCTTGTTCTTCTCTCCTGCCTGCCTACCTTCTTGACATAGAAAAAGACATGCACACTTATACCAGCCTCCTGGGGAGCCAGCCCGTCTCTGAAGGTCAGCTCCGCACTCCCCGCCGCTCTCCCTGCTCCGCGCCGCGCCTCCTTCGGACCCTGCTGTGTGCCGGGGTCCACGCCGAGGCTCTCTGTGAAACACACATTCCCTTCTTTTGGTTGGTTTGAAGGACAGTTGGGTCTAAGACGGGCAGACAAAGCATAAATGGAGCAATCTAATTTGCTCAGTTCTGCGCTCCCAAGGGGAGCCCTACGCAGTGTTTCCTAACGTCCCCTGGGCATCCTCCCCTGGGCATCCGCTGGGCCTGAGCGGGCCACGCGAGGGGGGCGCGGTTGGCGGCCCTCCCCAGCGCGCTCGTTCCCGTGTTCTCTCGTAGCAGCCTCCCTGCGCTCCTGGGACCGCAGGTGGCGAGGGGAGCGGGCCGGCGCAGCGTTTGCCCCCCGTCCCCGAGCACAGGCTTGTGCGTGGCGGCACCTGTGCTGGGCCATGAGTCGAAGGTGCGGAAGTCACGGTCCGGAGAAGCGGGGGGCCACCCCCCACCCAGGCCGGGGCGTCCCTCCGTGTCCTTCCCGCCTGTGGGCGGGGCCGGGGGCTGGTGGCGCCATGCGCCCCCTTGTGGCGGTGCTGGGAGGACAGTGAGCCCTGCTCTGCCCAGGCTTCCGGAACCATTAAATGCCCAGAAAAATGTGTTCCCGAGGGGGCGGGGGCGGCGGCCACAGCAGCGTCGCGCACTTCCTGTCGAGGCCCAGGTGCTTGCATGCAGCTCTGCCGGCCACAGACTCAAACTGTGCTGGGCCGGCAGAGGTCTACTTAGGGGGGCGGGGGCGGGGGCTGGGCAGAGCAGCCTGCCCGCCCCAGAGCCCGGGGTGGGGGCACTCCTGCAAGGAGCCCAGGCGGGGACAAGCCGCTTGACACCCAGGGTCGACCCGTGGCTTAGGAAAGGTCAGGGGGGGCGTCCCAGGCCTCGGGTGGCGGGGCACTTCCAGCCGGATCGACCTCCCGGTGGGCCTCCCAGCACCTGCTCCCCCGCTGGCCTGCGTTGGACTCTGAGACCTGCGTCTGATGGAAGGGATCTTCTGAGCTGGGTAACGGCTCACAATGGAGTTTTCCTCCCAAGTCACAGAGCAGAACAGCTGTAGGTCGGCAAACTCCACTGTGAGGCTTGGTCTCCTTGCCACTCTTCTGACTGCAGTCGTGACAGAAGGGCCGTCTGTCCCTCCAGCCGTTGGTTCTCAGAGCAGGTGCTGGGGTCCCGTCGTCGTCCATGGCATCACAGCCCAAAGGTGGGCAGTGGCCCAGCAGGCTGACCCCACATGGCATCTTTTCGGGAGCTCGTGTACTAGAGTGGGGTGTTGGCGGCACTTGTGCCCTCGGCTCTGACCCTGGCTCTCCAGAGTAGGGTGGGGGTGAGGCCAGCGTGACAGGCAGGGTGCAGCCTGGGCAGCCCTCCCGACGGCACCGTGCCTCTCCCTGGGTTCTCAGCCACGTGGTGCCGAGTGTTTGTTCCACCCTGTGAGCTTGGGCTCATCCGCTGGGCAGCCCCTAGCCCAGGCCCCGCCACCAGGCCGCCTCCGTCCGAGACCAGCACCAGGGCTGGGGAGGAGGCGCCCCGGCCAGCACATCAGGGCCGGCGGCACCCTGGGTGCTCAGCGTCCCCTCGGGCATCCTTACCTTGTCTCCCCGCTCCAGGAGGCAACGCGCGGGCCACAGGCATGACCCTGCAGTACACGGCGCCAGGGGCGGAGGGCGTGACGCAGCTGAAGCTGACGGCCGGGGAGGACGCGAACGGCAGCAGAAGGCAGGCGACAGCATGGCTGGTGGCCATGCACAAGGTACCGTGGGCCCGGCCCTTCTGCTCAGAGCCCTGCCCACCTTTCCCAGAGGGAGGCCCGCCGCCTGCCTAGCCGGGGTGCCCCCACTGGCTTCAGCCAGGCGCACGCATTTATCTCTGGTCACCTTGCAGGCTGCCAAGCTTCTCCACGAATCTCGGGACCAGTAACGCCACGCAGCCTGGACAGTCCGCTAGGGGCAGCAGCACCTGCTCGCCGAGCACGCACAGGCGCGACTAACCCTACACGTGCTGGAAACGCGACTCAAGTACTCGGAGCTTACCTAGTGCAATATGTACACAGTTGACTAATGCGCAGAACACCTCGTGCTTTAGAATTTGTCTCTTATCGATGCCTAATTGGGGGTGGGAGAGACTGAGCTACACTACTGCTAAACTCTTTTTAGCATAATCTATACCATGTTTTTATGAGTGCCCAAGTTTACTAGATGGTTCTGGCCCCGTGATGTTCGTTCCATTAACTCTTCCACAGAAGTGACCTGGGCAGTGGTAACTCGGCCTGATTTGTACTGGAGCATCTCACAGACTGCCCGTTCATGTGTCACTCATCTGGGGCTATGAACAAACCTTTGCTACTTCACAGGGGAAGGAACAAGATTTGTGTTTTGTACTTTTCACTATTTCCCTTTATTAAAATAATAATTGTACAACAATTTGTATATAAAGCTTACGATTAAAACGTATTTTGAAAATACGGATCAGGCCTCACCTCGCTGTGTCCAGACAACCTGAGCTTCATGCTCAGCTCAGTTCTGGCTCCAGAACACAAGACTCACAGCCTCCGGTGAGAGACAGCGGTTTATTGTGTGCACGTTTACACGGCGTCCGCGGAGACTGCCCTGCAGGGTGTTCGCTTCCCATCAGCACACTGTGTACAATCCATCAGTGCCTAAAGGCAGGCGACTACAACAAGGATCTACACGTGTCTACACGTAAATTACACACAAGACTCATACATGGAAAATAAGCTCAGGGCCTGGATTTTAATGAGAGAAAAAAACATTTCCAACATGGTTCTGACAGTTTCGATTGGTGTAGTCAAAAAATAGTTTTGGTGTATAAAAGCCTGTACGTACAGTTGACGCTGCAGGGAAGCGCCTTACTTGCTTCAAGTCTGGAACCAGGCAGGTTATGGTGTCATGGCCAGGACCTGGGAGCCAGGGGCCCTGCCCTCCTGCCCCCATAGCCGCCCCGTGACTTTGCAGGCTTCCCCGCGTCCACCGCCTCCTGGCCCGTGGGCTGCACGGCCCTCGGCAGAGCATGTCCATGCTGGGAGGGGCGAGGACCACACCGGGGCAGCACGAGGCTGCAGAGAAGGCAGTGCTGTGCCGAGACTCCTGACCACGTGTCACTCGATCTTAAGGTCCCTCGTGTCCATGGCCTGTCGGTGACCTAGACCGAGGCCCAGAACAGGAAGTGGAGCCCACACACCAGGCACCACCGCTGGACAGAAGTCTCCACACAGGGGCTCCTTTGGTGATGAAGAAACGCATGTGGTGAGGATGAAAAAAAGGTGCCCGGGTTTGTGATTTCTAGTAAACGGGAGGGCAGGGCTCTAGCGAGGGGACGCGCCTCAACAGCAGCTGCAAGTTTTCACTGTTGGGGCTGGGGTGGCACCGGGAATGAGGGACAACGGCCTTGGGGCCCAAGTCTGTGACAGCATTCATCTTCCTTGGCAACCGACCAGGGGTTAATTACAGGGCTTTTTACTGGCAACAGGGGCGGTCGTTTAGAAAGCTGGGTATTTTATTTATTCGGATTTACAGTAACTGGCAAAAGTCGGCCTTCTTGGAGGCTAAGGTCTCTCTCCCAGCTGCGGGCAGACCAGAGAAAGGGCCTCACCTAGAACCTGCCGGGCTTTCACACTGTGGACGCTGTCTGCTAAAGGGAGCACCAGTAAAGCCATTTCTAGCTTCAGCTTCCCGGGGAAATGGCAGAATCATCTCTTCAGTGGCTCCTCGTCGCTGGAGAGCCCGTGCGGTGCTCCAAAGGGAAGTTCAGGCCAGTGTTCGCTGTCGGGGTTTGATCCGTGGGTACAACTGGGAAGCAAGGGACAGGAGTTAGGACAAGGGGATGACCCACTGGGCAGGAAGCCCGTCCAGAGGCCAGGCTGCCCTCAGAAGGCCGCACACCAGCTCCTTCAGGCCGAAGTTCAGCTTGTCACCCTCCTACGGAGAACTTCCCAACTCCCAGGATACCCCACTCTTCTTCCTCTCAGGGCACTCGACACTGACACTGTCCGTAAGGCCCCTAAAGGTGCATGGCAGGCCCACGGTGTCCAGTGACTGCGTCACGAAAGCATCTGCCAGCCCCACCGGGCACGGAGCACGAGAGCAAAGGCACAGCCCTGCCGAGGGTCTGAGGAGCCATCTGTGCAAGGCTGAGGAGAAGCCTGCAGCCGCCCTTCCCCCACCCCATCACGGACCCCACGAGCAGAGCACGCTTTGAGCAGCCCGTCGGGGGGCTCCGGCAGATGCCCCCCCACGGCTCCCACGAGACTTGGAGAAAGGCAGTCTCCCGCCCGCAGGACTGGAGTCCAGGTTGCACCCACAGGCAGGCAGAGGGGACAGCGGGCTCCGGCACGGGGCCCCAGGTGCAGCGCACAGTGCTTACCCCCAGCAGGGTTTTGGGCACGTAGCCCTCCCGGTCCCCGAAGCGCGCCCACCACCAGTCCGTCTCGCTTTCGTCCTTGCGCCTCAGGATCGTGAGGGCGTCCCCTTCGTGGAAGGACAGCTCGTCACTGTTCTGGGCCTCGTAAGCCCACAGAGCGTACACCACGCCTTTGTTCATCACGCCCAACTTCTCCTGCACCCCTGGGACGGGAGAGCAAATGGTCAGGTCTCCATGGAGGGCGGGCTGCAGAGAGCGCCCCACGGCAGGACCAGAAGGGACACGCTGCTGTCCTTGGGCAGCCCGGCGGGGGCCGCAGTGGAGCAGCGGTCAGAAGCCAGGCCAGCTGCCGCCCGCTGCTTAATACCAACAGTCCCTTCCACGTCCCAGCAAGAGGACTGTGGTGGAACCTTTGTGTCCAGAAGCAAAGCAGTGTCGTTCTAAAAGACGTTTCTTAAGGTGAAACTTACAACCCACACGTAGAACAAACTTCCAAAAGCTGATGTGACTAAAGAAGCCGCGTGACTTGCTCTTGGACAGTGGGAAGCACTCACCACCAGAGCGACGGAGCCACTGCGACCCAGTGAGCTCACGCCCAGGACTCGCCTGCGGGTCCCCAGGAAGGCCGGCCGCCCCCCAGCCCCGCCGCACGGCCTCTGTCCTGGGAGCTGGGCCTGGAGGGCATTGCCTGTTTCATTTGTCACTTTGTCCCCAGGGTCTAAGGTAGGCTGGGCCCACAGGTTCTCCCATCAGGTGTAGCGTGGATGGCCTGTGACTGTTTAGCCTTTGGAACCCCCAGCCCTGCCTAATGGAGAAGGGAGCTTCCCTCCCCCACTCGACAGGATAGGATACCCAGCCTAGGACCCCTCAGCCCTCACAGGCCTCTCCCCTGGGGCCCCCCGGCCGCCCGCCCCGCACCGTGTAAGAACTGGGAGCACTGGGGGTAGCCTTCCTCCGCCTCTTCGCACTTGTCCGCAGCAGTCTCAACGTCGCTGATGGTGGAGGCGAAGATGGCGGCGCCGCTCTCCACCAGCTGCTTGCAGAGGTGGACGCTGTTGCAGGAAGCGGCGCAGTGCAGTGGCGTCCTGGAGGGACAGAGGCGGCGCTCACGCCCGGCCAGGCCCCCGGCGACCCCCAGGGCTGTGCGCTCAGGCCCGCGGGCTGCTGTGTTGCCTCACTTCTGCTAACACTTGTGGGCCACACACACGTGTCTGGAAAGGGCGGGCGGGGAGTGGACTGAACACCGGCCTGTAAGCTGGGTGTTCACGGTGCAACAGCACGAATGTGCCTCACACCAGTGACGTGTCCCTTACAATGGCTGTGACAGTGACGGCTGTGTTTTACCGCAATATACAAAAATAGCTGTTCAAACGCAGCAGCACAGACCGCGGCCTGAAGCTCACGATGAGGCCCACGGGGCGCAGGGCCGGCAACGCAGCGGCCGGCCTGCGAGGCTCCCCTCCACGCAGGCTTTCTGGCCGCTTAAAAACGTGGATCAGCAGAGGCTCAGCCTACCGTCGCGGTCAGCCACGTGAAGAGCGTGGTCACAGCCGAGCCTTTAACAAAACCCCCGCGAGAACGAAGACCAGGAGAATACGCAGGCCTGGGACCACGTTGCCCCCCCTCGTCCTCTTCCCTGCTCCCCACCACCCCAGCGCCCCGGGGCCCTCACCAGCCGTCGCTGTCGGCGGCATTCACGTTGACTCCAAAGTCCAGCAGGAACTTCACAATCTGGTGGTGCCCAGCGCAGACGGCGTTGTGCAGCGGGGTGATGCCCTCGTCGTTGGGCTTGCTGGGGTCCTCCACCTAGGACACAGGGCGCGTGAGCCCCGCCCCCTCCCGGGGCCACAGGGGCTGCAGCCGCCGCCGCCTCACCTCATAGATGATCCTCTGCACGAGGTCGAACTCCCCCTCCAGGGAGGCGTCTAGGAGAAGCGCCAGCGGGTTGAAGCGGACCCTCAGCCCGTGCCCCGTCCTCTCTGAGTTGGGCTTCTTCAGGTTGGTCCGTTTGCTCTATCGGGAGGAAGCTTTGGATTTCAAGGTGACCCCACGGAAGCAGGCCCCGGGGGGAAGCGGGGAAGAGGGGAGGGCCTAAAGCCCAAGGCAGAGCTTCACCCGCAGCCCCGAGTGGTGCCGGGCCCCGCGGGCCAGCCCGCTCTCAGGCCAGCCCGGCCTGGCTCCGAAGGGTGTGTCTGCCTCAGGGGCCGGGCTGCGCCGCAGGCACCCGAGAGAGGGAGCAAGGGGGGTCACAGCCAAGCCCAACTGCTTCCGCCCTGCCAGCCGTGAGGGGGCTCCCACGTGCCCCTGCTCCTGCAGCACTGCCCTCCCTCCAGGGCTCTGTCTAGAAGGTTCTCCTTCCCCTTGCTGCCTGCCCTTCCTCAGGGACGCCTGGGCTCTGTCTAGAAGGTTCTCCTTCCCCTTGCTGCCTGCCCTTCCTCAGGGACGCCTCGGGCCCCCAGGCTGGCCCCCTGGTAAGAGGCCACCGCCCCTCGTGCCCTGGATGAGCCCCACTGCTCCCAGCACCCCCGACATAGGCACGCCCTCCACAGGCACTGGCTGGGTGACTAGGGAGCCGTGGCCCTGGTCTAGGGTGGCACCCACCGTAGAGGCCGCCGGCGGGGGCACGGCGGGGGGAAGCGATGGGGGGAGGTGCTCCTCCCCTGGGGAGGGGACCTCGGCCCCAGGGCTGGGGACCGGCTCAGTGGACGGGGCCGTGGCCACGTTGTTGTTGTCGTCCTCGGGAGGCTCAGCTGTTTGGTGGGTGTTCGGGGGACAGATGAGCCCCTCCGGTTCGGGGGAAGGGAGCCGGTTGTCATTGGCGTCTGAGGTGGGGGCAGGCTCGGCCGGGAGCGGGGCTGTGGGCAGGGTGGGGCCGGCCTCGCCGAGGTTCCCGTTGGCAGCGGTGTTTCCATTGTCCACGTCGGCTAAGGAGCCCAGGAAGTCCTGCGAGGGGCTGGGCTGGTAGAAGGGGGTGCCCTCCATGCCCCCAGCCAGGGTGTTGAAGCGCTGATACAGCAGCTTCTGGATGTTGGGCCCGCCGGGGCCCTCTGGCTCCGTGATGGAGCTGCGCTTCTTCAGGGGCCGGGGCGCGTTGGCCAGCTTCCTGCGCAGGGCCTCCAGGTCAGCGTCGCTCTGGTAGCGCAATGGCGAGTGCACGATGGGCGTGAGCTTGGTGGGGCTGAGCGGCCGCGGCAGGCTCTCCACGGCGGCCCCGTCTCCGGGGGGGGCAGGGCTGTCCTGCTCTGGCTCCTTCTCAGCACTTTCTGAAGGCGGCAGGGGATGCGAGGCGCTTGTGGCCAGCGACCCATGAAGAAACGGTAGCGGCGACGGGGACGCGGAGCCGGACGGCAGAACAGGTTTACCATACACTGGGGAGACACAGAGGACACCGACCTCTGCAGCCTGTGGCGTCTGGGGCCTGCTCACCAAGCACCTTTGACGACACAGAGATGGGCTCCTATAGAGACTGTAATCTGCCACTGAGGATGCTAAGTCCCCATATTAAATCCCAAAGGAACCTGCTGCTCACAGAACCCCACCAACTCCTTCTGGAAGGTGGAGTGTTTCTCAAATGAAAAAGAACAAAAGGGTGCAAACCTGCCTTCCTGCCCTAAACAGGTGTTCACTGTTTCCTGGCCAAGGAGAACCCACGTGACCTGGGACCAAGGCAAATGATGTAAAACGCAGGCCACCTCAGAAAAGAAGGCTCATCTGGTGGCCCTGGCAAGCCTTTCCCCCGTGGGCCAGGGCCTGCCACAGGCCGGTGCTGGTATATCCACCTGGGAGATCCCTGGGCACAGGGTGGCCTGGTCTGCCTAGGGATTCTCAAACTAGATTCTGGAACCTGCAGCCCACACCCAAGAACGTCTGAAGAGGCCCCAGCCCAGCCCAGATGCCCAGGATCCTGCCACACAGGGAGGAATCACCGCCAGCCTCCTCCGTATGTGGGGAACTGGGCTCTGTGCTCACACCTGCCTCCCCAGGAGGCCCGGGGCTGATGTTCCCACACCCAAACCAGGGCTTTTCTCCCCTGTGGGCTCTGGAAAGGATCCCAAAGCAGCAAAACCCTCCCCCCTCACATCACCCCCTAGGGGCCTGGCTCAGCTACCGCTAGGAGGCCAGGAGGATCAGATCCAGGCAGAGCTCCTACTACGCCAGCTCCCCAGACAGGTCCTGTGCAAGTTACTACGAAGCAAGAGGAAAAGAGGAAATTCCGAAATGCCAGCCTTCCGAGACCTGGATTTCCTGAGAAATGCGGGCAGGCGGGCGCTCAGACAGGAAGTCAAGAGAGCTGTGGTCCACCTGCAGAACTGCTCTATGCATGTCATCTTTTACCCCCATCCCACACAGATACCCAAGGCCACACTTTATGTAAGAATCAAGTTTAATCCTAAATAGCACGTGGCCCAAAAGTAAGGATATGGATTGGCATTTTCTCAAGTATGATTTCCTTGCCCCGAGAGATGGAGAGTGCAACCCCACCATACCTGCTTTAACCGACTTATTTAAGGTGCTGTGCGCCGCTGGCTGGTACTTCTTAGGTGGCGTGGCTTGCTGGAGGTACATGGAGTATATGGAACTTGAATTCACTGTCTGTGGTCCTTTCCTGGGGGATTGTGGCCTTGACCCTTTATCAGCCAGGAAGGGCCTAATGGCCACAGTTAGTGGGAGTTCAGGTTTGCCGTCTCCAGCTGGAAAGGCAGGCAGCCCCGCCGGCGGGTACGTGGGACTTGGTGGCACAGAAATCCTCTGCTGAATCTGCTGGGAGGACCCTGGCTGGTGGGGGCCACCCGCAGGGGGCAGCGGTGCAGGTTTCTGACGACTGGGCAGGCCTGCGCTGGGCCTGGGCAAGCTGCCCTCCTTCCTCCTCTCCAGGGAGTTTGTCGAGCCTGGGCCCACGGGCGCAGGGCTTGGGTACGTCCCATAGCTTGGGGGCAGCTGCTTGCCGACACCGGGGATGGGAGGTGGCACTTTACCAATCTCGATGCCCTAAATTCAGGTGTTAAAAAGAAAGACAAAGTCATCCTTTGAAAAGTCAAGCACATTTCCATCCACGGTCACAAGAGCACAAAGTAGGACTTGTAATGCTTCCAACAGGCTTGTGACCAGGCACGGGGCACGCCATGGGGGTGAACAGCAGGGTGAACGACCCTGACCAAAGGCCTCACACCTGCACCCGGCTCTCGTGCTCAGGGTCCATGAACTCCTTCAGACTTGGGTATGATCTGGACACCAACAGGATTAATTTGCCTCGTGACACCTCCTACCACTTAGATAAAGACGAAGGCTAAATAAGGGTGTAGTCGGTTAGGAGCTTGTTTGTGTTTTGTGACAAAGACAAAGGGCCTACCAGCTTCTCCGGGGCTCCCAAGGCCGACAAGGGCATAGGCTGGCTCGACACGGCCCCCTGCTTGACAGGCCCCTCCACGTTTGGGTCCTTCCAGTCCACACTGGCGATCTGCGTCGGTTTCACCAAAGAGCTAGAATTTTGTTTTAATGTTGGCCAGTTTCCATCATTGGCTTGAAAAGAACACAGAATTTAAGTAAAATTTTTCTTGAAATTAGTTGAACCAACATAAGAATAACCCCCTGCCAGAAGCAAAAATCACCTTCTGGGACATCACGCTCTGATGGAGCTCCATGACCAGGAGGTGCCCCCCCACCCCCACACTGGCTGCTGTGTGGCAGGACGACCAAGGTCGGCGGCCTCTGCTGGCACCACCTCACCAGTGCCCACGTGCGGTCACGTGTGCAGAGACTCCATGACCAAGCACAGGGCTGCTCCAGCCCGGGTGAGGGGCCAGAGGATTGCAGAAACATTCTTAGCCCCCAGTGCAGTACAGGTCAAAGCCATTACATCGACACCAATGAATAACATAAGCGTCGGCACTTGGTTTTCAAACACTATTTACAAATACAGACAGCAATAAAAAAAAAGACATCTTTTGGTTTTTTTTTTTTTTTTTTTTTTTTTTTTTTTTTTTGCGGTATGCGGGCCTCTCACTGTTGTGGCCTCTCCCGTTGCGGAGCACAGGCTCCGGATGCGCAGGCCCAGCGGCCATGGCTCACGGGCCCAGCCGCTCCGCGGCATATGGGATCCTCCCAGACCGGGGCACGAACCCGCATCCCCTGCATCGGCAGGCGGACTCTCAACGACTGCGCCACCAGGGAGGCCCAAAAAAGACATCTTTTGACTTCATAACAGGTTTGACCTGTACTGCTTCTAGTATTAAAAGAAAAATTTGACCTTAATCTGTTAGAAATTTCCACCCTCTTAAAATAATTCATGATCACAGGAGGACAGTGCAAGTTCCCAGTGATTGGAGTAGCAGGCTATCATTCTGTTGCAGTGATTAGAAAGCCAGTCAACCCAGCATTTTCAGGACAGCCACTGAAAAGGTATGTTTTTTAACATAGCATCTTCCAAACTGAGAAAGGGTGCAGAAGCATCCCCTGGTAACACAGGCCCACTCACAGTGAGCCCACAGAGTTAGATCTCAGCCCCCCTCAGGCCCCTGCTTCTCTCCGCAGCGGTACAGGGCTGGACTGGAGTGGGAACCCTCACAGCCATCAGCCGTACGGGAGGGAAAGCAGCCAAGGGCACTGTTCTGGGCCCTCCTGTAAGAGCAGCACATCCTCGCCCCCTCCTCCCATCTGCCAGCAGGGGCAGGTGGGGCAACACCAGAGCAGCAGGGAAATCACCCTCCCTTACAGCAATTGTGCTTGAGCCCAAACCTGCGACTCACAAAACAGGAAGAGCAAACTCTCAAATCCGCTCTGCACATAGCCATACAAGGCAGCGTCAGCGCAGTGAGGACGACAGGGCCTCTGAGCGCCTGGGCAGCGACAGCTCCTAGGCCAAATCTATCTCTGGCAGCAGCACGGCCAGCCCGTTGTGTCCACTGCTACTCCGGCTCAGTTCCTCCATGGCTGGAAACCACTGCAGGCTCCAGGCCGCTGCTAGGGCCCTGGTGAGGCACTCCCAGGCCTTAGTCCAAACCATCGCTTTGCTCTGTGTGGCCCATTAGCCTCTTCCGGGCCAGAAGTGTGAGTGCTTTCACACCCCCCTGGTTGTATCAGACTGGGGTGTGTGTGAGCCAGAGATGCACAGGTTCACCAAGGATGCACCGAGATGCAAACTCCGGGCTGAGGGGAAAATGGACAGAGCCTGCTGCTGACTCAGGAGGGAGGATGGGGCTGGCCGCGGGGGCTAGAGCCCCTGACCTCTCTCAGGATCACAGAAAATGTGGCCACCAGCTGCTCCTCAAATCCCACAGCCATGGGAGAGTTCGCAGAAATCAGGCACAAAGGGACTGGACAGGGACTAGGAATTTTCTTTCTTCAGGATGAGGCAGGAGGTACAGAAGGAAGACCATTTATTCTTATTATAAAGGGACAATCATCTGTAAGTGTGATGGGAGATGCCTGTACTGAAGATAAAAGCCTCATAATGAACTCAGAAAATCATCTTAATTTTGTAAAAACAAAACCAAAAAACCCTTGCTGGGCCAGCACCTGTCAAACCCTTCCTGAGGATGATCTGGTGTTTCGACCCAGCCCAACTCTCACACTGGTTGAAGGCGGGGACCAAGTACGTATACGTGGCTTCTGTCTCAAGTCTGGATGCAAGGAGCAGCCTTTGTCAGTTTGGAAGAGCAGC
The DNA here is from genome assembly GCF_964341445.2 of Mesoplodon mirus. NCBI lineage: Eukaryota > Metazoa > Chordata > Mammalia > Artiodactyla > Ziphiidae > Mesoplodon > Mesoplodon mirus. The sequence continues at coordinate 187,336,719 of NC_138979.1, forward strand.
CACGGCTGATTTGGCACTGTCACCAGAGCTTCCCACCAGACCTGCCGGCCAACATACGGTTCGCAAACGGGCTTGTGGGGCGCTGTGACGAGCCACAGTCAGGCCCGACGTCGAGGTCTGACACTGCCCACGAGCTGGTCACTCTGGGTTTACCATGGCCATCTGTGTGACACGGGAACCAGAAGGACAGCCGACAGCATAGTCAGTCTCCCCTGGGAGATTTTCTCACCCTGGCTCTACATCTGGGCCGAGATACTGCCCCCCAACGTGGGGGTGACACAGGTCTCCTGCGCCCACTCACCCCACAGCACAGAGAAGGAGCAAGGCTACTGCCAAACCTCCGGAGGACACGGTCTCCCGGCCCTGCGAGGGGTCTTCTCCCGGCAGCCTCTGTGAGGCGGCCTAGCACACACCCACAGAGAAGAGGGGAAACTCGAGCCATTCTCAGCTTGGGGCAGGTTTGAGATATTTAAGCAGAGAAGGAGCTGGCTGTGGTAATTATCTGCCATCGGCAATAGCTGAATATATACTCCCACTGTCGGGTGGTTCAAACTATAAATAACAGCTTATCAAAGAAAGCTGCAATTAGAGTTTCATGCCGACCACGCGCTCCACGTGGCTTCTGAGACACAGCCACGAAGAGATCTGAGCCGGGCACGTGGCCCGCGAGGACTGGGGACACCTCCTCCCACCTGGGTCAGAGCAAGCCCTGGGTCCTCCAGCGGGGGCAGCAGTGGTGTTGCTGCCCAGACCAGATGCCAGGCAAGAGAACTCAAAGCGAACAAACGAAAGGCCAGCACAAATCTACCACCAAACCTAAAAAAGTCCTCAAAATGCAGCCCCGACCCAGTCAGCACCACAGCTGCCAGGAACGTCACCTGTGCTCTGTGACTCCGTGTGTGATGGGCCAGTGTGGCAGCCCTGTCATAAACAAAGTCTCACTGCCAAGGAGCCCTGGCATCTCATGCATCTGTTTAAAGCACAGCCGTTTTCCTCTGAGGACACGGTGCGGAGTCTCCGTGGAGACCTGGGCCTGCACTCGGCTAGGAAGCCGGGGGCGCCGCAGGGGCTCCATGTCCTCGGGACGGCTACACACCAGCTCGGCGCTGGGGGCCCGAGTCCGGTCACACTGCACGATTCAGGGTGGCCAAGAGCCAAAGGGGTGGCTTGTGGACTTTCTGGTGGACAGAGACCATGCTGGGTAGGGAAGGCAGAGCAGCTACAGGCTCTGCTGATGGGGAGGCAGCCCTCTGCCTGGGCCGCAGCGTGAGGACGAGCAGCAGCCCAGGCTGCAGTGAGGCGTCCCCTGCCGCCTCCGAGCACCCTCACAGGCAAACAAAACCTGTGGCAGGAGAGGCTCAGGTCTTAACTAATTTGTATTTTGAGAAGCCACACACAGTAAGGACACTGAGTCCAAAAAAGAGAACCTGTTCTTGTTTTAGGATCATCGTTTCTGTGGTGGCACACAGATCCCCAAATGCTGCCCTAGAGGACAAAGTGCCTTGGAGGACACATCACAGAGGCTGGGTGCAACGTGGGGGTCTTCTCTGAGCCACTGTGCCCCCCCAGTCCCCCTTCCTGCTCACTTTCCCCCCGAAAGAGGACCCAGGCCACTCACCAGATTTGGATCTTCCGTGGGCAGCACTTGAGGCGACAGTGAGAGACTGGGGCTTTATGGGGTCTCCGGGGGCAGGACAGCTGCCGGTGCTGGGAACCTGGATGTAAGGCCCCACCGCAGCGACCCTGCCAGGCGTGCTCAGGGGTGACTGTGGCGACGACGTGCCATTCACACGGCTCAGCTATAAAATGGGAAGAAATGAGAGTCAAGATTCTCCTCAGTTAAAAGAAACTGTAAGCCTAGTATGACCGACTGCTCAGGTTTGAGCCAGTCACTCAACAGTTCATACGCAGGAAGCTCCCTCACCCTGGAAGATCAGTATCTAGAAAGGGCAAGACTTCAAAAAAGGGCCTGAACCCACAGCCCCATATGAGTGATGCTCTGCGATAACACCTACCTGTTTGTGAGTTATAAAACCAGGAGCCGAGTGTGTAACAGAGCAACCCCTCAGGACCCCTCTGTGTACATAACCCTCTCACCTGGGGATGCACTCCCTCCCCTGGGTGGGCACAGAGGCATTGTCAAGCCTGGGCTCTGAGCCTGGCTTCAAATCCTGCTCCGCCACTTTACTCGCTGGGCTGCCTTGGGCTGCCTTAGGCAAGTGATGCAACATCTTTGAGCCTCTGTGCCCATGTCCAAAAATTCGGGATAAGCACTGTTGTAAGGACTGAATGAGCCGCAGGACAAAGTAATAGGGTCTGGAACCAGGTGAGACTCTGACCAGTTCCCTGAAGGCAGCTCTGCTGTTCTCAGCAAGGACACCAGGCCACAGCCAATGACACTGGTCATGTGACACTGCCCAACAACAAAAGCCTGCAAAACAGGGATCTGACTAGACAAATACTGACCCTTAGAGTTCCCCGGACAGGCTCTGAGAGAGCCATACCCATCCTACGATTGTTTGCAAAATTCTGCATGCATGAGCATGTGTCATTTTGGAGAAAGCACCCGTGATTTTGACAATTGTTCAAAGGTGCCTAAAACCTTTGGGTTGGAGACACATCTCTGCAGAAGCACCAACTTCTTCAGGGAGATCCCTTGAAGTATCAGATGGAATAAGAAGTAATATTTATGTAGCCATCTGTGATGGTTTATTTTACCTATCAACTTGGCTAGGCTGTGATACCCAGATATTTGGTCAAACATGTCTAGATGTTGCTGTAACGGTATTTTTAACATTTAAATCAACAGACTTTGAGTAAAGCAGATTGCCCTGCATAATGTGGGTGGGCTGCATCCAATCAGTTGAAGGGCTTACAGAGAAAGACTGAGGTCCTCAGAGGAAGAGGGAATTCCACCTCTAGACTGCCTTCAGACTCAGGCTGCAACATCCACAACTCCCTGGGTTTCAGACAACTCGCCAGCCCTGCAGATTTGGGGTGTGCCTGCCTCCACAACCGCATGAGGCAGTTCCTTACAGTCAGTCAACTGATCAGTCTCTACACACACGTACACACAGAACTGATTCTGTTCTCTGGAGACCCCTGACCCACCACTACTAAGACTGTAATGTAAGCAAGCATGGAGCATGGGCACACGTCCTCTCCCATGGTCTGTGTGTTGTTAATTGAGAGAACAAGAAAATCATTATCTGAAATTATGGCATCATACAGATTAACCATTGACCTTTAAGGACTGTTAAAAAAAAAGTGGATTTGTAAATAAGAGACTTTTCACCTGAGACCACTGACCACAATGCCCACAGAAGTGGCAGGACCCTTCTGCCTCCTGCGTCCTCCTAACCCATCCCACCAGGCGAAGCTACTGAAGCCTGCACCTCACCTCCTGAGAGCCACCTTCAGAGCAGCAGGAGCTGACAAGAGGACACCTGTCAACTGTGGAAGCACCGGTTTTGGAGTGTGGAGAGAGGAACTCTGGGAGCACTGTCCCAGCTACCTGGCTGCCTGCTCCATTTCCACTCCTGAGGGCAAAGTGCCAATCAGCTCTCCACTCAGGCACTGCTCCCCTCAAACACTGAGCACCACTGGTGGAACAAAAGGTCAAGTGCTACATCCAGCCAGAGACACCACGCACAGCAGTCCCTTATCCTCCCACGAGCTCCCAGCGATGCACACACTCATGAAACACTGACAGCAACGGCAAGATTCAGGGACACCTGCTCACAACAGGGCTGGGTAACGTGACCACAGGCCCCGGGACGTGGAATATTACACAGAAGTTACAAAGGGAATGAGGTAGTAATGACCTGGAAAGATACCCATATTGCAGTTAAAAAAAAAAAAACAGAACAGTGTGAATGATATAATTCCTACAATTCCATTTTCAATTAAAAATTGAATACCTTTCCGTCTATATTAAGCAAAAGACTGGAACCATTAATAACTATCATCCCTGGAGAATGAGAAGGATGGAAGGGACTTCCACATTTTCCTTTAAATATTTCTGCACTGTTTTAACTTTCTTCCAATGAGTATTTACTACCTTTGAAATTCAAAATACCACATAAAGATTTTTAAAAAGCACTAACCCCTTATACAGCACTTTTCTCAGGAGTTTACAAAGTCTTTCCACATGGGTTATTTCTCAGAAGCCTTATAGCAATTCTCAGTTCACAGCAAGGACACGAGGCTACACAAGGTCCAGGAATTTATGCACGTGGCGCAGCCTGAAATGGGTGCTGCAGCTCCAGTGCCAAAGCTCCCCCCAGTGGAGGGGACAGAGCTGCCTGGGGGGTGGACGGTGAGGAGCTGCGGACCGAGGGGTTCTGACCCGCACACCAGGAAACAACTGTGTCTTTGGGAATGTGAACTTTCTTCCACTGTCACTTTTTATGGTTTATGGCCGATTTATGTTTATCAGCTATGGCACGTGGCGGGAGCAGAATGGCATGACACGAAGATGTGCACTTTGAGGATGAACCATGCTCAGTAGTTTATCTCACAGAAATATTTTCTTTTTCACATGCCTGAATTTTCTTCCCATAAAGACGCTCACGCAGTTCACTGATCCGCTTGTCCATCACGGCCACCTCCATGTTGCGCTTATTCAAGAGCTCCTTCTGCTGCTGGAGCTTTGAATTCTGTTCCTGGTTGAGCTGATTACGAATCTGCAAAATAGAAAACACAACATTTATGATTTGTATTAACTAAATAGTCACGTTCTCATTGTTAGGGGGATTAAAAAAAGAAGAAAAAAGCAACATTTAGTTCTTAGGTGTATTTACATACAGGCATTGTCCCCTGTATGCAAAATATTTTACAGGTACAGCACAGATGAAGCCGGAACATATTTCTTATGGAACAAAAAAAGCGCAAATATCTGCAAATGTGTCTTCTTCAAAGCGTACGGAATGACTAGCACCAGTAATGACTGTGGGACACCATGCCTGTGGTCCTAGGGGACAGGGGCGGGTGGGGTTCAGTGACCTAAGGAGGGGCATCTGTTCTGCCCCCCACAGTCCACAGAATGTGGCAGCAGGAAACCCAAGGATGGCCAAATCACCAAACAGAATGTTCTCGTATCATTTTAATGGGTTAGAACAAGCACTTTAAAAAAATGAAACAGAGAATACAAAACATCAGAGTGCACTGCACATAGAAGGTTAAGTCTTGTCTTGCTAAACTCCTGCAGACGCATACATGTACTAGCACATACATACTGGCATATGTGTATAGACAGGAGATAACATGTACTTTATAACCTAGATTGCAGTCAAAAAATTGGAAATATATAAAAATAAATATACTACAGTCATCACCCTTTTACCAAAAAAAAAATCCTTAAAAAATCCTGCACTTGCATGACGGAGGGGATATGGGGATATATGTATATGTATAGTTAATTCACTTTGTTATATAGCAGAAACACAACAATGTAAAGCAATTAGACTCCAATAAAGATGTTAAAAAAAAAAACCCTGCGCTTTCAACAATTGCTTAAAAATATAAAAAGTAATAAATTCTTGTAACACTTTGTTTCTACGCATTTACATTACAGAACTTAACGGTAACAAGTGAGTTTACTCTCTGTAATTAAAAATTTGCATTTGCATTTCATAAAATGATATAATACTTTTTCTAGCAAGTGCTAATATAACTGCAAAACTTGTATCTGGCTTGAAAAATCACCTGCTGGAGACTTCCCTGGTGGTCCAGTGGGTACAACTCCGCACTCCCAGTGCAGGGGGCCCAGGTTCAATCCCTGGTCAGGGAACTAGATCCTGCATGCCATAACCAAGAGTCTGCATGCCACAACTAAAGATCCTGCGTGCCACAACTAAGACCTGGCTCAGCCTAAATAAATAAATAAATATTTTAAAAAAATCACCTGCTGAATGACAGTTTCTGAGAACTGGGAATCTTGAGGGTTGTTATGATTGTGTCCTCCCAAAATTCATATGTGGAAGCCCTAATCCCCAATGTGATAGTATTTGGAGATGGGGCCCTTGGGAGGTAATTAGGCTTAGATGAGGTCGTGAGGGTGGGGCCTTCATGATGGGGTTAGTGTCCTTATAAGAGGAGAGAGAGAGATCAGAGCATGTGTGGACACAGCAAGAAGGCAGCCAGGAAGTGGACCCTCACCATGAACTGATCTTGGACTTCCAGCCTCCAGAACTGTGAGATATAAATGTCTGTTGCTTTAAGGCAGCCCAAGCTGACTAAGACAAGGATTTAACAAATAGGCATCTGTCTTGTCAACACACAGTTTACACAGAGGCCTTAAGTATTATCTAAAGCTTAATTCTTTACCAGTTCATCATATTGCCAATTAAATTCATACTGAAATTTCTGTACCAAAAACACGCTAAGTGAAAGAAGCAAGCCACAAAGAACTAAAACTGCATGATTCCATTCATATGAAATTTCCGGAATAGGCAAATCCATAGCGATGGAAAGTAGAGTCATGGTTGCTTAGGGCTAGAGGGATAGGGGGTTGTGGGGTGATGGCTAAAAGGTGTCGGGTTTTTTTGGGGGTGATGAAGATATTCTAAAATCAATTGTGGTGGCGTATACAGAACTCTGTGAAGATACTGAAAACCACTTAATAGTATGCTTTAAATAGGTGAATCGTATGCTATGTGAATTATGTCTCAAAGCTGTTTAAAAAATTCTTTTGTACTGAATATATTTTGTGCCTACTATTAAATTAGAATCCATTCATTTGTTTCCAGTTCCTGAGGTTTCCACACTGAAAGAAAACCCAAAAGATAAGGAAGTTTTAATAGAATCATTCCTCAGACCCAGGTGAGTTACCTGTAGCTCTTGGTACAGTCTTTTCAGCTCCACTGCTGCTGGTCCTGTCAGCTTGCCATTGTAAGACTGGAACCCATTCAGTTTTCCCTTCTTTAAATCTTCCAATTGCTGACTGAGCTGATCCACTCTTAAAATCGCAGTCTGTACTTCTTGCTTCTTTTCTTGGAACATGGCACTGAACCTTTCTATTTCAGCAGCTATAATTTCCCACCAATAAAGGAAAAAGAAACATAATTTAGTTGATATTCTTTTTTTCATAGTATTTTGCTATTTTTATTTTGTGATTTCTTCATTTCTATCCATTTAACTCAACTTTAGCATCATCTAGTGCCAGACCTTGGAGAGAAAGTTGTAATATCCATAATCCAAAACACACTTCAACAAGCCTTTGGAACACATAATGTGACCGTTCATATGACAAACAATTAATTTACACTAATTATTGAATATTTTTAAATTAGGGCAATCTGTCCAAAAGCTATCTTGGTCAAGCCACTTAGGAATCTCAAGGCACCAAAGAGACCAAAGGCTCTGTGAGGGCAGGACCATCCAAATCTATCTTGCTTATTCTGTAACATAAAGTAGGTACTAACAGAATTGATTGATGAAGTAACAATCCACGGACACAGAAATAAAAAGTGAGCATTTGTATGCTTTATCTTAATACATAGATAAAATTTATGCTGTTCAATTAAAACAGACCCTCAGGGCTTCCCTGGTGGCGCAGTGGTTGGGAGTCCGCCTGCCGATGCAGGGGACGCGGGTTCGTGCCCCGGTCTGGGAGGATCCCGCATGCCGTGGAGCAGCTGGGCCTGTGAGCCATGGCCGCTGAGCCTGTGCGTCCGGGGCCTGTGCTCCGCAACATGAGAGGCCACAACAGTGAGAGGCCCGCGTACCGCAAAAAAAAAACACCAAAAAACAGACCCTCATGATGAGTTGAGTCTTAAGAGTACCCTAGCCCCAGTCTAAAAGGTGGCTGCAACCAAGGTAACAAAAGGATCTCTCTACTACATTGCTAAAGCTGCAAAAGATTTTCTAAAATCTTTAATCTAACCAATCCATCCAGTTAGATGCAGATGACAGAGCAAAGCTTTAGTGCTTTTCTACAGCAAGATCTGACATCAGCTTGTGACTGAGAGCATCTGGAAGCTGGCCTCTGTCTCACGTCACCTACACCTGCTGAGTGTGGGCGCCAGTGGGCCGCGGCACGTACACAGATTGCCATTCATGATTTTGCTGTAGTCTACTTGTCCTCTCATGGCACGGATCTTCTTCAGTTTATTTTCCTGGGCTTCAACTCTTTCTTTCAATTTCTGAAGCTTTTCATTTTCAGAAATAGACTGCTGCTGACGGCGCTCCTGTTGCTTTAGAAAATGTAAACGCTGTTCCTATTGAGAGAGGAAAACAGCTAACTTTGAAAATTGAAACGTACGGTAACTTTTGTACACTAAAAAAAGTTTAAGTGGATCCCTCAGTATCTCCTATCTTAATGAATGTTACAGAAATGCTAGCCACGCTTTCACCTCCATCCTGTGTGTGGAAGCCCCAGCAGCCTAAGCTTCCTGCTGCCAGTACCAGGTTTCCTGCTGCTACAAAGCGGCTTTCAAGGGTCCCTTATATTAACCTCCTAAAGGAAATGAGCACTGACTAGCAGAGGATTTTATACTGAAAAGAGATAAGGTGAGCAGGAAGAAGATGAACCTCTAATCTGCTAAGTGACAGGAACCTTTGAGGAAGGGTTTGTTTTCTTTAGGATTGGTTCCTTCAAAAGTAATCAACCATTTTATAGTCAGACAAGAACAGGACAGTCCTACAGTAAAAATATTATGCGATACTCTTCAATAGTTTTTTTCCCTACTCATGTGAAAGCGTACCTTAAGGGTAACAGTCAACATTATTCATGGTCCCACCTGTATGCATAAAACATATTTAAGAAGAGGCTTAAGTGTGACTGTGTAGGCGTTACACTCTGCACACTAAGGGAAGGGAATATGTGCTTCAATATGGAAAGATCAGCATTAACTTGTGAATTACACTGCTGAAAGAATCTAAGATTTTTTAAAATAGCAATACTCTTGGATCAATATTTGGAAAGAAAATAAAAAGTAGAATTAGAAAATTTTATAATGACATAATACCACATACACTTCATCTTAGAAATGGGATGAAAATACTTTCCAATTACTTTTGTTCTTTATTCTTGTAAATCCAATAAACTTTATAAGACAACTTTTAAAAACAAGTCCAACTTAAACTATTATTTGCATAAAAGTGGATAGAATCACATGGTCATTCAATAAGTGAAAAAAAATTGAACTGGACATTTGGTTCTTAAGAAAATCTCTCTATAGAGCAAGCATGAAAAACCTAGGCAGTGGCGTTAGCATGTTCTCTGTACAGCAGTTTCAGAACATTTACGATCATTAGAACATGAAATCATTTTCAGCAGGCATGGGTGATAGGTCTGATTTTTTAGTCCAAGACTAAACCATTATTTAGAAAAGTTTTGAAAGCAAGCAGGATCCTGTGGGGCCATCCCAGGTACAAAACCCTTTCCGCGCCCCCATTTCTGGTTTGTAGGGAAAAGGCTTCAGACTCCTACGCCTTCCCTGAGCTCCAAAAGGCAGATTCAGTTACTAACCAGGAAGTAAGAGAATGCAGGAACAAAGGAGGAGCAGTCAGGAGACAACAGGGTCCTGGCTCCTCCTCCAGGGACACACGGAAGATATACCCTTGAGCTCTTCTGCAGGAACTAAGGCCCCCACCCAGGTGGAGGATGGTAACTCCACACTGAGCACAGACTCTGGAACACCAGCCTGTTCCCTCACCACCAACCAATCAGAAGAAAGCCACACACCCTGCAGCCCTCCCCTAAATTTTGCCTATAAAAATGCTTCCCTGAGAACCACCGGGGAATTCGAATTTTTTGAGCATGAGCCACCCGTTTTCCTCACTTGGCCCTGCAATAAACCTTTCTCTTTTCCAAACTCCAACATTTCTCTTTTGGTCTATTTGGCCTCACTGCAGGTCAGCAACAGTTTCAAATCCTATGACAGAGTTTCAACAACAAATCTAGTACTCAGTATAAATAATGAGTGCTGACAATGCTGTGCACCAAAATAAACCAAACAAGTTCCTCGTGCGGTGGGATAAAGGGAAGCCACTGTCTTGGGGGCCCATGGCCAGTGTCTTATCACAGGTTATTGGCTTCCTCTAGAACACTAATGCCAACTACATCAGCCGAGAACACATCCAGAGGAAAAAGGAGGGGACAATGGAAAGCATCCTTTCTTTCTAAATTTTATCTACAACTGGGTAAGGCCAACTGTTTCCTGTCCTGGGGGGCTGTGTGTGCAAGTCAAGGGTCAGATGCTCTTGTTCTGATACTTTCCCAACTTCAAGAAGCTACAGTATGCATTTATGATTACAGAAGAGATAACTAAGAAAGACACTGTGTTTAACACCGTGGCGGCATGGCCCTACTTGCAGGGGTTAGCCAGGTCATCTAAAATAATGCCTAAGAACACACTTGTTGAACATTTCCCCACCGCTGCTTTAATAACTTACCTTGGCAACCAACATTTGCTGCTGGTTTTCAATTTGCTGTTGTTGCCTAGCTGCCATATCTTGGAGTTCTGAGAGGGTAAGTTCGACACGTGGATTCCCAATCTGCAGGGAACAAAACAAACTCAGACTGGAATGTATGTTTATCTGCATAATCATTTTCTCTAGTGTCAAAATGCACACACATCAAGATTTTTAAATAGGTTCCCTAGAAGCTAAGAGAAGATAAATAAGTTTACTTTCTCATAAGAACTTTTCCTCCTAATTGTTGACTGCTTCTATTAAATTTATTTGAGTAAACGGGGATGTCAAATGTTTAAGGATAAACAATGTAAAAAATAAATGTGTAGGTGACACCTTGAGGACAAATGTCATTTCACTGCCACCTGGTCTCAAGAAGCTGAAATACAGAAAAGATTCTAATATACAAATATCTCATTAAAAACACCATAGGTATGGCCTACACCAAAGATTGACCCATTATTGACAGAGAATTATCCAATCTATGTGAAATAAATACAAAAAGGTAACATCTGGAGGAGTGGCAACCAATGGAATTGGAAAGCATGTCCCCATTCTCTGTTAATGATAAATAATTACACCAAGCATTTTTATTGTGTTCATCATGAACCTTGCACTGAACGAATTACTTTCCATTTATGAACTCATTTAAGCCTCAAAATGCCACTCTCAGGTAGGTATCATTATATCCCCGTCCTACAGATGAGAAAATGAAGCAGAGAGTTCAAAGTGTGCCACAGGTCAGGCAGTCTGCACGGACAGAGCAGGATGCAGAGGCTTACTGCTGACCATCTCATACAGCACGGTCTTTACTAAGCATGCGCTACTATGCTAGACGTGACACACGCACTGTATCACACAATCTTCATAACAAACCGCCGTGTCAGGCACATGAGCCCCACAATGGGCAGGAATCCCAGGAGAAAGGTGAAGGGACGTGGCTAAGGGCACAGAGCTGACAAAGGGACAGAGCTGCAATCCTAGCCATGTCTGTCTTCCTCCCACCTCCTCCAGCCCTGGCTGTGCTAACCATGCAGGTGCACAGCCCCTCCTCAGAGCTCCACTTTCTACCTCTAGGCTCAAGTGCAGTCTCAGAGTCCCTCCTACCTCCCTTGCGCCCTCTTGTAATTCTTCACAGGGGTATACCCACCCCGTTCCTCCGGCTCCAGTCCTCCCCAAATTGTGTGGTGTTCAAGCCCATTCTGGACTCTTGGAAAATGGAATCAGCATCTGTTCACCGGTCTTAACTGGACCACATTTATCTAACATCCCGAGAAAGTAATGTGGAGCAAGCCCCTTTTCAAAACTAGGTATTGTAAACTGCCAAGTTACAGAAACTTCATTTGAAAAGAGATTAGTTCATTCTCCAGAAATGCCTGGCAGGACTGTCACAATGCCCCAAATTTCTGCTTTAATACTAATAAAGGATTCTAATTTCTACCTATTGAGATTTTCCAATCACCACAACAAAAGGTATTTTTAAAACTTTCAGAACTTTACTCCTTAAACATTTTTCACTAGAGAAAAATGAAGTTCATGCAACAAATCTTTCAATTCACATTAATTTCATAATTTTACAACTTGAAGAAAAAACAAAAACCTGTCTCTTTGGTCTCCCCTCCACACCAATGGCTTAGAATAACAATGAAAAGAGGACAGAGGAGAAATTTAATTGTGTGATATTCTGATATTCATACCCGTGGACAAGAGAGAGCTCTCTGTATGTGTTGTGTCATAGTGTATTTCAAACTATAAGACTAAGATATACTCTATTTTCATAAGTAATTCAGGTATTATATCTTATGTATATACTCATATATATTGTAATTTAATAAAAGTTTACTGACATAGATATCACAAACGGAAAACTGTATAAATCATAGTGTTCAGCTCAGTGAATTATTTCAAAGTGAACACACCTGTGTAATTTAATTGTATTTTAAACGGGTTATAAAAACACAAGCCACCATAAATTTGTAAGTCAACAGACATGCAACATTTTACACTTTAATACATACTCCCTAATTTGTTCAATGTGAAAAGTTAGAAGAAAGCCCCTTTTCAGAGTTCTTTAAGGAAACAAAAACCTTTGATATAAACTCTATCCTTTTATGACAGGCCTATCAGTATGCATTCTCTCCTTGTAAACTAAACCCCAGAGGAACAATTCAAAGTTCTCCATATGAACTCAATTTATTCAGACAAACCAATGACCTAATTCCTTGCTTATTTCTTCTCATTGCATCTAATAAGAAGAAATCAAATCCTGTTCCCATGGGCACATCGAGGTCCCTCATTATGGTAGTTATCTGATGAGTTCAACTCCAGGTCACAGGGAGGACAAGTCACTTCCACGACTAGTAAAACTAGTGGAAAAGTTCTCTCGGTAACAGCCCAACAGGTTTCTAAAATACAGGCCCAGAGAAAGGAAACAGCTCCCCAGCCTTCCACCTGCTGCACCATCCTCCCAGTTGGACTGCTGCCTGGGGCCCCAGGGCTCAGGGTCCCCTCTCCCACCAACATTCTACCTGGACTCTGAATTCCAGGGCTGGTATTTATGTTCCCAACGAACGCGGTTCTCTCTCCAGCCTGACACTGATGTCACCCATCTCCCACAACAAACAGAGCCCACCCAAGCCCAGGTATAATGGACTCCCCACCCACCCCTACCCCCAACAAGCTCAGAGAAAACCAGAAGCCTCTTGCCCCCAGACTTCACTTATCTGGGCATATCATCCCCTTCTTTCTCCAAGCGTCTACAAATCTACTTGTGTGAACAATGAATTAAGAGACATTATTCCTCTAACTTACAATACTTGTATTGCAGTATATACAAAACCCTCACCTGACAGAAAACTTGTGCTGGCGTGCCCTGGCTAATGAGAGACTCTCCACAGGTCCCAGTGCATCCAACACCCACAGCGCCCAGCCCAGTGCATGGCCACAGGCTGCGATCAGTGATGAACATTTCTTGAATGGCTTTATAAGTTAACCGGTATTTCCTCACCCTTCCACCACACCCTGATCACACACCTACAGAGACAGCATCTTCTCAAGCTTCAAGTCCAGACTCCTTTTCATTCTGTCTTCTACGCAGAGTCGACACGCTCCTCACCATTCTATCTCCCTCCCCATATCTTCCCCTACACCTCGTGAACCCACATTTCCTCAGGCCCCTATCACCTCCCTTCTGACGATGTCCCCTAACTCCTGTCTGCCTGGAAAGTCTATAAGCAGCAGTAGTAAAGGAGCTTCGTAAAAGGAGAAACTAAGCCATGTGCTCAAGACCCCAGCAGGAGTCAGAGACAGAGCGGGGACCAGCACCAGGTATTCTCTATTTACACGACAGGGTGACTGTGAAGGGGTCAGGAGAACGGGGGCTTTTTTTTTTTTTTTTGAGTACTATACACGTTTGATACCATGGTAATTCGTTTACCCTCGATATGCCAGATATGATCCCAGATACTGTGAGTAATAGAAAAGTAAAATGCAGTTTCTCCCTGTTTTCAATGAGCCTCGATTCTGCTGAATGGGATAAGAATCTCACACGGGAAGCAATTAAGTTACCCATCAAATTCAACTATGAGGAACAGAGCCTGAGCTCAGCTCCCCATACTTAAAAAAGAGTCTCATGTGAAATACAAAGAGCATTTTTCCAGCGTAGCAGCAAGGACTTGAAGCATCACCAAGCACTCCTGTAAAAGTGTGCTGTTCAGCCTGGTACCCATCCTGGAAAGCCTGTGAGAAGCTCAGAAAAGCATAACATTTCACAGCACCACACTCACCTACCCTGGGTCCACTTGTCCTGAGAACTGTGGGTCTGAAAATAAAAAGTGCCTCTTAAAACCTCCTACCCCAAAACAATGAATCCAAATGAGAAGCTAAACCCTCTTTACATTATGGTTCCTGACTTTACAGAAATCCCTCATAAAAATATTATTTCACAAGCTTGGAAACAGATCCTCCAGCCCAGTCAAGCCCTGGATGACTGTGATCCTGGCCAACATCTTGATTACAACGTCATGAGAGACCCTGAACCACGCAGCCAAGCCCTGATTTCCTGACCCCTAGCAACTATGTAAGATAATAAAATTTACTGTTTAAATATATATACACACACACATATATATAATTTCACAACACTTATAATAAAAAAACACATGATTTTCTAATTTTTATGTTGCTAAATTTAAGATTAGCCACTTAAAAAAATTGATACGCATATATTCTAATCCATTTCAGATACAAAATTTCAAAAACGTCCACAGTGGTAATAAGTTAACAAAATGAAGTGACAACAGGCTACTTTAAGAAATAGCCAGTGAAGTTTTTCACGTTCACTTTACTTGAGGCATAATTTACAGGCCATAAATATGCCATTCAAAGTCTCCTGCTGCATGAGTTCTGGCCACTGCACATCACAGTGCAAGCACCAGCCCCGTCCGACGGACCGTCTCCATCACCCCAGAAAGCCCCCCGCTGTGCTTCCCGGTCACCTCCAGACCCCGCCCCAGACCAGCCGTCTGCAGGGGTGGTGCTGCGTGTGCCGCGATCATCACTGAGTCCTGCGTCCTGGACAAGTCCTCACAGATGGGGTCACCTCCTTGTGCTTGGCTGCTTTCATTCACCACAACGTTTCAGAGATTCATCCACGTTGCTACCTGTATCTGGAACTCGTTCCTTTCTGCTGACGAGTAGTATCCAGTCACATGGATATAACAGTTTTTGTTATCCTGCTCGTCTGCTGATGAGCATTGGGGTTATTTCTACTTTTTAGTTGTGAGGAATAAAGCCATCTTGAACATTCATGTACCAGTATTCATGTGGACAGACGTCCTGGCTTCCCTTGGGTAACTGAAGGGCAACGGGTTGGGGGGTGCTCTGTGTGGTTAAGGGCTGGTTTAACTGATACACACTGCCGCGCTGCTCTCCAAAGTGAAGCGCTGTTTTACACTCCCACCAGCAATATGTGAGAGTTCTAGCTTCTCCATAGCCTCGTCAACATTTGGTGTCGTCAGGGTTTAAATTTTAATGATCCCCTTTTGAAATAAAATGCTAACCTCCTGGTGAAGAAAAAATTCCATATAAATGGTAGTTTGATAAATAATGAAAAGAAGCATAAAAATGCCCTTAATGAAGCTATCAACCCCAAACGCACGATGATCAAATTGTCAATAAATAAGCTAGCTAGGGACTTCCCTGGTGGCGCAGTGGTTAAGAATCCACCTGCCAATGCAGGGGACACGGGTTTGAGCCCTGGTCCGGGAAGATCCCACGTGCCGTAGAGCAACTAAGCCCGTGCACCACAACTACTGAGCCTGCGCTGTAGAGCCCGCGAGCCACAACTACTGAGCCCATGTGCCACAACTACTGCAGCCCACATGCCTAGAGCCGCTGATTGGCCGGGCGTGGGTGCAGAGCCTCTGGTTCAAACCACGGGCGGGGCCTGGCGCCCGAGTTCCTGCGCCTGCCCTCGGCCGCCCTGCCCCCGGCGGCTCCCAGGTCTCCGCACGCGGCCAGGAGAGGGCTGGGTGGGGGAGGGGGAGAGGACGGGGTGGGGGAGGGAAGCCCGGCGCCTCTGCTCCCTGGACTGCTCGTCCCTCCAGGGGCTTCAGGTTTACCTGTAAGAAATGAAATCACGAAAGTCGAAAGGAGGGACTTCCCTGGTGGCTCAGTGGTTAAGAATCCACCTGCCAGTGCAGGGGACATGGGTACGTGCCCTGGTCCGGGAAGATCCCACATGCCACGGAGCAACTAAGCCTGTGCACCACAACTACTGAGCCTGCTCGAGAGCCCGCGAGCCACAACTACTGAAGCCCGCGCGCCTAGAGCCCGTGCTCCGCAACAAGAGAAGCCACTGCAATGAGAAGCCCACGCACCACAACGAAGAGTAGCCCCCGCTCGCCACAACTAGAGAAAGCCTGCACGCAGCAACGAAGACCCAACGCAGCCAATAAATAAACAAACAAACAAATAAGCTAGCTAGATTTGCTGAAATTTAGATATAAAGGGGGGCTTACTTCCCAGGCTAATGTCTCATTTGTACTAATTATGTGTATGAGTCATGACTCAGAAAGCTATCAAAATAAAGTATGTTTGACAAACAGGCTATCAGAACTAGATTTTTAAGATATTAAACAACTACAACTCACTTGATAGTTGTGGTTAAAAGTTTTAGATCCCAAGTCAGTTGATAACGTGGCTTTAGTCCAATGTATTTTTGTCTCCTCGGGTAATGTGTTTGATATATATTTTGAAGCTGGTGTTACAATAATTCAGTTATTAAAAATATATAATAAAGTCTCTCAAACAAACCATTGTAGACAATTATGCAATACACTCATCTTCCATCCTAAGCCTCTAATGATATGTTTTGTAGACTTTTAGTCTTCCCAAATATTAGTAAGAAGACTTGGCTTTATGTCCCATCTGAGGTACTACTGAAAACGTTCTGCCAACATGCACCGAATGGGCTTTTCCAATGCGTGCCCAAACCACTGAAGGCTGCGCTCTGTCTATGAAAACAGAAGATTCATCACCTCGCACAGCATGTGTTCAGTTAATGACTCTTCACTCTCACAGTTCCTAAACAAATGACACCCTTTTCCAGACAACTTTTTTTGGTATAATGACATCCAAAAACACATGAAGTAAGTGCTCTATAAGAAGTGATATTATGACATTAGTTTCAAGCAAATCAACAGTCACCAATTTACTCACCCCAACTGCTCCACATCAGAGAATAGGACGTGGCCCAACCCTAGAGCGAGTGTCACGGCTGGTGCGTCCCCACGTGTGCTCCGAGCACACGCGCCTGGTGAAGAGGCCGAGGGGCGTCTTCTTCAACCCTCTGCTCTGCTGTGCACAGGGCCTCCCCATCTGTTTTCAAGTGCTCTCTTGTTTAGCTTTTGTTACCCTAAAGATGCTTTCCTGTCCTATAACTTTAAGTTCAGTTTGAGTGCATTATCCCCAAAAGTTGAAAAACTGGTGAAGAAAATTATATAAAAGGAAGAATTTACATTTCAAAATCATTCCAAAGAAAAATTCTCTTGCATCCCTCTCCACCAACCACGCCTACTGTGAAGCCTTCTCCTCCTCCTTTTGCAAATACGACACACTGTCATTGCATGACATTTCATGTCCCAACTGTATTCATGTGTTATTACTTCTATCATCATGACTTCAGCATTCAACTCATATATTTTATATCTGTGAAAACAGTTTGGGAATCAACAGTCCCCTTCTTTATTTCACAGGCTGTGTGTCCGCTCTCTACTGCTGAGTAACGGATCACACCTAACCTTGGTATGAGCTTAAAACAGTACACATTCATCATGGCTCACAGCTTCTGTGGGTGAAGGATTTCCGAGCAGCATGACTGGTCGGTTTTGGCTAGAGATTCCTCCTGAGATGGAGTCAAATGTCAGGCAGGGCTGTGGCCGTTTTAAGGCCACAGGATCTGGTTCCAAGATGGCTCACACGCATGGCTACCAAGCTGCTGCTGGCTGCTGGTGGGGGGCCTCAGTTCTCCTCCAAGTGGGCCCCTTCTCAGAGCTGCCTGCTCCAGTGTCCTCGTGACACAGTGGCTGGTTTTCCCTGGAGCAAGCAATCCGAGAGAGAGCTGGAGCAGCTACCTCCTTATGAACTAGCCTCAAAGTCACACAGCCTCACCTTCCCCACGTTCTGTTTGTTAGGAGCAAGTCACTAAGTCTTGGAGAGGAGGGGAATTAGGCTCCACCTTTGAAGGGAGGCATGTTAAAGAATTTGCAGACATATCTAAAAACCACCACATCCACTGACTGTGAAATCTCGTGAAGACTCTATAGACTTCTATCATTCTATGATGTACTACTTAGAAGAGTTTGGTTGTTCCCAACAGCACTGTCACAATCCAAAGAAGAGAACGTTTATGAGCATATGTTTAAGAGAGTGAGATAACAGGGCAATCAACAGAGGTTTTAAATATAAATGCTGCTTTTCCCCTCAATGCCTAACGTACACTGCTTGGTAATCAATTAACAGCAAAGACTAGTGGATTCTGTCAGTAGTTAAACACCTATCAGCTAATGGGCCACTTTAGATGTCAGCTTTAATCCTGATATGCTGATTTTAACACTCAACCAAACAACTTCATCTTTGGTTATAAAACAGACAAGAATATAACTGTAATATTATTTGGGAAAAAAGTAAGTTCCCCAAACTTTCAAGTTTCTTCTTGTATTTAGTCTATATGGAGAACACAGCTAACCCACTGGTGAGCCTAGTCATCCACCCCTGGCCTCTCTCCAAAGGAGCTCTAGATCCAGAGTTCCCACGGCCAAACTCACATTTTTGTTTGTATGCCCTGCCAGCACTTCAACTTCCACATGTCTGAAACCAAACCCCTTCCTTTCCTTCCAACTCGGGCTTCCTCCTTAAACTCCGGATTTTCATCCATGGCTCTCGCGCTGTCTCTACCCTGAGCCCACCTTGCTCACTGGAAGCTGAGGCTCAGCTCCTAATCTCTCTCACAGCTGTGCCTGCCGCCCCATTCCACAAGTAACCCTTTCCCATCCCCATATTTTTGCTCACATTCTTCCTTCTGTCCATAATGCCTTTCTCCTACTTCCTAAACCCTTCCTTATCCTTGAAGATCTAGCGGCAATACCATCTGCTTCCTGAAGTTTTTCCTGATCATCTAAGGGATTTCTTACACAGCTGTTCTGACGCTCAGGATCTGACATCACTTCCAGACATGGGACAGAACTCAGTATTTTTTAATGGATTCGAAATTCTAGAGATTCAACAACATGTAAGGAGCATTTGCTCAGACATTTATGTATACTTGAGTTTACAGTTATCTTCGTTGATGTGTACGAAAACTCTGAGGGAAACTAAGCTTAGTTTAGGATGAGGAAGCTGAGTGTCTGTGCAGCTGCTGGCTGGCTCTCCCAAGTTCCTGCGGTTGGGTCAGTACCCGGGTCCGGACCTTAACCTGGGCCTCCTGACGGCAGCCAGACGCTCTTTCCATCGCACAGGTGGTACTGCCCTCCTGCTTTTTTCTTACCAGCTACAGCACAGGCACATCTGATTGCTCCTAACCAACAATCATTTATTGTATCAAAGGGTAGACACTCCATTAGACACGACTTATTGATTTATTATTAGTTTGAATCATATGAAAATGCTATTTTTGTAGATCAAAAAATGGTCAAAATCAATAATTTCATATGGTTCAATCTAACAGGAAAGGATTAATTCCACCCCCTGGGAAAAATGTAAAAGCTAAAGATAACTTGATTCTAGCATATAATAATAAAAAAAATACAGAGAAGAATGAACTCTAGGTAACTATTTTTGGAAGACTATGAGAAATGACAAAATAGACTAATGACACCTGCCTAGTGACACTGAAGGGCTTTCTGGAGGAAGGCAGGATGGTGAGCAGGCCTGCCTATCACTGCTGCTATTATTCCAGAGGAAGTCATCTGTGGCTTTCTTGGGACAATTTCATGTAAGCAGATATAAATGAACTATAAGAGGGGAAGAACTAATTTAAAAAAAAATAAATTTATTTATTTAATTTTGGCTGTGTTTGGTCTTCACTGCTGCATGTGGGCTTTCTCTAGTTGCGGAGAGCGGGGGCTACTCTTCGTTGTGGTGTGCGGGCTTCTCATTACGGTGGCTTCTCTTGTTGTGGAGCACAGGCTCTAGGCGTGAGGGCTTCGGTAGTTGTGGCACGCAGGCTCAGTAATTGTGGCTCACGAGCTCTAGAGCACAGGCTCAGTAGTTGTGGCGCACGGGCTTAGTTGCTCCACGGCATGTGGGATCTTCCTGGACCAGGGCATGAACCTGGGCCCCCTGCATTGGCAGGTGGATTCTTAACTGCCGCGCCACCAGGGAAGTCCCGGAAGAACTACTTTTAAAACCTCATGTCTGATCATTTTTCTTGAAAGATGATTTTCAAGGAATTTCTTTTCTTGGAGAGTAATATTGTCCTCCTACAAAGGTTTCTTTTAAGATTTCTTTAAAGAAAGGTCATTCTGTTAGCTAATAATAACTTCTCTTGTTTACATTAGTATCTCAAGTGACATTTTCTTTAAGTTGTAGTTTACAGATAACAGGATGTCTTTTGAGTTTATATCTCCATAACCTTGACATTTTTATTTTCAAATATTTTCTTTGGAAGTAAGTCTCTCTGAGATTCAAGTAGCTGTGACTCTGCTGTAAAGTACAGCTGGCAAAGCCTCATGAGGCTCCCTGCCTCCGGTCCCACTCTACCCTCTACCCAGACACACAAGCACACACGCTGGCACCCAGGGATCCTTCCGAGATACAGCTGACCCTGTCTTCCTCTTACTTAACCTCCTACAAGGTATGTCCAGGCTCTGAGACCCCCGGGCGGGTTCTCCAGGTCTCTTCCCTCTTCAGCATCGCCCCACCTTCCTGTCCCCTGGCTCTGCTGTTACGTTCTCTGCCGCCACACAGCCCCACGTCTTCCTCCCTATCTTTGTGGAAGCCTCTGGTCACCACCTCAGTAAAGCTAATCTGAGCCTCCTTGTTATTGTGGTGCCTTGTCCTACTCTTATCACACTCCTCACACTGTGTTATAGTTTATCCGTTTTCACAGCTCTCTCCAAAAAACACCCATTCTTTCTCTGTGAAATCTGAGGCAGACTTCAAGTAGCCATCACCAAACACCTTGCATTGATAATGTCTTCGGTCTATCTAAAATAAAAATAAATTGGATACAGGGAACTACATTCAACATCTTTTTTTTTTCGGCCGTGCCATGCAGCCTGTGGGATCTTGGTTCCCCGACCAGGGATTGAACCTGGGCCCTCGGCAGTGAAAGAACCGAGTCTTAACCAGTGGACTGCCAGGGAAGTCCCAATATCTTTTTTTTTTTTTTTTTTTTCTTTTTGCGGTATGCGGGCCTCTCACTGTTGTGGCCTCTCCCGTTGCGGAGCACAGGCTCCGGACGCGCAGGCTCAGCGGCCATGGCTCACGGGCCCAGCCACTCCGCGGCATATGGGATCCTCCCAGACCGGGGCACGAACCCGTATCCCCTGCATCGGCAGGCGGACTCTCAACCACTGCGCCACCAGGGAGGCCCCCAATATCTTATAATAACCTATGATGGAAAAGAATACGAAAAAGAATATGTATGTGTGTGTATAACTGAATTACTTTGCTGAACACCTGAAACTAACACAGCATTGTAAATCAACTTACTGTAATAATAAATAAATAAACAAATAAATTGGATAGAATTGCTTTAAAAAGAATAAAAGAGGACTTCCAAGCCTGGGTGGTAGTTACCTGAGTGTCTGCTAAGTAATTCTTTAAACCATACATGTTTTACACATTCTTCTGTACATTTATTTCTCAATTTAAAAAGTAAGAAATAAAGAAGAATTAGACCTAACAGCCAGTATCCCATCTTGTGATTTAATCATCACAAGATATTGGTTTAAAATTATAACTAGTTTTTTAACGTATAACTGGATTCTCAAGAACAATGCCACTTCAAAGATGACAAACATCCCTAAAACAAAACTGACAAAATAATTAGGATAAAATCTGTTTATACTCACATGATATTCTAGAACATTAAATCATTCCTCTTTTTTCCTACCTCTCTGCAAGGTTATAAACTTTCAGGTTTGGAGAGTATTTTTACTTGCTTATTTAGCAAACAAAAAAGTAGGTGATAATGATATCAAGGTACATTATAAACATGTAGGTTTATTTTTATCACATAAAATATTCAGTAAAACTGAACCTCTCTAACAATCTCATTGTGCTCTGGGACTGGTGTATTTCATATTCCAAAAATTACTAAGTCTCACAAATTAATAAGTCAATTAGATATCTAAAGCATATACTGGCTCCCCCCCCTGCAATACTACTACAGTATGTTATTTTATCCTATATGTGAATCACTCATATGATTAAAATTCACTGATACCAATTCAGTTTGGTTTAACCACATTTATACCCAAGGCAAGTGGCTAGGCGCAGTTGGGGCCAGAAAGATCAACAGGAGAACAGGGCTATCAAAGAGCATGAACACCAGAGAGAAACAACTACACCCACGTGAGTGCTACAAGCTGAGCATTATGGTAACTGCTCCATCTCTCAGAATGTGGCGCACAAAACACGCTGAGCTACACTCCTGATAGCAACAACTAAAAGGCAAGATAAAACATAAAAACCGGCTTCCCTGGTGGCGCAGTGGTTGAGAGTCCGCCTGCCAATGCAGGGGACATGGGTTCATGCCCCGGTCTGGGAAGATCCCACATGCCGCGGAGCGGCTGGGCCTGTGAGCCATGGCCACTGAGCCTGCGCGTCCGGAGCCTGTGCTCCGCAACGGGAGAGGCCACAACAGTGAGAGGCCCGCGTACCGCAAAAAGAAAAAAGAAAAAAAAAAAAAAAAACCCTCACAGGTCAAGTTCCAAGGAAAATGAGAAGCTCATTGTCAAAAATCAAAGCACACAAAGATCATAACACCATGACTTAAAGCCAGTAGAAGCGACATATGCAGAAATTGAAATTATTAGTTGCAGAATATGAAATAACTATGTTTAGTGTGCTTAAAGAAATAAGAGAAGCTTAAAATATGACCAAAGAGTAACCAAGAAGAGGTGGAAAAGAACCAATTAAAACCTCTAAACTGAAAAATTTTTAATGACTGTTTAAATCCACTTTACTGTAGTTGACATATAATAAACTGTACATATCCGAAGTGCACAATTTGACACGACCTGACAAACATGCACACCATGAAACTATCACCACAATGAAGAAAATGGACGAACCCATCACCCTTAAAACCTCCTTGTGCTCCTTTGTAATCCCTCCCTCCCACCTCCCTCCACCCCCTTCCCAGGTCCCAGGTCCACAGGCAACTGATCTACTTTCTGTTACTAGAAATTAGTTTACGTTTTCTCGAATTTTATAGAAATGGAACTATACAGTGTGTACTCTTTTGTCTGGCTTCTTTCTTACAGCGTAATGATTTGAGATCCATCCATGGTGTAGCATGCAGCAGTGGTTCATTCTTTTCTTTTTTAAAAAATTTATTTATTTATTTATTTATTTATTTGTGGCTGCGTTGGGTCTTTGTTGCTGTGCGCGGGCTTTCTCTAGTTGCAGCGAGCGAGGGCTATTCTTTTGTTATGGTGCGCAGGCTTCTCATTGCGGTAGCTTCTCTTGTTGTGGAGCACGGGCTCTAGGCACACGGGCTTCAGTAGCTGTGGCACATGGGCTCAGTAGTTGTGGCTCATAGGCTCTAGAGCGCAGGCTCAGTAGTTATGGTGCGTGGGCTCAGTAGTTGTGGCTTGCAGGCTCAGTAGTTGTGGCACACAGGCTTAGTTGCTCCACGGCATGTGGGATCTTCCCGGACCAGGGCTCAAACCCGTGTCCACTGCTCATTGGCAGGCTGATTCTTAACCACTGCGCCACCAGGGAAGCCCGGTTCATTCTTTTTATTGCTCAGAAATATTTCATTGTATGGATATAACAGTTTTTTTGTCCATTCACCTGTTAACAGACATTAGGGTTTTTCTAGATTTTTGGCTACCACAAATCAAACTCCTATAACATTCATGTACAAGTTTATATGGACATCTGCTTTCCTTTCTCATGTAAATACTTAGAAGTAGAACTGCTGGATCGTATAACAGATTTACGTTCAAGTTTTAAAGAAACTGTCCAACTGTGTTCCAGACCACACCACTTACATTCTCAGCAGCCATGTGTGTCTCGCAGGCTCTCCACACCTCTGCCAGCACTTGCTATCACCAGTCTTTTTAGTTTTAGACATTCTGATGGATGCCTGGTAGTATCTCACTGCGGTTTTAATTTGTATTTTCCTAAAAACTAATGATGTGCTTACTTGACATTCACATACCTTCTTTAGTGAAGCATCTATTCAAATATTCTGCCTGCTTCTTCTAAAACTGTTTTATTTTCTTAATGAGATTTGAGATTTCTTTTTATATTTTGAATATAGTTCCTTATCAGGTATAGTATTTGCAAGTATTTTCTCCCACATTGTGCCTTGTCTTTTCATAACAAGTAACATTAAAAGCATATTATATGTACTAACATCCAAATAAACACAGTGAAAGACAGAAGTCATTAACTGAAAAATGTATCTTAAGAAATTATCCAGAACACAGTACAAACAGATAAAGAAAGTGAAAATATAAAAGAGTAATTAAGGATAAAATGAAAGATATAATGTCTCATCAAAGTTCCAGAGAAGAAAAAAGAAAGAATGTGGAAGAAGAAATACCTGTAGAGATAACAGTAGAGAACTTTCCAGCTATGTTGATAGATGCCAATCCTCAGAATCAGTAAGTTCAACAAATCCCAACAGGAGAAATTAACAGAAATGCACACTTAGTTCTTCTGCTCAAAACAGAGAATTATTTAAACCTAATTTCATTAAATCTCAAAACCACTATATGATAGTAAAGGGATTTTTGACATCAAATAATATAAAACCACAAAAACAGGATAACAGAAATGGAGACAACAAGAATGTTTGGAAGCTGGAGAGAGAATGGATGAGAAGTAACTGACCTAGTAGATATGAGACAAACCTCAAGAGAGAAGAGGTGAAGCTGGATGAAGAAACCAGTTATATTACAGAACCTTCAAAGGGCTCAGGAATTGGCAAAACTATGTATCTCTGGAAAGGGGGATGAAATGTAAGGCACCTAAAATAAAGCAAACTGAGTGAAAGATATTTAAGAAGCAGTAAAATCCCTAGATCTCCCCCCCAACTCTATGATCTAGGTGACCACCTCTCTCCTACCCTGGCAGAAGTCTAGACGTTTATTCTCTAGACAATTGAAACATTATCTGGCCTGGGAGATGACAGTCCCAGCTGAGTCCTGGGTACCATATGGAAAACAAGGAGACTAAGTGACCATATTAATAATAAATGCTTCCAGAAACAAACACTCACATATACAGTCAATTGATTTGACAAAGGTGCCAAGACAATTCAATGGGGAAAGGATAGTCTTTGCACCAAAGGGTGCTGGGATAATTGGATATTTACATGCAAAAGAATGAATTTGGCCCCCCTACTTCATACCATACACAAAAATTAACTCAAAATGGACCACAGACCTGAATATAAGAGCTAAAACTATAAAGCTCTTAGAAGAAAATATGGGGGGTGGGGGTAGGTTCAACTGGCCTTGGCAACTTAGTGGATGTACAGGAATAAAGCAGAAATGGACTCAGATTTAGCCTGATTGGCTGAGAAAACAGAAAAGAAGTATAGATACTTTCAGGACACCTAAGTAAAATGCTTGCTTTCCTTCTGGGGGTCTGGAGTTTTGGTGCTTGCTAGACAGAGGCTGCCCACATGAGGAGCTCCCAATAAAACCCTGGGCCTCGGGGCTCTGACGAGCTTCCCTGGCAGACATTTCACACGTCACGATTAGCTGTTGGAAGAATTAAGTGCATCCTGTGTGACTCCACTGGGAGCGGACTCTTGGGAGCCTGGTTTCCTCAGATGTCTGTGTGCCTCTTCCCTCTGCTGCTCTTGCTCTGTGTCCTCTGACTGGAGGAGGTTGCAGCCATGAGCACAATCATAATGCTGAGTCCTGTGAGTCCTCCAAGCAAATCACTGACACCAGGGGTGGTCTTGGGACCCCCGATACAGGCATACACAATGAGAATAAATCAATTTGCCTTATACCATAAAGTTAAACAAGATCTGCAAAATTCTGTTGGAAAAGTAAGTTCCAAATGCTTACGACAGTGTGTACATATAACCTGGAGGTTCCCAAACTGGCAGGGCAACAGAGTCATATGGGGAGTCTTCCAGGCCCACCTCACACTTACTGAATCAAAAGTTCTGCCAATGGGATCTGGGCCTTTCTTTTTTTTTTTAAATACATAAATTTATTTATCTACTTTTGGCTGTGTTGGGTCTTTGCTGCCGTACGCAGGCTTCTCTAGTTGCGGCGAGCGGGGGCTACTCTTCGTTGCGGTGCGCGGGCTCTAGGTGCGTGGGCTTCAGCAGTTGTGGCACGTGGGCTCAGTAGTTGTGGCACATGGGCCTAGTTGCTCCACGGCATGTGGGATCTTCATGGACCAGGGCTCGAACCCATGTCTCCTGCATAGGTAGGCAGACTCTTAACCACTGCACCACCAGGGAGGCCCGTGGGCCTTTATTTCTTAGACAACCTGACTTCATGACGTGCAATTTTGGGAGAGCAGAACTTTCGCAGCCTCCTGCCTCAGCAGCTGCTAATGGGCATGAATCACACCAAATCAGCAGCCTGTCCTTCTCTTCCAACCCACAGGCTGCTGGATCTGTTCCTGGTTGCTGCAGCCCACAGACAGAAGGTTCACTGTGCCACCATTCTATATCCAGGATATACACAAAAACATTTTTGGAGAAGGACATTTTTAACATCTTATTAACTTTAAAAATGCATGTAAAAGTGCTTTGTAGACAATAAAGTACTTCACAAAGGTAATATATTATTAGACTTAAAAGGCAGGTGTGTGTGCCATAAAACACAGTAATAACATCTTAGATGCTTCTAGCACTGAGTTATACCTCCTCGCTAGCTTTCTACCTTCCTCTAATTATAAGCTCATGTAAAGGCTACAAACACATTTTAAATTTTGGTTTCAGGTTTCAGTTTTGTTGCTCTTGAAATGTAAACATCATTTCCATGTTAACAAGAAACAACTTCATCCTGGAAAAGATCACAGACCCATCACATCAAAACATCAAAACTCACCTTATTACATTATTGGAAGGGAATCCTTTCCTCCTGGGTCCCTTCCCTTTATCATATACACACATACCCCGCGCCTCAATACACAGAGCCCACTCAATGTATTTACTTCACCTTCCCTAAAGTTCAGGTCAGGAAATCTTAGAATTCAAAAGGATCTTCAAAATTCTGTTGTACAGGTAAGTTCTGAATGCTTCTGACAGTGGGTACATGTAACCTGCAGGTTCCCAAACCTGGCAGGGGAACAGAGTCATACAGGGAGTTTTCCAGGCCCATTCCAAACTTACTGA
Source organism: Mesoplodon mirus (assembly GCF_964341445.2). Classification (NCBI taxonomy): domain Eukaryota; kingdom Metazoa; phylum Chordata; class Mammalia; order Artiodactyla; family Ziphiidae; genus Mesoplodon; species Mesoplodon mirus. The sequence continues at coordinate 187,364,182 of NC_138979.1, forward strand.
ATCAAAAGTTCTGCCAGTGGGGCCTGGGCCTTTATTTCTTATGACTTTCTGAAGCACATATGCCTGACGGAACCCCACAAAGGCTCTAGATTTGGAGTGGACAAGTATATCAGAAGGCAGGAATAAGAAGAGGATTTGTGGAATGATCTTTAGAAATTGAAGGGTAAGGAAGGAGAATCCTTAATCTTGACATTAGGAATAGTTCTCCTTGAGTGGCACAAGGATTAGGACATTGGAACCAAAAAGAAGAAAATATAATCCAGTATAGCACTTGGCTCTGCAATGGATAATATCTGAAAAATCTAAAATAATAAACACCATTAAATGGTTTTCAACTTTGTAACCAATGTATAAACAAAGTATAAAGTCTTAACTATACTTAGATAAAAGTACACAAATATTATCAGCATTGACAACATAAAAGTACAGCTGAGGGCTTCCCTGGTGGCGCAGTGGTTAAGAATCCGCGTGCCAATGCAGGGGACATGGGTTCGATGCCTGGTCTGGAAAGATCCCACATGCCGCAGAGCAACTAAGCCCGTGCGCCACAACTACTGAGCCTGCTCTCTAGAGCCCGCGAGCCACAACTACTGAGCCCACGTGCCACAACTACTGAAGCCTGCAGGCCTAGAGCCCATGCTCCGCTATGAGAAGCCACTGCAATGAGAAACCCACGCACTGCAACGAAGAGTAGCCCCCGCTTGCTGCAACTAGAGAAAGCCCGTGTGCAGCAACGAAGACCCAACACAGCCAAAAATAAATTAATTAATTAAAAAAGGGCTTCCCTGGTGGCGCAGTGGTTGGGAGTCCGCCTGCCGATGCAGGGGACACGGGTTTGTGCCCCGGTCCGAGAGGATCCCACATGCCACGGAGCGGCTGGGCCCGTGAGCCATGGCCGCTGGGCCTGCGTGTTCGGAGCCTGTGCTCCACAACAGGAGAGGCCACAGCACTGAGAGGCCCGCATACCGCAAAAAAAAAAAAAGAAAAAAAAGTACAGCTGAAAAAGCTGGAAGGTAGGACAGGAGGGAAGGGGAGACGGAGAAAAGGGAGGGGGTGCTAATACCCTCATCTTACAAGAAGGGAGGTCCAGAGACATGGTTTAACGTTTATCATACAAAGAAACAGAGACTTAAGTATATCATTTAAAGTCACAATGGTAGCCAATAAAAGAAATAAAATCGGAAATCAATAATAGCGTGTTGGAAAGTACAGAGGCAAAGTAACTTGCTCAGACTTAGCTAGTTAGAAAGTTCTGAAGCCGTGTCTGAGCATGGGCCCTCTCCGCACTCCAGGCCGGTGCTTTTTCCAGTGTATAGCTGTGCCAAGCACATGCCAGGGGGTGACCCACCCAAGGCTACATACCTAGTTAGTGGCAGAGCCAGAAAAAGAAACTAATTCTCCAGCCTGAAAATTATCTGGAAAACTTATTACTAAAACTTCCAGAAAAGACCATGGTGAAAATTTCTCGTTCTTCCTTCTCTCATTCATTCACCCTCATTCATTCATTTCTGCTCATTCTTTTAACATGTATTTCTTAAAAAGAACCCTTTAGGACTTCCCTGGTGGCACAGTGGATAAGACTCAGTGCTCCCAATGCAGGGGGCCAGGTTCAATCCCTGGTCAGGGAACTAGATCCCACATGCATGCCACAGCTAAGGAGCCCATGTGCCACAACAAAGGAGCCTGCAAGCCACAACTAAGGAGCCCACCTGGCTGCAACGAAGACCCGATGCAACCAAATAAAATAAATAAATACTAAAAAAAGAAGGAAAAAAAAGAACCCTTCTACTTAGACAAACTTCCTCACCTATATCAATGTTAGGCCTATTCTCCAACTCTACACCATATGATAAAGGAAGTTCTCTTTCCTGGAGGCACCTATGAAGACTTCAACCCACCAGCCACTTTGTCTTTTAAGACCTGACAGAAGGTTCAAGACATCAACACTGAAGATACAAAGCAAGTCTGCCTGCCCATCTCTTAGTCTAGAGACTAGACCATTTGCTTCCTGGGGACAGGCCATTGTCATGAGCACAGAGGCACGCACGCAGCTGCTGCTCCAGGACATGCCGTGGGCGGCAACATGTAACGGGCATGGAGGGCACTGCTCTGCTTGAGACCATCCAGTGCATGGGCCATGGTGTGGATTGATAAAACCATTACCACTCAAGTGACTGTCGCTTTGTAACTTCATAAAATGTTTGAAATATTCAACAGAAATGACAACTTCTGTGAAAATACAGGGCAACCTTAGGAAAATGGAGTTGGGAAGCCACAGTGGGGAGCTCTCACACACATACAACTAGACACTGGTGCAGATCCTAACAGGAAGAGACGTACTGTGCATCCCCAGAGGAAGTAACACCACTCTGCTGCCACCAGCAGCAGGAAGAACGATCTCCTCCTTTCCTGACAACAATTCAGCCAATGAAAAGCCACCACACTTCGAACTCTCAGGTTCCTCCAACAGACGTTTTGTTGACAGCAGCCCCTCCCAACTTCCCCTTCTCCTCTAAAAAAGAGTTTCCTCTTGCTTTAGAGGACTGGGATGTGGTTGTCCAGAGCTGCGGGTCCTGAATTGCAATTCTTCACTGTTCCCAAATAAACTTGTTTTGCTGGTAAAATAATTGGCTGTTTTATTGTTTTCGGTTAGCACTACCCCAAAATTAATTCTTTAAAAATAAATTATAACCCCAATTCATTAGTACCTATAAAAAGCAATTAAAAATTTTCAATTTAATTCACTATTACTTACCCCATTTTCAGTGCGTTTTTCTCCAGGTACATTTATTACATTTCTCTGAGTTCTTTGCTCTTGGGTCTGACGGCCACCTAGAGAAATGAAGGCCAAACTTACTAAAAGACATACTAGAAAAACGATATTTTACCATTTCTTCACTTATTCAAATATTTATTGAACACAAGTATAAAATACCAGGCTGGACAACTCAAAAATTAGTACAGTTGAAAAAATGTCTTATAATCAACCTGTATACATAAAGTTGTTTAAATGAAAATTTTTTCTAATATTCTATTTCAGAATTTTGAAATTGCTTTATATCAAAAAGTTTCTAACACTTAGAAAATGGTCAAGACGGTAAATTTTACGTTATGTGTGTGTGTGAGTGTGTGTGTATATATTTTTTAGGATTAACTTCTACTTTTATTTCTCTTTTTCTTGACCCCATCAATTTTATTCTGAAGTTCTTTCTCATTTCCAAGAGATTCATATTCCAATGCCATGTTATCTTGTTCAGGATCACAAAATAATATGGGAATCTTACAATTTGTTTTATAAAATAGCAAAACTCTTGTCATTGGACTGAATTAACGCAAATACATGTGTGATCAATGTCATTCACAAACTTAGATACCGAAGCTTATTAAGCCTTCTTTTAAAAGGAACAATATTTGAAGAATTCCTAAAGAAAACAGAGATGAAATTCCATGTCATCATACACAACAGGAACCCAAAGATGCTATACACCGTGTTCCCCCAACTCTCCCGGACCCTCACTACTTGCAAGGCTGACTGCTCCCTCTTCACACTCACAGTGGAGGATCAGCCTCCCTTCCTGCCCTGCAAGAAAAGCTGCTGGATGTGGGCCTGGAAGGAGCCTGGCTGCTGCTCTGGCTCAGGGCCCCTCTTCCTCAATGCTCACAGCCTCTGCAGACAGGGTTGGGAAGGACCTGGGATCCCATCGATGGACCCTGAGCAGATACTCCAGGACCTGCCACTTGCTGGTCTCCATGTTGGCCCCGGGGACCCCACAGGAACTCATAGTGGGTGGGGTCGCTGTGGGGCACCTGCCAGTACTCCAGGTAGCCCTCCTGCACCCACACTTTGGTGAGCAGCTCCCTGGGCTCCCCATAGATGCAGTGCTGCTTCCCTGCATACACCCCCATGACGCTCAGTGCTTCCCAGACTTCCTCCTCAGAGGCACATTCACCCTCCAGGAGGATCACGGACAGAAGCATCACCAGGAGGCCAGCCTTGGGCATGCTCTGCCCATCGGTCAGCATGGTATCCCAGGTGAGGCCCAGGGTGGGGACCAGGACATAGGTGTGCTTGCTGGGGTCCACCTCCTTCACATCCACGCCAAAGACCAGCTGCATGCACTCGCAGGCTTGGCTGAAGACCACAAGGAAGTGGTCCGGATGGTCTTTGAGGACCATATTCAGCACTTCCGTCTTGGTGGTCGGCTCCTTGGCACGATACTTGAGGAGCAGGAACCCCACCAGGTCAGCCATCATCACATTAAGTGCCTCCTGGGACAAGGACTCGGCCTGGGTTGGGGCGGGACACAGACTGGGGAGGAGAAGGATGAGGGGGATGCAGCCTCCTCCCCCTCAGCCCTGAACAGCTGCACCTCCACTGGGCCCTGGGCCTGGACTGGGTCTTGAAGGTCTGCCTCAGGCTTGCAGAGCTCACTCATCTGGACCAGGGGCCTGATGACTGGGGTCGGGCCACCGACAGGAGTGTGGGTAGGGGTGACAGATGGGGACCATGGGCAGGTCTTCTTCTGAGGGGTGCTCTCAGGCATCACAGGGGCGTACCTCCTGGGCGGCCTGTCCCTTGCCAACCTCACCTTGACTCCTGGCACTGCCTGGGCCTCCTCTGCTCTGTGACCTAAGGACACGGTCCTCAGGCCTGGGCCTTCACCTTCCGGTTCCTGGAGCCCTCTTGGGTCCTGGATGAAATGCTGGCTGGAACAGGCTACCTCCCGGTCAGCTCTGAGCCTCCGACCAGCTGCACCCCATGCAGAGTGACTCTGTGCCCCAGACTGGAGGCTGGGTGGGAGCTGCAGCACCCCTGACCGCAGGGGAGGGTCCAAGAAGAAGCACAGCTTCCAGTGGTGCCTCTTTGCCCACAGTCAGACTTCAGAGTTTCTTTTCCGTTATGTATATTTTACCACAACTAATTTTTATTAAAAATTAAAGCTTGGACTTCCCTGGTGGTGCAGTGGTTACAAATCCAGCTGCCAATGCAGGGGACATGGGTTTGAGCCCTGCTCCGGGAAGATCCCACATGCAACAGAGCAACTAAGCCCGTGCGCCACAGCTACTGAGCCTGCGCTCTAGAGCCCGCGAGCCCCAACTACTGAGCCCACGTACCACAACTACTGAAGACCGTGCGCCTAGAGCCCATGCTCTGCAACAAGAGAAGCCACTGCAGTGAGAAGCCTGTGCATTGCAACGAAGAGTAGCCCCCGCTCGCTGCAACTGAAGAAAGCCCACGCACAGCAACAAAGACCCAATGCAGCCAAAAATAAATAAATCAATTTATTTTTTTTAAAAATCTTCTTTTTATGTATAAAGCAAAGCTACTGGGTACATAAACAGATATACAGTACACCTGATAGGGGGAAGACAGGGGCAAGTAAGAATACTATATCCAGTAAAGGGCCCTTAGGGAGGTGATAATGAAAAATGAGGTTAAACAACTGGGAATGACAGAGTATGCGACCGAACACAGTCGCATAATATACAATAGCCATTTCATCACAGCTATCATATTTCCTATTAGCAGAAATAATGCATACACACATCCTAGACTATAGCATCTATCAGTTTACAGGGTAAATTAAATTCTTAGTTATTAGTATTTTTAAGAAATAAGGTACTTGGGTTAATTTAATATTCTATCATTGCTGCCTCTTGCAAACAGCAAGCCATCAAATTAGAATACTATAAAACACACAACATTGAAATTATATCAAGTGCCACTTAATCTTTGATGGTAAAGAAGAAACTTGATGATCTTGCATTCTGGAGTCAGAAAATAATAATAAGAGCTGACATTCAGTGAGCACTTTGCCAGGACACCTCATTAACTGCCACCACAACCCAATGTGCCCCGCACATAAGGAAACGGAGGCACAGGGATGTGAAGTCACTTGCCCAAGGTCCAAACTGAGTAAGCAGCAGGGCCGGTGCTGAACCCAGGAGGCCTCGCTCCAAACTCCATCACACCAGCCCCCAGATTCTAGCTTACACTCTGCACATGACCTGCACCGAGTTACTTTACACATTAAGCTTCTGCTCCCCCAGGTATACAAGGTGACTGAAGGAAATGTCCTCCACACTCTCCTCTAGCTTCCATATAGGGAATTCCTACTCTTTTAAGTCAGGGTTGTCCTTTACTTCTTGTTATATCTTATAGTTCTACAGGCAATAAATACTCAAGTGTAACTCCTTTTAAACAATATATATCGGTGACAACTGGCTTGTCCTCAGCTCTGTGGGGAGCAGAGAGGAAACATGAGTCTTGGATCTTCACCTCTGGCTGCTTAGAATATAAGCTGGAGGGGAAGTTCAGTGAACAGAAATAAAACAGAACACAGCACCCAGTGAGAGCTGTTCTACCTGCCACCTTTCTTCTTGAGCTCTGAGAGACAGGCAGAACATGCAGAAGCACAGGCAGAAGAAAAAGGGAAGAGGGTGGAGCATCACAGCTGGAGGAAGATGGAATTCTGAGTTAGGGCACGACAGGGAATGAATATGCAACAAAGAATATGGTGGAAGAGAGAAAGAAGAAACAGTGAGGTTGAGGAGATGGGCAGGGTCCCATTACAAATGCCATCAAAGCTAAGCTGAGGAGTATTAAATAGGGAAGCAGGGACTTTGCTGAAAGTTGTGAAAAGTCGTGATGAGAGATGAGAGTCGTGTGATGAATTTGGTTCTTCCAATCCTGACCAACCCTCCATACCAGCCCGGGTCGAGAAAGGTGTACTCCCTGGCACCACTCCCCTCGGAGCCTCCTTCATCCTGGTCCCCTGCCTTCAATGCAGCAGCTCTGTACTCTCCCCTCCAGGTCCAACTCCCTCTTCAAGGCCCTCATCTCGAGCCCCATCCCCCTGGGACGCATTGTCTCCTTAACCTCACACAGCTCAGCATCCGGCTCTTCCACTGTCTCAGGTGTACTTGCCACGTCAGCACAACGAGACTGAGCAGCATCCGGTGTGACAATGAAGGTCAACTGGAAGGTCAGTGCTGTCCCCTTCCTTGTGACTCTAGACAGTTCTCTCAAGTATCCCTAATGCTTCCAGACTTTACAGAGTGAGACCAATATAAGACCTTCCCCCCATTCCACCATCCTGGGACAGTAAGCGTTATGTACATATATTATAATGATTAAAGTAAAATATAAAACTTTTAATTTAACTATAGAGTATAAATATTTGGAGCACTCAGGTAGAGAGTTAAAGTAAGTTCTTAGCACTAGAACAGTGCTTTAACTGCCAGCTAGTCTAATCCTCCTCAGGAGGAGTCCGTCCAGAGAGGCAGGGCCCTTTTCTAAGGTAGAAATGGATGAAGAGCTAGGCCTGGAGTCTTGGTCTTCTGACTCCAGATGACCAGCACCCAGTGGAATAAAAAGCAGAAGTAATGATGCATTGTGAAAAACAGCATGATATTTACAGCTATGGGAAGATGATTTTAAAGCAGACAGTAGCTCATCCTAGGGGCAAAATATCCTTTAATTAAAAATACAGGGGGCCTCCCTGGTGGCGCAGTGGTTGAGAGTCCGCCTGCCGATGCAGGGGATACGGGTTCGTGCCCCGGTCTGGGAGGATCCCATATGCCGCGGAGCGGCTGGGCCCGTGAGCCATGGCCGCTGGGCCTGCGCATCCGGAGCCTGTGCTCCGCAACGGGAGAGGCCACAACAGTGAGAGGCCCGCATACCGCAAAAAAGAAAAAAAAAAAAAATACAGGGACTTCCTTGGTGGTCCAGGGGTAAAGAATCTGCCTTCTAATGCAGGGGACGCAGGTTTGATCCCTGGTCAAGGAACTAAGATCCCACACGCCATGGGGCAACTAAGCCCGCGCGCCACAACTACTGAGCTTGCGTGCCTCAACGAGAGAGCCCGCACACCACAAACTCCAGAGCCCACGCGCCCTGGAGCCTGTGCACCACAACTAGAGACAGAAGAACTTGCATATCACTAGAGAGAAGCCCGCGCACTACAACGAGGAACCCGCGCGCTGCAACAAAGACGTGAAGCAGCCAAATACATAAGTAGGTATTAAAAAAAAAATACAACTAGCAACTTCCCTGGTGGTCCAGTGCTTAAGACTCTGTGCTTCCAATGCAGAAGATGTGGGCTCACTCCCTGGTCGGGGAACTCAGATCCCACAAGCCATGTGGCTCAGCAAAAAATAAATAAATAAAGAGGGATAACTTGTAATAAAAGAATCTTCTTTTTACAAAAGGATGTCCTTTCATTGTTTATTTTTTTTAAATACAAGAAGTAATCCATAATCACCGTTAAATAACAAAGGTTTCTTTCTTAACTGTACAGTGTATATGCTTTCCAAAAAAAAAGATTCCCTTATTTTAAATTTTAATTCAAAAATAAGTAGTTTATGGGAAACTGGTATTGACATATGCACACTGCTATATATAAAATAGATAACTAATAAGGATCTACTGTACAGCACAGGGAACTCTACTCAGTACTCTGTAATGGCCTATTTGAGAAAAGAATCTAAAAAAGAGTGGATATATGTATACGTATAATAGATTCATTTTGCTGTATACCTGAAACTAACACAACATTGTAAATGTACTATACTCCAATAAAATTTCTTTTTAAAAAGTAGTATATTCCTGTGGTTCAAAATTCAAAAGGAAACAGGTTTCTCTGGTGGTGCAGTGGTTAAGAATCCGCCTGCCAATGCAGGGAACATGGGTTCGAGCCCTGGTCCAGGAAGATCCCACATGCCGCAGAGCAACTAGGCCCGTGCACCACAACTACTAAGCCTGCGCTCTACAGCCCACGAGCCACAACTACCGAGCCTGCGCGCCACAACTACTGAAGTCCGCGTGCCTCGAGCCCGTGCTCTGCAACAAGAGAAGCCATCTCAATGAGAAGCCCACACGCCACAACAAAGACCCACACAGGCAAAAATAAATAAAATAAATAATTTTTTTAAAAAAAATTCAAAAGGAGGGCTTCCCTGGTGGCGCAGTGGTTGAGAGTCCGTCTGCCGATGCAGGGGACACAGGTTCGTGCCCCGGTCTGGGAAGATCCCACATGCCGTGGAGCGACTGGGCCTGTGAGCCATGGCCGCTGAGCCTGCGCATCTGGAGCCTGTGCTCCGCAACGCGAGAGGCCGCAGCAGTGAGAGGCCCACATACCGCAAAAAAAAAAAAAAAAAAAATCAAAAGGAACCAAAAGATATAAATGACCAATCTTCCCTCCCTCCTTCCCCTACCCAGCAGCCTTCCCCCGAGGCTAGCCATGTTACCAGTTTCTTACTTATCGTTCCAAAGATATTTCACACACACAAGCCAACACAGAATACATCATTACTCTTTCATCTCTGTTACACAGGAGGCAGCATGTGTGTACACTGTTGCTTATTCAAGTGACAAGTGCAGGAAGTGGTTTGGGACAGGGCACAGAGCAGATGTACTCCGGTTTCTTCAGTTGACGCCCCTGGAGGCATTGAAGGCTGCTCCTACCAGCAGTGCCCATGAGTTACACTATGTATATGTCATTTTGTATGTGTGCAGACACAGCTTTAGGATAAATTCTCAAAAGTGAGATTGCTGGGTGAAAGGTTTCATGCTTTTGTAAGCTTAATAGATACCACCAAACTGCCCTCTACAGAAGCTGCCAACAATGTGGAAGACTGCCTGCTTCTCAGCGTTCTTGCCAACACTGTGTTATTAAATGTTCTAATCTTGGCCACGTGACAGGTGAAATACAGTATCTCAGTGTTTTTCCTACATTTCTTTTCTTAGGAGTAAGGCTGAACTTCTTTTCATATACTTCTGGGTCATGAATGTTTCCTTTTCTATGAACAGCAGGTTTGTATATTTTGCCCATTTTTTTTTTACTGTTTTTTTTCTTATCATTTTATGTAAAGGAAATTAGCCCTTTGCAATATGAGCTATAAATGCTGTTTCCCAGTTTATAATTTGTCTTTTGGCCTTGCTTTAATGTGGTTATTGCCATGCAAAGAGGTTTTTTATTTTAATAATTTGGTTTGTCTTTTCTATTATGGTTTAGAGTTAGCTACACTTAGGCCTTGTTCCTTTTTTTTTTTTTTTTTTTTTTGGCCACACTGTGCAGCTTGCAGGATCTCAGTTCCCCAACCAGGGACTGAACCCAGGCTGTGGCAGTGAAAGCCCGGAATCCTAACCACTAGGCCACCAGAGAACTCCCCACTTAGGTCTTGTTCTTGTTTTTCTGTTTTTCTTTCTCTCTCCATATACATATATGTGTATATATACACATATATATACTATATATATATATATATATATATATATATATATATATATTTCCCAGAATTTTTATGATCCTTTCATGGTTTCATTTATTCTTAAAATCTAGAGATTTCATCCATGTGATATTTATCAAAAGCAATCCTTTTCAACAGCAGGTCCCCTTACACGTTTCAGTGAATTACGTGACTAACTTAGGATCCTGAGGAGGCTGAAAGTGTGAAATAATCATAAACTGCAATAACAGAGGTCAAAAAACCCTGTGAGATACCAACTCTCCCTCTCACCACTTGTTAGTGAAGGGGGGAAAATCATGTGAATAATTTAATATTTATTCCTGTTAATCCTTAAATTAACTTTAATTAATTTAATGTTTAAATTAACTTTTATGGCAAAAATTAGCAAATGGGGGAAAAAGCACTTATCTACCTTGTTCACTGCTCTCGGTTGGGGAATCTTCATGTCGAAGAAAAAATTTCACTTCTTCCCTTCGTGGCCCCCACTTCTGAAGATGTTCATACATCATATAATCAAAGGGTATGGGACGCTCTAGGAAACAAACAAACAAACAAAAAATCTTACTTTTCCCAGGAACAAGCAAAATGACTCCTACCAAAAGTAAAAAATGAATAAAAATAATTTAAAATAAATGTACACATATATTAGAATTCAAGGATATTACAAGCACTGAATTTTAACTTTAATGAAATGAAAGCAAGACCATGAAGGGGAAATAATTTAGGTAACATATAAACACAAAGAAGTAAACATAAAAGCAATTTTGCAACATTAAATGGGGAACAGTGAAAACAATGTCCTTTAGTATATTTATCATGAAGCAGTATGCCTCCCACTCTTTCAAAGAAACATTAACAAATTGGCCGAATCTTGTTATTCATTAAAATGTTACAGGTGGCAATCAGATGTATAAAGGGCTTGACAACGCACTTGCTGGCAATACAGCTAGCCCACACAAACACTTGTATGTGAATGTTCACAGCAGCAATATTCATAGTAGCCAAAAAGTGGAAACAACCCAAGTGTCCATTAACTGATGAAAGGATAAATAAACTGTTGTATACCATACAATGGATATTTGCAGCCAAAAAAAGAAATTAAATATTGATACATGCTACAACATGGATGAATCCTGAAAACATGCTAAGAGAAAAAAGCTAGATCAAAAAGTCACACATTAAAAATAAATAAATAACTTTTTTAAAAAGTCACATATTATATGATACAATTTATATGAGATGCCTCAAACAGTCAAACACACAGAGCCAGAAAGTAATACAGTGGTTGCCTGGGGGAGGAAGGAATGGGGAGGTTCAGAGTTTGGAAACAGTTGCACAACACTGAGAATGTCCTGAAAACCACGAAGTTTTACACTAAAATGGGGATTTTTATGCTATGTGAATTCTATCTCAATTAAAAGGAAATCTTGAAATGTTCCCACTGCTGCTTGTGCTTGAAAGCGAGAAAGGATATCGGCAAGTTCCAAGGCTCACAGAAAACGGCCTGGCGTGGGAGAGGAGCAGGACAAAACGGAACAGTATTTTGGCTCCTTTCAACACAGGAGTATGTCTGGGCGAGAGGCTCCTCCTGCTCAGCCTGAGAACCCGGCACTGAGTCAAGAGAAAGAGCGGTGCAAGCTGCAGCCTCGCCATACATTCAAGGTGTGATTTACTGTTCAGTCCTAGATAAGTGCCAGACTTCCGTAAGGAAGAAAACCCCTCCAGTCACAGAAATGCAGCGCACGTGGTACCGCTGCCATTTCATCTTCCTGCGTGTGCAGGCAAGCTTTGTCTATTCAACTAACATCAAGGGCAAGGACAGAGATCATCTCATCTCAGCTGAAAATGAAATCTGTGCGTGCTTAGTGCAACTCTGAACTGAGTATTTGTACAGCGAAAAGCAAGCACAAACTGAACACTAATGAAGTAATATCATTCCATATTTTTAGTTTTGAAAGTAACACTTTTTATGGATATAGGCCTATAAAAAAGATTTTTAAGAACTTGTATATTGTAGTTTTATAGCTGTGAGGCCCATGTTTAAGCCTAGTCGTGTCCCTTGGTTTTACATAAAATTGTGTCTTAGGCCATATTTTTATTCATATTGCTTTGGCTTACAAATTTTTTTCACATTAATTAAAATCAGTTTACAATCTTCACTTAAATCTACCAAGTTTGAGCATAACTTTATAAAGTTAAAACTCCAATTTTGCCTTAAAGCCAGTTACTGAAAAAAATGTTTCCCTTTATAAATAAAAAAATTTTAAAGACTAACTTCAAGAAAAGCAAGCTAAGCTTCACTACCTTTCTTAAATAAGAAGGTTTAACTAAAACGTTATTTCTGTTTTAAAGTGAAAACAAAACTACCCCACATGTATCATGTAGAATTAATAGCATACTATACCTCATTAGAATCTTATGTAATGGAGAAATCTATGATAAGACTTTCAGCCATTCTTGGATAAGGCAAAAAGAAAATCAAGCAGGAAATTTCACAAAAAGAAAAACTGAAGGTCCTACCTACACTCCTGATTTGCATTAGAGCTGACATATTCTGTGAGGAAGGGAACCACAAGAAGATCAGGATAATAAGCTGGCCAAGTTAACAGATTGTTATGGGCTGGGTTGTGTCCCTTCACACACAAATTCATATGCTGAAGTCCTAACCCCTAGTACCTCAGAATGTGACCTTATTTGAAGACAGGATCTTTAAAGAGGTAATAAGTTAAGATGAGGTCATTAGGGTGGGCCCTAATCCAAATGACTGGTGTCTCTTTAAGAAGAGATTAGGACACAGACACACACAGACGGAAGGCCATGTAAGGACACAGGGAGAAGACTGCTGTCTACAAGCCAAGGAGAGAGGCCTCAGGAGAAACCAACCTTGCTGACACCTTGATCTCAGACCTCTAGCCTCCAGAATTGTGAAAAGATAAATTTCTCTTACTTAAGCCACCCAGTTTGTGTTACTTTGTTATGGCGGCCTGGGCAAACTAATACACAGATCCACAGAGAAATACTCTCTTCTCAAAAGCACTGACAATTACATTGGAGTATCATACTTCTGAATACTGATGACATGAGTATACCATGTGTTATGGATGCAGTAATTTTTATGCAAAGCGTTCTCCAAAATCTGAAAATTACCTTAAGGGTTCCTCTGGGGTAAAAAAGACTGAGAAAGGCTGTGCTTTTTCCCTTTCCTTTGAATCTCATCCACCACCATCTCTTCAAGACCTCGCTTTGCTGCTCCAATTTACTCAATGATTTAAGTGTTTACTCAGGGCCTATTATGAGAAACAGGCTGGGCACTGGCGGTATGATGGTGAACAAACAAGTTCCTGTCTTCAGGAATTTTAGTCCAATAAGAGAGAGAGAGATGAAAGCTACTATATTATGTTTTGATAAATACAATGACAGTACTGGAGCAAAGGGGAGGGACCCTTAACGCACTCTGAGATTCAAGGAAGGGATGAGAAGCAAAGGTGCGTGGGTGCTAGGGACTGCTCTAGACAGTGGGAGCAGTGGCTGTGACTCTCTGTGCTCCGAGGAGGTAGGCCTCATTCCTGATGAGGCTAGACCACAGGTTATGATTTCAGATGGCCCTGGAGCCAAGGACTGCACCAACTGAGTGACTCAAGCAGCTAGGGACCACTGGGGCTCTCCCAGACTAATATAAGGGGCAGATAAGGAATAAGAAGTGACAGCAAGCCACAAAAAGCAAGAGTGCTAAGAGGCTAGAGAAGAGCAAACAATGATGGAATGACCAGGCTCTAACATTAGTCCTCTAAAAACTGCAATTACTTAACACCCCTCTTCCTGTAGCTGATATCAGACTGATAACTGAGGAACTGGACTCTTACTTCTACTTTAGTAAATAATCCACCATTTATCAAAGTCAAGTTTCTCTCAATGTGTCCTTAAAGTTTTTACTCTGAATTTAAAGGATAACATTAAAAGCACAAGACTTTGGAAGAAAATATTTACAAATCATACACCTAATAAGGGACTTGTATCTACAATATATAAAGAACTCTTACTGGGGATGTAATATACAGCAAGGTGACCAGAGTTAATAATACATACTGCAGGGACTTCCCTGGTGGTGCAGTAGTTAAGAATCTGCCTGCCAATGCAGGGGACATGGGTTCGATTCCTGGTCCGGGAAGGTCCTACATGCTGTGGAACAACAACTACTGAGCTTGTGCTCTAGAACCTGTGAGCCACAACTACTGAGCCTGTGTGCCACAACTATTGAAGCCCGTGCACCTACAGCCCATGTTCTGCAACAAGAGAAGCCACTGCAATGAGAAGCCCATGCACCACAATGAAGAGTAGCCCCCACTCGCTGCAACAAGAGAAAGCCTGTGCACAGCAACAAAGATCCAATGCCTCCAAAAATAAATTAATTAAAAAAAAACATACTGCATATTTGAAGTTGCTAAGAGAGTAGACCTTAAAAGTTCTCATCACAAGAAAAAATATTCTGTAACTGTGTGCAGCAATGGATACTAACTAGATTTACTGTGGTGATCATTTCACAATATATACAAATATCAAATAATTATGTAGTACATTTCAAACTAATAAAATGTTGTATGTCAATTATACCTCAATTAAAAAATTATTTTTAAAAAGTGCAAGAATTCACTGATTATCCCTAAGTGTCCTTTAAACACATCCATCTGGACGCCCACCTCATACACAGCATGTACCAACTGACCACTCTCTTGCTTCCTGACTCAGACCCATCCATGCACACAGCTACCTCCTTCCACACGCTGCCGGAGCAGGTGGCCTTGCCAGTCTAGTTCCCACCCTCCCGGGCCCCCTCCTCTCAGTGCTGTCTGAGGAGCACGCCTTGTCCATGCTCTTCTCTTGTCCTTCCCTCACACTGCTCCCCTCGCCTGGTGTATCCTATCCCAGTTCAATTCCACCCCTCCGTGACAGTCCACATTTTTTTGCAGAATTTTCTGTATTCGGTAATTATATTACGTACACTGATCATCTCTGCCCAGCTATCTGACAAATCCTTAAATGTAAGAGCCAGTATTAACTCTTCTCAACTTAATAAACAAGCACTTACTATTTAAAAGGCTTTGTACACAGGGGAACACGATAATGTTTTTGTCTTAGTGAAGTTATCGTAGGGAGAAGAAAAGCAGATGAACAACCTGACATGCAACAAACAAAACACTGTAAGGTCTCAGTGGTCAGAGAACTCTCGTTTGGTCAGCAGTGATGTCAGAAAGCCTTCACACGAGAACGGATCCGCTTTCCCAGCTTCTTCCACATGGCTACGGTGAGGGTCAAATCACAGAACACACTTTTTTGCAAACAGCATTTATAACATCCTATCCTCATGTGATAGAATAGTTTTTACTTTATTCAATTCCTTATTACCTCAGATAACAAAGAACCAGAAACAACATTCTGTATTCAATAAACACTGGATTTCATGTACTTAGTCATCTTTATAGAGCCTAATACATACCATTTCCCCTCCACACTTCAGCTAAATGGCAACTGCCTTCTCCAGGTTCCTTGCAAAATTCTACAACATCCCGACATGTTGTTTCTGGTGTTATAGGAACTTCTGTTAAAATCTGTTCATTGTTGCTCAAGAACACGGTTAATATCATCTGTAAGAGAAAGATTAAATTAAAGCTACAACTTAGAGTCATCCATCAATAAAGAGATTAATCTGTAAATTAAAAGTGATCCCCCCACCAACCCCACTCCCGCACTGCCACCCCACCCTGCCAGAATGCTTACGGGACAGGTTAAGCTGATCCTAAAGTTCATGTAGAAAAACTAAAATGTAAGACAAGTCAGGAAAATGCCAAAAGAGGAGTATGAGAAAGAAACTAGCACCTACTAGATATCATAAAGCCTCAAAACAGTATGGCAACAGCACATAAGGAGACCAACGGGACAAATTATAAAGTCCAGAAACAGAAAACGGTAATGACGAAGCAGGTATCTCAAAACGGAGGAGGGAGGGAAAAGACTATATAATGAATGATGCCTGAGCAATTAAAATACCCGTCTGGAAAAAAATGGGTTCATATTGCACATCATACACAAGCATAAGTTCCTAATAGATCAAATAGTTAAATATAAATCACAAAATTGTAAAGAGTCTAGACTAAAACTGGGTAAATTCCTTTTTATAACCTTGGAGTACAGAGCCCTTTCTACCTATGACTCAAAAACCAGACGCCACAGAAAAAGATATATTCAAGTAATAAAACACAGGGATCTTTTACAAAGCAAAAAAAAAAAAAAAAAAAACTGGGGAAAAATATTTGTAACTCATATTACATATAAAAAGCCAATCTCCTCAATATATAAAAGGCTCCTAAAAACTAGTACCAGAAAGACCAAAAATCCAATTTATTTTTAAAAATTGACTGAAGAAATAATATATCACAGTAAAAGAAATGAAAATGGTCCTTAAATGAAGGTACATTATAATGTATTTGAAAAATTAAAAAATAAAAATTGTCCAGCATTATTTAAAAAAAACTTTTAAAAACCCTACCACTTTGATCTAAGAACCCAAGAGGTTGTATCATAAGGGATTTTTAAAAAACATTACTCCTAAAGTAAAATTTAAACCAAAAATTTTCTTTGATCAGAGACAGTACTATAAAGTATTTGTTTAATCTTTGATCAAAGTCAGAAACAAAATCTGCATTTGTCCCAAAATTCTCCTCTCAAAATCCCTGCTGTCAACTAAGTATTTTAGTTCATTGTTAAAATATTTTTTTCTTAGAAGTGTCCTAAATTCCTAAATTTTGAGATTAAACATCTCCACACTGACGGCCAGATTTTATTACCAAAACTAGTGATAGTTATGAACTGTTCTCTTGCCACCAATCTCCTCTTACTCCAACCTACCCCTTCACTGTCGCCAGTTAATTTCCTAAATGTAAATCAGTTGAAGTAATCCCCTTGCTTAAAATATTCAGGAGCCCTGCACTGCCTAATAGCAATCCTTCCCAAAACATTTCTTCGGGTTTATAAACAGGAAACTGGTTTCTTTACTGAGCACTCAAGAGTCTAACATTGTAATGTTCATGTGAGTCTCTAACTTTTCTCCCCCAGAGACTCTTATGGGGCTTGGATTTCCACAGAATGCCCTCTGAGAAAGCCTAGACTACAGGATAAACTGCAAATTCCTATCACGGGTAAGAGATTCCTCACAGCCTTCCTAGCCTTCCAGTCCTAGTGCCTTCCCACAATGAACCTTGCTCCCTCAAGTCCAAGTTCTCTCAGGCCGCTGTCCCTCTGCCCCAGTGCCCTTCCTGTTTGCCTGTAAACTCCTATTCACCCTTCAAAACTCAGCTCATACGCTACCACCTTTGCAAACCCTCCCTTCACCACCTCCTCTCACCAGGGAGGTTACATGTTCCTTCCTTTGTGATCCAGCAGCTCTTCACACACACCTTTATTACATCACACTAGGCCCTACGTGCCTCCAAGCAATTCACTTTTTAATCTTTTGTTCCCATTGCCTGATCAGTATCGGATGTATGGGAGGCACTGTGAAATGTGGTCGACTTCACGAATGACAGACAAAATATAAAACCTCCACCATACCACAGAACTGAGGAAACACTACTCATGATCTAAGGTACATCCAGTCTGTTCAACAATCTCTTTTCCTTCGGTTCTTCTAGGATAAAACAGTTATTTCTGCTCACTAACCCACAGAGGAATTTATCTTTAAAAGTTGAGGGTCTTGGTTTTTTCCAAGGTTTTCTCGGGCTCGGGTGGTGTCGCGGCTGCTGGTCCTGGGAGCCAAGGCAACGGAGATCTTCCCAGCTCGCGAGAGCGCCCCCTTCTCCCACGGCTTTGGGGACCCAGCAACAGCTATGGCTCCGGTGTCTGGCTCCCGCAGCTCGGAGTGGGAGGCCTCGGGCTCCGGGGCGAAGCATCGCAGTTCGTCGAAGAGCCCTAAGCCCAGCAGATCCTCTCGCTCCCCGCGGGGCCGCCGCTCTCGCTCGCACTCTTGCTCTCGGTCCGGGGACCGGAATGGCCTTAGCCATCAACTGAGTGGCCCCAGTCAAGGCTCCCGAAACCAGTCCTACCGCTCCCGCTCGCGGTCACGCTCTCGACAGCGGCCCTCCGCGCCGCGGGGCGCCCCTTTCGCTTCTGCCTCCTCGTCCGCCTATTATGGCGGCTACTCAAGCCCCTACGGGAGCGACAAGCCATGGCCTAGCCTCCTGGACAAGGAGAGGGAAGAGAGCCTGCGGCAGAAGAGATTAAGTGAAAGAGAGAGGATTGGAGAATTGGGAGCTCCTGAAGTATGGGGACTTTCTCCAAAGAATCCAGAACCAGACTCTGATGAACATACACCAGTAGAGGACGAAGAGCCAAAGAAAAGCACCACTCCAGCTCCTACTTCAGAAGAAGAAAAGAAGAAGAAGAAGTCTAGTCATTCAAAAGAAAGGTCCAAGAAAAGGAGGAAGAAAAAATCACCTAAAAGAAAACACAAGAAGTATTCTGATGATAGTGACAGTGACTCTGATTCTGAAACAGACTCCAGTGATGAAGATACAAAAAGGAGAGCAAAGAAAGCCAAGAAAGAGGAAAAGAAGAAGAAACGCAGATCGAAGAAATATAAGAAAAAGAAGTCTAAGAAGAGCAGAAAAGATTCCAGTGATTCAAGTTCTAAAGAGTCCCAAGAAGAGTTTCTGGAGAATCCCTGGAAGCCTGAAGAACCCTCAGATTTGATTGGCCCAGAAGCTCCCAAAACACTTGCCTCTCAAGATGATAAACCTTTGAACTATGGCCATGCTCTGTTACCTGGGGAAGGTGCAGCTATGGCTGAATATGTAAAAGCTGGAAAACGTATCCCACGAAGAGGTGAAATTGGCTTGACAAGTGAAGAAATTGCATCATTTGAAAGCTCGGGTTACATAATGAGTGGTAGCAGGCATCGCCGAATGGAGGCTGTGCGACTGCGAAAAGAGAACCAGATCTATAGTGCTGGTGAGAAGAGAGCCCTTGCATCCTTTAACCAAGAAGAGAGACGAAAGAGAGAAAACAAGATTCTGGCCAGTTTTCGAGAGATGGAATACAGAAAAACTAAAGGGAAAGAAGACAAATAAGGATTTTCGGATTGTTCATCAGACATTTTTTTTTTTTTTAATTTTTTTTTTTTTGCAGCGCGCGGGCCTCTCACTGCTGTGGCCTCTCCCGCCGTGGAGCACAGGCTCCGGACGCGCAGGCTCAGCGGCCATGGCTCACGGGCCCAGCCGCTCCGCGGCATGTGGGATCTTCCCGGACCAGGGCACGAACCTGCGTCCCCTGCATCGGCAGGCGGACTCCCAACCACTGCGCCACCAGGGAAGCCCTCATCAGACATTTTTAACAACAAAAAAGAAAGTTTGGGTTCCATATATACACACAAAAAGATTATCATGATCTGAAAAAGCTTTACAGTGCTACTGTGCCTTCTATTTAATTCTTTCAGTCCTTCTATAAAAAGCTGCTTATTGATGTAACTTTAGCAAGCTCTTTGGGTTATTTTGGATTGACCAAAACAACCTTCTGGTTTAAAAATCCAAATTATGAATGAAACTCTACTGTGTTGAGGGAGGTGGCATTGAGAGAAGGTGCTGGTGAGGTGAGAAACTGCGCTCTCATACCACGGGACACTGCTCCCATTAGCTCTACATGGTGCCCACTCCCCAACCCATACCAACTGAACTTGGGAGAAATTATCATTCCTCTATGTTGAAGGTGTTATAAATGGACTTGATAGAAACACACAGGAGGCCACTTTTGTTATCAAAATGAAGGCATGGCTGAAAAAAGCAAATCTGGAATTTGAAGGTTGACTTGTATATTACAATATTATTGTCAGCTCTGGAAGTAATGTGTTTTGATTTTAGTCCCTACCTCCACCCCAAAACCAACAAACCAAAAAGCAAACTAACCCACAGACTTGTTGAATTAAAAATGTGAACATTAGTTTTAAAATTCTTAATAGGCTAATTAAAAATGGTTATTTCAAATATAAAATATTGGGAAGTCTCCTGTTGTGCCAATGTAAGTACATTATTTCCATCTGAGCTGTGTTTAGATCATTATTTGAACACTAGAAATGGATGGGAGTCAACAATGATCAGGAGTTTAATAAGGAAAAATATGAGTCATTGTCTTCATTGTTTTAACATGGTTGCTTCATTAGGATGAAGCTAAAATGATGTTAAACGTTTTTAAAGTCTGTTCTTTGTAATAAGCGGATTTCATTTTAAGCATTGTTAAACTTTTCAGTTTATTTTTTACATCTGTCATTCAGTTTAATCTGTAACTTCATATAGAACCCCTCACTTTCTCACGTTTTTATGGCCACTGTTGGCTTTTAAGTTTGGGGGAAATGGGAAATTCTGGGACTGTGAGATCGTGATCTTTTTCCTTCCCTCCTTTTGTTAAAGTTTAGTTGTTAGGACATACTAGTGAAGGGGGAGGGGATAGTAGAAGTTTTGGCTGTTTTTGTTAAGGTTGTTTTGAGCTGCATTATTATGTGCCTAGGATAAATTAAATTATCTGAGTGATGGGGAATTTCTGACTTTGCTGTTATAAAATGCCCTCTCTCCTTATAATAAAGTTTAAAAAAAATTTTTTTTTGAAGAGTACACTGCATTTATTTAACCCCATAAATTATAACATCATAACACGTGTAAAATTTTTATATTTTTAAAGTGCTTTGAAAGATATTTATTTTTTTAACAAGTGGAAAATAATGTTCTTTAAAAGACATCAAACTTTTAGTGGAAAATGATATTACCAGAAGCATGTAAGGATTTGTTCCTCCTCTTCAAGAAATGGGATTTTTATGTAAAATATATATGTAGCACTGAATGCCAAAATGATGGGTATGTGTGATTGGAATTAAAAATGAGATTTGCTAAAAAAAAAAAAAAAAGTTGGGGGTCTTTTAAATACTAACATAAATGGCCTGGAATATATAGAATTTGGAATAAAATAGGTGATTCCTGGATCCAGTGCAAACAAGGCTGGAACTGAAGGGCCTTAATGCTGTACCAGTTTTATCAGAACAAGTGGAATTTTTTCTTTTAATAAATTTATTTACTTATTTATTTTTGGCTGCATTGGGTCTTTGTTGCTGTGCACAGGTTTTCTCTAGTTGCAGCGAGCAGGGGCTACCCTGTTGCGGTGTGCGGGCTTCTCACTGCGGTGGCTTCTCTTGTTGCGGAGCACGGGCTCTAGGCACGCGGGCTTCAGTTGTTGTGGCTCGTGGGCTCTAGAGCGCAGGCTCAGTAGTTGTGGCCCACGGGCTTAGTTGCTCTGTGGCATGTGGGATCTTCCCGGACCAGGGCTTGAACCCGTGTCCCCTGCATTGGCAGGCGGATTCTCAACCACTGCACCACCAGGTAAGCCCTTGGAATATATTTTTATTCTTGTTTACTCATATTTATTTTATACTTCTAATGGTAAATATTTTCCCATGTGATTTCACAGCCTATGCTTTAAATTTATTTATTTATTTGTTTGTTTGTTTGGCTGCGCCGGGTCTTAGTTACAGCATGCGGGATCTGCATTGTGGCCTGTGGAATCTAGTTCCCTGACCAGGGATAAATCCGGACCCCCTGCATTGGGAGCGCGGAGTCTTAGCCACTGGGCCACCCGGGAAGTCCCCTCATAGCCTATGCTCTTTAAGATCTAATAACATATTTTCCCAAACCACAGTTTATAAATCAAAATTTCAAATCAGTGAGAATATTTTTAAAAATTATCTTCTCTTTAAGTGCTGTAACTACATTTCACTAATAACCAGGAGTGGGTCCTGTTTTCCGCAGTTCTTCAGCCTTTTCATTCCTCATCCTGTACCACTTGTGTCTACTACAGGATCCATGATTTGTTCTCCATACTGTGAGCTAGTGAAGGTTTACACAACCATCTGCTTCTGGAAGCTGGGCCTCTGGCCAGAACCAGTCTCGCATGCTCATCACCCACCATGGGCACATAGTGGCACCGTAAAGGCATGGCTTGTGCTTCTCTGCTCGGAAAGCAGAATTCTTTAGGAGCCTGCTGTCAGAATGAACCATGGCGTGACACTCTTCAGGGACACTTTTGAATTACCAAGACTTTCCAGCTCGTGAATATGTCCGGCATGATGGGGAAAGGGGAGGAGGGGCAGAATGGCAGAGTTGTGAGTCTGAACATTTATGTTTGAAAGCTAAGAACTCCCAGATAACTTATCCGAAAGTCACTACACATTACTTCAGTTTTTAATTCTATTTTATAGTCTTTAGTAAACCTTATCTTTCCTAATCTTAGCAAAATCCATTTCCCCTAATCTCTACTACTCAATCAAAGCTAATGTCATTATAATCATGACAGATTTAAAAGCTCTCCAGATAAATTAAGCTGGCATTGACCTGGATGGTACATACTTCCCTAGAGCAACCCCTAAAATTGGAGCTGAAAAGGCATGGGACTGCTACCATTATTCTAGCAAGTATTTTCTTAGATTAAAAGAAACTGAAGAATCTCCCAACACAAATATCATAAGTATTAATCCTAGATGCACTTTTTAAAAATATCTTTGAAATCACAATATATCTTACAACTGATAGCATGTCACAATCTAATGGGTAGTGTTATTTTTTTCTTTCTTAATAGTGCATAGAGATGAAGCCCAATAGGGTTAAGGATTAAGAAAACAAAGAAAAAAAGAAGTTGATGTTTATTCTTCCTAAAAGATGAATATGTTGAAAATAAAAAGATGTGGTTAACTACAGTTAGAAAACCACACAAAGATTTATACTATGTGCTGTAAGCAGCATAGCACGTGATGATAAGATGCCTTATATGCCTTTCTTCAAACTGTTCCCTCTGCCCAGACAAGTCACGCTATCAGACCCTGCCCGCCTGTCTGTCCTCCATCGTCCGCAAACGTCCACCTCCTCTTGGAAGTACTTCCTGACGCCACTGTCTACCCATCCTGACCCAATGTGAGTCAGGGCCTCCTCTTTTGCTCTCCTATAACAGACTGTGGCTATTTCTGGCATAACATTCTTACAGTAAATTATCAATGGTTTTCATGATTACATCCTCTACTGGAACAGTGTTTGTGACTCACAGGAATGCGTTGTGACCCACCACCTGCTCTTGAAATCATCTAAGTGTATCTCAAGCTGCACATATTTTTATATTTTTTAAAAGTTGTTAAAAAAAAAAAAACCTAGAATGGCCATAAGGCCACTGAGGGCAGGACCTGTGTTCTCTAACTCAGTGCCTGAGTAAAATATAAGTGTGCTCAGTAAAAAAAAGATGGAGGCAGCCTAGCAGGCAGCTAACTGCATAACCATATCAGATTAAGAGGTCAACTTCTCCTCACTCTCAAGAACATCTGAGCTACATAAAGAAAATCACTGGGAATCTATCACTAATGTAAGTCATCTACATAGTAGAGCCTTTAAAACATTTGCTCACCTAACCAACCTATCTAAAACAGCACTTCTCTATCTCAGTCTGCTTTTTTTCTTCTTCGTTTTCATCACCACCTGATCTATGTTGTACATTTATTTATTTGTTTATCCTCTGTCTCCTCCCACTAGAACATAAGCTCCCTGAGAGAAGGGATTTTAGTTAGTTCACTGCTCTATCACTAGTGCCTGGAGTAAAGCCTGGCACATAGTAGGCACTCAATAAACTCCCCAAAGTATATAAAAAAATTTCTTTTTAAAATAGGTTGAGTCACAAAGGGTAGGTGTCTTGCCTTCTTATCTTCAAGGTCTCCATAGGAAAAAAAAAAAAAGACCAATATTTTACCCCCCTAATCACTGAGTTACTCCACATCAGAGAGAAGAAGGATAAAAATCTTTTTAAAATGTTAGTGTTGGGGACTTCCCTGGTAGCGCAGTGGTTAAGAATCCGCCTGCCAATGCAGGGGACACAGGTTCAAGCCCTGGTCCGGGAAGATCCCACATGCTGCGGGGCAACTAAGCCCGTGCACCACAACTACTGAGCCTGCACTCTAGAGCCTGCAAGCCACAGCTACTGAGCCCGCATGTCACAACTACCGAAGCCCGTGCGCCTAGAGACCGTGCTCCACAACAAGAGAAGCCACCGCAATGAGAAGCCCACACACCACAACGACGAGTAGCTCCCACTTGCCGCAACTAGAAAAAGCCTGCATGTAGCAATGAGACCCAAGGCAGCCAAAAAACAAATTTAAAAAAAAATTTTAAATGTTAGTGTAAAAGTCAGAAGCCTGTACACGTGCATATGATATTTGGCAGATTTTACTCAAAACTAGACATCACAGAAATCCCTTGTTAAAGTTTTCCCTCCTTCCACAAGGTGGCACTGCAGGGTGCCAGGGGAGGGGGTGGAGACCCACCCCTACTCCTGCAAATTTTGGGGAAACGAATTAACTCCAAAGAAAAAGAACGAATAATTTGGTAAGATATTATGCTCAATTTCCATAATTGGAATTTGTGTTATTTTGGCAAAGAACTAGAACTAGCCTTTCAAGATCAATGAAGAATTTTTTTCTAAATAAGAAGTAAATATTTAACACTCTTGAAAGGGCAGATACATTTAAATATTTAAGTAGCATCTACTCATAAGAGACTAATACAGTTAAATGACCATTAAATTAGATCCTCAGTAACCATATCAATTAGTTTAAGTCACTGTTTTTGCCTTTTTTTTTTTTTTTTTCTTTTTGCGGTACGCAGGCCTCTCACTATTGTGGCCTCTCCCGTTGCGGAGCACAGGCTCCGGACGCGCAGGCTCAGTGGCCATGGCTCACGGGCCCAGATGCTCCGTGGCACGTGGGATCTTCCCAGGCCGGGGCACGAACCCATGTCCCCTGCATCGGCAGGCGGACTCTCAACCACTGCGCCACCAGGGAAGCCCATTGCCTTTTTTTAAAAAAAATTATTTTATTTATTTATTTTTGGCTGTGTTGGGTCATCATTGCTGCACGAAGGCTTTCTCTAGTGTGGTGAGCGGGGGCTACTCTTCGTTGTGGTGCACGGGCTTCTCATTGTAGTGGCTTCTCATTGCAGTGCATGGGTTCTAGGCACACGGGCTTCAATAGTTGTGGCACGAGGGCTCAGTAGTTGTGGCTCATGGGCTCTAGAGAGCAGGCTTAGTAGTTGTGGTGCACGGGCTGAGATGCTCCGTGGCATGTGGGATCTTCCTGGACCGGGGTTGAACCCGTGTCCCCTGCATTGGCAGGCGGATTCTTAACCACTGTGCCACCAGGGAAGTCCCTTTGCTTTAATAATTTAATATTTTAAAAGTATATATTCCATCATATAAAAATTTCCTCTCACCAGCTTGAATTGGTGAAATCTGGTCACACACTATTCCTGGGAATACAAAATATACATCTTAGCTTCCCTTCACCTTACTTACTTAATTCCTTCAGTATTTAAAAGCATATGCATTTTGAGGGAACCTGTCTAAAACCTTGTAGAAATACAAAACTCATGAAGTTTCTTGTAATGTCTAGATATGCTATTACTCCATACCATGTGTGGAGGCGATGCAACTGACCAAATATAACCTATTCACTAAAACTTAAAGAATCCTCTAAAATAGGAACAGGGCAGTATCAACTATGACACCCTTGTTCATCAGTGTTGAGAATCACTGCTCAGAATGATAGCTGCTTTACTGACATTGTCCATGTGAACATTATGGAAGCAGAACTGATTTTCAAACCACAGGTTGTGACCTACTCATGTGCTGTATAATCAATTAGTGCCCTCAGGGCCAGTTTTGTTTTTTAATGGAGAAGAACAATGTAAAATAGTATTCTAACACAACACTGTAAATCAACTATACTCTAATATAAAATAAAAATTTAAAAAAATACATTAAAAAAAACAGTATTAAGAGAATGAAAAGGGACTTCCCTGGTGGCTCAGTGGTTAAGAATCTGCCTGCCTATGCAGGGGACACAGGTTTGATCCCTGGCCTGGGAAGATCCCACATGCCGTGGAGCAACTGAGCCCCTGCGTCACACTACTGAGCCGGCGCTCTAGAGCCCGCGAGCCACAACTATCGAAGGCCTCATACCTAGAGCCCGTGCTCCGCAACAAGAGAAGCCACTGCAATGAGAAGCCCGTGCACTGCAACGAAGAGTAGCCCCGGCTCAACACAACTAGAGAAAGCCCGCACCGAAACAAACAAATAAATAAATAAACAAACAAATAAATAAATAATTTTAAAATTTCTTTATTTATTTTAAAAAAGAGAACGAAAAGACCAGCCTGGGAGAAAATATTTATAAAACACATATCTGATAAAGAATCTGTATCCTAAATATACACAGAACTCTTAAAACTCAATAAGAAAACAAAGAACCCAATCAAAAAATGAACAAAAGATCCAGATACCTCATCAAAGAAGATACACAGATGGCAAATCAGCATGTGAAGAGATGTTCATCAGAGGTCATTAGGGAATTGCAAATTAAAACAACAATGAGAAACCACTACACACCTAACAGAATATCCAAAATCCAGAACACTGACAATACCAAATGCTGACAAAGATGTGGAGCAGTAGGAACCTGCTGATGGAAATATGAAATGGTACATCCACTTTGGAAGACAGTCTGGCATTTTCTTACGAAATTAAACATATTCTTACCATGAGATCCAGCAATGAAGATTCTTGGTATTTACCCAAATGAATTGAAAATTTATATCTACACAAAAACCTACACACGAATGTTTATAGTAGCTTTTTATTCATAACTGCCACAACTTGGAAGTCACCAAGATATCCTTTGGTAGGTGAATGGATAAATAAACTGTGGTGCATCCAGAAAATGGAATATCATGCATTGATAAAAAGAAATGAGCTATCAAATCACAAAAAGACATAGAGGAAACATAAAAGCACATGGCTAAATGAAAGAAACCAGTCTGAAAAGACTACATACTGTATGATTCCAACTATGTGACATTCTGGAAAAGAAAAAACTGTGGAGACAGTAAAATGATCAGTAGTTGCCAGGAGTTGAGGGTGGAAGGAAGGATGAGTAAGTGGAAGGAAAAGAATTTTTTAGGGCAGTGAAACTACTCTGTATGATACCATATTGGTAGATAAATGACACTCCACACTTGTCAAAACTCACAGAACTGTACAACAGAAAGAGTGAACCCTCATGTAAACTACGGACTTTAGTTAATAATAATGTATGAATATTAGTTCATTAATTACAACAAGGTACCCCATTAAAGCAAGATGTTAATAATAGGGGAAACTGTTAGGGTTCAATCTTTCTGTAAACCTAAAACTGCTCTAAAAAAGAGTCTATTAATTTAAAATAAAAAATAAAACAATACACTACACATGGTAAAGTTTGAGTGCTGTCTCCTGAGATTCTGACTACATATATCCATATAGAGAGATACAGGATTGTGTGTAAGACTGGGTCACGTTGTAAAAGGTGTTTCTTGGTGTGGGTCACGGTCCAAGAAGTTTGGAAGAAACTGCTCTCAGGGTCTCATGAAACCCCCCAGGATTAAATGAAAAATCACTATACTGGGGGAAAAGCACTCCCATCAACATTTATCAGTGCTTATTACTAGGCACTGTGACACACACTTCACACATTCTCAATTCGCACACCAACTTTGATAAATACCAACTTTCATTTTACAGATTAGGGAAAGGAGGCTTGGAGAGGTTAAATAACTTGTCCAAGGTCATTGAGCTAATAAATGCCAGAGTAGGACTGGATTTATCCCTGGTCTGACTGACTCCAAAGCTAGGGTCTGAACCACTACTCTAAACCACTTCAAAAGAAAAAAAGAAAAACAGCAGAATTTTAATAAATACCTTCTACTTACAATATACTCCCCATCATTAAATAACTTCTCAATTAACTAAATTTTATCTAGTGTCTACAGTTGAAACTATCTAAAATGCAAAGTTAATCATACAAGGGAACCAGAACAAAGAATCATGCATTTTTTCTAATTATTCAACTATAAAGATGATCTCACGGGGGCTTCCCTGGTGGCGCAGTGGTTGAAAGTCTGCCTGCCGATGCAGGGGACGCGGGTTCGTGCCCCGGTCCGGGGAGATCCCACATGCCGCGGAGCGGCTGGGCCCGTGAGCCATGGCCGCTGGGCCTGCGCGTCCGGAGCCTGTGCTCTGCAACGGGAGAGGCCACAGCGGTGAGAGGCCCGCATACCGCAAAAAAAAAAAGAAAAAAAAGAAAAAAAGATGATCTCACTAATAGATGTTCTAATTAAATTTTCTTGACCTTACAAAATTTTAAATTAGGTGTACCAACAATTTTCAGAATAAGTCTTCCTCTTTCTACATATTTCTTTGTAAAATTCAAGAAAATATATTCCTGTGTGTATTTTTTAAAAACATTTATCTACTCCTAGGTATATACCCAAGAGAATCAAAAACATATGTCTACACAAAAACTCGAACAAAGAAGTTTATAGCACCATTACTCATAACAGCCAAAAAGTGGAAACAGCCCAAACTGATGAATGGATAAACAAATGTCATATATCCATCTACACAATGGAATATTACTTGATCATAAAAAGGAATGAAGTGAATGCTACAAACATGGATCAACCTCAGAAACACTGCCAAGTGAAAGAAGCCAGATACAGAAGGTCACATGTTGTGTGATTCCGTTTACATGAGATGTCCAGAATAGGCAAATCCATAGAGACAGGAAGTAGATTAGTGGTTGCCAGGGAACAAGGGGAAGGAGGAATAGGAAGTGACTGCTAATGGGTACAGAGTTTCTTCTTGGGGTGGTGAAAATGTTCTAAAATTAGATAGTGGTAACAGTTACACAGGTCTGTGAATATGTTAAAACCACTGAACTGCATACTTCAAAGGAGTGAATGTTATGTGAAATACATATCAATAAAGCTGTATTTTAAAAATATCTAGCTATACCAATTATTCAACCTATACAATCAGTAAAATATTTTTCCCAATGGAAACAACTTTAAGTAAATATTATGGGACTTCCCTGGTGGCGCGGTGGTTAAGAATCTGCCTGCCAATGCAGGGGACATGGGTTCGAGCCCTGGTCCGGGAAGATCCCACATGCCGCAGAGCAACTAAGCCCGTGCGCCACAACCACTGGGCTTGTGCTCTGGAGCCTGCAAGCCGTAACTACTGAGCTCATGTGCCACAACTACTGAAGCCCGCATGCCTAGAGCCCGTGCTCCGCAACGAGAAGCCACCGCAATGAGAAGCTGGCGCACCACAACGAAGAGTGGCCCCCGCTCGCCACAACTAGAGAAAGCCCGTGTGCATCAACAGAGACCCAATGCAACCATAAATCAATCAATCAATATTATATCATTTCCTTGTATATATCTTTCTTTTCTCTAGTAATAAAGATTTATAATTGTACAAATCCTGTTTTTTCATGTCTGCTAATACCAAAAGTTGAGTACTAATCCTTTTGCCAGCAGAAAACAAAGCTCAAAACAAGGATAATTAGTAATATCTCTGAAGAACACTTTAATATAATCACATGTATAGATACCATAGCAAATACCATCATCTGTACAAAATTAGAATACAATTTACGAAGGAAAAGTAAGTCCAATAGCCCTCCTATCTTTTTACAAATGACTCCGTCCATTTTGTCTTTCAGGTTTGAGCCAGCTTTTAAAAACCATGATGCTACTTTGAATTTGCCTATAATGCTCTGAGGTACCATTCTCAAAATATTTCTCATCTTTAGAAAACTAAGCAAAACTCAAGTGTAGAAAACAAAAGTCCCAGTGCCTGGAGATTATCTATGCCATTTACAAAGGAAAAATACTTCAATAGATGTCCCTTAGGCCTCATGGAATCTAAATTCAGGCACTAATGACATGAACCATGATAAGATGTCCTAATGAAACAAGACAGACCACTGTTGTTACAGCAGAGTGATATGGTGGATAAAGTTTCACCTAATTAGGTGAGTTCCATGGAAGAAAAAGTTTGGTGTTAGCACTGTTCAATAACAACCGTAACCAGGATCTAGAAATCGCTATGAAAAGAAAAACTAAACATCAATTTACTAATCTCCATATAAAACCCACTATTAAAAAAAAAAGACTTGCCTAAGTTTCGTCATCAACTTTAAAAGGAGAAACCTCAAGGTTTTTAAATAAGTTTTCATAATAAATGCCTTGTCAGTATGTTATGCTTAGGAAAATTGCTTGTTGAAGTAGGACACATACAGAGCTACAATTTTTTGTTTTTTCAAATTATGCTAGTTCTGACATATCTTAGGTGCTTAAAATCAGAAGGAAGTTTATAACAAGATACTTCAAAGGACTTTTACAATTTATTAATAATAAAAATAGCTATTATTTCAGTGCTTACTATGTTCACAGACAGGCCTTCTGTTTACCCGTATTATATCTCTGAACTCTCCCAACAGGTCTATGGAGCTAGGTGCTAGGATGATCGTGTCACTGCATACAGACTGAAGGACTGCCCAAGGTCATGTGACTAAGAAGTGCCAGAGTGTCTGACCCAAGAGTGTCTGACTCCAAAGCTTAAGTTTCTACTTGAATAGTTCAGGAACAAAGCAGTGAACACCTTTAAAAACAAAACAAAAAAACAACACAACTATTCAAGTTCTTCATCCCTATGAAACTGTAAGAAACAATCTCTATTCAAAAGTTATCAGACAGAAACATAAACTATTTTTTTTATAATGGAAGAACTCACTTCAAATATATAATGTACACACTCCTTTGAAAAGCAAATCATTTTAAGTATGAATACAAAACAGTAAATTAGTAGAGACTCATTATAAAATCCAAAGATGAATGTACTCCACAGCCTAGACTGCCTCTGGGAAAAAATTCCTACTAACAAAGACTAAACTGAAAACTGATGCCTTCCCACTCCATGTCTTCACCTCTTTCTTGACCTGACCTGGGTCCTGAGATTTGGATCTTTTCAGATACCAGAAGAACCTTTATAAAAACCTGTGTACAATTTGCAAAATTTCAAAACCATTCCTTTTGAAGAGAGAATTATGTATTCCATCACTCATTACAACATGAGGCTGCATGTAAGTTTTCTTATTATCACACATCCAAATTTTTACCTTTCCAAACAAAAAGCTTTATTATGGAGATCTGACTGAATTTCTGAGTATTAATATCATCAGAAAGTTATGTGTTTTCAGAAAGAGAAAAGAATGAACATTTTCTTAGCCCCTACTAGGCAATCATACACCATTAAGTCCTCACGGCAACCTCAGAGACCCCAACTGGGATGGCTTTCAGATGACAATTCTCTCCCCTCTTCTCTGGGACTCACACTTGGCAAGTTTTCAGGGGTCAGGCTTATTTTACATGCCCATCCCTCCTGCCATTGCTGACTCAAACTAAGGAAGATACATGATGAAAAATGTTCTTCGTCCCACAGGTATCCACTGAGTGCCTGCTGTGTGCCAGGCGCTGGAGATTCAGCACTGACAAAGCAGACAGGGTTCCTGCCCTTGTGGAGTTTTCATTATAGTTTGAGGAAAGAGACAAAATAAGTAGGTAGAACATGTATCGTATGGTGGGTGGTGATGTATACTATGGAGAAAAGCAAAGCAGGCAAAGGAGATTGGGAACAAGGCAATTTTAATTTTAAGTAAGGTGGTTAGAAAAGGCCTCCGGGAAGGAGGTGAGAGAGTGAGCCTGCAGACAGCCTGACAGAAGAGCATTCAGGCAGAGGGAACAAGTGCAAAGGCCCTGAGGCAGAAGGAATGCCTGGTACGATTCAGAATCAACAAGGAGCCAGCTTGGCCGGAGCAGAGAAATCAAGGGGAGAAGAGTAGGTGATGAGAGGTAAACTACTAATTAGGCTTCTGCTCAGAGGGAGCTTGGAAGTCCTTAGAGTTCAGCTAGGAAGTGTCATGTTTTACCATCATGATTTACAGACTCACTCGGCTGCCTTGTTGAGAACAGACTGAGGGTGAAGAAGCACAGAAACAGGAAGGCCCTTAGAAGGCGAACCCAGGAATCCAGGAGAGAGGGAGAATCCCGGAGGTGGTGCAGAATAGAAGCTGGCTAGACTGTGAAGGCAGCTCTGATGGATCTGCTGATGGAGTGGATGCTGACTACCAGAGAAAGAGGCTGTGCTGTAGAGAGGGGGCCCACCACCCCTGATGCCAAGGTCTCCAGAGTCGTCCCAGTTCCTGCTCCATCTGAAGATTCCGTTGTTCAGCTCTCCCTCCAGCATCCTTCCAATAAACCCCCTCTTCTCTAAGATTTTTTTAAAAAATTTTTGGCCACACCTCACAGCATGTGGGATCTTAGTTCCCTGACCAGGGATCAAACCCACACCCCCTGCATTGGAAGCGCAGAGTCTTAACCACTGGACCACCAGGGAAGTCCCTTTTCTAAGATTTTAGAAAGTACTTGCAACCAAAATCAACTCAACTACTAAAGTTAATATCATTTTACAAATGAGAAACCTGAGGTATAAAAAAGGTTCAGCGCTCATCCGAGGCACAGCAGTTCCTGGGTAGCTGAGTTCAGATGTGAACACACAAGTCTGCCTGGCTCCCGAAAGCCTGTACCACACTGCCTCCCAGGCCTTGACTAGTCCTCTACCTGCAAACAGGCACAGAGAGCATAAAAGCAAAACAAAACCAAAAGCAAAAGTGGGAGGGAAGTAGGGAGAAAAGGTCAGCAAGAAAACCCACTTCAGGGCCAGCATTTCACAAGACGTGAGAAGCAGGATCATCCTGTTACGGAGACCTACCTCCCTTTCCCTCCACCCCACAGGGTCAAGGGCCTCAGAAACTCTGTTCCACAAACACATGGAAGTCCCAGCTCTGTACCAAGTTGAAAGCTCCAACTGTCTCCATCCAGAAGCAGAGAGGAAATGGGGCTCAGGTTGACAGATCACCTTTCCTTTGGTCTTATCATCTCCCTACACTGCCACAAAAGAGTTTTCTTCCCCCTCTGGCCACAAAAACAGTTAACGTATTATTGTTGGCTCAGCACTTAGAGTGATCTCACAAGGATCCATGTTTTAACACAAAAATAAAATGTTGTGTTCCCTGAGGTAACAGTCATACCAGTCCTACAAAAAGCATACATTTTAAGCTGCAAATCTGAGAGGACAGTACACAGGTGCCTCAATTTTTTTTCAATAGTCAGTAAAGTTGTTTGGGGAAAAAGAAAAGATAAAAAATTTTTTTGGTAATTTGAGTTATTTTAGAGTAAATAACCACTTGCTTCTTAATCCATTCATAAAAGCATTCAATGCGGGCTTCCCTGGTGGCGCAGTGGTTGAGAATCCGCCTGCCGATGCAGGGGACATGGGTTCGTGCCCCGGTCTGGGAAGATCCCACATGCCGCGGAGCAGCTGGGCCCGTGAGCCATGGCCGCTGAGCCTGCGCGTCCGGAGCCTGTGCTCCGCAATGGGAGAGGCCACAACAGTGAGAGGCCCGCGTACCGCAAAAAAAAAAAAAAAAGCATTCAATGCAATTAAAAGGGATATGCCGAGAGTTTCAAATGTAAGCTATCATAAAGATCAGTCATCAAATCTTGGAGCCAGAAAGGAGCCTTACCTAACCACCACTCTTTCCCCATTTTACAGATGAGGAAGCAGAAGCCCAGAGAAGGAAATAATTTGTCAAGGTTAATAAATCTTATTAGTAACAAAACCAAGACTGAAATCAGGTCTCTCAATTCTCAGCCCAGCAGGCTGCCTCCCTTTCAGCAGTTTATTTAGTTACACTGTTTACTTAATATTGAATGAGAAGGTCTGTGAAATGTCCACCAAGAAGTCTGACATACAATATTCTCTCAAATCTAATTTCCTCCCTTTCTTATTTATTTAAATACCTGGCAACAACTTTGGGCACTGAAAAAGTTAGAAAAACGCCAGAACTAAAAATTATAGAAATGAATTGAAATTAAATTACAAAAGAGAACCATGAAACAAAACTGACACAGGAACACATTATCAAGTGCAAATTATAAAGGGTAGCTGATCAGAAAACAGACCTATAATAAATTTTGAAAATGACTCCATGACTATCAATGGGATCCTGAAAA
Organism: Mesoplodon mirus; assembly: GCF_964341445.2. NCBI lineage: Eukaryota > Metazoa > Chordata > Mammalia > Artiodactyla > Ziphiidae > Mesoplodon > Mesoplodon mirus. The sequence continues at coordinate 187,398,504 of NC_138979.1, forward strand.
ATGTAAGCTAAGTGACACTATTTGTTAAAAAGGCATTCAATTGGGATATAACTAGGTGACCATATAATTAAGAACCAAACATGGTGACTTTGAGTGGGAAAAAAAGCTAACAAAACAGAATGCCAGGACAAAAGGCAAAAACCAAGATGTTCTCTTGCACACCTGGATGTATGGGCACCCAGTATAAATCACACCCATGGAAAACTACATTGTTTCATCTGCAACAAAACACTCCCAAGAGAAGAGTACCACAAAGCAACAAATATTTTAAAAATCAGGACAAAAGAGAAAATGAAAACTACAGAATAGATCTTTTTTTTTTTTTTTTCATGAAGATTCATTCCAACTATCTACTTCACCAGCAGATGAAAAGTAAGCCCTGACTTCCCTGGTGGCGCTGTGGTTAAGATCCATCTGCCAATGCAGGGGACATGGGTTTGAGCCCTGGTCCGGGATGCCGTGGAGCTACTAAGCCCACGCACCACAACTACTGAGCCCGAGTGCCACAACTACTGAAGCCCGTGCGGCTAGAGCCCGTGCTCCGCAACAAGAGAAGCCACCCCAACGCAGCAATAAATAAAATAAATATTTTTTTAAAAGTAAGCCTTATAAAATGACTCATCAATCCTACCTCAAAAAATTCTTTTCCACCCTTAATCCAACAGAAACAAGGAAAAGAACCATTTATGACATGCAAGTGAAAGAGGTAGGAGCATCATCCCCATTTTACAGATGAAGAAGCAGGGTGAAGAGAGTCTTTTCTTTTTAATTTATTATTTATTTTTGGCTGTGTTGGGTCTTCGTTTCTGTGCGAGGACTTTCTCTAGTTGCGGCAAGCGGGGGCCACTCTTCATCGCGATGCGTGGGCCTCTCACTATCGCGGCCTCTCTTGCTGTGGAGCACAGGCTCCAGATGCGCAGGCTCAGTAGTTGTGGCTCACGGGCCAAGGTGCTCCGCGGCATGTGGGATCTTCCCAGACCAGGGCTTGAACCCGTGTCCCCTGCATTGGCAGGCAGATTCTCAACCACTGCGCCACCAGGGAAGCCCCCAAGAGAGTCTTGATACGTCACTCAAGGTCCGAATCTAAACCCAGGGATGACTCCAAAAGCTACAAGGCCCATGAGAGTCCCAGGTCTCCTTTAGGACAGATATCACAGCTTGGTAGGCCACCTCTCTCCCTCCCTTCAAGATGAGGCAGACAGTGTTCCTATCCTCAAAAGAGAATGAGGGGAGGGGATGGGCTTGGCGTGTAGGTTTGGCACACCTCACCCAGCTGTGGGTCTCTCTCTTTCAGCCAAGGCCAGAAAAAGCTCATGGACCACGACGACCCTAGTCACCAGATCTGGGCCCCGTGGGATAACCAAGGACACCCACAGGACAACCAAGATCCTACATCCAAGGAGTCAACTGACCTTGGAAATTCAAACCACAGAACGTAACTTCAACTTTCAAGGGTTCTGCGGTCCAGCACCCATCTTCCTCCTCAGCTGCTGTGAACAGCAATAAAAGTAACGGCACCCATTTACTGATTGACACTATGTGCTAGACCTCATGCTGAGCATTCTCCATGCATAATATTGTTCAATCCTGCCAGAAATCCTGGGAAGAGGTTTTTGTTTTTCTTTGGGGTTTTTTCTTTTTTTTCTATTATCCTTATTATTTTTTAGGTGGCTAATTAACACCCACGTAATTTTTTTTTAGAGTCTAACAACAGATGTAATAAAAAACATAGACAGTCCCCCTAATGACTCACACTTTTAAACAGCTGGTATATATCTTTTTAGACCTTTCTCTCCACCACAAAACTCTTTTCTTCTTTTTTACAGTGAGATCACATTAAGTAGAAAACGGGTTTTTCAGCCAACACTACATTTGGGGCATTTTTCCACAAGAATTCACACAGTTCTACTCCTTTTTTTTTAGGCTATATATTATTTCTCCCTATGGCCACACCATTATTTATTGAGAGACACTGTTACTTTCAGATGAGGAGATAAACTCCAACAGGTATGTGACTTGTTTAAGGTCACAGAGTAAGTGGCAGGGCCAAGGCTGGACCCAGGCCTACCTGATTCCAAAGTCTGTGTTCTCGGACACTCGGTCCCACAAGGTACTTGTTTTGAATGTTTCTGTCAACTAGACTACAAACGCCTTGAAGACAGGGAATCAGTGTCTTTAAGTCTCCAATGCCTAGCACTGTGTTGGCATATAATAAGAGTTAATAAATATTTGTTGTGTAAATATCTGATGAATGTCACTTTTTTTATACCTCGTTTACCTTCCCTCCTATGCCATTCGTATCTTTCACAGTGCCCTGGCATATCATGGAGGCACAAACATATCTGTTGAAAGTATAGCTCTAACGCCATTCTTGGTCTGGGTCACTTGGCCTCTCTCCATCTCAGAATTCACCTGCAATGCCAGCTCAGACCCACCTGCTTCTCCAGGAGCTTCCCTAACAGAGGGCTTTCGCATGGAGACCCCTCTATTCAGCTCTAATACGACATCATAAAATGTTAGCACTAGAAACAATCTTAGCAGTTATTCATCCTGTACCCCTCCCTCACTCTGTAGTAATAGAGATCGTAATCCATGGTTTTATGACAAACTAATAAGGCTTCAACCACAAGAAATTAAACATTTCAAAACCAAAGTGTAAGTCACTTAAGGTAGATTTTGCTAGGTACTACTTGGGGAGCGGGATGGCAAGATACGAAGGCAGTGACATTTTGCAAGAATCTAAATGTCTACTTGAGCCTCCCAAAGACTACTAACCCTAAGTTTATAGTCTTGTCCTGCCTGACTCCATGGTGGTGCAGAATTTTGACCTTGGTAACCTCTAGCACCAGACTTCTCTGAATATTAGCCAAAACCTCATCAACTGATAGAAATGGGCTCTTCTATTGTATGATTAACCATAAAGCTTCAGATTAAGAGATTTTAATAACAGTTTTGCATAACAAAAAAAACTGGCAAAACAAACACAAAAGATAATTTTCCATTAAATTTAGTCATGGAACTTAGCTCCTTTGACTTGACTATCAAAAGTATAAGCAGGGGACTTCCCTGACGGTCCAGTGGTTAAGACTTTGCCTTCTGATGCAGGGGGTGAGGTCGATCTCTAGTTGGGGAGCTAAGATCCCACATGCCTCAGGGCCAAAAAACAAAACAGAAGCAATATTGTAACAAATTCAGTGAAGACTTTAAAAATGGTCCACATCAAAAAAAAAAAAAAAAAAAAAAGCATAAGCAGCTGCTACTGCTACTATAAAAATATCCCATTTTCCCTCCCAGTTACCCCATATGAGCCTTAGTATCTGATTATCAGCAACTCTCCAAAAGGACTCCCACCAGAAACCAACCGGACCATGAGGTATTCTCTGTTAACAATGATATTTGAGGATTTGTTCGATTCTAGAGGCAAATAACCATATAAGGAGATTAAAATTAGACTCCCGGGTTTATGACAAGACACTGCAGTATAATAGACACAAAAAACCAAAACCCATAATGTAAAGCAAAGTATTACAATGTATGTAACATAAACTGGACACACTTACAGGATCACTCATTCATTCAATTAGGAAAATTTTACTGAGCCCGACATGGCCCTGGGCCAGGCTCGGGACACAGACTGTCAACATCGCCTCAGTCACTGAATCTTGAGCTGAGACAGAGAAGAGATACCAGGAAACTACACTGGGAAACTGCAGAGTGCCATGAGACCCCACAGAAGGACAGCCTGATCCAGATGCCAGCGCCAGGGAAGACTTCCCAAAGGAAGCAACATGTAGGCTGAGACTAAAGGAGTTAGCCTTGAAGGGGAGTGGAGAATGCGTGCGGGAGCCAGGGGGTAAGCACATTATGTTCTTTTTTTTTAATTTTAATTTTTATTCATTTTTTTATTGGAGTATAGTTCAGTATAGTTCATACAATGTGTTAGTTTCTGCTGTACAGCAAAGTGAGTCAGTTATATATAAACATGTATCTACTTTTTTTAGATTCTATTCCCATATAGGTCATTACAAAGTATTGAATAGAGTTCCCCATGCTATTCAGTAGGTTCTTATTATCTGTTCTCTATATAGTAGTGTGTATGTCAATCCCAATCTCCCAATTTATCCCTCGTCCTTCCTTTCCTCCCTGGTAACCACAAGTTTGTTTTCTACATCTGTGACTCAACTGCTGTTTTGTAAACAGGTTCATTTGTACCATATTTCTTTTTTTTTTAATGTGTTTCTTTTTTTTTAATTATAAATTTATTTATTTATTTTTTGGTTGTGTTGGGTCTTCATTGCCGCGCGTGGGCTTTCTCTAGCTGAGGCGAGCAGGGGATACTTACTCTTCATTGTGGTGCGCGTGCTTTTCTTTGTGGTGGCTTCTCTTGTTGCAGAGCTCTAGGCGCATGGGCTTCAGTAGTTGTGGCACACAGGCTCAGTAGTCGTGGTTTGCAGGCTCTAGAGCACAGGCTCAGTAGTCGTGGGGCACGGGCTTAGTTGCTCTGCAGCATGTGGGATCTTCCCGGACCAGGGCCCGAACCCATGTCCCCTGCATTGGCAGGCAGCTTCTTGACCACTGCGCCACCAGGGAAGTCCTGTACCATTACTTTAAATTCCACATAGAAGCGCTATCATATGATATTTGTCTTTCTCTGTCTGACTTACTTCACTTACTATTACAATCTCTAGGTCCATCCACGTTGCTGCAAATGGCATTATTTCGTTCTTTTTTATGGCTGACTAATACTCCATTGTATATATGTACCACATCTTCTTTATCCATTCCTCTGTCGATGGACATTTAGATGGACCACTGTGCCACCAGGGAAGGCCCTGCCCCTTTTTTGATTGGGTTGTTTTTGATATTAAACATGAGCTGTTTGTATATTTTGGAGATTAATCCCTTGTCAGTCGCTTCGTTTGCAAATATTTTCTCCCATTATGTGGGTTTTCTTTTTGTTGTGCTGATGGTTTCCCTTTACTGTGCAAAAGCTTCTAAGTTTAATTAAGCCCCATTTGTTTATTTCTGTTTTTATTTTCATTACTCCAGGAGGTGGACCAAAAAAGATTTTTCTGCGATTTATGTCAGAGGGTGTTCTGCCTATGTTTTCCTCTAAGAGTTTTACAGTATCTGGTCTTACATTTAGGTCTTTAATCCATTTTGAGTTTATTTTTGTGTGTGGAGATTATGTTCTAAGCAGAGAGTCTGCTTAACTGTTCCACAGACCACCAATCAATGACAGATGAAAACAGCCATGATTAAATAAACCCCATTAGGCACTGACTTCTTCTGTGCCAAAAACCTGACATTTAAATAACCATACCCTAAAATTTGGTTACGTTTCCAGCCATGCTTCACTCTAGAAGGTGATAAAGGACCTCCTCTTAAATGTCTTCCACTGTGTTCTTTTTATATTTTGGGTTTACTTTTGCTATTATTTTCTACTCTATTTACAAATGAGAGTAGAAGGTGAAACTCTCAAAATAATTCAGTGTTAGAATATACTGAAGGAAAACAGAACTAGTCTTCCCAGACATACTAGGGCTGATAAAGTGTTTCTGAGAGAGAGTAGTTTAACTGTAACAGTACTAGTAATTAAATGTTGATAAAATCATCCTTTCAAATTTTTCCTAATTTTAATTAGAATCCTAAATCCTTTAATTATTAATTACACTATTTCTGTGGTTGTTAAGCACCCTTAATGCCCCAGCAAACAATAAAATTAGTTACCCAAAGACATCAATTAGAACATATCCTCACAAAATTACAATTTAACATTTTTCACCTGTGAAAACTTGTTAAATACCTATCTAAATTAAGCAGTCTCCAAAGCAAAAATGTTTTTTAAATGTACTGAATCAAGATCATTTAACATTTTGGAGATACTAAACATTTGGAGGATAACAGCACACATCTATAGTGCTTACTATATAGACCAGGCACTGTTATAGGTTCTTTATATATAACTCATTTAATACTTACAAAACCAGTGAGGTAGGTACTGCTATGACCTCCATTTTACAGTTGAGGACACTAAGACACAGAGAGATTAACTCACCTGAGATCACATAGGTAGGAAATTAAATAGTTGAGATTCAAACCCAGACAGTCCACCCCCAAATCCGTGCTCTTTAACTATTGCATTACACTGTCCCTCAATAGTTTTTCAAATATAAAAGCAAAAATTAGTAAATGAAAACTACTATAATAAAACACCAGGGACTTCCCTGATGGCACAGTGGTTAAGAATCTGCCTGCCAATGCAGGAGACACAGGTTTGAGCAGTGATCTGGGAAGATCCCACATGCCGTGGAGCGGCTGGGCCCATGCACCACAACTACTGAGCCTGCACTCTGGAGCCCGCGAGTCACAACTACTGAGCCCACATGCCACAACTACTGAAGCCCGCATGCCTAGAGCCCGTGTTCCACAAGAGAAGCCACCGCAACGAAGAGTAGCCCCCTGCTTGCTGCAACTAGAGAAAGCCCGCGCGCAGCAATGAAGACCCAACGCAGCCAAAAATAAATAATTAATTAAAAAAATAAAAATAAAACAAAACACCGGCCATGTACAATCCTTGAGGAATTAATTCTTATGAATGATAGCATTCTCTGACTAGCTGAGCATCTAACCCCTTTGTCTGAGCCAAAATCTGAAACTGTGCTGTCCATCTGATATGGCCACTAGGCACACATGGCTACTGAGAACTTGAAATGTGGCTAGTCCAAAATCAGGTGTGCTGTATGTATACAATGTGTCCTGGAATTTGAGAGGCTTAGTATGAAAAAAAATGAATGTAAAACACCTCACCAACCATGTTTTAATATTAACTGCATGTTTAAATAATTTTTGGATATAGTGAGTTACATAAAATATATTATTAAAATTAATTTCACTTTTTTATGTGGCTACCGGAAAATTTAAAATTGCATTTGTGGCTCACATTATATCCCTACTGGACAGAGCTCATCTAACACGTGTCCAAGCTGCTGTCTACATCACTGACATTATTCAGTCTTTTCTTGACGGCTCAGTCATCATGAGGACCTGTAACCACCACCCTGTGTGCAGTCTGTCATCCGTCATTGTGCTATCTTTGGTGGTGACTGAGGTCAGGATGCCCACCCTCAGACCACAACCTCAGGTTTTCTTAAAGCTGTCTCTTTCTGTGGTTTCCAGCAGCATGTCTGCCCACAGCTACACCCCTCCAGCAACCTCAGATGCAGCTTCTAAAGAGTTAGAAGCCAGGTAAATTAGAACTAGCACCTATGAATCAATGATAAGTTGAGGGCTGAGGAGGATCACCTCCAAGTTAGCTTCGATGCATGATTCTTTGACAACTATTTTGACTGCTCGGAGACCCTTTTCTGCCTTGACTATCTTGATAGACTCTTCTCACTGATTCCAGACACTTAATGCCAACGTTAACATAAATTAGAGCATTTACAACTCTCCTTAAAATCCTGCAACGGTAGTTTCAGTTTGAGACGCAAAAGTTCTGAAGATGAATGGTGGCGATGGCTGCTGAACAATGCGAATGTGCTTAATTCTGCAGAACTGTACACTTAAAAATGGTTAAAATGGTAAATTTTGTTATGTATATTTTACCGCAATTAAAAAAAACAACAACCAACTTCAACAGTTTCATATCTTTCTCAGGATCAAGTTCAAACTTTCATGCAGGTCACACATGGCCCTCAGAATCTGACCTCTACCGACCTTTCTAGCCCCCTTGCTTCATCTGGCCTTAAGCTCCAAGAAACTTCCCTCAACATACCACACCAATTCAGATCTCAATGTCCTGCAAACATTAAGGCCTCTACCTAGAATCCCTTCTTCCTCATCCTTCTCAACTCCATTCAAATGTCACCTCCTCTGTGAAAATTCCCCCGACATCCCAAGGTTGAGAAGACTCCTCTCACCACTGTGCCCTGCCGTACGTAGCTTGTACTCTGTCAGGCGTACAGTCCTTATCTTTCAGAATGGCACTTTTTATTTATATGATTGTTCCCCACCATGAGCTCACTGAGGGCAGGGACTGGGCCAGCCCTGGCACAGACCCAGCATATAAGGGATGTGCCCTAAATGCCTGCTGAGGCCATTCAGTAAACAAGTACTTACTGAAGGCCGACCAGAGGCAGGCAGTATCCTAAGCACTGGGGATCCTGCAGTGGGAAAAGAAAATGAAGCCCCACTTTCATGGAGCCTCCACAAATATCTGCTAGGTGGACATAAGTACTATAAAGAAAACTGAAGTACAATCAGGGAGGGACATTTCACACAGGGTGGCCTGGAACGAGCCGATTAGGTAGAGACCAGAGAGCAGGGGGTGAGCTTTTCTGCTGACAAAACACTGAGTGAAGTGAATCTGAGCTGGTTTTGAGCTGTGGTCTGGATAACAGAGGGTACTGGAAAGAGAAGGTAAACCTTCATTTCTAAGAAACACAAACCATCCCGCTCTGTCCTATCAACTTGATAGATTTTGCAATTACCACCTAGTTCTCCTGGCAGAAGGAACACAGGCATTCTACCTAGGTGGCGGAAGGTTCACTCACGGTCCTTTGCTGACTGAAGCCTCTCTGCCATGAGGCCTTATGGTTGCTAGAGAAAACTAAGAGGAGCCGATGTTATCAACAGAATGCACTAAGCACTTGACAATCCTCACCTTTTGAAATACACTGCTATTAAAACCTATTTTTAAAGAGGAAAATAAGACACAAAGAGGTTAAATAATTTGTCCAAGGTCACAGAGCTGGTAAGTGGCAAAGCTAGACTTTGAAACCAGACAGTCTTGGCTTCAGAGTTTGAGCTGATAATCACTATGCCCCCTGTTTTACATCTGTATTTCTATCATAAATACTCTATTCCTATTGTTGGGGTTTTTTTTCTGTTAATCCTAAAATTGTCACATTTTACTTCATCGTTCTTCACATTTTGACAAAATCTCACTTCTCATTTCTATTCTAACACAAAAATCTGTCTATATTTTGATCATTTGAGTTTAATTATTTACTGATATTATTTTCAAGACTGCCATGAGACAAAACTATAAACATGCAATAGAGCAAAAACCAAAATACAAACTATCAATACAGAGACACAGATTACACTGCTATAAAAAGTGTGCATATATACTCCACAAAGACGTAGGAAGGAGGCCCAGGCCAGCCACTGTCCCATGAAGCTGGGTCTAGTGGGGGCTCTGGGTGGGGCTGATCAGGCAAAATGACAAGTACAAGGGATGACACATGTGTGTGGCATGCCACAAATGCCCAGGCAATAATCTAGAACACCAAAAACACAACATTAAAAATCACTTACTATAGGGCAAATGATTTTTTTTTAACTCAATATATTTATTTTACCTTAAGATTTAAGAGTAACATCTTTCAGGCAGGATATAGCAGGCATCTCAAGCTCAACACACCCAAAATAAACCTCATTCATCCCCTTACAGCCCTCTAAACCTATTCCTTCTCACGTGTTCTCTATCTTGGTTACAGGAAAGACAAGCCTGGCTGCTGAAGCAATAAACCTGTTATCCTCAACTCCAGCCACTGTACTTCCTTCCTGTTAATCACACACACTCACACATCAGTACACACACTCACATGTACGCACACTCTCACACACCCTCTCACTCCATCAGATCTATTTTACCTCCTATTGACTGGCTCTTTCCCTTGACCTTCATGTCAAGTCTGACCTGCACCAGCTGGTCTCCTAACTGCTCTTCCTGTTTCTTTTTAATTTCCCTTCCTCCGCAGTCCATCCCCCGGCCTTGGCTCCAGAGTTCTCCCTCTACCATACAAATCTGACTGCATCATTCCACTTTTTAAAAACGTTTGGTGGGGGCTTCCCTGGTGGCGCAGTGGTTGAGGGTCCGCCTGCCGATGCAGGGGACACGGGTTCGTGCCCCGGTCCGGGAGGATCCCACATGCCGCGGAGCGGCTGGGCCCGTGAGCCATGGCCGCTGAGCCTGCGCGTCCGGAGCCTGTGCTCCGCAACGGGAGAGGCCGCAACAGTGAGAGGCCCGCGTACCGCAAAAAAACAAAAACAACAACGACAACAAAAACGTTTGGTTTCTGATCACCCACGGGATCCAGTCTGAACCCCATCGGAACACGCACACACCTCTTCACAATGGGGTCTGGCGCTACTTTCCACATCATACCTTCTGTCATTCAAAAGACCGTCACCGAACACCAACTACGCGGCCAGTCATTGGGACAGGCACTGGTGGTAAACAGCAAATAAAGAGAGACAGCTCCTGCTGCCCTGAAAATTACAGTTTAGGGCGAGACGGGCATTTACCAGTCACACAAACAGATGTTTCAGACTGCAGTACAAGGATTGCAAAGGTAGACCAGGCAAAGTGCTCTGAATCAAATAGTGGCAAAAGTTGTGCAATCTTGTAAACACACTGAAAACCACTAAATTGTACACCTTAAAAGGTAACTTTTGGGCCTCCCTGGTGGCGCAAGTGGTTGAGAGTCCGCCTGCCGATGCAGGGGATACGGGTTCGTGCCCCGGTCTGGGAGGATCCCATATGCCGCGGAGCGGCTGGGCCCGTGAGCCATGGCCGCTGGGCCTGCGTGTCCGGAGCCTGTGCTCCGCAACGGGGGAGGCCACAACAGTGAGAGGCCCGCATACCGCAAAAAAAAAAGAAAAAAAAAAAAAAAAAAAAAAGGTAACTTTTACGGTATGTGAATTATATCTTAAAAAAAAAAAGGCACACCAGGTTGAAGGCCTCTACCGTTATATTTGGCCAAGGCAAAGATGGGAAAGTTTTCCAGAGGAAATGAAACTTATTACATATAACCGACATTTGCTGAGCAGTTACTACGCAACAGGCACCTTTTGCTGTAATAATCCATCTAACCCTAAGGTGACTATTACTATTATCCTCAGTTTAAAGACAAACAACTGAGGGATCAGAGAGCCAATAAATGGTGATGCCAGAATCCACACTTAAGCCAGCTGCCACCAGGGCCCATACTCTGCTACAGTGAAGTCACCTGGGCAATGCCTGCTCTTAGAGCTACTCATGATACAATAAGTTAACCACTGCGTTTCATTCCTTCCAAGAGCAATTTCTCTCCACGTCCTCTATAAGGCCCTTCAAAGACCCTTTAAGATCCTAACTCATCCGCTCACCACCATCACCTTCCTGACTTCATCTCCTCCGCTCTCCCCGCCACGCCCCCCCCACATACTCTGCTCCAGGCGTCCTTTCGTGTCTCCAGAATGCTGGGCCGCTCTTACCACAGGGCCTTTGCACTTGCTTGACCTACAATGACTGCAAGCACAACATATGTTATAAATCATGATTCTGTCAGAACTTCAGTTCACGTTTTCTCTAGACACACTTACCAATACTGCTAGCAAGACCCTGTCCTGAATTAGACACTAACATTTCGAATGTCACTTATTAATTTTAGCCAAAACTACCTCATTTTCCAGTCTTTCATTGTTCTGTATGATGTCACCATGCAAAGATTTTTATTTTACAAAATCTAGTAACAGCAGCTTTTGCTTACCAATTAGTGTGAACAGCAGTCATACGGCTATCTTTGCAGTGAAATAAAACAAAGCAATCGAGCCAAGAAAGTGTCACAATAGAACCTGATTACCACCATTCCTCTGTTCAGCCCTAGAACCATAGTTTGTGAAATAACTATGGCAACAGCACTTCAAGGCATCAAAATCCCACCGAACTTTTGCTGGGAAGCTACTGCCCATCTGTGCAAACACACAAAAATGCATGTTGACAACCAGTTATATAACTTCAATACAGTAACCTGGTGATATTTTAAGTTTCTATCATGCTAAAAATTCTAAGTAACTCTTAGGCATATATGCTGGCATAAACTTTTCAAAGTAGGACGCTGAGAAAGAAAAGATACATTTAACACATTTACATTTAAAACAGACTTGTCCCCAAACTCAAGATGGCGAAAACTATCGCCTTTTATCAAAAAGATTCACCGTGAGAATCTTTTAAATATTAAGCTCCATTTGTGCTAAGCATCGGGGGAAAATATTTAGCCCAATTCAACTTACCAGCACCTCTAGCAAAATGCCTTGACTATAGCAAGTAAGTGACTGGTTCAACGGCTAGGAGCAAAGGCTTTTCAGTCAGACAGTTTGTTTTCAAACCTTGTTTTACCACTTACTATCTGGGGGACCTTAGTCAAGTTTTACTTCCTGAGCCTCAGTTCTCCATAAAAATAGAGACACCACCACAAAGCCTATAGGATGCAGTGCTTTAGCACATAATGACAAACACCATACACTGAGTGCTCACTGTAACTAAACTGAATTGTAGGAAGTTAAATAGCTGCAAAACTTTGTTGCTGTACTTAATACTGTAGCCTTCAGAAGAGTTATCCCTATAGACTAGTCTTTAGTTCAATAAAACTGTAATAATAAAATCTTTTATATACACATCTTTGTATGAGCGAAGCTCTGCTTTTCCTTTTGTGAATTTTTTGGGCACTCCAAAGGCTAGAAATAGTTTAATTATTTTAAATGGTAATATTATGTCTGTAATTTTGTCTTAAAGAAACCAGTTAAAAAAAAATCTTCTCCAGTCCTCAGTGTTTTGTTTACTGAGTTAGCCTGTAAATTCAAGCCTGTCAAATGACTTAATGATTAAGTGGGACTTCCCTGGTGGCACAGTGGTTAAGAATCTGCCTGCCAATGCAGGGTACACGGGTTCGAGCCCTGGTCCGGGAAGATCCCACATGCTGCGGAGCAACTAAGCCCGTGTGCCATAACTACTGAGCCTGTGCTCTAGAGCCCGTGAGCCACAACTACTGAGCCCACATGCCACAACTACTGAAGCCTGAGCGCCTAGAGCCCGTGCTCCGTAACATGAGAAGACACCGCAATGAGAGCCTGCACACCATAATGAAGAGTAGCTCCCGCTCGCCACAACTAGAGAAAACCCGCGTACAGCAATGAAGACCCAACGCAGCCAAAAATTAATTAATTAATTAATTTAAAAAAAAACAATAATAGTGAACATCCACTGAGCTCCTTCTATCAGCTCTATCATCAAAGATACTTGGGCAGTGAATGAGTTTACTAAAAGGCTGCCAAAACAAGTGTCAAGTTGTGTCAACCTTTGCTGCAGCCAATGCAAATATTATTGACCCCCCCATGAAAGTATCTGCTATATATCAACTACCGGACCAACCACAAATACTTGGAAACCACTAGGACCAACTCATTTTACAGGTGAAGAACTGAGACCCAAAGAGATTAAGTCCACAGGTCACACAGTGACTTACAAGTGGGGACTGGAACCTAAGCCTCTCTGCTTCCAGTACATTGTTTTGTCAATTACATGACGGCTGACGGTTTAAAAAGAGAAAGACCTATTCCAGAACCTCAAAATGTTTTCTACATCGTTGGGAAGAAAGTGAATACCTGAAATAAGTGAATGTTTGTTTAATGAGAGCTAAATATTAAGCACAAACTAATGTAACCCATAGCCCACAGTGAATATACTGAAGGGCTCCTAGGACAGAAATGAGTGGAATCAACTAGTCACACTGTGTGGTGTCTACTGGAGGTAAGGAGTCCCACTGCTAACATTACCAAAGGCACCGCCAGAGTGCCCTTCTTACAGGTAAAACACACTTCAGAGCTGCAAAACTTCCTTTACTCAAGTCAGCAGTCCTTTGGAAGAGAAAGAAGTCTCCTCAGTGCCACTCCCCAGATATATTTCACTGTGCACAAAGTTTTACAGCTGCAAAATGTTCATTCTCTGTTGAAAAGAATGATGCTAACAATCAAGGCAGTTTTTCAGCCTTTCCATGCTCTGAACCAGGCTAATTTTATTAAAATTCTTATTTTGGGACTTCCCTGGTGGCGCAGTCTTTAAGAATCCACCTGCCAATGCAGGGGACACAGGTTTGAACCCTGGTCCGGGAAGATCCCACACGTCGCGGAGCAACTAAGCCCGTATGCCACAACTACTGAAGCCGGCACGCCTAGAGCCCGTGCTCCGCAACAAGAGAAGCCACCGCAATGAGAAGCCTGCACACCGCAGTGAAGAGTAGCCCCTGCTCGCCGCAACTAGAGAAAGCCCGCGCGCGCGCGGCAACAAAGACCCAACGCAGCAAAAAATAAATAAATAAATAAATATATTATTTTTAAAAAATTCTTATTTATCAAATCTGTTTAGGTATGGCCTAAATGATTTCAGGTCTAGACCTTAGGGACCAGCCAACAAGTAATCTTTAAAGTATAGCCCTCTTTTTTGCCTGGGAAAACAGTTTTAAAATGTCACCCACTGAAAAAAGGTGAATGACCACAAATACTAGAATGCCATAATATTTTAATAAGGGAAAATTCTAAAATATAGCTTTGTTTAAAAGTAGACAATCATGAAACTCTGTGTAACAGGCAAATTGAACATTTCTACAAAGACATTATTGTGTCAGATGAGAACACGGCCAGATACTTATTTACAACGGCTGAGAGACTGGGTGCTGCAGTAAGCCATCTGATCAATTAAAAGTTATTACAGACTCTCAAATAAGTAGAATATACTCTAAACCTGTGTTGTTCAATAGAGTAGCCACTAGCTACATGTAGCTACTGAGCACTTGAAATGTCCTAGTCTGAAATGAGGTGTGCTATATATGTAAAACTTTACTGGATTCACACTGGCTTTCAATGACTTAGTACCAAAAAAAAGTAAAATATCACATTAGTAAATTTTTCATACTGATTACATGTTAAAATGATAATATTTTTGATACACTGAGTTAATAAAGATACTATTAAAAATAAAACCAATTACTAGAAAAATTTAAGTCTCATTTTGTTGCTCATTACATTCCTATTGGGTAGTGCTACTCTATACAAACTATGCAAAATGCAATCTAACCCTCTTTTGATGATTCATGACGATAATGATGAACACCAAATATATAATAAAGAAAAAATCTCATTTATATCTTGGATACATAGTTTAAGATAGTATCAAGTAAGAATGGCATGTTCTTAAAACTTCTATTAAATTTACAACCAACGCCAACTACATTTATAGAGGAAGGACTCAATCCTAAAAGTAGTACTTTTAGAGAACAAGAAGGAAATACAAAGTAAAGACCACAAAAGAGGGACTAAGAGAAATACCATCTGTTTCTAGAAGGCATTTAAAAATAAAAGCAGTGTGTTTTAAATAGTTAGTAGGCCTGTTTTTTAAAAACAACATTTGATTATTATGAGTATCATAAAGAAATTTCCCAATTGCCAGCTAAGCAAACGTCGTCAAAAGGAAAACCTGGTAAGGTTGAGACTAGAAATTCTAACTATGTGAGAAATAGAAGTAAAATGTCTGAATATACCATATGGAAAATGTAAGCCAAATTTCTTAACAGGGTATTTAAAATGAAACATCATACAATGATGAAACCAGTCAAAATTTTATAGATATCCTTCAATATTACTATGGTATCAACTGTTACAGGATTTAACTAAAAGCGGTTTCAAAATTCCAAAACACCATAGTGCCTTTTCCAAATCTAGCCAGTGAGAAATAGGGAGAGAACTGTTTCCAAATGCCTTATCTTGCAGAGGTTAAAATTAGAAATTGACAGTTCAGAGCCATATTAACCATAATAAATATCTGCAGGGCATTCTGTTTGACAAGCGCTATTGGACACATCATCCTGTTTGATCCTCAGGACAGCCCTCAGATATTGGTATGTTTTTATCCCTGCTTTAGAGGTAATTCCAGGCTTGGAGACCTTGACTTGTTCAAGGTCACATTGCTAAAAAGTAGCAGAACCAGTACTTGATTCTGGTTCTTCTGAGGCTCATCCAGTTCTCCTTCCATTACAAGACAATCACTCGTTTAAAACCAAACGTTTAGAAATACAACAAGCTCTGATGCCCAAGAAGGATCTAAGGATCAACTAGGTCAAACCTTAAGACTCTGCAAACACGATGTGCTGGAATCAGTTCAAAAAGGGGAGAAGAGATTATCAAGAGACAGGAAATGACTTGAAAGATCAGAGGGAAAAAAATCTAATCTAAATGTCCTTGGGTGCAGGCATAGCAGAATAATAGTATTCAAGCAGAAAAGGCAGAGAATCGGTACTCTCCTTCTGAAATGTGATTTTCAATGTAGAAATTGTAGGCTAAAAGAACGATTTTGTTGTTACTTTACTATAAATGTGTTTGAGAATTTTACTTAATATACAGGCACTCAGAAAACCAATACATCCACTGGGTACCACCAGCCCTTCATTTTTTTCACAAGTCATGACATTCGCTTCACAAAAAGCCACATGAGAAAAATTATAATTCAGCACCCACTGCTATTTAGATTAGAGTTAAAGGAAGAGGTCAGGTAGGAGAATGGCAAATTCAATGAGCACTGTCTTCTTCCTAGTACAACGCATCCTTGAGGGCAGGACAAAGGCGGCACCACCACAAACGAACCTAGTCCAGCCTTCACAACGCACTGACAACAGGCCAGTTAACGCAAAATGTACAAACCTCGAAGGCACCGTGGAAGGGAATTCCTAAAACGGCTCTCTAAATCCATTCCTAAGTAAGGAATGTAAAGTAAAGTCCTAAATATAATACAACAGGATTCCAGAATCAGGAAAGAGCTACGGAGAAAGGTGGGCTTCCAGCGTGGGAACACCACACGGGGGTGCCCACACTGCCGACACCAAATACGACACCGGCCCATTTCAGGCGGGGGACAGAGGCGCCTCGAGACCCCGAAACGGGGCGAGCGCCAAACGACACCCCTGCCTCCCCTTCCGACCCCCCGCCGGGACGCACGGGGAAAACCAACCGGCTCCAATTTCACCTCCGGCTTCCCCTCCCGGGCAGTGCGGCCGGGGAGGCTCGGCAGGAAGGGCCGCCCCGCGGCCGAGGGAGGGGGCGCCGGCCCGGGGACCCCCGCCCAGACCTACCACCGACCGCGTCGGCCCCCGCACCCGGACCCCGAAGCGAACCTCGGACCAAGGACCCCCGGACGCCGGCCCAGCCCTCGCTGACAGCCGGCGCCGCCCCACCTGCCCGCCCGGGGGGCGCCGGGGCCGGGCGCGCCTGCCAGGCCACTTCCTTCCCCGCCCGCCCGGCCCGCCGGGCTCGCGCGGGCCCCGAGGGCCGGGAGCCGCGGGAGGAAGGAGACTTGGCTAGCCGCCCGCGGAGGAAACTGCCGCCGCCCGCACCCACCGGCATCATCGCGGCGCGGGTCCGCGGCGCCCTCCGCCGCCTGACAGGACGCTCGGCGTCGCGCCGCGCCGCGCCCGCAGCTCCGGCCGCCTTCACAGGCCGCGCGCCCGCCGCCGCGCTCTCGGGCCCTCACGGCGAGGCGGCGGCTGCAGAGGGTTGCAGAGCCTGGTCGACCGTGTCGTGGCCGCCGGCGCGCTGCGTCGCTGTCTCCGGACCGGTCGCCGTCGCCACCACCTCCGCCCGACCGCCTGCCGCCGCCAGCCCGCGGACTCTCCTCAGCCCCCGCAGGCCCTGCCCCCAGCGCGTCGCCCCACACGGGGCCAGCCGCCCCCTCCGATTGGCCCGACTGTGCCGGGGGCGGGTCCGGGGGTGGGGCATCCCAGCCCCGCCCGCCCAACCTCGCTCCCGGCCGCGGCCAGGTACGAGCGCGTCCGCGCTCCCGCGGGCGGGCGGGGGAGGGGCGGGAGTGCTGCGGAAGCTGGATCGCTGCCCCGCCCGGCGTGAAGGCCTGTGGGCTCCAGGCCGTGCGGGGCCAAGATCCCGGACCCTCGGAGACGTCGGGCATGGGAAAACCGAGGTCCAAAGAAGGAAGGGTCCGGCCGGGGCACCGCAGCGGGTCACGGTAGGGCCGAGACTCGAACCCCAACTCAGGGAGGCCGGAGGGGGCGGGGCGCATCCCGCGGCGACGGCGCGCGCGCCCGCCTTTGACCGCGTCCTGACCCCCGGCTCCCGGCGCCCGGTGGGGCTGCAGGCCAGGGGCCGGATCGGAAGGGTGTGGGTGCGCCCCAAACCGTGCAAGTGACCCGGCTCCGCATTGCTTAAGATGAACCCACGAACCGGCGTGGCGCTCGGCGCCTGGGCACCTGTTCCCCGACACCACTACCTCCCCCGCGTGTTCTGCGACTCCCGCTGCCCTTTCCCTACGGCCAGCCGACCTTCCCGGGCACGTGACCGCTCTTCAGCCTTGGCCCTTCACACAGGCGATACCCCCGGCCTAGAATGCCTGTGCGCACCTGTACCAGCATCCTTCGATGCTCAGACGTCCCCGGGCAGCGCCCAGTCCTTCTCTCCAGGGTCCGGGTCTCTCTTTACAACCCTCTCTCCCGTGACGCCACCCACTCAGGTCTGAGCGCCTGAGTAACAGAGGCCAGGGCAGGGGCTGAGCAGACTCTCAGTGAAGGCCGGCCAATGGGCAGGCATCCTTTCTGTGCCCTCCACACTGTACCATTCACTGGAACCCTGACAGAGATGAGATGGTAACTGATGCACTCCACAGGCAGCTCTAAAACTTCCTTGAGCATCCGGAGCATAGGGGTCTGTTTATGGCCCCAAACCCACCTTGGGAAGGGCTCAGCTCCTTAGAGATGACAGCAGGTGGTGGTCAGAGTCCATCCCTAGCCTGTCTGCTCCTTTGAGGGGCCTGAGGCTGCTGGGTGGGGCTGAGGGACAAAGAGGGAGGAGGCCAGAGAGCAACACCATACTCCTCTTGGCCAAGGGGGTTAGTGGTTGAGAGAGTAGGACTTCCCAGTTAGACAGACACTGCCTTGGCCACACCCTCACAGTATGATCTTAGACAAGCTACATCTTCTCTCTGTATCTCAATTTGCCCACCTCTATAATGGGAAATGACAGGAATAATAACACCTGCTTCATATTTAGGGAGATTTAGCACAGTCTGTGGTCCATGGGAGCTGCTCCATAAATAGTAGTTTTCTGTAGTTATGCTATCATTAGCAAGCAGGCTTAGTATATACATCTATCCCAGGTAATCCCCTGAGAGAGGCATTATGCAGGGATTTTAAAATTTATACACACTGGGCATCAAGGGCTAATGACACATCTCTTCTGGGAGCAGGGTTTGGAGAGAAGAGGAAGCTCTAGGTAACGGGAGGTCCTAGGTTGAAAGTCAGAGACCTGGGTTCCAATTCCAGCTCTACTTCTGATTCCCTGTGTGGCCCTAAGCAACTTGCATCGCTTCTCTGGGTGTCAGTTTCCCCATCTCTAACCAGGAAGGGGTTAGATTCCATGATCTCTGAGGGTCTTTCAGCCCTGACACGCTATGGTCATGAGTCGTGAAGGAGTGGGTACCGGCCCACTAAGCCAGGCAAGGGACAGGCTTTGCCAGGGCACGGCAGAGAAGCGCCACCTGGGGATGAAGTGGTCAAAATGAGCTCACTCTCCTGAGAAGGGGAGGCTTGGCCGTTGGAGTCCCACTCTTGCCTGTAGGACCTGTGGGCACAGACAGTGGCAGCTCTCCTGCCCTCACACCAAGGTACTCTCTGTCCTCCAGGCAGGCATCCATCTGAAGCCAGGCTGGTCAACGGCCCGCCACAGAGGCTCTCCAGCTGCTACTCCTCCTCTCCATCCTGCTTCAAGCTCCAAGCATCAGGCCCCATCACCTGGTACCCAGACCAAGGTCATGCATAATTGGCCTCCCTTCTCTGACCTCCTCCACACCCAGACCATCCCACACATGGACATAACTAGGTCACACACAAACACCCCGACCCTGCAAAGCCCTCTGTGTCTCCACATCACCCAGATTAAAGTTCACAAGAGGCCCTTCAGGAGTCACTGTTGATGCTGGGATATGGTTTTTAGGGTGGTCTAAGAAGATGTCTGGATTGTTCAGAGAGGCATACTAGCAAAACAGTTCAGCAAAGGAGAGAGAGAGAGGCAGGTGGGATAGCTTATGCACACTCGGCCAGTTCTTGGTAATTGTTGAATCTGGGCAATGGGTACATGGGATACATTGTCCTTTTCTCTCTACTTGGTATGTTTGAACTATTTTATATTTTAAAAAATGATTACTCTTTAAAGCAAATAAAAAACCCATTTGGGGAGAAAATCAGTATAGACTCATATTTGCATAAAGGAATTCTTGAAGGGTCAAGAACACTAATAAAGTAATGATTGCAGATGGGAATGGGAACTGGGTGGATTAGGGACAGAAATCAGAGTAAGAATTTTCACTGTTACTTGTTTTTTTAATTTTTATTTATTTATTATTTATTTTATATTTACTTTGGCTGTGCCTGGTCTTAGTTGTGGCATGCGGGGTCTTTTATTTGAGGCATGCAGACTCCTTGGTTGCGGCTTGCATGTGGAATCTAGTTCCCCAACCAGGGATCGAACCCCGGGCCCCCTGTGCTGGGAACGTGGAGTCTTACCCACTGGATCACCAGGGAAGTCCCAAATTTTCACTATTCCTTTTTTTTTTTTTTTTTTTTTTTTTGCGGTATGTGGGCCTCGCGCTGTTGTGGCCTCTCCCGTTGCGGAGCACAGGCTCTGGACGCGCAGGCTCAACGGCCATGGCTCACGGGCCCAGCTGCTCCGCGGCACGTGGGATCTTCCCGGACCGGGGCACGAACCCGCGTCCCCTGCATCGGCAGGTGGGCTCTCAACCACTGCACCACCAGGGAAGCCCTATTCCTTTTTAAAAGTAAACTTTATAGCAATTTTAGATTTACAGAAGACTTACAAAGATAATACAGAGTTCCCATATTCCTTCCCCCAGCCTCCACCCTGTTTTCCCTACTATTAACATATTAGTGTGGTACATTCATTAAAACTAATGAACCAATATTGATACATTTTTATTAACTAAGTCCATACTTTATTCATTGGGTAAATTCCCTTAGTTTTACCCAATGTCCTTTGTCCTAGGATCCCATCCAGGACACCACATTACATTTAATCATGTCACCTTCGGCTCCTCTTGGCTGTGACACTTCCGCAGACCTTCCTTATTTTTTATGACCTTGACAATTAATGAGGAATACTGGTTAGGTATTTTGTAGAATATTTCTCACTTGAGATTTAGCTGATAATTTCCTCATGATTAGATTGAGTTTATGGGACTTTGTGGGGAATGTCACAGAGGTAGAATGCCATTTTCATCATATCATATCAAAGGCGCATACTATCAACCTGCCATTTCACTGTTGTTGTTGACCGATCACCTGGTCACTATTACTTTTCCTGTTTGATTTTTGAACCAGGTGAATAAAGTACTATTAAAATTTAAAAATTTCAGGGCTTCCCTGGTGGCGCAGTGGTTGAGAGTCCGCCTGCTGATGCAGGGGACGCGGGTTCGTGCCCCGATCCCGGAAGATCCCACGTGCCGCGGAGCGGCTGGGCCCGCGAGCCGTGGCCGCGGAGCCTGTGTGTCCGGAGCCTGTGCTCCGCAACGGGAGAGGCCACGGCAGTGAGAGGCCCGCGTACAGAAAAAAAAAAAAAAAAAAAAAAAAAAAAAATTTAAAAATTTCAATCTTAAGACCCGTATTAGTTTGCTAGGGCTGCCATAACAAAAGATCACAGATGAGCGGCTTAAACAACAGAAATTTATTTTCTCACAGTTCTGGAGGCTGGAAGTCATAGCTCAAGGTGGTGCAAGGTTGGGTTCTTCTGAGGCCTCTCTCCTTGGCTTGCAGATGGCTGCCCTCTCGCCAGCTCTTCACATGGTCTTTTCTCTTGTGCACGCATCCCTGGTGTCTCACCCTGTTTTTATAAGGATATCAGTCTACTGGATTAGGGCCTATCCGTATGGCCTCCATTGAATCTTTTTTTTTTTTTTTGGCTGCATTGGGTCTTCGTTGCTGTGCACAGGCTTCTCTAGTCGCAGCGAGCAGGGGTTACTCTTCGTTGTGATGTGCAGGCTTCTCATTGTGGTGGCTACTGTTGTTGCGGAGCACGGGCTCTAGGCACGCAGGCTTCAGTAGTTGTGGCTCGCGGACTTTAAAGCACAGGCTCAGTAGTTGTGGCACATGGGCTTAGTTGCTTTGCGGCATGTGGGATCTTCCGGACAAGGGATCGAACCCGTGTCCCCTGCATTGTTGGCAGGCGGATTCTTAACCACTGCGCCACCAGGGAAGTTCTTCATTGAATTTTGATTACCTCTTTAAAGACCCTATCTCCAAATACAGTCACATTCAGAGGTGTGTTAGGGGTTAGGACTTCAACATATGAATCTTGGGGGGACACAATTCAGTCCCTAACAAGACACTTCATAGCCTGGCCCAGTCTACCTTCTACCTTTTCAGGTTAATCTCCTATGCTCCCAGCACCCCACATCTGGAATTTTTTTTTTTTTTTTTTTTTGGCCACTCAGCTTGTGGGATCTTAGTTCCCCAACCAGGGATCGGACTTGGGCCCCGGCAGTGAAAGTGCCGAGTGCTAACCACTGGACTGCCGGGGAATTCCCTCACACCTGGATCTTATACCCCAGCCCTCCAGAGGCTGGGCCCTCCCCTCGTCCAGGACCCTATGCCTACAAAAATGCCTCTGCGATTTCCTCAAGAAGTGCTACCTGCTTCTGTCACAATTCAAATCCCTCCTCTTCTTCAAGGTGTTTCCAGATTCCCCCCAGGAGAACTCACCTCTACCACCTTCTCCCAGACTGCTTAGACCTGGCTCACTCGTCACATCCGGCTACTTTAGGTCTGGAGACATACCTGTCTCCCCCAGGGGCCAGTGGGCTCATTTAGGTAATAAGTGTTCACTGGCTTTCTCCAGTGTGCCCAGCACTGGTCCAGGCCCCGGCAACACAACCTTGAGTAAGACGAACATGGTCCCTGTTCTCACGGAGCTTATAGTCTGGTCAGAGAGAAGATGATAAACAAGAACGCAAGCAAAGAAAATAACTCTTCACATTCTGGTAAGCACATACAACAAATGCAGTAAACCAGATTAATGCGACAGAGATAACTGCTTTTGCCAGGAGAAGGTGACATTTGAGATGGGACTTGAATACTGAGGAGGCGCCTTCTGGGGCTCCCGAGGAGGGGTATGTGAAGGAGGAGGGAGAGCAGGTGAGAAGGAATGAGCTGAGGGCAGCCCTGGGGGCAGCCCTGGGGGCTCAGCAGGCACAGCAGGGGAGAATGGAGGGAGGTGAGGTCAGGTTTGGGTTTGCGGGCCAGGAGCCTGCATTTTATTCTGGGCGGGTAGAGAGACCAGATGTGTGTTTTCCAATGCCCAGTGGCCACCATGGGGAGGCTGGCTGGCGTGTGGCAAGAGTGGGGGAAGGAGGCCCCTTAGGGGGACTGAGGGGTAGGTGGTGGATGCAGGGATGGGGTCCCATTTGGAATGTGCTTTAAGGGGTGGGGCTTGAGAAGGAAGGACCTGGAATGGCCCCCAGGCTTCTGCCCAGTGCTGGGGGCTGGGGTTCAAGAGAGGCTGTCTGGTGCCCACAGAGCCCCCAGCATACTTAGCAAGCAGGAGCTAGTGGGTGCAGTGCTGACGTCCTGCTTGGCCATGTGGTCCCCGAAGGGCCACATTTCAGGGCTCCCCTTCCCCTGACCAGGCTGAGCCCGCCCCCCACCCAGCCTTTCATCCAGCACTCCAGGCAGGCCTCAGGCACGGCCCCGCCTCTCCCCTTCTCTGCCCAGCATCCCTGACTGCCGCCTGCCCCAACCCTTTTCTCCCCCTGCCCCACCGCAACAGGAACCACCCTCACCTCTCGTCTCCATTAAACTCTTTTCGGCCAAAGGGGTGTTTCTGCTGTGGAAATCATACCTGCCCACTGCCCCAGTGGGACCCCCTCAGTGGCTCCCTTCAGGGGGCAGGGGGTTGTTAAACCCCTGAGGGTTTGGGCCTTCTCTCCCTGAAACAGGAGGGAAGGGGGCAGGGCACAACCTTTGAAAGAAGGACACAGCCCGAGGACATGACATAAACTGGTTAGAATCAAATGGGTCCAAGATGGTGGACAAGTCGACTTTTTCTACTAGACCTTGAGCCTCAGTATATGCTCACATCAGCAAGCTAAATGACACGCCCACAGGGGCCAGGACGGTTCCAAGACTGAAATGACCAGAAGGATCAAAAAGTGGGCGGTGGTCCAATTCCTGGAAATCCCCGCCCCTTCCTAAAATAGCTGGAATACTCCTCCCACTCATTAGCCTATGAAATTACGCACCACTATAAAAACTGGCAACCCCGTACCCTGGTGCCTTCCTCACTTTCTGAGATGGCCCACACTCTGTGGAGTGTGTTTCTCTCTAAATAAATCCACTTCTTACCTATCACTTTGCCTCTCGCTGAATTGTTTCTGCGATGAGATGTCAAGAACCCGAGCTTGATTAAGTCCTGAAACCAGGTGTGTGATGTCAGTTGGAAGACAGCGGGTTTTGGCTGCATTGGAGTCCTGGGCGCGGGTGTTCGAGTCCCAACCTGAGGTGCATGGTTTCACCCCCAGGCTCATTTCCCACCTCCACCAGCCCCAGGTGAACTCCTACGCCTCCCACTCCGCCTGAAGGCAGCCCGCCACCCCACAACTCCTGTGTCCCCCTCGTGCGGGGGTGGGGACAGTTGGGACGGAGCCTCGTGTCCCGCCCCCACGGTTCTAAGGGAAGCCTGTTTCCACAAACCCTGGCTGCGAACCAATTGTGGTTCCGTTCGGCCCTCAGGGGCATTAAAATAGTAATATTTTTGATCAAGGTGAGAAGAGAACTTGACAGGAACACAGCGATCTGCTTTCCGTGTTTTACTCTGCTAGGCGGGCCCTGAGGGGGTGTGTACGCCGCGGGGTCCTCCGCGCCCAGCACCGAGGGGCGCCTAACGCGCACCCCACCGCCGCCTCCACCTCGGGAAACGCACCGCAGACCCCCAGACAGACGAACCTCAGGGCGGGGGCTCGGCAGCTGGGGAGCAGCGTTCACTCCCACACTGGTCCCCGCTGCTGCCACGGGTGCCGAGGTGCCGGGTCACCGCCCCGGGGTCTGAGGTTCAGCGCTGGGGGAGGGGTCCACATGCCCAGGACGCGGCCAGTGCTCGGTACACAGAAGCCTCTGCTCATCCCCGCGGGGACCTCGTGAGGCAGGTGTTCTCTGAAGCCCAGAGAGGTTTCGCCACTTGTGCAGGGCCACGGGGCGGGGACCTACGGTGGCTGGGGCTCGAACCTGACAGAGCCGGAGTCCGCCCCGCGGCCGCGGGTCCAGGCGCGCTCTTCCAATCGGACGCGGCCTCCGGGGCTCCCGGCGCCGCCGGCGCCGCCCAGGTGGGCGGAGCCTCCTCGCCCGGAGAGGGTCCACGGGGCGCCTGGGCTAAGCCAGACACACACACACACACACACACACACACACACACACACACACACACACACACACACACACACACACACACACACACACACACACACACCCCACTACACCACACACACATCACAGACACACAGACACACACACCCCACTACACCACACACCACACACACATCACAGACCCCTCGTCCTGGTCTGAGGCCTGAACCGCATTCTGCTCTCCTCCTGGGATCCGCCTAGGGCCCCTGTGGGAAGGAGAGAAGCCAGTGCTGGGCCCAGACAGTCATTCCTTCATTCATTTCTGACCTTGACTGGGTCCTCCGTGCTGGACTTGAGGCTACCAGGTTGCATCTCCCTGCCCACAGGCAGCTTGTTAGAGGTCATGACAGAATGCAATTTGGGCAATTTAGTCTCCAGTCTTTTGATCTTCCCCAGGCGTCCTACCCTCAGCATTCCCTTCCCCATTCCCGGAACATCATTTCCGCGGGATGCAGCCCCTCCCGCCCAGCCGCTGTGCAGGGTCCACTAATCAGCCCTCCCTCCTCCCCCCCCCACACACTTCAGGTGCTTCCAGTTTCCCCCATTATTCGTGATGCTCTCACATCAGTCAGGGGCCTGTGGGAAAACAGATGGCTTCCGTAAATTAGGGAAATTCCAGGAGGGTTACTTACAAAGGAGGACTGCTTACCGAAGGGGCGGGGACGCGGGGACGCGGGGACGCGGGGACGCGGGGGTAAGGGAACCAGAGGGAGAGTGTAAGCCTCCAGGACCAGCACAGGGGGGACAGTTACCACCCGTAGGGCTGGAGGGAAGCAGGAGGCGAGGTCACCAGCAAATGAAAAAAGAGTCACCAAGGGGATGCCTGACTTTAAGAGCAATGATGTTCGGTCAAGTGACAGCCTGTCCAGGGCCCCCTGACCTCCCACTAGGGCACTTCACTGGGCCAGCCCACTGGGTTCTGAGTACCAGGAACCTGTGGATGCAGTCCCTGGAGATGGACCTCCGCTGGAGAGTAGCAGAGATTCAAACATAGTTCTAATGCTAAATCCTGCACTCTATACACACTTTATGTTGTTTTATGAGCTTAGAATCCATTTCACAATAACTACTTTGTTATTTTGTAGCAAGAAGTTAACCAAATGAGCTTTCACATAGGAGCTATGCCTTTGGACTGTGGAGCTAGACCACCTGCTATTTAGGTCTGGCTGTGTAATTTGGGGTAAGTTATGCAAACTTTCTGTGCCTCAGTTTGCTCATCTGTAAAATGGGGATAATAGTAATAATAATAACCCTTCCTCAAGGGTTTTTGTCTGGATTACATAAAATGATAAGTGTGGCACACAGTGAATGCCAAACGGGCATTCGCTGTTACCCTGAACTGGGTGAGATGCTGCTGCCAGAGCAGGAGGGTCCCTCGTCTCAGAACAATTGTGCTCATCCACTGATCTGCAGCCTTGGGTGCCCGGTTATGCCAGCCTGACCTTAAAAAGCCCCCACCAGCTAAAGAGCAGTGTCTACTCCCCCCTCCCGCCCCCCTCGCAGTTTCCTCTGCACAGACACAACACAGCACAATCCAGAACAGGGTGGTCTGTCCTTTTTGCCAACCCCAAAGAAGGCATCTGGTAGCAGGGTTGGCCCTCTCGGTATGTGGAGAGAACGTGACTGACGGCTGCCATTTGTACCGGCATGCCTGAGACAACTCTGGACAAGTTCCGGAAACTCCTTCAAGTGAATGAGGAGGACACTGGACTTGCCTCCTAGGGAGCCAGAAGGGCAATTGCCAACCCCTTAGCCTGGCTGGCTGAGCACGGAGGGCGGTTCAGCTGAATGAGGTGTGAAGGGCACGTCAAGGCCACGTGGGAGCCTTGCTGGAGAGCATTGGTCTTGACAGATGGGTCCCGCTGGGCCAGAAGGGGGATTTACACAACACACACACACACACACACACACACACACACGTGCGTGCGCGCATGCAGAGGTACAGGTCACAGCTCACCGCTTGCTTGTCACCTCCCCAATCGGCTTCTAATGCTCTCTACTTGTAATATAGCGATTAGAGTCAGAAAGATCTGATTCAAATTCCAATTCAAAAACGCAAATGTGCAAAAATAGTTCTGTTTGGACAAAATACCTCACTTTATGTTTAAAATTAATTCATATTCTTATCAAAATAATCCACGGATTTGATTTTTTTTTAAGATTTAATTTTTAATTTATTTTTGGCAGCATTGGGCCTTCCTTCCTGCGCCCAGGCTTTCTCTAGTTGTGGCGAGCGGGGGCTACTCTTCGTTGCGGTGCTCAGCTTTCTCATTGCAGTGGCTTCTCTTGTTGCGGAGCACGGGCTCTAGGCGCGTGGGCTCAGTAGTTGTGGCTTGTGGGCTATAGAGCACAGGCTCAGTAGTTGCGGCACACGGGCTTAGTTGCTCCACGGCATGTGGGATCCTCCTGGACCAGGGATCTAACCGACTTCCCCTGCATTGTTTTTTTTGTTTGTTTGTTTTGTTTTTTAAAGAATCAATTTTATTTATTTTTGGTTGCATTGGGTCTTTGTTGTTGCGTGCAGACTTTCTCTAGTTGCTGTGAGTGGGGTCTACTCTTTGTTTTGGGGGGGTCTACTCTTCGTTGCAGTGTGCAGGCTTCTCATTGCGGTGGCTTCTCTTGTTGCAGAGCACGGGCTCTAGGCACTTGGGCTTCAGTAGTTGTGGCACGTGGGCTCAGTAGTTGTGGCTCGCAGGCTCTACAGCACAGGCTCAGTAGTTGTGGCGCATGGGCTTAGTTGCTCCGTGGCATTTGTGATCTTCCTGGACCAGGGCTCGAGCCTGTGTCCCCTGCATTGGCAGGCGGATTCTTAACCACTGCGCCACCAGGGAAGTCCCGCCCACTTGATTTTTAATGAGGCAAATAGTATGCAAATGCTTCTGATGAAAAACCCACAGGCCCATCTCTGACTCACAAGCTCCAGGGGCAGCCTCTTTCAATTCTTTTATGTGTGTGTGTGAGAAACCTTCATATTTATAAATATTATGCTTATACTGTTATTTCTTGAGTTTTCAATTCTAGATATTATCAACTGGCTCCCTATTATGGCAGATGAGAATTTAGCAGTCTTACTTGCCCTCTCCCAAAATGCCTTTTCCCTTTACACCACACACTTATATTTCTGGTTTAAACAATATTCAGGATTCCATTATTGTACCCTTGTAAATACTGTTCACTGCTGAGCCAAGCTGTGTACAGACTGTTTTCCTTCGACACGTGTTTTTTTTTTTTAATTAATTAATTTTATTTTTGGCTGCATTGGGTCTTCGTTGCTGCACGCAGCCTTTTTCTAGTTGCAGCGAGTGGGCTACTCTTCGTTGTGGTGTGCGGGTCTCTCACTGCGGTGGCTTCTCTTGCTGCGGAGCATGGGCTCTAGGCGCGCGGGCTTCAGTAGTTGTGGCATGCAGGCTCAGTATTTGTGGCTCACAGACTTAGTTGCTCCACAGAATGTGGGATCTTCCCAGACCAGGGATTGAACCCATGTCCCCTGCATTGGCAGGCAGATTCTTAACCCCCTGCGCCACCAGGGAAGTCCCTGACACGTGTTTTATTTATGCGTATTAGCTCACAGGTGATTGGTAGGCAGGGGCAAGGCATAAGTACAACCCGGAAGTTGGGTAGTTCTTATGCAGTTTTTCCCAGTGTATTAATGTTTTTGAAGTCAGCAAGGACAAGGATTACAACAATTAAAAGAGGGTCTTAGCAATATATGAAGGCCTTAAAAAATTAGGTAAGCTGAAAAATCCCACAGAAAAGTCTTCCTTTAGAGCAAGAATAATGTAGTGTAGGACCACTTCACTGCCCTTTGTGTTCAGTCTGTCTGTGGAAGCTGAGCGTGCATATGAAGAGGCTGCAAAGGTGTGCTCTCATATTAAAACATTTTGTCTTTGATGGATAAAGAAAGCTACCTCTAGATTGTATTTTTATTGTTGATGAAACTAGTCTCTTTTAGAGGTGAACATCTTCAAGGGTCAACGTCTCCAAGGAGGAAGCAGAAGCCTAAAGCCTAAGGCTGAAAAGGAGAGACTAGCTGTGATTTTAGGTGCTAATGCCAGTGGAGAAATGACTGTGTTAGTATCTTTATTAGTATCCTTGCTGGTTTTATTAGGGCTCTGGTTATAGAGCTATGCAAAAATATAAACTTAATAAAGGATGTGTATCCAGAATATATAAAGAATTCTTATGACTCAATAATAAGACAAACGACCCAATAAAAAAATGAGCAAAAGATTTTGAAGAGGGGCTTCCTTGATGGCACAGTGGTTAAGAATCCACCTGCCAATGCAGGGGACACGGGTTCGAGCCGTGGTCCAGGAAGATACCACATGCCGCGGAGCAACTAAGCCCATGAGCCACAACTTCTGAGCCTGCGCTCTAGAGACTGTGAGCCACAACAACTGAGCCTGTGTACCACAACTACTGAAGCCCGTGCACCTAGAGCCTGTGCTCCACACCAAAAGAAGCCACCCCAATGAGAGGCCCGCACACCACAATGAAGAGTAGCCCTGGCTCAACACAACTAGAAGAAGCCCCCATGCAGCAACAATGACCCAATGTAGCCAAAGAATAAATAAATAAATAATTTATTTATTTTAAGATAAAGGTTTTGAAGAGACACTTCAGCAGAAATATACATCACATATAAGCACATAAAAGATCATCATTGGTCGTCATCAATGAGATACCATCACACACCTGCTATAAAGGCTAAAATGAATAAGACTGACAAGACCTAGTGTTGACAAGGAGGTGGGGCACCTGGAACTCTCATACACGGCTGCTGGGAATGCAAAACGGTTCAGCCCCTTTGAAAACGTTTGATATTTTCTTTTATTTTTTGAAATTGAAGTATAGTTGATTTACAATATTGTGTGAGTTTTGGTTGTACAGCAAAGTGATTCAGTATAATGTATATATATTTCAGGTTATTTTCCAGTGTAGGTTATTATAATATATTGAATATAGTTCCCTGTGCTATACAGTGAATCCTTGTTGCTTATCTATTTTATATAGAGTAGTTTGTATCTGTTAATCCCATACTTCTAATTTATCCCTCCCCCTCTCCCTTTCCTTTTTGCTAACCATGAGTTTTTTCTTTCTATGTCTGTGAGTCTGTTTCTGTTTTGTATATAGATCCATTTGTATTATTTTTTAGATTCCACACGTAAGTGATATCATATGATATTTGTCTTTGTCTGACTTACTTCACTTAGTATGATAATCTCTAGGTCCATCTATGTTGCTGCAAATGGCATTATTTCATTTTCATGGCTAAGTAATATTCCAGTATATATATATATATATATGTATATACACACCACTTCTTTCTTTCTTTCTTTCTTTCTTTCTTTCTTTCTTTTTGACTGTGTTGGGTCTTTGTTTCTGTGCAAGGGACTTCTCTAGTTGCGGCGAGCGGGGGCCACTCTTCTTCGCAATGCGTGGGCCTTTCACTCTCGCGGCCTCTCTTGTTGTGGAGCACAGGCTCCAGACATGCAGGCTCAGTAGTTGTGGCTCACAGGCCCAGTTGCTCCGCAGTGTGTGGAATCTTCCCAGACCAGGGCTCGAACCCGTGTCTCCTGCATTGGCAGGCAGATTCTCAACCACTGCGCCACCAGGGAAGCCCCCACATCTTCTCTATCCACTCGTCTGTTGATGGGCACTCGGGCTGCTTCCATGTCTTGGCTATTGTAAATAGTGCTGCTGTGAACACTGGGGTGCGTGTATCTTTTTGAATTAGAGTTTTCATCTTTTCTGGGTATACGCCCAGGAGTGGGATTGCAGGATCATATGGTAACTCTATTTTTAGTTTTTTAAGGAACCTTCATACTATTCTCCATGGTGGCTGCACCAATTTACATTCCCACCAACAGTGTAGGAGAGTTTCCTTTTCCAGCATTTATTATTTGTAGACTTTTTGGTGATAGCCATTCTGACCAGCGTGAGGTGATACCTCATTGTGGTTTTGATTTGCATTTCTCTAATTATTAGTGATATTGAGCATCTTTTCATATGCCTGTTGGCCATCTCTATGTCTTCTTTGGAGAAACATTTATTTAGATCTTCTGCCCATTTTTTGATTGGGTTGTTTGTTTTCTTGGTATTGAGTTTTATGAGCTGTTTATGTACTTTGGATATTAATCCCTTGTCAGTCACATCATTTATAATATTTTCTCCTATTCCATAGGTTGTCTTGTTGTTTTGTTGATGGTGTCCTTTGTCATGCAAAAGATAATAAGTTTGATTAAGTCCCATTTGTTTATTTTTGCTTTTATTTCTTTTGCCTTGCGAAAATGATCTAACAAAATATTCCTACAACTTATATCCAAAAATGTTTTGCCTATGATCTGTTCTAGGAGTTTTGTGGTGTCAAGTCTTATATTTAGGTCTTTAAACGATTTGGAGTTTATTTTTGTGTGTGGTGTTAGGGAGTGTTCTAATTTCATTGATTTACATGTAGCTGTCCAGTTTCCCCAGCACCACTTGTTGAAGAGACTGTCTTTTCTCCATTGTATTTTCTTGCCTCCTTTGTCATAGATTAATTGACCGTAGGTGTGTGAGTTTATTTCTGGGCTCTCAGTTTGGTATTTTCCTGTGTGTGTGTATTTATAAAATGAGAAACAGTCCCACTTCTAGTCATTTACCCTTGAGAAATGAAAATATAAGTTCACACAAAGACCTGCGCACAAAGACCTGCATATAGGCAGCTTTAGTCATAATAACCCCAAACTGGAAATAACCCAACTTCTGTTCAAATGGTTAATGTGGTACCTCTATACAGTGGAATATGACTCCAGCAATAAAAAGGGACAAACTAAGTGATATACACAGTAAAATGGATGCATCTAAAATAACATTATGCTAAGTGAATGGATTCAGACACAAAAGATTACATACTGTATGATTCTATGACATTCTGGAAAGTCATAGGGACAGAAATATCATAAGGACAGTAATTAGATCAGTAGTTCCTGAAAGATTAAGGGGAAATGACTGCAGTAGGGTCTGAGGCAAGTTTTGGGGATGATGGAAATGTTCTATATCTTGATAGTGGTGGTGGTTACATGACTGTTTACATGTTTAAAACCTCATCAAATTATACACTTCAAAAGAAAAAATTTTACTATGTACAAATTATACCTCAATAAACTCAACTTCTTAAAGATGTTCCACAGGTTTTAAGTATCTAACCCTCTTTTCTCTGTAAGCCCGTTATTTTTTAGTGAATGACTTTACAGAAGGCAAGATTTTAAAGGAACATTTATATATAATTATAGCAAAAATATCTCAGTTATGATTACATCTCCTTTCCTCTATAATTTTTTGTTCTCCTAGGAGTTATACGGACGGGTTGCTCTCAAGTCTGCCACATGGCTGTTGTCCCTTGACCTCTCGCCTGCATGGGCTATCTGTTTCCTGTATCCTTTTTCATCCTCTTTCTTGAGTTTGCATCTTCTTCATGGCAAAGCACATTTACCAGCAGCTTATTGAGATAGGGTGCATAGGAGGTGAATTTTCTAAGACTTTGCATTCTGAAAGTGTCTTTATTCTGCTCTCACAATTAACTGATAGTTTGGCTGGGTATAGAACTTCAGGTTGGAAATCATCACTATCAGAATTTTGAAGGTGTCAATTCCATTGTTATCTTGCTTCCAGTATTTTTGTGGAAGAGATTCTGCTACCTCTTCCTTTGAAAATGACCTTCTTTTTTCTCTTTGGAAGTCTTTCTTTTCCTCCATTTTTTGGCTGTGCCATGCAGCTTGTGGGATCTTAGTTCCCTGACCAGGGATTGAGCCCAGGCCCCCTGCAGTGGAAGCCCAGAGTTGTAACCACTGGACCACCAAGGAATTCCCCTCTTTGGAAGTTTTTATCTTTATCCCCATTGGTTTGAAATTTCAAGATGAAGTGCACTGATGTGAATTTTTATCTATTAATTATGCTGGTAACTTGGGATTTTTTCATCTGGATACTTATATGCTTCCATTCTGGGAGTTTTTCGTAACATTTTTCTTTGATAATTTCATTTCTTCTGTTTTCTCTGTTTTTTTTTTCTTTGTGGAATTCCTGACATTCAGATGTTGGACCCCCTGGTTTAGTCTTTTAATTTTCTTATTAAAATGTCTCTCCTCAGGGCTTCCCTGGTGGCGCAGTGGTTGAGAGTCCGCCTGCCGATGCAGGGGACACGGGTTCGTGCCCCGGTCCGGAAGGATCCCACATGCTGTGGAGCAGCTGGGCCCATGAGCCATGGCCGCTGAGCCTGCGCGTCTGGGGCCTCTGCTCCGCAACGGGAGAGGCCACAACAGTGAGAGGCCCGCGTACCGCAAAAAAAAAAATTTCTCTCCTCATTTCTATCTCTGTCTTTTGGGAGATTTCTTCAACTTGATGAAATGATGATCCCAAGATGATCTTATCCAGTTTCACGGCTTTAAATGCTATTTGCACACTCATGACTCCAGCCTGGCCCTCTCCCCTAAATTCTATATTCCTCTAGCTAACCAGCTTCTCAGCATCTCTCCTTGCATATCTAATAAACATCTTGGCTTAATAAATCCAAAACTGAATGTCTGGTTTCTTACTCCCTGTGCTAGGCTGAACAATGGCTCCCAAAATATAAATACTTCCTAATCCCCGGAACCTGTGGATGTTACCTTATATGGCAAAAAGGACTTGCAGGTATGATTAAGTTAAGGTTCTTGAGATGAGGAGATGATCCTGTATTAAGTGAGTCCTAAATGCCATCACATGTGTCCTTATAAAAGCGAGGGGAGGGACTTCCCTGGTGGTCCATTGGTTAAGACTCCGTGCTTCCAGTGCAGGGGCACAGGTTCTATCCCTGGTCGGGGAACTAAGATCCCACATGCCACCAGGAGGCCAAAAAAAAAAAAAAAAAAAGGGAGGGGAGATGGTCAGAGGAGGATGTAGGAGACGTGACAGCAGAAGCAAGTGGTTGGAGTGATGTGAGGAAGGGGTCATGAGCCAAATAAAGCAGGTGGCCCCCAGAAGCTAGAAAAGATAGGGACACAGCTTTTCAGAAGGAACTGGCCCTGCTGACACCTCGTCTTTAGGCCAGTGAAACTGATTTCAAACTTCTGGCCTCCAGAACTGTAAGATAAAAAATGTGCTGCTTTAAACCACCAAGTTTGCAGTAATGTGTTATAGCAGTGATCAGAAACTGATACATTCCCCACCTCACTTCTCCCACAGACTTTCTCAGGTCAGTTGAGGGCACCCCCATCTTTCCAATCGCTCAGACCATAACCTCGGAGTGGTCCTTGAGTCCTCTTTGGCTCACACCCCATGTCCAGTCTACCAGGAAATTCTTTCAGCTCTACGTTGAGAACATCTTCAGAATCTTACCAGGTCTCGCCACCTCCATGGCAAACACTCCAGGCCAAGGGGGCATCATCCCTTACTTGGATCACTACAGAAGCCTCCAGAGTGGTCCCCCTGTTTCTGCTTTTGCTGCTCACTTACCACCCACCCCCCACCCTTGAGCCCATTTTCAACCTAGCACCCAGCACGATCCTTTTAAAATGAATAAGATCATTTCACTCCTCTCTCTAAACTCTCAATGGCTCTTCATCTCACCCAGCAAAAGCCAAAGCCCCTCCGCAGCCTACAGGGTTGACACAACTGCCACCTCCCATCCCCTCTCTCACCTCATGCCCAGCAACTGTCCCCTTGCTAACTCTAATCCAGCCACACTGGCCACCTTGCTCGATTGTGCTAACCACACTCCTGCCTCAGGGCCTTTGTAGCTGCTCTTCCCTCTGCTTGGGAAGTCCTCCCAGATTCCACATGACCAAAGCTGACTCTGTAATTTGTGGGGTCCAGTGCAGAGATGAAAATGTCGGACTCCTTATTCAAAAAGCAGTGGAAAAAAGGGTATCATTAAAATTACTAAAATAGGGCTCCCCTGGTGGCACAGTGGTTGGGAGTCCGCCTGCCGATGCAGGGGACACGGGTTCGTGCCCCGGTCCGGGAAGATCCCACATGCCGCGGAGGGGCTGGGCCCCTGAGCCATGGCCGCTGAGCCTGCGCGTCCGGAGCCTGTGCTCCGCAACAGGAGAGGCCACAACAGTGAGAGGCCCGCGTACCTCAAAAAAAAAAAAAAAAGTACCAAAATATAAAAGGTTTTCATTTCTTCTAAGAGAGAGGCTCTCTCTTGACCTGTCAAGGTCTTTTAAATTTGTTATTTAATGTTGCAGTCCCTGGGGCAAAGGGATGCTTGCCATGAACTTGCAGACCCTGGCGGGTACGCAGGGTCCCACACTGGCGCATGCACACATCACAGGCTGCTGAATAACCCCTACTAGAAAAGCAATCTCCCCTTGCCGTGGGTAACCCCCAAGGGGTTACAACCTCTGTACAAGAACTGCCAAATCTCCTACAGAACATGCTGTGTAGCTGGCCAGCATGGGGCGGGGCCAGCCACCTCCATGTCCTACCCTGAGATGCCGTGGGGCGTGTGTGACAGCCCCTGACCCTCCCGGTGCCAGGTTCCCAGTGGGGGCAGAAGATGGCAGCAGTTGCTGGTCTGGTCTGTGTGTGGCTCTGATGGGGTCCAGGGCGCCAGCCAACAGAGGAGTGGGCAGTCAAGAGGCAGGGAAACAGTGGGAGGGAAGACTGTGCGTTAGGGAGCCCAGCTCCAACCCCCAGGGCATTGGACTCCACTTACAAAACCCACATCCACAGGTAAAAGTATCAAGACTCTCACGACAGCAGGCAGAGCCTAAGTCCTGGGTTGGGACCCTGTGCTGGTCCACAAGGCTGGTCCTAGACATGCTTTCCTTGTTCTGTCTCATCAGGGGGGCCACCCCTGACCCCTCCCCCCATGCCTGGTACACCCTTTCCCTGCACTCCAGCTGGCGTTGTACATACTGTTTAAAGCCTGCCTCTCACCTCTGGAACAGATGCTTCATGCGTGGGGGAGGTGGGGAAGAAATCTCCCCAGCACCTAGAATACCGCCCAGCACATAAGAGGAGCTCCATAAATATATTGAATGAACAAAATTGAGTGAATCAGTGAATGAATGAATGGATGAGTGGACGGATGGGCTTGCTTCCCGTGGCTTCCCCCCTGCAGCTTCCGCGGACCTGCCAGCTCATCTCCCTCTGCTCTCCACCTTCAAAACCACGGCTGGACTCTTGGGCTCTGTATCACATCCTGCTGCTGCCCTTGTGGGCTTGTTGCCAGGCCCTTGGCGTTGTGGAATTCTAGAAAGCGGCCACTGTGACCCACTGCCCACTCAGCCTGTCTGAGCAGCCCCTTGGCCATTCTCAGCCCTGCCCCTCCTCTGAAATTCAGCTTTTTAGCCCTACGGGCCAGGCTCCTTTGTAGGCACTTGCCAACCTGGTAAAACCGTGACTCTCAGAGAAAGCTCCTACCACGTGACTCCCACTTTGTAGGTGGGTGAGCTGAGCAGGAGAGGTCGAGCAACTTCCCCGAGGCTGCACAGCTGCTGAGGGTCTGGGCGGGGACTTGAACCTGAGCCTCTGGCTCTAACAGTTCACATGCCCCAAGCTGGGTGCTTGTCCAGACTGGAGATGGTGGGTGGGGAGCGCCAGCCCTGGCAAAGCCTCCTGCCGGGAGCCTGTATTGTTCCTGGGATTAGGCTCTGGGGAGGCTGAGCTACAGGCCGAGTGTCACCAGGGCTTGCAGCTCTTTCCAGGGGCTTCCAGAGCCTTCCAGAGCCTCGGCGGGGCGGGGCAGGGCAATGCCCACCTCCCTCATCCTGAGAGGAGGCAGCCTGGGGACAGTACCTCGAAAAGGACAGGGGTGCTTCTCGGTGCTTCCAAGCTGGGGAGGGGCTGCAGAGGGACCCGCCCCCCCCACACCCCCAAGCGGCAGGGGCCCCAGGATAGGGACTGTGCAGGTGCCCTTCTCCGCTGAGGGTGACAGGCCACGCCTAACAGTGAGCAGCTCCAGCCATTCTGTCCCAAAGGCCCACATTAGCAGGGCAGGGCTCAGAGGAGGGGCCCGGACCCACCCTGCCCTGTAGAAGAGGGGGAACTGGGAGGGGAGGTAGAGTGCTCCCGTGGCCTGCGCTCCAGAGCCCTGCCTGTTGGAAGCTCCCCAGCACTCCTGCTGCCTCCTGACCTCCCCAGGGATCGAGGGGACTCATCAGGTAACTCTGACATGGTTTCATGGCTGCACGAGTCTGCCTTCCGTCAGCTCCCTGAGGGCGCTTTTACACACGTTTTTATCCTCGCCACTTCCCGCCCCTGGTAAGTGAGTGCTGCTACCACATCCCCATTTGATGGATGAGTAAACTGAGGCCAGAGAGGATCGATAACCTGCCCCTCAAGTTCACACCCGCAGGCGAGGGCCTGGAGCCCACGAGCTCCCACGCCTGCAGTTCCAACAGCAAAGCACCTCTGCCCAGGGCCCAGCCGAATGGGGTGCCAGGCGGTGCTGCGTGGGAGGTGGGGCTGGAGGGTGGTAGTCACGCCTGGGCCTGCAGGCACTGGCTCTGGGCCTGTTGGGCCAAAAAGGAATCCATCGGGTTACATGTCGGACCCAGATTTCTCATCTCAGAGGGACTTTCATCTCTCTCACCAGCCAGTTGGAACCCCTGGTCCCCCAAGCCCTGCACCCTCCTGGCTGGGGGCCACTGACTGAGTTGGGTCCTAGCCGGGCACAGTGTGCTGCTCTGGGGTCTGGCCTTGCGGGCAAACAACAGTAGTGGGGAGTCTGGGAGGTGGTGATGCTCCCCAGGCCTCCTTGGTGCCCCCTTCAGAGCTCAGCACAGAAGTGATCAGCTGCTGACCTGGGTTGGGGGGGCGGGCACGTGTTGAAGGAAACCTGGCTCCTGATGCCCTGGGCCCTCCATTCTAGCTCCTCTGGGGGCTGGTCCCCCCCACCACCCTGGCATCCCCCTTGTCACTCCCTCACCTGCCCCCTCCCACCGCCTTTGCTGCTGCTCTCACTGGACCCCAGGGCACCCTGGCTTCCATCTTCTCTGGTTAGAATCCTCCTCTGGTCCACTCCCTTCTCACCTCGTTCCCCCAGGCATTGGGCTAAGTACTTAGTAGGCTTTACCTCCTGAAATCCTAACAGCCACCACACACAGCCTGGGGGGGTGGGGGGTATGCGGGGGGGCGGGTGACCCTTTTCCCACTTCCTGTTCCAAAACTCAGGGCAGACCAGAGGGAAGGGTGTGGGCTGGGCCCTAGACTCCCGGATCCCAGGGGTGGTGGACCTGGGCTCCACTCCAAAGGCTCTCCAGACTGGCTGCCCAGGGCTACAGGGAGGGGTCCCCAGCACCCTGCCAACTCTGGCCCCCAGGGCTGCACGCCTACCCCGTCTAGGCTCAGAGCCACTCTACATGGCCACTCACTGACAGTGAGTGATGTGTACCACTCGGACCCTCCGTCTCCTCATTTCTGAATGAGAGATATCTTAGACTTACTTTAAGGCCCAGGTGTGGGCTGCTGGAAGGCAAACTGAGTTGCGATGACTCAGGCCTCTGTAACTCAATAGGCTTCACACCTATTGGTGGTTACTGGTAGCTGCTACTAATGACAGCTTATCTGTTCATCGAGAGGCCTGTGGGCCGGAGCTGGTGCTGGGCGCTGGGCTGAGGAGGGGTGGCGGGGCTCTCCCCCCACCCAGCCTTCAGGAGCACCCTGACGTCCCCACCCTGGACTCCTGCCTCACCCTTTCTCCATTTCATGTGTCATGAGTGTCACCTTCCTAGTACCTGTCTGTCCCTCCAGTGTGTCTGCACCCCTCCATGGCCCCATCACTCT
Organism: Mesoplodon mirus; assembly: GCF_964341445.2. Taxonomy (NCBI): domain Eukaryota; kingdom Metazoa; phylum Chordata; class Mammalia; order Artiodactyla; family Ziphiidae; genus Mesoplodon; species Mesoplodon mirus. The sequence continues at coordinate 187,437,539 of NC_138979.1, forward strand.
GCAGGGGCCTGGCACCCAGAGGTGCATGGGGTGGGAGTGAGGGTGAGTTAGACATCGCAGCCCCCTCTCATTTTGCAGGTGGGAAAGCCAAGGCCCAAGGAGGTCAGGGGGAGGCCCAAGGACACAGTGAAGTGGGTCAGTGTCGCGAGGCTGCAAGCCAAGCGAGGGACCTTAAACTAAGTCTTTGGTTTGATCTCAGGTAGAGATCTGGGTTCCGGAAGGCTCCAGGAGCTGCAGTTACAGGTCAGTTTCAGGCCAACGAGCATCCTGGGGACACTGCTCTGTCGTTCTGCACCTGCCCTGACAGGAACTCAGGTGTCTGTCTGGGTGTCCACGGCAGCCTGGGCAGCTGGGATGGGAGTGGAGCAAGCCACACTCCACGAAGGGCTTCTGGAAAGCTGAGCAGCATCGGCTCTGCTGGGTCTCCAGGGAATACGACGGGGGCCCCAAAGACCCCTGGAGGTGTGAGCCATCCCCAGGCATCCCGGGGAGAATGCCAGAGGCCTTGACTTTCCCCAGCCCCCAGCCCCACTGCTGCAGCCTCTCAGGCCCCACCCAGCTCAGGCCCCTACTTCACCTCTTCACACACAGCAGTACCACTCGCTGGGCATCCTGTCCCCAACCACGTTCTTCCCGAGTGTCCACACAGCAGCCGGATGAAACCCGGATCTGACCAGGCCACCATCACTCCTGCTTGCCTGTGGGATAAAGTTCGACTTCCTGTACCTGGCATTCAAGGCCCTCCATCTCTGCCTCTAGTGTCTGGACTGCCCTTAAGAGGGGAGGAATGGGGTGTTCCCCAGGCAAGAGGTGGAGCCTTGTCCATAAGCAGCCGGGCCACCCAGACTGCACTGAGCTGCTGGACCAAACACGGCTTTCCTAACCCTGGGTGTGCAAGTGTGAGGGCATCTGTGAGTGTGGCTGGGTGTGAGATGGTGTGTCCAGTGATGATGTTGGGGCACTGTGGGATATTCCCAAGAGGTTTTTGTTTTCTGGTGTTTTTTTTTTGGCTGCGTTGGGTCTTCGTTGCTACATGCGGGCTTTCTCTAGTTGCGGTGAGCGGGGGCTACTCTTCGTTGCGGTGCTCAGGCTTCTCATTGTCGTGGCTTCTCTTGTTGCGGAGCACGGACTCTAGGTGCTTGGGCTTCAGTAGTTGTGGCATGTGGGCTCAGTAGTTGTGGCTCGCGGGCTCTAGAACTCAGGCTCAGTAGTTGTGGTACACGGGCTTACTTGCTCCGCGGCATGTGAGGTCTTCCCGGACCAGGGCTCTAACCCGTGTCCCTTGCATTGGTAGGCAGATTCTTAACCACTGTGCCACCAGGGAAGCCCCTCCCAAGAGGTTATGCTGCTGGGGCCACATCCTGGGACCAGCTTTCCCTCCAACTGTATCTTAGCAACCAGAGCTCCTGAGGCTCCACCGTTCAACCCCTTCCAGGCCTGGGCCTCAGACGACCTCAGTGGAAAACAGTGTGGCTTTGGTCAGAATGACACGTGGGGCACAGAACTGGGCTTCTGAGCCTGCAGGTGGAGTCTCAGGTCAGGCTTAACTTCGTGCCCCAAGATAGCTGGAGCCACGTGACTGGCTCTTCTTCCCCCGCCTCCACCCCCAGCTCTAACCCAGCCCCAGGGGCCGAGCCAGCTTTGAGGCTGGAGGGGGCTGACCAGGTAAGTCCCTGCTCTGTAGCTCAGAGGCAGAACCCTCTTACAGCCCACCCAACCTGGAAGGGTCTTCTGTCCATCAGGCCTTGTTCTGGGTCCTATGCCCTGGTTACCCTCTGCCCTGTGATCCGCGCTCTGTGTTGTCTTGCTGCCAGCTGGACCAAGTACGCCTTCCCATGCCTGTCGCTGACTCTGATCACCTGCTAGCTGGGTCCCGGGACCATCCTCCCTGGTCATGGCTTCTGGACAAGTAGCACCCCTGGTTACTGGAGCAATAATCCCCAGGTGTGTGCGGGTCTGCCATGGTAGCCTCTATGATGGCTATTGTTGGTGTTCTTGTCCCATGTCTGGGGACAGTGCTTCCTGTTCCAAAGAGGGGGTCCAGATGAAGGGCTCCAAGCAGCCCACCTGCCCAGGTTGTGTCCTCCTGCCCCGGGACTGGCAGGAGGGTAGGCCCACGACCCTCTTCATCCCTTGGATCTTCTGTTGTCCTGGTGGTCACACCCTGACATCCCCACACCACAATGTAAAGAACCCGTGTGAGGATGAGCACGCAAGGGATGGGGGTGGAATGCCACAGAGGGCACGGGAGGAGGGTGGCCAGTGAGGCGGGTGCGCCCTGGGGTCTGCAGAGGTCCTAGGATGCTCCAACACGGACTGGGGGCGTGGCCTCGATAGTGGGCGTGGCTTCAACGGGAGGGGCGGGCCCCGCTTTCTGAGACCTGTGGCCCCCTCCCGCCTGCCACTCTTCCTTCTCGTTGGGGGCTTACATCTTGCTTGGTGGTCCTGCTGCTCTTTCCCCCTGGCGCTGGGCCCTCCCCTCCGATCCTATGTCCTAGACGTGGTGACAACGACAACGTGGACGATAAGAAGAGCTTTGGGGACTTCCCTGGTGACACAGTGGTTAAGAATCTGCCTGGCATGCAGGGGATACGGGTTCGAGCCCTGGTCCCGGAAGATCCCACATGCCGCGGAGCAACTAAGCCCGTGCCCGACAACTACTGAGCCTGCGCTCTACAGCCCGCGAGCCCCAGCTACTGAAGCCCGCGCACCTAGAGTCTGTGCTCTGCAACTGGAGAAGCCACCGTAATGAGAAGCCCGCGCACCACAATGAAGAGTAGCCCCTGCTCACTGCAACTAGAGAAAGCCTGCGCGCAGCAACGAAGACCCAACGCAGCCAATAAATAAATAAATAAATTTATTTAAAAAAAAAAAAAGAAGAAGAGCTTTGGCTTCCGCCTTTCCCAGGTCCCCGCCCTGGAGAGGGGGTCCTCAGGAGACATCCCACCCGGCCAGGGCCTCTACCCACACCCTCCCACTCCCTGCTGACCACCCTGGCTCAGCTCTCTAAACCTGCCCATCCTCCAGGCCCTCCTCAAAAGTACCCCCTCCCAGAAGTGGACCCAGTTTAACTTCTCACCTCTGAGAATCATACTCTGTCACCCCCTCCCAGACACAGCCCACAACCTCCCAGCAACGGTGTCATCAATGTCCCTAAGGCCAGGCATCCAGAGGCCAATCAGATGTGCCATGGCTAGGTGACTTCCACAGTGGCCACCAGCAACACGGCCCAACTCGGCTACAAGGATCTTTTGCTACAAGACCTAGGATGGAGTCTTCCTACGGCTTGTGACTTGCAGTCCTGAGGGACCAGGAAGCTGAGGAGGGTCCTTTCTCCCAGAGCAGGGTGGGGTCTCCAAGAGGAAAAGCCAAGTCTCACTCACCCCCAGCCCCCCACAGCTGGGAAGTCCTGATGTTTTTCAAGGGTAAATGGGGGTTTTTGGAGCCATAGCTGGGTGAGAAGGATGTCTCCACCAGGCAGAATCTGCTGGCACACTTTCCTCACAATTGGCTTGGGGTCTGCCCATGCTGGGTAGGTGGGTGGATGGATGGGTGAGTGGGTGGATGGGTGACTGGGTAGATGGATGGATGGATATGTGAGTGGGTGGATGGGTGGATGGGTGGGTGGATGGGTGGATGGATATGTGAGTGGGTGGATGGGTGGGTGGATGGGTGGATGGATATGTGAGTGGGTGGATGGGTGGATGGGTGGGTGGATGGGTGGATGGGTGGATGGATATGTGAGTGGGTGGACGGGTGGATGGGTGGATGGGTGGGTGGATGGGTGGATGGATATGTGAGTGGGTGGATGGGTGGGTGGATGGGTGGATGGATATGTGAGTGGGTGGATGGGTGGATGGATGGGTGGGTGGGTGGATGGGTGGATGGGTGGGTGGATGGGTGGATGGGTGGATGGATATGTGAGTGGGTGGATGGGTGGATAGGTGGGTGGCTGGGTGGATGGGTGGATGGATATGTGAGTGGGTGGATGGGTGACTGGGTAGATGGATGGATGGATATGTGAGTGGGTGGATGGGTGGGTGGATGGGTGGTTGGATGGGTAGGTGGATGGATGGGTGGGTGGATGGGTGGGCAGATACCATGTTCCCAACAGAGGTCAGCAGACCCCCTACCTCCCTGCACGCCCTGAGTGCCCCAAGGCCCCAGGCCAGGAAAGGATCACAGAGCCTGTTCATAAAACAGCTGAGGAGGTGGGTGAAGTTCAGCCTGCAGAAGACAAGCCTCAGGGGAGCAGAAGAGGTGCCTTTGAGGGTTTGGAGGGCTCTCCGCTGGGAGAAGGCAAGGACACCCCCTCCTAAACGCATGGCTCTAGGGATGGAGCCAGGACTGGTGGGGGAGGTGGGAGGGAGGCAGATGGTGTCTTGAGGCAAAGCCAACTGCTGGAGCCTCTGCCTCTCCTGCTGGGCTCCTGACAAATGGTAAACGGAACCGGTTTTCTTGCTAACTTACATTTTCGGTTCCAAATGGTCTGTGACTCCAAACATGTTCTAATTAACAAAGTGTCTTTTTGTTGCAAGCAACACACTGACAGTCAGAAATGAATGACACAGAGGTGCGTATGATGCAAAGCCACACAGTACCTAGCCACCCTCCCCAAGTCTGCTCCTTGATCCCACGGGGCTTAGTGAGGCTCACAGCGGCCCCTGCAGCTGTACACACCACATCTACCTCTCATCTCTGACTTGCCAAATTGCAGACACTATGGACTCCTCAATATGAAAGTTGGAAATTCAAGAACATTACAGTTGACCCTTGAACAATGCGAGAGTTAAGGGTGCCGAGCTTCTGTGCAGTCAGAAGTCTCAGTACAACTTTACGGGTGGCCTTCTGATCTGAGGTTCCACATCCGAGGATTTAACCAACCTCGGGTTGGGTAGTGCTATGGTATGTATTGAGTGAGAAAAAAAACAACCCGCGTATAAGTGGACTCATGCAGTTCAAACCCATGTTGTTCAAGGGTCCGCTGTACATGACCCTCCTATTTTTCATATTTACATAGTTACTTTTATTCTTCTACTGCTTTTTTGGTAACTTTAAATAACATTCCTTCTACCATATAGCCTAGCAATTCTGCTGCTAGGTATATACCGAAGAGAAATGATAACGTGTCCACGGGACTTCCCAGGCAGTCCAGTGGTTAGGACTCCTCACTTCCACTGCAGGGGGCACGGGTTCGATCCCTGGTCGGGGAACTAAAATCCCGCATGCTGCGCAGCACAGCCAAAAAAAAGTAAACATGTTCATACAAAAACCCATACATAAATGTTCATAGCAACATGACTCACAATAGTCAAAAAGGGGAAAATAACTCAAATATCCAGCAGCTGATGAGTGGTTAAACAATATGCAGACTGTTCCTACAATGGAATATTATTCAATTATAAAAAGGAATGGGGACTTCCCTTGTGGCGCAGTGGTTAAGAATCCGCCTGCCTATGCAGGGGACATGGGTTCGAGCCCTGGTCCGGGAAGATCTCACATGCCACGGAGCAACTAAGTCCATGTGCCACAACTACTGAGCCTGCGATCTAGAGCCCACGAGCCACAACTACTGAAGCCCGTCTGCCTAGAGCCTGTGTTCCACAACAAGAGAAGCCACCACAATGAGAAGCCCATGCACCACAATGAAAAGTAGCCCCCACTCACCGCAACTAGAAAAAGCCTGCACACAGCAATGAAGACCCAACACAGCCAAAAATAAATAAATAAAATAAAATAAAAAGGAATGAAGTACTGAGACAGGCTTTACCACTGAACACACTATGCTAAGTGAAAGAAGCCAGACACACAAAAAAACACATATTGTATGATTCCGTTTATATGGAATGTCCAGAATAGGCAAATGCATAGAGAGGGAAAGTAGAGTTGTGGATGCTTAGGGCTGGTGGGCAGGGAGAAATAGGAGAAATAGACTGCTAATGAGTATAGGGTTTCTTTGTGGGGTGATGACCATGATGCAAGTAGACAGTAGTGATGGCTGCACAACCTTGTCAATGTACAAAACCCCACAGAATCACACACTTTAAAAGGGCGCGTTTTATGCTAGGTGACATATATCAATAAAGCTGTTATATGTAAAAATATGTATTCATTGGGTAAAGATGTAGTATACATATACAGTGGAATATTACTCAGCCATTAAAAAGAATGAAATAATGCCATTTGCAGCAACATGGATGGACCTAGACATTATCCTGCTAAGTGAAGTAAGTCAGACAGAGAAAGACAAATACCCTATGATACCACTTATATGTGGAATCTAAAATATAACACAAATGAACTTATCTATGAAACAGAAACAGACTCACAGACATAGATAACAGAACTGTGGTTGCTAAGGGAGAGGGATGGACTGGGAGTTTGGGATTAGCAGATGCAAACTATTATATACAGAATGGATAAACAACAAGGTCCTACCGTAGAGCACAGGAAACTATATTCAATATCCTGTGATAAACCATAATGGAAAAGAATATGAAAAAGAATGTATATATATGTATAACTGAATCACTTTGAGCAGAAACTAACACAACATTGTAAATCAACTATACTTCAATAAAATAAGTTAAAAAAATATATATCTATTCGTTCACATTCACTTCTTACCCAGCCTTGGGGAGGCAAGGTCACTAGTCCCCCCGCCCCCCCGCATTCCCCCATCTCTCCTCAGTCAGCCCCAAACAGTGAACTTGAACACTGTCCAACATCAATCTGCGAACGCATAATGACAGATGGGAGGCTGAGGTTGGGAGAGGATCTTGCAAAGGATCAGAATCCTGTTGTGATCATAATTGTGATTTAAAAAATAAGTGCTGTGTATTGAATACTCACCCCATGCCAAGGTGACGGTGTTGTGTGTTTTACATGCATCATCTCATTAAGCCTCAGGATGACTTGAGGTCAGGCACCGTGTCCCCATTTTACAGAGGAGGAAACTGAGGCTTAGAGACATCACATGACTGCTAGAACGTGGCAGAGCTGGGAGGAGAGCCCAGGGTGTAAATCCAAACCTCTTGGCCGCCTGGGAGAACAGCCCACTTTTGCTTTCTGTCTCCAAGTATGGGTTTTCTTACGCTGGTGCTCACGTAGACCCATTCATTTTACGTGTTTTAAGCCCTTTGTGCAATGCAAGACCTATCTCGAGAATGTCCTTCGGTGCAGAGGAAGGCAGTAGAGGCAAGGGCCCCCACCCCCCCACGCCCCCTTGCCGCCCACCTGGTACCAGGATGCTCCAGCCTCCCTGGGCCTTCATCCTGACCTCAGGTGGGTGCAACCTGGGCCGTGACCGTGACCTGCTTCCTGACAGACAATGGGAGGCCTGTTTGCCTTCCTGGCTGCCGGATTAGACAACGTTTAGCTTTCCCTCGGAGAAGAGTTGCCCCTCCCCCGCGTGGCAGGGCCAGCCGCTGGGCCGCCGCCAGGAGCCTCTCCCTGCTGCTCAGAGCCTCAGTGCCCATTCTAGAGGTTTAATCATTAACGGGCACATTTGGCCTTTGATTTCAGGTTGGAATTTGGGAGCTGTGCCCAGGAACAATTACCTCTGACACACTATTTTGTGTAAAATCACTCTTAGCTGCCACTAGCTGATAAAGCTGGAGTAAAGAGGGCTCCGTTAACCGCACTGGCCTCTCGGCCTCCGTGGAAGGCAGCCGTGAAGTATGTTCTAGAACGTTTGCTGGCCCTGCGGCTGCGTGGTGGCCTCACCCCCACGTGCAGTTCTGAGGCTGGCAGAGTGGCCGGAGCAGCACCGGCTCAGGGCAGACCCCCCAGAAGCCAGGCCCCTGTTGGCTCTAGGCTCCCGGAGTGAGAAGCCGCTGGGATCAACAGCTCCACACCCTTCCAGCCCGAGCTGGGGCCCAGGCAGCAATGCCCACCTCTCGTCACCCCTGGGAGGAGCAGCCGCTGCTTGGCGTGGGAGTGAGCTCCCCATCTCGGTCAGACTCCCATCTGGGGCGCCCACTCAGGGCTCCCCGCGACCTGAGCCGGCTTTCGGGAGTCACCGCCAGGTACCGAAGGCACGCGTCCGCCCCCTCCTCCTTCCCCTGCCCCCTGCCCCCCTGACTGCCACTGAGACCCGCCTCCCCCGCCCTCTCCTGGGAACGGCCCTGGGAGGCACGGGGCCTCCCAACGTGAGCTGCGCCCCCGCTGCCTTTCTGCTGCTTGGGGCGTTGCCGTTGCCAGAGCAGCTGGCTGGAGGCGGAGGCCGGTTGAGAGAGGCCTGCTTGGGAGGAGGGTGGTGGCTGACCCAGTCTCCTTCAAGGGACCCTCTGCCTTCCTGCCCTCCTGCATCTCTGCCGCCTGAGCCCTGCCCCATTCCTCCCCAGAAACCTGAGGCTGAAACCTCAGAATCTCCCACCTTCCCCTGCGCTGCAATTCCCCTTGAGCCGGCCCGTCCCCTGTCCCGTGCTGCAGTGCCAGTATTGGGGGGCCAGTCAGCGCGGGTTTGCTCAGGGGTGACCACGTGGTCAGCACCCGGATGGGCACGACCTCGGACACTCCCAGCTTGTCAACTGGAAGGGACTTGGAGGCCAGTGTGTCAGAAGTTCTCAGATGCAGAAGGGCCACAGGGGCCAGGTACACTGAGGGGCAGGCCAGAGCCTGCACACAGCCATGCCACAGCCACTGCCTGTTTTTGTTTTGTTTTGTTTTTAAATATTTATCTATTTATTTTTGGCTGCGTTGGGTCTTAATTTCAGAACGTGGGATCTTTTGTTGCAGTGCATGGGCTTCTCTCTGGTGGTGGTGCACGGGCTTCAGAGCATGCGGGCTCAGTAGTTGCAGTGTGTGGACTCTCTAGTTGAGGCGCACGGGCTCAGTGGTTGTGGCGTGCAGGCTCAGTTGCCCCGGGGCATGTGGGATCTTAGTTTCCTGACCAGGGTTCGAACCCGCGTTCCCTGCACTGGAAGGCGGATTCTTAACCACTGGACCGCCAGGGCAGTCCCCACTACTGCCTGTTTTGCCCAAGTAGCCGTGGGCCTCCCTGTGGGGCTCTGCTCTGTGACCCTGGTCGCTGGGCGTCATCTCCCCACCACACTGAGGGGCTTCGGGGCCTTCCTGCCAGCCAGCCCCGGCTCCAGATGGCCAGACACTCCCAGAGCCTCCGGCTGGCCGGGTGCGGGGCTCCCGTGGCACCGGAAGAGCTGCCTGGAAAGGCAGGATGGGCACACCCTGTTAGGGGCTTGCCCACTGTCCTCCTGGGAGCCTTCCTGGAATCCAGGAAATTAAGAAGGACTCAGGCAGGACCCCCCAGGGGCCTAGCGGCCCCGCCTCTGTCTTGCTGCAGGACTCCCGGCCCTGTTCTTGGCTCTGCCGGGGAAGCCAGACCCTGCTGCCCAGAAGCGGGGTGGTGCAAGCGGGGAGCAGGCCCTCCAAGTCCCCTCCACGTCCGCCCTCTCCTTTGCACCCCTGCTGCCGCCATGCCCCGTGGACCAGGGCAGTGGCCGCCCGGTCGGTCGCCCTGCTTCGTCCTTGCTGTGGCCCCGTCCACTCTCGGGCTGGCTCCATGGATTCGAGTTGTTTACTAGTCCCTGTTGCTTTAGGAACAGACTTGAAATCTTAAAGAACTTGACGCACAAAGAGGTGGCTGCAGGGATTGTGCGGTCGGGGGACAGACTCTTGTGTAGGCAGGGTTTGCAGGAAGCTGGTTGGTTACTCAGTAGCTTTACTTCACAGATATGTCCTGGAGGGATGAAAGCGCCGAATGTAAACAACAACAAGTCAGAAACGTTTAGAAGAAAGTCTGGGCACGTGGACCCGCCCGAGGAGGGGAGCGGCCTCCTTGCCCCAGAGAGGGGCGTGGCCGGCTGCTCCCTGGGCCAGGCATCCAGAGAAAACAAAGGCCAAGGATGCCACCCTGTCCACTGGGCCCCATGCGGGGTCAGGGACCTGCACCTCCCCACACAAACAGGCTGTTATCTCCAGCGCCACATGGCAGAGGGAGCCGTCTCCCATTCCCCACACTGCCCAGGCCCAGCTTGGTGGGATGCTTTGGGTGCGCAGCCAACGGCAGCGCTTGGGCCCTGGGGCAGGAGGGAGCACAGGGAGGCCACTGGCCTGGGTGGGGCCCTTGGACCCTGCTGACACCCACATGCAGGCCTGTGAGGACCAGAGTTGGGTGTTCCACACCGGGCAGGGAAATGACGCGCCCCGTGCAGCCCACTCCAGTTCAGTGCCAAGGGGGGCAGCCTGTGAGGGGAGGCCTGGCAGAGGCCCTGTCAGCCCTTCCCTGCATACCTGACACTTCCCAGGCGGCTGAGGTGAATCAGCCCCAGAGCCTTTAAGAGACCAGCGGGGAAGCTACTCTTTATGAGCTGCTGTGATAAGGATGATGCACGTGTAGAGGCAACACAGACAGACCTACACGTGCCTCAGTTACCAGAGCCTCAGTCTCTTCATCTGTAAAACGGGGACAAGAATCAGGGTACTGCCTCAGGGTGCTTGGAGGATGGAGGTGACATAATCCTGGCACCTGGCAAGTGGTCAGTGCACGGGATGAGGCCTGGGTGCATGCCCAGGTGCAGAGGGGCAAGGGGCTCCCTTGGGTAGGGAGGGAAGGCTTCTCATCCTGTGTCTGCTCTGGGTGAGCCAGGCTGACCTCGAGGACAAGGGAACCCCGGCAGAGGGCATAGGACGCCTGGAAACTGCAAAGCCCCAGGAAGACTGCATGCTCAGAGGCTGGGGGGAGGGGCTGAACAAAAGGATGGCAGGGAAGGGCTGGTCCAGCTGGAGGGCCTGGCCGAAGGAGAGGGGCGGCCTACCAGAACTTTCCTCCTGGGCGTTCCCTGCCCCCTGCTGCCTGTCAGGGCCTCTGGACAGTGCAGACCAGCTGGCTGGGGGCCTGGGCTAACATTTCCATTTAAAATTCCCAAGTTGCCCTAAAGGACCCAGCAAGAGCACAGAGTGAGGGGTGGCAAATGTTAGCTGAGAATCTGTCCTGTCTCTGGAGTTCTCCTGACCCTCCTCCTGTCCCTGCTGCCCCTGCAATGCTATGAGGTCTGCTCCCTGCCGCTGAGTTTCTTTACAAAAGAGGAAAGCAAGGCTCAGAGAGGAAAGAGCCCTCAGAGTCCCACTGTTGGTCTAAGGCCAGATGGGCTTTAAATCCAAGCCTGTTTTATCACTGGGACCGGAGGGGACCAAAGAAGTCCACCATGGCCAGCAAGGATGGCTCATACTGTACCGCATCCCAAATTCCTTTGGCCCAGAGTCCCTCTCCACCCCACCAATCAGGGGAGCCTGGTGGACGCCCACCCTGGTGGCCCCTCCCACAAACTACAGGTGCTCAGGAGTGTCCTTGAGGCTTCCCCTGGCCAAGGTCAGGACTGGCGATGCTGACCTTGAAAGTGGTCATGGCCACAGTGGTCTCTGCTGGACTGCTCTGAGGGCAGCAGATCCAAAGCTGGTGGTGAGGCCTCCAGCCCTGCCTGCGGCCCGAAGTCCCCTGCACTCAGGAGGCAGCTGTCAGCATCCCTGGTGGATGTCCGTCTCTGAGTGCACGGAGGCCGAACAAAGGAGGGTGCCCAGCCCTGAAACAGGAGAATCTAACAGCAGCCCCTAGAGGGGACCCAATGATCAGCGTAGACCCACACCGTGGGGCTCCCAGCCACTCCCCTTCTCCAGGAAAGCCCCTTACATGGGGTGCCCAATGGCCAAGTCTGGGCCTGGTCACCCTGCCCACTGGCCTCAGTTGCTGGTCCCGGTGTGGGCCCCTGACTCAAGCTGACCAATCAGAATTTCCTTCCTGGAAATCTGGCTCTGATTGGCCCACAGAGCAGCCCTGAGGGCCACACCTGGCGGCAGGGGCCCTTCCTCATCCATAAAAGAATATTAAAAATGACATTTTCCAAACATGTGGGCATAAAGACAAGCATATGCATATTATATGTGGAAACATTTTCTTCAACCTAAAAGCTCATTTTTTCCCCTTCCAATCTGAGAAGAAATAAAAACATTTTGGGGGGCACTGAGCCTGCTGTGCCTCTTGGAGGCCCCCCAGGGTCAGCACTGCAGGCTTGCTGGTCGCACTCCTTCTTGACCTGGGAGACACCTCCCCTCCGTCCTGTCCGTCTCCTTTTGGCCTGAGTTGCCCAGAACTGGATTCTGAGTGCTGGTGGCCTAAGAACTAACATGGCCTTCCTGCCGTGGCTGCATCTCGGAGCGAGCCCGAGTGTCACTCATCACCCCTGCAGCCCCGGACCCCGTTTCACAAGTGAGGACACTGAGGCCTGGAGAGTTAGCTGCCTTGCCCGGGACCCCGCTGTGGGTCCAGAGCCAGGTTCCGAGAATTCACGTGCAGCTTGTTCTTTGTCAGGAAAGGTAAGCAGCTTCCTTCCCAGTTTCTCTCACTCTTTCCTTCCTTCCTGGTTCTTCCTCCGTTTGCGCTTAGGCCGGGGTCACAGAAGGATGGAGCTGGGAGGAGGAGTCTGGGCGTGAGAGGACGGCGAGGGTGGACAGACCAGACAAGTGGGCAGTGGCTGCTCCAGAGCCTCTCAGGTGCCACCCCCTCTGGGCACGAGGCCGGTTCCTACAGCATCCCTGGGTCCCCCACTCTGCAAGGCCCTCGCCAGGAGAGGTGTCCCTAAGGCCACCTGCAGGAGGAGAGTCCCTTCAGGGATCTGGATCAGGGCAGAGGTGCTGCCCAGCTGCCTCTGGCTTCAGGGAGAAACCCTAGGCCCCATGGAGCTCCGTCAGCTTCTCCTGAGAACAGGAAAAGAAGCGGGAAGTGGGGTTGTAAAAATAGATGCTACAGCCAGTTGGGGCAGGACCGGAGTTGGCGGGCCTCACGTCTTCCTTCTTCTGAAGGTTGGGCTCGGCGTGCCCAGCCTGGGAGGGACGCCCGCCGGGCCTCACCCCCTCCGGCTTCCTGGACGCCTCCTGGGCCCCCAGCCCCGGGAGGCACATGCGCGGGCCACAAGGCCTCTGGGTGGGTGCTGTGATTCACAGGGCCGGCCACCAGCATGGCTTCTGCGCACCGCTGGTGACAGCTTCCCTCCAGGGCTGCTGGGTTGGGTGAGCCACACACGCAGCACCCAGTGGGTGTGCTAGAGGTGTGGTGCCTCCCTCACCTCTGCCCAACCCCCACCCAGAGGGGCTGCCCCCTCTGGAGCTGCCTCTGACCTCTAACCTTTCCCAGGCAGGTTAGACTGAAGGCCTGCGAAGAGGCAGGGGTGGGGCTCATGACTATCTTTCCAAAGAGCAGCCAGCGCTGTAGCCCCTCCCAGCTCATCCTCCCCACACCGGCCCTCAGCCCTGCGCTGGGGGCTGAAGCCCCAGGACCCACCGATTCCAGCTTCTGCCCGATGCAGCGGGAAGGCACTGTGTGTGGCCCCGAGGCCGGCCTGCCATTCTGCTGTGTCCCTCCCTGCGACCTGTTTCCCCATCAGCCAAAAGGAAATTCAGCTTCCGCCTCCTTAAGAGAATGGGAGACGGAGCTGTGTAAACTGTAAAGTGCTGTGCGGCGCGAAGGGCCGCTGCCCCCTTCAGGAAGCAGGGTTTCTCTCTGAGGTTGCAACAGAGAAGCACCTGCAGCTCCTGCCAGCTGCCCCGCCTCCACCCCACGTTTCCCTCCTGTCCCTGCGTCCCCGCGGAGTCCGTCATCTTCCGGCCACGCTCAGCTGATGCTGAAGGTGAGTCAGGTGCGATGATGGCCCGAGCGCCGGTGAATCACGGAGCCGGAGGAGGAAGTGGGTTATTACCGGGACTGTCTCCCTGAGAAGCCGAGAGAGCAAGAGTGACATCACTGCCAGGTGACCTCACACGCACGAGGCCCTGCCCAAGCTCCAACGGCCCTCTGTACCCCTCCGCACCTGCTCTGTCCCCGCAGGCTGCGTTGGGCCCCGGCTCTGAGGACCACAGGCTGAGCGCCGCCTCCAGGCTGCTGGGAAGCACGGGCACAGAGCGGGGATGGGGGCCGTGCCTGCCTGGAGCCACCCTCACAGAGGCCTCAGCTGTGAGCCTTTGGCACCTGCTCCAGTGAGGTTAATTCAGGGGGTTCAGGGCGAGTGAGAGGTGACACTGGGACATGTAAACTTTAAACTGTGTCAGTGTTTGTAAGTTGGGTTTGACATTTAAAAATTTTACCCAAGGGACCATACTCGATATTTTGTAATAATCTATAAGGGAAAAGAATCTCAAAAGAATATATATATATATACACATACATGTGTATAACTGAATCACTTTGCTGTACACCTGAAGCTAACACAACATTGTAAATCAACTATACTTCAATTAAAAAATAAACACATTTTATTTATTTAAAAATCCTCATCCAGTGGAAGTGGCTCTGGCCTCTGAGGCCCTTTGGTAAAGCCACTTCAAAGGTCTAAGGTCCCAGGGCAGGGTCAGGGCAGGGGAGGGGCACTGGAGGGGCCGGGGCAGCCTCGGGCAGTGTCGTGGGCCCTTACAGTGAGCGCCCCTTCACTCGCTTGACCCTGGTCCCAGCCCCGCAAGCTTTTCTAAGTACATGGGGGACACTGAGGCCTTGGGTCTGGGATGGGAGCCAGGAGTCGGCTTGGTGGGGTACGGACCGCGAGGGCTGCCCGAGGGCCCCCACCAAGAGCAGGTCTGGGGGCAGGGTCTGTCTGTCCTTCCTGGCAGAAGGCAGCACCCGCACAGCCTCAGCTGGTGACAAAGGGGCAGAAACACTCTGGACGTGGACAGAGGGCGCCGGCACAGCCGCTAATGAAAGGCCGGGGCAGTGGGAGCTGAACCCTCCTGCGGCTTCCTCGAGGCCCGGCCACTGTGACCGTGATCGTGGTAATAACACCAGTGCCCATCGTGGGTGGTCAGGCTGCTGGTGTGGGATGTCTGGACACCGAATGGCCGGGAGTTCAGGAAGCCCCTCCCCACGCGATCTCACTGATGCTGCCCTGGCTGGCTGGGCTGGGGGATTATTACTTTATTGTTTTTAAAGTGCCCTGTTGTTATTTTTTGATTACGGAAGCAATCCAAGCTCATGATAAAGACCTTTGAGCACTGAGCGGGCGGTGCTATTAGCTTGGTTCATGGGTCATGGATGGGGAGGCGACGCAGCCCGTCACAGTTCATCAGCATCAGCAGCAGGATGACAGAAAGGACTCAGTCACCGTCCTTTGGGGCACGGCTGGGTAAGGCTGCTGGCAGGCAGACAGGGTCTGCACCCCGGCCTCCCAACCTAAAGCTGACCAAAAATGAGGGTATTTTCTGCACAGTCCTGGGAGGTGAGGGCAGGAGTGGGGGCTAAGAGCAGATGCTGGCACAGTCCCCCAGCCACTGGTGGCCGCAGCCCACAGGGAGACTGCCCATCTTGCTTCTCCAGCTGCTTCCTGCTGCCGGATCTGGGGCTGGGCTGCTCTGATACCCTGGTGCTTCCCGGGGTTAGGGGAGGCCACGGAGAGCTGGCGGGCACGGGGTGGCTCCTTTCATCCACGCGCAGGCACCTGAAGACCTAGGCTGGGCTGCGTGCATGAGGCTCCTCTGGGGAGCACGGGAGACAGGGGTCCTGCAGAGGAACTCTGTGCTGTGCGTTTTTGTGGCCCTGATTTTAGTGACGAGCCCCTTAGCCCAAACCAGACCATCATGTCCTGAAGAACACAGATCACCTAATTCATTCTCATGAAGTCTCACCGTGAGCTGCTGATGTGGCCATCACAACTCCATTTTACAGATAAGGAAACTGAGGCTTGGGGGACGATGTTCACATGTCCAAAGCCACACAGTACTAAGTGGCTGAATTTGATTTGAACCATTCCAAGCCCTTCCCCCGTCTCCCAGCTCCCTGCCCACACTCGGCTCTCCAGGCCCTGACGCTATGGACACAATGCTGCCGCCCATCTTCAGGGAGCAGGGGCTCCCAGAGCCCAGCGGTGACCAGGCAGCGGGTGTGACCTCCTGGGAAGCCAACCTTGGAACTTGTTTTTCTTAGCACCCTACTGGGGACTGCATTCCACCGACCCCAAAACACACATTTTTCCCAGGCCTAGGTGTGAAACTTTGGGCGAGGGTGGTCAGATCTGGGGAAACTCCCAGAGCCCCTGGGGTGATCTGGGAAGCTGGGCTTGTGTCTGGATGCTGCATCCCCAGGATCTGGCTCAGAGCAGGCCTTCTGTGTTTGCCAACCGTGCCCCGGGGACAGGTAGATCATGGGCACACTTGGCTTAGAGATGCCTGGGCCTGGTTTGGGCTGAGAGTAGGGAATGGGAAAGGATATCAGAAAGGGGCGGGTGCTGAGAAGGGGGAGGGCCAAGTGCAGAATGCTGGTGGGCACTGCAGTCAACGCTGGTGCCTAAGGGGTCCGCTAGGAGGGTCTCAAGTTCAGAACACCTTGCAGGGGGGTTGCAGGGGCTTGAAAAAGCCTCCAAGTCACCCGTTTCCTGTGACTTCATTGGTGTTGGTGTGCAGGTTATCTGGCCTCCTTTAGTTTTGCTGCGTGTTTTACTGTTTGGCTTATCTATCTTGGTCTGGCAAACTTTCTTTTTGGAAGTAAATGTTTATTCGTGGGTGTTTGACCTGAAAAATACTATTGCTGGGTTTTCTGGCACCTCCAAACATTTAGGAGACACATGTGGAAGCCGAGCTGGGCGTCAAGTCTGCCTGCAGTGTCCCTCGGGGCTGGGAGCCTCTCCAGGTCAGGTCAGGCCCACCTTGGAACCGCCTCTGACCTAGAGTCCAGGCCCAGGCCAGCATAGAGGCGGCAGCACCTGCTTGTTGAGTGAATAACCGATCTGGCCGGGGGACGGTTCCTGGAACGGAGGTGCCAAGAAGGTGAGAGAAGCCAGGCAGGAGGGCAGGGCTGCGTTAGGCTCTCAGGGTGTAATTCTTCTTGCCCTTGCAAGGAGGGTGCAATTTACTTTTTATTTATTTGAAATCACACAGTAATTCTTTTTAAAAAAAAATTAAGTTGTTTTTGGCTGTGTTGGGTCTCCGTTGCTGCGCACAGGCTTTCTCTAGTTGCAGCGAGCGGGGGCTACTCTTTGTTGCGGCGCGCGGGCTTATTATTGTGGGGGCTTCTCTTGTTGCGGAGCACGGGCTCTAGGCGCACAGGCTTCAGTAGTTGTGGCGCGTGGGCTCAGTAGTTGTGGCTCCCGGGCTCTAGAGTGCAGGCTCAGTCGTTGTGGCGCATGGGCTTAGTTGCTCCGCAGCATATGGGACCTTCCCGGACCAGGGCTCAAATCCATGTCCCCTGCGTTGGCAGGCGGATTCTTAACCACTGTGCCACCAGGGAAGTCCCACACACAGTTAATTCTTGAACACAGTCTCATATAAATCAAAGTGTACCAATAAAATCCAAATCCATCTTGATCAAGCCCCTTTATTGTGCCCCCTGACTCCCGGTATATTCCCTGTTTCAGTGCCTACTTTGCCAGATTTTTACTGATATACAAGCTCGTGCCTATATAAACACAGTTTGAGTGTTGTGCCTGTGTGTGTGTTTAAACTCAAAGGGTGTCGCTCTGTATGTATCATGCTGTAAACTGCTTTTCCCTCGAGCAGACTAAATCTTGGAGATCCTGTCAGTGTGCCTTATGAACTGCGTCTGCTGCGGAGGACCCGAGGCTACAGCAATGGCCCCCACAGGAGTCAGCACGCCCATTTTATGGATGAGGAAGTTGAGGCTCAGAGAGGTTGGGTGACTTGCCCATCGTCACCTCCAGCTGTGTGAGGGTTGGGTCTGGCAGGGACTGGGAGAGGGGCAGGTGGACTGCTGAGTGTGGAGCACAAAGAAAGGAGTGGCAGGTGAAGGGGGCCCCAAGGGCAGCGTCCAGATGCCCGAGGGAGGAAATCAATCAGGGCCTCTGGGAGTCTCAGAGATTCCAGATGGATCAGGCAGGAAGCTGGCCCTCCGCTGGAAGCCGAAGAATTCTGCAGGCCCCACCCGGCCACACGCTCGCTCTCCCTTCCGGGGCCCGACTCCCCTGAGCCTCTGTGGCCAGGGTGCTCAGGGCTGGGTGATGACCGAGTGGGCCCTGTCCTCCAGGACACATGGCCTGGGCCCACCGCCATGCTAGGCGGGCCCAGGGGCAGGTCCTGCTCACGTCCGTCCCCCACATCCCCACGACACCAGCTCTGGGTGGCCTCTGCCGGGTGCTCATTCCCCAGGACTTAGGTCAGGGTGAGGCACGTGCCGGAAAGACCAGGCCACCCGGGCGGGCCCAGGGTGCGACCTGCAGTGCTTCCCACGAAGGCCGAGCTGGCCAAGGTGCTGATTGGGGCGGGCTTCCCGAAGAGGCGGAAGGAGCAGGGAGGTGGCCTCCAGCCTCCTCGACGCGCTGCTCCCTCCTGACTCACTGATGGCTCGCCCACCTGTGGCGGGAAGTCACCAAACCTCCCAGACTCAGGAGCACCTGCCGGGAGATGGACCTTGCCCCGCACTCCCCACATGCGCCTACCTCAGCTGACCCACTTCCCAGGCATTTGGCTGAAAGAGGCCAGTGCAATCCCGAGGGGTGGAGTGGGTGCGGCCGGGGTGTGTCCATGGCGCCAGTGCCCATGCAGCATCCTCGGACTGGTTTCCCAGGGCTGCGCCCCACCTGACCACCTTGTGCCTGTCCCCTTGGAAGCCACTGGCTTATTCACAAGGCCACTTGTGCCCAGCGGCTCAGGGGCATCGCTGCCAGCAGGCTGTCAGTCGGGGCCTTCCCAAAAGAGTCCCAGGGAGGAGCGTCCTTGGGCTTGGTGTGCAGGTTCCGTGCACCCCAGGCCCTCCTGCTCTCCTGGCTGTAGGACTTGGACCAAGCTACCTCTGGCCCTTCAGGCTTCCTGACTTACAGTGGAGACTCTCAGATTCCATCTCACACGCCGTTACCTGGATCAGACAGAGCCCGGTGTTCAGGAGGCACGGAGCGAGCTGACCACAGGCTGCTGCGTCAGGGTCAGTAGCATCTCTGCTTTCTGAGTCTGTATCTCGCCCAAGCAGGCTTACTCCCATCAGATCCCGTGGGGCTCACTTTTGGAGTTCTCAGTTTGGCTGCAGTGCAGAATCTCTTGGGGAGCATTTTTAAAAAACTTTCATTATGTGGAACATTGTTAATATTTTACATCGAACTTTTTACAGAAGTAGACAGGATTTATACTGAAATTTCATATCCTCATATCAACCATCAACTCATGCCCATCTTGTTTTATTTATACTCTACCCAGTTCCCCTTCTCCCTACATTGTTTTGAATCAGACAAAGGAGGTTTTTATCTTTTATCTTTTTTTTTTTTAAGTACAAGTGCCAGACTCTCACCCCCAGGAATTTAATCGAGTCATCCAGGCTGGGGCCCAGGAAAAGTGTATTTTAGCAAAGCTCCCTCCTGGGAGACACAGCGGTGTAGCCAGTGGGGAGGGTTTAGAGCCAGCAGATCTGTGGAGCCGCTTCCAGGAGGGTCTGGGAGACATCGCGAGACCCCAGAGCGGTGGTACGTGGGGTGTCAGCCCAACAACCCTGACCTAGGTGTTGAGGTTTGGATGGCCCCCTCTGAGGGCGCACGACCCCTTCACTCCAGAGGAGGGAGAGAGATCCCATCCCACTCTGACGTGGAGGGTCTCGAGGGGGTGCTGACAGCCCCATCAATCCCGTGCTTGGGAAAGCCAAGACCAGAGTGGATAAACCCACCTGGAAAGTGGTTAACTGGTCAACCACAAGGCTGCATGTTCCCAGGGGCTGCGCCAGCCAGCTCCTATCAAAGGAGATCCTGGCGCTGGCAGGGCTGGGCCCACAAAGGATGCTTTGTTCACCCGTTAAAATAAACACTTCCCCTGGATATCTACTCCCGGGACTCAAATGTAATATGGGGTGTAAGTTACTCTTTAACAGGAGACCTGATCCAGGCCGCCAAGCTCTCCTGAACTAATTTCCTGGAAGAAAGGCATCCCTCCGCCAGCCCAGGTGTTTATTAACCACTCCCCGTGGCTGGCCGTGGCCATCACCCGGACCCTAGGTTCATCCCGAGAACCCTGGTCCTGAAGGCCAGCCTCAGTCTTCCCTGAAGGAGAACGGAGGTGACCAGCGAGTCCTCACTGTCTGGGCAGTGAAACCAGAGGCTCAGCAAACACGTGTTTTCCTCTGGTCTGTTCAGTTCGCACTTGGAGAGAACACGAGTGGACGTGGGCTCCTACCCGGAGAGGGGGGCATGCAGGTGTCCAGACAGGCCCTGGCACCAGGGCCCAGCACACACCCACAGCAACTGCCACCAGACCCGGACTTCTAGGTCAGGATCATTGGGTTGACATACATCAATCTTTAAAGGTTACATATAACTTCACGAACCTGGGGGCTTTTACAATCAAAATTTTCAAAGCCCAGTCAGCGATGGAGTGAGAGGTGATGGTCAGAGCTGTCGTGAAGGAAAGCCGGCTGCCAGTCTCTGCTTGTCACAGCGATTGGATCAGGTGGACACCTGACCTGAAGGCAGCTCACGCACAGGCTGGCCATGCCCTGTTAGCCTGGTGCAGAAAGATGGGCTGGGCCAGTCAGATGTCCCCCTCAGGTATCTGGACCAGGAAGAGAGGAGGGGAGATGCCCCGGGGAGGAGGGTAATGCAGCAAAACGTCACATGGGCCCCACACGGCATCATGACCTCATCCTCGGGCCGAGACCAGGAGGAGGAGAGGAGTGGGCAGTACAGGCACCAGGGAGAAGAAATGCTGGCAGGGGGAGGCCCGAGGGATGCCGAGACCTTCCTTCTCCCAGATCCAGTTCTGCTTCCAGGAGGCCCAGGGGCCCCAATGCTTTCCTTGGGTTCCCCAGGGATCCTGTCCTGCCCAGGCCGACGTGAGGACAAGCCAAGTGAGAGCATCTTGGGATGGACGACTGTGGACACTGGAGCCTGGTCTCCTTCCGGTCTGCCTCGGTTTACAGGAGGGGCAGGAGGGGAGTTGGGCTGTCCCCTGCACATGAGGGTGGCTCTGTGGCAGTCCAATGGCCACCTTCAGGTAAATGTAGGTCAGCTCGCACTGGCTCACAAGCTGGGGTGCTAGCAGCCGGCTGTAGGTGTTGGGTGCAGGTGGCCCACCTGTGGGGGGGGCCTGGTGAACAGACCGACAGTGTGGGTGGGAAGGGCCCAGGGGAGGTCCCGGCCAGTAGTGACACTCGCTCCATCTGTGTTATTCCTGTATTTGACTGCACACTGGGGACTGGACGACAGTCCATCTCCTGGGGCGAGGGGACTGAGCCAGGCAGGAGGGCAGGCCCTCTGATGCCCAGCTTTGTGCTCACACAGTGGCTGCGAGGCAGGGGGCCAGCTCAGCCTGCCAACTGGATGCACCAGGGGGCTGGAGGGGAGATGACACTGGGCCCAAGGCCACCCTCCAGGTCACCAGAAATGGAGCTTAGGGCCACAAGACTAACTGGGGCCCCCAGGCTCTGGCGCGGTGGGGCTCCCAGCCTTGGGCAGGGACCGCGGGGAGGAAGGGAAGCAAGTGTTCAGATACGCAGCTCTTCCCCGGCAGCACCTGGGCGCTGGGCCCCGTGTCAGGAAAGCCTGCTGTGCTCACGTCTGACTCACTGACTGGGCAGAACCTTGCTGGAGCCTCTGCTGCAGGCTTCCTGCACAGGCAGGCTCTTCCAAGGGTCTTGAACTTGTGTGATCAGAAGCTCCTCGAGGGCTCCTTAAAGCACAGGCCGCGATGCCGCAGCTCTGGGCGGGGCCTGAGGACCTGCATTTCCTACCGGTTCCCAGATGCGGCTGCCGCTGCAGTGGCCCCGGGACCCCACTTTGAGAGCCACCGCTGTGGCTGAAGCCATTTCAGAGAGGACTTATTTTCAATCATTCTGCACCTGCTTCCTTTTGGAAGGGGGCTGTGGCCCCGTCCAGTGCACTTGAACCACCTCTCCTGGACCACTGTCTCCAGGGTGCTGGGGCTCGAGGGCAGGGATCTGGGGAGTGAGGGCAGAGCCCCGCTTCCTTCCTGAAGGTGGGGTGCGGAGACCTCTAGGCAGTGCCTGGAGCTCAGGGCACAGCTCACCTGTGGAAAGGGGTTCTTGGCAGGGATGGGGACCCAGGGACCCCACTTCGATGGCTGGCAGAGGCTCTGAGGCCAGCAGCGCCTCAGCACACGGGATGGACTTTGGAGCTGCTCCGGCTCCCCGGGTGAGGGCATGGGAGGCCACAGTGCTGGTTTCACTGGAAAAGCCACTGGGTTTTGAGGCCAGAGAGGAGATGCAAACACAAGGCTCCTCTCTGCCCTTTTCAAAAGACAGAATGCCCGCACTTCAATGGCAGTGTCTGCACTGAGTCCGGCCATTGTTCGCAGGAGGTAGAACCCCAGCCTCCAGGACAGGCGGCTCCTCTGTGCTCCCCACAGGAGTCCCTTTGTGGGGTGGGGGAGGCGCTGGGCCCCCGCCAGTCTCCTGGATGCTTCAGGACACTGGCAGGTCCGCTGTGATGTTCCCAAGCCACAGGCTGGGGTATCAAGTCACCTGAAGGAAGGTGATATGAAGGTCAGGGGAGACCACAGTGGCATAGCCACCATGCCGAGGTACCTGTGGGCAGGGCCGTGTACTGCGCACCCCTGGGATTCCTGTCACGTTCGTTTGAAAGGTGTCTGGAGGCTCAGGATGGGTGGTCAGAAGCTGACTCCCAGGAGAGGAGGCAGGTGCGGGTGGCTTCTTGGGGAAGTGGCCCCAGGGGAGATGGCGAGGGTGGGAGGAGCAGGCTTTGTAACACTCTGCAAGAGGAAGATGCCAACCCGGGGGGTCCACAGGGGAGGGCCGCCCCAGGGGACGTGAACTCCTGGCACTCCTGGCTCCTCCCTGGGCCAGTCCCCAGAAGCAACTTTGCAGGGGCTGCAATGGGGGAGGCCAGCAAAGCCGGGAGGGCACTCAGGGCCACGAGCAGATCCCAGGGGTCTGCGGCAGCAGTGATAGCACCCACCCCACCTGAGTCCTCCACAGACCCTTCAAGCTGGGAAGGAAAACGTCCTTGTAATTCTTTTAAGAAATCATCTACGAAGGGAGATGTGTAATGATTAAAAGAGCCTAGTGACTACAACCCATAATGGAATAGAATCTGAAAAAGAATATATATATATAGAGATATATATGCATATATAACTGAATCACTGTGCTATACACTTGAAACTAACACATTATAAATTAACTACACTTCTATTAAAAAAAAATAAAAGAGCTTAGTGACACCAGAAGGGCGTATGCAAAACATGGTGAGAGCAGGAGGTGTGGATTCCATCTTGGGGCTTCCTGCGCTGTCCCTTGGCTCAGGAAGAGCCGGAGAATGCTGGGCAAAGGCTCACCATGAAGAAAAGAGAAAACCCAAATAAACAAAACAAGAAATGAAAGGAGAAATCACAATTGATACTGCAGAAGCACAAAACACCGTAAGAGAACACTATGAATTATCATATGCCAACAAATTCGACAACCTAGAAGAAATGTACAACTTTCTAGAAACATACAGCCCACCAAAACTGAATATAGTAGAAACAGACAACTTGAAAAGACTGATCACTAGATGTGAAATAAAATCTGTAACAAAAAAACTCCTTACAGGGGGCTTCCCTGGTGGCTCAGTGGTTAAGAATCCGCCTGCCAATGCAGGGGACACGGGTTTGAGCCCTGGTCCGGGAAGATCCCACATGCCGTGGAGCAACTAAGCCCGTGTGCCACAACTACTGAGCCTGCACCCTAGAGCCCATGCTCCACAACAAGAGAAGCCACCGCAATGAGAAGCCCACACGCTGCAACGAAGAGTAGCCCCCGCACAGCAGTGAAGACCCAATGCAGCCAAAAATAAATAAATTAAATAAATAAATTAAAACAAAACAAAAAAAACCTCCCTACAAACAAAAGTCCAGGACCTGATGGCTTCGCAAGTGAATTCTACCAAACATACAAAGATGAATTTATTCCAATTCTTCTCAAACTCTTCCGAAAGACTGAAGAGGGAACACTCCCAAAGACATTATATGAAGCCACCATCACCCTGATATCAAACCCAGACAAAGACACCACCAAAAAAGAAAATTACTGGCCAATATCTTTGATGAATATAGATGCAAAAATTCTCAACAAAATATTAGCAAACTGGAGTTCCCTGGTGGCGCAGTGGTTAGGAACCTGCCTGCCAATGCAGGGGACACGGGTTCGAGCCCTGGTCCGGGAAGATCCCACATGCCACAGAGCAACTAAGCCCATGTAACACAACTACTGAGCCTGCGCTCTAGAACCCACAAGCCACAACTACTGAAGCCTGCGCACCTAGAGCCTGTGCTCTGCAGAAGCCACCACGAGAGGCTTGTGCACCACAACAAAGGGTAGCCCCCGCTCAACGCAACTAGAGAGAGCCCATGTGCAGCAACGAAGACCCAATGCAGCCAAAAATAAATAAATAAATAAATAAATAAATTTATATTAAAAAATTAGGAAACTGAATCCAACAATACATAAAAAAGATCATACACCATGACCAAGTTGGATTCATCCCAGGGGCACAAGGATGGTTCAACATATGCAAATCAATCAATGTGATACACCACATCAACAAAAGATAAAAACCACATGATCATCTCAATAGATGCAGAAAAAGTATCTGATAAAATTCAACATCTATTCATGATAAAAACCCTTACAAAAGTGGAATAGAGGGAATATATATAAAATAATAAAAGCTATTTATGACAAACCCACTGCCAACATAACACTCAATGGTGAAATACTGAAAGCCTTCCCCCTAAAATCTGGAATAAGACAAAGGATACCCGCTTTCACCACTTTTCTTCAACACAGTATTGGAAATCTTAGCCATAGCAATCAGACAAGCAAAAAAAAAAAGGTAGTCAAATTGGCAGGGAAGAGGTAAAATTGTCATTATATGCAGATGACAGAATACTATATATAGAAAACCCTAAAGACTCCACACAAACACTGCTATAACTGATAAATGAATTCAGCAAGGTTGCAGGATACAAGTTTAACATACAGAAATTGGTTGTATTTCTTTACACTAACAATGAAACATCAGAAGGGGAATGTAAACAAACAATCTTTTTTAAAAATGATTTTATTTATTTATTTTTGGCTGCATTGGGTCTGTTGCTGTGTGTGGGCTTTCTCTAGTTGCGGCGGGCAGGGGCTACTCTTCGTTGTGGTGCGCAAGCTTCTCATTGAGGTGGCAGAGCATGGGCTCTAGGCGCACGGGCTTCAGTAGTTGTGGTGTGTGGGCTCAGGAGCTGTGGCTCACGGGCTCTTGAGTGCAGGCTCAGCAGTTGTGGCGCACGGGCTTAGTTGCTCTGCAGCATGTGGGATCTTCCCGAACTAGGGCTCAAACCCATGTCCCTTGCATTGGCAGGGGGATTCTTAACCACTGTGCCACCAGGGCAGCCCAGCTGAAAGTTTTTTATACGCACTTCTATATATATTTTAAAAATAAATTTATTTATTCATTTTTGGCTGTGTTGGGTCTTTGCTGCTGTGCGTGGGCTTTCACTAGTTGTAGTGGGGGGGGTACTCTTCGTTGTGGTGCACAGGCTTCCTATTGTGGTGGCTCCTCTTTGTTGCGGCGCGTGGGCTCTAGGCGCATGGGCTTCAGTAGTTGCAGCAGATGGGCTCAGCAGTTGTGGCTCAAAGGCTCTAGAGCGCAGGCTCAGTAGTTGTGGTGCATGGGCTTAGCTGCTCCGCAGCATGTGGGGTCTTCCCGGACCAGGGCTCAAACCCATGTCTCCTGCATTGGCAGGTGGATTCTTAACCACTGCGCCACGAGGGAAGTCCTAGATGCCCTTATATTGTGGACGTCATGTTCCATCCCTACTTTGCTGAGAAACTTTACACGAATGGATGTTTAATTTTGTCTAATGCTTTTTTTTGGCATCTATTGAGATGCTACTGTTTTTCCTTGTTATTGTATTAATATGGTGAGCTACATTGATTTTTTTTTTTTTTTAGTTAAGCAAAGAACACCTTATTTCTGCTACACATAACAGCATACTGCCCTAAGAAACAACTACTATTTTTTTCTTATTGAAATACAGCTGATTTTCAGTGTTGTGTTAGTTACTGCTGTACAGCAAGGTGATTCAATTATACATACATACATACATATATATGTATATACACATTAAAAAATTTTTTTCCATTATGATTTATCATAGGATATTGAATATAGTTCTCTGTGCTACATAGTAGGACCTTGTTTGTTTTTTTTTTTAGGAACTTGTTGTTTATCTATTCTATATATAAAAGCTTACATCTGCTAACCCCAACCTCCCACTCCATCCCTCCCCCACTACTACTATTTTAGTTTCAGCATTAACATGTGCATTTACAAATATAGGTCAGCATGTATATTAAAAAATATGCCAGTAATCCCTGCTCCCTGGAGAAAACAATGTTGTAGATAGATTATCAGTCAGTCAGCTGAGGATTATGTCATTATTTAGTCTTTGTTCTTAAGAATCAGTAGGTTCTCTGCTGTTTGCCAGATTCTTTCTCTTGGGGAACCTGGCAGCGTAACCTGATCCTATTCAGGGTTTCTTAAACATCTCAATTTCTCTCCATTCTCTCTATTGAATGTTGCCATTGATTAAAATCCACATCTCATTGATCTTTGAATGTTAAACCAACCCTTTCTTGGTCATGACTTTTTACTTTTGACTGGATTCAATTTGCTAAAATTTTGTTAAAAACTTTGGCATCTATGTTCAAGAGGAATATTGGTCTATAGTTTTCTCTTAATGTCGTTATACTTTTGATTCATGCTGGTGCTGAACTCACAGAATGAGTTGGGGAGTGTTTCCCCCTGTTCTATTAAGGAAGAATTTGTGTACAATTGGTATTATTTCATTCTTCAATATCTGGTGTAACTCATCAGGGAAGTCATCTGAGCCTGGAGGTTTCTGAGAAAGTTTTCAACTACAGATTAAATTTCTTTGACATAGGGCTATTCAGATTCTCCATTCTCCTTGAGTGAGCTTCAGTGGTGTCTCACAAGGAATTTGTCCATTTCATAAACCCTGTAGAATTTTCTGGTTTCAAGCTCTTTGTGATATTCCCTTATCCTTTTAATATCTGTAGAATCTGTAGTAATGGCACCTCCCTCATTCCTGGTATTACTTTTTTCTCTTCCCTTTATTTTTTCTTCATCAGTCTGGCTAGAGTGTCCATTTTATTTATCTTCTCAAAGAACAAGCTTTTGCTTTCACTGACTGCCTACTACGAATGCCTGGTCCTATGTGAGATACCAGGTGGAAAGAGATGAATCAGTGTCCTTTACATAAATCTGCTATTTTATTCTTTTTTAGAAAGTTCTCTGCTATTTCTTTTTTTTTTTTTTTTTGCAGTATGCGGGCCTCTCACTGTTGTGGCCTCTCCCATTGTGGAGCACAGGCTCCGGATGCACAGGCTCAGCGGCCATGGCTCACGGGCCTAGCCGCTCCGCAGCATGTGGGATCTTCCTGGACCGGGGCACGAACCCGTGTCCCCTGCATCGGCAGGCGGACTCTCAACCACTGTGCCACCACAGGGAAGCCCTGACATTTTTTTAAAAAATTAATTTGATTTATTATTTATTTTTGGCTGTGTTGGGTCTTTGTTGCCACACACGGGCCTTCTCTAGTTGCAGTGTGTGGGCCTCTCATTGCGGTGGCCTTTCTTGTTGCAGAGCACAGGCTCTAGGCACGCGGGCTTCAGTAGTTGTGGCTTGTGGGCTCTAGAGCGCAGGCTCAGTAGTTGTGGCGCATGGGCTTAGCTGCTCCGCGGCATGTGGGATCCTCCCGGACCAGGGCTCGAACCCATGTCAACCACTGCGCCACCAGGGAAGTCCCAAATCTGCAATTTATGATCAATCATCTTACAAGTGCTGCACAGCTCAACTGGGGCACACGCACCCCTGGGATATATTAATTCAACGACAAGCAAGAAACACATGCCTCCTCCAGAGGCTCCCTGGTGGCTGAAACACATTGTTGAAAGTTACCCCTTCAGATGCTGAGACCATGTTCTCCTCCCTCTGCCGTTAGGGTCCTCCACAGGCCACTCTGAAGAACACTGACGAAGCACGGATGGGCGGGATGTGTGGACCTCAGGATAAAGGGCCTCCTTGGAGCTCCACCTGGAAACTGGCTGCTCCTGCCCACGGGTGAGTTCGAGGCCCTCTCTGCTTCTGTAGACAGACGTCTCTCTTTTGCCGGCACCGCCCAAGTGCTGCTCTGAACAGGGTGCCCCCAGTGCCCAGCACAGCTCCGGGCAGTCCCACATCTGTACTCAGTGCCCACAGGAAGCCTGGTGACCACAGGCTGGCGGTGTGCACTGGCTCCACCTGCAGGCCACCTCGGGACATGACCGGCTTGTTTGCAAACAGCAAGTGGGTTCTGGGCAGCAACAAAACTCTGCTTCTTTCTGCAACAAAACACGGTGTCTCCACTTAGGAATTAGGGATGGGAAACCACTTGGTGCAGCAGGAAGACAGTTTTGTTCCACTCTTTAAGGCATGGCTGACTCTGGGCACAATCTCCAGGGGTGGGGATGGGGGTAGAGCAGGGCTCTCTCTCCTCAACATCCTCCTACCTGCCGCTCTCACAGGCCACAGGGTCCACCTTTCATAGGATAGACTCCATCTCAGCCAAGTTCCCTTCATGACATAAATCCCAAGAGCCCCTCACCCCATTCTGCACAGGTGCAGTACGGGCAACTGGTCCATGATGGGTTTTTATTTACCGATGGTTATAACTAAAGGAACCCACAAGCGGTAGAGAGGGACACACTCCCAGAGCTCGCACACCAGCTCCTCCACTGACTCCAGGGGCTGGCTGCCCAGGCCTCACCTTCTCCTTTTCTGGATAAGAGCTCAGCCTCCCAGAGCGCAAGTCCTGGTCCCAGCATCGGCTAGCTGACCTCTGGCACATCACGGCCCTCTCTCAGCCTCAGTTTCCTCCTACGTAAAATGGGACTGCAGGTCTACCTCATTCGGTTCTTAGGACTGAGTGTGCTAAGGGGCACAGCACCAGGGGGAACATGGGTGGACACTGATGTAGTGGATGTAAGGGCTCGGGGTGGGAGGGGACGGGACGTTCTGTGTATGGATCAGTGGTTCTCAAAGTGTGGTCCCTGGGCATCAGCACGTCCTGGGAACCTGTGAGAAATACAAGTTCTCAGGCCCCTTGCCACACCAATGGAAGCAGAAATGCTGGGCCCCGCTAGTCCTTGCTGACCGCCCTCCAGGTGATGCCTGTCTCAGAACAGATGGCCCACATGAGTAATTTTTAAGACTAGGACTTTCTGATCCACAGTGCTGACTCATCCTCTGGAGGGAGAAGAGAACAATGGCTTATCGGAGAAAACGTGATCCCTGCTTTAGAATGGAACCCTGCTCCCAGCTCCAATGCCAGCTCTCACTGGGGCTGTACGATGCTTTCACGCCAGTTCCCCGTTGAGCCAACAACTGTGAGGCAGTCAGTGAACCCGGTAAGTGGGTTTTATCCCCATTTTACAACAGAAGAAACCAAGGCTCAGAGACCCCACCCAAAAGTGGCAGCCATTTGTCAGGCACCGACCATGGTGAGAGACCAGGGCCAAGACCCGGGCCACCATTTCTATTCCCAGGCAGAATCCCCACCACCTGCAAAGCACCACATTTCAAACTGAACTCAATTCCACCCCTATGCTTACTGCTTTAGAATCTATTTTTTAAATGCAATTTTAGGGGTTTTGCTAATTGCCTTAAATGGAGAAAGACATTATGCAGCATTCATTGGATATTAGGCAAACTAGAAGTATCAACTGATTTTTTTTAAAAAAATTTATGTACCTTGCCTTAGAAGTGATTTCTGGATAAAATTTTCTAGAGCGTATAATTCCATCCACCATGTGATCTAATACTGTCTATTTCTAAAGCATTTTACATAACTTTGCTGTACACCTGAAACTAACACAACATTGTAAATCAAGTATACTCCAATAAATTTTTTTTTAAAAAGGCATTTTACAGTTTAAATGATGCTCTTGCAAACTTTCTCTTACTGCACTCCACAGTAACTCTAAGTCAGAACTTACACATTATCTCCATTTTCCAGATGAGAAAACAGAAGCTCAGGGAGGTCACAGGAGTTAAATAGCAGAATCATCTGCTTAATAAATTCACTGACCTTCAGAGTGTGAAGCCTAGATCCACCCTCCACCCCTGCGCTAACCGAGGTGTTCACTCCTCAGCCCCTTTAATTTCCTAAGGACAGGACAGCTCGGCAAGACTCTGGCTGCACCTGGCGCACGCAGACCTACTCGGAGTGCGGCAGGCGCGGGGCGGAGGGAGGGACACGGGCGCAGGCAGCGTGGGTCTCACAGGTACGTTTATTCATGCCCAAGGGCAGCGGCACTGCTGCAAGTCAACGTGATGTCCCACGTTCCCACAACACAGCCAGACCGACGTCCCGTCCGAAGAGAGCTCGTTAATGATGACCATGAGCCGGCGCAGGACTGGAAGCTTTTCAAAGAGAAGCACAACACAGATACAATTTAGGAGGAAAGGAACAAGCAGAATGTGGTTTGTTATATAGGTACGTACTGACATGCCAGAAGATGCAAAGGACAACTTTCAATATGGTGGAGTACATGGAGGGTTATTTCTATACAGATGTACATGGAGGGTCTGTGGAATCAACATGGGCATGCAGGCCACGTGCAGGCGCAAAGAGCAAGCGGCATGGAAACGTCTTCTCGCCAAGGTCAAGGGCCAGTCCTAAGTTTGCAAGGACTCAGATGACTAGAGTTTCACTGTCATCTGGAAGTGAAGTGAAGAAATGCCCAGCACTAGGGCACAAATTTATGTGGTTCTTGCTTTCAAAACACGTTTTACAGGGCAGCCCACGGGCACAGCTAACTCCTGCTTGCCTACTGGTGACACCAGCTAGCTCCGATCAATTCATTTCACTCCTGGAAGCTGTACTTGGCCCAAGGGGTGAGCAACGGTTTTTAACACGCAGACTGTAGGGGGCAGGACTTCAGAATCCTCTTCCAGCAGGCCAGCACTTGCCACGTTCTGAAGTGGTCCTACTGCATCTGCGTGCTTAGTGAGCCACGCACCAGCTTCAATTCACAACAGGGATATAGCTTGTCCCAAAAAGGTACAATGGGGCTTTTCATTCCCCACCCATTTTAAGAAGCAGAAATCTTACCTTTCAAGGCTTTACTTCTTTTATCTAAAATAAATGGAAAGAAAAATTGGTCATGTCAATGCTTTACAAAAATGCCTTTAGTTGACTCACTGTCGAAATCATCATTTGGCTGAAAAGTTCATAGCTTAGGCAAAGCTATTAAATGAAGCTTTCAGAAAATAGGAACTCCTATAGTGTCTCAAAGCCAAGAAGTGGTAAAAATTCTACCACAGACGTTCTCTGAACAGTTAAATAGCCCTTCAGAATCTGCAGCACTCTTCACTCTCTACCAGATCCTAACCTCCAGTCTTGCAGTTTAAAGTTTCTCCTTTCTTTCCTCTTTTTAACCAATCGCTCATTCATACACAGTTGGGCCTCATCTCTGCTTCACTGAGAACCAAACGGTTACCCTGCCCCAACTTTTATTATGAAAATATTTAAACATTCAGATCAGTGGAAAAGGTACAATAAAACACTGCATACCATGACACTTCATCCCTAAATATTTTAACCTGCATCTCTTAAAACTAAGAACATCTCCTATGCATTCTAAATACCATTGCCACACCTAAGAAAATTAATAATTCCGATATCAAGGTCTTGTTCAAATTTCTTATCGCTGACATAGCTTACACTCCCCACATTTTAACAAAGGACCACCAGGGGTTCGGATGTTCACTCCTAGTTAAGAACCATAGTTTCTTTACAATATGAACTGTGATTCCTCTTGGAAGTAATTTTCTTCTTAACCTCCGATGAATCAAACACAAAGAAACTTACCAGCACTCCTGATTTTATAAACGATAAAAGCCATCAGCCCCATTCCTGCCCAAATCTCCTGGTAAGCTTGGGTATAATAGGGCTTCATGGGGATCCAAACATTCTTAATAAGGCTTTGAAGCATCTGAAAAGGAACACAGTGATAAATACTACCTGACTATTGTTTTAAACCTAACTGGTAAGAGGTTTCCATTTGTTAAGGTTGATCCTATTTCCCAAACTATTCAACAGGGGCAGCCCCTATGCCGGACCTGCTACCCGAAGCCATTCCAACATCTACATGGGGACTCCTGCTCTCAACAGCTTTCCAAGCTCCACTCACCTCTCACCATCCCCTGACCTTGGCCATCCGGACACTCCATCACTTCACATTCCTCCAGCCCCAGAGCTCTCCCAGCCCGTGCTGTCCCACACTGTCACCAATGGTCCCCCTCTCTGAAGGCTATCCTCCACGAATGCCCCCAAATTATGCCAAGAATTACACACTTTTGAAGCAACTAGCATACCTGCCCATCACCATGTTAAGAACTGTTGGCATTCAAAGCTGAAAAAGAACATGGTCAAGGCACGGTGATTTCCCTGTGAGACTAACACCCAGGCTTGGGCTCACGTCCGTCAGCTGTATCTCAGTCCTTCTTTTGTTTTGTTTGAATCTCAGCTGTATTGGCATAACTGACATATAAAACTGTAAGACATTTACGGTGTACACCACGGTGGTGACTTGACACATGTGCACAATGTGCAGGGACTTCCCCCATCTAGGTGATTAACACATCCATCACCTCACTTTTTTTTTTTTGGAGAGAACTTTCACTTCTCTAAAGAGCCAGAGCATCTGGGAGAACAGTGTCCTTGGTAGAGGCAGCTCACGGGCCAAGACCCAAGGTCAGAACATGTTTGGAGTGGGAGGAACAGCGAGAAGGCCACTGTGGTTGCTCAGATTCAAATCCTGGCTCTGTCACTTTCCAGCTAACTTAAACTGCCTCGGTTTCCTCATCTCTAAAACAGGGATAAAAACAGCACCCGCCTCAGAGGGCTGTTGTGAAGATGGAGGAGTTGCTCTGTGTGAACTGCAGTATCTGCTGTCCTACAGCAAGTGCTTGTTACATAAAGTGTCATGGCTGGGCTAGTGGACAGAAGATGGCCAGGTCATACAGGGCCTTGGAGGCCACAGCAAAGAGCGCAGCTTTTATTCTCAGAATGTCATGCAAATTTAACAGCATTCATGAAGTGCTTTACTTGCTTATCTCCTGCACTCCTTGGAGAAGATCACACAGTTGCCTGAGATCACACAGCTGGATCTGTAAGGCACCCAGCTGGATCTGCTCATTACTGAGAATCTGCTCTGAGGCCCAGCTTCCAGCTCTTCCAAAGAGAGAACATACCCAGGCTGAGGCCCAGGCCTGAAGGCCAGCCAGCCCCCGCGTGACCCAGGAAGACGTGGCTGTGTCCTCCTCCTGGAACCCCTTGCAGACATGCCTGCCCTCACATTTCCTGTCTTCAGGCAGTACTGGGATGCTCTGTCAGAGCATAACGTTCCAACAGCCCTGTCCTGAAAAGGCAGCGGAGAGGATCCAAACAGGCTGTGGAGGAAGCCTCTGGAAGCCCTGGACGGAAGAGTTCAGAGGCACTGAGCAAATTCCTGTCCTCCCTGCGCCAAGCACTGACCGGGAAGGAAGACCAATGGGGTTGGAAGCCTGCGAATCCTAGGTTCCTACACCAGTTCAGCCTGTTTTGCCCTCGATCCTGGGAATGTCTTGAAGCTGTCATTTCAGAGGTTTCCCTTTCCGTGAAACAGGGATAGCTCCACCTGCCCTACTGGGCTCTCAAAGTAAAGGACCCCAACCTACTGCCTGGTGTGGAATAAAAACTCAGTAAGTGATCGCAGCAAGATCAGAAAGAATTGCTGCAAATGCCCAGCTGACTACAACAGCACTAAGCTCCTGAGATTCTACGAGGAAGGACTTAAGAAGCTGAGGGCAAAGGCCCAGGCCAGGGAGGGGCCTTAGAGCAAGGCCAGAAGAGGATCTAGAAGGAGAAGAGCAAAGCAAACTAGGAGGGTGTAAAGGAGGTAAGAAGGGGCCAAAGAAGCTTCTGTTATCTCCATATTTTGCTCAGGGCCCAGGCCCCTCGTGTTGTCTCCTCACCTAGAATTACCCAAGAGTGCTTCAGGGTAGGTACACGGCAAATGCTTACCTCCCACCCCGCCTTTGGCCCAAGGCTGACATATCTGGCTGGACAAGCGACATGTTCCCAATGTTTACAAAATGAGGCCCCCTACTTTTTCTGCCCGAGTTCACTCTATCTAGCATCGTTTCCCAGCTGTGTGAGTTTTATTAGCGCCCATTCCTTCAAAGACCCATCCTATTCAAAGGCCAAGTGGGTGTCGGCTGTGTCCGTTTAAGTCTGCAAACTGGTTGGTATGTTACATAAACAGCAAACTATTACCTGACCTTACACTGGAAACAGGAGACGTCTGACCCGCTGAGCCTCACATCGGGCTTCACAGGCTGAGGTCCGTACAATTGCAATAACCTCCGATCCCGTTTTGGTCCCCGTTTCCCCCTCTCCCAAAGCCCTGTCACACGTACAGTGTAGCTCCGAGAACACTGTGCTGCAAGGAAACTTGAGGTGTAAAGGAGAGAAGAGACTAAACCTGGGGTAAGGGCTCTCGGCGTGGATCCTTACTCCATCACTAACCTGCCGTGTAAGCTCGGTTAGGTGGCTGAACCTCTCACGGCCAAAGGAAAAGGCGTAGCGCGGCCTCGACTAGTAACAGCTAACCCCCGGACGACCTCCCTTTACAGTTTGGGGGACCCAAGTAAAAAGTGCGAGTGGGCAGGGAGAGGAGTTGGACCTCAAGGTCAGCGGGGATGGAGGTGTGGCCGCGGTGGGGCCGGGGAGGCTCCCACCTGCCGCGGAGGCCACTCCGGGCTCCGAGTCCTCGCCGCCCGCCATCCGGCCCCTCGCCGTACCGGCTGCTCCGCGCCGAGCGTCGACCCCAGCCCCGTACTCACCTCGGCGATGGACTACCGTCTCAGCTAGCCCCAGCTCAAAGCTGATGCCTCGAAAAGGTCACTGAGCGCGCAGGCGCCGCGCGGGGCCAGCCGGGAAGGCGGAAGGAGCGGCGTCGCCCTAGACCAGCGCGCCTCCCCCGGCCGCGCCTGCGCACCACAGCGCCCCCAGCGGCCGCCCGGGTTCGGCCGCCTGGAGGGTTGGGGGAGGGGACGCGCGTGTGTGTGTGTGTGTGTGTGTGTGTGTGTGTGTGTGTGTGTGTGTGTGTGTGTGTGTGTGTGTGTGTGTGTGTGTGTGTGTGTCACAATCACGTGACTTAACCATCCGGATTTGCCTGGGC
The DNA here is from genome assembly GCF_964341445.2 of Mesoplodon mirus. Lineage (NCBI taxonomy): Eukaryota > Metazoa > Chordata > Mammalia > Artiodactyla > Ziphiidae > Mesoplodon > Mesoplodon mirus. The sequence continues at coordinate 187,472,757 of NC_138979.1, forward strand.
ATGGGACTTTCAGTGCTGAAACAGAGAAGGTCTTGGACAAAGCCGACGAGTTGGTCTACCTGAAAAAGGGAATCTTTGTGTTAAACGCAGAAAAGTTGCATCTCCCGTCTCTGATTTTCTTGCCATTTCTCTGTGTTAACATTTTTTGCTCTGCATATTTTTATGCATCAATTCTGTGCATCGTAATTCTATTCAAGAGACAATATAAAGACTTCCACAGGGGTGCCAGACACTGGACCTAAAAGACACCGGCTTTAAAAATAACCATGCTTGGGACTTCCTGGTGGTTCAGTGGGTAAGACTCTGTGCTCCCATGCAGGGGGCCGAGGTTCGATCCCTGGTCCGGGAACTAGATCCCACGTGCATACCGCAACTAAGAGTCCACATGCCGCAACTAAGGGTTTGCATTGCCACAACTAAAAGATCCTGCATGCCGCAACTAAACATGCCACAACGAAGATCCCACAACTAAGACCCGTGCAGCCAAAATAAACAAATATTTAAAAATAAATAAAAATAACCATGCTTAATATGTGCAAGGAAATAAAAAACAAGACTGAAAATCTCAGCAGAAAACTGGAAACTGTAAAAAGTGAAACAAAAGAAAACCACTTAGCTGATTTGAAAAAAGAGCCCAATAGAAATTGGATTGATTTAGCAACAGATTAGACAGTTGAAGAATTACTGATTTGGAGGCTGGGTTAGAAGAAACCATTCAGGAACGCAGACAAAAGAGAAAGGAACAGCACGAAAATCTATCATACGTGTAACTGCTGTCTTAGTATAATTGCCAATCTAGAATTCCATGCGTGAGGAAATTAGCATTCAGAACAGAAGGCGAAATGACATTTTGGGCCAACTAAGACTGAGGGAATAATCACCAGTAGGTCTGCAGATTAAAAAATAAATCAATGTTCATTATTCAGGCAGAAGGAAAGTGAGCTCACAAGGAAGGATGGGGAGGCTGAAAGGAAGAGCAACAAACTTGGTCCTGCTTCGAAGTGAAAGCAGCTTAGGATCAAATGAAGCTGCATGCAAAACTTGGAAAACTTAGGGTAGTGATGCTCAAAGTGTGGTCTCAGGGTTCCCAAGGCCCCCGAGGGACGAAACTATTGTTCGTAATAATGGTAAGATGTTACTCGTCTTTTTCACTAGAATTCTCTCACAAGTGTATGGTGGAGTTTTCCAGAGGCTGTGTGGCTTGTGATGCCACAACAGAATGAGTACAAAAACAGGAGAATCCAGCTATCTTCCATTAAGGCAGACATTAAGAGGTCTGTGAAAATGTAAGCGTCTTTTATTCTTCTCAAACACAAAAATTTGGGGGTAAATATAGTGACTTTTCATAATTATTCCCTTTAACATCAACTGGTTTTATTATTATCATTTTTAAATGAGTTTAAAAAGTAAATAAAACATTTCTCAGTTGTCATCCCTAAATAAAGCAGATAGAACCCATGTAAACAAAAGCTCTGTAGGGTCTTCAACAATTTTTAAGCATGTAAATGGGTCCTGAGACAAGGACAAGGTTTGAGAAATACTATCTTAGAAAAAGAATGTTTTAGACTTATAATGAGCTAGAAAACCACAGAGGACAATAAGCACTTAGGAAGAACTTAAGGAAGATCATCATCATTGTAAGCTATTTCAAGACAAATCTTTTGAACTTCAAACTCGACTTGAGAGCGACAGAATTTTAATGTCCTCAGTTGTTAATAAAACGTAGCCCATGAAAAACACACGTTCAAAGAAAACAATGTTTAAAGAAAGGGTCAGCCCAGCAGATTAATTCAAGGTGCAAAATGCTGTATTTTGTGGCTGAGAAGGTCACTGAAGATATGAAGGTATTTTGGGCAAAGCTCCTCCCACTTCACAGCATCAACATCACTTGGAATTGCTCTCAGCTGTTTCCCCTTTGGGCCTGCAGCTCCAACTGTTCTGGGGATGCAAATATATGAAACCTCCACCAAGGCCTGCTCCGTGGCCTTCCCCTTTGCTCTGGCCTAGATGTCTACGTGCCTATTTGGAACTATGAAGCTGCCTCTTTTTAACTCTGGACTTTGGGCAGGAATGCCAGATGAGCTGGGCCAGATGACTAAAGAGCACCAAGAACTACTCATGAAATGAAGGGGCTCAAAGCCATTTACTCTGTCACGACACTGAATGTTAACCAGTGTTTCGTCTGGGAAGTGGCAGTTACATGACAACAAATTTCAAAACTGAAGAAGCATCAAGACGGTGTCCTTCAACTGCAGTTGAAAACTCAAACCTCAGGAGGACCGAAGGAGGTAGGTAGTAAGCCAAAAGGATCAAAGAACATAGAAAAAGCCCTTCAGAAAACATCTGCATGAAAGACACTTTCTTCAGAAAAACAGCAACTTCCACTTAGAAACACACTCACTGTGACATCAACAAAGGAGGGCAGTGTGAGAACAGTAACGTACTAGGAAACACAAATGGGATTTGCAGAGTTGTTTGAAGTGGTTTTGGCCTATCTTGTGAAATTCAGAACACGTGCTAGCCTTCACAAAATGGATGAAGTTGCAGTATTTTCCAACCAATGCTGAATGACATACTGAGAGTCTAAATGACTTTATGATCACATTTTCTTACTTATTGAAAAATATGTTCTTTTTTCCTTGCCAAAAAATGTGCGTGTGAGGGGGACTTTTGAAGCCTGCACTATTTGGAACAGTCAAAATACGAGGCCCAGAGCTCGTAATACATCAGTGGTGTGGCCAAGATAGGGCCTGGGACTTCTAGCTCAGTACCATGCTGGGTTTGTTTTTTGTAAGAAACCAATAGCTCAACCCGGCCTAGTCTGACTTCCCTGTGCACTGTTCTCAGGCTGACCTCTTATTTGCCAATCTTTGGGCATTTTCCAGTGTTTAACTGATTGGCCCTCACACTGTTGACCAGTGCCATGCTCTGGATGCCTCCCACCTATTTCTTAACAGGGCTCTTTCCTGCGAGCCCGCACTGCGCCAGACACTGCACTGGGCACTGACGGTGTGAAGGTGGGCAGGCAGTAACGTCACTCTTCTGATTCTCCCTGTTGCCTTTCTTCCTTTGTGTATCTTTACTGGATTTTTCCTCTCTGACCCTTCTTTCAGGCTGCTTCCTAGTTTCTGTCTACCTTCATTCGCTCTGGCCTGGACCATTTCAGCTGCTCCCAGGGTTTTAACCACCATCCATTTGCTGATGACCTCCAAATGTGAACCTCTCACCACCTGTTTCCGTCTAGCTGTGGGGAGGACACCGCCCCTGAGACGCGGATTTAGGAAGGAAGGAAGATGAACTCAGTTTAGTCAAGATCTCGCCCCACTTAACTTCTTCCAGATCCTCAATTCAGCCAGCAGGGCCACCTGCCGTCAGGCCTTCATCAGCGTAGTACCTCCCCCTCTGAGTCCTCTTTCGCCGGGCTTGTTCCTGGTTCTTCTGCAGGTTTCCACTTAGGTGTCATTTTCTCCAAGAAGCCTTCCCCAACTTCCTTGCTCCTTTCCCCAAATTAGGTTCAAGGTGTCCCAGGTTAGCAGGCTCTGGTTTGCCTTCCATCTTCTCCACGCTGAGGTCCATTACCACCACCCTGCACTGGGCCAGGCACACAGCAGGTGCTCAATAAACGTCTGTCCCGTGTTGGCCCAGAGCGCCCGCCAAGCCTCAGATGGAGTAGCCCTCAAAGGGGGAGGTTGGAGAGAGACTGGAGGCCTTGTTCTTGCACATCCCGGGTTCGCTGATGCTGGGCCCCGCCCCCAGACGGCCGACGGGCCCTGAGGGACTCGTTTTGCCAACTTTGGTACCTGGTGGCCGACCCCCAGCGGCCGGACTTCGGCGACGCTGACTAGCAAGTGCTCCCGGCAGGCCTCACACGGCGCAGCGGGGCGGGGCGGGGCCGGCGGCACAAGGTCAGGGTGGCGCGTGGGGCGCGTAGCGCGCGTGGGGCGCTCTGATTGGAGGGCTTGCGGCGGGGCGGGGCCGCGGGCCTGCCGACGCTGCGTCGTGCGGGCGCTGCGTCGTGCTGCGCCGTGTTCCCGCCACTCTGACCGGCGGTTGAAGAGACTCGGACGCCGGCCTGTGAGCATGCTATGCAAGCTCACCCTCGACCAGATCAATGACTGGTTCACCATCGGCAAGACGGTGACCAATGTGGAGCTGCTGGGCTCGCCGCCCGCCCTCCCGGCCGAGGCGGCCCGGGACGAGGTGCAGCGCAGGGACGTGGGCCATGAGGCCCCGGCCCAGGCCAGGCCTGTGCTGCTCGAGAGGTAAGAGTCTGGCGGGGAGAGACGGGGGCGGGCGCAGGTGCGGGCCTGGGCCACGAGGACCTAGGCCGCCCTGACCCCGCATGACCATGTCGCTGGCCTCGGCCGCTCTGGTGAGATGTCTGGCCACCAAGCAAGCCCCACCCCGTGGCCTGGGCCAGGTTAACTTCTCCCTACCAGAAGTGGAGCCGCTCCAGAGTTTGGTTCAGTTTAAAAACTTCTTATTGGTAGGCTTTATTTATTTACTTTTTAGAGCAATTTAAGTTTATGGAGAAACTGAACAGAAAGTAGAGCCCCATGTACCTCCTGCTCCCCGAAGAGTTTCCCTCACTGTCAGTATCTAGCTTTACTGTGGTATGTTTATTATTATTAACTAAATCCGTCGATAAGCCGAGGGTTCATTCTTGGTGGTGTACAGAATGTGGGTTTGGACAAAGTATAACGGTATGTATCCACCGTGAGCATCGTACAGAGTCCTTTCACTGTCCTCAAAATGCTCTGTGTTGTGCCTCTTCATCCCGCTCTCCCCCGCCTCCCCCAGCCACCTTTTTATTGTCTCTGGAGCTTTGCGTTTTTCAGAATGCCTTCTAGTTAGAAAGCGTCCGGCATGTAGCCTTTTCAGATTGGTTTCTTTCACTTAGGAATATGCAGTTAAGGTTCCTCCATGTCTTTTTAGGACTTGGTAGCTCATTTCTTTTTAGTGCTGAATAATATTCCATTGTTTGGATGCACCACGGCCCGATCACCACTGAAGAATATCTCGGTGGCTTCCAAGTTCTGGCAGTTATGAATAAAGCCGCTGTAAACATTCTTGTGCAGGTTTTTGTGGGCTCAGAAGTTTCGGCGCATTTGGGTAAATACCAAGGAGCACTGATGCTGGATCTTTGTTCAGTTTGATTAGGGCTCCTCCTCCTCCCATTACTCCTTGACGTGGGTGCTGTCAGTTAATCTGTTCACATGATTTTAGTGGAAATAAGGCAAGAGGCTGCCTCTATTTCTAGGAGACCTAGACCTGGTGAGTAGAAACACCTGCTCCCTCTTTAAAGAAGGTCAGTGTGGAAGTATCCCCTGCTTGGGGTATCTGCATCACTGCTTGGCCTCTTCCCCCCAAGTTCAACACCCTTTACAGTTGAGAGGGTGGTTTTGATTTTAATTTTTTTAAGTTACCATTGTGCATTGCCCCCAGCCTTCACCCCCATTTGATCTAGTGGATGGACTCAAGAGTCTGAGTCAAGGTCTCATGGGTTGTTTCGAGCCTTTGTAAAGTCAAGTGCAACTTGGGATCGTTGGTAAATTTGTTTCTTGGAGGCAGGGAGGGGACAGAGAGACTCTTGTACAGCTTTAGAGTGGCTGTTTTGTTCACGTTTTCACACACTTTGTTTCCTTTAATTACTCTGGCGAATGATCCCTTAGATCCGCCCCCTGCCCCCACTCCCCTGCTTGCTCCGTAGACTTAATGGGCAGAACAGTATTGCTTTTAAATAACTCACTGTGGTACTGAAGTAAGCTATTATTGACCTTGTCAGAAACAACAAGCATGGATTTAAATGTCCTTTTAACTTCCTGGACCCTTAATGCTCATCTAATGCCAGAGTCTCTAGCAAATAGTAGGCACTCAGTTAAATATAGCTATATTATTTAATCCTCAAAACAACCCCTTGAGGTTGCTGGTATTACCTTGATTTTATAGATGAGGAAACACACTTGGGTGGTAAAGTGACTTGCCTGGTTTCCAGGAATAAATGGTCAAGGTAGGGAGAATGACTTCCTCCCCCACCCCCAAAAGATATCCACTGGAACCTGTGAGCATTTTATGTAACGTGGCAAAAGGGATTTTGCAGATGTCATTAAGGTTCCAGATCCTAAAATAGGGAGATGACCTGGATTATCTAATCAAATGAGCTCTTAAAAGCAGAGACCTTTTCTGGGTAGAGTCAGGGATTTGAAACATGAGAGGGACTTGACTGGTCATTGTTAGAGGGGCCACATGGAAAGCCTGAGAAGGAATGTGGGCAGCTAAGAGCAAAGACTGGATCCTGGCTGGCCGCCAGCAAGGAAATGGGGACCTCAGTTCTCCAACTTCAAGGAACTGAATTTGGCCAACGACCTGAATGAGCCTCCAGCTTAGGGAATGCAGCCCTGCCAACACCTTGATTTTGGCCTTGTGGGACCCTAGACAGAGGACCCAGTTGGGTCCACCTGGACTTGTGATTTACAGAAACTGAGAGATAATAAATTTGTGTTGTTTTAATCTGCTGAACTTGCGGTGACTTGTGGTAGCGGCAGGAAACTAATACAGTGGCAGAGCTGGGGTTCAGACTTCGATGAGCTGACCATGAAGCTGTCGCAGCTCCAGCGCCTGGCACACAGCGGCTGCTCAGAGGCTTGTTGAATGATGTCTTCCCGGTGAAGGGGAGTTTTTATTTTTAAATAAATTTATTTATGTTATTTATTTGTTTTTGGCTGCGTTGGGTCTTCATTGCTACATGTGGGCTGCTCTAGCTGCAGCGAGCGGGGGCTACTCTTCACTGCAGCGTGCAGGCTTCTCATCGCGGTGGCTTCTCGTTGTGGAGCACGGGCTCTAGGCGCACGGGCTTCAGTAGTTGTGGTGCGTGGGCTCAGTAGTTGTGGCTCGCGGGCTCTAGAGCACAGGTTCAGTAGTTGTGGCGCACAGGCTTAGTTGCTCTGCGGCATGTGGGATCTTCCTGGACCAGGGCTCGAACCTGTGTCCCCTGCATTGGCAGGCGGATTCTTAACCACTGTGCCACCAGGGAAGCCCTGAAGGAGAGTTTTGATGTTGGCGAGAAAACATTCGATGTAGGGGAAGGCAGGCTTTATTGGTATAGGGTATCGCATAGTGAAAAGGTATTTGAGAGGGACGGTCACTCAGGTGGGAAGATTAGCTTGCATTGAGTCCCCGGAGTCCAGTCTGTGGGTGCTGTTAAATCAGCTTAATGAGTCATATGAGTTGTGACCATCAGCATAAAAAAAAAAAAAAAAGGCAATAGAAAATACCAGACTGTATCATGGTAGTTCAAATAAGAATTGCTCTGTGAGATGGACCTGTGTGTGTGTGGTGAGTACAGAGTCATAGTGTGAGTTTCTTTCTGAAAGAAAGACCTGCTTGAGTTCCTGTGGTGAGAAGTTAGCAAGGACCAGGAGTTGGGAAGGGTGGTAAAGTGAGTAGGGGTAGTTGAATGGTTTGCAAATGATATATTCAGTGATACTATGGATTTCCTCCTGTCTTGTTTTCCACATGTTATTGTATTTTTGCTCCTTTGTGCTGATTGTGGGGTATGCTTTCCCTTTTTTCTTTTTCTTTCTTTCTTTTTTTTTTCGTCTGTGCTGGGTCTTCGTTGCGGGCTTCTCTCTAGTTGTGGTGCGCGGGTTTAGTTGCCCTGTGCGGCATGTGGGATCTTAGTTTCCCGACCAGGGGTTGAACCCGTGTCCCCTGCATTGGAAGGCGGATTCTTAATCACTGCGCCACCAGTGAAGTCCTGGGATATGCTTGCTTTTATTTTTACATTCCTGTTTCTTCACCTTGGCATATGAAAAAGAGAAACTTAGTGGCTGTGTTAGGCCGTTGTGTTTTCCTCCAGGGCTGTCTGTGCCAGCTTTCCTTTGGAATGCAGGGCATGGCCCTCAGACTGTGGCTGGGAGCCTCGCTGCACTCCCATTGCCCTTCTGCCCAGTGTTGCTTTGTGTGTGGACTTCCCTCTGTCTTCCTAACTCACACAAACTCCTGCGCTCATGACGGTCTTGCTTAATTCTCGCTTTGACGTCTTTGACTCTCCAGTACCTTAAAATGTACTTTGTCCCAGAGAAACTCCACTACAGAAAGCTTTCAAATCGCTTTTCAAAAGCATCTGATGATGCTCTCACCCAGTTTACTTTTTTGTTAATTTCACGTTTCCTTCTTGAAATGTCTTACTATGAGTTGAATGCCTACTGCATTGGGCATTGTGTCAGGTGACGCAGGCAGTACAAGCAATCTCACTCCTTCTGACAGACGAGGCAAGTCCCATCTTATAGCTGAGGAAGTCAAGGATCAGGTAAGCTGAGAAACATACCAGCCTGTGTATCTGTTATGTTGTACAGTGGGTGTATTTGACTCCAAAGCGTGTGACTTTTTCCTTTTTGCCTTGTCTTTCAGTATTTAGGCCTTCCGTAGATGGTAGTCTTTGCTTGTGTTACCCTCCAAGGAGTTCTGTTTTCTTTTCACCCACAAAAGCCCATGTTTTTTAAAAACCTTTGTCTGTTGAACAGATCGAGTCTCTTAGGTAATTTTCCTGTTAATTGAAAAACTATTTGAGTGTCTATTCTGTATCTACCACGTGCAGCTGGGGTGGAGGGATTGAGAGGGAGGAGGCGATGGAGTCAGAGAGGCAGCAAGGTGCCAGGTCACAATTCCTTGTTCAGTCTCACAGAGCAGCTTGCTGCTTCATCTTTGACATCGGGGAGCCCACTGGAGGGCGCTGGGAGGTTTTGGGCATAGCTGCGGCGTGTAGTCTCCACTCTAACAGGGTCACTGCCAGTGGAATGAATGAAGGGGGCCCAGGGCAGAAACAGGGAGGTCAGGTATCAACTTTATGTGTAAACGTGGTTGCACCATGGTGCCCAGATATTTGGTCAAACATTACTCTGGGTCTTTCAGTGAAGATATTTTTTGGATAGAATTAACATTTAAATAGGCGGATTTTGAGTAAAGCAGGTTAACCTCCATAATGTGGGTGAGCCTCATGCAATCAGTTGATGGCCTGAATAGAACAAAGACTGATCTCCCCTGAGCAAGAAGGAATTCTGCCAGCAAACTCCCTTTAGACTCAGACTGCAACTGACCGGGGTCTCCAGCAGATTTTGGACTTGCACCTCTACAGTTGTGTAAGCTAATACCTTAAAACTAATCTCTATATATACAGACGTCCTGTTGGTTCTGTTTCTTTGGAGAACCCTCACTAATACATCATCCAAGCAAGAGAGAGGACGGTGGTTTAGACCAGGACAGTAGCAGTGGAGGTGGTAAGCGATGGTGGAATTCAGGGTATATTAAAAGAGGCGGGAACTTTGTAGCTGGATCAGGTGTAGAATAGGAACGGGAAGCAGTCATGGGTGACACCAAGGTTTCCAGCTGAGCATTTGGAAGGTGTTGCCATCCCCTGAGAAAGGCCAGACCGCAGGAAGAACTGGTTTTGGGAGAATACGAGGTGTTTGATTTTGAGCATGTTAACTCTGAAAATCCTGTTAGATAACAGTAAGTGCATGAATCAAGGAAAGAAGTCTGGTTATGGAGCTAGATGTTTGGGAGTTTAAGGCTTTGAGGCCAATGAGACGAGACCACCCAGGCTCTGGGTGATGAAGCCTGGTGGGTGAGTGCAGAGAGAGGGTAGGTCTAAGGACCCAAGCCTGGAGCACCTGAATGTTTAGAGGTTGGTGAGAAAAACTGTGCAAAGGAGACTGAGAAGGAACCACTGGCAGGGTCCGAGGAAACCCAAGCGAGTGAGAGCCTGTTTTAAACAACTGCTTGCTCAGCGCCCTGTATGTGCATCTCTTCGTACTTTTAAGGAATTGTTTATTTAATTTATTTATTTATATTTTTAATTTTTTGGCTGCGTTGGGTCTTCGTTGCTGCGTGCGGGCTTCCTCTAGTTGCGGCGAGCAGGGGCTGCTCTTCATTGCGGTGTGCGGGCTTCTCATTGCGGTGGCTTCTCTTGTTGCAGAGCACGGGCTCTAGGCGCACAGGCTTCAGTAGTTGTGGCGCACGGGCTCAGTAGTTGTGGCACACAGGCTTAGTTGCTCCACAGCATGTGTGATCTTCCTGGACCAGGGCTTGAACCTGTGTCCCCTGCACTGGCAGGCGGATTCTTAACTGCTGTGCCACCAGGGAAGTCCCAAGGAATTATTTTATGTGTTGTTTTCCCCACATAAGAACTTGAGGGTTCATTGAATCTCCACCTCTTAGCACAGTACCTGGCGTATAGTAGGGACTCAGATGTCTGTTTGGATGAATGAACTGCCTTCGTAGGTCCCAATTATTGATTGCTTACAATGTGCTGGGTCCTTATTCTAGAAATGATGAGAGTTGCTTCCTCATTTGCTCCTACCTTGAATGAATCCTGAAATCTGAGTTATTCCTCTGAGCAGAGCTGATTTCCCTAAGGTAGGGGTGTGCGTGCATGAGTGTGTGTGTGTGTGTGTGTGTGTGTGTGTATGTATGTATGTATACAATCAGTCCAATAAAAATCAGCATATCCTGGCAACTGTACCGTAAAGTATTTCTAGAATAAGAGTGTCTCACTGTGTATACTATCACCACCCTGGTCTAAATAAACCACCATCATCTCTTGCCTGGATTATTACAAAAGCCTTCTATTTTTGGTCTCCTGGCTTCCTATCTTTGCCCACAATAATTTATTCTAGCACCTAGAAGAATACCTGGCGTGAGGCAGATGCCCAGTTGATATTTGTTGAATGAAGGAATCCTTGAGTAAACATTCACACGTAAGGTTTGAGGAGCACATGTGTGACTTTCTGTGGGGTAATGGCTGTTAGAACAAGGTGTGGACTCTGATCGTGGCTTACCGAGTGTTCCTCCATCTGGCACCTGACTCACCTCCTGCTGTCTTTCACTGCACTCTGGACACATGGGCATTTTTCTGTGTCTCGAAGACACCACGCTCCTTTCCACACTGGGGCTTCCGCACCTGTGTGTCCTCTGCCTGGACTGCCTGCCCTCTGCCATTCCTGCCCTGTCTCTTCCCGTGACAGGCTCCTTCCATCATTCGGGGCACTGCTCCTTCAGGAAGTCTCCTGGGACCTCCATAGCTACACAAGTCCTCCCCCACCTTCTCTGGCAGTCTCTCTAGTCTTTGTCAACTTTTCCTCCTCCTCTAAAGCACTTATCACTTGCCCCAAGTCTTGTTGGTTTGTGATGTGTTTTTGGGTCCTTCACCATTGTGAGGGGGCCAGAATGATTCTGAGATTTCTGGCTTGTAGGATTGGATGGATAGGTAGGGTTGTCGTTTCCTGAGAAATGGCTGGAAAACCCTAGTTGAGGTGTTCGAAGAGTTATGCTTTTAGTTTGTGTAAAGTGTGTTGTTTTGATTCCTGTTCCTTTCTTGAATTTTATTTATCCTTTTAGGAAACAAACCTCTGTGATTTGGTTTTGAGCATGTTGATTTGAGTTGCCTGTAGGTCTCCAAGAGGAGGTGTCAAGTAGGCAATTGCCTGTATGCATTTGGAGCTCAGACGTAAGTTGGGGCTGGAGGTGGTATAGGGGCCTGCCAGGCTGATGTGAATCCTAGCCCTGCCATTCAGTATCTCTTGTGATATTGGGCAAAGGCGTCGAACAGGTGTGAGGCTGTTTTCTCATCTGTCAGATGGGAATAACATCACCTACTTTCAAGTTTAGGATTAAATGAGATGTACATACATACAGTGCTTAGCACAGTGCCTGGCATGTAGCAGAATGACTTTCATGTTATTAAATGGATTCGGCTGGTTAATAATGCCACCTTTTCAGAGCTTGCTATATGTCAGGTTATCAGAATCCTTTTACGTGGGTTAGTGCATTTATTCCTTGCTATTCCCTACCTAAAACTTTTAGCTGCTGTGCCAGTACTTTATCTTTGTAAAACATACCTGAAGCTTTCCTAGTAGTCCTCTCCCCCATCTGCACCCCCTTTATAGCTTTAATGCTCATTCTTTTGCCGATTTTAGGTACTATAAGTAGCCCAGTGTATAAAAGTGTGGATCTGTTAACATTCAGGAAGTTATTTGTGTTATAATTTCTACCTGATTTGTCAATTTTTTAGAAACAACTATAGATTTCAGTTATATACACCAATACTGACATAGGAAACATGGTTATTAGGTTATTGCCAAAAACAAATGTGAGAGGTAGAAACTCAGAATACCAAAGTCCCTTTTGTATTTTTCCAGTCCCTGTAAAAGTCTGGTTGTACAGTTGACTCACTGCATCGTGGGTGACTTAGAGTGGTGTGGGGTTTGTCTTCATCCTGGACTAGTGGGATGACCTAACGTCTACAGCTTCTTCAGTCACTGTAAGCTTTTTTTTTTTTTTTTTTTTGCTGTACGCGGGCCTCTCACTGCTGTGGCCTCTCCCATTGGCGGAGCACAGGCTCCGGACACGCAGGCTCAGCGGCCATGGCTCACGGGCCCAGCCGCTCCGCGGCATGTGGGATCTTCCCGGACCGGGGCACGAACCTGTGTCCCCTGCATCGGCAGGCGGACTCCCAACCACTGCGCCACCAGGGAAGCCCCCACTGTAAGCTTTTTGATAGGAGTTATTTTTAAAAAATTATTTTCTTCCTGTCTGAACAGGGAGGATGGCCCTTTCTTGAAAGTGTCATGGGCTCAGTCATTACTTTTGTTCAGTGGCTGTGTGATGTGCCTTGGAGGGAGGAAAATGTTTTGGGCCTCTTCATGGTGTATATCTCCTGATATATGTGGTGAGGCTCCTGGCTCTAGTACTGGATTTCATAGACAAACTGAAGTTCTGTTTAAAACAGAAATTCTATGAGGACCTACTGTACAGCTCAGGGAACTCTACTCAATACTCTGTAATGATGTATATGGGAAAAGAATCTAAAAAAGAGTGGACATATGTGTATGTATAACTGATTCACTTTGCTGTACAGCAGAAACTGACACAACCTTTTAAATCAACTATACCCCAGTAGAAATTAATTAAAATTTCTTGTTTGCTGCTTCATATGTTCACTGCACAATGAGCAGTTGTGCCCTTTGGGGAACATTTCTCTCTCCCACAGATAGTTTTCACTCTACAGATTCTTACAGTGATTGAAGAAGCCATAGATAGTTATGTCCTGAAAAATGAACAAAAAGGGAACAGGAGTGAGAGGTGTCTTTATTTTAAATTCACTTTGGGTTTGTTTCCATTTACCTTGTCTTATTAAACCCTGGGTAGGTTGACACCATTTATGACATTGTTGGGATTTAAGACCAAACTGAGGCCAATTCAGAATGGTGTTGAAGTTAGCCAAGAGTAGGGAAAAACGCATAGGCAGAGCGTGTATTTTCTTTGGCGTGTGTATTTAGCTCCTACCTTGAGTTTTTTTTTTTTTTTTTTTTTTTTTTTTTCGGTACGCGGGCCTCTCACTGCTGTGGACTCTCCCGTTGCGGAGCACAGGCTCCGGACGCGCAGGCTCAGGGGCCATGGTTCACGGGCCCAGCCGCTCCGCGGCATGTGGGATCCTCCCAGACCGGGGCATGAACCTCTGTTCCCCGCATCGGCAGGTGGACTCTCAACCACTGCACCACCAAGGAAGCCCACTTTTTTTTTTCTTTTTTTCTTTTTAATGGAAAAAAACTCACTCGAATAAATCTCCAAATATAAAGTTATGGACATTAGGTTCCTTGGATTTACTTTTAAGAATGATATAGGTTCTAGCACTTAATCATAGACATAAGTCTGACTAATGAATAGTTCCCTACTTTAATGAAATTCTGAGAGGTTGAATTTTATATATTAAATATTTTGCTATTTTAAATGAACATAATATTGGTTTAAATTATAGATTGGCATTGACTTTTTCTTTGAGTAGCTGTTACTAATGTTGTTAAACTAGTCCATTTCTTTTTTGCTCATGTAATATAGAGCTGTTTTTTTAATACTTTCCCTTAATGCTGGTTGAGATTAAAAACGAATCTCAGTGTTAGGCTGAAGCACTGCTTTGTTTTCAAACTGCACATTATTTTTTTCCCTCACTGCCGTCTTCCCCCTCCCCCGCAGAGAATGACTGATTCAGTGTTATATTGTAAAGATAAGATTCACATCAATCATTTATTTTATTCTATACATAGTTCTTTTTAGAATAAAAGCAAGGTTAATGTCAAGGTTAATTTATCGAATTTCATACTTGTTACTTTCATACAAATTTCAGATTTCAAAATAAAATACCTTAGTTCCTGTTGGGATGTGTTTGAGGTATAAGAAAATACTTCAAACATTTTTTGAAAATATTTAGGAAACATTTTAGTTAAAAGCATACTGTTCAATGAAAACATTGCATTTTTAGAGTGGTTAAAAAAGGAACACTATTTAAAACATAGGCTACATCCACAGGAATTTTAACTTATGATCTTGCAACAAAGAGTAGCATTAAGTCACATCACTTTCTCTTTTTCTTAATATTAAGGGTTCTGATACTAAGACTGTCAAAAACTCCTCTGTTTACAAGTAATTTAACTTGATGGGTAATAATATGGTAGGTTCCATATCCTATGTGAGAATGTTGGGAACCTGTTCTTTGTGTTTTTGTCTACATAACTTGAAATAGTGGGTATTTCATCCTTGTCTGGACTCTTGGAGCTTTCTCCTGGGATCACGGAGCGAACAGGACAGGCTGCGCTCTGTGACTCTTCCAGGCCCTCTTGCTGACTGCCTTTGTCAGTACTACTTAAGAAATCCTTCAGAACTTGCTTGAAGATGTAGACAATTTCCCACGGCAGTACATCATTTTCTGCCAGAACTTCTCGAAATCTAGAGGCAAAGCAGTTATCAGTATTCAATTCAGAAAATCTCTTTTGTCGTATCCCTTTGTCTCCAAAATTCAGCTTAGATAATGTAACCATATAGTAGTTACCCACCTTTTGAGTAAACTGCACATTGCTTTAAAATTATACTTCTAGTAAAGAAATTTCAAAAGAGACTTTAAAACATTTCCTAGCCAGTGAGATATCAACAGTGTTTTTGTTTTTTTTAATCTGGCCCATCCTTAGGGATTTTGGTTGCTGGGTAGTTGATACACATGATTAAAAAATTTATATGATATAATACGATTTCCAGTCTAAAGATATGAGGAGCTTAGACTTGACAGCAAATATCACAGGAAGAGAACGTAGTATTTTTACCTGCTGAGAATAGCTCCAGTTTGACAAGGTTGAACCTGTGAGCAAAGAACTTCAAGTTGTCTTTGTTCAGTAGCTGGGATGGTTGCGTGGGGATTCTGATAGTTTCTCAGCCAGTTGTAATCCACACCTGTTTTTTTCACTTTTTGCTCATTTTCGATCTCTTGTATTAATCTCTCTCGTTCCTTTAGATGCCATTTTAATTCCCGAAGCAGAGTCTTTGTCACTACTTCTGAGTCAGGGTAGTGTGTGGATTTGTAGGAATTGTATTTTGGCCATTTCATCCAGCCAAAAAGTGGCATTTTTAGCCTATGGAAATATTCTCACTTGTTTATTTGCATAAAATACTATGGTTCTGATGAGCAAATATTTGTTTCTTTACAGTAACTTTGCCAGAAAAGTGCATGAATTTTTCACTGGTTAGATATACAGGTCAAAATAAGATTAGAATGGATTAAAGTCTTAATTTCTAACTAGGTCAGTGCCAAAAACCAGGCTTTGAAAATACTTTTATGTAGCTAAGGAGAAATGAAATGCAGTCAGATAATCTACAGACTGAACATTTTCTGAAAATACCACTAACACTTGCTATTAAAAGTTCTTAGGAGGCTTTAAAATATTAACATATAGGAAAGTGCTATCTGCAAACATACTTTTGACTTATGTTTTGTACAGAAAAGGTTTAAAGATTACCTGTGAAGTTGATGGATCCGACGTGATTACCTGTGAAGTTGATGGATCCGACGTGGTGATGTTGCCAGAGAGTTTACTTGAATTGGTGATGAAGCTGTGCTTCACTCAGGCGTATCTCCTTCTCCTGGATGTGTCCCCTGTTGAAAGAATGATTCTTCTCCTTTACCCACTGAAACTGTATTTGAAATAACTAACCTTCTATGTTAGGAATGAGGTTGTGATGTCTTCATTTGGAGAGAATGCTCATTAATTCACCTTGTAAGTAAGCTTGAAGAAATGACAAAAATAACTTACTATTTAATCTTTACAAATTATATAATGGTTTGCCTTTTGAATGTAGCTCAGTGTATTTGAAAAAGATGCCGGCAGCTACACATTCTGGTCCTAAATGCATTTAGACATATCTTTGATAAAGAAATGAAGAAAGGTCGTCTGAAGCACCACAGATGCGCTGCCAGCTAAAGTGAAGACTGTCGCATGATGTGATGCTTTGCTGTGCATAGCTGCAGGTCACAGTTTAGTGCTGTATTTTTATGCCTGTAGAGCTCTAAAAATAACCATGTTGCTTTTATTCTTCAGCTTAACTTTCAAGCCATTTAGAAGCCAGGTCACTGTCCCCTCTAATGAAAGCAGGAAAAATAGATCAGACTTGACTATTTGCACAATATACATTCTGAGAAACCTCGTTACAATTGAGCAAAGTAGGCAGAGAATGCTGATATCAGTCGTGTGAAATATTTAGTAAATGTTATATTCTGTACACATTTTGTTTTTCTTTCTAAATAGTATTTAAATTTGTATATTTAAACAAGTTGTAATGCTAGAGGACATTATATACACTTAAGTAGATAACTTTAAAATATACTTTATAATCTCTAAAAACATGGTGATAAGGCAATAATAGATTAAGGTCAGAAAAAAAATAGAGACATGAGAACATATCAAGTACACAACAAAATCTTACAGTTCATTATAGAAAATCATTTTCGTGTTTTCTTTTGGAGCTGAAAGTGAAACTTATACTCACAGTTTGGGCGAGTACCGATGTGTAATTGGTCTTTATTGTGCTAATTTTCTGTTCCAGAGAGGTTTGTGTCTTTGGTTTAAGCATGGACAGGTTCGTTACTCTCTAGTTCTGTGTTAAATGGCTGTGTAGTGGCTTTTCCTTTTATAATATTTGTTTCTTCTGTTGCTTTTTCCTTCAAATGAACTGTGAAGCATAGACCTTGTTTACATCAGACCTGCATGTCATGCATGATAAAGAGTGATGTGTGTGGTCATCCTCCAGCTCCTGTTACTTATATGTTAGAAAAACCCAGATGTCAGGATTCATTATCTGTAACTGGAAGGTTTTCATATTACATTGTGTATAGTACTGTGAAAGGGAAGGGAGTAAAGTTTATCATGACAGAACTGTCCTATCTGATTTTCTACTATAGTTATGATGAGTCATGCTGCTTCTCCCTTTGAATAACCTCGTTGTCATTGCTTTAATTTTTAAATTTTTTGCCTCTGAAATGGTAACAAAAATATCAAAAATGTATTGGATGTGGAGCATAAACCGACTTTCTGTTCCAGGCCCTCTTTAGTCTTGCCTGTCCCTTTTTTTTTTTTTCTGTGGTACGCGGGCCTCTCACTGTTGTGGCCTCTCCCGTTGCGGAGCACAGGCTCCGGACGCGCAGGCTCAGCGGCCATGGCTCACGGGCCCAGCCGCTCCGCAGCATGTGGGATCTTCCCGGACCGGGGCACGAACCCGTGTCCCCCGCATCGGCAGGTGGACTCTCAACCACTGCGCCACCAGGGAAGCCCTTGCCTGTCCCTTCTTCTCCGGCTTGCTTTCTTGCTCTACCTGAGTCTGTCTGTCGTGTCAGCCAAGCCTGACTGCCACTGCCCCACGCAGGCCATGCTCCCTGCGGCACTTCAGCTTTGGTCACACTGACTCTCTCTTCTGAGATGCTCGTTTTTCTTTTCCATGTACCTATACTGTAATTCTCTTATTTATTTATTTTTGGCTGCGTTGGGTCTTCGTTGCCGCGTGCGGGTTTTCTCTAGTTGCAGCGAGCGGGGGCTACTCTTCATTGCGGTGCGCGGGTGTGGTGACTTCTCTTGTTGTGGAGCATGGGCTCTAGACTTGCGGGCTTCAATAGTTGCGGCACGCAGGCTCTAGGGCGCGTGGGCTTCAGCAGTTGCAGTGTGCGGGCTCCGTAGTTGTGGTGCACGGGCTCAGTAGTTGTGGCTCATGGGCTCTAGAGTGCAGGCTCAGTAGTTGTGGCACATGGGCTCAGTAGTTGTGGCGCACGGGCTTAGTTGCTACACGGCATGTGAGATCTTCCCAGACCAAGGATCGAACCCGTGTCCCCTGCACTGGCAGGCGGATTTTAAACTACTGTGCCACCAGGGAAGTCCCTATAGTGTAACTCTTTTTTTCAGGGCTCAGTTTCGATATCAACTAAGTTTTTCTTCTGTCTGAGGGAAAAACATTTTTCCCTTGGCCCCCACGCCCTGTTCCTTTCAACTCTGGTTTTATTTCTCTTTACTGTTAAACTAATAGTCCTTTACGACTAGGTTCTGTCTGTCCTCCACTTATTTGCAGCTCTCATTAGCTCAGCAGATAGTTTTGACTGTGCCATGTCCTAGATGCAGGTTAGGGACTGGGGATGCAGCAGTGGACCAGACAGACCTATTCTCTGCCCTCATGGAGCCCATCTTCTAGTGGAAAGATGAACCCAAGGACCCAAATCACTCAGTGCAGTGGTCATGATACACTCGAGGACTCCCCAGTTCACTGTGGAGGTCAGGGAAGGCCTTTCTGGGTAGGGGCTGTCCTTTGAGCAGAGGTTTAAAGACCAGCGAGGAAGCCACACAAAGCGCTTCATGCGGCCAGCTCCCTCCTCACCTTGACCTATTAGCGCCTAGCTGGCTATTGAGATTCAAGTCTGACTTTCACAGAACTTTTCTTACACCTCGGCTCACATTCAGTGCATTTTCCTTTGATCTTCCTCCCGTGAGCCAGTTTTCCTAGTACTTAGTGTGTGCTACTTGTATTATACATTTTATTTTTTCTGTCCTGTCTCCTGAGATTGTTAGATTGAAATAGAGCCCAAGTGTCATTCTCTGATTACAGTAATTCCCCTACTACCATGTAGATAGAGAACAGAAATATTTGTAGATCAAGGTAAGGAAGTACCTTTGCATTAATCCTTCCTGTCTGTTGGGAGCATAACCAGATTAATGTTGGATTTTATTCGTCACACATTTTAGTAAGTTGAATAAATGAATTACTTCTAATGAATTGCAGCCTCATTAGGCTATTTTGTGTGGAAGACATAAAGCTTAAACTATGAAGCAGTTAGGTTAATTTCTTTTTGGTCTTTATCATGGTTTTCTAGTCTTTATCTTCTTAGCTGAACAGCAAAAGATTTTATGACTTGAAGTGAGATAGGATCATATTCATAATGTGTGTGTGTGTGTAAAAGTTTAAGATGTGTAAGGAAGTACTTAAGTCTAAAAAGACAAAATTTTGGAATCTCGAAGGGCAGGCTAAGGAGCCAGGTTGTTTATATACAACTTGTATATATTTATGGTCAGGGGGCCTTATACAGTTCTCAGCAGCATTTGATTGCAATTAAAGGAAGATTTTTCATTGTGAGGGGACTAATATCTTTCTGTTTTTAATTCCTTTGCTACTGAATTCAAAGTTCTGAATTATTGGTTGGTTCTTTTTTTTTTGGCTATTAAAGATGCAGTTAATATTTGAGAAACTGTGATGTTAAATTCCTTTTCCCAGTATTATTCCCTCTTTAAAATACTCTAATTAAAACACACTAAGATGTACTTTTTCATGTTAAAAATCATATTCTGTTGGGTTGTCCATAGCTTACCGACTTAAGAGAATTCTTAGTGTACGTCTGCGTTCTGTGCTGCAAATGTTCACTCTAGAGAGACCACTGTTCTTGCTCTTTAACCTTTATAGACATTGTTCATAAATTTTCTATTATAGTTTAGTTCAGTTTGTTGATATTTTCCTTTTTTGACTTTTCCTTTTTTGTGTTCTTGTTTAAGCCCTTCTTTACTTCAAAGTTACAACATACAGAAGAAGATCAGCTTTTTAGGCTTAAAAAAATAAATACCCCTGGGTGTTGAGTTGGTTTGAAATTGATTTGAGATTGGTTTGAGGTGTAGGGGTCCCCAAATTGGATAATCATTATTCAAAGTAAATAGTCATTGTTCCACCCAGGAGATTTTCCTGATTCCTCGTACGCCCAGTAACTGTGTGGCGTATCCTGGGTATTTTGAATATTATATTATGTTATGGGACTCTGGGTCTTGTTTAAATCCTGTGGGGAATGCAGCTGACCAGCTGTGTTCAGGCTGCAAGTTCTAGCCAGCTTCCTATGGGCAGTGGATTCAAGGTCCCTCTGGTTTCAGAGCCTTTGCAGGGCTGTCTGGATCTGTTTTGCACTGTGTCATCTAGTGGCCGTCCTGTAGCTCAGTTCTCAAAGTCTGTGATGGGCTGTTTGGGGTCAGGGCACGCCTGCCAGCCCAGGGGTGCGCCCAGCAGTTCCTAAAGGGTCTCAGGTGTCTGCAGTTTCCCTGGTGCTTTCCCAGCCCAGGGCCTCCCTTTTCTGGTCCTCTGGCCAGAAGACAGGGGCTTTGTTGCCCTGCTCTGCCGGGCACTTCCTGCAGTGATGTCTGCCTCCCAGGCCAAGCAGTGGGAGGGCAGAGAAAGAAAAAAGGCAGTGAGAGTTTGCCCCGCCCTCTTGTAGAGGGAGTTTCCCTCCCTCGGAGTTTGATGCTCCCGCCGCCCCTGGCTTGTGAGAGAATGGAGAAAGGAAAAATGTAAGGTGTGCACTGCCCCCGTTTTGAGTATTTGGAGTCCCCTTTCCTGCCCCCCAGGGCACAGCTAGAGCTGGTCCTGGGGTCCTGTGCCAGTGCCACGTGCGTTTTGTAGCTTAGGAGTTCAGGTCAGGGGCCACCAGAGTTAAAAAATGAAGAGCTTGTGCCGCTGGTTTGGTGCTCTGAATTCTGGCCTTCTTCCCGTTTACTTGTTAGAGTCCTCCAACAGCTGCTCAGGCGTTCTGCCCAGGGGTTACAGCTTCGTTCTGTGGGAGGTACGGGGTGCAGCGTGCTTCTGCGATCTTACTGGAAACTGGAACCTTGGAATCATTCTTGACTCCTTGGTTTTTTTCAGACCCCAGGTCTAATGTGTCAGCATGTTCTGTGGGCAGCACTTTCACTGCTGCCGCTCTAGTCCGAACCATGTCACCTCTGGCCTTGGTTTTTACGCCGGTCTGTTAGGTGGTCTCCCTGCTTCTGTTGTGTCTGAGCCCCCATCAGCCCACCCTACTTCACCCAGTCAGAGCCATCCTGGTAAAATAGGAGTCAGATCTTTTTATTGCTCTGTCTATGCTTGACACCCATCTCACGCAAAGCAAAAGCCAAAATCTTTAAAATTAGCCCCTGCCAGTCCTCTGGTACCCGCTCCCCCAATCCCTGCCTCTTCCCCGTACCTCTACCCACCCTCGCCCAGACCTCTTCTGGGCTTTCTCTGCTGGAGCCACATGGGTCTCCCATCCTCCCTGGCCTTTTGCCTCAGGGCTCCTGCTTTCCTGTGCATGTTTCCCTTACAGAGCTGCCCAGTCCTTCTCTTTCTTCTGATCTTTGCCTGTGTGTCACCTTATCAACATGCAACCCTCCTCGCCCTGTCTCTTCTCCTGCCTTATTTTTCTCTATTTTGTTACTGTCTGACATACTCCATGCTTTACTTTATTTCTCGTCCCCCAGCTGGACTGTAAGCTCCATGAGGGCGGTCTGCTCACTGCTTTAGGTACTTAGGACAGTGCCTGGCATGGAGTTGGCCCTTAATTATTAATTTGTTGAGTGACTTAATGAGTAAATATCAGGTTATCAGTAACCAAAAGTATGCTGATATGACTATAAATATCAGGCAGAAGTAGGTTTTAATGCAGATAGCGCTTTATTAAGGTAGAACTCAAATTTCAAGCATTGGCATCATACTGATAGAAGTGCATTTAAATTAGACATTGATAACAGAGACGGAATTGATAGCATGTTTTGCATATCATAGCAGTTGCCTTTCTTTCCACTTAATGTTTTGGACATTTTTATCTATTCGCATGAACATAGCCATAACATTCGTTAAAAATGATACCTCTTAAGTAAGAGTGTGCCATAGTTTAGCTTGTCCCTCTGTCGTTCATTGTTTCCAGGTTTTAACCACTGCAAGTATCAGGAAAAGGTATCCTCTCTCCTTGGAGGGTCCTTTATACCCTGGCCCTGTTGTATTTTCCCTTCGTATCCCCGATGAGCGTCTTGCACGTTTGTTCTGCGCCCTTCAGTGGAATGCTGGTTTTGTGAGGGCGAGGACGTGGTGTTGTCCACTGCTGTATCTCTGTGTCTGAGACAGCGCCTCACACGTGCTACGTGTTCAGTAAGCATTTGCTGAATGAATGAATGCTTTGTTGGGGAGGAAGAAAACTTTCTTCTTCTAGGTTCTTCTGGCTGGTCTAAAAATCAAATTGACATGAGACAGATTAACAGGAGAAAATAAAATTTAACTTCACATGATCAGGAACCCCACATACCTGAGAGGGTCAGAGACCCCACATGCTGGAGAGGTTCAAAGACAGAAAGGTAAAAGGAGGTATATATGACATCCTGAGCTAAGGAGTGGGAGAGGGGCCTGGGGCTTCCAAGGACAGGAGGGTCTTTTTTTTTTTTGGCCCCATCGCATGGCTTGCAGGATCTTCCGAGTCAGGGATTTAACCTGGGCTCTCCGCAGTGAAAGTGCAGAGTCCTAACCACTGGATCGCCAGGGAATTCCCCAGGAGGGTCATTTATAGGATGATAAGAAGGAGAGCAGATGTTTGGTAATTAGATGTTGGCCTTGCTGTATAGATGGAGCTCTACACACACACACACACACACTCTCTCTCTCTCTCTCTCTCTCTCTCTCTCTCTCTCTCTTTTCCATTATGGTTTACTACAGGATATTGAATATAGTTCCCTGTGCTGTACAGTAGGACATTGTTGTTTATCCATTCTATGTAAAATAGTATGCATCTGCTAACCCCAAACTCCCAATCCTTCCCTCCCCCAGCCCCCTCCCCCTTGGCAACCACAAGTTTGTTCTCTATGTCTGTGAGTCTGTTTCTGTTTCATAAGTAAATTCATTTGTATCTTATTTTAATTTAATTTTATTTAAAATTTTATTTTATTTTTTTCTGGCCTCTACAGAGTATATTAAAAGCAGCACGTGAGGTTAACACATACTTTCACTGGAAAAACATTACCTAGATATAACAAAATTCTATTTCACTTTGAAATATCTTTTACTGAGGTGACTATACATGTTTTATTACATGCACCACAGTGTGTGAATCCCATTTTTAGTGCAAGAACTTCTGTACTTATTTACATATACACGTAGGACTCTTAGAAACATCTTTTATATGTGCATCTTTAAAAAGTATATGAATTGCAGCACAGATCCTTTAACTGAGAAAGCAATACCTAGAGACAATAAATTCTACCACTCTTAAAAACGTCTGTTACACATTTAACTTTGCATAGTGTCTTACGTGCGCCAAAGTGTGGACATCATACTCTTAATTAAATAACCGTATGTTGTGACATGTACAGCCAAAATTCTTATAAATATCTCCTATACCTGAGATTTTACAGAATTTATGAAATGCAGCATATGTGGTGAACATTCTTTTGATGAAATAACACTACCTGGATGTAACAATTCTATCACCTTAAGAAACATCTTTTTTTAAAAAACATTTTGTATCATATTTTAGATTCCACATGTAAGTGGTATCATATGGTATTTGTCTTTCTCTTTCTGACTTCACTTAGTATGATAATCTCTAGGTCCATCCATGTTGCTGCAAATGGCATTATTTCATTATTTTTATGGCTGAGTAGTATTCCATTGTATATATGTACCATGTCTTCTTTATCCATTCATCTTTTGATGGACATCTAGGTTGCTTCCATGTCTTGGCTATTGTAAATAGTGCTGCAATGAACATTGGGGTGCATGTATCTTTTCAAATTAGGGTTTTCATCTTTTCCAGATATATGCCCAGCAGTGGGATTGCTGGATCATATGGTAGCTCTATTTTTAGTTTTTTAAAGAACCTGCATACTGTTCTCCATAGTGGCTGTGTTTTGGAAAACAGGCACTTTACGTTCCCACCAACAGTGTAGGAAGGTTCTCTTTTCTCCACACCCTCTCCAGCATTTATTATCTGTAGATTTTTTTATGATGGCCATTCTGACTAGTGTGAGGTGATACTTCATTGTACTTTTGATTTGCATTTCTCTAATAATTAGCAATGTTGAGCATCTTTTCATGTGCCTCTTGGCCACCTGGATGTCTTCTGTGGAGAAATGTCTACTCAGGTCTTCTGCCCATTTTTTGATTGGGTTGTTTTTTTTTTTTGATACTGAGCTGTGTGAGCCATTTGTAGAGTTTGGAAATTAAGCCCTTGTCTGTCGCATCACTTGCAAATATTTTCTCCCACTCTGTAGGTTGTCTTTTTTTCTTTTATGGTTTCCTTTGCTGTGCAAAAGGTTGTACGTTTGATTAGGTCCCTTTGTTTATTTTTGCTTTTATTTCTATTGCCTTGGGAGACCGACCTAAGAAAACACATTGCTACAATTTATGTCAGAGGACGTTTTGCTTCTGTGCTCTCCTGAACCTGTAGCGTCTTGACTGCCTTTAGTTCAAAATAATCCTCATGCAACAGGTGACACATTTTGGGGAGGCTCGTTCTGAACCCCTACAGCTCCCATACGTGTCTTTGCACGTGCTTCCTTGTGTACAGGTGCTGAGAGTACTGCCCTTGGGGAAGATGCTGAGGAAAGGAGTGTCAGCTGGCAGGGGATGTCTTCTGAGGTTGACAGGACTGGTCATGGCGCTCTGCAGAGCAACCACTTGTACCCGCCTGCCTCCCTCTCCTCGCAACCTAAGCACAGCTGTGCTTCCTGCCAATGCAAAGGGCGGAAAAGGTTTCTCCTGGTTTTCATTGGCATCTGTTTGGTGGCTGACAGTGAATTTGAGTGTATTTTCATTTGTTTATTGACGATTTGCAGTTTTTCTTATAGGACTTAATGTAAAAGTAACTATTCAAGAATTCTCCTAGCATGTGGGAATTTCTTGGCTTTCTGTAAACAGTATACTAACTTTTAATGTTCTTTGCAGGCCACTGAGCCAAAAGAGCTCAGAGACGGAGTATATTAACAAATACAGAAAACTTGAAGCACAAGAGTTTGATATGTATGGCAGTGATCATTCAACCAGTGGTCCAGGTAAACAAGTATCTTTAAATATCATAAAATATGATACGTGAGTTGTTCACATGTTAAAACATTAACTTTTTTTTTGCGGTAGGCGGGCCTCTCACTGTTGTGGCCTCTCCCATTGCGGAGCACAGGCTCCGGACGCGCAGGCTCAGCGGCCATGGCTCACGGGCCCAGCCGCTCCGGGGCATGTGGGATCCTCCCGGAACGGGGCACGAACCCGCGTCCCCTGCATCGGCAGGCGGACTCTCAACCACTGTGCCACCAGGGAAGCCCTAAAACATTAACTTCTTAAAAGTCTTTAAGAAGTGTATTTTGATCAATAAAGAATCCGTATTGCTTGTTAATTCAGGATTTTGGGGGGATGAGTATATGATAGATTATAAATTGTGAGTGTGTGATGTGTTGTGAGTTGCTCATGTTTTTATCTCAAGTATAGTGTCTAAATAGTCTGTCCTTTGGAAGACTAATAATGGTCCCTGACCTTACTATTAATTAGAATTACTTAAAATTGTTATTACAATTTTAATAATAATATAATATATTATTATAAAATTATTATTAAAGTTATTACAGTTTTTAAAATAATAATCATATTAAAACAAGATTTTAAATAGTACATAAATGTATACAATAAAAGGTAAAGGTCCTTCTTAACCTCTCCTCCTCCCAAGGACGAGATACAAGGATACAACTGTTCAGAGTTTAGGTTAAGCTAGTTACTTTCTGTGAGTATGCACTTTCTTTTAGTGAGCTGATTGTCTTATTAGCATTAGACATATGACATAGACATAGACGTATTCATATGACAGAAGTAAGTTTTTGATTTTTTTGCTTTATAAAAGGTTATCCGTCACAAACTTCCTACCAGTTCAGTCAGGAAGTTCTGCCTCCTTTCTTTCTACTCTGCGTACTTATGCTCGGACTTAGGGACAGAAGTTGGGGTTAGAGTAATATTTTCCAGCCTTTTTGAAAATTATGAAATATAGTCCATACGTAAAAGTATACTAATCCTTATTCTTCTTGGTCTTTATTTGGGCTTCTTGACAGTATAAAATATTGGTATCTTTCATCAATTCTGGAAAATTCTGAGCCATTATCTATGCTCCACTCTCTCATGCAGTTTTGTATTTTTCATTTTTTTGGTCACTCTACTATATGCAGATTAATTTCTCATTGTTCATCTTTCTCCTAAGGCAGAAGCAGCTTTGAGTTCTTTGTCTTCCTCTCTGTGTCCTTGCCTTATTACAGACTTTGGCCTGATGTTTCCTCTCTCTCTTGCCAGGCTTTCGGTTTTTTAAAGATGATGTTTGTATATTTCATCTAGCATCTTTAGTTGTCCTCAGGAGGAATATTTGTGTGAACAACCCAGTACATTATTACCAAAAGTGATAGTTCAAAGTGATAGTGTGTCCTTTGATTCAATATTTACTTATTCTAAGAAAAGTACAACGTAGTACGTGTAAGAACATTTATTGCATCGTTGCTTATTTATGGGAAGCCTTAGAAGTCTCTTAAATGTCAGTGAACAGAGGCCTGGTGATTTTTATCTGTGTAGGGGAGTGTGTGGACTTTGATAGGAGCCTGAAATAGCTATTATGTGTTATTGTGGAAAGACATCTGTCGTTCAATATTTCCTTTTGGGGAAGTGTGTTAGTTTTCAGATGACTCTTGATGATGTGATCCTTCGTGTTGCACTCACATATACAGACCCCGAGCACACCCCTGCAGGTCCTGGAGCGTGCCCTAGGGATTGCCGCTGTGTGGAGGTGGCTAGATGACAAATGAGTGCCTGCAAGTGCAAGTGTCTGCTCTTGTAACTTTTGATTTGGATTCATATTTGAAACTGCTATTTGCTTTCTCTGTCCATGGCATCTTAATATATTTGGAGCTTTTCACTAGGCAGTCATATAGCTTTGACTGCACTTGAGGATTCACTCAACGACCAGTGTTTATGAAGGTGTGTGCCAGGGATGGTGTGAAGCAATGAGAATATAAGTTAAAAAGACCTGGTCCCTCCTCTTACAGAGATGATCATTTAATCATGCAGTTACACAAATACATGCTTTTGGAGGTAAATGCTCTGAAAGATAAACTCTCTGGGGACTTAGGACAAGGGTTTCTGACTTGAGCTGGGGTATCAGGAAAGTAACAACTGAGCTTGGAGCTGAAGGATGAATAGAAGTTATAGAAGTTACCTAGACAGTTTGGGGGTCAGGGGGAGGGGAAAATGTGTGCAGAGGGCCTGTAATAGGAGAAGGCCTGGGGTGTGGGTGGGCAGGGTCAGTTGGAGACTGAATGATAGCCCTCCACAGAGAGCCCCACCCTCCTCTTCAGAACATGTGGTGACTGTGCTACGTCACGTGGTAAAAAGAACTTTACAGATTAAGTTGAGGAGCTTGAGGTGGAGGGACTGTGGGTGGGTCTGGTGTAATCGCAGGGCTCTTAGCAGAGTCAGTCATAGATGTGAGGACAGAAGCCGGAGTGATACAAGGAGGAGACAGTGAGCCAGGGAGTGCAGGCGGCTTCTTGAAGCTGAAGAGGTGGGGAACGGGTTCTTCCCCACAGAATCTCCAGAAGGAACCAGCTGTGCAGACCTCTGGATCTTAGCCCAGACTGCTTTTGGACCTCTGACGTTCAGAGCTGTAAGAGAATGCTGTAAATGTGTGTTGTTTCAAGGTACTGAGGTTGGGATCATGTGTCACAGGAGCAGTAGAAGATGAGTGCGGTTGTGTTGGATGAGATACAGGCACAACTGGGGACAGGGCCTGGGGCCGTGACTAAGAATTTTAGGGTTTTTTTTTTTTTTGCAGTACGCGGGCCTCTCACTGTTGTGGCCTCTCCCGCTGCGGAGCACAGGCTCCGGACGTGCAGGCTCAGTGGCCCTGGCTCACGGGCCCAGCCGCTCCGCAGCACGTGGGATCTTCCCGGACCGGGGCACGAACCCATGTCCCCTGTATCAGCAGGCGGACTCTCAACCGCTGCGCCACCAGGGAAGCTCAAGAATTTTAGTTTTTTTTTTTTTTTTTTTTTTTTTGCTGTACGCGGGCCTCTCACTGTTGTGGCCTCTCCCGTTGCGGAGCACAGGCTCCGGACGCACAGGCTCAGCGGCCATGGCTCACGGGCCCAGCCGCTCCGCGGCATATGGGATCCTCCCAGACCGGGGCACGAACCCGTATCCCCTGCATCGGCAGGCGGACTCTCAACCACTGCGCCACCAGGGAGGCCCAAGAATTTTAGTTTTAATACTCAGAGCAAGGGGAAGCTGTTGAAGGTTCTAGGTTTACCTTGGCATGAGTGTGTGTGGGTGGGGGAACATCAAGGGATGAGATCAGTGTTTTGAGAAGACCACTCTGGTCATATTGGAGAGACTGGACTGGTGGGGACCAGCATGGACACGAGGAGAAGTCCAGGTGAGACTGGATGGTGACTGACGACTGGGGTGACGGCATGGAGTGGGGAGCTGTTCGTGGGATGGCCGGACAGGACCACGTGAGGCATGGATGGGGATGTGAGGGAGGAGAGGGGCCGCAGGAAGCAGGAGGTGCTGCTCCACACTTTGAAGTGCGGCGGTGCCTGTGGGGAAGAGATGAGGTTTTCGTGTGTGTGTGTGTGTGTGTGTGTGTGTACACAGCTATTTCTATCCCTATTCTGTCTACTTACATTAAAACTGTGAGATCGCACTGCTACCTCTAATTCCAGTCCAGCCTCGAGGTTTCAACGTGAAAATTTTGTTACATCCAGTTTAAAATACTTTGATTCAAAATACCTTTGCTGGGACTTCCCTGGTGGCGCAGTGGTTAAGAATCCGCCTGCCAGCAGGGGACATGGATTCGAGCCCTGGTCTGGGAAGATCCCACATGCCGTGGAGCAACTAAGCCCATGAGCCACAACTACCGAGCCTGCGCTCTGGAGCCCACAAGCCACAACTACTGAGCCCGCATGTCACAACTACTGAAGCCCGTGCACCTAGAGCCCGTGCTCTGCAACAAGAGAAGCCACCGCAGTGAGAAGCCCATGTACTGCAACAAAGACCCAACACAGCGAAAATAAAAAAATAAAAAAATAAAAATAATAAATTAAAAAAAAATAATTAAAAAATACCTTTGCTTTTGGCATGATACAGGTGTTATTTCATCTATATAACTGTTTTAAAAAATTATTATCTAAGTAGAAATCCAAGAACACACATTCAGTGAATTTCTGTGAATTACATTAGGATCATTTTATATAGTTTAAAGTAAATCTTTTTTTTAAAATTGAGATTTAATAGCATTTCTGGACAGCTTGACCTTGGTTCCAGGCTGTGGACTCTTGCAGGGTTTCTGTTGTTTTCATATAGCAGTTTTGAATTTGTCCTGGGATGGTGTCCTTAGTTGTGATTAAATGCCACAGTGCTACCTCCCTTTTAATTTGGTGATATTTTTGGTGGTTGTTTCCATCCGTTTGATAGCTTTTCTTTTGAATTTAAGAGAATGGCCTGTCTGGAGTTTCTAATAACTGAAAAGGGAAATATTCAAATTAAGTTTAATTTTGTATTTGGAATACCAACCCATACTTGGAGAAAGTGATATGTAATTATTTTGAAGATTTAATTGTATGCTTAAATCAGCAATGTAGTAATTAAACTTATTTTCTATAGTGTACAGTGTCTAGATTTTATGATAAGAAACGTTATTATGTTCTCCAGTTAAAATCCATTATATACTGTTTGGAACCCTGACTGCTGAATTTTTTGGTTAGATTTTATATTTAAGAAACTAGCAATTTTCATGGTTTCCAGTTTTTTCCAGTTCATGTGAGATATTTTAATGTTAATAACGTCGGATAAAGCGATTACAGGAAAATAAAATTTAAGGTTGAGGTATTTCTCATATCACTTTTGGATTACACTTTGCTGTATGTGGTTTGTTGATTTGCGTTAAATTACCCGTTTTCTTTGAGAACTTATCTGTAATATTTTTCTGGCCCCCTCCTTTGATTTGGTTGCTGCTGCACAGGTGAAAGAGCTGCACAGCCATGAACATGTCTTTTGCTTCTGGTCTTCCCTCTGGCGGTGGATGTGGAGGCTGCACTTGATTTGCGCTCGGTCGGCTGCAGCCAGTGACCTGAAAATGTCAGCCTGTGTTTCCTGTTAAACAGAGAGAGGGCTGTGGTTTAGACAATACAGTTAGGACTTCTGCAATTTTTTTCTTGTAGCATTTCTGTCTTTAAGCAGCAACCTTCAAAATGCATGTAATCCAGGAATGGAAGTCACATCAGTGTTGCCAGAGTGATGGCTCGTTTAGCAGCACCGTGAGCCACAGCTGCAGGTTCTGAGCGAAACACACAGCTGTGACCTTTCTGTCTGTCTAAAGAGTCTGTGTTCCCTCTCTTCCCCACGCAGGCCTCGTCCCTCTCACCCTGTGTCCCACTCCCTGTCACTGCAGCTCCCAGCGGTGTCGCAGCTCAGGAGCTCCTCCCTCTGTCTCTCCTCGTTTGTTGGGCCGCATGGAGTCTCATCCCTTCCCTTTGTGTTAAAAAGGCCTATTATTGATTGATAAGCCTACCAACACCAAGGATGGGAAGGTCTCTATTTTTTCCCGATTTATGCATATATCATCTCAGTTCTTGCATTTGTAGACTGGCCTGGGTACCCAGCCATCATTTAGAATTCTACATAATTTAATAAAATCTTGGAACCATTTGTAAGTTAGAAACTGTTCACACATTGAGTTTTGCTACATGTTTTGAAGGTAGTGTGGTTAAATTAAAGCGCTTTTTAGCTGAGAGTGCTTCTGGAAGGGGTGAGATTGAGCGCAAGTATACCAGTGGGAACACAGGACAGCGTCAGTGATTGTGTTTCTTAAAAGCTAAGCCGAGCAACGGAAGGAGAGTGAGATGTGAGAGTGGACAGAAATGCACCCTTTGGAGTTTGGCGGTCAGTAGTGAGGTGACTAGAAGGTTAGAAAGCTGTTGAGGGCAGGACTTAGAGAACTTTCCCCCGAAGTCAGTGCCGCGATGCCCTAGAAGGAACTCTGTTTCCACAAAGAAGCTGTTTTCGCTTTGAGAGAGAACGGAACTGGCTCCTCTGTTCTTGAAATTCAGAACAAGTACTGCACGTCTTGATTCAACTGTAGGAAAATACCCATATTTTAATTGTATAGTTAGACCCATTTTGAAACTGAGAGTATGTGTAGGGGAAAATGTAGGAGAGCAAAAGCAAAGCGTGGACACGTGTGTCAAGTGGGAAGGGTGATGGCAGAACAGAGGGAGAGGCTGGGACAGAGAAGCAAAGGGCTGGGAGGAACAGGGAGGGGGGCATTGAGGGGAGACCTGGGGAGGGAGCCAGCTCAGTGCTGCGTCTGGGGGAGACAGGGAAGCTTTCAAAGTTTATTTACTTTGGAAGTAAAACTTACTTCCCAATAGAAGTCTGTATCCTCTGAATTTTGATGATTTATCAAGAATTTGTGGCATCCCCGGAGTATAGTGCGTGTATTTACAGGAGGACGTTCAATAGCAGGGCTGGGCAGAGCTCCCCAGGGTGTGTCTTTCTTTTTTTTTTAATAGTATATTTATTTTATTTAATTTATTTATTTTTGGCTGTGTTGGGTCTTCGTTGCTGCTTACGGGCCTTCTCTAGTTGCAGCGAGCGGGGGCTACTCTTCGTTGCAGTGCACGGGCTTCTCATTGTGGTGGCTTTTCTCATTGTGGAACACGGGCTGTAGGTGCGTGGGCTCAGTAGTTGTGGCGCACGGGCTTAGTTGCTCCACGGCATGTAGGATCTTCCCGGACCAGGGCTCGAACCCGCGTCCCCTGCATTGGCGGGCGGACTATCAACCACTGCACCACCAGGGAAGCCCCCCAGGGTGTGTCTTTGTCAGAGTAAAGTTGTCCCTTCCAGGGTGCTTGTTCCTAAGGTATCCTTATGGTGTTTGGTTGTCTACTACCGATTTAGTAGCAAGGAATGAACACTTAACAAATTGGTGTGAAATTTCCAATAAAAGTTTGTTCTTTAAGCGAATCATTTTTGTGCCGTTTTCGAGTGATGTGTCCTGTCCTCTGCAGCTCTTCTATCTTAGGAGGTAGTGCTGAGCCTACAACAGTGATTGCTGTGATGGAGGGTAAGATGGTGCTCATCTTGTGTAAGTCATTCGCAGTGGGTGCTAAGGGCATTTTCTAATTACCCTGCTCACAGTGTTAGCCTGTAGAATATGTATTTGTGTGTGTATACAGCTTGCTGTATATATAGATCAAACAGTAGGTGGTTTACCTTGTCTTTTTTCATATAAGAAATAGCATTGTATTTGTTTTGTCTGAATCCAGGTCCAAGGCCACCTTTAGCTAAATCAAGCAGTGTGATGTGCATCCCAGAGACAACTTACAAATATCCTGATTTGCCTATAAATCGATGTAAGGAAGAGGTAAAATTATTTTTGTCATAATGTAATTTTGTTGTTCGACTAAATGCCGGCGACCCAGCACTTGGTTTCTGGTCTGAAAGGGATGGGGTGCTGGGCAGGCACCCTGGGGAGGTGGTTTTGTGTAACAAGCGTGTTGATGGCCTTCCTTTTGACTCTCCTTCATTTGTTCAGCCTTCCCCTGAGCTCATCTCCTCATATATAATTATTCACCTAGTCTTCCCTGCTCTGAAATGAGTGTGAGTAAACACCTGCTGGGCCCCAGGAGAGCTGCTGCTTGCAATACCCGCTGCCCAGACTTTTTAGAAAGCAAATAATACCCTCAGCCACAGTCTTCTCTAGCATTCCACTGGGTTTTCTTTACACTCTGCCTGGTTTGTTTGCCTGGTGATTGAGCAGTCATTGATACATAATTTTAAGAACAATGTTGGGCAGTATAGCAGCCGGATGATTACACTTTTAATTAGTTACATGTTATTAAACATGGGTAAAAGTAAGCGTATTGAAACCTTAATTAACTATACTAGTGGAAGAAGTGGTTATAGATAGGACTAAACTGTAAATATTCTAAATTTAATTTTTATTTTGCTTTAGATCGAATCATGCAGCTTTTGTAGAGTAGATATACTTTATTAATTTTTAAGAGGCCAGTATTCAAATTAATTTGTATTCCCTGACCTGGGCAGTTGCTAGAGTGATAAGAGCTTACACATATCTAGGGTGGAGGCGGGGAGCGGTGGGGAGCGATTGGGCTGGCATTCTCGGGCCACTCCATGCAGTCTGTACGTGGAGCACGAGAAGTTCATTGTTTTAAAGTGTGTCTGAAGAGTTTCAAATGAGAATTTAAAGCCACTTGAGTGTAATAACAGCTGTGTTTTCATGTTTCTCAGTAGAATTACATGGAGGTTCATTACAAAATTTTAAAATAATAGAAATTTAGACTTAGCAAGAGCTATAGAAATTCATTTTGGTGTTTTCATATTTATAGACGAAGAAATTGAGACATAGAGATCAGTGAACTTGGCCTGAATTTCTGTGGCAATTAGTTATTGTTCACAGTGTTCAAATTGGTTTCAAATTCAGCAACCATTAGTAACCTTCTTTCTCTCATTTGTGATGTTTAGGTGGTTAGGTAATAATTTAATTTTTAAGGATGAAAAGAATATAAATTCTGAAAGTCTTCCTGAGATAAAGCTTTTGGTTCATAGGTAATACTTTATTTATTTTTTTTTCTTTGCGGTACGCGGGCCTCTCACTGTTGTGGCCTCTCCCGTTGCAGAGCACAGGCTCCGGACGCGCAGGCCCAGCGGCCATGGCTCACGGGCCCAGCCGCTCCGCGGCATGTGGGATCCTCCCGGACCGGGGCACGAACCCGTGTCCCCTGCATCAGCAGGTGGACTCTCAACCACTGCGCCACCAGGGAAGCCCCCGGTAATACTTTGTTACATCATTGTTAAATTTGTGACAATTTTGAAGGTTTTTTTTTTTTTTTTAATTCTAGGTCATTTCTTTGATAGAAAGTAATTCTGTGGTAATTATACACGGTGCCACCGGTTGTGGTAAAAGTACTCAGCTCCCGCAGTATATCTTGGATCATTACATCCAACGCTCTACCTACTGCAACATTGTGGTCACCCAGCCACGGAAGATCGGGGCCAGCAGCATCGCCAGGTGGATCAGTAAAGAGCGCGCCTGGACTTTGGGTGGTTTGGTGGGCTATCAGGTGAGATGAGAGAGGGAGCCATCTCTTTCTGTTAATTTTTCTTTTTTAATTTATTTTTTGGCCATGCCACATGGCATGTGGGATCTTAGTTCCTTGACCAGGGATTGAACCCATGCCCCCTGTGTTGCAAGCACAGAGTCTTAACCACTAGACTGCCAGGGAAGTCCTCTTTGTTAATTTTTTATTTTATATAAGTTGATGATAAGGTGTGATTATTTTCTGCTGGAAAAGAAAATGAAATCAGTTGCTTATAGAGCAGAATTATGGCATAATTTTTTTTTTTTTTTTTGGTGGTACGTGGGCCTCTCACTGCTGTGGCCTCTCCCGTTGCGGAGCACAGACTCCGGACGCGCAGGCTCAGCAGCCATGGCTCCCGGGCCCAGCCGCTCCGCGGCATGTGGGATCTTCCTGGACCGCGGCACGAACCCGCGTCCCCTGCATCGGCAGGTGGACTCCCAACCACTGCGCCACCAGGGGAGCCCCTGGCATAATTTAAAAAACAGTGAATCTCTGAAGTTCTTGAAAATATTGATAACTTTAGTTTCTTTCTCAGTTGAATAGAAAAGAAGTGAGAATGCTCAGACTTGAGAACAGCTTTTATATAATTTTATCTTTTAATTATATCTTTATGTTGAAGATGTCTTCATACACAATCATTTTAACATAAAAATGATATGGGAAGTACGACTAGATAGGCCAATCTCTCCACCCATCACCAAAGAAGAAGAAGAAGAAGAAAAATCAACTTGAGAATTTCAGTTTTAATTTAGACCCTATATTTTTTGTGATACACAATAATTTTTTTTCCCTTTCTTACCTTCATTAGGAAATGAACATAGCATTTTTTGGTAGTTAAATGTGAACCATTTAAACTGAAAATTTTCTCCTTTCTTTTTTCCTTCCCCAATTGTAGGTAGGGTTGGAGAAAATAGCGACAGAAGACACCAGGTTAATTTACATGACGACCGGCGTGCTGCTTCAGAAAATAGTTAGTGTCAAGAGTCTGATGGAGTTCACGCATGTCTTCATCGATGAGGTCAGTGTTCTGCTCTTACGTTCATGTGCCTATGTGATAAGAGAACACAGTGCACGTTACCTGTAAAGTGTCAAACAGTACTTTGGGCCTATGTCTGCTTATTCTACTTAGAATGTTGATTTTCTGTTTTTATCCTTTGCTCTTACTTCCAAAATGTGGGTGGGGAGGTGGAGGACTATGAATCCTTGTTTAGAGCAGGGGTTGGCAGACTACAGCCCTCAGGCCCAAATTGTCCCCTGTTTTTGTAAGTAAAGTGTTATTGGCACACAGTTTTGCTCTTTGTTTATGAT
Source organism: Mesoplodon mirus (assembly GCF_964341445.2). Classification (NCBI taxonomy): domain Eukaryota; kingdom Metazoa; phylum Chordata; class Mammalia; order Artiodactyla; family Ziphiidae; genus Mesoplodon; species Mesoplodon mirus. The sequence continues at coordinate 187,508,381 of NC_138979.1, forward strand.
TGCTGGTGTTCTACAGAAGAGATGAATAGTTGGGACAAGACCATATGTTCCGTGAAGCTGGAAGTATTTGCCCTCTGGCCTTTTACAGGGAAAGCCTGCTGACCCTGGTTTAGAGTGTTAGCCGCATCAGACAATTAAAAGAACTTTAATTGTCTGTAGGTATTTTTAGTGCCTTGCAGATACTTTCCATCTAGTAAAACAATGACAATAATATCTTTTAAGAAAATGAATAAAGTAAATAGATGATATTGATCTATTCACTTTTCTAAAAAAATCTCTAATAAAGTATTGTGAACCCTGTCTTTGTGCCAGTCTTAGCTTTCTCGACTTTTTTCAGTAAGGATGGAATATTTAATTGATTTTGATTTGATTCTATTCTGTTCTGTTTAGGCCGCGCCACGCGGCTTGTGGGATCTTAGTTCCCTGACCAGGGACTGAACCTGCACCCTCTGCAGTGAAAGCGCCGAGTCCTAACCACTGGACCGCCAGGGAATTCCCGATTTTGTTTATAGAGTCTTTTGAGGTGGGGAGATGCTGTGTTCAAACAGTTTTCCCAGGAGCTTTGGAAATGCCTCTACCCCAAACTCTTGAGTTTTAAACCTCATCAGTAATTATGCCTTGAGAAGCTTTACTTATTTCTTGTGGCGTTAGAAACATCAGCAAATCAATAGGATTTGTGGGAGACTGTGAGGTGGGGCTGGAGTACCTGATAGAGGCTGGAATGAAAGCCTCTGAGCAGCCCTTTAGGGAAAGGTCTCTCCATTCTCTTGATATGTTGTGTGATCAGTATAATACCGAAATATCCTGTCGATGGAAATAATCAGTAAACAATCTATAATAGGAATAGAAAAGAGTGTTATTTGAGCCAAACTGAGGACTATAGCCTGGGACACACTGATTAAAGAAGCACTTGAATTGTGTTCTGCTGGACTACAAAATGGGGGGCTTATAAAGGCAAAAACTGAAAAGTACAAGTTGTTTGCTGAGAATTAGGACTGGAGCTGGAGAGAAGTAAGGGTGCTAGTTAAGCAGGGATTGGTCGGGGTCTGGAATGGTTGCATAGTTATAAGCAGAGACCTTGAGACCATAAGGTTGCAGTTGGCAGCTGCTGGCAGATACTGTTTTTTTTTTTTTTGAAATTATTTATTTATTTATTTATGGCTGTGTTGGGTCTTCATTTCTGTGCGAGGGCTTTCTCCAGTTGTGGCAAGTGGGGGCCACTCTTCATCGCGGTGCGCGGGCCTCTCACTATTGCGGTCTCTCTTGTTGTGGAGCACAGGCTCCAGACGCGCAGGCTCAGTAGTTGTGGCTCACGGGCCTAGTTGCTCCGTGGCATGTGGGATCTTCCCAGACCAGGGCTCGAACCTGTGTCCCCTGCATTGGCAGGCAGATTCTCAACCACTGTGCCACCAGGGAAACCTGCAGATACTGTTTTGAGAATGTCTGGAGGTGTCCTTGAGTCTGTATCAGTTCAGAAAATTCAGGTTCCAAGTGATGGAGGAACGTGTCTGAAACCACATCCACAAGGGCCACCCGGCTCCATTTTGGTTGCCTGAACCATAGTTACTCCATTTTTATGTTTAAGTGCATTCTCTTCTTTAATGGTTAAAGCAGATGCACAATGCCTGTGTGACAGGCCACAAAACAAGGCTGTTCTAATTAGCATAAAGTCCAAGCATGTCAAGTATAAGCCAGAATGACTTCCCCATACCTCAATATGTGAAAATTTCTCCCATCGATACTGCAGGTAAAGCTGAGTGGGTGCATTTACTAGCTTGTGTACATTTACTTGGTTTTAAATTACTGTTGGTTGTTTGGGAGAGTAAAAGGTGGAAAATACGTTGTTATTCTTTGCAATACAGTGTGATGTACAGTATGGTTCATAATTTTTCTTTATGACTTTTGGCAGTTTTGAGTGTCTTTTGGTAGTGATGAAATTCAGACTTAGGCAGTATGCTCAAAGGTGGTATTATACAGTCCACAGTAGTTACTGTTTGTTGTTGAGCGTTTTACTGAGGCCTCCAGATAGCGTGGTGTTGTGGGGTAGTTCACTCCAGAGCTCTGCTTCTCATGCCTCCATTTATTTCTGTAGATGCAGCAACTTTCTGACAGTGTTAGGAGGTATCTTTGCACACACACGCCTGAGTGACGTGGACATGCCCATGCACACTGCGTTACTGGGTGCATTCTTTCCTGAAGCTGTGTGATGGTAGCTGAACACAAGTCAGCTACACTGTGCACGAGCTTGTCCTGCAGGGGAGTGTCTCGTCACTTGGTTACACGAGCAGCTTCCTACTCTACCACCGTGTCCCCAGCTCCTCGTAGGTGTTCTAATAACTATTTGCTTAAGGAATTAGTGGGTTGGATAGACCTGAAGTTTCAGTTTTACAAAGAATATTGTTCCTATTGTGCAGGATGATTTGAATTCCAAAAGAAATCTAAGAAGTTGAAGGTGGCCAGGCAGTTGAAAATGGAATGATCATGTCCTTAACTTCTTAGCTCTTGAAAAAGAATAAACTAGCTTCAGGTGAATCATTTGTTTAGTAAACATTTTTTGAGTACCTGCCTCATTAGGTGCTGAGGTTATAAAGATACAGGAGTTGTAGTTTCTGCTCTCAGCCACTCTGCTGGGGAGACACTTATCTACTGAGATATGTGTAATTATGGGCAACGGAGAAGGGCCTGGGGCCGGGAGAGGACTGTGGGCCTCCTGGGATATAGGGGTGAGTGGGGTCCTCAGGGCAGGAGGGGGAGGCCGCCCGGCCTCCAGCAACTGGGAGAAGCCGGCTTGTGTGAAGTCAGAGCTCTGGAGGCTGTAGTGGTGGTGTGGAGGCCAGGGGCGTCTCAGCACTAAGGAGAAGTCACTTTGGGGCTCTTGCCTGAGCACAGCCTTTATTTTTCTTTGTTAAGTACGCGAGGCAGGATGTTTGTGTTGAGGAAGTGCTCTGGGGTTTGGTGAGAGAACGAAATGAGAGTTAGATTAATAAGGTGTCTGTTAGGGTTTCCAGCCGTTAGGCAGGAATGTTAAGTGCTTTTCAGCTGCTGTGTTTTTTTTTCTTTTCTCTGTACTACTTTTGTCCATACCTGCTTCAGTGGGAAGTGCGGCCGGGAAGGAGCCGGCTAGAGAATAAACAATGGAGCCTTTTGCCTGGAGGAGAAGGGAGCGCCCTCTTTCAGACTCAGTAGCTAATCTCTCCACTTGGGCAGAGGAATGTCCCAGAGTAGAATCTGCTGTCCCCTTGTGCCTTGGGGAGCCCGACTAAGTGTAGAGAAACGGCCACACGTGACTTAGCCCTGGGTGTTGGCTGGTTTGGGGCAGGCCCTCGGGGACTCGGCCTGGAGGGCGCTGTCTGAGCAGCAGGCCCCCGGGGGACCCCGCAGCCCCATTTCCCCGGGTGCTACTTCGGGGCTTCCTGTTGCCCTCAGCTCCTCACCCAGCCCTGCGCTACCTGTTCCTGACTGAGCCGGCTCTTCCGGAGCCCACCCTGTGAGCTCCAGCCTGCCAGGCAGGGGGCACTGCTGCGCAGGCATAGCCACCGCCCTGCACTCCCTTGCTGAAGTAGTTAAATACGCCCATGCAGAGGGGTGCTGTGGGCCGGGAGCGGCAGAGGGAGGCTGGTCTGCTGCTTCTCGGTGGTGGGATGCTTTGTGTTGTCACGGTGGGCAGGGCCGAGAGCGCTAAACATTCCTCTGTCCAGATCCCTGTGCGGCCCTGCAGAGAAGCACGGGGGCTGGGGGGACAGTGACACACACGCCCCTCGTGTGCTCTCTGGTTTGTGGGCCGCCGTTCTTTGCTTCCTCTTAACCAGGAGTGATAGTCTCCTGAGGAGCAGCGTTTAGCGCAGAGACTTAGTCCCCAGGCCCCTAGGCGCACTGTTGAACCCCTTTCGCTCCGGTCACTCAGCGGTGACATGTGCCTTCCCACGTTGGGGGTGCCCCCTTTCTATTTTGCAGGTACACGAGCGAACTGAAGAAATGGATTTCCTGTTGTTGGTCGTCCGCAAACTTCTAAGAACAAATTCACGTTTTGTGAAGGTAAAGTTCATTTCATGAGTAACTGAAACATTTAGGGTTAAGATTTATTATCTAGTTTTGTTTCTCTTTATTTTAGTAGAAACTAGTTGTTCATCGTCTTGTGTAGTCCTCCAGATCTTGCTAGGAAGCTGGCTAAAGGGCGTTCTCCTATGATCAGACCATGGAGTACTTAAATTGTAGAATATTCTACAGGCTGCAGAAAATGATCTGATAATAGTTGACTCTAATGAAATGCTGGGTATTAGAGCACTGCTTTTGGTTGAATAGGTACCATAATCTGAAGGTATATGACTATATCTTTTAAAAGTAGCACTGAGTCACATTGAAGTTTGAGAATAGTTATATGCACTGTTATTATAGGAGCCTTGAGTTAGGAGCTAACTGAAAGTCCGTGGCAGTGGTAAACATTGCTTACATTCTATTGGAACAAAAAAGACAAAGCAGTGAACTAGGCCAAAATAGCAAAAGGTTTATAATTATTATGCAGTTTAGACATAGGGCAACACAGCCATGCTAAGTAGGAGTCTTTCAGAAGCAGCAGTGATTGGGTGCATGTCATTCATTATATGAAGGAACTGTGGAAGGACTTGCTGTTATTGGAAAGCAGATGCCTCTAAATCACAACAGATTTTGTCTTCAAGTGTTTCATCCCTCTGTCCGTTCAGGGAGACGTTCCCACCCTGCCCCAAGGTGGGGCATCAACCTTAGGAGGCTCACAGCCTCACCTGGGGGGTGCTGACTAAATGGAACCCGGAATTTGCAATAAGTTGTCTTATTGCTTGAGATGACTGTAAAAGGAAGGAGAGAATTTGGCTATTTCATTCCTTTTTCTGAATCTTAAAGATGACATTGAAGGTTGTTCAACAAGTCCAGACCTTTCTTTTTCTTTTTTTTGTTTTTTGGCTGTGCTGTGGGGCATGTGGGATCTCAGTTCCCTGACTAGGGATTGAATGCATGCCCCCTGCATAGGAAGCGTGGAGTCTTAACCACTGGACTGCCAAGGAAGTCCCCAGAATCTGGACCTTTCTTTTTTTTTTTTTTTAGTAAATTTATTTATTTTTGGCTGCATTGGGTCTTCGTTGCTGCACGTGGGCTTTCTCTAGTTGTGGTGAGCGGGGGCTGTCCTTCGTTGTGGTGCGCGGGCTTCTCGTTGCTGTGGCTTCTCTTGTTGTGGAACACGGGCTCTAGGTGCATGGGCTTCAGTAGTTGTGGCTCACGGGCTCACTAGTTGTGGCTTGCAGGCTCTAGAGTGCAGGCTCAGTAGTTGTGGCGCATGGGTTTAATTGTTTCATGGCATGTGGGATCTTCCTGGACCAGGGCTCGAGCCTGTGTCCCCTGCATTGGCAGGCGGATTCTTAACCACTGCGCCACAAGGGAAGCCCCAAAATTCCTCTTTTATTACTTTTTAGACAGAGAGTGGCTGTCAGAGACTTAGATGCAGGAGCACGGGCAGATGGGCCTTCCAGTCCCCCCTTCCGCTCCCTACCCAAACCGTTAGAGGTCCCTGGCTACCCTGCTGTCCCCGCTGGCTGACCAGACTCAGCCCTGGCCACCCTGGACAAGCAGGTGTCTTGGGCAGGCTGTTGAATGGTCTGTCTGGAGGAGAGGCTGAGGGCTGCCTGGGGGAGGGCACACGACAGGGACGTTGGTGGCGCACGGAACCTTGTGGCTTCGAGCAGAGTCCAGGTCGGACCTTCTGGTCGCCTGCTGCCGCAGGGGAACAAAAGCCCTGCAGTTCCCTGGCCTCACTGTGCCTTGGAAGGCGGTGTAGAGAGCATCTGCTGTGATGGGTGTGCCCCTTGGGGGCCACTCTTACACCCCAAGTGGTTTCTCAGAGCCTGCCTTCTAACCACAAGCATCTTGTCTCAGTGAGTTCTGGTCAGCAGGACTTTGACCTTTTGTATCTAACATAAGCTGGGAAAATACAGACATTCTGTTTACCCAGGAAGTGTATTAATAACACCTGTGTAAAGTGTTTACTTTTCTGCTAAGGTTTACACTTCAGAAGTGTCGTAGGTAGTCAGTGGTCAGCAGATAGCTGTGCTCACCTCCTGCTTGGCGTTTTGGAGACGGGTGGGGGGCTCAGACCCTTTGCAGTGCTGCCACCGTCTCCAGGGCACAGCTGACGGGCTGTAGATGCTGCCTCTGGCATTCACGGCTGAGTGTCTGAAGGATGTCCTCCCATATTTGCTTTTTGGCAAAACGGAAACCTGTAGTGAGTCCCTGAGCCCCGGCTGTCCCACTTGGTCTGGACTGGTTCCCCTGGGCTGCTGCACAGCGGCCGTCCTGGGGCTTCTCCAGTTTCTCGGCTTAGAGTCAAGGTTTTATGGGCCCCTTGTCTTCTTCCTCTTTCGTGCTTTTTTATTTAAAGAGCTTTTTAAAAAAAATTTATTTATTTTATTTATTTATTTTTGTCTGTGTTGGGTCTTTGTTGCTGCGCGTGGGCTTTTTCTAGTTGTAGCATACGGGGGCTACTCTTCATTGCGGTGCGCGGGCTTCTCATTGCAGTGGCTTCTCTTGCTGTGGAGCATGGGCTCTAGGCGTGCAGGCTTCAGGAGTTGTGGCACGCGGCCTCAGTAGCTGTGGCTCGCGGGCTCTAGAGTGCAGGCTCAGTAGTTGTGGCACATGGGCTTAGTTGCTCCACGACATGTGGGATCTTCCCGGACCAGGGCTTGAACCCGTGTCCCCTGCATTGGCAGGCAGATTCTTAACCACTGCACCACCAGGGAAGCCCTTAAGTTAGCTTTCTGATGCAAAGTGTCCTTTTAGGTTAATGGTTGTAATTTAGCTTTATTGGAGAAATGTAGTTTCTCACTTGATAAAGCAATTGAAGAGAAATTTAAAAGTTGGCATCTCTGAGCATTCTTTAAACTGTAATAATTTGAATTACACTGGAGATCAAATCGAAGTATTCAGTTAAAGTTTTGAAAATTATTAAAACAGAAGACAAGCCTGGAATTGTAAAAGTATTTCATTTCAGTTATTATCATCATCATCATTTTGTCTGTTTTAATGGTTTCTCTTGCTCTGTAGGTAGTTCTGATGTCAGCCACCATCAGCTGTAAAGAGTTTGCAGATTACTTTGCTGTTCCTGTTCAGAACAAGATGAACCCTGCTTATATTTTTGAAGTGGAAGGAAAGCCCTATGCAGTTGAGGAGTATTATCTTAATGATTTGGAGCACATTCATCATAGCAGTGTATGTTGGAATGCATTGTTTCTTTTACAGTGAATGTACTTTTGTATTTGATCAAACCTGCATTTATTAGCTACGATTGCAAGGCTCTTTTGGAGCTTAAAATTGGAGCAGAGAGATGGTGTGGGATGGGACTGGAGAAGAATAAGAGGAAGGAAACTCCGGGGTTTGTTGTCATAAACTGTGAGCATCATGAGCACTCACATTGTATATCCCGGTGAAAATTATTCAAACTGGTTTTATACTTTATTGATGTTGAAGAATAAAATGTCAGCTTTTGGTCAGCTACAGAATTGTAGATTCAGCTGAGGGTAGAAGGTAATTTTATTTCTGTTAAATTTTCTAATGTAAGTTGTATTGCTCTAAACTGAAGGAAGATTGCATTGTGGGAACAGTGTGTGATAATATATTCTTATGAAAAGTTGCAGTTGATTTACAGTCGTTTTCACGTGGCTAATACATTTATAGGATTTGAAGATGCAAGAGTGTATGCAGGTATAAAATATCTCCTTCCTGCTCCTGTCCTTTGTCTGCCCAGTTCCCCCACTAAATTATTGTCATTAATTTCTCTGGATCTTTCCATATTTCCGAGCAAATATGGATGTATTGTTTCTCCTTTTTACAGAGTGATAGCATTCTATGTGCATCTTGTTTTTTTTTTCACTTACCTTTTCACATTTTTTACATGTCATATAGTTTCTTCATTCCCTTTTTAGAGCTACATAACATTCTTTTATGTGAATATAAATATAAAGATTATTCTCTTTTTTAAATTGAAGTATGGTTGATTTACAATGTTGTGTTAGTTTCTGGTGTACAGCAAAGTGATTTGGTTATATATATTGTGTGTGTGTATATATTCTTTTTCATATTCTTTTCCATTATGGTTTATTACAGGGTATTGAATATAGTTCCCTGTGCTATACAGTAGGACCTTAACTGTTTATGTATTTTATATGTAGTCGTTGGTATCTGCTAATCCCATACTCCTAATTTATCCACCCCCCACCCCCTGTAAGCATAACTTTGTTTTCTAAGTCTGTGAGTCTGTTTCTGGTTTGTATATAAGTTCATTTGTATCATTTTTTAGATTCCACATATAAGTGATATCATAATATGATACTTGTCTTTCTCTGTCTGACTTACTTCACTTAGTATGATAATCTCTAGGTTCATCCATGTTGCTGCAAATGGCATTATTTCATTCTTTTCTATGGCTGAGTATTATTCCATTGTATATATGTACCGTATCTTTATCCATTCATCTGTCGATGGACATTTAGGTTGCTTCTATGCTTTGGCTATTGTGAATAGTGCTGCTATGAACGTTGGGGTGCATGTAGTAAAGATTATTCTTTATTTAACTAATCTCCAGTGTTTCTTATCTTTTCTTATTAAAAACAGTGCTAGGGCTTCCCTGGTGGCGCAGTGGTTGGGAGTCTGCCTGCTAATGCAGGGGACACAGGTTCGAGCCCTGGTCTGGGAAGATCCCACATGCCGCAGAGCGACTGGGCCCGTGAGCCACAACTACTGAGCCTGTGCGTCTGGAGCCTGTGCTCCGCCACAAGAGAGGCCACGACAGTGAGAGGCCCGTGCATTGCGATGAAGAGTGGCCCCCACTTGCCACAACTAGAGAAAGCCCTTGCACAGAAACAAAGACCCAACACAGCCAAAAATAAGTAAATAAATAAATTAATTTAAAAACAAACAAACAAACAAAAACAGTGCTATGTGCATGTGAAGGTATATCTCGTAGGCCAGGGTTTCTTAGCCTCAGCACAGTTGATATTTTGGGCCAGGTAATTCTGTATGGCGGGGGCTGTCCTGTGCATTGTAGGATGCTTGATATTTAATAGCTCTGCTGGCCTTGACCCACCAGATGCAAGTAGGGCTCCTTCCCATCCCCACCCCCCTGTGACAACCAAAAATGTTTCTGGACATCCCTGGGATGGGAGTAAAACACCTCTTTGGAGTACCCCTGTGTAGGCTGTGCCTTCCTGGAAGTGGGTCAGAGGATGTGTGCGTTTGGAATTTTGATGGACGTTGCCGAATTGCTCTGTATAAGAGTTTGACTTTTATTAAAAACATCTGTAGGGACTTCCCTGGCGGTCCAGTGGTTAAGACTCTGGGCTCCCAATGTAGGGGACATGGGTTTGATCCCTGGTTGGGGAACTAAGATCCCGCGTGCCGCGCAGCTCGGCCAAAAAAAAAAAGAAATCTGTAACGTTAAAGTAAACAGTCTCTACTACAATGAGTTGGCTGACTAGGGTTCACCTCATTAGAAGATGTATTTTGTCAAATCTAATTATGTCAGAGGGAGGCCAGTGATGGCCATTAGAATGTAGCACTTCTTTTTTTTTCTCCCAGCTTTTAATTTTTTTAAAAAAATTAATTAGTTTATTTATTTTTGGCTACATTGGGTCTTTGTTGCTGCACGTGGGCTTTAGCTGCGGCGAGCGGGGCTACTCTCCGTTGTGGTGCGCGGGCTTCTCTTGTTGCAGAGCACGGGCTCTAGGCACGTGGGCTTCGGTAGTTGTGGCACACAGGCTCAGTAGTTGTGGCTCGTGGGCTCTAGAGCGCAGGTTCAGTAGTTGTGGTGCACGGGCTTAGTTGCCCCGTGGCATGTGGGATCTTCCCAGACCAGTGCTCAAACCCGTGTCCCCTGCATTGGCAGGCGGATTCTTAACCACTGTGCCACCAGGGAGGTCCTCTCCCAGCTTTTAAAATGACAGTATTTCAAAACAGAAAAGTTGAAAGAAATTTTGTAGTGAACACCCATGTGTCCATCACCTAGAGTCTACAGTTAACATTTACTTTGTAGCACTTCAAAAAAAACCCAAACCTGTCAGAACTAAGAAACTAACACTGGTACATTACTATTAGCTGAACTTGAGTTTGTTTGGATTTCACTGGTTTTCCCTAATGTTCTTTTTCTGCTCTAGGATCCCACATTGTGTTTAGCTGTCATGTCTCCTTAGGTTCCCCTGGGCTGTGACAGTTTCTCAGACTTCTCTTATTTTTGATGACCTTGACGATTTTTAGGAGAACCGGCCAGGTATTTTGTAGGATGCCCCACTACTGGAATTTTTCTGGTGTTTTTCTCATGATTAGACCGGGGCTATGAGTTTGGAGGAGGAAGACCACCGGGGTGAAGTGTTGTTCCATCACATCATGACCAGCAGCACGGCTCATCGCTGGTGACATGGCCTTGGTCTCCTGGCCCCGGTGGTGTTTACCAGGCTTCTCCCTTGTAATGCTACTCTGCCCTCCTTTTCTTTTTCCATGTATATGTATATATATATATTAGGTTAGTTTGTTTGTTTATTGTCTGTCACGGGAGAGGGCCCATATTTATAACATTTAACCATTGTGCCTTGTCTGACCCATTTTGGAATATGAGAGTAATAATGCTTTACTAGTCTTTTCACCTGGCCAATGTCTGATTGACTTCTGTTGATGTGTATTTTGTGTTTGATTCCTTGTGGATGTGCTGAGGAGTGGGGTCTGGCCTGGGCACGTGCCCTGAGCCCGTGTGGGCCCTGGCAGCAGATGGGTGCATCGTGTTCACCTGCTAGAGGACACCTGGCCCCAGCGCTGTTTACCGTATGTCCTGATCGGTGTCACTTAGGGTTTCAATGAACCGATACTCAAGATTTAACTCTGTATTAATTTTAAGCCTTATAGAAAAGGTGCTTTATGTAGATTCTATTATAATTTTTGGAGTCAGAGGGCCTTTGTTAAAATCACAGTTTTATTACCGTGATTAGTCGTGCCGTCATGTGGTTACTCAGCACGCTGTCTCGTGTTGCGAGGGAGAAGGTCCTCCTCCTCCAGAGCAGCGGCCTCTCCACCCTGTGGTTTTCTCATCCCTTCCCACCTCTTAGAGACCTCGTCTGTTTCACTGCCCTCCTCTCCGTGTCTTTCCTAGCATCTTGTCCACAGTTAAACAGCACTGAGTCTCTTTCATCTTAAAAGACACCCACGTTAGGTGCGCTGTTTCTCATAGCTTTTGCTAGACTTTGAACTCCCAGTGCCCACTTCTCTACCCTCCCCCGACTCACTGCCGCCTCTCAGCCAAGACTGCACCCCCCAGTGTCACTAGTAACCGCCTCGTGAAGTCCAGAGCAGTCGGCCCTACACCCCCTGAGCTGTCTCTAATATTTGACACTGTTGGCCACTTTGATTTTCTTGAAACTCACCCTTCCCTTGGGTCCCATGATGCCCTCCTGGTCTTTCTGTTACCAAGTCTGGCTGTTACTTTCAGTGTCCTTTGAAGAGCCCTTTTCATGCTTCATTTTCAACATTTTTTTTAATTGCCAAAAAACCCTCACAAAACCGGCCCATAGGAAAGGACATAAAATGTAATCGCGCACTGGGATAAATTGTGGCCACCCGTGATCTGCAGCCTGGTCCAGCAGCAGAGCATGGCCCGCTCCCCAGGCCTCCTCGTGGGTTCTTTTTGGAGCACGCTCCACCACCCTAGAGCATCACTGTTCTATAATTCTGCTTGGTTTTGCTGTAATCCATTTGAAGGGGATTTGGGAGGATGCTGTGGGATGGGTTGCTTCCCGGACAGGCTGGTTGGCCTGGGCGAGGCCGACTGGGATGGAGGCAGACAGGCAGGGCTCCAGGGCCTCAGCTTGGAACAGAAACGTCATGGTCGCTGAACACTGGGCTCCGGTGGGTGGGCTGACTGGAGCCACCCGGGCCCGCCTGTGTGAATAGCAGCATAGCAGCTCTTCCCTCCACAGTCCTGCTCCTGCCTGAGCACGCCCTCTGCGGTGCACTTCACTCCACTGCCTGCCCACGCCGTGCTCTCCGGGAGTGTGGAGGCTTGTCTGTCGTGCCTCCTCCTGGTTTCCTCTCTGCAAACAGAAGGGGATGGGTTCAGCAAGTGGATGGGTGGGCTGTGACTAGTGTATGTCCTTTGTCACCTGTGTCAAGGCTGGCTTGGAGAAAGCAGGGCTATGTTTGGTATCTTAGCAGGGAGTTCAAAAAATATTCTCTAGGCTTGGATTCTAGAACTCAGTGAAATCACTTGTGAACTGATGTCATGCTTTTCCTACAGATTGTTTGTAGGAAAACAATTCTAGATGGGTTTGGATCTACTGTTGGAGTTTGTGAAAAGTATACCTTTTCTTCTATTTCTTTTTTGTCTGGTTGTGTTATGGTAAATACTGGTGATTGTTTGGGTAAAGTAGAAAATTATTTAAAGGTTGAACGTCAAGAATGCTTATTCAAAATTATTGATTAAATAAGAGTCAATTTGTCATACTTATATTAGTAGAATTTTAATTTTAATGAAACATGGATTATTTGAATACTAGCTGACTTAATTTAAGTAAAAATTGGAAAAGGAGTTTCTCCTGAAGTCTTCTAATCTGTTCTTCACAAAATCAAATGTTGTGTTTTTCATACAGTACTTGATAAGTAAAATTATTAAATAAACAAAAAAGCTGTCTTATTCTTGGTGAAAAAACTCAGTATGGCTATAAAGTAGATTTTATGGCAACAATGACATAACCTAATGCTGGATATTCTGGAGAGATACGCAGTGATGGCCTTGGTCCTATGAACACTCGCAGATCAGACTGGTAATTCTGACCTCACCAGGGAGTCTGTGGATGTGGCTGAACCCCAGTGTTCCAGAGAAGCACCTGAAGGGCAAGTTTAAAGGAACTGGGCTCCATGTGGCTTTGTTTGAATACACAATTAAAAGTAGTCTAGGAACCCCCTCAAAAAGCTTGGTAGCTGTAATATGACATGGTTATATTATTACTGTAAATTGGCAGATACAGATGGGCTGTTGCCTTTTCCTGGTACTTGTGATTTTTAGGGCTACTTTCCACCTGATGCTGTTGCAGTCCTCAGGCTCTCTGAGGTCGAGGGCATGAGCTCTGGCTCTAACCAGAAGCTCTTCCTGGCTCCACCGGCATTGGGAGCAACTTTTCCTTTGTTCTCGGAATAGATTTCCCACCAGAGGTCTCACTTCTGTACGTGTGGACCCTGACTCCTCCGTTGCTCCCGCGACATGTGTGCCGTGGGTGTCGGGGCCTTGAGAAGGGCTTGGTGCTTAGCAGGCACCAGATACTGGCTGCAAACGATGCCATGTTTATTCGGGGTATTTGTTATGGTGGTAAACTCGCGGGTCACCCATCCGACCCCAGAGTTTCCTTGGTGATCCTGTTTTGGCTTCTCCTCTTCCTCTTTCTAGCTTTCTCCTCACCTCTTGGAGGAGCCAGTGATAACCAAGGACATCTATGAAGTCGCTGTCTCCCTCATTCAGATGTTTGATGGCTTGGACATGAAGGAGAGTGGGTAAGAGATGCTCCACTTGGCAGTGTACTTGAATGTATCTGAGAATTAAGAAATCTTTATTCGTTTTGAAGCTTTTTACTGTTTTTATAATAGTAACTGTAGATACTGTTTCAGTAGTCACTGTATATATTTTAAAATAATGTTAGTATCTTGCAAATTTTTTTACTGGAAACTTCTATTTTAAAGTAGTTAAAATCATGCTAAGAACAGTATAGGACTGACTGTGTTTAAAGCTAGAAACTGCAGCCTGAAGATAGAATAGTTTTTCCAGACTCGCAGAAGTCATGTCAGGGCTTCCCTGGTGGTGTGGTGGTTGGGAATCTGCCTGCCAATGCAGGGGACATGGGTTCGAGCCCTGGTCCAGGAAGATCTCACATGGCGTGGAGCAACTAAGGCTGTGTGCCACAACTACTGAGCCTGTGCTCTAAAGCCTGCAAGCCACAACTACTGAGCCCATGTGCCACAACTACTGAAGTCCGGGTGCCTAGAGCCCATGCTCCGCAGCAAGAGAAGCCACCGCAATGAGAAGCCTGCGCACCGCAACGAAGAGTAGCCCCTGCTCACTGCAACTAGAGAAAGCCCACGCGCAGCAACGAAGACCCAACACAGGCAAAAATAAATAAATAAATAAATTAAAAAGTAGAAAGATAAAACCAAAAGCTAATAAAAATCTTTAAAAAAAAAAAAAAAGGAAGTCATGTCAGTCAACTCACTCACAGTCATAAGGTAAAACTTAAAGGACCACATTAGGAGAAACTGTTGAAAGCCTTTCTTTGCCTTTGTTTCCATTTACTGTAAAGATATATTCCCGATTCTAAGCAGTCTCCCATTATAATCCAGACGTTTTTTCATTTAGCTGGCTCTTTGAAACCTAGAACATATTTATTTTCCCTTAAGGACAATTTTAGGTTACAAGTGGTAGTTAGAGTCTTTAATTTTCTAAATATTATACCATATTAAGACTTTTTACTGTGCTCATTTTGCTACAGCTCATAAATACCATTTATATATTGGGAAAACAAACAGAATATAGATTCCACCTCCTCATAGTAACCAGCACTGGGTTGCTGGGAAAGCTGTTCTCTTATAGGCCCTAGACACACACAGACATGGTATTTCTCTTCTTTCAGTTGTTAGTTGTGTAACATAAACATACAGAAAGTGTCAAGGTATTCATTGTCTTACACTCCTGGTGAACAGTACCTTACAGTGAGGTGGCTGTATTCTGTGCCTTCAGAATAGTTTTCCTGCCAGACATTTCACTTCTGTGTGTTCGGATTCTGCCTCCCCCGTCTCTCCAGTGCCGGTGTCTGGGCTGTGCCAGGACCTCCACGTGTCGGGGGCTTGGGTAGTGCTTGACACGTGAGTTGGAAAATCCAAGTTACGTGCAGCTCTGTTTTCAAGCTCCCACAGTTTTTTTGTTTTTTTTAATATGATCAGTGTGTTTAGCTTTGCTCAGATATATATCATTTTATTCATCATTGTTTCATTTTAGACTTTCCTTTTTTTACTTTTTCTAATTAAGTAACTTTATTGAGGTATAATTTACCTATATTAAATGCACTCATTTTTAATTGTCTTTCAATATTTTATGATATTTTCCCATAATATTCTGGCTTCTCTTATTATGGTGAGAGGTTACCTTTTGGTTCAGCTGTTCCTTGTAGGTAAATCTGCCTTTGCCTGGTTAGCTTTCAGCCTCCTTCCTTGTCTTTGTCCTGTGGTTTGACTGCTGTGAATAGGTGTGGCGGTCTTTTCATTGATCTTGCTTGAGGCTCAGTGGACTCAGGGAGTCTGAATGGTGGTGGCTTGGGTGCTGCCCAGCAACCTTTCAGCCAGTAGTATCCACTGATGCTCTCGCCTGAGCCATTGGTACATTAGTGAAGTTCTGATTTTATCACTTGTCCTTATTATTCTCTGAGATTGTTCTATAAAGAAGACTTTTCCTTTTATTACCCTGCCTCTTTTCTCCTTATCTCTCTCTCTCTTCATGTCACAGTGGACTCGTGGATTTTTTTTCCCTTTTAAATAGATTTTATTTTTTAGAGCAGTTTTAGGTTCAAGGCAAAACTGAGCAGAAAGTACAAATAGTTCCTGTAAACCCCCTCTCCTGCAGATGCACAGCCTCCCCGCCTATCAAGTCTCCTGCCAGAGTAGCACATTGGTTACAATTGACACATCATTATCACTCAGAGACTATAGTTCAGGGTTCACTCTTAACCCTGAAGATTCCTAGAAATCCTCTGTGCTTGACCTGTTCATCCCTTCGTCCTCCATAACCTCTGGCAATCACTGACCTTTTACTGTCTCCACGGTTTTGCCTTTTCCAGAATGTCGTAGAGTTGGAATCGTACATACTGCAGCTTTCAGATTGGCTTCTTTCACTTAGAAATAAGCAGTTAAAGTTCCTCCATGTCTTTTCAGGGCTTTTTAGTGCTGAGTCATATTTCATCATCTGGATGCACCACAGTCTGTTTACCTGTTCACCTACTGAAGGACATCTTGGTTTCAAGTTTTGGCAATTGTGAATAAATCCACTATAAACATCCAAGTGCAGGTTTTTGTGTGGATGTAAGTTTTCATTTCATTTGAGTAAATACCAATGAGTGCGTTTGTTAGATCATATGGTAAGAGTATGTGTAGTTTTGTAAGAAACTGTGAAATGGTGCTCCAAAGTGGCTGCACCGTTTTGCATCCCCACCAGCGATGAACAAGAGTTCCTGTTGCTCCACATCCTCGCCAGCACGCTGACAGCTCTAATAGGTATGCAACGGTACCGTGTTTTAATTTGCATTTCCCTGATGACGTATGTTGTGGAGCATCTTTTCATAGGTTTATTTGACATCTGTGTGTCTTATTTGGTGATGTGTTTTTTCAGGGCTTTTGCCCATTTTTTACTTGGACTGTTCATATTCTTATTGTTGAGTTCTAAGAGCATTATATATATATTTAGGATAACAGGTCTTTTATCATATATGTGTTTTGCAAATGTTTCCTCTTGGTCTGTGATTTGTCTTCTCATTCTTGTGAGACTTACGGATTTTATTTATTTAAAGTGTCAAAGTTAATTATAATCAGTTTTATTTTTTTAACAATCAGTTGTCCAAAATTTGGCCAGTGGGAGGCTTTGGTAAGTTGGCTCCTGTATTATTTGACATGACTTCCTTAGCTTTGGGGCATTTATTTGCTTTCTGGCACAAGGTGTTCCACGCCATTCATCTTGTTCTTTCCCTGCACTAGACCAAGAATCATTTCTCCAAGGAACTGATTCTTGTAGTGAGGAATGTTTTTAGAAAATAGGATTTGGATTCTAAGTGTGCTCATTGCTACGGGGGTGTCTGTCATTGCTTCTAAGTCTTTTCAGTGGCTGTAGCTGGAAATGTATTATTTATTTATTTTATTGAAGTATAGTTGATTTACAATGTTGTGTTAGTTCCAGGTGTACAGCAAAGTGATTCGTGTATATATATATATATATTAATTTATATTCTTTTTCAGATGCTTCCCCATTATAGGTTATATTCCACTGGAGTAATATCTCATTGTATATATGTACCACATCTTCTTTATCCATTCATCTGTCAGTGGACATTTAGGTTGTTTCCATGTCTTGGCTATTTGAATAGTGCTGCTATGAATATAGGGATGCATGTATCTTTTTTTTTTTTTTTTTTGCATTATGCGGGCCTCTCAGTGCTGTGGCCTCTCCTGTTGCGGAGCACAGGCTCCGGACGCGCAGGCTCAGTGGCCATGGCTCACGGGCCCAGCTGCTCCGCGGCACGTGGGATCTTCCCGGACCGGGGCACGAACCCGTGTCCCCTGCATCGGCAGGCGGACTCCCAGCCACTGCGCCACCAGGGAAGCCCCTCATGTATCTTTCTGAATTATAGTTTTGTTCAGATATATGCCCAGGAGTGGGATTGCTCTATCATATGGTAATTCTATTTTTAGTTATTGAAGGAACCTCCATCCTGTTCTCTATAGTGGCTGCATCAACTTACATTCCCATTAACAGTGTAGGAGGGTTCCCTTTTCTCCACACCCTCTCCAGCATTTGTTATTTGTAGACTTTTTAATGATTGCCATTCTGACCGGTGTGAGGTGGTACCTCATTGTAGTTTTGACTTGCATTTCTCTAATAATTAGCAATGTTGAACATTTTTTCATGTGCCTGTTGCCCATCTGTATGTCTTCTTTGGAAAAATGTCTATTTGGAAATGTCTCTTTCTGCCTATTTTTTGTTTTTTTGTTTTTGGTAATTTTTTTAACTGTCATACATGAAATGATATTTCAACTCAAATTTAATATTGTTCTTTTCTTAGCTTTTCTTTTATATGTTTGCTACTGAACCAAACTTGGGTCCGCTTGCCCACGTGCAGTAAAGCCAACCTACTGACACTGGTTACGCTGAAGGAAAGTGCAGGGCTTATTGCAGGCGCCAAGCAAGGAGGCCAGGCGGCTAATGCTCAAAAGAGCCTAACTCCCCAGAGGCTTTCAGGGAAAGGTTTTTAAAGACAGAGTGGGGGAAGGGGTTGTGGGGAGCGTGATCAGCTCGTGGACGCTCTTCTGATTGGTTGGTGGAGAGCTAGTCGGGAGTCAGCATCCTCAGCCTTCTGGTTCCCACTCGTCTGTGGTCTCCGTGCTTGTGGGCAGCATGCAGTTAACTTCTTCCACCTGGTGGGGGTTTCAGTATCTGCAAAACAGCTCAAAGGACGTGGCTCAGAGCAGTATGTCTCACCCTTCAGGAGGAACTAAATAAAGGTCCTTGACTTTGTTTAATGGCTAAACTATTATTATTTTGTCTTGCTTGACTGTTTTCCTTTGTTTCTGCATTTTCTCACTTCTCTGATTAAATTTGCTCTTTGGAACTCTCAGAAGGCCTAGGGGGCTAAAGTTTTTCTACAAATAAGAGGCAGGTGGAGGACATGGTGTATGGGAGGGGTGGTTTCTGTCCTGGGAAGGCCCCATAGGGTCCTGCTTGATTACATTTTTAGTGCTTTTCTTCCTTTTTTTTTTTTTACATCTTTATTGGAGTATAATTGCTTTACAATGGTGTGTTAGTTTCTGCTTTATAACAAAGTGAATCAGTTATACATATACATATGTTCCCATATCTCTTCCCTCTTGCATCTCCCTCCCTCCCACCCTCCCTATCCACCCCTCCAGGCAGTCACAAAGCACCGAACTGATCTCCCTGTGCTATGCAGCTGCTTCCCACTATCTATCTACCTTACGTTTGGTAGTGTATATATGTCCATGCCACTCTCTCACTTTGTCACAGCTTACCCTTCCCCCTCCCCATATCCTCAAGTCCATTCTCAAGTAGGTCTGTGTCTTTATTCCTGTCTTACCCCTAGGTTCTTCATGACATTTTTTTTCTTAAATTCCATATATATGTGTTAGCATATGGTATTTGTCTTTCTCTTTCTGACTTACTTCGCTCTGTATGACAGACTCTAGGTCTATCCACCTCATTACAAATAGCTCACTTTCGTTTCTTTTTGTGGCTGAGTAATATTCCACTGTATATATGTGCCACATCTTCTTTATCCATTCATCCGATGATGGACACTTAGGTTGTTTCCATTTCTGGGCTATTGTAAACAGAGCTGCAATGAACATTTTGGTACATGACTCTTTGAATTACGGTTTTCTCAGGGTATATGCCCAGTAGTGGGATTGCTGGGTCATATGGTAGTTCTATTTGTAGTTTTTTAAGGAACCTCCATACTGTTCTCCATGGTGGCTGTACCAATTCACATTCCCACCAGCAGTGCAAGAGGTTTCCCTTTTCTCCACACCCTCTCCAGCATTTATTGTTTCTAGATTTTTTGATGCTGGCCATTCTGACTGGTGTGAGGTGATACCTCATTGTAGTTTTGATTTGCATTTCTCTAATGATTAATGATGTTGAGCATTCTTTCATGTGTTTGTTGGCAATCTGTATATCTTCTTTGGAGAAATGCCTATTTAGGTCTTCTGACCATTTTTGGATTGGGTTGTTTTTTTTTCTTATTGAGCTGCATGAGCTGCTTATAAATTTTGGAGATTAATCCTTTGTCAGTTGCTTCATTTGCAAATATTTTCTCCCATTCTGAGGGTTGTCTTTTGGTCTTGTTTATGGTTTCCTTTGCTGTGCAAAAGCTTTGAAGTTTCATTAGGTCCCATTTGTTTATTTTTGTTTTTATTTCCATTTCTCTAGGAGGTGGGTCAAAAAGGATCTTGCTGTGATTTATGTCATAGAGTGTTCTGCCTATGTTTTCCTCTAAGAGTTTATAGTTTCTGGCCTTACATTTAGGTCTTTAATCCATTTTGAGCTTATTTTTGTGTATGGTGTTAGGGAGTTATCTAATCTCATACTTCTACATGTCCCTGTCCAGTTTTCCCAGCACCACTTATTGAAGAGGCTGTCCTTTCTCCACTGTACATTCCTGCCTCCTTTATCAAAGACAAGGTGACCATATGTGCGTGGGTTTATCTCTGGACTTTCTATCCTGTTCCATTGATCTGTCTTTCTGTTTTTGTGCCAGTACCATACTGTCTTGATTACTGTAGCTTTGTAGTATAGTCTGAAGTCAGGGAGCCTGATTCCTCCAGCTCCATTTTTCGTTCTCAAGATTGCTTTGGCTATTCGGGGTCTTTTGTGTTTCCATACAAATTGTGAAATTTTTTGTTCTAGTTCTGTGAAAAATGCCAGTGGTAGTTTGATAGGGATTGCATTGAATCTGTAGATTGCCTTGGGTAGTAGAGTCATTTTCACAATGTTGATTCTTCCAATCCAAGAACATGGTATATCTCTCCATCTATTTGTATCATCTTTAATTTCTTTCATCAGTGTCTTATAATTTTCTGCATACAGGTCTTTTGTCTCCTTCGGTAGGTTTATTCCTAGATATTTTATTCTTTTTGTTGCAGTGGTAAATGGGAGTGTTTTCTTGATTTCACTTTCAGATTTTTCATCATTAGTGTATAGGAATGCCAGAGATTTCTGTGCATTAATTTTGTATCCTGCTACTTTACCAAATTCATTGATTAGCTCTAGTAGTTTTCTGGTAGCATCTTTAGGATTCTCTATGTATAGTATCATGTCATCTGCAAACAGTGACAGTTTTACCTCTTCTTTTCTGATTTGGATTCCTTTTATTTCTTTTTTCTTCTGTGACTGCCATGGCTACAACTTCCAAAACTGTTTTGAAGAATAGTGGTGGGAGTGGGCCACCCTGTCTTGTTCTAATCTTAGAGGAAATGGTTTCAGTTTTTCACCATTGAGAACGATGTTGGCTGTGGGTTTGTCATATATGGCCTGTATTATGTTGAGGTAGGTTCCCTGTATGCCTAGTTTCTGGAGAGTTTTTATCATAAATGGGTGTTGAATTTTATCAAAAGCTTTTTCTGCATCTGTTGAGATTATCATATGGTTTTTCTCCTTCAGTTTGTTAATATGGTGTATCACATTGATGGATTTGCATATATTGAGGAATCCTTGCATTCCTGGGATAAACACTGCTTGATCATGGTGTATGATCCTTTTAATGTGCTGTTGGATTCTGTTTGCTAGTATTTTGTTGAGGAGTTTTGCATCTATGTTCATCAGTGATATTGTCCTGTAGTTTCCTTTTTTAATGACATCTTTGGTTTTGGTATCAGGATGATGGTGGCCTCATAGAATGAGTTTGGGAGTGTTCCTCCCTTTGCTATATTTTGGAAGAGTTTGAGAAGGATGGGTGTTAGCTCTTCTCTAAATGTTTGATAGAATTCACCTGTGAAGCCATCTGGTCCTGTGCTTTTGTTTGTTGGAAGATTTTTAATCACAGTTTCAATTTCAGTGCTTGTGATTGGTCTGTTTATATTTTCTATTTCTTCCTGGTTCAGTCTCAGAAGTTTGTGCTTTTCTAAGAATTTGTCCATTTCTTCTAGGTTGTCCATTTTATTGGCATATAGATGCTTGTAGTAATCTCTCATCATGATCCTTTGTATTTCTGCAGTGTCACTTCTCCTTTTTCATTTCTAATTCTGTTGATTTGAGTGTTCTCTTTTTTTTTCTTCATGAGTCTGGCTAATGGTTAATCAATTTTGTTTATCTTCTCAAAGAACCAGCTTTTAGTTTTATTGATCTTTGCTATTGTTTCCTTCATTTCTTTCTCATTTATTTCTGAGCTGATCTTTATGATTTCTTTCCTTCTGCTAACTTTGGGGTTTTTTTGTTCTTGTTTGTCTAATTGCTTTAGGTGTAAGGTTGGGTTGTTTATTTGAGATGTTTCTTGATTCTTGAGGTCGGATTGTATTGCTGTAAACTTCCCTTTTAGAACTGCTTTTGCTGCGTCCCATGAGTTTTGGGTTGTCGTGGTTTCATTGTCATTTGTTTCTAGGTATTCTTAAATTTCCTCTTTGATTTCTTCAGTGATCTCTTGCTAATTTAGTAATGTATTGTTCAGCCTCCATGTGTTTGTATTTTTTATAGTTTTTTCCTGTAATTGATATCTGGTCTCATAGCATTGTGGTCGGAAAAGATAGTTGATATGATTTCCATTTTCTTAAATTTACCAAGGCTTGATTTGTGACCCAAGATATGATCTATCCTGGAGAATGTTCGATGAGCACTTGAGAAGAAAGTGTATTCTGTTGTTTTGGGATGGAATGTCCTATAAATATCAATTAAGTCCATCTTGTCTAATGTGTCATTTAAAGCTTGTGTTTCCTTATTCATTTTCATTTTGGATGATCTGTCCATTGGTGAAAGAGGGGTGTTAAAGTCCCATACTGTTACAGTGTTACTGTTGATTTCCCCTTTTATGGCTCTTAGCATTTGCCTTATGTTTTGAGATGCTCCTATGTTGGGTGCATAAATATTTACAATTGTTATATCTTCTTGGATTGATCCATTGATCATTATGTAGTGTCCTTCTTTGTCTCTTGTAATAGTCTTTATTTTGAAGTCTATTTTGTCTGACACGATGCTACTCCAGCTTTCTTTTGATTTCCATTTGCATGGAATATCTTTTTCCACCCCCTCACTTTCAGTCTGTATGTGTCCCTGGGTCTGAAGTGGGTCTCTTGTAGACAGCCTATATACGGGTCTTGTTTTTGTATCTATTCAGCCAGTCTGTGTCTTTTGGTTGGAGCATTTAATCCATTTACATTTAAGATAATTATCGATATGTATGTTCCTATTACCATTTTCTTAATTGTTTTGGGTTTGTTGTTTTAGGTCTTTTCCTTCTCTTGTGTTTCCTGCCTAGAGAAGTTCCTTTAGCATTTGTTGTAAAGCTGGTTTGGTGGTGCTGAATTTTCTTAACTTTTGCTTATCTGTAAAGGTTTTAATTTCTCCATCGAATCTGAATGAGATCCTTGCTGTGTACAGTAATCTTGGTTGTAGGTTTTTCTCCTTCATCACTTTAAATATGTCCTGCCAGTCCCTTCTGGCTTGCAGAGTTTCTGCTGAAAGATCAGCTGTTAACTTTATGGGGATTCCCTTGTATGTTATTTGTTGCTTTTCCCTTGCTGCTTTTAATATTTTTTCTTTGTATTTAATTTTTGATAGTTTGATTAATATGTGTCTTGGTGTGTTTCTCCTTGGATTTATCCTGTATGGGACTCTGTGCTTCCTGGACTTGATTGACTATTCCCTTTCCTATGTTAGGGAAGTTTTCAACTATAATCTCTTCAAACATTTTCATAGACCCTTTCTTTTTGTCTTCTTCTTCTGGGACCCCTGTAACTTGAATGTTGGTGCATTTAATGTTGTCCCAGAGGTCTCTGAGACTGTCCTCAGTTCTTTTCATTCTTTTTTCTTTATTCTGCTCTGCAGTAGTTATTTCCACTGTTTTATCTTCCAGGTCACTTACCCGTTCTTCTGCCTCAGTTATTCTGCTATTGATTCCTTCTAGAGAATTTTTAATTTCACTTACTTTGTTGTTCATCATTGTTTGCTCTTTAGTTCTTCTATGTCCTTGCTAGACGTTTCTTGTATTTTCTCCATCCTGTTTTCAAGATTTTGGATCATCTTTACTATCATTACTCTGAATTCTTTTTCAGGTGGACTGTCTATTTCCTCTTCATTTGTTAGGTCAGGTGGGTTTTTACCTTGCTCCTTCATCTGCTGCATAGTTCTCCGTCTTCTCATTTTGTTTAACTTACTGTGTTTGGGGTCTCTTTTTCTCAGGCTGCAGGTTCGTAGTTCCCATTGTTTTTGGTGTCTGACCCCAGTGGGTGAGGTTGCTTCAGTGGCTTGTGTAGGCTTCCTGGTGGAGGGGACTGGTGCCTGTGTTCTGGTGGGTTGGGCTGGATCTTGTCTTCCTCATGGGCAGGGCTGCATCCGGTGGTGTTTTGGGGGGTGGGTCTGTGAACTTAGTATGATTTTAGGCAGCCTCTCTGCTAATGGGTGCGGTTGTATTCCTGTCTTGCTAGTTGTTTGGCATGGGGTGTCCAGTACTGGAGCTTGCTGGCCATTGGGTGGAGCTGGGTCTTAGTGTTGAGATGGAGATCTCTGGGAGAGCCCTCACCAATTGATAGTACCTGGGGCTGGGAGATCTCTGGTGGACCAGTGTCCTGAACTCGGCTCTCCCACCTCAGAGGCTCAGGCTTGACATCAGGCCAGAGTACCAAGACCCTGTCAGCCACATGGCTCAGACGAAAAGGGAGAAAAAAGGAAAGAAAAAAAATTTTTAAATTATTAAAATAAAAAAATAATAATTAAAAAAAGAAAAAAGAGAGCAACCAAACCAGTAAACAAACCCACCAATGATAACAAGTGCTAAAAACTAAACTAAGATCAACATAAAAATCAGAAACAAATCAGTCACAGACAGCAAACCCCAAGTCTACAGTTTCTCCCAAGTCCACTCTCTCAGTTTTGGGACGATTCGTTGTCTATTCAGGTATTCCACAGATGCAGGGTACATCAAGTTGATTGTGGAGATTTAATCCACTGCTCCTGAGGCTGCTGGGAGAGATTCCCCGTTCTCTTCTTTGTTCGCACGGCTCCCGGGGCTCAGCTTTGGATTTGGCCCCGCCTCTGCGTGTAGGTCGCCCTCAGGCATCTGTTCCCACCCAGACAGGAGGTGGTTAAAGCAGCGGCTGATTAGGGGACTATTGCTCACTCAGGCCAGGGGGAAGTGAGGGGTAAGGTACTCATAATTGTAATGTGGGGCGAGCCTGCAGTGGCAGAGGCCGCTGTGATGTTGCAACAGCCTGAGGCGCGCCGTGTGTTCTCCCGGGGAAGTTGTCCCTGGATCACGGGACCCTGGCAGTGACGGGCTGCATAGACTCCCGGGGGGTGGGGGCTGGGGGGTGGATAGTGACCTGCGCTTTTACACAGGTTTTTGGGTGGCGGCAGCAGCAGCGTTAGCGTTTCATGCCTGTTTCTGGGGTCCGAGCTGGTAGCCGCGGCTCACACCTATCTCTGGAGCTTGCTTAGGCAGTGCCCTGCCTTCTGTGGGTAGACAGGGAAGGAATCCCCTCTCTTGCGCACCCCGAAACAGTGGTCTCTTGCCTCTTAGGCAGGTCCAGACTTTTTCGCAGACTCCCTCCTGGCTAGCTGTGATGCACTAGCCCTCTCAGGCTGTCTTCATGCAGCCAACCCCAGTCCTCTCCCTGGGATCTGACCTCCGAAGCTTGAGCCTCATCTCCCAGCCCCCACCGGCCCCTGGGCGGGTGAGCAGACAAGCCTCTCGGGCTGCTGAGTGCTGGTTGGCACGGATCCTCTGTGCAGGGACCTCTCCGCTTTGCCCTCTGCACCCTGTTGCTGCGCTCTCCTCCGTGGCTCCGAAGCTTCCCCCTGCCACGCCCCGGCTCCGCCAGTGAAGCGTCTTCCTAGTGTGTGGAAACTTTTCCTCCTTCACGGCTCCCTCCTAGAGGTGCAGGTCCCGGCCCTCTTCTTTCTTCTGTCTCTGTTTTTTCTTTTGCCCTACCCAGGTACATGGGGAGTTTCTTGCCTTTTGGGAAGTCTGGGGTCTTCTGCCAGGGTTCAGTAGGTGTTCTGTAGGAGTTGTTCCACGTGTAGATATATTTTTGATGTGGAAGGAAGGTGATCTGCATGTCTTACTCCTCTGCCATCTTGAAGGTCCCCAACAATTGATTTTTGTTTATTGATCTTATATTCTGCAACTTTGTTGAACTCATTTATTAGTTCTAGGAGGATTCCTTAGGGTTTCTGTATGTAAGATCATGTCATCTATTGAATAAAGATAGTTTTATTTCTTCTTTTCCAATCTGGATGCCTTGTATTTCTTTTTCTTGCCTAACTGCCCTGGCTAGAACCTCCAGTACATTGTTGAAAAGAAGTGTCCAATGTGGATGCCCTTGTCTTATTACTGATCATAGGGGGAAAACATCCATCTTTCACTGTTAGGTTATCATGTTTGCTGAGGGCTTTTTGTAGATGACCTTCATCAGGTTGAGAAAGTTCACTTCTATTTCTAGTTTGTTGAGTGTTCTTTTTTTAAATTAATTAATTACTTTATTTATTTATTTATTTATTTTGGCTGCATTGGGTCTTTGTTGCTGTGCATGGGCTTTCTCTAGTTGCAGCGAGTGGGGGCTATTCTTCGTTGCAGTGCGCGGGCTTCTCACTGTGTTAGCTTTTCTTGTTGTGGAGCATGGGCTCTGGGCCCACAGGCTTCAGTAGTTGTGGCTCGCGGGCTCTAGAGTGCAGGCTCAGTAGCTGTGGAGCACGGGCTTAGTTCCTCCGCAGCATGTGGGGTCTTCCTGGACCAGGGCTCAAACCCGTGTCCCCTGCATTGGCAGGCGGATTCTTAACCAGTGTGCCACCAGGGAAGTCCTGCTGAGTGTTTTTTAAATGAAAGCGTGTTAGATTTTGTTAGATGATTTTTGTCTATTGAGATAATTATGTGATTTTTGTCTTTATTGATTTTTTAGATGTTAAATCAACTTTGCATCCCTCAGATACACTTGGTCATGGTGTATACTTCTTTCTATATGTTGCTGGATTTGGTTTAACTTAGTATTTTGTTGAGGATTTTTACATTCATATTCTTAAGGTATTGGTCTGTAGTTTTCTTATGTCTGTCTGGTTTTGGTATCAGGGTAATACTGGCCTCATAAAATGAGTTGGGAAATGTTCTGTTTTTTGGAAGAGTTTGTGAAGAATTGGTATTACTTCTTTGACTGTTTTTTGGAATTCAGCTGTGAAGCCATTGGGGTCTGGGCTTTCTTTATGGGTAGTTTTAAAATTACTAATTCAATCTTGTTTGTTATAGATCTATTCAGATTGTCTGTTTTTTTCTTGGGTCAGTTTCAGTAGTTTGTGTCTTTTTAGGACTAGTAGCAATGTCTTCTCTTTCATTTCTGATTGTAGTATATGGACTCTCTCTTTTTCTTTTGGTCAAACTAGGTAGATTTGTCAATTTGTTGATCTTTTCAAAGAGCTAGGTTTTTGTTTTTCTGTTGTTTTTCTTTTTCTATTTCATTGATTTCCACTCTAATCTTTATTTTTTTCTTGGAACAGTCAAGAAACAACAATCCATGCTGTGCCTGGGAACAGTAACTGCAAAGAAAGAGGAGGGGGTGCAGCTCTGTGGCTCTTTGTCCCCTGTTTGTTCTTGTCACGGTCTTACTGCTGAACTGAAGGGGCTGATTTCCTTGTTTCTTGTCTGTCTCTCTAGCTAGAATGTAAGCTCCAAAGAGTGGGGACCTTGTCTGTCTTTCTGCTGTGCCTGCCTGCATGGAGGAGGGCCTGGCACAGGGGAGGGGCTCAAGGGTTTGTGGAGGAACAAAAGTTCTGACTTCACACAACATAAATATGTTGATAGCAGCAGGGAGGCGAGAGGACAGTTTGAGATCTTGGTCTATAAAAGTGCTTTCTAATGATAGTTTGGATTCCTTAGAGTTTAAGTTTTGTTTGTAGTAGTTTTTCTAAATGTTTTGTATTTTGAGGTTCTGGATTACAGTAACTGAATTTCAAAGAAGACTTTTCTAGATAGTGAGTTTTTATGGGAGAAAGTAGTCAAGAGGCTTGGGGTCCCTTGGGTGATCCTGGGGCTTTGGACAGTGTCTCACGTCCTGGGTCCTCTGTGTTTTCTTATGTAAAAGAAGGAATATTATACTCGATGATCTAGACGTAAGAACCTTTTAGGGTCAGGAGCCATAATATGAGGATTCTGGAAAAACAATGGCTACTTAGCCTTGATTAATATTTGTGCACTTCACATTTTAACAGGACCAAGACCTGGTCGGTCACCCCATTTGTGTCAGAGCGGAGCAGTGTGTTGGTGTTTTTGCCAGGTGAGTGTCATTCTTTCGTGATCTAGAATCTGCGCTGGATGGAGACTAGTTTGTGTCTCGCACATATTGTGAAAAATGATATTTGTTGTGCGGGTTTATTCTTTTTAGACTCTGGGAATGCGAATAATTGTGATTTTCGGTTTGACTTCTTACTATAACTTTTGTGTTGCTAAAAACGTAGATAATGAACAGTTTAACTTTTTGAGGGCAGTCTGGCCCCCTTCAGAAAAAATTGGCTATGTTAAATTTGCTATTTCATATATATGGTTATAAATGTGAAGTAATTGTCATCAATCTGTATTTAAAGTTTACTTAATAATAATATCATTATTGTAATACCATGAAAATCATCAAGGTAGCCCTTGAGTTCCTTTTTCTTCAGTATTTGACAAAATAATCTCTTAAGATACTTAAAGATTAATTTTTGTTAAATTGTACTTTTTCAAAATGATGATTTTGATTTTTTGATCAAGTGGTTTAGCTTGATGAAACCTTATGACAATAATTCATGTATTTTTTGTTGTTGGAAGGTAATATGTAGAACATATGAGTATTTGTGCTAATTGTGGTGGAGAACAAAAAGCATGAATAAGAGTAACATTTTACTTTGGAATGCAACATGAGAGTTTAAAACTTTGATCATGTTTTGCTTAGGTTGATACGGATTAGTTTTATATCCAGAAAACAAGTATTAGCTGGCAGTGGTATGGAGTTGCATTTGTCCCAATAAATATTTGTCAGTGATTTCTGTGTGCATAATATTGTATCAGGGAAGAAATGACCAAAGTAGAGTCAGGGCAGTACTGTCTTAAGAACACCTGATGTGAAATAAATGCTTTCTAACTGCTAAACATTGCCTGAATAAAATATGTATAAATGATATTTCACAGTTTAGTTTGTTGTTTTTCTTTTATGTGTTTATGTGAGTTCATTTGACAATACATTTATTTCATTAATTGATCTTTTGGGAATGGTTCTGTGTTAGTTTTTTTAGGGCTGCTGTAACAAAGTGCTATAAACCGGAAGGCTTAGAACAAGAGAAATTTATTTTTTCACTCTGCTGGAGACTAGAAGTTCAAAATCAAGGTGTCAGCGGGACCCTGCTCCCTCTGAGGCTCTGGGCAGAATCCTTCCTTGACTCTTCCCAGCTTCTCTTGGCTGTCAGTCTTTGGCCCTCCTGGGCTTGTGGCTGCAGTACTTCTATCTCTGCCTTGATTGTTACATGGCGTTTTCTGTGCGGGTGTCTTCTTACGAGGACACCAGTCCTTTTGGAATAAAGGCCTATTTTTCTCCACTGTGACCTCATCTTAACTAATTATATCTGCAGTCATGCTTTATTTACAAATATGAACCTTATGAAAAAAGTTTAAAACATCTCTGTGACCAAGACTTTTTAAATATTATTTTTTGGTTGTAAAATTTTGCATAATCAAAGTAGGACATTTGGAAAAGCAGTGGGGGGAAGAGAGGAATGTGAAATTACTCATCTCATATGGCCAGCACTCACAGGCAGTCATTACTGTGGAAAGGAAAACATAGAAAGAATATGGTTTTTCTCATATTTTTGAGTTACTGGTAGTCAGTGTCATTAGGCATTTTTCACTTGTAATTCTGATATATTTAGGTGAAGAGGATACAAGTCAGGTAAAATGAATTGGTCGAAGCCGTATTTATAAAAGGTGTCGTCTTAAGTTAAAGGTTGTTTTTTAGAAATAAATACAAATCTTTTTTTCCCCCTCCACTTTTTTTCTTCCCTAGGTCTGGGTGAAATAAACTATATGCACGAACTTCTCACAAACATGGTTCATAAAAGGTGTGTTTAAAATGATACTGTTGTATTTTTACTTGTAAAGCATTGTATTGTTTCTACCTTAAATAATTTTAATGATCTCAATGAGTAGTTATTCATTTTCATATATATCTACTCTTTATGGATATTTTATTTCATTTACTTCTTTCTTAGGTTACTGGTCTATCCACTCCATTCAAGTGTGAGTTTGGAAGAACAGAATAACGTGTTTTCAAGTCCAGTGCCTGGATACAGAAAGGTAGGACAGCTGGGAGACCAGTTCTGAGCACTTAGGTACATTTTCCTTAGAGACTCTGCTAATGAGAAGTGCTGACATTCCAGCTGTTTGTGTGATATGTTCTGTAGCTGGTGGTTAGTCACTTAAACAAGCACTTGCCTGATGAGCCAAGTATGTTATTTCATTTTGTCTTTATTTTATAAATCAGTTTGCTAAGGTTTTTTATTTCCTCAGCCTCAGGACATTGTTTCTAGTGGATTTCAGTGCCTCTTACCCCCAGCAGTTCTCAAACTGTGGGACTGTTCTCTTGTCCCTGGCACTGCTCTGGGGATTTTGGTTAGAACCCACATTCTTAGTCCTGGTTTAAGAGTATTTCTTTAATTTTCTTTTTTATGTGTGAATGATGGGATTGTCTTATCACAACCCTTCTAGTGCTGCTTGAGATCATCAGGGACCCCAGACATGCAGCCCAGCCCCCTTGATTCCAGTGAGAAGGTTCTGCATCTCTAGGGGCCGCCTAAACCTTGCATGGCAACTCAGGGCTCTTACGTACTGCAGGCCTTCCTGGGAACTTTAGCCTGGTTGTGCTCTGTGCCCCTGGGTAATTCCAAGACCCCCTGAAGCTATCATATCTGAGGTCAGGGAGAGCTGTCTTTGCCCTGTTTCTTGCCTGCTGCTTTTATGAACCTTCTGTGTTGCGTGGGCCTGGTTTTCTGTACATCAGGGGCTTCCACGGGACCCCTGGAATGATTCCACCAGGAAAAGGCTGTATCTTAACCTTGAGGTGTAGGGGTTAAGAGCATGCACGGGGAGTTGGACAGGTGACACGGGTCTCTGTCCCCTGTAGGCGTGTCCTCTGAGCACGTCACTTCTCTGACTTAATTTTACTGTTGGAAAGTAGAGTCGATGGTATTTACCTTGCAGAGCTGTTGGGAAGGTTAGAGTCATAATAATATACGTCGGTCCTTACATTGTGGTAGGTGCTGCAGTGCCTGACACGAAGTAGGTGTCCAGTGATCGGATGCTGGTACTACAGGTAATAGCCAATATTTATTGAGCACTTGGTTCACGCCTGGAGCAGTTCTAAGCATTTCACGTTTATTAACTCAAGTAATAGGGAAGATATTATTGTTATCTCCATTTTATAGATGAGAAAACTGAGGTTAAGTAGTCCAGGGTCCTACGCTGGGGTTCAGAGCAGGTTTGGCTGCTGAGCCCACACTGTACTGACTCCTCCTCCTCGTCCCCCGCCCCCAGGACCCTTGACTAACTGTGACTTCTGTATAAAATAGAAAAGATGGCTAATTTCAGCATTTGAGCCCAGTACCTAATGATTTCCTGTATATAGTGAGCATGTCAGATTCTTCTTTTGATGTTTGATAGATCATTCTGTCCACCAACATTGCGGAGAGTTCTGTCACGGTTCCAGACGTCAAATACGGTGAGATCCTGCTGTTTTCCTCACAACGTAAACCATAGTATTTGTAGCCTGTGTGTCCCTCAGGAGTTGTTCTTCCCCGTCTCTTCCCTGTCTCTTGCCCTGTTCTGGAGGAGAGAATGTAGGAGAGTGGGTTCCGAAGTTCCTCCTGGACTTCTCTCTCCCCCGCCCTCCTCTGAGCTCACGTGTCCGTTCAGCCGGGCACCCTCTGCGGCGCGGCTACTCACACACACAGGAAGCGATCGGGGGCGTCCTCGGGGCGCCGTGGGCAGAAGGAGAGCTTTGGGGCTGCCCCCGCTGGACACAGTGACTGGAGGGAGGGGCCCGAGTCCGCCCCGTTGCTGCAGGTCGTTGAGAAAGACACCACGTCAGCTCGGGGTGAGGCCGCTCATAGTCTGGTCTCCCACGTGTGTGTCCTTGATGACGTTGGGAGGTTGCGTTAATTCACGTTCGGGAGCCTAACGCTTTCCGGGCGCCGTTCCCGGTGGCAGGCAGGTAGGCCTACGGGGCGAGGGAGGCGTGTTGTCTTCGCGGGGAGAGCCAGGCAGTTAGCAGGGGAAACAATAGGTGCAATTTCAGGTCGAGGTAGATGTTATGTAGGGAAATAAGTCAGAGAAAGGGGTTACAGTTAATTGGGTAAATGACCTTTTAGACGGGGCGATGTGGGAACACCTCTGTGAGGACGTGACAGCTGAGGAAGGCGTGACTTGGGTGAGGAGTGAGCGTGGGAAGAGGCGGGACAGCGTGGGGAGCAGCTGCGAGGAGCAGCAAGGTGGCCAGTGTGGCTGGGACAGGTCAGCCGGCGCCACGGCAGCGCTCCGTCTGTGCCAGCGGCCGTCCAGGTGCTGCGGGGACAGTGCACAAACAGGCGAGGCTCCCTTCTCCTGACACATGGGGGGGCGGGTGTTGACACGCAGGCCATCAGTTAGACAACCACCCACGTGCCACCAGGTAGACTGCGGCATGTCCAGAGGAAGAGGTGGAGGAGGGGGCAGCGGCCAGTGGGGGGCATCTGCGGGAAGGGCGTTTCTGTAGAAGGGACGGGAGGCGCCAAGTCCCTGAAGGAAGAGCGCGGGACAGCCGGGAGGCCGGGCGAGCTGGACGGGGCGAGGTCAGGGGGGTCCCGGGCACCAGGGCACCAGCGGAGGCCGCCAGGGCATCGGAGACTCCAGCTTTTCCCGAGGGAGCCGGGGACGTCAGCGACTTGTGAGGGAGGAACGACGGCGCGTCAGGTCCGCTCGACAGCCTGTGGGGGGCGTGGTGGGGGGGAGACGGAGACGAGGCCGAGGAGAGGGCGGGAGGGAGTCGGGCGCCTTAGGAGGGGAGCCCGGGGCGGGGCAGAGGCGGCGACGGCCGTTCCTTGCGGAGCCTGCGGGAATTTGACTTGCTGAGGGGTCAGGTGCAGCGCTTTCGCGGCTCGTGGTGACTCCCCGCCGTGCGCCCCACCCCCGGGAGTCGGCGGAGACTGGCCGGGGTTGTTGAGACGCCGGCGGATGTCCCGGGGGCGGCCTGGAGGAGGTCTGGGGCCAGGGCTCCGCGCCGCCCAGGGAGCACGAGCGGGCGGTTCAAGGCGGGGAGCCCGTGGAGGCGCGGCCGGCTTGGAGGGGTCGCGGAGGGTCGGCGCCGACGCATTGGTTGTCGTGAAGCCAGACGGCGCTCCTGAGGCAGTTTCTGTGACGGGCGGGCGGGCGGGCGGAGAGCCGGGGCAGCGGCCGGAGCGCTGGCGGGCCCAGGAGAACGTGTGTGCCAGGCGGCGCGGGGCCCAGAGGCGCAGAGGACGCGTGGGAGCCGGCGTGGGGGAGGGGCGAGGCACCTGGTGGGCGGCTTGGCCCCCATCCTGGGGAGGAGGCCGATGTGGGCGGCGGGGTGCTGCCGAGGGGGCGCAGGGTCCTCTGAGGGCCTCTGCGTTCCCCGTGAGCCGGAGGCCGGGCCTCAGCTGAAAGCGAGCAGGACAGGAAGTGCCGGAGGTGTGAGGAGGCTGGATGGACGGGGCAGCCTGAGTCCCGAGGGCCGCTGGCGACCGGGAGCTTAAAGGGCGCCGTCAGCCTGCAGCCCGTTTTGTTTCTCTTCTTCCCTCTCCCGCCACTTGGGCTGCGCAGTGTAGCTGGAGAGCTGTGATCAGCAGGCCTGGGGTCGAGTCAGCTGAGCAGAGCAGGGTGATGGGAGGCCAGGGGTCAAGGCAGATGTGTGGAGCGGTCACAGTGGGGGCTGGGAGCCCGTGGCTCGGTCAGGAGGGAAGGAAGGTCATTAGGCGACAGGGCGGGGACAGTTAGCAGCAGCCCTGACGTGCGCAGGTGGCAGGTCCGTTTGTAGGGTTTAAGGACTGCTGGGGTAGGGTTACAGGACGGGGTGGGGGTGGTGGTGCCAGGGAAAGATGCTTGCGATTGAGATTGGGGGGTCAGGTAGGGCGGTGGGAAGGACATGCTGAGACAGGTGGGAGACGGGGTCTCGAAACCGAGGGCCTCGGCGCTGCCAGCACGGTCTTTATGGGAATGGAGATCCCCAAACGCTGTGGCGGGAGGAGTGTTCAAGAGCCCTGGGGAGCCAGCAAGGCGGGGTGCTGGTCGTGGTGGTGTCGCAGTCAGTGAGCAGGAGGTTCCTGAGGAGGGACGCAGCGCTGAGGAGCAGGCCAAGGCCCAGGCGGGCGGGCACAGGAGCCAGCACCGCCCCCCCAGCTGCCTGCTCCCCTCCCAGGGGCCGGGAGCGCCTGTCCTGGGGAGAGCTGCAGGGGCTCCTGTCCCTGGGTTTTACGGGTGAGGACACTGCAGCACAGAGATGCTGAGCGGCTGTCCCCCCCGCCTGCGCACACATGGGATTGGGACCTGGCAGTCCCCCACTTCAGCTGTGCTTCTGTGCAGCCCCGTGAGGCCGGCCTGTCGCTGCAGCCCGCGTAGGCTTGTATTATGACGTGTGGGCTCTTACGGGGCATATGTTCTTTCTGCCCAGACTCCCAGGACTTAGAAGAAAGAATGTGACCCCAGCCTCCCCGTCCTAGGCAGTCGGGAATGGCCGGTGCATTTCCAGAGGCTTCTGTGTGTACACTAATTCTAAAGGCTGTGTGTTTCATAAATTGTCTTGTCGCTATACATTGTGATTGTTACACAATTATTTCTTGCTAGCCTGGTATTTACATTCCCTTTTTTAAATGACAGTTATAGATTTTTGTTTGACTAGAACTCTGGTTTGTGATGAAGATACGAATTACCAGAGCCTGCGATTGAGTTGGGCCTCTAAAACCAGTTGTGATCAGAGAAAAGGTAAGGCATTTGTGTTCCAGCACAATAATAGGAGTTGGTGGCGCATTCGGGTGTCTTCTTGAACTTTTTGCTTTTTGTACGTTTAGTCTTATTCAGAGATTTCCTTTATTGGAACTGGTTTTAAGTTCTAAGCAAAAGCATTTCATACTGTCAGGCTCTCTGTTCAAATCCACGATCCTCCTCGTGTCCATTGAAGTAGGTAAGAGCCTTTGCACATACTGGATGAGCGTCCTGTCACCTTTCACAGTGACTAGTTACAGAAGCCGTGCGGGTCACTTGTTAATTGCTGCTAGTCCTTTCTCCGACTTCTCTCCAAGTTTTGATCCTTCTGGGATGATTTTTTCCTGAGCTGAGCTGGCTCCACGGAGGGGTCAGCCTTTTCTGCGAGTGCACATGGTGTATTGCTGGGGAGATGAGGGTGTGGAGTCCTTTGTCGGGGCCAGGGTGTCGGGGGGGTGGGGGTGGGCGGGGCTTTGGCCACAGTGGCCGTGCAGTTGCCTGCGGGGAGTGGCCCCAGGGCACAGCCTTCTCGCCATGGACTGAGACGCAGCTTGTGCTTTATGAGAGAGCCTTCAGGGAGGACAGCTGAAGGGCTGCTCCAAGAATACCTGTTGGGTTGGGTCATAAAGCTACCACATCAAAAAACAGAATAGGGGCTTCCCTGGTGGCGCAGTGGTTGAGAGTCCACCTGCTGATGCAGGGGACACGGGTTTGTGCCCTGGTCCGGGAAGATCCCACATGCCGCGGAGCGGCTAGGCCCGTGAGCCATGGCCGCTGGGCCTGCACGTCTGGAGCCTGTGCTCCGCAACGGGAGAGGCCACAACAGTGAGAGGCTCGCATACCGCAAAAAAAAAAAAAAAACCGAAAAAAACCCCAAAAAACCACAATAGAGGCCATATTTATTGAATGCTTGCCACAGGCCAGGCACGAGTCTAAGTGTTTTCCGTGTACTTACACATTTACCCCTCATTCCCCCAGTGAGGTAGCGTGCTGTTAACACCCCGACTTCTCAGTGATGCAGCCGACACACAGAAGGAGTAGCCTGCTCGGGTTACCCTGGGAAGTGCTGGGACCGAGACTAGGACCCAGACGTACGGCTACAGCCCGCAACTTTAACCATGTTGTCGTGTTACCTCTCTTGAAATGACTTGCCTGGAGAGGGATTAAGAGAGAATGATTAAGGGACTTACCTGGTGGTGCAGTGGTTAAGAATCCGCCTGCCAGCGCAAGGGACGTGGGTTCGAGCCCTGATCCCACAGGCCGCGGAGCAACTAAACTCATGCGCCACAACTACTGAGCCTGCGCTCTAGAGCCCGTGAGCCACAACTACTGAAGCCTGCACGCCTAGAGCCCATATTCCGCAACAAGAGAAGCCACTGCAATGAGAAGCCTGCACACCGCAAGGAAGAGTAGCCCCCGCTCACCGCAACTAAAGCCCACGCGCAGCAATGAAGGCCCAACACAGCAAAAAAAAAATTTAATTAATTAATTAATTTTAAAAAAAGAATGATTAAGGAGTCACTGAAATACGGTCATAGAGAGCTTCTCATCACCTTTGAAAAACCTTATGTATTGTTATAATCATCTCAAACCCCCCCCACCAAAAAAAACCCAGAACATAAAACTATGCTTAGAAGAAGTGACTAGAAATATTGTTAGCCAAAAATTTCATTTGGTTTTTGCCATAAGGTGTAATGGAAAAAAGCCAACCCAATAGATATACAAAAATCTTTAAAGTGATTATCTTTGGGTCAGTCTTGAGATATTGGAATTGTATCCTTTGTCTTTTTGTATGTTCAAAATTTCTATGATTAGAAAATTTTTCCCATACAGGAAGTTGCAAAAATAGTACATAGAGTCCCTTGAACCCTAGCCCCAGCATCTCAGCTTGTTCTTGGTGACACCTCCTACCTCGGTGCAGCGTCAGCCCAGGCAGCTGATGTCAGCACAGGGCTGGACCGCGGACCCTAGTCAGTTGCCCAGGTTCACACCATGCAGGCTTCTCTCCAGTTGATCCCGTGTGTAGCCACTGCCACGGTCAGGACACGGAACTGTTCCAGCTGCCTTGAAGGAGCTGCCTGGTGCTGCACCTCTAGTCACACTGTCCCCTGCCACTCTGTGCCGACCTCGAACCCCTTCTTCATAGCCGTAGCTGCGGCCTTTCAAGGACAGTATTGAGGTGGAATCGTACCGCATGTAACCTTTCAAGACTGGCTTTCTTCACTCACTGTAGCGTCCTTAAGCTCCATCCAAGTTGCTGCATGTGTCAAAAGTTTCCTTTTTATTGCTGAATCATATTTCATTGTATTTTGAAAATGAGTAAAGGGAAGCCTCTCTAAAATGGAGGGGGAGGTCAGAAGGGGGCGCTCTTGTGCAGTACCACCTGAAGTACCGCTGGAGCTCAATTACAGGAAGATGCCAACAAGAACCAGCGACAGGAAAGAAGCATCAGTTATAGGCCCCAACAGGAAAAACTGTGCCTTGCATCTCCCACAGGAAAGCGTCTGCCCCAGCAACTCGGCCAATGAGAAACCATCCCCACCCTGAACTCTCGCTTTTCTCCAGTGGACTTATGTTCCAAACAACCCCTCCCAGCTTCCTCCTTTTTCTCTATAAAATAATGTTCCTCTTCCTTATATGGGACTTGCCTATGGTTTTTGCCATAGCTTGCTTGTCCCAAATTGCAATTCTCTGCTATTTCTGAATAAACCCATTTTGCTGGTAAAATTACTGTTTTTATTTATTTTGAATATTTATTTATTTGGCTGCGCCAGGTCTTAGTTGCAGTACTCAGCATCTTTTAGTTGCGGCACTTGGGATCTTTTAGTTGTGGCATTCAGGATCTAGTTCCCTGACCAGGGATCGAACCCAGGCCCCCTGCATTGGGAGTTTGGAGTCTTAACCACTGGACCACCAGGGAAGTCCCAATTACTATTTTATTTTTAAGGTCAACAGTACCATTCACCTGTTGAGGGACATTTGAGCTGTTTCTAGTTCTTGGCAATTACAAATAAAGCCACTGTGAATATTGATGTACAAGGTTTTGTGCGGACATAAAATTGCATTTCTCTGGGATAAAAGCCCAGCAGTGCAATTACTGGGTGGTATGGTAAGTATATGTTTACTTTTATAAGAAACTGCCCCAAACTATCTCCATGGTGGCTGTACCATTTTACAGTTGTACCAGCAATGTGTGAGATCTGTTTTTTTCACGTCCTTGCCAGCATTTGGTGTACCACTATTTTTTATGTTAGCCATTCTAAAAGGTACATAATAATATCTCATTGCAATTCTAATTTGCATTTCCTTAATGCTAATGAGGTTAAATATCTTTTCTTATGCTTATTTGTCTTCTGTATCTCTTCAGTGAAATGTCTGTTCAAGTCTTTGGCCCATTTTCTAACTGGATTGTTTGTATTTTTATTGTTGAGTTTTGGGAGTTCTTTATATTATATATACTAGATATAGTCCTTTATTAGATAGGTGGTTTCCAAATATTTCACCCAGTCTATATTTTGTCTTTTAATCCTCTTAACAGGATATTTCATAGAGAAAAAGTTTTAAATTTTGGTGTGGTCTAACTTATCAGTTTCTCATTTTATGGATCATGCCTCTGGTGTCATGTGTAAAACTCTTCACCTAGCCCTAGGTTGCAAAGATTTTTCTCCTGTGTTTTCTTCTAGACATTTCATAGATATGTTTTGCATTTGTATCTGTGATCCATTTGAATTAACTTTTGTAGATGGTGTGAGGTTTGCTTATGGATGCCCAATTGTTCCTGCACCACTGTTCTCCTCCCATTGAAGGCTTCTGTACCTTTGTGAAACATCGCTTGGGTGTACTTGTCTGGGTCTATTTCTGATTCTTCATTACGTTCTATCATCTGTGTGTTTTCCTCTCCACCAATACCACACTGTCTTTATCTCTATATAGTAAGACTTATCATGAAACAGATGGATTACTCCCACTTTATTCTTCATTTTCAGAATTGTTTTAGCTGTTCTACTTTGCCTTTCCATATAGACTTTAGAATAATCTTGTCTATATTCACACACAAAAAAGCCTCCTGTGATTTTGCTAGGAATTGTGTTAACCTGTACATCAGTTTGTGGAGAATTGATATATTTGCTGTGATGAAGCTGCGTATCCCTGAACATACTGTGTCTCCCTTTATTTAGGTCGTCTTTGATTTGTTTAATCAGCATTGTGTTATTTTCAGCCTACAGATCCCTGTATATGTTTTGCTAGATTTACACCTAAGTATTCATTTTCATTTGGAGGGAGTATAATGATTGTGATGGCGTTTTTTTTTTTTTTTTTTTTTTTTTTTTCTTTTTGCCATATGCGGGCCTCTCACTGTTGTGGCCTCTCCCGTTGCGGAGCACAGGCTCCGGATGCGCAGGCCCAGCGGCCATGGCTCACGGGCCCAGCCGCTCCGCGGCATATGGGATCCTCCCAGACCGGGGCACGAACCCGTATCCCCTGCATCGGCAGGCGGACTCTCAACCACTGCGCCACCAGGGAGGCCCAATGATGGCGTTTTTAATTCCGGTTTTCACATGCTCGTTTCTAGTGTATAGACATGTGATTGATTTTTGTGTGTTGGTATTGTGCCCTGTGACTTGCTGATTTCACCGACTAGTTCTAGGAGTTGATTTTGGATTTGTCATTACCTTGGGATTTTCCATCTAGACAGTCCTGTCATTTGACGATACGGTGGGTCGACGGTGGCGGAGGCAGCAGTCTGGACTCTGCCCTCCGTCTCCTGTGGCAGGACAGCTGGTGGGGGCAGAAGGGGACAGGGGTCCAGGCTCCACAGGCGGGGAAGGAAAGCTCCTCCCTGGGCTGCCCCATGTTTTAAAAGCTGAGTATTGGTGAAGGATCCCCCCTCCCCACCTGTCTCCTCTCTCTCAGATTTTATTATGTTTGGGAATAAAGGAGTTTCCACTGCACAGGCAATACCATCACAAGAGAACAGTCGTTTATGGGATGGTCTCCATGGTCCAGGCCTGGTTTTGAGCTGTTTGCATGTGGTCACTCATTTCATATGAAGCCATTGTCTTGAAGGACGCCTTTGCAGAGGTGTTGGGATGGGTAGCAACCAGCCATTTCACTGGGGCTTCTCTCGCCAGCTTGATGACTTTCGTTTGGTGACCTCTGTATTTTTACCAGTATGAACTATGCATTTGCAGGAGATGTGTGGTATTTAAAATGTTTTGATTGCCATTGTATTTTGGGGCCAAGGTGGTTCTCTTTAGAAATATGCATTGGATTTTCCACTATACATCACTGAGTAGGAGTCAGTACTTAATCTGTATATAGAAGATCACTTCTAACGCTTATTCTGAAGTTTTTACCAAACTGACCTGGTTTGGTAGAAGATAACGGAAGTTTTTCTTAATATTTAATGGTTATTCTTAAATATATCTTTATGCTAGTGTTAAAGTAATTAATGCCAGAGATTGAATGTTTCTCCTTTGCAGGCCGTGCTGGACGAGTATCTAAAGGATACTGTTACAGACTCATATACAAGGATTTCTGGGACAACTCCATCCCCGACCATGTCATTCCTGAGATGTTGGTAATAAACTTTGGTCATCTTTATGACATAGTTTGTTTTTTGTAGACAGTTTTGCTAAATAGTTTAATATAATTTTGAGTGTCGTATGATTTTGATTCCAGAAAAATCACTTCTGATCAAACTCATCTTTAATCACAGAACTGGCTTCTATTCACTAAGCACCAGTGAGGGACTTCACGCCCATGTCACGTTTCTGGCCCTGTAGGAGGACTGTCCACAGACGCTGTTGCTGTGTGCTTTTATAGTTCGTGCTGTGGACCTGGCTTCTGTCTTTCCTCTCCTGCCTCTCTCTCCTTTCTCTCCCCGCTTCCTCTCCTTTCTTTCTCACCCTTTCCCTTTTCCATCTTCCCTTCTTTCTCTCCCTCTCCTTCTCTTCCCCCATCTCTTCATCTCCCGTTTCTCTCTCTCCTTCTCCCACCCCTCTTTCTCTGTTTTCCTTTCTTCTTTTTCTCTCCTTCTCTCTCTAAAGTACTAGTCATGTGAATAGGTTAATTGATTTACTTATTTTTACTGTTTCTAAATTTCAGTTTTGTTCTTTTCAGCGTTGTCCATTAGGAAGCACAATATTGAAAGTGAAATTACTTGATATGGGTGAACCGAGGGCTCTGCTGGCAACAGCCCTTTCTCCACCTAGCCTGAGTGACATTGAACGCACCATCCTTCTGCTAAAGGAGGTGGGACCATCTGATACTTGTTCGTGTTAGGAGAAGCTAAGATTTTTTGGGTGAATTTTAGAAGTTTCATACTGTGGATATCTTTAAGGTATTTTGACAGTTGTAAATAATCAGCATTTGCTTGGAAAAGCATGTCGTGACTGATTTTTGACTCCAGATTTTATATATGTTGTTCAGACCAGCTTTGTTAGTGGTCTGAAGCCGAAGCTCCTACTCTCTCACCCCGCCCCCGGCGGGGGGGATTGCTGTTTGTGGGCGGGGCTGAGGAGCGCCGGATGGGAGGTGGCAGCCGTAGAGCTCCGCTCTCCTGCCCTGGCTCTGTGAGCCTCCTGCCCACTGCCCCTCCACTTCTGCCCTTCACCCTCATGCCAGCCTCTCCTCTTCCTGTTGCCGTAGCCCTGCCCTGCTCCCGTGATTCTCTGACTCTCCTCCGACCCACGCTCCGCTCTCGCTGCTTGCAGTGCCCAGCGCCCCGGCCTGGGCGCCTCCACCTCTTGGGGCTGTGGACATCCTGCCTCGGGCCCTCAAAGCTGGGGCTGCCTCTGGTACCTTGGGTACCTGCTTGGGCGCCCGTAAAACACATTTAGTCCAGTTGAGGATGTCGTTTTCTGGGCACAGTCTGTACGTTTTGGCCGAGTGACCACGCGACGTGGTGGCTGGAGGTTTGGTTTGGTGCTGTGCATGCCATGTTCGTTAAATCTGGGACTTAAGTAGACCTTTGTGGCGTAGCTGGGGTGTCACCTCCCAGCATTAAAAAATAATAAAATGTGTTCTGAGTATCAAAAAACGAGTTAAAAAACTTTAGTATCAATCTTTCATAAGTTGACTTAGGTATCTTTTAGAACCTTATTCACCAAAATTCGGTCGTTTCCTGTTTTAAACTCCCTGCCTGAAGGAAGAAAAGAGTGTGAATAAATCAGTGCTTGCTAACTGCACTAATTTATTTTATAAAGGTTGGAGCACTTGCGGTGAGTAGGCAGAGAGGAGATGAAAACCCCCATGATGGTGAATTGACCTTCTTAGGAAGAGTTTTAGCCCACCTTCCTGTTAATCAGCAACTTGGTAAACTCATAGTCCTCGGACATGTGTTTGGATGTCTAGATGAGTGTCTTATTATAGGTGAGTGTGGGAGCCGAGAAGCGGTAATGGAGGGTAATGTAAGACTACTCCAACAGTCTTATCTTCTCTTTGTTTTTTCTCCTGTTAGCGGCATCTCTTTCTTTGAAGAATTTTTTTGTGATGCCTTTTAGGCAGCATCTTGATGGATATAGGTATTTAACTTCATATTTTTAAAAGTCACTGTGCTGGGGCTTCCCTGGTGGCTCAGTGGTTGAGAGCCCGCCTGCCGATGCAGGGGACATGGGTTCGTGCCCCGGTCTGGGAGGATCCCACATGCCGTGGAGCGGCTGGGCCCCTGAGCCATGGCCGCTGAACCTGCGCGTCCGGAGCCTGTGCTCCGCGACGGGAGAGGCCACAACAGTGGGAGGCCCGTGTACCACAAAAAAAAAAAAAAAAAAAAAAAAAAAAAAAGTCACTGTGTTTTAATGGTGTCAAGTGACACTGTTTGTCGTCTGTTTATAGGAGCAAAGTGGATTTCTGTGGCAACAGTAAGAGTGACTGTGCTGCGCTTGTTGAAGCGTTCAGGGTAAGTTTTCCCAGCGTGAGCTGTGAAGGCGGCTGCCACCGCTTGTCAGCACATGCCGTCTCCACCAGAAGCACCGTGAGGGTTGCCGATGTCCATTAGTAAGCAAAGTGTGTTGGGAGATGGGGACTTCCCTGGCAGTCCAGTGGTTAGGACTGCACGCTTCCACTGCAGGGGGCGCAGGTGCCATCCCTGGTCGGGGAGCTGAGATACTGTAAGCCTCGCGGCACAGACAAAAAAAAAAAATTGTGTTGGGAGAAGTAGATGAGGGTGGGAGTCCAATTCTATGAAGTAGATTGGAAAAATTAAATTTGTAAATGTTCTGTGGTCAAAATTTGTTGAAATTGGACTTACTCTATTCACTAACCAAATTTTTTTATTTTGAAACTCTGGATCGTTTGTTTTTAGGCTTGGCAGACTTGCAGACAAAGAGGAGAGCTGCGGCATCCGAAGGTCGGTGAGCTGTTTCTTTGTGGATGGCTGCCCGTGTCGTGGAAGCTTCCTGAGCCTTCTCTAGCTCAGCCTCAGCGCTCTGTGTGAACTGGCAGTGTTCAGCCTGAGCGGAGGTCACTGTGGACGGTCCTTAGGGTCCGCAGGCCAGGGCAGCTCCTGGGCCCACCTTCAGCTGTAGTCACTTCCCAGAGGCAGCCGCGCTGCCTGTCGCCCACCCCTGGGTAGTAGTGACCCTTCCTGTGTCAGGAGCCTCTTAGCTGCCAGTACTAAATACCTGTGGGACGTGCCTCGGCATGTTG
The DNA here is from genome assembly GCF_964341445.2 of Mesoplodon mirus. Classification (NCBI taxonomy): domain Eukaryota; kingdom Metazoa; phylum Chordata; class Mammalia; order Artiodactyla; family Ziphiidae; genus Mesoplodon; species Mesoplodon mirus. The sequence goes on from NC_138979.1 coordinate 187,551,541, forward strand.
GCTCAAAACTAAGAAACCCAAAGCTTTTCCTTCTGCTGTTTTCAGCAAAGTTTTAGAAAATGGGCTTGAAAAAACCAACCTGTTAGCCTTCATTTTTTTGGGTGGGCGTGGTTGCATGTTGTTCTTCTCCTTCTAAATTGACTAGGTTCAAAAGATTGTTGATAGGTCTGTGTGTTTAAATTTGCCATGCCTAGATGTATCCTTAAAATAACTACATGAGTTACTCGTGAAAGGCACCTTTTACAGAGTCAGCCATATTATTTTTCTTGTTGGTATATATTCTTTTTGGTATATACTTTTAGCTGAGATATATGTATTACAGTAGCCAAATTAGCTCTCATTTGTTACATTAATATTGAATATTATCCTTTTATGTATTTAAAGGATGAACTTGACTGGGGACGGTTAAATTACATTCAAATCAAGAGAATTAGAGAGGTAAGTTATAAATTCTTTGAATGCAAGTAAAGATGACTTATCAAATGTTTATCAAGTACCAGCAATACCCAGGGTAGCAGAGAGTATCCAAGAAGTACATCCTCGTTTCCAGCTTTGGTAGAACTTATGTGTTCCATTCACGGTTACAGTTGACTGCAGCTGAAGGACACAGATTAAGGTCAGCAAAGGTAAGAGGCGGGTGGGAGGAGCCAGGAGAGACCAGGTGCCGGCTTGCAGCCGTCCTCTCCCGGTGCAGTCTTCTGGGCAGCACGATGTGTGACATCCCGCGTGAAGTACTGCAAGCCAGGGAGGCTGTCCCGAGCCTTGGCGTCCAAGGTTTTATTGAGGGTTGGTTACATAAGGGTGGGGTGCCCTTGGCTGACCTTAACTTCCTTAGTTTTTAACCTCTCCAGAGGTTACTGATACTGTATGTCCCCACCATACAGAAGTCACATTGCTACCATGAACTGTTTGTTGTGTCCAAGGCCTCAGGTAAACAAAGTCACTCTTACAAGGCAGGATATTCCAAGGGCCTGGAGGTGAGCTGCCAGGAGCCAAACCTTTCTTTGGAATGTCCAGGGTGTGGACAACCGGGCCTGCTGACTTAATCCTTTATTGCACAGTTTGCAAGACAATCTGTTTTATTTTTATTTTCAGAGAACTTACTCTTGGTTTGATTTGTTAGTTTTACTGTGCAGGTGTTTTGAGGGAAGGGGAAAGGTGGAGGATTTCAAAGGATTGATTTTTAATTTTTTCCATTAATTTAGTTTTTCTGTGTCTATTGGTTTACGTTTTTAGGCTTACTGAGATGAGAATTTAATTTATTAATACTTTCAATCTTTCTAATTAAAGGTATTTAAAGCTGTGAATTTTCTTATGAGTACAGTTTGGGGCACATCTCATTGATTTGTGACATGTAGGGATCTCACTGTTATCCCTGTCTGTAACTTATTTTAGTGTTCGTTTCCTCCTTGATTCAGAGTTTTTAGAAGAATATTTGAGTTTCCAGGTAGAAATATTTTTAGGTATCTTGTTTTTTTGTTAATATTTTTGTTTTTTATTGCATTTTGATCAGAGAAAGTGACTTGCATAATTTTTAGTTGATTTGTAATTAGAGAAGTTGTATGTATCAATACTACAGCCTTACAGAAGATTTTTTTTAAAATAAAATTATTTTTTATTTATTTATTTTTGTCTGCATTGGGTCTTTGTTGCTGTGTGCGGGCTTCCTCTAGTTGCGGTGAGCGGGGGCTACTCTTCATTGAGGTGGCTTCTCTTGTTGCGGAGCTCAGGCTCTAGGTGCGCGGGCTCAGTAGTTGTGGCACGCGGGCTCTAGAGCGCAGGCTCAGTAGATGTGGCGCACGGGCTTAGTTGCTCCGTGGCATGTGGGATCTTCCCGGACCAGGGCTCGAACCCACGTCTCCTGAGATGGCAGGGAGATTCTTAATCACTGCGCCACCAGGGAAGTCCCCTCTTTGCTTGTTTTGAATCACAAAAGAAGTATACGTTTATGGCAGAGGTTTCGGAAGTGTTTAAAGGACTTAAAACAAAGGCTGTGATCATGCTCTCCTGTTCCTCTGACACCTGTAGATGACTGTGTTTGTGCATTTGCAGTGGTTTCCTGTGTGTGCGCGTGTCTGCTTATAAACTGGGATCATAAAGCATATACAGCTTTGTATCCTGGTATTTTCTGTTAATATTGTATTGAGCATCCTTTCCATTCTTTATTAATTAATCTTTAATAAGATGGTTCTTTAAATGAGTTTTTAAATTTTTTCATTTATTTTTTGGCTGCATTGGGTCTTCGTTGCAGTGCACGGGCCTCTCATTGCGGTGGCTTCTCTTGTTGCGGAGCACGGGCTCTAGAGCATGTGGGCTTCAGTAGATGTGGTGCGTGGGCTCAGTAGTTGCTGCTTGCAGGCTCAGTAGTTGTGGCACACGGGCTTATTTGCTCCACAGCATGTGGGATCTTCCCAGACCAGGGCTCGAACCCGTGTCCCCTGCACTGGCAGGCGGATTCTTAACCACCGTGCCACCAGGGAAGTCCTAATAATATGGTTCTTAATAGCTGCAGTGTTTCATCCCATAGACATACTAATGCTTTCCCCATTATGTACTACTTTTCTAGTGCCTTCGCTATTCTGAATAATATAATCACTTGGAGACATCATCTCCCAATGTGTTTTTCTTAGGTGGCTGAATTATATGAAGAATTGAAGACTAGAATCTCACAGTTCAACATGTATGTTGATTCCCGGCGGCCTGTCATGGACCAAGAGTATACATATAAGCAACGATTCATCCTGCAGGTACTCTGGAGTTTCCTGGATGTCTCTTCCTGGTTCTTTCTGCTTATTAGGTCTTGTGGTTTTGACAAGTGCTTATTTCCTCCTTTTTTTTTTTTTAATGATTTGGAAAGCTTACAGTTATTAATTAGAAATCTGACGGCTTTTTAAAAAAATTTATTTAATTAATTTATTTTTGGCTGCGTTGGGTCTTCGTTGCTGTGCACGGCTTTCTCTAGTTGCGGCGAGCGGGGGCTACTCTTCGTTGCAGTGCGCGGGCTTCTCATTGCAGTGGCTCCTCTTGTTGTGGAGCACGGGCTCTAGGCACGTGGACTCTAGAGCGCAGGCTCAGTAGTTGTGGCGCACGGGCTTAGTTGCTTCGCGGCATGTGGGATCTTCCCGGACCAGGGCTCGAACCGGTGTCCCCTGCACTGGCAGGCGGATTCTTAACCACTGCGCCAGCAGGGAAGCCCTAGTTCCACTTTCTGATACAAATCATGCCTCACAGGAGATTTTAGGTCCATGGTGTTCGTACTGTGTTTGGGCACCAGGGAAAACTCTGGTCTTACCTAGTTTAGGTTTTCCATGTCATTGAGTTGATGATCCAGACCCATTTCTAATCTCTGGAGTAGTGTTTCTAAAGACTGCTAAATATTATTACTGCTTCTGGAGAGATCCTTTTGTTTTGGCTTTTAAGAAAGTAAAAATGCTCTTAATATTATTATGTGGCTCTTCCCTTGCACTGAAAAATTATTTTAACTTTGGAGGCCATGATCAAATTAGCTTGTTGGATGGAACCTTCTAGGCATTGTGTAGAGGGAAGTGTGTCCTAGAAAGTTGGCCAGTGCTTCTGATGTAGGGACTCAGAGGAGGAGTACTTCTTGTATGTGTCAGTGTGTTGGCTGATGCATACAGAATTGGGTTCTAGGTGGATCCTGTAAACTGGGGGATGCTGGGAAATGGACTGTTTCTCTGGATGTAAAATTACTTGAAGTTTAGGAGAGAGTCTTCCATGGGTTTATGTTTCATATGGTATATTTTTATTGAAGAAGGGACTCTTCGTAGCATGCTTTTAGAAGTGAATATTGGATGCAAGCCTGCTGCTCTAAATCTAAGTGTCTTAATTGTAATTTTATCTAAACATTTGGGAAAGGGCTTGACCCACAGAAGTAAGTAAGTCAGGGAAAATGTAGAAAAAGTTGGCTAACCCCCGGGGCTCTGTGTGTTCAATCATTTGTATCCTTGTTCAACTCACCACTGTTTTCTAAACCTCATTCTGAGAAGTACTCAGGCTCCTTGGAGGAAAGACCATGTAGAAAGTGTTTTGGTTTTGGGGAAGTAACCAGAATTGTGACTTTCTGCTTGATTGGTTTAAAGGTCCAGTGTTTTTTTTTTTTTTTTTTAAACATTAAGCTCATCTTTTATATTGTAGATGATATTCTGGGATGAGATTAGTATATTGGTGAGATAAAATGATAAAATAATGCTGTTACTTCATGAAAATAAGTTTCTCTTCCAGGTTGTATTGGCAGGTGCTTTTTATCCAAATTACTTTACTTTTGGGCACCCCGACGAAGAGATGGCAGTGAGGGAGCTGGCGGGCAAAGACCCAAAGACAACCATTGTGGTAGGTGGAGAGATTGGCAGCCTTCTCTCGGGTGGAGGCCGGGTGCTCAGTTTTCAGATGAGCTTCATTCCAATGTGGCGAACACGGAACATTTTATTTCCCCACTTGCCTCTATTTTTTTATAAGTACTAAGTGGATTTTTTTCCCCTAAAGTGAATTTCATGGTTTGTCTGACTTTTTCACATGCATCCACTAGTTCCTCAGTCTCGCTTCCTGTTTTGCAGACCTAGCCTTAAAAAAGAAAGCCGTAAAAAAAAAAAAAAGAAAGCCTTGCAGAGTTAGGTATTCATGGCTAACCTTGACTGCTGATGTCCCATTTTGAAGGATTTAAGATGCTTCTCCATAAATTTAAGAACATTTAGTTAATTGACAACTTCATTTTACACAAAGTAAAGAGTTATTTGGTTGGCACCTTTGTACTGTGATTTAAACTCTGATCCCCATTCATGCTTCATAGAATCACCTATAGAGTGTTTGTTTATTTTGAAATTCAGATTTGAGGCCCTGTGGCACAGAATCTGAAGTAGAAAGTGTGGCCTGGAAATTAGTGTTTAACATGAGCTTTGGGCACATCTGATGGTCAGTCCCAGGCACTGACTATCAGATCAACATTTGTGGACCCTTTGTTTAAACCTGAGCACAGGATCACTTCAGGGTAGGCAACTGGAATAAAGCATTTGGGAATCGGGCTTTTAGCGGACCCTGGGTTCCATGACCGGCCTGTGTCTAATAAAAAGGGGGTAGAGAGCGCTTGCAGAGTTCCTGGCCTAAAGTAAACACGCCGTCATTGCCAGCTCTTACTCCTCTTGTTTCCATCACACTGTTACTGAAGAAGGAAGAGTTCACGAGGGAGAGGGTCTCTGCAGAGCGCTGGAGCGGAGCTGGTGCTCACACTGGGGACCAGAGGCAGCTGAGATGCAGTTTGTACCTGGGGGCGGGTTTTACCTGAAGGGGCGGTCATTGGCTCCTTATTGCTCTCGAGGAAGTGTGGCTGGGCCTCTGTTCGTACTGAGACCGTCATGGTGGACCAAGCCCTTCTGGTTGGCTTCCTCTCACGCCTTGGTGGTGCTCCCTCCTGCCCTGTGCACCAGGGGAGGGACCCCACAGCACACTTCCTCAGACGTGGGCTGTGCTTGCCTCCTTCAGCCACCAGGCAGCCTGTTCACCTTGCACTCTGGGGGCCAAAAAGTTACCTGCTGTATGTGTTACAAAAACTAAGTGTGGCTGGTGTTTCCGTAGCGCTTATCATCTGAGAGGGCCTTTGTCGAGTGCTTGTTACTCATTCTTCTCTGAGTCGAGGACTTATTGTCCCCCTTAATTAGTGATGTGGCTGTTGGGTCCTAGGGTGGCTCCATAACTTTTTGCCTGCAGAACCCTGACAAGCCAGGACTTGAGCTCAGACCTGAGTCCCCAGCCCTTGCTTTTCAGCCACCCACTGCCTCTCATGGAGCTGTGCTGGGCCCTGAGATAAGCAGGTCACAGGGCAGGGGACTCCCAGTTTCGCGCCGGAGCTCGGAACACAGATTGCCCTGATGGGAGGGAGAAAGCGCTCGGAGAGGGAGGGGTTGCTGCAGCTCCTTTCCTGTTAGTGCAGCCTGCGGGGCGAGGACGCACCCCCTCCTCCACCAAGTGGTGCATTTCCCTTTAACGTTTAAGTTCCTGCTGTTGCCTATATAGAAATACTATGTTTTAAAAAGATGTATTTAGTCAGCTTGGTTATTTTAAGGTAAAAATGAAAAATAAGTCTTAACTTTTCTGTATCAGACTTTTGGACTCTTTTAACAGGGGAAGAATTAGCCTCTGTTTAACATGTATTATTAAAACTTATAATTTAGAAGTCATTAGTCCTTAAATACCCTGCTGTCGGGTCTACGTCTTGTGCTTAAAGACAGCGTGCTCTGTTTTTGTGAACATTATGACCGTGAGCTCTGTGTTTGCTCCTGTTAATGCAGTGTGGTGTTTTACAGCTGAAGCACGTTCCTCCCTATGGATTTCTCTACTATAAACAACTGCAGTCTCTCTTTAGACAGTGCGGCCAAGTCAGATCCATCGTGTTTGATGGTGCAAAGTAAGTAGTGTATTTTTGTAATCCACCGCAATTATGAAAGAACCACGAGATTTTATGTTTACAGGGGCTGATTCCTTCAACTTCGGGGCATGTGGAAATGGGTCGTCAGACGGGCTGCTGAGGACACAGCTCTTAAAGCACAGCTGTGGTTTATCTTGTTGTCAGGAGCAATTTATCTTCTCTTTCAACCACGTTCCTCCTAAAGGATGTCTGGTGCCGAGAAGGTTCAGTAGCGCGATGAGGTCCAGGGCTGGCGCTCTGGGAGTGCCCTGCACTCGGGCGTGGCCGTCCGAGATTTCACAGTAAGTCGCCGGCCGCCAGAGATGCCTGCAGGAGAGTTTATCTGCTTATAGTTATTTAGAACTTACATGTCCTAAATATTTTTGGAAGACAGATATTGCAAAACTCAGTTACATTTGGCCTATTTTAATTGCAGATAAGGAATAAGTGGTGTGTTTTGGAGTGTCACTTTGAGTTTTCATTTCCAAGAGAGAATGCTTATGCACAGAAAAGGCTATTACGGTTTTTAAATTGATTTTTAATTTTTAAAATTGGGAGCTTCCCTGGTGGTGCAGTGATTGAGAGTCCGCCTGCCGATGCAGGGGACACGGGTTCGTGCCCCGATCCGGGAGGATCCCACATGCCGCGGAGCAGCTGGGCCCGTGAGCCATGGCCGCTGGGCCTGCGCGTCCGGAGCCTGTGCTCCACAACGGGAGAGGCCACAACACTGAGAGGCCTGCGTACCGCAAAAAAAAAAAAAAAAAAAAAAAAAAAAAAAAAAAATTGGAAAAAATTTTCTCGTGTCCTACACATTTTTTTTTTTTTTTTCTTTCTTTTTGCGGTATGCGGGCCTCTCACTGTTGTGGCCTCTCCCGTTGCGGAGCACAGGCTCCGGACGCGCAGGCCCAGCGGCCATGGCTCACGGGCCCAGCCGCTCCGCGGCATATGGGATCCTCCCAGACCGGGACACGAACCCGTATCCCCTGCATCGGCAGGCGGACTCTCAACCACTGCGCCACCAGGGAGGCCCGTCCTACACATTTTATTTAATTTACAAAGCTTTGTAAATCTAGTAGATAAGAAATACTTTTAGTTTTTCTTTGATTAATGTCCAATAACTCAAGTTGAGCCTATTCATTCTGCTTAAATTTTGGATTAATTGCCTCACACATTTTAGGTTCCATTCCTGTGATTAATATATTGATTTTCTTTGTAAGCATGTAAATGCCTCACATGGCAAATATATAACCCTAATAAGTAAAGTCTTTCTAGGTGCTTCTAACAACCATTACAGATTTAATTAAACTTAGTGTCTCAAGTTTTCTTAAATATTCTAATATAAATTAGCAGTCAAATTCTTAATCACATACAAAATGACTTACTTAAAGTTGGATTCGTGTAGCTAAACCATCTTTCTTGAATACGGAAAGTCCACTTGCCTTACTGAGACTCCAGTTCTATGTGCGTGGGTGCTCTTTGGACTGATTTGGATGGTGCCGTCTGGGCTCTCACTAAGCTTGCAGCGGGCTCTTTCCTTAATCCTTACTGCTGGATTGCATTTGGTGTTCATTTCTTCTTCTTTCTGTCAGGGTTATCTCTGTAGGTATTCTAATTATATTTTACTCGATTCCTCAGATTTCTGGTGTTTAGTCATAATACCAATGTCATACCAATTACTTGGGGATGTAACAGTGTTCTTCTGGTTATACCAGTTCTGTGCATCAAATATTAAAGGCAGAGAATGACATAAAATAGTTACTGAGTCAAGACTGTCCTCCCCCTTGGGATCCAGCAGGACCTGCTCTGTGCAGGACCAAGGGCACTGGAGCACACGTCGTACATGGGCGCACAGTTTCCTCCTGTAAGACATTTTCAAATTAGTGGTGTGCATGGAGAGTAAAATCAGTTCCACAGATGTTTGCCCATCGTGAAGTGTCCTAGGAGAGGCCTGGGGGGTTGGAAGAAGGTATCGTATCTGAGGCTCAGAGTAGGAGCAGTGACATTCACCTGGGCCTTCCTCTGGAGGAGTTGGAGGGGCCTGGAGGGGAGGCAGCCCTGGCAGGTGGGGCAGGAGCCCAGTGTGAGCGGAGCTGTGGTTTGGGAAAGCGTAGGGTGTGTGCCAGGCACAGCCAGAGCCCTCTTGCCGGGAGCTGGTTTTGTGTCAGATTGAGTCTGAAGAGTGGGCATCAGGTGCTGCCTTTAGTATGGTATTTGTAGCCAGCTGACGAGTATGAACGTCAGTAGTGGGTATTTAGAGAGCCCTGGGTGTTCTGACGAGAACTGTGTTTTGTAGAACTTAATTGGGGAGTGGTGAGGAGGAGAAGAAGCCATCCAGCATAAGCTTGGCAGTCGTCCAAGCCGAGGTGACTTTTGACATGAAAAGGAGGCAGCGGATGGGAGGGAAGAGCTCTTCGCTTCGGCTGTTGATGGCCTGTGGAGGACCAAGACGAGAGAGGAGCCAGCGAGGGCCAGGACTTCAGCCTGGGGGAGTGGACAGGAAGGCAGGGCTGGGGGCTGAGTGGGGCGCGGGGAATATCACGGGTTTGGCTCTCTCCACGTGTTGAGTTGAAAATACTCAGGGAAGACGAGAGTCTTGGAAATGTGCTCTAGAGTATTTGAAAGAAATTATTTCTAAGGAGAGACTTAGGCTCCTTCTAGAGAAAGATGGCAGAAATGGAAGTGAATAAAGGGAGCTGAGGACAGGAGGAGACTGCACGTGCTCACTTGTGAGCTCACGCAGGGTCGGTGGAGGAGGGTTGTAAGGGAGCCGAGGGCGGGGGGACAGTGCAGTGGAGACAGGAGGCTGCAGAGAGGCCAGAGGACGGGACGGGTTGGGACGCGACAGGCCGCTCTTCATCAGCTCAGGGTCCTTCCAGGTCACCCAAAATCACACATTTCCATGACAGTAGTTGAAGCAGTCATAAGTCTATTTTTCCGAGTATGATGTTTTGCTCCGGGAGATTTTGACATACATATACAAACAAATGTAAACCTGAAGATTTTTTCCTTTTTACCAGGAAGTGTCTGGCAGGCACCCTTACTGCATGTTTTTTTTTTAAATTAATTATTTTTTGGCTGTGTTGGGTCTTCGTTGCTGCACGCAGGCTTTCTCTAGTTGCAGTGAGCGCGGGCTACTCTTCATTGTGGTGCGTGGGCTTCCCATTGCCGTGGCCTCTCCTGTTGCGGAGCACGGGCTCTAGGTGTGCGGGTTTCAGTAGTTGTGGCACACAGGCTCAGTAGTTGTGGCACACGAGCCCTAGAGCGCAGGCTCAGTAGTTGTGGTGCATGGGCTTAGTTGCTCCGCGGCATGTGGAATCTTCCCGGACCAGGGCTCGAACCCGTGTCCCCTGCATTGGCAGGCAGATTCTTAACCACTGCGCCACCAGGGAAGTCCCCTTACTGCATGTTTGATTCTTATTCCCCCAGAAGGAGGGATGTGATAATAGGACACTGTGATGTGGGTGGGTTGTAAGGTGGGGCGTGCCTCAACATTACTGGGTGATAAACTGAATGGTTTTTCGGAGGGAGATCAGAAAGATCACTGAACTACTCAGTTGTGTGCTTCTCTCTGTCTGATTTTTACTTTACAATAAAATAGAAGAAAACAAAAACCCGAATCTGTCACTTTGTTCTAATGATGAGAATTAAGATTTCTTAGCCGAAAATTCCTTTTGAACTTAATCTTTATTCTGCATTATACTGAGTAATACATAAGGATGATACTTGGTTTTAATTTAGTGGTATGTCATTGTAACTTTTATTTCTCTTAAGTGCATAATTTTCCCTTAAATACGTCTTCTTGATTAATTATAGAAGGAAGAGTTGCTGGTATTTTGAAGAGAGGTGTTACTGAAAATCTCTATCTAAACTTGAGAGAAATTAACATGCCTCGTAAACTTATTTTTTTATTTACATTTGTGGAACAGAGCCTTTGTGGAGTTTTCACGCAATCCAACAGAGAGGTTTAAAACTCTTCCTGCCGTGTATATGGCCACTAAGATGTCTCAGCTGAAAGTTTCCCTTGAACTCAATGTTCATTCTGCAGAGGAGATTGAAGGGAAGGTGCAAGGAGGGGCTGTTTCCAAGCTCAGGAATACAAGGTATCTTCAGAAGGGAGGCGGGCACAACTCTGTCCACCTGCTTTCACATTCTCAATATTAATTTTAAACAACTGTTTAACCTTGCTGAAGTTCACACTAAAAGCACTGGCATGGCAGCCTGGTTTCATCATCTCCCAGCTGTGTGTGCTTGGGCACATTGCTTGACCTCTCTGAACCTCAGTGTTTTCATCTGTTTAATAGCTATGATACCTATTGTACAAGGCTGTTTGGAGGATTGGGTAGGACCATTTGTGTCATTTTCAGTTTAAATCGAAGGGATTGACCCTAATGTGAGTTTCCTTTCTTCCTCCTTACAGTAACTGCCTTTCTCTTCCTAAGCAGAGGAGAGTCTCCCTTGCCCTTAGCAGAACCAGCAGTGGGACAAGATGCAGGCGCAGTTGGGAGCAGCCCGCCGCTTGCCAGCACAGGCCACCTGTCCCTGTTGAGCAGGGTCCGGGGGCCGGGCTGCCTGCACGGGTCTGCTCGGCCCCCAGGCAGCTGCCGTGCAGTTCGCAGGCTGGCTTCTCTTGGACCAAATTAAATCGCCCTTCAGTGTTTCTGACAGATTACTTTGCCTTTCAGTCATATTCACACAGTGCTGTATATAGGAATTCTCTTGCATCTTTTCTTATTTGTAATCTTTTTAACCCCATGAGGAATTTGACAGGGATTTGAGGAATTGATGAGGTAGGGAAGTATGTTCTATCGAGTTTCATCCAGTGTGGGATGGTTTGATTCTGCGAGTTTGGGAGTTGAGTGGGTTCAGTCTGTAATAACGTGGAGTAGGCCTGTCCTGCTGGGTAACTTAGCCTGAGTCACTCTTATTTAATAAATGGGTTGGAAAATTGGGAAGAGAGGTGGATCAGATCTCTTATAATTCTTCCTCTTCATTTAAGAATAAAATTATTAGGAAAGGAAACTTTGTATCAATTTATATTTCATCTCCTGGAATTTTAGCATTTATTATATTATTGCTTCACTGGATGAATGATAATTCTTAGGTTTATTAGACAATCATGTATGTGTTTCCTAACAACCTTAAATAGGCTTTGGATTCTTGTAGTTTTCTAAAAGTCAGAGTCACTCACCTCTGAAACCACAAGTTAGGAAACATTGCAGGTCCTAGATTTAGAATTTATATCCTTAAAAGTAGATATTCCGTAACAGTCTTGACCTTTAGAATATATTCCTGAAGGGTAGTATGTAACTACTGGGGTACACACCCTCCCCCAGGGCAGCTCAGGAAGCCATCAGAAACTCACATTTCAGATAAGATCGACTTCATCATCTCTGGCTTTAGGTATTTTATTAAATGTTCTTTTCTTATAGAAACAGTGGAATAGTTCAAGCAGTAACTTCATATATGTAAACATGTTTTCTTGGTAATACTTCTATTGCCTTTTAAAATAAATTGTGTTAAATAGGGTGAATGTGGACTTCCAGAAGCAGACAGTTGATCGTGTGCAAGTCTCATTTAACACGTTAGACAGATCCCAGATGATTACAGATCTCCTCTTAACAATTGATGTTACAGAGGTAAGAATGGTGTGATCCAATCATTAGAGCTTTTCTGTCTTCTTAATCTAGAATTGTCGTGTCGTATACATGAGATAGTGGATGTATAGAGACACTCACCCACAGCCTGTGTACCTTGGTCATCTACACTGGACCTTGAACAATGTGGGGCTAATCCATGGGTAACTCACTGTCGGCCCTCCGTATCCGTGGTCCCGCTGCATCCTCAGATTCGACCAACCACGGACCATGCAGTCCTGTAGTCTTTACTGTTGAAAAGTATCCGGGTAAGCGGACCCTCGCAGAGCAAACCTGCCTTGTTTAAGGGTTACCTGTAGCAAATCTAGGTGAGCTTGAATTACTCTCACTTGCTGAACTGAAATGTGGCTATAACACAAACATTCATTCTAGAGTCAGACTTTAATTTTTAAAACGTTAGTGCATTTTACAGTCGGTTTTGGCGACAGGATATATGTAAAACGGTTCACCGGCAGTAGTGCTATTTGCTTGTGTCATTCAACGTACATCCACGAAACTAGCGCTGGCACCATGATTCACTGGGGCATAGTCTTTACTTCTGCAAAATGAAGTTTCAGTTGAAGTGCATCGGGCGTCCTGGTAAACCCGTAGTTACCCTTCACTGGGAGACTTCCCATAGAAACCTGGACGCCAGGAGGCCGCAGAGCTCCAGCAGTGTGGCCCTGGCCGTCTTGCAGCGGCAGCAGGCGAGGACATCCACTCTCCCGTCCCCCCACTGCTCTTCCAGGGGGCTGTGCATTCACCTCGCGCCCGGCCCTCGCCACCCAGAGGGCACCTGGGGGCCCTGGGTTCTGGTCGGGGATGGAACAGCCCTGTTCTCACGTGCACCCCAGAGCCTACAGTGCTTGCGTGCCCGCAAGTCTTGTGCCTCCAGACACCGTTCCTCACCTCACTCAACCCGGCCACCCCCTCCCCCGTAGAATACTTAGGGACCGGGGAATCTGGCTTGTGACATGCAGTAGGGTGGTATGCCAGGGCTGCAGTTTGAGTGTCTGTGCCTCTTGACAGAAATCCTTTCTAGAGTTCATCTCTGCTCTTCCTCCTCCTTTTTAGGTGGTTGAAGTGGGGCACTTTTGGGGATACAGGATTGATGAAAAAAGCTCAGAGATTCTGAAAAAGCTTTCTGCTGAAATCAGCCGTCTGAAGTTGGTGCCCTTGCCCGTTCACCCACATCCAGACTTGGTCTGTCTGGCTCCTTTTGCTGATTTTGATAAAGAAAGCTACTTTAGAGCACAAATCCTTTATGTTTCTGGAAATTCTGCTGAGGTATGTTTTTCTGTAACAAGTCACTGAAAGGGAAATGAAACAGACTTATAGCAGTTGATAGAAAGTCTTTTCTAATTTCAAGTGGAAATTAAATATAAAATAATTAAAGTTAGAGAAGTGGTCTGGTAGAAAAGTTACTTCCCTCAGTGATGTGAGGATTTAAGCCCCAGTCCCTAGGAATCCTGTGATGACAGAGCTGGGATGGATGGTCACGTGGCCATGGTTGGTGGCACACAGTGTTTGCCTGGGCCCTACTAACTGAGGCACATTCCTCATCCTCTAGGTGTTCTTTGTAGACTATGGAAACAGAGCGCACGTAGCTCTGGACGTCTTAATGGAGATTCCCTGTCAGTTTCTTGAACTTCCCTTTCAGGTAAGGTCGAGTCGCTCCTGTGCTGTGGGAGCGTACAGCTAGGAGGGCTCTGGGGTCATGTGGCCGCCCCGCAGCTCATGCACAGGGCCGAGGCCCAGGGGGCCGGCGCCCGTCCTGTCGTGCTCTCTGAATTTGGTGTCTGCTCTTCCCGGAAAGACATTTGCTGTACACACTTTTGCTAGTACTGATTTTGGAGCAAGTGAAAATACATGGAGGGTTTCACGCTTAGCGAACAAAGAAGTTTTAATTCAGCAGTCATTTCTCATGCTTTCCCACATGCACTTCTAAAAGTTATTCTAAACTTGTTTTGTTGTCGAAAAGGAAAACCAAGGTTTTCTACCTATGAAATCCTCACTTACCCTGAAACTGTTTTCAGTAGGATTGGTAGGAGATCACTGGTGAGGATCCCTGCACCAGGGTCACTGTTCACTGGTATTTGGGATGAGTGTCTCGCACATTTATAAACTGGCTCAGCTGTGCGCTTCTGTCCCGTAGGCTTTGGAGTTTAAGATTTGCAAGATGCGCCCATCCGCGAGGTGTCTGGTAGGTGGCGAGCATTGGAGCAGCGGGGCCAGCCGGCGCTTCTCCTTGCTGGTCAGTGGCCGTGCCCTCCTCGTGAAGGTCTTCTCCGTGGTGCACGGCGTCCTACATGTGGACGCCTACCTCTCCTCAACGCTGCACGACGCCGTCAACGTGCAAGACGTCCTCGTCAAGGAGGGCTATGCCGAGCTGGCCGAGGAGCCCTATGAGTCCAAGGTGTGTGCTTCCGTCCTCCTTTTAGGAGCGTGTGTGTGTGTCTGAGTGTGTGTGTGCAGAGGGCGGGGGAGTGAGAGAGAAGGGGGGCCCTTTTCCTCTCTCAGGATATTGGGGGGTGAAGAGCTGGACAGCGTTCAGTGTGGTAAGGTCTGTGGTGCCCTCGTAAATGTCTTCTAGTTTCTTTGAGACCAAATTACGGTGGTCAAGTGCTGTTCTTGTTGGTTTCTGATTATGGAGCTGGTTTTTTTTTTTTTCCTGGAATGAAGATTAGATGTGAAAATGTTCTCTGGGGATTTTTAAAAAAATGGATTCCAAGATTTATCTCCCTAAGGAAAGTAATTATATAAAATATTAGTTTCAAGTATTTTGAACATTTCAAAATATCTTTCAACTGTTTCTTTCAAAATCAGTTGTGAAGCTATTTTTCTTGATCTGAAGGTTTGAGATGCCCATTGAGGCTCATGTTGAAGGTGGTTTGTTTTTCCTTCTGTAATTTCTGCTGGGGATGAGGTGCTGAGTTGGGCAAGGGACAAACAAGCAGGAAAACGTCACTGTAGAGCTGGTTGTGTTTCCATGTGGGAAAACACTTCCAGGGATCCTGGTAATATTCCCAATATGAAACTGACATTTTGTATACAAAAAATTCTTTTTCTCACTCTTTTCAGTTCTCTGATGGCTGAAAGGTAGTAAAGGCTAATGAATTGAGCCTTTAATGCATTCTGTTTTATTTCTTTTGTTTGAATTTTAAAATGTACTTGAGAAAATTATCTTTTGACACCTTAATAATCTAAAGATCACCTAAGAATAAGGTCATGCCTATGAAATACTTTGATTAGCTTGGAGTAAAGTGCTTTTAATACTGGTTTTCCTTTTAGCAAAATGAACTTTTCTTATTTGGTTCAGCAAAGCCATGAAGTTCTCAAGGATCTCTTTTCCAAATCAGCAGAATATGCGACAGACATGTCCGTGCCATCCCCCTTGAAAGACGACGAAAAGTATCTGATGCAGATTTTGTTAGAGAGCTTTTCTTCCAATAAACTGGGTAACCCAAACTGCAAGGTAATTTATAGGAGTTATTTTAAAATACAGTTAAAATTTTAAAAAATCATTCTACATTTATAAGCTGAATTGTAGCTAGTAGTCATGATGGTTTTTTTCTTTACTGTTTTTTTTTAAATTAATTATTTATTTTTGGCTGTGTTGGGTTTTCGTTGCTGCACGCGGGCTATGTCTAGTTGCGGCGAGCGGGGGCTGCTCTTCGTTGCGGTGCGCGGGCTTCTCATTGCTGTGGCTTCTCTCGTTGAGGAGCACAGGCTCTAGGCACGTGGGCTTCAGTAGTTGTGCGTGGGCTTCAGTAGCTGTGGCTCGCGGGCTCTAGAGCGCAGGCTCAGTAGTTGTGGTGCACGGGCTTAGCTGCTCCGCGGCATGTGGGGTCTTCCCGGACCAGGGCTCGAACCTGTGTCCCCTGCATTGGCAGGTGAAGTCTTAATCACTGTGCCACCAGGGAAGTTCTTCTTTACTGGTTTTTAACTGTTACTTTTCTCACAATGGAGCCTATATTAATAAGACCAAAACCCAAGGTTTAGTATAGAGCAGTGCTTTGACTAGTTCTTCTTTTCTTCCAAAAAAAATTTTATTTATGTATTTATTTATTTATTAATTATTTAGCTAGCTAGCTGTTCCGGGTCTTAGTTACAGCATGTGGGATCTAGTTCCCTGACCAGGCTCAAACCTGGGCCCCCTGCATTGGGAGCGCAGAGTCTTAGCCAGTGGACCACCAGGGAAGTCCCATGACTAGTTCTTTTTTATTTTATTTATTTTATTTTATTATTATTATTTTTTAAATAGTTGTGATGAAATGATTATATACTACACTTATTCCGTTTTTTTGTTTGTTTGTTTGTTTGTTTGTTTGCGGTACGCGGGCCTCTCACCGCTGCGGCCTCTCCCGTTGCAGAGCACAGGCTCCGGATGCGCAGGCTCAGCGGCCATGGCTCACGGGCCCAGCCGCTCTGCGGCACGTGGGATCCTCCCGCACCGGGGCACGAACCCGTGTCCCCTGCATCGGCAGGTGGACTCTCAACCAATGCGCCACCAGGGAAGCCCCTAGTTCTCTTTTAAAACTAACCTTTCCAAAGGTGATGTTGAGTGAAAAAAATGCACAGCCTGAAAGCTGAGGATTATGTTTTATTCAGCAAACTTTCTGAGGACTTGAAGCCCGGGAGGCAGCCTCTCAGGTAGCTCTGAGGGACTGCTCCGAAGAGGTGAAGGAGAAGCCAGGATGTATAGGAATTTTGCAACAAAAACCAGGCATTCGGACGGCAGGCAACATTTTTCAGTCACAGCGACCAGTGCTTGTCTATCAGAACGAGGGGAAGCATGGTGTGTGGGCTTTTGAGAACCAGCATCCAGGCTTAGCTTCGTCCCGTGGAGGGCCTCTAGTCGCTCGGCCCGTTTGGAGGAGGGCCGACAGGGACTCACTCTTAGACTGCCCCAGGCTTTGGCTGTGTGGTCATAGACCTGCTTATTTAACTGGAATAGTCTGCTGCCATGAAAAGAATACTTTCACTGAAGTATTTGGCAGTGTTTCCTTTTTTGACCAAAGTATGTGTATGTATTTATATATAGAGAGAGAGGAAGGTTAGCGAAACCATGGAAGAAATCAGTTGCATCCCAGAAAAATACCTCCTTTAAGGCATTTTTCTCCCATTAAACCTCGAAGATGTTATGACTGATGAAGGTGTAGCTTTTTTCTTTTTTTAAACTATGATCTGGCTTTTGGATTTTTAAAATGTATGTGAAGTGACATTTTACTTACTGGTAACATCTTGTATATTTTATGTGTACAGGCAATACTTCATGGGCCTTTTAACCCTTATGAACTGAAGTGTCATAGTCTGACCAGAGTATCCAAGTTCAGGTATGATTAACTTAAGTTTCCCATGAAGTTTTTTTCTCTCGTCCTCTTTTTACAGAGCTCATCAGAAACTAACCTTTTTTATACCTAACCTGTAGGAATGTGATACTTTTTCTGACTCCTTCCAGCTTCTCCACTAGCTCCAAATCTGCGGTTCCCGTTCTCTCTTATGTGAAAGCCATTCTGTATAAGACTTGTTAGAGTATCTTTCATCAAAGCCTTCGTTTTTTCTGTTCTTACTGTAATTGTTATACATTCAGCAGGTCTGTGAGTGCCCCCTGTGTCCTGGGAGCAGTTGGGGAGAACAGTAGTGAACCTACACAGTCGGTGTCCTCCCCCAGATTATGGGTCCAGTGGGCAGAGGGTAGGACAGAGAAAGCCACTTATTTCAAGATAGGTTGATGAGGGTCTTGTTAGGGGCCATGGAACATTACAAAGGCATCTAAGAGGGGCCCCTGTCCACAGTTGGAAGGCCGTCGAGATTTTCCAGGGAAACCTGAAACCTGAAGCCTGCAGAGGAGTTAGACCAGGAGAAATCCAGCTGTCAGGGCAGGCAGGGCAAGGGCTGGGTGGGGAGGGTCCCAGCAGCAGGCATATGGGCCTTGGGTCACCTCTGAGAAAGTGGAGGGAAAGTGTGGGGGCTGCAGAGCCTCACGAGCCATGTGGGAAGCCTCACTGTGTGCACTTTATTTTTAATTTTTAAAAAATTTTTTAATAAATTTATTTATTTATTTATTTTTGGGTGTGTTGGGTCTTCGTTTCTGTGTGAGGGCTTTCTCTAGTTGCAGCGAGCAGGGGCTACTCTTCATCGCGGTGCATGAGCCTCTCACTGTCACAGCCTCTCTTGTTGTGGAGCACAGGCTCCAGATGCGCAGGCTCAGTAATTGTGGCTCATGGGCTTAGTTGTTCCGCAGCATGTGGGATCTTCCCAGACCAGGGCTCAAACCCGTGTCCCCTGCATTGGCAGGCAGATTCTCAACCACTGCGCCACCAGGGAAGCCCTGTGTGCACTTTAAATAGTCACTTTGGCTACAGGGTAGACCCTGGCTTCTCAAAGTCTCCTCCAGGGCCAGCAGCAAATGCGTCCCCAAGAGCTTGTTAGAGATGCAGGGCTCAGCCCCACCCAGACCTTTCGAACCTGCATTTTCACAAGGTGTCCAATTGCTCTGTGAGCACTTCAAACTGTGCAGAGCCCCAGCATGAAGGATGCTCGGGTCAGCGCAGACCTCTGAGGCTGCTCACACTGTGCTCCAGAGCAGGACCGCCGTGGACCGTGCCGAGTCCACGACGGGAGGTGCAGAAGCGGGCAGCTTTGTGAGAGCTTTCGGTGTGGACCCAACAGGCCGGTGCTTGATTAGAGTTGGTGATGGGGGAGGAGCAGGAGTGGAGGGCGCCCTGCTGGGCTCTGCTAAGAGGCGGGAGGGGGTGGGTGGCTACGGGACAGAGGTCTGGGGTGCAGGTAGAGGTTTGGGCAAGGTCAGCACGTGGGTCCAGGGAGTGGCTGGGGTCACACGAGGAGCGGAAGGGCGAAGCGGGTGGAGGACCAGCCCCAGGACTCCAGCGCGAGGAGGCTCAGTGCAGACTGGGCCGTGGTGTATTGCACTGGTTGGGCCTGTGTTGGCGTGCTGGACTGGCTTTGAAATGTGTTCCTTGCGGGTTTGGCGTCACTCAGTGCCTCGCGGGTGGAGGGGCAGCCGTCTCCCAACAGCTCTCGTTTCAGGTGCGTTTGGATTGAGAAGGAGAGCGTCAACTCTGTCGTCATCAGCGACAGCCCCGAGGACCTCCACCAGAGCATGCTGGTTGCAGCTTCCCTTTCGGTTAACGCCACTGGTGAGTGAAGGCCTGCTGTCCCTGCGGTGTTGCTCTTCTCTTCTTGCCCTTGACTCCAGTTCCCAGCACAGTTTGTCTTATAATCAGTGAACAGCCTCATGCCTGTGTGCCATGTTTTAGACTATTTCCTGAGAGCATTGGCTGGTGGGAGCTTAAGAACTGGAGCATCATCACCTTTCCCACTGTGCAGGGATGCATGGATCGATTCCTTGATCATCCATTCATTCCATTGTGCTTGACCACGAAGGAGAGAAAATCCAAGAGCTTGGCCCAGGGACAAACCCGATAGCCTAAGGAGGAGAAAGGAAAGGCCAGAGTAACCAGACAGGACGGGTCCCCAAATGGGGTCAAAGCTTGAGCCTTAGGATAAGGGGTTCCTCTTGGGGTGCTGTGGGGACCGACACCAGGGAGCACTTCTCTGCTGGGGCACATCTGTGGGGACAGACTCAACACAGGGAGGGAGGCCTGAGGACCAGGAGGAGTTGTGGGGAGGGAAGGTGTCACACTCGTGACAATGTGCCCAGTGCTGCCCTTGGCCGTGACTGTCTGCAGGGTCCGCCATGCTGCTGAGGGAGACCTCGCTGATGCCGCACATCCCCGGCCTTCCTGCGCTCCTCAGCATGCTGTTCGCACCCGTCATGGAGCTCAGGTATGGCCTGCTCCCTTGTCTTATCCCCAGGCTTTGGTAAGATGTGAACCCAGTGGGAGAAACGGGGCCCCTCCCTCCTTTTGGAGAGAAAGCGCTGATGGAAAAGTGTCCTTGGCAGGTCTGGAGGCTGGCCGCGCCTCCCCCGCTTCAGTGTGACTGAGGGAGGCTTTATGGTTATTTGCGGAGCTACACTGAGACTCAGTTTAGAAAGAAGCTCAGAGAGCTGACAAGGACATGCAGCCTCACACAGGAGCGTGACTCGAAGTGGGGCAAAAGGGATCAAAGTGGAGGTGGAGTTGAGGCCCAGCATCAGCACCACGCTGATAGACGTCCTGTTGTTAATGGGCTGTGGCTGTGACACCAAGTCTCCTGGCAACGGTTGTCAGTGGGAAACCGTGCCCGTCCCACTCGCGTTGGTACCACGAGGTAAGACTGCAGCTGTGGCTCTTTTGTGCCAAGATCAGACAGGAACTCCTAGAGGCTTTAGTAAAGAGAAGTGTGTCAATGAGCAGGGCTCGCTTTTTTTTTTTGGCTGCATTGGGTCTTCATTGCTGTGCGTGGGCTTTCTCTAGTTGTGGCGAGTGGGGGCTACTCTTCGTTGCAGTGCGTGGGCTGCTCATTACAGTGGCTTCTCGTTGTGGAGCACGGGCTCTAGGCACGTGGGCTTCAGTAGTTGTGGCATGTAGCCTCAGTAGTTGTGACTCGCGGGCTCTAGAGCACAGGCTCAGTAGTTGTGGTGCACGGGCTTAGTTGCTCCACAGCATGTGGGATCTTCCTGGACCAGGGCTCGAACCCGTGTCCCCTACATTGGCAGCCGGATTCTTAACCACTGCGCCACCAGGGAAGCCCCTCAATATTTTCTAATAACCTATAAGGGAAAAGAGTCTGAAGAGGAAGATATACACATACATGCATATATATATCCAAATTGCTGTGCTGTACACCTGAAACTAACACAATATTGTAAATCAACTATACTTCAATAAATAAATAAATACATATATACTATCTATATGTATAAAATAAACTCAGGCTGCCCATTCAAAAAAAACAAAAACAAAAAACCCAGTGGCTTAACAACTCTGAAATAATAACTTTTCTGAAAACTGTTCATTTAGAGTTGATCGAGATGGCAAATGCTATACTGGAGTCCTCTGTGGTTTGGGGTGGAATCCAACTACAGGGGCCGCTCTCCTGCCGGAGCATGACATGGAGCTCGCTTTTGACGTGCAGTTCAGCGTGGAGGATGTCATAGAGGTAAGGCTGCCGAGGTCATCATAGCGTGGGAGCTACGTCGCGCTCTCGGTGTGCTGGTACAGCCGTTTAGCAGCAGGAGCTGTGTCTGATGCCGTGCTTAAAATGCAGGCGCACACCTCTGGTCCTGGAGGTGCTCGCTCTCCCTCGACCTGCCTGTTTTACTTTTCTGTGCGAAGTAGCTTCCTGACAGGTGGTGCTCTCTGAATTTCTCACTAGGTACCTCCTGGCACAGTAAGCCTTCCTGGGCAGTAGAACTGAACAGCAGGCAGCAAGACTGCCATGCATGTCTCCCCAGGCCTCACCCCAAGTCAGGACCAGCTGGACATCCTTGCTAGTTCCTGTTGGGGGCTGAGGAAAGTCCTGCCCCACTCGGTCCTCTCCACACACACGGTGGGGGGCTTGCTGGGCTGACCCTTGGGTGCAAACTCGACTCTGCAGTGGAAGTACCTATTCTGGTCTGGGACCAGATCAGTGCACAAGTTAAGGCTGACCATTTAGAGACTTGGGTGACAAAGTTATTTTATAGCTTTTGAATTTAATAATGAAAAATTTGGGCTTATGTTTTATATGCTTTTGTTTTTGTATTTCATTGTTGTAGTAACTCAGTTCTCTTGCATTTTACAAAATGAGAAACAAAGCTGGTCTTCCAGGACAGCTAGTTTGGAAGCATTCCTCCAGAGTGCGAGAAGTTCCATGGAGTCGCTGAGGTTGGCATAGCTGCGCAGGAGGGGGTGGGGGAGGGGCGCTGGTCCTTTCTCCAGGGGGCATGTGGCTTTGTTGATTGAACTTGACTGCTCTCTCATGTAAAGGGGCTTTGGGGCTTAAAAGTACTCCTTAGATCATAGACCTAGTCGTGAAATGTGAAGCTGTAAAACTGCTAGAAGTAAATACAGGAGAAAATCTATATGACCTTGGGTTTGGCAATGAGTTTGTAGATGCAACGAAGCATAATCTGTGAAAGAAAAAATGGATAATTTGGACTTTATCAAATTAAAACCTGCTCTGCAGAAGACCCTGTTAAGAGGATGAAAAGACAAGCTACACACGAGGAGGAAATATTTGCAAATATGTATCTAAGGAAGGACTTTCATTCATAATGTGTAATGAACTCTTAAACTCAATAAAATAAGCAACTAAATTAAATATGGATGGCAATAAACCAGTGAAAAGGTGTTCAACATCATATGTCATTAGGAAAATGCAAGTTAAGATCTCAGTGACATACCTCTGCAGACCTATTAGAATGGCTAAAATCCAAAAAACTGAAAATACCCAGTGCTGGCAAGGGTGTGGAGCAACGGGAACACTTGCTGCTGGTGGGAGCTCAGAGTGGGCTAGTGTTTTGTGGAGGATAAGGTTCTTCAAAGTGAAACATACACCGACCATAAGACCCCAGAGTCCTACTTCTAAGTATTTATCAAAGAGATTTGAAAACTTACATCCACATAAGACCTGTTTGTGAATACGGATTGCAGCATTCATAATAGCTAAAAACGAAGCAGTCAAGATGTCCTTCATCAGGGGAATGGACAAACTGTGGCAGAGCCGTACGATGGAGTACTCTTCAGCAATAGAAAGGAGTGAGCAGTTGATTCATGCAACAACGTGAGTGAGTCTTAAATGCATGTTATTAAGTGAGAGAAGCCAGGACTCGGGGGCTACGGATGGTATGATTCTATTCATATGACATTCTGGAAAAGGCCAGACTATAGGGATGGAAAACAGATTCGTGGCTCCTGGGGGCGGAGGAGTGATGGACCACAAAGGGTACCACAGGGACTGGAGAGTGAAGGAGCTGCCCCGTGTGCGCTGCGGGGGCAGATGCATGGCTCTGCGTGCTTGTCCAAACCCGTAGTCTCACCACCAAATGTAAAATAGCTAGCTAGTGGGAAGCAGCCGCATAGCACAGGGAGATCAGCTCGGGGACTTGTGACCACCTAGAGGGGTGGGATAGGGAGGGTGGGAGGGAGATGCAAGAGGGGGGGATATAGGGTTGTATGTATCTATATAGCTGATTCACTTTGTTATACAGCAGAAACTAACACAACATTGTAAAGCAATTGTACTCCAATAAAGATGTTAAAAAAAATACAAAAAATCCTATAGTCTGGGGCTTCCCTGTTGGTGTAGTGGTTAAGACTCCACGCTCCCAGTGCAGGGGGCCCGGGTTAGATCCCTGGTCAGGGAACTAGATCCCACGTGCATGCGCAGCTAAGAGTTCGCCTGCCGCAACTAAGGAGTCCACCTGCTGCAGCTAAGACCTGATGCAACCAAATAAGTAAAAAAATAAATATTAAAAAAAAAACATAGTCCATGCCCCGTGAAAGAGTGGAACTCTGATATATGCAGTCCACACACACACACACACACACACACACACACACACACCCACACCCCAACACCGACTAGGATTTGGGGGATAATTGCATTGAAGGGGGTGAGGGGAAAAGGAGCTTTGGAAAACATTTTTGACTGGAAATGGTAAGGCTACTGTCTTCTACTTGGTAAAGTTGTTTCTCATGGAGTGCAAGTTAATTCTGAAACTGCGTGTTACTGGGGTTGAGCAACAGAGTAAACGGACGCAGGAGCCAGGTTTCTTATTACTAGACTTAGAGATGCACTTAGAAAGGAAGGCCAGAACACACCCTGTGGGGCAGGGTGACTGAGAGACATGGTTCAGTAGGAATTCATGTTTAACTTACTGCATGCAAGTAAGTTACGTGTGTATACATGATTTCGTACGCATGCACCGATAACCTAGCTCTCTCAGCGCAAAAAACGATGACACCCCAGTAGCCATGAACAAACCCAGGGCCCAGATTGCGGTTTCTGATAGGATTTTCCAGTAAAAGGAACCAGGGCTCCTTGGAGAAATGGGCAGAGGAAACACAGGATGAGCCTGGAGCTTCTTGTAGAGCCAGGAAGAAAAGAAGCACTCAAGAAACAAAAGTATGCAGCCTGTCACAGGGACGTGGGAGGCCAGTGGCCAAGGTTGGAACAGAGCAACCAAATAAATCACGGTGTGTTGGGTTATAACTCACAGTGTCCGAAGGGTGTAAACAAGTGATTGGATAAACAAATGGGGAAGAGGAGGCAAATCTTCCACTCAGGAGAATTCCCAACAGTACCCAGGAAGTGGAGCTTAAACCTCCCCTGTTCCCTCCTCCCTGCTTTGAGAGTGGACTAGACTCAGTGACTGGCTTCCACTGAGCCTGGCAGACGCTGCCTCAGCTAAGTGGCCAAGGCCAGCATCACCAGTGATCCGTCTTGGCGATGGCACACACATCCTTACGGGATGGGATGAGAAGGGCCCCCACCTCTGTGGGGTTCTCCCCAGAACTCACCACCCCAACCTAATCATGAGAAAGACGTCACATAAGCCCAGACTAGGGGGCATCTCACAAAATACCTGACCAGAAATCAGAACTGTCAAGGTCTCAAAAAACAGGAAAAGGCTAAGAAACTGCCCTGGACCAAAGGAGACCGGGGAGACGTGACAACAGGTGCAGTGTGGTGCCCTGGATTGGGTCCAGGGATAGAAAGAGGACGTGAGTGGAAAAGGTGGTCAAATCCACATGGAGCCTGGACTCTAGTTAATAGTGACGTGCCCAGGTCAGCCTCTCAGTAGTGACAGATGGACTGTGGGTGGAAGGCGCTCACGTCGGGGAGGGGTGCACGGAACGTCTGTTCTGTCTTTGCTGCTCTTCCTAAATTTCAGATTACTCAAAGCAGAAAGTTCATTAAACACTATGGCACAGGCTGAAACAAAATACGGCACATTGTTGCTGTGGGGGCACTCCTCAGGCTTCTGTGGGAACGTTGCAAACAGGGCGACAGCAGGGACTGAGGGGCGGAAAGGGTGAATGCGTCAGATACATGGTGACTGATGGTAAGTGGACTTACTGTGCAGAGTGTATACAAGCGCCGAATTATTCTGTTGTACCCCTGCAACTAACATACTGTCATGTACCAATTGTACCTCAATTGAAAAAACGCACACAAGGGACTTCCCTGGTGGTCCAGTGGTTAAGAATCCTCCTTCCAATGCAGGGGATGTGGGTTCAATCCCTGGTCGGGGAACTAAGATCCCACATGCCACGGGGCAACTAAGCCCATGGGCTCTAGAGCCTGCGCACCACAACTACTGAGCCCACGTGCCCTGGAGCCCGTGTGCCACAACTAGAGAGAAGCCCGTGCCGCAGCGAAAGACCCCACGTGCCTCAACTAAGACCTGATGCAGCCAAATAAATAAATACTAAAAAAAAAAGGAAGAAAAGACACACACAAAGTGAGAGGAACATATGGCCCTCCCTCGGTATCTGTGGGAGTTTGGTTCCAAGACCCCCCTCAGGTACCAAAATCTGCAGAAGCTCAAGTCTCTTATATAAAATGGTGTCGTATTGGCATATAACCTGTGCACACCACCCATATACTTCAGAGGATCTCTGGATCACTTATAATACCTAATACAATGTAAACCCTATGTAAATAATTGCCAATGTATGGCAAGTTCAGGTTTTGATTTTTGGAACTTCATGGATGTTTTTTTTTTCCTGAATGTTTTGATCCAAGGTTGGTTGAATCCACAGATAGAGAGGACTTACTGTGTATGTGATACAAGTAGCTTTTGAACAGTGTAACCCCATGGGTTACACTACTGACTTTTAGAACAGAAGTTTAAAACGTGTGCCTGCACTGAAAGGTCTGAACCCTCCTTGCTGCTCTTCTTCTTGTTTTACTGCGGCTTAAATTATTGATAGCGGTTATTGGCGTTATTTGTGTCGTTTTGATAACTTCTTCCAGAAACCATACTGATGATAATCATGAAATTATGAAATCTCAATGCTTATGAAGTATTTAAATGTGGAGTGGAATTCAGTTACAGAAGAACCACATGAATACGCTGCCATTTATTTACAGGTTAATATTCTCAGAGCCGCTATTAACAAGCTGGTGTGTGATGGACCACATGGATCGATGTGTCTTGGGCCAGAAAGAATCGCACAGTTGCAGGATAATGCTCGGCAGAAACTTTTAGGGTGAGTTGTGATGACAAGCTTTCTTTCTTAGCTATCTAGATTTTGAACGCCTCGAATTGTTTATGAGACGTGATAGATTGATCCTCTGACGCGGGGCGGCATCTAGAGGTGCCAGACGGAGGCACCAGCCACCTGTGTCCTGATCGTCAGCCAGGAGCCAGGCAGCAAGTAGGGGCGGCTTGAGAATATGTGATAAAGAGACCCTTTCAAATAGCACAGGCAGGTCGGAGGGAAACCACAGTGGGCACCTCAGAGGCAAAGGGAGGGAGGGGGCCTGGGCTGTGGAGGCTGAGAGGCTGTGTGGAGAGCATCAACTTAACAGGAGTGGGCCACGCTGTCGCGCTTCCCCCAGGATAAGCATCCTGGCCTCCCCCTCCCCCTCCAACACTTGCTGGGCTCCCCGTTGGCCAAACCCAACCCAAACCCCTAGGACAGGGGCTCTCGTTGGCGCAGCCCATAAGCCCAGGTCAGCCTGGACAGCTCAGAGGAGGCTGAGAAGGGAGGACAGACATGGGGGAGGAGCAAACAGAAGGCTCCCAGCACATCCAGTCCTGCATGAGAACAGGGAGCAGTGGACACCTTTCAGAAAGGTGTTAGATAAACAGAGCTGCCTTAGCCATGGTGATAAAGGCTGAAAATATTTTTACGTGGACTTTGTGTTGAAGTTTAACATACATGCAGTGCACAGGTCATCTCAGTGTGTTTGCGCACAGTGAATGTGCCACGTGACCAGCAGCTGAGGGAAACCATGTTACAAAACATTAGAAGTGCTCATAAAGCTAAAAGAAATCACCCCAAATGCATATGGGAAGGCGCGGCAGGTCACCGAGTCGGCAGATGCTCCCTGTTCTTACACAGCGCTGCTCTCAACAGCACAGGACGCCTCCTCGTCAGGAAGGGCCAGTCACCTGGTGCTCCTTTGCCTCTCCTCACCCCATCTCTGTCTCCACCCCCGCCGAGGGTGGCCGTGTCCCGACTTGCTGTGCTCTGGGTAGCAGTTCAGTGGTTTTAGTAAGTTTGCGGACTTGTGCTGACCATCACCACAACTCAGCTTTACAACAGGTCTGTCATCCCCAAAGTTCGCTTACAAATACCTTAGAACAGTGGTGGGGATAGTCACACAGATCTATAAATTTACTAAAATTGTTAAATTGTGTACTTAAAACTAATTAGTTCATGGTACGTACCTCAATAAAGCTGTTTTTAGAAACACAAGTTCTTACGTTTGTCAGCAACTCCTGTTCCTACCCCGACTCCGGGCTACCACTGAGCTGCTCTTGGTCTCCATAGGTTTGCCTTCTCTGAAAATTTTATATAAATGGCATAATTTTTTTTTAATCTGGCTTCTTTCGTTGAGCATAATATGTTTGAGGTTCATCCGTGTTTTAACATGTTTGTTCTTTTTAACAACTGAATAATGCTCCACTGTTTGTGCATGCCACATTTCCTTTATCCATTCACCAGTTGATGAAATGTTTGGATTGTTGCCGGTATTTGGCTGTTATGAATAATGCTATTCTGGAAAGTCATGTAAAGTCTTTGAGTGAACATATATTTTCTTCTCTTTTCGGTAGATATCTAGGAGTAGAATTGGTAGGTTGTATAGTAAGTTTATGTTAATTTTTTAAGAAGTGGACAAACTGTTTTCCAAAGTGACTCACATATTACATTCCCACCAGCAACATATGACAGTTCCAGTCTCTTCACATCCTTGCCTGCACTTGGCATTGTCAGTGTATTTTTTATTGTACTTAATCTAGTGGAGTTATGGTAGTATCTTATTATGGTTTTAATTTGCATTTCCTTAATAACTAATGATATAAAAGATCTTTTTATATCTTTATTAGCCAATCATACACCTTTTCTGGTGAAGTATCTTCAGATATTTTCTGTTTTTTTTTTTTTTTGCGCTTCGCGGGCCCCTCACTGCCGTGGCCCCTCCCGCCGTGGAGCACAGGCTCCGGACGCACAGACTCAGCAGCCATGGCCCACGGGCCCATCCGCTCTGCGGCATGTGGGATCCTCCCGGACCGGGGCACGAACACGCGTCCCCCGCGTCGGCAGGCGGACTCCCAACCACTGCGCCACCAGGGAAGCCCTTCCCTGTTTTTTAATTGGTTTGATTGTCATCTTATTGAGTTGTAGAAATTCTTTCTAAATGCTAGCTAAAAGTCTCTTCCGAGTATGCAATTTGCAGATATTTTCCCCATCGCATAGCTTGTCTTTTCATTTTCTTAATGGCATATCCTAAAGAATACATGTTTTTAATTTTGATGGTGTCCACTTTAGCTTTTTTTAAATTTTTTTTATGGTTTATGCTTTTGGTGTTATATCTGAAAAACCTTTGCTAAACCCAAGGTCACAGAAGAGTTTTCTCCTCTGTTTTCCTCTAATTCTTATATTTACTTATGGTACTGAGGTCTTTGATCCATTTTGAGATGATAGTTGTATATGGTGTGACGTGTAAGAGTCTTAAGTTCATTTTTTCACATATGAACATCCAGTTGTTATAACATCATTTGCTGAAGAACCCCCCTCTGAATTGCCTTGGCACCTGTCAAAAATCAATTGGCCATAAATGTAAAGGTTTATTTTTGAACTTCCTATTTTGTTCTATTGATTTATGTCTCTCTTTAATAGTAATTCTTGAAATTGGGTAGTGTTAGTCCTCATATTTTGTTCTTCTTTTTCAAAGTTGTTTTTTTTTTTTTTTTTTTTTTACTATTTTAGATCCTTTTCCTTTCCATATAAAATTTAAGATCGGCTTGTCATTTCTACAACAAACCTTGGCAGGGGTTGTGATGGGGATTGTATTGAATCTGTAGATCAGTTTGAGGAGAATTGCCATCTTAACAGTATTGAGTTGTCCAATGCACCGAGCCGGAATATTTGTTAGATATCCTTTAATTTCTCTTAACACTTTTTATGGTTTTCAAGTGTGCAGAATTTTGTTAAATTATTTCTATTTTAGTCTTTTTGATGCTATTGTGAGTTTAAATTGTTTTCTTTATTTTTGCATTGTTCATTGCTAGAAATGAACAATTGTTTTTTATATATTGATCTTTTATCCTGTGACCTTGTTAAACCTGTTTGTTAGTGCCAGTAGTTTTTGTAGATTCTTTAGGATTTCCTACATACAGGATCATATCTATGAATAAAGACAGTTTTACTTCTTCCTTTCCAATCTGTACGCTCTTAATTTCTTTTTCCTGTTTTATTATACTGGCTAGAACCCTCTGTATTGAGCTGAATAGAAGTGGTGCGAACATACATCTTTGCCTTGTTCCCAGTTTTGGGGAGAAAGCATCGTTTTTCACTACTAAGTATGTTAGCTGCAGGTTAGCTGCAGGGTTTTTGTAGAGGTTCTTTATCAGGTTGAAGGAGTTCCTTTCTATTCCTAGTTTGCTGAGAGCTTTCATCAGGAAAGGATGTCACATTTTGCCAAATGCCTTTTCCGTGTCTGTGAGATAATCATGGTTTTTTTTCTTTTATTTGATTTGTATGGTATATTACATTAATTGCTTTTTGGTTGTTAAAACTAGCCTGCATTCCTGGGATGAATTCCACATAGTGTGTAATTCTTTTTATAAACTTGTTTTATTTTTATTTATTTATTTTTTAAATTTATTTTTATTTTTGGCTGTGTTGAGTCTTCATTGTTGTGCATGGGCTTTCTCTAGTTGCAGCAGGCAGGGGCTACTCTTGGTTGCAGTGCGCGGGCTTCTCACTGCGGTGGCTTCTCTTGTTGCGGAGCTCTAGGCGTGCAGGCTCAGTAGCTGTGGCTCGCAGGCTCAGTAGTTGTGGCGCACAGGCCTAGTTGCTCTGCGGCATATGGGATCTTCCCGGACCAGGGCTCAAACCCGTGTCCCCTGCATTGGCAGGCAGATTCTTAACCACTGCGCCATGAGGGAAGTCCCTATAAACTTGTTTTATAGCAAACAAGTTAAAGGTTTTTAATAGGTTTTTGCTAAAGCTTTTTCATCTGTGTTCATGAGGGTTATTGATTGTAGTTTTCTTGTGATATCTTTGTCTGATTTGGTAGCAGAGTAGTACTGGCTTCATAGAATGAGTTAGGAGGTGTTTCCTGCTATTTTCTGAAAGAGTTTATGTAAGATTGATATTATTTCTTTAAATATTTGATAGAAATTGGTAATGAATCATTTGAGCTTGGACTTCTCTTTGTGGGGAGATTTTAAATTACTAATTAGATTTCTTGTGTTATAGGTCTATTCAGATTTTCTCTTTCTTCTTAAGTCAGTTTAGCTTAGCTAAAGTTTATTAATTCTGTTGACCTCTTTAAAGAACTAACTTTTGGTTTTGTTGATTTTTTCCCCCTAGTGTTTATCTTTTTTCTGTTTCATTGATGTTCACTCTCATAATGATTATTCCCTTACTTCTGATTGCTTTGGGTTTAGCATGCTCTTTTTCTAGTTTCATAACTTAGAAGCTTAATTATTGTATTGAGACCTTCTTTTCTGTTACATTTAAAGCTATACATTTCTTTCCATTACTGTTTTTGCTGCATCCCATACTTCTTGATTTGTTGTATTTTGATTTTTATTCTTTTTAAAATATTCTCTAGTTTCCCTTGTGATTTCTTCTTTGATGGGTTATTTAGAAGTATATTGTTTAATTTTCAAGTATTTTGGGATTTTTCAACTTTTTAAAATGTTGTTGATATATAATTTATTTCTGTGTAGGTATTATACATACTTTGAATGATTTCAGTCTTTCAGAATTTCTTTTAAAACTTATTGAGACTTATCTTATGGCCTGATATACAGTCTTTCCTGGAAAATGGTCCATGTTCACTTGAGAAGAATGCATGTCTGTTGTTGGGTGGGGTGTTTTGTAGATGTTGGGTGGATTGAGTTGGTGTTCTAGGACTCACTGTCTTTGCTGGTTTTCCCTCTAGTTCTGTGAATGTTGAAACTGTGATATTAAAATTTCTAACTAATTATTGAGTTATTTCTTTTTTCAAGTCTGTCAGCTTTTCTTTTATGTCTTTTGGGGCTCTGTTAGACACGTTTATGTTTATAATTTTTGTATCTTTCTGACGTATTAGCCCTTTTGTCATTATGAAATCTCTTTTTTTTTTTTGTGGTACGCGGGCCTCTCACTGTTGTGGCCTCTCCTGTTGCGGAGCACAGGCTCCGGACGCGCAGGCTCAGCGGCCATGGCTCATGGGCCCAGCCGCTCCACAGCATGTGGGATCTTCCCGGACCGGGGCACGAACCCGTGTCCCCTGCACTGGCAGGTGGACTCTCAACCACTGCGCCACCAGGGAAGCCCCTCTCTTTTTATTCTAGTAATACTTCTTGTTTTAAAGTCAATTTTGTCTGATATTAATATAGCTACTCTGGCTTGGTTTTGTTACTGTTTGCATGGCATATCTTTTCCTATCCTTTTACTTATAACCTATTTGCATCTTTGAATTTTTAAAAATGATTTTTCTGCCCTATTCCTGCTCTCCTCTCCTTTGGGACTCCCATTTTACATGTTTTTGTATACAATTGATGTTGTCTCACTGGTCTCTGAGGCTCTGGTCATTTTTCTTCAGTCCTTTTTCTCTCTGTTGTTCAGATTAGTTAACTTCTATTGATCTATCCTTAAGTTTACTGATTCTTTATTCGTCCATCTCACACCTACAGATTTTGGTCTCCTATGTAAGGAATTTTCCATTTTAGTTATTGTACCTTTCAACTCTAAAATTTCTCTTTGGTTCTGTGTATAGTTTTAAATTTTTATTGAGATTATCTTTGAGTCATTACCATCATATTTTCCTTTATTTCTTTAAACATAGTTTGCTTTAATTCTTTGTATATACTTGCAGTGACTTCTTTAAAGTCTTACTTGCTAAAACCACATCTGAGTCGACTCAGTCAGCTTCTGTTGGCTGTTCTTTTTTTTTATTCCTGAGTATGGGTCACACATTCCTGTTTCTTCACAAAATATCTCATAATTTTTGCTGAAAATTGGGCATTTTAGATAATGTAGTGTATTAATGTAGGGTTTTGATTACTCCCTGAAGAATTCTGCAGAATCAGTTTCCCCACCATGTTGTGAGGCCACTAATGCCTGTTTTTTAATTCTCCTTTTTATTTTTCAGCCTGGCTTGTTAGGGGTCACCCTTGTGTCTGCATTGCTTAGTGCTCAGCCAATGATTAGTGAGACGTTGTGCTTCAGTACCTGTCGTTAAGGCTGCTGCCCTCTGCTGGTGGGTCTGTGTGGGTCAGGTAGCACATCCAAAGTTCCGGCAGTTTTGAAATCTGGCTTTTATTTCTTGCCAGGGCTTTCCTGTGTGTGCACGCCACCTTCCCGCCGGCCAGGGCTGTGTGGCAGGCCAGGGGCCTTCGCAGGTCTCCGCTGCATGTGTGTGTGCAGCTTCTCCATCAGCTGGGGAATGTGTGGTGAGCCCGAGTAGCCTCTGTGGCACTCGTTTTCAGGATCTCCCTCTTGCATTTCCGGATTGTCAGCTGGTCTGCTGCTGGCCCCAAGCAGGACCAGGGCCGAAGGCTCCCAGACCTGTGGGCTTTCTCCATCTATTTCCTACTGAGTTTGCCATTTTTACTGACAGTGCTGCCAGGCATGAGGGTTTTTACCCTCTGCTCCAAATCAAGTAAATTCAGTCTGGCAGTGAAGATGCCTGTTTTCACCCTGGGAACACTAGAGTGCCAGGTTGAGCTGGTGGGGTTGGCGTGAGTGGTGGGTGGGAGTAGCCCCACCCAGGCATGAATTCCACAGACTCCACTGTTGTTACCTGGAGTTCAGCAGTTTTTTGTGAATGAATGCTTCTGAATTTGCTTTTGATTAATATCCAGAGTCTTCAGGCATGTTTTTTTGGACGATTTTGTCTAGTTTTATAGTTGTTTGGGGGTGATGGTGCAAGAAGATTTGCAGACTTCTTTACATTCTTATTGCTAGAATTCTCTATCTATGCCTTTTTAAGCTGATGACATTTCCAACTTGTCATGGCTGCTTAAAAATAAATGGTATAAAAGATCCTCTTACGTTTCCTAGAACTTGACTCAGTAACCCAGGCGATGTGTGGTAACGGAGCAGCCTCCACTGGTTACTAGGGGAACACAGAAAACAAGGGTCAGTCTTATAGACCCACGTTGCTCCATTTTTTTTTTGTTTTTGAATGTATAGGGGGTTAAAATATTCTCTGATCATAATTACATAAATTTTGACCTTT
This sequence comes from Mesoplodon mirus, assembly GCF_964341445.2. Classification (NCBI taxonomy): domain Eukaryota; kingdom Metazoa; phylum Chordata; class Mammalia; order Artiodactyla; family Ziphiidae; genus Mesoplodon; species Mesoplodon mirus. The sequence goes on from NC_138979.1 coordinate 187,584,898, forward strand.
AAGAAACTTATTGGAGTTACAATTCTGAGGGAAAGTACATAGGATTTAAATCTCGTTTTAAAAATCACAGTAGTGTTTTCAATTACTAATGTATAATTAAGGTGACTTAAGCTCTCTTTTTTTAAATTTTAGTTTGTTCTGTCCATTGAAACCAAGAGAGAAGATTGTTCCTAAGTGGCATGAAAAGCCATATGAGTGGAATCAGGTGAGTGAGAAATAGGTGGCCATGTGAGCAGCCTACCACCAGGATTGATGGGAACAGAACTCTTGATGGATTCAGGGGCTCCAGCAGGGTTGGTGGAGGATGCCCGGGGAGCAGGGGGAGCCTGGTGGCAAAGTGCGTGGTTCTTTGGTTAACGGGGCAGGGTCACAGGCCACACAGGCTGTTTCTGGATAGTATACTCTATGTAATGTCTTGGTGAAAAACTAGACCTCAGGCTAATTATCCTTTAATTTTGGATAAAACAGGTATGAATGTCTGGATTAGCTTTTAGGGTACAGTGGTTGTTTTTGGAGTGGCTTGGAGACATCCACCCTCTCACTGTGCCCTCACATGGCAGAGAGAGTGGTGTCTCTCTGGTGTCTCTGCTTATAAGGGCATTAATCCCATCCTCATCCCGTCATGGGAGCCCCACCATCATGACCTCATCTGACCTGAATAACCTCACAAAGGCCTCATCTCCAAATACCATCACATTGGGGGTTTGGAAGACACAGTTCAGTCCATAGCAGTTGTGAAGTAGGGCAAACGGCCCCTATTGGGCACCTTGACATTTCCTGTCTGTAAGATTTAGAGTAAAATGTGATTTCAGGAAAGGAGCTCAGGGAGGAATTTGAAGCTTTAATCCTAGAGCCAAGGATGTCTTTATAAATAAACCAGCTGGGCCACTAGTCCCTCATCCCTTTGGCAATGGAAGTAGGCTACCACCCCTGGAGATGGTGTTTTCCCACTCTGAGTCTGGAAGTTACTTCTGCTGCAGAATGTTCCTTCTCTCCATGTGCTCCATGACTGTTTCCCCCCGTTAGAGCCCTGAGGACCAGTCCCTGGAGCCAGCTCCGTCATGTGCACAGAGCTGTGCCCCAGCCACCTCTCCTACAGCCTCCATGGCGGTGTTTGAAGCTAATAGCAGGGCTTAATTTGAAAGCAGAATTTCATTCTGAGGTTGATGTGGTTTAGAAAACTTACATGCTTTAATGCCTCTGTTCACGTTTCCTGTTCAAAATTACATAGGAAGGAATGTATGGGAGATTTCTGGGTAAAGATTGCCATATTATTAGGATGAATTTAAAGATGAAATAGCAGATATATAGTATTTATTGTTGTGAGAATAGAGAAGCTTTCTGTAAATATTTTTGGAAAATTAAAAGAGTAGTTTCTGCCATCTTATGTGTCTATGTGTATGTGTGTGTATAATTTTATTTGTTTTACTTTATGTCTAGAAAAGTCCCATTGCAGAGCCTGACTGGTCCTTTTGCCCTGATAGGTTGATCTGACGCTGGTGATGGAGCAGGCGGACTGGGAGAGCAGCAGAGGGAAGAACACCTTTCTGTACCAGCTGCACAAACTGATTGTCCTCAGTTCCTAGACGGGACGCAGGCTGTCCCCAGCCCTCCTGGGGGCCACGGAGGCCTGTTAAAGGCTCCACCCGCAGGCTGCCTCCCTCTGTCCACCCTGTCTGAAAGGCCTTCTCAGTCCTGGTTCCTTTCCCCTTCGGGTGGTGGCTGGAGAGTGAAAGATTGGGAAAAGTCTAGTCTTTTCTAGAAACAGAAGATCACTGTATTAATAAACGTTTTGGGACAAATCATTCTGAAAGAAGACTTCATTTGGAAAAAGAGCTGTATTTTGCTTTCAATTTACTAAGGTAAATATAAGTGGCTAATCTTTCATTAAGGTTCCAGAACACACTTGTATGTTCTATTTTGTTACAGTGATTTAAACATGGGGCACAGGAGAAACCAGGGCTCCCAGTTTACCACAAGGGGAAAGCTGTGTGTTTTTTTCAAAACCATGTGGCATTTTCTAATTTTTTTTCCATGAAGGAAAATACCTAATTTTGGTAAAACTACTTCCGTTTTGTATATTTTAGGTTTCTACTTAAGTTAAATCTTAGTCCACGTTTTGGAAATTAGAGAGCTTACCTGGTCACTAGTATATCTATGTTAAAACAAAGCATTAGACTAAGTTTGTTTCTGACAGTTATTAGAGGAGATTAAAAGGTATTTCATTCTGAAAAAAATCCAAATTTCTAAAACTGATAAAGGAATATAGACTTCTTTTTAAAAGTCAACTTTTGTCAGACAGGGTTTCACCAGAAAAGCAGAGCCACTGTAAATGCAGCAGTAAATGAGATCTGAGTTAGCTCTTACATGAGCGCGACAGAAGCTGGAGTGAAGGTCTGGAAGGGCCAGTGGGCGGATCGGAGAAATGGTCCACCTGAGCCAGCTGCTTACAGGCGGACAGTTTGAGGCTTGTGAGGGCACACGTATTTGGTCAGCAACGTGGGGTCATGACCAGGAGCTCAAGTAGAGAACTCGAAAACCACCCCGTCTAGGGGAGCCTCTGTAAACTGGGGGCCCGGCCAAGTGCTGTGCTGGGCCGGCAGCCAGGAAGCCCGCTGGATGCTGAGTGTGCCAGCAGCAGTGACTGCGCCCGACATGACCATCTGAGCACATGGCCCCCACTTCACCTGTGCCCCAGTCTTGCTCAGCTGCTTCTGAGGCAGCTCAGAGCGGAAGCATTCCAGTGGGGGGGTTTCTGGGGAACGCGCTTCCCACCTTACGCAGGGGGTGGTGCTACCAAGCTAGCAACACACCATCCTTTGTTCAACTTTAAGGTTAAGATTTCACCTGCCGGGCTTCCCTGGTGGCGCAGTGGTTGAGAGTCCGCCCGCCGATGCAGGGGACACGGGTTTGTGCCCCGGTCCGGGAGGGTTCCATGTGTCGCAGAGCGGCTGGGCCTGTGAGCGATGGCCGCTGGGCCTGCGAGCCATGGCCGCTGGGCCTGCGCGTCCGGAGCCTGTGCTCCACAGCGGGAGAGGCTGCGGCAGTGAGAGGCCCGCGTACCACAAAAAAAAAACAAGTTACTTAGTAAGTAATGCATATCCATGATGTGAAATGAAAAGGTTTTAAAGGGAAGGTAGGAAAAGTCTGTCTTCCCATCCCACCAGCACCGGGGTCTCCTCTGAGGCGGCTGTGGTTTCTTCATTTGCACAGTCCTTCAGCGGGTGTTTATTGAGCACATACTGTGCCCCAGGCACCGGGGCAGGTGCTTACGGACACTGATACCCTCACGGAGCTGACCTCAGAGTGTGTATAGGCACAGGACGGGCAGCCAGGCAGGCAGTGGGAAGAGCTGTGAAGTCAGTTGAAGGAACTGAAGGGATGGGGCAGGAGGTGCCTGCTGTCTCTAAAAGCCCCGGTGGTAAATGTCCTAGGCTCTGCGGGCCACGTGGTGTCTGTGCTGCCCGTCAGCTCTGCAGGCGTAGTTCAGAAGTTGTCGTAGGTGATACTTAAACAAATGAGTGAGGCTGCATTCCAGAAAAACTTTATTCATAAAAACAAGTGTCAGACCATGGTTGTGGTTTGCTGACCCTGCAGTAGAGGGCGGGGGCAGGTGCAGGGCAGTGACACTGTCCTGTAGACAGCGGTCAGGGAGAGCCTTTGTGATGGGGGGACAGCAAGTAGAGATCCCATCTGGGGATATTGGGGAAAAAGGTGTTCTGGGCAGAGGAAAATGTGCCCAGGCCCTGTGGAAGGAGCACATGCTTGGTGTATTTGGAGAGCCAGCCAGGAGGCTGGAGGCAAGGATGGTTAGGAGGGGACATTAGACAGAAGCCAGGTCTGGGACCATGGGGCAGAGTCCAGCTTGTATTCTGAGTGGGGTGGCGGGGCTCACAGAGGGGCTTGAGCAGTAGTATCATGCCTCAGCTGAGTTTCTGAGAAAGACCATCCTGGCTGCTGCGTGGGGCACAGGGTGAGACACTGGTGCTGAGAGCAGGTGGCTGGACTGGGGTGTGTTCCAGAGGGGAAGGGACACGAGGGAAGAGGGTTGGATTTGAAAAATCAGAGAGGAAGAACATTCTCGGGACACCAGTGTAGGGGGCTGAACTTCCCCTCAAAGCTGTGTCCACATCTTAACCCCTGGGACTCTCTGTAAATGTGATCTTACTTGGAGAAAGGATCTGATTAGGTAAGTTAAGGATCTTGAGATGAGAAGATCACCCTGGATTTAAGGCAGGCCCTAAAGCAGATAACCAGCATCCTTATAAAAGACACATAGAGGACCCAGAGGGAAGAGGCCATGTGAAGATGGAGGCGGAGATTGGAGCAATGTGGTCATGAGGCAGGGACCACCCAGAGCCACCAGAGGCTGGAAGAGGCAGGGGAAATCTCCCCTAGAGCTGTGGGAAGAGTGGAGCCCTGATGGCCCCTTGCTCTCAGACTCCTGGCCTCCAGAGCTGTAGAGAATCCACTTCTGTCATGTCAAGCCCCCCAGTGTGTTAAAGCAGCCACAGAAAGCTAAAAAATGGACACAACCGTCATCTTTATAAGATCTAACACGGGAAAAAATGGCTCCAAAGAAATCCCACAGCGACAGAAGCTCTGACTAATACAACTGTAGATAGAACACACCTCCCCAAACATTCTCTGTTTAGAAAATTGCGCAGGGAATTATACAGATTTAGTGAAATTCATTCCAGAAAATACTTTTTTCAGTGACAATTTTCATTGTTGATATGCTAATTAATGTGTTTTAGATTCACAAACACTTTGTCAGAATGGTGTCAGAATGGCAGGCGAATGCCTTGTAGCTGAAGCTTCCTGCCTGATGTCTAGTTGCCGCCCCTCCTCCCATCCTCTGCCCTGTGGCATGCACGTCACCTCAGTGCTCAGATGCCTCTGGTCCAGCCTGGACGTGCCTTTGGCTGTCGTGTCACCACACAACCTTGCAGCCTGGGTCCCAGTGCCACGGGGCTATTTCTCATCATTTCCTGAGCATTGCATGTACTTGGATATTCTGTCTGTGCACACAGTGTTCCTTCCGCTTGGACTGACTGCTGCCCCTGCTTGCCCCTGGTGAATTCCTCCTCTGCCTCTGTACACCCCCAGCGGTGCCCCTTGTACTGCAAAGCTGTCCGTAAGTCTCTGGACAGAATTAAGTATCCCGTTTCCTGGGTGGTCCAAGCATCTGCTTATGCTACCAGAATTAAGTAGTTCATTTATTCCACAAGCATTTTTGGATTGCCTTTTGAGGGGTTAGGGTTAAGTGACCCCACCCCTTAGTAAATGCTAAGAGAGGGGTTTCACATTATATGTCTCTTAAGGGTAGAGTCTGTATTAATTTCTGAATCTGAAATACCTGACACCTACTTGGTATTCAAATACGGTTTGAATAGAACCCACCACAGTCTGGGGAGGGAGGGAGGCATCGGCATACTGTCAGGAGGGGAGGGGCTGAGGGGTGGCCCTGTGTTTAGAGGAGCAGGAGGACCACGGGCGGGGGTGAAAGCCATGGGCACACACCAAGACGGTGCTCCTGCCTGTCCAGGCTTCTCCAGCAGGGAAACCCGATGGCGCTGGCCAGTGCATGTGCCTCGAGGCAGCTGGCAAAGCCACCTCCTGTCATGGGGCTTATTCCCATGGAGATGTCAAAGTGCTGTGTTCAGATGTAAGAGTGACTTGCTAAATGTGAAGTGGATTAGTGAATCACAGCAGTTCTGACTTAGAAGTGCAGGAGGAGATTATCAACGTAAATAGTTTTAGGAAGAGGCAGCTTTCTGAGCAGGTGGATACCTGCTGGCGCCAGGCACAGGGCGCTAGAGATAGAAGTGAAGGAGGCTTCCTGCCCGCAGGAGCTCACGGTTCAGTGAGGAGACAGCGTTCAGGAGGAGCGCGGTCTGTGTTGTCACGGGGCGGCCGGGGCCGCAGGGGGCTCTTGTCGAGGGCGGGCCTTAGCCTAGTGCAGGTGGGCGTGGGGGGAGGCTCCCCGAACTCGGCATTTCTGCTGAGCTTTGAGGGCAGGTGGAGAGTGATGAGGAAGCCGGTTGGGGCCCGGAGGGGCAGCTGTGTGAAGATGCTGGAACGCCTGCACGGTTGGGAGACTGAGCGGTTCTGGGAGGCTGAGCGGTTCTGGAAGGTTCCGGAAGGCTCAAGTATAGGATCGAAGGCAGGGAAAGTAGCCCGAGGGGAGACTGAAGGGGTGGGGAGCAGCTGTTGTTCTGTCTGCCCTGCAGTACCTCCCCGACCCTGTCCTGAGAACTGACACTGGACACCCCCTTCTGAGTATTGCTTCTCCTCCCAGGCCATCTGTGTGGCGGGCCCCGTATTGATCCAGAAGTGGGCACCTGCCTTCACTGGACCACTGTGCCCGTCAGGTTTTTAAATTGGAGATCAGGGCGTCAGGCCACTCTGGAGTGGCTGAAACGAGAAGGCCTGAAGCTCTGTAGTTCTCTTCTGTGGGGAGAAGGCCAGCCTGCTGCCTGAGTGATGGCTGAAGCCATCATGTCCAGAGAAGCAGGGATGGGAGGGGCAGGGGAGCTTGAAGGACATTTGAGTCCTTTGTTCTGGCCTCAGTCCTGCCCCTGGGGTCCATGACACCGTCCAGAAGTCTAATAATAAACTCTGCTTGACAGGTAGGCTGGTTCAGGTTGGGGTTTTGTCTGAGAGAATGCCAGCAGACAGTGGAGTGTGGGGTTTTATAACGAAGGCAGCGCCTGCCAGCGAGGGGTGTTAAGCAGAGCAGTGGCATGATAACGTGTGAACTTTAGACAATTCCGGCTTCAGGGGGATGAATAGATGGAATGAATAGGAGCAGAAAATGATGAGACCAAAGACCAGGAGAACAGCTGCTCGGGCAGGAGGAGGGGACCTGCCGGGACCGAGGCCAACAGTGGAGCTGGGGAGAGAGAGAAGAATGGATTTTCAGACCCCTGAAGGAGGTAGGCTTGATGTATAACTGAGTGATGAACAGTCTTCTGGGGTGACCTTTAGTTTTTAATTTAGATAATTGGGTCAGTGGTGACATCTTTTGCCAGGAAAATAAAGAACAGGTTTGGTGGAATGGGGAAGACTATGGACTTGAGCTTGAATCACCCATGGGTAGTTGAGCAAAGATGTATAAGAAGCCGTGAGGTGTCTGGAGGTCAGGAGAGGCATCTGGGTGGAGGGAAGGGTCTTGGATGGAGCAATTTACAGGTGGTCACTGAACTCTTTTATTTTTTCTTTTAGAATTTAATTTCCAAAACGTCTGCAATTCTATCATGTGTCACCATCTTGGTGGCCACCAGCATCTCTGATCCAGTAACTTCCTGACCCAGTCTCTCCGTGGCTTCTGTTTTTCCTCCTTTTCTGCCCATTCTTCCTTTTAGAAGGAGGGATCCGATCATAAAAGTCAGTGTTCCACAGGCCTCCTGGGCCATGGTTAGTGCATTGGGGAGATGGGGGAAGAAAACATCTTGGCGTGGGAAGTACTTGGACACTAGTCTTCACGTGATGGCCGTGGTCACAAGGGCCGTGGAAGGGAGGGAGCCCTGAATGGGGACTTCCAAACAAGCAAGGGGAGAGATGCAGTGGCTGCAACCTGGGCAGACCAGGAAACTGGGGAGGGAGTGGTCAGAGGCGGTCCCTTCGTGATGAGTAATAAACATGAAGGTGAAGGGAACAGAATCCAGTATGTTAGTTATTACGTGGACTGAATTTTCCCACCAAAGGACAGGCGCCTAAATAGAGCTGAGAAATAAAACCCAGCTCTACACTACACAGCTAACACAGCTTTAAGTGTTTTAAGAGAACACACTTAAAGTGGTGAAAGCTGAAAATAAAGACGAGGGCAAAGATACCAGATAAATGAGAACAAAAAGCAGAATGTGCAGTTAACGTCAGACCAGGAGATGTTTAAGGTCAAGTGTGTTGAATTAAGAGGAATGTTATGTAATGTCAGAGGCACAGTGAATGGTGCGTTAGGAACACGTGTGCACCAGGCAGCATAGTGATGAATAGTGTGAACAGAAAGTTTCTGGAAATGCTGGGAGAATTTCATGCAAATACAGTGCTAATGGGTGATCTTGGCACACCTGGGTTCACTCCTGAGCATTCTAATTGACCAATTAGGATACAGAAATTAAATCATACAGTCAATAAAGCTGATATAATATGTATGTAGAATCCAGCGTCCCTCACATTTAAAGTATCCTTTCCCTTAGGTTTGTGAAATGTTTACAAAAATAGATCATGTACGTGACCACAAAGAAACACTTTTTTTTAAATCAGAGAATTTAAAGGCCACATTTTTTTGGTTATAATCCATTAAAGTTGGACATAAATAATAAAAAAGTGTCCCCCTCCTTTCCAAATTTTAACTGCTTGGAAATTAGAAAAAGAAGATGCCCATATATAACTCTTGGATCAAAAGAAGAAATTAAAAGAAAAATTACAAACTGCCAAGAATGCAATGAAAAGGTGCTCTATACTGAAATGTGTACAATTCTCAGGCTAAAAGAAAAAGGAACTAAGTATTCTTAAGAAATTAGACAAAGAAAAGCAATTGCTGGGACTTCCCTGGTGGTCCAGTGGGTAAGACTCTGTGCTCCCAGTGCAGGGGGCCTAGGTTTGATCCCTGATCGGGGAACTAGATCCCACATGCCGCACCTAAGAGTTCGCATGCCACAACTAAAGATCCTGCATGCCACAATGAAGACCTGTCGCAGCCAAAATAAATAAAATATTAAAAAAATTTTTTTAATTGCTCGGAAGAGAAATATGGTAAAGACATAAAATCAGGAAATAGAAATTAATCAGGATAAATAAGTCCAAAAGCTGGTTTCATAAAAATAGATAAGCCCTTCACAAGTCTGACTAAGAGAAAAAATAAGAACGGGAGCAAAACAGGCTAAATGGAGTAAAATGCCACCACTAAAAAAGGGTCTGGCATCAGCTTGGCTCGCAGCCTGCAGAGAACAGATGACCCAAATGCTGACTAATCTCTCTCAAACCACCTTCAGTTCACCTGAAGAAGCTGGCGCGTGACTTTAATGTCACCACACACAGAGCCCGCTTAGGAGTACAGACAGAAAAAACTAAATTATCACCAAACGGAATCCAGTGATGTTAAAAAAATAAATAACTGACAAAGCAGGGCCTATTCCAGGAACGTAAGAGCAGTTTCATGTCAAGAACCATCAGTCAAGTCCCACATAAATACAGGAGGAAAAGTGTGTGGTTCTATTCAATGGATGCTGAAAAGGCATTTCATGAAATTTAGCATCCATTGCTAAGTCAAAAGAAAAAAAATGAAGTAAAGTAGAAACAGCAGAGAGCTGCAGGCAGTTCTTGCTTGCACAACAGGCGGGGCGGCGAAAATGCAGACTGAGTCTGCGAAGCTGTCCTGTGAGATGCTTGGTCAGAACCGTAGAACACCGTCCACTTCAAATACAGAGAATGATGAAAAGAATAGTCCATCTAGTGCATGTCGTACACTGTAATTTAAAAGATTAGAAACACTGAGAATTAAAGTGAAACAACAGTGGTTTGAACAGCGCTTCCCTCTTTTCACCGTGTACCTTGGCGCGGAACCTCTTCTCGCCGTGGTGAACTGTCACAGCCCTTCCTAGGTCGGGACGAGCCTCCAGCGCCGCCTTCTTGCCGGAGAGCCGGCCCCGCTCCCTCGGCGGCCTCCTCCCCGTTGCCCCGGGTCCCGGGCCGCGCACCTCCAGCCCCAGAGCAGCCTCAGGGCCTGCGTCCCCGGCAGCCTCTCTCTCTCTCTTTTTTTTTTTTTTTTGCGGTACACAGGCCTCTCACTGCTGTGGCCTCTCCCGTTGCAGAGCACAGGCTCCGGATGTGCAGGCTCAGCGGCCATGGCTCACGGGCCCAGCCACTCCGTGGCATGTGGGATCTTCCCGGCCCGGGGCACGAACCCGTGTACCCTGCATCGGCAGGCGGACTCTCAACCACGGCGCCACCAGGGAAGCCCCCAGCCTCTCTTCTAGGGGCGTTAAGGTCCACTCCAATTTCACTGCCAGTGTTATCAGCGCTTTTCATATCTTTGCTGCACTTTCACCTTTATTGGCCGATTTCCTCTTTCAAGTGTCCATTTTTTTGGTTTCTGGGTTTTTTTTTTTTTTTTTGCGGTAGGCGGGCCTCTCACTGTTGTGTCCTCTCCCGTTGCGGAGCACAGGCTCCGGACGCGCAGGCTCAGCAGCCATGGCTCACGGGCCCAGCCGCTCCGCGGCATGTGGGATCCTCCCGGACCAGGGCACGAACCCGCGTCCCCTGCATCGGCAGGCGGTCTCTCAACCACTGCGCCACCAGGGAAGCCCCAAGGGTCCGTTTTTGTAAGTCATCATGTGAGTTTGTCCCTGGTGAGGCAAGGAGACGACGGCACCACAGACTTTGCAGTTTGTGTGTGAGTGAAAGAACACACTCGGTGATCAGGGACCGACGGACTTCGGGAGAAACGCAGTGAGTGGTCCCCGCTCGCGCTGCGCACCTGTTCCTTGCATGCCTGTGGACGGAGGAGCTCAGCACGCACCCGGCTCGTCCTGGGCGCAGTTGCTCACGGTCACCAAGCTGTGGGGACTGGGGTCTAAACCGAGTCGTTGGGAGGCTGGTGCTCCTGAAAAGGAATGAAAGCCCAAAATCCACAGTAAGTGTTCTCTTCAGTGTCAAAGCATTCAGACCATTCAGTTAAAATTAGGAACTGGACGGGGATGTGTCCTGTCCCTATTGTTTAAAACGACTTGAAGGGGCTTCCTTGATGGCGCAGTGGTTAAGAATCCGCCTGCCAATGCAAGAGACATGGGTTCGTGCCCTGGTCCAGGCAGATCCCACATGCTTCGGAGCAACTAAGCCCGTGCACCACAACTACTGAAGCCAGTGGGCCTACAGCCCGTGCTCTGCAACAAGAGAAGCCCCCGCTCGCCCCAAGTAGAGAAAGCCCACGTGCAGCAACAAAGACCCAACACAGCCAAAAATAAAAACAAATAAATAAATTTATTCAAAATTAAAAAAAAATAAAACGACTTGAAGGTTCTAGCAAATGCAATAAACCTAGAAAGATGGGATAACTGATACAACATTAGACATAGATAAAGCTCTTTTTTGCCGGTATGATGCATAATCTGTGTGCTGGGGTCCCTAAGACCTCCTCCAGTTTTGGTGATTCACTAGCAGGACTCACAGCTAAGAGTTATGACAGCAAAAGGACACGAAGTAAAATCAGCAAAGGAAGTAGGCACGTGGGCAAAGTCCATGAAAACAGCGGGTGCAAACTTCCGAGAGTCCTCTCCCAGGGACGTCACACACCGTTAATTTGTCCGGCAATGAGCTATGACAGCCTGTGTGAAGTGCTGTCCACCAGAAATCTCCTCGGAGTCTCAGTGCCCAGGGGTCGGTCGTCTTGGAGGCTGGCCACTTAGGCTCCCTCTGCCCCGCACGCGCCGCGATGCCAGTCTCCCAGTTCTGCATAAACCTCAGCGTTTATGCAAAGGGTTTAGGCTCAGTGAGTCACCCTTATCAGTTAGAGAACGGCGGGAACCCTCCTGAAATCTAAGCTCTCAGATGCCAGGCAAAGGCCAGCCCTGCGAGCAGGCCTTTCCAGGAGTCCAGTATCGTGCCTGCTGTGTGAGCTCTGCAACAACAAGACCCTTTGGTAAGGCTTCTGGATGCACGCTAGGGATACAAAAGTCATTAGCTTCCGTGGCGATGAGAGCCTAGAAGGCCTTCCATGGACATCCTGAAAAAATATGCTTCAGAATAAAGGTGGAGGATCTATACCCTCATGAAGAAAACTGAGATCATATTATTGAAAGACAGAAACAAAATCTGAACAGATGAAAAAGCATACTTGGGAAGATTTTACATCATGAAAGATGTCATTAATATGCAAATATCGTACAATTCCAGTAAGAATCTCAATGAGGTATCTTTTTGGATTTGGATGAAAATATCTTAAAATTGTATTTGGATGAATAAATGCTCAAGGATAGAATCCTGCTTGAGGTATGGGGAGCCCCTTATTAACCTAGATGGGAAAATCAGAAGCTATACAAGGAGATACAAACATATTTGATGAACGCTGAAAAACGTTGTATGGCAAAAGACACCATAACCAATCAATGGGTAGAATGGAAAATATTTGTGATGTGGATGACAAAGGGCTAATATGTACTATGCTAGAACCTTAAAAAAAAACCCGTCAGGAAAGAGCAACAATCAAACAGAAAAACAATTATGTGAATAGAAGGTCTAGAGAAGAGCAAATCTTAATGGCCAGAAACATGAAGATGCTCAAATTCCTTAGGAGTAAGGGAAATAGAAACCAGCGAGCTGTATACCCACAGACTGGTGGACAAGGGTTTTTAAAGTGCTGTGTCACACAGCTGCAACTATTCCCTGACATTGATGTCACCACTTCTCTTCTGCCTTACACTGTACAGCTGTCCTGACATATCAAAGTTAAAGGAGAGGCCTGTTTTCACTTTTCACAGATGTTGCCAGATTGATTTCCAAAGAAGCTAAAACACTTCATATTTTACCAGCAATATATATATTTTTCCCTTCCACCTCCACATCAGCAACTTTTAAAATGATACAGCTCTTTTAAAAAGATCCGGCCGCCGCCGTTAGGGAATAGTTGCAGCTGTATGAAGAGTGAGCTGGGACTTAGAGCTGCTCCCTGAAGGGATTCCACAAGGAAGGGTGAGTGGGAACAGAGAGGTGTGGAAATATGCATATTATCTCATTCTAAAAATAAGTAACCACGTTACATGTACACGTGTGTGTATTTGTGCTTATGCTTGTCTGGAAGGGACTAAGAGCACAGAGAAAAATGTGGAAGGATACATTCTAGCTAATGACCTCTGTCATCTGGAATGGGATGGGCCCTTTTAGATGTCTTCCTGCTGCTCTCCTGGAACACAGACCTGATGGCTGGTGCTTCAGCAGCCATCTTCAACCTTGAGATGACCTTGATAGTGGAAACCACCCACATACAATGGCAGAATCTGGGTTACTGTCAACCACAGCCATCCCACTAGCCCTGGACTGCCTACCTTTAGACTTCTTTTATGTGAGAGGGAAATTAACTTTTTAAACTCTGTTATTTTTGGTCTGTGTTACAAGCAGCTGAACACAGTTCCTGTTTGACACAATATATACTTAAAAAAAAGACCTTAAAAAGTAAAAGAATACACGTTCCATCAACAAAGTGCTCAGTTACAGGAGGAGTATTAAAAATCGCAAGAAGAGACCAAGGCAGATGGATATCATCTAGATTCAGTGCAGTCATGGATATTTGCTTCCAGGCTATACATTCTGACTTGGCTGAATTCAAAGTAACTCTTGACCACCTGCTTCCCACTCTGAAAAGTCCAGGCTTCCTTTTAGAAGCATAGACATTATCCAAATTGCCAGAATCCAAGTGAGTAAAGCATCTTCTACTAAGCATCTTCTCTCTCTACCATGAAGTTACTCTGTACATTAAGGAATGCAAAAGATGGATCTGATCCAGTCCCTGACGGCAAGTTAAGACTCCCTAGAAACTAGAGAACAGTGGTTGAGAGAGTGCAATTAAATACCACGTGAGGAAGTGCTGCAGGATATAGTGCCCTGCTTTCTGGATTATTCCCTGGATTTGCTTTTGAATTGGAACGATAGTTTTAGAACATTAACTGGAAAAGATTTTTTTTTCAAGCAAAAGAGAAAAATGGCTTTATAACCTCAGAGAAGTAGTATAATGTTGAAAGATGATAGGCAAAGACTTCAGAGGAATCTTAAATTAGACTGTGCTTTTGAAGACCTGCAATTGGAGAGAGGCGTGTTATCTCTTACATAATATTTCCTTGCTTAAATTACATTTCATAATGAGCTACTTATACTTGGGTTTCAGGAAACCAATTCCAGTGTGGGGGGAACGTTTTTTTCCTCGCAAGTCGAGAAACATCAGAAAGGCAGCACTGCCCTCTGGCCTCTCTCTCCTAGAACTACAGGTTTTGCCTCAGCAGCTGTCAGTCTTCATAGGCAATGCTTTTGGAGCTTTTCTGAATGTTAGCTTGCAAACTGGTAATGGCAGGGACCGCCTCATAAATGAAAAAAAAAATTGGAAGTACTGATGGGAAATTATGACCAGAAAGCAGAACTTCTTCCAACTTTGTGGAAGCATTTTTATAAACAATATGGAGCGTTATATAAGTTTTATTGTTTGTATATTATTGGTTGCTTAGGCTTATTACAAAATAACTTGATTTGGGAGAGCATAAAACAAAAAGATATTGCCCGGTCTTATTATGTTCTCTTCTTTTTTCATATAGCTCTAAATCAGCAGTTATTTTTGCCTTTTCTAAAAATTGAGACATAGTTTACACACAGGGAGTGTATGGATCTGAGTCATAGTTCAGCGAATGCTGCTGAATTCACGCAGCCACACCTCTACTAAGAGAACAGAGTGTCTCCATCAGCACTGAAGCTTCCACATGCACAGCAAGCACCGTCCTGACCTCCTTCACTGTAGAGGAGTTTTCACTGTTGCAGAAGTTCGTATAAGTGGAATCCTACAGCGGAATGTACTCTTGGTCAGGCTGCTTTTTGCTCAACATAATATTTTTGAGGTTCATTCACGTTGTTGTATAAATCAATAATTTGTTCTTTTATTATCCATTGTACGAAAACACCAGTTTATTTATCCATTCTCCTACTGATGGGCATGTGGATTGTTTTCACTTTGGGCCTATTATGAATAAAGCTGCTGTGAACAAGTCCTTATAGATACATGTTTTCATGTCTCTTGGACAAATACCTAGGAGTGGTGGGATTACTGGGTCTTAGAGCAGGTGGTTTGACTTTATAAGGAGTGACCAGACTTTCTGAAGTGGTGGCTGCTTTGAGCCTTCTCTTCCTGTAGTCTTTAGAATTCTGTCTACCCCACTAAACTAAAGTAGTTAATCCCCTCTTATTAATTGTTCTTTGTATTAAATGTTTTTTTTTTTTTTGCCATACGCGGGCCTCTCACTGTTGTGGCCTCTCCCGTTGCGGAGCACAGGATCTGGACGTGCAGGCCCAGCAGCCATGGCTCACGGGCCCAGCCGCTCCGCGGCATGTGGGATCTTCCCGGACCGGGGCTCGAACCCACGTCCCCTGCATCGGCAGGTGGACTCTCAACCACTGCGCCACCAGGGAAGCCCTTAAATTTTACCTGTATCTTCCTCAATGAAGTATTTGCTCAAGTCTTATGCCTCGTCTTGGGGGTTGGTGTTTTTATTACTGAGTTGTAGGGTTCTTTATTCAGGATATAAGTGCTGTGTCAGGGATATGTTTTGAGAAAATTTTATCCTGGTCTATCCTTGCCTATTCATTTTATTGTAGTAAAAACACAAAACAATTACCGTTACAGAATGTTAAGTACATTTACATTGCTGTGAAACCTGTCTCCAGGACTTTTTCATCTTGTGGATCTGAAACTCTGTCCCCCCTGAAGAGCACCACCCCCGCTTCAACTCCCGACACCCGCCACTCTCCTGTCTTACGTAAGTAGGTTTATGCAGCATCTGTCTTGTTGTGACCGGCTTATTCCACTTAGTGTAACGTTCTCAAGACTCACCTGTGCTGCAGCCTGAGCCAGAAGCTACTTCCTTTTTAAGGCTGAGTAATAGTCCACTGTGTGGCTTTTCCGTTCACCCATCCGTGGACGCTTGGGTGGCTCGCACCTCTTGGCTATTGTGAATAGTGCTGCTGTGAGCATGGGTGTGCAAAGATGTCCTCAAGACACTGCTTTTAATTCTTTTGGATGAATGCCCAGAAGTGGGATTGATGGGTCATATGGTTCTAGTTCTAAGTTTTTGAGAACCCTCCACACTGTTTTCCATAGTGCCTGCAGCATTTTAAAATCATGCCAGCAGTGGAAGAAGCTTCCAATTTCTCTACCTTCTCACCACTGTCTGTTGTTTTCTGTTGTTGTTTTTATAGCAGCCACACTATTGGGTATAAGGTGACGTCTCATTGTGGTTTTATTTGCATTTCTCTGATGATTAGTCACGTTGAGCATCTTTTCAGGTGCTTATTGGTCATTTGTATATAATCTAGAGAAATGTCCATCCAAGTCCTTTGTCCTTTGTCCAATCCAAGTCATTTTTATTTTTTTAATTTATTTTTAATTAAAAAAATTTTTTTTGCCGTACGCGGGCCTCTCACTGTTGTGGCCTCTCCCGTTGCGGAGCACAGACTCCGGACGCGCAGGCTCAGCGGCCATGGCTCACGGGCCCAGCCGCTCTGCGGCACGTGGGATCTTCCCGGACCGGGGCACGAACCTGTGTCCCCTGCATCGGCAGGCGGACTCTCAACCACTGCGCCACCAGGGAAGCCCCTTTGTTCATTTTTAAAGTGAGTTATTTGATTTTTGTTGATTTGTAGGAATCCTTTATATATTCTATTAACCCCTTATCAGGTACATGATTTGCAAATATTTTCTTTGATGCTGTAGGTTGCTTTTCACTTTTTCTATTGTGCCCTTTGATGCACAAAAGTTTTAAAGTTTAATCTAGTCCCATTTGTCTGTCTTTTGTTGCCTGTGCTTTTGGTGTCACATCCAAGACATTATTGCCAAGTCCAGTGTCATGAAGCTTTCCCCCATGTTTTCTTCTAGGAGTTTTATAGTTTTAGGTCTTACGTTTAGGTCTTTTAGCTGTTCTGAGTTATTTATTATATGTGGTCTATTCATTTTTTAACAGTGTCTTGAGATGAACAGTAGTTTGGGATTTGGATGTTTATTAATTTAAAATTTTTATTTTATGGTTAGTTCCTTTGAGCTTCCTAAGAAATCTTTGTCACAGAGAAATTCTTCTGTGTTTTCTTCTAGAAATGTTATAGTTTTAGCATTTGTATTTGGGCTTGTGACCCATGTCAGATTCACTCCTGTGTTAGGTGAAATCGGGGCGGAGGATATTTTTCCCTTGGAGGGTCTACTGCAGCAGACCTCCCCGTCCTGTTGGATGCTGCAGAGGATGCTGCGATGCTCCACTGGCTCCCCCTCAAGGTGACAGACGTTCTCCTCCAGCTGGCAGGGCCCCTCGGCTGTCAGTTCTCTCTGGGGACGTGTTTTGCTGAAGAAGCCCTGCCCTCCCCTGCTTCCCCAATCACACTTCCCTCCAGAGGAAGTGTGCGTCCAGTGACCGATCCATACAGGGCTTGAAAGCACCTTCCCTCTGACTCCAGACAGCTGTGCAGGCCGGCCTCGAGGCCCTGGTCTGGCCAGGGTCTCCCTGGGGCTGGACCTCCCTCCCCTGCAGGGCTGCGTCCCAAGAGCCCCCCCAGTCAGCCTCCCCCAGGGCCCAGCCACGTCTCATACCTCCTCGACTGGGGGCAGGGGTGGGGCTCCTGCAGGGTGCCCGGACCCTCCGGGGAGAGGGAGGGCAACAGCAGCCTACTCTTCCCAGAGCCTCTGGTCACACGTGTGGCACGGTCTTCGCGTGCAAGTCATCCACTTGGTCCCTTTCGGCTCCTCGTCCCAGTTTCCAGGCGGGGTGTTTTCCCCTTCACCTCCAGCAAGCAATCCCTGGGCCCCAGCAGGTGCCTGGGACGTCCCGTCAGCTCTCACGTCCAGGGATCAGCCCTGCAGGATGGTCCCCCCACCTCACACACACACGTCAGACCCCAGTCACAAGGCTCAGTTGTCACCTGGGCTTCTGACTGACCGTCTGTAGATCAGAGTGTCCGTGACCCCCTCCTCAGGTTCAATTAACTTGCTAAAGCGGCTCGCAGAACTCAGGGAAACATGGTGCTTACTAGATTACCAGATTAGTCCAAAAGGGGTGTGAAGATTAATGGAGGGAAACCTCACTAAAATGGGGTCGGGAGGCCAGAGGGGGCGCCCTCATCACGGACCACTCACATCAGTGCAGCTCCTGGTGGGCAGACACTGTAGGCCGATGCTGCTTTGTTGCCCTTTGCAGATACCGTGTTTTTACAAACTGAAGCTTTGTGGTGACCTTGCGTCGGCACGTCTGTTGGCACAGTTTTCCCGGCAGCATTTGCTCCCTTGTCACGTTTTGGTAATTCTCTCAGTATCACAAACTTTATTGTTATTAACGTATTTGTTATGGTGACGGGTGACCTTTGAAGTTACGTTGTCATTGTTTTGGGGCGCCTTGAACTGCACCGTCAGCCGGCAACCTTAATGGATGGACGTGCCTGTGTTCTGACTGCTACCGGCTGTCCCCCCCTTCCCCCGCTTCTTCCCCCAAGGCCTCCCCATCCCCTGCGGCATGACAGCACAAAATCAGGCCAATTAATCCCCCTACAAAGGCCCCTAAGTGTTCAAGTGAAAGGAAGAGTCGCATCTCTCTGCAAGCGACACCCCGCATCCCTGCAGGGGCCTGCCGTGCAGCCCGACACCACCCTCTGCACGGCTCAGTAAAGGCTCAGCCTGGTGCCCGGGTCACCCTGGGTCCCTTCTAGCCCGTCCCTCGTCCTCCACACCGCCCATTGTCCCCGGAGCAGTGGCCTGCCCGGTGACAGCTCAGAGTGCCCCGAGGCGGTGAGAGGCAAGGCCCGAGTCCGGTGTGCCGTTACCAGCGGCCCGGGCGGGCACGCCAGGGCGCCTGCTGCCACATGCCCGGGGTGGGGACAGCTGCTGCCCCCAGTGACCGGGCTCAGGCAGGAGCGTGTCGGCGGTGGGTGCGTGGAGCCGCAGCATTCGGGAGGAAGGCCCGAGCTGGGGCTCGGAGCTCGGGGGGCCATTTGGGCTTAGCTGAGGATGCCCCCCACTCTTCTCCCCGGTTCCCATCCCCCATCGGGAGGGCTTCTTTGGTGCCTCTCCCCTGCCACCGCCTCCCCCCGTGTCCCAGGTGCAGCTCTCCTCCCTGCTCTGTTCTCGAGCCTCCTGTTGACAAAAACGTTAATCCATAGTCAATCTAAGAAAAAATGGAAAATTTTATTCGAGCCAACCTGAGGATTCTAACGCGGGGGACAGTCTTTCAGAAGCTCTGAGGACTGTTCCTCCCCTTAGAGGTCAAAGCACAGTTGTATATGTTTTTGAGACAAAGGGTTATACGTCAAGGTAACATGTGGACACTTTACAGAGTCCAGCAAGGGGAGTGGTGGGTCATCGTGACCTCTTACGGGATTGCGAAAGGAATGTTATCTCCTAAGGAGTGACCTTGCTGGCGCCAGGGGAAGCGGCCTTTTGGGTGAGCGGGCATTCCTGTGTCTCGCGGCGGGGGGTGTCTAGTTAGCGTGTGATGCAGACAGACGCACAGGGTGCGCTGAAGGGGGCCAACGGCAGAGAAAGTTTTATGTTAAATTTTTCTTTTCTTGCCTTAAAACTCACCTTATGTCGTCATTCCCACCTGATGGCCCTCAGTCTCCACTGCAGCCATTTGAGCCGGTGCCTGCCGCTGCCCCCACGTGCTGTCCACAGGCCCGCCCTGCTCACTGGCCATGGGGCCTCTCGGAGCCTCAGGGGTCTCGCGTGACACACAGGGGCGTCCCAGGCCGAAGGAATCGTGTTCGTGAGGGTGTCCCGCAGGGCCTGGCCCCTCGGATGGCTTTGTTAAAGGGGGAGAAGCTGAGGGAGCCTGTGGCCCCCCGTGTCTGCCAGGGCCTCAGGCGAGAGGGGGCGCGCTTCTCCCAGAGGACTGGTGGGGGGCTGCCTCCCCGGCGCCCACCGTACCTTCAGCACCCGCGGCTGCTCTGTCCCCATGGAGTCCCCACGTGTCTGTCTGCAGAGGCCGGGCCCTCGGACCGCTGCTCGAGACCGGTGAGGGCGGAGGCGATGGCCAGGGACGAAAGCCTGCCCCAGTGGGTGGGCTGAGTGGAGGGGTTCCCCATCTGCCACCGGAAGGCCAGCCACCACGTGGCCACCGGTTCTCCGCCGGCCGCTCCCCACACCGCACATAAGTGTGTGGACGTGACTGTCCCCATAACGTTTCATTTGCGGGGACAGCTGGGCCACATTTGGCCCTTGAGTCATGGTTTGCCGGCCCCTGGTCTAGGCCCGTGGTTCTCAAACTTGTGCTTGCGTCATTTTACCCCCGCGGGGGCATCGGAGCATAGATTGTCAGGGTCCACCCCCGGGTTTCTGAGTCAGGCCATCTGGCAAGTGTGCATTTCCAAGTTCCAGGTGAGGCTCTAGACCAGGGCTGGCTTTGAGAGCCCTGCTCCAAGTGCCGGGTGGGCAGGGAGCAAGTAGATGGGGCTGTGGGTGCATTGGGACCAGCCAGGAGCTTCCAAGTCCCAGACACGCCTCCCCCACCGTGATCCCGCTGTCTGGGTTGGGGCTGGGCCTCATATTTTATAAATGCCCCGGGAGGGGTTCTGACCACGAGCACCCCTGCGCTGGGTGCAGGGAATGGCTCTAGCAAGGGTGTGGATGGGAAAAGAGAGAGAAAAGAGGGTACGAAGGATCCCTGGGGGTCAAGAAACAAGTTCCTCTGAACAACTTGAGAAGTAAAACAGATAAAGGCAGGGGTTGGGGTGACCTTGATGAGAACTGATGGCCCTGCCCACGTCCGCCAAACCCACCTCCCAGTCTGGGCACCACTGGCAAGGCTTGACCAGCGGAGGAGCCTTGGGGGATCCTGGAAGAGCTCTTCACTCCAGGGAGAGGGTCTGGGACAGCTCCCTGCCCCCAGGGGGCGAGAGAGGATTGGGGACAGCTCCTGCCCCAGGGAGAGGGCTGCATGTGTCATCCCCCCCAACCACAGAGTCGGGGGGCCCAATCCCTGTGGGAGGAGCCAGATCCTCCGGCAGGGGCACGATGGGCACTGAAGCAGCCCTCCAGGGGTCGTTCGTCCCCTTTGCTCCACGACTGGGGGTCAGGTTGCCCAGGGCCTTCATCTTGCTCAGGGTCTGGGCACTCCCCACCCCCCCACACACAAGCCCTGGTGTTGGCATGTGGACCCCACCTTCACCCCTGACTCGCCTGGCTTCTCCCCTTTTCCTGGCTTCACAGCTGCAATGCGAAGCTCAGGCTGGGCCATGGTCTCCTTGCTTCCACTCCGAGACACCTTGTTGCCATGACTTTAAATGTCATCCCTGTGCTCTTGACTCTAGAGCATACAGCTGTTGTTTCCTCTGGGCTTTCCAGGTGGCATCTCAAACATAAGGCACCCAGTATGGCCCCAATTCCTGCCCCAGGCTTTCTGGACTTGGGAAAGAACATCTCCTCTGGTCCAAACCTGAGTCGTCCCTGTTTTTATTTTTAGTGTTCCAATAAAACTTTATTGGGGATGGGGATATATGTATATGTATAACTGATTCACTTTGTTGTAAAGCAGAAACTAACACACCATTATAAAGCAATTATACTCCAATAAAAATGTTAAAAAAAACCAAAAAACTTTATTGGGGGACTCCCCTGGTGGCGCACGGGTTGAGAATCCGCCTGCCAACATAGGGGACACAGGTTCGGGCCCTGGTCCGGGAAGATCCTATGTGCCGCGGAGCAACTAAGCCCGTGCGCCACAACTACTGAGCCTGTGCTCTAGAGCCCATGAGCCACAACTACAGAGCCCGTGAGCCACAACTACTGAAGCCCACGCGCCTAGAGCCCGTGCTCCGCAACAAGAGAAGCCATTGCAATGAGAAGCCCGAGCACCGCAGTGAGTAGTCCCCACTCACCACAACTAGAGAAAGCCCACGTGCAGCAACAAAGACCCAATGCAGCCAAATATAAATAAATAAATAAATAAATAAATAAATAAATTTAGTAAAAAAAAAAACTTTATTGGAACTGGCCCAGGTGATGGGTCAGATTTGGTCCATGGGTCACTGTTTTCCACTTTTGCATTAATCCACAGTCCAGTGGTGTGTTTTTTAAAAAAAAATTATAGTGATTTTTCTTTCTTTATTATTTATTTATTTTTCTTTTTTTTTTTGCGGTACGCGGGCCTCTCACTGCTGTGGCCTCTCCCGTTGCGGAGCACAGGCTCTGGACATGCAGGCTCAGCGGCCATGGCTCACGGGCCCAGCCACTCCAGGGCATGTGGGATCTTCCCGGACCAGGGCACGAACCCGTGTCCCCTGCATCGGCAGGTGGACTCCCAACCATTGCACCACCAGGGAAGTCCCTTTTATACAATTTTAAAGGTTACTTTCCATTTACAGTTATTACAAAATATTGGCTATATTCCCCCAAATATATGGAACACTTTGGGAATTTGCGTGTCATCTTTGTGCAGAGGCCACTCTAATCTTCTCTGTATTGTCTCAGTTTTCATATATGTGCTGCCAGAGCGAGCACGAGTCATCCCTGAGTCTTGTCTTTGCCTCACACCCCAAGCTTCAAAACATGCTCCCGGGATGACCACCTCTCACTTCCTCCCCAGCCACTGTCACCCTTCTGCGGGACCCTGACCGCACAGCCCTCAGCGGCTCTCATGACCCCTCCTGTCTGCCTCTCTCCACACAGCAGAGCTTAAGTCGAACCAGCCAGCCTTCTGGGGGCTGACAGTCACATTTAGGGTTAAACCCAGGGTCCTTACCTGGCTCCACAGCCCCTCAGCCAGCATCTGACCTCCTGGGCATTGTTCAGACTCTCAGGCTTGTGCCCGTCTGGGGCCCTGGCACCTGCCTCTTTCTGCCTGGCATGCCTGCTCTCTGCTCAGGCTCTGCTCAGACATCAGCGCTCAGAGAGACTGTCCCTGCCGCCCTGTTGGAAGCAGGACCATCTATCAGTCTGCTGCCTGTTGTTCCTCACAACGCTTGTCATCGCCTGACACTGGGGGAGGGTCGTCTGCTGCTGCCCCTCCCCCCAGACGGTGTGCTCCAGGAGGACAGGGGCTGAGGCCCCAGGGCCCAGAGAAGCGCCTGGCACACAGCAGGCACCTACACACGTGTCACATAAACAGGTAAGTAAGAGAACATTTAGACGTAGGTAACCATAAGCAAAAATACAATCAAAGCAGAATAGTGAAGAAGGCCGGCAGAGGAGCTGAGCTGCCTAGAGACGGCGTCTGCAAGTGACATTCAGTCACACACCCTGGAGGAGAAGCCACTGTTAGGATCACCAGAAAAGCCCTGCCCGACATACAAACTTGGTTTCCTGGGACTTATGGTTAACCAGTGGGTTGTAAAGGAACAGCTTCCCAAGGTGAATTGTGGCTCATATAGACAGAGGAGCACGTATGAAAGAGTCTACTTACCCCACAGGCAGGGGCCCGGGCAGGTGTTAGGACCCACTCCGGGGAGAAGTCCAATGACAGACACACATGTAGAGCAGGAACGGTGATGTGAATGTGCAAACAGATGCAAAACTGGGCTTTCTGGGTGGAGGGGCTGAACTGTGTCTCCCCCTATATTAACATGGCAAAGCCCTGACTCCTCAGCACCTCAGAATGTGACTGGCTGTATCTGGAGACAGGACCTTGAAAGAGATGATTAGGTTAAAACTAAAAAGCAATGTGGCCATTAGGGTGGGTCCTAATCCAATCAGACTGGTGTTCTTTTAAGAAGAGGAAATTTGTTTACTCAAAGAGACAAAGAGATGTGTGTGCAGAGAGCCATCCACTTACCAAGTAGAGGCCTCAGAAGAAACCCACCCTGCTCAGCTTGACCTGGAACTTCCAGCCTCCAGAGCTGTGAGAAAATAAACTTCTGTTGTTTAAACCACCCAGTCTGTGGTACTTTGTTGTGACAGCCTGAGCAGATTAACACAAACACTCACTGGACAGGTTCATTTGCTTGTGTGTAGACAAGAATTACTTTTGCATTGTTGTCAGTTATCAAAATAACTTCTGTCAATGAAAAAAATCAACAGTCAACCTAAGAAACAGATGGAAAATTTTATTTGAACCAACCTGAGGATTATAACCTGGGAGACAGTCTTTCATAAAGCTCTGAGGACTGTTCTGTCTCTTAGAGGTCAAAGCACACTTATGTAAGTTTTTTTGAGAAAAAGGGTTGTATGTCAAAGGACATATTGACAATTTACACAATTCAGATCTGCATGTTCAAAGTGAGTAGTGGGTCATCGTGACCCCTTACAGGGTTAAGAAGGAGGCGTATCTCCTAAGAAGTTAAGAATGTGGTGGGTCATTTCGACCTTTACAAGAGTAAGAAGGAATGTTGTCTACTAAGGAGGTCTGGTTAATGCAAATGCACAATGCACGCTATGGGGGAGGGAGGAAACCCAAACAGGCAGAGAAAATTTTTATGTTTAAATTTTTCTTGACTTGCCATAAAATATGAATTTTATTTCATCAATTTCCCCCTTTTGATCATTAATCTTCTGATAGAAAGCATTAGGTGGTCAAATATTTGGTCCCTCAGTATCAGGGTGGCTGCTTACCTGCCCTGAGTCCATCATGTCCCTCAATGTTGGCTCTTAGTAAACCCAGTTCTTTCTTTCCCTTTAGCGGTTGCATTAGTAAGATATTTGGCAAGGACGAATGGTGAATTCCAATTTGTCCAATAGGACTTATGCCAATTTTACCTTGCATGTGCATTGTGCATGTTCATTAATTTATAGAGAACTATAGGTGTGAGCAATAGTTTCAAGTTGTTTAGATATCATCTTAATAGAAGTAGGTGATACACAGACCGAAAGGCAAGAAACTATCACTTTATTTTTTTAAAATATTTATTTATTTATTTAGCCTGCTCTGGGTCTTAGTTGTGGCATGCAGACTTCTTAGTTGCAGCATGCAAATTCTCAGTTGCGGCATGCAAGCAGGATCTAGTTCCCTGACCAGGGATGAAACCCGGGCCCCTTGCATTGGGAGCCCTGAGTCTTAGCTACTGGACCACCAGGGAAGTCCCAAGAAACTATCACTTTCTATGTTATACAAACTGTAATCAAAATTGACAATAGCAGTAACAATGTCATTAGTAAAGGTTTAAGGAAAGATCCTGCTAAACCATATACCATTTCCCTAGTATCTCCCCTAAACTGGGAAGAGGATTCTTCAGAGCTGAAACTTGATTCTTCATATGTATCTTAAGATAAATTATGTTAGAAGACTCATCAGGTATAAAAACCCAATATTCAGTATGTGTCATAACACAAGTTCCCCCTTGGAAAGCAGTTAGAGAATATTTAGGGCCATACGATTCTGCAGGACTGATTTTCTCATCATGAAGAATTCTGAATCAAGCAAGCTAATGGCTTGATTACTACCATTCAAAGTTTGCTGAGTAAATTTTGTTAAAGCCTCTGTGGTTAATGGTATATTCTATTCCAAGTGAAGGAACAAATATTGCCACCAAAGGGTCATACCATTGGAAAATTGATCAAAGCCAGTGTGCTCACATTACAAGCAGATTGGCAGGGACTGTCTCCAAAACTACCCATAGGTGACCTTGAGCCAAAGGGAGAAATACATTTGGTTCATAAGCAAAAGTGTGAACAATTATCAAAGTAATTGGTATACAAGCCTGGTCTTGCATACCATCTTGGGTCAGGCGTCTACTTCAGATGTTTGCTGTCTTCTCATCCTGGTCTGGTAGTGCTGGTCTTAGTTGAAGTAGGGTGTCAGAAACAGGAGTTGCAGTCCATTCAAGAGAGGAGGACTGTTAGGTCCCTTCCAACCTGGCTGTAAAGAATCCTTTATCTGATGCCTTTTCCAGTATGCATAATCTCCTGATCGAAGTTCATGGGGCATCCATCTTCATCCAAAGACAGATGATTGTGATAAGATTCAGAAACAAACTTAGAATGTCCTTTTAATATAATTCAGTTAAACTTTACGGTAATGTAACATAGCAACAAGGAGCCATCTGGGAAGTGATTCTTAGGTAGTAAATACAAAACAAAAACAAAAACACCCTTAAAGACAACAACACTAGAACTTAATGTTCACTGAAATGTAATGTTTTTCTCTCTAAAGTTACCCTCATTTCTACCAATGATATAGCCAAATTAAGACTAATTAATTTGCAAAATAAGTCTGGTTTCAATAAACTTGGCCTGATTATTTCCATAAGTGTAATTGATCATACGGGTTCTTACAATATGGCTGTGCTGGAACTTTTTATAAAGAATCTCAAATTGAACTTTTAAAAGACCTCTCAAGGCCAGGAAAGCCATGCCAAGGTCTTGTCATCAGATTCTGCCTGTAATATCTATAGATTTGGGTGGGTTCCTTTCTTCTAGAGGTCCCTCAAATATCTTGAGATTCTTGCACCTGTCAGGAGGTGGCCTTCCTTGTTCACCTGCAAAGGCTGCTGGGAACTTAAGAGTTTCCAGTTTCTGGAGGGATCAGGTAGAGAGAAAAGATAAATGCTTCAGTTCTAATTACAAAGGTATAATTTACCAAATTTAAGTCATAAGTAGCTTAAGGGGAAGAGTTTCCTGATATCTGGAAAACAGATTAAAAACCAGTAATATTCCAGACAAAAACCCAAAAAATTTTAACCATACTCATCAGGTTGCTCAGTCTATGTGACTAATCCTTAATCTTCTTTTAACAGCTTTATGAAGTCACCAGGTTAAATAATTCTTTAATTTCTTACCCAGCTCAGCAGTATGACCTGAAAGTGATCAGAAACCTGTACTTGTCCAAAAGTCCTTTATATGAATCTTCTTGAAGATGGAGCGTTTTTGCAAAAGCATCTGAGTAAAACAAAAACTATCTATAAATGACAAAAGACTTTAAAAGGCATGGTTAAAGATCTGATTACAATGCAATTGACAAACTTGGTTACTGTTGTGACATACAACATTTTAAGATGTTAACTAGAATTATAATTGATAACATTTTATCAGGATATACCCAATTTTTAGGAGTTCCATATAATTTATTTTTTTTTTTTCTTTTTTTTTCTTTTTTTTTTTTTTTTCTTTTTGCGGTACGCGGGCCTCTCACCGCTGTGGTCTCTCCCGTTGCGGAGCACAGGCTCCAGACGCGCAGGCCCAGCGGCCATGGCTCACGGGCCCAGCCGCCCCGCGGCATATGGGATCCTCCCAGACCGGGGCACGAACCCGTATCCCCTGCATCGGCAGGCGGACTCTCAACCACCGCGCCACCAGGGAGGCCCTAATTTATTTTTTTAAAATAAATTTAGTTATTATTTATTTATGTTTTGGCTGTGTTGGGTCTTCGTTGCTGCACTTGGGCTTTCTCTAGTTGTGGCTAGTGGGGGCTACTCTTCGTTGTGGTGTGCGGGCTTCTCATTGGGTTGGCTTGTCTTTGTTTAGGAGCACAGGGTCTAGGTGTGTGGGCTTCAGTAACTGTGACTCGTGGGCTCTAGAGCACAGGCTCAGTAGTTGTGGCACATGGGCTTAGTTCCTCTGCGGCATGTGGGATCTTCCTGGACCAGGGCTCGAACCTGTGTCCCCTGCATTGGCAGGCAGATTCTTAACCCCTGCGCCACCAGGGACGTCCCTGTATAATTTCTAGACTATCTATTTTAATAAAATTTACCCATACAATATAACCTAAGAAGGTTTATCACTCTTTTGATGATGCTTCCCTTGTAATTTAACATACCAAATAAGCCTAATTAGTTTAATACACTTCTTTGATAAGAAGAGCAAACAATTCTCTTGAGGTGTTCTGGGGGCCCTTGGGAAACATCAAAGTCAGAGGTCAGACAAACTTCAGTTAGAATTTGATCTTTGTCAAAAATATCAAAAAGGCTTTAAAAACCCTTGGTCAAATAGGATCATAGGTCTCTGTGAAACAATACTTATTCACTTAACCAAGTGACAACAAAAGATTTCAAAGGCACATACATAAAGTTACAATAGATTAATTAAAAGGTAAAGGAACCTTACAATCTGTTATCAAAAGCAGATTGATATTCTAAGAAAACTTTGTTCTCTTAACAAAGAGAAAATCATACTCCATTTTTGCGCCAGCCTTTTTTTTTTTCTTTTTCTCGCTGCACAGCTTGTGGGGTCTTAGTTCCCCAACCGGGGATTGAACCCGCGGCCCCAGCAGTGAGAGTGCCGAGTCCTAACCACTGAACTGCCAGGGAATTCCCACCAGCTCATTTTTAATAACAAAATTCATTTACTCAAATTCAATCTAAATCTTAGTCCTGACCACCGTAGAATTCCTTATTTTTTTATTTAAAAGATTAATTAATTAATTAATTATTTGGCTGCATCTGGTCTTAGTTGCAGCACACAGGATCTTTATTGTGGCATGCAGGATCTTTTGTTGTAGTGCGTAGGCTCCTCTCTAGTCGTGGCACGGGGACTCCAGAGCGCACGGACTTAGTTGCTCTGCGGCATGTGGGATCTTATTTCCCCGACCAGGGATCGAACCTGCATCCCCTGCATTGGAAGGTGGATTCTGAGCCACTGGACCACCGAGGAAGTCCCTAGAATTCCCTTCTAAAGACCTTTTTTTTCCCCCTGCAAACCTTCTACAACTTTTTATATCCATATTAATTTGTGCTTTATTTTCTTTACTATTTAGAAATAACCAGCTTTAGGACAAAATTACTTTCTTTTCACTTACAAAAACACATTTCCATTTCTTTTACTTTCTTTTTCCTTGCATACAGTAGTGTTTTCCTTATTAATTTTTAATTATATATTTTAATTACAATTTTTAACCTTAGTTTTAAAACCTTAAAAAACCTTAGTGAAAACCAAGAAGAAGTTAATTATGAACTATTTATCATACCAGCATTTCCTGATTGGCAAATTTAAGAACATAGTCTAGAAACTAATTTCTTTCCTCAGTGGGATACAAGACCTGTCCAACGAACAAAACATCTTTAATTTTTCTCTAATAAGAAGACAAAAGTAAGGGCTTCCCTGGTGGCACAAGTGTAAAGAATCCACCTGCCAATGCAGGGGACATGGGTTTGCACCCTGGTCTGGAAAGATCCCACATGCTATGGAGCAACTAAGCCCGTGCGCCACAACTACTGAGCCTGCGCTCTAGAGCCCATGAGCCACAACTACTGAAGCCCGTGTGCCTAGAGCCCGTGCTCCGCAACAAGAGAAGCCACTGCAGTGAGAAGCCCACCCACCGCAATGAAGAGTAGCCCCTGCTCGCCACAACTAGAGAAAGCCCGCATGCAGCAATGAAGACTTAATGCAGCCCAAAATAAAATAAATAAATTAAAAGAAAAAAGACAAGAGTAGGTAAACTTAGACTTGTTTAGCAATGAATGTTTCAGTATCTTATTTGGAAATGATATGGATATTCAATGAATTCCCATCATTTAACTTAATTTAGCAGTTTCAAGTTACCAAAAATCTGGCGAAACTATTTTTAAGTAGACAGTCCTAAAACATACTTATTCCTAAAGAATTCACCTAGAAACTCTTATTTACATTTAATTTACTTAAAAGTTTCATCATAGGGCTTCCCTGGCGGTGCAGTGGTTGAGAGTCCGCCTGCCGATGCAGGGGACACGGGTTCATGCCCCGGTCCGGGAAGATCCCACATGCCGCGGAGCGGCTGTGCCCATGAGCTATGGCCGCTGAGCCTGCGTGTCCGGAGCCTGTGCTCTGCAACGGGAGAGACCACAACAGTGAGAGGCCCGCGTACCGAAAAAAAAAAAAAAAAAAGTTTCATCAAATCATTTTATTTTTCTTGCTGACAAATTTTGCAACGGGAATAAAATTTTTGTTTTTAAAGGAACTAAATTAAAAAAAATCATTTTTGGCTGCGTTGGGTCTTTGTTTATAGAACCGCTTAATTCCCTTTAAGCCAGTTAAATAGAGCTCTTTTACTAGTTAAATTTGGCAACACCACACATCTACAACACACACATATACATAGATACAACACACAGAGACCCCATAGTTCCCATTCGAAAATTTCAGCCATGAATCAGGTACAATAGTACAAAATCCATCAGTTACATACATCACAGGGAATATAGCCAATATTTTATAATAACTGTCAATGAAAAAGCAATCAGTCGATCTAAGAAAGAAATGGAAAATTTTACTTGAGCCAAATTTGAGGACTCTAACCCAGGAAGAGCATCTCAGAAAGCTCTGAGAACTGTTCTGCCCATTAGAAGTCAAGGCACAGTTACATAAATTTTTTCAGACAGAAGGCTGTACGTCAAATGATGTATTATTGACAGTTTACATAATCCAGATCTAAGCGTCATCCTGGTGAGTCATGTGACCCCTTACAAGATCAAGAAGGAATGTTACCGATTAAGGAGTTGTCTTGTGGATGCGCAGAAAGTTCCTCTTCACGGTTGAGCAGGTGTTCCTGCCGATGGGGGAGGGGGAGGTCTGGTCGAGGCCTAATGCAGACACACAGTGTACGGTGCGGGAAGTGAGGAGGCCAAAGGGCAGAGAAGAGTTTTTATGTTCAAATTTTTCTTGTCTTGCCATAAAATATGAATTTTGTTTCACATAACTATAAATAGAGCATAACTTTTAGAAATTGTGAATCGCTATATGGTACACCTATAACATATAATATCTACATCAACTAAACTGCAATAAAAAAAATAATAATAAAAGGTAAAGTTACCCCCGCAAAAAATCTCATCAGTTACAAAATTGGGTTTCTGGAAGACGGAACAAATCAAGGTCACCTGTTTAGATGGCTAAACCCTTTGTACTCATATACAGGGAGAAGACATTTGTATCTGTCCTTGACAAGTCAAGTTCCAAATCACCTATCCTTCCTCTCCCTCTTGTTTTTTCTTAGGTTAAGAGTTACCGTCCTGAAATTTGCATTTTTAAAAGACGGCCTGGATAAGAGTTCCCAGAGAGGACCAGCTAGAACATTTACATCCGAAAGGCAAAGGAGAAAAGCAAGTTCCTCCTACCTAGGAAGATTTTGTCCCCTTAAGGCCAGAATTATTTTTACTCTTGTCTTGCCTGAAAATAGGAATTTTATTTCATCACTTCCATGGAATCAAAATCAAGTACGGGAAGGGCTCTCTCTGGAGAGGAATCAGTTTTCCAGCAAACCACGTCGTGGTCCCTGTCGTCCCCCCAGCCCGCCACCGCCGCCAGTCAGGGTACAGGGCCTTGGTGTGCTGGCACCGAGGGAGGGAAACACGGACTCAGTGCATCGGAGATGAAGGCTGCAGCTTGTTCCTCCGGTACCCTGCATCCCCCTTCCCCTCCCTCCGTAGGCTCTCCTGGGACTGAAGGTGGTGGGCTCTGTCTAGCCCTGGAGGGGGTCGCCTCGGGCCCTTCTGGACGGTGTGAGTGGGCCGGCTGGGGTCTCTGCCTGCCCCCGCCATCCCAGGCACTGGACACCGAGGGCATGGTCAACAGTGCTGGATCTGCTGGAGCGCCAGGGCCTGGGGGGACTGCCTGGGAGGGGAGAACGACCCCGCTCCGCATTGGGGGTCCTCTGGCACCACCGTCCGTGAGGCACCTGGCCTTTGAGCCACAAGCCACAGCTACTCAAAACGCCCCGGCCCGCTGCACTGAACTCGGATCGCCTGGGATCGCTCGAGACCTGTCCCCTATCCCCCCACCCGGGACCGGACCGGACCCGCCCCGCCCCGCCCCGCCCCCTCCCCCTCCCCCCATCCCGGGACAGGCCCCGACCCTCCAGCGAGTATCCGCCCCCAGGCAGGTCCCTCCACACCCCCCGCAGGTCCCGCCCTCCCCCGCCTCGCCCCCGGCAGGCTCCGCCCCTCCCCCCCGGCAGCCCTCTGCGCGCCCCGCCGCCTGCCGTCAGTCCCTGGTCCCCTGGCTCACGGGCATGGCGCGCGCGGCGGGGCCCGAGCGGCGGCTCCTGGTCATCTACACCGGAGGCACCATCGGCATGCGGAGCGAGCGCGGCGGTGAGTGGGCGCCGGGGTGGGGTGGGGGTCGTCCGCGCGCCCTCTGGCCTGTCGGGGGTCGCCAGGCCCCGCGGTGCCGCGCACGTGACCCCGCCGCTCCCGGTGGGCGGTCAGCCCGCCCGGGGGCACAACCTCTCCCCCGCGCTGTCGCCGGCTCCACCCGGGGCCGAGCCTCGACCACCGTGGCGTCTGTCTGAGCGCCCTTCCCCGCACAGACAAGCCGGTGGGCAGGTGTTCAGAATCTGCCGAGACCCCTCACTCGGGACCACCAAGCGGCTGCAAGGCGACCCCAGCTTCCCCGCTGTTCCCGGCCCGGGCTCGGCCGGGCAGCGGGCACCAGACACCTTTGGGAAGTGTTCACGTGCCCGAGCAGTCCGGGCAGGTTGGGCGTTTCGTTTCTCTGCCCCTGTGACGTTGGCCTGAGTCGGTCCGCGAGGCAGTGACTGCTGGGCCGGGCGCTGAGCTCTGCGGGCCCCTGGGGCAGGGGTGCCCCCAGGCCGGGCAGAGCCCCTTCGGGCAGGGGCCGGGTTTGGGGAGCCTGGGGCCCTGCAGGGGCGGGAAGAGGACTGCACACACCTGCAGAATGTTCCAGCGCTCCCGGGAGAGCGGACACTGTCTGTGCCCTCCACACAGGCCCCCCCGGGCTCCCTCCCTGGCCCCAGGTGCCTGTCCGGGCTGTCCTCACACCCGGGGCAGCCCCACACCTGGCCCTGGAGTGTCCCCCTACTCGGATCGTCTGCCAGCCCCATAGTGGGGGACTTGCCAGAGCTGCCCCGTGCTAACAAGACGGTCGCCTTTGCCCTTGATCCTGGGGCCACTTCCCCAGCACCCCCCTCCTGGCCACCGTTTCCACTGAAGCAGCTACCCAGATGCCACGAGCACTTTCTCGCTCCAACAACTGCTTCTGGGTCCTCTGGACCTGTTCGTGCCACCCCCCGATGCCGGCTGCCAATTCGCAGACGTCTCTTGAGGCCCACTCTGTGCTGGGCCCCAGGACTCAGACCCCCAAAGAGCCCTGTCCCGGAGGGGCTCAGGGATGGGGAGCATGGTTTCCACACCCCCTCACACCCTTCCCCCCAGTTGCTCCTCCCGGGCTGCTGGGGAGTCTGCCCCGTGCTGCCCCAGGACTGGGGCAGAGAGGAGAGTGGCCGGCCCTGTCTGCATCCCTGGACTGTCTGGGGCCCTGGCCCACCCCTGCCCCTCCAGGCTTGGCACCTGGCCAACTGTGATTGCTGAGATTCCATGGAGCTCGACTCATTGTTCTCCGGCGTCCAGGCTGCAGGGACAAGGTGGGCTCTGACCTGGATCCCACCTGCACTGCGTCGTGTCCCCTCACAGCCCCCCACCTCCCCGGGGCCCCTCAGGCTCACTCTTCCAGGCGCTGCATTTTCCAGAGAGGATGTAAACTCCCACGTCTGGAAGGTGGCCTGGAGACCGACTCTAGAAAGATGGGGTGTGGTGGGAGCACCTTCCAGACAGGCAGGGGTCATCCAAGAGACCTCAGGACAGCACCCCAGGCTGGGGACGGAGCCGGATGGATGGAGGACCCAGGCCTGGGCCTTGTGGGCCGCCGTGCTCTGCTGGCCTCTGCCCTCTCTGAGCCCAGCTGGGGGCTGGGGGGAGGCAGACACTCCAGGCCCTTCCTGCCCGGGAATTCTGATCCGGAGGGCGGAGGGCATCAATGATTAACTCGCCTGGCACTGCTGATGTGGGCTCCGGGGCCGTGAGGGGCGGCCACAGCAAAGCTGTTTGGATTGTCGCTGTTGGGAGGCTTTCTGCGCCTGCTGGTAAACAGTAGCCAGCAGGGCACTCGGCGCCCCACACGTGAGCGCTGCCAAAGGTCAGGATGGTGAGGGGAGGGCAGAGGCCGTGGCAGCTAGGGACGCCCCTCACCCATCCCCTCGGAGTTCGGGGAAGATGTTGCTGGTCAAGGGACATCGTGAATCCGAAATCAGCCCATAACCCCAAGCCCAAGGCCGAGCAGCATCACGGCTGAGGAGCCCTGATGCCCTGAGCGTCCCTCGTGGGCCTGGCTCCTGGCGGGGGGAGCAAGGTGAGTGGAGCCTCGGAGCCGGGCAGCTGAAGGTGCCAGGACACCCCAGGAGGCCACCGGAGGGCCTGGCAGCCAAGCCTCATCCGGAGGGGTGATGTCCGTGGCTTCTTGTGCCCTTGGCCTAGACCCCCTTCCTGAGCAAGTTGCCACACGCTCACAAGTTCACTGTTTTAGAGCCTGAGCTGTCCTGGGACGGCCCTTACAGATGAGTGTGTCTGGTGGAGCCTCTGCCAGTGACTCAGCTCCCTGCCTGCACGGCCCAGGGACAAGGCCTGGGCAGGGCGGCTTCTGCTTTTGTAGGGCCTGAAGCTTGGGGGCCCGTGCTAAGAAAGAGACTACAATTTACAAAATCAGAATTAGATGAGAAAGCAGATGTTTATTTATTAGTTTGTTTGTTTCGTTGTTGTTAGTTTTTTCGGCTGCACCGCGCAGCACGTGGGATCTTAGTTCTCTGACCCGGGCTCGAACCCATGTCCCCTGCGGTGGACATCTTAACCACTGGATTGCCAGGGAAGTCCCCTTATTTTTGTTTTTCTTGGGGGGACAGGTGTTTATTTAGAATGACGAAGGAAATCACAACAATCCCAGAAAAATATTTTGTGTTCGTTGACTTCCTGACCCTCCCCAAGGCTGTTTTCCCCACACTTTTGGCTGCTTCGTGTAATGATGTGTCGGCAGAATTTTGCACAGAGCGAATAGAACAGAAGGAGAGTTCAGCCTTCTCTTCAGCTGGTGTTGCCTGTCCACCCACGGGCTCCCCAGGCGGGGACACCAGGGTCTGGGCCGTGTGGGGCTCGCTGACCCTGCGCCTTCCTGCCACCCCGAGGCATGGGGTGTCCCCGGAAGCCAGTGTCCCACTGTCCACTGGCAACAGCCTCGCTCTGGGTGGAGGTGACCGTGCACATCACCTCCCCTGTCGGTGGATCCCCAGGTTTACATGCACACCCCAGTGCCACCCACTGGAAGGGCAGCTGGAGTGAAGAGTGGCATGCGGGCTTCCTGTGGCTGCCCTGACCCGTGACCACAAACGGGGGCCTAGAGCAGCAGAAGCCTCTCTCGGGAGATGCCCCATCACTGCAGGCCGGTGTGTTCGTGTCTCTGCTCTGTCCTTACACGGCTTTCTCTGGGTGTCAGCTCTCTTCCGCCTCTGTCTTACAAGGATGCAAGCGGTGGCATTCAGCACCCACCTGCCTAAGCCAGCATCATCTCATCACCCCAGGATCCTCACTCAATCACGGCCTCAAAGACTTTGCACTTCAGGTCCTGGGGGTCAGGAGGGGACACCTTTGGGGGCCTGACGCAGAAGGGTGGGCGGCTCTGAGCCTCCCTCAACGCCCAGGGTCTGGAATTCAGGCCTCCTTGCTGTCAGGGCTGGTGAGTCCAGACCTTTGTGGAGGCAGGTGTGTGCCCTGGTCACACTTCAGGCATCTCGGGAGGGTGGCTGGGCTGGCAGTCACATACGGATGTCCCCTCTGTCTACTGAGCCCCGTCACTCCTGCAGCAAAGCATATGGAGCCCCTAAAGGGCGCTTCCTGGGTTGGAGGGCTGTTCAAGGTGCTCCCCCTTGGGTCTCCTTCTATGGCTGGGGAGACGGCACCACGAACATCCTTGGGCCAACACAACTGTGTTTACTGGGGGTTGGCAAGAGCTGGGCCTGGGATTTACTTGGGGCAGTTTATTACGCAGCAGCAGCAGGAGACTGATACACCGGGCAAAAGGTGAAGGCTGGGAGCAATATCGTCGCCCAGGGTGACCACTGACCCTGGTCCTGAAGGTCTTACATGTTTCAGCCAAGGGTGCTTCTCGAGGGGGGACCCTGCTGTTCTCGCCTCTGTGTCCAGGTGTTCGACGTAGCCAGGCACGTGGGAGACGCCCAACAGAACCTCAGTGAGGGGTGCATATGCCCAGAGAAGTTTAGCCGACTTGCCCAAGGTCACGGAGCTTGCAGGGAGCAGGGTGGGACAAAAAGCCAGGGCCCCAGTGCAGAGATTCTTCTGGGAACCTTTGCTGAGGAGTTGTTTGTTTCCAGGAAACACTTGTGACTTCTCAGGGTTTTCTTAGAACACACACCATTTCTGCCCAGTGCCTCCTTAGATGCATGTTTCTGGACATGGAGGCTGCAGGCAGAGGGCCTGGGCTGGACCCTGAAGGTGTCACACACAGTCCAGGTAGGGAGAAAGGGTAACGGGGAGCGTGTGGGAATGGCACCAGCATCTGGACATCAAGGAGGGCTTCCTGGAAGTGGTGTCCTGAGCTGGGATGAAGCAGCTGCTGGGTGAGAAGCGGAAAGTAGAGGACTTGCAGGCAGAGCCAGCAGTGCGTCCACGGGCAGAGCGGTGTGGACGTTCTGGGAAGTGGGGGACGGAGAGTGGGCACATGTGTCCTTGTTGTGAGAGGCCAGGGCCCCCTGAGCCTTGGGGCGGAGCCCTGGGGCTGTCTGGGTGAGACTGGCACTCCCGACCCGGGGCAGCTGCCCATCCTTGCCAGGGCCCGGGGCAGCTGCAGGCCCGTCTGCCCAGCCCCTGACTTCCCTGAGGGCCAGAGCTCACCCAGCCAGCTCCCAGCGCCCCACCCCTGCTGGGGCCTGGCCCCCGGTGAGGAGGGAGGGGCCGGTGGCTGAGGGGGGATGTGGAGGGGGCGGTGCTGGTGGTGGCTACCAGCCTCTGACCCCGCCCCCCTGCCCCACCCCGCCTGCAGTGCTTGTCCCTGGGAAGGGCCTGGCCGCCGTTCTGAGGACGCTGCCCATGTTCCATGATGAGGGGCACGCCCAGGCCTGTGGCCTCCCCGAGGACACCTTAGTGCTGCCGTGAGTGTCGGCTCCTCTGGGGTCCCGGGCAGGGACGATGGCCAGCTGTCACGGGGTGGGGGGCATCCTGAGACTGGCACCTGCCAGGCTGTGGCTTCTTAGTGTGTCCATGGCGAGCTGCCAGAGGATGCTGTCCCACGGGCTCCCACTTTGATGCCTCTAGAACTGACTACAGCCCCCTTTCAAGTGAGCCCCGTGGGGACTCAAGCCCATCAGGAGAGGCAAGGGCTGGCCCCAGGCGCCCTCTCCTTGTGAAGGTCCTTCCGTTTCCCAGTTCGTGGCCCAGGCTGCCCGGTGCTCTTCACTGCTGGCGGGCTGAGCGGGGAGTTGACCTCCCTCCTCCCAGGGTCGTCCTGGCTCACCGAGGGGAGGGGACACTGCTCTGGAGCAACCTGGCCTGGCCTGTCCTTGGCCCCTCCCGGGACCACGGTCCTTGCTCCTGGGGCCTCGAGTGGAAGGGAGCCGGTGGGGATGCAGAGCCCACGGCCACGGCCCTGGGTGCGGGGGCCTGGCTGGGCAGAAGGGAACGGGGCCGCCGAGCGAGCGGGCGCAGAGTGCGAGCCTGCTGTCCGCCTCCTGCAGGCCTGCCAGCCCCGCCTGCCCCTACCAGAGGGTCATGTACACGGTGCTGGAGTGCCAGCCTCTCTTCGACTCCAGTGACATGACCATCACCGAGTGGGTTCAGATCGCCCAGACCATCGAGGTGAGGTGACGGGGGGAGTGTGGGCGGGGCTGGGGACAGGAGCCCAATGGGTCGCACCTCAGCCACAAGGCTCCCAAGGCCGTTTTACCTGCACCCGTGCGGGCGGGCATCGAGGGCCACGTCCGCTTTCCTGGCGAGGCAGTGGCCCGGGTGGCCGTCTTGGTTTGTTCAGTCAGTTTGTCCCCGTTAGTATCCTGGGCTGAGACGTGCAGTGCTTCCCTGCAGACTTCATGCCTGGCCCACCCCGTGCCCACGCCCACCCTAGACCATATAGTCTTCGTGGATTTAGGGCCCACAGGAGGGCACGGAGCCTGCAAGGGCCTCGTGGTTGACACACAGTGTGGACGCCTTACCTGCAGCCCGAGCCGCCCCCCATCAGCTTTCCTCCGTGTCCTGCCCACGCCACCAGCACCAGCCCCCATTCCTGCCCCAGCCTGGCCCCCGCCAGGCCCAGTTCTCACCTTCCTCCCTTAAGAAAGCCCGCTCCCCACAGAGGGGCTTGTCATCCAGCCTCCCTTCCTGGCAGCTGGGCGCTGGCCCCAGTTCCACACTTGTCTCGTTCTCCTGGGGCAGAACGGCTTCCGGGGCCTCACCCCTCTCACGGTGAGCGCCTGGGACCGCGTGAGGCCCTGGGCCCGGCCCTTGTGTCTCTGAATGTCCGTAGCCGTGATCTGGGGCAGTCTCCCTGCTCTGTGGCCAGCAGCATCCTACAGTTGGGGCCTGACCGCTTCTCTGAGCGCCTAGGACTGCTGTCCTGGCTGCAGAGGCCAGCCATGCGCAGATTCATTGTGTGGCCAGCAGAGGGCGCCCCAGCCCGCCACGTGGCTCGGCTCCCCTGCCGCTACGGGCCCAGCCTGGCTTGGTCTTTCAATGGGCCACGAGAGATGGTCCCCTGAGGTGCCCTTGTCTCCTGGGACTGTGCCCCTTGCAACCACAACACAGGCCAGCTGCCCACTGAGGCCCAGCCTTGGCTGCCTGCTAGGAGGTGGTGGCCGGGGGTGCCTCCCTGCAGAGGTGGCCGGGGGTGCCTCCCTGTGCGCCTGTCGGCACCCTCCCCACCTCCCGTGTCACAGCCGGCTCCCAGCACTGGCTGTACCTTGTGCCTGTCGCTTGTGTCCGCACCTGGCCCTCCCACTGGACCAAGAGGCTGGGGGGCTTGCTCACCCCTCAGCCCCTGCTGCCCCGGGGGCAGTGGTCACTGAGCAAGGGGCCCTCCAGGAGCACTGAGCTGACCGGTGTGCTCGGGAGCCCAGGCCGGGCATTGCACAGGGGGGACCTTCCTACCCTCAGATAAGAATGTTCAGAGACCCCGACCTGAGTTCTCTCGTGGGCAAGGGGTGTCGCAGGGAGGCCCGAGGGGAGAACACGGGCGCTGGGACTCCAGGCAGAAGCCCCATTTCCAGCGGGCTTCCCCGGCCAGCGGTGACCCGGGTCCCACTGGCACCTCCCCGGGTCCCTCCAGCTGTATGTGGGGCCCTTATCTTCCTTTTCGTGGTGGCCCTGAAAGCCAGACCTCCCTGAGCTTGCCGCCCCTCCTGCAGAGACACTACGGGCAGTACCATGGCTTTGTGGTCATCCATGGCACCGACACCATGGCCTTCGCCGCCTCCGTGCTCTCCTTCATGCTGGAAAACCTGCAGAAAACTGTCATCCTCACTGGTGCCCAGGTAACGACCCGGGCTGCCCAGTGGGCATAAGGTCTGGGCCTTCCTGAGGCCACAGGACAGTTCAGTGCTGCTGGGGGCCCAGGTGGGTCCCCGGGCTCCTTGCGCGGTCCGGCAGCTCCCCGAGCTGGCTCCTGCTCAGTCTGAGCCGGCCAGCTCTGGTCAGTGCCCTGGTCCTGCCTGGTGCCAGCCCTGCCACCCTGGGGGTGGGTCCACAGCCTGCTGCCGGCCTTGTCCAGCTGCCCTCCTTTTGTTGCTGTCCTCCTCTTCGCACTGTGGTTCCCACCGATGCCATCCCTGGGCACCTGGGCACATGCTACCCCCTCCTCTCTCACCCTGACCCAGCACAACCCCCAAAGCCAACAGGTGGAATATTCTAGAAAACTGCTGGATTTGAAGGGGGGTGGTGGGGGAAGCCTGGACCCCCGTCAGGGCCTGCGTCAGAGGCTGCCTGCGGTGGCGCCATGGGGCCAGCCCTCCCCAAGGCCCTGGAGAGCCTTCCCCGGGGTCAGAGGTTGGGAAATCCCGTTGCCAGGTGCTGACCCGGCTGCCTGCCCTGCTCTGTCCGTGGTCCCTGCGGGTGTCACAGTGGGGCGGCACCACGCAGGGGAGGCCCAGGGCCGTACCGCACACACCCCACTGCTGCCGAGCACGTCCCACTCGGAGCTCGAGTGGAGGGATGGGGTGCAGGCTGCCCTGGCTCTTCCCAGACCCTCCTGAGCCCCTGGATGTAGGTCGCCATCAGGCCTCTCCCAAGGGACGAAGGGCGGGATTATGAGCACTGCCGGCCCCGGGAAGGATCACGCTTGTGCTCTTCTAAGCCCCGCGCTGGCCCTGACGAAGCGTCCCTGTTATAACGCAGGGGAGACTGAGGCTCAAGGCCCGGGGCTGCTGGCCCACTGCCACACCCCTTATGAGGACCCAGGACTGTGGCCCCAGGCCAGGGCTTTTCCTCTGGAGGCCCTGGGCCCACCCCTGCCCAGCCGGCCTGTCTGCACACCCCACAGCAGTCCAGCCCTTGGTTGCCTTCCTGGGCAGGAGTGGTGGGGATCTGGGTACGGGTCAGAGTCAGCCCTGGGGGCATTGGCCCTCACGTAGACACGGGAGCAGGTCTGGGACCCGGTGCTCGGAGGCCCCGCGTGAGGCTTCTGGCCATAGCGTCCACCCACGGTCAGCTCTTGGCCACCCGGTCCAGAACTGGCCGGGGCCTCTGTGCCCCGGGGCCAGGGAGCTGGGCTGGGCAGTGGCGGGTCCCTGGGCAGGAGCCCATCCGGCCGGTCTCCGGCAGCGGGCACTGGGGCCTGTGGGGAGCAGAGGGCGCTGGGATGCGGGCCAGACTGGCATGGCCAGCAGGTGCAGCTCCCCGAGCAGCGGTCCCCACCAACCCGAGCCTGCCTGCCGCCTCTCCTGGACCCCTGCCCGGGCTCCGCACTGGCTCCCTCCTACGCTGCCTGAGCCTCAGCCCCTCTCCTCTCCGTGGCCGCTCCCCCAGGTGCCCATCCACGCCCTGTGGAACGACGGCCGTGAGAACCTGCTGGGTGCCCTGCTGATGGCTGGCCAGTACGTGATCCCCGAGGTACCTCCTCCTGCCTCCTTCCTGCGGCTCCTGGGAACCCAGGCCCGGGGCTCGGGGTGTGGTGCTCAGGGGGACACACGGGGGCGTGTCTGGAGGGGTTTAAAGATCTGTCTTTCCCCTTGAACGCGAAGTACACCGTCACCGTAGAGAAAATAGGGAAATAGAGAAGGCAGCAGGAGACAGTCACTGCCTCTCACCCGCCGAGACGTCTGCTGCTGACAGTGTGCTGGATTTTCTCCGGGTCATGTATACATATATGTGGTTTACGTATATTTGTCTCATACCCACGGTATGGTATATATTTATTTACACTACATACATATGTACGTGTGTACGCTTCCATCAGTAGGTTGTACGGCGTGGTTTTGGAGAGGCCTCTTTTTCCTCTTCATCTTTCCCGGTCACGTGGTGACACCGGGGGACATTTACAAGATCCCCCCCTCACGTCTCAGGGGACGGGGAGAGGAGCCCTGGGAGGGGGTCGCCTGCCCTGGGGAGGGGCTTCACGGAACGCCGTCAGGGCCTGTCTCACTGCCGAGGTGCCCAGCCCGCCCCACAGGAGCAGCTCCTGAGCAGGGCAGGGGCTCCCCAGCGCTGAGCTGCTCCCCGCCCCCCGCAGGTCTGCCTGTTCTTCCAGAACCAGCTGTTTCGGGGCAACCGAGTGACCAAGGTGGACACGCGCAGGTTTGCGGCCTTCTGCTCCCCCAACCTGCCCCCTCTGGCCACCGTGGGCGCTGATGTCACAAGTAAGCGGGCAGGGGTCACATCGCATCATGGCGTGCAGGGAGCTGCTACAGGGACAGCGCAGGGCCTCCTGGGTGGGAGCGCACGGCTCGGGGTCCTGCCCGGGGCTGCGGAGAAGCCGGGGGCCGGGGGGAGCTGCTTGGGGGGGGCCCAGCAGGTAACCCCGGCTCGGAGCCGGGGGGCCATCCCGGGCGGGGCCGCGTTTGGGCGATCAGCCTCCTGTGCCTTTCCCCGGCCACGTGGCCCCTGGCCCAGGAGTTCCTCAGTGACGGTCAGTGGCTCTGCCACTCGCCTCGGCCTCCCGGGGACGTGGTTCTGGTAGTGCGACCTCGTCCTGGGGACTTTCAGGGGTGTTTCTGTGCCCTGGGCCTGGCAGGCCGCCCGGTCCCCGTCGTGGGGTTGCCCGACGCCTCCCGTGGGTGGTGGACCCTGAGCCCTCCCCCCGAGGGACCCCTGATGCTGACCCTGGTGAGCAGCTGTCTCCAGCCTAGTCCTCGGCGAGCGCTGCTGGGTTGGTGCTCGGGCCTCACCCGACTCAGCCGCCCTCGTGGCCGTGGAGACTCTCTCCACCCGGGATGTCCGCTCTCCTGTGTGTCTCCGGGGCCCCCTGGCCCCGCTCCGGGTCCGCCGTGGCCATGGCCAACCCCTCCATGAGGCGGTGTGACGGCTTCGCTCCGGTGGCCTTGCTGTCCACCCAGCCCCTGCCGTCTACATGCTGTCCCCTCGCCACCCCCGTGTCTCCTCCTGTGCCTTCGAGACGTGGGCATCCAGGCATGGTGGCGGGCAGGATCTCTGCCAGGCGGTTGTGGGGCTACAGCAGGAGGAGGGAAGGACCATGCAGGGAGGCATTGCGGCCCCGAGCCCTGACTTCATTCTGGGGGTCTTACCCTGCATTTCCCTCCCCCTGCCCACCCACCCTGCTTGCTGGAGCGCCCCGGGGGTTGGTAAGGCCCAGAACGGTCAGTGCGTCTAAGCTGTGTATAGCACGTCCGGGTTCTGGGGGCCAGAGTCAGGGAAGGCTTCCTGGAGGAGGTGGCCCACGTGCTGGTGCTGGCAGATAGATCGCTTCCTTGCTGTGGTGGGCAGTGGCGCTCAGCCCCTCCTGCCCCAGTGCCAGCCAGCCGAGGAAGCAGGAGTGGGCGGAAAGGAGGGGGCGGCCGCTGTGCAGGCCTGCCTCCCCCGTGGGGGCTGAGTCACACCTTCTCTGGGGCTCAGAGGGGAGCTCCCAGGACGCAGCCCACTGGCAGGTGCGGAGTTCACCCTGGATCCCCAGGCCCCTACCTGTGTCATGCCAAGCCTGCGCCGGCCTTGAGGTGCAGGGCACACTGGTGCTGGCTGGGCCGGGCGGCTGGCCGGGCGCGGGGCTGGGGCAGGCCCCGAGAGGAGAGGCCGCCCTTGGACCCCCAAGCCCGTGATCCCAGGAGGATTGTGTCCCCCAGCCAGGGTGCCTGTGTGGTGTGTGAGGGCCCTGGGCTGTTCCCGGCACCTGGGGCTGAGAAACAGCAGCCTCTGCCTGGGCTGTGCCCGGCGGGACCCCTGGGGAGGCGGGGAGCTGGGGGCTGCCACCAGCACTGGGGCGGCGGCGCCCTTTCACTGCTTTTTGTTGCGTTTTCCCTCCCCTCTGTGAAGCCGTCACAGACGAGGGGCTCGGGGCTCGGGGCGGGGAGCTGTGCCGGGCCTGGAGGGGTGCACGGCGGGGGGTGGGGGTGGGTGCGGGCCCCGCCCTTCCCCTAGTGGGTGAGGCACGTGCGGCCACAGCGGGCCTCCAGGAGCCCCAGGTCCTTGCTGTGCAGAAGCCCTGGCCCCAGGGAGGGGGAGTCAGGCCGACAGGCTCAGGCCAGCAGGGTCCCGGCAGCTGAAGGGGACGCGGGACCCAGTGTCCCCTGTGCACGCGGGCTCCGCTGCGTGGCCCTGCGGTGGCATGTTAGGACCGAGCAGGGACGGTGATCCTCACACCACCTTTCCTCCTCTTGGCCCCTCTGAGCATGGGGACAGCGGTCCTCTGGTGTCCAGTAGGCCCAGGTGAAAGGACTTGGGGTCCCATGGGCTCTGAGGGGGATGGGCTGGCCGGGCGGGGCGGGGCGGGCCCGCTCTGTCTCCGTAAACCCCCCTCGGCAGCCATAAGTCCTGGCTGGTGGCCTTGCTCCCACCCGCCGCCGTCTTATCTGCTCGCCCAGCTGGGGCCGG
Organism: Mesoplodon mirus; assembly: GCF_964341445.2. Lineage (NCBI taxonomy): Eukaryota > Metazoa > Chordata > Mammalia > Artiodactyla > Ziphiidae > Mesoplodon > Mesoplodon mirus. Next base: position 187,628,287 of record NC_138979.1, read on the forward strand.
GGCCCGAAATCGAAGGACACCCCTCGCTGCTGCCGGATGCTGCGGCTGCCCTCCTCCCAAGCCCATCCCCCAGAGCCCCCGCATCTCCCACCCTCCCAGCTCCCCGTGAAAGGGCAGCACGTGTCTGGAACGTTCCTCAGTTTATTATCATATGAGAATTGCTCTGGTGGAAACAGCAGGAGGCCCGCAGGCTTGCACCCCCCTCCACGGGACCGGGGTGGTGGAGGAGCCCTGGGCGGGGGTCCTGGAGCCCGCATTCCCCTCCGGGCTCTGCACCTGACTCTGGGCAGCCTTGGGCAAGGCCCTTTACCTCCCTGGGCCTCAGTTTCCCTGAGCTGGACAACGGGGCCTCCTTGGTACCTGCTCCCTTAGCCCGGCCTCTGCCTGCTTGAGGCTGCCATGTGTGAGGGGCCGAGAGAATGGGACCCTGGGCTCAGCGCCGGGCTCCTGAGGGTCGAAGGCCAGGCCTGCCGCCCAGACCCCCGCCCCCTGCCCATGGGTGGAGCAGGAGGGCTGGGAGGCCTCTGGTGGCTTGGTCCCTGCAGAGCAGCAGCCTTTAGACCCACAGAGAGCCTGATCCTCTGGGGAGTTCTCTGCGTGGCGGGCACTGACCCCACGTAACTGCCCCCTTCCCTCTCCGCGGGGCTCAGGAGCCACCCTGGGCATGGAGAGCAGGCTGGCCTCACGTTAGGCCTCTGAGACTTTGGGGTGAATGAGATGAAGGTTTTCTTTCCCCAAAGGTTAGGGATCCAGAAGACTCATTCATCCATCCATTCATTCATTCACTGACTTGCTGGGCCGTGGGCCAGGTTGGTGCCCAGTAAGGAGCTCGTGAGGCTGGCTGGTCAGAGGACGCTGCCCCGACTGCTCCTGGGATCCAGGATCGCAGTTTCCTGGTGATCCCGGATCGCAGTTTCCTGGTGATCCCCCGGCTCTGCCCCGTCTGCTGGGCTTCTCGCCGTTGCACGTGCCGTGCCCTCTGCCTGGAAGGCCCTTCCTCCACCTGCCCTCTCCCCTCTCCTGCACTGGCGTGGCCTGCTGGGCTCTGCTGGCCTCCGTCCCTGCGGGGTCCTCTTCGCCCCCTGGCCCCCACGCCCGCCCCGGGGGCTGGCTCAGGCTGAAGCTGCGCCCCTTGCCTGAGCGAGCTGGGAGAGGGGGCAGGCGACGGGACTCCGGAGGCACCAGACGGAGGCCGGGGGGTCCGGGGAGGCTGGGCCGGGGCCGGGGCCTGCAGATGGCCGGAAGGTGTGCATTCGGTCCCTCTGTCCTCACAGTCAACTGGGAGCTGGTGCGGAGGGTCCGTGGGCAGGGCCGGCTGGTGGTGCACAGCAGCGTGGAGCACGACGTCGGCCTGCTGCGCCTCTACCCTGGGATCCCCGCCACTCTGGTAGGGACCCCGGCTCAGCCCCCGCGGTGCCTGCCTCCTGTACCCCCTCCCTTCCCCACCTTCGTGTCACTGGGACCTGCGCCACCTCCGCTGCCTTCTCAGCCCGTTCACCGTATTTGTGAACTGGGCTTGTCCCCGCGGACGTCACAGCACCGGGTTCCGAGGGCTCCTCTGAGGCTGGTGGAGTGTGGCCCTGGACGCTGCTCTTTCTTGTGGCCACTCTGGTGGTCCCTGCCGTCCACCCCTTGGCCACCAGCTGTTTCTGGGTTGGACACGGCGCCTGCCTCCGTCCTGCCCAGTGAGTCAGGCCCAGATGCTGGGCTGCCAGTTGGATGGAGGGTCTCGGGTAAAAGCGTCTCTGGGCATCGCTGGCGCTGAGTGTGGGGCTGCGGGGCCTCAGAACATGCGTGCTTCAGTGCTGTGACCGGTGGGGCACTGCAGCGCCCTCCTCTACCTGACACACGTGGCTTCCCAGGTGTGTCCCTGTACCTGGGGCGACGTCAGGCTGCCTTTAACCTCTGGGCCACAGTCTGTGAACTGGAGCCTGCTCCCCTCCCAGGGTGGTGGGGACAGATGGGGCAGAGCCGCGATGGGACCAGAAGGGGTTTGCTGGAGGCGCGCTTTGGTGAGGGCTGCCCTCGAAGATGAGGGTCGTCCCAGGGCCTGGTGGCCGGATCCCACGCACGGGTCTCACATCGTGTAGTAGCCAGAGGTCACTGCACGAGGCTGCCATCTTCAGTGGGGCTGAGCTGCACAGGCTCCTTCTGGGAAAACATGCTGGCTTGTGAAGTCTTTCTAGAACATGCTGTAGCTGGGGGAGTGCAGAGCCATAAGCTGGGCCAAGCTCAGGCAGGGGGACGGGACCCCCAGGGCTTCACTCGACGGGGACTTCTGGGCCGTCGGGGCAGGGCCTGCTGGTGGTGACGTCGTTCAGCAGTGGGCCCTAGTCTCCAGTCTCCCCGTTCCCGGGTATCTGCCAGGAACAGGTCTGCTTTTACGTTTGGCCTCTACCTGGAGAAGCAGAGGGAGCCGATGGCAGTTCTGAAAGCCTCTGATGGGGGCACAGCCAGAGGGCTGGACACCTGCTGCACAGGCCAGCAGCTTGGCCTCTGGGCTCCCCCTGTGTAGCAGGTTCAGGGAAAGACATGCTCAGCCCTGGGGCCTCTGGGCTGTGCCCACCAGTGCTGACACGGCATGGCTGAGCTGGGCAGCAGGTGTCCCCGCAGGGTGGCCTCTGAGGGGACCATCCTTGTTCGAGGTAAACCCCAGGCCCTGTCCTCTTCTTTTTTTTTTTTTAAATTTATTTATTTTTGGCTGCGTTGGGTCTTCGTTGCTGCGCGCGGGCTTTCTCTAGTTGTGGCGAGCGGGGGCTGCTCTTCATTGCGGTGTGCGGGCTTCTCATTGCAGTGGCTTCTCTTGTGGCAGAGCATGGGTTCTAGGAGCGTGGGCTTCAGTAGTTGTGGCACCGCGGGCTCGGTAGTTGTGGCTTGCGGGCTCTAGAGTGCAGGCTCAGTAGTTGTGGCGCATGGGCTTAGTTGCTCCACGGCATGTTGGATCTTCCTGGACCAGGGCTCGAACCTGTGTTCCCTGCACTGGCAGGTGAACTCTTAACCACTGCACCACCAGAGAAGCCCCCGTCCTCTGTCTTCCAAGTGGAGCCTTGCAGCCTCGTGGGATGTGCGGACAGCACCCTGGCTTAAGCAGAACCCTGCATGTGTGTTTAGCTGCAGGGCCCTTTCCCCACGAACTGGCTTGCTGGGAGCATCACCTGTGTGTGTCAGACGGGGCAGAGCTTTGGACCGGATGGAGGGGCCAGGGGCCGGGAGGGGCGGTGTGGTGGCCCGGCTGGGATGGGGGGCCCTTCACCCCGTGAGACCTCTGATGGCCCTTTCTCATCTCCAGCTGGCTCCTCGTGACCTCTGACCCACTTCCACGGTGTTTGTGGCGTTAACACTGAGAAGGGGACAAGGGTCCCTTTGGGGGGATGTGTTGGGGAGCGTGGCGGGCCCCGAGGGTGCAGGGCCAGCCTGTTGGTCCCCATTGCTGGAGCAGGACGCGAGGCCCCTCACCCTCGCCTCCCGGCCCCCGCAGGTCCGGCTCTTCCTGCAGCCCCCCCTGAAGGGCGTGGTCATGGAAACCTTCGGATCGGGAAACGGGCCCACCAAGCCCGACCTGCTTCAGGAGCTGCGGGTGGCAGCTGAGCGAGGCCTAGTCATCGTCAACTGTACCCACTGCCTTCAGGGCGCCGTCACCTCGGACTATGGCGCTGGCACGGTGGGGCGGGGACACCGAGGCCTTGGGAGGGAGGGCAGGGGCAAGTCCGGCCGTGACCCCGTGCCCCATCGTCCGCCGGCGCCTCCGTTCCTGCAGGCCCTGGCGGGAGCCGGCACCATCTCAGGCTCCGACATGACATCGGAGGCGGCCCTGGCCAAGCTGTCGTATGTGCTTGGCCTGCCGGGGCTGAGCCTGGATGGCAGGAAGGAGGTGCGTGCCCCTCCGGCTGGGGACCTGGGCCCGCACTGGTGGGCGGTGGGGCCCAGTCCGGGGGATGCATCCCTGGGTTTGGAAGGGGGGCGAGGACGGGGGGGCTCCCCCGATCGGTTGCCAGCCCCAAGCCCGGGCACTGCCTGTCCTCACCTCAAGGAGCCCCAGGTCTGGCTTGGGCCGAGGATCCCCAAACTGCTCCCAGGGTATCCCCTCCCTCTTGCTTTTCAGGCTGGCCTCAGACACAGCTGTCCCCTGGCCCTGGGGCTGGGCAGAGGCCACAGGGGCCCGGGGAGACCCTGAGCTGGAGGGCGGGAGGGTGGGGCTGGCCTGGTGTGGGGATCTGGCTGGGGTTAGGCTCCGGCCTCAGGCATGGAGCCCGAGGGAGGAGTTTCAGGCCCTGGGCAGCCCTCTCCCGGGGCCTGGGGTGCCTGGCCTGCGAGGCTGGTCTGGGCTGCCGGGTCTGGGTCCTGATGGAGCTGGCCCGGCTCTCCGTGTGCCCCCACGGCAGCTGCTGGCCAGGGACCTGCGCGGGGAGATGACGCCGCCTGCTGCGGACGAGCTCCGGCCCTCTCTGCGGGGCAGCACGCTGGGCCGCGGGGTCGCCCAGCTCCTTACGCTGAGCCAGGTACTGTCCAGCGTGGGCGAGGGGGTCTGGGCGGCGGGTCCCTGAGGGATGGGCTCCCGTCCCCTGGCATTTTGGTGCCAGGAGCAGAAAACCACCAGGCGTGAACTGGTTCTGGGCTCGGGGCCACAGTGGGGAGGGTTTGCAGGGACTCGTGGGCCGGTGTGTGGGAAGGGCCCAGGCCGTCGAGAGGGGCCCTTGCAGCGTGCACACGGTACTCAGAACGTGGCCACTCCCCCGGGGGGCAGCCGGGCCGGGCCTGCTGGCCCTGGTGCAGGGCTGCCTCGTGAGGGGGGCGCGCTCAGGCACCACGGGCGCTCCGTCCGTCCTGCTGCTGGCGGGAGAGAGGTGTCTGCTCTGGGGTCTCCCCGGGAAGAGGGGCCAGGCTTGGAGCTCCTTCCCCTTCTCAGCCAGGGTGCCCAGGCCCAGGCAGGGACCGAGGGCTTGCTTCAGGGCCTGGGATCTGAGATTCAAGCTGGGCCAGGCTCACGGGGGTGACTGGGGCCTCCCGGTGACCCACCTTACCGCCACCCCCGGCACCAGCCTCTGGGAGAAGTGTCCAGACCTGGTGCGCCTGGCAGGAGACGGGCACTGTGTCCCATTGCTGACCCGGGTCACACCACGTGCCTCAGTTTCCCCTCTGCAGAGTGAGGGTGGGAGAGTGGCAGGAACTTAACCTGCTGGCCAGGGGTGGGCAGCAGCCGGACGCGGGCGGCCTGTCGTCACAGTGGATGCCTCGGGCCTTAGTGACTCCAGGGGTCAGGACCCACCATGGTGCCTGGTGCGGGGATGCCTGCGGGGGCCTCTGATGGGACCCCCAGCCTTCTGGCGCCTTGGGGAGCTGTTAGGCGGCCCATGGAATTCCCAGCACCGGGGCCAGGCGGCCCTTCCTTCTGGGGAGGGCCAGGCACCCCTTCCCACCCTCCCCCAGGCAGGTGCCCTATGAGTTACCCCTGCCTCCTGGCCCTCAGGGGAGGCAGGCGAGGACGTGGGTCTCATGGGCGGGTGGCAGGCCCCGGTCACACAGCTGCTGGGATGGAGCCAGGTGGGGGCCTGTGTCCCGCCTGGACTTTGCTCCCGGGGTGGGGGTCCCGAGTAGGCCTCAGGTGTGCCCACAGCCCCTTTGTTGAGACTCGAGGGGGCGCTGGACCCCGTCCTGGGACTCACTGCCGGCGCGGTGTGCGGGCCAGAAGGGTTCCCACGGGCCCTGCGCCCCACCTCTGCCCACCTGTTCCCCTGCTCCTGGCCCTGCCCACTCCTGGGGGTGCTGAGGACCCCAGGAAGCGGCAGGGGTCCCAAGGTGCTGCGGTGCCCCCTCACTCCAGGAGGCTGATGACGTGCGGGATGCCCTGGCACCCAGCCTGGCCTGTGCCGCGGCCCACGCTGGCGACCTGGAAGCCCTGCAGGCGCTTGCAGAGCTGGTGAGACCCCTGCCCGCCCTCGGGGACCAGCTCCAGCTGCACCAGGCCCCAGGGGGTGGGGTGCTGCCCAGATGTGGGCAGGACTGCCTGTCCCGGGGCTTGCTCACCTCCCTGCAGCCGAGGGGGCCACGTGGCTGTGTCAGGCCCCCCTTGGGTGCACCCCGACCCTGTCCCTTCCCTGTGGCCTACCTGGCCCTGGCCGGCCTCCTCTCAGTGGGTGACGATCCCTTGCATTGCCCCAGGGCAGTGACCTGAGCCTGGAGGACTTTGGTGGTCAAACTCCGCTGCACTCGGCCGCCCGAGGGGGCCAGGTTGGGGTGGTCACCATGCTGCTGCAGAGAGGGCTAGACGTGAATGCACGGGACAAGGATGGCCTCAGCCCGCTGCTGCTGGCCGTGAGGGGCAGGTACTGGGCTGGTGGGGGGCAGGCACTGTGGCGGATGTGTGGGCAGGGGTGCCGTGTGGGGCAGGGCCTGGACAGGGGTGCCTCCGAGGGGGCCTTCAGGGTACCTGTGGTCACACAGGATCCCCAGCCAAAGCCAGGTGGGACCAAGGACGCCTGCTTCCTGGAGCCTCGCCCACCCCCAGCTGGGCCCTAGGCACTAGCGGTGACCTTGCCAGGTGTGAACAGGGCCCAGACTGGGAGGACTGACTCTGGACAGGGTGGTCAGGGAGGGCTTCCTGGAGGTGACCACCAAGCTGAGCCAGGCAGGCCCGGCAAGACCCTGGCATGGAATTTCTAGAAAAGAAAAACGCTTACAGAGCACAAGGGGTCTCATGTGTGTTCCCTACATCCTCCACCTGAGGGGCTGGGGGTGGGGCAAGGGGAGAAACCCCCCCACCCAGCACTGGGATGGAGCAGGTACAGAGCAGGTGACATAGTGCCAGACGTTGGGCTGGGTGAGCACAGGTCCCCAAGGGGGCAGGCTCAGCATGCATGCTAGTGGGGGTGTCCCCCAAGCTGGCCCCATCCAACAAACCCTGGCTTTTTAAGGCAGGGCCCCAGCCTGGGTTTTTGGGGGGCCCCCACCCAAGTGGAGACTTGCAGAGCTGAGCTCTTGCTGAGGCCCCAGGGCCCTGGGCAGGCATTGTGGGCACCTGATGTCTGGTTCCTTCCTTCTAAGGAGATGCAGAGGCCCCCTGCCCTGCAGCCAAAGCCAGAGGCTGGGGCCCCCCGGAGGGGCCACCCTGTGTGCTCACCTGTGACGTGCACTGCAGGCTGGGGCGGCGGCACCTTGCAGGGCGGGTTGTGTGAGGATCCATGTGAAGGAAAACGCACGAGCTGGTGGTCACCACCCGGGAGCCGGGTCACAGGCTCTGACCCCTTCCCTTGGGGTTGGGCCTGGCGGGCGGGCAGCCAGCCAGCCAGCGCGAGGCCGGAGGAGCAGGCATCGGGGCTGGTGAGCACCTGTACCCGTGTCCTCTGCTGGGGCGGCTGTCTCCTTGCCCTCCCAGGCCCGCCTGGCATCTCTCCGAGGGGCAGGCCTCCCCTACTCTGACAGACAGTTGGAACTCACGGCGGATGGGCACGGGTGGGGCCTGGTAGCCACTTGGCCCTGCATTCTAGGGGCTTACGTTGCTCCGAGGCCTGGAACTTTCTGGGCAGACCTAGCGGCAGGGCCGGGACTGCTCTCCCACCTGTTTCCCCGTCCCCTGCCCGGCAGCCGGGAGGGGCATCACATACATACCTGTGTGTGAGAGTGTGTGTGCGAGCATGAGCGTGAGTGCACTGGTGCACACGGGTGTGAGTGTGTGTCTGGGACGTGGGCATCACAGCCCTTGCTTTCCACCTCTTATAGTCTTGCTGTTTCCGAATGCAGAGCTGGTCTCGGTTTAGCGTCTGCCACAGGCCCCGGGCCCTCCCCAGGGGGCTCTCGGCCTGCAGGACCCTGGGTTATTTCTGGGGGTTTCAGGAGTCTCATGGAGAGCCCAGGCCACCAGACCACTCGGCTCAGTCCTGGGCCGGGGCGCCTCACCCTTGGGGCAGTGGGTAGTGGGGTAGCCCCTCCCTCCCAGCCTCCTGGGAGCATCAAAGGGTTCTCAGAACAGGCGGGGGACCAAGAGAGAGGGCTGCGCCTGGGGTGTGCCCGTGGCGCCCAGGCCGGGTGAGCTGGCTGGAGACTCTGCGGCTCACACTTGGGTGTGGGTGGCAGCATGGTGAGCTCACCCCGTCCTGGTCCCACCCGCTCGTCCCCAGCCTCCCGAACCGGTCTCCCGGCTCACCCCCCAGCGGGCCCTGCTGTGCCCTGGAAGGGCTGGCCTCACCCTGGAGGGCTCCGGGGGGATGGGGGAGACCCCACTCTCCTCCCCAGCTCCCTAAAAGCGGGGTGACCATGCAGTTGATGGTACACCCCCAAACTGGGGAAGGGGGCAGCCTCGGAGCTCTGTGCTCTCTGTTCCCTGGGCTCGGAGCAGGTGCCTCGACACCCACAGGCCTCTGGGCCCTGCTCCGGGCCAGCCTGAAGCCCACGGTCTTCCGTCAGTGTCTCATGCCCACCCCATCCCCAAGGGCAGACTACCGGCCCAAGGGATTCCGTTTGCCCAGACTCGGCCCTGGCGGGTGTGAGCTCGGCAGGGAGGCTCCTTCCAGGGTGGGCTGTCCGAAGGTGCCCAGAGCAGTGCCTCGGGGCCTCGGGAGGGGGCGCTGCGGACAGATGTGCTGCTCAGCCAGGGCTGACTGACCGTCCCCCCCGCCCGGCATGGGTCTGGGTGCTGGGGACAGAGGTGGGTGGCCCTAGTCTGGGGAGGGTGCGTTCCTGGTCTTGGGCACAGGACAGGCCCTGCTGGCGTCTAGCGGAGGCTGCGGCGGGCAGGCGGTCACCACGCTCTTTCTCACGGCAGGCATCAGGGTGTCATTGGGCTGCTGCGGGCAGCTGGGGCCTGCCTGTCCCCCCAGGAGCTGGAGGACTCGGGGACAGAGCTATGCAGGTGAGGGTCGCAGGCGTACCTGTGCTTCCCGGGACGCGGGCTTCAGACGGGGGAGAGCCCATCGTGCACCAGCTGGGCCCTTGGAGCACTTGAGGGTGGGGTTCGTTCCTAGCAGAGGGAGCGGTCCAGCAAGGGGGTGTGTGTGAGAGCGTGCATGCGTGCGTGTGGGTCGAGGAGGGCTGTGGAGGGGTCGGCTGGGCTGCGTTTGGGGAGTTTGGGGCACGGGGTGGGAGCAGGGCAGTCGGCAGCTCTCACGCGCGGCTGCGCTCCCTCGTGGGGGGAGCCCCGCGTGGCCCCGTGCGGCGGGTCCTCGTCCCCGTCGTAGGGAGGACATCAAGGCCCAGCGGCTGCCCTGCCCTGGTGGGCGCTCCGCTGCCAGCTGCCAGCAGGACTCTGACCTCAGCCGCTCTGAGCGGCCACCACGCAGGCCTGGGGAGGCTGAGGCCCGGGAGGGGTGGTGGTAGGCCGGGCAGGGGGCAGGCCCAGGGCTGCGCTCGTCCTCCGTCCCCTGGGCCCCTCCGTGTGGCGCTGCTGATGTTCTGTCGCTGTCTCCCCGCCCGCCAGCCCCTCCTGTGTCCAGCCTGGGCTGCCGTGGGCGGGTCTGAGGCCTCGAGGAGGGGAGGGGCCGAGGGGGGGGCAGGCCGGAGGGCCGGAAGCGCCTTGGAAGTCAGAGCCCCCAGGCGTGGGCTGGGTGACAAGGGCGGTGTCTTAGACCATGGCTGCTGTGTGTGAGAAGGGGTGGCTGCCTGTTCTCCAGGAAGAGGACCTGAAGCTCTGGCCCCCTTGTCCCCACCGGCCAGCATCCCCCCACCCCCGAGCCTTGGAGGCCCCCATCCTAGACACAGTGGGGTGGAGAGAGCCCACTGGGCCCAGCCTCAGCCCCTCCCTCCCTGGAGTGCAGCGTCCCTGGGGGGACGAATCCTGCTGGCTCACCTGCCTCTTCTCAGCACCGACAGGGCTCAGGCGGGGGTGGGGGTGGGGGTGCGTCTCAGATGTGCGGGATGGTGGCAGGGCCCAGGCGGGGTGGGTCTTGGCTCTGAAGGGGCTTCTGGGGTGACTTGGTTCAGAGCTGCACCCCAGGTGGGTCTCGATGGCTCCGTTGACAGATGGGGAAACAGGCAGAGGGGGGCAGTGACAGCTCCCACGGGAGTGGGTCATCTGACCTGAGCTGCTTGGCTGGATTTGGGGGGGGCCCTTGGCCGGCTCTTCCAGGAGGCGAGTGTGTGTGGGAACCAGCGCGAGAGGCCTGGGGGCAGATCTGGGGGCGGGGCGGGTGGTGGCGCCATCAGCATGATTCACCTCAGGAATGACCCAGCACCGCTTTGGGGGCTGCTGCTGCCGTGTCCTGACCCAGAGGGAGTCCCGAGGGCCCACCTGCAGGATGGCCCTTCCTGCCCGGCGGCCCTGGCCAGCACACACCTGGCTTGGACCCCTTCCCTGCCTGGTCCCAGGGTGGGGAGTGGCCTCCTCTCAGTGCAAAGGGAGGATGGGGACGACCCCAGGAGGGCCTGGGAGGTGCTCTATGAGTCCCCCGCCACCTCCCTAGGGCAGGCAGGCCCAGGGCCCCTCCTAGCCAGGACCCCCCCCTGCGGCCTGCTGGGTCCAGGGCCATCCCCCCACTCCCCCGCCTCCTCAGACTTTCCTCCTGCCTCTGTGGGCCCCGCCGGGTGTTGTAAGATATGAAACTGGCGGACGGCACTCAGCGGGTGGGGTGTGTGTGCACGTGCACGCGTGTGCGTGCATCCTCACGCGTGTGCGTTCGTGTGTGCACCCTTGACCTGAGTCCCAGTCACCCCTGCTGGGTGAAACCAGACTCCAGGCCGTCTGCTGGCCCGCAGCGACTCCTGCACTCCTGCCCCAGGGCTCGGGCACTGCTGGGCCAGCTGTTTGGGGCTGGCTTTGCAGAAGTGCCGGTGGGCAGATGGACAGGTGCCCAGCGGTCTCTGACGGCTCCCCCTCCCAGGCTGGCATCCAGGGCAGACTGTGAAGGCCTGCAGGCATGGTGGCAGGCAGGGGCCGACCTGAGGCAGCCGGGCTATGACGGGCGCAGCGCCCTGCATGTCGTGAGTGCCACCAGTGCCCTCTGAGGCCACCTCCTCCAGGAAGGCCTCCCTGACAGCTCCATTGGCTCTCCCTTCCCAAATGCCAAACTCCTGCTCTCTGGGTGGATGCACTTCATACGCGGGAACCACAGGGGTGGGAGGGCTGTCCCTTTTTCCTGTCCCAGGTTCCCTCCCAGGGCCCAGACCTGTGGGGACAAGGGCAACGGAGGAGTCATGGGGTCCTTGGTGCATGGGTGGGAGGGCAGCCTGGTGGGCCGCTGGGGGTGGGAGGTGGGGTTCAGGGCCAGGTTGCTGGTCCGAGTCCCTGAGGCAGCCCCTACCCTGTTCCCCCTCATCCACCCTGCAGGCAGAGGCAGCTGGGAACCTGGAAGTGGTGGCCCTTCTGCAGAGCCTTCAGGATGGGGTTGGTGACCAGGCCCTGGGCCCAGTAAGTCCCCCACCCCTCTGTGGGGTTGGACCTGATGGGAACTGTGTCCTGGGGACAGAGCCGGTCTAAGTCAGTGGGGCCTCCAGAGCCCCTCCTGGGGGTGGGGCGCACCCTCTGTGGGAAGCTGCGAACTGCCTGGAGGGAGGGCCAACCCCAGACCCCCTGCTTCCGTCCTGTCCAGCCGCCCCATAGTGCACCCTGCCCCATGGCTCACCCTGCCGCGGCACTGGAGGCCCCAGCCATGGCCAAGAAGCTCCCCGAACCTGGAGGGGGCCTGCCCACCCTGCCCCGCCCCACCAGGACCAGCACCCACTGGGTTGGGTGGGCCAGGTTCCAGCTGACTCCCCACCCCCACGCCATCAGCTGGCCTTGCGGAAGACTCTCCAGGCTGGTTGGGTTTGCTCAGGTCCTTGGGTCCCTCCCCTGTGAAAGGCTGCTTCCCACTGACAGGTGCCCGGGCTTGTCTGTCTGCTCCGCCCCCATACAGTACCTGGGCCTCCACTCCTCCTCCAGAGACCTCCCACTGTCAGGAAGTGCTGCCTGGTGTCTAACCTGAAGCTGTCTTGCTGCAGCGTAAGCCATTCCTTCCTGTTGAGACCTGCTGGAAGGATGGCAGCAGACCCACCCCTGCGGCTCTGACTGTGCTGTGCGCCCTCTTCCCCTGCCCCCCTCCTCGCTGCTGGAGCTGCTTCCCATTCTGTTTCCAGAACGCAGCCTAAAGGTCTTTGTTGGGTAGAGTGACAATAAAATCTCTCTGAGGGCCATTCCCTCCCTAGATCCCCAAAGCCCGGCTCCAGTGGGTCTGTCTGGGTCCCAGGACCGTGGGTATGTGTGTGGGGTGTCAGGCCCCAGGCTCTGGGTCAAAGGGCGGTGTCTTCAGCACCCTGGGGGTGAGGGACGCTCCACCAATCCTTCCCAAGGCACCAGGAGTGAGTGTGAGTGTGGGCCCCTGGGCGGGGTGGGCAGGCTGTTCCCTCCCCCAGACAACCTCTGCCCCATCTCTCCTCCCAGACCTCCTCTTGAAGCTTGGAGTCACCTCCTCCAGGCAGCCCCCACCCACATCTGCTTCTGCTGAGCTCTCCTCGCGGAGACCATCTCTCTGGTCCTCCCGGTCCCCCTCACCCCGTCTTCACGGGGACCTCTGCAGTGTGCTGGCCCCTTGGCCCCATTCATTGCAGCCCCTGATCTGCTGGTAGCGCCGGACCTGCCACCTCTTATGAGCCAGGCCCATCCTGGGGAGCCTGGGTGGGTGGAAGCGCCCTGCTGTGCGCAGGTGTGGGATGGGCAGGGCGGGCCCAGGCCTGGTGGGTGTGGCTCTCTGAGGCCAGTGTCAGTGCCTTACCAGAGGCCCTGCTGGGGCTGAAATCAGGTGTTTGGACCCATGGCCTGAACCGGAAGCACCGGAAGCAGTCTGGTGTGGCGACAAGGGCATGCCCTTGGGCCTGGGCTGGCCTGAGGCCTCCCGCCCCCTGCCCTGCTGGGCTTGGGGAGCCTCCCCGCTCCAGGTCCCCCACCACCTTGGCCCCTCTCTAACTGCCCCCATAAGGACTGCCTTCAATCTGTCCCTCTGGCCCCTGAGCTGGGGGCTCAGGAAGCCGCTGGGCCCAGCCTGAGGGCAAAGGTGACCCCAAAGAGCTCTCCCTTGCACCCACCATGCAGCCTCTCCCAGAGGCGCTGGGCCGGGGGCGGCTCTGACCGCACCCCCAGGCTTCTCAGCCCGGTTCCCAGGCCCAGGCTGGCAGCTTTCCAGATCTTGCCCAGACACGGGTGTGCCTGGGCCTTGCACAAACAGGTGACACCACACGAGCATGGTGGGGCCCCATACCCTGATGACAGCCTAGTGAGCTGGGGCCTGGGGGGAAGAGGGGCCCTAGGGCTCCAGAGCTGGGAGCCCCTGCAGTTGCCGGTGGGCTGGGACCCTCAGAAGGCCAGGGGGCGGCAGGACTGTTGGACAAATACCTGGACAATTGGAGAGCACCTTCCGCGTCCCACGGCCGGTACCCATCCCCACGTCCTCTGTGGCGCCCGGCACACAGCAGCTCACCAGACACAGCCACCCCACGGGGGACCGGATGCGGCAGAGCCTGTGCTCACAGCCACGCCACACTCAGCGCGTCTCCTAGGCCCCGCGGAGCCCAGACTGTGAGAGCTGCGGTGCCTCAAGTTACCCCCCCATGGGCCCTCCCTCCCAGAAAGCCTGCCAGTGGAGAAGTGCCCACTGGAGCCCGGTGTCCCAGGGGGAGAGCGCTCGCTGCACTGGCTTTTCCCCAAGTGGGTCATCGAGGGCAGGGGAGAGGCTTCTGCCAGCGGGGCAGATGCGGGGAGCTCCCCTCCAGGCCCCCCGTTCTCAGGCCCCTCCACACACTTGGGGGATGCAGAGCCCTACAATGAGCGGCTCCTGGACTGGGCAGGTGTCCCAGAAAGCTCTGGAAAGTCTCAGGCATCTGTCTGGAAAATTCCCCAGGGCCATTCCTCAGAGAATGGCCAAGTCGAAGCAGGGGAGTCAAGGGCCGCCCTCTTTGCCCCCAGCGCCGCGCGAGGGTGGGTAGCCCCGCGGATAACAAAGTTGAAGGGTCACCTGCCAGGCGTTTGCTTCCATCCCGCGACGCCCCTGAATGGGCACCAGCCCATCTTCCTTCCCACTTTACAGCTGAAGAAATTAAGGCCCGGGCCTGTGCTCAGAGTCCCAGGAGGGCACGTGGCAGAGCTGGGCTACCAGCCCGCCTGGCACTGCACCAGCCCGCTCGCCTCTTGAAGGTAATGCCACCGGAGAGGTCGCCAGGTTGGTGGGAGACGCGGGAGTGAGGCGAGCTCGGCGAGGGCGGGGTACACGTGCAAGGCGCCCGGAGCCCCTCGGGGGCTCGGAGGGGCTGGAGCTGCGTGGCTCGCGCCCGGTGATCTCACTTGGGGTGGCGCTCCGGCTCCCAATGTCCCATCTCCTGGCGCTGGGATCCCAGGGTTATGGCTGGGAAACATCTCTCATTTAGGCCGTTATCCACGTTTAGCCAGTGTCTTCCGTCCTAAGATGAGATTTCTCAGTCAGGGCCGCCCTCACCCCAGCTACATGTGACACCTCAATACCTCCTGCTGCGAGTGGGGGCCCCGGGCGCTGGTACTGGTCACCTCTTCCTCTCCACTCTTACCAGTCCCCTCTGGCGCCGGCGACAGTGGCAGTGTGGAGGGAGGGGTCTGCCCCGGACTGGGCTGCACCAGGGCCCAGAACAGGGGACAGGAGAGGAGGGGTCTTTCCGCCCGTGCGGGTGACGGGGTGGGGGGGGAGGAGCTCCCAAGCTCATTGTCTTGGTCACACACCTCTGTGCCCCCTCCCCCCAGTTCCTGCCCACACACACTGCCACTCAGGCCTGGGGACTCAGCAGAGACGTGGGGTGTGGAGTCCCAGCTCCACCATGGAGCGCCGTGTGACCTCTGCCTCTCTCTGAGCCTCAGTTTCCCCAACTGCAAATGGAAACGATGAAACCTTTGCTACTCACTTTACTGGGTGGTGGTGCAGGTAAACCACACACAGCATGTGTGACAAGGTCTAGAGGGTCCGTCACAACTCGGTGGCTGCATCCCGGCCTGGGACCAGCCTGGGCTCCCGAGCCCAGAGGACACGGGGGTGCAGCTGGTGGCACGGCCTTGCGTGGCCACCCCGGACTTAGCCAAACGATGGTGACCACCGTCCTCGTCCACCCACCCCCGGGCCGCACCAGTGGCTCAGGGTTTGGGCTGAGGACTTTAGGGGTCACCTCCCTCCAAATTTTCTCTTTCCTAAAGCTTGGACTCCGCCATTAGCCTCCAGTGGGCAGCTCTGCTGCCCCAACATGTCCAGGTGACTAAAGCGGGCAGGCCGGGGTGCATGGGGCTGCGGGGTGCTGGCCCAGGGCTCCTGCCGGGCGTGGAGGGGACGGGGACAGGAATGTTGTGCCCTGGCTCCCCTGCCGCCCAGGGTGGGGAGTGTGGGCGCAGGATGGGGCTTCCAGCGTGGGCTCTGAGGAGGGGTCCGGGCTGCCTTCCTTACCCCCTGGGAGGAGACAGGGTCTGAGAACCAGAAACCTGCCGGCGCGTCCTCACCCTCCCTCTAGTTTCACTTTCCATTTGTTCCCCTCCTCCCCTCTCCCACGAAGTTCCCTTTGAAGTGAGAAGGGACACGGATGGGCGTGTCCAGCCGGCCCTCCCGCCACCCATGGGCGGTACCCGGGTCCCGGGCTTCTGCCGGCTCCGGTCCTCACCTGGGCACCAACTAGGCCGCCGTCCCCACCTCCCAGCAGTGAGCCGGGCGCCCCGGGTCCCTGGCGGGACGGTGTGGGTATGGTCCCCGGGCCCGGAGCGTGGACCCTAGGGGCGCCGGGGGCAGCGGGCCGGGCGGGGCCGGGAGGCCGGTGAGTCAGGGCCACCCCCGCGTGGGCGCGCCGAGCAGGTACCCGGGCCGCGGACTACCGGCCGCGCGACCTGCCGGCCCGGGAGCCGCCCCGCCCGGAAAAACCGGTCGGGCCGGCGCGGCGCGGGCGCATTCCGGAGGCGGGGGAGGGCGGCCACCCGCTTAAAAGGCGCCGCGGCGCTCGCCGCCGCCGCACGGACGCACCGCCGGGCATCGCGGGGCCGTGGGCGGAGGGGACGCGCCGCCAGGCCGGCTGGGCTCGCGGGGGCTCGTCGGGCGCGGTTGGGCGGGTGGGGCTGGGTCCGGCTGCCGCGCTCCTCCTGCGTGTCCGGGCGTCGGGGCGCGCGGCTGGGGTCCCGGGCGTCGGGGCTCTTCTCTCCACGGCGCGGAGGACGCGGATCGCGCGCTGGGTTCAGTGGTTCTTAACAGTTCAACAGTTCTGTAGCGCAATTGTGAAATGTTTAGGACCACTAGACCCGGCGGGCCTGCGCGCAGCGACAGCGATGGAGCCGCCCACGCGCGGCCCGGGAGCAGGGCCGGGAGCGGGGGCGCCTGGCAGGAGCCCTCGGACCCTGCGCCGCGCACCCCAGGCCAGCCCGGGCCCTCCGCACCTCGCCCGGCAGACCCCGAGGCCGGGCCTGGGGCCGAGCGCGGCGGGAGGCGGCGGGGCGTGATGGCGCCGAGCGCTGGGAAGGGCTGGGAAGCCCTGGGAAGCCTTGGGAAGCCCTGGCAAGCCCTAGCAAGCCCTGGGAAGCCCTGGGAAGCGCTGGCAAGCGCTGGGAAGGGCTGGGAAGCCCTGGGAAGCGCTGGGAAGCGCTGGGAAGCCCTGGGAAGGGCTGGGAAGCCCTGGGAAGCGCTGGGAAGGGCTGGGAAGCCCTGGGAAGCGCTGGGAAGCCCTGGGAAGGGCTGCGGTTTGGGCGCGCCGGGCCCACGCTCCTGGCGCGCTGCCTGCGCGGAGAAGCCACTGCTGTCCTCCTGTAGCCCGAGCACCCCTCCACCCCTCCGCCACTTGAAACTCCGTCGGCTTCCCAGCCGGGCCCTGGCGGTGGCCGCGCGGGGTGGAGGAGCTCTCCTAGCCCTCGGCCTCCCGGTCCTGGTGACGCGGCGGCCGCGCCCTCCGGGGCGGGAGTGGGTCGTGGGCTCGCTGGGGGAGAGCTGGAGCCTTCGCTTCGCAGAGGGCCCGTGCGGGGCGATTGCAGGGGCCCAGTGAGAGCGTGTGGAGTGAATGAAGGACCCCCAGGGACAGAAACGTTGGGGGGGGGAGGAAGTTGGTAGACCACGCCCCAGGTAGGGGAACAGGCCCGCGGACTCGGTGGGCCGGACCGCCTTGGCCAGGGCGTCCCCACTGCCGTGCGTCCTGGGAGCACGCGCCCTATAGGTCCCGTGGGAGCCGCGGGAGCCCGCGTATCTCTGGGAGGGGCTGGCCCCGGGAGGGGCTCAGCAAAGTGTCACCCCATTCCCACCTCCCGCCAGGGCGAGGCGTCCCTCCCGGAGGATGAGACTGACCTGCCCGGGAGCCTGCCTGGCCCGCGGGTCTGGCGCCACCCTCTGGGGAGGGAAGGTCCCTGCCTCCTTGGCCCCGGGTGTCGGGGAGCCGAAGGGCAGCCTGATGGCGGGTCGGACAGGCCGGGCTTTGAGGCCCACCGGAGGCGCGCGGACCAGCTGGATGGCTTTGGGCCAGTCACCAGCTCGTGAGTGTGGTGGTGGTGGTTCGGGGCGTGGGAGGGCGGATGCCAGGCCCCTACAGGGTGGATGTGAGGACAGGAGACGTGGTGTGGAGGGAGAGAGCTGGCCGCAGAAGGATGTGGCCCCAGTCCAGGCTGTGGGCCCTCTGGCTGCCTGGGGGAGGGGGTCGTGTACCCGGCATGAGGGTCCACCTTCCAGCCAGCACTTTCCCCTTTTGCTCAGTAAACTCCACTGCAGCCGCCTCTCGGGAGCACAGCAGGGCCAGGCCGGGTCCGCGGTACTCTGAGGGGCCCAGAGCGTCTCAGCAAGGATGCTGACGCTGTCTCCTGACCGCCAGTGGCAGCTTCATTCGACGGTGTTCTTCCTGCGCCGCCTGCTGTGCCCCCAGCAGCCCACAGGCAGGGGCTCCCCTGCTGGGGTCCAGGTGAGGGGTCATGGGGTGTTACCTAGTCTGTGGTCCGGAATCATTTTGTACGATGTGAATATATACATTACAGACTGATGAAAATAAACGTATGTTCTAAAGCATCATCGTGTCCTGGGCTGGCTGTCCTTTCTCCCCCGGGCCTCGTCGTGGTCTCTTCTTCCTTCCAGCCCCAGAGGAAGAGAAATGAGGACAGTTGTGTAGGAGGGTGGCCAGGTCCCCACCTGGCCTGGCTGCCAGCCTCTGGCCCCGTGGTCTCCCAGCAAGCCCCTAGCCCCTGCCACCAGCTTTCTCTTAGTTGGGGAAGGGACACCTCCTGAAACCTTCCCCCACCTCCCTGACCCAGGCCCCTGGGCCCCTCCCCCCCCTTCTCTTTTGAGCTGCTGCCTTGAAGAGCCGGGCTGGGGAGAGGGCTTGGTCCCGGGGCCCCAACTTCAGGTGGCTCCACCTGCTTCCAGCCTCACCCCATACTGACACCCAGCTGGCTGCTACCGTGCCCAGCCTGGCTGGGCTCTGGTCACAGGGAGGGGCAAGTCTGGAGGGCTTAGGGGCTGAAGTGATGGAGGACCCTCCTCGGCCGTTCCCACCCCCCTCCCCCATCCTGGCTCAGACAGAGAGTCGTGGTTCCAAGCCTTGCTGCCCATAAGCACGTGACCGTGGCAGTTCCCTCCTCTCAGCCCGTTGCTTCCTCTGGCAGCGGGGTTGGTAGTGCCCATCTCGCGGGGCTCGCTGCAGGGCCACTCCCGGAGCGCTGATGTGGGGCAGAGCTAGAGCTGATCGCAGGGACGGTAATACCTCGGGCGGAGGGCTGGTGGGGGGAGACCCCAGGTAGCAATGGGGAGGGGTCTCACCCCATGCCCCCTCGGTCCCTGGGGCTTTCTGTGACAAGCCCTGTCTCTCCTGACATACACTGCCCCCTGCCCCTGCCCCCCGACACCTCTCCTCTCTCTGGCAGATGATGCTCAGGGTCCCCAGTACCCATTCTCTTTAGCAATGGAAGCCCCTAGTGTCCACTGGGCACTTGGCCCCCTGAGCTGCTAGTGTGGGGCACGGGCCTGCCTCTACTTCCTCTTTCCCCTTTCCGGGTGGAACCAGGCCACTGTGGTGCTAAGCCCGCCCTGGCCTTGCAGACACGGGACCACCCTGGGCCATGGCAGAGCCTCTCTGGATGAGGCTGACCAACTCGTCAAGGTTTGCCTGGGACTTTCAGGTTTTACCACTGGAAATCTCATGTTCTGGGCACCCTCTTTGTCCAGGGCAAACTGGGACAGCTGATCACCCCACCCAGGACTAGTTCGGGGGATCCGCCACCCTGGTTCCTTGGACCACTTACCAGCTTGTCTTTTCCACAAGAGAAATTAACCTTCTTTTTAAAGCCACTGTTATTTTGGTCTCTATTAAAGTAGCTAAACCAGTCTTCTGAGCAAGTGGTCTCCAGCTTTGCCACGTGGCTGTCACCGGGAGGGCTGGTGAAGATCACCAGGCCCAGGCTCAGAGCAGGATGGACAGGGAGCCCGCGCCTTGGCCAGGTTCCCAGTTGATTCTGATCGAGGCTCGAGGCCGGAAACCACTGTCTTAAGTAGTAGATCTCAGCAAGAGAAAAGAATTGGAGGAATGAGGGTAGACAGACCCCGGAACCTGTGGCTTTTGGAGACGTCCCGAGCCTCTAATCCCCAGGGGAGCAAGAGCCCGGAGCAGATACTGCCTGTCAGTCCCTCTGTCCCCAGCGTCCCTGCCTGAGTCCCTACTGCATGGGCAACCTGCTGGGGGTCCCCCCAGGCTACAGTGAGTCTAACTCCAAGTGCCCCTGAGGTTGAGAATCTTCATAGAGGAGGAGGGACAGATGACAGTTCCCTACTTTCTCCATACCCTCGGCGACTTGGTGAGTGTCCACTGTGACGGGCTCTCTGAGCATCTGCTATTGTTCTTAAAGACTGCAGGGCCCACAGGTGGGAGGGGCCACGTCCAAGAGAGCTGTCCTCAGGCCCTCCAGTCGCCGGGGATCACTCTTGTTTTTTTTTTTTTGGAAGTCTTATTTTATTTTTTAATCATACCTCATCTAAAAAAATAGCTCTGAAATTGCAATGGGTACTATTGAATACACATAGTTGATGACTTTAATCAGGTATTCTTTGTTTTTTTTAACATCTTTATTGGAGTATAATTGCTTTACAATGGTGTGTTAGTTTCTGCTTTATAACAAAGTGAATCAGTTATACATATACATATATCCCCATATCTCCTCCCTCTTGCATTTCCCTCCCACCCTCCCTATCCCACCCCTCTAGGTGGTCACAAAGCACCGAGCTGATCTCCCTGTGCTATGCGGCTGCTTCCCACTAGCTATCTGTTTTACATTTGGTAGTGTGTATATATCCATGCCGCTCTCTCACTTTGTCCCAGCTTACCCTTCTCCCTCCCCGTGTCCTCAAGTCCATCCTCTACATCTGCATCTTTATTCCTGTCCTGCCCCTATGTTCTTCAGAACCTTTTTTTTTTTTTTTAGATTCCATATACGTGTGTTAGCATACGGTATTTGTTTTTCTCTTTCTGACTTAACTTCACTCTGTATGACAGACTCTAGGTCCACCCACCTCACTACAAATAACTCAATTTCTTTGCTTTTTATGGCTGAGTAATATTTCATTGTATATGGGGATCACCCTTGTCTTTATTTTTTCAGTGTCTAGAGATGTAATTAACATATAGTAAAATCTACAATGTGTGTTTAAAGCGTACAATCTGATGACTTTTGCCATATGCATACATCCATGAAACCATCTCCATCATCAAGGTAAGGAGCAGATCCATCACCCACGGGGTTAACGTGGCCCTTTGAGATTACTTCCTCCCTCCCCAACGCCCCCCCACCCCTGACACGAAGTTTTCTTTCTTGGAAGGTTTTCAAATGCAAATTCAATATCTTTAATGGATATAGGACTATTTGGTTTATCTATTTCTTCTCAGGGGAGTTTTATCAGTTTGTATTTTTCAAAGAATTTGTTTATTTAATCTAAGTTGTCAGATTTATTGGTATAAAGTTATTCATGATATTCCATTATTATTCGTTTGGCATCTATAGAATCTGTACAATGTCCCATCTCACATTCTTTTATTTTTTCAAAATTTTATTTATTTATTTATCTGCCCGGCATACGGAATCTTAGTTCCCCGACCAGGGATTGAACCCGTGTCCCCCTGCAGTGGAAACTCGGAGTCTTAACTGCTGGACCGCCAGGGAAGTCCCCTCCCCTTCTTTTTTTTTAAAAAAACCCAAAGTCCCTGATGGTTTTCAGGGAGGATTTTTTTTTTTAAGATTTTAAAATTTATTATTTATTTTATTTATTTTTGGCTGGGTCAGGTCTTAATTGCGGCACCAGGATCTTCACTGAGTCATGAGAGATCTTCTGTTGTGGCACGCAGGCTTCTCTCTAGTTGTGACGTGTGGTTTCCAGGGCGCGTGGGCTCTGTAGTTTGTGGCGCACTGGCTTAGTTGCCCCACGGCATGTGGAATCTCAGTTCTCTGACCAGGGATCGAACCCGCGTCCCCTGCATTGTAAGGCGGATCCTTTACCACTGGACCACTAGGGAAGTCCCCCCTCCCATCCTTAATATTGATGATTTTGTGTTTTCTCAGCCTGGCTAGAGGTTTATCATTTTTATTGATCACCTGAAAGAACCCACTTTGAATTTGATTAATGTTCTCTATTATTTTTCTGTTTTCTATTTAATTGATTTCCACTCTTTTATCTCTGTTATTTCCCTTCTTCTATTTACTTTAGGTTTTGTTTGTTCTGCTTTTCTAGCTTCTTAAGATGGTGTCTGTTAGGCCATTTGAGGTTGACCCAAAGCTCCCTGAAGCTCTGTTCATTGTTTTTTTTTTTTTTTAATATTTATTGATTGATTGATTTGGCTGTGCCAGGTCTTAGCTGCGGCACGTGGGATCTTCATTACTGCGTTAGGGATCTTTAGTTGCAGCACGTGGGATCTAGTTCCCTGACCAGGGATGGAACCCGGGCCCCCTGCATTGGGAGTGTGGAGTCTTAACCACTGGACCACCAGGGGAGTCCCTCTGTTCATTGTTTACAGTTTTGTTCTCTCTGTGTTTCACTTTGGATAGTTTCTACTTCTAGCTAAATAATTGCTTCTTCTGCAGTGTCTAATTGGTATTAATTACATCAGTGTAATTGTCATCTTGGACATTATATTTTCCATCTATGGAAGTTCGATCGGGTCTGTTTAATAGTGTCATCTCTGCTTAATGTATTTAAGCATTCCTAGATCTTCTTGAACATACTGAAATAGTTACAAAAATAGTTTTAATGTTCTTGTGAACTGATTTTATCATCTGCATCATTTCTGGGTCTGTTTCTTTGTGTGTGTGTTTGTGTGTGTGTGTTATTTATTAATTTATTTATTGAAGTATAGTTGATTTACAGTATTGTGCTCGTTTCAGGTGTACAGCAAAGGGATTCAGTTATGTGTGTGTGTGTATACATCTATCTATCTATCTATCTATTCTTTTTCAGATTCTTTTGCTTTATAGGGATATTGATATTGAGGGACTTCCCTGGTGGTCCAGTGGTAAAGAATCTACCTTCTAATGCAGGGGACGTGGGTTTGATCCCTGGTCGAGGACCTGAGATCCCACATGCCACAGGGCAACTAAGCCTGCGCACCACAACTCCTGAGCTCGAGTGCCTCAACGAGAGAGCCTGTGTGCCACAAACTACAGAGCCCACGTGCTCTGGAACCCTCACACCACAACTAGAGAAGAGAAAACCCAGACGCCACAACGAGAGAGAAGCCTATGTGCCGGAATGAAAGATCACGTGTGCCTCAGCGAAGATCCCACAAGCCGCAACTAAGACCTGATGCAGCCAAAACAAACAAACAAACAAACAAACAAAACAAACCAGAATTAAAAAAACCCCAGATATTGAATATAGTTACCTGTGCTATACAGTAAATCCTTGTTGTTTATCTATTCTATATATAGTAGTGTGCATCTGTTGATCCCAAACTCCTAATTTATCCCCCTTTTCCACTTTGATAACCGTAAGTTTGTTTTCTATGTCTGTGAGTCTGTTTCTGTTTTGTAAATAAGTTCATTTGTATTATTTTTTTAGATTCCACATTTAAGTGATATCATATGCTATTTCCATCTGATTTACCTCACTTAGTATGATAATCTCTAGGTCCATCCATGTTACTGCAGACAACATTGTTTCATTCTTTTTTATGGATGAATAGTATTCTGATATATATATATATATATATATATATATATATATATATATATATATATATATACACACACACACACACAGATATATCTCACATCTTAACCCAGTCATCTGTTGATAGACACTTAGGTTGCTCCCATGTCTTGCCTATTGTGAATAGTGCTGCTATGAACATTGGGGTGCATGTATTTTTTCAAATTAGAGTTTTCATCTTTTCTGGGTATATGCCCAGGAGTGGGATTTGCTCTATCATATGGTAATTCTATTTTTAGTTTTTAAAAGAACCTCCATACTGTTCTCCATAGTGGCTGCACCAATTTACATTCCCACCAGCAGTGTAGGAGGGTTCTCTGGGCCTGTTTCTATCGACTGATTTTTCTCCTCATTTTGTGGTTTTCTGTTTCTTTGTGTGCCTGGTAATTTTTGATTGGCTGCCAAGCATTGTGGCTTTAAACACTGTTGGGTGCTGGGTAATTTTGTATCTTACAAACATTGTGAGCCTTGTCCTGGGATGTGGTTGAACTACCTGCAGAGAGTTTGATCCTTTTGAGGATTGCTTTTAGCTTTGTTAAGCAGGAGATGTTCAACATTTATTCTGTTTTATTCTGTTGCCCCAACAATGAGGCAGCCCTCAAGTCCTCCACCCCACACCTTGCAAACGATGAGGCTTATTCCTTCTGGTCAGTGGGAACACACACCATTCCCAGCATGTTTAAAAAAATTTTTTAATTATGGGAAAATATACAATACATAAAATTTATTCTTTTAACCATTTTTTTTTTCGGTATGCGGGTCTCTCACCGCTGTGGCCTCTCCCGTTGTGGAGCACAGGCTCCGGATGCTCAGGCTCAGTGGCCATGGCTCACGGGCCCAGTCGCTCCGTGGCATGTGGGATCCTCCCGGACTGGGGCACGAACCCATGTCCCCTGCACTAGCAGGCGGACTCTCAACCACTGTGCCACCAGGGAAGCCCTCTTTTAACCATTTGTAAATGCACAGTTCTGTGGCATTAAGTACACTCACATTGCTGTGCAACCATTACCACCATCCACCTCCAGAACTTTTTCTCATCTTGTGAAACTGAGACTCTGTCTCCATTAAATAATAGTTCCCAATTCCCCTCCTCCCAGCCCTTGGAACCACCGTTCTACTTTCTGTCTTTTAAAAAAAATTATTAATTTATTTGGCTGCACTGGGTCTTAGTTGTGGCACAAGGGATCTTTAGTTGCAGCATGCATGCAGGATCTAGTTCCCTGACCAGGGATCGAACCTGGGCCCTCTGCATTGGGAGCGTGGAGGCTTAACCACTGGACCACCAGGGAAGTCCCTCTACTTTCTGTCTTTAAGAGTTAAGACAGTTACCTCAAATGAGCAGAGTCGTACTGTATTTCCATGTTCCGTGACTGGCTTATTTCACTGAGCAAATGTCCTCAAGGCTCATCCATCTTGTGGCAGGTGTCAGGATTTCCTGCCTTTTCAAGGCGGAGAGCAGTGTTCCACGGTGTGGAGGGACCACAGCTTGCTGACCTATTCCTCTGTCAACGGACACTTGAGCTGCCTCCACCTTTGGGCTGCCGTGAGTGATGCTGCTGTGGACATGGTGTGTGCGCCTCTGTTTTGGTTCCCACGTGGTTGAAACGGAGGCAGCTTTCCTTCCGTTCCCTCCCGGTGGCTCCTTCTCTGGCCTTCGGGAATGTCCTTTCCTTCACGTGCTGACGGGCACTGGGCTAGAGACTCAAGGGGCCCCTTTGCCGGTCTCCAGACCCGTGTTGGTTCTGGCAGCTCTTCTCTCTGAGACTCTGCCCTGCAGACTCGCGCAGCCTTGGCTGCCCCAGAGTCCTGATGGTGTGCCGTCTGCCCGGGGATGCCTGAGGGCTCCCCCTGGTGCCTCCTCCATGTGCTGAGGCCCGTCAGCTCTCCCCGGCCAGTGGGCTGGGCCAGCGCACGCCCTGCCTCACCTGCTGCCCTCTCTCAGGGGTCCCTGTCCCGTCCTGCCTGAGAGCCAATGTCTGTGAACGGTTGTTTCATCTATTTTGTCCCTTTTTGAATATTTCTGGTGGGAGTGTGAATCTGGTCCCTGCTGCTCTATCTTGGCTCAGAAAGCACCCCCGCCTCGTTACCCGAAGAATACTAGCTCAAACCTCTCCCTGCGGTCTGCTGATTCGCTGCCGTGGTCCTTTCCCAGAAACGTTTCTGGCTGTCCTCAAGGGATGACAGTATTGTGACAGACACACAGGGACGTCTCCCTCCTGCTCTCCTCTGGAGCTAGACCTCTCCTGGACTCTTCGTGCTCACCACCCCCGATGCTGGATTCTCCTGGGGACGCAGATGTTCCACTGGCTCAGTGCTGGGCATGGAGGCTCCGTCAGAGCCCACCTACATCCACGTGTAGCTCGTCGCATGTACGCACAACTTCCTTGAGGGCCTGGCCTCAGCAGAAGTGAGGGGAGGTGGCCACCTCCAGGAGTGCTTCCTGGGGGGTGTCTAAGTGGCAGAGCCAGCTCAGTCCCAGCAGGGGGGACCCTCCAGGTACCTGTCCTCCTCCCTCCAAGACGCAGCCTCCCTTTATCTCCAGGCCACGTCCCCAACGTGCCTGAAGAGTGTCTTGGGAAGATGCCCCAGCACACAGGTCAAGGTGACACGCCATGGGCAAGGCGACACTTGGCCATACATTTTGTGAAGTCTGGCTTCTTTAGTCTTTGCTCCTCATTTTAAAAAACATTCAGATAAGGGTTTAATTTTCCTTTGGAGTCACTTTGGTCTCAGACCGTGGGTGGTGGTATAAAGCACTCAATTGCTTTCTTTGTAATTTCCACTGGGATTTTTCTCTAGAGTTATTCAGAAGTATGTTTTCACTTTCACCTACATTTCTAAATTAAACAAATACTTTCTCTTAAACGTGAACTTTAAGCATTTATATAATTTAAAAAGTCAAATAATAATTATAAAACTTGTTAAGAAAAACAGAAGCTTCCTGTCCTATATTTTCCTGCCCCAAGTTAGCATACTATGTCACAATCCCTTTCTGGTACAGCTTTTTAATTAAAGAAATAATTGCCTCATTTTTTAATTTGCATAGTTATGATGGAAGTTTATATCCCGTCTAAATGTGTTCAACACATTATGTAATCTATATCCTTCCTTCCCTCCCTCCCGCCCTCCCTGCTTTCCTCCCTCCCTTCCTCCCTCCCTCTCTTCCTTTCTTCCTTCCTTCCTTCCTTCTTTCTAAGGCCTCCTTGTACAGTGCTCTGAATGCCTGGTCCAATCTGGACCCTTAGGACTCAGCTGACACCTGTAAACCTCTGTTCACCACCCTGGAAATGCCCTTTATCTCTTTCCTGGGTTGGAGTCCCATTTCCTTGATCCCATGTCCTCTTTTTCCTTGGTTTAGTTCTTTATTTGGGAGGAGTCCATCTGCCAGGAACTTGGAGAAAGGGAAAGATCAAAGGCCAAGTTTTTGTCTTTATTCTACTTTTCTACTCAGTTGATAGTTTGGCTGGGTATAGAATTCTAGATAGGGAATAATTTTTCCTCCGGGTTTTGGAAACTGCTCTAT
Organism: Mesoplodon mirus; assembly: GCF_964341445.2. Lineage (NCBI taxonomy): Eukaryota > Metazoa > Chordata > Mammalia > Artiodactyla > Ziphiidae > Mesoplodon > Mesoplodon mirus. Next base: position 187,654,915 of record NC_138979.1, read on the forward strand.
TCTCTTCTAGTTTCCATTGCTACTGTTGAGAAGTTGGAGGCCAATCTGCTTCTTGCTTGACATGTGGATTCCTCCCCCCATTGCAAGCTTTTAGTATCTTCTGTTTGTTCCTGGTGTTGTTTTGAGATTTCACAAAGATGTTGGTCTTTCTTTCTTTCTTTTTCTTTCTTTCTTTCTTTTTTTTTTTCATTGTGGAAACCATTAAATCCTCAGTCCTTAGTTCTGGGATTTTTTTTTCATTATTTCCTTACCCATATTTTTTCTGCTTTTTTCTCCTGCAACTACTATTATTCAGATATTGAACTTCTTACTCTAATCCTATAATTTTTTTTCTTTCTCCTCCTCCCCTTATTTTTCTCTTTCTTTTTCTTCTACTTTCTGGGGTATTTCCTTGACTTTATCTTTCATCCTTTTGAATTTTATTTCTGTTATCACAGTTTTATTTTCCAAGTGCTTCTCTTATTGTTCTCTGAATTGCATCTGTACTTAAGTTCATGGAACTCAACATCTTCTCTTCTTTCTTTGAGGAACCCCCATGGTCATGCCCAGGATGAGTGAGGGATGGTGGCTCATGAGGCATGCAGCTGTCCTTGACATGGTCAGTGGTGTGCCTGGACCCTGGGGTCTGGAGGGCATGGATCCCTCAGCACCCCCATCTTTATTCATCCAGCATACCAGCTCATGCTGTTTGCATTCTCAGTGTGTGTGGTCCATCATGCTGTACACTCTTGTGTAAGCTGTATTACACACACACACACACACACACACACACACACATACACACACACCCAACCTGTGTTCAAAAGGGCAGCTTCATGTCCAGCCCTGGTTCCTGCAGATCCAGAGCTGAGCTGGACTCTGCCCCTGCCCTGGAGAGGTGTAGGGAGCTGTTTGTATGCGACAGTACCCAGACGGGCTCCTCAGGAAGCAGGAAGGCCATTTCTGGCACGTTGTCAGGGCAGTGATGCAGCTGCAGTAGGGGTTTCCCAGGGCTTTCCAGCTTGCACCCCCTGCCCCCATGTGTCCCTCTACCCTGGTCATTGCTTGTCCTCGAGGTAGAGGTTGAGCCCAGGTCTTTGAGGGATAGGGGGAGAGGGAGCAAGAATGGGGGTGAGGGAGGAGGAGGGAGTCAGGGGTGGGCTGAGGCCTGTGGGGGTGGGGGGGGACACAGGGAGGCACGTGGAGGGGAGGCTGAAGAGGTCTCAGGGCTGGCACCTCTCACTCTCAGGGGTCTAAGCAAGCCCCTACCCTTCTCAGGGCCTCAGTTTTCCTATCTGCATAAGAGGGAAACCAGACGGTTTCTCTCTTAAATATTGATGCATTCTTTTTCACCAGCGACCGTGGCCAAGGGGCGCCATCTGCCGGCCACAAGTGGCAGTGTCCCCATTGCAGCTGTGACTGCGTGAACACAGGGGATTGGCTTCCCAGAGTCCTGGTTCCTGCCCTCTGACTTCATCAACCAGGGAGTCGGGGAGGAGGGGTCTGCTCCTGCTACTTGGTGACCTTCCTGACTAGTTTCCTGTCTTCCTTAAACATTCACTGACACCTGGGAATCAGTGACACCTGTGCCCTGGAGGGGCACAGGAACATGCCAGGTGTGGCAGGAGTACCAGGACTGGGGGACTAGTTCTGCCTAGGGCTGGAAGCCTTCCTGGAAGAGGTGGCATCTGAGTGCACCCTGAAGTTGGAGTCGGTCAGCTATGAGGGGGAAGTCCAGGCAAAGAGGACAAAAGAAGTTGAAGGAGCGGAGTCCAAAGAGGAGGAGGTCCAGGCTGGTGCCTTGCGGGTGGGCTGAGGGACCACCACTTTCTGTGGGGCACCTCCGAAGGGCTCAGAATTTCTACTGGGGCTGGGAGCCTTGCAGGCTGGGCTGGAGGGCCAGAGTGCTCCTGTCATGGTGCAGCTGCTGATTACAGGGTTTGGGGACCACTCAGTGCCACGTACATTTCCTCTCAGGAGCTGGGGAGGTGCAGACAGATCAGGAATGCTTCCATCTGAGCTAGGAAGTGTCCTCAGGCTGGTCAAACCTGCTGACCTAGGGCTGGGCTGGGCGGGTCTGGTCAAGTCATCCCAGGGTCAGGGTCTGACCCTGCAGCCTTGCTCTGGATCGGGTGGGAAGGAGGGCCAGAGTGAGGAGGCCAGAGCAGACATCCAGGTGGGGGGCCAGAAGGGCTGCACTCAGGGAGGGGATGGAGGGTAGGGGCCCCTCTGCAATGGGACTTCACACAGGAGTTAGCAACAAAGAGCATGCCGGGAATCACTCATGCCTTTATTTCTTCAACAACTATCAGTGGGTGTCTACGCTGTGTCAGGTACGAGAGAAACAGCTGACTTTCTAATAGGGATGATGGGCAGTAAACAAGACAAATAAGAAACATTCATAGTAACGCGTGGAAGGTGCTGAGGAGGAAAACTAAAGCACTGGGGTGCTGGGGAATATTGGGAGGGTTTGGGGTTTTAGGTAAGGTGGGTAAAGAGGGCTTTGCCGGGAAGGTGACCTTCCAGAAAAGAGAGAGAGAGCAGAGTGGATGTCTGGGGAACAGCGTCCCCTGCAGAGGGAACAGGAATGAGCCCCTGAGGGGGCCGTGCTCAGCAACAGCAAGGAGTCTGTGAGGCTGTGGGACGCTGGGGCTCCCAGGGCATGAGAAGGGAAGCAAGAGCTCTGAGCAGAGAGGTGGTGTGATGTCACCCACCTGCTCGAAGAAGGCACCCCTGGCTGCCGTGTTGAGAGCAGATCCAGGGAGGTGGCGGTGGTCACAGAGCCTCCAGTTAGGGGCCACTGCAGTAAACATGATGGTGGCCGAGACAGGGCATGGACATTCTGTCAAGGGAGCGGGAACAGGAAATCTTGACGGATAGGACCCAAGGGCGCCGAGAGCAAGCAGGAGTCAAGGATGACTCCAGGGTGATTGAACTGAGTGGACGAATGAGCAAGCGAATGACGGAAAACCCAACACCCAGGAGCCCCTCCTCCACTGCCCTTATCGGAGCCCATCCCCACGTGACTCGAAGAAAGGGCCAAGGGGCGGGCCCTCGCGCCACATTAGTACCTCTGCTGGCGCTGGCCGAGGTGCTGAAACCACGGTGCTGGAGGTGGTCCCATCTCTCTGGGCCTGGGGCTCCTCCTGGCGTGGGGTGCTGGGCAGGGGTGCGGGGCAGAGGGCAGGAGGGGCTGGCCCAGTGACCAGGGCGGGTCCCTGTTCTACAGGGAGCCGGCCTGACTCTGCTGGTCTCTCTCTCTCTCTACTTGACGCACCCTTATGCTGCAGCCCACTGCGGCAGGGGTGGGGGTGGGGATGGAAGATGGAATGTGATCATCCTCGCCTCCTGCTTCTGAGCCCCGGCTGAGAGCCCCCAGGTCAAGGCCCTGTCCTGCCCTCCACAGCTGCACTACTGAGGCCAGGCCCTGGGGGTGAAGGGGCTACCTGCACACCTGCACAGACGCTGCATCCAGACGGCCTGGGATGCATTCTGGCAACTTAGTTCACCACTCTGCCTGTTTCCTCATCTGTGTGCTGGGGATCGCAATAACACCCCCCGCTAGAGTTGTTGTGAAAATTAAATGAGTGGCCCCCAGCCCTCAGCCACCCCTGAAGGAGAACTGGCAACGTGGCTGATCTTCTCCTGACCTGAAGCCTGTCCCCCCCAACCCCGCCAGAGACCCTGCCCTGAGCCGAGGTGGGCTTCCCTTGTGGACACGGTGGGGCTGTCATCACGGGCTGCCCTCCTGAGGCACCCCTCCCCCCCAGACATGAGCCCAGACTCTTGGAGGGGTGCTGAGGGGGCGCCTGGCGAGCTGACGAGACTTGGGGAAGTTGGGACGGTCCCAAGCCCCCCTTGAGATGAGGGGGGAAGGTTTCTTTCCCTCCCCCACCCTGCCCATGGAGGGGAGGGAGGGGCTGCTCCATGCTGAGTGGGGTCCTAGTTCGAGGACCTCAGATCATCTGGTCTCTGGCAGCTTAGGCACTGCAATCCTTCTTGAACTCTTTATTAAATGCCCACACTCATGGTTTAAATGCCCTGCAAGAGTTAAAACCACACGGGGCGAGAGAAAGTGGAGAGAAGCCTCTCCCTGGCCCACCCTCTCCTCTCCGCAGAAGCAACAACTCCTACCTGTCCCTTGCATCTCTCCCAGGAAAGGTCCAGGCCTTTATGGGCATAAATGTGCTCTAGAAACGCAAACCTGATCCTGCTGCACACTGTGTCTGGGCATCTTTCCAGGATCCCCTGGTTTTTGACCTGTGTCTACTGTCAGTGAAGATCGAGTATTAGGATCTGTTGGTCGTTTCCCTACGGGTCCCCTTTCCCACCATCATAGAGACTGCTGCCAGGCATTCATCTTCCAAAGTGCAACGTGGACGCATGTCAGGACGCCAGCTCAGCTCTCAAACTGCTGGCTGGAAGGGCTTGGCCCCTCTTAGAAAGGCTGGCTGGGGGTGGGCTGGAGACCACCCATGGGAACTTGGGTTGCATGTGGAGCTGGGGGGGTTTCCCAATGTCCCCAGCAGGTCGTGGTGAGGTGGTGGTATGGCTCAGGCTCCCCATGCCCGGTGCAGGACTCTGACCACTGCAGCCTGGTGTCCTCCTGCTTTCCGGAAATACTGCCACGTGGGGTCTGATTGGAAGCCGAGTCCAGCAATTAATCCTGTCAGAGCTCCACTCAACTGCAGGGGTTTTTCTCCTTTGCTCCCTTGGCCTAGATTTCCCCGGGGACAGCTCTGACTGGCCGCGGCATGCTTGGTAGATTAAATGTTTAAAAAAATCCCCACGATGGCTTTAATCAATCCACTGAGGTGGTGGCAGCCCCCTCCCAGAAGAGCGGGGTCCACTGGAGGAAGCCTCCCAGGATCAGGGTCTTGGAGAGGTGGGGAGGGAGGAGGGTGGGAGGTCCCCAGGGTGGCCTCCAGTGGCCGACAGGAGGGGCTGAGGAGGGAGAGTGGGGGACTCCGGACCTCCTTATGGCTTGCCCTGATCTCTGCCCCAGGCCAGGAGTGGCCATGGGGCTGGGGAGGCAGGCAGCTCCTCCTGGGGTGTCTCTCCTGACGCGAGGCCCGGGTTGGGCAGAGCAGTGGTAATGGTCCTGTGCCGGGCAGATAAGGTGTTTATGATGAGCCCGTCGGGTGCAGTCAGGTGGAGACAATGTCCTCCAGTTGCCACTGGAGTGTCGAGGGAGGAACCCCGTGAAGCAGGAGGGTCTCCCGGCGGCGGAAGAGGGGTGAGTAGGGAGAGTCCATGGTCCTTTCCAGGAGGCAGAGGGGGCTGCGGGGCTGGCCCAGCCCAGCTGTCATGTCAGGCCATCTGCGCACCTGCGCCTCTGAAAGGGCCCAGCGCTGTGACCGCCAGGCCCTCGCTTCTCTGGTCTTCTTTCCATGCCTGCTTACCTCCCGGATCCTGTTCAGGTCCATCTCCCGCGGCAGTGCTGCCTCATACCCGCCCTGCTAACTCCCAAAGACCTCCCCGTGGGCCTCGGTTATTTAGGAGACCCTGTCCCGGGGCTCCACCCTCCCCAGGCAGGCGTCCTGCCGCCTGGCCTGCGCCCACAGAGGGCGCCCGTCAGCTTGCGAGGCTGGGGGGCTGCGCACTGAAGGAGCGCGGGATTCGGGCCTGAGTTTGTGTCCCGGTAGAACCCACCCCCTGCTCCCCGAGCGTCCCGCCACGGACTCCGAAATTTGGTGGCGCCTGGCGAATAGCAGGGATCCTCCAGCCCGCGGGAGTTCCAGGAACGGCCGGAGGGGTTCAGGTCAAGGGCAGAGAAGGCTGCAGGTGGCTGCGGAATCGGGGTCCTGGAGTGAGGCGCGCTGGGGTCCTGGCGGGACGGGCCTTAGGAGTCCGTTGACCGAGGCTGGGGTGTGGGATGCGGGGCTTCCGAGGAGGGGCCCCAGACAGGAGCGCTGTGGAGCATGGGCAGAGGGGGGAGCGCAAGGTCACTGGGCTCCCTACACGTGTCTAGGGACTGGGACCCCCAAGGCGCGGAGTCCCCGGGGCGGATTGGAGTGGGAGGGGCCACGACACGCCCCCTGTCCGCCGAGGTTTCGCGGAATCCCGCTAGGCGCTGCTGCCCAGACCCTGTGCTTCCCGGCCAGAGCACCCGGTAGGAGGCGCGCGAAGCAAGGGGGTGCGGACCCGGGCCGGGTCCCGGCCCCCATCCTCCGCCCCAGGCCCCGCAGGGTACTCGCCCCCCGCCCCTCCTCCTCGGGTGTGCGTGTCCGGGAGTCTGGCTCGCCGCTCCGACTGAGGGGGCGCTGTCGGCGCGGGCGGGCGGGGCCGGAGCGCGGGGGCGCGCGGCGCGGAGCCAGCGCAGGGGCCGCCGACGCGGGCTACGGAGGACTGGGCACCTGGCGGGCTGCCCTGCGCCGTGCGGGGCGCGGCGGAGGCGGGCGCGCGGCTAGTGAGCGCGCGGGCGGGGAGGCGGCGGCGGCGGCGCGGCGGCGGCGCGGCGGCGGCGGCGGCGGCGGCGCTCCCCGCGCTCCGCTCTTCCATGGCGCTGCCAGGGCCGCCCGAGCCGCCCCGCGGCGCGCCCCGCAAGGCGCCCAGCCTGCTGGAGATGGGGGCGCTCTGCCTGGACTCGGAGATCATTCTGGGGTTCACCAGCCACCTCCTGCGGCGCCGAGCCAAGGTGAGGGCCGGGCGGCGGGACCCGGCTGGCGGCAGAGGCGCCGTCCCGCGACTTTGCGGCGCGGCTCCCGCGGCTCAGGGTGCGGCGCCGGGAAAGAGGCGGCAGGTCCCGAGCAGCGTCGCGCAGGCCGGGCCGCACTTTTCCCCCTTAGTGCTGCCCCATCTCTCTCTCTCCCCTCAGCGCGGCGTCCTGAGCGGGGGACTGTCGGCGAGGGAGGAGATCGCAGCGCGGGGACTCCGAGTCCCACCGCGCGCCTTGCTGGGGAGGGCGAGGCAGGGGGCCGCGGGTCTCGCGGCTGATCCCGAGTCCCGAGGTGGTCCAGGTTCCGCGGGGCTGTGTCTGGCTGTCCCCGGGAACCCGGGTGTAGGGTGTGAGCGTGTGCTTCTGGAAGCGCCGCAGCCGCGCGGACAAACGAAGTTGCGGGTGTGGCCGGCCCCGGGCATAGGACAAGGGCTCCTGGGGCCGATGTGTTTCCGGAGGTGCAGGTGAGGAGTGTGTGCGTCGGCGTGCTACAGAGTCGCGCTTCCCGGGCCTGCGTATGTGTGTGTCTGTGTCCCAGAGCAGTTGAGGGGCGGGGGCTGCCATGTCCCGCCGTAACCAGATCCGGACGGGGTGACGCCCCTTTCCTTCAGGAGGCTTCGAGGAGCTAGGAAAGGGGAAGAGCTTCGGCCTCCAGGCCGAGTGGAAAGGGGCTGCACGACGTGGGACCGTGGAGTGAGAGTGGGGACCCTCTGCCCACTTTATGCTCCCCTCGCCGATTTGCAGGCCAAGAACAACTGGGAGAGCCGGGGTTGGGGGGCAGATCACCCCGCTCCACTCTTTTCTGGGGAGTGAGTGTGTAGGTGGAGAGGACCTTTCAAGTGAAAGGGAGGGTGGGCAAAACATAAAGAAGGAGTCGCTTTGAGGGGCTCAGGAGAGGCGGGGAGCGGCTCGAATCTGTGTGAGGGTCTCACTGCGTGCCGGGGAGCTGCGGTTGGGGTCTACGCCTGGGCCGCGGTTTTCCAGCCGCCCTCTGCTCTGGCTCCGCTCCTTCTAGCCCCCCTCCCCCGGCGCGCCTCTTCGCCCCGGACATGTGGCGCGGGGCCTCTTCCGAGCCACGCGGCGGCGGGTGCGCGGCGGCCAGCAGGGGGCGCTCGCGTCGCGAGAAACCGGGTGGCCGCGCCCGCGGAGCCCGACCCTGGATTTCTGGCTGACCCAGAGCCGAACCCGGAGCCGCCTGCCGCCTCGGATAGCGAAGACACTTAGGGCTGAGCTGGAGCGGGAGCAACTGGTCGCCGGAGAAGGGGGGCGACCTCCCAGCCGGAGACTAACAGGCAATTAATTCCGGAGCTAAGTTCCCATCTGCCCGGCCGGCTGACAACAGGTCCCGCGCACACCCCCAGGGCCACCTCCTCCCTCTTCCCGGGCGCACGGCGCGCACACCGGCCTTCTTGCACACGCGCGGCTGCAAAGACTCGCGTGCCGTTTGCAGACACGCCTAGGCACAGATACACTGGCATGGGCGCTGCATGTTCCGAGACGCAGAGCCCGGCGATACTCACCCACGCGTGACAGTTAGACCCAAAGTGTGGCCACCGACACGCGGAGTGCGCTGGATTTTCAGGGAAAAGCGATCGGGAGCCTGGGGGCCGGGGTTCCCTTCCACTTTGTTGTGTGACCTTGGGCAAGACCTTCCCCTCCGTGGCCTCAGTTTTCTCGCCTGTAAAGTGACGAGTGGGTTGGGGCCTCCCAGGGGACCCCAGTGTTCCAGGAGAGGAGCGGGAAGGCGCATACGCGCGCGTGTACGGGGCATCTCACCGCGGCCCTCAGCGCCCCTCCCTCGGGCTGGGACTCGCCTAACAGGTTGGGGGCCTCGGAGTGGGTGCGGCCGCGCGGCGCTGCGGGACCCCCTCCCCCACACACTGCAGAGCAAGGGCTTGGGCTGGGCGGGACAGCTCTCCCGGAGCCCCGCCCCTCCCCGCCCCCGGAGCCCCCGGCCCCGCCCTCGTTTCCGAGCGCGCTCGCCGCCGCAGCCACCGCGCTCTCCGCCACTTGCCTGCGCCGCGAACTTCGGAGCGGCCGGCCGGGCCATGGGGGCGTCCCCAGGCCGGATCACGTAGCCGCGGCGACCCTGGAGAGCCCTCGTGGCCCCGAAGCGACGGCCCAGCCCTTCCTGCGTCCCGGCCATGGGCAGCCGCGGCGCCCCCCTGTGTGCGGCGCAGCCCGCGGTACGCGCAGCGGGGCCCGAGAGGGAGGAGGGCGACGGGGGGCGGCGGACGGCCCGGGACCGAGCCCGGGACGCAGAGCACACTGGCAGGGTGCGCGGCGCCCCCTGGGGGCCGGGCCTGGAGCGGAGCGCGGGTGGCGACGGGCTTCCTGCTGGGGGGGGGGCGGGCAATGAAAACCTCCCGGGATGGAAGAACACGGCGCGCTGCAGGTTCGCGCCCAGCGCTCGTAACTTTGTCGAGTGTGTCACTCGGGCTGGGTCGCTCAGAGGTCTGGAGTCTCCGGTGCTGGGTACCGGGGTGGCGCCGCCCAGCGGCCCAAGCTCACTGTCCTCTTCTGCCCCCCCCCCAGGTGGCAGAGGGCGGCCCGGCCCGCGAGCCGCTGCAGCTGCTGGAGGTGCCCCCCCGCAAGAGGCTGACCGCCGGGCCCGAACAGGATCCATGCGGCAGCCGCCCTGCGCCCGAGGGCGCCGGCGCGGGCGCGGAGCAGGGCCACTCGCCCGGTGGAGGCGGCTGGTGCCGGCACTGCCACACGAAGCTCGCCGAGCTCAAGCGACAGGCGTGGAAGCTGGTCGGCGGGCCCGGGACACCCCTCCGGGTAAGTGACCCTTCCTCAGGCCGGCCCCTGGGACGGGTCCCAGGCTGGAACTTGGGAGTCTTCGGGGCCCGGAGGGAGGCGAGGTTCCACCGTGGATTTGGTGCCAATCCCTTCCCTTCTCTGGGCCTCGGTTTCCCGTGTGTTAACACCTTGTGTGTGAGTTGGGGCGTTTCATCCTAAGAGGGTCCCACTGTCTGATCGGAGGGGCTGGGCGGGCGTTTCTGCTGCAGATGTCCCACAGCTGGAAGCCTAGTGTGTGTTTGGGAGAGGGAGAAGAGGGGGAGATGGCAGGGCCTCCACCCCGGGCGGGACAGCTCCTGCCTTGCCAGCGGCAAGAGGTTATTTGGTGCGTTGTCGCCCTTGGGGCACCTGGGCCCCCAGCCAAGTGTCTGGAAACTGCACACCTGGGGCAGGAGGGCTTGGAGGGCCAGAGGGTGGGCCAGCTGCTGTGAGGGGGGGGGCCCTCCCTGTCCCCTCCCAGGGCCATGGATAAGAGGTGCGTATGGCTCACAGCCTGGGGCTCTGCCAGTTTAGGCAGTGGCCACCCATCTGGTTCCCCAGGCTCCAGCCCCAGCTGCCAAGGTGTTGGCCAGGGGAGGGGGCTCTGCCGAATTCTGCAGCCAATGGGCTTGCCCTGGTCTTGGAAGGAGCGGGGACCATTGTTCCAGGAACAATGCGCTCTGGAAGTTTGCACAGCCTGGGAAGCTGGGGGCTGGGGGGGGGGGTCTCCAGAGGAAGCCCTTCCCGCCTGACCTGCAGCCTTTCTGAAAGCTGTCCTGGGAAGTAAGCCTGCATAATCCCCATTGAATCTAAATATAGTTCTCTGAGGAGGCCCTGCGGTCTGGGGGAGACCCTGGCCTCCTGGGGTCCAGCGGTGTTCCCCGTGGCATTGGGAGTGGGGATGTGAGTCTGGTTTGTGTCCTGGGCACCCTTGCTCTGCGGTCAGGGGAGGGGACCTGTGGCCCGTCCTGGGGTGGGGCTGCACGCTCCCGCATCTGCTGCCCTGAGCAGGGTGCAGCCTTGCCACGCTCTGTGCCCCAGATGGCCTGAATCTGGTTGAAAAGACATGAGAAGACCTTCACAGCCCCCGGAGAGGGTGTTCTGGGCTAGACTCCTGGGGGCCTGACAGGGCCACAGGGCCATCTTACTACCCCTTAGGGGCAATTGAGGCCAGAGAGAGGAGAGGCTTTAGTGACTGAGCTGGGCTTTGCCTGGTGGTGCTGGACATGTGACCGGTGGGTCGCAGGTGGGCAGGGGATCCTGGTGGAGAGAGCTGCAGGTCACCCCAGTGGCTGGTGGATTCGGGGTCCCTCACCTGGGAGGTCTCGGTGGTCCTCTCCTGCAGACACAGCGCATCAGGGAAGGCCCTGGACCCCCCAGACTGCTCACCTCCCACCTCCCCTGGCCTCCTCGAGTTTGGCGTTTGACACTGGGTACCCCTCGGTGCCAGGTGAGGGCTCACCCCCTTCCCCAGCTGTCCCTGGCCCCCAGCGGCCTGTTCACGCAGCAGACCAGGGTCTCTGGCTTTGTTGATCTCTTTGGCCCCTTCCCCCGCTGCATTTCCTCCTTTGTCAGATGGGGGTAGCCTCTGGGGTGCTGTCCAACCTGTAGGGTGCTGTGCCTGAGGAAGGGAGGGCCCCATCATCCACTGTTTCTCCAGAGAGGGTGGGAATGGGCCCAAGGGGGCTTCAGGCCCTTGGGCTGAGCCACCCTGGCTGTGGGACGTGGGACAAGGTGGCTGGGGCCTTGGTGGGTGTCATTGTCCTGTGTGACCCCGGCTGATGCGCACACAGCCTGCAGGCTCACCTGGCCTGCCCCAGAGCTTCCCGCAGGGCAGGCTGGGGGGATGGTGCCCGGGATGGGCTTGTGCAGCTGCTTCTGCTTTTAGTTTGGGAGGGAGGCTGGGGCAGCCGGGGGACCCGTGTGTGCCCGGCTCTGGGTGAGCCCCAGGGGGTCCTCCCAGGAGTCTGGCCCGATGGTCCAGGGGCACTGGGCTCTGCTCTGAGGCTGACAAGGCACTGGAATGTAGAGTTTGTGGTCTAGAATTTTCCCTAGGGGACCCTTTCTTCTTTCTCATTGTGAGGAGATGAGCTTTGTGAGAACGGCACTTCACAGTTTACAGAGAACTTTGCTGGCTGTCATCTCACTTAGTCCCATGCTTGGGGCATCTGGGGAGGCCCCGCACCGGAGGTGGCTTGCTGGGCTCCCATGGCCTGGGGTGAGGGTGGAGCTGGGACCCTAGCTTGGCCGAGAGGCCCTTGCCCCTGGGGTCCCTGCCTGGTCTCAGGTGGGAGGGAGGCTTGCAAGGGTTGAGGGACGTGATCACAGCCACCCCATCCTCTGCCTGAGGCATCCCTGCCAGGGCTCGACTCCCTGCTGGCTTCTAGCCCACCCTCCTGCCAGCTGACAGCTCCGGGCTGTGGGGCCTTGGGCAATTTCGCTGAGAGCTCGTGGCCTCGGTTTCCCTCTCTGTACCTGGGACCACCTTCGCACCCCTTTCACAGGTGTGTTGGGCCGCGTCTGGCACAGGCTGGCCCGTATGCCTCAGCCCTTGTTGCTTTTGCTGGGATGTGGGCTCGGGGGTCATGCTGTGCCCAGGTCTTCGGTGCCCATGGGAGGTGGGCGGGCGGCCTGGGTGGAGGGCCCGCCTCTCCCTTGCTGCCTCTGCTCCCTTCTCCCTGCGCCTGCCTCAGTTTCCCCACCTGGGCAGTGAGGATGACTGTGGTTCCCACCCAGGGACCTCATCCATGCGGAGCAGATAGGACTGTGCCCCCTGCTTTTGAGCCCCAGTGTCCCTGGGGGAGGGAACATGCTCTGCCTGCCCAGCTTGGAGCCCAGAGACCGTCCTGCCTGAACTGAGAGGGGCGGTGGGCCGGGCTGTGGAGGGGATGCCAGGCTGGGGCCTCTGGGCCTCCCCAGAGCCACCTCTGCTCTCACCAAGGTCCAGGGCCTTGTCTCTGAGTGACCCCGTCGGACGCCTGTGTGGCCTGGAGCATGCCCTTCGGACTGTCCTGTGGCCTCCGTGGGCCGCTCCTCCCGTGGGCCCCGCTGCAGATGCCCTGCTGCTCCCCAGACCCCCTCCCCCTGCCCTGGCCTCCCCGGGTGGTCCTGCCAGTTCCCTGCTCTGCCCTCCCTGCCCATGCCTCCGAGGGGCCTCTCCTGGGAGCTCCCAGAACCCCCCACCCAGGGACCAAAGCCAGACCTTCCTCTCCTCCACGACTGAGCGCCCTCCAGCTTAGCACTGGCCACTCCATCCCCCGAGTCAGAACCTGAGGCCCCAGCCTTCCCTGGCAAACTGGTCACCAAGTTCCTGCAGGCCCCTTTCATTGTCCCCCGGCCCAGCCCACCCACAGCTGCCCACCCTCAGGGCAGCCAGAGGGGACTCTCTGAACCGTGGGGCCCTCAGGAGGGTCCCTGGCCAGTCCTGGGTCCTGCTGTCCAGCTGGGCCCTGCCAGACTGAGGCCAGACCGAGGCCCCCCGACAGGCACAGCCCCTGGGCACGGGGCCGCTTCTGCATTGCATGGTGGTCTGCCACAGCGCCCCTTTGGCAGACTCCCCCCACCGCGTGCCCCTGTGGCAGACTCCCCCCACCGCGTGCCCCTGTGGCAGATTCCCCCGCCGTGCCCCTTTGGCAGACTTCTCCCCCACCCCCCGCCCCATACTCATTTGGTGGAACCGCACAGCCTGAGTTGCCCTGAGCCCCGCTTGGGCAGCTGACGGTGGTGGGGGACTCAGACCTCACTGAGTGGCCTCACTTTGAGCGCCTGGCACAGAGCCTGGCGGCCCTCCATGTGCAGTGAACCTCTCCTCCCCTCCCCTCCCCTCCCCTGAGCTTTCCCTCCCCCACATCTCCACCGTCCTCCCCGAGGCTACCCCTGCTGCCACCTGGCCCTGCCTTTTCTCAGCCCTTCCCACACTGCACGACCACTGTGTGGTCTCTGTGGCCAGTGTGCTACCCCCAGGCCAGGAGCTCTGTCAGGGCCGGCACGGGGTCTGGATCACCCAGAAACGTTTGTCGAATGACTGAGTGACCAGATCTTGCCTCCCACGCCCTGCTGTGTTCACCCCGAGGGCTGCTGGACTGGATCTTGGCTCTCCCCCACCGCCCCATATGAGGCCCTTGTGGAGGATGGTGGTCCCCAGCCCCTTGCAGCCGTGGGGGGCAGGGGTCCTGCTCGGGGATCTGCTCCAGCTGCCGCCCAGATTCGTCGCGTGGAGGTGGTGACTCTTCTGGAACCCGTGACTTCCACGTGTCAATACGGCACTGAATTGATTAGTGCTCAGATGGGGAAAGTGATCAGTTCTCCTTTCGATCTTGCGAATCTCTCGCTCACCCGGGCAGGGGGGTCTCGTCCTCCCCCACCCTGCGAATTCCAGAACCACTGCCCACCCATGCAGCCCCAGCACTGGTTCGTGTTTTTCGCCAAGCTGGACAGTGAGTCTGAAGGCTGCCGGGAGGCTGTGGGCTCACCCCGGGCACAGCTCGGGGTGATGTGACCAGGCTCCTAAGGCTAGAGGCTTGGAGACACTCCCATCTCTCTCTGGGGCCTGGCTCAGGAGTGGTGGGCCTCTGTCACCACCCCCAGGAAGCCTGCGTGGTCTGTCCCCACTGCCCCCAGCTCTGATCGTACTGGTGTGCCATGGTGGGGTCCCGGGGGGGCAGGGGCTTGGCCCAGCTGGTGCTGGACATTTGCCACCTGGGGTCACGGTCCCTGGGCCCCTGTCCCCCATGCTGTTTGGAGCCTGGCCTGAGCTCCACCAGCTTCTGGGGGGGTTCCCCGGGGCGGGGCACCTGGTGTCAGCAGCATTCTCCAGCTGAGCCAGGTGTTGGCAGGCTCCAGAGGCAGCTGGGAGGTGTGAGAGGGGCTGGTGCTCCCTGGGGCTGGCTGCTGGGCAGTCTCCCAGCTGGTAGGGGACTGATGACTCAGCCAGGGGGCGGATCAGGCTGCGGGGACCAAGCCTGGGCAGGAGGAGGGAGGAGGCCGCTCAGGCCTTGCCTTGCCACCTGGCCTCTGCGAGACCTCGGCCGGCCCCTCCACACCCTGCCCTGGCCCCCTCCTCCCTAGGTGGGCAGTGGTCTAGCTGGTGTCCCTTGCTGTCCCTGAGAACTTCCTTTGGTCCCATCCGTGTGCCCGTCTTGGGTCCTTGCTGGTCGGGTGTTTCGGGGGGAGAAGGTGGGCAGTGGGGGCGGGACTGAGCTTCGGGTCCTGAACACCTGCCCTCTGAATGTCAGCCAGAAGCGGAGATGGGGCTTTGGGGGCTGGCCGGGGTCTGGGGAAGGGAGCTCTGTGTCTCGCAGGAGGGAGCTTCTTGAGGGGAGTCCAGCTGCAGTCAGCACTGGGGCTGAGCAGGGGAGTGAGTTGTGGTGACTTTCCTCACTGCCTCTCTGCTGAAAAGGGGAGTGTCAGAGTGTCACCCCTGTACCTCAGGCTGCTCAGTGCCTTGCCGGGGGCTTGTCTTGGTCTGGCATGGCTTAAAGGAGGGGGTCTGGGGCCTTCTCAAGGCTCCCTCGAGTGTCCTGAAGGGATCGTTTACTTGGCAGTCGGAAGAGCTGGTTGTTGTCTTGAATGACAAGGAAAGTCTAGTTTCCTTTTTCCTTTGCCTGCCAGGAAGCTCACAGCAAATGCAGTCTTCAGCTTCCGCCAACTGCATGGGCCCTTTCTCACACGTCTGTGGGAACTGATCGTTCCTAGCTGCTCTAACATGACTGTCTCTAGCCACGTGGTTTTACTTCCAATTTATGTTGAGTAGTTCCTGGAAGCCACTGCAGTTTTTGTGCAAGAAGGTGCGGGGTATGAATAAATAAACAGGATAGAAGTGGATCGAGTGTCCCTCAGTGCGTCTGGCCTCCGTCCACTTGTCTGCTTCCTGGGGACGGGGAACCCCTGCGGTGGGGGGTGGCATTCAGGGCCAGGCTGTCCCCTGTCAGGTTTCTGGAAGCAGCCAGTCTGGGCTGGCTGGGAGCCTCTGGGAGCTGCTCTCTGGTCATCCACCCCTGAGCCCTGACCTCTGAGCCCCATGATCTCCCTTCCCGCTGGGTGGACGCGTGGCGGACAAGCCTCTCTCCCCACCTCTTGTGGCCCCACCTCTTGTGGCCCCAGCTCCTGTGGCCCCAGCTCCTGTGGCATGGTCGCTTCTTGGCAGGGCCTCAGCTGCCCTGTCTGGGAACAGTGTCCTTGGGCTGAGTGGACACTCTGGACCCCTCCGGGTGAAGGGGCGCTTTCGCTTCTGGTGCTACGTTTTGTGGCCGAGGGACCCACGTGGACTGCAGGGCTCCTTGGAGGACTCCCCGGACTCATCTGGTCTGGTCCCTGCCCACCCTGGGCAGCATCCCAGGCTTCGGCTGTGGGCGCTGGGCTGGGGCAGGGGTGGGTGGGCTCAGCTGGGTGCCTGGGGCTGGCGGATTTATGGTCCTACACGGCCCAGTGACAGGCTGCTGTGTCCACCTCGGGTGGATGTCCTTACACCGCCGTGTACATTCACCTCTGATCCCGTGTGATGGATGCTGGCCTGCGCAACTCCCTCTGTTTCCGGGTGGAGCGTGCCGGGCGCTTGCCCTGCCCCGTGCCCTGTGCGGGGGTGTGGGCTGCAGGGTCGACTCCTTCCTAACTGTCCCGTTCTAGGCTCCCTGTCCCCATCCTCCCCCACACAGCCTCGGTGCAAGGCCACAGCCCAGTTTTGCTTCCTGGAATCCCCGCCAGCCCCACATACTTGGCCTGTTCAAAACCAGTCACCAGGGAGCAGGCCTCTGGGAATTATGTGCTTGGCTCCACCACCCCATGCGCCAGGGGAGGAAATAGCGGACACACGGGTGTGAGTGACTTGCCCGAGGCCACGCACCCTGGCTTCTCTGCCTCTGAAGTCTGTGCTCTTAACCAAAGTGCTCTGGGAGGGAGGGCTCTGGAAAGGGGCACCCAGGAGGACCTCCTGGAGGAGATGGTATTTGATCTGGGCTGGAATTAGCTCAGAGATGGGGTGAGGGTCTCCAGGGGTGGAGCATCAAGAGCTCAAGGATGGGGATGCCCGGAGCACACGTGGAGACTGTGTCTTGGGTGCCCTGTAGGTTGACAAGGGGAAAGCAGGATGAGGTCGAAGGTCGGGAGGTGGGGTGGAGTGCAGTTGCGCTCCAGCCCTGGAGTAGAAGTGGGGCCTAGGGTGTCCTGGGAAGCCCTCTGATAAAGAGCCGTAGTTCCGGGCTCTTCTGGCAGCCTTGTCAGAGGGCCTGGCGGGCGCGGGTGGCCCTGTGTGCAGGAGAACACGGTATCTGGGGCCACCTGGGGGCAGGGGCCCCATTCGGCTTCTGCACCTGCCCCTTTTGCCGGGGCTCAGAGCCCCCCAAGTGGCATTGGGGGCCCTGGCCATGGCTGGGCTTGCGGGGTGCTATCTGCCACGGCCAGTTGTCCAAATGAGGAAACTGAGGTCCACAGGCTGTGCTCGCATCCAGAGGTGGACAGTCAGACTGAAGGTTATGTCTGGCTGGGCTCCAGGCACCCCCTCCCACCCCGTGGCGGATGTCCTGATGGAGCTGCTTCTCCACCATCCTCACCCGCTGAGGCCGTCCTGCCTGTCTGGCCTTTAGCCCCCCGGGCCCCCGCCACCCTTGTGTGGCCTCATGTGGAGGATAGGGAAGCCATTGAGGGGAGGAGGTCTCAATGAGCTAGTGTGTGCCCCGAGCTGGCCAGCTGGCTGGCGCCTGGCACAGAGCCTTGGGGATGGGTGCCGGGCAGCGCGGGGTGGGCCAGGCTGCGGCCTCCCTGCCCCTCCCCCTGTGTCAGCTTGGGGCCTCAGAGCTGCAGGCCTGCAGGCCGGGGTGGTCTCTGGCAGCCTGGCTGGCAGAGGGAGGGTCGGGTTTGGGTCTCCAGGCATCCCACTGGACCCAGCAGGTGGTGGGGCCTGGGGCTGGGGGCCGGGCCCCTGGTGAGGCTCTGGCTGGGTGGGAGGGAGGGAGGGAGGGCCTGGGATGGCTGCGGTGTGGCTGGAAACCGAGCCCGCTGCACGCGACCTGGGAATGTCCTCGACAGCAGAGCCTGGGAGGGCAGCGCCCGGCCCGGCAGCCAGGGGTCCCTTCCTGGACCTGTTGTCAACTCCGGAAAAGGGGGCCACGCGGGGTCACGGCCCAGCTGCTTTGTTTGTGGAGAGAAGGGAGGATGGGGCGGAGGGAGCTGTGGTGGGTGGGACCTTGCTCAGCGCCTGCTTGTCGAGCCTGACCGTGTGCCTGGCCTCTGGGCCCGTGTGCTCTCCTAGCCGCCCTGCCAGTGGGTGCCAGGGCCCCCTTTTAAAAGACGGGGTGATGGGGGCTCAGAGAGGGTCGCCTCATAGCCCTGCGGCCTGGGGTCTTTTCTGAATTGGGGAATAGAGCCCCTTCCCACCCCCTCCCAGGGGGGCATCCATGGCGGTGGGGTGGGGGGCTCCTGGTCATCTCCCCTCCTGCCCTGCGGGGCGGCCTGGCTGGCCGGGCTGGGGAAGCCTCTCTTGGTGGTGATGGTGGGGCAGTGCGGCCCCCTCCAGGACTCCCTCACAGGAGCAAATGGAAAGATTACTTAAAGCAACTTGGAGACCCAGAAACAAAGCGAAGAATGAGAAGTCATCATTTTTAAGTGCGGGGAAGCTCCCTGAAAGCCAGGCAGCATGCAGGGTAGCTGGTACGCAATGCTCAATTGAATCAAATTAAGAAAAACATTTTCCAATGCAAGTAAAATATCTGTTTAATTAGGCCACAAAGAGGAAACTAAAAGTAATATTTTGCAGCAGGAAAACTACTGTCTTTCTGAAGTTGCTGGGCTCCGGAGGGGAGGGGTGGGTGCCAGGCTGCACGGTGGCCGGGGCTTTCAGGGGTTAAGATTCTGGAACTTGGGCCTGTGGACCCTGGAGCTGCCAGGAGCTGCCCCAGGGCTGGGAGAGGAGACCAGGCCCAGGGGAGGGAGGGCTGCTCTGCCCAGGCCTCCCCCAGCTCCCCGCCCCGTGCTGGGGTCTGAGAATTATTGGCTGCACTGGGGGAAGGGGTGGCTGAGGAGCGGGGAGGGGCCTTTGTCTCCCTGAGGGCTGCCCATGGGTCGGCAGGTGGTGTGGAAGGTGCCGTCACCCCTCACCTTCTGGGGTCCAGGGTGCCCGTCCTGGGGGTGGCCCATGCCAGCTCCCAGGAGAAACCCCCTCCCTGGAGCCCTGAGCGCTGGGCCAGGGTGCGGGGGGCGGGGATCCTGGCTCTAGGCCTGTCCTGCCCAAAGCTTGCGGCCCCCAGGCCGGTCCCCCCAGTGTGGGCTGTGGTTCTGAGTGACCAGCGTGCAGTGACTGTCCCAGGCTGCTCAGTGGCCCAGCTGCCGCCCGAGCAGCCGCTTTGGCCCCTGCACTGGCCCCGCCGCTGCTGCCTGGCCTGAGGGGCTCAGGGTCCACTGGGCTCTCCGTGTGGTCACCCCAGGCCGGTCCCTCCTCCTGTTGGCCTTCGCCATCTCACGTGTGTGACAAAAGACGGAGGTTGGAGAGACGGGCCTGCCCCATGCCGGGAGCCCCTCGAGGCCCGGGGGATCGGCCAGGCCTTCGGCAGTGATGATGTGAGGGTCCCCCAGGGGGTGGGCTTGGCTGCCAGCGCTGCAAGGGGGTGCCTGGCCCCTCAAGGGGGCTTTAGCCATGGGGTGGGCCCGGGTGTGTTGGGCCTGGCCCTCCTGGGAACTTGTGAAGCAGGACTTGTGGGGGCGCCACGAGCGCGGAAACCCCTGCAGTTGGCTCACCGAGCAGGTGACCGGGCAGCCCTGGGCTTGTCTCCCTGTGCGGGGGGTGCTTGAGCTTGGGGGGCTCTCTCCCCCCAGAGCAGACCCCTGTGGTTCCCACGTGGGGCTTTGATGCTCAGAGCCTGAGGCCTGGGGCTGCTGGGGCCTCCCTGGCGCCCCACCTGAATTCCTCGGGACCGGCTCGGGGCGGGGCTCGGGCTGGGGGCTGCCGTGGCCGTGCGGTGGGGGTCTGGTGCGGGCCCAGGGCCGTTAGCAGCCCCCCATGCCCTACGCTTCCCACTTGCCTCCTGCCTCCTCCTGTGCAGGCCGTGGAGGGGATGCCAGGGTTCCCCAGAAGCGGAGGCCCTAGAACAATGGGCAGCTGGGCCTGGGCCGGGCGGGGTCTGGGCCGCCTTTCAAGTCGGTTAATGGCTTTAGCGGGCCCGCCCTCCCTTGCCCTCTCACCAGCCCACCATTAGCTGCCTCCCGCTGAGTGGAAAAACCAGAGTCATCAGGGCCGGGCCTGGAAAACTGGCAGGGTTGGGGGTGGGGGATGGAGTGACAGCCGGCCCGTGTGAGCCAGGCGTGGCTGGGCCGTCTGGATTCCATCTGTGGCCCACGGGCAACACGAGTGGGGTCCCCGCGGCGTTTCCGGGCCTCCTCGGGGCCCCACGGGGGAGCAGCAGGCGGGGGTGGTGTCACTGATTGGGACCAGATATTCCGGGCGCTTCCGAGGCTCTGCGGCCCGCCAGCCCCAGCTGGAGAAAAGCCAGGCCTTCCGGAGCGGCCCGTAAATCAGGTAGCTGGCAAGGCCTGGACTGGCTGGGGTCACGCTGTCGTTCGACCAGGCCTGCCCGGGGGCACGTGAGGGGGCAGCTCGATGGCCGAGCGTGCCGGGAGCGTGGGGCCGCGCAGACACACCCGGTTGGACGTGCTTTGCTTTACTGCGCTTCACAGGTGCGGTGTTTTCTGCGAGCCGAGGCCTTGTGGCAACGCTGTGTCCAGCGAGTCTGTCAGCGCTGTTTTTCTGACAGCGTCATTTTTAAATCCGTGCTGTTTTTTAACGTTAAATTGTTTTTTTTAGACACAATGCTGTTGCGCGCCGAACAGATTACAGTGCGGTGTAAACATAGCTCGTATAATTGGGAAACCAAAAAACTCATGTGACTCGCTTTATTTCAATACTCCCTTTATTGTGGTGATCTGGACCGAAACTGAAATATCTCCGAGGTCTGCATGTCCTGGGGACACAGAAGCAGAGCGATGGCCTGCTGATGCTGGACCAGCAGAGTGTACTTTCGTGGCAAGGCCACTGTGTCTCAGCTGTCACCCCCTAGAGCCCTCCCAGGCATCTGTGGACACTGGTCAGGCTGGCCACAGGTCAGGCTCGGGGAACCCTGCTAGGATGAATGAGGCACCCCCTTCTGCATGGTGCTTACGGCTTCTGCATCTGAGGGTTTGGGGAGGTCGTGGTCCCTTTTTGGCCAAGAGGGTGGCTGGACTGGAGCCAGGCCTTGCCTAGAACCTTTTGGGAGAAGTGTGGCCAGGGAGGGGGGAAGGCCCCGGCTCTGCAGATTTGCAGCGGGTCCAGGCTGTGGTGACGGGGAGGGATGGGGCCGGCCGAGTCCACCAGCTGGCCAAATTGGAGACCCAGGCCCACATTTGGGGTTGGCTCTGTCAGGTGGCGCTGGGAACGTCCTGGGTGGCCACAGCCACAGCCGGGCTGGGCTCATGCCCTGCTGAGGGGATGTCCCAGCCAGGCACCTGTAGTTGGGGCTTGCCCCTCGGGGAAGGGGCAGGGATGCTGAGGGGCTAGTCCCAGCACAGACCCGGAGCCCGGCAGGGCTGCCCCGGGCAGGCGCAGAGGCAGAGCCTGGCTGGGGGTCGAGGTGCAGCGGCTGGGCCCCGAGAATGGGGCTCTTAATGGCTTCCCTCCAGTGAGCTTCCTTCGGAGGATTGGCTCCCTCCTCCTCTTCTTTCTTCCAGAGATGTCACCTCCTCCAGGAAGCCCTCCCTGACCTCCAGGCTAGGCGAGGGCCTCCTCTGGGCTCCCCTGGCTCCTGTTCTTAGCCCTCTCTGGTTACCAGGCTTGCAGTTAGACCCGTGTGTCCCCCTCAGTGCAGGGCAGGGGGTGGGCTGCAGGGACCAAGTCCATGCCCGGGATGGAGCGTGGAGGCCATCGAGCCTTGCCTCCTGTCTCTGCTGGCCGCGCTCGGCCTCTGTCTTCCCGTGGACTTGGAATTGCCAGCTCGGCCCTGTGGAGCAGGGCCGGAGACGCCGCAAAGGCAGAGGGAGGGTCTCCAGCCCCCCAGCCCCACCTCCACTGGCTCTGGAATAGACGTTGCTTCCAGCCGGGCCTGCTGCTGGCCGCCCCCAGCCCGCCGGGGATGCCTTGTTCTGCCGGCCCCCTGGCTGCTCCTTGGCCGGGTGGCCTTGGCCTTGGCTGCTGGCTGCACGTCGGGGAGCGTGCGAATGCCTCGTTAGCCGTGAGCGAGCGTGGTGATGACGGCAGGAGGAGCTGGGCAGTTGTCAAGGGCACCGCGAGCCTCACTCTCAAGCCCCGATGGTTATTTCCTGCTGGGTGTGTGCCGACGGCACCGTTCTGGGCTTTTTAGTCAGCTGAGGATGGTGCAGCGGCCGCCATGCACGCTGGCCTGGCGCCGTGGACGTGAGGACCAGGCGGTGAGTCCTGGCACCCAGGCACTGATCCCTTTGTCCCTTTGTCCCCTGTTCCCCCAGGACCCGTGCCTCTCCGCTCTGCTTCTTGACGAGGTGCCTGCGTGTCGCCCGGAGGCTGAGCGCCGCTGTGACGTCTGTACCACGCACCTGACCCAGCTCACACGGGAGGCTCTGCGGCTGCTGCAGGCGCCCGCCAGCCGCGAGGACCCGGACGCCCCCCATGGAGGCCCCGGACTCATGCCTCCCAGCCCCGGTGCCGCCGCCAGCCCGAGGGATGGACCGGCGCCGGTGGGCCCGGTGGGGCGGCAGCTGGGCCGAGCGGGGCCAGACCGGAGGAAGGGGCTGGGCTGGCCGTCCGGGCCCAGCGTCCAGGTGTCAGTGGCACCCGCCGGCCTGGGCGGGGCACTGAGCACGGTCACCATCCAGGCCCAGCAGTGCCTAGAGGGCATGTGGAGCGTCTCGAGGGTCAACAGCTTCCTGCCACCGACGTGCCTGGTGAGTGCCCGGGGCGCAGTGGGCTGTGGGCCCCCTGGGATACCAGGCAGGACGCTTACAGCCGGTCAGGGCTGGGTGCTCTCCGGGGCTGAGTGCCCAGCTCAGTGGGTGCCCTGTAGCACGGCTCCCCCTAGAGCAGGGGGGCTGTGCCTTTTGAGGAGGCCCCAGACATTCCCAAGGCCCTCGTCAAGTCAGCCTACAAGGTCACTGGGGGGCAGGGTCTTCTTGTGTACCCTGGAGCATCGCTTCCACCTGGCACAGCCCTGTGGTTGGGGACGGTTTGGCCACTCTCAGAGCATGCGTGGCGCTGTGGGCTGACGGAAGGGCCCTGTGGGCTGCTGGGACAAGATCAGACCGTCATCCAACATCTCCTCCTGGTGACTCCCCGTCCAGGCTCTTCTGCCTGGAGCGCAGCAGCCCTGGGTGACACAGCCCTGCCCCGTGGACAGGTGACAGAACCTGGAGGGTAGCGGGGGGCCTGCAGGTGGTGGGGACCCCGTTCCCGCTTACACGGGGCCTGGTTTCTCAGGAGCCGCCTCTTTTTGGGTGACTGCGGGATACCCCCCTCCCCGGGGCTCCCCTCCTCAGGCCCACCAGATTGTCACCCACAGCAGTGGCATAGCTTCCGTGGAACCAGCTCTGGGCACCAGGGGTGCCGGGGGTGCCCCGGACCTGGGCTGGGTGTGCTCAGGGAGGGCCCCGCGGCCTGAGATGACCCCAGCTCCGGAGGGCGGAGCTGGGGGCCCGGCCCCGCCTTGGTCACAGGGCTTTGCTGGTGGGAGTTTCTCCCAAGTGTCCTCTGTGTCCCCACAGTCTTCCTTCTAAGAGAAGGCGTACCAGGGTAGGGGGGTCGGGAGAGGGTGGGTTTTTGGATCGGGGGTTTCCTGGGACGCTGGAGGGCGTTGCTTTGAGTTTGGTGGTACATGGGATTAGGTGTGCTAGGCACCGGCAGGGCCTTTCCCCGACAGGGTGGGGTTGGGTGCCTTCTCCTGGGGGCCCAGCCGTGCCTGGAATAGGGGCTCACCAGGCGACAAAGTAGAAGGGACCCTGTAAGCAGAGGGACTGGTGTGTGTGCGTGGAGGTGGGGAGGCCTTGCTGGGAGACAGGGCTGGGGGTGGGGTCGCGACCGGCAGGGAGCAGGTGGCCGTGTGGCACAGGTGTTGGTGGCTGTACCGTCCACCCCGCATGGAGCCCCAGGGGCAGGGAGAGGGGTCGGTGGCTGTGAAAGCCTTTCCAGTCGCCACAGCGCCAGCCGCACCAACTCGCCCAGCAAGTGTCTCTGAAATAGAACACGAGGCAGACGTCTCCTGGGGTCTCCGTGCCCTGTGGGGCTGTGGGACATGGAGGCACGAGGAGGGCCCCCAGCTCTTGGGGCAAAGTCCGTACAGCCCCCGGGCGGGACTGACCCCCACCCTGCCCCCGCCTCTGGGCTTGCTGGCCCCTCTGAAGGCACTGAGACATGCTGGCTGGACGTTGCCGCCCCCAGGGTGGCCCTTGGCGAGGCCCTGCCCTTGCTGGGAGCTGGCCCGCTGTGACTCGCTGCTGGAGCTGGTCTGCCCGAGGCTGCCCTGTCCTTGGGGCCTCCCTGGCCCTCAGTAGCCTGGGGTGCACAGGGGGCTCCCAGGAAGAACTTCTGGTCTGAACTAGCCTCTAGTTGGTGTGACAACGCACCCTGGGTGTGGCCTCACTGCTTCCGACTCCTGCATTTGTTAAGTCCTGAGTGAGGCCAAGAAGAGGGAGGCCAGCCTCTGCCGTGCCAGTCCCATGGTGCCTCCTGGCCCGAGAGCTGGGCTGCCCGGGAGGAATGTGCCGAGTGGCTCGAGAGAGCTGGGCGGCTTCCTGGAGGAGGTGGCATTGAGCTGGGCCTGGAGGGAAGTGTCAGAGATGGTGGGCCCAGCGAGAAGTGTATGGGGGCAGAGGAGGCTGCTGGGAATAGCCAGGGGGCTCCTTACCTGGGAGGGAGCCGAGCTCAGTCTTGCAGGTGGAGAGCGGGCTTGGCCGTGGCTCTGAGGGCTCCAGGAGGTGGAAGAGTGGGGTGAGCGGAGGTGGGGGAGGGCGGGATGGCGCAGCGCCTTGGTGGCGTCACTGGCCTCTAGCTGGGCAGCCCCACCGGCGGCCTGCACACCGTAAAACGTGAGCGTTTAAGGCTCCCTGTTGGTTTTATGTGTGCATTGATTGCGATCAGGGCGGGTGGGAGTGGATTTATAATTAGACAACAGTCCTGGCGATCAATAGAGAGATTATTAGAACCATAAATAGAACTTTTGGACTCAGATGAGGTAATTTCCCCTGAACCGGGTATTGATCATTAGAGGTGGCCCTGGAATGTTGAAATACTGCACGTTAGGCTCTAGAATTAAATACTTCTGGAGAGACGTGCTGTGAATCTCCACCACAGCCCATCAGCGGCCCTGGGTGCCATGGTCTCTAGGCAGACTTGGATCTGGGCGGGCGAGGTGGGCGGAGAGGGCCTGGTGTGTTCTAGGCGCTGTGGCTGGGAGCCTGCCCCATGGGCTGCCAGGGGTCATTCTGTGCGCATGGCTCTCTAGTGTCCGGACAGAGCAGCCCTCAGCCAGCCACGCTATTGTTGAGACTGTAGCCCACTTCCCCGTCCAGAGCACAGAGCTCAGCCCTTTCCGGGTCATTCACCTCCGGAGTGTCCGGAGTGTCCAGTGATGATTCCCGACAGTGGGAGCCGCCCAGCGGGACAGTCGGGCAGTTGCTTTCCAGACTGTGTCAGACAGAGGCACTTCTGCCGCCGTGGGGGATGGAGGTGCCCGTGGGCCACCCCAGGTGCTCGGCCCTGGCCTGCTCCGCGGGGACACAGCTGTGAACTGTGATGTCTCCCCCATGTTGGCAGGGCCCCGTCAGATGTTCACAGGACATCTGCACTCGTTTTAC
This sequence comes from Mesoplodon mirus, assembly GCF_964341445.2. Lineage (NCBI taxonomy): Eukaryota > Metazoa > Chordata > Mammalia > Artiodactyla > Ziphiidae > Mesoplodon > Mesoplodon mirus. The sequence continues at coordinate 187,680,113 of NC_138979.1, forward strand.
TGCTAGATGCCAAGAGATTGAGGCTTTGGCCTCCTGACCCCACGGTAGGCTAGAGGTAGCACTGCCTGGGGCGGCCGAGGGCGGGACTGAGTAACTGGGTGAAGGGTGCAGCCACCTTGGGTCCAGGCTAGCAGAGCCTGTGCGAACCTTCCCTAGTCTTGTAGACACGGGCCGGGCCCTACCCAGGGCCCCACAGTTCATGGAGGAGGACCTGGAGCAGAGGGTTCCCAGCCTGCCGCAGGGGCTGGGGCAGCGGAGGCTCGGCCTGGACAGGGAGGATGGAGGGCTTCCTGGTGGAGGTGCTGCACGCTGCTTTGAGTGGGAGGTGAGGTCATTTTTGGTGGAGCCAGGATTTCCCTCTGTCCATGGAGGCTGGGTGGCCCCGGCCTGGGGACCTGGCTCCTGCTGCCTCTGTGCCCGCCTGCTTGCCTCCCCCCACCTTCCCGTGAACCCTGGCAGGGGTCCCTGGTGGGTGCTCACCTGTCCTCGGGGACAAGGCCGAAACGGTGTGGGATGGAGGGAGCTTTGTCTCTCTGACCTGGCTAACCCGTTGCTGGTACCCCGTCTGGGCCTCAGTTTACACACCCGTGGAGTGGAAGTTGGACAGATGGCCCCCCACTTCCATGTGAGGTGCTTCTGTGACATGGGGGCGGGACAAGGCACCTGCAGAGGCTAGGACCGTCCCAGCCCGGGGCCCTCTGGCTGACCGGGCAGAGCTTTGAGGGGGCCCAGCACACGCCCAGAGGATGATGCCACCCGTGCCCCCTGCAGCTCCGGCCGCCCCTTGGCCACCCCGTCCTCTGCTTCCCCACCTTTCCTCTGGGTGCGAAATGGCCCCCGGAGAGGTGTTTATCCTGAGGAGCTGGGGAACGCTGTCCTTCACGGGCCACAGTCTTGCAGGTACGGGATGCAGGCCCAGAGGGCTCCTAAGGAATGGGTTAGCTTGGTGTTCCCCAAACCGTGCTCCTTGGCACCCTGGCGCCCCATGGTGGGCACCCTGTAGAGAGATCTGGAGCCTCCTGCAGGGGCCTCCCGGGACGGTGGGCCCTCCTTAGGCTCTCCTCTCTTCATGCTTTTCTTTCCTTGCTGCTGTGGCGCCTCCATCACGTTTTCTGTTTGGCCGCCCGCCCACCCCCGCCCTCGCCCCCCCACCATCTGCTGTCCCCGTGTTGTGTCGTGTCGTGGTCTTCCCTCCTGCCGCCCTCCCCCTCGACTTCTTTTCGCGCGTCTGGGCTCTGCTTCCGGCAGGAATCGGCAGCGGCCTCCCGGTGGCCGGAGCCGGGTCTTGGCAGCTCGTGGGCCGGCGGAGCCGAGGCGTGTGAGGGACCCCCGACAGGTCAGTGTGGGGCTCGGCCGGCCGTAGGCAGGCTGGGTGGCCTGCACCATTGCTGGTGGGGCCGGACGTTCTGGCTGAAGGCAGAGATGCCAGCGTGGGAGGTGGGATGCTTGGGCCCCGCGGGAGTGGGTGGAGGGCTGTGTGGGGCCGTGACCTCACAGCCCTGTCCCCTGCCGTCCAGGCGGCCTTGCTAGCCAGCGTAAATGGGCCAGCCTGGGCCGCTGGATGTGGGCCCCGCCTCGGGCCAGTTGGAGCAGCGGGTACCAGGGGTGTTGCAGGGATGAGCCCTTCCCCGGCCCCCGGGAGCCCCCGTCCGTGCGCTGCTCACAGGGGGTTGCTCAGCCAGACCCAGGCCAGACCCTGCGGGTGACGCAGCTTTTAACATCAGTCCTGTCCTCCACCGCTCTGCTCGGCAAAGGAGTTTAGATCTCTCATGGGGAGCATGTATGTTAAGTGACAGAAAGGGGACTGACGTTTGAGGTGAGGGAGCATCGCACGTCACGTGCGTGTAAGGCCGCAGGGGAAGCAGGCAGCGTCCAGGCTGTGGGGGACCTTGGCTGCCCCGCGTCACTCACGTTTGCCTTGAGCTCCGCAGCTGCCTGGAGGAGAAGCAGCGTCGGCTCCCGTTGCCCAGGTCTCGGCCTGGCTGACCCCCCCCACCTTGTGGAATGTTCCCTGTGAGCGGGTGCCCCTCTGTTCCTGCAGCACCACCCCCCCCGCCCTGGGGCACAGGGCCCACCTCCTGGCCGTGAGCCCCGCGTGTCCCTGCCACGCCTTGTGCTCCTGGAGGACAGATTTATTGAACACCTACTATGTGCCAGGCAAGGTGCCGTGGACGTGGCGGAGACCGGGCAGGCGTAGAGGCTCCCTCAGGGCCTCCTGGTTCCTGAGCACTAGGGTGCTCATGCAAGCTTGGGGGAGGGGAGAATATGGTGCTGGGTAGCTGAGCCTGGCCTTGTTTCTCTGGGAGTGGGCAGCACTATGTAGACTGGGGGAAGCTGGGGGAGGTCTGAGGGCTGGGGGAGGCCAGGGCAGGCACAACGAGTGGCCTGGAGAAGGAGAGGGCTGGCCGGACTGGGTTCTGAGGGATGCATAGGAGTTCCTGCCCTACGGGCAGATGCAAGGCAGGTGGCAGGGTGTGGTGCGCTAGCACAGTGCCTGGCGAGGGCCTGGACGATTCCAGGCTGGCGCTCCTCTGCCACTGACCCGTCCCTGTAGCCTTGGGGGTGCTGCTGGCGCTGCCGGGGGCCAGGTGGGGGTGCTCGGCGTCCATCCAGCTTAAGGTTTGGGGCTCGCTTTGAACTTCCTTTGCAGACATGGTTATGCTGAGTCCCTAGGGGGGTTTTGGGAGCTGGTGCTGACCACAGGCTGGGTGGGGTGAGACCCTCTGCTGTGGTGAGGAGGGATGCTGCCGTGAGGTGGCGGGACCTCCTGCCAGAACATCCCTCCTGGGGCCCATGATGGCTTATTCTGCCGAAGTGCCACCCTGGCTTGTGGCCGTGTCACTTGGGAGACCCCGAGGACGCTAGGCCCTCTAGAGTGCGGGTGCTCCCTGGGTTCCTCACAGGCAGGGTCACCAGACAGGCCCCTGTCCTTTCATCCAGGTACAGAGGACGCCCTGGACAGGGCTCAGGGCCAAGTGAAGCCAGAAGCTCCAGGGACTGGGCTGTGGTGCCTGGGGAGCCTCGGAGGCTGGGGCCCTTGGGGGAGGGGATGGGGCTGGGGTGGCCGATGTCCATCCCCCTCCAGGGCCAGGTCTGGCCTGGGGGTCCAGGGCCCGACACGTGTGTATAAATGTAATATACAGTGGCCAGATCTCAAGTTGGCCAGCGCCGTCCTGGGAGCGTTTAATTACCTTTGTGCTTCGTTACGAGGCTGTCTCCCTTTCCGGAATTTATTTTAGCTAATTAGCTGGAAATGCCAGAGTAGTGTTTCAGGTGATGGGAAGACAATGTATTATCATACGTGGAGCACTTAGTGCTCGTGACAAATATTTATTGTGGTTCCTTCTCAGCTGTGCCTCTGGGTGCTCCCAGACAGATGGCCCAGGGGTGAGGGGTGGTCCCTGTCCATCGGTCCTGCCCACTGTGGTCACTGTGTTTCTGGACCTGGAAGGGGGAGGGGCTGGAAAGTCCAGTGCCCGGGCGGGCGTCTGTGCACACCTCTGCTCCAGCCCCTCCCCGAGCCAGCTGGTCCCGTGCGTGCAGGGCCCAGGGAGCTTGCTGGGCTCCGGGGTGCACGGGCCCGCTTCCCCGGCTCCCCGGTGAGGGACGGGTGCCTGTCCCTCATGCGGGCTCCCTGCTTCCCTCCAGGCTGAAGCAGCGGTGGCCGCGGTGGCGGTGGCAGACACGGTCCGGGACGGCCCCCCTTCCGTGGGCCCTGATGGCGCGTCGAAGACGTGGAGCCGCGGCGGGGCCTGCGCAACGGCCCTGGTCACCCCAGCCCCGGGCACCCCAGCGGGGGCCTCCACGGGCCCATCAGCCGCAGCCTCCTTCTTCCTCAGGTACGTCCTCCTGGGGCAGGGCCGGGGCCTGCCTTGGGGGCAGCTTGGGCGCGGACAATGTGAGGGGGCCTGGGGACCTCAGCCCCTGGCCTGGCGGCCTGCGGGCCTTCCCGGGGAGACCTGTGGCCTCGCCCTGCCGGCAGTCGAGCAGAAGGGGAGCTCTCAGCCGTCCTTCCGTCCGTCCGGCCTCTCAGGGCGCCACGTCGACGGCAGTGTGAGTGGAGGCCTCTCGCCCTGGGGGTGGGGTACAGCCAAGGCCAGGGTTCGAGCTCTGCCCCTCTGAGCTGTGCGGCCCTGGGCGAGTCACAGAACCTCTCTGTCCTCTCTGTGCCTCAGCTTCCTCAGAGGTGCAGCGAGCAGATGTCTGTGAGGCCCTGCGAGGACGCTGGCCCAGCGGGAGGACGCTCAGCCGTGGACGGTGGACGTCCTCGGGCGGCCCTGAGCCAGGGCCGGCGGGAGGGGGAGGGGGGCCACGGATGGGAGGCAGATGAGGCAGGTCTCAGGGCAGCTGTCCCTGCAGTCGGGGAGCACAGGGGTGGAACGGGCCCGGGGGAGCGTCCCTGGGCGACCGAGGAGGTTGGGGTGAGCTGGGAGGCTGTCCTGGGGGCCGGCTGTACCCACACCCCACCTGCCGGGCTCCCCCTCCCGGGGAGCTGCTGGCACATCCCCTCACGGCTCTGCTGTCAGATCCGGCTCCACCGTCAGCAGGAGCCGAGTGGGTCCCCGTCCCCGGCCTGGGCTCCAGTGCGTGGGGCCGACCGGGGCCCAGCGTTCGCTCCGTCCGCGTCCACGGGATGCCTTGCGTGGCCCCGCAGACACCAGGTCCTGGGCCGTCGGCTGGCGTGGATGAGGCCTGGCAGGCCGGGGCGCTGCGTGAGCAAGGTGCGGGGTGCGGGGGAGTGGTGCGTGGGAGCAGGGGGTCCCTTCTCCCACCTGCGCGCCCCCCGGCGATGCCCTTGGGTTCCGAACTTCCCCCTGCGGTGTGGGGAATGCAGGATGTGACGGTGGTGATGAGTGGTGGTGGCTGGCCCAGCACGGGTCACTGTCCCATTAGCAGCCCCTGCGGGCGCTAATCTGGTCCCCGGATCCCAGGACCCTGCGCCACATCAGCTTGGCCCAGTGGCGGGCACACGGTGGGGCGTTGGGGGCCGCCGGGCTGGTGAGCACAGCATTGTGGCCCTGTGCGGGCTCACCGCCCCAGTTAGGTGCAGAGAGCCCGGCTGGGACTCTGGCTGCGGGGCAGGTGGGGCCTGCCTGGAGGGCCCGGCAGCCCTGTGGAGGGGGCGAGAGGGGCCAAGCGGGCCTCGGGAGGTGTCCTGGCCCGGGTGGTCTCTGCCCCTGGGCTTTGGGCAGCGGCCGCGCTCCATCAGGCTGTGCTTGCTGGGGGATTTCAAGCCTGAGACCCTCTGAGGAGGAAGACCAGCTCCGGGGGTCTGGGGGCCACACTGGCTCATTAGCAACCCAGGGCCTGCAGGAGGGGTGCGCCTTTTGTCTCCAGCCGAGCTAGGCTGCCTCCACTGACCTTGGGAAGTTACCATAGAAACAAGCGCTCAGGCTGGGGGCTGGGGGCTGGTTTACAAGGCATGGGGCGGGGGGTGGGGGACACTGCCGGCTGCCATTACTTCCAGCCTGTTGGATCCCCCCAGTCACAGTGGCTTCCGGCGGGGCATGGGCCACGTTGTGGGGTGGGTGTTCCTGATGGGAACACCATCTCCAGCTCGTGCCTGATTTGGGCCCGAGACCCTCTGCTCTTTGGGGCTGTGGCACCCTTCACTGTTGGGGTGAGGTAGGGTGCTCTCAGCTGTATGTGCCCTTCTTTGTTTTGTGGGGCTGTGGCTCAGAGGGGGAAGGGGCTTGTCCAGAGTCCCCAAAGACCAGGAGCTGCTGGGCCCTGGGGGGCCTCGGGCATGAGCTGAGCGTGTGTTCCGTGCTTCCACCTGCATCCCTCACTGGGCATCTGGGGGGCAAAGCTGACACCCAGCCCATGCCCTGCCCCTCGGAAGTTTCTGGTACTCGGGGGTCAGGGTGGGGTCTGTCAGCCTTTGACGGCAGGATGGAGCCTTTGAAGGAGCCGAGCAGTGTCGCAGGACACAGGCTTTGAGGGTTGAGTAGGAGTCCGGTGTTTGCCAAGTGGAGGCGGGATAGGGTGGGGTCAGGATCCGGGTTCTCCACTGGCCCCGAGCACTCCCTGCCGGCACGCTAGCCACAGGCCTTCCCGACCACCTCCGAGCCCCTCGCCCTGCTCTGGGCAAGCCAAGGTGGGGGTGATTCTGTGGGTAGCTTGGTGCCCAGGGTCTTGTTACAGGACGTAGGGCACAGGGGTGAGGCCCGGCGCCCTGCAGCCCTCTGCTGGGCTGGGTGGGTCGCTCGGGCATTGCAGCCACAGCTGTGACCGAGAGCTCAGCGTGCCAGCCCCCACCAGAGTCCTGAAAAGGCCGGGCCGCCAGTAATTACATTTTCTCCGGAGGCTCTGGTGACCTTGACTCCCCCTTCCCGAGTCCTCCCACTCCCCGCTGTGTGATGTCCCCGTCCTTCCTGTCTCTGCAGCCTCTCCTCCCCCGGGATGCGTCCATTAGCGCTCTCTCCTGCCTGCGCTTCTGGGCCTTTCCGGGACTCACCACCTGGACCCCTGGATCTAGATGCCGTGGGAAGAACTGCTGGGGGTCTTCTGGGAGGTACAGGGCAGGGGGAGTGGTGGGTTCCTTCGGCGACAGGAGCCCCCTGCACTCGTAGGCACCCCCGCTGCCCCATTGCAGCCTCAGCGGAGCCCCCTTCCCCATGTCTGCCCGGGTGCCCAGGCCACGGAATGTCAGCCCGGGTGCCCAGACCACGGAACGTCAGGTGTGGCACCTGGCAGAGGCCCAGAGCCAGAGCGGGTGCTGCCCAGAGGCGCACGGGGAGGAGGGCCCCACGGAGAGGTGTCACTCACCTGCAGGGTGCGCGAGGCAGCTTCATAGCCTCAGCGTGAAGTTCCGGGTGACGTGGAAAACGCAAGCAGGCCACGGCAGGGAGCAGCGGTCCAGGCCAGGGCTGCTAGGACCTTGGGCCTCGGCCTCGGAGGCGTAGGCCCCCTTAGCAGGCAGCTCCGAGGGGGGGATGCGGGCGTGGGGCGTGGCATGTGGCATGTGGCCTGGTCCGCCGGCCTCCAGGTGGCCCAGGCAGGAAGCCCTGGGTTGGCCGTAACTGACCCCCACACACATCCAAACAGGCCCGTGTGTCTCCTCAGGGTGATTAAGGGCCTCACCATCAAGGCCAACTGCCTGTGAAATTACCTTCTTGTTTGGAAGAGGCAATTTTTCTTTGTAAAAAGGCAAATATTTTCTTTTCTGTTTATGTGAATTAATGACCCGGGCCAGTGAGCCTGGGGAAAGGCCTCTGGGATTAGGTGAGAGGGCTGGGGGCTCAGAGGGAGGTTGGAGGAGCTCGGTCCCTCCCTCATTCGTTAGTTCACTCCCTCCCTCCTTCCCTCCCTCACGGCCCCATCCTGAGCTTCCCTGTGATCTAGGCCTGGGCTTGGCAAACCCCTGCCCTCCAGAGTCCCCACCTGATGGGACAAAGCCGTGTGAACCTGTGGCTCAGGGCGTGGAATGGTTCCCGTGGTAGCAGCAGGCACAGGGTTTGGGGAAGCCCAGTGTGGGGGCATCAGGGCAGGCTTCCCGGGGGAGGTGTCCTCTGAGGACGAGGAGAGCTGCACGTGCAGGTGAAGTTCCTGCTTTTCCAAGTCTCCTCTCTAGAGCCAGACCACTTGGACGTGCCCACACGCCCCCTGCGGGCTCTGCCTTGAGCACCCCGCACTCCAGCCCTGCTCCCCAGCAATGCAGTGGGTGTTCGGGGTCCTGAGTGTGGTGCCTGTGTGTTCCCTTAGCCTCTGTGAAGCCTGGCATCACTTCCTCCCCCACCCCCACTGCCTGGAAACCAGGTCTGTGCACCCAGAAGGCTGGGACCCTCCCGAGACCACCCCCAGACCGTGTGAGCTGAGGTGCCGTTGCTCAGTGGCTGACGGGCTTGTCCCGGTTTTGAAGGGAGCTGGATTTCATCACAGGAGACAGTGCTGTCCCGAGGCCTCTGAGTCATGCCCGGTGAGGCAAGCCTGTAAGAGCAGAGACCTGGAGGGCTGGGCAGGCTGGGCACAGCTTCTCAGCTCCCAGCCCCGCGGGGGCTGACCCAGGGCCCGGGAGGGAGGAGGGGATGCCCCGACTTAGGTCAGTCCACGGGGCAGAGACGCCCAGCCAGTACCGTTCCAGCCTCGTGGGGCTGGCGGGACTTCAGACGGCTCCGGGCCCAGCCTCTGTCCAGGCGAGACCTGGGCGTGTCCAGCGGGGAAGGACACCTCCCCGTGCTCTGCTGCTGGGACCTGAGGGTGACGGAGGGGGCTGAGGTCTGTGCCGGACACCCTGGTTCCACAGAGGGTGCGGAGCCGTCCGTGGCCTTGAGCACCGGGCAGAGCAGTGCCTGCGGTCGTGGCCTCTGCAGCCCGATGTCGTCCTGTCTCCCCCAGCGCCTTACCCGTCCTCCCGGCCTTCACGTGCCCTTGAGCCGTGGAGGGTTCAGGGTGGCCCCACCCCAGCCTCGGGGACCCTGGGTGGCCCTGCCCGACCTAGGGAGGAGCAGGGAGCCAGCTGTGACGGGAGCGGGGGACACACCTCGGCCATGGTGGTCTGCTGACCCATCCAGTCTCCCTGAGGGCCCAGGCGGTGCCTCCCAGGACAGGCTGGTGCCAGGCAGTCCCTGTGCTGCCCCTCCCCCATGTCCTGGGGACAGCACCGCTGCGCACGCGTGGAGCTGGGGAGCCCAGTCCACCGGACCTTCTCCACCTTTACAGGCGCCAGTCTGTGTCCCCGCTTCCCCAGCCCGCCCCGCCCAGGTAGGCTGAGGGCCAACCCACCTGCCCTGGGTGTCCCCGCCCTGGGGCAGCGCCCGGGGATGGGGCTGCCTGCTGGACCCTAACATCCTCCAGGTCCTCCAAGTTGGGCTGCAGCTTCTTCCCGTGGGAGTGGCTGGCGGCAAGCTGTGGCCTAACCCAGGATGGCCGGGGTCGGGCGGGGCCGGAGGGGCCCCAGGAGCTGAGCTGGTCCCCTGGTCCCCGTCCTGCCCTCTCTAGCTGCTTCCCCCGGCCTTCCCTTCTGAGTTCCTCTGCCCCCGGCCCTTCACCCTATGCCCGGGGGACAGTGTCAGCACCTCTTCTGCCCCGTGTGCGATCCTTGGGCGCCGCGGGGATGGGGGCCGGGACGCAGGACTTCTGTTCAGACGGTTTCGGGTTTAGGGCACATGGGCTCAGGCAGGAATCGGGGCCGCGTCTCCGGCTGAGGGCCCCGGCCCGAGTTGTCTGGGCCGCTCGTGGATTCCGCTCACAGGCGCCCGCCCCCGCCAGGCGTGCACCAGCCGCCCCACTGCGTTAGGAAGGGTCCGCCCCGCACCGTAGATTACTTTTATTTTCCTTGAGGACACCTCACTAGGAGGAAAGCCGTCCCTGGGGTCTCTTAAAAGACAGCTCCTGTGAAAGATGAGAGGAGTTAAGCAAAACGCTGGTAGCTGCTCCGAGTGGGAGGCGGGCTGGGGGCCGTGTGCCCAGAGGGTGCAGGCCCTCCTGTCGGGCCCCTTTGAGGGGCACAGGTGAGACTCAGGGGCTTGGGGGCTTTGGGAGAAGGAGGGCGGGCGCAGCAGGACCGGGAGAGGGGCAGCTGGGCGGGGCGGCGGGGGGCTGCGTGCAGACCTGGTGGGCAGCTTCTTTCAGCCCTGAGCTGGCCCTACTCTGGCCTCCAGCCCCTTTCGCCGGGACGGCAGGCGGGGTGGGGGGCGGACGGAGGCCTGGGCCATCTGGAACCAGGGCCATCTGGACCCAGGCCCGTCTGTGTCACCTGTGCTGGGCGCCTTGAATGCATTTGCTCCTCAGGGCTATACACGAGGGCCTCTGGTGGTCATGTCATCCCATGTTAGAGATGGGGAAACCGAGGCACAGAGAGGCTAAGTCACCACGTGTGGGTCACACAGCCTGTGAGTGGCTGACCCCAGCATGTGCCGTCCTGCCCCAGCTGCTGAGTTGGGGACTTGGGGCGGCAGAGGGTGGGGGGAAGGGGAATGCCCTCAGTGCGGGGTGTGGAGAGGGGCCGGGGTCCCGTGTCTGCCTGGGGCCTCTGTCGCCTGGCCTGTACTGGCAGAGCTGTCAGGGGCTGGACAATGGTGGCCCCAGCCCCGGGGGCCCCTGCTTGGCTGGGCGGGAATGACCTGTGGCCGTGTAGGCGCATTTAGGGCGGGGCGGGTGGCAGGACAGCTCTGAGCACCTGCACCCACCTCTCCTCCCCTCCCCACGCCTCCGCCCCTGCCCTCTCCGCCCCTCCCCTCCCCAGGGCTGCCCAGAAGCTCAGCCTGGGCTCCAGGCGCAAGAAGCCCCACCCACCGCCGGCCCCCGCCGCCCGCGGAGCCTCCACCTACCCCACGGACTTCAGTGGGGTCCTGCAGCTGTGGCCGCCCCCTGTGCCCCCCTGCCTGCTCAGGGCCGCCTCCAAGGCCAAGGACAACCCCAGCAGTGTTGGAAAGGTAGGCCCTGCCCTGACTTGGGGGTGACCCTGGGGGGTGGCACGAGGCTGGGGTGTCTGGGCAGGTGCGGGATGGGGCGCGGGAGATGGAGGGGATGCTTCCTTCTCCCGGGCTGGACCAGGTTGGTGAGTGTACAGATGGGGCGCCGGAGGCCCAGGCCCACCTTGACGGCTCCAGGCGGCAGCAGGGAGCCTGGGAGACTCTGGTGGGCCTACGGGGAGTGGGTGGGAGGGTCCCAAGGGCACGGGCTGGTCTCAGTGTGGGGCGGGACGGCCAGGGCTTCCCGGGACTCAGGGGTGGGGTCTGGCCCCAGGAGCCCCCTTGCCTTGTCTTTGTTGGTATGCTGCCCTCGGGGTCAGGGGTGGGATCCCTCAGCTATCCAGAGTCCTGGCAAACCCCAGCCGCAGCCTGACGTGAGAAGTGGGGGAGCAGTTGAGTCACCCGGTTTCAGGTGGGGAAGCAGGCCCAGAGTGGAGAAGGCCTCGCCCAGTCACAGGCCGGCTGCCTCCTGGCTCCTGTGCCTTCGGCTGAGACCGGGTTTCTGTCCTGGTCCCATCTGGGTTGCCTGTGACTGCCCCCCGAGTCTGGTTCGGGGTCTGCGTGTGCGGCTCTGTGTGAGTGCGTTAGTGGGGGGATTCTGTGCCTCTGGAGGGTGTGAGACCAGGGCACAGTGGGGTCGGGCCTGTCACCGGGGCCGCACGGCTCGGGGTGAGGACTGGACCCCAACGCCGAGCGTTCACCCCCCGCGTTTCCCTGGCCTTCTGCCCGCTCTGCCCCTCCCCGAGGGTGGCGGCCGCCCACCGGGCACTGGGTCCGGCCTTTCCAGCGCCCAGAGGCCCAACCCCTGCAGAGCTGGGGGGGCGGGTTCCACGCACCCCTGGACCCAGTCTGTCCTGCCGCCTAGGGGATATGCCCCAGGGGGCTTCTGCTCCTAGTGACGCGTCTGCAGACGGGTCTGATGCATCTGCGGGGGGCACCCTGCCCGGGCCCGAGCTGCTCCCCAGGGCCCCACCCCACCCTCCCCCTGGCCCTCCTGCTGTAGCCTCTGCGCTCGGCCTCCCGGAGGTCAGTCCCCGTGTCCGGACGTCCAGGAAGCCTTCCCTCACCCCATCACCACCACGCCCTGAGACGGAGGTAGACATGTCCCCTGGGAGCTTGCTGAAGTGGGGAATCTGGGCCCTGCTTGGGTGGTGGGAGTGCCGGGGCCCGAGGGAGGACACCGCGAGCTGGCCGTGGGGAAGGGGCTCTAAGCAACTCTGGGCCTGGTCACTTGGCCCGTCTGGGGTGGGGGCTGGGTGGCTGGAGGGTTGAGGAGGCTCGTGGCACAGACCCTGCTTTCTTACTGCTGCCGTGTTACTTGGGGCTCCAGCAGGCCTCCCCGTCCCCCTGGGGCCAGGCCCCCCACCCAAGTATTCCAGAGCGGGGGCTCCTCCCCTCTCTCCGGCAGACCACCGCTGTGCGCTGGTCCCCTGCGGCAGGGAGCCTGTGGCCACCCGTCCTGGTCCTCTCACCGTGCCCCCCAGAGCCCCCTCCCCAGCTCCCTGGATGGTGTTTGCACGAATAGCACGTAGTTAGAAATGCAGAAATGCCTCCTGAAAGGCATTTAATATTGTCAGAGGAAAGAAAGTTAGATTACACTCGATTCCTGACATTAATGTGCCACTTAAGATAATTCATCATCCTGCGGTATTAAAGAAGACGGCCCCTCCCCCCAGGACTGCCTGGGCTGTCTCTTAGGAGCGGAAGCCCCTTTTTATGCAAAATGTATTTTTTTCCCTACCTGGCAGCTATTCAGCGGGGCTTTGCAATATCTGAACGTTTAGGGGGGGAGAAGTGCTTGTATGGCGCGAAGACCCTGTCATTTCCCTGCGGTAATGAAAGGATTCTCGCAGACAGTGACCCGGGCATTTAGCTGGGACGGTGGCGCGTGGTGTGGGGCTGGCGCACGCGACGTCCCCTCCCCGCCGGGAACACTCTCCGATCCGCAGGACCCATTTGGCTCCTGAAGCGGCCAGGAGTTCACGCTGAAAAAAAATTGCCCCAAATTACTGGGAAGTGCACATTTTCATCTGCTTGGCAGTGGCGTTTGGAAATGAAATAGTTTTGTTCATGTCGTCGGGGAATAAGAGAATCGATTCTCGCCTAATGGAGCCCAGGTTCGGAGGAGCTCAATAGAAAAGTATGTCTTTCCGCGTCTCCCCGGAGGACCCCCTCTCCTTACTCGGCGCGAGTTTGCATGTCAATTTGCCACATGCCGAAGGGACGGAGATGGTGCCTCGTGCGAACGGCCCACGGTAAACCAATTTCGCCGGAGTTATGTATCTGTCACTTACAATTAAACCCGTGAAAAATATTGGCTCTGAGATGAGGCTGGTAATTTGATTTACACTGTACTGGAGAAATCGGAGATTTCACCGGAGAGCGGAGGGCGGTGTCCTCCAGCGGAAACCGGAGTCTGGTGCCTTCTCCTGGGAGGGGCCCTCCCCCTGGGTGGCTTGCCCTGTCAGCACTCGGCCCCCCTTGGCCACACACAAGAGGCGTGGCCCAGGGTGTTTGTTCTCCGTGCGGGTTTTGGGGTGTTTGCAGTGTAGCTTGTTCTGGGCTCTTGCATCTTGGTTCCTGGCCCCCCTCCCCTCTGAGCCCTCTGTCCCCATGAGGGCCTTGGGGCTGGTAGTCCAGCCCCGGGAGCTGGCATGAACGCGGGTGGGGAGCAGGGGCAACCCTTGCGTCTGTTTTTGTGTTCGGGGGACTCTCAGTGGCAGAGGCTGCCTGGTGGCCTGTCCAGCCCTCCTCTGTCCCCATCCCGGGACCCCACCCCAGCCCAGCCTCCGTCTCTCCACCATCTCCCCTGGCCTGGGGCGGGGGATTCAGAATTCCCATCTCCTCTGGGATCATCCTGCCCTCTTCCTCCCGGGTTCTGTGCCAATGGGATTGCCTCTGGCGTCCTGCTGACCCGGAGTCCTGCCCCAGGTGTCCAAGGGGTTTGAGTCTCCCCAGGTGTCCTTGGGGTTCCGAGCGGCTCTGGGGTCAGAAGCACCAAATCCCGTTTCTCCCCGAGGGCACCGCAGGCGTCAGGCCCGTCCCCCTCCATGTGTTTGTCCTTCCTTCACTCCACACACTCCTGCCCGCCCCCCGCCTGAGGTGCAGACACGGGAGGATGTGCCCAGGGCCCTGAAGGCCTCTGGCTTGGGGCTGGGAGCTGGGAGGAGGGGCTCCCTGGAGGAGGTGAGGCTGGACAGACATGTGGGGGGCCGGCGTGTGGGGCACTTGTCCCTCCCCTCAGCAGGGAGTCAGCTGCTCACACGGCCTGCGTGCCCCTCGGCCTGCCCGGCTGCGGGGCACGGCTGTCTTTCCTTGGGGCTACACCTTGCTGTGTGTGGAGCCTGAGGTTGGGAGTTGGCGGGTGTGTGGAGGCCCCAGCTCTGAGGCAGTTCCTGTCCTCCGCATCAGGGGTGGAGGACGCACCTTCAGAGGAGTGTGCGTGGGGCTCTGAGGGGACCCTGTGGGAGGGGCCGGGGCCTGTGCCTTCCTATCTGGTTGGGTCGGGTCTTGCTGCCCCGATCTGCTTGCCCCTCTCTCTCCGCCCTCAGATTTGGGGTTTGGGATGTCAGGAGACCCACTGGCAGGCTGTGTGACACGGGTGAGACAGTCGACCTCTCTGAGTGCGTTTCCTCCCCCCTTCTGAAGCCTGTGCGGGCCTGGGGGGTGGGTCGCCATGATGGCTGGTCCAGCGGGGAGCTGGCGGGCCTGGGGCGTGCCTGTGTGGGGGGACCCTGCCCTCAGAGGCTTGTGTCTTTGGGTTCAGCTCCCTCGGTGCTGGCTCTGCCTCGGAGTCAGCGAGAGGGCGCGGAGGAGCCCCAGGTCGAGGTGGGGTGCGCTCCGGGTCCCGTCCTCGTCCTCCTGTCTCTCTGCTCCCTGTCCTGCCCTTGCTCCGTCCTGTGCCCCCCGTGCTGTGCTGACGTGCTCTGTTCCCGGCCAGCCTCTCCTCTCGCTGGCCCTCGTTTTCTCCCTGCATGGCTGACCTCCTATGGGAGGCGCTCTGGCCTGGAGCTGGGGTGCCGGCGCCGCGTTCCTGCGGTGGGGACCCCACGCCGGGGCCTGGCCCACTGTCCTGACTCGCGTGAAGCTCCTCCTGCCCTGTACTTAGCAGCCGCTCAGATGCCCGCCCTGCCCGCCTCCCCAGGTGAAGGTCATGCTGCGGATCTGGCCTGCGCAGGGGGCCCAGCACCTGGCCGAGTCCACGTCCTTCCTGAAAGTGGACCCGAGGAAGAAGCAGGTGACCCTCTATGACCCGGCCACGGGGCCCCCAGGCAGCGCGGGCCCCCGACACGCCACCACGGCTGCTATTCCCAAGATGTTTGCCTTCGATGCCGTCTTCCCGCAGGACTCGGAGCAGGTGAGGGTGACAGTGGCGGCCTCGGGCGGGGGCGGGGCCCTTCTCGTGCAGAGCCGGGGCTGGGCGGGGGGAGGAGGCGCTGAGAGGAGGCCGGCTGTGTTTCCCCTTCCTCGCTGGCCTCCCCAGCCCTCGTGGTGTCTCCACCCAGCTCCTGGCCTGGTTCTCAGGCCAAGGTTTTCAGAGCCCACGCCCCATGGAAGCTTTCCGAGTGGTGCTTTGTTTCCCAGAGATGCTCCTCCATGCGTCCCGTGTGTGCCGTGCGTGCCTGCAGCATGGTGTGTGCCCGGCGTGGCCGCAAGGGCACTGTGACTTCTGTGTGTGCGCGTGTTCACTGCATGTGCCTGTCAGCTGTGTCTGGCTGGTTCATGCTATGAGCGTGTGTGTGTCCGTGTCCGGTCCGTGTGTGTCGTGTGTCCACGTGGAGATTTTTGGGTGCCCTCTGGGCCACCTCGTGGACTCACTGTCTGCACGTGATGAGACAGAAGTGGTGGGAGGCCGGTGGCTGCCTGACTCTGTGCCCCTCCCCCAGGCCGAGGTCTGCTCGGGGACAGTGGCCGACGTGCTCCAGTCAGTGGTCAGTGGGGCTGATGGCTGCATTTTCTCCTTCGGCCACATGAGCCTTGGTAAACGCCCCTTACCATCCCCTCTCTGCAGTCGCTGGGCGCCATTTCTGGGTGCGGTGGTGGGTGGGCATATCCCATATGGGCAGCAGGTGGGCACCTGGGGCGGGGGGCTTGTGGAGAGGCAGCTGAAACCCTGTAGGCCTAGAAGGTAGAGCCATGGAGTGGGTCAGAAGAGGCCCCCGGGGTCTCAGTGGCCCCAGGTTGGCCCTGAGGGCCCCGGGCAGGGCCAGGGAAGCAGCTGCCGGGTCTGGCTGGGCTCTGAGGGCTTGTCACGCTGGCCCCCAGGCAAGTCCTACACCATGATCGGGAAGGACAGCTCGCCCCAGAGCCTGGGCATCGTGCCCTGCGCCATCTCCTGGCTCTTCAGGCTCATTGACGAGCGCAAGGAGCGGGTGGGTGCCCGCTTCTCCGTCCGCGTCTCGGCCGTGGAGGTGTGCGGCCGGGACCAGAGCCTGCGGGACCTGCTGGCCGAGGTGGCCTCCGGCAGCCTGCAGGACGCCCAGTCCCCGGGGGTGTACCTGCGGGAGGACCCCGTCTGCGGGGCGCAGGTACGCCGAGGCTGCCGCGCGGGGAGCAGGGCCGCGGGCTTGGGGGCCGCGTGGGGGCGGCGGCTTGGCCCCGAGCCACTCAGGCGCCGTCCCTGCTGTCCGTCTGCAGCTCCAGAACCAGAGCGAGCTGCGGGCGCCCACGGCTGAGAGAGCGGCCTTCTACCTGGACGCAGCACTGGCTGCGCGCAGCACCAGCCGGGCCGGCGGCGAGGACGCCCTGGGCAGCTCGCACATGCTCTTCACGCTGCACGTGTACCAGTACCGAGTGGAGAAGTGCGGCAGGGGCGGAAGTAGGTGGCCGTGGCGCCTGCCTGGTGTGGGTCCGGTCGCCCTCCCTCTCAGCAGGACTGTCCCGGGCGTGGGCCGCGGGGCAGGGTGTGGGTGCCCTGCGGCCGAGCCTTCACCCTCCTGCCCTGTGGTTTCAGTGTCTGGAGGCCGCAGCCGCCTGCACCTCATCGACTTCGGCAGCTGTGAGGGGGCACCCGGCCGGGGTGGGGAGGCCCCCGGGGGCCCGCCGTCTCTGTCCTTGTCGGCCTTGGGCAGCGTCATCTTGGCCCTGGTCAGTGGAGCCAAGCACGTGCCCTACAGGTGAGTGGTGGGCCCCTGGCCGGGGCCCTGGGGACCCAGCCCAGCCCAGCCCACGTCAGGCGTGTCCAGCGTGTCTGTGGTCCCCGAGCCCCTCAGTTCTTTGCTCCTCCATCACCTGAGGGGCCTTGCTGCCCGAGGGCTTGGGGGGGGGTGTCCTGGTGCCCAGGGCATGGGGAACAGAGGTGGGCGTCAGCCCCGACTCTGAGGCTCCAGGCCTGGCCCTGGTCCAGCGAGAGGCCCACCTCCCTCCCTCCAGCCCTGCAGCAGCCCACGCGCCCAGCCTCCCACCCGGCATCCCTGCTGGGCCCTCAGCCCCTGACCCCCGCCCCTCCCCGGCCCCCAGGGAGCACAGGCTCACCATGCTGCTGCGGGAGACTCTGGCCACCGCCAACTGCCGCACCACCATGATTGCCCATGTCTCCGACGCGCCCGCCCGCCACGCCGAGACGCTCAGCACCGTGCAGCTGGCTGCCCACCTCCACCGCCTGCGTAGGAAGAAGGTCAAGGTTGGCTCCGCCTCCTGCCTGCCCCTCCCTCTCCCCGAGGGCCCCTGCCTGCATGGTGGGGGTGCTGGGGCCCCGCGTGCCCTGGGGTCACAGGGCTGTGCCCACATGGCCTTGCCCAGAGACGGCAGGGCCCACGCTCGAGGTCGCCCCCAGCAGAACCGGACCTGCTCGCACTGGGGGCTGTGGTTGCCTGGTCTCCATCTGCCTGGCCCAGGGGTAGGTGTGTGCTCAGGGCAGCCTGGTGGGATGCCCGTGGGCTGTACCCCTCCCAGGCCTGGTCCAGCAGGCATGCACCACGCAGCCCTCCGTCGGGCCAGAGGGTGGAGTTAGGGGTGCCCCGGGGTGCCCTGGGTCTGAATCCTGGGTTTGCACTTACTCTCTGTGTGCTGAGGGCACGTGTTCTCACCTCCCTGTGACTCGGCTTAACGCTTCCTTGGAAGTTGCTGAGGAGGCCCGGTTATGTTCAGGGCCTGAGACCTTTCGTGCCGGTCCAGTGCTTGATGGGACACGGTTGGTGGCTGCGCTGTCACTTCCTTCACTGGAGCGTGGTGTGTGCGGCTGGGGTGCGGGAAAGGGGGGGCAGGCGGGGAGGCCGCTCAGGTGGGCCTGCTCTGTCCCCAGTACGCGTCCAGCTCCTCGGGTGGGGACAGCTCCTGCGAGGAAGGCCATGCCCGCCGCCCCCCGCACCTGCGACCCTTCCACCCGCGCTCTGCAGCCCCAGACCCTAACCACCTGGCCCCCAGCTCGCCCGGTGACCCCGACTACTCATCCAGCAGCGAGCAGTCCTGCGACACCGTCATCTACGTGGGGCCGGGGGGGGCGGCGCTGTCAGACCGCGAGCTCACGGACAGCGAGGGCCCGCCCGACTTCGTGCCCATCATCCCCGCGCTGAGCCGCCGCCGTCCCTCCCAGGGCCCACGTGACGCCGACCACTTCCGCTGCAGCACCTTCGCGGAGCTGCAGGAGCGGCTGGAGTGCATCCACGGCAGCGAGGGCCCCCCAGGAGGCCTGGGCGGCACCAGTGGAGCCCAGGCTAGCCCGGCCCGCGGGGGCGGGAAGCCCTTGCTGCCCAAGGCCGCGACCCCCAGGAAAGCCGTGGGCTCCCCACTGGCCGCCAGCACGCCTCGCGGCAGCCCCGGCCCAGATACCCACCGGGGTGCCCTGGAACCCTCCAAAGCTGGTGGTGACCAGAGAGACGACGGCGGTGCCAGGCCTGAGCTGCCTGTGCCAGATGAGGCCACGGGGGGCAGAGGCAGGAGGCCGCTGCCCAGCACGGCCCCCCCACTGCCTCGGCAGCCGGAAGCTGGCGGGGCCTCAGAGGAGCCTGCGGGGGCCGACGGTGTGGGTGTGGTACGGACACCCCCCGTGGGCATGAGCGGGCAGGAGGGCTGCCCCCGCCCCTCTGCACGCGGCCAGTGTCTGGAGCGGGGCCTGCTGACCACCACGGTGACCTTGCAGCAGCCCGTGGAGCTCAACGGCGAGGACGAGCTGGTGTTCACGCTGGTGGAGGAGCTGTCCCTGGGGGCGCTGGCCGGCCCTGGGCGCCCCTCCAGCCTGGCCAGCCTCGGCAGCGACTGCTCCCTGCGGGCCCTGGCCTCGGGTTCGAGGCCAGTCAGCATCATCAGCAGCATTAACGACGAATTCGACGCATACACCTCGCAGGCTGGGGGAGCCCTGGACGGGGCGGCCGGCGCTGGCGGCAGCCACAGCTCCTCCATCGGCTCGTGGCTCAGCGAGGTCAGCGTGTGCACGGCCGACAGCCTCGGCCCCGCCCCGCGGCCTCCCTCGCCGGCCAGCCCAGACCCCTTCAACCCTGGCTCACCAGCGGGGCCTGACCCTCTGGGATCCCCGATCCTGGACAGCTCCTTGGAGGACAGCAGCTTTCAGTTCTCAGAGCCTGACAGACCGGACAGTCCCGGCCCCACCCAGAGTCCTTGTCCCACGGAGGAGGCCACGGCAGCTGCCAGCCGACCTGGCCGGGAGCCCCACGCCGCGTCTCCACGGGGCGCCGCCCCAGCACCAACTATCCACTCCAGCCTTCCCCGCAAACCGAGGACTACCTCAGCGGCCAGTCGTGTGGGCTGCCCCCACCTGGCCCCGGGCCCGCCTGGCCCTGGAGGCCTCTTCGAGGACCCTTGGCTGCTCCGGGCAGACGAATGTGGCCCGCTGCCCCTGGCCTCTGCCAGCAGGGCCCCCAGCCTGGCCCCAATGCTGGCTTGTGCCCGGAGGGTGGTGGACGGCTGTGAGGTGGGCAGGGCGGCCCACAGGCCAGAGGCCGTGGCTCAGATGCCACCGCTGCGGAGGGGGGCCACCACGCTGGGTGTGACCACGCCCTCCACCTCCTTCGGGGACGCCTCGGCCGAGCCAGCGGCCTGCCTGGGCAGCCCAAAGGCCGCCTCCAGCAGCAAGAAGAGTGTGGCCTCCAAAGGGGACCTCTTCCCGCGGCCTGGCGCGGGGGCGGCCCCCCCGGCCCCGCCGGTGCGCAAGTCCAGCCTGGAGCACAAGAACAGCCCGGCGCCGGCCCCTCCCCAGGTCGGGAGCCTGGCTTGGGCCGGGGCTGCTGCCTTCCTCCGAGGGGAGGGGGAGGCCAGGCCTGGCGGCCGGGCCGACCACTCCATCCCCAGGGCCACGTCCAGCCTGAAGGCTCGGGCTTGCAAGGCAGAGGCAGGGTGCCATCCCGCCACTCACGGGTCTCTGGAGCGGTGCGAGGAGGGCCTGGTGCACGGCAGCAGCAAGGCCAGGGAAGGCCCTGGGAGGCCGGCCCGGGCTGTGCCCAGGTTGGGTGTGCCGCCTGCCAGCCCCACGCCTGGGCCCACTCCTGCCTGTAGGAGCAGCCCGGCCAAGGGCGTGGGGGCCCCCAAGCCCCCCGCCAGCGGGGGCAAGGGCCGCAGCCCGGCGGCAGGGTCCAGGGCTCTGAGTGCTTCGGTGAAGCCGCTGGCCCCTGCGGCGGGCAGGACCCCTGGGGGCCCGGTGACGGGCCCCAGGGTCACCCCGCGAGCGGTGCCTTGCGTTGGGGCCAAGGCCAGCCGGGGCACCATCATGGGCACCAAGCAGGCGCTCCGGGCCGCCCACAGCCGTGTCAACGAGCTGGCGGCCGGCGGAGGCCATGGCCGAAGTGGCCCCTTGTGGGGCTCGGCCGCCTCGGACAGCGGCAATGACAGCGGCGTGAACGTGTCCAAGGAGCGGCCGCCCGCGGGCCCGGTGCTTCCCTCCCCGTACAGCAAGGTGACGGCCCCGCGGCGGCCGCAGCGCTACAGCAGCGGCCACGGCAGTGACAACAGCAGCGTGCTGAGCGGGGAGCTCCCGCCCGCCATGGGCCGCACGGCCCTCTTCTACCACAGCGGCGGCAGCAGCGGCTACGAGAGCATGATGCGTGACAGTGAGGCCACCGGCAGCGCCTCCTCGGCCCCGGACTCCATGAGCGACAGTGGGGCCGCGTCCCCGGGCGCCCGCTCCCGCAGCCTCAAGTCCCCCAAGAAGAGGGCCACAGGTGGGTGTGGCGCAGCCCCTGCAGGGTCCGGGCCGGCCGCACTTGACAGCTGGGCACCGCCCTCGTGGATCCCAGTGTGGGCGGCCCTCGAGGGCTTCACAGACCTGCCTGGGGCTGTTGAGGCCGTAGGCGTGTGCAGCCCCTGCCGTCTGTAGACGCACCCAGCGTGTGCCCTTCTCTGAGCCCCACGCTGCCTCTGAGGCTGGTCCCCATCCCCTGAGAGCGGGCTGGCAGGGGTGGGCCCACACGGGGCGCCCTGCCGAGGCGTGGGCAGCTGGGCGAGGACTTGGGTCTGGGGCTCGAAGCCTGGTGCCCCCCCCACCCCGGGGCCGGTGGCCAGCTGCCTGGGAGCCCCCTGCTCTGCTGTCCCTGCCTCCATCCCCTGGACCTTCTGTCTCTGGGGACCCGGGTAGGGTGGGCCTGTTTCTCATGCTGTGTGGCTGGGGGGATTTGGCCACTGGCTGATGTCCTCCGGGGGGGTGGGGGATGCACGCCCTGGCTGAAGGTGGGCTGAGAAAGCAGGAGGCCGGCGTGGGGAGCAGGGAGGGGTGTGCTGGGAGATGTGGGTGGTGCCACAAGCGTGGGCCTGGCTTGGGAGTCTGTCCGGAGGTGGTGGCGGTAGAGACGGTTGCGATTAGGAAGCAGCGTGGCCCCTTAGGGTGTCCGAGGGCTGCCTCCAGGGCTGGCGGGTGTGCCCTTGAGGCTGCTGTCCAGTAGGGAGGGTGTGGCCGTCCAGGCGGGAGGCGGCTGGGGGAGGGGCTGGGGGACAGGAGCCCATCTGTTCCACCGGGCGGGCAGGGGTGGCCGGGTTTCCGGCTGGCGCTAGGCTGAGCATTTCAGGATTGGGAGGGCCCCCGTGGGCTCTGCCTGTCAGAACCGCAGCCCGGCACCTCTCTCAGTCCTGGGCTGGGGGCTGGGGGCTGGGGTCCAGCCTCTGCTCACCCAGCGCCCGGCTCTCTGTTGCAGGTCTGCAGCGGCGACGGCTGATCCCGGCCCCGCTGCCCGATGCCGCTGCCCTGGGCCGCAAGCCCAGCCTCCCCGGCCAGTGGGTGGACCTGCCGCTGCCCCTGGCTGGCTCGCTGAAGGAACCCTTCGAGATCAAGGTGTACGAGATTGATGACATGGAGCGCCTGCAGCGGCACCGCCTGCCCCCGAGGGAGGACCCGGCCGAGGTCGGGGCAGGCGGTCCTGGGAGGGCAGGGTGGGCCCCTGGGGGTGGCAGGGCAGCCCGCTGACCTCACCTTGCTCTCTTGTCCACAGCCCTCCCAGAATGCAGAGAAGGTAGGAAAGGCCCCGCTCGGCCCTGAACCCCTGGCATCTCTCGATGGCCCTTGTGGGCCGAGTGGGGGGCTGGAGGGGTCCTGAGGCCACCGCTCTCGTGCCCTGGAGTTATGCCGGGGTGTGAGCGTGCTTCCTGCCGCCGTGCCCACTTGTCCTGGGCCCGGGTTCCAGACAGGCACAGGCTGCTTTGGGAGCACGTGGCATGAGCCCCCTCGGGCAGGAGGGTCCCAGGTCCTACCCCTGCCCTCCTTTGAGGCCCCGCTGTGTGCCTGCCCGGGCCCGGGGGGTGGAGGAAAGCTCGCGGAGCCCCTGGGAGCAGGCCGTCCTCCGTGCCTGAGCCCACCCACCACCGTCCCCGCCGCCCAGGGCCCGGTGTGCGTCAGTGCGAAGTTGCGGCTGGCCGAGCGCAGGCAGCAGCGGCTGCAGGAGGTGTGGGCCAAGCGTGAGGCGCTCCGCGGGGAGCTGGCTGAGACCCAGGGCCGGCTGATGGTGGAGCCCGGCCGCTGGCTGGAGCAGTGTGAGTCTCCCCGCTCATCCCCCCACGCCCCGGGAGGCGCAGGTGCAGGACCCCAGGCTCCGCGCCCCACCTGTGCCCCCAGTCCAGCCACTTCACCCCGCCCCAGGTGGGGACCCAGAGGCTGGGAGGGAGAGAAGCATTTCCTGGGCCCTGCGGGGACCCCGGCCTGACCAGCGGTCTGCCGTCCATCCCTAGTCGAGGTGGACCCGGAGCTGGAGCCCGAGTCGGCCGAGTACCTGGCGGCCCTGGAGCGCGCCACGGCCGCCCTGGAGCAGTGCGTGAATCTGTGCAAGGCCCGCGTCATGATGGTCACCTGCTTCGACATCAGCGTCGCTGCCGCCACCGCTGCCCCGGGGCCGCAGGAGGTGGACGTCTGAGGCTGGGCACTGGGACACGGGGGAGGGGACGGGGGTGTCGGGGGCTCGAGGACGGGACGTGGGACGGAGCGAGGATGTGGCAGGGGTTGGAGGGACGAGGATGCGGAGGGTCCAGTGGGGACCCGCGGGTCTTGGAGGCGATGGAGCGTGAGGCGGGGGAGGGGCCGGCCGAGCACGTGGACGGAGGAGCGAGTGAGCGGGACACGGGAGGACTATCGCCCCCGACAGCAACGCAAGTGCCTTTAACCTTGGACTGGATTTCTCTCCTTTTCGCGTTTGGTGCTAAGGACTCAAGACACCAGCAGACGGTGCGCTGGGGCCGCCGGCCCTACTGTTTGATCTGATCGCGCCTTCTTTACAGCCAAGCAGTTCCATGTAGCAAGACAGCCCCGGGCTCACCGGGCTCTGGTTTAGGATTCAGGGTTGCTTTTCTTTCATAGCTGTTTCCTCTCAGCAGAGCCCGCCTTGGTGGTCTCCAGACCCTCGGCCTGCATGTGTTCTCTGCGCAGATTGAGCCGGTGGGGTCTCCCAGGCGGGGATGGCCGACCCTCCTCTCCCCAGGACCTGCTCTGTTCTGAGGTCACCGGGAGGGCGGCACCCAAGGGCTGAGCTGAAGGCACCTGGCGCCTTCTTCCACGGCAGGAATTCTTACCAAAACCACAAGCAAAAAACAAACCAACACACACAAAAATGGTGGGGGGAGGGTTTTGTAAAGGTTCTGTTAGGTTCGTATTTTTATATCGTTTTGCCTATAAATGAGGTATTTGCAGTTGGAATTTGAAGACAAATGATCTATGTTTTTATGGTTTTCTATGGAAGGTGTCACTCCGGCTGGACTCTTTCTGGGGGGTCCCCAAGCAGGGCAAGGGTCCTCGGAGGCAGTTGTTGCCAAATGTAGACCAGGGGTGAGCCTGCTGACGAGCGGGACATTCCTGTCACTACGGGTTCTGTTTTCTGATCGTCATGTATTTTCCAGGGTTGTCCAAACCTTTGTACAAACGTGTAGATAATATCTTGCTACAGCTTTTATTTGTGAATAAAAGATGCATCCATTGTTCACGTGGCTCCTGCGTTCACTGGGCGTGCAGTCCTCTGAGGGTCCTGGGGCGAGGGGGCCTTAGAACGTTGGAAGGATGCATCCACGGGATCAGAGGGCTTCGGGATCAGCAGGGGACCCTCCCTCCGCCCACAAACCCTACAGCAGCCCCTGCAGGGACCAGCGTTGTAGGCGAGAAGGCACTGACCGGGAGGAGGTCCTCCTGCAGGCTGGGATGCAAGCCCCCATCTCCTCTCTGTCCCCCTCCCCAGCCACTCCGTCTTGAGTTGCCCGGCTCTCGGGGTCCTGAGGCAGGGAGCCAGGGGCAAGGGCTGGGCTGATGGGAAGCAGCATTTTCTGGTGGGCTCCTGGCCCCCTTCCCAGAGGTTATGTTAGCTGGGGAAATCCTGGCAGCAGCCATGGTGACCCCTCGGGAGACCCCCACCTGCCTTTCCAGGAGGTAGACGAGTAGACACTCCACGGGCACGTCAAGGTTCAGGACCCCCTGAACTGGAGGGGGTCCCCACCCAGCACAGCCACCCTCCCCACTCCGCCCCTCTCTGCTGTGCTCAGGCCGCCCTACCCGATGGCCCTGGATGCTCCCTGGCTGCCACTCCCACCCCATCTGGGTGTCCCCACCGCAGGCACCCACGCGGGCACCTTGAGGCCCCTCCCAGCCAGCCGGGCCTCTCGCAGCCCCTACGTACGCCTGGGACTTCCCCTCCGGGCGGTGAGTGTCAGGGCCCCTCCTTGGTGGCCTGGCTGCCTGGGGCTGCATCCACCCGGCACGTCACACCCTGTTTGGTCTCAGCCCATCTCCTGGCCTCGATGGGGCCCCTCGGGGGCGTGGTGGGGTCTGAGTCACGGCTGCACCCCCTCATCAGGCACAGGGCTGGGCCCCAGTGGGGCCCTGGGGGCACATGCCGGATGAATGAATGAGCGAACAAGTAAACGAGGCCTCGCCTCAAGGAGTGTCCCGGGACAGAGCAGGTCCAAGACCGAGAGCACTTAACAGTTTGCAAGGTGCTTCCCTGAACCCTCCCTGTCCTCAAACAGGCCCGGTCCTCTGTGTGGCCGTGTGACCCACGTGGTCCAGCCCCAGGGTTGCCCACACCGAGCCCCGGGCTGCCTCCTCGCTCTCCGCTCTCGATGGCATTTGAGGCCCCTGGGATCGGGGTTGCATGTCTGCCGAGAGGCACCGGGACCCTGGACCCCCCACCTCACCCTGCAGGCTCTCCCTCTCTGTTCTGAGGCCAGCCTGATGCCTCCCAAGCCTTCTTCTCTGTCACTGAATTTGGGGGTTTCTGGGGGGTTGGGACAGGTGTGGTGGGACTTGGGGTGGGATGGGGACATAGATCCTTTCAGGACCTGTGATCTGAAGGGAGGGACTGAGAAGCCCCCCTGTGGATCCGGTGATCCAGGGTCTGACCTTGCTGTGTGGAGGTGCTGGCCCGGCTAGGTGGCCCTTCCATCCTGAGGGACCAGGGTGCTGCTGGGGTCTGGGTGGGTCAGGGATCCGTGCTCAGGGACCAGGGCTGGCCTGTGAGCCCGGGATCCATTCTGAGGGCTGTGCTCTTGCTCCCAGCATGCCTTGCACCATCTCACCTGGGCTGTGTGGGGGATGGGATGTTGCGTGGGGCATGCTGGGTGGGTCCCTTTCTTCCGCGTAGAAACCCCTGCTCCCCTACCTGAGCCCCAGTCACTGAGGGGCCCAGAGCCTGCTTCTCACCGAGGAGGCCCCTCCTACCCTTGATCCTCCTGGGCCCCCGTCCCAGCACCTGTCCTGGGTGGGGGTCTCTGTGGAGCAGGCCCAGGCTCGGGCAGTTGACCTTTGGGGCCAGCGGAGCCCTCTTCCCACAGTCCAGGGGAGGCTCGGGAGGGCAGCGCCTGCTCTTCTGGACGGGAACCCCCTGTCCTGGGGCTAGCCTGGGAGCCTGGGCAGTCTTTCATCGGGACCATCAAAGCCCTCAGCCCTGTCATTACAGGCTGGGAACCCAGCGGAGGAGCAGCTGTGAGGACGAGAATGCCCATTTTATGGATGGGAAAGCTGCAGTGGCGCGGGACCCAGCTCCTTGAGCAAAGCCCGGCCGCCCCCTGTCGTGCTGCAGGCGGGGGTCTGTGGGCATCCTTCTCATTCAGCATCTGGGGAAGCCGACACCCAGGGTGGGCAGGTCCCTCCTCCTGGGAGGGGAGGACGAGGGGCGTTCCCGGTGGAGGGCCGGGATCAGCCGCGTCTGGGGTGGAAGCAGAGGACGGGGGGCTGCCTGGGCCACTCGGGACAGGGGCATGAGCCCACCCAGGCGAGGTCTCTTGCGGCCTCCGAGGTGCCCGCCTGACTCACTCTGTGAGTTCAGGCCTGCTCCGCCTGCCCCCCGCCCCAGCCCTGGGCACCAGGAGGCCACGTGGGGAGGTGGGGCTGGGGGGGGCGGTCGGGCCGGGCTGGGTGACCAGGGGCGGGGGGCTTACCAGGCCCAGCGGTGGCTGGGAACAGGCCTGAGCCAGGGAGCATGGGCGGGCTGGCGGGGCGGGAACTGAGCACCCGGCTCGCGGCCCCCGGGGAAGACTTGCCCCCTCTTTCCTGGGCCTCATCTGGACCAAGGGGCGTGCTGACCCCCGCCCAGTGCTTCAGGTGCCAGGAGAAGAGTCTGGATCTTCCAGAGCGAGCTTTCGGCCCTGAGCCTCCTGTGATCACCCGAGCTGTGGCCCTGGGGAGGCTGACAGCAGTGGGGACGGTGGCGGGAGGGACCGGAGCAGTGGCGGCAGAGGTGCGGGGGCCTGGCGGGCCGCCTAAGGCCGTCTGGAGCCCCGGCTGCAGCAGGCTTCTTGCCTGCCTCGGGCCCTTCTCTGCCCGTGGGGCCATCTGTCTCCTGGGCTCTGGCCCCAGTGATGCCAGCTGTGGGGCCTTGTCCCCTCCTGACCTGTGTCCTCCCTGGGAAATGGGGGTGAGGTCACGTCAGCCTCCCCTGTGGGGCTCCCACTGGGCCTGAGCCCTGTGGCCTGGCGGGGGTGGAGTGACGGATCCTAAATAAACAGCAGTGACCCGCTGCCCGCCCGCCCCTCGGGGGCCACCTGGCGCTCTCCTGAGGTCTGGGGCAGGGGCAGCGGAGGGTAGTGGCCTCAGTTCCCGCCTCTGTGTTTGTTTGTTTTTTTTTTTTTTTGCGGTACGCGGGCCTCTCACTGTTGTGGCCTCTCCCGTTGCGGAGCACAGGCTCCGGATGCGCAGGCTCAGCGGCCATGGCTCACTGGCCCAGCCACTCCACGGCATGTGGGAAATTCCCAGACCGGGGCATGAACCCGTGTCCCCTGCATCGGCAGGCGGACTCAACCACTGCGCCACCAGGGAAGTCCCCGCCTCTGTTTACGCCACCGTTTGTGTGCTCGTGGCTGGGCGTCCGTCCCACCCCTGGGTCTCCCCCCAGTGCCAAAACCCCTGGCCGGCCTCCTGGTGCACGGTGCCATCCAGGGGGGCATGCACGACCTGTCTTGGGGTGCATGACATTCACTTGGGAATCCCTGGCCCCATGGTCCCAGGGGAGTTCGAGGCCCCCAGTGGGATCTCCCTGCAGCCCTGGGTGCGGGAGGGTTTGTCTCACGGGTGGAGACCCCGCTACTTGCCCCAGCAGGGTGCCTGGAGCCCCCGGGGGCCGGGGCTTGGCCCTGGAGTCTGCGCCCAGCAAACAGGAAGCTCGAAGGGTGACTTCTCTCTCCTGATATTGTGTTTACCAAGGCGGGATCCAGGGCCCGTTTCCACACAGGAAGCCCAGGAGGCTGGGAGGGGGCCGGGAAGGAATTCCCTGGGCCGGCCAAGAAGCCCGGCTTCCTGTGGGTCAGGTCTGTAGAGTGGGGTGGTGGGGGTGGTGGGGGATGGAGCTCAGGGAGGACCCTACCCTCTTGGAACTCAGGGCTGGGGGCCCTGGGGACCCTTGTGGTTGGGGACGGTAAGGCCCAGGCCCAGCGACTATCTCCCTACCAGACGGGCAAAGGGCCAAGGGGCATTGCGTCTCCCTGTCCCCGAGTCCAGCGTGGCCTGGCACAGGGGCAGGTGGGCGCACAGGGACGTTGGAGGTCTCGGGGAGGGGTCTTCTGGGAGGGGGTGGGAGCCGGGGCGGGGCCTCCGCAGGCGCTGTACCTGGAGCCTGCCCTGTGGGCCCTCCCTCTGTGCCCGCTGCCCTGCCTGGGGGCCACCCGCCTCTGCGCCCCACTCCAGCCTTGGGCAGCCAGAGGGTCCTCCTCAAACTTGCTTCTGACCAGGTTACTTCATCCCAGATTAAAAACTACCAGTGCTCTGCTCAGCCTTCCAAACAAAGGCAGGCCTGGTAGCCAGGCCTGGAGGCCTTCATGAATGTATGTCTTCCTCCCTCCCCTCCCCTCCCCCCTCCCCCTCTTTACCTGGAGAAACAACCCCTACAGAGACAAGCACAGAGTTTCATTATGTACCCACCACCCAGCTGCACCAAACCTTAGCCTCCTGCTATCTTGTATTTGTTTCAGAATCACCTTTCAAAAATAAACTTTATCTTAGATTTATAGAAAAATTCAGAAGGTAGTACAGAGAGTTCCCATATACCCCATACCCAGGTTCCTCTAATATTAACATCTTACATTAGTGTGGTGTTGTACATTTGTTATAATGATAATTATTATTAACTGAAGTCCATCCTTTGTTCAGATTTTCCCTAATGTCCTTTATCTGGTCCAGGGTCCCACCCAGGGTAACACCGTGAAAGGGCGGTGGCACCTACGTAAATGATTTGGAATTATCCTACAGAAGCGAGCTGTTAATTATACCATCACTTATGTCTACTGCTATGGACTTGCGGATATTTATTTTATACTTTGGGTTATAATCCAATACTACCTAATCTTGTTACTCAAATCCCTCCAGCTTTGGTCACTGAGAGCCCTTGCATTTGGCCAGTCTTTTTTTTTTTTTTTTTTTTGCGGTATGCGGGCCTCTCACTGCTGTGGCCTCTCCCGTTGCAGAGCACAGGCTCCGGACGCACAGGCTCAGTGGCCATGGCTCACGGGCCCATCCGCTCCGCGGCACGCAGGATCCTCCCGGACCGGAGCACAAACCCCGCACCCCCTGCATCGGCAGGCGGACTCCCAACCACTGCGCCACCAGGGAAGCCCCTGGATTCATTTTTAATGTCCTCGATGGTTGCATGGAGACCCTTGTGCCCTACCCAGGTGGCCAAGTCTGGAATGGGTGGCCCACCAGCCATCCAGTGGCAAATTCGGGGCCCCCTCCCCGCCCTGGCCTGCCCGGCCTGGCCTTTCTGCTGACTCTGTGTCGGTGGCCACAGCGTCCTCACCAGCCTCCCACTGGGCATTATATGCCTGCAGGCCTGGGTCTCCAGCACGGGGATGCCCCGAGCCCCTGAGATGACAGCTGTGAGGGCTGAGGCCCTGGGGGCGCTGCAGTCTCTGAGTGCCCAGGTGGGGGGAGCAGTCAGCCTAGGTCCCCTCCTGGGGCTCCCTGAGCAGAGGGGAGCTCCGGGGGACAGGGACTGTGCCGGGGAGGCACCCAGGCCCCACCTCTGAGCAACCCTGGAGATCTGGGAGTGGTGATGGCATCCCTGGGGGTTGCCCGAGGCTGGGTCCGTCTTCTCCAAGGCCAGGTGCCAGGCTCTGGGCCTCACAGTGGACTCCGTGGCTGACCCAGGAGGCGGCCTGCTGGCTGGAGGGCTTGGGGCTGCAGTCTCAGTGCCGACAAGGCTGGACTAATAGCTGGTGTGACCTGGCCACCCGGCCCGGCCCCAGGGCTGGAGAAGGGGCAGTGATGTCCCTGACAATCCATAGGGCGGCTCCAGGGTGAGGTCACCCTACACCCGCCTTCACGCTCTCATCACTTGGGGAATGTGAGGTCAGCTGGGACATGCCGCCCACCCCCTGGGCAGCCAGGCCTCCTGCCATGGATCATCTGGTCTGCCCACCGCCTCCAGCCATCTCCAGGGACAGCCATTGCCCACACCCCCAATCTGGAGAAAGGCAGCCTCTCCCCCACTGGCTTCTGCTTTTCTCAGCTATTTGGGAAAACACGGTCCAGGTTAACAAATGGTTTCAAATGTCCTCTGAAGACGACCTAGGTGCTCCACCAAGAGAAAACTCCCAACCTGGGGGCAGCTGGTGACCCGAGCACCCCCAGAATGGACCCCTGGGTATGGGGCCTGAGACAGACGTGGCACTGTGGGTCCCGGGCAGGTCCCCCTCCTGTGCCTTGATTTCCCCTCCAGTGGAAGGAGCCACTGCCGGGCTGTGTCTGAGACGCCCAGACAGCAGACATAGACCTCTTTGGTTTGGAATAAATCTCTCCTGTTTCTCCAGCAGCTGAGACACGGGGCCGTATTTCTTGCAGCCTCGGTGGCCACCTGGGGAGGCTGATCTGCCTGGCAGAGGGTGATGCTCTAAATCCAGTGCCTGCTGCTGATTTGTGGGCCTGCCTGTGCTGGCCCAGGGCTCGCTGGCATCTTTACGAGTCAGGATGAGCCTCGGCTGGGGACTCGGGACTGGATGGGGATGATCTACAGCCTGAGCTGGCCCCGCCTGCCCACCCACCAGCCACACTATGTCCCCTGAGCCAGGCCCGGATCAGCCACCATCTGGGCCCCAGACTGAGGTCGCGAAGAGGCTGGTGCTTGCTCCACGTCCTTGCAGTTTGGCTTCAGGAAGGAATTCTCGTGGGACACAGTCAGTGGTGGGGACTTCCCAAGCCCTGTGTGCCCAGCCCTGGGCTGGGGCGAGCCAAGGCGGACAGAAGATGCAGGGAACCGGGGCTTTCTGGGCGCGGGGGCAGGCGGGATCTGCGGGTGGTGGCCTGGAGCCTGGAGGCGTGAGGAGGCCGTCCTGCACTGTGCTTCCCAAGGCTGCCGGCAGAGCGTCAAGGTTACAGGTGGGCTCTGGCACCAAGCCTGGGTGCGAAACCCAGCTCTGCACCTGGGGTTTCACCATCTCCAAAACAGGGCAACAAGGTCAGAGTGAGGGTCACGTGGGCTCCATGGGCACGATTCTTCACCTGTGTCAGCAAGCGCCCGCCTCTGTTGTTCTAACCTCGGGGCAGGGCTGACTCACGGTCCCGCCCCCATCCACCCAGGGTGCGCAGCACACCCGGAAAGCCAGGCTTCCCCAGGGGGTTTCCCGTGTCGCTCCAGCCCCCGGGGAGCCTGCTGCCTTCTTCCCAGGAGCAAAGGTCCCGGCTCCATGTCTCGCCGCTCATCTTTGGGTGATTTGATTTGCTCAGAAGTGGACACGGTTCTAATGACGTGCCGAGCTCCGGGGCTCCTACAGGGATGAGTGGAGCCGAGGGGGAGGGGCAGCCGATGGAGGGAGGGGGCCGCGCTAGAAGCAGGGTGGTGGGTCCAGCGTAAGGGTCGGCCTCTGACGAGGGCCCTGCGGGTCTCCCGAGGGGGTGTGCAGTGGCAGCCCTGGGATGGGAAACTGACCCTCCTGGGGGCCCGCTTAGCTGTGAATGTCACCTGCCGGTCCCTGCTGGTCACCACGCATCAGTGACTGTCCTAGCAGGACACGTTTGGAATCCCCTGAGCCTCCATGCCTGTCTCACCAACCCCTCCTAGAGCTCCCACCAAGACCCCAGCCTCCAACCCCGACAAGAACCTCAGCCCCTTTGGGTACCTGGGTGGCCATTGCCTGGATGGGCTGCAGGGCCCACTGTGCCCCCAGGCCTGCTGGCCACTCCTGACTTCAAGACCGCCCGCTGCCTACATGTGTGGCCCATTTCTGGGGTTCTGGTCCCTAAACCACCCTGCAGACAGGGGGACACTGCTCTTGTCTCTGTAAGGGACAGTCTACCGGGGGCTCTTTCTGGCTGAGCCTGAGACTTTCCTCCGGGGGGATCCAGGCTCAGCCAACACACTCATCTGCTGAGCCTGTCACAAAAGGCTGGTCTCATGCACTTGCTGGCGGGCATCCATCCCACAGCCAGGAAGCACAGTGTTGCCCCAGTTCCGTTTCTGGAGCAGGACAGAGCCAGGTCTGTGGCCTGGTTCCTGCACTTCCTGCTGTGTGATGCTGGGCGGGGCAGTGACCTCACCTCTCTGAGCCTCAGTCTCCTCACTGGGAAAGTGAGAGGATAAGCAGGCCGCCCCTCAGGGTGGCAGTGAGGGGGACCAAGGGAGCACTCAGTGACCCAGAGCCTATCCTTCGAGGTCAGGCACCTCCCGGCCCTGCCTGGGCTTCAGGGCCACACTCAGGCAGCTGTGGGCTGGCATCTCTGCTCCCTGCATCCGCTTCTGGGCTCGGGTTTCTGGGGCCTTCTAGGGGTTTCCCGGCTTTTCTGGAAGCCGGGCAGGACCGACCCTTTCAGGGATGTGAGCCTAGATGTTCACGTGTCTCTCAAGCCTCTGGACCCTGCACTGGTCCACTCAGAGGCGTGCACCGGGCAGTGGGAGGCCTGGAATCTCCCAAGGATGGACTGTTCTGGGCTGTGTCATGCTGGGGGGATGCTGAGGTGCCCCCAGGGCCTGGTGAGCTCCAGCTGGGGACTCCCGTTCTCGAGCCCTTTGGGCCTGGAAACCCCAGCCTGAGGGAGGCCCCAAAATCACGCCTCCTGGTCCCCAGGTCTGGGGTGGGGTTGTCTCAGAGCAGCAAAGCAGACGGCTGTGAGCTGGGCGGCCCGGCAGGTGACCCCTCCTCCGAGATCCAGGCACCGGGGCAGGGGGTGCATCTCACGGTCCCATCTCCCTGCTGGCCCCCCTGCCGTGCTCTTTTCTCTCTCCTTGGAGAGAAAAGCATCTTCTCCTCCATCAGCCAGAAGGGAATCGGGAATCTGGGAAGCAGTGGCAGTGGGACAAGTGGTCTGGTGCCCCTGCCTGGCCTGGGAGGGCAAGGCTGGCCTCATGTTCCAGCCCTGTGTGATCCAGGGTGGGCCCTTCTACCCACAGTTCACTGTTTCCCTATAAACACCACGGTGACCCCGAGGGCCTGCCCTGAAGAACCCCAGTTATCTTCACGCAGGGGTCGTGGGGGGCAGTTTCCCAGGGCTGGCAGATGTGTGAGGGGAACCAGGAGGTCCTGGGGACAGTCCCGGGGACCCCAGGCCCCTCCATGGGCCATGACAGGCAGTGAGGGCTGGGAATCCGGCGCGGCTCTGAGCCCTCGGCGGAAGGTCCAGACTCAGCCAGTCCTGGGCAGGGCCCAGGGCTGGAGCGGGTGCGTGGCAGGCAGGGAGGTGGCCGCTGGCCGATCGTGGCTGGAGCATCGCAGTGTTTACTTATTTCACATTATGCTGATCAGATGGGGAGATTTAGTCCCGGGGGAAACGCGTGTCAGGCCATGCGATTTGTTAATAAGCTGAGGAAGATAATGAGCTTGGTGGGAAGCACGCCACCCCCAGAAAGACACATTTATTACTTGGCGTGCACGGGCACAGATACACGCACGCGCACGCATGCAGGTGCGCACGCACACGTGGGAGTTTGGCCCCAGTGCTCTGTGCTTGTCACGTCAAAGTCCTTGGAACCCCGATGCTGGGGGGGTCTTTCCCATCAGGAGCCCTGCTCTCGGCCTCTTTCCCCACCTACCCTGGTCCTGGAGGGACAGCCGGCCGGCCAGCTCGGGGGCTCAGTGGCAGGAGTGGTGACCTTCCAAGCAGTGAGCACGTGACACTTGAGTAGAGGATGGGCGGGCTGCGTGTCCCAAACTTGGCACTGCTGGATGCCTGGGGCTGTTGGGATGAAGAGTCCAGATTCTGGACCCACAGGGCAGCAGGAGGGCCCCTGAGCTGCTGCCGGGAAGAGGGTGGGGCTCTGCGCTGCAGCCGGCTGGGCAGGTGCCCTTGGCTGACGCTGGGGTTGAGAGAGCAGGGCCCAGTGGGCACCTTGGTCTGTGGAGGCCAGTGGACCAGCTGCCCCTCACCAGCCTCCCCGCTGGGTTGAATGGGGTCTTTAAGTGTAATTTAAGAACACCCCCAGTTAGCCACACTGGCTGACAGCAGCTGAGCTGGTCCTGGGCCAGGTGGGATGAGAAGCCCTCCCTCCGTCTCCCATGGGGGCAGGCGGGGGTCCAGGCTCCTGGCAGTCAAAGCTGAGGTGATGAAGCTGTGCAGGGGAACCCCTCCTTTTTGGAGCCCCCAAGGGGCTGGGGCCCCGGGGCTGGGAGGAGCGGAGGTCAAGGAGGCTGCAGGAGATGGGTGTGGGTGGTGGTGCTCGGGCCCCAGGACCGTCCAGGGTGAGGGCAGCCATCTGGCGGGCTGGGTGGATGCCGTTTGCGGGGCACGCACCTTTAAAAAATGATGAGTTCCTCATCCTTTCTCTGGGTTTGTTTCTCCAGAAATGTTCACCTCCAGAGCCCCTCTGGCTCCACGGCAAAGAGGGGCCTGGCTCCAGAGAGGGCTGCCCCCCAGTTCCTGTAGTTCCTGCTCTTTTCCCGGGGTCTGGTGGAGGCGGGGGGCCAGCTGTCAGCTCCGAATGGCAGAGTCTGGACAGCCTCATTCAGCAAGGGGAGGGCAACTGAGGCGAGGGGCGCGGGCTCGTGCCAAGGTCTCCCGGGCACTTAGAGGGGTCAGGACCGGGCCCAGGCCCGAAGGTCTCCATCACCTCCCTTCCTGTCCTGTCTGTCCCCCTGCCCTTGTCTGCTTCCTCTTGCCCTCCCTCTTTGTCCTTCATGATGGGCTCTGTCCCCGGCCTGTTTAGGGTCCTCACAAGCCATGGTCACCGGCCCCAGTCCTCCCTGGCCGGCCCTCCCTGGGTGCCATGAGCCAGGACCCATGCGTCTGGCTTCCAGGCCTGGTCCTGGCACTTAGATCACAAGGTGGCTTCTCCCCAGGAGGCCCCCTTTCTGTCCCCAGGCACCAGGAATGGAGCAGGGGGAGGAGGGGGTGGGTGGGGGGCTGCTGGCTCAGGCTGCCTCCCTCCCCGCTCAGAGCCAGCCTCCACCCGCCATGCTCTCTGGGAGGTTCTGGCCTCCATGCCTCCCTCTCAGCCCCCATCAGCACCCCCTCCTGAAACGGGGCCTCGGGCAGCAGGGCAGTGTCTCCTGCCCTGCAGCTGGCAGGCGCCCTGTGTCCCCTCGCCCAGTGCTGGGGTCAGGACAGCCTACCTTGTAGGGAGGAAGGTGTCGGTGAGGTCTGAGTGAGGCACAGGTGAGGGGGCCGTTCCTTTGGGTGGCTGATGGCAGCTTCCTTGTTTTTCATCTATTCCAGGCCTTCACCGTGAGCTCTGCTCAAACTGTCAGCTCCCGTTCCAGCTGCTCCTCGGTGGCGCCTGGGGTAGTGAGACTTTCCTGCCTCTGGGCGTGGGGGCACTCTGTGCCTGTGACGGTCTGGGGTCTGGGGTCTGGGGTCTCAGGGTCTGAGGGTCTCAGGGCCTGCAAGTATGGGGGCCTGGGGGCCTGAGGGTCTGGGGGTCTGGGGGCTTGAGGGTCTGGGGGTCTGGGGTCTGGGGTCTCAGGGCCCGCAGGTATGGGGGACTGGGGGCCTGGGGGCCTAGGGGCCTGAGGGTCTGGGGGTCTGGAGTCTGGGGTCTCAGGGCCCGCAGGTATGGGGGCCTGGGGGCCTGAGGGTCTGGGGGTCTGGAGTCTGAGGGTCTGAGGGTCTCAGGGCCCACAGGTATGGGGCCTGGGGGCCTGGGGGCCTCAGGGCCTGGGGTTCTGGGGCAACGAGGCTCTAGGTGTCTCAGGGTCTGTGATCTGAGGTGGGAGGATTTCGGAATCTGAGGGTCTGGGGATCTGAGGGTCTAGCTCAGGTCTTTGGGCTGCTTTGGAGTTTCCCTTGAAGGAAGCTGGAGTTTGGTACAAGGATTTTCTGTTTGAAGCTTCTGTTGGCCCCAGCTGGCCATGCAAGGGGCAGGTGGGCCTCCAGGGGCCCCTGGCCTCCCAGCCTAGAGTCCTGAGCAGACTGGCCCAGACCCCAAGGGCATCCCCGAAGGTGGTGGGCCAGGGGTCCCCACGGAGGCAGCAGGTGTGGGGCTCGGGAGGGGGCAGTGAGGGAGGGGCGGGGAAGCTTCTAGGGCTGGAGTCAGGGTGGAGTCAGGATGGAGGGGAGGGGGCAGGGCTGAGACCTCTGCAGTCCCAGAGCCACTCTCGGGGTCCCCACTGTGCTCATGCTCAGCTGTAGCCACCTTGAAGTTCTCAATTCCTAGCCCTGGGGGAGTGAGGTCCCACCTGCTCCCCGCTCCCTGCTGCACCCCAGTCCCTCCATTCTGACTCCTCTCCCTGTTCCCCAGCCGATGCTGCAGGAAGGAGCCTGCGGGGGCACCGTGATGGGGAAGGGGGGAGGCAGGGTGGAGGGTGGCCCAATGTGAGCTGCGGGAGGTGGGGAAGTAGAGTGGGGAGAGAGCCCTGTCCTTGCATGTTCCCAGCCCCCTCCTCCAGGAAGGCCCCTGGGCCCCAGCCTGGCCTAGGCCCTCTCCCCACACCTCCCTGCCTGCCCCTTGGGGGTCCTCCCTTTGGCTCCTGTGCTGTAAGTCGGGTGAGGAGGGGGCCCCCATACTTGTGAGCTTATAGACACAGCTCACCCAGGCAGGCATCTCGGCTCTGGGCTTCGGTGCCAATATATGGGGTGTGAAAGGCAGAGCGGGAGCAGGGCGATTAGACTTGCAAATGGACCCACAGCCCAGGAGCGGGGCCTAGGGTGAGACCCAGCCCTGCTAGCAGACGTCACCCCAGTGCAAGGCAGGCGGCGGAGATTGAGGAGGGGTTGGGGCCCCTTGCTCAGGGCCGGCCTCCCCTTCCCCACACCAAGGTCACAGACAGGCTGCAGAGGAAGGTGCCACGTGGGGCCACTCCTCTTGGCACCTGGGCCCCTCCACTCCGGGCTTCGCCTCCTCCTGGATGTTCCTCAGCCGCCCCGCCCTGTGGGTGTCCTTTTGGTGGCCCTCCTCCCTCTCCCCTCTCCCCCAGGACCACCTTGCTCCGCCCTGTGGCTTCATGTCCCCAGATCTGTGATTCTGTCGCCCCTACCCCCACCCCTGGCCTCTGCCCTGTGCCCCTTGCACTCCCCAGACCTGCGGGATCCAAACCAGTGCTTTCTCTCCCCTCAAACCCACCGCTCACCCTGCCCTCCGCCCACTGTGGGAACGCTATCCTCCTCCCAGAACCTGGGGTGACCTGGGCTCCCCACTGCCCCCTGAGGCCTCCAACCCAACCCCATGGCCGCACCAGTCCTGACCCTCGGCTCTCAGGCATGACCGGGAGGGACCCAGGTGTCTCCATCCTGGGGAGGGAGGAAGGGCGGGGGGTCTCTCAGTGACAGGCCAGAAGGTACCCTGTACTCGCAACTCAGCATTTCACTCAAAAAGACAACATGTATTTCCCGTGAAATCTCGTCTGCCCTTTTAGTCTGCTTTTGGTCATTGCTTTATTTGCTGAGTTGCTTCCCGATGTGGTTGAGCTGAGCAGTCCCGCAGTGGATTTCGCGGTCCGTCTGGTGTGTTCCTCATGGACGCACCTGAGGGTCTCCTGCTCTTTCTCGAAACAAATATTTGCACGGAATCCTCTGTTGCTCAGCTCAGCCCCAGGGAGCTCTGTGGCCGAGGGGGACGCCATACCCTGTATGGTGAGCGGTCAAAGTCGGTCTAAGGCTAGGATGGTGGGAGTGCCTTCCACAGAGACCCAGCTTCCGCCCCACCAACACAATCAACACGGGAGTGATGCTGTGCCTTTGGGGAGAGATGCCTGTCCCACTGCTGCTCAGGCTGAGCTCCCGTAGGTCCCAGAAGCAGGACATATGGTCTAGCAAGTGACCTGCAGTCTGGGAGGCGACCCAGGCCAGGAGAGAAGTCAGAGGACGTATGTGGGGGGGCGGCTCGGAGGAAGAGAGGTCCTGGGGCAGGGGTAGTCAGGGAAGGCTTCCTGGAAGAGGAGACACTTAGTGAGATCCTGGAAGGCAGAGAGGACTAGACAGGCAGGGCTGAGTGTCCTCCTGGCAGAAAGGATGCTAGGTGTAATTGCAGAGGATGTGCATGGCGAGGCAGGCAGTTCAGTTCCACTGCTGTCTTGGCTGCTGGGGGAGGGGAGGTCCATCGGGGTGGCCAGGCTGAGATGGGGCCTCGGGAGGAAAGCAGAGTGCTGGCCACCTCCCTTGAGGTCCACTGAGCACCCGAGACCTCGTTCAGCCCTCGCAGCATCCCTGCCCTGCAGCTCCAGGTCCCTCTGTAGACCCTCCACCAGTGGATGGGGAGCTGGACACAACACACTGCTGGTGTTTGGCGTGCTGGGCCCCTGGCCACGGCCTCACCCACAGCCCTTCTGGTTTAGGAGGCTGGTGAGGTGGGAGTCCCGGGACTACAGGATTTGCCAACATTGCTTTGGGAACCTGTTTAGTCTGAAATGCTTTAGACAGTCCAGGGGACCCACAGGCAGCTCCAGAAGGAAGCTTTGGGCTGAGACACAGAATTCGTCTGTTCATTCATTCATCCATTCATTTATGTCAGGCGGGTGTGGAGGCAGGGGCCATGCTGGGAGCCGGCTCCTCTTGGCCAGCGAGAGCTGCTAAGTTTTCCGGGCTTTCATGAGCCATTTGTGAAGCATATATGTCGTTATGCTGGGCCGTGGTGCTGGGTCTGTCTCACCCTGTCCCCGCTGCAGAGCCCTGTGCGAGGCCAGTCCCTAGAAGTGGTCAGATGGTCTGAAGAGGGGGGGCTCTGCCACCCGGGTGTGTGGCCCCTGGCAAGTCCCTCGACCTCCCTGAGCTTCCATTTTCTCCTCTGTGAACTGGGGACAGTGATCCAGGACCTCTGCGCACACTGGCCCGGGCTCCCTGGAGCTGACCGCATGGGTGTGTGTGGTGGGGGCGACACAGAAGGGCCACTGGGGGCTCGGGGGGCTCCAGAGCCAAGACGCAGGAAGCCCTGGGGTCTGTGGCTCAGGGAACCACTCCTGCGGGCCTCGGAACTCTCTGCTGCTCCCTGGACCTGCAGGACTGAAGCCAGAGGTTTCCTGCAGAGGGTGTGGGCCGTGGGTGCGTCGACACACGCGCCTGTGGACAGGGATGGGGCAGGTGTCTGGGTTGAATACGTCAGATCAGGAACCTCTTTTCAGTGCGGGGGGAAGCAGCGTCAGGAACAATCATTTGTGCAGACCCAGGGATCCCCGTTTCTGCTTTCCAGGAGAGGGCACTGAGGTTCCTAGCGGAGGTGACGCTCTTGGGGTTCCCGCAGGTGGCAGGTGGCGGAGCCTCTGGCCTGTGCCTCTCGTGGCCGGCACAAGTGTCCCCCTGAGCTGCTCTCCAGGACGGGCTGGCCTAGTCCTTGGCATCAGGGGTGCAGGGCGGTCGGGCGGCCGTGGCCCAGACGCAGGCTGAGCCCGGCCTGGCCCTGGCTGAGAGCATCATGATGACCGAGGCGGGGCACCGAGGAAAAGCGCTGAAACTTCGCGCCATCCGTCTCTGGGTGATTTGCTGTGAAGCCGGGTAGGAGCTGCGTCCTGAATCACGTCGGGGGGTGTTGCACACGTATCACGAACAGACCGACTCCTAAATTGTCTTTTATGAGCTCCCGCGAATCTGCGGGCAGCGGGCGTCTGGACCCAAAGCCCGTCATTTATTTGTGGCGGCAGACGAGGAGGCGTTAATTATTGATACGCCAGCCCACCTCTCCGCCACCTCCAGTTAAAATTCA
This sequence comes from Mesoplodon mirus, assembly GCF_964341445.2. Lineage (NCBI taxonomy): Eukaryota > Metazoa > Chordata > Mammalia > Artiodactyla > Ziphiidae > Mesoplodon > Mesoplodon mirus. The sequence goes on from NC_138979.1 coordinate 187,719,423, forward strand.
TGGTCCGGCCACGGGCAAATATTGATTCTGATCCAAGTTGATGTTTTCCCCTTAACATTATTATAATGAGGAATAAAAATCAAATTGCCTTCACTGAAACTCAATCATTCTTCTGTGCCATTCCTCATCGATCTTTCTTTCCCCAGGTTTTACCATAAATTATTCTATTCAATTAAGTAAACTCACACATAATGGCATTTTGCAAACTGAATAATTTATTGACTGTGTTTGGCAAAAGTCTGGCTTGGGGGAGTGGTCAGGGAACGGGGGGGATTTGGTCCCCAGCTCGTGGAGGCCGGTCTGGGCTGGGGGCTCCAGGGGTTACCTTCTCCTCCCCGAGGGGCTCTTGGGCTGTGGGGTGGGCGGGACACAGAGCAGGGACAGTGAGGTCCTTGGGGAGGCTCTGAGGAGGACGGCTGGACCTGGGTGGCTTTCAGGAGGCGAGGGAAGGGAGGGGCCAGTTCAGGCTCAGGGCCTGGGGCTGGGGTCCCGGCAGCCCTGGAGAGGGACTGAGAGCGGTCACCTGTCTGCCCTCTGCCCCGCCTCGGCCTCAGCTTTGTTTCTCAGTATAAAACATCTGTGTTCGCCTTCTCGGGGCCGCCGGAACCAAGTACCAAGCCCGGCCGACTTAGATAACAGACATTTATCCTCTCGCAGTCCTGGAGGCTGGAAGTCCGAGATCAAGGTGTCGGCAGGGCTGGTTTCTCCCAAGGCCTCTCTCCGTGGCTTGCAGATGGCTGTCTTCCTGCTTTGTCCTCACGAGTCTTCCCCGTGTGCCTGCGAAGCCCTGGTGTTTCCCTGTGCGTCCAAATCTCCTCTTATAACCAGTCAGACTGGTTTAGGACCTGTCCTAAGGGCCTCGTTTTCACCTAATCCCCCTTTCAAGGCCCTGTCTCCAAATGCAGTCACATTCTGAGGTGCTGGGGGTCGGCTTTGACATGGGAACCTGGGGCACACAGTTCAGCTCATGCCAGTATCCCTGTGGCCAGCTTGGTCCTCTGACCAGCCTTGGTGTCTGGGTCCAGCTGGCTTCTCCCAGCCTCCAGCCTCCTCAGCTGCTTCTGCACAGGAGACCGAGGGGAGGGAGGGTCCCACCCCGTCCCCAGGGGCCTGGCTGCCCACCCCACCACTCACTCAGCCTGTGCCCCACCCCACTGTCCCCTGCATCCCTGCCCTCGGCCCGCAGTCTGAGGGGAAGCAGGACATGTGGGGGCATCTCCGCACACCCCTGGGCACTCTGCGGACAGCACAGGCGGGCGGGCCCCGGGCTTCCTGGGAAGCAGCTTCCTCAGCCCCGTATGGCCAGCCCCGGACTGTCCCCTCGGCTGTCCCTGCTGCTGCCCTCACCCACCTGTGTGGCCCTACACAGCGCCGTGGCCTGCCGTGGCCGGGACAGCCTCAGCCGTGCCCTCCATCCACACCTCCACCTCCAGCTGGCCCTGCTGTTTAAACTCCAGATCAGGTGTCCAGCTGCCCTTTGCCTGTGTCCCCTGGACACCCCTCTGTTTCGACACACCCCAATGGAGACCATTGCTCCCCCCGTCGTGCCCCACCCTTTGCCTGGGATCCCAGTGCCAGCGGAGGGGTCACCGTTTACCCGTGGTCCAGGCCGGGAAGCCGGGGTCACCGGGCGCCTCTCTTCTTGACCCCCCTCCACCCCCATGGCCCCCGAGCTGTGCCAGGGTGGCAGAAGCTCTCGCTGTGGGTTGGGGCAGGGTGGGAGTCAGAGACCCACCTCTAGGTCAGCCCTGGCCGGTCCTGATGCCACCTTGTCCAGGGCTTGCCTCCCAGCTCCACCCCACCCTGGAGCTGTCCCTCAACCTCAGATTCTCCTTGAGATGGGAACAGGTCCCCCTCCCTCCAGGTAGTGCAAGGTCAGGGAGGGCGTGGAAGGACCCTGAGACACAGAAAGTGCTGGTGGGCGTGGGGCAGGAGCTGGCACTGCGTGTGGTCCGTGGGTGGGGTGCTGGGTGGAGCCAGCCTGAGGGGGCTGAGGTGGGGAGCCAGCCTGAGCCTTCTGGAACCCGGCTCCCTCCCCCATTTCCCCCCCACAGACCGGCTGTCGGAGGCGCCAGAGGGCAGGGACAGGCCCCTGCTGCCACCTGGGGGACCCACGCAGCCCAGCCTCGATTTCTCCTTCATGGGCCTGGGGGCGCGGGGACCGGGGATAATTACAGTTAATTGCTCCTGGAACTGGCCCTGCAGAGGCTGCCCGGGAAAGCTGTTAGCACTCATCAACTCGATAATGAGCTGCAGTTGGCGGGGCTCTAGGGCTGCGGGCTGTCCTGGGGAGCCCTCCCCTGCACCCTCCCGCACAGGCGGGGGCCCTCGCTGGAGAGATCCTCATGAGCAGGCCCTCGGTGGGGGGAGCCGAGGGGAGGCTTGGGCTCACCCTGCCCCCCAGAACCCTCGTGGGGAGGGGCATCCTCGGCGGGGGTCCCTGTGGCTGTCGTGGGGTGAGTGAGCGGATGGGTGAGCGAGTGAGTGATGCTGGCCTGAACCGTGGGGAAGATCCACGGAGCCTGGGGCAGAGGCAGGGCCCACGGTTCTCCAGTCTCTGCATTTTGCCCGGGACTCACGTCAAGCGCAGGGGCACCGAGAATGCTGGACCCTGAACTCACGGTGGAGGCCAGGGGTCTGGGACACTCGGGCTGTGGAAGCTGCTGGATGGTGGAGGAAGGGGCCACTCCTCCTGAAGGGCGGGTGGGGAGCTCAGGCCTCTGCGGGGCCGGGGGGCCGGGTGGGCGTCCTGGGGGTCCCGTGAGCGGCACGCCATAAACTGCCCAGGCTGAGAACTGTGTGTGAAACTCTTAAGTATATAAACATTGGGCCCGCCGGAGCCACGCTTTTCCAGATCAGCAACTGCGGGGTGGGGGCTGGAGCGGAGCCCCGGAGGGGGGAAGGGGGGGCTCCTGGCTGTCTGCGCCCCACAGCAGATGCCGGTGGCTCGGACCAGCTTCATTCCTGGGCAGAGTCGGCTCCGGGTGGGGACACGCTGGCCACCAGGGGCGCTGACCCGAGGGTAGGTGGGCAGGGGGCTTTGGGGATGTGCTGCGATGGGGCGTGTGCGTGGCCTTCCTCCACCTCTGCCTCAGCCCCCGCCGCGTGAGGCCCTGGTCTGGTGGCCTGGTGTGGTGGGGACACAGAGGGGTTCCCCACTGCCCTCTGTGTCGCCAGCCTCAGCACTGGGCGAGCTCTCTCTGTGGCCTCTGGCTTCGGGGCTGGCGGTGTGCGGACCCAGGGCAGGGGCACTCCGTGGAGTCAGCCCGGGACAGAGCCGGGCCCGGCCCTCCCCCGCACGGTGGCTGTAGGGAACCCGTGTCCTGTCCGTGTTTAAGGTGCCCTGGCAAGTACCCTTTAGGAGTTGTTCATAGGCAGAAAAGTGACAGAAGGGGACAGGAGCAAGGTGCCAGGAGAGGAGGCTCTGACTGCCCCAAACTCTGAGTCTCAGGGGAGCAAAGACTGCGGGGGCCGGCTGGGGGTGGTGACGCTGGGCAATAGACCTGCAGATTTATCCTGGGACAGCGCATCTGGCCTTTTCTGTGTTTGGATTTTCTACGATGACCTTGAGCTGTTTTGAAACAGATGAAAAAAATGTAAGAAAGTTAAGGGATTGCACCTAAAAATGTGATTTGCAGAATAAGGTTTCCTTTCTCATACCCAGTGACATTTTCACTTATCCCGGGCCTGAGCAGGGGAAGCCTGACCGGCTCAGCCCTCAGACCCGTAGTTTAAACCCAGTTCCGGCAAACCCCTGACGCAGCAGGTGGGCATGCAGTGCGGGGCAGGGGCGCTGCTAGGGGCAGGTGTGGTGACCAGGTTGGGGGAGACAGCTGGCAGGAGCCTGGCACATTGGCTCCTCAGGGTATCCCAGGCCCCGGAATGCTCAAGGTCACTGCAAGGACACTGCACCAAAGGTGTGTCCCTGGCTGTGTTTAAGCTGAACGGTGGGCACACAGAGTCCTTACTTCCAACCAAGAGACTTGAAACCCTACAGCTAAGCCCTGGCACCTAACCGGGACATTTGCATTTGGAGAGCATCTGTGCAAGGTTGCCAGAGGGAGGGGAGGAGGGTGTGTGCTCCACATCTCCAGCTTTCCTCCATTAATTTAATCACTCAGCGAACAGCAGCCCACGTGGGTTGGGGTTCAGCATGTGCCTGCCTTGTCCTAAGGGCAAAAATGTCCTGTCTCCCCCCATGAAGGGAGGTGGCAGGGGGACAAGGCTCAGGCTGCCCAGTGATGGCCTGGGATTGGGGAGGGGGGAACCTCCAATGGTCCCACCCTCTGCCTCCGTCTGTTGTTGGGTGGGGGACAAATACTGGTACTTGAGGAAGAGCTCATTTTAGGTGTGCAAAGGCCACCTGGGCTCGGAAGCTTCCTGCCTCCCAGGCCGCCCAGAGGGGCTCAGCTGGCCCTGCCCCTCTGGCTGTGGGCAGGGGGAGGGCATTCTGGGGAGTGGCCACTTGCTCCCAGGGGATGGCCTTGGACTGCATATCTGAGCAGAACCCGTATGCCCATGGGCCTGCGCGGTGGGTATGTGGGGGGCAGGCAGAACCAGGGGCCGTTCCCCCGCCCTCTGTCTGTTCTGCTGCTTCAGAATGAGCTCCCAAAGGCACCGCTCTGATGGTGGCCCTGCCCTGCTCACGCACCTTCCATAGCTCCCTACCGCTTCGGCCACCCAGCCTGGGTTCCCATCATTCCCCGTCCTTCCCTGACCTTGGAGTTTGCTTGGCTGCTGCATGGCACACAGTACCATGGCCTGTGGGGCTTAAACAGCAGGCATTTATTGTCTCAGCCTGAGCCATTGTGGGGGGCTGGGGGTTAGAACTTCAACATGCAGGTTCTGGGGGACGTAATTCAGCCCACAAGGCTTGGATCCGGCCAGATTGGGTGAAGCAGCCCCTGGAAGCGTGTGACACACCCCCGCCCCACCCGTCTTACGCTCTAACCCCTTCCTTCCCAGCTCCGCCTTCAGCCCTCAGTGGAGGTGGACGGCCCCAGGCAGCAGGCCTCTGGAGCAAGGGTCTGGGGGTCAGGACAAGGGTTGGCGGGGTTCGTGGGCCTGGGAGAGCCAGGCCGTGGGTTCCCGTGAAGCCACAACAAAGACTCCAGAATTCCCTGTCTCCTTTAGGAGGAAGGGGGCAAGGGACCAGTGGGCCGACTGCACCAGCTGTCGGGTGTGACCGGCCTGCGGGGTGCCAGGGAGGTGGGCAGAGGCCCGGGCAGACTGGGCGGCCCCCATGCCAGAAGCCCCGCTGAGCGTGTGGCCAGCCTGCGGGTCAGCATGCCCAGCTGGGTCATTCCTGGGCCTGGGGCTCGGAGGACGGTCCCCAGACGACCCCAGGATGGACTTCCAGGGTGAGGATTAACTCGTTTAAGGCAATTAAGCCGCAGCGAAGCCGGTAAGTGGATTTTGCTGGGGGATGTGCCTCCTGTGACGGCTTCCGGGCTGGCTGGTGGTCTGCCCTGTCTTCTCACCGCACCCCCTCTTACGGGTCCTTCAGCTCTGTCTGGCTTTTGTTCTACTGGGTGTCCTGGGGGTGCAACCTGGGAGGTGATTTAGGGGAATCTCCTGGCCAGAAATAACATTAAGGAAAAATGGGTCTTGGACCATCTTTTGGTTTTTCCATTAAATCCTGTTCGTTTCCATTTCACAAAATGGTTTTCTAATCCTATTTGTGACCTGCCTGTAAGCCACAGATAAAAATGGGACATTTGCGTCCGGGACTGTGTGGGGCGGGCAGCCCCCTTTCCTAAAGATAATATCAGCTTCCTTAACGCACTCGCGCTCCTGGGGTTTAAAATTTTTATATGGAGGTTTAAATATTCAAAACCAGGTAGGGCTTTCCCCCTTCTGCTAACTATTAGAGACAGATTACATTTAAAAGAGATTTAATCTGTCAGCTTGTCGCGAGCATCAGTGGAGGATAAGTGACGCGTGTGGAGGGGACGTGTTGCCTTTGTCTGGCCGAGTCGGGGGCTGTCTGGGGTTAGCGAGGGGCGTGATGAATAGTGAACGATCTCACGCGCTGCCCGGCCCCCTCCGTCTGCGCCAGGGTCATCAATTACCTCTGGGGACACCTTACTGGGAGGAGCGCCGGCGATGCCGCCCACGAGCCCGTGGGCGCTTGGGGGTGTTTAGCCATCAGCCCCCGTCCCGTGCGGAGACCCTCGAGGGAGGGGACTCGTGCAGGTCACACCAAGGGTTGGGGTCAGGGCTGGCCCTGAGCATCCATCCAGGGCTCTGACCCTGGTGCACCCTGGCAAGCAGGGTACCTGAGCCGGGAGTGCAGCCGTGTGTGATGGGAGAGGTCCTGCTTGCTGTTGAGCTGGGTGTCCCCCGGGACAGTGGAGGAGGCCGGGTGCTCCAGTGGGGCAGCAGTGGGATCCAAGTGAGAGAACTGAGCGGGGCCATGGTGAGGATGGAGATTCGGGGAACGGCTCAGATCACCTTCAAGAATACTGGGCTTCCCTGGTGGCGCAGTGGTTGAGAGTCTGCCTGCCGATGCAGGGGACACGGTTTCGTGCCCCGGTCCAGGAAGATCCCACGTGCCGTGGAGCAGCTGGGCCCGTGAGCCATGGCCGCTGAGCCTGCGCGTCCGGAGCCTGTGCTCCGCAACGGGAGAGGCCACGACAGTGAGAGGCCCGCGTGCCGCAAAAAAAAAAAACAAAAACAAATATGAACTACAGCCCCAGGACGAAGGTCTTGGGGGTCACAGAGTGGCGTGGAGGCAGCGGGGACATGTGCCCGGGGCCCGAGACGGAGCAGGAGGCTGAGGGACAGACTGGGGACCCTTATCGAGATGGCTGGGCCCCGTGGGAAGGGGGGATCTGGGCGTCCTGGGCTTCTGCCTGGGAAACTGAGGGCTGGGTGCCCCTTGGGGAGCTGGGGCGGGAGAAGCAGGGGGCAGGGGCCCCTCGGAGCCTGGGCTGGGGCCTCTCTTTTTGGGTGCCCCGTCCTCTCCTGCTTCCCCACTAATGGAGTCTGGGACAAAGCCCCTTCTGCTGTCTTGTGCAGCAACCCCATGGCAGGTGTCGGGGTCTGATGTGCCACAGGTCAGGAGGGGGCCTCGGTCTCCCCACAGATGGTGGGACAGTGGATGCCCAGTGCTCAGGACGTCTGCTGAGCTGCCCTGAGGAGACAGGAGACTCATGAACCCCCCATGGGGCCCCATGGGTGGCTGACTGCCCCCCACTCTGGAACCATGGATGAGGCTGTCAGGGTCTGAGTGCACAGGTGGACTTGAGGGTCCCGAGCACCCCTAGCCTGGGGCCCACGGCAGACCCTCCTGCTTCAGAGCTGGGGACGGGAAGCCCCGGCCCCTGGCTCACAATCCCCCGTCCACCTGAGCCCGTGTGAGCGGCCCTGGAGACGGGCCCTGTTCTGGGCCTACCAATTAGAGCCTCTTAGTGGAGGCCTGGCCTGGCCCGGGCACCTGGGCACCCTCCAGGGACAGGGACGAGGATTAGGGGGCCCAAGCCCAGCCTGATCTTTGCTGGGGGATCAGCCGGTGGATGCTTTGTGTCCCGGCAGCAGAGTCTGTCTGTCCCTGGAGCTTCCAATTATAGCCCCCCTTGGGAAGGCAGCAGTGGGGTGTGTGGGGTTCCTGGGCCTTTGCCCTCGGAAGAGTCCCCCAAGCTCCTTGGCTACACCTCCGGCCAGAGCCTGAGCCCAAGCCCCGCCCTGGGCAGCCACAAAACCACCACCATGCAGTGTAGGCGTGGCCAGGGCTTGGGGCCTGTCCTGCTGGCCGGGAGTCCCTGAGGTGCCAGGAGGCCTGGGCAGAAGCTGCGCTGGCACCTCTGCTGAGCCGGGTACTTGAGGGACCACGAACTCCAACCGGATGTGCCAGGGCTGCGCTTTCTCCCATGGCATTTGGGAACCTGAGTGGTCCAGCGGGGGGCTGCCGAGGCTGTGGCTATAGGTGCTAAAGGCAGGACGGGCCGTCCGGGTCCTGGCCCGGCCCCCTCCCCTGCAGACCCCAGAGGCGGGTCCGGGCTCGTCCCCGCCACCAACCTGTGCTACGTAGATGGGCACCGAGGGCTGGGAAGCTGGGCGGGTGTGGCGGGAGGGCCCCCCTCTGGCCATGGGGCCCTGCACCCCGCTGCCCCTGAGCCACGGAGGTACGTCTCAGGAGCCCCCTCCCTGTGCCTCAGCCACTGCACCCCAAACGCACGGTGTTTCTGGGAGGGCCCGGAAACACTGACGCTCTGGAGTGGGGCCGCCCTCCGAGCAGCAGGAGGCCTGAGCCCCTTCACCTGGGTGGCTGGGCGCTGTGGGCCCCCAGGACATGAGTGTTGAGGAAGGCCGGGGGGTGCGCTGTGGGGGTCGAACCGAGGGGGAGCAGGCCTGGCGCTGCTCGCCGGGGTTGGTGGTCTCCTCACCGGACACAGGTCCCCGCTGGAGCATGCCTGGCCTCAGCGCCAGCCCCGGCCGCCTTGGCCTCCAGCCCCCCTCCGCCCTGGAGGTGTCTGAGTCATTCCTATCTTCTTCCCCAGGAAGAGCCATAAGCCGGCTGTGGCTGGGGTTTGTCCTCGAAGCCGGCTTCCTGTGCTGCACCCCACCGCCGGCGGCTGCAGGTTGATTTAGAATGTTCTCCCGGAGCTCTGAGCCTCACGAGGGCTGGCAGGAGACAGCCTTCTTGGACCCTCACTTGGCGGCCTCCGCAGGACCCCTGAGGCTGAGACGTGTGCCTGCCCCGCCCACCCGCTGCCTCGTGCTGGGCTGTTGGCACAGCTGGCTCCTTCCAGCCGGGCAGCAGGTGCGACGGCCACAGCAGCTGGGCAGGTGTGGGATTTATGGGGGGCCCCTCCTGCTGTGCCCCCGCCGGCCAGTGCCAGTGAGCCAGGTGACCGGCGGCAGCTGGGGGGCCCTGCCCGACCGAGAGGGGCCTCGTTTGTATCCACCACGGCCCAGGGCCGGCCTGGCCCTTCCTGATGGCCATCCGGGGACGCTTGGTGCCCCCCCACCCCAAGGAGGCAGACCGCCAGGGTCTCGGCTGCTCCCGTGTCCGTCAGACCAGCCTGTTGGAGCCTTTAGGAGGTAGCTTCGAGTCTGGCTAATTCCTTGATGGGGACGCATTTGTGCCTGGAGTGTGTATGTGCACCGAGTGAAAGCACAGATGGGCAGATGACGGTCAAACGGTGCACAGGGACACGTCCCAGTTTGGGACACACCGGCACTGTCCCCCCTGCAGACAGGCGACGGGCAAGATGTCCTACGGCTGGACCCTGGGGCGGTCGTGAGACAAGGAAGCCGGGGTGCTTGGGCTCCAGGGGTACAAGATGCAGGCACAGATGATGCTGGCAGAAGGGGAGAGTGAGGCATGATCAAGGGGTTAGAGAAAGTTCTAGAAAGAGGAGGGAGAGGCTACCCTTAGCTAGGAGAATCAGGGAAGGTGCTCGGAGGCGGCCACGTGCCTAGTCTCCCCTGCCCTCGGTTCCCTCACTGGCCTCCCAGTGGAGGCTGTTTCTATCCCTTGGGCAGCTCCCCACACCTCACCCCCTGGCTCCAGCTCACCAGACCCCTGTGTCTGCCCACGGGGCTTGTTCAGCCAGCTGAGCTTTCCCATTTACGCTCAGGCCAAAGCAATCAGAGGGAGTTGAGGCTGCAGAAGGCTCAGCTGTTTAGGGGTCCTCTGGGTCTGCACCACCCACAGTGGGTCAGGGCGATGGCCCCGAGTCATGGTACGTGGGGGGTGGCGGTTCCCCCTGGTCCCCTTTGTTCCAGCCCACGGGGCCGTGGACAGGAGGAGAGGGACACTGAAGCTGGCCTCAGAGGACAGCTTAGGACGGCGGGTATCGTGGGGTCACTTGGCAGCTGTGTCTCACGGGGGCTGGAGCAGCAAGAAGCCTGTGAAGAAGGCTCCCTGCCACGCTGTCACCAGGAGGGAGTCCTCTGGTCAGTGTGTCCACCTGTCCCTCCCACCTGGACATCCTCCTTCTTCCTTTCCGTCCTTCCTTCCTTCCCTCACGCATCCATCCACAGCCTCCCTTTCCTTCCGTGTGTCCACTGACCCATCCATTGGTCCTCCGACCATCTATTCCTCCCCTCCCCCTTTCATCCATGCTTCCTCCTGCCCATTATCTCTTCAAACACAATCGTGCCCAGTTTGGCCCTAGGCTGTGGGGTCACACTGGTCATTATGGTCCAGTGCTGTGGCCCAAAGAGAGGAAAGCCAGAGGCCGGGAGGACCCAGAGACGATCCCCGCTCAGCCGAGGGCCCGGGAGGCACTCCTGGGAAGACATTGCAGTGCCTGGACCAAGTGTGTTGGGGCAGTGAACCAGGACAGGCCATCGTGAGGCATCCTGGAGTGTCCCTGAGCTGGGACGTCCCCTTCGTGGGGGGAAGGCCGGCCACGTGTGCTTCCCCTTGGGGTGGGGCTGGAAGGTCCTGGGCCCCGTGACTCACCGTGGCACCCACATCCTCTCGGAGTGGGAGGTGATGGCGGGCGCACCGGTCCTGTGTGTGTGGAGCTCTGCGCTCTGTGGTGAAACTTCTCGGTGGTCGGCGGAGCCCATTTTATGGGGTGATTCTGTGCATGCTATGGGTGAGGAAGCCGGCTCTGAGCACATGCCTCTTGCAGCCTCCTGGTGGTGGCAGCGGCTCTGAAACCCGCCCTGAGGCCCAGCTGGGTGACGGTTGATGTCCTGAGCTGGGTGTCACTGGAAAGCTGAAGGGGCTCTGACCTGTGTGGGGGTCAGCAAGCCTGTCCCTGCAGCCCCTGGGGCCTGGGGACCCTCCCCTCCTGCTGGGACGTTTCCAGAGAGGGTCTCACAGAAGCCGGTGCCCTCCCCCCGGTTTACCTGCTTGTCCCTCTCTCTCCTCTCTGTCTCTGGCCCTGTCACATCTTCGTCTTCAGGGCACAGATGGTGGACACCTTGCTGCTGTCCAGGAGGGCTGGAGCCCGAGGCAGGCAGAGACGGCTCCCCGCAGGTGTTTGATGAGCACCCTGTCCATACCGACAGGAGGAGGGAGGTGCAGACGAGGGCTTGGGTTACCGCTGCCAGGCTGGGGGCGGGGGCGGGGCGGGGAGAGAGAGCCGCCCCCTCCCCGCCCCGGCCCTCCGCATGTCAAGAGCTCCCCGGCGTGGGGTGCGGTGTAGCTGGGAGGAGAGACGGTGAGCCAGCGGGTGGACAGGCCTGGCTCTCCACGTGGTTCCTGGGCCACTTCTCGGCTCCAGCCCCGCAGCACTGGGTCCCGTGGCCCTGCCTGGTGTGGAGCGAGGCTCTGTGGGGAGCCGGGGGCGGACGTGGGACAACCTGAGCTCTGTGCCCTGGACTGAAGCGGTGCCAATTATAGCCGCGCCCACTCCCCAGGAAGGATGTCCCCCAGCCCGAGGGTCGGATGCCACTTCCCTGGTCATTCGGCAGCACTGGGTCCAATCATGAGTCTAACGGGGGCGGTCTTATGTAACTTCAGGGATTAGACCTGTCCCCCGGCTCCTAATGAGCTCTGCTGTGCGTGTGTGCACGTGTGTGCCCGTCCGTACAAGCTTGTGTGTGCATGTGTGCACGTATGTGTGTGCAAGCGTGCACATGCAAGCGTGTGCCTGGCAGGGTGAGGGCACACTGCTCTTTATGAGGGGAGCCCGCAGGCTGCCCCCTGCCGTGGGTGTCAGGTGAAGGCAACTGAGCTCTCGAAAGATGACAAACACAGTGATGGGGCCCCACACTTGAACTTGACCCACCCGGCTTTGGTCCGGCCAACCCAGACCAAAAGGGAGTGGGGAGTGGGTGGCCCCGGGTCCTTCCAGAGATGAGAAGCTCAGAGCCGGGAGAGAACCCCTCGCTGCCCAGCTCGTGAGGCTGAGCTGCGGGCTCAGGCCCAGGGGCAGGGTGGGCAGGGCTTCCTGGGCCGTGGGGGTCTCCCTCTGTGGGGGGCTTTGGATGTGGTGTCAGCCTGGAGGGGAGGGGCAGGGCCTGGGGGCAGCTCTGTCCTGGGCATGTTCTGGGGGCTCCTGGGCTGCACCCGCCCTAGTGCCGAGCCCCTGCAGGTCAGGGGGACACGGCCTTCCTTCCTTGCTGCCTTCCACCCGACCATCAGACCCGCTGGGCCTCGGACAGTGGATCTCCATAGAAACCCAACAAGTTCTAATTAGACACAAGTAAGTGCTTCCCGAATGCATTTTAATTACAGCTCTGCCGAAATAAACGTCAAGCTGAGGATTCAATTGCCACTCGCGTGATCCGAATCAGCGCCTCTTCTTCCCAGCCGTCAGTGCGCCCTTGGTGCTGCTTTGTGCCAGGATCCAGCAGGACCTCAGAAGTGCTCGGCGAGGGCCCATCCCCGCCCAGAGGGGCAGCTGCACCGGGAGATTGGGGGGTAGTGATGGGGGCCCTGGGCCTGGAGGGCAAGGAGTCCGGAATTCCAGGAAGCGGGATTGGCCAGTGGGCAGGTGGCCAGTGATGGGGGATGGGCTGAGGTGGGGTCAGAAGAGCCAGCCAGGCTGGGCAGGAGGGGGTAGTGGGCATGGCACTCCAGAGCATACCAGAGCCCAGGGGCTGGGAGTTCCTGTAGGGCTGGGTCTGAGCCAGGTGCCCAGGAAGGAGGCTGACCCTACACTGGTAGGTCCAGGTCCAGGGAGCCGGGTGAGGCCTTGAGCAGTTAGGGGGTCTATGAACTCGGCTGGTTTTCCTTCCTACCTGTAAGGAGACCTGGGACCTTGGGGGCATCACTCGAGGAACTGACTCCAGCCCCCGAGTTCACAGCCGTGGTCCCTTCTGAGCAGGTGTTGTGCACATCTCCCCACCCCCACCCCACCCCCGCCGCATGCCTGTGTGTCACTCCTCCATCCCCCCCTACCACGCCCTCCACCCCAGGCAGGAACCTGCCTCTCAGGCACATGATGGGTTTCTGATCCCTGGGAGAAACTCAGAATGTGACAAATCAGCAGAAAGAAGACCCCAGGTGCTGAAGGCAGAATTTATTGTGGAGAAGTTGCTCCTCAACTACTGTCAGCTTTAGAAATAGACTCTTCAGTACCTAAATCCTGCAGCTCCCGCCTTCAGATAAGCCCGGCCCATCCGTCTGGAGGGATGCACGAGTGACAGACTGGGTGGCGTTGGGGTGTGTGGGGACCCGTGGATGCTGCCTGGGGTGCTCAGGGGGGCAGTGAGCCCGTGCTCTGTGTCTCGGGTCTGCCGGGGTCTTGTGCTCGCTGGCCAGCAGGGTCCGAGCCATCCAAGGCTGCTTCTGAGGGAATGGACATTCGGGTTGGCCCCTGACTCATTGGGGAGGGTGCAGGACCGGGGAGGAGGAGAGCTTGGCAGGAACACGAAAGAACTGGAGGTTAGGAGGGTGGCCTTGCAGCCAGGTGGGGTCGGTCCCCACTCTTGCAAATTACCAGTTTTGCCATCGAGGGTGGGTTATTTCATGTCTCTGCCTCGTTTTCTTCATCAGTGAAAGGGGGGCGCATCCTCTGGATCTCAGCTCTCAGTGTTTGGTTGAGGTTCCCCAGAAGTGAGCCTTGAGACTGAGGGCAAGTGGTAAATTTGGAGAAGGATCCTGGGGTCACCAGCAGATAAGCGGGGACAAGACGTGGATGGAGCAAGCCAACGCAGGGGGTTGACGATGGGGGGCGGAGCGCAGGCCCTCTGGGGGCTTCTGGTGCTGATACAAAACCTACCAGAGTCGGCCCGCCTGAGCTGGCTGGGCTGATCCGGGGGGCGTGGCCGGAGATGCCCTCAGATGGAGGATCACAGGTGTGTGTGGCTGGATGGTGGGCTCTGAGGGCCGATGGCTCGTGGCCAGGGCACCCACGGTGTCTACACTCAGGGACTGACTAGATCTGGAGCGTGCAGGATGCTCACTTGCACCCCTGGGGTACTGAGCACACAGCCTCTGACATGGCGGGTGCTCCATAAACCCGCACGGGCCCTGAGGCCCACGGCCTGTGCAGCATGGCTGGGACAGGAAGCCAGGCCCTCGGCCTCCAGGCCCCTTCAAGGACTGGAAGGTCAGCTTGGGCCCAGGGTGGACCAGATGGGGCCAAGAGCACCTGACTGGGGACGGTGGGAGGTGAGGTTGGAGACAGGGGGGAAGGCTCTGGGGTGCACCACGCAAGCTCGGCCCAGATTCTGTTGCCCTGTGGTTCCAACCTGAACATATTTGACCCTGAGCTATTTGACCTTATTTCTATGAATATTTTTGTCAGCACAAGGCTGCCTGCGGTGGGCAGGTTTCCAGGATGGTCCCGTGGCCCGATCCACTCTTGTGTTCTGTTACATGACACCAGGGGCTTCATAATTAAGGTTATGAGTCCGCTGACCTCAACACAGGGAGATTCTCTGGGCGGGCCTGACCTAGTCACATGGCCTTTAAATGCAGAAGGTTTTCCCTGGCCTGTGGCAGAGGTGGGGTCAGGGGCTGGAAGCAGAAGGATTCCACACGCCACTGCCACTCAAGGTGGGGAGGCCACACGACAAGCAACCTCTGCTTGCGGAGAGCCCCCATCCCCGGCCGATAGCCAGAGAGAGAGCTTCTGTCCTAGGCTTCAAGGAACTGAATTCTGTGAAAACAAGAAGGGGTCTGGCTGGGAGCCTTCCCCAGGGCTTCCAGGTGAGAACCCAGACCAGCCTGGGTGCAGAACCAGAAGGGACCTGCTGGCACCCTTCCCCAGGGCTTTCAGATGAGAACTCAGCCCTGCCTGAGTGCAGAACCAGGCCACGCTGCGCCGGGCGTCTGACAGACAGGCTGCGCATCCTCAGTTGGTGTTGTCTTAGGGCGCCAAGTTTGTGGTGGTCTGTCACACAGCACCAGAATCTAACACACCACCCGATGGGGTATTTTTCTGGACACGTGCCTCCTATTAGCTTCCTGTGGCTGCCATAACAAATTACCACAAACTGGGAGGCTTAGAACAGAAAAGCATCCTCTCAAGGCTCTGGGGGTCAGAAGTCCAAAATCAGCATGACCAGGCTGAAATCGAGGTGTCGGCCGTACCGAGCTCCCCGCAGAGGCTTTAGGGAAGGACCCTTCCAGCCTCCTCCAGCTCCTGGTGGCTGCCGCATCCCTTGGCTTGTGGCCACCTCCCTCCAGTGCCTGCTGCCACCCTCACAGCGCCTCCTCTGGGTGTTATAAAATCTCCCTCTGCCTCCCTCAGATAAAATACACATGATGCACCTGGGCCGCCCCCGCCCCGCCCCCATGGCCAGAAAATCCAGGATAATCCAGGGTAACCTCCCCAACTCAAGAGCCTTGATTAATCACACTTGCAAGGCTCTTTTACTAAATTAGGTCACACTCCCAGGTTCTGGGGTTGTGATCTCCTGTCTTTGGTGCCACGTTCAGCCTCAAAGACAATCGAATTCCCTGACCAATTTTCTCTGCAGAGGCGTGGATTCACATTTCTAGCTGTCTTTGTAAACATTTCCATCTCCCTGAAGCCTCCTTTGCCCATGGTTTTCCGGGCACATCCTGCATTGCACGGTTGATCTGCGCTCATGCCCTCCCACCCTGGCTTCTCACCCGGGAGCCGCGGCAGGTGGAGCACACTTCTGCCGGGCTTTACGCAGGCACAGCATTTTCCAGGAGAGTTCTGACCATTGCCAGTTTTATTTTGTGTTAATTATCCCTACCAGTGAGCGTCACTGTGAGGGGGACAAAGGCTGGGAGTGAGGCTCGGTTTCCAGCCCGGGAGGGGTGGAGAGGGTTAATGGGAAACGCTGCTTCTCAGCCTTTCACACCCTGTCCTGCTGGGACTGCCTCTCAACACCTTGGAATGAACTGGAAGGAGTGGCTGGAGAGGCCAGCGGGCAGCGGACCCCTCCCACAGGGACGGGGCATGGGCTGCCAACAGCCCCCCCAGGCTTGTCCTCCAGGAGGAGGGTGTGGGCCAGGGCTCCTGGGGAGCGGAGGGGCTCCCCCAGCTCCTTCCCTGAAGCCTCCCCACGAGCAGAGCCCGCGGAGTGTGGGACGTGGAGGGAGGCAGGAAGGGCCTGAGACTGGGTGTTAGGACCTGCTGGGTCAGCTGGGGGCACCGCGCCCACAGGCTACGAGGGGGTGAGAAGAGGTGTGCTGACCACCCCCCCCAACCCGGGCCGCTGCCCCGCCTCCACCTTGGCGTATCTGACTACAGAGCAAAGGGCTCTCTGCTGAGTGACACCGGCCCGCAGGGTGCATGGAGGCGCTGAGCCCCTGCTGTGGGCAGGACGACCGCCAATTGGATTTCCAGTTGTGTGTAGCATCAGGCAGGTGGGAGGGTCACACGCAGCCCCAGCTGCCCCTTCTGTCGGGGGTGGAGGGGCCGGGGAGACCCCAGCAATTCAGTCCTCCCAGCAACAAAACGCCCTTCCTTGCCAGGTTTGGTGGGGGGACAGGAAAATCCTTTTCTCTCTTTCTTCCAGGCTGGAGAAAGTCCTGGAAGTATGGATTGGGGAGGGGAGGATGCTGCCCGCTCAGCCTCTGCCCAGATGTGTGCTGGGAGGAGGGCACACATGGAAGCGGGTCTGCCCAGCTAACCCAGCACATGCCCATGGGTAGGGGAAACTGAGTCTGCTGCTGGCCTGCCGCCCTAGCTTGTGATTTCGACATTGAATGATGGGGAGCGGGAGGGAGGCAGGGGCAGAGGCTAGGCCAGATGTGAAGAAGGTGGGACAGGGGGGCATCACCTCTGTGGGTCCAGGGGCACAGCTGGCAGAGAGGTCATCTGGCCTGGACTCTCGCCCCTGTGAAAGAAAATATTCATGGCGCTTGTTAAACAGGGTAAGGCAGGCTTTATTTAAGGGGCCATCAGGATAGGCATGGGGACCACGACCACGGTGATGGGATTTTGCAGAGGGGAGGGGGATTGGGCTCAAATCCGAATACAGCATGGGCCAGTGGGGTTTATAGCCAAGGAGCAGGTGGGTCAGTGGACAGAAAACTAATAAGAGGAAACAGAGGTGGAGGATCTGACTAAAGCAGGGGAGGTGCTGGGAAATGTTGGATGAGGAAACACGACAGTTGCCTTCTCTGGCTTATCTCCCAGGCTGACCAGGACCACCATGACTACAACCATCACCACCACCACCACCATTATCACCACCACCAACACGACCACCATGACCAACACCACGACCACGACCACCAACACCATGACCACGACCACGACCACCACCACGACCACGACCACGACGACCACCACCACGACCACCACCACGACGACCACCACCACGACGACCACCACCACGACCACCACCACCACGACCACCACCACAACGACCACCACCACGACCACCACCACGACGACCACCACCACCACCATGACCATGACCACGACCACCACCACCACCATGACCACAACCACTCCCACCATGACCACGACCACAACCACCACCACCACCACGACCACCACCACCACGACCACCACCACGACCACCACCATGACCAACACCACGACCACGACCACCAACACCATGACCACCACCACCACCACCACCACGACCACCGCCACCACGACCACCGCCACCACGACCATGACCACAACCACCACCACCACGACCACCACCACCACCACCACCACGACCACCACCACCACCACCACCACCACGACCACCACCACAACCACCACCACCATGACCACGACCACCACCACCATGACCACGACCGTGACCACGACCACCACCACCACCATGACCACAACCACTCCCACCATGACCATGACCACGACCACCACCAGCACGGGGTGGCGCTAGGCAAGGAAATCCCCACCAGGAGGTCTGTTTCTGGAAATCAGAGGTTTCTGGATAGCTGAACAGCCACTTCTTAAAGAAACCACTTTGGAAAGGAACAATTTTGTATCAGAATCTCTCTAAAATGAAGGATGGACCTGCTCGTTTCTTAAGCAGAAGGCACAGTGCCTGGTTAGGGGCCCCTGGGGTCCAGCAGATGTGCATTTACAAACTGGCTCCGTTTCAGACAATCCAGGAATCGGGAGTGATGGGGCCTGGCACAGATGTGGGGCTCTCTGAGGATTAAAGGAGACAAGGCAATGCCACTGGACCGTCAGAATGTTCCACGAGAATGTACCTTTCTCTAGAAAGGGGGGGAATCTTTCAGAAGCTTCCATCCTCATGTACCGAGCTCCTCACCTGCCCGCTGTGATGATTTTAGTCTTACCTTTGGAAGGAGAGGGGAATGCTGCTAGAGCCCCTGCCCTTTCAAACAAAGGAAGACATTTTTATTCCTTCTTGAAAATGTAAGCATCGCTGTTCTTTTTTTTTTTTTTGCGGTACGCGGGCCTCTCACTGTTGTGGCCTCTCCCGTTGCGGAGCACAGGCTCCGGACGTGCAGGCTCAGCGGCCATGGCTCACGGGCCCAGCCGCTCCACGGCATGTGGGATCCTCCCAGACCAGGGCACGAACCCGCGTCCCCTGCATCGGCAGGCGGACTCTCAACCACTGCGCCACCAGGGAAGCCCAGCGTCACTGTTCTTTAAAACAGATATATAATTCAGTTCTTTGGGGTTTTTTACAAAGGGAATTTTCAAGAATATACATTTGCACTAGTACAATTGTCACTAATTTTTAGAGATTTACTATGCAAATTCATTTAAGATAAAAACGTCAAATCCTTCTTTAAAAAAACAAAAAAACATGCAGGCAGCAAAGCCAGAATGCAGATCTGTTGGTGGGGGGGACTGTATCTCACACCTGGGGCTGAGGCCCCCTCCTGCGGGGTGGCCCACGGAAGCAGGGGCTTCTCTTAGCCAAGGAGCAGAGGCTGGACAGCTGGACGGTCCCTCCCTGCCCCACTCCTTCCTTTGGTGCTGGGACCCCAGGGCTTGCTGGGCCCAAGGCCCCGTCCATGGCAGGCTGGCATGGGGGGGTCACCTCCCAGCGCCCTGGCCCTACTTGGTCCCCTCATTAGCTCAGCCCTGCCCGGGAAGATCAATCTCTAATTTGCATAGCTGTCCCCTCTCGCCTTTCATCAATATTTAATGACAAGCTACGGGATGCGATTGGTGGCAAATCCTCCTGCGGCCCCTTCTAATGTGACAGCGACAGAGGTCTTGGCAGGTGTCCGAGCTCACAGGTCACCTCCTCGCTGCGGTGGCCAGCGGTTGGGGGGCCTGGAACGTGGTGATGGATTTTAACAAAGTGTTCGGTGGCCTTGCGGTTAGGGGCCTGGGGATGTCTGGGTGGGCTCCAGATGGGACGCAGGTCTGGGCCTCCTTTCTGTGTGGGGCTGCGTGGTGAGGTGGGGGAGACGAGCTCCCCATGGGGAGGGCCAGGTGAGGGGGTGGCGTGCGATGGTGCATCGTCTCCTGGAGAGACTCGGCAAGAAGGAGCGTTTCATTCGGTTCAGCAGCTGATCAGAAACCCTGCTCACACCAGGGCTGTGTACAGCGTTCCTCTGCAGGTGTCGCCGAGAGGGGACCACGCTGCCACCGCCCCCTCAGCAACAATAACACGGTGGCTGCCCCCTCCCATCCCCTTCAGCATTCTAGCCTCTAAGAGAGAAGCTGGTCCTGTCTGCATCCATGAAGTGCCCGCGATGGGCCAGGAGCCCGCAGTGGCTGGAAACCCTGGGCTCTCGGTAAATAAGGCAGCACGGGGACATGTTTGGAGCCCAAAGATGAGCATGCAGTGTCAGCTTCCCACCTTGTCCTGGATAAATGGGGGGTGACAAGGCAAGCGTCCAGGGGGAGTCAGCTGTGGCTGCCGTGTGTCTCTGGGTCTGGTTTCCACGCCCATAAATAACTCAGCCCCCTTGGCAGGTGGGGAACACAGAGCCCAGCGTGTGGGGCTGGAGCTGGCCAGGAGGAGGATGCTACCACGTGGCTGGCAGCCTGTTCCTCTGATATAACGGAGGCTCCCGGCTCAGGGATTATTCTAGCCATGGATTTATGGCCCTTTGGGAAGGCGGTGGCAGGGTGCTATGGACTCAGCCCCACATGGTGTTTGGTGCTGGGGTCAGGGGTTGGAGAGGCCTGGCCTGCTCTTTGGGAAGGAGCATCCCTCGCAGGTGGGCAGGTCTGAGGCCTCCAGGGGCCTTCTCCGGGCTGGCTGTCTGCGTCGGGAGATGCTGCCCGGGGCTGAGGACACAAAGTCCATTTCATGCTAATCAGCTCAGGTCAGCGAGAACCTCTGTGGGACCCTCTGTGGCAGGGGCCTGGGCCAAGCGGGGGTGGGCATGGGGCTCCCCATCCCTCCCCATCCCTCTGTGGGCCACATGCTCTTCCCAGGGAGGGCAGGGGGAGGGTATCTCTGTGGCAGGTCCTCCAGAGGGAGAGGAGAAGGAGAGGGTGTCGGCCAGGGGGTTTACCACACTTTGAAGCAGGTTCAAATCCAAGGGCTGATAAACAGTGAGATCAGGGGCTCCCCTTGGTGCCCACATGGCACAGGCCAGGTTACTCAGTGCTCCGTGCCTCAGTGTTCCTATCTGTATATGGGGGTCAAGGTAGCAGCTTCTCAGGGTGCTTGGGGAGAGTCAGGAACATTGGGCAGCTGGGCCCTGAAGCTCCCAGAGTCCCCGGACCCACCCCCTCCCGGCTCTACACACAGGCAGCTCCTGGCCCCCTGGGTGGGCATTGGCGGCTGCCCTGTGGAGGAGGCGGGTCAAGGATCGAAAGCGTCTTTCTCTCTGCTTCTCTGCTCGGCGGAGCTCGTGTTCTTGAGTGCCTACTGTGTGCCAGGCCCGGAGCTGGGCCCCAGGCTCCTGAAAGGCGTCAGAGCCGGGTCTGTCCTCTGGGAGCTCACGGCCCAGCAGGCGTGGGGACCAGGGTTTGGGAGGGCCCAGGGGCTGGAGAGCCCTGGACAGGGAGGGAGGAGATGGCACCAGAGGAGCCTGGGCCAAGCCCTAGGGTCAGAGATTGGTGTCTAGGAGGGAACAGCAGGGGGGCTCTCAGTGTTGGGGGCTGGTACCTCGTGGGCAAACCCAGAGGATGGAAGAGCTTTGCTGCCAGTGCTGAGCGAGTGGGCATCCAGGGATGTCTGAGGGGCTGGATGCCAGGTGAAGAGGTGGACTCCATCCTGCAGGTGGGGAGGGCGGTCTGGACGGCCCCAGGCAGAGGGGTGACTGTTTCAAAAGGTCTGGGGCCTTGGCAGCCCTGGCGCCCACGAGGCCCTCTGCCCACCGTACCTGGACGCTCGGGTCCGGCTCTGCTAGGAATCTGCCTTCCCCGGAGGTGGGCAGGCCCTACCCCAGCCTACACACCCTCCACCCAGACCACCCACCACAGGCTGCGGCCACCTGATGCCTGGGAGGCTGCCTCCAGGGCCCCCGGCTCTGGGCCCTGACAGAGCAGATAGAAATGATGAGATGTGTGTTCTCTGACACGGAGACCCAGACTCTCGTGTTTGAGGTAATTGGAAAAAGCCCTTCCTGCTGACCTCGGTGCGTAGGTTAGAGACCTACCCTCAGGCCTCTGCCTGTAGCTTGCCCCGTCTTGGGAGGTGGCCAGTGTTGAGGACTACGCCTGGGTGCAGCACCCATGGGCGTGGGGCATCTGGTGGGTGTTAGGGAGCTTGGGGCCCGGGAGGGAGGAGGGGACGTTGGTGGGGCTTGTTTCGGCTCCCGCGGAGCCGCACTGTGGCCGGCTGGCCCGGGGATGTGTCTGCGCGTGGCTGGGGGCTGCGGGGACGGTCCTCATGTTCTCAGACCTTGGTAGTACAGGGAGGACATCGGGTGAAATTGAGGTTAACATTTCCATTAAACCCGGACGGATTTCCACTGGCTACAGGGAGCTACCTGTGCCGTGGGCTGCAGAGCAGGGGGCCAGCCTGCAGCCACGGCCCTGCACCTGCACCTCGCCTCCCGCGAGGCCGCGTGGCCCACGGTCCCCCACCCCACGGCCCTTCCTTCTCCTCGGATGAGTAAAGGGCCCTCGCTGCTGTTCCCCTTACAGCTGAGCTGTAGTCAAAACAACACAACCTCCCACTCCCTGCGGTCACTACTCTTGCCGTGTGCGTGTTGTCTGCTGGATGAGTCCTGTCTGTTGGCCTTCGGTTCTCAGCCCGTTTCTGTGAATTCTCATCTTCCATCTCCTTCCCATGACGAGCCTGCTCAGGAGGCTTTGCGGTCTGGTATCTGGGGAATGTCTCCAAAGAGATTTATGGAGCTTGCCCCTCCCTGGCCTCTCCCTCACCTTTAACAGGCAGCTTGGGTTGGCGAGGCTGCTAGATCTGATTTGGTCCTGGAGCTTGGAGGACGGAGGTGTGGGCTGGGGACTGCAGCCCAGAGGCCGGATGTCAGCTTTGGACGGCGAGATATTACTGGCTAATGGTGCATGTGGCCCAAGGTGACCCAGGGAGAGTGAGATGCACGGCTGGGGCTCTGCAGATGGCCAGGCTGGGCCCAGGCTCTGTCCGCAGACACGGCCACTTGACTGGCGCACGCACCCTCAGCCGAGCTCTCCCTGCCGGCAAGGTGGTGGTCTTCCTAACCCCGTCTCGTGGGTGAGGGCTGTCCTGTCTCAGACCCACCCAGTCACACTGTGATAGTTGGCATTGGGTCTGGGGTCTCCAGACCTGACCCGGGTTCTCCAGGGTCTGGGGACGCCAGGCTCAGTCCACTACCTCAGATGGCCTTGCCCGTGAGGCTTCAGCCCTGTTTCCTTGGCACAAGACAGGGCAGCTGTGACCAACGGGGTGTGTGGACTCCTGGGCTGGAGAGGACGCTGTGAAGCCAGAGCTGCGGGCAGCAGAAGTGCTTCTGTGGTGGCCACCCTGGTCAGTGAGTGGCCTGGCCCTGCCCTGCCGGGTGTGGGTTTCACCTGGAGACCCTGAGGTGCGAGCCAGGCGGGTGGAAGGAGCAAGTCCAGGTAGGCTCTCTGGGCCCAGCAGTGCTGCCCAGCCCTCTGACGTGGGTGCCAGCTGGGAATCACGGTGGGGGGGGACATCGGGGGTGTGCTGAGCCCTGCAGAGCTGTTGACACACGGCGGAAGGGGGCTCCAGGAAGCTGGAGGACCCTGCAGATGGCGGAGGGGCTGCCTGCCTGAAATCACCCTTCCTCAACCTCCACGCCCACCCCAGCTGGGGGATGAGGAGAGGGCACTGGGCTTGAGGTCAAGGTTGGTCTGACCTTGCTGCAAGACCTTGGGCGAGGCTCCCAACCTTCCCGGACCAAGTAGGACTAAGGCCATCACCCTGGCCACGTTTCCTCCTGGGACCAGGGCTCTGTGGGTGGTGTGGCCAGCAGGCAGGCTTGCTTCAGATCCCGCCTCTGACCCTCACCCCGGGGAGTGGCTTATACTCTCTGGAGCCTCAGTTTTCTCAGCTGCAGATTGGGTTAATAAGACCCGTGACACAGGGTGCTGATGGGAGCAGACGTGATCACAGCGTAACTCCGCATGCCTCACGGCTGCTCTTGTCTTGGGTGTGGTGGGGCATCCGTCTGCCTCTGCCTCTAGGATCCTGAGCTGTTTGCCGAAATAACGAGGGAGCTCCCACAAGGATGCTCCCGGACCCACACACTTGCTCCCAGCGTGACTGTGTCTCTCCAGCTGTTCGGGCCCCGGTGCACATATCGCACCGTGGCCGCGGAGGCTGCTTTCTGGGGAGAGGCCGCTGTGCCTTTAAGAGGACACCAGTTAAGTTAAAGACACCAACTTGTCCCTGGTGTGTGCGCCTGGCCTGCCTCGGCAAACACACGATAAATTACCACTTCCCAGGCCGCCTGCCCCGGGCCTCCAGACAGCCATGTCTTATTAACATTTACGTTGCATTTTGTGTGGCTAATATTGTCTTAGAGAAATTAGGGGGAGCTTCTTTGTGTTTGATTTACTGGCAGGAACCCTGGTGAGCACGTTTTTGTTCACATATGTGGGGCCCCAAGGGTCGGGCATCCTGGGAAGGCCAGGGGAGGGGCCTTAGCATGGGCAGGGCTCCCTGGCCGCTGGGGACAGTGGTCTGCCGGAATGGCCCCCTATAGGGCCTGGGCGGACACGACACTGCCATAAGGAACGGGCTGGCCATGGGAGAGCATGTCCCCGGCTCCTGGCTAAGGGCACGCTTCTGTTACGACGAGGCCGTGAAACAGCCTTGCAGGTGCCACCAGCTCTGCGTCTCCACTTGCTCACGTGCCTGAGTTATTAAGGGGGCCTGGTCAGGAAGCACGAAATTAGTCATGACCCACAGGACCCCAGGCACATGTCCACACTGCCTGTGTGTCTTCTGTGTGCTGGGCACCAGGCCAAGAGAGGGTCACAAGACACAGTCCTGAGTCCCTGGGGGACCTCGGGGTCTGGGGGTGGATCCTGTGGGGTCTGAAGCTTATGCAAGTCGGGGGTGGGGGGAGTATTCTTTAAGAAAGAAAATCTAAAAATAAAAATATCACATGAGTTCCTGGGCCTTGCAAGAGCCCGTGTGAGTGAAGGGCCTGCACTGAGCCTTCTTGAGGGGCTGTCAGGTGGGGAAGGACATTTGCCATCCCCAGGGATGAGGCCTCTGGTCGGCAGGAACAGAAATACTCACAGTAAGTGGGGCTGAGGGTTTTCCTGGACAGGAACTGGGCATCGTATGGAATCCAAGGATGGTTGGACCCCCTGGAATGAGAAGGGTGGGAGGGGCTGGGCCTCAGGGGCCACTGGCACCTGAGCCCACAGGTCTGCAGGGAACACTCAGCCTCTTGCCTCCCATGCTGGGCTTCTGGTCTCTTCCTGGTTTGTTCCATATTGTGGCAAACACGTGGCTGGAGGCTCCTGAATTTTATACCTTACACCTTTGGCTACCAGAGAGATGGACTTTTCTTTCCCAGTTCCAGTTCCAGTCATCCCAGCAAAGTGCTCTAATTGGCCCAACTTGAATCAGGTGACTCTCTCAGGATTAATCAGCTGGGGCTAGGGTGGTAGGGCCACACCGTACTAACACAACGGCGCTTATAATAGCTGTGGGTGTGGAGAACTGGGCGTAGTTCCTAGAGTATTGGGCTGAGGGTAACATTGGTCTCCTCTCTCACTAAGCTCAGAGGGAGGTGTGACTTAGCTTTACTTATAAGAATAATGAGGGACCTCCCTGGTGGCGCAGCAGTTAAGAATCCACCTGCCAATGCAGGGGACACGGGTTCAATCCCTGGTCCAGGAAGATCCCACATGCTGTGGAGCAACTAAGCCCTGTGCCATAACTACTGAGCCTGCGCTCTAGAGCCCGTGCACCGCAACTACTGAAGCCCGTGTGCTCTAGGGCCCACGTGCTGCAACTACTGAGCCCGCGTGCTGCAGCTACTGAAGCCCGTGTGCCTAGAGCCCGTGCTACGCAACAAAACAAGCCACTGCAATGAGAAACCCTCACACCACAACGAAGAGTAGCCCCTGCTCACTACAACTAGAGAAAGCCTGTGTGCAGCAATGAAGACCCAACGCAGCCAAATAAATAAATAAATAAATAAATAAGAATAATGGACAGTGTCATAGAGGGGGGGACATGTGGATAGGGTTTTGCAGTATCAATAAGAGTTCACTAGGCAGAGCTGGAGAGTGAAGAAACCTGAGGGAGGGGCATGGAGATCTGGAATTGCTTGGGAAGAACAAATTGTTCAACAAGATGGGGCATGGATCCAGAGCCACAGTGATGGCGGCAAGGGTGGAGAGCCTGGGGGAGTAGCTGGGCTCTGGATGGAGCGGCCTTGGACTTCAGTCTGGAGATGATGGAGAGTTACAGGAGGACTTTAACAGGGTGACAAGAGCAGATCCTTCTCGTGGCACTGTGGGGTGGGCGGGTGGTGACTGGAGGCTCAGAGAGGAGGAGGGCCTTGCCCCCAGTGGCACGCTAGCTGGAGGGGACACCAGTGCGCCTGGGCTCTGGTGCAGCCATCGCTCCCCTGAGTCGTGATCTCTGAGTCCCTCCCCCACCCAGGCCAGTGGCCACAAGGGACTCCCAGTGCCCCCAAAGTCTGGCTCTCCCTCCCCAGGCTGCCGGCAGTGCCAGGACCAGAGGTCTGGCTGGCCGATGGTGACCACCGTTGGCGCTCCTGTGTGCGGGCGGGTGCTGGGTGCTGTAGCTCACTTGAACCCCCCATCCTCTGGGCAGGAGCTGCTGTTTGTCCCTTTACAGATGAGTAGACGGAGGCAGAGGGTTATGCTCCTCAAGCAATCACTCAGTTCAACCAGATCTGGCTCCTGAGCCTGTGCCCTGACCATGTGCTGGCCCCAGATCTGACCATCAGGGTGCCCCTGATGCCTGGCCGCTGGCAAACTGCCAGGTTTTTGTTCCAGAAGTTTGACTGTGAAGTGAGACCCACAGAGAGAGGTGGGGAGCAGCAGACAGGGGGCGGCAGCCACGGAGGGACAGCCACGGGGGGCCGACCACGAGGGCCTCTCCCACGAGGCTGCAGCCACAGGTGGAGCGGCTGCAAGGGAGGACTGTGGGGCCCGGGAGGGTGGTGGGCGCCCCTCCCAGGTGCCCGGCCCGCTGCCGCCCTGCTCCGCTGCCCACAGACCCCGCTCCTGCGGCTGCCGTGAGGAGGGGCCCGGCCGCCCTCACCCTCCCTGGGCTGCAGCTGCCCTGGCCCCGGGCCCCAGGTTCCCTCCTCCCTGCTGGGCCTCCTGCTCAAGATGTGGATGGCGGCTCCTGCTGGACCCGCATCTCCATTTAGATTGAGACGTGCTGAGCGGCGCATCCTCTGTCACTCCGAGGGGCTGTCGGGAGACAGGAGGACGCCAGAGAAGGGCTGTCTGTAGGCTGTTAGGCTGGGCAGTGGGCCTCCCCGCTGCTTGCTGAAATGGGCATTTCCATCCTGTCCCTTGTCGGGGGGAGGCCACCTCCCCATGGGCCCCCAACCCCCACGTGCCACGATTCCCATTTACTAGCCCGGCTTTCCTGTGAAAGCGACCTGCTAATCCCAAGCATTACCGAGCGGGGATCTAACCGAGTTTTATGGGGCAGGCGGCATAAATTACTGGGCCGCCGTGGTTCCGGCGGGGCTGTTATTTATTTGCTTTGCAGTGATGTAGTCGCGGCCTTGGCTGCGCGGTATTTATGGTGTTTGATCGACTTCCAGCTCGCCTGTCTGGGAGCATTTGTTGAGATGTTCTATGGAGCCCCTGGCGACTCCTGACATGGGAGGGCGTTGATCAGCTCGGAGTCCCGCGGCAGCTCACCCCTCCCCGACCCCACAGGACCCCTGCGCACCTGGCTTGCAGGGAGCATCTCTCGGTGTGGTGGCCTTGGATGGGCAAATGGTGCCGCATCACTGATGGTGCCATGGGGCGTACACCTGCGGCTGGGCTGCGAGTGCCCTGCGTGAATGTGACGTGTGCAATATGCCAGGATGTGTGATGGCTTCACGCGGACAGCTGCAGTGTTAGCGGCAGCCGCACCAGCAGCCACTTACTGAGCAGCTGTTGCGTGCCAGGCTCGAGTACAGACCCTTCACGGGACTCCCTCCTTGAGTGCGTCCAGCAGCCTGAGGTGGGTGTCCCTGGTGGGACGCCGAGGCTCAGGGTGGCAGGAGACTTGCCCAAGGGAGCCCGGCCGGGGACTCAGGCTGCACCTTCCTCTGTGTCTTCCGGTGGGAGGGCCGCAGTCTGACTCTCTGGGGCCCGCCCCACCCCCCC